>NW_027204492.1:85601561-88274061 GCF_024711535.1 Dipodomys merriami
TTACACTACACTTCAGGTCCAGACTCAGACTAATGCCTTGGCCTTCTAGGCTTGACTCAAGAGTCCTTAAAATCAGCAGCCAGTGTATGGAGATCTCTTCATAGCTACCAGGGCAACAAATTGCACCTCTCTTCATGTTCAGGCCACAATTCTCACATGTCTGGCATTGGTCTAGTGAAGATTTCTTTTTTAAAAAAATTATCTACAACCTGGGTGCTAGTGGCTCACACCTGCCATCCTAGCTACTCAGAAGGCTGGAATTTGAGGATTCTAGTTTGAAGCCAGCCCTGGTACAAAAGTCTGAGAGAGTCTTATTTCTAATTAACCACCAGAAAACTATAAGTGGAGCTGTGGGTCAAAGTGCTAGTGCAAAGAGCACTAGCTTTGAGCAAATGAGCTTAGGTACAGCACCCAGGCCCTAAGTTCAATCACAACCACACCCTCCTCCACACACACACCTCTCTATGGTTTAAGGAAGACACCCAATGTCCCCTTCATGGCACCTCCTCAGTGACCTAAGTTACTTCCAATAGGCCCTGCCTCTGAAAGATTCTGCCACCTCTCTGCAACAGGCTGAGGAACAACATTGTAAACATGTACCTTTAGGAGACATTCCAGATTCAAATGATAGGTGTGGCCATTTATTATAACTGAATGGAATGGATCACCAATTCCCTGTTGGATTGAACTATAAGCCACCTATATTTAAATATTTTCTAGTAGCCACTTTGCACTTTTGTGCTGTTACTGAGGCTTGAACTCAGGACCTTTCAGTCTCCCCCAGCTTTTCTTTACTCACAGTTAGCACTCTACTATGTGATCAATGCCTGCACTTGTGTCTTTTTGCTGGTTGTTTGGAGATCAGAGTCTCACAAATTTGGCTGCCCAGGCTAGCTCTGAACCTCAAACTTAAATAGTCCTGCCTTATGTAATTAGTGTATGTTAATAAAAAATAAAAAGAAAGACTCTCTTCTGTTTTTGTATTTTTGGGGGTGCTGGGCATGGAATCCAGATCCTCAGGCATTCTAGATGAGCATTTTCTAATAGATACACTCCAAGCTCTCTCCAAACTTTTTTCTATTGTCTTTGTGTGTGTGTGTGTGTGTGTGTGTGTGTGTGTGTGTGTGTGTGTGTGTGTGCGCCAGTGTGCCAATACTAGCAATTGAACTCAGGGCCTTGCTGTTGTCCCCTAAGATTTTTACTGCCCATCTACCACTTGGGCCACTCCTCAACTTTGGATTTTTGGTGTTTAATTTCAGATAAGAGTCTCAAAGACAATATGTTGGAAATGACCTATACAACTTTGGGAGGAAGGAAGTCAGGATGGGGGAAACTAGAAGAGAATGAGGGAGGGGGTAACACTGTTCAAAAGGAAATGTACTCATTACTTGAATCATGTAACTGTAACCCCTCTGTTCATCACCTGTACAATAATTTTTTTAAAAAAGAGTCTCAAGGACTTTTCTGCCAGGATTGGCTTCAAACCATGATCCTCATATCTCAACCTCCTGTGTAGCTAATAATATAAACATGAGCCATCAGTGATTTATTTATTTATTTCTATTTATTTTTGTTTTAGCCTAGGTCTTATAGCCCAGGGTTGCTTTGAGCTTTTAATCTTCTTGCTTCTTCCTCCAGAATACTGGCATTCCAAGTATGCATCACTATACCAGTCTTCTTATTCTAGTGTGTGTGTGTGTGTATGTGTGTGTGTGTGTGTGTGTGTGTGTGTGTGTGTGTGTGCGCACGCACTGAGGTTTGAACTGAGACATGTGCTTACCAGGCAGGTGCTCTATGACTTGAATGGTACTACCAGACCTCTTTTGCTTTTGTTTGATTTTATTTATGATTAAATTTACGCCCTAGTTGGATTCTCCTCCTGTTTACACTTCGTGCATTACTGTGATGACAAGTATATAGCACCATACATAGAATTTTACTGTTGGAATTGGCATCTAATAAACTTTTCTGCCTGAAGTGGCCTCAAACCACATCCCTCATATTCTTATCTTCCCAAGTAGCTTGGATCACAGGTGAGCCTCAGTGCCCAGGTCCCCTCACCTATCCTTATTAAATGGTTTCTCTGTCTGTTTTCAGTTCTGGGAATGGAATTCAGGGGCTTGTGTGTACTAGGCAAACTCTCAACCATTAACTATATCCCCAGTTCTGACCTTTCCTTCTATTTAAATTTTGCTTATATCTTAAATTTTTGTAGAATGTAAGAATTCTAATGTCACATTCTTTTCCTCATAGCTCTTCAAGTTGTGTGTGTGTGTGTGTGTGTGTGTGTGTGTGTGTGTGTGTGTGTGTGTGTGTGTGTGCCTGAGCCTTGTCTTTTTTTTTTCACAAAGCTATCACTCTAAGTGAGCCACAGCTGCACTTATGACTTTTTTGTTTGTTATTTAGAGATAATTGTATCATGGACTTTCCTGCCCAGGCTAGCTTTGAACAGTGATCTTCAGATTTCAACATCCTGGTGTGAGCCACCAGTACCCAGTATTTTTTATATTAATTTTTAGTCAGTTGTTGAGCTTGAACTCAGGGCCTGGACATTGTCCCTGACTTTTTTTTGTGGTTTTTTTTTTGTTGTTGTTGTTTGTTGTTGTTGTTGGTCATGGATATTGAACTCTGGGCCTGGGTGCTATCCCTCAGCTCTTTAGCTCAAGGTTAGCACTCTACCACTTGAGCCACAGCGCCCACTTCTGGCTTTTTCTGCTTATGTGGTGCTGAGGAATCGAATCCAGGGCCTCATGCATGCGAGGCAAGCACTCTACCACTGAGCCACCTTCCCAGACCCCTGATTGTTTTTGCCCAAGGCTAGCACTCTACCACTAAGCCACAGCTCCAATTCTGGCTTTTTGGTGGTTAATTGGAGATAAGATTCTCATAGACTCTTATGCGCTAGCTAGCTTCAAACTGATTCTCAGATCTCAGCCTTCTTAATATCTAAGATTACAGTTATGAGCCACTGGCACCCAGCTCTGCCAGGTATTTGTTTTTCTGCTGGTCCTGGGACTTGAACAGAGGGCCTCTGCCCTGTCCCTTATTTTTGTTCAAGGCTAGAACTCTACCATTAGAATCACAGCTCTACTTCCAGCTTTTTTGGTGTTTAATTGGACAAAAGGGTCTCACAGACTTTCCTGCCCAAGTAACTTTGAATACAGATGTAAACTTCAGTGTACGGTCCCCTCTCCTATCTCTATTTAATGGTTTCTCTGTCTCTCAAGCTCTCAACAACTCAACTACATCCCCAGTTCTGATCTTTTTCACTGTTTGATTATATATATATATATAATTTTATTTAGCCAGTCCTCTGGGCCTGGGCTCTGTCCATGAGCTTCTTTTGCTCAAGGCTAGTGTTCTACCCCTGAGTTACAGAACCACTTGTGCCTTCTTCAGAGTAGTTTTTTTTTTTTTTTTTTTTTGGCGGTTGTGGGGCTTGAACTCTGGGCCTGGGCGCTGTCCCTCAGCTCTTCAGCTCAAGGCGAGTGCTCTACCACTTGTGCTACAGTGCCACTTCTGGTTTTCTAGTGGTTTATTGGAGATAGGAGTCTCACTGTCTCTCCTGCCCGGGTTGGCTTTGAACCGAGATCCTCAGATCTCAGCCTCCTGAGTAGCTAGGATTACAGGCGTGAGCCACAGGCGCCCGGCCTTCAGAGTAGTTTTTATTGGAGATCAGATTCTCATGGATTTCCTGTCTGGGATGGCTTCAAACTGTGAGCCTCAGATCTCAGCCTTCTGAGTAGCTAGTATTACAGGCATGAGCCACCAGTACCTGGCTTTTTCTCTGTTTGAATTTTTCTTGGATCTTAAACTTTTTGCGGGGAGGGATAGTGTAAGAATTGCAACACTACATTTTTTTTCTTGTGGCTCTTCAGGTTTGTATGTTTGTGTATGCCAGTCCTGGGTTTTGAACTCAGTGACTAGGTGCTCTAATGAGCTTTTCCCCCTCCCATGCCAGGGTTCTACCAATTAAGCCACAGCTCCAACTCTGCTTTGGATGAGTAGCTGGAAATAAGAATCTCATGGACTTCCCTGCCTAGACTGGTTTCGAACTGCGATCCTCAGATCTCAATTGCCTGAGATGCAGTCATTACAGTAGTGAGCCATCCACAACTGGCAGCTCATCAGTTTTGAATACAATTTTCCCTCACATTATTGAAAATGACACCTTGCTCATACATTTTCCACTTTTATTATCTCTAAATCATTCCACTGTATTGTTCTTTGGGAAGACTGTGCATTGTCTCACTCAGATAGTGATACATATATTGCAGTAAGGAAATGAAGAGATTGCACCGGAATGTGTTATTACAGGAAGCAGATGCATTTGAAGATGTGACAGTGCACTTCACATAGGAAAAGTAGCAGCAGCTGGAAGCCTATAGCCACCTTGTCTCCCTGGGTTAGAGCAGATTCTCTGCAGACCAGCGCATTCAATCCATCTAGTTCTCAGAGCTGAGAAGGCTATGACCTTGGGGTGTGGGTCCAGCAGTCAAGCCTTGCCTAGCATTCATAAGGCCCTGGGTTTAGTTCCAAATACCACAAAAATGTATGTCAAAATAAAAAGTTCAGTTTATCATTAAAAATGATTTGAATGGGATGTTTTATGGTTTGGGTTTTGCATGTTCATCTTTTTGTTATAGATGCTCTTTGTATTTAAATTAATTGTAAAAGTTAATTTCTGAATCTATTGATTAATTTATTTTTATGATATTCGGGGTTAAACTCAGGTATTCATACTTGCTAGGCCAGCACTGTACAACTTGAGCCATGTTCAAGTTCTTTTGCTTTTTTATTTTGTTTTTCAGATAAGATTTCACAATAACTTTGCTAGGGCTGGTTTGAAAAAAGAGCTTCCATCCTTGCCTCCAAAATGGCTGGAATTACAACCATGCACCACTATACCCAGCAAAATTTATTTCTTTTTTGTTTGGTGCCAGTTAAGGACCCATCTCTGTTGTGAGATTCCTGGAATTGCTGCTTCTTCCCCTCCTGAATTTCTGAAACCAATGTTATAATTATTTTTTCTTAGCACGTTGTTCACTTGTAAAATTATCAACTTAGAACATAGAGGTTAATAGTGAGTTGTTGAGGTAGAGCTGAGTAAGTGAGAATTGATGGATTGAATAGCTTGGTGTACAAGTGTGAGCCAATGGACCCAGCTTCTGTCTATTTCTGAAATAACCCATCCCCTCTCATGTGGATTCCCTGTATTTGTCTCCCCACAATTTTTGGTGCTCTTCCTTGTGGCTAAATGAACAACTTGAGTCAATTGCATGTCTGCCGGGGAGAGTGGCTGTGAGGTCTCAAGTTAGGTGAGTAGATTTCCAAAGCCATAGAATTTTCCCCAAACCACTACAGTTAGTTGGAACTGTGGTACAAATGCTCCTCATGGACTGACATTTCTTTTCAACAATGTGTACAGTGCTGCAGGAGGAACACCATGTACAGTCTGTGCTATGGCATCTGATTGTCACTTCAGTCTCTAGTAGGCCAAACTTGTCATACGTTCCCTTTTGTTCTTTCTAACCAGACAGTCTATTTTCTCATTAGTTTTGAGACATGTCCTTATGGAGACACTGGGCCAGAGGGGAAGACAGAAAATGTATGTGAGAATGTGGCTCCTCTTCAACTTGAGAAATTGCATCCCCTGTGTGTCTTTATCTTTTGTCTTTTGCATGGGATCAACAGCAAAGCAGGTCGTCTGTCTTCTCATAATCTTTCACTAGATGGCGCAAGTTCTCATCCTCAGAGCACTTCCCCTATGGTGTCTGAGGAGTTTGCCTTCTTGGTGCAAAGCTACAGGGAGCAAGTTTCACTCTGGGTCTCCTGGTTTGGGTAGGATGGTCACCTCCTTCAGAGTCTTGAAAGGGAGAAATATAAATTGCTCTTTTTCCCTTCAGGGATAGAACTTTTGAGGGAGTCCACTCTCTTCCTCCCCTTAATATAGAAACTGGAATTCAGGGAAATATCCAGGCATTGATGGAATGTAGAAGTAAAGAAAATCAGATGAGATGTTCCCTCAAGCCTAATTCAAGGCATACTCCAAGGGGAAAAAAATCTGCCTATCAGTGAGATAGATAAGACATAGCCAATCAACAAAATTACCAGTCTTCCCATTCAAGCCACTCCCCACCATACATCAGCTCAGCAGCTACAGTACACAATAGTGTTCCTTTGCCTAGTTTGCTGCCATTTTTCTTTAACCAGATTTTAATGAACTTCTGTTTTGTCTATTTTACTTTAATTTGTTTTTATTTATGTATTTATTCATTTATTGCTGGTCCTGGGTGGTAAATTCATGGCCTGGATGCTGTCCCTGAGCTTCTTTTGCTGAAGGCTATTGCTTTACCACTTGAACCACAGCTCCACTTGAGGCATTTTTGTGATTAATTAAAGAGTCTCATGGACTTTTCTGCCTGGGCTGACTTCAAACTATGGTACTCAGATTTCAGCCCCCTAAGTAGGTAGGATTACCTGCACCTGGCCATAGTTTTGTCTTGACAATATTTTGGGGGTATGTGTGCTAGTGCTGGGTCTTGAAATCAGGGACTCGTGTTTTTTCTTAGCTTTTTCACTCAAGGCATGTGTTCTATAACTTGAGCCAGCCTCCCCTTTGACTTTTTATTTTTATTAATTAAAGATAAGAGTCTCATGGACTTTTCTTCCCCAGCAGGCTTGTAATTGTGATCCAAAGATCTCAGCATCCTGGGTAGCTAGGATTACAGGTATGAGCCACAGACAGTGCTGTTTTTATGTATGGATAATTGTGTGTATGTGTGTGTGTATGTGCATACACATGTGTGCATGCACATGCATGTTGATACTGGGGCTTGAAATCAGGGACTCATGCTCTTGCTTAGCCTTTTTGCTCAAGACCAGCACTCTACAACCCTCTGCTTGTGGCTTTTTTTCTAATTAGTTGGAGATAAAGATATGTTCTTGAGAGCTGGCTTAAAAGATGATTTTTTTTTCCAGAACTCAGGCCCCTGAGTAGGATTACAGGTATGACCCACCAGTCCATGGCTTGATTAATTCTTTTGACTAACCTGTGGGTCCAATGAGCCAGGTCATAATCCAGGACCTTATATATGTAGACAAGGGCCCTGCCAGTGAGCTGTGTTCTTAGCCCACATGTCTCTTGACTTCTTTTGCCCTGTCTAGAGCATGCCATGACAGCATGGAGGATGAAGACCTTGGCCAGATTCTCACTCCCCCACCCCATACTAGAGGTTGATATCAGCATCTCTGTCTTTCCCTTATCTTCTTAAGCCTGATGCTTTAACCCCTTGACCCACAGCTTCACTTTCAATTTTTGAGGGTTAGTGATAAGTGTCAAGAACTTTCATACCCCAGCAGGATGTGAATCTTTACTCTCAGCTCGTCCTGGGTATGAGGATTCCCATTGTGAGCCACTGGCACTCACCCCAACCAGATTCTGGTGCTGGGGTTCTTGGACTACTCAGCCTACACATCCATGTGCCAAATGTGGTATCCTTTTGTATGTATGTGTGTGTTTGTGTGTCTGTGTGTGACAGTCTTGGGGTTTGAATTCAGGTCCTGGGCACTGTCCTTGGGCTCAGCACTTTGCCATTTCAGGTAAGGCATGTAGTACACTGCTATATATGTGCTTTCTAGCCAGCAAGACCATTTTTTTCTATCAGTTCTTGGGCTATGTCCTTCAGGAGACACTGGGCTAGAGTAGAAGAGAGAGCAGCATGTGTCTCCTCCCCAAGTGAGAAATTACCTTTCTTGTTTGTCTTTGTCATTATTTTGCAGATAAACTGTCTTCTTAAGATCTTTCACTAGATGGCGCCAGTTCTCACCTCCAGTGAGCTTCCCTTATCTGCTGTCTGTGGAAATTAGCTTCCTTGGTGAAAAGCTGCAGGGAGCAAGGTTCACTAGGAGTCTTTAGGTTTGAGTAGGATAACCAACTCCTTTAGAGCCCTGAAAGAGGCAGGAATATATGCTGCTTTGTTTCCTGTTGCCACGGATAGAATCTGTGGAGCCCCCACCACCACACTCACACACATGAGTCATGGAAGACAGGAAAATATCCAGACTCCTATGGAATGTACAAGTCAAATCAATCTGGTGGTAAGATGTTCCCCCATCCCTATTCAAACCATCCTCTGAAAGAAAAAAAATTAACATCAATTAAGCCCATGAAAAAGAAATAGCCAACCAACGCAATCCTCAGTCATCTCTTTAAAGCCTCTCACCACCTCAGATCAGCTTAGCAGTAATGGCAGCACAGTATTCCTTTGCCTAGTTTATTGTTATTTTTAACCTTATTCTAATACCCCCTGCTCTTTTTGTGTGCCAGTCTTGGTACTTGAACTTAGGGCCTGGTCAGTGTCCCTGTGCTTTTTTGGCTCAAGGTTGGCACTCTACAACTTGAGCCACAGCTTCTCTTACAGCTTTTTTTTTTGTGGTTAATTAGAGATAAGAGAATCATGGACTTTCCTGCAGAGCTGACTTGGAACAAAGATCCTCAGATCTCACCCTCCTGATAAGCTAGGATTACAGGCATGAACCACTAGTATCCAGCTAACCTTTGTTTTTTAAAATCTCGTGTCTTGATACTTTTGTTTTTGTATGTGCCCTGGTAATGGGGCTTGAACTCTGGGACTTGGCTACCTTTCTCACTGAAGGCTTATACTTTACCACTTGAACAATATCTCTACTTTTGGCTTTTTTCCTGGTTAGTTGGAGATCAACTGTTTCTTGGATTTATCTACCTGGGCCGGCTTCCAATGAGATTCTCAGACCTCAGGCTCCTGAGTAGGATTACAGGTATGAACCACCCATGCCCCATTCTATGAAATCTTTTTACCAGCCTGTGGCTCCAAAAATCCAGGTCATTATCCAGGGCCTTGCACATGCTAGGCAAGTGCTCTAGCAGTGAGCTATGCTCCTAGCCCTACTTCCTGGTCTCCCTACTGTTTGTCTCCTTAGTAATGTGTTAGTCACCTCAGCCAAAATGTCAGGTATGGGACTGGCTCTGCAATAGAACTAGGAAGATGTCATCTTGTTCTGTGGTTCCATATGCAAGCACAGCTGCTGCTGCTTCAACAAATACGGTGGTCAATTGTACTTCAGGTCTGGACTCAGTCTGAATGCTTGGCTTGTGTGGCTTGCTCCAAGGTCCTGAACTGCTCTGTTTGTGTTCAGGCTCAGAAGGTTCATGATGTCTAGCATTGGTTTGGGGGGATCCTGGTCAACAATTAACTGTCCCTGGCCAGCTAGGAGCCTTGACCCCTAGCAGTCAGACCAAGGTGTGTTCACTCAAGTACTGATATTAATACTCTTTTAGGCTGGTGAAGCATGGAGGTTATCACAAAAAATAGCACAGATTATTGTTATGCCAATCTGTCACAGTGTCATTCCTGATTCTGAGTCCCACAACTAGACACCTTCTAGGATTATATTGCCAGCTGATTGACTGACCTGTGTGAGAAAAGCTTCTTTTCTATTAAAGTACTTGGCTTCCTTACAGTTAATCTTTAGAGAATTATTTTTCTGATCTTGTTTTGGCCAAGTGGTTTGGTTCTTGTTAATTACATTATCTTTATAACCTTTACCTGCTGCACTTTTATAAAGACATCCTGTTCGAAGCTCCTTGAATTTTAGTTAGATCTTGTTAATTAACTACATTCTGAACTCAATCTGAGAAGGGGGGCAGGGCCTGCTGCTCTAGGGATAAAAAGGGAGCAGCTTGCCTGTTCTGGGTGCTTACCTGGTGGATTTTTGTCTGATGGTTCATCCTTCTACAAAAGGAGACTTTGTCTGACTGAGTTTCTTTCAAGTTGATGTCATTATCCCTACATGACACCCCAGCGTCCTGAACTATTTCTAACACTGGCAGTCCACCATTTCAGGATTATTTCTGGAAATCCTTCCCTTTCCCTTGTCATTATGCCATTATAGACGGAGTGGGTTATGTGGCGATTGGGTTCCTGATGAGAAAGGGTGAAGTCTCCTGATTTTTCTTGCCCTACCTAGAGCATGCTTGCTTATTTCCTGCAATGACAGTATGCAGCAAGACCAGATTTGTGTGTGTGTGTGTCTGCTGGTATTGGGGGCTGAACTCAGATCCTGGGTGCTATCCCTTAGCTTTTTTATTCAAGGCTGACACTGTACCACTACAGTTATAGCTTTAATTCCTGTTGTTGTTTTTTTGGGGGGTGGGTAATTGGAGGTAAGAGTCTCACACTTTTCTGCTCAGGGTGGCTTCAAAACACAATCCTCAGATGTCTGCCTCCTGACTCACACATGTTAGCCAGGTCCTGGTCATATTCTTATGTTGTATATCTTAGACTTCCCAGACTCCAAAACCATGAGCCCAATATGGTATTCTTTTTCAGTGGCATGCAATAAACAAAACAGACATTCTGCTAAGTGGGGAAAAAAGGCTAGCCACAAAATTCCACAGAGTGCATCATTTGATTCAGATGAAATATTCCCAGTGGGCAAATCCATTGTGACAGAAAACAGATTATGTGGTATCCAAGAGATGGGAACTGAGCAGGATGGGAAATGATTGCTTAATGGCTGTGTGGTTTGAGGGGAAGTGATGAAGATGGTCTGTAACCAGACAGTGGTAATTGTTGCAATACACTGAATGAACTAAATGACACTGAACTGTGCATGTTAAAATAGTAAACATTTGATGCTATGCATATTTTACTGCTTCAACAGCAAAAGTTTATTTTTCCAATGCTGGGGATCAAATAAGGGACTTGAATATAATAGGCAAATGCTCTGAGCCCCAACCCCAGTCTCCTTCCCCCAAGTTTTCCCTTAGAGTTAGTGTTATGTGTGAATGGTGATATGAAGTAGAGTGAATGAACACAAATAGTGGTGTGATTGAATGGAAGGACATTTAGGATACAGCAAATGAGAATCAATTTGAATGATTGGTAGAATTGGGAAAGAAAGGAAATCACTAAGGTCAGAGTAAGCTGAAATAGAGGTGGCAGTGTTTCTTTGTATCTGAGTGAGTGCTGTGTTTCTGGAAAGTAGGGATGGTTATTCCCTTGTATCACTTCAAACACCGTCCCTTTGTGTTCCAGGTAAGGACTAACTGTTCAGGACTCTACCTTAGCTCTGGCTGCCATAACAAAATATCACAGTTTGAATGGATTATGAATCAGGAACTTGCTTTCTCACAGTCCTGGTAGTTCAAGGTTTTAGGGCCTTAATTCCATGGGATCAGAGCTTCACCCTCATGAAGTCATCTAACTAACTGCCCCCCCCAACCAGGTCTCATTTCCAAATACCATCATATTGAGGGGTTCAATATAGTAATTTTGGAAGGGGACACCAGTCCATATCAGTTTCCAAGTCTTTTTCATATTCTAACTAATCTATGCATCCTGCTTTATGATTCAAGGTTGACTCCTTTGTTGGTCCGACCATATAAAATTCAGGACCACTTCCTTGCCTTTGGGATATTCTCATTAATGAAAGTATTCTCTAATGTAATAGCCTGACTTTTTGTCTTTCACCTGGTTAAATGATAAGAGTTCAATTCATGGGGCAATGTGTCTTAAGTTCTGAATCTGAGCATTATCTTCAGTTGATTCCTCCAGGCCTCTAGGAGACCCTGATCAGCCCCTCCCCATAGGAGCTCAGAGATGGGAGGGGTGCGGGGTTGGACCCTGGCATCACATCTCAGCTTTCCCAAATGTGTCTGCAGCAGATTCCCAGAAATTTGAGCATGGCGGGGTTACTGTCAATTCTGTGTGGCTTTTTCCTTAATGTCTAAGATCCTACTTCTCCCGCCCCTTTGTCCCTAAGCTTCGGTCTCCGAATCTCTGTGCTTACAGGTGTAGCTTTGCTCTAACGACTCTTTACAGAGGATAGAATTTTGCTGCCGCCACCTCCCCCTTCCCGGTATCAGCACCTTGGTATCTCCCAGAGCGGATCGTACCAACCCGGACCTTCTTCAAGCCGTATTTGGCTCGCAAGTGATATTTTCTTAAGAAGACCATCGGCTCTAAATATCCTCCTTATCTCCAAAGAGGCATTGGTCGGTAGAGAAATGGATTGTTCTCTGCTGCGATTCCTTCCTTCCTGAATAGTTACCAGGGAGGATTGTACCATTCCAGCCTCCCCCTCCCTGCGGAGGGAGGGGGTGGTCCTTAACTCTCGATTTGCAGAACAAAAACCATAATTAGCCAGCTTTGGCACCCGAGTCCCTAGTCTTAGCGCCAAGTTTTGTTTTTAATGCCTCTCGAAATTTCATCTCTTCTAAAGTTGAAAAGGCAGACTTCTCCTTTGTACGGAACTGTAAAAGCTGTAAAGATGTCTGCTCCCAGGGAAAGTCGGCTTATTAACGCGGCCATTTTTTTGCCCCCCAAATACAATCATTGTGGTAATCAAAATAATTTAAGCTGCCAGCATGAATGGCTTCAGGAAGGGCTACTGCGCATGAGCAAATATAGTGACTGACAGTAACCGAGGCGGGATAAAGGGCGAAAAAGTGGCTATCGCAGGAAGTTAGGACTGATTTTGGAAACATTGAAGGAGACTTTGCCAGAATAAGAATTCGGAGCTAGGGATGAAGGAGGGCAGAGTTCACTCAGAGCGGAAGTGAGAGGGCTGGTACTCTGTGGGGCGGAGTGACAGGGATTTCGAGTGTGGATTTTTTTTTAAGACACGAATTTACAGGGTGAGTACTTGGGGAGGGGCTCGGAGCTGAGTAATGAGAGTCTGAGGATGGAGCTGTACGTGGGCTGGTGGGGGTCTGTGGGACGAGACATGGGGGTCAGTGAAGTCTGTAACCGAGGAGTTGTGTATGGGGTGAATGATGGAAGTATTTGGGGGGGGGATGATGAGCGGATCTATAGATTGAATGATGGAGTTTGTAGTATAAATGATGGCAGAAGGAGCTCTGGGGAATATATAGGGTGGCAGGGGGTGGGGATTCTGAGTCAGCGATGGGGAATCTGGTGGGGGATGTAGAATGGCTTATGAGGTCCATGATAAAAATGTGTTGTTGGGTGATGGGGATCTGTGGGGGAAAACAAATGTCCTTTCCCTTTTTTCTTAGCTAAAGCGTGGCCATTTTACCAGCTGGCATGTGTGGATTTCTGGCCTGGTGATCTGGTGAACTTTCAGTCTGGGCACTCCTTGCCATCTGCAGCTCTTCTCCTTTCTTCTCCTCCCTTTCAACAGTTCTGCCTTTTTAGGCCTTTGCCTTCCCTTCACCACAGTCAGACATGACTGAGTTCTGGGTAAGTTATTACTTGTATCTCACCCACCTCCCCTTCCCCATGTTAGAATGTATAGAAACAAGAAGGCAATGATGTACAAGAATTAAGACCACCGTATCCTAAGCTTTACATCTTAACAGCTATACAATGTTTAGTAAAGTCTAGTACCTCTGTGCCTTAATTTCCCTAACTATGATGATGACGATGATGATGGTGATGCTACCTACCTTGCATGGTTATTTTAGAGATCAATTGAGTTAAGATAAGTGTTTAAGACAATGCCTACTATATACGTGATATGCCTTAAATATAAATTTCGTGTTACTGCATTATTTTTGTGTGTGCTGATACTAAGGCTTGAACTCAGGGCTTGGGTGCTGTCCCTTAGTTGTTGTTTTGTTTTTTTTTTCTTGATCAATGCTGGTGCTTAAGCCACAGATCCACTTCTGGCCTTTTGGTGGTTAGAGATAGGAATCTCAGGCTTTCCAGACAAGACTGGCTTCAAACCATGATCCTTAGAGCTCAGCCCCCTGAATGGCTAGGATTACAGGCAAGAGACACTACTGCCCAGCTTTGTATTTATTGATACTATAAATTGTACAGGTATGCATACATACAGTACCTCACATGATAGCACACATTTGTAATCCTAGAACTCAGAAACTCAGGAGGATTAAGAGTTCCAAGCCAGCTCGTGCTACATAGAAAGACCTGCCGAGGGCTGGGAAGGTGGCTCAGTGGTAGAGTGCTTGACTTGCATGCCTGAGGCCCTGGGTTCGATTCCTCAGCACCACATAAGCAAAAAGAAAAAAGCCGGAAGTGGCGCTGTGGCTCAAGTGGTAGAGCGCTAGCCTTGAGCTGAAGAGCAGAGGGACAGTGCTCAGGCCCAGAGTTCAGGCCCCACAACCGGACCCCCCCCCAAAAAAAAGAAAGACCCTGTCTCCAAATTCTCCTCCCTAAAAATAACTATAAACATGAAACAAGAACAATAACAAAAAACCATACAAAATAAGGTTTGAGGAAGTAAAGTAAGACCAAGTCAAGGTTGAAATATATATAGATTATAGGAGTCTCCATATATTGAGCTGTGGTTACTTTTCTGAGACTTATAAAAGCAACTTCATAAAAGAAAGGAAACACACTTGATTTATTTATCTCATTTAGAGAAAGTGAACATGTGGGAAAGGAAGAGGCCACATTGTCCAAAAAAAAGAAATGTACTCATTACCTGACTTATGAAATAGTAACCCCTCTGTACAACACTTTAATGATAACAACACATTTATATTTTTTTAAGTGAGCACTTTTTCCAAAGCAAAGATTTCCTGAAATTGATCAGCTACTTTTCTGATGGGTCATCCAATTCCCCATCAGCAATCCTGTGGGAAATACAGGGCTAGAATTGCTCAGCTGTGATATAAAATATCTATTTTCGCCCTTTGATCGTAGGGCTTGAACTCAGGGCCTGGATGCTGTCCCTGAGCTTTTCCACTCAAGGTTACTGTTTTACCACTTTGAGCCACAACTACACTTCTGTTTTTTAGGTGGTTAATTAGAGAAAAGTGTTTCATGGGCTTTCCTGCCCAGACTGGCTTTGAACCATGATCCTCATATCTCAGCCTCCTGAGTAGGTAGGATTACAGGTGTGTCAGCCAAAGGTGTCGATGCCAGTGTAGAACTAAAGAGTTGTGATTCTTCATACAACCATAGCCATGCCTACGCCAACATTTCTTGTGATCTGGCTCACACAGGGATAAAAATCTTGAAAGGCTGGAAGACTCAGTAAACCTCATAGCCTTCCATTTCCTTACTGACACATTTGTAGTTCTCATCTCCAATTTCAGTACAGCCTGAGAAATGCACAGGGCTGCTTTTGTTCTTAAGTTCCGAATTCATATGTGTGTTTGTCCATTTTCAGTTCTTTTCTTCTTCTTACCTTTCTTTTAAAAGTTTAGACTATTTCATCATTTTGTTTCAGAAGTGAGATAGAAATGGTACTAAAAAATTCAAGCTCTCTGGCTAGCAATGGTAGAATATGTTGTGGTCCTAGCACTCCAGAGGCAGGGGCAGGAGGATTGGGAGTTGGAGGCCAGCCAAGGCTACCTAATGAAACTCCATCTCAATAAACCAAGGGCTGGTAGTATAGCTCAGTGGTAGAGCATTGTCTAGCATGGGAAGGCCTCTGGGTTTCATCACCAGCACCACACCAAAAAATATATCATTTTTTTCCTCCTTCCCTCCCTCTTTCTCTCTCTCCCTTCCTTTTTCCTTCTTTCCATTTTTTTTTTCTGATCTTGGGGCTTGAAATCAGGGCCTGGGCAATATCCCTGAGCCTCTTTGTGTTCAGGGCTGGCACTGTACCACTTGAACCACACTACCAATTCTGGCTTTTTCTGAGTAACTTATTGGAGATAAGAGTCTCACAGACTTTTCTGCCTGGGCTGGCTTCAAACTGTGATCCTCATCTCAGCCCCAAGGCTTGTAATCCTAGTGACCCAGGAGGCTGAGATCTGAGAGTTATGGTTTGAAACTAGCCTGGGCAGAAAAGTAATTGAGACACTTCTCTCTAATATACTACAGAAAAAGCCAGAAGTGGTACTGTGGCTCAAGTGGTAGAGCCTTGAAGCTCACAAACAGTGCCCGGTCCTGAGTCCAAGTCCAAGTACTGACACAAAAAAGAAAAATAATAAATAAAACTAAAAAGAGACACAATCTTGAATCATTCCAGATAACCAGTTTTAATGTGAATTTGGCTACTTTTTGCCTATACATCTCTCTTGCCTTTGTTCTTTCACTTTATATTTACTTATGCTTCTTTTTTAAATTTTTATTTATTTATTTATTTATTTTTGTTGGTTTTGAGGCCTGAACTCTGGGCCTGGGCACTGTCCCTCAGCTCTTCAGCTCAATGTTAGTGTCTATTGAGCCACAGCGCCACTTCCAGCTTTTTCTGCTTATGTGGTGCTGAGGAATCGAACCCAGGGCCTCATGCATGCAAAGCAAGCACTCTACCCGAGTTACCTTCCAAGCCCATATTTACGTATACTTCTAAAGCATAGTTTACGTAAGTCTTCCTTTTGCTATAACTTGCTCACTAGTTAAAGCTGTTTTCCAACTCTGCTTTTTCATAACAGAATAAGTATAATAGTAGTATACATTGCCCTAAACTTAAATCCAAAAAGCTCACAAATTTGAAACTTGTTTTATGGACATGATGCAACAAATGGAAAAGCTACACTTCCCCTTATGTGATGGGTCACATACACAAAAAATATCACCACGCACTTGTGGCGTATGCCTCCAATCCTAGCTACTCAGGAGGCTGAGATCTGAGGATAGTGGTTCAAAGTCAGCCCAGGTAAGAAAGTCCATGAGACTCATATCTCCAGTTAACTACCAGAAAACTGGATGTGGTGCTGTGCCTCAAAGTTGTAGAGCACTAGAATTGAGCAAAAGAGCTCAGAGACAGCACCCAGGCCCTGAGTTCAAGACCCACACCCAACATAAAGTGTGGGGGGGATAA
This sequence comes from Dipodomys merriami, assembly GCF_024711535.1. Classification (NCBI taxonomy): domain Eukaryota; kingdom Metazoa; phylum Chordata; class Mammalia; order Rodentia; family Heteromyidae; genus Dipodomys; species Dipodomys merriami. The sequence continues at coordinate 85,618,308 of NW_027204492.1, forward strand.
TCCTCTCACACTTGAGCCCCACTTCTGCTTCTGGCTTTTTGATGGTTAATTGAAGATAAAAGTTTCACAAACATTCTTGCCCAGGATGACTTTGGACCATGATTCTCAAATCTCAGCTTCTAGAGTAGCTAAGATTACAGGTATGAGCCACCAGTATCAGGTTTATCTTTAGTTACTTTTTAGATAGAGTCCTGTGCTTTTTGCCTGGGCCAACCTCCAACCATGATTCTCCTACCTCCATGTCCCACATAGCTGGGCTACAGACATGTACCACTATGCCCATCCTTTTTTGTGTGATACTGGAGTTTGAATTCAGGACTTAGCACTTGCTAGCCAGGTTCTAAAGTGCTTGAGCTAAGCCTCTGTGGGATTTTTAGAGGGGAGAGATAGTCTTGTGTTTTTTTTTTTTCTGGGCTGGCCTAGACCATAAACCTCCTATTTACACTTACCAGTATAAGACACGTGCCACCATGCCCAGCTTTTATTGTTGAAATGGGGATCTCTCAAACATTTTGCCCAGGTTGCCCTTGAATTGAGATCATCTCAGTATCTACTTTTCAAGCACCTAGTATAACAGGCATGAACCATCAGCCCCTGGCTCCTTTTTTTGTTTTGTTTTTGTTTTTGACTGTACTAGGGATTGAACTCAGAGCCTTTTATTTGCTAGTCAGGCTCTCTACCACTTGAGCCACATCTCCAGCCTCTTTTTGTTTTGGATATTTACAAGGTAGAGTCTTGCTTAGTGACTGGAATAGTTTGGGCTGTTATGCTACTTGTTCTTCCTTTGTCATTGGTTAAGATGGACTCTTGCCAACTTTTATGGCCAGGCTAGCTTTGAACTGAAATTCCCAGATCTCTGCCTCCCAAGCAACTAGGATTACAGGCTTGAGCCATTGTATCTTGCTCCTTTGTTTGTTCATATTTTCATTTCAAAAAATATTATTTTTATATGATAGGTGCACAGAGGCATTACTCTTTTGTCCTCTAAGAGTAGCCTCCTTTGGTCTCACTGTGTGTGAATGCCTAGAGTCCTATATAATTTATTATGTCCCAGTGTATTTTTGCTCTAACTTCCACATATGAGAGAAAATATGCATCATTTGTCTCTCTGAGCTTGGCTCCTTGTTTGATTTTTGAGATAGGATCTGGATATGTAGTCCAGGCTGGCCTCAAACTCACGATCCCCCTGCCTCAGTCTCCTTCAAGCTGGGATGATAATTATGCACCTGCCTCACAAAGATATTGAACTCAAGAGTTTCATGCTAGCAAGGAAGGCACTATAACATTTGAGCCACACCCCCAATCTTTTGGCTTTTAGTTTGTTTTCTAGATGGAATCTAATACTTTTGCCAAGGCTAGCCTAAGCTGTGATCCTCCTACCTATATCTCCTAAATAGCTTAGACCAGACGAATGTGCTAAGCACACTCAGCTTTTTTTTTTTTGGTTGGTCGCAGGGCTTGAACTCTGGGCCTAGGTACATTTCCCTCAGCTCTTCAGCTCAAGGCAAGTGCTCTACCACTTGAGCCACAGCGCCACTTCCCACTCAGCTTGTTTTTGAGACAGGGCTGTCACTGCCCAGGCTGACCTTGAGCCACAATCCTCACAAGTAGCTAGGGAGATAGGCATGTGCAACCATGCCTAGCCACATAGAGATTGTATGTGTGTCTGTGTGTGTGCATGTATGTAGTACTAGGGATTGAATTCAGGTCCTTGTGCTTCTTAGGCATATGGTCTACTACTTGAGACATACCCCTTTTGTTCTTTTATCTTGTTTTACAGATGGTGTGTGTGTGTGTGTGTGTGCGTGTGTGTGTGTGTGTGTGTCTGTCTGTCTGTCTGTCTGTCCTGGAGCTTGAACTCAGAGCCTGGGCAGTCTCTGAGCTTTCTTCCTCAAGGCTTGTGCTCTACCAATTGAGCTACAGCTCTACTTGCTACAGATGAGGTTTTAAGTCAACTTTCCCTGCCTGGCTTTGGACCTTGATTGTCCTATCTCTGCCTCCCAATAACTGAGACCATTGGTATATACTATTATACCAGCAATTTTCTTGTGTGTGTGCCAGAATTGGGGCTTGAACTCAAGGCCTCATGCTCTTGCTTGGTGTTTTGCTCGTGCTTGTGCTCTACTAGTTGAGCCATCCCTCCAGCTTGGCTTTGTGTCAGTTAATTGCAAATGGAGTCTTTCAGGCTTTTCTTCCAAGGCTGAATTTGAACCTTGATTCTCCAGGTGTCATCCTATACTCTGAGTAGCTAGGCTCAAACCACTGGTGTATTTTGTGATAGGCTCTTGCTAACCTTTTCCTATGCTAGCTTTCAACCTCAGTCCTCCTGTCTTCACCTCCTGAGTAGCTGGGATTACAAGTATGCCACCATATCCAGCTGTCAAGCTGTGTGTGTGTGTGTGTGTGTGTGTGTGTGTGTGTGTGTGTGTGTGTGTGTGTGTGTGTGTGTGTGTGTGTGTGTGTGTGTGTGTGTGTGTATGTTTGTAGTACTAAAGATTGAACACATTTTTCTGTGTATACTGGGGCTTGAACTCCAGGCCTCACGCTCTTGGCTTGACTCTTTCATTCACAGCTGGCTCCCTACCTCTTAAGGGACACCTCCATTTTTGGCTTTTTGCTGATTATTTGGAAATCAGAGTGTCTCAAATTTGTTTGTCTGGGCTGGCTTCAAACCATGATTCTTAAATCTCAGCCTTCTAAGTAGCTAGGATTACAAGCATGAGCCACTGGTGCCTGGCCACATTGCAGTATTTTAACAACTGAATTTGTTTTTTTGTATGCTTGTACCATGATTAATGAGATTCATATTGAAGGACCGTTGTATAATTTCTGTTACAGTATTTAGCAATATCTCTGGATCTATCATTGTGTATAGAGATGAGCATTTCTAAAATACCTAGTTCAAAATTCATCTTGCTTTGTACTTTCATAGGCATTGCCTTTTGAAATGTTAATGTAAGTTGACATATCCACTAGTGAATTAAAATACACCTTTGAGTCCTCTTGTCACAGTTTTAAGCTTTGTAGTTTTATTATTGAAAATATCTCATTTTGGTTGTTTGTTTTTATTTTCTTATCAATGTGGTTGAGCAGCTTTTAATTTTTTTTCTTTTATCTTTTTTCTTTTATATTTGTTTGGTGAATTGTTCTTTCACATATACTGCTTTTCCCCCCTGTGGTAATGTAAAAATATACCTTGACATTTCTTAAACCTTTTATGGATATATTCTTCTGATTAAAAATCTTTGGGGGTAGACTTGAGGTAGATTGAAACATAGTATACAGAGAAAAAGCATATAAAACGTACAGGCCTATGGAAACACCTGTGCAACCCTTACCTGAAGCACAAAGGAGGAAATTACACACCACGCAGAAGCCTCTTCTAGTCACATCTCTTGAGTTTTGGGTAACCATGTTCTGATTTCTATTATCATAGATTGTTGTCTCTTCTTGAATCTATCATTTAAACAGAATCATCTGTTATTATTCTTTTGAGTCTCATTTCATTCACTCATATTGTTTTGTGGTGTTAGGGATGGAAACCAGGGCCTAGCACATGCAAGGCAAATGTTTACCACTCCTAACCCCCGCATAATGATTTTTAACACTAATCTTTGTTACTTCATGTATAGGTAGTTTGCTCTCTTTTAAATCACTGTTTACTATTCCATTGTGTAGCACAAGCTGGCTCCTGTTGGCTCATACCTATAACCCTAGCTGCTCAGGAGGCTGAGATCTAGAAGTTTTAGATTTGAAGCCAGTTCAGGCAGTAAAGTCTGTGAGACTTCCTCTCTAAAAACAACCAGCAAAAAACCAGGTGGGAGGCCTGGTTCAAGTGGTAGAGGTACAGCTGAGCAAGCAAGCCAAGGAATGAAGGGCTCTGAGTTCAGACCCCCATACTACCAAAGAATATATCACAGCTGGGTACCAATGGCTGATGACTGTAATCATAGCTACTCAGAAGGTTGATATCTGAGGATTATGGTTTCAAGCCAGCCCAGGCAAGAAAAATCAGTGACACTTTTGTCTCCAATTAACCACCAAAAAGCCAGAAGTAGAGTTATGGTTCAAGTGGTAGAGCACTAACCTTAAGCAAAAAAGCAAAGTTATACTTCCCAGGCTCCAAGATCAAGCCCCAGGACCAGCAGAAAAAAGTATCACAGTTGTTCATCTATTCCACTGCTGATCTTTACATTTCACCTATTACAAATAACAAATCTATGAATATTCTTGTACATGTCTTTGTGGACATATGTGTGTAGCATTTTAATTAGATATATACACCTGGGATTGAGTCACTCTGTCCTATGTTGAATATTTTCAGGTTTAGTAAATTCTGTCAAGCTATCTCCTAAAGTATCTGTACTATTTTACTCCCATCAACAATACATGAAAATTCTAGTAGTTCCACGCTTCTGCCAACATTTGGCTTGTTAGTCGTGGGGGGGGGGGGCTCACACACACACACATACATACACACACACACTTAGCTTTTTTGCTCAAGGCTGGGACTCTTATCATTTGAACCACAGCTCCACTTCCAGGATTGTTAACTTTTCTGCATTTCCCTGATAACCAAGGATGTAGAAAATATTTTCACATGTTCATTCACAATCCAGATATCCTTTTCATGAAATTATCTAATGAAATAATTTTCTAATTTTAATTGGATTATCTATATTATTGATTTGAAAGAATTCTACTTGGTTCAACAATATAAAAGTTTTTGCTTTACTTAAGCTTTTTTTTTTTTGCAGTGCTGGGGATTGAACCTAGAGTTCTATGGATACTATTCAAGCATTATACTACTGGCTATACACTAGTACCTTAGAAAGCTTTTTTCTCTCCGAGTACTGGAGCTTTGAACTCAGGACCTCATACTTGCTAGACAGGTGCTCTACCACTTAACCATACCCTCTGCCCTTTTGAAAGGCTTTTTGAAATGATTAAATGATAGCTCCTTTCTGAAGATTATCTCTTTTATCTTAAAATAATTACTCCAGTTACCCTGGGCTAATCACACATATCACATACAGAGAGAGATAAAGGGGGGAAGAGAGAATGAGAGAGGGAGAGGGAGAGAGAGAGAGAGAGAGAGAGAGAGAGAGAGAGAGAGAGAGAGAGAGAGAGAGAGAGAGAGAGAGAGAGAGAGAGACATATCCTACTATACTCCACAAATATTTAGTTATGCATTTTTGAAAGCAGCATTAAATTAAGACTAATTTGGGGGGGAAATGTCATCACCTTAATTTTTATCAAAGTGGTTGAATAAAAATATGCAATTGCAGGGATCGGTGTCATTCGAGGATGTAGCTGTGGACTTCACCCAGGAAGAGTGGAATCAACTGGATACTTCCCAGAAGACCCTATACAGAGATGTGATGCTAGAGAATTATAGTCATCTTGTATCTGTGGGTGAGGATGGCCTGAATAATTCATTGGTATTCCCAGTAGAATAACTTGCCAGCTCCAAAGTGCTTTAATACTTTGACCTCATGTTCTAGGGACTTAAGATTCTTATTCCCTCTTAAAGTGAATAGAAATTTGTATTTTCATGCCCCATGTGACATGAACCTTTATTAAAAGGTACCTTATTTTGAAGTCCTGAAGGCTGCACAGACAACACAAAAATTGTATCATTTCTTATTACAGGGTATCTTATTACTAAACCAGAAGTGATTGCCTTTTTGGAGCAAGAGGCAGTCCTTGGGATCATAAAGAGGGAAATTCCAAGTTCAAGTTGTACAGGTAAGAAGAGCAATTTGGGAGATGAGTAGATTAAGACCTAGGGGGAGGGTCTGTGAGGCCTAGCCATTATTCTGGTTGTGTGTGTGTGTGTGTGTGTGTGTGTGTGTGTGTGTGTGTGTGTGTGTGTGTGGTATGTACATGTGCGTGTGTACATGCATACTAGTACTAGACTTGAACTCAGGGCTTCTCAATCTTGCTTCATTCTGTCACTCAAAGTCAAGGTTCTACCACTTGAACTATGGCTCCACTTCTGGATATTTGCTGATTAATTGGCAATGAGTCTCATAGACTTTCCTGCCCAGGTTGGCTTCAAACCTCGATCCTTAGATCTCAGCCTCCTATGTAGCCAGAATCACAGGAATTCATCTTTCTTCTTTTTTCTTCTTTCTTCATCTTTCAAGGATCAGAAATTTGTCTTTAAAGGATATGTACTATTGATACTAATTCCAGAGTTTAATTTTATGAGCTGCTGTCTCATGCTAATCTTGGTAGGAGATGATGAGGAACTACAGACTACACTGTGGTTGAGACCTTGGGTTTCTTTGTTCATTTACCTCAAGTTCACCTTTGCATTCTGAGTCTCCCTCCCTCCAAATCCTGGATCTGCTACTCTTCCAATATTCGTTTCCAATTCACAGTTCCCTAAACTTGTTTACATCCTCTCTACAAAGTTATTTTTGTGTATGTGTGCCAGTCCTGGGGCTTGAATTCAGGGCTTGGGTACTGCCCCTGAGATTCTTTTGCTCAAGAGTAGAGTTCTATCACTTTAGCCACAGCTCCACTTCTGGTTTTTTTAGTGCTTAATTAGAGATAAAAGTCTCATGGAGTTGCTGGGAAGGTGGCCCAGTGGTAGAGTGCTTGCCTTGCATGCATGAGGCCGTCGGTTCGACTCCTTAGCACCACATAAGCAGAAAAAGCCGGAAGTGGGGCTGAAGCTCAAGTGATAGAGTGCTAGTCTACAGCTGAAGAGCTGAGGAACAGCGCCCAGGCCCAGAGGTCAGGCCCCATGACCAACCAAAAAAAAAAAAAGTCTCATGGACTTCCTTGCTTGGGCTAGCTTTTAACTGCAAACTTCAGTAAGTAAGGTTATAGCTATGAGCCAACAATTCCTGACTCTCCCTAAAGCAATTGTGTTATGTATATTTATTGTTTACTTTCTGTTCTAATTGTTGTTTCAACTTATTTTCCCTTTCAAACTCTGAGTGTAAGGGAGAAACATGCTTGGAATTTCTTTTTGACTGGTACCTAGACCTAAAAGAAAATAAAAGTCAACTCTATCAGAGACCTCCTTATGAGAAACATGTATTTACAGAATATTGTTTATTATTCTTCTTTCTAGAAGATGGGCAGGTTGAAGGACAGCTGGAGGAGCATCAGGAAACCCAAAATACATACCCAAGGCAAGCTATAGCCACTTTCTGGAACAATGTTACTGAAAAGAGAAGTCAGAACTATGATGGACTTGCAAATTCCCTTTCTCAGAGCCCATGGGGACTTGCTTCAGGATATGCACCTTATATGAATGACTCCTGTGTGAAAAATTGCAAAGGTAATGTAGGCTTACTCAGCTCTAATAGCCTGAGCTTTGCAGCTCAGGAATGTTATGAATGTAATAGATGTGGCAAATTCTTAATTCATGGCAGGCATGAGATCAATGATGGCACACAACCACATGACTGTAATACATATGGGAAAGGTCACAATCAGAACTTTGTTCAGTATGATATGACCCAAGCTGGAGAGAAAACCTATGAATGTCCCGAGTGTAGAATCACCCTTAGCACAAACTCCCTCCTAATTGTTCATCAGATCACCCATATAGGAGAGAAATGGGCAGAATGCAGAGAAACTTTTGACAAGACAGCACTCTTCAGTATACACCAGGCAGTGCACACAGGAGATAAACTCTTTGAGTGTAATGAATGTGGCAAATCCTTCCGAGAGGAATCAACATTACATATACACCAAAGAACTCATACAGGTGAGAAACCCTATGTATGCAATGAGTGTGGCAACGCCTTCCAAGAGAAGACAAATCTCATCATACATCGAAGAACTCACAAAGGAGAGAAACCTTATAAATGTTCTGATTGTGAGAAAACCTTCAACCAAAAAGCACATCTCAGTGTGCACCAGAGAACACACACAGGAGAAAAACCTTTCGAATGCACTGATTGTGGCAAATACTTCAGAGAAAAATCAACCCTGAATATCCATCAAAGAACTCATACTGGAGAGAAACCGTATATGTGCAATGAGTGTGGTAAAGCCTTCCGAGAAAAGACAAAGCTCATCATCCATCAGAGAACTCACACAGGAGAGAAGCCCTATGAATGTTCAGAATGTGGAAGAGCCTTCAATCAAAAGGCACATCTCAGTGTGCACCAAAGAACACACACAGGAGAGAAACCTTTTGAATGCAATGAATGTGGCAAATCTTTCCGAGAGAAATCAACTCTACGCAGACATCAAAGAATTCATACAGGAGAGAAACCTTATGTGTGTTCAGAGTGTGGACGAGCTTTTACCCTTAAGCTGAGCCTCAGTGCTCATCAGAGAATCCATACAGGAGAAAAAACTGATGGATGTACAGTATGTGGAAAAGTCTTCTCCCGGAAGTCCTATCTCATGCTACACCAGAGAGCTCATACAAGAGAAAAATTTGAGAAATCCTATGAATGCAATGAATGTGATAAAGCATTCTTCCAGAAATCATACCTCATTATTCATCAGAGAGTTCATACAGGAGAGAAACCCTATGAGTGTAATGTGTGTGAGAAAGCTTTCTCCCAAAAATCTTATCTCATTATACATCAAAGGACTCATACAGGAGAGAGACCCTATAAATGTGACAAATGTAACAGAGCCTTCAGAGAGAAGTCCAAACTCACTGTACATCAAAGAACTCACATAGGAGAGAAACCCTATGACTTCCCTGAATATGAGAGAAATCTTCCTGGGTTCACAGTTCAACATGCACTAGAGAACTCAGAGAGCATAGAAACCAAAGTACTGAAAATAGAAAATCTTTCTTAGAAAAGTCAAAGAAAACAACATGCTTTATTTACCTAGGGTAATCCCAGAAGGCTTTTCTGAGGAGCTTAGACCTGAAAATGAAGCACCACCCATACTGGGGGAAGAGCATTCCAGGCAGAAGGAATAGCAAGTTCTAACATCCTGAAGTAAAAATGTGGTACTGAACTTGTATTGCGAGTCTATTGAAGCACAGTCTTTTGGAAATGATATAAGGGAAATATGTTTCCAAATATGTTTCCAAATTGAATACCAAACTCTTACAGAAAAAAGTAAAGAAATCCTACTATGAACCCACATTTTTGTCATTTCCATAATGGGAAGTACCATCTCCAAGGGGAAAAAGAGGTTTTTGGAATAGTACTAATGAAGTGTACAGATTTAAAGATAATGATTAAAGAAACAACAATGAAGAATGTACTTTGCTGGGTGCTGGTGGCTTCATGCCTGTAATCCTAACTACTCAGGAGGCTGAGATTTGAGAACCGTGGTTTGCAGCCCAGCAAGACAAATCCAATAGATTCTTATCTCCAATTAACCATCAAAAAGCTGGAAGTGGAGGTATGGCTCAAGTGGTGAGCTCCAGCTTTGAGCTCAAAAGCTAAGCAAGAGAGTGAAAGGCTCTGAATTCAAGCCCCAATATGAGACAGAGAGACAGAGAGACAGAGAGACAGAGAGAGAGAGAGAGAAAGAGAGAGAGAGAGAGAGAGAGAGAGAGAGAGAGAGAGAGAGAGAGAAAGAGAGAAAATATGCTTATAAATGTTCCAAATTATTAGAAAGATGCTGAATCAAATCAATGTCAAGACAACATGAAATCTAGTTTCCTCAAATAGCAGCAATCATGTCAATGTTTCTACCCCCCACTTGTTCTGTGGGCAAAATTTTTGTTTCTGTGCATGGATCTTCCCCTTTCTGAAAGTTTAGCTTTCCCAGAACAGCTATAAACTAAGCTACCTAACAAGCTTTTACAAGACCCATTTCTGACTGAGCTTATTTCTGCTACTTTTGATGAATAACTATCACATTCAGAAGTCACCACCCCAGAGGGATGCCCCTCTCCCCCCGATGGACCTTAAGGGAGATACAGAATTTGTTCATCTATGTTGGTTGGGAAGAACACAGGGGAAATTGACTTGACCATAAGGAGGGGGTTTAAACTTGACTTGGACTACTTCTGTGATCATCTGGGCTTATTTTGGATGAGGGGAACAGTGAAAGCAAGGTCGTGAGTAGGAGGGTAGCCACTACCCTGGCCCAAGCAAAGACTACAAAGCTGCTTCCTCCTGGGAGTGGCTACTTCCATTGGGGCTGCTCAGTGGAAAGAGAGAATGGCAAGTTCAAATTCTTAATGTTGAAGACACCTGACTGAAACCTGGACATTCTGTAAAAAGAAATGAGTACTTTGTGTGTCTATTGAACTCCTTGCCTAAATTCCCAGTCTGTGTCATTTGCAATTTAGGATTTTGGTTGTGTACGTGGTGATGTTGGAACAGAGAGAATGGGAATCCGTGAGAGGCCATGGGAGAATGGGAATATTTTAAACTCCTAATTTCCACTGAGTTTCCTGAATCCATTGTGGTCCTCCCCTGAAGAGACTGTATGTCTTAAATAAAGACCCTGTTGTGACCTCATCTGAGACTGATAACTTTTTGAGGGAAGTTTGTTTTCTTATCCTTGTAGCCCACCCCTCTCTATTGAAACATCTAAGTGACTTTTGTGCTGGTACTGGGGCTGGAATTCAGGGTCTGGAAGCCCTGAATTCAAAAAAGCCTGAGCTTTGTTGCTTGAGGCTAGTGCTCTACTACTTGAGCCATGCTCCACATCTGGCTTTTAGAGGGCTAATTGGAGATAAGCGTCTCATAGACTTTACTGCCTGGCTGGCTTTGACCATCAATCCTCAGATCTCAGTCTTCTGAGTAGCTAGGATTGCAGGTGTGAACCACCAGCAGGGCGCTTTTTTTTTTTTTTTTTTTTTTTTTTGGTGAGCGGGTGTCCTTGGACTCAAACCTAGGACCTGGGTGCTGTCCCTGAGCTTTTACTCAAGGCTGGAGTTCTATCACTCGAGCAACAGCTCTACTTCTGGCTATTTGGGGGGTAATTTACTGGAGATAAGAATCTCACAGGTTTTCATGCCGGGGCTAGCTTTGAACCAAGACTCAGATCTCAGCCTCCTGAGTAAATAGTATTATAGGTGTGAGACACTGTTTTTGAGACAGGATCTCACTAAATAGCCCAAATTGGCTTTAAATTTGCAATGTTCCTACCTCTGTCTCCCAAGCACTGTACAGACACTCACCACCACACCCTATAACTGACTTTTATACCACTTTAGGTGCTTTACAAACATTAATTCATTTAATCCTGCCAATAATCCCATGCAATCATATTTTCACTTCCCAGATGAGAAAATTGAGGCACAAAGGTCTATTTTTCAAGATATTTTTAAGGCACCATAGCCTTGAGAAGCTGTGGTATTTGAACCAAGGAGAACTTGTCCACTTAATCACTACAGTAGTCTCCTCCAACACCTACTCCAAGTGAGTCATATATTTTCTTTTTTCCTTTTCTTTTTCTTCTTTTGCAGTTTGCAGGGCTTAAACTGAGATACTTACACTGCTAGGTAGATGCTCTTACTACTGATCTACAACTCTGATTTTGCTGGTTATTTTTTGGAGATAGAGCCTTATTTCCTGCCCAGATGCACATGTGGGCCACTATCCAAACATGCCATCATGTCCTGCTCTCCATTGAGAATAGGTCTCTCAAATTTTTCTACCCATGACCACCTTGAATTGCAATCTTCCCAATCTCAGCATCCCAAGTAACTAGGATTACAAGCATAAGCCACCAATGCTTGGCTTCAGCTGGTATCTCTATATCAGAGTGTGATGGTATGGAGGAATTGATTAAATAGAGATACTTTTAGGCATTGGAAAATGAAGAGTCAGAGATCTGACAAGCAATGGCCTTACATTGTTTGTAGATATTACCCTTTATTGAATGTACAAAAGGTTTGAAAAAAAAAGGAAAAGCAAATCTTTATCCCCAAGAATCTTTTCTTGAGTCAGATTTTGCATGCAAATCACACCCTTTGAGCCATTCAGATAAATCATGGCCAGAACAGTGCTGAATCCAAGAATTCCTAGAAATGGAGAGAGGGCGGGAGGGAGGGTGAAATGGACAAGCTGGTGGGGTATTAGTACCACCCCATATCTGGCAGTCCAGAGTCCAGACCATCCCCATGAATTTACCAGGCTCTCATACTGTCATGTGAACTCACAACTCTCTTGGCACACAGGATGTCATCCAATAGATGGCGATTGAGTAAATCTGGGGAGAAAAAAGGGAAAAAGTCATCTGGTGAATTGGTGACCAGGGGACAGCATACAGAGGGCCCTAGGTTTCTGGGTTCTTCAGGGCCTAACCTCAGCCGCTACATTGGCTAATTGTAGATGACATCATTCCTTGTCAACCACCATGTGGGCTGAACTCATGTGGATGCTCCTTATTGACCTTGACTATCACGTTGGCTGGTTTGGAGTAACCAACATACCTCATTGGCTGCTCCTAGACAACCTTAATCTCCATCCTGGCTAGCTCTAGATGATTTCAACTGATATTTTTATACTTTTTCATCTGGTTATGAATTATCTAAACTGTAATGCTGGCTACTAAACAGTAATACTGGCATTACTTAATTGCCACAGCAGTTTGTCCTGGTGATTTCAAATACTGGGTTGTTAGATCCTAGATTTGATTGGTTTTGGATGACCTCAGTCTCCACATTGCCTAGTCCTGTTCAACCTCAGCCACTATGGTGCCTAGTTTTACATGATCTTAAGTGCTATGCTTGTTGGACAGGGTGATTTTTAACTGCTATTTGGCTAGTTATTAATGATCTCAACTATCATGTAGACCAGTCCTAGGCATTTTTTCACAATACTGGAGATTGAGCTCAGGGTCTGGGCAATCTTAATTGCTATCTAGGTATAAATAATTTTAACCTTATTAACTACTTCAATATCCATGCTGTCTCAAACTGAACAGCCTTAACCTTTGTTTTACCTAGCCTTTCAAAAGCCTCACTTTTCAATTTACCCCTTATTAGTCAACTTCAACTACTGATGGCCATTCCTGGGTGACCTTTTCTATTGTGCTGACAGGACTTGGACAACCTCAGTCTCCATTTGAACTTGCCTCATATAAGCATTGTTTCTATTTTTGGCCTGTATTGGACTACTTCAACCACCAATTTGTATATCCTTGAATAATTTCAATTTGCTCTTCTATTTTGTCTCAAAAATACCTCACTTTTGCCTGTAAAGTTCTCTCATTTCTTCTCAGAGGTAGTTTCTTTTCCTACTTCTAGAGATCTGCTTCTTCCTTCAAGGCCTACACAACTTTAACCCTAAATCAGAACAGTCTCTCCTTCTACTTCACATGGAGCTAATTTTCCTGTTTCCTGAGTCTCAGAAAACTGCATCTTCCATTCTAGACGATATTTAGGGCTCTGTATTCTCCTGACCTAGACAACTCAGTATAGAATGCTGTTTCTAATGGCCCAGGTAACTTTTGCCTTTTCCTGTTCACTTTTCTACTTTTCTAGGAGGTTTGTTTAGATGACAGTGCCCTCTGTGTGTGGTGTGTAGAGCCACTCAGGTCTTCCATGTATTCCCAGGGTTGTCTTACCACGACAATCCATGTGGCAGAGGTTCCTGGTAGGTGTGATGCCATTGTCACACCACCAGGCAGAGTTCAGCTGGAAAATGCCATAATCACTGCTGCCATCAGGGTTGTGGTCCACAAAGGCAGAGTCAAAACCACTCTCATAGTGTGCCATGCATAACCCTGGGTAGGGACAAAGGAGGTAGGAGGTTGGCATAGGATTTGCAAATAGGGAAGGCTATGATAAAGGGAATGAAGACAGGAATGATTGTGGTCTTAGTTGTGAGGGTGACGATTTTGTTTTGGTGGTGGAATGGGGATGTTGGCAATTCTTTTAAAATATCACTGGTAGTGGTTGTGATAGTATTCATGATGGCACTAAGAATGATGGTGTTGATTGTAGAGATCAAAGGGATGATTACAAAGGCTGTAATGATGATAACATTAGTGTTGTGTTAAACCAGTCATTTGAAGGGCGCCAGTGGCTCACACCTGTAATCTTACCTACTCAAGAGGCTGAGATTTGAGGATTGCAGTTCGAAGCCAGCTTGGGCAGGAAAATCTGTAAGATTCTTATCTCCAATTAAGCACCAAGGTGCCAGAAGTGGAGCTGAGGCTCAAGTGTTAGAGCACTAGCCTTAAGCACAAAAGCTCAGGGCCAGAGCCTAAGCACTGAGTTCAAGCCCCAGTACAGGCACACACACAAAAAAGTCAGTCATTATCACCAGACTGAAAGATCATGCCCTGAACTGTGGAGGAAGGCCTAGATCTGAGTGTGGTGAATTATTTGAGGATATAGATGGGACATGTGGCAACTGGAATCTTACAGTCTCCAATAGTATAGCCTCGGTAGCCATTGAGACCTGCTTTCTCCAGCTTCCTTGCTATTTCACAGCGTTCATAAATCTTGGCATCCACAGTAACAATCATCAGTGTGATCAGGGTCACTATCACAGTATCCCAGGACTGCAGTATGATACCCATAAGCCTCACAAGCTGACTCCTTGCTCCAGATCACCCTGTAATGTTCGGAATGAGAGGCATTCTGAAATTCTAGGCTCTATGAGCATTGGCCTGTGTGACAGATTTTGGAACACAGAAACTAACGATCTGGGCAACTCATCATTCTCCCCAGTACCATATTTATTAAAGACCAAGAGACAGACACAATAAAAAGAAAAATATTGACACAAACATAGATATGGAAGCAGACAATGAGAGGGATGAACCTAGAGATGTCAGACAAGGATGCAGGGAGAGAGGGATTGGGAATATGAAAGCAAGACAAGTACTAGACCCACATTTCCCTGCATTTTTTTAAAACACTATCCAACTCTATCCTCGCTAATCACATTTTACTACTTGGTCACCTCTAATGGTGACCCTCATTGCTTCTAACCTTCTCCTTCTGGCAGGTCAATGCTATTCACTCCACTGTGCAAAATACTATTTCTGAGTCCTCATGCTCTGCTGAATGTAACCATGACTGACATCCAAGGAGGGCTCTCTTGCTGTTTTTATATGGTAAAAGGCAAAGGACAAGAAAATGAACCCATTTCTGCAAGGCTTTGTGTATCCGCATTCATTCATAAATGTGGAATTCTCATGACCTGAACAACTCCCCCAAATGCCCCACCTCCCAACAGTGTTGCACTGAGGATTTTCTAAGCACTTGCCTTTTGGAGGGGACATATTGAAACTACTGCATGTATCCTTGACGCCCCTCCCTTCCCTATACTTACTGCACTGTCCCACTTCAGTTTACTGGAACCTGATCCATGCTACATATTGCATATTATTATGTAATACTACATTTAACAACAGACATGTTGCATATATGTGTGTGTATGTGCACACACACTAACACACATAGAGTCAACTCTTGTGTCATCTTCATCCTTATTTCTCCCTTTTGATCCCCAGTTCACATAGCTGCCTCCACTTCAGTTCACTCAGACTGGGCACTTCTTTTCAATTCCCTAAGCCTCTAGGTATCACTACTACATTTTCTCACATTATACTCCTTCTCCCCTTTCATGTTCACCCTGGCTCATTGCCTACTTTTACCTTGACTTCTTCCTGACACTACAGCAAATGACTCCTATTCACTCTCTTATGACCCATCCTTCAGCATTTTTTTTTACTGCCTTGACCTCATCATCTCCATTCACTTCCTCTTTTCTCTTCTTTGCAATCTCTGTTCTCTCCAACGCTGCCCTCCCCCTCAGCACTCCCATTTCCTGGAAACTCCGTTTCTTATTATTCTTCCAATGCTAGTTCAAGTTACCCATATTTACTTACTCTATCTTGGTCACCCCCATTCTTGCTCAATTTTCTCTTCATTAGGTCCATTTGCATTCATGCAGCCTCTCATTACCACATTCACATAAATCTACTCCCAAGGTAATCCTTGTTACCTTCTTCCCTCTCAAAGACCACTCCTGATTCTTGTCCTTGCTCCTCCTGTCTGGTAACTGTATCCAGTCACACTGTGACTTGAATCCACCACTTTTGCTCACTTTGGGTTCTGTTTCCCTGCTTACTCACCTTGTGCTATGTGACTTTCATCACTTTTCTGTTCACGTCACAGTCCCCACACGTACTTATCTTCTGTCTTTTACTTCCATTCCTTCTCTGTTCAACATCACATCCATGCATGAGCTCTTCAGCTCCTTCACAGCTGCTGATTCCTATTGGGATCCCAGTACCACCCACCTTCCTGGGTCACTACCGAATATCACCCCATTCACTTTGTATGATTTTCCTTCTTCCTTGTGGTAACCTGCTCAATTTCTAACCAATTCCCATTTATCTTCATTTCCTCTTATGTCCCACATGACCTCAGTCACTCCTACTTCCCTTTAAATTACCTTCTTCTCTCTCGTATCTCGCAAACCATCATGCATTTCCACTCTAATCCTGAGTGCTCACATCAGCTCCATGCATGGTCACTGCCTTTCCCTGCCTATTGCCCACTTAGATTAGCCTCATGATCCATCACATACCCAAGCTCAGCCATAATTTCCAATTCGTTCAAAATCTTGTGCATATTCATGTGTCAGCCTGTGTCACTATGAGAAAATACCTGAAGAAAACAACTTATAAGGAGGAAGGATTTCTTCTGGCTGACATTTCTGAGGATTCAGTCCATGGTCACTTGGCTCCATTTTTCCTGGGGTGGTGGTGAGAAGCAGAACATCATGGTGGATGGTAGGGAGGTTGTGGTAGGGCCAAGCTCCTCACTTAATGTCATTCAGGGAGCACAGGTGGCAGGTAGAGAGAAAATGAGTGTGAGCACACAATAACCTACTTTCTCCAACTAGGTCCCACCACCTTCACCCAACAGACCTTTAAATTATACATCTATGAAAGAATTAATCCATTCATGATATCAGAGTCCTCATGATCCAAAGGCCACAACTTTGAACATAGCTGTATTGAGGACCAAGCCTTCAATACAAGAGCTGTGTGTGGGGGGGGGGGCATTTAAAATCCAAACCATAACAGTTTTTCTTTTACTCTTCCCTTTATATCTCCCCACATTCACTCCAGTCTGCTGTACATTCCTCTTTATTTCATGGTCCTCTTTCACCTCTCTTTGCCTCTCATTCCCCATTATTAACCATCCTTACCTGTTTCCTGTTCCATTTATTGACAGATACTCACATTAGCCAAGATAGAAAAGTCTGATGTGTTGTTCAGGATTTGGATGGATACACAGACCAACACCACTACAAATACCCAAATTCCAATGGTGGTAGGCTAGGTTAGGCTAGATGCTGGTGATTTATACCTGTAATACTAGCTATTCAGGAGGCTAAGATCTGAGGATCTTGGTTTGAAGCTAATTGGGAAAAGAAAGTCTGTGAGACTTACTTCAATTAACCACCAAAATAAAAGCCAGAAGTGGAACCGTTGCTCAAGCAGTAGAGCACTAGCATTGAGGAAAAAAAAGTTAGGGACAGCACTTGGGCTCTGAGGTCAAGCTTCAAGACTGGCACCAAAAAAGAGGTTAGAGAATTCTCTCAGAGGTAAGTTAGTGATGTACTTGACCTAAAGTCAGCAAAGCCTTGGTTTCTTCTGTTCTGTGGCTCTGCCAATCTCACAGACTTCCTCAAGGTCCAAATAACTATTCTCTATCATGTTTTCTTCTTTTAGTTTGGGAAAGATGGGTTTTCTTTTTGCCTTTGTAAGATCTTCAATGTGACACAATTCCCATAGCATACAAGTCACTCATTCAGTGTTTGTTGTTGTTGTTGTTGTTGGGGGGATTGTTGTTGTTTGCTTGCTTTGGTGCTGGGCTTGGGGCTTGAAATTTTTTGCTCAAGTATAGGGCCCTGCCACTTGTGCCACAGCTCCACTTCCAGCTTTTTTTTTTTTTTTTTTTTTTTTTGGGTCTGGGCCTGAGCGCTATCCCTCAGCAATTCAGCTCAAAGCTAGTGCTCTACCTCTTGAGCCATAGCACTGGTTTTCTGGTGGTTTATTGGAGATGGAATTTCCTGCCCTGGCTGGCTTTGAACCATGGTCCTCAGATCTCAGCTTCCTGAATAGCTAGGATTACAGGCTTGAGCCACCAGCTCCCTGTGCTACTTCCAGCTTTTTGATGTTTAATTGGAGATATGTATTTCACAGACTTTCATGCCTGGGTTGGCTTTGAACTAGCATCCTCAGATCTTGGCTTCCTATGTAGCTATGTAGCCACTGGGAGTCCAGCAATTGTAATTTTTGTATAGTTGTATAAAACTATTGCCATAATCAATTTTGAAGACTTCATCACCCTTCAAATTTATTAGTTCCATGTCTCCCTCAATTGTGTTGGCCATTGAAGGATTTATCATGTGAAGATTTTATAGGCCTCAAATTATTACACTATTTCCTAGCCTCTGGGCCCTACTGACTTTGACATTGACTCTTCCAAGGCCAGTAAGTAGATAGTTCAGTTTTAATATGTTCATGAATCCATTGATGGATTGTTGTATGTGCCTGACCTAGGGTTTAAACTCAGCCTGGGTGCTGCTGTCCCTGAGAGTTTTTTTGCTCCAGACTAGTGCTCCACCACTAGAGCTACACTCTACTTCTAGCTTTTTGGTGGTTAATTGGAGATAAGAATCTCATGGACTCATGGACTTTCCTGCCCAGGCTGGCTTTGAACCACAATCCTTAGATCTCAGCCTCTTGTGTAGCTAGGATTAGATACTTGACCCACTTGAACCCAGCTCCTTGATGGATTCTTATTAAATAATGTCCATAGTGCTTGAGTTTTTAGTACACTGACCTGGCCAAGAATTGTACTCATTCTCTCTGTCTGTCTCCCTTTGCTCTCGTTCTTCCTCTCATTCTCTATTTAGACAGTTCTCATTTGTTAGAACCCCTCAAGTGCTGGGATTACAGGTCTAGCCTCTCTCATCTATGTTTCTATGCTGTTCAGGGCTGAGATTATTGGAAATTTCTAATTAAATTTCTTTTCTGCTTGTTTAACCAACTGATTCAGTTGGTTAAACAATACTAAATTCCTATGCCTCACTTCTAGACTGGGAAACTTCCAAAACTTAGGGCTCTGACGTTTCTTTTCCATTGTTGAATGGGTTAGCCAGGCCAGAATCTGGTCATGTACTCCTGTTAGAGAATTTCTGCCAGATCCCTATGTGCTGAGAACAGGTCAACAAGACTTAAGCCATAGTTCCTAAGTATGAGAACTCAGTGAATATGAGACTTGGAATTTGAAATTGTTTAAAATGTTCAAAATGAACCAGGCAGTGGTGGCTCATGACTGTAATCTTAGCTAATCAGGAGGTTAAGATATGAGAATTATGGTTCAAAGCCAGCTGGAACAGGAAAGTTTATGAAACTCTAATCTCCAGTTAACCAGCAAAAAGCCAGAAGTAGAGCTGAAGTGGTGCCAGTGGAGCCAGAAGTGATAGGGTGCTAGCCTTGGGCAAAAAAAGCTCAGGGAAAGCCGGGAGCTGGTGGCTCACGCCTGTAATCCTAGCTACTCAGGAGGCTGAGATCTGAGGATCGAGGTTCAAAGCCAGCCTGGGCAGGAAAGTCTGTGAGACTCTTATCTCCAATAAACCACTAGAAAACCGGAAGTGGTGCTGTGGCTCAAGCGGTAGAGTGCTCTCCTTGAGCTGAAGAGCTGAAGGATAGCACCCAAGCTCAGAGTTCAAGCTCCACGACTAAAAAAAAAAAAAAAGTTCAGGGACAATACCTAGACCTTGAGTTCAAGTCCAAGGACTGGCACCAAAAATTTCGAAATGCAAGCCTTAGAAGATCACAGCTTATTTTGCATATAAGACTTGAGACTGAGAGATATATTAGGTAACTTACTTAAAAACATCTAGCTATTCAATGGATAAGGAAATACAATTCAAGTCCAAATTTTGTAGAGCATTTTCTTTTTTTGTGTTGGTCATGGGGCTTGAACTCTGGGCCTGGGCACTGTCACTGAGCTCTTCAGCTCAAGGCGAGCACTCTACCACTTGAGCCACAGTGCCACTTCTTTGTAGGGCATTTTCTTCCCACTAAGCTAATTCTCTAAGTATAGCAAGTCATTAAATGTCTTAGTCCATCTGGGCTGCTGTAACAAAATGTCATAAACCAAATATATTATAAACAATAGAAATTTATTTCCCACACAGGAGGCTGAGAATTCTGAGATGCCAATATATTTGATATCTAGTGAGGACTCAGTTTCTGGTTCATACATGGCATATTCACTGTGTCCCCACATAGTAGAAGGGGCAGATGAACTTTATAGAGTCTCTATATTTTTAGTTATTCATTTTTTGGAGACAGTACTGGGGCTTGAACTCAGAGCCTGAGTACTGTCCTATCCTTTAGCTTTCTTGCTCAATTCTGGATATCTACCACTTGAGCCACAACACAACTTCCCATTTTTTGGTGGTTAATGGGACATAAGAGTCTTGTAGACTTTACTGCCTGGACTGGCTTCGACCCCCAATCCTCAAATCTCAGCCACCTGAGTCTGTCTGTCTGTTTATCTATCTATCTATCTGTCTATCTATCTATCTATCTATCTATCTATCTATCTATCTATCTATCTATCTCTACCTACCTACCTACCTATCTATCTATTTTGAGATTAGGTCTCTGGATGGCCTTAACTCACAGTTTTTCTGCCACAGCCTCCCCTGAGTGCTGGGATTATAGAATTGTGTGTCACCACACCTGACCTTGGGGCCACTTTTGTAAAGGCACTAACCCACGACCATGAATTAATCACCTCCCAATGCCCCACCTCCTAATACCATTGCATTGAGAATTAAAATTTCAACCTGTGAAATTTGGAAGACCTGACATTGAGACCACAGTGTGAAGAAAAACAAGAGACTGGCCGGGCGCTGGTGGCTCACGCCTGTAATCCTAGCTACTCAGGAGGCTGAGATCTGAGGATCGCGGTTCAAAGCCAGCCCAGGCAGGAGAGACCGTGAGACTCCTATCTCCAATAAACCACCAGAAAACCGGAAGTGGCGCTGTAGCTCAAGTGGTAGAGCGCTCGCCTTGAGCTGAAGAGCTGAGGGACAGCGCCCAGGCCCAGAGTTCAAGCCCAACGACCGACAAAAAAAAAACAAAACAAAAAAAAACCCAAGAGACTGAGTGGTGAACAAAACGCACTTTGAGCATCCTCTTGGAGATAAGGAAAATCTTCCTCACTGGCTGAAGAAAGATGGCCCCAATATCTGGAAGTAACAAGGGTAACAAAACTCTGTTTCTTGAATTCTCTTTATCTTTTTGGGCTTGTCTACTTCTCTGGAAAGTGGATGCTGGGCTGGAAAATAGGGCTGGCAGAAGTAACATACCCCTCAGCTCTAACAATTTACAGACTTTGTTCTCAAAATTGGCATGTATTAAATTGTACCTAGGGGACTTCATCATGACATTTCCATATGTACATATAATGTCCTTGGTTAATGAGTTGTATGTTGGGGAATAATGGGGAAGTGAATGTGCATATAAGTAAATACCACAATGAAAACCCTTTGTATACTATATGCTAATAAAAATAAGCTATTATCGGGGCTGGGAAGGTGACTAAATGGTAGAGTGCTTGCCTTGCATGCATGAGGCCCTGGGTTCGATTCCTCAGTACCACATAAGCAAAAAAAGCTGGAAGTGGGGCTGTGGCTCAAGTGGTAGAGCACTAGCCTTGAGCTGAAGAGCTGAGGGACAGCGCCCAGGCCCAGAGTTCAGGCCCCATGACGGGCAAAAAAAAAAAAAAAAAGAGGATATTATCTTAAAAGTGATTTTAATTAGGCTGGGAAAATGGCTCAGTGGTAGAGTGCTTGCCTTGCATGCACAAGGCCCTGGGTTCAATTCTTCAGTACCACATAAGCAGAAAAAGTTGGAAGTGGTGCTGTGGCTCAAGTGGTAGAGCACTAGCCTTGAGCTGAAGAGCTCAGGGACAGCGCCCAGGCCCAGAGTTCAGGCCCCATGACTGACTTTTTTAAAAAGTGATTGTAATTATGACCCAACCATGTGGAGGTTTTTGGGTGAGACTTCCACATTGTGTGGACTGCATAATGGGGCTACTTACCTGTCAGCTTCCCATTTCCCTTTACAAAGAAATCTTCCATTTAAGCCACTGTTTGAGGTGGATGTACCTCTAAGAACTGATGGTAAATGATGCCCAGAACAGAGTCAGAGTCTTGGTTCTGCAGCAGGAACTTGAGAATATATACTGTGAACAGAAGGACAGATTTTTCTTCTTAATAATTATTTAAATTTTTATCTATTTACTTAGGTCTTGGAGGCTGAACCTTGTGTATACACAAGGCCTTGTGTATCTGATGCAAGCTCTCTACCACTTAAGCTACATGCCCAGCCTTCTCAGGGGCAGTCTGTGCCTCAGAAACATTTCTTTTTTCTTTCTTTCTTCTTTTTTTGTCCATCATGAGGCTTGAACTTTGGGTCTGGGTGCTGTCCCTCAGCTCTTCAATTCAAGGTGAGCGCTCTACTACTTGAGCTACAGTCAGTTTTCTGGTGATTAATTGGAGATAAGAGTGTCACAGACTTTCCTGCCTAGGCTGGCTTTGAACAGCAATCCTCATATCTCAGTCTCCTAAGTAGCTAGGATTATAGGTGTGAGCCACTGGCACCTGGCTCAGAAACATTTCTGGAGCTGACCATCAACACATCTCAGTTTCAATAGGAAATGTATTCATTACCTTGCTCATGTACTCATGTAACTGTAACCCCTCTGTACAGTACTTTTACAATAAAAAAGTATTAAAAAGAAGAAAATCTCAATTTCAAGCAACTCTAAAAGAGATCCTCCCCTTTTCATAAGTGTGTGTATGTGCGCACTCATCACACTTAAGATGGTGAGGGATGGTGTTTAGAGAAGAAAGGAGCCAGATTATGATGGACCTTGTAGGTCCAGCCCTGCTTATTTTCCACCTCTTAATGAATTGAGCGAGTGGACAAATATTATACCCATAGGGTTCTGATTCTTCAGGGAGCAAGAGATTTGAGTTCCTTTTTTGCTTTCTCTTTTTGCCTCTTATGCTAGGGATCTCCATTCCTTGGCTGGTTTTAATTGTTTTAGAATTACTTGGACACTTTCTAGAAAGTCTGTTGGATACTGAATAAACAGAAGAAGAGTAGTAATGGGTGTAAGTTATGCATATGAGTTTGGAACGTGTGCCCTTTAGCAAGTTACTTAACTCTGTGGCTCACTTTCTTTAAATCTGATTCAGTGGGGATGACAGAGCTCTTGTAGTGACTATTGGAGGCAGGCTGTCAAGTGCTTCAGACAATGCTGGGTACTCAGAAGATACAGATTTATCTCATTTCCTGGTCTTCTCATTTTCATCCTTGCTCCACAAAGCATCCTAAAAGTCATTTAAAATTTTTCCTTAATAAAAAGATACAGGGGCTGGGAAGGTGGCTTAGTGGTAGAGTGCTTGCCTTGCATGCATGAGGCCCTAGGTTCGATTCCTCAGCACCACATAAGCAGAAAAAGCTGGAAGTGGCGCTGTGGCTCAAGTGGTAGAGCACTAGCCTTGAGCTGAAGAGCTGAGGGACAGTGCCCAGGCCCAGAGTTCAGGCACCATGACTGGCAAAAACAAAAACAAAAAAAAAACAAATAAAAAGATAAACATATACACACCATATTTCATTTAAATAATAAAAACAGCCAGCACTTGCTGTGTAGCAGACCTTGTTCTAAACCCTTTCAAATCATCAACTTATTTGTCACCGCCACTTTAATGAGCTAGGCACTCTTATTATACCTATTTTATAAATGAGGAGAACTGTACAGAGAAGTTGAGTCGCACCCTATATCACATAGCTGATAGGTGGAGATTTAAACTTGGCTATTTAAACATGGCTATTTGTGGCTGTTTTCCTTCCTTGCTATGCTAGCACACTGCTTGGCATACAAAGGAGATACTTTAGCAAATCCCACAAGAGGTTATTATCCTAATAAGTAAACAGGTAATAAGCAAGCAAGTATATATATATATATACATTTTTCCTTACTATATAATGCGAAGTTGCTTTGTTCTAGTCTTTCGGTTTCCCATCCTATAGAGAGTAACTGAGACTCCTTCCTGGCTATGCCTACTTGCTACTCGAGACCTCCTGCATCCCAACATCCTGAGAGTGTCTCTCATCACCTCCCCCAAAACAACAACAATAACAATCTGTCAGCCACTGCTTAATTTTTTTACCCCCGTTGAGTGTGTATCCGCTCCCTCTGTTTATATTTCAGCTTGTTTGGCCTTTCGATTCTAGAACGTAAACACCCAGCACTAGCCACTGGATGGAGCCAGCAGCTTGTTCCAAGTCTCTTACTTGGTGCACATAGAACATTCTGCCTAGCAACCAGTCTTTGCGTTCAATTACACCTGCAAACTCCATTGCTACCCGCTGAATTCAAGTCACGAAACTCCTGCCTGCTAGAATCTTTTCGTTAATTAAGCACCTCCTCTCCTTTCCCCGTGGTAGAATATTGGCTGCTGGAATGTTCGCCCGCAGAACAAACTAAACACCCGCTCACTGGGCACAGACAACCCTGTGGGGATGAGCGGCAGTGGCCGAAGTAATCTCCCATGGACACAGTGACGTCACCGGTGCGTTCACCTTCCCTCTGCGCTTGCGTTGTGGCCCCACCGCCTAGGCTGCCTCTTACTGACTATTGGCAGATGCGGTCTCAAATGCAACACTGAGCATGCGCAAACTGTGCTGCTGCAGCTCCTTAATGCTGGAGAATATTCCCGAAGTGGAAGCACTTCTCAGGGCCAGTTTGTGTAACGGTCTCAGAAGCAAGCCGAAAATTTATTATGGGGAGAGTGAGGAGATGGAGGGGGAAATGCCGGGGGTTGATGAGCCCAGTAAGTGGGGAGGAGGGAGGAATGAGTAAAGGGAGGTTTGATAGGATCATTGATGTTGAGGGGCTTGTCGGTTGAGTGAAAAATCAATGAATGAGTCTTAGAGCGAATAAAGTTAGGATTGAGGAGGACTCATTTGACATTGACACTTATTTTTGTTGGTCGTGGGGCCTGAACTCTGGGCCTGGGCGCTGTCCCTCAGCTCTTCAGCTCAAGGCTAGCGCTCTACCACTTGAGCCACAGTGCCACTTCCGGCTTTTTCTTTTGGCTTATGTGGTGCTGAGGAATTGAACCCAGGGCCGTGAGCATGCAAGGCAGGCGCTCTACCACTGAGCCACCTTCCCAGCCCTTCTTTTCTTTTCTTTCTTTCCTTCTTGCCTTCTTTTCTTCCTTCCTTCCTTCCTCTCTCTCTCTCTCTCTCTCTCTCTCTCTCTCTCTCTCTCTCTCTCTCTCTCTCTCTCATTCTCTCTGTACTCACTGGGGCTTGACCTTGGGGCCTGGGTACTGTCCCTTAGTTTTCCTGCTGGCATTCAACACACTTGAGCCATAGCCCCACTTCCAGCTTTTTGCTGGTTAATTGGCAGTAAAAGTATCACAACACTTCTTCCCACTGCTCTGTGGTGTTTTTGTCCCTTTGGTGGCTAATTGGCAGGGCTGGCTTTGAATCAGGATCCTCAGATCTCAGCCTCCTGAGTAGCTAGGATTACAGACATGAGACACTAGCATTTGGCTTAAAGTTCAGGGGTTTTTCTTTTCTTTTTTTCTTTTTTTTGGGGGTCCGGTCGTGGGGCCTGAACTCTGGGCCTGGGCGCTGTCCCTCAGCTCTTCAGCTCAAGGCTAGCGCTCTACCACTTGAGCCACAGCGCCACTTCTGGCTTTTTTCTTTTTGCTTATATAGTGCTGAGGAATCGAACCCAGGGCCTCAGGCTTGCAAGGCAAGCGCTCTACCACTGAGCCACCTTCCCAGCCCGTTCAGGGGTTTTTTCATGTTTTATAAATGACACATTTGAAGAAAGGAGTAATTGGGGATGAGAGGAAACGAAAATAATTTTCCTTGTTTAAATATCCATTCTTAGATCTATATGTCTTTTAAAACATTTAACTTAGGAATTTTAAAATATGTTATAGCAGTTTTAAAACCTACTTCTTTTCATTTAGATGTTTATTTAATATAATTCATCCAAGTGTGATGGCACATGCCTGTAACCCCAGCACTAGGAAGGCCAATGCATGAGAATCATGGAGTCCAGAGTGGGCTGCATAGTGAAACCCCATCTCAGAAATCCCCCCCTAAAAGTTTACTGTAATTCAACTTAAGATTTTTTTTTACCATAATTCTAAACTGAATTGCGATATATGTACCATAAATTACATAGATACTAACTGTACAGTTCCATACAACATTTTAACAGTGCATCACTCCCTTTTGTGTGCTTACTACTTCCTTATTATGAGTCATATGGGATTATTTAAATTTAGTATTACTAAAACCAATGCTAGCCAGGCACTGGTGGCTCACACCTGTAATCATACTCAGAGGCTGAGATCTGAGGATTACTGGTCAAAGCCAATCCTGGGCAGAAAGTCCATGCAACTCATTTCCAATGAATCAGCAAAACACCATAAGTGTAAGTATGGAGCTCCAGTCTTGAGTTAAAAATGTTAAGCAAGAGCTCAAGATCCTGAGTTCAAGCCTCAGCACCAGCACAAAAATCAAACAAAACAAACAACAACCAACAACATTGCTAAGGACTGCGGGTGGAATACTTGCCTAGCATGTGCAAGACCTTGTGTTCCATACCCAGCACTGCAAGAAAAATAAAAATTAAGATTGTGTTACAGAGAATTTATATATTATGATAAATTATTTCATTAGGCCAGGCACTGGTGGCTCACACCTATAATTCTAGCTACACAACAAGATGAGACCTGGAGGGAAGAAAAGTCCTCAAGATTCTCCAATTATTCAGCAAAAAGCCATGCTGGAGAATGAGTCAAGTGGGAGAGCACCAGTTGTGAACAAATAAGATAAATGAGTTCAAGGCCCTGAATTCAAGCCCCAGTATAGAAAAAAAAAGATTGCATTAAGGAAAATATCTAAATACATGATTTCTATGTCAATGTATAGTTTTTACATATAGATGAATATAGCCTTTTGTGTTTAATGCTCACATGATGAAAAATAAATACACAGGTCATTATTATTATTATTTGTTGGTCGTGGGGCTTGAACTCCAGTTTAGGCACTGTCCCTGAGCTCTTTTGCTCAAGTCTAGTGCTCTACCACATTGAGCCACAGTGCCAGTTCCAATTTTCTGATAGTTAATTGGAGATAGTCTCACAGACTTTCCTACCTAGGCTAGCTTTGAACCGTGATCCTCAGATCTCAGCCTCCTGTGTGAACCACCAGCACCCAACCACAGGTTATTAAAACTACATTGTTCCTTAGATATAAACAATTGAACTATTACGTTCTTAAAGGCATTAACATCACAAATAGAGCTAATGTAAAATAAGTACATTTTTATAATTACAGTTGACTTTGTAAAAGTGAAGACAAACAATGCATAGTTGCCCAAACTCTCAAAATGTGGCCTCTTTTTTTTTATTTAATTTTATTTTATTTGTGAACATATTGTACAGTGGAGTTACAATTACATGGGCAGGATAATGCGTACATTTCTTACCAAGCATTTCAGCCTCCTCCTTTGTTTACCCTTCACATCCCTTCCCAGCCTCCCCCCTCCCCCCCAATCCCAATCCTTCTCCTTCCCCCCCCCTTTCCCCCCCCCCCCCCGCACCGACGTTGTAAAGCTCGTTTTGGACATGACAACTTGTACTTCTCATTGTTGCAACAGGTCCACCTGTATCCTTAAACAACTGGTTTTTCCCCATCTCCTCCACAATTTATACTGACATCAAATATAGTGAAAGCAGGGGTTATACTGTGGGGGAGGGACATACAAAGCAACAAAGAGATAATCTTATAAATGTGTTAGAAACACATGCATGAAAGAAAAAAACATTAAAATACACATCTAAGGGTTCATTTTCCTGACATCACATTATCTGACCTTTTCCGCTTGACTCATACATATACTAGATATTACAAATAAGGGAAACCATGGGACCTATGTTTCTTTGGGCCTGGCTTACTTCACTTAATATAATTTTTTCCAAGTTTTTCCATTTCCTAACAAATGGGGCAATGTCATTCTTTCTGAATTCCATTGTGTATATATACCACATTTTCTTGATCCATTCATCTACTGAGGGGCATCTGGGTTGGTTCCATATCTTAGCTATGGTAAATAATGCTGCAATAAACATAGTTGTGCTGGTAGCTTTAGTGTGGTCTTGTTTGTAAACATTTGGGTAAATGCCCAAAAGTGGGATTGCTGGGTCATAGGGGAGTTCTATGTGAAGTCTTTTGAGGAACCTCCATACTGCTTTCCAAAGTGGTTGAACAAGTTTACATTCCCACCAACAATGAAGTAAGGTTCCTTTCTGTCCACATCCCCTCCAGCATCTGTTGTTGTTAGAGTTCTTGATTTTTGCCGTTCTAACTGGAGTGAGGTGATATCTCAATGTTGTTTTGATTTGCATTTCTTTTATGGCTAGGGATGTTGAACATTTCTTCATGTGTCTATTTCTTCTTCAGAGAAGTTTCTCTTTAAGTCTTTCGCCCACTTATTTATTGGGCAGTTGTTTCTTTGAGGATTTGTTGTTGGGGGGTTTAATTTTTTGAGTTCCAAGTATATTTTAGATATGTATGTGAGGTTTCTAGGCAGATAATTCTGGGCACTGCTCTGCTCTCCTCTATCTGTTTCAGCTCAGCTTTCACAGTTCTGCCTTTTTCTAAGAACAGGAAGAAATGGCCAAAGCCCACGTAAGCATGTTGTCTGTCTGCCTGTCTGTTCCTCTATTCTATCATACATATGATGAGATGTCTAGGTATCTCCATGTAAAATGGGAAATTATTTGTAAATAAGAATTTGGATCAGGAAAAAATGAGAGAGTGCTAATGTAGGCCAAATTAGAGTTGTAGATAAGTAGAGATTTAAGAGTGATAGATGCATGGATGTTTCTTGACTTATGATAAATTCATCACAATTTGAAAATTCATTTAATACCTTACTGACTGAACCTTAGAGCATGACAGTACTTTCACTGTGTGTGAATTTCTTTTTCCCTGGTGATATGACTGACTCGAGCTGCTGCCCAGCATAATGAGTATACTGTCACAGATCACTAGTCCAGGAAAAGTTCAAGATTGCAAATATGGTTTGTACTGAATGTTTATCACCTTTGCACCATCACAAAGTTGGAAAATCGTTGAACCATTAGTAGGGGACCACCTGGATTAATGTTGAGCTGCCGGTTTGGCTTTGAGCCTTCTGACAGCCAAAGGAAAATATAACTAATATCTTGGCTCACTTCACTCATTAGAGAGAGCATAGCAAGACCTAGGGACACCAACAACTTCCTGGAATTGTACTGCAGGGCAATTTTTTTTGCTGGGTTTTCATGTGGTATTATCTTCAACCACTGTTGATAAGTGCAATCTCTTATTTCCTATATTTATTTCTCATATCAGTGACCCGGAGACATGGTCAAATTATGATTTGGAAATTAAATATCTTAGGGAACCTCCCTGTCTTTGAAATCATTTTCCTGAAATAATTTTCTCAGTTGGACTTCAAATTCACTTTTGGCTTAAAGACAAAGTTCATAGGCCAAAGCCTACCATCTTTTACTTTCAATTTCCATTTTTTTTTTTTTTTTTTGGTCAAGGCTAGTGCTCTACCACTTGAGCCACAGCATCACTTCCAGTTTTCTGGTGGTTTATTGGAGATAAGAGTCTCATGGGGGGACTGGGAAGGTGGCTCGGTGGTAGAGTGCTTGCCTTGCATTTATGAGCCCCTGGGTTCAATTCCTCAGCACCACATAAGCAGAAAAAACCGGAAGTGGCACTGTGGCTCACGTGGTAGAGCACTATCCTTGAGCTGAAAAGCTGAGGGACAGCACCCAGGCCCAGAGTTCAGGCCCCACGACCAACAAAAAAAAAAAAGTGTCATGGACTTTCCTACCGGGCTGGCTTTGAACTGTGATCCTCAGATCTCAGCCTCCTGAGTAGCTAGGATTACAGGTTTGCAAGGCACTTCAATTTTCAATCTTTTTTTATGTGGAAGTAGTAGAGTTTGAACTTAAGGCCTTAGGCCATAGTGCTCTACCACTTGAGCCATTCCCTGCAAGCAAGGCTCAATTTTCAAATATTATTTTTCCCCTGTATAACATGTAGGTTGAGTCCAGGTCCTCATGCTTGCTAGGTAAGTATTCTATCACCTGAGTTATGCCATAAACCCTTTTGTTCATAAATTTTGTTTTTAAGATAAGATCTGACTAATAATGCCTGGAGAGACCTTGAGCTATGATCTTCTTGCTTCTATTTCCAGCGTGGCTGGGACCACAGGTGTGTAACACCATACCTGGATACTGTTTGATTTTATTGTTTAGGTTACAGGGAAATTGATTTTTCTCTTGTACAAGTTGATACATGTTGACACATTTGGATTGGTGTAACTAGGCTATGGGATAAATGATAGTTTCATCACTCCAGAAAGCTGCCTCATGCTACTCTGTGTGGTCCTGTCCTCTCCCACCCCATATCAGACAGCTATAGATCTGTTTGATGCCATAGTTTTGTCCTTTGAGGACCTTAACAGTTTCTCTGTTCTACGGATTCGTGTATCCCTTCATTATTGCCACTTTCTAATATAAGTCATAAAATCAGGTAGTGTGAGGTCTCCAACTTTATTTCACTCTTTCAAGATTGTTTGACTCTTCTTGTTTCATTCTCTTTGCCTTTCTTTATAACTTTTAGAATATTTTTCCTACATATTTAAATTACATTACCAGAATAACTTATAGATCATTTTCAGAGAATTGGCATGGAGACTTGCCATCCAAGAATATAATATGTCACTACATTTATTTAGATTTCTGATTATTTCACATTTGTAATTTTCAGCATTCAGATCCTATACATGTGCTTTGGTATGTTCAGAATACCATAAGAAAATACCATAATTTGTCTTCAACAATACAGATTTAAGTGTGTGTGTGTGTGTGTGTGTGTGTGTGTGTGCGCGTGCGCGCACGCGCGTGCACGCGCACATGCGCACCCATATGCACGTGCACTCTCATGCATGTGCATATGTGTGCGCCTGCTCATACATGCCAATCCTGGGGCTTGAACTCAGGGCCTGGATCCTGTCCTTGAGCTTCTTTTGCTCAAGGCTAGCCCTCTGTCACTTGAGTCACAGCTCCACTTCTGGATTTTTTTGGTAGTTTATTGACAATAAGAGTCTCACAAACTTTCCTGCCCCAGCTGCTTTTGAACCATGATCCTCAGATTTCAGCTTCCCAAGTAGCTAGGATTAGAGGCATGAGCCATCAGCACCTGACTGGGATTTAGGGTGTGTTTTACAGTTATAGAGACCAGCAGGGTGGTTTCCGACAAGTCATCTGTTCTTGTTTAGTCAGCTGCCTTTGTGCTGTGTCCTTGCATTGCTTTCCTACCCTGAGAGAGGAAGCTTTGGTGTCTCTCCATATGAGGACATCTGTTCTATTAGATGATAGTCCACCCTTCTGGCCTTATTTAAACTTAATTACCTCCTTAAACATCCCATCTCCAAATATAGACACATTTGGGATTGAGACCTCAACATGGCTATTTTGGGGGACACAATTCAATCCATAACAATATGTTTTTGTAGATTGATGTGTTTCAGTTTTTAAGTTATTGTAATGATTTCTTTTGGCCTGGATGCTGTCCCTGAGCAATTTTGTACTCTACCACTTCAGCCACAACTCCACTTCTGGCTTTTTTTTGGTCGCTAATTGGAGATAGACTGTGGTGATATTTTTTTACTTGTAGTGTTTTACTTTGGGGAATGTCTTCTATTTAAATATTTAATTTCGGGGGCTAAGAGTGCAGTTCAGTGGTAGAGTGCTTTCCTAGTGTGTATAAGCCCATAGGTACTTAGCTCTAGCATCACAAATATAAGTAAATAAATTATATTAAATAAATAAAAAGTAAACATTCAATTTTTGTGCTATCCTGGGGTTTGAACTCAGGGCTTGGGTGCTGTCCCTTTAGTTTTTCACTCAAGATTAGTGTTCTACCACTTGAGCCACAGGACCACTTCTCGCTTTTTTTATGTGTCAAGCTATATATTTTTCATTTTTTATATATTTTTATTGTAAAGATACTGTACAGAGGGGTTACAGTTGGGTTACAGTTACATAAGTAAGGTAATGAGTACATTTCCTATCCGGCATTGTTGTCCCCTCCTTTGTTTTCCCCTACCATCCCTTTCCTCCCCACCTCCCCAACTCCTCCCTCCCCCCACCAAGTTGTAAAGTTCCTTTTCTTTTTTTGGGGGGGGGGTCTGGTTGTGGGTCTTGAACTCTGGGCCTGGGCGCTGTCCCTCAGCTCTTCAGCTCAAGGCTAGCACTCTACAACTTGAGCCACAGCGCCACTTCTGGCTTTTTCTTCTTTTTTTGCTTATGTGGTGCTGAGGAATCGAACCCAGGGCCTCATGCATTCAAGGCAAGCGATCTACCACTGAGCCACCTTCCCAGCCCCGTAAAGTTCCTTTTCAACAAGTGTCTTGTACATCTCTTTGTTACAATGGGTCAACCTATATCCTTGTTTCAGCATTTTGAATTTTGTTATTTCACTTCTGCTTTTTTTTTTTTTTTTTTTTTGGTCTGTCATGGGCTTGAACTCTGGGCCTGGGCGCTGTCCCTGAGCTCTTCAGCTCAAGGCAAGGACTCTACCGCTTGAGCCACAGCGCCACTTCCAGTTTTCGAGTGGTTTATTGGAGATAAGATTCTCATGGACTTTCCTGCCCTGGCTGGCTTTGAATCCCGATCCTCAGATCTCAGCCTCCTGAGTAGCTAGGACTATAGTCGTGAGCCACCGGTGCCCGGCCACTTCTGCTTTTTTTGCTGTTAGTTGTAGGGCTTGAACTTAGGGCTTGGACACTGTCCCTGAGTTCTTATGTTCAAGGTTAGTCTACCACTTTGAGCCACAGCTCCACTCCTGGTTTTCTAGTGGTTAACTGGAGATAAGAATCTCAGGGGCTTGCCTGCCCAGGCTGGCTTTGATCTCAGCATCATAAGTAGCTAGGATTATAGGCATGAGTCATCAGTGTCCAGCATACTTCTGGCTTTTTGGTGGTTAATCTGAGATAAGAGTCTCTCAGACTTTCCTGCCCCAGCTGGCTTCTAACTGTGTACTGCCTGAGCAGCTAGGATTACAGGCATGAGCCACTGTCATCCAGAAAAGGTTCAATGTGTTTTTATTAGCTCTAGAACCATCCATCTTGAGTGAGTTTTGGAAGTTTGTGGTTTTAAAAAAAACTGGTCCATTTCACCTATGTTGTCAAATTTTTGCTTTCAGAGTTTTATGGAATTCCCTTTTGCCCTTTTAGTGTCTAGTTTATTTTTGTATGTCTGTTCTGGAACTGGTGCTCAAACTCAGGGACTTGTGCTTTTTCTCAGCTTTCTGCTTACTGCTGGCACCCTAGCCCTGGAACCATGCCTCCAATCAGGCATTTTGCAGGCTAATTGGAAATGGTGTCTCATGGACACCATTTTTCTTCCTGGACTGGCTTCAATACTTGATCCTTCAGGTCTCAGCTTCCTAAGTCACTAGGATTATATCCATTAGCTATGGGCACCTGGACTTATAGTTTCATTTCTGATATTGGTATTTCATTTCTTCTATTTTCCCTTTGTCATTCTTGTGAGGACTTTGTAAGTGTTGTTGTCCTTTTCAAATTATCAACTCTTGATTTCACTGATTTTTCTACTTTAAATTTTATTGATTCCTATCTTCTATTACTTTGTCTTGGGGCTTTTCTTTTTTTAGTTTTTTTGGGGGGGAGGTCGAAGACTGGGACTCGAACTTAGTACCTGCCACTTTTATTCCTTGGCTAGCTCTCTACCAACTGACCCATGCCTCCAAACCCTCTTTTTCTAGTTTACTGAGGATTTAATGGTGTAAAAGTTCCTCTAAGCACTACATTGTAGAAGTTTTTGTGTGTTATATTTTCATTTTTGTTCATTTCAAAGTTCTTTCTAATTTTCTTTTAGTCTTTCTCTTTAGCCAGTATACTATTTAGAAAAATGATGTTTAATTTCCAATGTCTAGTGATTTTCCTCTTATCTGTTCCTGTTCTTCCCTTCCCCCTTTCTGGTCTGGGAACATACATGGCATTATTTCAATTGTTTTAACTTTGTTAATGCTTGTTTTCTGACTCATGTTATGGTCTATCTTGTTAAGTACTCCACATATACTTGAAAAATGTATATTCTGTTTTTCTCGGAGTGTATAAGTCACTTGCCTATAGTTAGTTGGTGTTATTAAATTTTTTTATTTTCTGTCTACTCATTTTATTAGTTTCAGAGAAAGGCATATTTCGGTTTCCAATTAGAGTTGTAGGTTTGCCTATATATCTTGTTAGTTTCTTTAGTTTTTGCTTCTTGTATTTTGAAGCTCTGTTGGTAGGTACATTCAAATTTAGGAATATTACATATTTAGTGTCAGTCATTATCCTGGGTGCCTTTTTTATTGGTCTGGAGTCTAATTTGACTCTTATGAATATGGCCAGTCACTTACCACTTTAGATTTTTTATTAATGTTTCCAAAGTATTTGTTTTCCTTTTTTTGTGGAACCAGGGATTGAAACCAGGGCCTCATGTATGCTAGACTGATCTTACTTTTTGCCTAGTTATATTTTTACATTTGAAATGAGTTCTTTTCGACAACATATAGGGTATATTAGCCTATTAGAGCTACCATAACAAAGTACTACAGACTGAGTGGCTTAAATAAAAGATTTTTTTTCACATTTCTAGAGTTTTAGAATTCCCATGTTAAGGTGCCATCTGATTTAATTTATGTTGAGAGCACTCTTTCTGACTTGCAGATCGCTAATTTACTGCTGTGTCTTTGGCTTTTCCTTTCATTATCATTATGTTGGATGTCATTATGCTTCCTTTTATCTTTCTCTTTCTTTCTTCTCTCTCCCTCTCCTCCTCTGTCTCTTTCTCCCTCTCCTTATTCTCCCCGTTTCTCCCCTCCTTTTTCTTTCCTTCTTGTGCTGAGAATTGAATGTAGGGCCTAGAATGTACTCTACTTTAACAATTTAAGCCTCACCCCAGCACTTTTCAGGTTTTTGTTGTTGTTGTTCAAAACAAGGTCTCTCTGACTTTAGTTGTCATGAAGTTGTGACTCTTCTGTTTTCAACTTCCTAGGAGCTGAGATTTCAGGGATTCATTGATTAATTATGGGGATTAATTACAGGGATTACCATGCCTATCTTGTTTTGTTGAGATTGGGTCTTCTTAACCTTTTGGCTGAGATGGCCTTAAATCATGATCCTACAAATCTCCCTGTCTTCTAAAGTAAGAACTAGTATTTGTTATTTTGTTGGCTCTTTTCTTATTATCATTAAAGTTGGGTATATTTATGTTTTATTTATTTTTATGTTTGCCAGTATCAGGGCTAGAACTCAAGGGCTTCAGGCCTGCTCACCTTTGTCACTCAAGGCTGGCACTCTGCCACTTGAGCCACAATTCTACTTCTGAGTTTTGAGTAGTTAATTGGGGATAAAACTTTCATGTACTTTTCTGCCAAGGCTGGCTTCAACCATGATTCTTTGTTCTCAGTCCCTGAATACTAGGGTTGCAAGCATAAGCCACAAGGGCCTAGATAAGCCACAAGTGGCCAGCTTA
The DNA here is from genome assembly GCF_024711535.1 of Dipodomys merriami. Classification (NCBI taxonomy): domain Eukaryota; kingdom Metazoa; phylum Chordata; class Mammalia; order Rodentia; family Heteromyidae; genus Dipodomys; species Dipodomys merriami. Next base: position 85,653,917 of record NW_027204492.1, read on the forward strand.
TTTTCTATTTTTATGTCTTTTTTGAATTCTTTTTGTTAACCTAATATTCTACAGTATTTCTTACAATTAAGGACATTTTCCTTTTATCTTTCATGTATGTTATAACAGTCTTTTCACCTACTTTTTCATTTATCTTTGGCTGTCTTTTAAAAAAATAAGAGTTTTCTTCTTTTTTGGTGCTTATACTTAACCTTTTATTCCTTACACTCAGGTCATAGAGGCATTTGCCTGTGCTTGCTTCTAGAACTTTATATGGATTCACTCTTTTTGATTCATTTGATATTTATTCTTGAATATGGTATGGTATGAGCATCTAATTTAACCTTTTCAAAATGGTTTTCCTATTATCCTAGTGCCATATTTAAAAAGTAAGTCTTTTAGCTGAGTGTGGTGATATATGCATGTTATCCTACTAGCACTCTGGAGGCTAAGGCTAATCTGTATCCCAGATTGAGCTAAATAGTGAGTTCCTGTCCCTCCAAAACTGAGTGTATTACTTGATGCTTTAAGAGAATATATGTATCAAAGCATGTTTTAGTATCCAATAGGACCATTCCCTCTGTCAGTGTTTCATTTCCAGTAATTTTCCAGCTGTTCTTATATATTTGTTTTTATACTTATGTTTTTATTAATTTTGGGGAGAGGACAGAGTCTCACTGTGTAGTATATTCTGTCTCAGACTCATTATGTAGCCCAAGCTGCCCTTAAACTCACAGTCTTCCTGCTTCTGTCTTCTGAGTGCTAGGATTACAAGCATGTGCCAATATGCAAAGTATCATACTTTTATTTTTATCAGCATTTGGGTTTGAACTTAGGGTCTCTTGCTTGCTTGGCTAGTGCTCCACCTGAGCCACTCCCCCAACTCTGTTTTCTAGTTATTTTTGAGATAATGTCTTCCTGTCTGTTAGGGTGTAAACCTGAACCATGATCCACCTGCTTTAGGCTTCCTTGTTGCTGAGCTTACAGGGACATGCTACTATGTATAGCTTCCTTATGGAAATGGATCTCAATCTCTTTATTTGTTTAGCTGGCCTAGGACTGGGATCCACTTGGGATGAAAAGCATGACACTACTCAGCTAGGATGAGGAAGAGGTCTTAAGAACTTTTCTGTCCAAGATGACCTTGAACTGCCACCTTCCCATTCTCTGCCTCCCAAGTAGCTCTGATTATGAGTATGAGCTAGTTATTGGCTGTGCTTACTTTTGTATATGTGTGATGGTAATGGGGCTTGAATACAGGGACTAGGCACTGTTCCTGAGCTTATTTTGCTCAATGCTAGTGTTCTACCACATGAGCCACAGCTTTGCTTCTAGCTTGTTTTTTGTTTTGTTTTATTTTTATTTATTTATTTATTGGTCGCTATTAGAGGTAAGAATCTCATCAACTTTCCTGCTTGGACTGGCTTTGAACCATGATCCTTAGATCCTCAGATCCTTAGCTCCTTACCTACCTCCTTAGTAGCTAAGATTATAGGGGTGAGCCACTGGCACCCAAATTACGCTTACTTTTGTTAGCGTTAGGGATTGAGCCTAGGCGTTCCATGTTATAAACACATACTCTACCACTGAGCTACACTCCATCTAGTATTGCCTTCTTTAGCAATATTTAAAAGCTTGTTTTTAATTGGTATGTCATTAAATGTACATATTATGAGATAATTATGTGTTTATTACTTTGTTGTCACTTGGCAAGTGTGAATTGAGATAATCCCCAGAAAAGACCACTTTAACTTCTCACACTGATCAGGTATCCCAAGACTATTACTAGGTTTGTAACTCACTTCAGAATGCACTAAAAGCTGTTATACACATAGAGATGGCCTAGTACCGTGAAAAGTTACAGATTGGAATCAATCTGTAGTCAATCAATGAAAAGAAGTACATTGGCAGGGTCCAAGAAAATTCCACATGTGGAGTTCCCATTTTCTTCTCAATGTAGAATAAGAATTCATTCCTTTTTTATTTTTTTGTGCCTGTCCTGAGACTTGATCTCAGGGCCTGGACTCTATCCCTGAACTTTTGTGCTCCAGGTTAGTGCTCTATTTGAACCACAGTTCCGTATCTGGCTTTTTTGGTGCTTAATTGGAGATAAGAGTCTTGGCCTTCCTGTCCAGGTTGGTTTTGAACCACAGTCCTCAGATCTCTGCTTCCCGATTAGCTAGGATTATAGGTGTAAGCTACCAGTACCCAACAGAACTCATGACTGTCTTGTCATCTATGTGCCAGTCCAGATTAATATCAACAAGGAATGCTGTCCTGACCCTCAAGTGTTCAGAATTTTTGTTTGGGCTTCATCATATAGGCATGCTTGATTGTTTCTGTGGCTAAGTCTCTGTCTCCAGCTTCTTGAGTATGACCCAGGATTGCTACCCTGTGTCTTTCTATGGTGATAAGGCCCTTGTGCAAGCAAAAATATTATTAGGCATGATATCTGAAAGAGTGTCTCCTAAAATCCAAGGACAAAGGCCATTTTTTATTTACTATGCACTACCAGGAACAGAGGATATGCTTAATTTTGTGTTCAGTAGTATTTTAAAAGTCTTCTTCATGTAAACTTTTCACTTCTTTTAAAGATTGCTCCTGGATATTGTATTTTCTTTATTGCTATTATAAATTTTGCTCTTATTTATCTCTTTTAACTGACATCTGCTTGCATACATGAAAGTTAGTGAATAGTAAATGATTGTTTTATTTAGTGCTACTTTTCTGAATACTTGAAATGACTGTTCGTCTTATTGCCAATAATTCAATTTTCAGATATTCGCATGTATTTTACAAGTAATTTTCTTTCTTCTCAGTTCTTGTGACTTTATCTTTTCATAATTAATTACATTGGCTCATTCCTATAACAAAACATTTCATAGGAATGGTGATAATAGTCCTTCTTGCTTTGTTCCTGATGTTAATGGAAATGCCTCTAGGATTTTCGCATTAAGTAAAATGCTGGCTTTAAGATTGATCTATATTGATATATCTCTACCTTAACTAAATTACCCTTCAATGTTAATCATCTTCAGTCTTTGTAAAGTCAGAATTTAATAATAAATTTTTTCGTTAGCATTTTTCAATCAACATTTTTATGTTAACCACACAAATTTTCTTTAAGTGGTGAATTATTATACTTTGGGTTTTCTGATAATAAATCATTGTATTCTTGGAATAAATTTTACTTAGTCATGTTGTATTATTGTCTTAATGTACCTCTGTTCTCTATGTTTATATTTTATTTAGGATTTTTGCACTGACATTGTTTCTTTTTCTTTTCTGTGCCAGTTCTGGTGCTTGAACTCTAGGCCAAGACACTGCCTGTTAACTTTTACCCTGAAGCAAGTGCTCTGCCATTTGAGCTGCAACTCTGCTTCTGGCTTTTTGATGTCTAATTGGAAGTTTCCTGCCCAATCTGGCTTTGAACCATGATCCTCAGATCTCAGCCTTTAAAGTAGCTAGGATTACAGGCATGACATCAGTGCTTAGCTTGTATGAATTGGTCAACAATTTTCTTATTTTGTACAATCTTAAAGTCATTTAAATATCAAATTTATAGTTGATTTATGTAAAGAATTTTGAAACCAAATGAATAAATAAATGCATTTTATTAAATTACCCAGTCTCAGGTACTCTGTTTCAGCAAACAAAATACTCTATAATGACATGATAGGTTTTTCTGGTATGGTGAGCCCTACCTTGAGTCATTTCTTTAGATGAAATACCTAGGATCCCATCTGGAGCTACTTCATTAAGATCCACCATGAATAACAAAAGACACTTTAGTCAGTTGAGAGTTGTAGTTAAGTTGTTAAATTGAGGTCTTTTTTAAAAAGTGTGCTTATAGCTATACTTTTCCCTCTTACTACTGATTTTACTTCATCTCATAAGTTTCATATTTTTGTGCCAGTACTCTGGCTTGAACTTGAAGCCTGGGTGCTGTCCCTTATCTTTTTTTGCTCAAGGCTAAGGCTCTACAGTTGAGCCACAAGTCTACTTTTAGCTCTTTTGCTGGTTAACTGTAGATAAGAGTCTCATGGACTTTCTTGTCTGGACTCTTGAATAGCTAGGATTACAAGTGCAAGCAACCAGTGCTGGGGATATTTTGTATTTTCATTTGTCTCAAGGTGTTTTCTGATTTCATTATGATTTCTTTTTCTTTTCACTTTTTAGCTTGAAACACATTCTCATGATATAGCGCGGGCAGGCTGGCCTCAAATTTGTCATTCTCTAGCCTCAGGCTGGTATTACATGTGTGGAACCACATCAGACCCCCTTGTGATTTCTTCTTTCACCCATTGTTTGTTCAGAAGTGTCAATTGCCCTATATTTGTGAATTTTTCAGATTTTCTTCTGCTACTGATTAATACTTTTATCCCATTATGATTGGGAGAGTTATTTTCCATGATTTTAATCTTTTTAAGAGATTTTTTTGTGGCTTAACATATAGTTTATCATGAAAATGCTTTATTTTAATAGCTATAGCAATACCACACACCCATTAAGAGACTTTATGCTGAAAGTACAGAACCTTGGTGTCATTTGTTGTTATAAATTGATATATATTAAGGATGTTTTGATTTCAACTAATTGTTAGTGGCTGATTAGAAGAGGGTTAATAATAATTAGCTAGTAATTTAAAAAGACATATGTAGAAATGGTAAAATGGTAAAGAAATCATTAATATTACTTATACTTTTATAATATTAATTATAAGCTTCACCATTTTAACAGATTCTAATTTTTAGAGTTATGTGCATATATATTTTCAGATTTTTTTCTTTTTTGTGCCAGTCCTGGGGCTTGAACTGAAGGCCTGGGCACTGACCTGTGCTTCTTTGATCAGGGCTACCACTCTGCCACATGAGCCACTGCTTCACTTCCTGCTTTTATGGTGATTAACTTGAGATGAGAGTCTCATGGACTTTCCTGCCTAGGCTGGCTGTAACATGTAATCCTCAGATCTCAGACTCTTGATTAGCTAGGATTATAGGCATGAACCACCAGTACCTGGCAACAGTTTAGATTTTAAGAAACCATTACAAATATTGTTGGCTATGATGTCATGATTATGTTAGAAAGAAAGCTTACCACTTGTCTATTAGAGTTAATACTGAAATCATTACTATGAACTATTACGATTATTTAGGATTTTAAGATTACAAAAGAGGGGCTGGGAAGGTGGCTCAGTGGTAGAGCGCTTGCCTTGCATGTATGAGGCCCTGGGTTTGATTCCTCAGCACCACATAAGCACAAATTTTAAAAAAAAGCTGGAAGTGGTGCTGTGGCTCAAGTGGTAGAGTGCTAACCTTGAGCTGAAGAGCTGAGGGACAGCGTCCAGGCCCAGAGTTCAGGCCCCACGACCAGACCCCCCCCAAAAAAAAAAAAAAGATTACAAAAGAATTTATTGTGACAAATGTCTTTAACAAATGTCTTATTTTGGTGTTGAGTTACAGATAAAATTTGCCTTGATTCTCAGAAATATTTCATGTACACTTGAGAAGAAGTTGTATTTTTTATTGGATGGAATATATTACAATTATCTGTTAGGTTGATTGTTACCTAGTGTTGTTCAAGTCTTTTTTCCTCACTGGTCTTCTATATATATGGTCTTTTCAGTATTGAAAACAGCATATTGAAGCCATCTGTTGTGATAGAACTACTTTTCCTTCCATTCTGTCAAATTTTGCTTCATTTTTTTGGTCAATGTTATTTGGTTTATGTGTGTTTTCATTTGTTATATCTTCTTGATTACCCTTTTGTTAGTAATGCTCTTTTAGCAGATTTTTTTACCTTAATGTCTATTTTATTTTTTACCAGTATAGTAATCATAGATCTCTTTTGGATCGTTTGTATGAAATGCCTTTTTTATTCTATGTTTCTGTTTGTGTCTTTGGACCAAAAATCAATTTCTGAAACACTAAGAGCTTTACAAAAAGGAAGAAAGCAAAACAACAGATTTTTTTAACCCAGACACCTTTGCTAATATTTAAAATTTGGCTCTGTGATGGATTACTCCTTTAACACTAAGCCACACTTGCATGGAGTCTATGCGTTAGCTTGAAGTTAGAGCTTAGCCTCTCCTCATGTTACTTGTGACTGTGTCTTATCCAGGACATGGATATGGCTTTGTAAGTTTCCCTGCACATAAATATTTCTGTATTTCCTAATTTCCCAAAGATTCTTCTCAGCAAATGACTATAGTCATTCGGCTCTGTGGCCACCTGCCATCTTTTGCCCAGGCCTTGCAATCGTATAGAGAAATCTCCATGGCTTTTCATGTTCACTTCTTTCCCACATCCTCTAAAATAGACAAGAACTTTGCACTGAGCCTTCTGGCAGCCTCCACACAGATTAGTACAAACACACATTCATTTATGAATAAGGTCTGCTCTGCTTTCCTGTCTTTAAGTTGCCTTTTTCTTGCTTTTATCTTTTTGTTAATTGTGAAAATACTGTACAGAGAGGTTACAATTACATGGGCAAGATAATGAGTACATTTCTTATCAAGCATTGTTGCCTCCTCCTTTGTTTCCCCTTCTCATTCCTTCCCATCTCCCCCCTCCTCCCCACCTCTCCTTGCTTTTATCTTTGTATGTTTTCTACAAACCTGTATATTTTTTTTTTAGATTAAAGATCTTTAATGCAAAGCACTGGTGGCTCATGCCTATTATCCTAGCTACTCTGGAGGCTGAGATCGGAGGATTGTGGCTCAAAGCCAGCTTGGCAAAAAGTCTGCAACATTCCCAGCAAAGCCACATGCTAGTGGCTTATACCTGTAATCCTACCTACTAAGGAGGCTGACATCTGAGGACAATGGTTCAAAGCCAACCCAGGCAGGAAAGCCTCTGAGACTCTTTATCTCCAATTAACCACCAGAAAACCAGAAGTGGAGTTGTGGCTCAAAGTGGTAGAGCACTAGCCTTGAGTGAAAAAGTGAAGGGGTAGCACCCAGGCCTGAGTTCCAGCCCCATGACTAACAAAAAATCAGGATTGCTATTAGTTCACACTGTGGGAAATAAACTTTGGGAGCAAAGCAGAGCCAGGGAATGCTCATGAGAGTTGGTCCAGGTATCCTGGCCACTCATTTCCTTTTGTAGTCATGCTATCTCACAGCCTTGTGTGAACAAATACAAAAGTGGTACTCTCTGGACTTGGAAATTGAACTATACAACATGTGCATGGGGATGGGAGGGAAAAACAGATAGAAAGCATAGGAAGGGGTAGCATTATCCAGAAAGAAATGTACTCATTACCTGACTTATATAACTATAACTCCTCTGTACATCACCTTTATGATAACAATTTAAAATTTTTTAATTAAAAAAAATCACCACGAAGGCAATGACATGCACCAGCCACCCAGGGCTGTGGCACAAACCTGTATTTTTTTCTAGAGTTTTGTCAAAGTTGACTCTAACGATTTGTTTGTGCTTTTTTATGATGCTGGCATTTGAACTCAGGGACACGTGCTTGCTACGCTAGAGCTCTACTAATTGAGCCATTCTTCCAGCCCTGCTTTTATGCTGGTTATTCTTTTTTTTGGGGGGGGTGTCCAGTTGTGGGGCCTAAACTCTGGGCCTGGGCGCTGTCCCTCAGCTCTTCAGCTCAAGGCCAGCACTCTACCAATTGAGCCACAGCACCACTTCGGCTTTTTTCTTTTTGCTTATGTGGTACTGAGGAATCGAGCCCAGGGCCTCAGGCATGCAAGGCAAGCGCTCTACCACTGAGCCACCTTCCCAGCCCCTATGCTGATTATTCTTGAGTTAGGTTCTTATACAGGTGCAAACACATCTAAGCCCAGATCCATCTACTTGAGACTTACTGATGCTGCTGGGATCACAGGCTCACACCACCTGGTTCAGCTTCGCTATGGAAAGGTGGAATCTGACTAAACTTTTCTGCCTTGGCTGGCTTGTGATCTTCCTCAGCCTCCTGTGTATCCTGTAGTGACCAGTGCGCACCTCTGTGCCCAGCTATAGGTTCAGAAAAGCTCTGGAGAACGTTTCTGCCCAGGCTGATATCAAGCTCTGATCCCTTCATTTTCAGTCTTTCAAGTGGCTGGGATTACAGGTGTGAGGCACCAGCACCTGGCTTCTTTTAAAAATGTTCCCATGGGAAGGTGAAAGCTTGGAGTAGACTACTTTAGCATTTTGTTGTTTGTTGTGGGAGTAATTATTTTTGTCACCTATTTTTTTTTATCAGTACTGGGGTTTGAAATAAGGGCCTTGTGCTTGATCGACAAGCATTCCACTACCTGAGCCATGTGCCAGTCCCCTGATTTTTTTGTCTTTGTAGTGTTGGGGATAGAACCCAAGGTCTAGAAGGTGCTTAGGTAAGTTCTCTAAGCAAGCTGCTTCAGGCCCCAGTCATTAAAAGTTTTCTCATTTTCCACTGTCCACAAAGAAACTTTGAAAGTGCATTATATCTTTCTATTTTTGTCTGAGGACAGGATTAGGGGTTGGAGTGGTGGGCATGATTCTTTGTTTTTGTTTTATTTTGTTTTTTGGGTCCGGTCATGGGGCCTGAACTCTGGGCCGTGGCACTGTCCCTCAGCTTTCCAGCTCAAGGCTAGCGCTCTACCACTTGAGACACAGCACCACTTCCGGCTTTTTTCTTTTTGCTTATGTGGTGCTGAGGAATCGAACCCAGGGCCTCATGCATGCAAGGCAAGCACTCTACCACTGAGCCACCTTCCCAGCCCCTGATTCTTTGTTTAAGAGCACTATGCTTGACAGTGAGGTGGTACCACATCCTTCATGGATGACTTTTCCTTCTGGCACGTTCAAGAGAGACTGTATGATCTGCTTTGTTTTTGTTCTAGTCATTTTTGTCATAGGTGAGCCTAAATTTTCCCCTCTGAAATTTTCCTGCCATAACCATTTTTTCCCTTAGCAGTGATGCTTTTTTTTTTTTTTTTATAAACCTCACCTTGGGTCCTGAACCTCTTTCCACCTGGTTCTCTGTTATATCTGTCCAGTTTTTCAGTACTTTCATATTTATGGATGGAAAGCAGTGGGATACTTCTAAGCATGAATTTTGTTTACCCTCAGTCTCTCCATTCCCTTCTCTTTAGTATTTTCTTTCTTATATTCTAGACACATTTGTGGCAAGACTTTGGAAGGTAGCTAAGCTAGAATTTGGTATTTTTTACACCTAAATAAAGTGTAGGCTTTAATAATAAAGTAACAATATTGCTTTGTTAATTGTAATAAATATAACACACCATTATGTGATGTAAATAATAAAGGTGCAGGGGTCATGGTAACTTTGTACAATCTTCATAGCTCTTTCTAAATCTTAGACTGCTCCAAAAATAGTTCCAAAAAATAGTCCCTTGAAAAAGAATGTGGGATACGTTATTTCATTTGTGCAAAGTTCTCAAAGTAGCCAAACTGGAGGGGGAGCAAACTTTAGTGGTGGTCAGAGGTTTGACATGGTGAAGGGAAGAAGGGTGGTTAGCAAAGATATCTTTTTGCGGCAATGATGCAGTTGAATATTTTGACTGCTGTGGCAGTTACACAAGGCCATACATGTGACCAAATTGTGTATAAATCACAGGCACAGCCACAGACAGGCATGGAATGAGTTGTACACACAACCGAGTGGATCTAAATAAACTCAGTGGGTTGCGCCAATGTCAGTTCCATGTTGTGGATGCCACACTGTGACTGTGAAGTGCTGGTATGAGGGAGAACAGTTGGGAGGGTGCTGCACAAGACTTCCTCCAATATTCCTTTGCAACCTTCTCTGAATCGATAATTGTTTCAAAATAAAAGTTCCAGAAGTCTTTGGAAAACTGAAAAAAAATTTTTTTTTTCCTTGAAGTTCTTGGGGATTGAATCTAGGGCTTCAAACATGTAGGCAACCACTCTACCAATTGCACTCACCAGCCCTTTTATTTTTATTTTATTTTACATTCAGCTACTCACTAACTTTGCCTGGGCTAGAGATCAACTCTTCAATCTACCTCCCAACTAGCTGAAAGTGAAGATAAACTGAAGACATCCATTGTCTACTAGCTTAGTGAATTATATTGTCAAGGATATCCTGCTGAAGTTTGACACTGTGTGGTTTCACTGTTTTCTTCCCACCTTTCCCAACAAAGAACTGGGATGATTGTTTTGAGGGTGGGGAAATGGGGTATTTTGGAGATTGAAGCATTGCTTTCTAAAATGAGCAGTGTGTGTCTTGGGTGTGTGACTGGTGTTAGAATTCTCAGGGGCAAGGGTGGCTTGGATTTTTCTAAGCACGAATTTTGTTTACCCTCAGTCTCTCCATTCCCCTCTCTTCAGTATTTTCTATCTTTCTTATATTCTAGACATATTTGTGGCAAGACTTTGGGAGATAGCTAAGCTAGAATTTGGTATTTGTTTTTTACTTATAGGTAATTAGATATTTATTCAATGTCTGCTTTGTAAAGTACATTATACTGAAGATACTGGTTACATGTGGTTTAGTGTATTCTGTGCATTAATCTGTATAGTTTCTTGGAGGATATATGAAGAGATATAAATTTATATGCATGCAGTTATTCTACATTATCTGCAAAAGCCTTTCTTAAATAATAAAATATAGTATACATACAGGAAAAATGGACCCTGCATTTTGATAAACACAGTTGCACAATGACCACTACAATAGTGAAGGACATAAATGAATTCGGTCACCACCCAAGGGGTTCCATTTGGAATCAGCCCCTCACTGCCCCTTCTCTCCTAATCACCTTGAATGTTGTCAGACTACACTTTTCCCTTTCACATAATGTTACATAAATGGAATGAGACAGCAACTAGTCTTCCCAGACTGGCTTATTTTATTTGGCATAGTATATTTGAAGCTAATCTATGTGTTAGGCTACACAGATGAAGTTCATATGGTGTTAGTTCTTTCTTTTTTAAATGTGCTTGTCCTGGGGCTTGGACTCAGGGCCTTGACACTGTCCCTGATCTGCTTTCGAAGACTAGTGCTATACCTCTTGAGCCATAGCTCTACCTCTAGCTTTTTGGTTGTTAATTGAAGATAGTAATCTCACAGACTTTTGTACCTTGGCTGGCTTTGAACTGTAATCCTCAGATCTTAGCCTCCCAAGTAGCTAGAATTATAGGAATGAACCACTGGGGCCTGGCTAGTTCTATCATTTTTATGGTTGAGTAGTATTACAATTTATAGATTCTAGGTTGCTTCTCAATTCATTGGCTGAAAAGCACTTAGTTTACTTCTAGGGTTTTTTTTTTATTAGAAATAGAGCTGTTTGATGGTGACTCACATCTGTGACCCTAGCTCAGGAACATGGTTTGAAGACAGCCCAGGCAGGAAAGTCTTCATCTTCAATTAACCATAAAAAGCTGGAAGTGGAGCTGTGTTCAAGTGCTAGAGCACTAGCTTTGAGCAAAATAGCTCATGCCCAGAGCCCAGGCCCTGAGCAAGCCCCAGGACCAGCACCAAAAAGAAAGAGAAAGAAAAAGATCAGCTAGAATGTGGTGCTATCTATTGCTGGTAGAGTACTTGCCCAGCATGGATTTGATTTGGAGATAGATACAGATATAGATATAGATATAGATATAGATATAGATGCATACACATCTTCTATATAAATGTTCATTTGTAGGTTTGGGGGTTTGCATGATTTTTATTTCACTGGAGGGAAAATACATGGAAGTAGGTTAGCAAGATTGTTTGGTAATATATTCTTAACTTCACAAATAACTGGAAAACCATCTCCAAAGAGCCTGTGTTGTTTTTGCATCCCTACCTGTGTCCAGAGGCCTAATGGCTCCACATAAATATCAACATTTGGTACTATCAGTCCCACCCCCATTCTGGTAGGTGTGCAGGGGTACTTCATTATGGCTTTAATTTGTGCTCTCATGACTGATACTATACAGATTTTTATGTATTTATTTGCCATTTGTATATCTTCATTGAAGTATTTATCTTTGCCCCATTTTTTTTAGTTTTGTTAATTCTCCCCCCCCCCCCCGCCCTGCTTTTTGGTTCTGGTCCTGAGGCTTGAACTCAGGACTGGGTTCTGACTCTGAGGATGTTTTGTTCAACAGTACTATTCTACCATTTGAGCCACAGCTCCACTACCAGCGTTTTTGGTAGTTAATAGGAGGTATGAGTCTCATGGACTTACCTGCCCATGCTAGCTTTGAATTTTGATCCTCATATCTCAGCCTCATGAGTAGCTAGGATTACAGGCATGAGCCACTGGTGCCCAACTTTGTTAGTTCTTATTGTATTCTCAATATAAGGTCTTTGTCAGATGTTTAATTTATAAATATTTTCTTTCACTCCATGTTGTGTATGTGCATTTGTGTGTGTGTGTGAGAGAGTGCCTGCGTTCGCGTGCACTCGTGTACATGCAAACACATGCGTGCACGCGCTGATCCTAGGGCTTGAACTCAGGGCCTAGGCACTGTTCCTGAGCTTTTTTGCTCAAGGCTAGCACTGAACCACTTGAGCCACCGCTCCACTTCAGCTATTTTGGGGGTTAATCGGAGATAAGAATCTTGTGGACTTTCCTGCCTTGGCTGGCTTTGAACTATGATCCTCAGATCTCAGACTCCTAGCTACTCAGCTAGGATTACAGGTGTGAACCACTGGTACCTGGCTTCATGTCTTGTCCTTTTAATCTCTAACTTGACCACACAAATTTTAGTATCACATCTATAAAATATTTGACCAGCTGGGCGCCGGTGGCTCACGCGTGTAATCCTAGCTACAGCCTGTGCAGGAAAGTCCATGAAACTCTTACCTCCAATAAAAACTACTAAAAAACCAGAAGTGGCGCTGTGGCTCCAGCGGTAGAACACTCACCTTGAGCTGAAAAGCACAGGGTCAGAGCCCAAGTCCAGAGTTCAAGCCCCATGACCGACCTACCAAAAAAAAAAATATTTGACCAACACAAGGTTTAAAAACTCTAGATATAGGGCTGGGAAGGTGGCTCAGTGGTAGAGCGCTTGCCTTGCATGCCTGAGGCCCTGGGTTCAATTCCTCAGCACCACATAAGCATAAAGAAAAAACCCGGAAGTGGTGCTGTGGCTCAAGTGGTACAGCGCTAGCCTTGAGCTGAAGAGCTGAGGGACAGCGCCCAGGCCCAGAGTTCAGACCCCACTACCGGACCACCAAAAAAAAAAAAAAAAAAACTCTAGTTATATTATATAGGCTTAGGCTTTACATTTAATTCTGTGATCCATTTTGAGTTAATTTTATGTATGTTAGAGGTACTAATTGAAGGTAATTTATGATATCAAATTGTTTGAGAGTTACTTGTCAAAATAGGAACTATCATTTTCAATTGATGTTGTTTATACACACACACATACACTCACACACACACATTATTTTTTCTGCTAGTACTGGGGCTTGAACTCAGGAACCTTGTACCCTCTTGGCCTTTTTCTTTGAAGCTCACAACTTTGGATATACTTATTTGAATCAATCTTCCAGCCTGTTTTTTTGTGCACCATCACTGGCTTTTATGCCTTGACTGGCTTCAAACAACGATCTTTATATCTCAGCCTCCTAAGTAGCTGGGATTATAGGCACAAGCCACTGGTGTCTGACAGAATTATTTCCCCAGTGGTAAAGTTCCAACTTAGGGATATATATATATATATATATATATATATATATATATATATATAGTTATAGTTATAGTTATAGTTATAGTTATAGTTATAGTTATAGTTAGGATTCTACCATTGAGCTATATCCTTACCTCTGTTGAAAATAAAATTTATGAATACATTTAAGTATAACATATATAAAGTGCACAGTTTTATACTATACAGCTTGGTAAGTTATCACAATGTGAACATACTCTATAGCTATCACATAGGGTAAAATATAGAACACAATCAGTACCTCAGAATACCTCCACCATGACCTATCCCTAAATCATTGCCATTCACAGAAGTAATCGCTATCCTGGCTTCTAACGACATGGATTAACCATATCTCTTTGTTCTCTTACTCTATATAAATAGAAACATGCAGTATATTTAGTTTTTTGGCATTTTTCTCATTTAGTACAGTCTGTTATGTATGTACAAAACAGTTCTCTGGATGGCTTTAAACTAATGCCCTCACTTCTTACTCTTTTCACTTGTAGCTTATGTATATATTTATTTATTTACTTATTTCTTTTTGTAGCCCAGTCTGACCTCTAACTTGTGATCCTCCTGCCTCTGATTCCTGGAATTACAGGTGTGTATCATTAATAACACATTTTTTTTCAGCTAGAAATCAAAAGTCTTGAGCATGCCAGGCAATACGTACTCTGCTAAGCTATTTTTCCCAGCCATCACTTGTAGTTGTTAGGGATAGCTGATACAAGGAATATAATAGCCTAAGAAGGAATCTGGTCAGAATTGCTTGAGCTCTGTTTTAGTCCTCCCATAAAAACAAGATTTCCTTCAGGGGTCCATTTGGTCCCTAGGTATAAAACATCATGTGATGGACTGCCTTCCATGGCCTGCTCAATTATGTTGGAGAGTAATGTGCAGCACTCAAAGATGAGACACTTATTTCCCCTGAGCAGCTTTTCTGAGTCTTGGGACGCCAACTCCCAAAGATTCCTGGCTTGGCTTGGCTTTTGCTGTCTTTTGTCACTTCGTGCCACTTGTATGCATAGGTGCTGTGTTCCACCTAACTCAGACAAATTGAACTACCCTAGTAAATAGAGAAACTACTTCATACATGGACTTGGAGATCATTTATTTTCATCACTACACAGAATTCCAGTGTAGGTGTTCACCTAGGAGAATTGCTGGGTCACATCATGTGAAAATCAGCAGCTCAGTAAATAACCCCAAGTGTTCCCCAAAGTGACTAGACTAGGCTACATCCCTTCTAATGATACAGAGTTGTCATTTTAGTATACCACTCTGATGTATTTAGGCTATTTAATTATAAACTTCCTGGCAGGTGCTTGCAATATCTCTGTGTGGCTTGCATGTTCATTTACTTGCCTGCTCACATGGAGTACTTTTCAGTTCACTTGAGAGCTGAAGGCAAGTACATGAGCATAGATCATTTGGTTTTTCTTTTTAGTAGAATTCTCCTTACGTCTTGTCCATTGTTCTTATTCTTTGTATGTTTATTATTGATTCAAAGGAAATATCTAACAGATTCCAGATAAGATCCCTTTATTACTCATGACTATGGAACATCATTTCCTCATCTGAGCCTTGCCTTTTCACTGCCATACTTTTTGTGCATTTATGCCAATACTGGGCTGGAACCCAGAGCCTTGGCACTGTCTCTTAGTTTTTTCACTTAAGGCTAGTGCTATAACACTTGAGTCAGCGTTCCATTTCTGGGGTTTTAGTGGTTAATTAAGATAAGGGTCTCTCTGACTTTTCCTGCCCTGGGCTGACACTGAATCATGATCCTCAGATCTTACTTAGCCTCAGAGTATCTAGGATTACAGGCATGAGCTACTGGCACCTTCCTTCACTGCCATACATTTAATCTAACACAAGTCTTCATTTATGAGAGCTATTTTCATGTCTTGTTTTAGCATTTGCCCTCTATCCTAAGCTTATGAAAACATTTTCTCTATTGTTGACTTGTCTTGCTAAATCCATAGCTAGAATTGCCTCAAAACTGGCAGGAGAAATTCTCACGAGGGACCACCCCAAATCACCCGGACATAGAGTCTGCAGGGTTTCCAAAGAAAGAAGCTGAATATCAGGTGACCCACCCTAAGTTTATCAGAAAAACTTGGAGTGGGCTGCAATATCCTTCCAAGGGTTGATGAAAAGGGTATGCTCACAGGGAATTCCCAGTTAGGGTGACAGGGTATAGAGTTTATATGCAGATTTACAAAATTTGGGTCCAAAGTCAGATCCTTTGGGTCTGTGTTTTGGACAGCACCCAAAACACCTTTACTAGTGCTTTAGGTTGCTTATGGCTCCAGCTTGAGCTCAGGGGTGCACCTGGCTGAGTCACAGAATAGTCAATACACTCAGATTTTCATTCAGGACACAGAAGGCAGGGTGGGTCTGGGCATCCAATAGAATAGGTTTTTTTTTTTTTAATATAGACACTTCATTGTGTTACTCCTCACATTAGAATTTTTCTGTAGTTAATTGTTATGTCTGAAAGGGGTTCAATTTCATATTTGCACATATAGATATCCAGTAATCCATTCACATTTATTAAAAAACGATCCCCATCAAACACAAAAGCACAATGCTTATGTGCATCTGATCATATAAAACAATGTTTATCAAAATGAACTCCAGGGGGCTGGGAAGGTGGCTCAGTGGTAGAGCGCTTGCCTTGCATGCATAAGGCCCTGGGTTTGATTCTTCAGCACCACATAAGCAAAAAAAGAAAAAAGCCAGAAGTGGTGCAGTGGCTCAAGTGGTAGAGTGCTAACCTTGAGCTGAAGAGCTGAGGGACAGCGCCCAGGTCCAGAGTTCAGGCCCCACAACCAGACCAAAAAAAAAAAAGGAACTCCAGAAACTGGAAACAGGAGGATTTATTATTTGTTGCTCTTTCTTTTTGTCTTTTTTTTTTTATCATTTTTCTGTATTTGAGAAGGAAAGAGGGAGCACATAAATGGAGGGACAAAAGGTGAACAAATATAACAGTGGTACTTACTAGGTACTATGTTGAAATGAACTATGCAACAGATGGGTGGAGGTGGGAGGGGAAAACTGGGACAGAGTGAAGGAAGAAGTAACAGTGTCAAAAAGAAATGTATTCTTTACCTGACTTGCATAACTGAAACCCCTCTGTATATCACTTTTATAATAACAAAACATAAATTTTTTTTAAAAAATGAGCTGAGTGCT
The DNA here is from genome assembly GCF_024711535.1 of Dipodomys merriami. Taxonomy (NCBI): domain Eukaryota; kingdom Metazoa; phylum Chordata; class Mammalia; order Rodentia; family Heteromyidae; genus Dipodomys; species Dipodomys merriami. The sequence goes on from NW_027204492.1 coordinate 85,670,713, forward strand.
GGTGGCTCACACCTATAATCCTAGCTACTCAGGAGGCTGAGATCTGAGGATCGAGGTTCAAAGCCAGTCTGGGCAGGAAAGTCTGTGACACTCTTATCTCCAATAAACCACCAGAAAACTGGAAGTGGTGCTGTGGCTCAAAGTGGTATAGCACTAGCACTGAGCAAAAGAGCTCAAGGGACAGTATCCAGGCTCTGAGTTCAAGCCTCATCACCAATCAAAAGAATTATCTTCCTCTCACTGCTTTACTGTGGCCACCTTGTCATGAATCAAATGTCTGCACGTTTGGTTTCTCTTTGTTGTTCTACTGTACTGTTTATCCTTGGGCTAATGTTAATTTATTACTTAGCAGAATAGTTTTTCTCATGCTTGTGATTACTCCACAAAATAGATCATTAACTTGCAATTAATTAGACATCCTGTATTATCACCTTATGTTCTATCTTCATGGCCCTGTGGTCAGCATTTAGAATAAAAGGAATGTGTCATTACAGGAATGAGTAGCATTTGAGGATGTGGCTATGGATTTCACCCAAGAGGAGTGGCAGTATCTGAGCCCTTCACAGAAGACCCTATATAGAGAGGTGAGGCTTGAAACCTGTAGCAACTTTGTCTTTGTGGGTAAGATGGCTTCTCAGATAATTTTACTCTTGATGATTATTGTATTTATTGGTGGCCCTTCCTTCTCAGTTTCCCATTTTTCTTGCCTGAAAAGAAACTCAAAAACCTGGCTAAATGGACAGATTTCACCATTGTGTCAAGGTTTGGGTTCTCTGTGCTGCCTAATCCCAAATTGTAACTTCTGACCTAGGAGTTCTGAAAACCAAGGAGGTATCTGTCATTTCTCATTACCAGAGCAGCAGCTTACAAAACCAGATTGCATCCTCAAACTGGAGGTAGAAGAACTAAGCCCAGCAGATGGGAAAATTTGGAACTTTCCAGGTATGTAGGATTGACATATGCTTTGAGTACATGAGGTCCCAGCCTATCAGTTAGGGGTGAGGGCTTCTTAAAAGCCTAAGAAGAATGTCTTGAAGAGCCTGGCACTAGTGACTTATACCTATTATCCTAGCTACTTGTACGGCATAGATAGGAAGGATTGTGGTTTGAGGCCAGTCTGGACATAATCACAAGACCCCATCTCAGTAGTTGGACACAGTGGCAGATGTCTGTCATCCTAGATACGTGTGAAGTATATAAATAGGTAGGCCAGGGTCCAGGCCCACATGAACATTCACATGAGCCCCTATTCAAAAAATAATGAAGGCAAAGGGATGAAGAGTATGGCTGAAGTGCAAGTGCACAGTTCTGACTTCAATCTTCAGTACCACCAGAAGGGGAAGAAAAGGCTAACTACTCAAGTGGCTGAGATCTGAGGATTATGATTCAAAGCAAGCCCAAAGAAAGAAAGTCCATTAGACTGTTATCTCCAATTTATGCCAGAAAGCCAGAAGTAGAACTGTGACCCAAGTGGTAGAGTGCTAGCCTTGAACAATAAAGGTCAGGGACAGTTCCCAGGCCCTAAGTTCAAACCCCAAAACTAGCACATAAAAAAGCAAGCAGTAGGAAGAGCAGAAAGAACAAGAGGAGGATAAAGAGAAGGAGAGGGGAGGGAGGGATCGATGAAGGGAGAAAAGAAAGAAAGGAATGAAAGAAAAAGAAAGAAAATGCATTAAGGGAAAGGTTGCGGCCCTTTGAAGCCGTTGGAAGACAGTGATGTGAACACCTCAGAATAAGACTGAAACTTACTCCATCCACCCACCTCCACACCAGATCACACTACTTAAATTAGCATTCACTTGCAAGTTTCTATACAGTTCCTTTATATTCAGTATGTGTCTTTTTGTTTTGTTTTGGTTTGGTTTGGTTTGGTTTGGTTGGTTGTGGGGCCTAAAGTCAGGGCCTGGGTCCCTAAGCTTTTTGCTCAAGGCTAGCACTCTACCACTTTAAGCTACAGCTCCATTTCAGTTTTCTGTTGACTGATTTAAAAGTCTCATGGGCTTTCCTGCCTCTAACTGGCTTCAAACCAAGATCCTCAGATCTCAGACTCCTGAGTAGCTAGGATCACAGGTAGGAGCACAAGCTCCTAGCCTGTATATGTCTTTTGAATGCTAATATTCCCTGACTGTACCTCTTTTATGATTCTCATCTGAAGACAGCCAGGCTCACATTAATAATAGGCCTGGAGTCCAATGCTGTAATTACAGGCTAGTTCTCTGAAACATTCTTCACGTTCAACCTTACATATTCTGGCCCAATTTGCTTTCCTGAAACATGGTCATTTTCTTTTGAGCTATTTCCTTATCTCCATGAGTATCTATATAAAAATACCTTATTGAGATATAATTCACTAATAAAAATTCCGATTTTTAGTTCAGGAATCTTGAGTACATTCTGAGTTTTGTGTCTTCATCATTGCATAACTGTAGAATATTTTATTGTCCTCAAATGAAACCTTTCCCTTTGGTAGTCACTTTCAATTCTTGGTTCCACCACTCCCTGATGAGCACTAATATACTTCTTGTCTCTGTGCTATACTTTTTTGTTTATTGTGGACATTTCATATAAAACATGGCCTTTTCTATCTGGCTTCTATCACTTCTCATATTTGCAAAATTCATCCATGTTGTGGTATGGAACAGCAATTTACTCCTTTTATGGAGGAATAATATACTGTTGTACAAATAGAACACATTTTGCTTATCAATTCATCTGTTGATAAACATTTAGTTATTTTCATCTTTTTGGCTATTGTGAATAATGCTGCTATGTTAGGTTTTGATGATGATGTGTTTCTCATTTCTTTCTTTTTTTTGTCAGTCATTGGGCTTGAACTCAGGGTTTGGGTGCTGTCTCTGAGCTTTTTTTGCTCTAGGCTAGTACTCTACTACTTCAAGCTACAGATCCACTCCTGGTTTTCAGGTAATTAATTGGATAGAAGTTTCATGGACATTCGTGCCCAGGCTGTCTTCAAACTGTGATTCTCATATCTCAGCCTCCTAAGTAGCTAGAATTACAGGAGTGAGACACTTATGCCCAGCCTGTTCTCTTTTCTTTTGGGTAAACATATAATGTTGGAACTGTGCCATATGGTAATTGTATTTAATATATTGAGGAATTGCCAAATTGCATGAATACCTTGTTTGCAAAAATGATAACCCAAGCCAGGCACTGGTGGCTTACACTTGTAATTCTAGCCACTTAAGAAACTGAGATCTGGGTCTGGAAAGATGGCTCAGTGGGAGAGTGCTTGCCTTTCATGCATGAGGCCCTGGTTTGGTTCCTCAGCACCACATAAGCAAAAATAGCTAGAAGTGGCGCTTTGGCTCAGGTGGAAGAGTGCTAACCTTGAGCTGAAGAGCTGAGGGACAGTGCACAGGCCCAGAGTTCAGTTCAGGCTGCACAACCAATGGGGAAATAAAAAGGAGCTGAGATCTGAGGATCGTGGTTCAAAGCCAACCCAGAGAGGAATGTCTATGAGACTGTCATCTCTTCATAAAATTACTTCATAAAAATCTGAAAGTGTAGCTCTGGCTCAAGTGGTACCATTAATTATAAGATATAGCACCATAAAAGAAATATTGCCAAATATAACTATAACATATCATCAATTGTAAGGTACAATTGGATTCAGAGATTTTTCAATGTGAAATTAAAGGTAAGGACTTGCAATTTTGGCTGTCTAAATGAGTAACATAGATGCTCAAATATAATAGAAGTTAAAATTTTTATATAGGAAAATCAGAAAAACTTTTTTTAAATGATTGAACAGGGGTTGGGAATTTGGTTCAGTGGAAAAGCACTTGCCTGGCAAGTACAAGGCCCCTAGTTCAGTCCTATGCTGTGCAAAAAGAGAAGAAGAAGAAGAAAGAAGAAGAAGAAGAAGAAGAAGAAGAAGAAGAAGAAGAAGAAGAAGAAGAAGAAGAAGAAGAAGAAGAAGAAGAAGAAGAAGAAGAAGAAGAAGAAGAAGAAATGGAAAAAAAAGAAAAGAAAAGAAAACGATGGAATGGCCTCTTGAACATTAATCTAGATCTTGAATATATCACAATATGTAGATCAGGGCTATGACTATTGGGTAATTTTATATGAAAAGGAATTTGGAAAACCCTTACAGGAAACACAGGGGCAGAGATTATGGTATTGAAGATTTGTGAGTGCAAGTTTATGTGGAGACACTGTGAACCCAGAATACATAAAGATTTTTAGAGGGTTTTTTTTGAAAGCTAATTTTTTTCTATAATTGATGGAGAATATAGATTAAGGGATATTGTAAGACAAGTTCAGTGGTACACTGTTGCATTTCTTGTTAAGTGGAGGGAGTATAAATCATGTATAGTTTAAAATTCATGTGATAACTGAGATTTGAGTTTGGTGAAGTTCCTAGAGATAAGATAAACATAGAAATAAGAAACCTATAGCTAGATGCCTGAGGCCTATGTCTAGATATTGAGGAAGCTAAGATCAGAGGTTCACACTTTGATGCCAACTTGGGCATAAACTTCAATGAGACTCTCATCTCCAATTAACCACCGAAAAGCTGAAAGTGGGGTTGTGGCTCAAAGTGGTAGATCACTAGCCTTGAACACAAAAACCTCAGGGACAGTGCTGAAGTCTCTGAGTTCAAGCTCCAGAACCATCACACACAAAAATAAAGAAACTGGGATGCCAGTGTAAGATTAAACACATATGCCTGTAAATAGCATTTATTAAGAAATTCTTTTTCTAGGGAAACAGGGGAAAACATACAACAGTGGGACCCATCTGCTGCACTGATCAAAATGAACTAAGCAACTCAATGGCAGCAGCGGGAAGGAGGGAATTAGTGGGAAAGAGGGAACAGTTGACACTAAGCAAAAAGAAAGGAATGTACATATCACCCAATGTGAAAGAAATAACTGTATTGTCAAAGCTCATAGAACTCATAAACTTTATAGACCACAATAGACAATTTGCCACATGAAGATTAGAATGTGTTTGTGACTTTAACTAAGTATCACTATCCCACAATACTGTGAAATTTGTGAAGTTATGTAATCACTTAATCACAATAAATAATTTGCAAAAAAAATTCTTTCTACAGGGACTTGATAAAATAATAGTGTTTTTTTAATTTGTTAGGACATTTCTGGTGGTTAATTGGAGATAAGAGTCTCATGGGAAGTTTCCTGCCTGGGCTGGCTTATACTGTGATCCTCAGATCTCAATCTCCTGTATAACTAGGATTACAGGTGTGAGCCACCAGAGCCCAGCTTGTTAGGATATTTCTAAAGAATATTTATTCTCTAATGTCAAAGTATATAGATGGCTTATTGTACTTCTTTCTAGAAGCCTACCAAGTTGATGATGAACAGACTAAGAAGCAGTATCAGATTGACAAAAATAATTGCCAGTCAATCCAAGTTGGATTCCCTGATGAGGGAATAATTATAATGAAAAGTGATGAATTTGGAAACAGATCTCATCTGAGACCAAGCCTTACTTTTCTAATACATAGACCTCATGAACTTGAATCATTTGGAAATAATATGGTAGATAATTTAGACTTAATAAGTACCAGCTCTGCAGAAACGAAACATGATAATAGATGTGAGATTTTATTCTTTCCTCCTAAGTATGAAAAAACAAATTTTGTGCTGAAACCATATGTATATAAAGAATGCAAGAAAGGCTTTAAGTGTAAGAAAGGTCTTAGCCTTCATCAGAGATTTAAAAATGGAGAGAAGCCCTTTGAATGTACTGCATGTCAGAAAACCTTCAGCAAGAAGTCTCACCTCACTGTACATTGGAGAACTCATACAGGAGAAAAACCCTTTGGATATACTGAATGTGGAAAAGCCTTTATCCAAAAATCTCAACTCATTATACACCTCAGAACTCACACTTAGAGAGACCTTTTGAATGTCCTAAATGTGGCAAAGCCATTCCAGAGAAGTCAACTGTCATTATTCATTACAGGACTCATACTGGAGAAAAGCCTTTTGAATGTAGTGAATGTGGAAAAGCCTTCACTCAAAAATCAAACATCGTCCATCAGAAGATGCACACAGAAGAGAAAATGTGTGAGTGCACTAAATGTGGGGAATCTTTCATGCAGAAACTTGATCTAATTATACACCATAGTACTCACATGGGTAAGAAGTCCCATGAATGTAGTGACTATAAGAAAACTTTCAGTGACAAGTCAACCCTCATTATACATCAGGGAACTCACACTGGAGAGAAGCCTCACAAATGTATTGAGTGTGGGAAATCATTTAATGAGAAATCAACTCTCGTTGTGCACCAGAGGACTCATAGTGGAGAGAAACCCTATGAATGTGATATGTGTGGGAAAACCTTTACTCAGAAGTCAAAGAACTCATTCAGGGGAAAAACCTTTTGAATGTAATGAATGTGAGAAAGCCTTCTCTCAGAAATCCTATCTCATGCTGCATCAAAGAGGACACACAAGTGAGAAGCCGTATGAGTGTAGTGAATGTGAAAAAGCCTTTACCCAGAAGTCCTATCTCATCATACATCAGAGAACACATACTGATGAAAAACCCTATAAATGGGCTGGGAAGGTGGCTCAGTGGTAGAGCGCTTGCCTTGCATGCATGAGGCCCTGGGTTCGATTCCTCAGCACCACATAAGCAAAAAGAAAAAAAGCCGGAAGTGGCGCTGTGGCTCAAGTGGTAGAGCACTAGCTTTGAGCTGAAGAGCTGAGGGACAGCGCCCAGGCCCAGAGTTCAGGCCCACTACTGGACCCCCCCCCCAAAAAAAACCCTATAAATGTAATGAGTGTGACAAAGCCTTTCGGGAAAAGTCAAAGCTCATTATCCATCAGAGAATTCACACTAGAGAGAAACCCTATGAATGTCCTATGTGCTGGAAAGCTTTCTGTCAGAAGTCACAGCTCATAATTCATTGGAGAACACACACAGGAGAGAAGCCCTACGCATGCCCAGAGTGTAGCAAAGCCTTCAGGGAAAAATCTACATTCACTGTACATCAAAGAACTCACACTGGAGAGAAGCTATACAAATGTACAATATGTGGGAAAGCCTTTACCCAAAAATCCAACCTAATAGTACATCAGAAGACCCATACAAGAACGAAGGCCCACTTGAGGGCCCACAACCGCAAGGCATTAGGGAGGAAAAGAAATGTGTTAGTTATGTCAGTTTAATATATTAAAAATACATTCTAGGACCTGGGAATGTGGCTTAGTGGTAGAGTGCTTGCCTAGCATGCATGAAGCCCTGGGTTCGATTCCTCAGTACCACATAAACAGAAAAGGCCGGAAGTGGCACTGTGGCAAAATGGTAGAGTGATAGCATTGAGCACAGAGAGGCTCAGGTACAGTGCCCAGGCAATGAGTTCAAGCCCGAGAACTGGCCAAAAAAATACATTCTAGCTAGGCACCAGTGTATCATGCCTGAAGTCTTAGCTACTCAAGAGGCTAAGATCTGAGGATTCTGAAGCCAGCTCTGTCAGGAAAGTCTGAAACTCTTATGTCCACTAAACTACAAAACAAGCCAGAAATGGAGTTGTAGCTCAGGTGGTAGAGTGCTAGCCTCGAGCACAAAAGCTCAATGAAAGTTCCCAAGAGCAGAGTGCAAGCCACAGGACCAGCAAAAAAAAAAAAAGTACATTCTGATTGTGCTTTAAACATGAGGAAGAAAGTCGACCTTTTTTCTTTTTTATCTCTGTATTTTGCATCTCTGCATCTGATCTAATTAGGAGATAGCTGCATCTAGAGGACTGCAAGAGTCATAGACAATCAAGAGCCTGTAGAGCTTTCCAGAACATGTTTAAGGCCACAGATATGAGGCGGCAAAGGCTAGGACCCTCCGCTGAAGGTGAAGATACACTTCAGTGCAGGACCAAAGACAGCTGTGACAACAGTAATAAAGTTCTTGGACAGGTAGGAGGTTTTCCAGACCATGTAAGATCTGAGGAGTAATAGGCAAGCGATATAACAAGGAATAACTCAAACAAACCTTATGTATGGAAAGTAGTTTTTACAGGTAGGAGAAATAATTGGAGGAACTAAGGGAAAGGAAGAAGTGGAACTTTGTGTCCTGACTTAGGAGCAGTAAAATTTGAAACAACTAACAAATACTTTTTGAGTTTCTTGCTTGTTAAAAACACTCTGATCTGCCTAGTATGTGGCTCTCGTATGCTTGGCCATGTGAACCTCCAGCAAATAGCAAGTTCAGGAAGAGCTCTTAACATTCAGAGAGAACCATTTAAAAGCTATTCAGGGGCTGGGAAGGTGGCTCAGCGGTAGAGTGCTTGCCTTGCATGCATGAGGTCCTGGGTTCGATTCCTCAGCACCACATAAGCAAAAAGAAAAAAGCCGGAAGAGGCGCTGTGGCTCAAGTGGTAGAGTGCTAGCCTTGAGCTGAAGAGCTGAGGGACAGCACCCAGGCCCAGAGTTCAGGCCCCACAACCGGACCCCCACCCCCCAAAAAAAGTAATTCAAACTACGAATGGAATTTAAGCCAATTCCACTTCTAGAAAGGTATATATTATTTTGTTTGCAAAAAAAAATAGTGAGTACACAAGTATACTTGATGTACTATTTTGTTTGTGAAAAGGGGTTAGACAGTGTATAAATGACATGACCATGACTCTGCTTCCCAAAATTGGATATATTCATACAGCCAACTCCCAGGTAGAAAAAAAAAGTAATAAAGAGCTTGTTGATATTATTTCCACAGTGATATGATAGTCTGTTTGGTAGGAAAAAGCAAGCTTCAGCATGGTGACTAAACATACTGCCACATGTAGTTAAAAACAAAAACAGGAGACAATAGTAAGTACATCATTGATTGTATGTACATTTGTTGATTTCTGGAAAGAGGCATAAGAAGCTGGTAGCCCAAAGTGGCAGTGGGCAGCTGCAAGGATGCACCTGGGATCAAGATCCCTGTGTGTCTTTTCATAGCTTTTGAAAATTATACTCTATGTCTGTGCTACCTTTTTGGAAACAAAAATTTTTCAAGCATATTTTATGACTGTTACATTGAATATTGTTCAATATAATAAGCAGTATATTGTTATATTGCTGTTCTACTGTTGTATTGCCCTATATTTTGTAATAATTTAGACCTGCTCAGTGTGTTTTTTAGTGAATACATTGAAAAACAGGTAGAAAAAACAGCAGAGGTTTAGTCATGTTATAAGCACACAGGCAGTATTTTCTGAGAGTGTCTAAATAGTGATTCTCATGTCAGCTGGGACCACATTCCCTGAACTTAAATACCAGAGACTGGAATATTTTTTTCTTATTTAGGATGTGCAGTGATAGCTATGCAAAGACACTGTATTAAAGCCCACCAATGTCTTACTGAATCTTAAAATGATCTGCTCTATACACATGCACATATACATACGTGTCTAAGCATTTTTATAAGAGATATAAAACATGAATCATCAGGGAAACTGAGATACATCTCTCTCCTAAGCTCACAATACCTGATAGCACATATTTTACAAGATGAAAAACAGTATTGATTCCCATGGTCTGTTTGACCTCAACCAACAACCTCATAACAGGACCCTTGGAGCAGAACAAGAAGTCTTGGTTGTAAATTACTATATAGTAGTCTTTGTAGTAGCATGGTTATGCAATGGGTACAGTGGAAGTTGACAAGGCAAGCTGTGCAAAACTTGGGGAATGGGCAGGGTTTTCATTTATCAAAACACATGGGTTATATCTGTGACCCTGTCTGTACTCCCACCCATCTTTTTTTTTTTGGGGGGGGGTCCGGTCGTGGGGCCTGAACTCTGGGCCTGGGTGCTGTCCCTCAGCTCTTCAGCTCAAGGCTAGCACTCTACCACTTAAGCCACAGTGCCACTTCTGGCTTTTTTCTTTTTGCTTATGTGATCCTGAGGAATCCAACCCAGGGCCTCAGGCATGCAAGGCAAGCGCTCTACCACTGAGCCACCTTCCCAGCCCCCATCTTTCTTTTTATCCCCGAGTTATCTTGAACCATATGTGACACTACCCCCACAGATACTGAGACTTGAACTTAGGGCCTGGGCCCTGAACCTTAGTTTTTTTGCTCAAGGCTAGCACTCACAGACTTTCTTTCCTCCACTGACTTCCTGATATTATCCAATCTCAGCCTCTTGAATAGGCTGACAGCGGTGAGCCACTGGTGCCCAGTCACCCCACTGTATAATGAACTCTGAAAGTAAGACATTTCTCAGTGCCTTTCCAAGAAGAGGAAAGTGGGAGTAGACTGACTTGTTCTTGGTATATTCTAGGAAATATGCCCAAAGCAAATGAACACAGTCATTTTATTTGCCTATAGATTGAGTTATCAGGACCATTAAAAGACATAGTTCAGTGGGGGGTGGAGGCTAGATTGCACTCATGTATTTGGATTCCTGCTTTCTGGGACACAGACTGCAAGCTGCTGGGCCATACACTGGCAAATGTGTGTGAAGCACACACCTAGAGGGGAAGGGATAAGGATGAACTACAGGATGCAGTCTTCTTTTCTTTTCACAAAAGGGATGCCTATAACCCTTTGCTAGTCACTGGAGAAGCAAAACTCTCAAGAGAAATTCCTTTTATCAATGATACAACTTTTAGCTCCTTCTTCAGCTCACAACACACACTGGTCTGGTGCTGCTGCTTTATCTCCTAGGGAGTCTACAAGGGGCCTCTGATGGGGTGTGAGGACTCAGCTGGCCTAAGGGCTATCTAAAGGAACTTGAGAAGCACATAGATTTCTCCTAGAGATGCCTTATTAACTGACATGACCCACCACAGGTAGGCAACCCTCCCTTTGGACCCCCTCCCTCCCTTTTAGCAGGGGTTCTGCTTACCTTTTTTTCCAGTAACTCTTGCCAACTTGCTTATAACTCCTTATCAGTGGATTCATTCTTGAACATTGATGAGAACCTGATCCAGGATAGTTGTTTTCTTGCTTGCTTTTTTATTTCATGCCTGTCCTGGGGCTTGAACTCAAGACCTGAGTGCTGTCTCTGAGCTTTGTCACTCAAGGCTATTGCTCTACCACTTGAGCTACAGCTCCACCCCCAGTTTTGGTTTTTCAGTATCAAAAGCAATTAAACTGAAAGCTGGTAGTTTATGCCTGTAATCCTAGCTACTAAGGAGGCTGAGATCAGTGGATCATGGTTCAAAGCTAGACCAGGCAGTAAAATCTGTGAGACTCTCATCTACAATTAACCACCAGACAAACCAGACGTGGAGCTGTGGCTCAAAGTGGTAGAGTGCTAGCCCTGAGTAAAGAGTTCATGTACAGCACCCAGACCCCCGAGTTTAAGCCCCATGACTGAAAAAAAAGGAAGCTAAACTGTCTTCATGCATTAGGGACTTTCCTTTAACCTGGTCTACTTGTTTTTTTTTTTTTGGTCGGTCATGGGGCTTGAACTCTGGGCTTGGGCGCTGTCCCTCAGCTCTTCAGCTCAAGGCGAGCGCTCTACCACTTGAGCTACAGCGCCACTTCCGGTTTTCTGGTGGTTTATTGGAGATAGGAGTCTCACGGTCTCTCTTGCCCGGGCTGGCTTTGAACCGCGATCCTCAGATCTCAGCCTCCTGAGTAGCTAGGATTACAGGCGTGAGCCACCAGCGCCCGGCTCTACTTGTTTTTTTCTTGTTCTGGTACTGGAGCTTGAACTAGGTCCCTTTCCCATAGCTTTTTTGCTCAAGGCTACCACTTGAACCATACCTCCATGTCTTTTTTGGCTGGTTAATTGGAGATAAAAATTCTCATGTATTTGACTGCCCTGGCTGGCTTCGAACCTCAATTCCCAGATCTCAGCCTCCTCAATTGCTAGGTTTACAGGCATGAACCACCAGCAACTAGCTTTCTACTTGTTTCTGACTGGAATCTCTCCTTGCAAAAGACTTGGGTCAAATGTTTTCTTTGGATTTGAATTCACTGAAAGGTGAATCTGCAGCATTCACACCTGCTTCTGAAGGAGGTAAAGACCACCCTGCCTGTATCTCCCTTCCTTCTTCATGCTGGAGTCTCCCCTTCCCCTGCCCTATCCAGCTCCTACAGCTTCTTCCCTGTACCTACACCCTGCAGCCTACAAAGGTGGAGCCATTAAAACAACTTGGAGAACACCAATTCTGCTTGTCCCTGTCTCTTCTAGTACTTGCTTACCCTGGCACCAGGTGGGCAGAGAGCTCAAACTTAGGTCCTTCCCTCCTTCTGCTGGACCTACCTGCTCCTCTGGAGGTTCCTGTTGAGGTTCTGAGAGTTGGCATCCTTCCAGCGGCTATCTGGCTGGCAAACCTGAGAGACTGGGTCACAGTCCAGAAGGAGACCCCCCAAGGTCTGCATGTGGTGCTCTATCATCTGCCCCCTTCCTCCACCCATTGCAAACCAATTGGCAAGATAGCATAGTGCAGTCCTAGGAAGAAGGCCAGCTGTGTAACTGAGGCCAATGTCCCCATTTCCGCTACCCTCCCCAGGTGGACACTACTTTGCTCAACAGGGGAAACCTTTGCAGCGATAAATCTGCTAGTCATTTGTGGACAAATAGAGCAGGCTTTAATTCCAGCCCTGAGGAATAATAATAGCTTGACAAAGGGGAGCCAAGACACTGAACAGCTCAGGATCCTGAGCTGTTCTCTGCCTAATATTCTCTCAAAATCATAATCTGTGCACCTCTCAGGGCCTTCTAGCTAAGCTTCTTATGCCAAACGATTTAGCCAAGCCATTATAGTGGAAGAGTATCATGCCCTATTAGGTTGAGAGAAGAGATGCTCCAATGAGTTAGGAAAATCTGTGGTAAAAAAAAGGGCAATGGCTACTTTCCCCTAGATATTTTCTTTGTCCTCAAGCTGAGTTTTGGATGCCCATGTGGGTAGGCAGATGTCAAAAGCCAGACCTGGGACTCTTGGTTATAGGGATTGTGTTGTCCTTACAAACAGGTAACCTAAAACAGATTATGGATTGTTTGTTCCCAGAATAGTACTCTATCTTTCCTAACTCCCCTACCTTAGAAGAGATCCCATTCTTACCTTTTTTGGGGGCAGAGAATCTTCTCTAAAGCTATCTAAGAATATTTCATAATTAAGTGGGTGCAAGGAGTTGGGAATTGCTATTGAGGCTACAAGCACTTGAGGAAGATGTTGTGGAGACAGCAATCTATTACAAGTGGTGCCATTTGGTAACAATCTGTGTCTGGAGATGCCCATTGATCGGTAGTTAGTAGAGCTACTAGAGAAATGTCCAGAGAACAACCAAGGCATGAATTGGAACCATGAGGATATCCTGGTCTCCAATCTACATGTTCCAAGGGCCACCCTTCTTTTTGTAGTCCTCCCTGCCATTATAGGCAGGGCATTCCTGACCAGAATAAGTAAACTTCCTCCTGTTCCAGTTTAATAACAAGGGTTCTTCTACTACCTTCCAAGTCTTTCATTTTCTTTACTCAAATAATACCAGGAGAATCCAGTTCCATCTCTTTTTTTTTTTTTTTTGCCAGTCATGGGGCCTGAACTCTGGGCCTGGGCGCTGTCCCTCAGCTCTTCAGCTCAAGGCTAGCACTCTACCACCTGAGCCACGGCGCCACTTCCGGCATTTTTTTCTGCTTATGTGGTGCTGTGGAATCGAACCCTGGGCCTCATGCATGCAAGGCAAGCGCTCTACCACTGAGCCAACTTCCCAACCTCTCCCCACCCCATTCCATCTCTTAATTTGATATTTTTTGCAAGTGACAAGGGTGGTAGATGAAAATCCCTTGTCCAAGCCTTTATTGCTCTATAGTAAGTCCCCTTACCCAGTAAAGACAAAGTAGTAAGAACAAGGATGTCCCCAGATAAGGATCTGATTGGAGACTTGGACATTCTTGGTGACTAACTCTGCAGGGAGCTGCTCCTATCTCTGAGAGGAACCACAGCATCTCCCATATCTGGCAGCTCCTCCTCTGGGACCTCCTGCACCTCAGAGGAACTGACCCCTACTGAGTTCCCCCATACTCAGATGGGACACTGTACTCAGTTCATCAAGCCCTCTTCCCTTTAAAAGCAGCTGCCAGAGCAGAAAGGCTGGCTTGAGTTTAGATTCCCTTTGCAATAATATATCCTCTAGTGCAACAAAACAATCAAAACAAGCAAAAATAATGGGACCAGGATAAGTGCCACTGCCTGGGCCTGGGAAACAATATAGAGCCCAAGCCCCATGGCTAGTCACTAGTTCAGCTATATGAATCAGCAGACCCACCAGACTAATAGGCAGCTTAAGATAGGGTTTATCAGGGGTTATGCTGGGTGAGAGGTGGGCCATTTTCTCTGTGGTCCAGCCTACCTCAGACAGCCCAGTACTGAGATTACAGGCTGTATTACCATGCCTTCCTACTGGTATCTTCTTTTAATCCTCCAAATATGGCCATTTTAATCACAATACTCTTATAGATATTACAGGGTATTTCAGTGTTTGAATGTGTGCTTATTAGCCCATAAAAGGCCCTGGGTTCAATCCTAGCAGAATGAAAAAAATCATTCAATGAAACAATAAAACCAACATTTAAATTTTATTTGACAATCTATATGTAACAAAAAATAAAACATGAAAAACAGGAATTTCAACTCAAGGTCACAAGCAGAACCTTTAATGGAGAAGAAACCAGGAATCAAGAGTCATCAGTGGGAGGCTTCAAATTTTCCCAGAATGGTTCCTGGCTTATAGAACCTTTAATGACCTACAAGTAACTATGCAGCAGGCAGCCCATTCAATACAGTGGGTAGATTCTAGATGTTCTCGGGCTACAGGGAGGTTGCTCAAGAGAGGGACACACTCAAGATGTGGAAGGGAAGGAGACCTGCTCACTCCCTATATTTTCTCTCTGAGAGGCTGCATTTAGGGGATGATGGTCTGGGAGAAAGGTTCACCTAAGGATAACAGGGCTAGGAGTGGAGATTAAGCCCAGGCCACAAGTGTGTGTGTGTGTGTGTGTGTTGTGGGAAGAGTCCAGGTAATCGAGGGAAGGAGGAAAAATTCTTAGCCTTGGAGCTGACAGGAGGGTAAGGAAGAGCTCCTGTGAATAGCAAGATCATGCTCGGAGGCCAGGTACTAGACCTCAGGTTAAAATGCGCTGCTGACCCAGATGCAGACAGAGAACTGGCCTTTTCTGAGTTGCATGGCTCCTGAGGATGAAGCCTAGGATAAACAGGACTGCAGATAGCAGGACCTGGTGATGGGGCAAAGAAAACTGTGGCAAGGTGTGGCAAAGTGGCAATATTTTGAAGGGTAAGGCATGTTAATTTGGCCTAACTAAGAAGTATAGGACCTCCTAGTTTAGCTTCGCTGTAGATGAAATGGCATGGTGGTTTGTCCTGGCTGTTAGTTGGGCCCAGTCCCTTTGCACAATTAGAGTGGTCTGGCAGACGGTATTCCACCCTGTCTATACTTGGGCGTTTTGCCTTGCTGTAGAGCTAATCTGGCTGGGTAATCTGTGCTAACTAGGGAGAGATGGTCTTGCATGAGGACTTTGAATGACAGGTCCTGTTGTTTTCCTGGCTGCCAAAGGCAGGTTGGGCTTAGCTAATTAGGGGTGGAAGTTTGGGCTTGAGGGGTGGGTTGGACTTGGGTTGTGGAGGACCAGGCCTGGGGGTGTGACATGGCTGCATAGAACAAGATCTGGTGGTTTGTCCTACATATGGGATGGAAGGGCCTGGTGATTTACCTGGCTATGGAGGATAGGTCCTTCCCTGGTTGAATGACTGCCTCATGTAGTACTTGGAGATTTGGCCTAACTGTACAGGAATATCTGTTGGGGTGGTACAGGCAGGGATTAGCATGGATACAGGACATTGTTAAAGAGAAAAGTAATAGGTGGATACATTGTTGTGGGGAAGTGAACCAGTCAGGGTACTACAGCTGCAAAGACCAGCATCTGGTAAGGATGAATGTCCTGGCAGTATGGTTGTGCTGCTAAGATACAAGTCTTCCAGAAGTGATGTCACAGTGTCCAGGGACAATTAATGTGGCCTAAGGAGCCTCCGGGCTGCTCGCTTAGTACGACGGCGGTGGCGGCTAGCACGGTGGCCCCCAGGGGAATCTGCATGTGGCAATTCAGTCTGGTTGTGGTGATGGCGACGGCGGCGGCGGCGACGACGACGGCGGCAGCGGACAGCAACATGGTGGGACCCAGATGCACTGCCTCTGAGGACATGGCTTGGCAAATTGTCCCGGTTGCTGAGATCAGCAACTGCATTGGTAGAATGGCTGCGGTGCTGGCTAGCATGATGGGACCCAGATGCACCACTCCAGAGGACGCAGCCAGGCAACTCAGCCCCATTGCTAACATTCAGGCCTGCCTGAGTAGTACGGTGACGACGGCAACGGTTGCGGCGACGGCGACGGCGGCGACGGCCATCACCTTGGGACCCAGAAACATTGCCCCTGAGGACACAGCATAGTACATCAACCTGATTGTGGAAATCTGGGCCTGCACCCATAGTAGGACCATGGCTACAATTATGCTCTGACCCAAATGCACCGTCCCTGAGGGCATGGCCTGGCAAATAGGCCTGACTGTGGAGATTCGGACCTGCTCTGGTAGTATGACCAAAGCAGCAATTACAATAGAACCAAGAGGCACTGCCCCTGAAGGCCTGGCCTGGCCAACTGATCTGGTTATGGATATCTGGGCCTGTCGCAGTTGTACAGCCACAATGACCATCACAGTGAGACCCAGATGCACTGCTATTGAGGACATGGCCATGCAAATCAACCCAGTAAGGGAGATCCAGGCCTGCTTGACTAGTATCAGGATGGCCATGGCCACAGCCATGGTAGTGGCGGCGACTGTGGCGGCGACCACGGCGGCAGCGGCGGCGGCGGCCAACATGGGATGCAGATGCACTGCTCCTGAGGGGGTTTCCTGGCAACTGAGTCCCACTGCAGAGATCTGGGCCTGACTGGGTAATATGGGGCCCATGGAGCCCAGCACAGTGAGACCCAGATGCATTGCTCTTGAGGCCATAGCCTGGAAACCCAGCTCCAACATAGCCTACTAGAGTGGTATTGTTTAGGGCATCAGGACCTACCACAGTATTGCAGGAGAGATCAGAACCTGCATGGCTAGGATGGCAGAGGCAGCTGGGCTGGAAATGGCTGCTGTAATCAATGCCTTCCTGCTCAAATGAGCCATCAAGTACTGGGCCAAACCCTGATGCAGTGTGTTGGGGACCACAACTTAACATCTCAGCTAGATTGTGTATAATCTGGCTATCTGGGATAAAACGGCTCTGAAAATCAGAGTAGGACCCAACTGCACTGCCCCAGAGAACATACTCAGGAACTGTGGTCAGGTACTGTAAATACCAATTTGCCCAGGCAGTACCATAATAGACATCATGCTGGAACTCAGATGTACTGCTCTGGAGCACATAGCCTGGTAATAAAGCCCATTGCTGGAGATCTGGGCCTGGCCAGAAAGTATGATGAGGCACATTATGGTAAGGCTCAGAAACACCACTTAGGAAAATATGACCTTCTTGAGTAGCCTCTTTCGGAAGATCATAATCTGCCCTGGTGGGGTCAAGGAGGCATCCTGGATCAGAGCCTTCCTGGATAGCCTGACTATAGAAATCAGTGCTGGATCCTGATGCACTGCTCTGGAGAACAAGGCCTTGTTGAATGGCCTGGTTGCAAAACTCCATGCCTGTTTGGGCAACATTGTCATAAAGATCAGTGACTGCCATGGTGGGGTAGCAACAATCTAGTATTTCAAGTGTGGCCTGGCCATAGAGATCAGGATCAAACTCTGATGCACTGCTATGGAGACCCATGTGTGCCAACCCATCCCAGTTGTGGAGATAAGGATATGCCCAGGTTCTATAGCTGAGGACATCAGGGTGGAACCCAGATGAACTGCTATTAACAATGAGGCCTTCTCGAGTTGCCTGGCTGCAAAGATCCTGACATTGGGTAAAGGGGGTCTGGACATCAGGATCTGCCAGGACAGCAAGGTAGGACTGATTCGAAACTTCCTGAAAAGAGTCACAGAGGCTGCTTTGATCAGAGCCTTCCTGCACAGTTAGGCTACAGAGTTCAGAGCCAGACCTTGATGTGCCCCTCCCAAGACGCAGCACCGTGGGTGGCAAAGTTTCCCAATCACAAAGATCTCGAACTGCAAAATCTGAGTGAGACTCAGGGCTTTGTCTACTAGCTTGGTTGCAGATATCTGCACCTCTCTGATTGGTGCTGCCCATATCAGAGATTGCCCAGGTGGAATGACTGGGAAAATCAGTACCATGTCCAGATACAGGACTTTGCAGAACAGAATCTGACACAGATGCATGCCTAACGAGAGCAGTACCTGGTGTGGCTGTTGGCATGGTGGCATTGCCAAGGGCAGGCTCTGGATAGGATGTCTGTCTTCCTCTAGAAGCTGCAGGCTGGCTGCTGCTACAGGGCTGAGATGCCAGTGGAGGAGTACAGGGAGGAGGCATGGGAGACCCAGGAAGCAAATGGGGACTTGGAGGGTTTGATGCCTGTTCACTGTAGGACTGATTCCCACCAAAGTTATCCTCAGGGTTCTGTGTCTGCCTCCAATTCTGGCCAGCTGACAAAGTGCCCTCTGAGTCTTGGCTGGTCCCTATGGTCCCGAAGTCCGTAGGGACTTCGTAGGGGCCCCAGATTTTCTGACCCAGATTAGAGCGCATTTCCCAACTGCAGTCCCTAGGGGACGGCGCCTCATCTTCAGAAAAGGGAATGGATGCTGAAGCCATAGTACCTGGTTAGCGGCTTCAGAACTGGTAAATCCAAGTCAGTCCGCATGCATGTTGAGGGCTATGGGAGCCCCTCCATGTACCTGAGGTGCCAGGGAATTCAGCGGGTGCTGTACGGAAGCAGATCTGTAGACTCCTTCAACTCTCCGCATAGGTGAGGCATCTCATCGACTCAATACCGGCTGGTTCTCAGTCACGAACAAACAATATGGCTGCCAGGGCACCTTCGGCAGGAGCTCTATGGACTACTTCTGCCCTCCGCGTATCGTGAGGTGCCGGGGAGTCTATACCACCAGGTTCTCAGTGGGAGCCATGTGGAGGCAGGTCTGGACTCTTTCAGCTCTCTGCGTAGCTGTGGTGTCTAAACGTCTACACCAGCAGGCTCTCGGTAATGAACAAACAATATGGCTGCCAGAACGCCTTCAAGGAGAGCCGCGCGGTGGCGAGGCCTGTGGAAGGGGTGAGGTTAAAAAATAATAGTAACTGAATTCCACCTCCTCTGATTGGCTAGGTATCAACTGGCTACTTCCAACATGGCGGAATGTTGGGATTCGCGCGTGCGCATGCGCGCTCGCTCTAGTGTGCTCTCCTCCCACTTCCTGCATCTTGCCGCCCTTCCCGCTTTTTGCTGCCCTTCCAGCTTCCTGCTGCCCTTTCCACTTCTTGCCTCCTTTCCTGAGTCTTGCCACGAGACCCTTCCCCTCCCTCCTACCTCTGTCCATATCTGCAGGCCGTCTGCCCGAGGAGGACCAATGTTTTAGGCAGAATCTCTGAAAGAATTCTGCCAAAGTCTACCGGAGGATATGAAGAGTCTGCTGGAATTTTTCAAAGGAGTTTTCTGGAGAACTCCACAGAGCACGCAGAGTCCGCCGGTGTCTCCCAAGGTCTGACGGGAGTTTCTCGAGGTCTGCTGGGAGTCTCCCGAGATCTTATGGGAGTCTTTGGGCGGAGTCTGTTGGAGTCGGCCAATGTTTTCTGAAATCTGACGGGAGTTCTTCAGTGGAATTTGCCGAAGTCTGACAGGGTCTCCGCAAGGAGTTTAATTGCGTCTGACGATGTCTTCCGAAGAGTTATGGGAGTCTGGGCGGAGATTGCTGATGTTTGCCAGTCTGCTGACGTTTGCCGAAGACTGATGAGGGTCTTTAGGCAGAGTCTGCTATACTATGGGAGTCTGCCGAAGTCTGAAGAAGTCTGATGGAGAAGTCTGACAAAGGAGGCTGGTGGAGCCTCCTAGCATCTGACCAGGTCTCGATGAGTGTGACAGAATCAGTGGTGAGTTCTGGCATGTGCCACCCATCTGTTTTCTGCCCTCCAAAGTTAATAGTGGGCATTTCCCTATCCTTAATCATAATCCTGAGAGTGTTCCAGTAAAGGCTTTTGGGGTGTACACATCTATATGAACAGGGTAAAGCACTCCAGACCAGCTTTGTCAGCTTTCAAGCATAGATCCCTTGAAAGATACTCTTAAGATGGAAACATGCCATATCCTCCACCTCTTCATGACCCCATGGGGAACAGATCTGGAACTCCTCTTACCTATCTTGATAAGCCCCCATGAGGTCTAGTAGCTTCTATGGCTGGCAAGAGGTGACAAAAGGTGACACCAGGGATGGGATCCACACAGTGTAGGTTGGGAATCTTCAACATGGGATGTGATGCCACTCTTAAGTCCCACACACCAAACAGATGGGAATGCCAAATCATCAGTGAGGTACTTCCAAAAGGACCATCCCAGAAAACCATGTAGACACACAGTCACATACAGAGAAAGAGGTTTATTGTCACCAGAGGAGCTAACAAGGCTAGCTCTCTCATCAGAGGGAGAGAAAAAGGGCTTGTCTTTATTTAAGGAGGTTTTTATAATCTGGAGGGGCTAAGGGTAGGATTTCATGTGGGATCTGAGAGCAGAGGATTCCATTTTGGTGGACTAAGACTTATGGCAACATCCCGAATAGTAGATAAGGGGGCCTGCTATTGATGGCTGTGACCCACTAAATGGAATGTTACTTCAAGGTGAGAGGGAGAGAGCTGGTTATCAGCTGCCTGCACCAAAAGGGCCCTTTGTGGGACAATCTGGGAAAAGGAGCATGTCAGGCTAACTTCTCCTTGCCTTGCCCCCTGAGGTATAGATGTATGGTGCTTAGGATGAAAGGTGATGTTCTGCTTAAACTCATCAGCTATCCTATAGGTTATGCAGTAATCCACAAACATTGTACTTTAACTCATTTGCATTAGTCTCTAGTTTCCGCATATAATAAACATGCTGTGGTGTACATGTTTCTAGTGGAATTTTTTAATTTACTTACTTTTAAGTAGTTTTACAGGGTTTTCGATATAACACGTCAGTTTATAAGCTCAGTGCAACTTGATTAAGGTCATTCCTTCCATCATCCCCCCCACACCTATCCTAACCTCATCCAGCCCTTCAAGTTAATTAATTCAATTTTTACATATGTAAATTGAATATCATGTTGGAATTTTTCCACTCTTCTTGTCACCATTCATCTGCCTCCCTATT
The DNA here is from genome assembly GCF_024711535.1 of Dipodomys merriami. Taxonomy (NCBI): domain Eukaryota; kingdom Metazoa; phylum Chordata; class Mammalia; order Rodentia; family Heteromyidae; genus Dipodomys; species Dipodomys merriami. The sequence continues at coordinate 85,691,943 of NW_027204492.1, forward strand.
TTCATAACTTGGCTATGGTCACTAGTGCGGCAATGAAGAGGGGTATGCAAGTGTCTGTTGAATTCTGATCAAGTTTAATATTTGGACACATTTCTAATCATTATTACAAAAGGTCTTTTATGTGACTCAAAACAAAAAATCAAATGCAATCAAACTAGCACTTAAATTCTAACAAACCCGGGGCTGGGAAGGTGACTCAGTGGTAGAGCACTTGCCTTGCATGCATGAGGCCCTGGGTTTGATTCCTCAGCACCACATAAGCAAAAAGAAGAAAGCCTGAAGTGGCGCTGTGGCTCAAGTGGTAGAGTGCTAGCCTTGAGCTGAAGAATCTGAGGGACAGCACCCAGGCCCAGAGTTCAGGCCCCACGACCGGACCCAAAAAAAAAATTCTAACAAACCCATAAGTGTAGAATGGACATCTTTATATGTTGTTAGACCATTCAGATTGAGTTCTCATTGTCACTTTGGTTTTTCTTTTTTAGGTCCAAGACTAGGACTCAAACTCAGTACCTGACACTTTTCACTCATTGACTAGCACTCTACTAACTGAACCACACTTAAATCTGTTTGTTTATTTGTGGGTTCTGTTTGTTCTTGTATTGGGTCTTGAACTCAGGGACTGTTACCTTAGTTTTTTTCTCTCAAGACTTTTGGTTAATTGGAGGCTTACAGACTTTCCTGCCTGGGCTGGCTTTGAACTTTGACCTTAAGGTCTCAGCCTCCTCAGTAAGATTACAGCAGAAAAGCTCAGAAACAGCACTGAGGACCTGAGTTCAAGCCCCATGACCAACAAAAAAAAAAATCTCAGGGACTTTCCTGCTTAGGAAGGCTTCAAACCATGATCCTCAGATCTCAGTCTCCTGAGTTGCTAGGATCACAGGCATGGAGACTTTCTTTATCTAACATCCTCTAGGATCTCTGGGTGGCTAAAGGCTGAAAAGAGTCCAGTGTTAAGTTCCTCCATGGTTTCCCCTACTTTTGTGTGTCAGGATTTCTCTCATATGTGCAATTTAGTGGGGAAATAAGTATATGAATGTAAAAGCCTGACTATTGGGAATGTGGAAAGAGAAGGGAGGAGGTGTGAGGGATGACAAAGAATTTTAGGGGTGAATATCACTAAAGTATGTTATATGCCATGTGAAAATATAATAAAACTCATTTTTTATTTTTATTTTTTTGCCGGTCATGGGGCCTGAACTCTGGGCCTTAGCACTGTCCCGTGGCTCTTCAGCTCAAGGCTAGTGCTCTACCACTGGAGCCACAGCGCCACTTCTGGGTTTTTCTGCTTATGTGGTGCTGAGGAATCAAACCCAGGGCCTCATGCATGCAAGGCAAGCACTCTATCACTGAGCCACCTTCCCAGCCCCAATAAAACTCTTTTTTTTTGCTTAATATTGCCTTATAAAATATTCTACCCATGCTGCACACTGTCTTGGGCCATACAGTGAAACTCCATCACCAAAATAGAAATGACATACAGCAAAAACAAAGACCTATTTCCACCAAAACTAGCTATAATCCTCTACTTGGTTTGTTATAGTTCCATTACCAGGTAACATAAATCAGCCAGTGCTGTCTAAGCTCACAATAATGGAGGTTGACTAACATTGTAGCTAAGGCCCCAAAGCACAATTCAGTTCTCCGTGTAGGCAGGTATGGGATCATTTAAGCCCTGTGCTTATTGTATATGTCTTAACTTCTCTTAAGAAACCCCATAATTCCTTTTTTTTCTATTTATTGTGAAAATACTGTAAGAGGGGTTACAATTACATGGGCAAGGTAAAGAGTACATTTCTTATCAAGCATTGTTGTCTCCTCCTTTGTCTTCCCTTTCCCATCCCTTCCCATCTCCCTCCCCACCCCACCCCTGAAGGAGCATGCCCCATGTTTAGCTAGGTCAAAAATATGCCAGGTACAGGGAGCAGCAAGTGTAAAGGCCCGGATATAGGTATAAGCCTTGCAGATCCAAGTAAGAGTAAGGAAAACTAGGGTATGTAATCAAGGACCAAATGCACACCAGCCTTGTCAAGAAGCCTGAATTACAAAACACAGATGTTTGCCACCCGAATTGGTTAAAAAAAGAAATAGAGGTATTACTGTAAAATGGAGACATTTATGAGACTTTCCCAAGTTTAATTGTCTTTAATCATCTCAGATAATTTTTAATTTAAATGATTTTAGCTTTGAAGTTGGGACTGATTTCATAGTGTGACACATGATAGCTAAGTATTCTACCACTCAGGTCCACCTCCAGCCATCCAGATAATTACTTTCTAATTTAAAATGTTTCCTCTGTGTGTGTGTGTGTGTGTGTGTGTGTGTGTGTGTGTGTGTGTGTGTGTGTGTGTGTGTGTGTGTGTGTGTGAGTGCACGCACACGCACGCGTGCAGCATGCACTATACCACTCTCCTCCACAGCTGGTCTTCTCACACTCCGGGATGACAGGTCTGTCCCACAGTGCCAGGCTTATTTGTCAAGATGGACACAATGCTAACTTTCTTGCCTGCACTGGCCTTTAACATTGAAACTCCTAATCTCTTGTCTCTGAGGGGCTGGGGTTATAGGTGTGAGCCACATACCTGTCCTCTCCAGTTAATTTTTTTGTGCCAGTAGTGGAGTGTGAACTCTGCACATGGGCACTGTCTTTTAGGTTTTTCACTTGAAGTTGGTGCTATACCACTTGAGCCACAACTCCACTTCTGGAATTTTCTGCTAAATTGGAGATAGGTTTCTTAGGCACTTTCCTGCCTGGGCCGGACTCAAAAAGGGATACTCAGATCTTAGAACCTTGAGTAGCAAGGATCACATCTGTGACCCCCAATACCCTGATCTTCCAGATAATTTTCATGTGTATACATAATCTTTTTCTCCACTATTTTGTGTGCTGTGTATGTGTATTTCTCCATGCTCAAGCTAATTTGCTCTTCATTTTTTTGTTGGTCATGCAGTTTGAACTCTGGACTTGGGTGCTGTCCCTGTTCTCTTCAGCTCAAGGCCCTTCCGGTTTTCTAGTGGTTTATTGGAGGTAAGAGTCTCATGGAGGGCTGGGAAGTTGGCTCAGTGGTAGAGCACTTGCCTTGCATGTCTGAGGCCCTGGGTTTGATTCCTCAGCACCACATAAGCAAAAAAGAAAAAACCCAGAAATGACACTGTGATTCAAGTGGTAGAGCGCTAGCCTTGAGCTGAAGAGCTGAGGGACAGCGCCCAGGCCCAGAGTTCAAGCCCCACAACCGGACCCCCCCCCAAAAAAAAAAGAGTTTCACAGACTTTTGTGCCTGGGTTGACTTTGAACCATGATCCTCAGATCTCAGCCTCCTGAGTAGCTAGGATTACAGGCGTGAGCCACTGGTGCCTGGCTTGCTCTTCATTTTTTATGTGTGTGCACCTGTACTGGGGCTAGAACTAGGGTCTAGGTACTGTCTGTTAGGTCTCTTTCTCAAGGATTGAGCTCTACTTTCACAGCCACAGCTCTACTTAATTTGTGTGTGTGTGTGTGTGTGTGTGTGTGTGTGTGTGTGTGTGTGTGTGTGTGCATGTGTGTGTGCGCTCATGCGCACATGCAGATCATGAAGCTTGAGATCAGGATGATTTGGGTACTGTCCCTTAGCTTTTTAGTTTTTTTTAAATGTTTTTTTGTGAAAATACCTTACAGAGGGGTTAAAATTACATGAGCAAGGTAATGAGTACATTTCTTATCAAGCATTGTTGCCTCCTCCTTTGTTTCCCCTTACCATCCCTACCCTCTCAGCTCCCCCCACAACCCCTCCACCAAAGTTGTAAAGTTCATTTTTCAACATAACGTCTTGTACATCTCATTGTTGCAATGGGTCCACCTGTATCCCTATGAAAACAATTTGTTTTTTCCCTTTCCCTCCACACATTTTTATAGCAACATCAAATACAATGAATACAGGGGTTATACTGTGGGGGAGGGACATACAAAGCAACAAAGAAATATCTTATAAATATGTTAGAAACAATAGCAAGAAAGAAAAAACATTTGAGTCCTTTTCTTGGAGTTTCATTTCACCTAACATCAACTTATCTGACCGTTTCTGCTTGTCTCAGACATATATTAGTTATTGCAAATAAGAGAAACCATGGGTCCTATGAAGAAACCTAATATTTCCTTGTTGTCTTTAAGAATTAAGGGTTTTTTTGTTTTTAAAGATTGCCAAAGCTTGTCTTGTTGCTTTTGCTGTCAGCTGATTATCACAATGGAAGTCCACACTCTTGCTTTTTTACTTTTTCTTTTGTTGTACCAGTCTTGGGGCTTGAACTCAGGACCTGGGTGCTGTCGTTTAACTTTTTACTGAAGGCTGACACTACTACTTGAGCCACAGTCCACTTCAAGCTTTTTGGTGGTTACTTAGAAATAAGAGTCGCATGGACTTTTCTGCCCAGGCTGGCTTCCAACTGCAGTCCTCAGATCTCAGCCTCCTGAGTAGCTCGGATTACAGAAGTGATCCACCAGCACCTCACCAAGTCTGCAGTCTTGTTACAATCTCAAATAATAGGTGCAAGCCATCAGAACCTGGCTCTCCCAATAGTTTCACAGTTTGGGCTCAATCTCTACTTCTAGACCTGCTAGCCTTATGTGAACCTTCCTTCCTGACTATCATCCCCTAAATCCAGCGTCTCCAGAAAGCAAACACTGGGAACAGATCTCACTCCCTTCTCACTTGAGCTGTGGCATCCTCCATGAGTTCTGTGAGCTCATGTAAGCATCATCCATGAGCTCCAAATGCATCCAAAACTTACCAATTGAACTGAATGGACTGCCTGCTGCATAGTTCCTGTAGGTCATCAAAGGTTCTTTAAGCCAGGAACTGTTCTCCTGAGCAAATTTGAAGCCTTCTCACCCCATCACCCAGGCCTCTCCCACTGATCACCCTTGATTACTGGGTCCTTCTCCCTGAAAAAGTTCTTGTATTTCTGAGTTGAGATTTCTATTTTTCAGGGGTTTTTTTTGTTATGTATGGATTGTTTAACAAATAAAATTTAAATGTTGGCCTTATTTTTTTTTTTCGGTCGTAGGGCTTGAACTCTGGGCCTGGGCACTGCCCCTCAGCTCTTCAGCTCAAGGTGAGTGCTCTACCACTTGAGCCACAGCGCCACTTCATGTTTTCTGAGTGGTTTATTGGAGATAAGAGTCTCTCAGACGTTCCTGCTTGGGCTGGTTTCAAACTATGATCCTCAGATCTCAGCCTCCTGAGTAGCTAGGATTATAGGCATGAGCCACTGGCGCCTGGTGGCCTTATTTATTTTTACCTTTTTTTTCTTACTGTTACAGATTAAGTTTGGGTTCTTCTATATGTTATGCACACATTCTAATACTGAGCTTACTATACTGATGCATCTTACAGTAATTTATGTTGTGAAAAATGGGTAATTTCTTGCCACATTTGGAAGGTTAAAAGAAGGTAGCTGTAACCATGCATCATGATACCGGCCTGTAATCTCAGCACTGGGGAGTCTGAGATAGGAGGATTATGCATTTGAGAACAGTCTCAGCTATATGGTAAGACCCTGGTTCAGGAAAAAAGCTAAATTAAATACAAAATAAAAAAATGAAGAGGCCACCAGGCTCCGGTGGTTCACACCTATAATCCTAGCTACTCAGAAGGCTGAGATTGAGGATCACAGTTTGAAGCCATCCAGGCAGGAGAGTCCATGAGACTCTTATTTCCAATTAAGTACCAAAAAGCCAGAAGTGGAGCTGTGGCACTAGCCTTGAGCAAAAAAGCTCAGGGACAGCAAGCTGTACAAGCTGTTCAAGCTGTACAACTGACAAAAAAAAAAAAAACCAGAATAAATGGGACATGCTATTTGAAATTTTTAAAGCGAAGTGGAGTACTGTCAACCATTTAATGTCCCTCAAGTGGAAGTCTGTTCAGAAAGTTTGCACTTTGACACTGTTATACACTCTTAGCATAGGTAATCTGTAACTTGAATGAGACAATTTTGCAGGATTTAACACAACATGTGTTTAGAAAATAAGAGGGATAGAGATATCTAGGGTCAGAAAAGAAACATGGCATTTTCAAGTGTGACTGGGGCTTCTGGGAGAAAGGCCTAGAAACAGGAATGGAGGAAAGGGAATCAAGGAGCCTGAGGGCATGGCCTCAGTTTCTAGAAAATCTGTATGCTGGCCACTGGGACTCCTGATATCAAGTGGAGGGGCCGAGGGGGGGGGGGAGGAGGATGGGGGATGATTGACATTAATGATTGACATAAGAAAATTTCAAACATTAACCAGAAAACTTCATGCAAAATCACATTGTAACAAAGAATTCTGACCTACTTTGTGAGAAGGTATAGGAGGCTGAGTGTCTGTGTATGTGGGTTGGTAGTGGTTTGTATATATGTGATTGGCAGGAACTGCATGGGCATAAACCATCCTATAGACAGGCTTCATTCTGGATTCTTGGATAAACTGGGGATGTGGTCTGCTTCTTTGCATGTTGTCTTCTTGTTTTCCTTTCAGCTGCAAGCTGGCAGTGTTTCTGCTTGAAGGTCCTAAGAACCAGGTGGAAGTCTATATGCATTTCTCTGGCATTTGTTCTGTTAAAGCAGTCCCATCCATACTTTTGGTGAAGTAAACACATTCTTTATTTGGGGACTGCTGACACGGCTTAGAGACAGCAACTTAAAATTCTCAGAGGCTGCTGGTAGGGCCAAGACAATCTGAGATGCTCAGCTCAAGTCTCTTGAAATGTGTTTCATGGGACTGAGTGCTCTGAAATTTTGTTCTTTGAGCTTCATTAAAAGTTTGGACAGAGGGGCTGGGAAGTTGGCTTAGTGGTAGAGTGCTTGCCTTGCATGCATGAGGCCTTGGTTTTTTGTTTTTTTTGTTTTTGTTTTTTTGTTTTGGTCCAGTTGTGGGGCCTGAACTCTGGGCCGGGCCACTGTCCCTCGGCTCTTCAGCTCAAGGCGAGCACTCTACCACTTGAGCCACAGCGCCACTTCCGGCTTTTTTCTTTTTGCTTATGTGGTGCTGAGGAATCGAACCCAGGGCCTTGAGCATGCAAGGCAAGCGCTCTACCATTGAGCCACCTTCCCAGCCCGCATGAGGCCTTGGGTTCAATTCTGAGTACCACATAAGCAGAAAAAAGCCAGAAGTGGTGCCATGGCTCAAGCAGTAGGGCATGAGCCTTGACCTGAAGAGCTGAGGGACAGTGCCCAGGCCCAGAGTTTAGCCCCCACGACCGCCAAAAATAATAAGTTTGGGGGCTGGGAAGGTAGCTCAGTGGTAGAGCATTTGCCTTGCATGCCTGAGGCCCTGGGTTCGATTCCTCAGCACCACATAAGCAAAAAGAAAAAAGCCGGAAGTGGCACTGTGCCTCAAGTGGTAGAGCGCTAGCCTTGAGCTGAAGAGCTGAGGGACAGCACCCAGGCCCAGAGTTCAGGACCCATGACCGGACCCCAAAAAAAAAAAATAAATTTCGATAGATGAGTCATGTGCTAAGACTGACATCTGTAATCCTAGTTATTTGGGATGCTGAGGTCAGAAGGATCTTGGTTCCAAGGAGCCAGCTCAAGTTAAAAAAAGAAGTTCCAAGAGACTCCTTCTCAGAGAAAACAGCAGGGTGTGATGGGGCCTGACTTTCATTCCAGCAATGACTGAGATTGTGAAATGGATATATCAAGATGTAGGCATGGGCATGGTCCAAAAGTGACACCCTGTCTCATATTGGCAGTGCAAAAAAAGTCTGGAGGTGTGGCTCAGCAGTAGAGCACATGCCTAGCAAATATTTGGCCTTGAGTTCTGCCCTTAGAATCTCCAGGCACAGCCTTAGCTTTCTTCCTATGCCACAATTTCAGAAGTAATCTCTTCATGTTCTCTTTTCCCTGTGTAGATAGACAGAATCACCTAAGTCTGTGAGCCTTGTTTCCTTTTTTGTTTTATAGTTCTTCACAATTTTCTTTCCCTTCTAATGTCCTACCATAGCAGTAAGAGGAAACATGGCTACTCCCTGGACATATGTTTGGAAGGCCCCTTGTCTACATATGCAAATTCATCATTGGCAAATTCAGCTTTTCACACCCCTGGAGAATATAATCCTGCTAAGGGTTCTGCCAGTATACAACAAGGATACTCTGTGTTGTTTGTTGTTGTTGATAATTTGATTATATTATATTCCAGTGTGTTACAGTGGAATACACACTAAGACATGTGTGTAGGCACAAAAATGTGGTTTAATCTGGCATTTGGATCAGTGCTCTCCTTTGTTCTGGATATGTGCTATACTTTAGTCATATTTGTTATTACACTGTCTCGACATTGGTTGAGAGCAAATTTAATCAAGTCTGTTTACTAAATTTGAGCCATTAAAACATAGATGTCTGTTTTTCTCAACTCTTTAAACAAAGAATGTATTTTGCCAGATGTTCCTTTTTGTTTGTATGTGCCAACAGTGGGACTTGATATCAGGGCCTCACACCCTTGCTTAACTCTTTTACTCAAAACAGGTACTTTACCATTCAAGTCAATGCTTCACTTCTGGCTTTTTGGTGGTTAATTAGAGATAAGTTTCTCATAGACTTTTCTGCCTGGGCTGGCTTCAAACCTGGATCCTCGGATCTCAGCCTGCTGAGTAGCTAGTATTGCAGGCATGAGCCACCAGCACCCATCATCAGGAGTTTCTTTTTATCTGTGCCAGTCCAGGACTTGAACTCAGGGTGTAGGCATTGTTCCTAACTTTTGTGCTCAAGGCTAGCACTCTAATACTTAAACCACAGCTCCACTTCTGACATTTGTTGTTTGTTTTTATTGAAAACCAGGACTCAGAATCTGACACTTTCTCTCACTGAGTATCTGACACTTTCTCTCACTGGCTGGCCCTCTACCACCTGAGCCATGCCTCCAACCCCATGTCAGATAATTGTGGGTGTTTTTTTGTTTTGGGGTTGTTTTTGGTTAATTGTTAAGTAGTTTCACTGACTTCCCTGTCCAAGCTCACTTTGAACAATGAGCCTCAGATTTCATCCTTGTGACTAGCTAAGATTACAGTCATAAGCCCCCAACACTAGGTTCTCTCTGTTCCTTTGTTGATATTTACGATCTTTGACCAACTTTAGACAGCTGTTTAAAAGTTCTCATTTTGTAAATCTAAATGTGGTCTACAAGAGATCTCCTAGAGTTTGGTTATTTCTTGTCCATTCATTGGGCCGTACTTTTCCTATTTCTTTGACTACCTTGTAGCTTTCATTTGAAAAGTGAAATGGAAGTATGGGCCAAGTAGTCAAGCTTCAGCTTGAGTAAAAAAGCCTTGCAAGGGCACATGGCCCTGAGTTCAAGTCCCAATACCAATACACTCACACACACACACACACACACACACACACACACACACACACACACACACACACACACACACACACAAATGTACAACCTGAAGGAGGGGAAAGTTGGGTGTAAGTTTAACTACATGCATGTGTGTGTGTGTGTGTGTGTGTGTGTGTGTGTGTGTGTGTGTGTGTGTGTGTGTGTGTGTTGGTATTGGTATTGGTATCGGTATTGGAACTTGAACTCATGGCCATGTGCCCTTGCAAGGCTTCTTTTTAGAAAATACTGCATATAGGTACTGTACCTGAGATAATCCTGAGGCATGAACTGGAAGTATTCTCAGGTCTTTTCTTTTCTTTTCTTTTTTCTTTTTTTTTGTTGTTGTTCATGGGGCCTGAACTCTGGGCCTACGCACTGTCCTTCAGCTCTTCAGCTCAAGGTTAGCGCTCTACCACTTGAGCCACAGCACCACTTCCAGCTTTTTTCTGCTTATACAGTGCTGAGGAATCAAACCCAGGGCCTTATGCATGCAAGGCAAGCACTCTACCACTGAGCCACCTTCCCAGCCCTCTCAGGTCTTTTCTGAGACTACAACTTTCAATGAGCATGGTCAGTAACTTTCTTTTTTTTTGGTCTGTCATGGGGCCTAAATTCTGGGCCTGGACACTGTCCCTCAACTCTTCAGCTCAAGGCTAGCACTCTACCACTTGAGCCACAGTGCCACTCCGGCTTTTTCTGCTTATGTAGTACTGAGGAATCGAACCCAGGGCCTCATGAATGCAAGGCAAGCACTCTACCACTGAGCCACCTTCCCAGCCCAGTAACTCTTAAGCTTCTCTATATATGTTCTGGTCCCCAAAGAAGAAAAATAGAATAAATGTGGGGTAGAAAAGGCAATGGACCAGCACATTGCCTACAAATCACTTTAGCTGGAGGAGGAGGGTCTTACAACAATGGCACTAGTATTTGTGTGTGTGTGTGTGTGTGTGTGTGTGTGTGTGTGTGTGTGTGTGTGTGTGTGTGTGTGTGTGTGTGTGTGTGTGTGTGTGTGATATGTATTGATCCTAGGGCTTGACCTCAGGTCCTAGTTGTTGTCCCTGAGCTTTTGTGCTCAAGGCTAGTGCTCTATCACATACATGAGCCTCACTTGTGGCTTTTTGCTAGTGAATTGGAGATGAGTCTCATGGTCTTTGCTTCCCAGGCTGGCTTTGAACCACAACCCTCAGATCTCAGCCTCCTGAGTTGCTAGGATCATAGGCATTAGCCAACAGTATCCAGCCATTTAAAAATTTTTATAAATGCAAAATTCATATTTGTAATATGTATTTGTTCTATGGGTTTTGACCATGGCTATTCAATAGGCTGACATCTGAGGGTCGAGGTTCGCAGCCAGTCCAGACAGGAAAGGCCATGAGACTCCAATAAATTACTCCAATAAACTACTCAGAAAAATCTAGAATTGGCACCATGGCCCAAGTGGTAGAGTGCTAGATCTGAGCAAAAAGAAGCTCAGGGATAGCACCCAGACCCTGAGTTCAAGCCCTTGGACCAGCAAAAACAAAAAACAAAACAGCTATAAACTACTAGATGCTGGTGGTTCACAACTATACTCAGGAGGCTGAGATCTGAAGATGATGATTCAAAGCCACCCCAAGCAGGAAAGTCTATAACTCTTATCTCCAATTAAGCACCAAAAATTTTGAAAGTAGATCTGTGGCCTAAGTAGTATAACACTAACCTTGGGTACAAATTCTCAGGGAAAGTGCCCAGGCCCTAAGTTCAAGCCCCAGAATCAGCAAAAAATTTAGCTAGAACAAGCCAGGTGTCTGTCACTCCTGCCTGCAATCCTAGCTATAGGGGAAGCTGAGATCTGAGGACCATGGTTCAAAGTTAGCCCATGCAGAAAAGTCTGTGAGACATTTATCCCCAGTTAACAGCTAGAAGCTGGAAGTAGAAGCATGACTTAAGAGCACTTGCTCAGCAAGTATGAAGCCCTCAGTCCAGTCCTGAGTACCACACACACACAAAAATTGAACATTTTGTTCTTCTGTTGTTTAAGTGAAGAGACAAACGTGGGAGAAAATGTTTATGAAATATATAGCCAGGGGATGAAGGATGGAAGGGGTGACATTGACCACCATGCATTATATTTGTAAACTGACATGTTGAGTTGAAACCCTTTTGTCCAACTGCTTAAATAATAAATTTTTAGAAAAGAAAAATATAAATCAAGAAAGGACTTATATCTAGAATACACAAAAAAATCAATTCACCAACAGAAAAATTCCCTTAAAAAATGGTTCACTAGGAAGTGGAGCTGTGGCTCAAGTAACAGAGTGCTAATCTTAAGCAAAAGAGCTCAAAGACAATGTCCAGGCTGTGAGTTCAAGCCCCAGGACCTAACACCAAAATAACAAACAAACAGGTTCACTATCCAGGTGCGAGTGGTAATCTTAGCAATTCAGAAGGCTGAGATCTAAGGATCAAGGTTCAAAGACAGCCCAGGCAAGAAAGTCCATAAAACTCCCAATTAACTACAAAAGCCATAAGCGGAGCTGTGGCTTAAGTGGTAGTGTCCTAGCCTTGAGCAAAAAGGCTCAGGCACAATGCCCAGGCCATGAGTTCAAGCCCCAGGACCAGATGCACATACAGTCCCAACTACTCATTAGGTGAGGCATCCAGATCACTTAAGTCTCTTAAGTTCAAGACCCCCCTCGCCAACATAGCAACATCCAATCTCAAGAATGTATGTCCAAAATGTATGGCCAAAATATTTTAAAAGCTGTATCATCCAAGATAATTGTTATATGACCAATAAATGCATGAGAAGATGCTCAGTAGTATTAAGGAAGCATGAATTAAAACATCATTGAGCTAACAGTACACTTCAGTTGGGTGTGGCTCAAGTTGTAGAATCCTTGCCTAGCAAGCACAAGTCTCTGAGTTCAAATCCAGTACAACCCCCCCCCCCCAAAAAAAAAGTAAAAGCAAAGAGAAAGAACAGTATACTCATGACTAAAATGAGGAATAACAATTACATCCTGCAAGGGCAAAAACAGGAAGCAATTTTTTTTTGGTCTGGTCATGGGGCCTGAACTCTGGGCCTGGGCACTGTCCCTCAGCTCTTCAGCTCAAGGCTAGTGCTCTACCACTTGAGCCACAGTGCCACTTCCGGCTTTTTTCTTTTTGCTTATGTGGTGCTGAGGAATCGAACCCAGGGCCTCAGGCATGCAAGGCAAGCGCTCTACCACTGAGCCACCTTCCCAGCCCAGGAAGCAGTTTTTTGGGGGGGTCTGGTCATGGGGCCTGAACTCTGGGCCTGGGCGCTGTCCTTCAACTCTTCAGCTCAAGGCTAGCGCTCTACCACTTGAGCCACAGCGCCACTTCCGGCTTTTTTCTTTTTGCTTATGTGGTGCTGAGGAATCGAACCCAGGGCCTTGAGCATGCAAGGCAAGCACTCTACCACTGAGCCACCTTCCCAGCCCCCCAGGAAGCAATTTTTATACTTACATAGAGCTGGCAGAAATTTAAATTTGTGAAACAGTGTGTCAGATTGTGAGTGTGTGCTGTGTGTGTGTGTGTGTGTGTGTGTGTGTGTGTGTGTGTGTGTGCATGCGCGCACGCGCCTGTCTTGGAGCTTGAACTCAGGGCCTAGGTGCTGCCCTTGATTTTTTTCTCAAGGCCAGTACTTTATCACTTGAGCTGTAGCTCTTCTTCCAGTATTTTTTTTTTTTTTTTTTTTGGGTCCGGTCGTGGGGCCTGAACTCTGGGCCTGGGCGCTGTCCCTCAGCTCTTCAGCTCAAGGCTAGCGCTCTACCACTATGAGCCACAGCGCCACTTCCGGCTTTTTTCTTTTTGCTTATGTGGTGCTGAGGAATCGAACCCAGGGCCTCGAGCATGCAAGGCAAGCGCTCTACCACTGAGCCACCTTCCCAGCCCTCTTCCAGTATTTTTTGCAGAGATAGGAGTCTCATGGACTTTCCTGCCCAAGTTGGATTCAACTAGCTATCCTCAGATCTCAGCCTCTGAGTAACTAGGGTTAGAGGCATGAGCCACCAGCACCCAGCTAGTTTGGCCTATTCTTAAATAGTTAAATATACCTACCATGTGCCTGAACCATTCACTCTAGGAATTTATCCAAATCAATAGAAACTGTCCACACAGACAACTTGCATCCCAATGTCTTTTAAATCAATTTTATTTGTAATAGACAAAACTAGAAATACAAGTTTCCATCAGTACATGAATGGACAGACAAAAATTTTGTCCATACCATAAAATACCATCAAGCAATAAAATGTAACAACATACATAAATTTCAAAATAATTTTGCAGAGTGAAAGAAAGTCAAATACAAGGATTTACAGTATAATTCCAGTTGTATTTAGTTGGATAAAATGCAAACTAACCTTATGAGAAAATAAGCCTACGGGGGGAAAGGGTAGGGGAGGAGGGCTAGATGACAGAGACCTAAGGAAACTGTTTCATGGTAATGGGTATGTTTGTGATATTTATTGTAGTGATGGTTTGAGAGTGACACCCTTAACATCAAAACTCATCAAATTAAAGCCGGTGCCTGTGGCTCACGCCTATAATCCTAGCTACTCAGGAAGCTGAGATCTGAGGATTGTCGTTCAAAGCCAGCCCGGGCAGGAAAGTCCGTGAAACTCTTATCTCCAATAAACCACCAGAAAACCGAAAGTGGTGCTGTAGCTCAAGTGGTAGAGCGCTCGCCTTGAGCTGAAGAGCTGAGGGACAGCGCCCAGGCCCAGAATTCAAGCCCCATGACTGACAAAAAGAAAAAAGAAAAAAACTCATCAAATTAGTTGGGCACTGGTGGTTCACGCCTATAATCCTAGCTATTCAGGAAGCTGGATCTGAGGATCATGATTCAAAGCTAGCCCAGCCAGGAAAGTCCATGAGACTCTTATCTCCAATTAACCACCAGAAAACCCGAAATGGTGCTATGGCTCAAGTGGCAGAGGGCTTGCCTTGAGCTAAAGAGCTGAGGGACAGTGCCCAGGCCCAGAGTTCAAGCCCCATGACCAACAACAACAAAAAACTCATCAAAATGTTTAAAGTCAGTACTTCAAGCAAATTAAATCAGTCATGTGATAATTATGCCACAATAAAGCTATAAAATATATTGAGGAAATGGGAGCAACTTGAAAATATATTAGATTTGACACACAATAAAATGAGATTGATAATGATATTCCAGTTATGTGGGAAAACCGTTCTTATTTGTAAGAGAGTTGTGCCAAATTAGTTAGGGGTGTGATGTTATATTGTCTATATCTTATCACTGGTATTTCAGGAAAATGTAAATATATGCATTGTTAAACTAAATGAAAATTATATGAATGTATATGGTATTATTCTTTCAAAACAGCTCTACATTATTGAAAATGTACATAAAAACAACACACAGGAAAACACTATGTGACTGTTTTATTGCCCAACCTCCTTTTCAGATCAGAGACATCTTTACTATCCTGGAACAGAACGACATCTACTCTGAGAATGTTTCCAGAGAGAAAGACATTTCTCCTTTATATCCAAACATGTAAGTACATCTGAACAAATTGTTAGTAGATAAACAAGAGGAAACTTTAGAAATTCATTTAAAAAAACTGTCTCCCACCAGAAGGCTAGACTCAGTCACATAAAACCAAAAAGTAAAGCCAAGCACTAGTGGCTCAGGCCTGTAATCCTAGCCACTCAAGAGGCTGAGATCTGAGGATTGCAGTTTGAAGCCAGGCAAGGCAGAAAAATCCTTGAGACTCTTATCTCCAACTAACCAGCAAAAACCCAGTAGTGGAGGGGAACCAAAAAAAGCCAAATAACAACACAAGTCCCAGATTTCAAAGCCCAGGACAGGCACCAAATAAAATGATGATATGAAATGAATGTAGAGTTGTACCAAAGATATGTATAGATTGACAAAAATATTTTATATATGAATAGCCAATGTTCCCAAAGAGGAGAAAAATAGATCAGAAAGAAATATTAAGAGAAATAAAATTTACTTGAACTGAATATTTGTCATGACTGTCTATAACCCAGGTAACTTTAACACTCAAACATCAGGAGCAAGGCATAAGCTTCATAGATCCTTCGAAAACAACAAAAAGAATCATATGACAAAAAGGTATGTTATGTACAAGAAAGAAAGACAAAATTGTTCTAAGACTTCTCAATGGCATCATTCAATATTATAACAATGACTAAGTTCTCAGGGAAAGTATACCTAAGTTTATCAATCAAGAAAACATAACCAGCCAGGTGCACACATAACCAGTGGCACACACTTGTAATTCTAGATACTCAGGAGGCTGAGAACTGAGGATTGTGGTTTGAAGTCAGCCTGAACAAGAAAGTGTGTGAGACTCCTATCTCCAATTAATCATTGAAAAAGCCAAAAGTAGAGCTGTGGCTCAAGCAGGAGTGTGGTAGCTTTGAGCAAAAAAGCTCAGGGACCGTGTCCAGTCCCTGAGTTCAGGCACCAGAACTGGCACAAAACAAGAAAGCATAACCACTATAGAATACAATATTAAAAATAGTATTTAGATCATTGACACTTTATAGGAGTAGTTGGAGGAGGGAAGTAGGCAAAAAAAAAAAAAACAACTGGAAGATTCACCATTGGGATGGGAAATAAAACAAAGTAAAGTAAGAAGTCTTCTGATAGGAAACTTTAAAAAGTCTCTGGGCCATAGGCCAGTAAGGAGGCAGCTATTGACAAAAGGACACAAAATCCCATGGGCTCACCTATAGTACTAATGCCTGAAGCTACTGCATGCAGAGCAGCAAACTCTGTTACCTCCAGAACACAGATGAAGATATATTCTAAGTACAAGGGAAAAGGAAAAAACACCACCCTTCTATTCATTAGTGAAGGGCAGGAAACCATTCTGGGCCCAGAACATAAAAGAATTTCTACCAGAGCTAGACACATGAGGGCATGCCTGTAATCACAGCACTTTGGAGTCTGAGGCAGGAACACTGGGAATTTTAGGTCAGCATGGACTAAACTGTGAGATCCTGTGTCAGAAAACCAAAAAGAACTTCTAGGGCATGGGTCAATTCTGCACAACTCCCTACACATTCCTGATCATCAAGAACTAGTTAAAAAAAAAAACAGTACTGAAAGAGAAATAAGAATATGGAGAAAACGCCTCACTGAGATGGAGGCCCACAGGAAAGACCTAAGAGTCTGTGTGGTCCTAGGATACTGAGAAAGCCAGACTGGTGGCTCATGCCTGTAATTCTAGCTACTCAGGAAGCTGAGATCTGGGGATCATGGTTTAAAGATAGCCTGGGCAAGTCAGGAAAATCCATGAGACTCTTGTTTCCAATAAACCACCAGAAAACCAGAAGTGGTGCTGTGGCTCAAGCAAGTGGTAGAGCACTTGCCTGGAGCTGAAGAGCTCAGGGACAGCACTCAAGCCCAGAATTCAAGCCCCATCACCACCAACAACAACAACAACAAAAAAAAATGAAAAAAAATCTCTGAGGGAACCAATGAATGTCTACAAAAACACAAGATAACATTAGAGAAATCTGAAACCCATTCTGAGTTACAATAGCAACAACAAAACCCAAAGCTAGCCCAACTCCTGACTCAATTCCACCATGCTAACAGCCTAGCAGAAGAGCAGCCATACTTATTTCTGGAGATAAACATAATTTACCTCAGTTTCTATTTTCCTGCATATAATAGCTATCATCAGTAAAAAAAAAAAAAAATCATTAGATTCAAAACAGCACTCATGGCTCACAGCTGTAATCCTAGCTACTTGGGAGGCTGAGATCTGAGGATCATGGTTTGAAGTTATCTGAACAGGAAAGTCTGTGAGACTCTTATCTCCAATAAACTGCTCAGAAAAAAGCTGGAGGTGGTGCTGTGGCTCAAAGTGGTAAAGTGCCAGCTTTGAGCAAAAGGAGCTCATAGATAGCACCTAGGCTATGAGCTCAAACCCAATGACTCGGGGCAGAGGAGGCCAGGGGGAGACGGGGATGGAGGACAGTAAGAGAAAGCAACCCACTCTCAAAAAGAAGAAGTAATCAGTAGACTCAGACTCAGTCTCATTCAGCCCAGTTACTGCAACTATCAGACAGGAAACTTACAATAACAATGATTCAAATGTTAAAGGGGCTGGGCCTTGGTGGCTCTCACCTGAATTCCTAGCTACTCAGGAGGCTGAGATCTGAGAATCATGGTTCAAACCCAGTCCGTGCAGGAATGTCTGTGAGACTCTTATCTCCAATAAACCACTCAGAAAACTAGAAATGGCGCTGTGGCTCGAGAGGTAGAACACTTGCCTTGAGCTGAAGAACTGAAGGACAGTGACCAGGCCCAGAGTTCAAATCCCACAACGGATAAAAAAAAAAGTTAAAGAGTATTACAGAAGTTAGTGTCTCTTAAAATTTGTATGCTGAAATCCTAATCCCCTATGTGATGGTTTTAGGAGGTGCTGGCCTTTGAGAGGCAGTTGTCATTAGACAGAGCCCTCATGGGTGGGATAGTGCCCTTAAAAAACTCTCTAGCTGTCTTCTTGCCATGTGAGGATATAATAAGAAGTTGGTAGTCGCAACTCAGAAGGCTTTCACCAGTATGTTACCATGCTGGGACCCGAATCTCAGATTTCTATCTTCAGCACATTGAGAAGAAAATTTCTGTTGCTTATAATCTCTCGATCTATAGCACTTTGACATAGTAGTCCAAAGACAAAAGAAATGTTGGGAAGTGGAAATAATATACATGAGTAGATATGAGAATTTCAGTAGAAATTTGAAGCTGGCACCAGTGGCTCACACCTTTAATCCTAGCAACTCAGGAGGCTGAGATCCTCGTATCTCAGTTCAAAGACAGCCTGGACAAGAAAGTCCGAGAGACTCTTATCTTGAATTGATCACCAAAAAGTCTGGAAGTGAACCTGTGGTTCAAGTGGTAGAGTACTAGCCTTGAGCACAGAATCTTGGGGACAGCACCCAGGCCCTGAGTTCAAGCCCCAGGACCTACACCAAAAGAAAAAGAAAAAGAAAGACAGAGAGGGGAGGGAAGAGGGAGGGAGAGAGAGAGAGAGGGGGGGGGAGGAAGGAAGGAAGGAAAGAAAGAAAATTTGAAGACTATCAAGTGTCAAATGGAAATACTAAAAATAAAAAAAGGAAACTAAGCTGGGCGCCAGTGGCTCAGCTAGGATTACAGTGGCGCCTGTAATCCTAGCTACTCAGTAGGTGAGCTCTGAGGATCCCGGTTCAAAGCCAGCCCGGGCAGGAAAGTTCCTGAGACTCTTATCTCCAATAAACCGCTAGAAAACTGGAAGTGGCGCTGTGGCTCAAGTGATAGATCACTAGCCTTGAGCTGAAGAGCTGAGGGACAGTGCCCAGACCCAGAGTTCAAGCCCCACGACCGACAAAAAAAAAAAAAAGGAAATTGAGATAAAGAATGACTATCATGAGTTTATCAGTAGACTTGATAGAACCAGGATGAGGAGAAAAATTATTGTACTTGAAGACAAAATATTAGAAATTATCCCAATTTAAACAGAAATAAAAACTGAAAGGAGATGTACTTAAAGTAATGCAAAAACTTTTTAGCACTTTTCTTACATGGGTGTATCTTCTGATCAGAAATTATTCACATTACCAGCCCATGCAAAATATGCTCATTCCTATTCCTCCAAATATCTCATCCAAAATTATGACATCAGGCTTAAATCTAGGATATCAAACCTGTATTTGGTTCAGATGTGGCTGAGGCTCCTTGAGTGATTTTTCAGTTTCTTGATTCAGACACCTGTGAGCTAAATGAAACGTTAAAAGAACCCTCTTCTGAATACACACACACACACACACACACACACACACACACACACACACACACGCACGCACACACACACACACACACACACACAGAGTGCATATACTAATATTAGGATAGAATAGCTGTAATACACATTCCCATTCAAAAACAAGAGGAAAGAAAGATTGGTTCAAAATAAGACAATTCTGAAATCCCATGGAGTAAATGATCAGATCCTCTTGTCTACAAGCAGATAGTGCTTCATGATTGGGGCACAGTTCTCCCTGGGAATGGCTCCCCAGTCCATGTTCATCTATTGTTCTTAGGTCTTTCCTCTGATGTCCTTTATTTACCACAAGAAACAGTCCATATTTGCAGCTGAGCAAAGTTCTTGGTTTGCATCCTCTTCATAGAGGCTAGGGAGGAAAGTCCAGAGGCCATTTTTCAGTCCCTTTAAGGACAATCTGGAGGTAGTTCCACTGGTAAAACTCTATTCAAAACTTTATAGGTTTTTCTATGAATTTTGTTGGATCTAGCTCATACTCCAAATGTCACACTAACAAGTTTTTTTTTAAGATAAGAGTACACATAGCAGTATGTCAAGCCACTGTGGGATATTGTTATAAAGATTTTTTTTGTTTGGTATTGGTCTTGGAGCTTGAACTTACAGCCTAGGCACTGTACCTGAGCTTTTTTGCTCAAGGCTAATGCTCTAGCATTGAGCCACAGCTCTACTTCTGGCTTTTTTCTTTTGCTGGTTAGATAGAGGTAAGTTTCATGGACTAGGTCTCCTGAGTAGCTAGGATTACAGATGTGAACCACCGGTGCCTGGCTGTTATAAAGATTTTTAGATGCTTATTTTTGGTTGTTTCTTTTTGTTCAGTTTTATTTTTTGTTGGCCGTGGGGCTTGAACTCCAGGCCTGGGTGCTGTCCCTCAGCTCTTCAGCTCAAGGCAAACGCTTTACCACTTGAGCCACAGTGCCACTTCTGGTTTTCTGGTGGTTAATTGGAGATAAGAGTCTCATGAACTTTCCTGCCTGGGCTGGCTTTGAACTGCAATCCTCAGATCTCAGCCTCCTGATTAGCTAGGATTACAGGCATGAGCCACCAGCACCCAGCTTAGATGCTTATTTTTAAATGCTCATTAGTTACTGACTCGCTCCAGCACCAACATAACACAATATCTCACACCATAACAAAGTCTTATAAATACACTCATTATTGATCTTTACCCTGAGGCCATTTTTTAACATGGCAAATAGTTTGATAGTAGAATAGATTATGTGAATCTGTTATTTCCCAACCTAGAAACTCCTGACTTTTCCGTATTCAGATTCTGCTGCCAGTGGAGGTTTTCTACTAAATTTTTTCTCCTTCTGTACTTTATCATGTATATCTAAAGAAGCAAACTGACCCTTTTTGTATTCTACTGCAAATCCCCTAGTCAGATCCACAAGTTCCATTTGGTTTAATCTCTATCTTCCCACAAAGATAATAACTGTTTAGCCATTTTCCCCTTACTAAATACTACAGGCTGCCTTGCTAAGTTTTCTTACTGTTTTTCTGGTCTCCAGCTGCTGCAAAGGCCCAAAGACAGTGCCACATTATGTTTTGAGAAAATACTCTCCATGCACATATAGTTATATATGTGTTATTGGAGTTTGACCTCAGATCCTCAAGATTGCTCAGCTTGCTTGCCCACAATTGGCACTCAACCCCTTGAATCATACATCCAGCCCTGCTTTTTGCTAGTTAATTGGGAATGGAGTCTCGAGGACTTTTCTTCATGGGCTGGCCTCAAAACATGATCACCCAGGGGAGGGGGGAGGCTGGGAAGGGATGTGAAGGGTAAACAAAGGAGGAGGCTGCAATGCTTGGTAAGAAATGTACGCATTATCCTGCCCATGTAATTGTAACTCCTCTGTACAGTATGTTCACAAATTAAATTAAATTAAATTAAAAAAAAACATGATCACCCATATCCTAGCTTCTTGAATAACTAGAATTATGGATGTGAGCCATCACCTGGCAAAATTATGTTGTTCTTTTTTTTGGTGGTCATACTGGAGTTTGAACTCAGGGTTTCTTACTTATCTAGTACTTGACCACTTGAGTCATACTTCCAGCCCTTACACATATATACTTTTATCACTGTTTAGCATTTGCATGTAATAAAACAGCCCAAAGTATAACTATTCAAAACAATGAACATTTTATTTGTCTCACAATTTTGTGTGTTGGCTTAGATAACTAATACGGCTATTCTGAGCTTGGCTGTCCTGAGTGGATCTGGAGGTCTAGCAAGGCCTCGCCTCATGTCTGACAGTTGGTAGTATAAAGGGTCTCGTCTAGGCTGGCTTGTCTTTCTCATCTCCCTGTGGAGCAATCTGAGCTTATTCACATAGAGGTCCCTAGATGCCAGACAGCAGCAAGAAAGGGTAATTAGCAAGGCAGGCTTTCATACTTCTCAAGCTTCTTTTTCTAGGGACTTAAGACAGCACAGATATATTGTCTAACATCCCCTAAATCAGAAGTCTAATATGGCACTTGCTGGGCTAAATACCAAACAATGTCAGGGCTGTGTTATTTTCTGAAAAATCAAGCCTCTTCTTAAATCTTCACTAATGACCATTGGCCAAAGCAAGCTTCACAGCTAAGTCCAAAGTCAAGAAGCAGAGAAAAAGAAGCTACTTCTTACCAAGAGAAACAACAAACTGACATTGCAAAGGATCATGCATGAAGGGTTGGGAGGAATCTGTGGAGAACTTTCTTCATATCCACAGTCAAAGAAGATAGGAATGCTATGTCAGGTATTCCACTGTAATTACACTAATATGTCTGCACATTGGGTATCTAGAAAAAAAGAACTTTAACTGTTCCTCCTGTTATGAAATGTGTCTTGCCATAAATACTCTACAGAACTGAGTGGTTTACATATCAAATACAATCTATTTTTACTCTTCTTTTCATTTGTGTGGTACGTTAGAGTATCAATTTAATGTTATTTATAAAGTGTAAAGTAGTTATAATAGTACACACACACATTAGTGTCCTGATTTTGCATGGTTTTGCACGATTTTTGCATCTTTCTTCCTATAGAGATAACAACTTGCCTTGTTATGCTTCCAGCAGAAAAGCTTTTCCTAATGCATCAAGCCTATAAATCCAATTATATTTTGCAAGGCTGTGCAAGCATGGAAACTCCCTTCTTCTGATGCACTCTTACATGGTACTTTCCATGTCATTTTTTCTCATCTTGGGTGAGACAGGCTAATGAACACTTTCTCAGACAATGCATTCATGAAGGGTTGGTCTCAGGTGAATGGTGTAATGTACATATGGGCGCAGCATCTGTGAAGAGGCTCCCTCTCTTTAGGAAATGGGATTTACTTTCAGGAGTGAATATTGCGATGCATACTGAGCACTGATTTCTGGGTGAAGCCCTTCCCACAGTCACTGCACTTATAGGGCTTCTCTCCAGTGTGAATGGTCTGGTGTTTGTTGAAATTGGACCTGTCGGTGAAGGCCTTCCCACATTCAGCACATATGTATGGTTTCTCCCCAGTGTGAATTCGTTGGTGCACCTTCAGATGTGGTTTCTTGGAGAAGGACTTCGCACAGTCAGGACATTTATAAGGCTTCTCAGTAGTATGGATTCTTTGATGTGCAGTTAACTCTGCCTTATGGATGAAGGCTCTCCCACAGTCAGCACACACATAGGGCTTCTCTCCAGTATGAATGGTCTGGTGCTTGTTGAAATTGGACCTGTCTGTGAAGGCCTTCCCACATTCAGCACATATGTACGACTTCTCTCCGGTATGAGATTTTTGGTGAGTGTTGAGATTTGACCTGTTGGTGAAAGCCTTCCCACATTCAGTGCATACGTAGGGTTTTTCTCCTGTATGGACTCGCTTATGCATCTGGAGTTGGGACTTGGAGGGGAAAGACTTGCCACAGTCACTGCATGAATATGGCTTTTCTCCTGTGTGAATTCTCTGGTGAGCAATCAAGTGGGCCTTCTGGATGAAGGCCTGGCCACACTGGGCACACACATAGGATCTCTCCCCCGTGTGAATTCTCTGGTGCATTCTGAGTGTTGACTTTTGGGTAAAGGCTTTCCCACACTCATTACATTTATGGTGCCTCTCTCCAGTATGGATTTTCTGGTGGACACTGAGGGCTGAGTTCAGGGAGAAGCCTTTCCCACACTCACCGCACTCGTAGACTTTTCCTCGGGTATGAGTTGTCTGGTGCCTGAGGAGAGACGATGGTTGGAAAAATGATTTCCCACATTCACTGCATTTATAGGGTTTCTCTCTTGTGTGAGTTTTCTCGTGCACCATTAATTCTGAATTTTGGAGGAAGGCCTTTCCGCATTTTGTACATATGTACAGTTTTTCATCTCTGTGTACTCTCAGGTATATGCTGAGTAGTGGCTTCTGTGGTAAACCATTTGCACATTTGCTAAGGTCATGATGTTTTTCCACACTGTGAATTCTTGGAGGTGTGAAAAGGCATGATTTAGGGGTAGAGACTTTCCCAAATTCAGTACACGTGTTTGCTTTCTCCACAATAGGAGGCTTTCCATTTTGTTTAGGGCTAGAGACCTTTCCACATGGATTACTTCCATAGAATGTCACTCCTGCAGGTGAATTTGCATGGTTAGTATAAGAAGTGCCCTGGGTAAAAACTTCACCTTGCCCAATAATTTTATCTAAGTTCTTTTCTGAACTGTGTTTATTATGAATATGGACATCTAAATTATGTTTAAAATGCTTCCCCAATGAGTTAGGTCTCTTCTGTACAGGTGTAAGTTCTGGACTTGGAAGTACATATTTCCTCATGTCTGTATATTTGAATTCCCACTCTGTACTCAATGTTTTCTTAGTGAGGAAAGCAGCATTGCTCAGAAGCTTTTTCTGGTTTTCCTTACACCTTTGTATCTGTTCAGCATCTTGCCATAGGTCTTCTAAAATGGAATACAATGGATCATCTCTCCTATGGTCAATTTCTATTTCACTATGAAATGGATTTTGGCTGGAAATTCTTTTTTGTGAGTTCTTGTTCCCAAACTTGCCATCTAAAGGGGAAGAAGAAAAAGTAAAATTGACATGAAGAATATCTAAAAATAAGTGCCCATAAATCCCAGTTGAACACCTGAAAGTCAGTAAAGATGATATATAGATATGCATATAGATAAATTTTTATTGCTGACCTCTTCTGTGACTCCTCTACTACCTCAGGCATTGTCCTGGGAAAATCATACATATGAATTATGTAATACCTTCCAAAGTTCTCTTTGTCTACCTTCTGTAGACAAGGAAAGTAAAGTCCTTAATTGTTATATGATTTGCCAACACACCTGGTTATAAAGTAGTGGAAACTGGAATTTAACATAAGAGCTTAGTTCTATGCTAGTAGGAAGCTTGGCTATCAAGTAGGTTGAATCAATAATGGATAAGACAAGGATTTGGGCCAAGTGTAGTAGCTCATGCCTATAATCCTAGCTACTCAGGAAACTGAGATCTGAGGATCATGGTTCAAAGTCAGCTTAGGAAGGGAAGTCTGTGAGACTCTTATCTCTAATTAGCCAGAAAAAAAGCCAAAGTGAAGTGTGGCTCAAGTGGTAGAGTGTCAAACGAGTAAAATCCCAAGCAAGAACATGAGGCCTTGAGTTCAAGCCCCAGTAATGGAAAAAAGGAGAGACTCCATCTGTGGTAGAGTCAGACAACTGTCGAGTAGGGAATCTCCTCATTTGTTTGCATTAAAGGAATATGGCTGTCTAACCATACAACATTTTTCAGCCTCCTTTGCAGATTGCTATGGCTATATGGCTATATGGCTACTTTTCTGCCCACTGGAACGTGGAATTAGCAGCAACACATGATCAAACAGGTAGATTCTAGAAAAATCTAAAAGATGGTGGATTTGATTACTTCAGGAGGGAAGGGGGTTGGGGTGGGGGATATAGCTGAGGAGGTGGGAGGGAAGGGATGGTAGGGGAAAAACAAAGGAGGAGGCAACAATGCTGGATAAGAACTGTACTCATTACCTTACAGTAACTGTAACACCTTTGTACAGTATTTTCACAATTAAAAAAATTTTTTTAAAAAGATGGTAGATTACTGTACTGAAGAAGCCTGGATTCTGGAATAAACATAATAAAAATGTATTCCTCTATAAGAGGAGTACATTTATTTAGTAGTTAAATCGATGTATCTCATAATCTCTTCGTTACTACAAATTAACTTTAACATAATTCATACAGCACTCCCTCCGAGAGTATGGACATTTCCATGAGGTACATTAGATTCTTCTCTTTTCTTTTTCCAGTGTTGAGGATTGAATCCAGGGCCTTGCACTTTCAAATGCTTTATCACTTCAGCCATGGCCCAGCCTTTTTATTTGTATTTTCCTTTTAAGATAGGATCTCCTTAATTTTGCCAGGCTGGCATTCAATTGAGATTCTCCAAGCTCTTCCTCCTGGATTACAGGCCTGCACATCACACTTGATCCTTGATATCATTTTAATATAATTTTCTTTATTTTTATGTGGTTGTTCAAAGAAATTTCAATTCAACTTAAATACAATGCATCTTGAACAATGTCACCCCCTCTATCATTTTTCCCCAATCTTCCTCAACCCCATCCATTTACTATCATTTTAATGTCTATGAAATTTGTAAAAATAAATTGGATGCCTATGGCTCATGCCTATAATCTGAGCTACTCTGGAGGCTGAGAACTGAGGATAATAGTTTGAAGCCAGCCCAAGCAGGAAAGTTGGTAAGAGCCTTATCTGCAATTAAACACCAAAAAGCTGGAAGTGCAGACCTGTGGCTCAATTGGTAGAGCACTAGCCTTGAGCACAATATCTCAGAGACAGCCCAAAATGTAAAAAAAAAAAAAAAGCTTCTTTTATTTATAGCCTTGATAATATGTACTTTCTTTTTCTTTCTTGACTAATCATAGTTATTAATTAATAGTACTGATCTTTAAAGAACCAAGTTTTTATGCTCTTGAGAATGGAACCAAGGGTCTTGCACATGCTAGGCAAGTACTTCACCACTGAGCTATACCTCAAGCTACTCACAAATCAACTTTTAGCTTTCTTGGTTTTCACTAGGGTATATCTTGACTTGAAAACAAAAGCAGGGCTGGGAAGGTGGCTCAGTGGTAGAGTGCTTGCCTTGCATGCATGAGGCCCTGGGTTCAATTCCTCAGCACCACATAAGCAAAAAGAAAAAAGTCAGAAGTGGCGCTGTGGCTCAAGTGGTAGAGCGCTAGCCTTGAGCTGAAGAGCTGAGAGACAGCGCCCAGGCCCAGAGTTCAGGTCCCACAACCGGACCCCCCCCCAAAAAAAAAAGAAAAGGAGACAGAATTTAGAGGGGAGTTAAAAGTTGGAAGTAACCAGTATGCAAGTGCTTCCCTCTTTTCATGAGTTCCTGTGGAGTAACTATACTCTTACCAAGAGTGTGGAACCACTGAAATTTCTTTAAAATCTTGTTATCCTTTTGCCAGAGGAATCAGGACAAGGGGGACAGGGTGCCCAGGAGGACAACCCCCAAATTAAAAACAAAAAGGTATAAACCCCAAATACCATATATAAACTCTGCATGAGTCTCTGCCTGACACCCCCATGCTGCATGGAATGGGCAAACAGAAAGCAAAGTGGGACTGAGAGCTGGGTGCTAACACATAAAGTGAGACTGTGTTTCCTGTTTGAGTCCAACATAGTTAATTGCCTGCTACAACAAGAACATGAGATGCTTCAAAATAATGTGACCTGTGGCTCAAGCCTTGTAATCCTAGTTACTTGGGAGGCTGAGATCTGGGATCACAATTAAAAGGTAACTAAGACCCAAAAATCCTGAATTGGAGCTGTGTGGCTCAAGTGGTAGAGCACTAGCCTTGAGCACAAAAGGGCAGAAATAGCACCCAGGCCCTGAATTCAAGCCCCAGGACTGATACAAAAATTCCCATCAAGAAAATTTCAGATCCCAGCACTCAAGAGGCCTGGACAATAAGACTGTAAGTTTGGGTCCAGCTTAGGCAACATACTAATCTCAGTATGTTGTCTTAAAGAAGGGAGGATACTGGGCACCGGTAGTTCATGCCTGTAATCCTAGCTACTCAGGAGGCTGAGATCTGAGGATCATGGTTTAAAGCCAGCCCTGGCAAGATGGTGAAACTCTTATCTACAATCAATCACCAGAAAACCATAAGTGGCACTGTGGCTCAAGTAGTAGAGCACTAGCCTTGAGCTGAAGAGCTCAAGAGCTGTGGCACAGCACCCAGGCCCAGAGTTCAAGCCCCACGACTGACAAAAAAAAAAAAAAAAAGAAGGGAAGACGAGAAAGAGGGAAGAAGGGAAGGAGGGAAGGAGGGAGACTTCCGGTCTAGATTGTTTTCCTGGTGAATTCCATGAAGCATTAAATAGTCTTAGAGAGGTATTTCAAAAAAGCAGAGCTGGGAATGTGGCTTAGTGGAAGAGTGCTTGCATAGCATGCATGAAGCCCTGGGTTCACTTCCTCAGTACCACAAACACAGAAAAGCCGGAAGTAGTGCTGTGGCTCAAGTGGTAGAACACTAGCCTGGGACAGTGCCCAGGCCCTGAGTTCAAGCCCCAGGACAGGCAAAAACAGGCAGAAAAAGGAACCCCTCAAAATTCCTTTTATGTGGTCGGCATAACTCTAATATCAAAACAAGACAAAAACATTGCAAAAAACGAAAACTGTGGAATCAGAACTGCAAATGTTTTAAACAAAATATTAGCAAATAGAATCCAACACTATGTATTAAGGAGAGTATGCCAAATCTAACCAGTATTTATCTGAGAAATGCAAGGTTAATTCAATAGTTAAAAAAATCCAGAAACAAACTCACCATATTAGCAGAAGTAATGAGAAAAAAAGAAATAAAGTACTTGACAAAAGGTAACACTCAACCATGTTTAAAAAAAATAAGCACTTCACCAAGCTAGGATTGAAAGGAGCTTACATAACCTCATAAAGGGCAGCTAGCAAAATCCCACAGCTTACATAACGGTTAAGGGTGAAAAACCTTGATTCTCCTTCCTAATATCAGGAACAGGGAAAGAAAGCATGCCCACGCTCACAGCACTCAACTATACTTTAGTCTTAGTTTTTTTTTAAAGGAAAGGCAAAGCAATCAAAAGCCTGAGATTGGAAAAGGAGTCAACGTGTCTCTATTTTTAGATAATGATTACTTAGATGAAAAAGCCCCAAGGAACTTATAAGAAAACGAATTAGTAGATTCAGTAACATACAAAGTCAGTGTACAAAAATCAATTGCCAGCAATTTGTACTAACAAGCTGAAATTTTTTTAAATTTACATTGTTATTATATATTAGCAAAGAACAATCCCAAAATAAAATTAAAATGCAGACATTTATAACAGTTTGAAAAAAACATCAAATACTTAGAGATAAATTTAATGAAGGGTACATAAGATCTCTACACTGAAAAGAATAAAATTCTGCTGAAAGACATTAAAATACATAAATGACTGCAGAACTATGTCATGCTTAAGATGCCAATTCTCTTAAACTTCATCCTCATGGTCAACTGAACAAAACAGTGGTAGGTTCATGGATTACTTGCATTCTTGCCTTACATTTGCAGTTTTAATGTGTTTATTGTGAATTAACTGCTCTGGTAGTTCAGAAAATAAATCAATTTTAGGAAACATGCCAAAGAAATTCAATGAAACAAAGAAAACTTCTTCAACAATTTAGAACAAATAGATATCAATATTTTAAAACTGAGCCTTAGCTGGATGCCAGTGGCTCATAACTATAACCCTACCTATTCAAGATGCTAAGATCATGGTGCAAAGCCAGTCTGGGCAGAAAAGTCCATGAGACTCTTTTTTTTTTGAGGGGGGGGTCCAGTCGTGGGGCCTGAACTCTGGGCCTGGGCGCTGTCTCTCAACTCTTCAGCTCAAGGCTAGTGCTCTACCATTTGAGCCACAGAGCCACTTCCGGCTTTTTTCTTTTTGCTTATGTGGTGCTGAGGAATCGAACCCAGGGCCTCGTGCATGCAAGGTAAGCGCTCTACCACTGAGCTACCTTCCCAGCCCCCATGGGACTCTTTATTTCCAATTAAGCATAAAAAAGTCAGAAGTGAGCTGGGCACTCATTGCTCATGCCTGTAATCCTAGCTACTCAGGGAGCTGAGCTCCCAGGATTGTGGTTCAAAGCCAGCCCGGGCAGGAAAGATCATGAGACACTTATCTCCAACAAACCACCAGAAAACCAGAAGTGGTTCTATGGCTCAAGTGGTAGAGCACTAGCCTTGAGCTGAGGAGCTAAGGGACAGCACCCAGGCCCAGAGTTCAGGCCCTATGCCCAACAAACAAAAAAAAAAATTCAGAAGTAGAGCTGTGGCTCAAGTGGTAGAGTGCAAGCCTTGAACAAACGTTGGGACAGCACTCAGGCCCTGAGTTGACCAGCACGCACGCACGCACGCACACACACACACACACACACACACACACACACACACACACACACACACACACACACACACACACACACACACACACACACACACACACACACACACACACACACACACACACAGAGCGAGCCTTGGTCCTTCCATCACATACATATATAAAAAGAATACTATGCACCTAAAATTTAAAAGATAATTTAAAAAAATCTACTATGCCTGGTAGGGTTCACCTGTAATCCAAGCACTTAGGAGACAGTAGACAGGATTGAACATTTAAGGCCAGTCTAGCCTACATAGAAAGACCTCATTTTCAAAATAAAACAAAACACCCTCAATAATAAGACAAAGACAAACAACCCAGTAAAAGCAGGAGACATGAATAGATGTTTCATTAACAAATGCATAAAAGACGCTAAGTGGGGCTGGGAAGGTGGCTCAGTGGTAGAGTGCTTGCCTTGCATGCATGAGGCCCTGGGTTCGATTCCTCAGCACCACATAAGCAAAAAGAAAAAAGCCGGAAGTGGCGCTGTGGCTCAAGTTGTACAGCGCTAGCCTTGAGCTGAAGAGCTAAGGGACAGCGCCCAGGCCCAGAGTTCAGGCCCCACGACCAGACCGAAAAATAAAAATAAAAAATAAAATAAAAGGGGGAGGGAGGGGGGGGAAAGAGAAGGATTGGGATTGGGGGGGAGGGGGGAGGCTGGGAAGGGATGTGAAGGGTAAACAAAGGAGGAGGCTGCAATGCTTGGTAAGAAATGTACGCATTATCCTGCCCATGTAATTGTAACTCCTCTGTACAGTATGTTCACAAATAACATTAAATTAAATTTAAAAAAATAAAAAATAAAAGATTCCTCTCATCAGAGGAATAAAACTTAAATCATACTGCAACACTATTGTGCATACAGTTGAATAACAAAAATGAAAGACTGATACTAGCAAATGTTGAGAAGGATGTGAAGCAACAGGAATAACTATATTATTGCTCTTGGGAACATAAAATCATATAACTGATTTTGCAGACAGTTTGGCAATCTTTTGGTTAAAGGCCAGTATACATGTATATATGATTCAGCAAGTCCAATCTCTGGAATTTTCCCAAAGGTTAGGATTTAGGTAAAAAATGCCCCCCTAATCCACATATTGAAGACTTGGTTGAAAGCTGATGGTCTTCTTTGAAGTGATTTGATCCTGGGGGCTCTGATCTCATCAATGGATTAATTCCTTGACGTGGTCATAACAGGATGGCATTATTGGAAGGTAATAAAAACAAAGTTGGGGCCTAGCTGAAGGAAGTAAATCACTGGGGACATGTAACAATCCAGCCTGAGAAAAAGAAAACAACAGTTCACAAAAACCCATCTCATCAGAGAAAGCTGGTCATAGTGGCAAGTGCTTGTCATCTAAGCTATAACAGAAAGTATAAATAGGAGGGTTGTGGTCCAGTGTGGCCCACTCAATAAAGGAAAGCCTATCTCAAAAATAACCAGAGCTAAAATGGCTAGAGACATGGCCCAAACAGTAGTGCACCTGTTTGGCAAACATGAAGCCCTAAATTCAAACCTTGGTACCACCAAAACAAACAAAAAACAAAAATAAAACAACAGGAATGGTTATCTTATAATCCCAGCTAGGCAGAGGTAGAAGTAGGAGGATCACAATCTGAAGTCAGGCAAAAAGTATGAGATCCTATTTCACAAATAACCAGAGGAAAAATTGCTAGAGGCATGGCTCTAGTGGTAGAGTGCCTGACCAGCAAGTGAAAGAACTTGAGTTCAAACTTCAGTACCACCAAAAACAAAACAAAAACAACCAAATTTGACTGCAGCAGCTTCATTTATAATTACCAAATTTTAATAAGCTATCCATAGACACATGTATAGATTAACAAATTATGTCTGTTTAAGTACCTTTTATCCAAAATAATTGAGACAAAAAGATTTCTAGATTTTGGAGATTTCTCTGTGTGTATGTGATTACTGGGCCTTAAACTTGAGGCCTGAATGCTATCCCTTAGCTTTTCTACCCAAGCTGGTGCTCTAACACTTAAGTAATAACTCAACTTCTAGCTTTATGCTAGTTAATTAGAGATAGAGTCTTGATGATTTTTCTGCTCAGGCTGGCTTCAAACTGCAGTCCTCAGATCTCAGCCCCCTGAGTAGCTAGGATTACAGGTGTGAGCAGAGGTTTTTTCTTTTTCTTTTAGAATATTTTCATTGATTTTTATCAGTTAAAACATCCCTACTCCCAGCAATCCCACTTTTGGGCATTTACCCAAATGTTTACAAACAAGACCACACTAAAGCTACCAGCACAACTATGTTTACTGCAGCATTATTCACCATAGCTAAGATCTGGAACCAACCCAGATGCCCCTCAGTAGATGAATGGATCAAGAAAATGTGGTATATATACACAATGGAATTCTATGACTCCATCAGAAAGAATGACATTGCCCCATTTGTTAGGAAATGGAAAAACTTGGAAAAAATTATATTAAGTGAAGTAAGCCAGGCCCAAAGAAACATAGGTCCCATGGTTTCCCTTATTTGCAATATCTAGTATACGTATGAGTCAAGCAGAAAAGGTCAGATAATGTGATGTCAGGAAAATGAACCCTTAGATATGTATTTAAATGTTTTTTTTAAATCATGCATGTGTTTCTAACGCATTTATAAAATTATCTCTTTGTTGCTTTGTATGTCCCTCCCCCACAGTATAACCCCTGCTTTCACTATATTTGATGTCAGTATAACTTGTGGAGGAGATGGGGAAAAACCAGTTGTTTAAGGATACAGGCGGACCTGTTGCAACAATGAGAAGTACAAGTTGTCATGTCCAAAACGAGCTTTACAATGTCGGTGCGGGGGGGGGGGGGGGAAGGAGAAGGATTGGGATTGGGGGGGAGGGGGGAGGCTGGGAAGGGATGTGAAGGGTAAACCAAAGGAGGAGGCTGCAATGCTTGGTAAGAAATGTACGCATTATCCTGCCCATGTAATTGTAACCCCTCTGTACAGTATATTCACAAATAAAATAAAATTAAATTTAAAAAAAAATCCCTACTTCAAAAATAATTAAGCATCCAGGTACTGGTGGCTCACACCTGATATCCTAGCCACTCAGGGGGCTGAGATCTGGAGATTGCAGTTCAAAGCCAGACCAGGCAGGAAAGTCCATGAGACTCTTATCTTCAACGAACCACCAAAAAAATGAGAAGTGGTGCTTTGGCTCAAGTGGTAGAGTGCTCAACTTGAGCTGAATAGCTGAGGGACAGCACCCAGGCCCATAGTTAAGCCCCATGATCAACAAAAATAAAATAAAATAAAATAAGCAATCCAAAATCAGACTTCAGAGCATTTTAGCTTTTTAATTTTTTAATGAGTGATGCTCAACCTGTATAGTCACACCATGGAATATTTCTCAGAATTTAAAAGGAATAAGACTAGTGACATATTTGGTAACAAGGATAAATTACAAAATCATTGTACTAAATGAATGATGTCAGGCTCAAGAGAGTACACAGGATATGATTCCATTTACATGAAGCCCTAATAAAGACAAGTCTCATCTGCAGTGAGGAAAAGCATGTCAGTGGTTGCCCAGAACCAAGGTGGTTCTGGCTACTGAGTCCAAGGGGCATACAGAAACATTCTGTGTTGGGCTGGGAAGGTGGCTCAGTGGTAGAGCGCTTGCCTTGCATGCCTGAGGCCCTGGGTTCGATTCCTCAGCACCACATAAGCAAAAAGAAAAAAGCTGGAAGTGGCGCTGTGGCTCAAGTGGTAGAGCGCTAGCCTTGAGCTGAAGAGCTGAGGGACAGCGCCCAGGCCCAGAGTTCAGGCCTACGACTGGACCCATCCCCCCCAAAAAAGAAACATTCGGTGTAATGGAATGTCACATACATGATTCAGTGGGTTGTTAAACTGGTGTATCTTTATGAAAATACATCAAAATGCACACTTTATTTTTTGGAACACTTCTTAAATTTGCACATCATCCTTGTACAGGGGTCATGCTAATCTTCTGTGTATTGTTCCAATTTTTAGCATATATACTGCCAAAGTGAGCACAAAGTGTACACTTTAAATGGATACATTTTATTCTATGTAAATAATACCTTAACGTTTATTTCAAAAGAAAAAAATGAGCTGGATACCAGTGGCTTATACCCGTAGTCCTAGTTACTCAAGAGGCTCTGATCTGGAGGATCACGTATCGAGGCCAGCCTAAGCAGAAAAGTCCATAAGCCTCCATCTCCAAAACAACCAGCAAAAAACAGGGCTAGAATATGGCTCTAGTGGCAGAATGCCAGTTGGGCAAGTTTGAGGCACTGAGTTCAAACCCCAAATACTGGCAAATAGGAAAGAAAAATTGCTAAGTGACAGTGACCATAAAGTCAGAAGATAGGAAAGAGGATGGAAGGTGTAGAGAAGTGAGGAATCTAAAAGCAAAAGGAATGAAAGCACAGCTTAAATGACAAACATGAGGTCCTGAGTTCCATCCCCCATATTGGGGAAAAAAAACAGTAGCAATGATCACCGGTTTCAGAAGGAAAGAAAATACTTTCTTATCTCTGTGCCTGATTCACACTTACCAAAACAGCTCTGATGTGGGACTTCATCCTCCAACATCCATGGTTCCTCTCCTTGCTCCAACTTGAAGATAACCTCTGGCTTCGGAACTTCAAACCCTGTCAAGAGAATATGATAGATAAAGAATTGTGTTCAGACATTTGCTTTCTATTTACTCTTTAGGAAGTAAGTACATTTCTTTGAGAACAGTGCAATAATCACAGAGGTGAAAAGCAGATGAAGGACCTCAAACAAATCAAGGACAATATCATCCCATATGCCACAAGCTCAGCAGGTGGCCCAGCAGCTGAAAGCGCTTTCTCTCTCTCTCTCTCTCTCTCTCTCTCTCTCTCTCTCTCTCTCTCTCTCTCTCTCTCTCTCTCTCTCTCTCTCTCTCTCTCTCTCTCTCTCTCTCTCTCTCTCTCACCAAGTCTCTGTTCCTTTTCTAGGGCTATTACATGCAAAAAAGCATTGAGTCAAGTGTCAGTGGCTCACACCTGTAATCCTAGGCTACACAGGAGGCTGACATATGTGCATTGCAATTCGAAGCCAGCTTAGGCAGGGAAGTCTGTGAGACTCTTATCGCCAATGAAACTACCAAAAAAAGTTGAAAATGGAGCTGTGGTTCAAGTGGTAGAGCATTAGCCTTCAACAAAAGAAGCCCAGGAACAGTGCACAGACCCTAACTTCAAGCCCCAGAACTGGCACAAAAAAAAAATCATTGAAAATTGGTAGCTTTAACAGCCTCTTCAGTAAATGGTGCTGGAAAAATTGGTTAATCACTTGTAGAAAACTAAAGCTAGATCCTTATATATCACCCTGCACCAGAATCAACTCCAAATGAATCAAAGACCTGGGAGTCAAAACAGACACTCTGAAAACATTACAGGATGGAATAGGAGAAACACTAGGTATCCTTGGCACAGGCCGAAATTTTCTTAATAGAGACCCAGAAACACAACAAATCAAAGAAAGGTTGGACAAATGGGATTGCATGAAATTGCAGAGCTTCTGCATGGCAAAGGACATAGCTAACAAGATCAATAGAAAGCCCACGGACTGGGAGAAGATCTTCACTAGCCATACAACAGACAAGGGTCTCATATCTAAAATATACCTGGAACTCAGAAAATTAAATCCCCCAAAAACAAATCCTCAGAGAAACAACTCCCCAATAAGTAAGTGGTATGAAGACTTAAAGAGAAACTTCTCTGAAGAGGAAAGAAGGATGGCCATTAGACACATGAAGAAATGCTCAACCTCTCTAGCCATAAAAGAAATGCAAATCAAAATAACATTGGGATACTACCTCACCCCAGTTAGAATGGCTATAATCAAGAACTCTAATAACAACAGATGCTGGAGGGGATGTGGACAGAAAGGAACCTTACTGCATTGTTGGTGGGAATGTAAACTTGTTCACCCACTTTGGAAAGTAGTATGGAGGTTCCTCAAAAGACTCCACATGGAGCTCCCCTAAGACCCAGCAATCCCACTTTTGGGCATTTACCCAAATGATCACAAATAAGACCATACTAAATCTACCAGCACAACTATGTTTATTGCAGCATTATTTACCATAGCTAAGATATGGAACCAACCCAGATGCACTTCTGTAGATGAATGGATCAAGAAAATGTGGTCAGGGGCTGGGAAGGTGGCTCAGTGGTAGAGCGCTTGCCTTGCAAGAAAATGTGGTCTATATACACAATGGAATTCTATACCTCCATCAGAAAGAATGACATTGCCCCATTTGTTAGGAAATGGAAAGACTTGGAAAAAATTACATTAAGGGAAGTAAGCCAGACCCAAAGAAACATAGGTTCCCTGATTTCCCTATTTGCAATAGTATATGTCTGCGACAAGCAGAAAAGGTCAGATAAGATGATATTAAGCGAAATGAGCCCCAAGATAAGGACACAAGTGGTTTTTTCTTTCTTGCTATTGTTTCTAACGTATTTTAAAGGTACCACATGATTTTTTTTGTTGCTTTTTATGTCCCTCCCCCATGGTATAACCCCTGTTTTCACTGTATTTGATGTTGGTATAATTTGTGGAGGGGAAGGGAAAAAACAAATTGTTTAAATAGGGATACAGGTGGACCCATTGTAACAATGAGATATACAAGATGCTATGTCAAAAAACGAACTTTACAATTTAGGCGGCAGGGTGGGGTAGAGCGTAGTTGTGGAGAAGGGAGGGGGGGATAGTAGGGGAAAAAACAAAGGGAGAAGCAACAATGCTTGATAAGAAATGTACTCATTACCTTGGTCATGTAATTATAATCTCTCTGTACAGTATTTTCACAATAAAAAACTTATTTAAAAAATGCAGCAATAGCCGGGCGCTGGTGGCTCACGCCTATAATCCTAGCTACTCAGGAGGCTGAGATCTGAGGATCGAAGTGCAAAGCCAGCCCGGGCAGGAGAGACCGTGAGACTCTTATCTCCAATAAACCACCAGAAAACCGGAAGTGGCACTGTAGCTCAAGTGGTAGAGCGCTCGCCTTGAGTTGAAGAGCTGAGGGACAGTGCCCAGGCCCAGAGTTCAAGCCCCACGACCGACCAAAAAAAAAATGCAGCAATAGTACTCACTGGACACTATGTTGAAAATGAACTTCAAACTTGTGGATGGGGGTGGGAAGGAAAAACTGGGAGTGAGGATAGTTATGACATTGCTCAAAAAG
Source organism: Dipodomys merriami (assembly GCF_024711535.1). NCBI lineage: Eukaryota > Metazoa > Chordata > Mammalia > Rodentia > Heteromyidae > Dipodomys > Dipodomys merriami. The sequence goes on from NW_027204492.1 coordinate 85,728,771, forward strand.
AAATATACTGTTTACCTGACTTATGTAGCTGTAACCACTCTGTGCATCCTCTTTATAATAATATTTTTTAATTAAAAAAAGAAATAATCTGGGGCTGGGAAGGTGGCTCAGTGGTAGAGTGCTTACCTTGCATGCCTGAGGCCCTGGGTTCAATTCCTCAGCACCACATAAGCAAAAAGAAAAAAGCTGGAAGTGGCACTGTGGCTCAAGTGGTAGAGCGCTAGCCTTGAGCTGAAGAGCTGAGGGACAGCGCCCAGGCCCAGAGTTCAGGCCCCACGACCGGACACCCCCCCCCCAAAAAAAGAAAGAATCTGACATTTTGAGGATTATGGGACACTTGTCCTAAACTACCACTAATGGCAGGAGACTTTAATGCATGCTACTGTGACTAACTAGTCAGTGGAGAGAATTATGAAAGAGAAGGGAGTGGCTTGGGGTGTGGCTCAGCAACAGAATACTTGCCTAGCAAGTGTGAGAGTTTGAGTCAATACTCTAGTCTTGCCAAATAAAAAGACAGAGCTTGGCATCACTGGCTAAAGCCTGTAATCCTAGCTACTCAGGGGGCTGAGATCTGAGTATTGTGGTTCTAAGTCAGCTAGGGAAGGAAAATCCACAAGATTCTTATCTCAAATTATTCACAAAATAGCCAGAAGTGGAACTGTGGCTCAAGTGGTAAAGATCTAGTCTTGAGCAAAATAGCTTAGGGACAGTGCCTGGGCCCTGAGTTCCAACACCAGGATCAGCTCAAAAAACAAACAGCTAGGTGCTGATGGATCATGCCTGTAATCCTGGCTACTCTGGAGACTAAGATCTGAGGATGATGATTTGAAGCCCATCTGTCAGGAAAGCCAGTGAGATTCTTATCTCCAATTAACCACCAGAAAACCAGAAGTGGAGCTATGGCTCCAAGTGGTAAGTGATAGCCTGGAACAAAAGAGCTCAAGGACAGTGCTCAAGCCCAGAGTTCAAGCCTGTCCACAACCCACAAAATGTAGAATTGAAGCAGAGAAAGAATGGAGTTTTTGCTCAGGTCACCTCCCAATGGGACCAAGGGGTCATTGAACCTGTCCTGTGATTATATTCCCAATTCTAGAATATTAACTGGAACCCACAGTCTCAGATATGGCAAAATTGCCATACTGGCTCCCTGACCTGTAACATGAGGGCTCTGATGGTGGGACAGACCAAGTAGAAGCCACTAAAACCTAGGAAAAAAGAAAAGCCAAAGCCATACCATGCTCCTAGAGTGATTTCAGAGACTATTGCTACCATCAAGGACTTGAAAGGGGAGAGCTTGGGACTCCTACCACATCCTCAGTTCATTTTGCCTATGTGACCTACACAGAAAATGCTGGAGAAACATCACAAACTTAACTAGCTGGGGGACTATACCTACAGGCATTGTTCCAGATGTAGCTTTATTGCTTGAAAAAATTAACCCATTCTTTGCTAAATAGTATATAACAATGGATCCAACAAATGCTTTTTCATGGTACCTGATAGTAAAGACAGCTTTTATCTGGCTCCTTATGCTAAATGAACCTACTGAGCAGCAAGCAGCAAGTACTCTAGAATTATACGTAAGACATCTGCTTACCAGAGGACAGAAAATGAATTGGGACAAAACTCAATGGTAGTAAAGTTAAATGTGACAAAACGTAGACTTTCTACCTCATAGAAATTTCTAGGGATCCAGTGGTGTGGGGTATGTCAAGACATCCCTTCTAAAGTGAAAGATAAATTTTATCTGGTCCTTTTCACAAGCAAAAAAAAGGCATACTCTGTCACTGGGCCTCTGAGGCCTTTGGTGACAAAAACTCCTTATTTGGTTCTGCTACTCTGACACATTTACTATGAGATTTAAACAGCTGCTAAATATTTATGTCTGTGTGTGTGTGCATGCACGCACACACACATATACATTCACTAACTAGTATTGGAGCTGGAACTCAGGGCCTTGTGTTCTTGCCTAACTTTTTCAAGCCCAGGGCTCTACCACTTGAACCACACCTTCACTTTTAGATTTTTTCTAGTTAACTGGAGATAAGAGTATTTCGGATTTGTCTGCCTGGGCTGGTTTTGAACCAGGATGCTCAGATCTCAGCCTCTTGAGTAGCTAGAATTGCAGGCAAGTCACTGATGTTTAGCTGAACACAGCTAGTTTGGAGTGGTCACATTATTAACCCATTTCCAAGTATGAAATATTGTGTTGGTTTCCTGGGGCTTCTGTAACAAAATGCTATGAATTAGGAAGCTTACAATAGATGATTAGTATATTATTGTTCTTGCAATCAAAAGTCCAAAATCAAGGTGTGAGAGATGAGTCCAGGTTGAGTCACCTAGCTTCCAATAAATTCCAATGTGTCATGTGTAGTAGATTGTCATTCTAATATCAAGCAATTTTCTTCCAGTATGTCTTCACACTATCTTCTCTCTGTGTGGTTTCTGTGCCTACATTTTCTCTTTATAAGGACAATAGATTGGATTAGGTCCCCTTAATTACCTCAGTATAGCTTCATTACTTCTGTAAAGAGTATTTCCAAATAAAGTTACATTCTGTGCACTAAAGTTTTCTTGGGAACATAATTTAGCCTATAATAGGCTCATGCTAGTCCCCACAAGATAGCTATACTTACCCACTGAAAGCAGGTGGCTGTAGTTCTCTAGCATGACATCTTGGTATAGGCATCTTTGAGTAGAGTCCAGTTTCTGCCACTCCTCCCTGCTGAAGTCCACAGTCACATCCTCAAATGACACTGGGACCTGTAACAACACAGTCATGTTCAAGGCAACAGATCAAAACTTTGGGAAGAGAAAAGACAGACAAGAAGTTGCCTCTAAGGATTGCCATAATTATATATTGTATGCCTGTTGAACACACACAGATATATATATATCACAGCTGGGCACCAGTGTTTGATGCCTTTAACCTAGCTACTCAGGAGGCTGAGATCTGAAGAGAGTCCATTAGACTCTATCTCCAATTAACCAGAAAAAAAGCCAGAAATACAGCTATAGCTCAAGTAGTAGAATCCTAGCCTTGGCAAAAAAAAAAAAAAATGCTCAGGGACAGTACCCAGGCCCTGAGTTTCAGGTCCCAGAATTGGCACCAAAAAAGTACATAAATCACATCTACCCATGAATTTTAGCTATTTATTATATTTGAGATTTTTGTCTTGCCAAGTTTCTTTTGAATTGATGTCCTTAATCTCGTGCGCCACCTCAACATCCAGAGCCATATCTAACAACCAATAAATGAATAAAATGGACCATAATGGCTTTCCATCAGTACAATGAGCACAATGACCAGTGTCTGAAGGTACAAAAGAGAGACACTAGTGACCTCTGTCATTCACAAGCATGCCAGGGTCCATCTCTCCAAACAACCATCATCTTTTTGAATGGCTGCATCCCACACAGGAAACACTTGTCAACACATCCAAAAAGGTTTCTCCAATCCCTTCCCCCAGCTACTGCTCAGCCAATTCTGTGGAGCAGAAGAATGTTATGTGGTTGTCAACATGGACTAGTAGGAATGGCTGCCCTTTGGTGGTTACTCCAATAACAAGAACAAAATTCAAGTTTTCACACACGACTGAGGACCCTTGAAAACACTGAACTTCTCCAGAGCCCTGAAAATAGTTAAGAAATTCCAAGTTTGTCCCAACACTTAGGAGAGGGGAGAGCTGAAACAGGAGAATCACAAGTTCAAGGTCAGCTGGGGCTACATAGTGATTTCAAAGCCAGCCCGGCCTAAACAGCAAGACATTCTCTCAAAAGAAAAAGAAAAAAATCCCTATATGTGATCCTTTATGAAGAACTATTTGCCACAAAGCAATCATTCATTGAGCCTGCCCCTAGCCTTCTGCAAGCTAAGGCTTGCACTCTCTGGCATGAGTCCAGTAAGCTTCTCAATTACTCCACTATCTAACAAGGCCAAATATAGACCTTCCCCTATTGGCTGAACCTTCAGACAGGCCTAACATACACTATCCAACTCTGTTCTTTGTCTCATGAATGATTAACAAATCTGTCATCTTCTTGCAACTAGTCAGACACAGAGGCAATCATTTCCTGGTTGGCTGACTGATAAACACTTTCCCTGATTACAACAAAAGAACCTCTTCTGTGAATCTCTGACTTTGTTGTTGTGGTTGTGGTTGTTTTTGCAATGCTGGAGTTTGAACTCAGGGCCTTAAGCTTGCTAGGCAAGCCCCAAGCTCTTTTTGCTTGGAGTTTAGTTTTTAGTTCTGTTTTTACTGTTTTCCCCAGGCTAGTCTCAGACCTCAATCTTCCTACCTATATCTCTCAAGTAGCTTAAACCACAGACAGACATGGACTGCTGAAGGTGGCTTGTTTTGTTGAGGTTGGGAGTCTCACTAACATTTTGCCCTAACTGGCCTTCAATAGTGACCTTCCTAATTGTCACCTTTCAAGTAGCTGGGATCATAGGCATGAGCCACCATGCCCAACCTCTTCATTTATAATTGTCTCTCCTCCACACAAAAGTGTAAGGCAGACACCCCTTTCCCACCATGATTTTACTGTTTGAATCTGGGGTGCGCATATTACAATATCCTGAATGAAATCACCTTTCTTGTTCCTTGTTTGGCTTGGCCAATTAGTTTGGCGTTATGACTTGAATAAGACTGGAAACCTACTTCTGAACCCCTATCTCCCCCCAGATATGGGGCCTGTTCTGTCCATCCAGTCCACCTTGCTTCTCTAATTAGTCAGCTGAGGACCTGTGGTAAGTCCTGCTCTTGATCCCTGTACTCTGGATACTGTCCCTGATAGTTTAGTAAGGCTGTGGATTTTCTCTTTATTGTGGTAGTATTGAGATTTGAACTCAGGACTTCACACTTGCTAGATGTTCTATCCTTTTAGTCACATCTCCATTCAATGTCATTTTCATTCTTTGAGTGCTCTTTTGGTTTTCTTTTGTGGCTGGCTTTTGTATAAGTTTAGTACTCATTGGAAACTTTCAACCTCTTCACAAAACTCTTGCTGATTCTATACTTTGCCACCATGTTAACAACTCAGTTCATTACCTTCCAAAATGTCATAATTGTACTAAGGACCACTTAGAACTCTAATGGCCAATTGACAACACTTAAGAGCTTCTGAATCTCATTCATTTGTACAGTATTCTAAATCTCTCAGTGCTTTTTTATATACAAGTCTGAAAACCTAGAAAAAGCTGAAAATCTATCTCAAAATGCACAGTTGTTTAAAAATGGTTGGTCTCAGCTGGGCACTGCTGGCTTGAGCCTCTAATCCAAGCTACTCAGGAGGCTGAGATCTGAGCATCACAGTTTAAAGCCAGCGTGGGCAGGAAAAGTCCATGATACTCTTAACTCCAATTAACCACCAAAAAGCTAAATGGAGCTGTGTTTCAAGTGGTATAGTTTTAGCCTTGAGCACAAAATCTCAGGGACAGTGCCCAGGCCCTGAGTTCAAGTCCTAGAACTGGCATAAAAGAGGTGGGTCTCTCATCTGGGAGGGCTGATACATGTCTATGGACCCAGATACTCTGGAGGCAGAGTTAGTAGGAATCTGGTATGAAGTTTGTTTGCTCAGGCAAAGTTAGTGAGATTCTACTTCAAAAACAAACTAAAAGCAAAGGACTAGAGACATGGCTCAAGTAGTAGGACATTTGCTTTGGAAGCACAAGGCCCTGAGTTTAGTTCCAGACTGTCAAAAAAGTAGATTATCTTGTGCTACCAGGTCCTCTTTCTTTTACTCCTTTACAAACTAAACTGCACAACCTTTTCTCACCTGAAACCTCCATGTGTGCCAGCCCAGCCCTTTTCCAACCTCCCCCCCCCCCCCCACATTCCACCTCATCATGAAGATTCTACTCTTTCAACTTCCCATTTCTTTACCTTATCTGGTGCTCTTAAAATTCTCCTGTTCACTGGACGCTGTTGGCTCATACCTGTAATCCTAGCTACTCAGGAGGCTGAGATCTGAGGATCATGGTTCAAAGACAGCCCAGGCAGGAAAGTCTGTAAGATTCTTATCTCCAGTAAACCACCAGAAAACCGGAAGTGGTGCTATGGCTCAAGTGGTAGAGCACTAGCCTAGAGCTGAAGTGCTGAGGGACAGCGCCCAGGCACAGAGTTCAAATCCCACAACTGACCAAAAAAACTCTCCTATTCTTCTTGAGCATAGTGACTTAGAGACAATGTATATCAGTTTTACTGATATGACTATGGACTTCATGGTTGTTGTTGAACTACTGGGTTACAACAAAAATTAGATGAATTTTGCTTCTAAAGGACTCACTTGATAAGAACCAACTTTGAACAGCCATGAGAAAATCAAACAATAGATGTCAATACAAGTAGTGCATACAATTAATTAGGTTAGGAGTCTGAATTCCTCAATGGAGCCTTCAATCAATGTGGTTTCAATCAATGGTTTGTTCATTGCATGGTTTCAAAAAAACTGTATATAATCTTAACTGAGGAGTATACAAACAAGTATGGTATCAAACATGAGCTTTAAACTGTTTGAAGTATTATAAACATTCATTTCACAACCAGTTTGTATGGCTGTGATGCAATTCACTGCATTATTTTTTTGTTTTTTTGTTTTGTTTTTTTTGGGGGGGGTCCGGTCATGGGGCTAGAACTCTGGACCTGGGCGCTGTCCCTCAGCTCTTCAGCTCAAGGCTAGCGCTCTACCACTTGAGCCACAGCGCCACTTCCAGCTTTTTTCTTATGTGGTGCTGAGGAATCGAACCCAGGGCCTCAGGCATGCAAGGCAAGTGCTCTACCACTGAGCCACCTTCCCAGCCCTGCATTATTTTTTTCAATGGTGAACTTGAGCCCTCATCTTATTCAACAGGCATGTGTTACAAGTGCATTGTTGTTGGTGTTAATGGGAGAATGTATTCCTTCATTGTACTTGGGCCTTTTGTATTGCACTCTTGATATTAAATTAAATGTGTCTTCAAAAAAATTCTCCTTTTCTTGGAGTTGGAGGCATGGCTCAGTTGGTAGAGTGCTAGCCAATGAGCCAAAGCGTCAGGTACTGAGTTCAAGTCCCAGTCTTGGACCAAAAAAAAATTGTCCTGTTCCCAAATCTCCATCCTAGCCTGTATTGTTGGCCTTTCCCTACTTGGAATGGAAAGAATGTCAAGGACCTAAGCACTCACCTGAACAAATCATCTGTAGGCTTTAGGCTCATTAAGATTACATGTTTTTGTTAAAGACTTTCCAGACCTCTGTAAAAATAGAGAAACACTGCTGGACATACATAGCTCATACCTGTAATCCTAGCTAATGAGGAGACTGAGATTGAGAGGACTACAATTGCCTTCTCACGGTGGCTTCAAATAATAATCCTCAGATCTCAACCTCCTAAATTGTTAGATTTACACATATGAGCCACCGGTGCATGGCTTTTTTTATTTTTTTGCCAGTCCTGGGGCTTGAACTCAGGGCCTGGGCACTGTCCTTGAGCTTCTTTTGCTCAAGGCTAGCACTCTACCACTTGAGCCCCAGCACCACTTCTGGCTTTTTCTGTATATGTGGTACTGAGGAATCGAACCCAGGGCTTCATGCATGCTACAAAAGCACTTTTACCACTAAGCCACATTCCTAGCCTGATTTTTTTAATTAATGTGGCCAACTGGTGGTGTGGCTCAATGGTACAAAGTTTGCTTAACATTGTGAGGCCCTGGGTTCCAGTTCCAGCACTGCCAAAAAGAAAAAGTAAAATAAAGAAAGCAATGTTTACAAAGTAAAATGAAGAAACAATATCTTTCCTTCAAGTTCTGAAGGTCTGGATAAAATTTTGATGTGGTACCTCTTCTCTCTCCTCACCTCATATGCTTTGCCATGTTCTCCTGGGTGGAGAGAGTTCTCTGTAGAGGCTGCCATGCTCAGGTTGGACCTTTCTCTGGGCTCTCTTGCTGACAACTCCACACTTTCCAGGTTCTTCAAGCTTTAGGAATCCGTGGTCTCAAATTGAGTTGCTGGGGTCTGAAAGAAGATCCTACAGCCTTCTCTAAGGGGTCTCAGCCAAGGACTCTGCAGAGACTCTAAGCAACTTTGAAAGATAGAGCACATATGCCAGACTCATACAACATGCCACATAAGCATTTTCTGGTGGCCTCAAAGTATAGTTGAATATTGTGGGCAGACAATGTCCCAAAAACATACACTTTGTCTCAAGACAATGAGATATATACTAAATTAATAAAAGATTAAATTCTAGCCCTACCAACTTTTAGCTATGAAACTATTCAAAAGCTCCCTTGGATCAGGGACCTGTGTAGACCATTTATTTTTTATAAAGATATGAGGTAAGTCAATAGATGAATGTTTCAATAAGTGGGGCTGGAACAATTGGATATCTATGACCAAATAAGCATGTGGGGACCTAAATTCCACATGTTATACAAAAATTAACTCACAATGTGTCATTGACAAAAACAGAAAGGAACAAATTATCATCAGTGGAGAATCTCTCCTTTCTCAGTAATGGAAGAAGCATATTAAAAAAAAGCCCTACTAGAAGGAATCATGTTGAGCGAGGTAAGCCAAGAACGAAGAGACAAACAGTACATGGTCTCCCTGATAAGTGGATGATAAATCCAAAATGTTAGGTGATATGACAAAACTAACAGGACTTAAGAAACAAAGAACTCCCACTCATCTGGTTGAACCACTACCAAATATCCCCATGCTGCTGATCACATATATGGTATATAACATGTGAGCACCGTTATATATTACAGACTGTGATAGACAATTTGCTCCAGGAAAGCTAGAATGAACTTGTGACTTTAAACGAGCATCATTATTCCACAATACTGTGAATTACCGGAAATTAAGTAATCACTTAATCACAATCAAAAAAAAAAAAAAAGAACCTTGGGGAAGGGAGGGAGGGAGGGGATGGTAGGGGAAAACAATGGAGGGGGTAACAATGTTCAAGAGGAAGTGTACTCATTACCTCACTCATGTAACTGTAACCCTCTGTATAGTATCTTTACAATAAAAAAATTTTTTTAAAAAAAAGCTCTAAATTTTGCATGACACAATCAACATGATTAAACACTGTTTTTGAACTAAAGTCAGAACACTGCAAAAAATTCACCACAGATTAGGCCATAAATCTCTCATTTCAAGAATGAGCTTAATATAGGCATTTTTCCTCACACAGAAATACTAAGATTAGAAATCCATTAAGATGATAAATTTAGGAAGCCGAGTGGTGGCTCCAGCTGTAATCCTAACACTCAAAATGCTGAGGCAGGAAGATATAGAGTTCAAGGCTAGCCTGAGCTACTTAGCAAGACCCTATGCATCAAAAATAAAAATAATAAAATAAAAACTTGAGGTGATAGAAACCACACTTCCAAATAAGTCCTAGGTAAAAGATATTGTTAACTCTTTAAAATACTAAAAATAGTGCACCAAACCGGTGGGTCTTAAATGGGTCTCAAAGTTCACTTTAAAACCTTAAGGTTGATATTCGAAAATAGAAAGCTTAAAAAATAATGGGCCAATCATCCAACTAAAGTTAGACAAGTGATGCTACCCTGGATCCCACAGAGTCCCCAGCACTCACCCTCCAGGGCCGCTCATTATCTCATCCCTCCCCACAGAGTTGACTCCGCTTGACAACTATCAAGCCGCCTCTTCCGGTCACCACCCTAGGAACGCCCCTTCTCGGGATTTGGCGCTTCGCTCCGAGGTTTAAAGGATTATCTGCGCTTGCGCAAAGCAAATCACAGCGTCAGCACCGGGCTTTGGGGGTGTTGGAGGCTCCTCAACAGCATTGTTAGGCAGAGAACATGGCCGCGCCCAGTTCTGACGGGTTCCATGGAGTACGCCATATTGAAAGTGGATCATTCCGTACGGAGGAGTGGGACGCCAACAAAACTCAGCAGAGATGTGGGGCTGTGTAGCTGGCAGCGGAGAGCAGGGCTGGAGATGATTCTCAGGGCTGGCTCACTACAGGATGGAGGCAGTCCGAATCTATACTCTACAGATCTGTGCAATACTCCTTCGACAAGCTGCGGGGGCCTCTTAGAAAAAAATGGAAAAGTGTTTTCGGTCCTGTAAGCCACAGGAGGAGCTGTGCTAATTGGGGCATGGCTGTGGAGTTTGAATGCTCCCGTAATCTACTCCATCTTCCCATCTGTCTATCTCAACTAAACAGTATTGCCAATAAAAACTTTAATATATCTGTAATGTTCTATCAGTGAAACTTTTGCCAGTTTGCCAAGGGCAAATGCATGTAATCCTACTCACAAGACTGATATCTGAGGATTGTGGTTCAAAGCCAACCAGGTAAAAAATCCCCTGAGATTCTTAACTCCAATTAGGCAGCAGGAAGCTAGAAGTGGAGCTGTGATTCAAGTGGTAAAGTGTCACCATTGAGGGGGAAAAAAAATCTAAGGAATAGCACTCAGGCTCTGATTTCAAGTGGCAGTACCAGCACCCAAAAAGAGAAAATCCACCATTTTAAAATTTCCTCATGATGCCAGGCGCTGGTGGCTCATGCCTGTAATCCTAGCTACTCAGAAGGCTGAGATCTGAGGATCGCGGTTCAAAGCCAGCCTGGGCAGGAAAGACTGTGGGACTCCTATCTCCAATAAACCACCAGAAAACTGGAAGTGGCGTTATAGCTCAAGTGGTAGAGTGCTCGCCTTGAGCTGAAGAGCTGAGGGACAGCACCCAGGCCCAGAGTTCAAGCCCCACGATTGACAAAAAAAAAAAAAATTTCCTCATGATGTAAAATCTATGAAAACTGGGTGTGGTGGGACATACTTATAATCCTAGCAGTTTAGAAGCTGAGACAGAAGGATCAAAACTTGGAAGCCACCCTGGTCTAGTATGTAGTAAGTTCAAGATCAGTCTGAACTGTATAATGAGGCTCTTACTCAAAAGGGCTGAGATGTAGCTCAGTAGTAGAGCACATACCTAACATATGCAAGGCCTGAGTTCAATTCCCCAGCACTGCCGCTCCCCCCTAGAAAAAAACTATCTATATAGTAATAATGTCCTTATTTTACAAACGTAGTCTTAAATATAAGCCTGCTTCTGTCCCATCTTACTTTCAATGTGGAATTCTGGAGATGCCCCTGTCATTCTGAGAGAACTCTTCGTGCCATTCATCTAATAATACAAACCCATACCTGTAATCTTAACTACTCAGCAGACTAAGATCTGAGAATGGAGGTTCAAAATCAGATCATGCAGCAGTCCATGAGACTCGTATCTCCAATTAACTAGCATAAAGCCAGAAGTGGAACTGTGGCTCAAGTAGTAGAGTGCCTGCATTGAGCACAAAAGCTAAGGGACAGTGCCCAGGCCCTGAGTTGAAGCTTCAGGTCAAATTTCAATATGTTCCTACCTGGGGAATCCTCTGAATAGAAGTAAAAGACTCTGTACCCTGCTGAGGCCTTTCTCAATCCTCTGGTGAGAAAAGTAATTGTGTGTGTGTGTGTGTGTGTGTGTGTGTGTGTGTGTGTGTGTGTGTGTGTGTGTGTGTGTGTGTGTGTGTGTGTGTGTGTGTGTGTGTGTGTGCGTGTGCGCACACATGCAGGCTGATCCTGTAACTTGAACTCAGGGCCTGGACACTGTCCCTGAACTTCTTTGTGCTCAAGGCTAGCACTTTACTACTTGAGCCACAGTGCCACTTCAGGGGTTTTCTGAGTAGTTTACTGAAGATAAGAGTCTCACAGACTTTTCTGCCCCAACTGGCTTCCAGTTGTGATCCTCAGATCTATTGACTAGCTACGATTATAGGCATAAGCCACCAGCAGCCAGCTGAGAAAAGTACTTTGGTAAGACCTGGCCAGGATGATGTGTAGACTTTCTGGAACTCTCATTCTATCTACCCTTAGGGGCTGAATTTAACAAACTGGGAATACAAGAGGTCTCCTACTCTAATTGGCCTAAGACATCAGGAACTAGTTTGTAGTTTGACAGATTCATCCATCAATAAGATACACCAGGGAAACAATGTGGCAGCTCACTAAACAAAAGAAAAAAATTGAAATCCTTTAGGATTCTGAGGAACTGAATAATTCAAATTAGATTTAGATGAAGGAGGAGCACCAGGTAGGGCTAGTCTATTAAGTGAACCCAGAGTGCTGTTACCTTGGAAACACTTAAGGTAGATCTTTGATGTTCTGTCTAGAAATTTCATAACTGGAGCTGTGCACCTGGGTTGGAAATCAAGGCTTGCTTTTCTGTGTCTAAGTAGCAGAATCTCCTATAAGAGTCACGCGTTTTGCTTTTACTTATGTATTATTTCAAACAGCAAAGTTTCTGATGGTAGAAAACAGAGTTTCCCAATGATTATAGTACTGCCATAAGGAAGCTCTATTTGGAGACATGGCTCACGTGGTAGAATACCTGTCTAGGCAAGTGTGGGGCTCTGAATTCACCAAAAGAAGAAGAGGGGCTGGGATGTAGCTCAGTGGCAAATTGTTTGCCAAGCAAGTGCAACATCCTGGGTTTGACCCCAGTACCAAAAAAGAAAAGACCAAGAAAAAAAAAAAAAAGAGGGGGAAGAGTCCTTACTTGGAACAGTAGCCACTCAAAATAAGTTTCTTTTTGGCAGTATAGCCATAATGTTCTAGAGAAATGTTTGCTGTTTATTTTGCATTTGGATTTATCCATGTCTATTCTCACATCTTGAATGGCAAGACATTTTTGCCTTCTCTGATAATCCCATATTGCCTTTCTTCTTCAGAATCCCTGGCCTATATCAATATTTGTTGAATAAATGAGAAAAAATAGAAGCAGAAAAAGTACATATGACATGAATACACTAACAGAGTACCAGGAATTATTGTTAATGTTTCTGACATTCATAATGGCATTATACTTATGTTAGAAAAAAGTAAATCTGCTTCAGAAAAGAAGAAACAATACAGCCCGTAGCTAGAAGAAGAAAATGAAAATGCAAGACTGGTGGGGTGCTGGTGACTCATGCCTGTAATCCTAGCTACTCAGAAGGCTGACCTGAGGATCATAGCTCGAAGCCAGCCCAGACAGGAAAGTCTGTGTGACTCTTATCTCCAATTAATCATAGGAAAGGCTAGAACTGGCACTGTGGCTCAAGTGGTAGAATACTAGCCTTGAGTAAAAGGAGCCTAGGGACTGCACCCAAGCCCAGAGTTCAAGCCTTAGGCTAACAGAAAACAAAAGGTGAGGCTGTCTGCTAAAAGCAAGAGTTGGAGAGTATATGTACACATTAGATATTATTTGCATGATTAGAAGAATGGAAATCAGCCAGTGGTTCACAATTATAATGCTAGCTACTAAGGAAGCTGAGACATGGAGGATAAAGTTTTGAACCCATTACAGGCAAAAAAAAAAAAATCCTGAAGACTCCATCTTCAGTTAACTAGCAAAATGCCATACTGGAAGCCAGGCACCAGTGGCTCACAACTATAATCCTCACTACTCAGGAGGATCATAGTTTAAGGCCAACCCAGGCAAAAAAGTCTGTGAGACTCTTACCTCCAATTAATTGCCAGAAAGCCAGAAGTGGAGCTGTGGCTCAAGTGATAGTGTACTAGCCTTGAGGACAAGACCTCAAGGAAAGTGCCAAGGCCTTGAGTTTAAGCTCCTGGACTAGCAAAAAATGCCAAACTGGAGGTGTGGTTCAAATGGTAGAGCACCAGCTGTGAGTAAAAAAGCCAAGCCAGAGCACAAAGCCCTGTATACCAGCTCTGGTACCAGCACACACAAAAGAATAGTTAACTATTTCTTCTTTTTACTCTTCCCATTTCCTGGAACTCATTTTGATAAAAACTATTTTGTATTATTAGAAACACATAGGCATTGTGCCTTTGTGTTCCTCCCCTAAGACTATCCTCCTTTCAGTTTGTGTGAATGTCAAGAGTCATGCATAATTTATTATGTCCCAGTGTATTTTCAATCTAGCTTCTGCAAAACATGCACTGTTTGTTTCTGTGAGCTTGGCTTACACCATTCTCTCTTATAGTGAATATTCACATGCCTCCCAATCCACTAAGTGTAGTTTTAGGAGTAAATCTAAGAGAGATACTTGTGAAAGAAACCTAAATGTCAGGCTGGGAAGGTGGCTCAGTGGTAGAGCACTTGCCTTGCATGCCTGAGGCCCTGGGTTCAGTTCCTCAGCACCACATAAGCAAAAAGAAAAAAGCTGGAAGTGGCGCTGCGGCTCAAATGGTAGAGTGCTAGCCTTGAACTGAAGAGCTAAGGGACAGCGTCCAGGCCCAGAGTTCAGGCCCCATGACCGGACCCCCCCCCCCAAAAAAAAGAAAGAAACCTAAATGTCTATGACTTTTGATTTACAGCAACAAAATGAGTCAGAGTGATCCAAGACAGTGCTTATCAATATGGAGGAAAATTAAGGAGAAAAACTGTAATCCCAAGAGACTATATAAGGCATAGATCACTAGTTTTGAGTGGAAAAAAACTAAACTAAACTAAGGGAGAACGTGAGGCCCTGAGTTCAATTCCCAGTTCCAATACAAAAATAAGTAAATAAAGCATAATCCATGTATATAAATCTACAAGCCACTAATATAATGATTTAGGATTTATGTGTACAATACCATCAGAGAAGACTGAAAGAGAGAGGGGGAAGAGGGCAACTGGGATAGGTGGGGATTAATTAATTCTAAAGCCATACTTTTTCTTCTGATGTTAGAGGCAGAAGTACTAATTATATTACTGAAAACAGTTAAATCAATTGAGAAAATTAAAATGTTAGATAAACCTGCTTTGAGAGAGGGGGAGAGAGGGGGGAGGGAGGGAAGGAGGGAGAGGGAGAGGGAGAGGGAAAGGAAGAGAGGGGGGAGAAGGGGGGAGGGAGGGAGGGAGAGGGAGAGGGAAAGGGAGAGAGGGGGAGACTGTATGTGTTTGGAGAAAAGTACTGTCCCTTGAGTGGGGCAAAAAAAATCTTTGGTTCCAGACCAGAGACACCATCTAATGTCAGGATGAGCAGGGAGCAGGACCTTATAGCCATGATCTGCCTTGGCCAAAGATGCTCTGGCCCCTTGGTGGTGCTCTGGACCCATCTTGGGCATCCATTTAAATGTCCCTTCAAAGATATTTCTTCTCTGGTTCATTCCAACAGTCAATTCTTCACCGTGCTTCCCTTTTCTTCATATCCTTCCTCTTGATTGGAAATTGTCTTACTGGTATACTGTTTGCTCATTTTTCCCCCTGGCTGGTCCTGCAGTGATTTTTTTGTGCCCGTCCTGGGGCTTAAACTCAGGGCATGAGTGCTGACCTGAGCTATTTTCCCTCAAGTCTATTGCTCTACTACATGAGCCACAGCTCCACTTCTGGCTATTTTGGTAGTTAACTGGAGGTAAGAGTCCCATGGAAGAATGGGAATGTGGCTTAGTGGGAGAGTGCTTGCCTAGCATGCATGAAGCCCTGGGTTTGATTCCTCAGTACCACTTACACAGAAAAGGCCAGAAGTGGCGCTGTGGTTCAAGTGATAGAGTGCTAGCCTTGAACACAGAGAGGCTCAGGAACAGTGCCCAGGCCCTGAGTTTAAGCCCCAGGACTGGCAAAAAAAAAGTCCTATGGACTTTCTTGCCTGAGCTGGCTTTGAATCATGATCCTCAGATCTCATCCTCCTGAGTAACCAGGATTACAGGCTGAGCCACAGTACCCGGCCCTACAATAATTTCTCCATCTCACATCTATGGAGTAATCAACTACTTTATTTTTCCACACCAATGTCATCTTTTTTCCTGAAGGGCTAGGGATAAAACTAAGTGTCTTACATATGCCAGGTGAGCACTCTATCACTGAGCTCCATCTCCACCCCTCAGTCCTTTTCTTTTTTATTTGACCGTTTTTGGTTGAGGTACTTGTGTTTGAACTTAGAGCCTTGTGCTAGCTAGGCAGGTGCTCTACCACTTGAGCCTTGCCTTCAGCGCTCTGGCAATTGTTATTTTGAAATAGTCTTTTGCTTATTCCCTGGTACAGCCGGGACTGCAATCCTCCTATTTATGGTTCCAGGATAGTTGTAGTGGTAAGAGATCTCATCCTCAACAGGAAGCCAATGAGACACTTAGGTTCTGCAATCTTATTCAAGGACACACTCAAGTGACCTAAAACTTCCTCTATGCCCCACTCCTTAAAGGTCCCATCACTTCCCACAACATCACACTGGAAATCCAACTTCCAATATATAAACCTTGAGGGGATGAACTATAGCAAAAATACTTGCTGGATGCATGTATTTGGGATTATTTCAGGGACTTTTAGAAGCCAGGTCATTATCTTCTTGGAAAAGTAACTAGCAATCAATGTGAATTTTCATTGAGTCTATGTCATAGCCAGGTGTGGGTGGTTCACACCTGTAATCCTAGCTACTCACAAGGCTGAGATTTGAGGATCAGGGCTTGAAGCCATGAAGCCATCTTGGGCAGGAAAGTCTGCCAAACTCTTACCTTGAGCGAAAAAGCTCAAGGAGAGTGCCCAGGTCCTGAGTTCAAACCCCATGGCAGACCAAAAAAAAAAAAAAAAAAAGAACTCTACACTACGTCGTGTTTGGTTAATTTTTCAGTAGATCTCTGGTCCTCAGAATCTGGAGCCTGTAGTAACTAATGATCCATAGTCTACACTGGTAGAAGACTGGTGGACACTTGGTGTGGGCATACTGGTCTCATGCCTGTGGAATTTGGAAGTGTGAGTTTATGTTCTTCCAAAGAGGTTCAGCTACACTGGTTGCCCTAAATGTACACACGAAACATGGCAACCCTATAACCTAAGCCTTCTGAAGAGAACAAGAAACAAAGTAATGTTTATTAGGAGTTGATCCTTTAGAGTATGAGTGTTGCTTAGACTATGAGAGTGATTATAAAGTGGTTGACAGTGTTAAAGTCAGACCCAAGAGATCTGAATTGAATCCTGTCCTCCTTTCTAGTTTTATGACTTCCAGCACATGACTTCAGATATATGTGGCTCAAGTGGTAGTGTGCTAGCCTTGAGCACAGACAGGCTCAGGGACAGTGCCCAGGCCCTGAGTTCAAGCCCTAGGACTGGCAAAAAAGGCCATTCTTTGCAAGTTCTATTTGCATCATCTAAAATCAGTGGGCTGGGAAGGTGGCTCAGTGGTAAAGCACTTGCCTTGCATGCATGAGGCCCTGGGTTCCATTCCTCAGCACCACATAAGCAAAAAGAAAAAAGCCAGAAGTGGCGCTGTGGCTCAAGTGGTAGAGCGCTAGCCTTGAGCTGAAGAGCTGAGGGACAGCGCCCAAGCCCAGAGTTCAGGCCTCATGACTGGACCCCCCCAAAAAAATGAAAAAACAAATAAAATCAAGCCCGAGCAGGTGCAAATAGCTCATGAGTAATCCTACCTATGCAGGAAACTGAGATCTGAAGATTGTAGTTCAAAGCCAGTCCACACAGGAAAGTCCATGAAAATCTTATCTCCAAAAGTCGAATGTGGAGCTCAAGCAGTACAACACCATCCTGGAGCAAAAAAGCCAAGTAAGAGCAAAAGCCCTTGAGTTCAAGCTCCAGTTACCATTATTTTAAAAAGAGCCACTGGGTGTGGTGGCGCATGCCTATAATCCTAGCTACTTGGGGTGCTAAGATCTGAGGATGTCTGTTCAAAGCCAGCCCTGGTGGGAAAGTTTGTGAGACTCTTATCTCCGATTAACCACCATAAAACTGGAAGTGGCACTGTGGCTCAATGTGGTAGAGTGTTGGCCTTGAACAAATGAGCTCAGGGACAGGACCCAGGCCCCTAGTTCAAGCCCCATGACCAATCGGGGAAAAAAGCATAAAAGAGTACATAGTAAAATATCTATCTATCTGTCTGTCTGTCTGTCTGTCTATCTATCTATCTATCTATCTATCTATCTATCTATCTGTCTATCTAACCTACATTCATCTCTACTCCTCACCATTTTCCTCCCCAGTGAATACCAATGTTGATGGTTTCTTAGGATTCCTTCCAAAATATCTAGAAAGATAACATATTTTTAAATTGTCTAGTCTATGTCTTCTCTTCTAGATCTTTTTTTTTTTTTTGGTCGTGGGGCCTGAACTCTGGGCCTGGGCGCTGTCCCACAGCTCTTCAGCTCAAGGCTAGCACTCTACCACTTGAGTCACAGCGCCACTTCCCATTTTCTGAGTGGTTTATTGGAGATAAGAGTCTCACAGACTTTTCCTGCCTCGGCTGGCTTTGAACCGTGATCCTCAGATCTCAGCCACCTGAGTAGCTAGGATTATAGGCGTGAGCCACCGCACTGCCTTCTAGATCTTTTTTTTTTTTTTAATCCTTATGGAGACTGAGCCAAGCAAAGGTTCTTGATGCCTGTAATCCTAGCTACTCAGGAGGCTGAGATCCGAGGATCTCCATTCAAAGCCAGCCCTGGCAGGAAAGTTTGTAAGACTCTTATCTCCAATTAACCACCCGAAAACTAGAATTGACTCAAAGTGGTAGAGTGCTAGCTTTGAACAAAGGAACTCAGGGACAGTGCCCAGACCTTGAGTTCAAGCCCCACAGCCAACCAAAAAAAGGAGATTAGTAGTATTTTATTTTTAATTTTTTTGGTGCTGGGGATCAAACCCAAAGCCTCATGTATGCTAAGCAAGCACTGTACCACCAAACTATATCCTAGCCCTACATTAGTTTTTTAAATGAAAAGGTAGAGACCAATTAAAGTATTGGAATTATTAGGATAAGTAAATGAGAGTCTTTTGTTTCTGTAGGATTCTGAGTGTTGAAAATAATTCAGTGAAACAGATTGTTTGTGGGAGGAGAAGACAGTGAAAACCAAAAAGAAAAAGGTTTTGTTCATTACAATGTGATCAGCTATTATTTAAACACTACCAAAGGATTCATGCCCCTGAAATGTTGGCATGTGAGATCCTATGCTGCTTCTGGACTCTGCCAGCCAGAAGGCCACAGAACAGACTGTGCCATTGGCTCTCTAGAACAAAAGTACCTCTTCTTGAGCCAGGTGCCAGTGGTTCACACCTATAATCCTAGCTACTCAGGAGACTTAGATATGAGGATCACAGTTCAAAGCCAGCCTGGGCAGGAAAGTCTAGAAGACTCTTATTTCCAATAGACCAAAAAAAAAAAAAAAAAAAACCACCAAAACCAAACCAAACCAACAACAACAACAGAAGTAGAGCTGTGGCTCAAGTTTTAGAATGCTAGCCTTGAGCAAAAAAGCTCAGGGATAGGGCCCAGGCCCTGAGTTAAACCTCCAGGACCAGCACAAAAAATGTTGAATTGAGAGATACAAAATACAAACGAAAGTGAAATAGATACACTTGATCTCTTACACTGGCTGGGAATAGGTCAGTGTCTGTACAGCCCTGAAAGCACAAGCCTGAAAATGTCCTCCCATTAGTCAGAACAGTTTACAACTAGAACCCAGAAAGACCCATGTGGCTACAGCTGAAACCTCTGCATTGGTGAATGACATGATCATGTAGAGTGCTGGCATCGGCATCTTTTGTTTATGTATTATTGGTCATGAGGCTTGAACTTAGGGCCTGAGCACTGTCCCAGAGCTCTTTTGCTCAAGGCTAATGCTCTACCACTTTGAGCCACAGCTCCACCTCCAGTTTTCAGATGGTTAATTGGAGATAAAAGTCTCAGAGGGCTGGGAAGGTGGCTCAGTGGTAGAGCGCTTGCCTTGCATGCATGAGGCCCTGGGTTCGATTCCCCAGCACCACATAAGCAAAAAGAAAAAAAGCCGGAAGTGGCACTTTGGCTCAAGTGGTAGAGCGCTAGCTTTGAGCTGAAGAGCTGAGGGACAGCGCCCAGGCCCAGAGTTCAGGCCCCACGACTGGACCAAAAAAAAAAAAAAAGAGTCTCACAGACTTTTCTGCCTGGACTGGCTTTGAACTGAGATCCTCATATCTCAGCGCCTCAGGATTACAAGAGTGAGCCACCAGCACCTGGCATTGGCATCTTCTCTGTAAAATTCCAGGTATTAAATACTTTAGGATTTCTAGACCATTTTATCTCTTTGGCAACTATTCAGCTTTCCGCTGTAGCTTGAAAACAGTCACAGATGATAAACCATTATTACCTGGGCACTGGTAGCTTTGACCAAAAAAAACCCAGGGACAGCACCCAGGCCCTGTGTTCTAGCCCCACACATACATTCTCAAAAAGTTACTATCAGAAACTGAAATTTGACCTTCATATAGTAATCTATTTGTGCTTAATTTGTGCTTTTTTTGGTGCCAGTACTGGGACTTGAATTCATGGCCTGGGTGTTGTCCCTGAACTTCTTTTTCTTTTTTTTGTTGGTTGTGGGGCTTGAACTCTGGGGTTGGGTGGTATCCCTCAGCTCTTCAGCTCAAGGAGAGCACTCTACCACTTGAGCCACAGTGGCACTTCCGGAGAGAAGAGTCTCTTGGGCTTTCCTTCCCAGGCTGGCTTTGAACTGTGATCCTCAGATCTCAGCCTCCAAAGTAGCTAGGATTACAGGCTTGAGCAACTGGCCCCTGACTGTTCCTGAACTTCTTTTGCTCAAGACTAGCACTTTATCACTTGAGCCACAGCTCAACTTCTGGCTTTCTGGTAATTTATTTTAGAGATAAGAGTCTCATAGACTTTCCTACCCTGGCTGGCTTTGAACCATAATCCTTAGATCTAGCCTCCTGAGTAACTAAGATTATAAGTATGAGCCACTGGTACCCAGCTATGGACCTCTCACTTTTTCCTTTTTCTTTTTCACTCAAGGCTGACACTCTACCATTGGAGCTATACTTCCATTTAAAGGTTTTTTTGGTGGTTAGATATTAAGAGTCTCAGACTTTTTTTGCACAGACTGGCTTTGAATTGTGATCTTCAGATCTCTGCCTCCCGAGTAGCTAATCCTAGCTAATCCAGGAGTGAGCCAACAGTGACACACACACACACACACACACACACACACACACACACACACACACACACACACACACACACACGCCAACTGGTGAATTTGAATGAAGGCTCTGAGGATTCACTAGCAACTGATCTGTAAGTATGAAATATAAATTAATGGGCTGGAGTTGGAAGCATGGCTCAGTTGGTAGAGAGCTAGCTAATAAGCCAAAGCAGCATATATCAAGTTTGAGTCCCCATTTCAGACCTCAAAAAAAAGGGGGGGGCTGGGCACTGGTAGCTCATACTTCTAATCTTAATTCTCAGGAGGCTGAGAACTGAGGATTGAAGTTTGAAGCCAGTCTGGAAAGGAAAGTCCATAGACTCTTATCTCCAATTAATCACCAAAGAAGCTGAAAGTGGAACTGCAGCTTATGTGGTATAGCACTAGCTTTGAGCAAAAAGGCCCAGGGACAGTTCCCAGGCCCTGAGTTCAAGCCCCGGGACTGTCACACAAAAAATATAAAATTAAAGTTGGAAACATTTAAGCAAAAAAAGTTTTTTTGTGAAATGTTAGTAGACTTGGACAGATTCCCTCTCCAACCCACCAGACATATGCTTTTTTCTACCAAATAGACATTTTCTCTCTTCTCATAAAACATGGTTTTGATTAACTAGGTAATATTTTTCTAACCACTTAGTGTTTGTTAAAGCACATTAAATATAACTTTAATCACACATGAGATTTAAAGGTAACTCAATGTTTCCAAGTACCTTGGTCCAAGGGCAAGACATTTGATTTGCTCAGGTTTGGGGCATCTAAGGGGCAAACCTGTACACACAAAAATCCTTGCTTTACAAACAATATAGCACACATGGCCCGGAAGACTTC
This sequence comes from Dipodomys merriami, assembly GCF_024711535.1. Taxonomy (NCBI): domain Eukaryota; kingdom Metazoa; phylum Chordata; class Mammalia; order Rodentia; family Heteromyidae; genus Dipodomys; species Dipodomys merriami. The sequence continues at coordinate 85,750,492 of NW_027204492.1, forward strand.
CTTGGTAAGAGTGCTGCAGGTGGGAACAGCATTTAGGGAATCCTGGCATCCCTTTTCTCTCCCAGGCTCATGCCTTCACTTGCTGGATATTATTGTTTGAAAATCTAGTACAGGAAAGAAATGTATTCAGTCACTCTAGAGCATCAAAACAAATTCATTGAAAACTTATAGGCTTAAATAAAAACATATGCATTGGCTAGGCATGTTGATACACACCTGGAATCACAGCCACTAGGAGGAAACCGAGAAGGATGACAGTTTGAGGCAGCTGAAGACAAAGACAAAATCCTATCTGAAAAACAAATTTAAAGAAAAGATCTGAGTGGGCAGGGCATGACCCAAGTGGTAGAGAACTTGCCCATCCTGAGGATCGCAATCTCCACTAGGAAAAAACAAAAAACACAGGAACAGGTATTAGAGACTTTTTCTAACTACAAGTTAGGTTAACAGATCCTCCATGGAGATCTTCAACAACAGTCCATTCTACTATTAAGTAAGACATAGAGCTTTGCCAGTCTTCACTTGTTCTCCAATTGTGAATTGCTAGTCACATCACAGGAATCATCAAAGAGGAATTTTAGTAAATTTGTTTTCACTTGAAAAAGAACTGGGGCTGGGAAGGTGGCTCAGTGGTAGAGCGCTTGCCTTGCATGCCTGAGGCCTTGGGTTCGATTCCTCAGCACCACAAAAACAAAAAGAAAAAAGCCGGAAGTGGCACTGTGGCTCAAGTGGTAGAGCTCTAGCCTTGAGCTGAAGAGCTGAGGGACAGCGCCCAGGCCCAGAGTTCAGACCCCATGACCGGAACCCCCCCCCCCAAAAAAAAAAAGAAAAAAGAAAAAAAAACTGTTCTGGTGCTGGGGTTTGAACTCAGGGCCTGGACAGTACAGTGCTCTTACCACTTGAACCAGTTTCACTTTCAGCTTTTTTTGGTGGGGGGGGGGGGTGATTAATTGGAGATAAAGAGTTTCAAGGACTTTCTGCCCAGGCTGGCTTCAAACTGTGATCCTCAGATTTCAGACTGCCTGGGCTGGCTTCAATCCTCAAATCTCAGCCACCTGAGTAGCTGGAATTACAGGCATGAACCACAGGCTCCAGGCCATTTACAAATACTTAAGTGCTCAACTGATTCCCATAACTGGGAGTAAAACCCAAACTTCCTTTATTAAAAATAAAAATAATGTATCTTTCCCTGCAGACTTGAACCATAATGAAGTCATTGATTGATGGTGGTACTAGAGGTTTTTTGGTTTTTTTGGGGGGGGGGGGGTCCAGTCGTGGGGCCTGAACAAGGCTAGCACTCTACCACTTGAGCCACAGCGCCACTTCCGGCTTTTTTTTTCTGCTTATGTGGTGCTGAGGAATGGAACCCAGGGCCTCATGCATGCAAGGCAAGCGCTCTACCACTGAGCCACCTTCCCAGCTCGGTACTAGAGTTTGAACTCAGGATCGCTCCCCTCACCTTGCTAGGGAGAGGCTCTACTATTGAGCCACGCCCCCAAGCTGAAAAACACCATGAATTCTGGCCAGTTTGGAGGCCCTCCTGTTTTTTTGTTTTTTTTTTTTTTTGGTCGGTCTTGGGGCTTGAACTCTGGGCTTGGGTGCTGTCCCTGTGCTCTTCAGCTCAAGGCTAGCACACTACCACATGAGCCACGGCGCCACTTCTGGTTTTCTGAGTAGTTTATTGGAAATAAGAGTCTCACGGACTTTTCTACCTAGGCTGGCTTTGAATCGTGATCCTCAGATCTCAGCCTCCTGAGTAGCTAGGATTACAGGCGTGAGCCATCGGCGCCTGGCCTTGCTTTTTAAATGATAAATACTTTATTCCCTCGCCCTAATTCCACCTATGCGTCCTGTCTCAGCCCCCAACCCCTCCAAAGCTCATTAAACTGCACCACCACCCCCCACCTGCTAAACATAGTCCCCACAGACTCCAAGCGCCGATTTCGAAGTACACCACTGGGCTTTCTAAGGCTACACAGCCGGGGCTTCCACGCTCTGCAGTCTTCCGTGACCTCAGCAATTCCGTGAAGTCCCGCCTCTGTCCTCTTCCCTTTGGTCGGTCTTCTTCCGTTCGGAATGTCCCCTTCCCCGTCTGGCTATCTGGTTGGCCAGCGTGTTTGCCTACGTCATTTACCCGCGCCTCCCGGAAGCCGCGGTTCACACCAACAATTCTTATTGCCGACGGGCCTGAGGTAAGGGGCGCATGTGGGTGTCCCGGGTCAATAAGTCCCGAAGTTGAGATGGGAAGAATTCGGAATCTCCAAACATTAGCCGAATGAGTCTATTCCTAATATTGAGAGGGCAGAGATAGGTGTGCCTAAGATAAAACGAGTGGTTAATGTGGCCTTTCCCCCTCCTCACTCCCCAGGAGCCCATTATGGCGACGCCCCCTAAACGCCGGGCTGTGGAAGCCACGGGGGAAAAAGTGCTGCGCTACGAGGCCTTTATCAGTGACGTGCTGCAGCGGGACTTGCGGTGAGGGACAGCGCGGGAGGTGGGGCATTCGGAACATTCCACGTGGTGGGTTGGGCGTTCTGAATTAGGGCCAAGCCATCGGATTGGTGGGCAAAGCAAACGAAAGAGGGGTGACATCCAGGGTACATTTTGGATGGAACTTGATGTTCTTAGCAGAATGGCCTTTGATACTACTTATCAGATAGAGCTGGCGCTCCAGAACCAGAGTTCTTGGGGTAGTCCTGGCTTAGCCATGTCAACACAGCGCACTCTACCTGGCCATTCTGTACCTCACAAACGTGCCTCATCTGTAACATGGGGTAGTTTGTGAAACTTCATTTGGTGGTTTGCGGTTTCTAACAGTGGTCAATCCTTGTTAAAAAAAAAAAAAAAGTAGCAGGGGGCTGGCTAGGGAGGTGGCTCAGTGGTAGAGTGCTTGCCTTGCATGCATGATGCCCTGGGTTCGATTCCTCAGCATCACATAAGCAGAAAGAAGCCGGAAATGGCGCTATGGCTCAAGTGGTAGAGCGCTAGCCTTGAGCTGAAGAGCTAAAGGACAGCACTCAGGCCCAGAGTTAAAGCCTCATGACTGACCAAAAAATAAAAAATGTAGCAGAAGTCAAATGGCCACAGATACCACTCAGGACACCGAGGCAAGAGTATTGAGACCAGTCTGGATTACAGAGAGACCTTGTCAAAATGTTTTTAAAATAGAATTTAAGGGGCTGGGAAGGTGGCTCAGTAGTAGAATGCTTGCCTTGCATGCATGAGGCCCTGGGTTCGATTCCTCAGCACCACATAAGCAGAAACAAAGGGAAGTGGCTTTGTGGCTCAAGTGGTAGAGCACTAGCCTTGAACTGAAGAACAGCGCCCAGGCCCAGAGTTCAGGCCCCATGAACGACAAAAAAAAAAAAAAAAAATAGACTTTAACTGATGGCTGAAACACAAGAGATTCATTAATTGTGAAAACTTAAAGCAGCTGGGCTGGTAGCTGAAGCCTATAATTTAGCTACTTAAGAAGCTGAGATTTGGAAGGTTGTGGTTCAGAACCATCACAGGCAGAAAGGTCCACAAGAGCTCATCACCAAAAAACTGGGCTGGACTCATGCTCAAGTGGTAGAGTGCAGGCCATGAATAAGAAAGCCCATTGATTTTGAGCCTGAGCTCAGGTTCCAGTAATGGGAGAAAAAAAAAGCATTGCTGTAATCTCAGCAAGTGTTCAGAAGTAGGACTTGGTGAGCATCCTAAAAGGTGGAGGATATTTCAGGGTTGAGGGTGGGCCATTTTGATTGGCATGAGGCCTTGGAAAATATAATAGTGATAAATAGTTGGCATTATTCTAAGTGCATTGTGGGAAGAAATGATCCTAAGGATTCTTACTGGGGTTGGGAGTTTAGCTCAGCAGAAGGGTGCCCCCCTGGCGAGCACAAGGCCCTGGGTTCAGCCCTCAGCCCTGGGGAGGAAAAAAGCTACAAAAGACTAAGGATTCTTACTAAGAAATATTGTCATCTCTGTTTTATAATTGTGGAAACTAAGTCCCAAACAGGTTTATTACTTGCCAAAGTCACACAGCTAGTAAATAATACAGCTCAGATTTACACCCAGGCAGTTTGACCCAGAGTCCAAACTTAACATAAGAACTAAAATGTGTATTTTGTTTTGGAAATAGGGTCTCATTATGTAGGCCAGTCTGGTCTCAAACTTGGGATTCTCCTACCTAAGCCTCTTGAGTTCTGATATTGCAAGAATGTAACTCCATGCTTGGCTTAGAATGCCTGTTAGGGCATAATGTGAGATTTTTCTAAAAGGAATAGTGCCTATGAGTTTGTATTTTCATCCTATCAGAAAAGTATTGGACCATCGAGACAAAGTATATGAGCAGCTGGCCACATACCTTCAGCTGAAAAATGTCATTGAGCGACTCCAGGTAAAGACTTCTGGGTAGGGTATCGGTTTTTATTTGGAAAAAGTGGAATAAATAAGCAAGATGGGAAGAGAAACCCCAGATCAAAACCTGTTAATGGACTAAGAAATTGACCAATGACCCCTACCTCTTTTTCCCTGGCCCTACAGGAAGCTAATCACTCGGAGTTATATATGCAGGTGGATTTGGGCTGTAACTTCTTCGTTGACACAGTGGTGTAAGTGTCTTCCCACCTCTCTGAGTTCACAGGGCTAAGCTTACCTTTTCCTTCATACAGTAAATACTCTTTTAGTGTCTTCTGTGTACCAAGCACTATGCTTTTATACGTCATCAGAATATGAGCCAGATGCTGGGGATGTAACAGTGAATAAAATAGGTCAAAAATCCTTGCCCTTCCAATGCCTCAGTTTGGGGAAGGGGAGGTAGTAAAAAACAAAGGAACTGTATACTTTGCTACACAGTAAGTAATAAGGACTTCTGATACATCCTCCGACTTCTTTTCTCAGCTCAGATACTTCACGCATCTATGTAGCCCTGGGATATGGGTTTTTCCTGGAGTTGACACTGGCAGAAGCACTCAAGTTTATTGATCGTAAGAGCTCTCTCCTCACAGAGTAAGTCTTGCTTGAGGATAGTGTCTAAAAACACCAATATTGACCAGAGATGTAGCTCACTAGTATAGTGCATGCCTAGAATGCTTGAGGCTCTGAGTTCCATCCACAGCAACACACATATATAACACAAAAATGCTACCATTTTCAACACTCTTCCCCATGGCTACCTGGGTTGTTACTTGGGGATGATGAAGGCGGGGATACATAGTTCCACCCCAGATGTGGCACATAATTAACACCCAGTAAATGGTTTTTGTGTTGTTGGTTCACAAAAATATTTATTGAGCATCTCTTATATACCAGAATGTGTTTGGTGGTAGGAATGAAGACGGGTACAAGACAAAGTCTTAGAAGGCTTACATTCCAGAGGGACTATCCTGTCCTACATAGTTCATTTATGAGCAGGAACATGTGGTTGCAGCCTGTATGTCAGCAACAATAAAACAAGTTATCTCTCACATCATGTTCTGCTGGTTTTCCTGCTCTTACTTAATGGTTGCACCTGATGACAAATACAGTGGTCTGTCTGCCTGCAGGGCATGTTTCATATGGCTTCCTTCCTTCTCTGTTGTCTTGAATATTAGTCTTTTTGTGACATAATGTGTGTGTGTGTGCGCGCGCGCGCGCGAGTGCATGCGTGCGTGTGTGCGTTTTTGTGTGTGTGTGTGTGTGTCCTGCGGCTTGAACTCAAAACCTAGCCAATATCCCTAAGCTTCTTTTGCTGAAGACTAGCACTGTACCACCGGAGCCACAGTCCTACTTCTGGGTTTTTGATACCTTACTGGATATAAGAATCTCATGGACTTTTCCTTCCCCAGGCAGACTTCCATCTGTGATCATCAGCTCTCAGCCTCCTGAGTAGCTAGGATTACAAGTGTGAGCTACCTGCACCCAGCTGTAACCTAACTTTTATTACTTTTAAAAAGCGCTCTTGACTCCTCTGTGTTTTCTCCCCACTCCCCTCTCTCCTGTAAATACCCTATAAATATCACCTCCCAATATGTAATTTCTTTTCTTTCTATCTTCTTCCTTCCTTCCTTCCTTCCTTCCTTCCTTCCTTCCTTCCTCTTTCTTCCTTTCCTTTTCTTCTTTTCTTTCCTTCTTTCTTTCCTTCCTTCCTCTTTCTTCCTTTCCTTTTCTTCTTTTCTTTCCTTCTTTCTTTCCTTCCTTCCTCTTTCTTCCTTTCCTTTTCTTCTTTTCTTTCCTTCTTTCCTTTTCCTTCCTTCCTTCCTTCCTTCCTTCCTTCCTTCCTTCCTTCCTTCCTTCCTTCCTTCCTTCCTTCCTTCCTTCCTTCCTTCCTTTCTTTCTTTCTTTCTTGTCCTGGGGCTTGAACTCCAGGCCTAGATGCTGTCCCTGAGCTTCTTCTGCTCAAGGCTAGCACTCTACCACATGAGCCACAACATCATTTTCAGCTTTTTCTGAGTAGTTTATTGGACATGAGAACCTTGCAGACTTCCAGCCTGGGCTGGCTTTGAACCACGATCCTCAGATCTCAGCCTCCTGAGTAGGATTACAAGCATGAGACTCCAGCACCTGGCTTACACTGTAATTTCTTTCATTTGTTGTTTCCTCCAATTAGGTTATATGTTTAAAAAAAAATTTTTTTTTGCACTGCTGGGACTCAAACCCAATACATCTTGTGTGCTGGGCAATGGAGCTACGCAAAGTCCAGGTTACAAGCTTTATAAAGGGAGAAAATTTTTGTCTATGCCCCAACTGACCAAATTATTACACAATATATAGTAGACTGGTGAAGAAGTTTGTAAGGGCATACTGGAAGTAAATTAAAATGGTAATAGAAGCAGGTTGATGTGGTAGTGATGGGGAGAGAAAGGATGGCCTCCAGGTAAATTTAGGTTTGGAGCAGGGAACAGCATTTGGGATTGTGGATGAAGGCTTTGAAATGTACATAGGGAAGTCTTCCAGAGGAAGTGACATTTGATTGAGTGAACAAGCCATGGGGAAGAGCATTCCTAGGAAAGGGGACATTGTCTAGCATGGTAAAGAAACTGCCAAGTAAAGCAAGCATGGCTTAAATGGAGGAATACACACAGACAACCTCTCATAGTGTGACTACTAATCTAAAATTTTTCCTTGGCTATGTTTATTCCTACATTCATTTCTGTAATCCACTTCTGGATTTTTTAACTGGTTAATTGGGCTTAGGATTTTTGCTGGTTAATTAGACATATAAACTTATCTGCCCAGGCTGGCTTCAAACTGTTATTCTCTGATCTCAGCCTCTTTAGTAAGATTACAGTCATGAGCTACTGGCTGTTTGCTCCAAGTCCAGTTCTTTTTTTCTTTTTTGGTAAGTCATGGGGCTTGAACTCTGGGCCTGGGCACTGTCCCTCAGCTCTTAAACTCAAGGGGAGCACTCTACCACTTGAGCCACAGCACCACTCGTGGAGATAAGAGTCTCATGGGCTTTCCTGCCCAGGCTGGCTTTGAACCGTGATCCTCAGATCTTAGCCTCCTGAGTAGCTAAGATTATAGGTGTGAACCACCATCGCCTCACCCAGTTTTTATAATATATCTGTGTCACAATTCCTAGGCCTTTCTCATATATTTAAAATTTTTGAGGCTTTTTAACTTTCCTTCCAATGAGGTATTTGCCAGTGTCCACTCTTTTATCTAATTTTTTTTTTTTTTGTCGGTTGTGGCGGCTGAACTTTGGGCCTGGGCACTGTCCCTTAGCTCTTAGCTCAAGGCTAGTACTCTACCACTTGAGCCACAGTGCCACTTCCGGCTTTTTCTGCATACATGGTGCTAAGGAATTGAACCCAGGGATTCATGCATGCAAGGCAAACACTCTACCACTGAGCCACCTTCCCAGCATCTTTTATCTAATTTTTTTCACTATATTGACCTGGTCTATTAGTGTAATGGAAAATTATGTCTGACTTTCATATTGCTATATTACAATTAATAAAGCTTCATCTTTCAAAGAGTAAGGATTTGAGTCTATATCACTAACCCTACTTTTTAAACTTTAATACTTCAAAGTAACTTTCTAGTTACTTTATGTAAACAAAATAACCTGCAGTTCTTATGTTTTAGCATATTTGTTTGGAGAGGGGAGTCTCTGTATTTTTTATTGATTAGAAGTATATCTCCATATCTCATAAATATGGAATTACTGAAGCAGTATAACATGACTATTTCATTAAATCAGTAGTAATAGATTAAAGCAACCTTTTTGTGTACCACTGGTAATTAATGAGTTTTCATTTTTCTCCCTTCCTTCCTTCCTTCTTTCCTTCCTTCCTTTCTTTCTTTCCTCTTTCTTTCTCTTTCTTTCTTTCTTTCTTTCTTTCTTTCTTTCTTTCTTTCTTTCTTTCTTTCTTTCTTTCTTTCTTTCTTTCTTTCTTTCTTTCTTTCTTTCTTTCTTTCTTTCTTTCTCCCTTTTTGCCTTTTTTGGTGCTAAGGACTGAACCCAGGGCATGCACATACTAAGTTCTACCAATGAACTATGCCTCTAATCCTCTCCTCTCCCTTTTTTTCTTTTTTCTTTTTTTTTGTCATGGGGCCCTGGGTCAGCTCTTCAGCTCAAGACAAGCACTCTACCACTTGAGCCACAGCGCCACTTCCAGGTTTTTCTGCTTATGTGGTGCTGAGGAATTGAACTCAGGGCCTCATGCATGCAAGGCAAGCACTCTACCACTGAGCCACCTTCCCAGCCCTCCTCTCCTTTTTTATAGCCTTTCCAAAAGCTTGTACTGTTAAGCTGATTTTTTTGTCAGTTGTAGGGCTTGAACTCTGGGCCTAGATGCTGTCTCTCAGCTCTTCAGCTCAAGGCTAGCACTCTACCACTTAAGCCACAGCACCACTTTTGGTTTTTGGTTAATTGGAGATAAGAGTTTCACCGACTTTCCTGCCCAGGCTGGCTGATTCTCAGATCTCTGCCTGCTGAGTAGCTAGGATTATAGGTGTGAGCCACCAGCACCCGGCTAAACTAATTTTTTGTGTGTGCTGGTTCTGGGGCTTGAACTCACGGCTTGGGCAGTGACTCAGGTTCTGTGGGTCAAGGCTAGCACACTACCATTTGAACTACAGTTCCATTTTCTGCTTTTTTATATTTATTTGGAGATAAGAGTTTCATGGCTTTTTCTGCCCAGGCTGGTTTTGAACTGCAACCCTCAGATCTTAGCCTCTGAGTAGTTTGGATTACAGGTATGAGCCACCAGCACCATGCATAAACTAATTTTATGGTGGAACTGGGGCTTGTACTCAGGGTCTTGTATTTGCTATGCATGAAGCCCTGCATTTAATCCCCAGCACTGGAGGGATAGGAAATGAAAGACAGATCTCTAGGTTTTTGTTGAGTAACTGGAAGGATAGAGTTGTCATTATCTGAAATGGAGAAGAATGTATTGGTAGAGGAAGAGCAGGAGTTCAGTCAGGAGCCTGTTGGTATGAGGTGCTTATTAAATGCTGAAATGGATTTTTGGAGATAAAAGTCATAGATTGGATTCAGGAGACAGGTCTGGGCTGGCAATATAAATGGAGACATTAGTTTCTCTGGGTTCATATTTTTTCACTTAACATCTTCTGTTCTTTACATGGTAGTTTCACCTACCATTCAAACTGAATCCTACATTAATAGCACAATAAAACCAGCATTCCTTATACTGTGGAGACTATGTATGTGATCTAGCCCCTTCCTGCCTCCTTATTTGATACCATATCACCATTCACTTAATTTCTAATGCTTTGGCTTCCTGGTTAATCCTCAAAAAGTTCTTTCCTTCCTCTTGCCTTTCTTTCTGTGGGAAAGATCTTTCTGCTATTTAACCTGTATTCATTTTCTTTTCACTCTTCATTTTTCAGAAAAGCAATCCTTGGCCCTTTTTGCCCATGCAGATTCTTTTTGACTGAGACCTGGTCCAAAAAGGTTGAACAAAGGGAGTTGACTATGTGACTCAATAGTGGAAGGTTAGGGTAGTTTCTGTCAATCTAGATTCCCAGTTGTTTATGCCTTGGCCTCTTCCTTGAGTCCTTTCTTTCATACCTGGGCATGCAACACTTTAGTAAATACTGTTGCCTCTCAATTCATATTACATCCTCCCCATTCTCTACCAAGTCCAGTCATATTCAGCACCCCAACTGCCCCCACAGTGGTCTGAGCTTCTATTTGTCAGTTGGGTTGAACTCAGAGCCTGGGCACTGTCCCTGAGCTCTTTTGCTCAAGGCTAGCCCTACCTCTTTGAGCCACAGCTCCACTTCCAGCTGTCTGGTGGTTAATTGGAGATAAGAGTCTCATGGGGACTTTTCAGCCCAGTCTGGCTTTGAACCCTAATCCTCAGATCTCAGCCTCCTGAGTAGCCAGGCTTGTAGGTATGAGCCACCAGCGCCTAGCTGATCTTCTCTTATTTGGACTATTGTAGTACCGGTTTCACTGGACTGCTGCTTCCATGTTTCTCTGCTCCACAGACAAATGGATGCATCCCTCTTTGCTTCCTTTTTTTCCCACCCCTCCCTCAGCTCTTGCCACATTTAGTGTAAAAGCCAGGGTCTTTTACTATGGCCTTGCAGGCTTTATACAGTCTGCCTCTTTACTTACCTCTATACCTTCACCTCTTAGAAGCCCCCTTTACTTACTCTGCAACCAATGACCTCTTGATTGTGCCTCAAACATGCCAGACACAGCTGCCACCTTGGTGCCTTTGTATTGGCCGACCCATGCGGAATACCCATCCCCGATATAACCACATTATTCACTACACTTTAATAAGACTATTCAAATGCTTTCCAGTGGCCAGGAATGAACATGTAGAACAGTAATCCTAGCACTTGGGAGGCTGATGCAGTAGGTCAAGGGCAGCCAGAACTACATAATGAGACCTTGTCTCAAAAAATGCTTCTCAGTGAAGTCATTCCTAACTCTAGAACTGAAGCCTCTACTCCCCTACTCCTTATCTTCCCTGATTGTTCAATTTTTTCTTATTCTTAACAGCCATCTGGCATACCATGTATTTTGTTCTGTCATTCATTTGTCTCTTTTAGCAAGAATTTGAACTCCATGAGGTCAGGAGATTGTTTCTTCAGTCTGTGTCTCTCCCCAGTGCCTAAAACTGCCTGGCATAAGTAGGCATTCTGTTACCTTTAAATCAGTGTAGTCCAGGTGGTAGCTAGTCTTGAGTGGCAGTCCTCCAGGATACAGGCAGTTCTTGAAATGATGAAGGGTCAACCTCATAATCAAAAGTGGGCCCCACTGTTATCTTGTTTCTTTTCTCCAGGCTCAGCAACAGCCTCACCAAGGACTCCATGAATATCAAGGCTCATATCCACATGTTGCTAGAGGTGAGAACAGCTCAACTCCACTCCCACACTATCCCCAGATATGTGTAGGGTGGTTAAGAAGGGAGAAAACCAAAGTAGAGCAGCACTATTTTTCCCTCTAAAGAGGAGTCTAGGGAAAGCGGGGGCAAAGCTTGGCCCTAACCTATTAAACTTTTTCTAACTTCTTTTGCAGGGGCTGAGAGAACTACAGGGCCTGCAGAATTTCCCAGAGCCAGCTCACCATTGACTACTACTTCCCATCCTCTGACATTAAAGAGCCTAAATTCCTTGGAGTCACATGGCCCTTCTTTTTCCCCTAAGCCCTGATGGTGGCCAATGTGTCCTGTTTCTAGAGCACAAAGTTACTAGGACACCCAGAGATAGGGTTTCTGGGTAGAACCTTTAAAATCATCCTGGAAGTCCTGTCTCTAGCTTGTTGCCCAGTAGCATTTGTCACTTTATACTTTGCCCACTTTTCAGTCATCTTAGCAGCCTGAGCCCCACCTCACCCTTTGTTCCTTTTCCTAAACTGCTATAGAGAATGGACCAATTAAAAGTGATTTGCTCCCACTGCCAGGGGCCATTCAGTCCTGGCCCTAAGGTTTTCCCCTCTCCTATACCTCAGTGGTTCCTGAAATACCCTAAGTAACACCCATACCCAACCATAGTCTTCCTCCTGCTTCTAAATAACTTCAAGTTTCACTAGTGGGTACAGATACCACCCTCCCTGCTCCAGCCCCTTGTCTCAGTTGAGACCACCTTACCTTGATTATGGAAGACCCCAGGGTCCGTCCTCTTGGAACTGGCCACAGCTCTACCTTGCCCTCTTTGTATACATTTAATTTCTGCCTCTAAGCTCCTTTGCGTATTTGGCAGCCATCCAGCCCTCCTGCTTGTTTCTAAATTTGTCTTTTGTGGCCAATCACCATATATATAGTTACCTTGTCTGCCTACGCAGAGCCCACCTGACCCTTTCCCCGCGGGCTGCTACACCCATTTCTATATAAGTCCTGCTTCCGCCGGGCGGCATGGTGTGCAGCACTGCCTGCTTGGTGTTTTGGCAGCTGTCTCGGAGTCTCTACCAATCAACTGAAAGCAGGACTCACCCACCCCCTATGCTCGGTGCCTTCTCATCTGCCATCAATCCTGTTTAAGCCAATCAGTTGTTCAGTCTTACTTGAACCAATCGGGGTGGAGCGCCAGCGAGTGCAAGCATCTCTCCAGCCAGTCCATCAACTCCTTCAAGCCAATCATTGCATAGCTCTATATGATAGGGCCCGCCCCCCAGCTCCAAAGCGGTGTAGTTGGTCCCTGATGCTTTGGCCAATAGGGGAACGGCGGGATGCTTGGCTCCTCCTCCCACCCCGGGCCCACGTGAGCGGTGGAGAAACGCTGGGGCGGCTTCTAGGTGCTGCCGCCACCACCGCTACTGCTGCTTCAGAATCCGGGCCTGGGGGGCGGTGGGGCTGCGTATGGAGCCCCCGCCCCCCGGAGCTGCCAACACTGCCACCTCGCCACACACAGGTGAGCTCTGGGCCTGAAGGGTGGAGGGCCCTGTCTGTGACCCCACGTATCCTTCCCACCCCCGCATGTGGGGATGTGGCTTGTCCTGTGGCCTCCTGGTGTTGGACTCCCTATAGCCACCACAAGGGTTGGTGACCTGCGTGTGCATTGCCCCTCCCTTCGTCCCTTGTAGTGAATCTGATTGTGGCGTCACCACCCTTTCCGGCTGTATAATGGATCGGTCTGCGTGCTTTTATTTCTCCCTACCCTAACTTACGGTGGACTCGTCCGTGGTCTTTTCCCCCCCTCGGTCCCCCCCCCACTTACTGGGAGGCAGTCTGTGGCATTGTCCAACCCCCTTAATAGTAGGTGCGTTTAAGTGTTTATCTTTCTTCAGGTCTCAACTTTCAGGAGACCGGTCTGTGGCCTTGTTTATATTCCACCCCTCCCAGTTCCTTGTAGTGAATCAATTCGTGCCGCCTTATGTATCCAGCAGTACACTCACCTCTAATGGTGAGACCATCTGAGTTTATATTCTTGCCTCCTTCAACGCCCTAATGCCCCTCAGTTCATGGCTTTACTCCCCACACTTTATAGTAGATTGGTCTACATGTTTGTATTCACATACTCATCAGCCCATTTCCTTAACTATTTTATTTATAGATTCCTCCCTTTCAATAGTGGGTCAGTTTAGTGTTTTATATTCAGTCATTTTCAGTAGCCCAGTCCATACCTTTTTCTGTCCTCTCACTTTAAATCACTGTAATGGCTTTTCCTCTCCTCCACTATTGTACAGGAGAAAGTTTTTTCTGCTCACTCTGCCTCTAGAAGATGAGCCAGATCCCCTTACCCCTTATAGTGGATTGGTTAATTGGCTTCATGCTATCCCTATGCTGGCACTCGCACCCTCTTAAGTCCTCCCATGAGTCCAGTGCTTGCTATCCCTCTCACAAGAAGGTTTTTCCTAGCCAGGCACTGATGGCTCGTGCCTGTAATCCTAGCTACTCGAGGCTGAAATCTGATGATCTCAGTTCAAAGCCAGCCCAAGCAGCAAAGACCCCAAAACTCATATCCCCAATTAACCAATAAAAACCTATAGTAGAGTTGTGGCTCAAGTGTTAGAGTGCTATCCCTGAGCACAGAGGCTCAAGGATAGCACCCAGACCCCAAGTTCAAGGACTGCACACACACATAAAAGGTCCTGCCAGGTGCTGGTGGCTCATGCCTGTAAGTCTAGCTACTCAGGAGCCTGAGATCTGAGGACCAAGGATAAAAGCCTGCCTGGGCAGGAAAGTCTGGGAAGTCTTATCTCCCATTAACTACCAAAAGGCCAGAAATAGAGCTGTGCCTTAAAGTGGTAGAGCACTAGCCTTGAGCACAAAAGTGCAAGGATAGTGCCCAGGGCCTGAGTTTAAGCCCCAGGACTAGGACCAGCGCACTTACAAAAAAAAAAAAAAGTTCCTTCCAGCCAGGCATCAGTGGCTCACACCTGTAATCTTAGTTACTCAGGAGGTTGAGATCTGAGAATCATGGTTCAAATCCAGCCCAGGCAGCAAAGTCTGTGAGACTCTTATCTCCAATAAACCACTCAGAAAACTGGAAGTGGTGCTGTGGCTCAAGTGGTAGAGCGCTAGCCTTGAGCTGAAGAGCTGAGAGGGATAGTGCCTAGGCTCAGAGTTCAAGACCTATGACCTACAAAAAGAAGGGAAAAAAGGTCCTCCTTTCCATATGCCAGATAGACGGATCTTCCCTGACACCCCTCCCCCAGTCCCTTAGTAGGTCAGCCTAGCCTGGGTACTTGTTGCAAGGAGTGTGTGTGTGTGTGCTGATCCTGGGGCTTGCATTCAGGGCCTAGGCACTGTCCTTGAGCTTTTGTGTCCAAGGCTAGTGTTCTTCCACTTGAGCCACAGTTCCACTTCTGGCTTTTTAGTGGTTAAGTGGAGATAAGAGTATCACACAGACTTTCCTTCCTGGGCTGGCTTTGAACTAGGATTCTCAGAACTCACCCTCCTGAGTAGCCAGGATCATAGGCTTGAGCTACCAGCTCCTGGCTAAACTCAGAATTTGTGTGTGTGTGTGTGTGTGTGTGTGTGTGTGTGTGTGTGTGTGTGTGTGTGTGTGTGTGCGTGTTGTGCGCACACATGCGTGTGTGTGCCCATGTGTGTATAGGTGTGTAGGTGTGTATGCTGGACTTAGGGCTTGAACTCAGGGCCTGGGTGCTATCACTGAGCTTCTTTTGTTCAAGGCTAATGCTCTACCACTTGAGCCACAGCTTTACTTCTAGCCTTTTAGGTTATAAGAGTCTCACAGACTTTCCTGGCCAGACTGGCTTTGAACTGTGTTCCTTATGTCCCAGCCTCCTTAGTAGCTAGGATTACAGGCATGAGCCACTGGCCTCTGCTAAACTCAGAACGTTTTTATTGCAGAGCAAACTTTCCTCACAGACACTCTTTAGCCACTAAGACATTTTGTATTATTACAGTAAACAAATTTGTTAGTGATAACAATGAGAATACCAATAGTCACCAACATTTATTGAACACTTGCTAAGTACCAGTGATTTATATTCACTACCTCCTCTAAGTCTCACCATAGATCTGTGAGACAGGTATTGAGTAATTGAGACATAGGGAAGGTAAAAATGCCTTTCTTAAAGGTGACCCAGTAAGTACTCGGCACAAGAACATTTTTTTGTAGGTCGTGGGGCTTGAACTCTAGGCCTGGGCACTGTCCCTTAGCTCTTCAGCTCAAGGTGAATGTTCTACCACTTGAGCCACAGTGCCACTTCTGGTCTTCTGGTGTTTTATGGAGATTATCAGGGCTGGGAATGTGGCTCAGTGGTAGAGTGCTTGCCTAGCATGCATGAATCCTTGGGTTTGATTCCTCAGTACCACATACACATAAAATGCCGGAAGTGACGCTGTGGTTTAAGTGGTAGAATGCTAGCCTTGAGCAAAAGAAGCTCAGGGACAGAGCCCAGGCCCTGAGTTCAAGCCCCAGGACTGGCCAAAAACAAACAAAAAAAGAGTCACGGATTTTTCCTGCCCTGGCTAGGGTTGAACCACAATCCTCAGATCTCAGCCTCCTGAGTAGCTAGGATTACAGGCGTGAGCCACCAGCACCCGGCTTAGAACATTTTTAAAAGGCATTCCTCTTTCACCTCATTGTACTCTGTGTGAGACCCCATTCTTTAGAAACCAAATTAGTTCCCACCTCTAGGCTTTTGTTTCTGCTGTTCCTTCTGCCCACAGAGCCTATAGAACCATCACTGTTCCACAGCTGATCTTATTACCCACCTACCCCCAGTCCCAGTATCAGTGTGACCTTAAATGATTAACTTAATCACTTTCTCCCTGTACCTTTTGCTTTTTCTAAAACAGGACTTAGAACTAGACTTCTCTCTAGTATAAAGACAGAATTCCTGTGAATTAATAAAACAGGACTTCCCTCTGACATAACTTTCTTCACCTCTCTTCCAATCCCAGACCTGTGCTCCAGTGTGATTTTCACCTTGCTGACCTCTCCCTTGCTATCCCTCTAAACACAGAAGGCACAAGCAGCCCCAGGACTTTGCATTGGCTCTTCTCTTTTGCATTGGCTCCAACACTACTCTCAAATCTCTGCAAGGTACCTTCAAGGACCCTCTTCCAATGACAACCCCTAAAGAATGTGACCCACACCCAGTGTGGGGAACACATTACTGCAAGATGCATGTTAAGATATTTCCAAGGAGTGGGGCTGGGAAGGTAGCTCAGCGGTAGAGTGCATGCCTTGCAAGCATGAGACCCTGGGTTCGATTCCTCAGCACCACATAAACAGAAAAAGCGGGAAGTGGCGCTGTGGTTCCAGTGGTAGAGCACTAGCCTTGAGCTGAAGAGCTGAGGGACAGCACCCAGACCCAGAGTTCAGGCCCCATGACTGGCAAAAAACAAAAACAAACAAAAAAAAAGATATTTCCAAGGAGGGCTGGGAAGGTGGCTCAATGATAGAGCGCTTGCCTTGCATGCCTGAGGCCCTGGGTTCGATTCCTCAGCACCACATAAGCAAAAAGAAAAAAGTCAGAAGTGGCGCTGTGGCTCAAGTTGTAGAGCACTAGCCTTGAGCTGAAGAGCTGAGGGACAGTGCCCAGGCCCAGAGTTCAGGCCCCATGACCAGACCCCCCCCCCAAAAAAAGATATTTCCAAGGATACCAGTGGTGTTGTGAATAAGATGATTGTTATTGAAAGGGTGTGTTTCCAGAAGTGTGATATATGTAACAACACACCATGTAAAGGCACAGATAGAAAAGATGGCTCTGAGAGTGCTTTCGTTGCACTGCATCTGGGTTGTGTTATTTCAGTAAATCATGTGTTCATCACTGGTGCTTGGAATACAAAAAGGCACATATATAAAAATGTTTCTGAAAATGCTATTTGTATAAAGAAAATAGCCAACATCCCTCTGAGCATCTGATCCTGCACACCTAGTAGGTCTCATGTCCCTTCTCTACATTCTTTCTCCCTTTGTCCTCTGTCACTGTCTGACACCTCATATAATCTGTATGTTGTGTGTCTCTCTCTGATACAAGATTTAGTCTGATTCCTCATTGCTCTGTCTTCAGCACCTAAAAATGTACGTGGTGTACAGTAAGTGAGCCAGGCATCAGTGACTCACACCTGTAATCCTAGCTACTCAAGAGGCTGAGATCTGAGGATCAAGGTTTGAAGCTAGTCCAGGCAGGAATGCCAGTGACTCTTATCTCCAATTAATCACAGGAAAAGTAGGAAGTGGTGCTGTAGCTCAAGTGGTAGTGTGCTAACCCTGAGCAAAAGGAGCTAAGAGACAGTGCCCAGACCTGGAGTTCAAGCCCCAGTATCAGCAAAAAAAATATATTTTGTTGCATGAATAAGTGGGGAGAAGTCATCTTAGACATCACTATTTGCAGCAGATGAAGGAGGAGGAATATGAGAATTTAGTAAGGTGTTAGTTCGGAACTGTTCAAACATTTACAAATATATAGTAAAAACCTAGTGAGTACAGACAGAGCCTTCTATACTCTGGAGATGAAGAGAAGAAAAACAGGTAGAAATCCCTACATTTGTGGGACAGACATTTATTAACAGTAAGGAAGATGAGCTATGTCAAAAATAAGCAAGTAAAATTAGATAATGTGTTGGACAAGTGCTAAGGAGAAATAATGAAGTAGGACAGATAGGAATAGCGTATTGGGGTGGTTGGAATCTTGGGCACAAGGCAAGCCATACTAAAGGGAGGGAGTATATCAAACAGCAAGAACAGCCAGTACAAAGATCTGAGGAAGGATCTCACGTGCTGTGATGAAGAACCTCAAGGAGTCCAGTGTAGCTGAAGCAGTGTGGGGGAACGGGTAGAAGACGAGTGGTGGAGGCCAGGATAATACACAAGATTGAGGGGGAGGAAGAAGGATGATATACTTGTTAACAGATGTTGAGTGTCTACCATGTGCCAGAGAAAATTTTCTAAGACTTTCACATGTATTGGCACATTTAATCCTCATAAAAAGCCTTTGAGGGTAGGTGTGCTTTTGAGTACATGTGGCTTTAAGAGTAAAATATCCCTATGCTATACAGATGAGAAACCAGGAACAGAGTGGTTGAGTAATTTACTAAAGGCCACACAGAGCAGAGGAGTACAAAGCTAAAAGACCCTGGGAGAACAGATTTGCAAGGGCAAACAGGTTATTCAGTGCATTGAATCATGCAGAGGAAGAATGAATTCTGCCTGGGAGGGATTAGAACTTGATGTTGGTATAAATAAACAGTTGTCCCAGGACAAATAACTCCCCTTCCTGGGAGAATAGATTGTGCCTCAGAAGTAGGAGCTCTCCTGAGAACTATGCGTTGCTTGTAGCCTTTGTATGTACTGTTCTGTCTCTTGGCCAAAAACATCCTTTGTTCTCCTTCAGATCACATGTCACTACTTCAAGGAAGCCTGGCCTGCTCCATATGTGTAGGATCCTCTAAGGTCTCTTCAGTGTTATCTCATCATAGAGAATTGATGGTGAGGAGTGGCTAGGAATGCTGCCTGCAGCTATTTGTTTGGGTATGAATTCCAGCTGCATTGGCCTTAGCTTCATGACTTTGGACAACTCTGCATTACCATTCCCTCATCTGGAAAAAGGGAGTGGTAATACCCATTCTTAGGTGTTGGTATGAAGATTAAATGTTTAAAGCAGTGTACGGCTGGCATCTGTGGCTCCCACCTATAATATTAGATCTGAGGATCATGGTTTGAAGCCAGCCCAAGGTAGAGAAAGCTGTCAGACTCTTATCTCCAGATAGTCACTAAAAAGCCAGAAGTAGACTTGTGGCTGAACTAGTAGAATGGCAGCCTTGAGCAAAAAAGCTAACCAAGGTTATGAGGCCCTGAATTCAAGCCCTAAAACTGGCACTAAAAACAAAAGGTATGTGGAGTTGGACATAGTGGCGCATGCCTGTAATTTTATCATGTAGTAGGGGGTAGAACAATCATGAGTTTAAGGCCAGTCTGATAAACACAATGGGATCCTGACTCAAAGTGCAGACTGAGGAGGAGCATGGTTCAAATGGTAGAGCATTTGCCTAGCACAGGCCCTGAGTTCAAAACCAATGCATACTATAAGGACTTCATGACAGTTTATATTTCTTTTTTTCTTTTTTTTTTTTTTTTTTTTTTTGTCGGTCATGGGGTTTGAACTCTGGCCCTGGACGCTGTCCCTCAGCTTTTCATCTCAAGGCTAATGCTGTACCACTTGAGCCACAGCGCCACTTTGGTTTTCTGGTGGTTTACTAGAGACAAGAGTTTCACCGACTTTCCTGCCAGGGCTGGCTTTGAACCATGATCCTCAGATCTCAGCCTCCTGAGTAGCTAGGATTACAGGCATGAGCCACCAGTGCCCGGCGAGTTTATATTTCTTAAATTACTATTCTTCATAGCATACCCCTGAGTGTCTAATGAGCCTCTGAAACTAATCAGCCTTCTGTTTGTTCCTTTGAAACCTGTCCACCCCCTTCATACTCCCATCTAAGTTGTTCTCAACTCCTTCCAAGTAATCAGGCCCCCTACCTAGATTCACCTTGATACCTCCCCACACACTATCCATGCTATCTCTCAGTGAATCTTAGCCAGAACCCACTTCTCAGCCCTTCCACAGCTGCCACCATCTCTCACTTGGGCCATCACAGCCTCTTCACCCCAATTGCTGTTCTCACCGAAGCCACAGGGATTCTGTTTAATATCCAAGTCACACAGCTTGTCAGCCTTCTATTCACAAGCCTCTTAGGAATCCTGTCTCATCCAAACTCCAAGTCCTAACAGTGTCTGAAAATGTCTCCCTCTGGCTGGTCCAATCTCCTGCCATCCTTTCTCCCTCCCTCCCTCCCTCCCTTCCTCCTTCCCTCTCTCCCTGTCCCTTTCACTTATCTGGCTTTACTTCTCCCTCCAACCTGCTGGCACCCAGGCTCAGAGCCCTTCCTTTACCTTGGCTCACCTGTCACCTCAGCACCCACCTTGCCTTGAACTAGGAGAACAGCTCCTTTAATGTTGCTTGGATGTTGCCTATAGCCCCTTTCATCATCTGCCGGGCTCTTGACTCGTTTGCCTTGCTTATCTATCTTCCCCCAGTAAGATAGGGAATGTGTTAGAGTAGGGTGAATGTGTCCAGTCTGTGGCTTTCTCCCAGCTACCTCACTGGCCCATGGTTGTCACTCCCTGAGTATGAGTGCTTGCTCAGTGATGAGGTGATAGAAAAGTAAACCCATCTGGACAAAGTAGACCTATCTATTGCAGCACTCTTTTCAAGTGGGAGAAGAGATGAGCAGCAGAGCCGAGTCCAGGGCTTTGCACTCAGTGGATGGATTCTGCTGTAGCTCAGAGGAATAGTTGGCAGTGCCGCTCTTTGCCACCAGGAGTCATACCAAACACTGGGCCTCTGAAAGGAGCCAGCCTTCAAAACAAACTCAGTGAGGGGCTCTGGAGACAGGACCATAAGCTGCCACTCCATAGCTTTGTGACTTGGACAGTTGCTTAAGACTGTGTCTGATGAATGAACTTGGAGCAAGCTTTGCCATAAGAGGATCATATTGTATATTTTGTTGTAGATTAAAGGGCAAAGCTATAAATGATAGAAGGAGGTTCTTCAAAACCTTCCGATTGGGGCTGGGAAGGTGGCTCAGTGGTAGAGTGCTTGCCTTGCATGCATGAAGCCCCAGGTTTGATTCCTCAGTACCACATACACAGAGAAAGCCAGAAGTGGTGCTGTGGCTCAAGTGGTAGAGCACTAGCCTTGAGCTGAAGAGCTGAGGGACAGTGCCCAAGCCCAGAGTTCTGGCCCCATGACTGGCCAAAAAATATTAAAATAAAATAAAACCTTCCAATTTAGGTTTATTCTTAATCCAGCAATCCTGGCCAGGCAGACAGTTGCTTGAATGATATTTATCCTCTTGGGCAATATGAAGGTCAAGTTTTATTTCCACTTTGCTCTCAGGAAATAATATTGATTGATAGGAAGGAACCTGTTCTCTGAAGGCTAGGCTAAAAGGGGACCAATAACTTGAGGGGCAGTTTAACCTGATAGTTAAAAGCTTAGACCACCGGTACTTGGCTGCTTAGGTCCGAATGCAGAATCTGTCACTAGTTGTGTGGGCATCAATTAGACACCATGTGCCACAGATGCCTTATCTATAAATTCATGGCAATTAGGATCTACTTATCAGAGTTAATGGGAGGGATAAAAGAGTCAATGCCAATACAAATAACAGCCCATGACCTCCTCCAAAATCCCCGGGGACAGATGTGCTTAAGAATTAGACATTTTTCCGATTTGAGAAAGATAGCGTGGTGCACATATGATACATTACATAACATCCTCAGCTCTGGCATCAGCTCCTTTCATATTTCTGCAGCACAATGCAGACACATCTGTGCTAGGCGAGAATCAATAAAGACCAGAGAAGGCTTTGTTTTGTTTCAAATTGGGTTTTGCTGCCAGAAGAGTTATAAAGATTTCTGGTTTTAGAGCTTTCAGGATTTGGGCATGGGAGATAAAGAATTAGGAACAAATGAGAAACTAATATTTATTTACAGCTTATCATACCAAGGAATTAATCTACATAGAACGAATGATTAATCCCTACTTTAGGAAGTGGAGCTGTGGCTCAAATGATAGAGCATCCTCTTTGAGCAAGAAAGCTAAGGGACAGTGCCCAGGCCCTGAGTTCAAAAGCCCCAGTACTGGCACACACAAAATTCTTCTATATTGAGAACTGCACTAATTACTAAAAAAATCCTATTTTACAGATGGGTGTCTGATCCCTTCTCCACAGATGAAAATATTTGAAGTGCAGGCTGGGAAGGTGGCTCAGTGGTAGAGCGCTTGCCTTGCATGCCTGAGGCCCTGGGTTCGATTCCTCAGCACCACATAAGCAAAAAGAAAAAAGCTGGAAGTGGCACTGTGGCTCAAGTGGTAGAGCACTAGCCTTGAGCTGAAGAGCTGAGGGACAGCGCCCAGGCCCAGAGTTCAGGCCCCATGACCGGACCCAAAAAAAAAAAAAAAAGAAAAAAGAAAATATTTGAAGTGCAAAGAGGTTAAAGAATATGCCAAGGCAGACCTAGGTTTAAACTCTGGGAATCTAGCATTAGAGCTTAGGTAACTGTCCAGTAAGCCAGCCTATATCTGTTTAGAGCAGAGCCTGACATGTATTGAACAGTGGGTAAGAAGATGGGCCTGAGGGTATAGCTGAGTGGTAAAAGTACATGCTTGGTATATGCATAAGGTATATGCATCCCTACCACTGCAAAAAAACAAAGAAAGAAAAGAAAAAGAAGTAAAACTTACAGGTACAGTCATAGGTTGGGGAGGGATGAGGATACAGGGAAAGATTCAGGAAGACTTCATGAAAAGGACCTTTGGGCTGAGACTTGAAGACTATTCAGCAGAGCAAAGCAGCCCCAGTGACCAGTACTTGCAAGGATCTTACAAAAGGCATCTCCTAAAGATCTTAACACTGATGTGATTTTTAAAAAGCTCTAGCCTGGCATAGTAAATTACCTTGTTTTGAAAAAACAAGATATAGCCAGAGGCAGTGGCTCACTCCTGTAATCCTAACTACTCAGGAAGCTGAAACCTGAGGATCGAGGTTTGAAGTCAGATGGGGCAGGAAAGCCTGTGAGACTTTAAGCAGCCAGAAGTAGAACTGTGGGCCAAGCAGTGGAGCTGTAGCCTTAAACAAAAGCTCAGGGACAGCACCTAAGCCTGAATTCAAGCCCGAGTAACAGCACACCAAAACAAAACAAAACAAAAATCTCACATGAGAGGCATTGCACTAGTTTTCTCGTCCTGCTATGACAACTTATTTGAAATTTAGCTTCTTTATTTAAAAAAAACATTTTTGCCAGGCACTGGTGGATCATGCCTGTAAGTCTGTCTATTCAGGAGGCTAAGATTGAAGATCAAGGTTCAAAGAAAAGGAAAGTCCAAGAGACTCATGTCCAATTAAACACCAAAAAAGCTTGATGTGGAGCTGTGGCTCAAGTGGCAGAGAGCTAGCTAGGCATGAGCAAAAAAAAGCTCAAGGACAGTGTCCAGACCCTGAGTTCAAGCCCCAGAACCTGCACACAAAAAATGTAGGTATGCTAACACACATCTATAATCCCAGAATTTGGGAAAGGTATGCTAACACACATCTATAATCCCAGAATTTGGGAAACTGAGATAGGAGGATTGTGCTTTTGAGGTCTGGGCTACACAGTGAAACTTGTCTCAACAAAGAAAAACGGTTATCTGACAATTCTATGTAAATCAGAAATCCCACATGGCTCTCACCAAACTAACAGGAAGGTATTGGCAACATTGTATTCTTTATGGAGGCTGTATAACATGATCATTTCCTGCTATTCAGATTGTTGATAGAATTCAGTTCTTCAAGTTGTAGAACTGAAATCCTTGTTTTCTGATTGGCTATCAGCTGAGGGTTGTTGCAGCTTTAAGCACCCACATCACTTGTCTTGGAACCCCCTTCCTTGTATTTCAGCTGACAGGTTAGTCCTATAGCTCTGCCCTTGCCTTGCAAACACTCCTTCCCCTATCATTCTGTCTCTGATCTCTTTCTGCTTTCTTTGTCTTCTTTATTCTGTCTCTGATCTCTTTCTGCTTCCTTTGTCTTTTCAGAGCTCATATGATTAAATTGCCATCACTAAATAAGCAAGAATTTTCTCTCTCATCTTAAGGCCTGTAAACTCAATTTCATATCAAAGATTTCTAATTTTTTTCCATTCTTCCTTCCTTTCTTGCTTGCTTACTTTTCTTCCTTTTTGCTTGCTTTTCTTCCTTTTTCTGGTCCTGGGGCTAGAACTCAGGGCCTGGGCTCTGTCCCATAGATCCCTTGCTCATCTACCACTTGAACCAGAGCTCTACTTCCAGCTTTTTTAGTAGTTAATTGGAGAAAAGAGTCTCACAGACTTTCTTTTTCAACGTAGCATCCAACTGTGATCCTCAGATCTCAGCCTCTGTAAGTAGCTAGGATTACAGGTGTGAGCCACCAGAGCTGGCAGAGTTCTTTCTTATTACATAATATAATATACTCATAGGATAGACATATTTGGGCCTTGGCATTATCTTGCCAACTATCTCTACCTCCCCCCCCCCTCCACCCCCCTCACCCCCCCCACTAAAGAAAATAGTGGTGGGATTTGGGGACAGAGGAGGAGGCACGATGATAAGAAAGGAGTCTTATCCTCTGCCCCTTCTCTCCACAGCTTCTCAGTTTGAGCTTTCTGCCCTCTAGGTACCCCTGGGATGGCGTGAGCGCTACCCCAGTAATGGACCCATCTGTGACCCTGTGGCAGTTTCTGCTGCAGCTGCTGAGAGAGCAAGGTAATGGCCACATTATCTCCTGGACCTCACGGGATGGTGGTGAGTTCAAGCTGGTGGATGCAGAGGAGGTGGCCCGGCTGTGGGGGCTGCGGAAGAACAAAACCAACATGAATTATGACAAGCTCAGCCGGGCTTTGCGGTACTACTATGACAAGGTATGGCCTCTGAGACCCATGGCTTGGACCTCTGAAATTTGTATTAGAAATTTCATTTTTTGATGTGATTGCTACAGCCAGAACTCTGAAAACAATATTAACATTTAATCTTATCTTATCTCAGACCAATGTTGGGCCCTTAAATATTTATCTCAGTTGTTTTATTTTCTTACTGCCTTGACTATAACCCTTACAGCAGTACTAATACTGACTCCTCTTTATCCTACTCACTGAGATTCCCAAAGCAATGCTGCCCTGCCATGCCCTATATATTGCTTTTGTGCTTTATTCTTTTTGTGTATGTGCTGATACTAGTGCTTGAACTTGGAGCCTAGGCACTGTCCCTTAGCTCTTTTTTCCCTCAAGGCTGGCACTCTATCGCCTGAGCCACAGGTCTACTCCTAGCTTTTTAGGTTGGAGATGAGTCTTGTAGACTTTCCTATCCAAGCTGGCTTCAAACTATGTTCCTCAGATAACAGCCTGCTGAGTGGCTAATGTTACAGACATGAGCCACCTGCTTTTGACTTCCTGCCTTATTCTTGTAGCCAAAACTTTGAAAGCATTGTTAATAGTGGCTAGGCCCCATAGTGGTCCCTTAGAACTGGCTACCCCAGTTACTTCATAATCTTCTCTTACTCCAGAATATTCCATAGTCTTAATCCTAGAGTCAGAACCACCCTGATAGTACTTTACTAACATTTCCTTACATAATTTTCTGGAACCTCCAACACTTTCCTTCCTTCTCTTATTCTTTTAGTTAAAGCCTCCAGATGAACATGTGTGGTACCAGCTCTACACGGTATTCTCTTGGATTCCCAGAATAACACTGGTCCTTCTCAATATTTCTAACAATTGATTTATGGCATCATCATATTCCTACAGCTAAAATTTTACATTTTCTTCATCCTATCCTCTCAGACCCCCCTCCAACATCTATACCAGTTTTCATTTGATTTTCTGAACAGAAACATCCAAAACAATATCAACAAATATCTCTCTTTATTCCTGTTCTAAGAAATACAGGCCCACCCTGTGACATCATGAAGACCTCCCCAGAACCAGGAACTAGTGGCTCACACCTGTAATCCTAGCTGCTCAGGAAGCTGAGATCTTAGGATCATAGTTCAAAGCCAGCCCACAAAAGGAAGTGCATTGGGACTCTTATCTCCAATTAATTACCAAAGCTGGAAGTGGAGCTGTGGCTCAAGTGGTAGAGCACTAGCCTTGAGCAAAAATGCTTAGGGACAGTGTCCAGGAACTGAGTTCAAATCTCAGGACTGGCACAATAAAAAAGGCATCTCACCAGGTGCCAGTGGTTCACTCCTATAGTCCTAGCTACTCAAGAGGCTGAGATCTGAGGATTGTGGTTCAAAGCCAGCCTGGGCAGGAAAGTCCATGAAACTCTTATCTCCAATTAACCACCAGAAAACTGGAAGTGGCACTGTGGCTCAAGTGGTAGAGTGTTCACCTTGAGCTCAAGAGCTCAGGGACAGCTCCCAGGTCCAGAGTTCAAGCCCCACAATTGACCAAAAAAAGGGTATCCCTAAAATACTCTGGTGCCCCACTGGTGCACTCTGGTGCACTTACTGCATTCACATATTTTATTCCCTTGGTTTAGACTTCCAAAACAATATTAATGAAGCTACCTTGTTTTGTCTTCTGAGACCACCATAACAACCCTGAGACACTTTAGAGCAGATATGTTCTTTTTTTTTTTTTTTGGCCAGTCGTGGGCCTTGAGCTTTTCAGCTCAAGGCTGGCGCTCTACCACTTAAGCCACAGCACCACTTCTGGCTTTTTCTGTTTATGTGGTGCTGAAGAATCAGCCTCATGCTTGTAAAGCAAGCACTCTACTACTGAGCCACCTTCCTAGCCCCAGCAGATGTGTTCTAACATGCTCTGGGCTACTTACACCAGAAATCCTCCTCCAGTATCTATACCAATATCTAAATGCTCTTGCTTTCAGTACTTCCTTTTCTTAGTGCTTTAGCCTAAATCACTACCACAGTACTAATATGAGATCTCCCACTGTTCTTAGCAGTGACTTGCCTTGTTCTTTGTCTGTGTCAAGAGCTTTTTTTTTTTTAATTTAAATTTTATTTTATTTTATTTGAGAACACACTGTACAGAGGGGTTACAATTACATTGGCAGGATAATGCATACATTTCTTACCAAGCTGTGTCAAGAGCTTTAAATCATTCTCCATATCAATAATTAACCCCATTCACCTATATTAATGTACTATCTAGTCTCTTCTGGCATTTCTTTCTCTACTAAACTGGCTAGTCTCCAAATCTATGTCCCAGCAGCCACCTGCAAGATCCAATCCTGTTAAACCCTGGGTCTTAGTCTACTCCTGTAATTGGAGCCACAGTGTGTGGGGGGTGGGAGGGGAGGGGTTGGAAGGTTGAAGATTAAGAGTAACAGGAGACTTTGAGGAATTGGGAAGGGAAGGATAGAGAATTGTGGGGGAGGGGGGGAGAAGGAGTAAGTGGGGATGGGGCAGAGAGATGGGGCATCTGGGAAGAGAAAGAGTCAGTGAGAAGGCAGCCCACAACTTGAGAAAGAGATGAGCAAAGTGAGAGCAAGTGGGAAGAAAGACCCTTCAATACCCACCTTCCACCCTGCCCCTTTTCCTCTAAGGCCCTCAAATCTATCCCTTCCCTTTCCAGAATATAATCCGCAAGGTGAGTGGCCAGAAGTTTGTCTACAAGTTTGTGTCCTACCCAGAAGTTGCAGGGTGCTCCACAGAGGACTGCCCACCCCAGCCTGAAGTGTCTGTAGCCTCTGCAGTGGCAAATGTTGCCCCTGCTTCTGCACATGCTGCACCTGGAGACACTACTGCTGGAAAGCCAGGTACACCCAAGACTGCAGGAGTGGCAGGCCCCGGCAGCCTGGCACGCAGTAGCCGAAATGAATATATGCGTTCGGGCCTCTATTCCACCTTCACAATCCAGTCCCTGCAGCCACAGCCACAAGTACCTCCCCACCCTCGGCCTGCCTCGGTGCTCCCCAACACTGCCTCTGCAGGAGCAGCAGCACCCCCCTCAAGGAGCAGGAGTGCCAGTCCAAACCCCTTGGAGGCCTGCCTGGAGGTGGAAGAGGCTGGCCTGCCCCTGCAGGTAAGTACTGGAACATGGAGAATCATAATAAAGGGTTGAAGAAGGTTGCTGTGGAAGACAGAAGGGACATAGAAGTCCTATTAAATCATGGTGGAAGGAAGGAAGGAAGCTCCCTTTGAGAAAGAGGTGAGAGTTATTGCAAATCATGAGAAGGAAGAGGGAGGATAAGCATGGTACAGTTAGTAGCTCCTCAGCATGTAGTTGGTGCTCTGCACATATTTAATACACAGGTTCTCACCCCCTTTGCACTCATCAGAATCACCTGGATGGCTTGTTAATCAACAGATAGCTGGGGCCCAACAATCTGATTTGTGTATGTCTGGGGCCAGGACCCTAGATCTGCACCTTAATGAGTTTCTCAGTGAAGCAAATGCATCTGGTCTGTAAAAACACATTCCTGAGCCAGGCACTAGTGGCTCACACCTGTAATCCTAGCTACTTAGGAGGCTGAGATTTGCGGTTTGCATTTTGAAGCCAACTGGAACAGAGAAGTCTTCCAATTAAGTATTAAGTATTCCAATTAAGCACCAAAAAAAAATTGAAGTGGAGCTGTGGCTCAATTGGTATAGTGCTAGACTAGAGCAAAAAAAGCTCAGGGACAATGCCCAAGGTCCTGAGTTTAAATCCCAGGACCAGCACAAAAAAGCACATTTCTGAGTGCCACTGTTCTCCTGAATGAGGGTTCTATCTCCTAATGTCTCATCATTAAATTGTCTCATCCTAGATCCCTTATCCCATAGAAGGATCTGCCGCAGAGAAAATCTCATTTCCATGAAGTCCAGTGTCTTAGTGGTGGACATACCCTCATGTACAGCCATGTCCCCAGGACTAAATATCAGGGAAATAATTGGCCCATCGGAAAAAAGTTCTCCATCCTTATATACCTCCTTTGTGCTCACTCTTCTCCCAGGTCATCCTGACCCCACCTGAGGCCCCAAACAAGAAGTCAGAAGAGCTGAATGTCGAGCCAAGTCCAGGACGCCCATTGCCCCCACAAGTGAAAGTGGAGGGACCCAAGGAGGAGTTACAAGCTTCAGGGGAGACAGCATTGGTGCGGGAAGCTGTCAAGGGTGATCCGGAAGTCCCTCCCACGGAGGGCCTGCTGGCGCGGCTGCCCACAGTACTTATGGAAACAACAGCCCCGATGGGCGGCCTCTCAGCCTCCACCACTGAGATTTCTCAGCCCCAGAAGGGCCGGAAGCCCCGAGATCTGGAACTTCCACTTAGCCCGAGCCTGCTGAGTGGGCCAGGACCTGAACGGACTCCCGGATCAGGAACTGGCTCTGGTCTTCAGGCTCCGGGACCGGCGCTGACGCCCTCTCTGCTACCTACGCATACATTGGTGAGTGTCTGCGAGGGGCGGGGCTAGCATCCGGATGAGAAGGATTGGCATTTGGAGGGTGACTGACTGGAATTAGAGGTTGAATCCTAGGAGGGTGGAGCCTTTGAATGAGATTGTCTGAGCTGAGGCTTAGTCTGGAGTGAGGGGCCTTGATTGGAAATGAGCCCGTCTAGGGACTTTGTGGGTGGCATTTAGAGGACTCAGGCTTTCTATGGGAACTATTTCTGGGTAGGACTTGGCTGAAGGGACCTTAGTGCTGCAAGGGGGGGGGGGGGGGCGTGTAATGGGTCTGGGATTTGTTACTGAGTTTCCCAGTGAGGTATTCAGATGGGACCTAAGAATTGCAAATTGACATAAGCTGTTAGGAGGATGGTCACTTGTGAAGTCTGTAAGCAACAAGTGAATAGAACTACTGAGTAGTCTTGCCCAATGAGGTCTCAGCAACTTGAGAGAGGGTGAGTGGAGAGTTTGATATACCATGGGCATGGCCTTAGTAGTTATGGTCCAGGTCTGTGAACTTTTGAAGAACAGCTATAGAAATCTGAGTAGGAAATATATGGTGGGGCTGAGGCCAAGTTCCCTCCATCTTCCCACACCTTTCTTCTGTTTACTTGAGCTCTGACCAACCCTTCCTCACAGACCCCGGTGCTGCTGACACCCAGCTCGCTGCCCCCCAGCATTCACTTCTGGAGCACCCTGAGTCCCATTGCGCCCCGCAGTCCAGCCAAGCTCTCCTTCCAGGTAGGATTTCCCTCACACCATCTTGGAGAGGGTGAGAGATACAAGCATGGCCCCATCTATGACCTCTCCCTATTTTTCCCCCAGTTTCCGTCCAGCGGCAGCGCACAGGTGCACATCCCTTCCATCAGCGTGGATGGCCTCTCGACCCCCGTGGTGCTCTCCCCAGGGCCTCAGAAGCCATGACTACCACCAACACCAACACCACCACCACCACCCCCTTCTGGGGTCACTCTATCCATGCCCCTGAACTTCTCTCCAGCCAGCCATCTCAAGGAGAAACATAGAACAACTAACTGACTTGTGCTTTGGTTGTGATGGGGATTCCTGGGAAGAAGGATCTCTCACTCACTAACTCTTCCACCGAAAACACACAACTTCTCTCTTTGTCAGTCCCTCAGTGGCCGCCGTTACTCGTCTCCTACTTCCGTGGTAGGGACGGTTTATTTATTTATTTTTTGAAGGCCACTGGGAGGAATCTGGCCCAATCCTTTTAGGGGGTGGTTTAGATATCTCCTTCATCTCCTCATTTTTTTCCTCAATACAAGACAATCGGGGTCTGGCTTGAGAAGGATCTTTCTTTATTTCTCAGCCTACCCTTGGGGAGATGAGGGGGCCCTGTCACTATTTTGGGGTGTGGGAAGAAGAACTAGTTTGTTTTATTATTCCTGGCTATACCTAAGGGTCCAGGAAGAAATTGTACAGTTTAATAGTTTGAGAGTCCTGGGCAAGGAGGAATCACACCCTTGGGATAGCAATTCCCACCTCCCCAACTTTTCTCTCAGACAGTTTATCCTTTTCTCAACCAACATTTTGGCCAGGGAAGAACACCCCTTTTGCTGTTCTTTCCACTGAGAAGCCATTCCTTTGTCTGCAAACTCTCTGGGGTCCCACCTGTTGCCTCCCAATGGAGGGGTTTTTTTTGAGTGGTCCCCGTCTGGGGGGCCTCTCCAGCCGGTACTCCAGATCTCCCTGTCTCCCACCCCTTGCCATTTTGATAGTATAATCTATTTTTAAATGAGGCTTTTCAATATGGGAGAGGGAAGCATCTCTTCCTGTTTTGGGGTGGGTGGGAAGGAAGGGATTTGGGGGGAATCTTCCTGCCACCCCCCCAAGTGTTTATTTTTGATACCAAACGTGTATTTTCAGCTCCCTCCCTCCCAGCCCCCCAATTTCCTGCGGGCGGGTGCAAAGGACCCTTTAAGTGTCCCTGGAGTTGGGAGGGAGGAATGGGGCATATAAAGCCTGTCTTGTAGTTTGGGAGTTCCAGACTGGGAAATCCAGGCTGGACAGGGTGGGTTCAAAATACTCCTGTCAATACCAGCCCAGGCCTGGAGACCTGGGGGTTGGTGATTTGGGGGACGGTGCTACACTCGTCTCCACTGTTTATTTTATTTCCCCAAAATGGACCTTTTTTTCTAAAAGTCCCAGAGAATGGGGAATCGTTCCTGTAAATATATATTTTTAAAGGTGTTCCTGGAGGCTACTGGTATTTTTTCCCCTGCTGATCTCAGGATGAACTGAATGTGACAGGCATGATTTTGTGTGAAGGGCAAAGGGTGTGAGGTAGAGGTTGATTGAGAAACACTGTTGGGATAGTATCTGTCAAAAACAGTAATCGCGAAGTACAAGTTAGTAGTCAATGTGGTGAGAAAAACTATAGGAAGTTGTGATTGTGTGTGTTCTGTGTATGAGAGATGTCAGAAATGTTTACCACAACTGGGCATCAGTATCTCATGCCTGTAATCCTAGCTATTCAGGAGGCTGAGATCTCAGGGTCATGGTTTGAAGCAGCCTAGGCAGGAAAGTCCGTAAGACTCTTTAACATCCAATTAAGTACCAAAAGAGAAAGAAGTGGAGCTGTGGCTCCAGTGGTAGAGTGTCCGCCTTAAGCAAAAAAGCTCAAGGACTGTTCTCAGGCTCTGAATCCTAATCCCTGGACTCGATTTTTTTTTTTTAAAGTAAGACGTTGTGACCACAAATGTTTAACAGTGTGTTTATGTGAAAAATATGGCTGTATTTCAGAAACAACTAAGACTGAATAATATTGTATAAGAGCCTAGCGTGGTTGCAAAAACCTGCAAAACTGTCACATACATAATACATACATAACTTCGAGTGTCTGAGGTATGATTGTATATGCTTGTGAGCCTCTTTATAAAAGAGACAACAGAGGCTCTAAACCCAGAACTATATGTAGGTTAAGAAAACAAGCATGAGAAAACATGATGGAGACCAGATAAGACCATGTCTGTCTGTCCTCTTTCTCCACAGTCCTCTCCTGCTCCATCCTCTGGGCTGGCTCTTTCCATTTCTCCAAAACATGAAAAACTGGGATTCCTCTAAGCTTTTCCTGGGACTCCCTTCTCATGTGCCCTCTATAGATGGTCCTATCTGGTCCTGGCATGAAACAGGGCTTATCTCCCAAGATGATGCTTTTATCTCCTGCTCAAACTGTTCTGTTAGCATTTACTCAGCAGATCTTTATTGCACATTTGTTTGTCAACACCCATTTAATGCACCAAAGTCCCAGAAGTTAACCAGTCAAAAATCTCTGCCATTTCCAGGGATGGAGATACATTTCTGCAGTCCTGGCACTCAGGTAGGAGACTGAGACAGGAGGCTCACAAACTCAAGGACAGACTAGGCCAAATATTGAGACCCTGTCTCAAAAGAAAAAAAGAAAAGCCAGGTGTTGGTGGCTTGTGCCTGTAATCCTAGCTACTCAGGAGGCTGAGATCTAAGGATTAAGCCTGGAAGGAAGATCTGTGAGACTCTTATCTCAAAATAACCACCACAAAAAAAGGAAGTGAAGCTGTGGTTCAACTGTTAGAGCACTAGTCTTGAGTAAAAAAGCTCGGGGAACAATGCCCAAGCCCTGAGTTCAAGCCCCAGGACTGGCACCAAAAAAAAAAAAAAAAAAAGAACTACCCTCTGCCATTTTGGGGTGCGGAAAACTGACAAGAAACAGATAAATAAATACCCTAAATGTATTTATTAATACATTAATAATGTGGTAAGACCAGACATTCCCTTATTTTTCTTTGTTTCTAAATAAGCAATCTGCTAAGGCATTTGAATACCTAAATGTGTGGGAGAAAAGGCACCAACAGTCTTCATCCACAGAGAATCCTGAGTAGTTAATGCAAAGGAAATATCAATTATAACATTATTTCCAGGGCAACAAGTGATTAAATAAAGCAGCCAGGCAGAATTGCAGGTTTCTTAAGGAGTTTGTTTTCATAAGATAATACAAGCCCTGACAGCTGAAGTCTTAGAATCTTATCAAGACCCCTTTGTTCAAGTACATGTTCAGAGAACACAGTATATCTGTAATTGATACAAATATTAACACACCAGATCGCCCAGAAAATAAGAGCAGCATTCTTAAAGAGTTGTTTTTAACCCTTGACCAAGTTGTTTTAATTTGCAGAATGTTTTTTTTCTATGTGAATGCAGCAGAAATGAGGCCTCAGCTTTCTATCTTTTGTGTGTGTGTGTGTGTGTGTGTGTGTGTGTGTGTGTGTGTGTGTGTGTGTGTGTGTGTGTGTGTGTGTGTGTGTGTGTGTGTGTGTGTGTGTGTGTGTGTGTGTGTGTGTGTGTGTGTGTGTGTGTGAATTCTACCACTGAACTACATCCCCAGCCCACAAGATACTTTTTGTCACAGATAACCTCACTATATAGCCTAGACTGATCTCAAATTCATAATCTTCCTGTCTCAATCTTCCAAGTGCTGAGATTATAAGTCTGTGCCACCACACCTGGCCTAAGACTTCTGCATTTAAAACAGACTCTTGAATTTTGCTCACTAGGGCACATGAAAAAGGAAAGTAGCAGGTCTGTGGAGCTCAGGTTTACTGGCAAGGAAGTGGGCTAAAGAGGAGTTCATTATTAACAGTAAAACAAGGAGCTCATAGCATTGTTTCCTTTAGATGAGACCCTCCCCACCACCACACACACACGGAAAAATAAAGCTTAAAGGACTAGACTGGTAAGTTTAATAAAAGTGTGTTCCCCAGACCAGTAGCATCAGTGTCTTCTGGGAGCTTGTTAGAAATGCAAAATTAGCTAGGCACCTGTGGCTCAGTACTGTAATTTTAGCTACTCTGGTGGCTGAGGTCATAGGATTGCAGTTCAAAGTCATCCTCAACATACTGTAAGACACTTACTTCCAATTAACTAGCAAAAAGTCAGAAGTGGAGCTGTGGCTCAAGTGGTAGAATGGGAAGTGGCGCTGTAGCTCAAGTGGTAGAGCGCTCGCCTTGAGTTGAAGAGCTGAGGGACAACGCCCAGGCCCAGAGTTCAAGCCCCACGACCGACAAAAAAAAAAAAAAACAACTATATAGAGCACTCAAGTGGTAGAATGCCAGCCTTGAGCAAAGAGACAAAGGAGGCTGGGAAAGTATGTGTCTTAGTGGTAGAGTGCTTGCCTAGCATGCATGAAGCCCTGGGTTTGATTCCTCAGTCCCACATAAACAGAAAAAGCCAGAAGTGGTGCTGTGACTTAAATGATAAGAGTGTTGGCCTTGAGCAAAAGAAGCTCAAGAGACTGCTCAGTCCTGGAGGTCAAGCCCCAGGAGGAAAAAAAAAGACAAGGGAGGCTGTGAGACCTTGAGGTTAAGCTCCAGTACCAGCACATAAAGAAAAGAAATGCATATTCTGAAGCCCTACTCTGAACCTATTGAATCGGGTAGATAGGGCCCAGCAATCTATCTACAGTTTTATCAAACACTGGGAGTCATCTGATACACACTAAAGTTTGAGAGCCACTGGGCTAGAGAATGGCAGGAAAGCCATCCAAGAAAGGTATCTAGAGAGGGCCTCTAAATGTTACTGCTTGTCTCCACCTTTACAGTGTAAGTCCCTAGGGGATCAGAATTTTTGTCCTATTCTCTGCTCCATATAATTCTGAGAACCACATCTCAAATCCCATAAGTACTCAATAAATGGTGAATAAAGTTGCATGTGGTGGTTTAATCTCAGCACTCTTGAGGCTGAGGCAGGAAATTTTCAAATTCAATGCCAGCCTGGACTACATAGTTTCATGCCTGTTTAAGCTACATAATAAGAGGTTATTTCAAGAAAATCAGTGTTGAACAGATAATTTAACAAGCAGCTTCTCCTGTATGGCAGGTGCTATTCTAAGTACTTTGGAGGAGCAGTACTGAGGGTTGAACTCAGCCTAGGCACTGTCCCCTAGCTTTTTTGCTCAAGGCTGGTACTTTTGCCACTTGAGCCATAGTCCAACTTCCTATTTTTTGGTGGTTATTTGAGGAGTCACAAAGACCTTCCTTCCAGACTGGCTTCAAACCTCAATCCTTAAATCTCATACTCCTGAGTAGCTAGGATTCGAAGTGTGAAACACCAACACCCAGCTCTAAGTACTTTTTAAACCTTAACTTCCACAGTTCACCTCAAACCTGACCTATGCTGTGTAGGTACTATCTGTGAGCAGGAAACA
The DNA here is from genome assembly GCF_024711535.1 of Dipodomys merriami. NCBI lineage: Eukaryota > Metazoa > Chordata > Mammalia > Rodentia > Heteromyidae > Dipodomys > Dipodomys merriami. The sequence continues at coordinate 85,785,957 of NW_027204492.1, forward strand.
GGCCCAAAGATGGGTTATATTACCTGCCAAATGCATTCTGATGAACCATGGCCCAGCCTATTCCCTCCTTTCCATCCCCATCCCCACCCCCATCCCTACCCCTGAACCCCCCCCCCCAGGGCAGTGGATACCCAATTCCACTCCCTTTGGAATCCCCACACCATGCCGCTTCCCCTTCTCACTTCCCTTGGGTTCTCCCTACTCCCCCATGCTGACCACAGGGAACCTCACTTTTAGGAAAGAAGAGGGCAGAGTGAAGTCAGGATGGAGAGCCAAGTAATTGCCTAGATACCTCTCTACCCCTTGACCAGGGCCACCCACATCCCACCCTCAACCAACACCCCCATGAACATGAGGCTCTCCCTTGCATTGTGGGGATCATGCATTTTCCATACTGGGTACCAGGCTCCAAGATGAAGTGACTTGCCCAAGACTACATCTATAAGAGGTTCTAGCCCCAAACTCTCAGGCTCCATTGTTCTTCAAGTGAGAGTTTCTCCGAGGGCCATAGAGCACTGAATGGTTGCTAGGCGAAGTGGAGGAGGGTGTTGGAGATTGGGTGACAAAGAAAACAGTACCAAGGGTGACACAGGAAATGTAGAAGGGAGGAGGCAGAGGGGACACTGGAGAAGTCAGAACTGAAGAGGCCTGCACCATACCCTCTCAGTTCCTCCTGCCACCCCTAGGTTCCTCTTTTCCAGAGCAGGTCAGCCCAGATAAAGACTGGGCCTTCTCTCTTCCTCTCGCGGGTCAGCAGGGTTGGTGTATTCAACATGACTGTCCAAGTACAGGTCCCTCGGTTGCTACTACTGCTGCTGCTCACGCTACCAGTCACAGGTAAGTGGGTGAAGGCCTAGCTGTCTACCAGGGGCATCCAGGGTCACCAGACTCCTAACCAGCTGTTCTCCTCCTCCCCTGGTCTTGTTACAGGCTCAGACCCAGTGATCTGCTTCACCCAGTATGAAGAGTCAACTGGCAAATGCCAGGGCTTGCTGGGGGGAGGTGTCCGTGCAGAGGACTGCTGTCTCAACACTGCCTACGCTTTCCAGGAGCATGGTAGTGGGCTCTGTCAGGCATGCAGGTTCGGTGGAGCTGGGCTAGGGGAAGGCCAAGAAGACCGTCACCCAGAACTGGGCTTAGCTTTTCTCCGGAGCTTCCAAGGATGGCCCACAAGGCCCAGATCATGACCTTTACTCTGTGTCCCATCTTTGCTTCTTTCCTTCCTTCCTTCTTTCTTGCCCCTCCCCACTCTCTTCCTCCTGCCCTTTCTTTCATGGGGGTATTGGACTTTGAACTCAGGGCCTTGTACTTGCTAGGCCAACACTACCACTCCAAGCCCAAAGCTTTCGATTGTCAGATAGGGTTTTACATTTTTTACCTGAGCAGGCCTTGAATCATGGTTGTCCTACTTATGCCTCCCAAGTAGCCAGTATTACAGAAATGAACCACCGTACTGAACTTGTTTGTTGACATAAAATCTTACTAACATTTTGCCTGGGCTGGCCTTGAACCACAATCCTAGTTTCTGCCTCCTCAGTAACTGTGTTTATAAGAGTGAGCACTGTGCCCAGCCCCATAGTTCAGAGTTTCTCAACCTTGGAACTATTGTCATTTGGAGCTGAAAAATTCTTTGTCGGGGGTATGGATGCTGACCTGTGCTTTGTAGGATATTTTATAACATTTCTGGCCTCTCAAATGCTAATAGCAACTCCTCACACCTGTTGAGACAATAAAAAATATCTTGACATTGCCAAAGATCCTGGGTGTGGGGAGGAGGAACAGCCTTAATTGAGAACCAGTTACAGCACTTCCTGTAAGCATTGCAGGTAGAGTGCAATTTGGATATTTCCAGAAGGTAACTCCAGTCCCCTAGATGTGATGACAGCCCATGTTTATTGAGTGCTTACTTTATACAGACACATTGTGGGAATGGAGAAGTTTGGGGGAATTTAGGGGTGGTTCTGGGCCCCTAATTATGATGACACTCCATATTCACTGGATACTTCCTCCATAGTAGGCACATTGCAGAGTCTGAATGGCAGTTTGGGGATCTCAGAGAATCTGTAATCTCCTAATCATGACTTTTGGCTTACATTGATGGAGTCCTCATTATTGTCTTCTAGATGTATTTTACCACCACTTCCTGTGTATTCCAGAGACACTGTGGGGATTGGAGGATTGGGATTTTTTTTTTTTTTTTTGGTACTGGTTCTAGAGCTTGAACTTAAGGCCTGAACACTGTCCCTGGTCTTTTATGCTCAAGGCTAAAGCTCCACAACTTAGGCCACAGCTCCACTTCTGGCTTTTTTGGTGCTTAATTGGAGATAAGAGTCCTATTGTCTTTTCTGCCTAGGCTGGCTTTGAACTGCAATCCTGAGATCTCAGCCTCCTGAGTTGGAGCTTGGGGATCATCAAGAGCAGCTCGGAGTCCCTAGTTATGTCTGTAGTTCCTCCCCCTAACCCCCCCACCTCTCTCTGTCATGGGGCTTGAATTCTGGGCCTGGGTGCTGTCCCTCAGCTCTTCAGTTTAAGGTTAGTGCTCTACTACTTGAGCCACAGAGCCACTTCCAGTTTTCTGGTGGTTTATTGGAGATAAGAGTCTCACAGACTTTCCTACCTGGGCTGGCTTTGAACTGCCATCCTCACATCTCAGCCTCCTGAGTAGCTAGGCTTACAGGTGTGAGCCACCAGTGCCCAGCTTCATATCTCTTAAACATTGGTGGACTGAACAGGAGGTTGAGGATTTATCTAGGTAGGGTGTTTCTGAAGAGACCTCAGCCCATTGGGAGGTCTCCCATTTACTAAACACTTCCTATCTGCCTGCTACAGTACAAGGTGGTGAGCATTTTGGGTTTCTGGGAGCAGTTTGGGGCTCCAGGTCCTTACATTTGCTTACTGTGTTCCTGGCTTTGTTCTTGGGGGGATATCTAAGGGTAACTTCAGGGACCCAGCCATGAAGGGAAGTGACATTTACCCCATTCAATCCTCACCTTTCCCATTTAATCCCTCAGCATCCCTAAGGGCTAGTACTCATTTTACCCAGCACCATTCTTGTGCCTATCCACACACTGGAAACCCACATGCCACCCTGTCAGTTCATCCCTGGATGGGACACATGTGCCTCTCTACAGGTCCCCACGATGGTCACCATGGTCCTCATGGGCTCCCTGCTCAGTGACATGTTCTGAAGGGTCCCAGCTACGACACCGGCGCTGTGTAGGCAGGGGTGGACAGTGCCCTGAGAAGGTGGCTCCTGGAACACTCGAGTGGCAGCTACAGGCCTGTGAGGACCAGCCATGCTGTCCTGGTGAGGATCAGGGAGGCAGGCATGTGTTATTTGTCACCCAGCCCCTGGAGCCCGGGCCTGTGCCTGTGAGAAACTGAAAAGGCTGGGGTGGCTGGAGGAGAGTGGGTGGAAGGGAGGGCATTGGCTTTAGTCTGAGTGATTCCCATTGTAGGCAGGGAAGAAATTCCATCTGACTTGATTAAAAAACAGAACAGACTGTCCCTGAGGGGTGAAGCAAAGGGACCAGTGTTTCTCTAAGTCTGCTTCCATAGTCCAGATCAAGAGCGATGTTATGCTAGGGTAGGGACAAGATGTGAGGATATGATTAGCTGATGGAGGGTACATAAGGAAACAGAACATTGAATATCATCTCCGATTTCATCCTGTCCCCTTCTCTCCCACAGAGATGGGTGGTTGGTCTGAGTGGGCACCATGGGGGCCTTGCTCTGTCACCTGCTCCAAAGGAACAAGGACTCGCCAGAGATTGTGTGACCATCCTGCCCCCAAGTGTGGGGGACACTGCCCTGGAGAGGCCCGGAAGTCAGAGGCCTGTGATACTCAGCAGGTCTGCCCCAGTGAGTAAGGACAGCAACAAGATGTGGATGAGACACCCAGACTCAGGGTGGGTCTGTGGGGTTACAGAAGTAACTACCAGGGTGAGTGGACTTCCTTGTGCCTGACTACATGTGTATCTCTCCCACCTCTCCCACAGCACATGGGGCCTGGGCTGCCTGGGGCTCCTGGAGCCCCTGCTCAGGCACCTGCCGTGGTGGATCCCAAGAACCTAAGGAGACACGAAGCCGCACATGTTCTGCACCAGAGCCCTCCAAGCAGCCTCCTGGAAAGCCCTGCCCAGGAGCAGCCTATGAGCACCGGGGCTGCACTGGCCTGCCACCCTGCCCAGGTGTGCAGAGATGAGGCCATTCACACACCGTCAGGGACTCTTAGTTTGAGGGCACAGATGCTCTGTCATTTCTAGAACAGTTCTTATACCATAGGGCCATGAAGCTCTTCATTTGGGGACTTCCTCAAGGGTCTAGAGGCTGAAGGAAAGTTTGTGGTGGTTTATTCCCTCACTTCCTTTCCCCTCTCCAACAGTGGCTGGAGGCTGGGGACCATGGGGCTCTGTGAGCCCCTGTCCTGTGACCTGTGGCCTAGGACAGACCATGGAACGACGGAAATGTGACCACCCTGTGCCCCAGCATGGGGGCCCTCTCTGTGCTGGTGATGCTACTCGGACCCACATCTGCAACACAGCTGTACCCTGCCCTGGTTAGCAGCTCCAGAAGCACTGTTTTCATACCTAATTCCTCAGCCCATCTTTGCTACCCAATTCCTGCAACTGAAGCCTTGCTGCTTCAAATCCCCTCTATTTCTTGGTCCTCAAGCCTTGTTGCTGCCTCTGACTCCCCCTCCCCCACATCCACACATCTAATCACCCCTACAACTCCCATAGCCTTCCTTCCTTCCCTCTGAACTTCCTCACTGACTCCCTGCTTACCTTCTGTCTCTGCAGTGAATGGGGAGTGGGAAGCCTGGGGAAAATGGGGCGTCTGCAGCCGCTTATCCATGCAGTCCATCAGCTGTAATGAAATCCCGGGCCAGCAGTACCGCACAAGGGTTTGCAAGGGTCGGAAGTTTGATGGGAATCGGTGTGCTGGGAATTACCAGGATATCCGACATTGCTACAACATCCAGAACTGCAACTGTGAGTGGACACACAGATAACACTATGGTGATGGGCAGCCCAGGCAGGGACAAAGGTCTTCCATCTCTGCTGTGAACCCTTCTATACCTTCCCACTGAGACTTTCCAGTGTTGACTCTCTGACCCCCTCCCCTCGTTACAGGGAAAGGTTCCTGGTCACAGTGGACTACATGGGGGCTGTGCACACCTCCATGTGGACCCAACCCCACCCGCGTCCGCCAGCGCCTCTGCACAGCCTTGCTTCCCAAGTTCGCGTGAGTGAGGGGGAAGATTGTGCCAAGTAGAGGGTATTAAAGATGAGAAAGTCAGCTACACCCAGCAAGGGCTTTCGCCACTGGGTCTAAGGTGCTTATTTTACTAAGTGCCATCTGCCAGAAATTAAGAAGAGGAAGAGGAGATACTGAGGGTTAATACACAGGCTTTGTGCCTCTCAGTCCTACATGCAGCGGGTTAGCCATTTTCCTATGTACTCAGTACTTCAGTGTCCATTCCTGATCCCTTAGTTCCTATACTTTGAGTTTCTCAGTCACTCAAACCTCCATTCACACCACATCTCACTTCTGTGAGGCACTCTAAGGCCTTTCTGGCAATAGTTGCAGACACACCCCAGCTCTATGAATCCTCCAAGGAACCCAGTTGAGTGTGTACCTGGCAGAAGGCATAAAGAGGGATGATTGGCAGAGGGGCTGCCACCTTGCCCTGGGTCCAAGAAGCAGAGCCAGATTTCCTATGCAGGTAGAGAAAAAACATTCCTGGCATCAAGACTGAGCAGGGCCCTGAACATAGGAGTAAGATTAACCACTTAAGTGTGTTTACTGGTAGTTCACCCAGGAGTTAAGTGTTTAAAAAAAACACCAATCCCTTCCTTCCATACAGATCAAGCTACTAGGTTAAGTGGGCTGTTCCCAGGGCTTGAGCATTGTTCCTTAGCTTTTTTTATCAGGGCTGGTGCTCTCCAACTTGAGACACACCTCCACTTCCAATTTTTTGATAGTTAATTGGAGATAGGAGTCTCATGGGCTTTTCTACTCCAGCTGGCTTCAAACCTTGATCCTCAGATCTCAGCCCCCTGAATAGCTAGGATTACAACATAAGCCACTGGTGTCCATCTTTGGAGTTAGCAATATTGAATGGAAGCACAAAGGACTTGGATTAGTGAGAGACTGTGTGGAGGAAGGACCAATTGTGGAGATCCAAGTGGAAATGAATAGAGGGCTTACCTAGTAGAAGAAATAACTCAGGTGAAGACCTTTCTGAACGTTGACTCAGTTTGGACAAAGTGAGTGGTGTGTGTGTGTGTGTGTGTGTGTGTGTGTGTGTGTGTGTGTGTGTGTGTGTGTGTGTGTGTGTGTGTGTGTGTGTGTGTGTGTGTGTGTGTGTGTGTGTGTGTGTGTGTGTGTGTGTGTGTAACAGAGAGGGGGGAGAAAGAGGAAGGGGCAGGCAGAGAGGGAAAGAGAGGCTTGAAACAGGGATTTGGGCCCAAAAAACAAAACTTTGAATGTCAGGACAAGGGCTTTATCCAGGTGAAGAGTGGGGAAAAGATAATTAACAATCATCTGGGTGCTAGGGGCTCAGACCTGTAATCTTAGCTACTCAAGAGGCTGAGATATGAGGATCATGGTTCAAAACCAGCCCAGAGAGAGAAGCCTATGAGATTCTCACATTTAATTTACCACCAAAAAGCTAGAAATGAAAGAGTGGCCTAACTGGTGGAACACCAGCCTTGAGTGAAAAAGCCAAGCTCTAGCACAAGGCCCTGAGCTCAAGTCCCAGGTCTGGCACAAACAAAGAAATGAACAATCACCAACATGTTTTCAGCATTTACTATAATGCCAGGTACTACCAAATACTTACTTGATTTTGTTCATTTATCCTCACTCAGCTTGGTCAGATGGTATCATTCCTTTAATTGCCATTCTGTAGATGAGTAATACTGAGGCACACAATGGACATTCATTAAAACTTCTTTGAAGGTATGGATCAAGTGGTAGAGAACTTGCCTAGCAAGCACAAGACCCTGGAGTTCAAATATTGATATCTACCCCCCACCCCCCAAAAAAGACTTTGTTGAACTATCTATGGTTACACACACCTATAATCCCAGCACTCTGGAGATTGAGGTAGGAGGATGGCAAGTACAAAGCCAGCTCCTGGGCTACAAAGTGAGACCTTGTCTTTAAAAAGTATCTGTTGAATGTATTTGTGCCTTTCCTAAGCTTCTCTCATCCATTCCCTCACTAACACTCCAGGCCCACCGTTACCATGGTCGAAGGTCAGGGTGAGAAGAATGTGACCTTCTGGGGGAATCCACGTCCACAATGTGAAGAGCTGCAGGGGCAGAAGCTGGTGGTGGAGGAAAAACGGCCATGTCTACACGTGCCTGCCTGCAAAGATCCTATGGAGACACCTTGACCCTTCGTGTTTCCATTCTGACCACCTGTCTTCCCAGACTCCAATAAATCAGGCTCTTTTGAGTTTGCTGAAAAAAGGAAAAACAACCTGCCCTCTTTCCCAGAAATGGAGCAATAGCATTTTCTAGAGCTATGACACAGCAGCCTGTTCTGGAAAACAGTATTTTCCATTCTGGTTGCAGCCTGTGAAAGCAAGTGTCCAGCACCAATCTCCCTTCCCCACTGTGCTAACCTTCCCCTTTCCCAGTGCTCCAGGGCCATCCAGCACGTCCCTCTGCAGAGCTCTGCTTTGCTTTGATTGGCTATTCACTAGGGCAGTCATTTCTTGATTGGCCAATGTGCTGGGTAGTTGCAGTCTCTCCGCCTCCTGAAGCTTCTTCAGTTCCCACCCACCAGAGCTTCTCAGCTGGTCCATCCACGTCAATGACAGAGGGAGGCAGAGGCGTGGTCACGGTTGGCACCCTACCAAGGGAACACCTGCACCCACCCACTCCCAACAGCCCAGCTCTAGCACCACAATTATCCATGACAAATAGCTCTGCGAGGTGGGGAGGCGGACTGAGGAAGTGGCTGTGATGTACTGTGATCTGGGGAGGGAGCAGAGAAGCTAGAGTCAGCATCCTTCTTGAGGAGCCCCCAGGGCAAACCCAGACACATATTCCTTTCCCATTTGTGCATTTCAATCAACACTTAAAACTGTCTACTGCATGCTAGACCTAAAGTCTGGACATCTGGGGTGGAGGAGGACTGGTAGAAGAGGACATCTGAGCAAGGAACAGACTCAGAATAGGCTTTCCTTTTGTTCAACACTTAACGCCTACTGTATACTAACAATAGTGCTGGACTTCAGGGAACATAAGAAAAGGAATCAGAGCTGCACGTGTCTCTGCAGTAAAGGGAACAAACTCAGACACCAATGCTCTTAGCATTTGCTCATTCATTTACCACTCACCAAGTGCTGAGAGCCCCTAGTGATGAGACACATAGGAATCATCATCATAGTTATGGTAATAGCTAACACTTAGAAAGTACTTATTGTGAACCCAGAAGTGTCTTAAGGCTTTCCATAGTATGAACTCATTTAATCCACAATAAACTCATGAGGTTCAGTATTCTCTCCCATTTTACAAAGTCAGAAACACGTTCAGAAAGGTTGTAGGCTAGACATTGCTGAAGCACCATGCATTATGGTGCTAACTTAATATCAGGAGTAGAGTTCAAGACTGCAGTGGGTAAAGGGGACCCCTCTGCATTGGAAGGTCCAAGTAGAACATTCATTATAACTAAATTCTCATCACCACCCTAATTTGACTTCTTGGGTCCATTTTCCATTATGTAAAATAGTCCAGGTGATGAGTTGAAATGAAAATGAGTCAATGAGTATTTGGTCATCTTGGGAAAACAGTACAAGTGCATGTGGGGGATCCTGGTTTCTACTAAAGTGTGTAAGATAGAGCACCGATGGCTCATGCCTGTAATCCTAGCTATTCAGGAGGCTGAGATCTGAAGATCGCAGTTAAGGCCAGCCTGGGCAAGAAAGTCCGTGAGACTCATCTCCAATTAACCACCAGAAAACTGGAAGTGGCGCTGAAGCTCAAGAGGGAGAGCTCTCACCTTGAGCTGAAGAGATCAGGGACAGCACCCAGGTCCAGAGTTCAAGCCCCACGACTGACAAAAAAAGTGGAGATTCAGTTGTGTATGTACATTATGAGGTACATATCTATGTGTTGGATTAGATTTACAGATGTGTCAAAAATTAAGAACTGCCGGGCGCTAGTGGCTCACGCCTGTAAGCCTAGCTACTCAGGAGGTTGAGATCTGAGGATCACGATTCAAAGGCAGCCTGGGCAGGAAAGTCCATGAGACTTGTATCTCCAATAAACCACTAGAAAACCAGAAGTGGTGCTGTGGCTCAAGCAGCAAGTGCTCGCCTTAAGCTGAAGAGCGCAGGGATAGCACCCAAGCCCAGAGTTCCGACAAAAAAATTAAGGATCATTGAATATGTTGTACATATATGTGTCACATATGTGCATACTCACTAAGGTGACATAGATACATATGTCATAAATATGGATACAATACTGAGTGTAAACATGTCAGAGATGTGCTTGCACTGTGGCTCACCAAAATACAAGAAAGAAAATCATTCTTGGAGGCCCTTCTGTAGAAAGCCCTGTTGAGGGTGATAGGGATGATGTGGAGAGGTTTTATTTTTCTGCTTTGGGAAGCTAAGAGACTCCAGGGGGAAACCACATTCCTCTAAAAGATAATCTACGAATAATTTCTAGAAATTGAGCCACCTGAAGAAAGGGAATGGCACTAGAAGCCACAAGTACTAGGGAGCCAGATTCTTAGGAAGAGGCACAGACAGAATCCCAAGGAGCCCAAATTCAGTCCCAGAGGTGCCAAAAAGGCCTGGAAAACAACAACTACGCCTGTCCACTAGAGAGGTCACTACAGGCTGAGCAGTTTATTTGCTTCTGTTAAAACAAACAAACAAAAGTCCGATTTTTTTGTTTGCTTGTCAGTTGGGGGACTTGAAGTCAGGGTCTGTATGCTGTCCCTGAGCTTTTTCACTCATGGCTAGTGCTCTACCACTTGAACCACAGTGCTACTTCCAGTTTTCTGGTGATTAATTGGAGATAAGAGAGTCAGGGACTTTTCTGCCCAGGCCGATTCAAACCACGACCCTCAGATCTCAGCCTCCTGAATAGCTTGGATTACTGGAATGAGCTACCAGCATTAGGCTAAAAACCAATTTTTGATTAGCAACAGAAGCATACACTTCAATTTCAAAACATTGGAAAATACCCAATTTATGAGCATCCTGGAGGGAAGAAGGACATGCCAAAGCAAAGGCCCTAGAGATGGGACTGAAGCTGTGTGGGATGGAAAAAGGAAAAGGATGATGTGGGAAATGTTTGACTTGGTGATTGTGGGAACCTAGGGGAACACTGGAATCTGAGACCTGGGAGACAGGGAGATTTTCCACTATGGCCAAAGGCAGCTGTTGAGAGAAGAGCGAGAAGGCATTCCTGGTAGAGGCTATAGTGCATGCAAAAATATAAAGGTTTGCTGGGCACCAGTGGCTAACATCTGTAATCCTAGCTACTCAGGAGGCTGAGATCTGAGGATTGCGGTTCAAAGCCAGCCCGGGCAGGAAAGACCATGAGACTCCTATCTCCAATAAACCACTAGAAAACCAGAAGTGGTGCTGTAGCTCAAGTGGTTGAGCACTCACCTTGAGCTGAAGAGCTGAGGGACAGTGCCCAGGCCCAGAGTTCAAGCCCCATGGCCAACAAAAAATTATATATATATAAAGGTTGCTCCTCTCCTTCTGCTTAGACGTAGCTCGAATGACCATCCCCTTTTATAGATGAAGAAACCAAATCTCTTTATCACTTTTCTAACTATATTGTGGAGGCCTAACTTGAACCCACACACTGTGATGCCAAGTCCCACACTATATACCTTATTTAATAGACTAATGATTTAGTGAATGAAAAGCAAAAGAATACATGCTTGGTTCATTTTAAAATCCTGCAGGCAAAAGAGACTCCCAAAACTGCTTACTTGTGTATCTTCTGCTACCACATCTGGTCCACTATCATTGCTCTCTATGGCCAAGGCCTTATCTAGTGTGGTCCTTGCTAAACTATGACACTATCTCCTACCACAATCCCCCTGACTTTGTTCTAGCCACGCTAGCAGTGGCAATTCTATCTTCCTGGCACACTCTTAAAAGAAAAATAATGTATTGATTGGAAAGTTCACATGATCCCATAGGAATGAATTGGAGTTTTGGGATTCCCTCATCTGTAAAGTAGAAATTGCATTATCTACACACAGGGTTGTATGACCCAAGGCATATAAACAGTTCTGATTCTATACAGTCAACAATTGCTTATTTATAGATTCGTGCTTTTATTGTAGTCAGGATCTTAAAATATGATAAGATTTTTTTGGGTCCAGTCGTGGGGCCTGAATTCTGGGCCTGGGCGCTGTCCCTCAGCTCTTCAGCTCAAGGCTAGAGCTCTACACAGCGCCACTTCCAGCTTTTTTCTTTTTGCTTATGTGGTGCTGAGGAATCGAACCCAGGGCCTCAGTCATGCAAGGCAAGTGCTCTACCACTGAGCCACCTTCCCAGCTTCCATGATATGATTTTTTTTTATCTCACTCTGGACTACCCCCACTTGCTCATGTACAGATATTATTTGGCACCCTGGTCCTGTCTGAACAATTCTTAGGTGTGGGCAGAGACAGCCATTGACACTATTGACATTAGGTTTTGTCTATGTCCAGAGCAGAATAATGGGGGCATGTAGACTGTGTGAGTGTAGGGAGGAGGAAATACAAGCATCAGAGCTACAGCTGCAGATAATGTGTCTCTATTATATATCTGGGTTTCTCCATGATCTTCTGTAGATATGTTTTTGTCTAGGTGTGTGTGCTTGTGTGAGTTTCTCTGGGTCTCTGTGTGCTTCCCATAGCTGTAAAATGCATGCATAGACTAAACATGCTCATGTGTTTGTTACTCTGGGCTTATATGTCCGTTTATAAACCTGTATGTGTCCCCTGTGTGTTTCTTTACTTTTATATATGTGTGGTATTCCCTGTGTGTCTCGAGGCCCCTCACTGTCCAAGGCAAGAGTGTGTATATCACCCCAGGTATACACCTCTGCATGTCTGATGTTTTCTCTGCTGCCCCCACACCAACTCCCACTTCTCTCTGCTTGAGACTGTGTGAGTTGGAAGACAGATTTCCCGGCGGGGCACTGCGTGTGATCCCCCAACCCCTCTCTGTGAGGGGCTTATTTTTTATTTCTATGTCTCTGAGTGTGCCTCTGTGCCCGCCCCCCACTAATTGCCTTCAGCGGTGTATATCAACACTGGAAACAAAATTGGGGGGGGGGTTCTTGTGGAGTGTGAGTGGCTATGAGGACCATGATGGGACGGGCTGTGGGGAGTAGTCTGATTGACTACCGACCCCAACCCTTTACACAAGCACCCCACCCCCATTCCCCAAATTGCGCATCCCTTATCGGAGAGGGGGGAGGGGAAACAGGATGCGGCATGGCGCGTGCGCACTGATGGATTCAGCACCGCGGACAGCGCCTTCGCCCCCGCCGCCGGCGCGCGCCACCGCCTCCTCAGCTCTGAAGGCGCGCTGACGTCACTCGCCATTCCTCCACAAACTCCCCTTCCCCACCGCCTTGGTCGCGTCCGCGCCGCCGTGTGCTCAGCCAGACGGCACCACTAGAGGCGCAACATAGGGGGGCACGGGCGCGACCATCCGCGCTGCGGCGGCGGCGACTCAGCGCTGCCTCAGTCTGCGGCGGGCAGCAGAGGAGTCGCGTCGTGCCGGAGAGCGCAGCTGTGCTCCTGGGCTCTTCGCGGTCCGCCCCCGCGGCTCCTGGACAGACTGCCTCTAGGACCCCCTGCCCCAAGCCGCCACCATGAACTACCTGCGGCGCCGCCTGTCGGACAGCAACTTCATGGCCAATCTGCCGAATGGGTACATGACAGACCTGCAGCGCCCACAGCCGCCCCCGCCGCCGCCCTCTGCCGCTAGCCCCGGAGCCACACCCGGTTCCACGGCCGCCACTGCCGAGAGGGCCTCCACGGCCGCCCCAGTGGCTTCTCCTGCCGCCCCTAGTCCTGGGTCCTCAGGGGGCGGTGGCTTCTTCTCGTCGCTGTCCAACGCGGTCAAACAAACCACAGCAGCCGCGGCGGCCACCTTCAGCGAGCAGGTGGGCGGCGGCTCTGGGGGCGCAGGCCGTGGGGGCGCCGCCGCCAGGGTGCTGCTGGTCATCGACGAGCCGCATACCGACTGGTAAGCCACTGCTGCGCCTTCCCGTGGGCCTGGGTCCCCAGATGATTCCACGGTGAATGAGCAACTATCGAGCACCACTTATGTGCCTGGCATCCAGCCCCCTCACCCAAATTCCTTTCCTTTAAGTCATGATGCTGGGCCTTCCTATGTGCCCCGCCCTTGTCTCCCCCAAATCTCAGTGGATACAGAGAGCAATAATCAGTTTCCTACTGTATACCTCTTCCTCAGTCCTCCTCCCCGAATACCTTTGGCTTCAATATATCCTGTGAGCCTTCAAGCATGGAATGTGACCTGTTTCCCCTACCTAATTCTTGCCCCCCAAGGTCTTTTCCTCTAATGAATTTGTAAGCATTTATCCAGTACCTGCAGTATGCTTCGTTGAAGAACCCTTCCTTTAGCCTTTAGCTTCAATGAATTTAGGGAGCATGTTTTGACAGCTGGATTTAAGCCCCTTTCTCCCCACCCTTGCCCGTAAGCCTTCTCTCTAATAGGTCTTGTGCGCATGTATCCTCTATCTGGTAAACATTGATTGAGTGCCTGCTGTCTATTCCATCCCTGCTTTTAGCCACAAGCTTGGCCTGTAATGGATCATGTGAACGTTCACTGAATGTCTTCTATTTGCCTCAAATCCCAGCCCTCTCTCCGAGGAGATTTTTCTCCAAAGGATCTAGAAAGCATTTATTAAGTACCTGACACATATCCCATCCTGAAGCTCCTCTCAGATCGTTTCCCTCCAGTGAGTTCCATAAGCATTTTTGAACCTTTGGTGTGTGACTCATCACCAGACTGTCTCCTCAAAGACCTTCTATAATAAATACTAAAAGCATGTATTGAGTGCCTTCTGCATCCTCCATCCCAAGCTACTTCTTCAAAGGCCTTTCCTTTGGTCGATCCATCTAGCATTTATCAACTGCTTACAGTGTGAGCCTTTTCTAAAGGTTCTTTCCTCCAATATGGTCAGCAAGCATGTTTTGAGTGCCTGCTTGGAAACCCTACACACACACACACACACACACACACACACACACACACACACACACACACACACACACACACACACACACAAAACCTTTGCCCAATGCCTTTTCCTTCAGTGGGTTGAGTACCTTTTGCATGACTCAATCTTAGAAACCACCAAGGCCTATGCTTGTGGTTAATCCAATGCTCAGGTACTTAGCAGTTGCTGTGTGCACCACTTCAGTCACTCTTGCAGAAGACTTTTCCTTTTCATCATTCCTTAGCATGTGTAGGGAGCACAGGCTCTGTGCCTTCTCCACAAAAACCTTTCCACCCATGGATGGAGAATCCTGCTTGCAGAGATCAGGTATCTGCATCCTCCTTCCCAAAGGACTTTTCCTCTAAAAATCCAGTTTATCAAATGATCATGTGCCCATCCCTAGCCCCTGTCTTGCCAAAGCTTTCTTTTAATGGATGCAGTGGATGTATTCTTTTCTGCCATGTACTACATTCTAATTACCTTCCCCGAAGGCCTTTTCCTCCAATGACTCCCATGAGCATCTGCAGAGTCTTCTGTGTGTTCCTGCCTCCTCCCCAGAGACCTTTTCTTCCAGTGGATCCAGTGAGAACATAGTAATGCCTGTTGCATGGAGGGAACACATTCCCTTCAATGCCACTTGGAGAACCTGCCCCAATCACAAGCTCTGCCTCTTCCCTACCTCTTCTTCCATCAATCCAGAGCCCAATTTAGAGGGCTTAATGCTCTTCCACTCCTTTCACTAACCCTGGGATTCCCTTTCCCAACCTTCAGTCTATACCCCCAAAGGGCCTTTAGTCTATTTAAGCCAGTAAACACTTACTAAGCAGTTATTGTATGAGTCATTCTCAATCTCCTCTTTCCAGGTCTCTGAAGTTCCTGCCCCTGCCTTAAGAGCCCACTCTCCAGGGATCCACTTCAGCTGAAACTTATTGAGTACCATTTGTTTACTAGTTAGATCACCCCACCCCCTTCCCCAAGAGTCCTTACCCTGCTGCCTTTCTCTCTCTTCAGAGCCATACACACTACAGAAATTTATTACCTTTTTCTATGTGTCAGAATGTGGGAGGCATTTATTATGCATTACAATACACTAGGAAGATCCTTCCTTCTGCTCCCTTTCCGTTTTTTGTGCCAGTACCTGGGCTTGAACTCATGGCCTTGAGCTTTTGCTCAGCGTTTTTTGCTCAAGACTAGCCCTCTACTACTTGAGCCATGCTTTCAGTCCTCCTTCCTTCTTTCTAATGCCAATTACTACCTGGATTTTTCATATATTTTCTTGAACCCCACAATCTTTGGTGCCTTACCGGGGCTTGAGCTCAGGGCCTTATGCTGTCTCTGAGCTTTATTATTGCCTAAGGCTAGCCCTCTACCACTTGAACCACACCTCTACTTTTTGGTAGTTAATTGGAGATGAGTCTCATGGACTTTTCTGCTGGGCTGGCTTCAAACCACAATCCTCAGATCTTAGCCTCCTGAATAGCTAAGATTACAGGCATGAGCCATTGGCGCCCAGCTAACCCCACATTCCTTTAACAAACAGCTATTGTATACTCTAAAGAGCCCTATATTTCCCCCCCTCTTCTAGGCCCAATCCCCCATTTAACAATCCCCATCCTTCTTTCCACACTATATAGTCCTGAAGACTCAGTGTGGCACTATACTTCATTCTAGCTAGATGATGCTCCCCCACTTGGTAGTCATCCCTGAGCTGTCCTTCCCTGTCCCCATTAATCCAGAAAGCACTTATTAATCTCTTACTGTATTCTGTTCAAATAACTGCATTCCTATCTCTTCGGCAGGCTGCTTCACTCTTGTCTCCAGCTGCTCATAAAGCATGTATTGATCATGTGCCATAATTCCTTCACCAAAGTCCTCTTCCCTCCCAATGTGCTCCCTTCCTGGCCAAATTTGTTGCATTGGGATCAGCAAACATTAACAAGACCCCTGCTGTATATTAGGTGTCTCTTCTCTACTCCAACCCTCCAGGCAGGTCCTTTATTGCTTTTTTTCTCCATCCCACCAAGTATTATCTACTAAATATTGACAAGACCTTTTCCATATTGGCAACTCCAGTGGTTTTCATTTTTGCTTTTAATCTTCCAAGCAAGCATTTATTGAGCACCTGCTCTCTTTATCCCAGAAGCTTCTCCAGTTTTTTCCTTCCAGGCAATCAAGCAAATGTTTAGTTAGTGCCTACTATATATGCGGTAACATGGACGAAGGGAAAGAGCTTTTGTACACCAGGCTCAGCATGAGAAAAAGAGCCTTGCATCACCAACTAAAAGACTCCCAGACCATGGAAGCTTCCAAGGTTTTATCCTGGAATAAAGGAGGAATTTTGCAAACTGTAACAAATGTACACCTAAGTGAAGTATGATGCTTTCCCCAAAACTTCACCACTCTCATTTCTTCCTGAAGCTTAGCACCTCTGTGCTCTGAAGTTGGAACTTCTGAGTTGAGACTCATCTCTCCATTTCAGAGATAATTTAGTTCCATGTTTTTCAAAAAGGGATTACCTATCAGCCTATGACCAGCATATCACTTTATGTTGAAGGAGAAATGAAAATAGAAAATAATACCATCTTGCACACAGTAAGCAGAGTTTTTAAATAAGCTTGTCAGTCCAGTAAGGCATATAATATATAATGTATACTACATGTTATATATGACATATGTTGCATGTGTTATGTAATTACTTTGTACTATATAAGCTAATGTGTGTATTTTTCTTCAGAAAATAATATAGGAAATATAAAGTTGCACTTCAAATAGTAAAAGTAATTATTTACTGAAACTTTTGACATGGGGTCTTGCTATATAGCCCAGACTGGCCTTGAACTCATGATCCTCCTGCCTCAGCTTTCCATGTGCTGGGATTACAGGTATATATCACCATTCCTGGCTAAAGATTTAATTCCAATTATATATGTATACTTAAGTACATTCTACTATGTATCCTAGAAACATATACATAATTTTAGTATGCAACATTTATGTTACATATTATATAAGGCATATCCTATATTCTATTTGCTCTATAATGTGTCTTATATAATATATATAGCATGGGTTATTATGTAAATATGTTTATAGTGGGTTGTATAAACAATATTTCTTATTGTGGCTTCTTTCCTTAGATAGACTTCCCTGGAGGCAGACCCTTCACCTTCAGCTAGCACCTCTTTTGGTCTCAGTGGCTTACTTGGTGGGTGTTCTATTCACCTCTCTTTGAGGGATCCTTAAGCCTTGTGTCCCCACAAACTTCTCAGACTCCAGCTGTTCTACTTGTCCACTTACCATGAAAATTGAACAAGGAGTGCCAACAGATGCCCAAGTGGATCACCTGAGTGCGATACTTCTCCTTATCCCTAAAGTGTACCAGCAGCCCTACATCCTCCTAAGTATCAAGGTCATGTTCTCCTGCCATACAGTGACACCTCTTCACTTGGCATGAGAACCCTGAAGTGCCCAGGTGGTGATCATAGTCTAGAGTTTAATGGGATTCTTGCTGTGTCCCCTGGTAGCAGTGTCCCCCCTTGAAGAACCAGGACCTCTAACCTTGCAGAGCCTTGAGGGAACAGGAAGCACAAATTCCCAAAGTGGACCACTGGGATCTATGGTAAGCTGGGCCACTCCTACTTTAACCTCCAAGTTCCAAGATCCATATACCTTACCTATTAAGAACAAAGCACATGCCATGCCCATTGATTTAGGGCGTATACTGTGGTTTTTATTTTTGTAGATGATGCCATTGGTACATGGTATCATCTGTCATTTAGGGTCTTAGCTACAGCTACAAGAAAAACCATATCATTCAAGCTGGCCAGCAGCTTCTGGACAGTGTGATATGTAACCAAATTACTTGGTTTCATGGTCACAGACCACTTTGCACTTCTTTACTTTGCTACAACTTGTGTCATTTGGTTTGATGCCTGATCTGTGGGATCAAAAGGTGTGGTTCAAACATGGTGGGAGCCCTTGGACAGTGATACTGGCAGAGTTCCTAGTCAGAAAAGGCAAATCATGTATAGAATCTTCCAGTCAAAATATATTGCTATACTTTCCATAGTGGAAGGTACCCCAATGTGTAGTCATCCTGCCCCAAATGGTTGTTTCTTTCGTCTTCTTGAGACATGGTATCATCTGACAGACTCAGTGTTGGTCTCAGTTGCTGGCAAGTTGGATATTCAGCTATAATGCTGTTGGCCCACACGTAGCTTCTTTCTCTGCTGCTATTGCCACTTGATTCGTGTGCCCATCTGCTAGCACTGGGATGGCTGATTACAGAGGCTGGCTGACATCATCTGGCTGACTCATCCTATCTATCTGGTTGCTTAGTGCCACTTCCATGGTGGATGATGGCTGGTAGGTGTTGCACACAATACAAAGATCTTTCCTGCACCCTTTTTGCCCACTCCCATATGTCTACCCACCTTTTTGTATCCCAGACTGCATCTGTCCTGATCTTTCAATCTTTTGCCTTCCAGGCCTTTGACCAACCAGCCGAGCCATTTACCATTACCCATAAATGCAAATATAGTCTAATCTGGAGCTACTGCCTTTTTCTTTCTTTTTCTTTTTTTGGAGGGGGCGTCCAGTCGTGGGGCCTGAAATCTGGGTCTGGGCGCTGTCCCTCAGCTCTTCAGCTGAAGACTAGCGCTCTACCACTTGAGCCACAGCGCCACTTCCGGCTTTTTTTCTTTTTTGCTTATGTGGTGCTGAGGAATCGAACCCAGGGCCTCATGCATGTAAGGCAAGTGCTCTACCACTGAGCTACCTTCCCAGCCCGCTACTGCCTTTTTCACACAAAGTATAGACTACCACGTACACAGCCCAATGGTCCACTATTGGGGGCTCTGGCACTGTCTTCCAAGGATGCTCAAAGTGCAGCTGTGGTGTAGCCACTGTCCATTTTTTCAGCTTTCACTCACAGATTGGGGCAATCCATTTCTGACACAAGCTTAGTCATTATCCTCTTTTCACAGCTGATTGGAAGTCTTTTAGCTAAGGGTGAAATGCTAGCATGCTACTTGTGGACAACATGGAGATCTGGGTTATCCACTCATGCAGCCTGTTTGGCCTTGCAAGGGCTCAGTCCTGAGGCTACAGGTCCCATCTGATTATTACATGTTGTATGTGACAGAACCTGGCTTGTAATGAACTGTCTTGGATGCACAGTTACTTGGTGACCCATGGTCAAGCATTCTATATCTATCTACTAGTATTCTGGTTGATTAGGTTTCTCACAGAGCATATAATTTGGCCAGGAATGATGACACACATCTGTAAGCCCAGAACTTGGGAGGCTGAAGCAGGAATGAAACTTAGAGGCTAATTTGAACCACATAGCAAGTTACAAGACAGCCTGGACTATAAAGTGAGACTATCTCAAAAACAAAAAGACAAATAATTCTCGGCTACAGATGGTGTGGCATGACTCCAGGATTCTGAAGGCCTCTCACTTGGGCTTCTCATAAGTTCCACATTGTGTCTTTCCCCACTAAGACACCTCCAGTATCAAAGAACCTTCCAGATCTTATGGTCTATGTGTCAGGACAGCATGTTCCACATCCTAGACCTGCTGCACAGCGCTTTTGTGCTCTGGGCCTCAGCTTCACATGTCACCTGAAACATGGGTCAGAGAAGTATTTCCAGGTATAGAACACAATACTTCTAGAACCTAGAAGAGGCAGTCTGGCTCTTGTGTTTCTCTTCATGATGGAAAAGGTGAGATGCAATGCTACTCTCTGTTTGGAGGTGCATACTTTGGACCACTGGATCCCTAAAACTTCTGCTAATGTGGTAGGCCCCTGAGTATTTGTAGGGTTTATCTCCTGCCCTCTGAAACACATGTAATATTTTTGAGAATCTCACTATGTACCCCAGACTGATCTTGAAACCTTCTACCTCAGCCTCCCAAGTACTGGGATTACAGATGTGTACCACCATACCCAGCTTGGAGCACATGTGTCTTATCAAGGCAATATGCTAACCATCTTTTACCCATCTTACATAATTGTATGATGTAACTGATATAATTGTCCAGTGTGATATTCTGTGGGATGTCCAGATGGTACA
Source organism: Dipodomys merriami (assembly GCF_024711535.1). Taxonomy (NCBI): domain Eukaryota; kingdom Metazoa; phylum Chordata; class Mammalia; order Rodentia; family Heteromyidae; genus Dipodomys; species Dipodomys merriami. Next base: position 85,806,269 of record NW_027204492.1, read on the forward strand.
GATTCCTTTGGACTATATTATGACACAAATTGATAGAAATAACATCACCCTATGGCAAGACCATAAATGAATTTTGTTGTAAGTCCCATGTGAAAGTGAGATGTTTCTGATCTTCCTTTCTAATCAAAATTAAAAAGAATATGCTTGCTAGGTGCTGGTCACTCACACCTTCAATCTTAACTACTTACGAGGCTGAGATCTGAATATCGCAGTTCAAAGCCAGCCTGAAAAAGTCTGTGCGACTCTTATTTCCAATTAAACACTAAAAAGCTGGAAGTGGAGGTATGGCTCAAGTGGTAGAGAACCTTGCGTGAAAAAGCCAAGCAAGAGTGGAAGGACCTGAGTTCAAGCTTGAGTACTGGCGTGCACACATGCGTGTGCATACACACACACACACACACACACACACACACACACACACACACACACGAGAAGAGTATGTTTGCTAAATTGGTAGCCATCTGTCATATATAAGATCTTATTTATCTACTGTAGTGATGATAGTGTGTCTGGAGGGATAGCACAATCAGAGGTAACATCTTTTGAAGGACCAATAGCCTTCTTGGAGACCAACACTTCTGCATCCTCTAATCTTTCTGAGTAGTCCTAATTTCTACTATCATCACTGGAATAATACAGTTTTTCTTTTGATGTATTATTTTCTTATTTTGTTTTTGGAAGTATTGGGATTAAACCAAGGGCCTCATGCATGTTAAACAAGTATGGCACCACTGAGCTGCCCCCCTCCACCCAGGCTGATTTACATCTCTGATCAGAGCACAGGGATATGTGCCATTTCAGAAGTGTTCATTTGGACATTTTTACTGTGATAGCTCTCCTCAAAGACCAAGGAACCCATGTCAGAGTCATTCCAATTATGTATTTGTGAACTGGAGAAGTGACTATTTTGTGGATCTCTGGATCCAGGCAACCCACAGTGAGCAGGACACGAGTGTTGGTCTGGTTTCCAGAAGAGGTAAGGGTAGATCCTGAGAGCAATAGGCATTGACTTATAAATCACTTGTTTCATTTGAGGCCTTCTGCATAATGTTCAAGTAGAGGAAAGTGCTATATCCAAAGAGAAGTGGGCTGCTTCTGTAAGCACAGTGGGTTAAAGTGAGTCTCTAAGTTCAAGGTGTTTATATCTGCTCAGATATCCCCACCCCAAGCCTCAAGGATCCACTCTCATGTTAGAGCTCTGAGCATGGCACAAGAGAATGTTAGGCCTGAAAGTTCATCTTCTCTAATGCTCTGCCACACTTACTGGTAAATCCGGAGTCTATTTTTCCCCTTTCTGCCCTCTGGCTGCAAAAGATTTCCTTAAATGAAGCCAGGGAGGTCCTCTGGCTTTTACATTAGCTTTGAATTGATGATGATTCACCCAGTGTGTGTCAGATGTTTCTTCAGCTCATCAGTGACATTTAGCAAACAGTCACCCCAATCTGGTTACCATTTCCCTTGCCCCTCTCAATTGCCAAGGATATTTCACCAGCTGGCTCACTCCCTTCCACCAGATTCCTCTTACAGTCCACAGGCAGAAAAAGTCAATTGCTGCTCCCAAAGGCCAGTGGCCTGGGCTTTCATTCTCCCTGACAGGAGGAAAGATTGCATCTTAGCTGGGTGCCAGTAACTTATACCTATAATCCTAGCTATTCAGGAAGCTGAGATCTGAGGATTGTGATTTGAAGCCAGCCAGGGCAGGAAAATCCCTGAGACTCTTATCTCCAATTAAGCACCAGAAAAGCCAAACTGAAGCTGTATCTCACGTGGTGGAGCACTATATTGATAAAAAATCTCAGGGATGCAGGGCACTGGTTGTTCATGCCTGTAATCCTAGCTACAAAGGGTGAGATCCAAGAGTCACGGTTCAAAGCCAGCCTAGGCAGGAAAGTCTGTGAGACTCATCTCCAAGTAACCATCAGAAAACTGGAAGTGGTTCTGTGGCTCAAAGTGGTAGAGTGCTAGCCTTTAGCAAAAATCTCAAGGACAGTGCCCAGGCTCTGAGTTCAAGCCCAACAGCTGACAAAAGGAAAGAAAGAAAGAAGGAAAGAAAGAAAAGAAAGAAAGGAAGGAAGGAAGGAAGGAAGGAAGGAAGGAAGGAAGGAAGGAAGGAAGGAAGGAAGGAAGGAAAAGAAAGAAAGAAAAAGAAGAAAGAAAGAAAGAAAGAAAGAAAGAAAGAAAGAAAGAAAGAAAGAAAGAAAGAAAAGAAAGAAAGAAAGAGAGAGAGAAAGAAAGAACGAAAGCTAGCTCAGGGACCATGCCTGTTCCTGAGTTCAAGTCCAGGACCTGCCCAAAAGAAAAGGCTGCTTCATCTTCAACATCATAGGACCCACCAGAGCATATGGCCTGAATGGCATTCAGCTTATGACACAGCCAGACCTTCTGCATAGTGCTTTGCTTAACTCCAGCATGTCAGGGGCCATTTGAGCTGCACCTTACCTCCTACCACTGATGGATCTTCACTCCCAGGTGGCCGTTAGGAGACCTCGCTCCAGGATCACATTGAATATTCTCTGTGGTTTGACCTCTTTGGCCTACTGTCCTAAGCTAGCTTCCTGCAAATGGCCTCTGAGGCAAAAGTTTGCACCCAGGAGGCTTTCTGGGAATGCTTTTGGGTCAACAAAGGTTGCATGGAGGGAGAGACTGGTTTCTCATTTGATTGGGCTTGAAGCCTCAGCTCATTTCAGAACAAGATGGTGAGGAGTCTGGAGTGAGACAAAGAGACTGAATATCAGAAATAGGCTAGGGGCTGCCCTCGGGAAGTAGGTATAACCTCAGCCAAAGCAGTTACCTGTGACAGAATTCAGTTCCCAGTGGGGACAAAGCCATCAGTAGTCAGCAGCTGATATTCAAAATGCATTAATCCTGGTTAAGAAAAACATTGAGAAATGTGATATAGGCTTATCATTTATGCTTGCCATAAGTTTATATATGAAAAAGTATATTTATAGATATAAAATGTGGAAAAATCTCTCCCAATGCTTGTAACTTGTAGTTATGAAGTATGTATGAGAGAAACAGAGACAGAGACAGAGAGATCAATAGAGAGAGAGGCAGCAAAAGGAAACAGCTAGGCTAGGAATATGGCTCACATTTGCCTAACATGTACAAAGCACTGACTCCCATCCCAAGCACCACAAAGAGAAAGGAAATCATGCACTTTGGTTCTCCTGTATACATCAGTGAAGTCACCAGAGTTATCTGTGCAGTACATATGTATCAGAAAATCTGACAATGTATGGGCATGTCAATGACCAGTAGCCCACCCTCCCCCCCTCCCCCCATCCTTTTCTTCCATGAGAAACGTGATTGAGCTTCTGTCTATGGAGAAGTCTATTAGGTAGGAATCCCTGGGCAAAGAGGCCATTGGAAACTGAGTTTAGCTAACATGGAGCAGGGATGATGACAGAGCAGTTTGTGATGTGTCTGCTGCTGCTCCTCCACCTCCTTCCTGTGGCTTTCCCCTCATCCTCAGCTGCATTCCTTCCTGCCCCCATCACTGCTGGCTGCAGCTTCTTTAGAACCACCCCCAGCCAGCACGGCTCAATCTGCTTCTCTTCAGACACAGCTGCCCACCCACAGTGGTGCTATGGTCCTCATAGCACAGCATGCCCATGGCTGAGGTGTTTCAGCCCTTGGGAAGGGGCCAGAGAACAGGGAGCTGGGCACTGAGACCCAAATGGGTACCAAAATACATACAACCACAGGACCATGTCATATACTTGTCCGCTGTGAGGTTCTTCTCTATTTATAAACATCCATGAAAGCTTAAAATCTTTTATAATGGGCATAGCACTATTCATTTTGTAACACTTTTCTGGGACATTGATAATAGATGTGTGATGAGCAGATCATATTTTAGGAAATGCCTGCTCTCTATGGTTTATGAACACTCTTCTTTTCAAGGTCTGCAATGCCCTTTACAGACCTCCCCATGAGCATTACAATAGACTTCATTGTTCACAAAGGATTCACTGCTGATTTTTTTCAAAGTAGTTCAACAAATTGAAAGCACTGTGTTGCTTCTATAGCAGCACTGAAGGGGTAAGGGGGTCAAGGGATCAACTTGGATATTGTCTTCCTATCTGAGATTTCAGCACTGATGAATGTGCCCTTCTATTTTCCTCTCCAGGGCAAAATACTTCAAAGGGAAGAAGATCCATGGAGAAATTGACATTAAAGTAGAACAGGTAAATTGGATCAGTGGACTTTGGGGCTCAACTGTCTAGACCAAAAACTAATTGGTCATTTTCCTATGAAATGGGTGAATCATCAATTTTCTTTCTTTTCCAGGCTGAATTCTCTGATCTTAATCTCGTGGCCCATGCCAATGGTGGATTCTCTGTGGATATGGAAGTTCTAAGGAATGGGGTCAAGGTTGTGCGGTAAGTTTTAAAAGGGTACCTATTTCAGGGGAGGGGGCTTTGCTGGTCCTGGGGCTTGAACTCAGGACCTAGGTGCTGACCCTGAGCATTTTTGCTCAAGACTAGTGCTCTACCACTTGAGTCACAGCTCCACTTTTGACTTTTTGCTGGTTAATTAAAGAGTCTCATGGACTTTCCTGTCCTGGATGGTTTCAAAGCACAATCATCAGATCTCATCCTCCTGAGTAAATAGGATTACAAGTGTGAGCCACCCAGTGCCTGGTGTGTGTGTGTGTGTGTGTGTGTGTGTGTGTGTGTGTGTGTGTGTGCAAGAGAGAGAGAGAGAGAGAGACAGAGAGTGAGAGAGAGAGAGTGAGTACGTGCGCTACCATTGAAGCCTGAATTCAGGTCCTGGGTTTGGTCCCTGAGATTTTTCTTCTTAAGGCTAGAGCTCTACCACTTGAGCCAAAGCTCTGCTTCTGGCTTTTTGCTGGTTAATTGTCACTGGCAATCCAACCTAAAAAGGGTATCTTGTGGGGGAGAATGATGGGAAGGGTGACATCGATCAAGATGCTGATTTGTTTAATTGTAAACCTTTTGTGCACCTACTTATAGATAATTTTTAAAAATAGTTTTTAAAAAGGGTATACTGGTGTGGTAGGAGAGGCACAAGGACTCCCTTAGAGCTTCTGCAAATGAGACGTTAGGCACAGAACATGACAAGAAAGCTTTTCTTCTGAAGAAGAGCCAAGGATCTCAGCAGGCTACAAGGCAAACTTTTCAATTATTCATTCAACATTTCTTTCACACCTACTGCAGCACTTGAAATCCAACACGGATTTATTGAGCACTTACTGTGTACAGAGAGCTTTGGATGTACTAGTGAATTAAACTGACCAAAGAGAAGACAAGAAAACCCTCAGGACATCTTTCTGTGGGATATACACAATAAATAACAAAATGTAAAAGTACTGAGAAAATATCAGAGCAATAGGGAAGATATAAGGGTTAGTGGATACTGACTGGGTGTGAAGGTTAGATAGGGTAGCCTGCTAGCATGAAAGGCAGATGAGGAACGACCTACAGAAGGAGGAATGATCCATGCAGACACCTAGGGGGACATATTTAGGGCAGAGCGAGCAGCTCCTGTAGAGAACCTGAGGCCAGAATCTGTTACAGGCAGTTTACTTTGAGGCCAGCTGGTCGTCTGGCTGTGCCCAGGGAGGTGGCAGAGACAAATTGGGGAGCAGCACATTGACCTTGGCAAGGAGGAAAGCAGCCAGGAAGGGCTGCAAAGCTATCAGCAGATGGAAAAAGGATAGGAATGATGGTCCGGGTAGAAGTAGCCCATGTATGTATGCATAGGAAACCTCTGCAATTTCTGGGAACTCTTAAGACTTAGAAACTCAGTCTTCATTCCATGGGTGGTGGGAAGCTTGTGGATGAACACTCAACACATCTGTCCATTCTTCCCTTTCCTCCCTCTACCCAGGTCTTTGAAACCCGACTTTGTGCTGATCCGCCAGCATGCCTTCAGCATGGCACGCAATGGAGACTACCGCAGTTTGGTCATCGGTCTGCAGTATGCTGGAATCCCCAGTGTCAACTCTTTGCATTCTGTCTACAACTTCTGTGACAAGCCTTGGGTGGTAAGTGACAGAAATGCCTCATTTATGCATATGGGAGCCTAGAATAACTATGTGACTTTTACGAACTGAGGATGAGAAGTTAGTGTATTTGTCAGCTTTCAATTACTCTAACAAATAGCCTGAGATAATTGACTTAGAGGAAATGTTTATTTTGGCTCAGAGTTTTAGAAGTTTCAATCCATGATAAAGTGGGGCTGTTGCTTGTAGTCTGTAGGGAGGCAGGGCCTCATGGCAGAGGAGCATGAAAAAAGCTAAGTCACTCCCATTGTGGCCTAGAAGTGAAAAAGAAAGGGAGATGGGTCCCATAGTTCCCTTCATGGGTATCCCCCCAGTGAACTGAAAACTTACCTCTTCAAGTTTCCACCATCTCCCAATTATACCACTCTCAGAAACAAGTCTTTTACCACATGGGGCTTTAGAAGACATGTCAGATCTACAAGTGCAGTACCTGGGGTCTCAGATTGGGAACCACTTCAGATGAAGAACTCACTGACCTATGCCTCCTGGTTCTTATAGTTTGCCCAAATGGTTCGGCTGCACAAGAAACTGGGGACAGAGGAATTCCCTCTGATTGATCAGACCTTCTATCCCAATCACAAAGAGATGGTAAGTTTGGAGAAGGAGTCAGGACTCATAAAGTATGGTCATTGGGTGTTCAGTATTATCAATCAGGGTGATATCAGAATGCCTTGGTGGGCCTGGGAATGTCCCACATTGCTTTAGGATATAGTCTATTAAGACAAGGCAAATGCCGGGCACCTGTAATCCTAGCTACTCAGGAGGCTGAGATCTGAGGATTGTGGTTCAAAGCCAGCCCAGGCAGGAAACTCTGTGAAACTCTTATCTCCAATAAACCACCAGAAAACCAGAAGTGGTACTGTGGTAGAGCACTAGCCTTGAGCTGAAGAGCTGAGGGACAGTGATCAGGCCCAGGGTTCAAGCCTCATGACTGACAAAAAAAAAAAGACAAGGCAAGTGTCACTTATCCAGAATACTTGCAACCAGAAATTTTAGATTTGAGATTTTTTAAAAAATATTTTAATGTATTTGCATATGCAGAATAAGATGGTTTTGGAATGAGTCTCAAGTCTAAACACAAAATTCATTTTTGTTTCATATGGCACCTATACACATAGACCAAAATTAGTTGTTGCTGGTGGTAGTTTTTTTATGCCAGTTCTATGGGCACTGTCCCTGAGATTTTTGTTTGTTCAAGGCTAGTACTACCACTTGAGCCACAACTCTACTTCTGGCTTTTTGGTGGTTAATTGGAGATAAAACTTCATGAACTGGGCTGGGAAGGTGGCTCAGTGGTAGAGCACTTGCCTTGCATGCATGAGGCCCTGGGTTTGATTCCTCAGCACCACATAAGCAAAAAGAAAAAAGCCGGAAGTGGCGCTGTGGCTCAAGTGGTAGAGCACTAGCCTTGAGCTGAAGAGCTGAGGGACAGCGCCCAGGCCCAGAGTTCAGGCCCTATGACCGGACCAAAAAAAAAAAGCTTCATGAACTTTCTTGCCCTGGCTGGCTTCAAACTACCATCCTCAGATCTCAGCCTCCTGATTAGTTAAGATTACAGGCAAAAGCCACCGGTACCCAGCTAATTTGGTTGTATACCAGGGCTTGAAATTCTGGGCTTACTTGCTTGGCTGGCACAGTACCACTTGAGCTATGCTTTCAGTTCTGCTGGTTAACTGGAGATGGAAGTCTTGTACTTTTTTACCTGGGCTAACTTTGAACAATAATCCTCTAGATTTCAGTTCCTAAGTAGCTAGAATTGTAGGCATGAACCACTGGCACTCAGCTTCCAAATTAGTTTCGTATTCATTTTTTGTATTAGTTTAATGAGCTTGTATTTTGGCTGAGACCTGTCATATGAAGTCAGATGTAGGTTATAGTTGTGGCATCATGTTGGAACTAAAAACATTTCAGTGTTTGGAACATTTCAGATTTTGAAGTTTTGGGTTAGGAATGTTCAACTTGTACTATGAATTTATTAGTGGATATAAGTGTGATTAAGTCATCAATCCCAATATTTGTCAAACCTGTTGCTTATGTTATCTATTCTTGTTAGTATTAAAATTAATTTCAACCCCAGCACCAGTGGTTCATGCATGTAATCCTAGCTATTCAGGAGGCTGAGATCTGAGGATCACAGTTGAAATTGAGTTCAGGCAGGAAAGTCTGTGAGACTCTTATCTCCAGTTAACCACCAGAAAACCAGAAGTGGCGCTGTGGCTCAAAGTGGTAGAGTACTAGCCTTGAGCTGAAGAGCTCAGCGACAGTGCCCAAGCCCAGAGTTCAAGCCCTACAACTGACATAAATAAAGAAATACATAAATACATACATAAATAAAATGACTTTCAAGTGTATATTGACAGAATGAACACAACAAATACATTGCATGTATCAAGTCATTGTTACTAACATTATAAAATATTTCTCCTGATAGAATATTTTCTTTTTTGGCAGTACTGAGGTTTCACTTCAGGAACTCACACTCTTGCTGGCTTCCTGTTGGTTATTGTGGAGATAGAATTGTGCAAGACCTGGGATGGTTATGAACCACAACCCTCCAGATCTCAGGCTCCTGAGTAGCTATAATTATAGGCATGAGCCATTGGCACCTGGCTGTAATAGAAATTCTACCCAAATTTCAAATCAATATTGCCAATAAAAATTGAAGCAATATTACAAATTAAACTGATCAGAAATAGAAATGAATCATTGGTTACTAATACCATAAAATATAGTCACTGTTATTGCAAATTATCAATATTACAAATTATGCTCGCATATTGTATCTGTTTTGAAGTAAAGATGAATTATTATTACTAATATTTAATTTAATAAATATTATAATTTATTCCTAGTATTACAAATTAGTTTTATTAATATAAATGATTAGTACTTATTGTGAATTGAGCTCTAATTACTAAGAGAAATAAAATAAATATATCTGGATGTTTGTGGCTCACACCTGTAATTCTAGCTAGTCAGGAGGCTGAGATCTGAGAATCAAAGTTTGAAGCCAGCCCCAAAAGAAAAATCCATGAAGGCTGGGAATGTGGCTTAGTGGTAGAGTGCTTGCCTAGCATGCATGAAGCCCTGGGTTTGATTCCTCAGTCCCACATAAACAGAAATAGCCAGAAGTGGCATTGTAGCTCAAGTGGTAGGATGCTAGCCTTGAGCACAGAGAGCCTCAGGGACACTGCCCAGGGCCTGAGTTCAAGCTCCAGGTCTGGCAAAAAAATTCCATGAGACTCTTACCTCCAATTAACCAGCAAAGAGCCAGAAGTGAAGGTATAGCTCAAGTATAGAATGCCCGCTGTGAGCAAGCCAAGCATGTACTTGAGGCCCTGCCTCATACTGGCAAAAAAGAAAGGACAAAAGCAATATTATGACTTAAGTTCACTAAGGAAATCCAATTTGTCTATCATTATTATTATTCTACATTCTTGGAGAACAGGATAGGAGAATGCAGTTAAGAGTGTGGCTCTAGGGGCTGGGAAGGTGGCTCAGTGGTAGAGCGCTTGCCTTGCATGCATGAGGCCCTGGGTTCGATTCCTCAGCACCACATAAGCAAAAAGAAAAAAAGTGAAACGAAGAACTCCCACTCATCTGGTCGAACCACTACTAAATAATCCCATGCTGCTGATCACATGTATGGTGTATATGTGTACACCGTTATATGTTATAGACTGTGATAGACAATTTGCTCCAGGAAAGTTAGAATGAACTTGTGACTTTAAATGAGCATCATTATTCCACAATACTGTGAAATTCGGGAAATTATGTAATCACTTAATCACAATAATAATAAAAAAAAGAACCTCGGGGAAGGTAGGGAGGGAAGGGATGGTAGGGGGAAAACAATGGAGGGGGTAACAATGCTCAATAGGAAGTGTACTCATTACCTTACTCATGTAACTGTAACCCTCTGTATAGTATCTTTACAATAAAAAATTTAAAAAATTAAAAAAAAAGAAAAAAAGCCGGAAGTGGCACTGTGGCTCAAGTGGTGAAGCACTAGCCTTGAGCTGAAAAGCTGAGGGACAGTGCCCAGGCCCAGAGTTCAAGCCCCATGACCGGACTCAAAAAAAAAAAAAGAGTGTGGCTCTTGTACCCAGAATACTGTATGGAAATCTTTGTTCCACAACTTAGCAACTACTTAACATAGGAGAAGTTATTTTAATCTCCCATATCTAAGTTTACCCATCTGCAAACTGTAGGTAGTAATAGTTTCTGCTTCATAGAGTTGATGTGATAATTAAATTACTTACTAAAAGTAAAGTGGTTAAAATAGTGCTCCTGGCCAATCTTCACTACTGCCTCAGTGTTGACAAAGCTCTCCCATTTCTACTTGATTTTTTCCTTAATCAGGAGAGCATGTTGGACTTTGTGAAATGTTTTTGCTATGTTTATTGACATGATCATGTAGCTTTTGTCTTTTATTTTATGAATATTACATTATATTAATTAAATGTAATTATATATTTCATTAATTGATTTTCATAAGAGTCAATAGGTTTGTAAATTTGTTTATAATGAATCTGGGTGTAGACATTTGCATTCCTGTGCTAAATCTCCCAGATCATGGTGTACATCCTTCTTAGGTATTATAGAATCTTGTTAAAGGTTAAGTAATCTATATTCAAAGGATAATTTTCTTTCATAATGATACCTTTAATTTTGTTATCAGGGTAAAATTGTCCTTATAGAAAGAATTAGACCATATTCCCTCCTCTTGTGTTTTTGGAAAAATTGATGTTTTTCTTTTCAACATTTGGTTGAATTTACCAGTGAAGGCATCTAGTACTGGGCATTTCTTCATAGGAAGTTTTAAATATTCTAATATATCCAGGCGCTAGTGGCTCATAATTCTAACACTAGCTAATCAAGAGGCTGAAATCTGAGGACCATAGTTCAAAGCCTTCCTGAGCAGTCCAATCCAAGAGAATACTATCTCTAATTGACCAGCAGTAAGACAGAGATGGAGGTGCAGTTTAAGTGGTAGAGTGCCAGCCTTGAGTGAAAAAGCTTAGCATGGGGCCTTGAGTCGAAGCCCCAGTATTGACTTGTGTGCTTGTGCGTGTTCACACAGACACACACACACACACACACACACACACACACACACACACACACACACACACACAGATTCTAATTTAGTCTCGGCTTATTATAAGTATGTTCAAATTTCTACCTTTTTATTCTGAAATAAAGATCTTTGCCAGGCACAGGTGGCTGACTCCTATAATCCTAGCTACTTAGAAAGATGAGATCTGAGGGTCACACTTGGAAGCCAGCCCTGGCAGAAAAGTCTGTGAGACTCTTATCTCTAATAAAATAAAATAATTTTTTAAAAGCTGGAAATGGTGCTGTGGCTCAAGTGTTAGAGCACTACCCTTAAATACAAAGAGGCTCAGGGATAGCACTAAGGCTGAGTTCAAGCCCCAGGACCAACAAAAATAAATAAATAAATAAAGTATTTCATACATAGTATTTTTATAATTATGATAAAGCAAATACATTGTGGGAGCCATTATTTCTGGTAACTAAGAGTATAAATATCTTCCATAGATTTATTTTTCATTATTTTATTGTGAACTGGTACGGGAACTTGAACTCCAGGCTTGTCATTCCTGCTTGACTTCTTTTGCACAAGGCTGGAATTCCAACACTTGGAATTCCACACCTCCACTTCTGGAGTCTCACAGACTTTTCTGCCTGGGCTGGCTTTGAACCATAATTCTCAGATTTCAGCCTCCAGAGTAGCTAGGATTACAAGCACAAGCCACTGCACCTAGATTTTCCTTATATTGTTATGAACATCAATTAGTTGTACAAGGTTTCATTTTGACAAGTCCATATGTAAATACAATAAACCTTGATTAGACTTGCTGCCTCCATTCCTTTTCCTCATCCCCCTTCTCTTTTACTCATATACTCATATACCATCTAGGCTGACTGTGTTACTTGGCTATTGTGAAACAGCACTACTATAAAACATGAATGTGCTGGGTGCCAGTGGCTCACACCTGTAATCCTAGCTACCGAGGAGGCTAAGATCTGAGGATCACGGTTCAAAGCCAGCCCGGGCAGAAAAGTCCGTGAGACTCTTATCTGCAATTAACCACCAGAAAACCAGAAGTGGTGCTGTGGCTCAAGTGGTAGAGCGCTTGCCTTGAGCTGAAGAGCGCAGGGATAGCGCCCAAGCCCAGAGTTCAAGCCCAATGACTGACAAAAATAACAACATGAATGTACAGATATCTCTATTCTATGCTGGCTTAACAATCCTTCAGATAATTGCTCAGGAGTAGCATAGTAAGATCCTATGGTAGTTCTATTTTTAGTTTGTTGAAGAACCTTACATGTTAACTGCACTAATTTACATTTCCACCCACATTGTATAAGGGTTCCTTTTCCTCTACATCTTGAAAGCCAGAATTTGTTTTTTGTTTTCTTTTCTTATTTTTATTGGTACTGGGGTTTGAACTAAGGGTCATGTTCTTGCTAGGCAGATGTTCTACCATTTGAGCCTGTTTTGTTTTCTTGTCTTTTTTTCTTTTATTCTTTTTTCCCACACAAGAGACATTTATTTCTCACAGTTCTGGTGGCTAGTAAGTCAGAGATCAGGATACCAACATGACTGGATTGTGGTGAGGTCTCCCCTCTTGGCCTACAAAGAGCTGTCTAATGACTATGCCTTCATTAAGAGAGAGGGCGGGGCAGGCAGATGATAATAGACTTTTTTTGTTTTCCTGATTATAGCCTCTCTAATTAGGATAAGATGGAATCTCAATGTAGTTTTTTTTTATTTGTATTTTTTGCTATCAGTTCTGGGGCTTGAAATCAGGACCAGATGCAGTCCCTGAGCTTTTGTGCTCAAAGCTAGTACTCTATTGCTTCAGCCAGAGCTCTACTTCTGGCTTCTTGGTAGTTTATTGGAGATAAGAGTCTCACGGACTTTCCTGCCCGGGCTGGCTTGGAATCTCAATTCTCAGATGTCAGCCTCCTAACTAGCTAGGATTACAAGCATGAAGCTCCAGCTTCCAGCTAGATTTGTATTTTGATTTGCATCTCCTTTATGGTTTTTTTCTTGGATCCTATCCGTGCGTTTTATTATATTTGTTGGCTTGCATATGTTAAACTAGACTTGCATCCATGGAAAGATACCAACTTAATCATGATGTATGATCTTCTTAATGTGTTGTTGAATTCAGTTTACAAGCATTTTATTGAGATTTTTACATCTGTGCTCATCTAAGAAATTGGTTTACACTTTTCCTTTTTGTGTGTCCTTAGCCAATTTTAATATCAGCGTACTACTGGCTTCATAGAATGACCTTGATAGTATAGCACTCCCTATTTATTTCTTGAAATCGTTTGAGAAGCATTGGTGTTGGTTCTTTAACAATTGGGTAGAATTCAGCAGTGACTCCATCTGGTCCTGGGCTCTCCTTTGGTGGGGTCTCCTTACAGCTGCTTCAGTCTTTATCTTCTTACTCATTATACATCTGTTTAAGTGCCCTATATTCTCTTGGCTCAATTTTGGTAAATTATATGACTCTAGAAATTTATTTATTTCTTCTAGATTTTTCCAGATTATTGAATTATGTCTTCAAATTTCCATGATTATACTTTGAATTTCATATCTGTCATTATATCCCCCTTTTATCTCTACATTTATTAATTTTGGTCCTCTTTCTCTTGCTTTTGGTTTGACTAAGAATTGGTCAATATTCTTTGTATTGTTCTTCTAATCTCAGTTTTACTAATTACCACTCTCATCTTTATATTGTTTTTATCTACTGATTTTAGATTTGGTTTGTCCTTGTTTTTCTAAGGCTTTGAGGTATATCATTAAGTTATAGGTCTCCATGTGTCTGTAGTGTTTCTATAGTTTCTGTTGCTACTGATATGTAATTTTGTTCCATTATGATCTGATAAAATTGAAAAAAGTATTTCAATTTTCTTATATTTGTTAAGACTTGTTTTATGACCTAAAATATGATCTATTTTAGAGAAAGATCTGAGGGATGCTGAGAAGAATGTATATTCAGCATCTGTTGGGTGGATACATTCGTAGAACTCTGTTAAGTCTATTTGTGTTTTGGTGCAGTTCAATTTAGAAGTTCCTTTGGTGATTAATTTTTTTGTCAGTACTGGGGCTTGAACTCAGGGCCTCATGTTCTTGCTGGTTAATTGAGCATAAGAGTCAGAAAAACTGGGGGCTAGGAAGATTGCTCAGTGGTAGAGTGCTTGCCTTGCATGCCTGAGGCCCTGGGTTCGATTCCTCAGCACCACATAAAGCAAAATGAAAAAAGCCGGAAGTGGCGCTGTGGCTCAAGTGGTAGAGTGCTAGCCTTGAGCTGAAGAGCTGAGGAACAGCGCCCAGGCCCAGAGTTCAGGCCCCACCACCGGACCCCCCCCCCAAAAAAAAAGAGTCAGAAAAACGGACAAAGCTAGTCTTAAAAACTGACCCTCAGATTTAGTCACATGAGTAGCTAGGGTTACTTACTAATTTTGGTTTGAAATCTACTTAAATAGGCTTTTTTATGGGAAGGGATGCGAGCCCTATATTCTTTCTTTGTGTTTTTGACTATAATGTGATGAGAGAGGCAGTTTTCTGGTTATATCTATTTGGGATTCTAAATGTTCTTGTACTTGAATATTTATATTTCTCTAGATTTGGGAAATTTTCTGTTATAATTTCATTGAATCTATATTCTTAGTTTGGTCTCATTCCTTCTTCTCCATAGATTCTTAGATTTTGTCTCCTTACCATATCTATGAGCCCTTGAAAGTTGTGATCATGCTCATTTTTTCTTACTTGCTATTTGATGTAATATTTCCTTGATTTATATTTATTCAGCATATTATATTATTCCTTGCACTTGACCTAATATGTTGGTGATTCTTCCATGAAATGAAGGCATTTCATTTATTATTGAGTATTTGGTTTCCAATATTTCTGTTTGTTTTAGGACCTGATGTTGCTGATTTAATCACCTGGATCTTGAGTTGAATTCCTCGCTTTATTTAGATGTGTATTTCAATCTCCTTTGAGGTCATTGACCATTTTAAAATGAACTTTTGAATTCTTTGGCATTTCAGCTATTTCAATATCTTTAAATTTAGTTATAGAGAGTTATGGGCTGTTGGATGGGATCATATTGCTTTTCTTTTTTATATTTCTTGGGATTCTAGGTTATAATTTGCCCATTCATATGATGGATATCTTTTCCAATTGCATTCAGTTGAGGGCTCAGAGAGGAGAAAATAAGCCACTAAAAAGAGCAACATGTACGTTCACGTTAGAAGCTTCACATTTTTGTGTACAAGGAGCCTCTGTTGGCTTGAAAGGGGTTTTGAAGCCTATGACCTAGATAGATTCCCACTAGCTCCACTCGATTCCAGATTGTGCCTCTGGGAGTAACTAATAAGCAAGCCTATGGGTATCCTCTAAAATGCATTGGAGAGTAGGGGTAGCAAAGGAAACAAAGCACTGAGTTCACTTGTATTGTAGCTTTAGGTTTCCTCCACCCAGGGTACCAGCTTTGGAGCTACAGACTGACTCCAGCCATTCTTTGCATCACTTTGCTATTTATCTATGATTTTTAGCAATCATGTCAACTTTTTTTATGATTCTTGTTCTTTCTCTCATTCTGTATTTGGAATGTAGTTCTCTCTGTTACCCTGACTCCTCTCATTCATAGAGTAATATGAAAGTACATTTCTGTTTTAAAGTCTATTTTATTGATATTAGTATGGCAATTACAGTACTTTGTATGTGTCTGTGTATGTTTCTGTGTGTGTGTGTGTGTGTGTGTGTATGTGTGTATCTGTGTGTGTGTGTCTGTGTGTGTGTGTCTGTGTGCTGGTACTGGGGCTTGAACTCAGGGAATGGATACTGTTCCTGAGCTTTCTTACCCAAGGCTGTCATTCTACTACTTGAGCCACAGCTCCAATTCCAGTTTCTGGTGGTTAATTGGAGAAAAGAGTCTAATAAACTTTCCTGCTGTTATCCTCAGATTTCAGCCTCCCAAGTAGCTAGGATTCCAGTGCCCATCTACAGTTCTTTTTGCCTGCACTGAGGCTTGAACTCTGAGTCTGGGCACTGTCCCTAAACTTTTGTACTCAAAGCGAGTGCTCTACAACTTGAACCACAGCTCCACTTTCAGCTCTTTGTGGTTAATTGGAGATAAGAGTCTCATGGACTTTCTTGTTTGGGATGGCTTTGAGATATGGCCCCAGATCTCCCTAGGATTACAGAACTCCCTCAGATTGCAGTCGTGAGCTACCAGCACCTGGCTACAGTTCTTTTTGTATGATTTCATTTGTAAATCTTTTTCCATGTACTCACTTTCATCTACTTAACTTTTTCAATCTAAAATGTGTCTCTTGTAAACAACATACGTTTTCTTCAGGTTTTTTATCCAGCTAATCTATTTATGCTTTTAATTAATTAATTCGCTTATTTATTTTTGTGCTAGTACTGGGTTTTGAAATCATGGCCTCATGCTCTCCCTTGCTGTTTTTCACTCAAGGCTGATATTCCAGCACTTGAGCCATACCTCCACTTCTAGCTTTTTGCTGGTTAATTGGAGATAAGAATCTCATGGACTTTTCCCTGGGCTAGCTTTGAGCCTTGATCCTCAGATCTCAGCCTCCTGAGTTGCTAGGATTACAGGCGTAAGCCACCAGTATCTAGCACCCAACTATATTATCATTCCTTTATTTTTTGTCTTTCTAGATTTTTTTTCAGAGTTTAGGCCTTGCAATTGCCAGGCAAGTGTTCTTCTGCTAAGCTAAATCCATCCAACCCATATATCTTCACCTTTTAAATGGAATGTTTGGCATAAGTGTGTGTATATTTGTGTGTGTGTATTATTATTTTTTTTTGTCAGTCATGGGGCTTGAACTCTGAGCCTGGGCGCTGTCCCTCAGCTCTTCAGCTCAAGGGAAGTGCTCTATCACTTGAGCCACAGTGCCACTTATATGTGTGTGTAGTAATTCTGATAAACAAGACTTTTTTTGTGCCAGTCCTGGCCCAAAACTTGGCTTGAACTCAGGGCTTGGGTGCTGTCCCTAAGCCATTTATTTCAAGGCAGTGCTCTTTCATTTGAGCCACAGCTTCACTTCTGGCTTTTGGTGGGTAGTTAGAGATAAGTGTCTCATGGACTTTTCTGCCTAGGCTGGCTTTAAATCACAATCATCAGATCTCAGCTTCCTGAGTAGCTTGGATTATAGGCATGAACCACTAGCACCCAGCCTGACAAATTAGACTTGATTATTGTAAACTTTCCTTCTTTCTTTTTTATTTACTGAAACTCATTATGTAGCCCAAGTTGGCTTCAAACTTGTGATTCTCCTGCCTCTGCCTCCTGAGTGCTGGGATTACAGGTATGTACCACAATATCTGGTTTTCTTTTATTGTTATGCTTGAAATTTTGCTATTTTTACTTCTATAATCCTCCATTAATGCTGTGTTAAATACATATCTTCTAATGTGCCTCTGTGTGTGTGTGTGTGTGTGTGTGTGTGTGTGTGTGTGTGTGTGTGTGTGTGTGTGTGTGTGTGTGTGTGTGTATACATGCCAGTTTTGGGTATTGAGCTCAGGACCTGGGTACAATCTCTTAGCTTTTGTGCTCTAGACTAGAACTTGAGCTAGAGCTCCACTTCTTTTGTTTGTTTGTTTGTTTGTTTGGGGTTTTTTTGGGTCCAGTCGTGGGGCCTGAACTCTGGGCCTGGGCACTGTCCCTGAGCTCTTCAGTTCAAGGCTAGCGCTCTACCACTTGAGCCACAGTGCCACTTTCGGCTTTTTTCTTTTTGCTTATGTGGTGCTGAGGAATCGAACTCAGGGCCTCAGGCATGCAAGGCAAACACTCTACCACTGAGCCACCTTCCCAGCCCCTAGAGCTCCACTTCTAGCTCTTAGTGGTAAATTGGAGATCAGAATATCATGGACTTTCCTTTCTTGACTGGATTTGAGCCAGGATCCCATATCTCAGTCTCCTGCATAGCTAGGTTTATGGGTGTGAGCCACTGGTGTGCAGCTCATTTCATATTTTTAATTAATTTTTATGCATAGTATGCATAAGACCCAGGATTCAATCCCCTGGTAGATAAATACATTTATTTACTTAGTTCAGTAATTTCCCTGGGAATTAAAATGGACATCATAATTTATACTAATTAATATCAATACCAAAACATTATCAGTAATAAAATATGCCACTTTTATTTTTCCACTCATGAGGCTTGACCTCTGGACCTGGGCTTTGTCCCTAAGTTTTTGTGCTCAAGGCTAGCATGCTACCACTTGAGCCACAGCTCTACTTCCAGCTTTCTGTGGTTAATTGGAGGTCTCAGTTTTCAGCCCCCTGAGTAGCTAGGATTACAAGCATGAGCCACCCATACCTGGCCCCCCAAAAGTACTTCTTTATAGCTATATTATCATATCCCTTCTTTGTGTTATTGTAATCTATATGGGCCCATAAAATATATATTGTGCCTTAATGAATTTATCACAGCTTTTTCTTGCTATTCATATTATAATTTCTTTTCTTTTCTTTTCTTTTCTTTTTTTGTTGGTTGTGGGGCTTGAACTCTGGGCCTGGGCGCTGTCCCTCAGCTCTTCAGCTCAAGGCGAGCGCTCTACCACTTGAGTTGTAGCACCACTTCTGGTTTTCTGGTGGTTTATTGGAGATAAGACTCACGGACTTTCCTGCTGGGGCTAGCTTTGAGCCATGATTGTCAGATCTCAGCCTCCTGAGTATCTAGGATTATAGGCATGAGCCATGGGTGCCTGGCTCATATTATAATTTCTTTTTTTTTTTTTTTTTTTGTCGGTTATGGGGCTTGAACTCTGGGCCTGGGCGCTGTCCCTCAGTTCTTCAGCTGTCGACTAGCACTCTACCACTTGAGCCTCAGCCCCACTTCTGGCTTTTTCTGCTTATATGGTGCTGAGGAATTGAACCCAGGGTCTCATGTTTGCAAGGCCAGCACTCTACCACTGAGCCACCTGCCCAGCCCATATTATAATTTCTTGAAAGATAATTTTGATGGGTACAATGTTCTTGGTCGATAGTCTTTTTTTCTTTCAGCACTTTGGATATGTTGTTCCAATGCATCCTGTCTTCCAAAATTTGCAATGAGATCAGCTGATAATCTATTGGGAATCTTTGTGCATATATCCCATGTCAAAATACACTACTTTCAAGATTATCTCTTTTACCTTTCATTAGTTTGTGATGTGTCCAAGTATATGTCATCGAGGCATATATTTATTTGTATTAATTATACTTGAAGTTCAGTGATCTGTTGACTATATGGATTATTGTTTTTCACCAAATTTGGAGGTTTCAGCCATCATTCCTTAAAATATCCATCCTTTCTTTTTTTCTTTCTTTCTTTTCTTTCTTTCTGTTTGTCTTTCTGTCTTTCTCTTCTTCTCTCTTTCTCTTTCTCTCTTTCTTTCTCTTTCTCACTTTCTCTCTCTTTTTCTCTTTCTCTTTCTCTTTTTCCTTCTTCCTATCTTTCTTCCTTCCTTCCTTCCTTCCTTCCTTCCTTCCTTCCTTCCTTCCTTCCTTCCTTTCTTTCTTTCTTTCTTTCTTTCTTTCTTTCTTCTTTCTTTCTTTCTTCTTTCTTTCTTTCTTTCCTCTTTTTTTGCTGGGCCTGGGGCTTGAACTCAGGGCCTGAGCACTGTCTCTGAGCCTCTTTGTACTCATGAATAGCGCTCTACTACTTGAGCTACAGCACCATTTCTGGCTTTTTCTGAGTAGTTTATTGGAGAAGAGTCTCAAGGATTTTTCTGTCTGGGCTATATTTGAACAGTGATTCTCATATCTCAGCCTCCTGAGTAGTTAGGATTATAGGCACGGGCCACCAGTGCCTAACAAAATATTCTTTCTTTTTTTTTGTCAGTTGTGGGGCTTGAACTCAAGGCCTGGGCACTGTCCCTGAGCTTCTTTGTGCTCAAGGCTAGTGCTCTACTACTTGAGCCACAGTGCCACTTCTGGTTTTTGAATGGTTAATTGGAGATAAGAGTGTCATGGGGACTTTTCTGCTCAGGCTGACTTCTAACTGTGATCCTCAGATCTCAGCCTCCTGACTAGCTAGAGTAGCCACCAGCACCTGGCAAAATATTCTTTCTTTAATCTCTCCTTCTCTTCCTTCTCTTAGGATTCCCATTCATTCTCTGTGTGTGTGTGTGTGTGTGTGTGTGTGTGTGTGTTATGCTTGATATGTTTGATGTTGTGTGTTATGCTTGACATGTCTCTAGGAAGTGGCACTGTAGCTTAAGTGGTAGAGTGCTCGCCTTGAGCTGAATTGCTGAGGGATAGCACCCAGGCCCAGAGTTCAAGCCCCACAACCGACAAAAAAATGTCTCTAATACTCTGTTTATTTTACTTATTTTGATTTCTGTTGCTTATATTGGATAATCTCAACTGACTTTTCTTCAAAAACACTTATTCTTTTCTGATACCTTAAATCTGAGCCGCTCTAGTGAGTTTTCATTTCAGTTATTGTGCTTTTTATTTCCAAGATTAATATTTTCTATAATCTTCTTTAGTTTAGTGTCTATGGTGACAGTAGTCATACAGTTCTTTAGTTCAGTAAGCATAATTTTGTTTAGTCCTTTAGAAAATATCAAAAGTCACTGCTTTTTAGTTTTTGTCCATTTAACATATTAACTGAGGAGATTCCTTCATGGCAGTGTCTATTGCCTGATACTATTACAAGAGTTCCTGGACCTAGAGACTCCCTATGGATTCAAATGCTTGTCTGCAGTAAGAGAAAATAATGGAAAATATAAAAAAGAATTCATTTATTTGGGCCTAGATAGAAGAGTAAGAAATTGTTAATCTATCTCTATTTTTCCTATACAGCATTACAACTTACAGGGGGAAAAAGAAATAAAAGCTAGGAAAGATGCATATGGAGATAATCTGTCTTCTAGATGTTGAATTTTGTGGTATCAGGATTATTGTAGGTAGCTCATTTTCACTCCCAGTTTGGTGTTTCCTGCAAGACTCACAATTCCTAAGCCCCCATTAAAATGTCTCCATTTTCCTTGTTTATTTAGTTAGTCTTGAGGATTTGGTATGCTATTTCTGAATTAGTATAGATACCACAAATGGCATCTGAAGCGTATTGGTTATTAAAAAAGAGATCTGGGTGCTGGTGGCTCACACCTATAATCCTATCTACCTTAGAGGCTGAGATCCGTTGAAGGTAGTTTGAAGCCAGCCCATGTAGACAAATCTTTGAAACTCTTACCTCCAACTAACAAGCAAAACATCTGCAAGTAGAAGTATAGATCAAATGGTAGAATGCCAACCAGGAGCAAAAAGTCAAGCAAGGCCCTGAGTTCAAGCCCCAGTACCAAAAAGGAAGAAGGAAGGAAGGAAGGAAGGAAGGAAGGAAGGAAGGAAGGAAGGCAGGCAGGCAGGCAGGCAGGCAGGCAGGCAGGCCTGAGAGAAATACTATGAACAGAATTTAAGTAGGAGCCAAGGTTGGAAGATACTTCATAGTGCCACCTAATGGAAGGATAGGACATGCGTAAGAACCTCTTTATAAGCTGCTCATTTTCTTTTGGGAGGCTTAATTAAAAAAAAAAAAGTCTCTATTTTGATCTTGATATTTTCTCCAAATTGTCGCTGAATGAACTTTTTCTCTAATTAATCATTCTTTGCTGTGGTCCCTATAACAGGTGTCCTTTCCCACAGTGAAAAGGAGTCAATAGATGAACAGAGTCAGTATAAAAAATGCCCTTTGGGCCAAATGTGAGCAATGAAAGAGGTTTGAAAAGATTGGCCTTAAGTCACATGCCACAGAAATATAGACTCCAAGCCAGGCGCCAGTGGCTCATGCCTGTAATCCTAGCTACTCAGGTGGCTGAGATCTATGGATCACAGTTTAAAGCCAGCCTGGGCAGAAAAGTCACTGTGAAACTCTTATTTCCAATTAACCACTCAAAAACCAGAAGTGGCACTGTGGTTCAAATGGTAGAGTGCTAGTCTTGAGCACAAAGAGACTCAGGAACAGCGCCCCATAACTGACCAAAAAAAGAAATACAGACTTCAAAAGAGTTAGTGTTGGGCGGGGAAGGTGGCTCAGTGGTAGAGTGCTTGCCTTGCATGCATGAGGCCCTGGGCTCGATCCCTCAGCACCACATAAGCAGAAAAAAAATTTTTTAAAAAGCCGGAAGTGGCGCTGTGGCTCAAGTTGTAGAGTGCTAGCCTTGAGCTGAAGAGCTGAGGGACAGTGCTCAGGCCCAGAGTTCAGGCCCCACGACCGGACTAAAAAAAAAAGAAGAGTTAGTGTTTACTTACCAATTATAAACACGTAAACACATAATTAATATGTACTTGGAAATAGGACTTTATTTTCAGATGTTTTGAAAGAGTACAGTTGAGCAAAGCTCTTTGAAATAGCAAATCTTATATATATATATATATATATATATATATTACATTAAAATCTTAATTTTAAATTTATTTTCAAATAGGGATGAATACACAGTTGTGGTGATGCACTGAGGAGGCAGAGGAAGGATTGTGAATTTTAGGCCACTCTAGGCTGCATAACAAGACTCTGTTCATAGGGATAGAAAAAGGAAGGGGGGCTGGGAAGGTGGCTCAGTGGTAGAGTGCTTGCCTTGCATGCCTGAGGCCCTAGGTTCAATTCCTCAGCACCACATAAGCAGAAAAAGCCGGAAGTGGCACTGTGGCTCAAATGGGAGAGTGTTAGCCTTGAGCTGAAGAGCTGAGGCTCTAGCCCAGGCCCAGAGTTCAGGCCCCAGGACTGACAAAAAAAAAAAAAAGAAAGGAAGGGAGGGAGGGGCTGAAGAAAGAAATGCTCCTTATTGAGTTACAGAGACATAGCTCATATAATTTTAAAAGATTATATATATACATATATATGTATATATAAAACGTTGAGTAACTCAGGAACCCAATTTAACTTTTTTTTGCAAGTTAAGACAATAATCATAGCCAGGTGCTAGTAGCTCACACATATAATCCTAGCTACTCAGGAGGCTACAATCTGAGGATTACAATTTGAAGCAGAAAATCTGTGAGACTTATGTCCAATTAACCACCAAAAAAACTGCTAGTAGAGGTGTAGTTCAAGTGATAGAACTCTAATCTTGAGTAAAAAAGGTAACGGTCAGTGCCGAGCCCCTGAGTTCAAGCCCTAGTACTGGCACAAAAATAAGAGTTAACCATCATGATAGCATTATATTAGGTCGATTAGGCATTTAAAGTTTATAAAACTTTATAAGACATATCATATATTATAAAGTCATGACTTAGTTTAAACTGCATTCAAAAAATCAAAACATAGCCGGGAGCTGGTGGTTCTCACCTGTGACTACTCAAGAGGCTGAGATCTGGGGATCGTGGTTCAAAGCCAGCCTGGGCAGGAAAGTGCATGAGACTTATCTCCAATAAACTACTAGATATCTGGAAGTGGAACTGTGGCTCAAAGTGGTAGAGCACTAGCCTTGAACTCAGAGACAGTGCCCAGGTCCCAAGTTCAAGCCTCATGACCACAAACAAAAAGAAAAAAAAGATCAAAAACAGATGCTTTAATCAACTTGAATTTACTTATTATTTGTTTTCCCTAGGTAGTTAAACTCTAATAGCAAAAAAAAAAAAAAAAAAAAAAAAAAACAAAAAAACTAGTTAACAGCAGAAAATACAAGCTGTCTCAGAGGAGCTCTTTTGCTCAAGGGAAACTTTGAACCACAGCTCCATTTTTGAGTTTTAAGTAGTTAATTCTGCCCAAGCTGGCTTTGAACAGAGATCCTCAGATCTCAGATTCCTGAGTAGCTAGGATTACAGGCACGAGCCACTGGCGCCCAGCTAGATTAATCTTTTATAAGTGTGTTGGGATGGTGGATCAGTCTAGGATTAATTTTTTATAGCCAGGTGCCAATGACTCAAGCCCATAATACTTGCCTACTCAGGAGGCTAAGGTCTGAGGATTGTAGTTCAAAGCCAGCATAAGCAGTTCATGAGATTCTTATCTGCAATTAACCACTAAAAAGCTAGAAGTAGAGGTGTGATTCAACTGGTAGAGTGCTAACCTTGAGCAAAGAAGCTCAGAGACAGTGCCCAGGCTCTGCATGCAAGGACTACAACCCTTCTGTAGTACTGTGAAACTTATATAACTCATTTAGGTCTTTACTTATGACAAAATCACTGTCCTTAGCTTGTTAATAGATGGCACCAGACTAGAACTCAGAAACCATGTGTATGCTACCAGTAGTTTTTTAATATATTATTTCTTTCCAGTCTTTAGTTTTGGAATAAGTAAAGGAAAGACCAAATAAAAGACCAAA
The DNA here is from genome assembly GCF_024711535.1 of Dipodomys merriami. Taxonomy (NCBI): domain Eukaryota; kingdom Metazoa; phylum Chordata; class Mammalia; order Rodentia; family Heteromyidae; genus Dipodomys; species Dipodomys merriami. Next base: position 85,830,637 of record NW_027204492.1, read on the forward strand.
TAAAATTAGATTTCCTTTTTTTTTGGGGGGTGGGGTCCGGTAGTGGGGCCAGGGAGCTCTGGGCCTGGGTGCTGTCCCTCCGCTCTTCAGCTCAAGGCTAGCGCTCTACCACTTGAGCCATAGCACCACTTCCGGCTTTTTTCTTTTTGCTTATGTGGTGCTGAGAAATCGAACCCAGGGCCTCATGCATGCAAGGCAAGCGCTTTACCACTGAGCCACCTTCCCAGCCCATAATTAGATTTCTTGAGTTAAAGAATTCTGACAGTATTTTTTAAAAATCCTTTAATTATAAACTTATTGAAATTCACTTTATGTCTATATTTAGTATGTAGCATCCTTTCTAGATTTCTAAATTTTCATTGACCAATTAATATGCACATAAGCTCATATACTCCACGTAAAGTATGCTTCCATTTACAGATATAAGCTCTGCCTCTGTGAAAAATATAACTTGGGGGCTGGGAATGTGTTTACTTGGCATGCATGAATCCCTGGATTCCATTCCACAGTACCACATAAACAGAAAAAGCTGGAAGTGGCACTGTGGCTCAAGTAGTAGAGTGCTAGCCTTGAGCCAAAGAATCTCAGAGATAGTGCCCAGGCCATGAGTTCAAGCCCTGGGACTGGGTATGACCATATATAGTTTGGACCAGGTACTGGTGACTCAGGCCTGAGGAGGCTAAGATCTGAGAATCACAGTTCAAAGCCAGCCCAGGCAGAAAAGTCCATGAGACTCTTATCTCCAGTTAACCACCAAAAAGCTGGAAGTGGGCCTGCAAGTTCAAGTGGTAGAGTGCTAACTTTGAGAACAGAAGCTCAGGGGCAGTGCCCAGGCCCTGATTTCAAACCCCAGAGCTGGCTGAAAAAGTTTCAAGTGGTAAAGCACTTGCCTAGCAAGCACAAGGCCTTGAGTTCAAATCCTAGTACTGCCAAACAAACAAAAATCCATAATATATATCACAAGTGTGAATAGCTGGAGGTTTTTGTTTTCTTTTCTTGCCAATACTAGGGCTTGAACTTAGGGCCCTGTGATCTTGTTTTGCTTACCTTGCTGGCATTCTTCCATTTGAGCTATGCCTTCAGCCTGGCATTTTACTAGTTTAATTGGAGATGCAGTCTTATGGACCTGTCTGCCCAGGCTGGAGCTTCAGTCCTCTGAACTTCAGGCTCCTAAGTAGCTAGGATTACAGGTATGAGTCACCAATGCCAGACTACAAATCTTTTTAACCAATGTTGTTTGACAACATGAAGGTTTTTTCTGTCAAACAAAGAACTGTATTTATATGCAAACACATCCAAAAACTATAACAAATGTGAGAAAATTTTCTGATGACATTTCTACCATGTTGCATCTGGCAGAATCTCACTGACATATGCAATATTATACTATGCAAATTATAAGAACATTTTCTCTTATGTATACTACAACATAAAACCTGAGCCCAGTGACTCAATGAACACAGAAAATCTAAATCTGACATTGGTTTTTGCAAACAATACTGAGTCTGTCTTAATAATTTCATAGGTTGGCTGGGAAGGTGGCTCAGTGGTGGAGTGCTTGCCTTGCATGCATGAGGCCCTGGGTTCGATTCCTCAACACCACATAAGCAGAAAAAGCCAGAAGTGGTGCTGTGGCTCAAGAGGTAGAGTACTAGCCTTGAGCTGAGGAACTGAGGGACAGCGCCCAGGCCCAGAGTTCAGGCCCCACGACTGACCTAAATAAATAAATAAATAAATAAATAAATAAATAAAATTATCTAGGGCAAAAAAACCCAGAATTTAAAAAAATTCATAGGTATTTATAATTGTATCAATATATATATAGTAGTTTTCATATTAACATATTTAACCTCATAACATATTATGACAAAATATATAATAATTTCTCTCAGCAGTGAATTAATATGAAGTGGTAACTTTTTATCCCCATAGCAAAATTAATCTACCTTACTATTAGAAATCTTTGAAGTTATGTATAACACAACATTATCCCATAGAGTAAACCCTAAATGCTATATAAAAATTGCCTTTACACATAGGACCAAGGCCAAAAAGTCCATCCTAAGTCCTAAATCTACATCTTAATTTTTTCTAGTACAGCACAGTTTAGAAACTGAGCAATCAGCAAAATCACATGCTAGCAAGATAATAACTCTCATGCAAAGTGCCAGCCATTCTTTACTTGGTAAGACTTACCAATGCAGTTGGTAAAGCAACACAGAGCCCCACCCCATTCTGAATATATGATTAGTCATAGATGTTGGTGTTTCCTGTACTTTTTCATGGAAGGGAAATCTCATGCCATGTAAAATTAACATAAAATTATTATTATTTTTGGGGTCCGGTTGGGGGGCCTGAACTCTGGGCCTGGGCGCTGTCCCTCAGCTCTTCAGCTCAAGGCTAGTGCTCTACCACTTGACCCACAGCGCCACTTCCGGCTTTTTTCTTTTTGCTTATGTGGTGCTGAGGAATCGAACCCAGGGCTTCAGGCATGCAAGGCAAGCACTCTACCACTGAGCCACCTTCCCAGCCCCTAACATAACATTATTTAACAACATATATATTCATGATTTTCATACATATAGCAACCTTAATAAAATCTAATTTAAAAATTGTTCTTATAATGTATACCTGGAAGGTCAGCTATGAGCCTGTAGAAGACTGAGGCAGAAGGACATGAGTTGGAGGCCAGCCTGCATATAGTAAGATCTTGTCCCTTCACCCCCCCCCCAAAAAAAAAGTGGTATCCCTGGAAAAGAAACTCACAGCAATAATTGAATAAAAAGATTTTTTTATGAAAATGGAGCTGTGGCTCAAGTGGTACACTGCTAGTTTTGAGCACAAAAGCTCAGGGACATGCCTAGGCCCTGAGTTCAAGCCCCAGGACCAGCACCAAAAAGTAGATTTTGTTATACATTGTTCAGAGATATTCTAATTCTGTTTCTATAATTATATATTAAGGTATTTCTGTACATTTTAGCAATTGAATGACTAACACTCTCCTTATATATCAAGAAAATGTCAAGGCAGGCACTGGTGGCTTATGCTAGTGGGAGGGGGAGGGCTGTGAGGAAAGTGAATGAAAGTGGAATGATGAATGCAGCCTGTTGGAGTGGTAATGAGATGGGGGAGTAGGATCAGGGAGAGAGATGGAGGTGTAAAGTTGATCAGAATGTATTATATACATGTGGGGAAATAACACAGTGAACACCCTCCTGCCTCTCATAACCAATGTATGCCAAGAAAAAAATTTTTTTCTAGAGGAAACTAACTAGTATATCAAAGCAACCACTAAAAAAAATCTTGGAGCCAGGGGCCAGTGGCTCACACCTGTAATTCTAGCTACTCAGGAGGCTGAGATCTGAGGATCGCAGTTCAAAGCCAGCCCAAGCAGGAAGCCCATGAGACTCTTATCTCCAATAAACCACTCAGAAAACCGGAAGTGGCGCTGTGGCTCAAGTGGTAGAGTGCTAGCCTTGAGCTGAAGAGCTGAGGGACAGCATTCAGGCCCAGAGTTCAAGTCCCATGACCGACAAAAAAAAAAAAAAATCTTGGGGGTTGGAGGACTTAGCTCAGAGGAAGAGCACTTGCCTAGCAAGTTCAAGGCCCTGAGTTTAGTCCTCTAAAATAAATTTAAAAATCTTAACAAATACCTGCCCACCATTTAAGCATTTTCTTTTCACTAATTAGATTTCAAAGAGACCTAATCAATAAGACTAAAATAAGAGAAAGATAAGATGCAGATGTGGTAAAGCAAAAGGTAACATTTGTAGGACCGTATTGTCTAAGCAGTTATAATAAAACTTGTTAGCAACTTACAACCTCTGTCTGAGGATTTAATGGGTGCTATTTTGTATAGGTGTGTGTGTGTGTGTGTGTGTGTGTGTGTGTGTGTGTGTGTGTGTGTGTGTGTGTGTGTGTGTGTGTGTGTGTGTGTGTAGCCTGTATATACACACATACTCTATGGCTCAGTCATTCTTATAAACCAAAGGCTAAAAGTTTAAAACAATGATAATTAGGGGCTGGGAAGGTGGCTCAGTGGTAGAGCGCTTGCCTTGCATGCATGAGATCTTGGGTTAGATTCCTCAGCACCACATAAGCAAAAAGAAAAAAGCCGGAAGTGGCGCTGTGGCTCAAGTGGTAGAGAGCTAGCCTTGAGCTGAAGAGCTGAGGGACAGCTCCCAGGCCCAGAGTTCAGGCCCCACAACCGGACCCCCCAAAAAAACAAAAACAAACAAAACAGTGATAATACACACTATGACATTTTCCTAACAAAATCCCCTTTCAAGCCAAGTGCCCATGGTTCATGCCTATAATCTTAGCTACTCAAGAAGCTGAAGGTCTGATGATCATGAGATTTGAGGATTGAAGCCAGGCTGAGCAAGCAAGTCTGGGAGACTGTCATCTCTAGTCCACCAAAAAGCCAGAAGTGGAGCTATGCTTCAAGTGAGTTAAGTACCAGTACGTGCGCGCGCGCGCGCACACACACACACACACACACACACACACACACCACACACACACACACACACACCACACACACACACACACACATACACACACACACCACACACCACACACCCAGCTAGGCACTGGTGGCTCACGCCTGTAATCCTAGCGTGCGCACACACACACACACACACACACAAACACACACACACATCACCAAGCTAGGCACTGGTGGCTCACACCTGTAATCCTAGCACACACACACACACACACACACACACATATACACACACATACACACATCACCCAGCTAGGCACTGGTGGCTCACGCCTAGCTACTCAAGAGGTTGATATCTGAAGATCGCAGTTCAAAGCCAGCCAAGGCAGAAAAGTCCCTAAGATTCTTATTTCCATTAAAACTACTTAAAAAATATGTAAGTGATGCTGTGGCTCACGTGGTAGAGCAATGCCTTGACTACAAAGAGGCTCAGGGACAGGGGCCAGACACTAGTTCAAACTCCAGTACTGGAAAAAAGAAATCACCCTTCAGCTGCTATTATCCGCATACATGGGCCACCTGACAACTATTGGAGAGGTAAACTAAATTCCACTAGGTATATTCAGAAGAATGAAGGTAGAATATTTCCTATGCTATAAAAATAAAAATGTTATGTACATATATAGACAGTAGCTGCTAACTGTACTTGAAGTGGTTTTTTAAGGGATGTTATAGTTAATAGAAAAATATTTTCGGGGGGGGGGGAATGGGAAGGGATAGGAAGGGAAAACAGAAAGAAGAAGAAGCAACAATGCTTGATAAGAAATGTACTCATTTCTGGGGCTGGGAAGGTGGCTCAGTGGTAGAGCACTTGCCTTGCATGCATGAGGCCCTGGGTTCGATTCCTCAGCACCACATAAGCAAAAAGCAAAAACCCAGAAGTGGTGCTGTGGCTCAAGTGGTAGAGCGCTAGCCTTGAGCTGAAGAGCTGAGGGACAGCGCCCAGGCCCAGAGTTCAGGCCCCACGACTGGACCCCCCCCCCAAAAAAAAGAAATGTACTAATTTCCTTGCCCATGTAATTGTAACACATCTGTACGGTATTTTCACAATTAAAAAAAAAAGAATAAAAAAGAAAAATATTTTCTATGGGGCTGTGAATGTGGCTTAGTGGTAGAGTACTTGCTTAGCATGCATGAAGCCCAGGGTTTGATTCCTCAGTACCACATAAACAGAAAAAGCTGGAAGTGGTGCTGTGGCTCAAGTGATAGAGTGCTCGCCTTGAGAAAAGAAGCTCAAGGACAGTGCCTAGGTCCTGAGTTCAAGCCCCAGGACTGGCAAAAAAAAGAAAAATGCTTTCTTCTAAAGACATGTGCTATCTAAAATAGATGATGACTATTTTACAACTTAAATATCACATGCATTGCTCATATAACTTATAGACTCAGGGGCATTTGAAATTTATGGACAAAATGATCCTCAATCATATTTTTTGGTGGTACTGGAGTTTGAACCCAAGGCCTATGCTTCTTAGACAGATGCTCTTGAACCATAGTCCCAGCCCTTTTTTTGCTTTACTTTCCCAATAGAGTCTCATACTTTTTTTTAACCCAGGCTAGCCTTAGACTGTGACTCTCCTACTTATTCCTCCCATAGCTGGGAATACAGGATGCATCATATCTGACTTTGTTGAGATGAGATTCTCAGTGACTTTTTGTCTGCACTGACCTTGAACCCAGTCTTACTGATCACTTCCACTCCAATAACTTAGATTATAGATGCACTTTGAGTTTATTTTTGTCTGTTTGGTGCTGGTCCTGGGGTTTCAACTCAGGGCTTAGGCACTGTCCCTGAGCTTTTTCACTCAGTGCTAGTCACTGCTCCACCACTTGAGCCACAACTCCACTTCTAGCCAGTTATTTGGTAGTTATTTGGAGATAAGAGTCTCATGGGTCTCTTGAGTAGCTAGGATTACAGGCATGAGCCACTGGTATGACAGTTTTCTCTTTTAAGATAATATCGCACAATTTTGACTGGGACAATATACTAATGCCTCCTGGGTTGATAAGACAACAGGTGTGGATCACCACACCTAGATTCTTGAGATAGGTTCTCACTAATTTTTTTCCCAGGCTGACCTTGAACTATGATCCTTCTGAACTCAGCCTCCTTTATAGCTGGGATTACAGACATGAGCCCCTGTGTGGTTATTATTTACATATGACTCTGGTGTTTTACTACTATTATTTGTATTTATCAACATTTATCCCATTTTATTCTTTTATTTTTATTTTTGGCAGTTACTGTCCTTTACCTATGGAATTTAAGAATTCAGAGTTGCAGAGTAACTATTTTAACTCATTTCTTTATCAAAGGAAACCCCTGTGTGTAACAAACTGAAATAAGTTGAGGTATTTTGGTTAGATGGCTAAATCTTAAAATTTGTAAATCTTTTTTTTTATATTAAATTGTTGGGATGCCTTTTCTTTCTTTCTTTTTTTTTTAATTTTTTTTGTCAGTCATAGGGCCTGAACTCTGGGCCCGGATGTTGTCCCTCAGCTCTTCAGCTCAAGGCTACTTGAGCCACAGTGCCACTTCTGGCTTTTTTTTCTGCTTATGTGGTGCTAAGGAATCGAACCCAGGGCCTCATGCATGCAAGGCAAGCACTCTACCACTGAGCCAACTTCCCAGCCCAAAATTTGTAACCCTTGTAAGTCTTTTTTGTGTGCGAATATTATTTATGTGGCTTGAATTAAGGGCTTGGTTACTGTCCCTTATCTTTTTCAATCAAGGCTGTCCTTCTACCACTTGGAGCCTTAGAAATCTTTTTGTTAAAAAAAAAATCTTTTTGTTGTTGTTGTTGTTGGTCATGGGGTCTGAACTCTGGGCCTGGGCACTGTCCCTCAGCTCTTCAGCTCAAAGCTAGCGCTCTACCATTTGAGCCAGAGAGCCACTTCTGGCTCTTTATGCTTATGTTATGCTGAGGAACTGAACCCAGGGTCTTATGCATGCGAGGCAAGCACTCTACCACTGAGCCACATTCCCAGCCCCTGAACCTTAGAAATCTTGAGTCAAATTTTCTGTAGCAATAATCAGGCACTGATTTACATCTTTGGTCCTAACTAATCAGGAGGCTGAGATTGGAGGATCTGGTTTGAAGACAGCCCCAAGCTGTCTGTGAGTCTGTGAGACTCATATCTCCAATTAGGCAGCATAAAGCCAGACTGGTTCAAGTGATAGAGCACCAGACGTATATGGACAAAGCATATGTGAGACTGTGAGTCCCTGAATTCAAGCACCAGTGCACACACACGCACACACAAACATCATCTATATCAATTAAAAAAAAAAAAACAACAAAACAAGGTTTGGGAATGTGGCTTAGTGGTAGAGTGCTTGCCTACCATGCACAAAGCCCCGGGTTTGATCCCTCAGCACCACATAAACAGAAAAAGCTGAAAGTGGTGCTGTGGCTCAAGTGGTAGAGTGCTAGCCTTGAACAAAAAGAAGCTCAGGAAGCCAGTTGCCGGTGGCTCACGCATATAATCCTAGCTACTCAGGAGGCTGAGATCTGAGGATCACAGTTCAAAGCCAGCCTGGACAGGAAAGTCCATGAGACTTTTATCTCCAATTGGCCACGAAAACCGGAAGTGGCACTTTGGCTCAAGCTGTAGAGCACTCACCTTTTGCTGAAGAGCTGAGGGACAGTGCCCAGGCCCAGAGTTCAAGCCACATGACTGACCAAAAAAAAAGAGGAAGAAGAAGCTAAGGGATGGTGCTCAGGCCCTGAGTTCAAGCCTCAGAACTGGCAAAAAAAAAAAGCTCAGAGACAGTGCCTAGACACTGAGGTCAAGCCCTAGGACACACACACACACACACACACACACACACACACACACACACACACACACACCAAATAGGGAGAGAAAAAGCCAAACTATCCAATCAAGCAAATAAAAACAAGTCGAAATAAGAGGTTATTGATTTAAGTGACCATAACTGAAAAGCAAGTTCAAGAGAAAGAAGAGGGCTAAAAAAAAGGCAAAAGTCACCACAGATAACAGAATTAGAACTTTCATTTTCATGCCACTGCATCAGGGCTTTGCAAATATACTTGGGGTTTTTAAGTCTCTTAATGTCTTCAGGAACTGGCAACAAATGTGCAAAGAACCCTAATTTTCTCATCAAGCCAACAGTTCTGAAAAGAACCCTGCACTTTTTCCCACCAGCTGTCTAAAAAGCCACAAACAACAGGAAAATGAAAGAGTAAGGCCCAACTGGAAAGAATTTACTAGGGAAACAAATTTTGGCCCTGTAGATTTAAAAAATTCATGGTTCTATTTTTTCCATAGGCAGTAAATGGCCACAAACACTGGCTAAAAGAAAGAAAGGAAGCTTCTTGAAGCAATTCAGATCCAGTGAATCGTGAGCAAAACCTTGGGATTAACACCTACAAAATATGCCCTCAAATACTGTCACTTCATGGTCACCAAGTTCTGTTACCAGATCCCCTGGCCATAAAGCCTGGCTGTGGGTGCAAATGCTCACCTACATTGAGAGGAAATTATATAATAGAGTTTCAGAAAATATCTCTTGATATTTGTATACTCTACATATTCAGAAAGGGAAGCCTGGCCCTGGTAGCTCACACCTGTAATCCTAGCTACTCAGGAGGCTGAGATCTGAGGATTGCAGTTTAAAGCCAGCCTAGGCAAGAAAGTCTGCGAGATGCTTCTCTATAATTAACCAGCAAAAAGCCAAAAGTGGACATGTTGCTAAACTGGTAGAATACCAACTTTGAACAAAAAAAAAGCTAAGCCAGAGTATGAGGCCCTGGGTTCAAGCTCCACCACCACCACCACCACCACCAACAACAAAAACAACAAGAATTCAGAAAGGGGAAATTTTCCTATGTAGAGTTCATTTCATTTTTTAGGGGGGTTGGGACACACTCCTGTCATCTGCCCTGTTACAGTGGATAGTCTTCCAGAGGCCTGAGACTGTGGAAGGGGGAGGCTGAGGGAAGTGGAGGGCCAGCTAAGTAGAAGGCTGTTGCAGTGAAGACTACATGGCAGACACTAGGCCACCAGGGAAGGAAGCCAATTCCATGGCTCCATGTTCTTGCTAGTGAACAGAGAAGTACACGTATAGCTCTGTGGGTGCTGATCAAGGCTATGCTACAGGGAGGTGTCATGATCATTCACATTCTTGTCCTCCAAAGGGCAACAGGGACTCAGCCAAATGGGGACCTGGCATCAGTGACATCACACAGGAAACTGTAAAGGGAATGGCAAACAGGGAGCAGCAAGGAGGTACAGAGAGCAGAAAACCAGAGCTTATGCAGGGATACTAGTGAGTAGAGACCAGGCAAGAGAAAAGGAGACAGATAGAGAATTAGGAAAGGAAAAAGGAAGTGGGGAACAATAGGAAATGCCTGTGGCTGCAGAAACACAAGGGAGGGGCCACTCAGGGCCCAGTGAGCTCTTTTGCCTCTTTGTGCTTTTCTGCCCCTTTCTAGGACACAGCCCTCTACCTTGTGAAGCAGGTGTTTGTCCCCACAGAACTTGGAGGGGACAGAGGCTATGTCCTGAGTGTCAGTAAAGTGTGACCCAGCTGTGTCTTAGTGTGGCCTAAGTGGCTAGTCTCCAACATTCAAGAACCTTTAGGCTAAGGACAGAATTAACTGTGATGAACTGAAATTGGGAGTATAGTTTCCTGCAGTGGGGAGCATTTGGTGAGAACAATATCTCAGAGAAGAAGACAATCCAGTCCAGGCTGGTAGAGGGACATCTGAGGGTGAGGCATTCATCCAGGATAGGGACACACTGGCTGACCTGGGATGAGATGTTTCTAAAGGGGAACTGCTCTTTATGGATGTCACCACACTTGTTCTTGATGGATGGGTGTGTACACAGAGCCACAATGATCTTTTTGGTTTGGGTTTGTTATTTTAAAACAACAACAACAAAATCCAAGGTCTTGCTATGTAGCACATCCTCCCACCCACCTGATTAGAATCATTTTTTTTCCTTTTTCTTTTCTTTTTTTTTTTTTTTTTTGTTAGTCCTGTGGCTTGAGCTCAGGGCCTGCACACTGTCCCTGAGCTTCTATTGCTCAAGGCTAGCACTCTACTACTTGAACCACAGTGCCACTTCCAGACTTTCTCTGTTTATGTGGTACTGAGAAATTGAAACCAGGGCTTCATGAATGCTAGGCAAGCACTCTACCACTAAGCCACATTCCCAGTCCCTGATTAGAATCTTTGAGAGGAAAAGGGGTGAGAAGAGCACTGAAATTTAGGAGCACTTATGGAGTGGAGGGACTGAAGTCTTAGCGCTACATCAGTAGCATTTTCAGGTTTTGTTTTTGTTTTTGCAGTGCTGAGGAGGTGCTGGAATCAAACCTAGGCCCTCATATTTGATCTGACTCAAAGACCCACCCATTACTTCAGCCACAATGGGTTTGGAAGCTTGTATTTTGCTGGGAAGACAAGTATGGAGAGGAAGTAGACAGGGTGTCCTGATATGTGTGTGTGTGTGTGTGTGTGTGTGTGTGTGTGTGTGTGTGTGTGTGTGTGTGTGTTTGTGTGTGTGTGTGAATGTGTGTGTGTATGGATGTGTTGACACTAGGACTTGATATCAGGGCTTGAGCTTTTTGGCTCAAGACTGGTGATCTAGAGCCGGGCGCTGGTGGCTCACGCCTGTAATCCTAGCTACTCAGGAGGCTGAGATCTGAGGATCGCGGTTCAAAGCCAGCCCGGGCAGGAGAGACCGTGAGACTCCTATCTCCAATAAACCACCAGAAAACCGGAAGTGGCGCTGTAGCTCAAGTGGTAGAGTGCTCACCTTGAGCTGAAGAGCTAAGGGACAGCACTCAGGCCCAGAGTTCAAGCCCCACGACCGACAAAAAAAAAAAAAAAAAAAGACTGGTGATCTACCACTTGAGCCACAGCTCCACTTCTGGCTTTTTGTTGGTTAATTGGAGATAAGAGTCTCATTGACTTTTCTGCCCAAGCTGGCTTTGAACTATGATCCTCAGATCTCACCTTTCTGAATAACTAGGATTATAGGCTTAAGCTACCTATGCCCAGATCCTGATGATTTTTTGATACAGTGCTGAGGATAGAGCCCGGGGTCTTGTGTGAAGTAGACAAACCTTCTATTGCTGAGCTATGTCCCTGGCCTCCAGGTGACTTTGCACTCATGACACCATATAGTATGAGTGAGGGGCATGTGCAGTAGGAATTAAGCCACAAGGATCAAGAGTGGGAGAAATGTTGTTAGAGGAACAGTTGAACTCAAGATTTGGGCAGTCAGGATTTTCCTCATTTCATAGTGGGTACTGGTAACTCATAGCTGTAATCCTAGATACTCAGGAGATTGACATCTGAGGATCAAAGTTTGAAGCCAGCCCAGGCAGAAAAGTCCATAAGGTTCTTATCTCCAATTAACCCATCAAAAGTCAGAAGTGAAGCTGTGGCTCAAGTGGTAGATCACCAGTCTTGAGCCAAAAAGCTCAAGCCGTGATATCAAGCCCCAGTGTCAGCATGTGTATACCCACACATTCACACACACACACACACACACACACACACACACACACACACACACACACACACACACACAGTATTTTTCTCTCCTGAAAATATTTTTTAAAGAACTCCTCATTCAGGTAGCAGGTTTTGTAAGTCTTTCTTGATATTTCCCTAGCTCTCAGTTATGGGAAGCAGCATAGGGGGGTGGCTGGTGGCTCCAAAAGGCTTGCCCAAGAAAAAGCTTAGCCAGGAGCACAGCAAGGGCACAGGGGAAGGAAAGATAGGCTTCGCTGTAGGGTTTGAACAAGATCTTTCCCTAGTCCAGCTATGCCTAATCAGTAGAGATTTTGGAAGCATCTTTCTCTTTGGGGTCAGGGAGAGTCTCCCCTGATGTGGGAAAAGGATAAGATAGGACATTATGTCTGGGGTTTCATCTCTACTAGGAGGATGTGGTAAGTTTTTCTTTGTGGCTCAACAGGATACCTAGGCTTAGTAAGGAGAGAGTAAATAGTCAACAACTGGGAGGTGCAGGTCAAGCATTCCTACCAGCATGAACCAGTCCCCTTTTACTCTCAGGTATGTCAAACTTCCTAACTTCTACTGGAGCAGGAAGTCAGTCATTATTATAGATGAGCCTCCAACAGATTTTTTTGTCGGTTGTGGGGCTTGAACTCAGGGCCTAGGCATTGTCCCTGAGCTCTATCACTTTGAGCCACAGAACCACTTCTGGTTTTCTGGTGGTTAATTGGAGAGAAGAGTCTCACGGACTTTCCTGCCCAGGATGGCTTTGAACCATGATCCTCAGGTCTCAACCTCCTGAGTAGCTAGGGTTACAGGTGTGAGCTACTGTGAACTTCCACATGCTAGACAAACACTCTAGCAATGAATCAATTCTCAAACCTTTTTTTTGGGGGGGGGGATCCGTTCGTGGGGCCTCAACTCTGGGCCTGGGTGCTGTCCCTTAGCTCTTCAGCTCAAGGCTAGCACTCTACCACTTAAGCCACAGCGCCACTTCCGGCTTTTTTTTCCTGCTTATGTGGTGCTGAGAAATCGAACCCAGGGCCTCAAGCATGCAAGGCAAGTGCTCTACCACTGAACCACCTTCCTAGCCCCAAACCTTTGACTTTTTTTTTGAGAGAGTCTCACTATGTATCTAAGACTGGCCTAGACCTTGTGATCCTCGTACCTCAGCCTCCTGAGTGCTGGGATTACAGTTGTGCCCCACATACCTGGCCTAAACCTGACTCTGTCTGTGTCTGTGTCTCTGTGTGTGCGGGTGCATGCTCTCTCCCACATGCTTGAACTAAGGGCCTTGGGCTTGGCATTTTTACTCAGGGATGGTGCTCTAGCACATAAGCTATGCCTCCATGCCCAGCTTTTTGCTGGTTAATTGGAGATAAGAATCTCATGGGTTTGTATTCTAGGGCTGGCTTCCCTCCATTCTCAGACCTCAGCCTCCTGAGTAGCTAGGATTACAGATGTGAACCATCAGTGCCTGGATGGCTTTATTTTCTTTTCTCTATTCTTTTCTTTTTTTCTTTTCTTTTTTTTTTTGGGGGGGGGGGTCCGGTCATAGGGCCTGAACTCTGGGCCTGGGCGCTGTCCCTCAGCTCTTCAGCTCAAGGCTAGTGCTCTACCACTTGAGCCACAGCGCCACTCCCGGCTTTTTCTTTTTTTTTTTTTTTTTGTCGGTTGTGGGGCTTGAACTCTGGGCCTGGGCGCTGTCCCTCAGCTCTTCAAGCTCAAGGCGAGCGCTCTACCACTTGAGCTACAGCGCCACTTCCGGTTTTCTGGTGGTTTATTGGAGATAGGAGTCTCACGGTTTCTCCTGCCCGGGCTGGCTTTGAACCGCGATCCTCAGATCTCAGCCTCCTGAGTAGCTAGGATTACAGGCGTGAGCCACCAGCGCCCGGCTCCGGCTTTTTCTTTTTGCTTATGTGGTGCTGAGGAATCGAACCCAGAGCCTTGAGCATGCAAGGCAAGCGCTCTACCACTGAGCCACCTTCCCAGCCCTTCTTTTCTTTTCTTTCTTTCCTTCTTTCCTTCTTTTCTTCCTTCCTTCCTTCCTTCCTTCCTTCCTTCCTTCCTTCCTTCCTTCCTTCCTTCTTTCCTTCCTTCCTTCCTAGATTGGTAGCAGCTATGGTAGTACATGTCTGCAATACCCTATGCTCATGACTCTTGGCTTATGAGTTCCAGGCCAGCCTGCACTACATAGAGAAACCCTTTCTCAGAGAAAAATAAAACACCTCAGGTTTTACTACCACATCCAGAGAGAATGTGTACCCTAATCCTGTTCTTTGGTATGGGTTGTAAAGTGTAAATGGGGTTCCCTCCTCAGATTTCACTACAACTACTGGCAGAAGAGATGTCCGAAGCTGGGGAGGAAGATGTCATTCAGTCAGTATTAATAAGAGGGAAGGGTTGTTTTATAAACCCACCTCTTTTTAACACCGGATATTGGGAATATGTATATCACTATATGGGATGATATGTTAGGAGCTGCTTTCGTAGGGCATTTTTTTCCAACTGGAAATATCTAAGGACAGAGAGATATGTACCTGGGGATCAACCAATAGGGAGGATACAGAAAGACTTTTACATAGACCTATCAATAAGATAATTGTCATTGGTGGGTATTTGTAAATAGGAAGATTTGATAGGGGATTCATCAGTGGAAATATTGGGGCAAATATAAATGAAGAGGTTTATCATTCCTAGTGGCTGGACGATAGGGAGATAATGGAATTTGGGCAAGTTGTCATGTTAATGGGAATTATGTCATCAAAAGTTATTAAGGAGCCAGTCACTGGTAGCTTGTGCCTGTAAACCTAGCTACTCAGGAGGCTGAGATCTGAGGATTGTGTGGTTCAAAGTCAGTCCAGGCAGGAAAATCTGTCACCAGTTAACCCTCAAAAACCAGAAGTGGCACTGTGGCTCAAAGTGGTAGGGCACTAGTCTTGAGCAAAAAGAGCTCAGGGACAGTACCTAGGTCCAGAGTTCAAGCCCCATGACTGACAAAAAAGATATTAATGAACAGAGAGATTTGTCAGCCTAGGAATGTCAATAGGTGGGTAGTTATGAAGAGAGATAGTTATGGATGAGGTCCAGATTGCTGCTGAGTATTTGTGATTTGTCAGTGGGGGTGATCAATGGGGAGATGGCACTGAAGGTATTTCTTCATGGGGTATTTTTCATGGAGGATTTGTCTCAACATGAACAGGGTACTAATCAAAGGAAGGATTTACCAAGAGCTTGGGGATTGTCATCGGTAGCCTAGGCAACATTAGAGGCTTATAAAAGTAGAGATTTGTCCATGGTGAGGACTTCATAGTTGGTCATGTTATCATGGTGTGGGAGGATAGTTTCCTCAGAAGTCTTTGAAAATCTTATTTTTCAGTGAAAGGATCCTTATAAAAACATCATAGGAAGTGGCACTGTGGTACTAGTAGAGTGCTTGCCTTGAGCTGAAGAGCGCAGGGACAGCTCCCAAGCCCAGAGTTCAAGCCCCACAACTGACAAAAAAAAAGAAACCATATAAAAGGGACTGGGAATGTGGCTTAGTGGTAGAGTGCTTGCCTAGCATGCACAAAGCCCTGGGTTCCATTCCTCAGCACCACATAAACAGAAAAGGCTGGAAGTAGCACTGTGGCTCAAGAGGTAGAATGCTAGCCTTGAGCAAAAAGAAGCTCAGGGATGGTGCTCAGGCCTTGAGTTCAAGCCCAGGACTGACAAAAAAAAAGAAAAGAAAAACATCAAAGAGGAAATATTAGAAGCTGGGTGCTGGTGCTCGCCTGTAATCCTAGCTTCTCAGGAGGCAGAGATCTGAGGATCACGGTTCAAAGCTAGCCTGGGCAGAAAAGTCCTTGAGACTCTTACTTCCAATTAACCACCAGAAAACCGGAAGTGGTGCTGTGGCTCAAGTGGTAGAGCACTAGCTTTAAGCTGAATTGCTCAGGGCAGCGCCCAGGCCCAGAATTAAAGCCCCACACTGACAAAAAAAAAAAAAAAGAAGAAGAAGGAGAAGGAGAAGGAGAAGGAGAAGGAGAAGGAGAAGGAGAAGGAGAAGGAGAAGAAGGAAATATTAGCCAGGTGTCAGTGGCTCACACTTGTTATCCTAGCTGCTCAGGAAACTGAGATCCGAGGATCGTGGTATGATGCTAGCCCATGAGATTCTTATCTCCAATTAACCACCAAAAAAAAAAGCCAGAATTGGATCTATGGCTTAAATGATAGAAAGACAGCCTTGAGCACAAAAACTCAGGGATAGCACCCAGGCCCTGAGTTCACCCAGGCCCCAGGAGTGGTGCGCATGCGGGCACGCACACACATGGAATAGTACAAAGAGGGGAGAGAGAGTAAAAAATAATAACAGATGGAGTTGAATATGATCAAAGTACATTATAAGCATGTAAGATTTGCAAACATTTTTTATTTTGCAATACTGGGGATTGAAATCAGTACCTGTGTTTGCTAGGCAAACATCCTACCACTTGAGTCATTCCTCCAGTCCTTTATGTATGGAAATATCACAGTTACAACTAATATACACTATTAAAACATGACTTGTAATATTGTAATAATCACTATGGTTATCACTACTGTTAGATATTATATTAAATTCTATTTATTTTAACTATATATAAGTGCTACATGCTTAGCACTGTTTAAGCACTTTATAGTACTTTGTATAATATACACTTGTATAAGTATGCTTTTAATTTTCTTTCTTTTTCTTTTTTGGTGTGAGTGCTAGTGCACAGGCTTCAACTCAGGGCCTCACTCTCTTCATTAGCTTTGTTGCTCAAGGCTGGTACTCTACTACTTCAGTCACATCTCCATTTCTAGCTTTTTGCTGGTTAATTGGACATAGGAGTCTTGGATTTGTCTACGCAGGTTGGCTTCAAAGCTCCATCTTCAGATCTCAGCCTCCAGGGTAGCTTAGGGTTATAGGCATAAGCCACTAGCATCTGACGCAGGTATGCTTTTTTGTGTTTGTGCTACTATTGAAGCTTCAACTCAGGGCCTAAGCACTGTCCCCTAGCTTTTTCCACTCAAGGATGGTGCTCTACCACTTGAGCCACAGCTTCATTTCCTGCTTTATGGTGGTTAATTGGAGCTCAGAGGCTCAGAGACTTCCCTGAGAGGGCTAGCTTTCAGCCTGGACACTCAGATCTCATCCTCCGGAGTAGTAGCTAGGATTACAGGTATGAGCTACCAGTTTTGGGTTTAGGCATGGTTTTTGTTTGTTTGTTTTGTTATTGTTGTTTTTGTGTTGTTGTTGATCTTTGGAGCTTGAACTCAAGGCCTGGATGCTGTCCCTGAGCTCCTTTGAGCCACAGCACCACTTCCAGTTTTGTGGTGGTTAATTGAGATAAGAGTCCCATGGACTTTCCTTCCCAGGATGGTTTGGAACCATGATTCTCAGATCTCAGCCTCCTGAGTAATTAGGAATACAGGTGTGTGCTACCAGCACCTAGCTTCAGCGTGCTTTTTATCCTTAGTTTACAGATAGGGGATAAAAAGGACAATTTAAGGAAGTGGAACTGTGGCTCACTCTGGGCACTCAAGCCCAGAGTTCAAGCCCCATGACCGACCAAAAAAAAAAAAAAAAAAAAACCCCAAGGGCATAGAACTAGGACATGGCAGGGGGTAGGATTTGAGTGTGGATGATCTTTTTCCAAGGTTCACATTCTTTTTTTTTTGGTCCAGTCATGGGGCCTGAACTCTGGGCCTGGGCGCTGTCCCTCAGCTCTTCAGCTCAAGGCTAGCGCTCTACCACTTGAGCCACAGAGCCACTTCCAGCTTTTTTCTTTTTACTTATGTGGTGCTGAGGAATCGAACCCAGGGCCTCAGGCATGCAAGGCAAACGCTCTACCACTGAGCCACCTTCCCAGCCCAATGTTCACATTCTTAACACTCCTCTGCCTGTCTAGAAATTAGGTCACTGTTAGTGATAATGCATATTAACCTATTGTTATGCGGCTGGGAATGTAGCTTAGTGGCTGAGTGCTTGCCTAGCATGCATGAAGCTCTAGGTTCAATTCCTCAGTACCACATAAACAGATAAAGCCAGAAGTGGTGCTGTGACTCAAGTGCTAGAGTGCTAGCCTTAAGCAAAAAATAAAAAGCTCAGGGACAGCCTCTAGACACTGAGTTCAAACCTCAGGACTGGCAAAAAAAAAAAAAAGATATTGTTGTGAGAGTCCCAAGTGTTTGCTTGTGGCTTTGTTTTTTGTTTTGCCATACTAGGGATCAAGTCCTAAGTTTGTGCACTCTAGGCAAGGGCTCTATGTCTGAACCACACCTCCAGCCTCAGAGTTTCATGTGCTTTGACATGAAAAATACCTAGTCCACAAACATTTCACAATAATCCCCTAGCCATAGCACAGACCCCTGAAAGATTCTAGGTAAGGGCTATGATATTCATTTGCCTAGAGAGGAAGACTGAGACTCAGATGAAGGAAGGGTTGGTCCCCAGGACACCCACTAAACTGGACAACCCACTGGGGTGAATCCTGGCTACACACCTCACAGGGTTGTGATGCCTACACGCATCCTCTCAGCCTGCACAGAATCTCTCCCAGAGAGTTGTACATGGACACACTGAAAGCTTGTGCATTGCTCTCAATAGAGTTTTCTAGAAGAATAATGTGGGTATGATGATCCCAGGAGTATATAGATCCTATGGGATGCTCATGCTGAGTCTGGGGGATGGGGGAAGGAGGGTAGACTTGTATACTTTTCTGGACTAGGGTTTGGATGCAAATTCTACCTGCAAGGTAGACAGGTTGACAGGAGAATGGCCTCCATGGTAGGTTATCATCCTTCCTCTGTCACTCTGTACTTTCTTTTCCTTCAGGGACTAAGAAGCTGAGGACACAGGAATGGGTTCCCAAAATCAGGGAGCCACTTAAGACAGCTGGGAGCTAATAGGAACATTTGTTGAATTTTCAGGAGCTGCTGAAATCTTTCAGTCTTCTGAGGGAATAGTGATAATGTCACTGGGACCAGAATTGAACCTAGGTCCTTCTTCCCTTGTAGTCATGCTCATCCACAAAGGCTGTCATTTGTCCTTTTTGGCAGGCAAGGTTCAGACCTTCCCAGACATAACTGATGTGTAGATGCCATCTTAAATGCCAACATTTCCTGCTCAGATACATGAGTACTATATGCTCAAAATCTGCCAGTCTAAGCTAGGTATAGTGGCTCAGGCCTGTAATCTTGGCAGTTGAGAAGAAGAGGCAGGAGGAACACAAAAAATCTGAGCTGGATACTGGTGGTGGCTCACATATGTTATCATAGCTACACAGGAAGCTGAGATCTGAGGATAATGATTTGAAGCTAGCCCAGGCAGGAAAGTACCTGAGACTCTTATCTCCAATAAGCTACTCAGAAAAAGCCAGAAGTGGATCTGTGGCTCAAGTGGTATAGTGCTAGCCTTGAGAAAGAGTCTCAAGGATAGGGCCCAGGCCCTGAGTACAAGCCCCAAGACCAGCACGAAAACAAAACTCAGCCCATCATGATGCAGGGTATAACTTGGGCCTGAAGGAAGCTCCCAGGAATGCAGAATACCCCCCTCCCAAGACAGGACCATAGAAGACTCAGGGGTCACCCTTAGTCATCTCAAGTGACCTGAAAGAGGCCTGGTTGTTTCCTTCTGCAAATATACTACTAGTGAGCTGTACTGTAGCCTGAGGCCTAGATTCTTTTTTACTTTGTTGTTGCTGTTTGTTTAGGGTTATTTTTTGTCCTTATTTTTGGTTGGATTTGTTTTGTTTTGTTGCCTAGGCTGGTATAGAATTAGGGATGTAGCCCAGGTTGATCTTGAATTCATGATCTTCCTGTCTCTGCCTCCCAAGTGTTGTAACTGGAATTGTAATCTAGAGCCCCAGACTTGTGAAATGTCACTATGTCAGGTCCAGCATCTCTTTCAAATAAAGATCTAAATAGTGGTAAAGGGCAGAGAAAGGAGGTTTATTACAGAACTGTGGATACTCAGGGGACTAAGCAAAGTATGTGCTTGAGCCTGCCTTTGGAATATATAGATGAGCTTAAGTGGGTTTGTTGTTGTTGGTTGTGGGGCTGGAACTCAGGGTCCGGGTTCTGTCCCTGCGCTCTTTTGCTCAAGTTTAGCTAGTTCCCTACCACTTTGACTCTCAATGCCACTTCTGGTTTTCTGATGGTTAACCAGAGATAAGAGTTGCAGAGACTTTCCTGCCTAGGCCGTCTTTGAACTATGACCTCAGATCTCAGCCTCCTGAGTAGCTAGGATTACTGGCATGAACCATCAGTGCCCTGCTAAGCTTCAGGTTTTAATAGGGGAAGGAGGGGGGTCGAGGGGCAAAAGTGTGCCTCATCAAACAGTCTGGATCACTGGTGTTGTCCCAAGGTTAGAGGTGGTCATAGGTGGACCGATCGGTCCTCCTCTCTGGATGATCAGGTGGAGCCTGGTCAAGATAAGAAAGGCATTGTTACTGTAAGTACTGACTTATCACAAGATGTTATCATCCTTCCTGGTCTCCAAGGTGGCTGCAAGGTGACTGCAGAAGAAAATGGCTCTGAGTAAAGGACACAGATACAAAATGGAGGCAGGGATACCAAGCTTTTCTTCTGCTTTTAGTGTACCTTTGGACATTTACAAGTCCAAGTGAGAAGCCAATATTTTATTTTTGTTACTGAGCTAGGATTACAGGTATGTGCCACCATGTACAAGTGGTCTGATGGAAGGGAAATTAGGCATTATTTCCTTTACCAAAGAAGACCTATCGGAGCCTTTTTTTTTGGGGGGGGGGTCCGTTCGTGGGGCCTGAACTCTGGGCCTGGGCGCTGTCCCTCAGCTCTTCAGCTCAAGGCTAGCGCTCTACCACATGAACCACAACACCACTTCTGGCTTTTTTCTTTTTTCTTATGGGGTGCTGAGGACTCAAACCCAGGGCCTCATGCATGCAAGGCAAGCACTCTACCACTGAGCCACCTTCCCAGCCCCTGGAGCCTTTTTAAAACAGACTCAGGTCAACAGAACTCTTGGGTGTTCCACTGAATACACCACTGGAAATTCTGGTTCCTAGAGTTCTCACTAGAGTCAGGATCTTTGGAGTTCTGGGAGCAGGAGGTAGGGATTGTGTAAAAGGCTGAAGGATTGAGACCCAGCTTT
The DNA here is from genome assembly GCF_024711535.1 of Dipodomys merriami. NCBI lineage: Eukaryota > Metazoa > Chordata > Mammalia > Rodentia > Heteromyidae > Dipodomys > Dipodomys merriami. The sequence continues at coordinate 85,851,770 of NW_027204492.1, forward strand.
GGGAACTGAAAGGTCCAGAGATAGTATTTGGAGGGCTTACATTTGAGTTTTATAGAAGATAAGTTCAGAAGGTAAGGGTCAGGTCTAGAGACTTCAGTATAGGAAGGGACAGCTAAGTAGAAGAGGTATAGGGTGTGGGCTCCTGTGCCTGGGTCAACCTGATTTTCTATCAGGAGGAGGTGGAGGTGGGGAGGGGATAAAGGCAAAGCTGAAGTACTTCCCCATCATTCTTCTTCCCTATCCCACCATTCCTACACCAACAAATCCTGGGCCATGGCTGCTCCTCCTTCTAGAATCCCTGGCTGGGACACAAAAAGGGACTTGAGTCCCCTCCCCTTAAATTCAAGTTAAAGATAACCACCTAAGGGTGGGGATAGTGACCAAGGCTGGGGCAGGGCATCCCCACAGGACCTCAGAACAAAGCCTAAGGAAAGGATAGCTGTTGGTCAAGTGACCAGGACCTTCCCAAAGACTTCCTTAAATGAAGTTTGTGACTGAGAGGATTTATGGTTGTGGGTTCACTTACTATCTAAAATGCCCTGGACAATTAGGAATTAGAAATTATTGTAGCAGAATGAAACCAGAAAGTAGTTGATAAATTAAAAGTGAAAATATGGGTTAAATGACCATTACTGATTCTGTAGATCATCAGTAGGAATCCAATATTGATGTTACTACCAGTGCGTCAAGTTTTGTGTGAAATATAAAACCCTAACATCTTTTTGTGTGTGTGCTGATACCACAGTTGAACTCAGAGCCTTGTGCTGTGGTTCAGCCTTTTTTGCTAGCAGCTAGCACTCTACCACTTGAAACATACCTCCAGTCCACCTTTTTGCTGGTGAATTGAAGAGACTGGTGGATTTGTCTAGTGGGTTTGTCTGTCAGGCTGGCTTCAAACTTTGATCTTCAAATTTTAGCCACTTGAGTAGCTAGGATTACAGCTGTGAGCCACCAGCACCTAGCCTCAACATCATCTTGGGGTTTTTGTTGTTTTTTTGCCTTGTACATGTTAAGCATCTGAAACCCCACACCCAATACCTTGCACCCTCTCCCATTAGTCCCAGGCTATCATTGACGAGTCTGTTCCTAGGCACTAACTACACAGAGACAGTGTCTGCTGGGTGGTACTTTTTTATTTCACCATCTGGAAGAAAGGAGAGGAAAGGAGTTGAACAGTGGGACCAGGCTTCAGGCTGTCCGGGCCCGCAGGGACTGCCAGGTACAGAGCCCTGGCTCCCGTGGCAGGCAGGCAAGGTGGCGACTCTGGAAGCCCTTCTCTGAACCCAGGAGGAGCTGGTCTGTCCACAAGCAATGAGAGTCACTCTCCAGTTTGCAGGGAATGGATGAACATGGAAACACCTGGAAGAGAAAAGAAAGGTCAGTTTGTCTTCCTTTCACTCCCTCCCCTAGAGAGAGAACTTTCCTCAGCTGGCAACATGAGCTACATACAGGAGAGTTGGAGAGAAGAAGAAAGTTCAGTGAAAAAAACAAGCAATCCCAAGTAATCACACATAGGGCAAAGACCCAACCAAAATTTCCAAGGGAGCAGTGTCAGGTTTGGGAGAATGACAAGAGACATCAAGGACAGAGCTCGGGTTTGGAAGGCAGCTGCAAAGCCAACAACCGCCAGAGAGGGGAAGAAACAAGCCCAGTGTTTGAGGAAGAGCCATGAGAATGAAGTCCAGGTGGAAGGCAAGGCTCAGGCACTCACTGTGCATGCCTGACAGCCAGCACTGTAGGTCTTGGTGAAGCCTCTGCGCTGAGCAGCACTCAAACTGTGCCAGGGAGCCAGGAAACTGCAGGTGGTGATGTGCAAGTACCCATTTCGCAGTTGTCCTGGGAGGGAGAGGGGAAACCAACAGAAAACTTTCAGTGAGGGGGAGGCGGGAGGCACCTGATTAGAGCCTTAGACTTGAAGACAGCGGGACAAAGTCCTGGCCCTTCCGACAGACTGAAATTGGTTTCCCTTCAGAGTGTCGCCCCCACCCGGTGGGGGGCGGCTGAGGACGTGTGGGTGTGGCTCGGGGAAGGGGGCGGGGCCTCACCAGCGATGAGAAACTCCTCGCTGCGGTTCTGGGACTCGTGGAAGTATCCGCAGACGCTCTCCATGGCGGGGGTGTAGACGTACCGGATGTCCGCGGCAAGCCCCAAGGCGTTGAATCCTTTGAACATCTGTTGACAGATGAGGGGAAAAGTCCTTTTACCGACATAATCCTCCCACTCCGTGTGCTTCCCTGAAGTCACATACCTAAATCCCGAGATCACAGACAGCTTCTTCGCTAACTGGTGAGCAGCGGCTATTTTGAGGAGGATGTTAGGGACTGTTAGGGAGGGGTATGAGGGATACCTTAGTCATCTTGATCTCATAACGCTGGTAAAAGGTGGTCTGGTTCACTTCTGCGGTCCCCACAAACTTGGCCCTTATGACTACAGAACAGAGAGGGGGAAAGGAATGAAATGAGTGACATAAGCCAATAAAAAGTCATCATAGTAGAAGCATTTATTCATTATAATGCCAACAAAGACAACACACAAAGTGGTTTATACATCTGTTCAGATTCATTGAATGCATTAAGCTTTTTTCATATCTTCATTTGTTCATTCACTCAACAAATATTTTTGGAGTGCCTTCTGTATGTCAGGCACTATGGAGTGCCAGAGAGGAACACAGCATTGAACAAAACACAGATCTCTCTTCCCTTGTGGAGCCCACACTCCCAACAAGAGGAGACAGACTAAAAATAAAGACGTAGGTGGAATGTTAGAGGATGTTAAGTGTAAGTGTGGTGAGGAATTATAAAATCAGGTAAGGGGGCAGACAAAGAATCTTTGCTTGGCTAAACTTTTTAGGCTATTGAAATTTCTCCCAGGGCCACCTGTGCAACTTTCTTGTAAAATCCATATTTAGCAAAGAATCCTAAGTCAGTTTAGTGAGACCCCACACACCCATATCTGATTTCCCTCAATATCTGATGGGGCTCTTCATCCTCCACCAAGCCCACATGTTGTCTCATCACCTGGGCCTGGTTTCAGCAAGAATCCTGTTAGAGAACTTTAGCCAGAATCCCCACCTCCACGCCACCCCCACACCCCTGATGTCTCCAGTCACTGATCACTCCCTTACCTGCTCCTTGGCAGTAGAGTCCCACTTGCCCACGCTGTATTGGAAAGTGAGCCCAATCTCCCTCCCCCACTGAAAAATCTCATTGCCATGGTCCTCCTGCTTATGGGAATGGCCTTGGATAAAATCTTATTGTTTCTTCACAAGTATCATTTAGAATTTTTTTTTCCTTGGACAAAATCAGGAGTCCTGGGGAGTTAAAATTTTATGGCCGCCTCCTTATCTACATAACCTGATGGCAGGGTTTGGCAGAAACAGGGAGCAGCCAGCACACAGGCGATGAGGGGAGATTGAGAATGGCATATTCTTGGAAGCCTGAGGATGCCAGTGTGGCCAAAACAGAGAGATGCTCGAATGAGTGGAAATGTGCTGGAGATAGCTGCCACGCAAAGCTAAGCAGGTAGAGGATGTGGCCAGGGAGGGACCAGACTCACCGAGGTCAGAGTTGCAGAAGGCTGTCTGTGGGTGGGGTGGGGCACAGGTGCAGGCCCTGCTGGGGGATATCAGTGACAGTAACAGGAGCATGCCAGAGGCCAGGGGTGCAAAGGGGGTCATGGTGGCTTCTGTTGGGAAAGAAGAGTGTTAGACAGCCCCCACCCCAGCTGATCTGTAGACCCTGATAGCCTAAAGGGTTATCTAACTCAATTTGGGCATGGAGTTGGGGAATCTTACAGGGTTTAGGGAGCTCAGAGTTTAAGACTTAGAGAGTTGGGACAATTATTTAGGGGACTGATTGAATTGGGAAATTATAGGGTTGTGGAAGTTGGTGAAGAGGGGCTGCTGGGAAGTTTGAGAAGTTTGAGCGTTTAAGGGAGTTGGGAGTGTCTGAAGGCTGAGGAGTTTATGGTTGAGAAATCTGATGGCTGGGAGCCTAGAGAAGTCTGGGGAAGGTCGGGAGTTTAGAGTCTGTGCCTATTAAGAGACAGAGGTCCTGGAGGAAATTTAGGAAGATTGAGGAAATCTTAGATTATGGGGTCAGGAGCTGGGGAAGTTGGGAGTTAAGGGATTTGGGAAGTTTAAGGCAAAGGGGCAGCTTGAGGGATTTGAGACCAAAGGAAGTTTTGAGATTTAGGGAGTTGGAGATTGAGGAGTTTAGGGAGAGGGAGTTTAGGAGCTTCAGAAGGGCTGCAGTGGGAACTGGGGGGGGGCAAGGAATGAGAGGTGTTGACAAGTTGGGAGCCCTTGGTAGTATAGGGAAGTCATGGGTTTGTGGTGATTGGAGATGGATGATAGGAGCTCCAGGGAGTTTAGAGAGTCAGGTGGGGGGGGGGGCATTCCATTTCTCCCTTTTATCTGTTCCCCCCTCGGTGAGACCAGAATCCTGGTGCCCACAGGAAGTCTGTGCAGGCTGGCATCTGGCAAAAGACTTGGATGGGCCTGGAGGCTGGCGCACAGACTCCATCCTCAGCCTGGCCAGGACACGGGGCCCCTGCTTACCGCTGTGTCTCTCTAGGCTCCTGATCTGCGGCGATGGCGGCAGGGCCTGAGCGGTGGAGAATAAATGTCCACGCGAGGGGCGGGGTTGGCGCGGAAATCACAGCCTCCAGGCTTCCAGGATGCATTACTCATCCCTAGCCCAGGCCTAGGGGCGGGCCGAGGGTTGCCCAAAGAAGATACACCCTCCCCCGCCTACGTCGCCGCTGCTGCCCCCTCCTCCTCCCCCTCCACGTCGTCGCAAACATTCCTTCTCGCAGCCTCAAAGCAGCTGCAGGCAGCCAGAGCCGAGCCGAAAATCTGCCAAATCTCTCCCATCCCACATACCCCAAGGTTCTCATGCCTGAAGCCCGAATTAGTTCAGTCCTCAGACGTTTACTGTGCATCTACTGTGTGCCAAGCCCTCAAGAATCACTTTCCTGTTATGTCTGACTTTCTGGTGAGGGGTGGCAGAAGGGAAACTGAAGAAAAGCAATGGAAGGACAGAAGGCAAGTGAAAAACGCGGTAGGGACACACCAAGAGGTTATGCGGCTTATCCAAGATCACAGAGTTAACAAATGGCAGAACTGGAACTGGATGAAGGTGGCCTGGAACTAGAGGCACAGTAATAATCTGTTCTCAAAAACAACAAGAACCTGAAGATGTGGGTCAGAAGAAGGGTGCATGTGTGAATGGATCCGGAGTTCCATTCCCTGTGCCATTGGGTGAACACACACACACACACACACACACACACACACACACACACACACACACACACACACACACACACACACACACACAGAGGCAAATAGCCAACATTTATATGTCACTGGCTGTGTACCAGGTACTCGATATAATTTACCTCCCTTAAAAGCTTACAGCAAGCCTCTGAGGTGGGAACCAGGAGAAAATGAGCCATAGAACTAAAGAACTTTCCCAGGGTCACAGGATATGGCTGAGATTCAAATGTAGGCTCCCAGGCCCTGGGATTCTAACCCATGCTTGGCACAATCCTAGCAAGTTTGGAATGGTGGGGGTGAGCACAGAAAGTGGGGGGGTGAATGGTGGTAAAAGCTAGTGAGTCAGTAGAAAACCAATCCCCACCCCATCCTGCCCTACCCCTTCCCCACCAACCATCCCACGCCCCTATTTGAGGATAGGATGAGGCAACCCCTGCCCACCAGCTTCCTGATGATGCAGGAAGATTCCCTGGGGTCTTGGGGATGGGTTCTGAGGGCTGATTAACAGCCTCGGTTAATTCAGGGATGACAGAACAACAATAATGATGATGATAGTGATGACAGCAGCCACTTATTGAACACTTACTGTGTACGGTGAGCTTAGCTCTTTGTATAAATTATCTCAGTAACTCTCTATTATCCCCTTGCTAATTAAGCTTGATTAACTTAGGGAGGTTAGCTCAATAACCGCAGCAGAATAAAAACCACCTCCGGAGACCAGCAGCTTAACTGTGTACCAAGCACTGTTCTAAAGGGTTTTTTGATTTGTTTTGTTGGTCATGGGGCTTGAACTCAGGGACTAGGTGCTGTCCCTTAGCTCTTCAGCTCAAGGTGAGTGCTCTACTACTTGAGCCACAGTGCCACTTCTGGTTCTCTGGTGGTTTATTGGAGATAAGAATCTCATGGAAGCCCGGTGGTGGCTCTCGCCTGTAATCCTAGCTACTCAGGAGGCTGAGATCTGAGGATCACAGTTCAAAGCCAGCCCAGGCAAGAAAGTCCGTGAAACTCTTATCTCCAATAAACCACCAGAAAACCGGAAGTGACGCTGTAGCTCCCAGTGGTAGAGCACTAGCCTTGAGCTGAAGAGCTGAGGGACAGTGCTCAAGCCCAGAGTTCAAGCCCAGGACTGACAAAAAAAAAAAAAAAAAAAAGAACTTTCTTATCCTTGTTCATTAATGTTAGCTAATGAAAAGATGTTAAACTGGTAGTGGTGGAAATGGCGGTGGTTGTGGTGATGATGGTACCCAACACTCTTTTTCTGGTGGTACTAGAGTTTGAACCCAGGGCCTTGTGCTTGTGCTCTCTATTACTTGAGCCATGCCCGTAACTCAGCCTCCAACACTTTTTTTGCCAGTCCTGGGGCTTGAATTCACGGCCTGAATGCTGTCCCTGAGCTTCATTTGCTCAAGGTTAGCACTCTACCACTCAAGCCACAGTGCCACTTCCAGCATTTTCTGTGTATGTGGTACTGAGAAATTGAACCCAGGGCTTCATGCATGTTAGGCAAGCACTCTACCACTAAGCCACCTTCCCAGCCCAGCCCCCAACATTTTTTTCTTATTTTTTATTTTATTTTATTTATTTTTGTGAACACACTGTACAGAGGGGTTACAATTACATGGGCAGGATAATGCATACATTTCTTATCAAGCATTGCAGCCTCCTCCTTTGTTTACCCTTCACATCCCTTCCCAGCCTCCCCCCCATCCCCCCACCCAATCCTCCCCACCTCCCCCCCCACCCCGCACCAACGTTGTAAAGCTCGTTGCCCCCAACATTTTTTAAAGACAAGTTTACTGAAGTTTTGCCAGATAGTGAGCTAAGAGGGGTTCCCCCCCTCCAAAAGAAAATCTCTGACTTACTCCTCACAACATTCCTGTGAGTTTATCTGATGAGGAAACGGACACAAAGTGGTTGAAAGACCTGTCCAGGAATGAGAGTGAAGAAATGACTATTAGAGGACTAAAGAGGGAGAAAAGGAAGGAAGAAACCAAGAACTTCTAGTAGCTGATTGTGAAAGTGGGGAGTGAGAGTGAGTGAAACAGGGTGCTGAGTAACGGAGTGGCGGGACTGAAGGAGAAGTGAGGACAGGGAAAGTCCTGTCCTGACCCTGCTTCTGACGCCAGCTCTTTAACTCTGAAACTTGACTCAGCACACAGTTAGCTGCGTGTTTATATGTGAGGAGTAGTGTGGATGGGGTCAGCTGTTTCACAGATCGTGTGTGTGTGTGTGTGTGTGTGTGTGTGTGTGTGTGTGTGTGTGTGTGTGTGTGTGTGTCCTGGAGCTTGAACTCAGGACCTGGGAGCTGTCTCTGATCTCTCTTTTTTTTTATCTCAAAGCTAGCACTCTACCACTTGAGCCATAGCTCCACTTGCAGCTTTTTAGTGGTTAATTGGACATAAAAGTCTTACTGACTTTCCTGAGTTGGCTGACTTTGAACTGTGATCCTCAGATCTCAGCCTCCTATGCCTGCCTTGTTTTGAAACAGGGTTGGTGTGGGCTTCCGAGAGGGTGTCTAGGCCTGTGACTACCTCGTGAGCTTAATAGGTATGGAGGGCCTATGGGGACCAGCTATCATGTGCAGAGCAAACACCTGAAGATTCTATCATGCACCAAGTGTTTGGGCTTGATTGGGTTCTTTGTACAGATCAGAAACTGAGGCCTACAGAGGGGTTAAGCTATGATCATGTGAGAGCCTTAGGATCCTGGTAGGGGAGCTTTGGAAGAGGATAGGCCCAAATTCAAGCCTGGGATTATCCAAGAGATCTGGTGAAGGGATCATGGTAGGCACACACTTACACGTACTGAACATTGTTTCCACTTGGGTTTATGAAAAGCTGGACCTAGCTGAGGTATAGCTCAATGATAGAGCTCATGCCTAGTGTGACAAAACTCTGAGTCCCATCTCTAATACTGAAAAGAAAGACCTAGAAGGCTTGGAAAATTAGAGTGGGCAATCATGTGTGCCCACAGGTCTCTGGTGAATGCCTGCTCTGGGAAGGGCATGCGTGCCTAGCTGTGCTCTGTCTGTTCCTGAGAATCTGTTTGTGCTTGAGTATTGTGCTAAGGATGCTTTGGTCCCTTGTGTGTTCTGGGGATGCTTGAGTGGAATGTCACTATTTCCCTGGCATGCTGCCCAGACAACCTTCTTCACCCCAACCAGTCCCCAAACCATGCCTTTCAGCAACACTCTCCTCCCCATAAAGCAAGTCATTTAGGAAATGAGGAAGGGAAAGGGAAGTGTAGAGGGTCAAACCTGAAGGTTGATGGATCACCTTGAGTATCTGGGCTTCTTGTGCCTGTTGGGAACTGCCACCATCCCAGCAGCCTGGGGAATTCTACCTTTCTACCCTGCTCTAACAAGTTCTCTCTAACTTGACAGAGTTATGGGAGACTGAAAGTTTTTTCTCCTGAGTGTGTGTGTGTGTTGTGTATACTTAGGAGAGCTGTGGTATCTCTGCTTATGTGTATGTCTCTCTGTGTTATGCATACAGCAAGGCATGCTGTGTACGTGTGTCTATATGTGCATTTCGTCTGCCCAGGTATGTGGGGCAGGCTCGAGTGATGAAGTTATGGTTATGGAGAATACCTAAAAAGCATGTATGTCTTGTGTAGTCCCTTCTGTTGGTTGTGCATATGCCTAGGAGTGTTGCAAGTTTACCTCGGAGTGTTGAGTATGTGTCCAGTTCTGTTTTGTGTATTACAAAGGTGATTTTTTACTTTGCATGTCCCTCAGACAGTTATGTGTCTTTAGAGGAGAGGAGGGAGGCTATGTGTGTGGGCTCCAAAGTGCTGATTTTGTATCTAAGAGTATGGATTGTGTACTGCCTAGGAGTGCTAGCTTCTGTCCCTAGCTGTTAGCACATAGTTGATGTGCTTTGAGCATGTGTCAGCTGTCCATCTCAACATGCATGGACATATCTGGATTTAGCTGGGCAGATCTGAGTTTTGAGGATTTGGGAGTGCCTGTGTGTGTGTGTGTGTGTATGTGTGTGTGTGTGTGTGTGTGTGTGTATGTATGCGTGTGTATGTGTGTTCCATATAAGGCTTGGCTGAAAGGTCTGTTGCTACATGCTAACCACCACACCCCCATACACACACTCACTTTTGCTATCATCCATTCACTGTAAAAACAAACTTTCTCTTTTCTGGAAAGTCCCCCACCCTCATTCCATGCCTCTGCCTGGGAAAGCAGGGGCGGGAAGTTTGGCACTGAGAGAGTGGAGGAAGGGACATGCAGATAGGGCTTGGGGTTGTATTCTGGGCTTGGGTTCTGGGTTTGCAGATGCTGTGTGACTCCCAGCAGCTGTCTGCCTTTTCTGCAAAATGGGTCCTAGTGTGGCTCATTCTGAATGGGGTCACTGGCATCTCTCTTCCTCTTTTGTGTATGTGTGTATGGAGGTCCTGGGGCTTGAACTTAGGGCTTGGGTACTGTCCCTGAGCTTTGTACTCAAGGCCAGTGCTCTAAGATTTTGGTGTTCAATTGGAAATAAGAGTCTCATGGATTTTACTGTCTGGACTAGCTTTAAACCTCAATCCTCAGATCTTAGCCTTCTGAGTGGCTAGGATTACAGGCATGAGCCATCAGGACCTAGCACCTCTCTCATTCTTGGTAGTCAGCACTGCAGCCTTACCATGCTGCTTTTGTCCCCACCAGCTCAGCAGCACAACATACCCTGTGGTCGTAAAGATGGGGCATGCCCACTCTGGGATGGGCAAGGTGAGTCCCCAGCTGGAGGGCAGGCATGTATGTGGGCATTTGTGAATGCATGCTTCTGGCCCTGGTGTGTATCGTGGTAAGTGGTTTTGTGTTCAATGCATGCCAGTAATTCTGTTTGACACTATGTCCTGGGATGTCTTCCTCTATTCAACTAATTTAGCTAGCCCATTTTTCTATCATGCTTTCAGCCACTTTTGTGTCCTTTTATTGTGCTGATGTGTCTGATATTGAGCCTGTGTGTATGTGCATGCCTGTGTGCTGAATATGCACTGTGTCACTTTTTATGTTGCAGGGTCTTGGGGGTCCGGTATGCTTTCCATCCAGCTGATTTTGTCTGTGTGTGTGTGGCAAGCTGACTTGGCATTTGTAAGTCTGAGTGTGTCCTAGCCTCTCTATGCCTGTTTTTTTTTTGGGGGGGGGGTAGGGGTGAGTCCTGTGGTCCTGTGTATGTGTCCCATGTGCAGTTTTTTCAAAACTGTATTAAAATGGGCATTACACATTCAAAATGGACAACACAATGGTTGTAGTATGCTCAAATACGCTGCTGGCTTTGTGTTTGTGTGCAGCATCTGCCACACTGCATGCTTGAGTACCTGTGTGTCATGTGTACATACCCCTCCTGGTGCCTGATCCTCTCCCCTATGTATATAGGTCAAGGTGGACAACCAGCATGACTTCCAGGACATTGCAAGTGTTGTGGCACTGACCAAGACATATGCCACTGCCGAGCCCTTTATTGATGCCAAATATGATGTGCGTGTCCAGAAGATTGGGCAGAACTACAAGGCCTACATGTAAGTGGAAAGACTATGGCCTAGGAGGTTTCCTGCCCTGCCTCCTACATCTCAGCCCTCTCCCCCAAACCTCTTCCTCCTTGTTCCCCAGGAGGACGTCAGTGTCAGGGAACTGGAAGACCAACACTGGTTCTGCGATGCTTGAGCAGATTGCCATGTCAGACAGGTGAGGGATTCACACTTGGGAAAGGAGGAGGAGGATAGGAAAGTGGCCACCTTGGCAAGGTACTGACAGGCTGCACTGCTCTTGTCTTGGCAGGTACAAGCTGTGGGTGGACACATGTTCGGAGATTTTTGGGGGACTGGACATCTGTGCAGTGGAAGCTCTGCACGGCAAGGATGGAAGGGACCACATCATTGAGGTGGGGGCAGCCAGGGACTGGTGGGGCAGCAACATTCTCAATTGGGAAGCACCTGTCACACAGAAAGTCCTCAGTGAATGGCAGTGTGCTCTAGTAAACTGTAAAATGTTTGGTGAACTGGGATATCCCGAACTAATGGCAAAACTGTAAACTCTAGTTGGGCTCTGTGAACTTGGACACCCTTCACAAATGGCAAAAATACTTGTCAAGATATAAAGTGCTCAGTGAATGGAGACACCTTGGTAAATGGCAAAGCAGTTAGTTACCTTTCAAGTATCCTGTGAACTGAGCCAATAGAGAAGTACTTTGGTTTATGTTTGTTTGTTTTCATGCCAGTATTGGGCCTTGAACTCAGGGCCTAGGTATTTTTTCCTTAAGGCAGGTGCTCTACCACTTGAGCCACAACTCCACTTCTGGCTTTTTTTTGTCAGTCATGGTCTTGAACTCTAGGCCCAGGCACTGTCCCTCAGCTCTTCAGCTCAAGGCTAGCAACCTACCACTTGAGCCACAGTGCCACTTCCAGTTTTCTGGTGCTTTACTGAAGAGTCTCATGGATGTTCCTGCCTGGGCTGGCTTTGAACTGCGATCTTCAGATCTCAGCATCCTATATAGCTAGGATTACAGGCGTGCCACCTGCACCTGGCTTATTTCTGGCTTTTTTTTGGGGGGGGGGGTCAGTCATGAGGCTTTTACTCTGGGCCTGGGCGCTGTCCCTGCACTTCAGCTCAAGGCAAGTGCTCTACCACTTGAGCCACAGTGACACTTCCAGTCTTCTAGTGGTTTATTGGAGATAAAAGTCTCATGGACTTAACTGCCCATACTGGCTTTGAACCATGATCCTCAGATCTTGACCTCCTGAGTAGCTAGGATTATAGGTGTGAACTGCCAGTGCCCGGCATGCTTGGCTCAATTCTGGCTTTTTGATGGCTAGTTGGAGATAAGAATCTCAAGGACTTTCCTGCTTGGGCTGGCTTTGAACAATTATCCTCAGATCTCTGCCTCTTAAATACTTAGGATTATGGGTGTAAGCCACTGGCACCAAACAATAGTGAAGCACTTTGGAAAGGACAAAATGCCTACCTGGAAAACTCTAAAGCTGAGACCAGCAAACATTTTCTGTGAAGGACCAGACAGTGGATGTTTTAGGCTTTTTGGGCACTATAGTCTCCATTGGATTGGCTCAACTCAGAAAGTAGCCATAGGCAAGATGTAAAATCCTAAATGTGGCTGTATGTATGGATACAACTTGTGTGTTTCTGTCTAAAACCTTTGTTTATGGGCACTGAAATTTAAATTTCATATAATTTTCATCTGCCATGAAATATTTTTTCAAACCATTAAAAGGTATCAGCCAAGCACAAGTAGCTCACACCTGTAATGCTAGCTACTCAGGAGGCTGTAATCTGAAGATCATGGTTCCAAGCCAGCTCAGGCAGAAAAGTCCCACATGAGACTCCTTATCTCCAATTAACCACTCAAAAACAAGAAGTAGAGCTGTGGCTCAAAATGGTAGAGTGCTAGCCTTGAACAAAAGAGCTGAGGGATAGAACCCAGGCCCAGAGTTCAAGTCCCACGAGGAAAAAGTCAATTCTTAAGTGATCTGGGCCTTGTCACAGACAAGCCTTCTTCGAAGTACACAACCAATATACCTCTTTGGAACCAGACCTCACTTCCTGCAAGTGTCCATGCCTTTGGTCAAGTGAATACATGGTGTCATTGTGACCTCCTGTGTCCTTTCTGCCTCTTCTCTCACTGGCCTCCCTTTCCTCCCCCAGGTGGTGGGCTCCTCCATGCCACTCATTGGTGACCACCAGGATGAAGACAAGCAGCTCATCGTGGAGCTTGTGGTCAACAAGATGGCCCAGGCCCTGCCCAGACAGCGGCAAAGGGATGCTTCCCCTGGCAGGGGCTCCCACAGCCAGGTCAGGCCCTTGGTAATGAGTAGTGGCAAGGAGACCAGCCTTTGGTCAAGCATGGGCCATATACCAGATACTCAGTAGGCTACCAGCATCACCTATGGCCTCAATTGCCAATTGTTTAAAGCAATGATACATGCCTGCAGCTCTGTCCTCCACCTGAGTGTGGATGAGGGGGAGGACTCAGCCCCACATCCCTTCAGCTGCCCACAAAAGGGGCAACACCCAGTACACAGGGAATGAGGGCCATTCTGATTGGATGGTGTACTATGGCTGGTAACTATTTTTAACCTGTCCTGTTCCACTCCTCTGCCGCAGACTCAGTCCCCAGGGGCCCTGCCCTTGGGCCGCCAGACCTCCCAGCAGCCTGTGGGGCCTCCAGCTCAGCAACGACCCCCGCCTCAGGGTAAGTGACAGGAAGCTTTCTCCAGCCTCGCTGGCTTTCTCTGCCCCCAACCTTCTCCAGTTAGATGATCTCTCACTCCCTCTTGTTCTTTCTTCTCTGTCCACCAGGCGGCCCTCCACAGCCAGGCCCGGGACCCCAACGCCAGGGACCCCCACTGCAGCAGCGCCCGCCCCCACAGGGCCAGCAGCACCTTACTGGCCTTGGACCCCCAGCTGGCAGCCCTGTGCCCCAGCGCCTACCGAGTCCCACCTCTGCGCCCCAGCAGCCTGCGTCGCAGGCCGCACCAATGACCCAGGGGCAAGGCCGCCAATCCCGTCCAGTGGCAGGAGGCCCTGGGGCGCCTCCTACAGCCCGGCCGCCTGCTTCTCCATCTCCCCAGCGCCAGGCGCCTCCACAGGCTACCCGTCAGACATCGGTCTCTGGCCCGGCTCCGCCAAAAGCCACTGGGGCCCCACAAGCTGGGCAGCAGCGTCAGGGCCCTCCCCAGAAACCCCCAGGCCCCGCAGGCCCCACACGCCAGGCTAGCCAGGCAGGTCCCGGACCTCGCACCGGGCCACCCACCACGCAGCAGCCCCGGCCCAGCGGCCCAGGTCCTGCTGGACGACCTGCCAAGCCACAGCTGGCCCAGAAACCGAGCCAGGATGTACCACCACCCGCCACCGCCGCTGCCGGGGGTCCCCCGCACCCCCAGCTCAAGTAAGGAGGGCCCTACAGCAGCCTTCTCCTTGCTGCTCACAAAGCGGGTTCCCGGCCTGGTAGGGCAGCCCTAGCATCACTGCTCAGGTCCTTTCCAACAGAGAACCCTGCAGCCTAAGCCAAGCCCCTCCTCCTGGATGGCGCTCCTCCTCTCCACCTACATCCTTGTCTCCATCCTGGGATTTGATGCCAGATCCCAGACACTTTCGATTCACCTTCCTCCACTCGTTTCACAACAGGCCCTGGGAAAGTCCCCAATTCCAGGCCCATAGTCCGTGCCTGACAGACCCGTCTCCAGCACCTCCCTGCCCAGCCCGACTCAGGCTTTCCTGTCAAACTTGCCTTTGCCCTCCCTACTCCTCCCAGCCCATCCCTGAAATGTGTCTGGCCTTGTCACTCCATTCTTCCCAGACAATCCTTTCCAGAACAGCCTAGGCAACTTTTTGATCTATCCCCCAATTTCTCCTGGCCCATCTATCTGCCCCTCCATCATCCTCCCAGCCTCCTCTGGGTCTATCCCACCCAACCCCAACTCCAAAGTCCTACTTGCCCCCACCCAACTGCTTCCCTTTAAACTGACTGGCCCCTACCAGCCTGTCCTTGGCCCAAGTCCCTCAGTCTCTTCTAGAATCCTTACCTTTAGACTGGAAATCTCCTTCATCTTCCTCTGTACATCAAACAAACCTAGACTTGGGCCAGGGATCTTTCCATTAATCCTACCCTTCTTCATTTTGCACCAGTCTTCCCAGCAGTGCTGTTTCAGCTCCCTAGTCCCGGGCCCAATCTGTTCCAAAGTTCTCCCAGCCTAGAGAACCATAAGGGCCCCAGGCCCAAAGTGGTGGGTGGGAAGGTCACAGGCAGAGCCCCAGGATCAGAGGGGCAGGGCTGGGGCCGGGCCTGGGGTAACATTGTGTTTCTCTCCCTTCCTCCCTTCCTCTTTCCCCCTTCCTCCCATGCCTCCACCTTGTCTCTCTCTAGCAAATCCCAGTCTCTGACCAATGCCTTCAACCTTCCAGAGCCAGCCCCGCCCAGGCCCAGCCTTAGCCAGGATGAGGTGAAAGCTGAGACCATCCGCAGCCTGAGGAAGTCTTTCGCCAGCCTCTTCTCCGACTGACACCCCATCCCAAGAACCCCTAAGTCCCTGGGCAACCCTCTCTGGGCCCTGAATCCATTTCTGTTTGGGATCTCCAAATCCCTTGAGAACCCTTCTCCTGGTTCTACATCATCCCACTTCTCATTCCTCAAGATGCCCAAGTCCCTTGAGAAACCCAGTCCTAAATCCAGGTCTCACATCTGGGATCCCCAAATCCTTTAGAGCTCTGTTCCTGGTCACCTCAAGATCTACAGTTTTAGGCCCTGAAAATTCCTGAACACCTCTATTCCTGGTAACCCTAAAAGAGTACTTCCTTCCTGGAACCTCTCCAATACCAGGCAACCTGTTTCTGGCCCTAAACACCATTGAATCCCCTCCTGGAGCCCTGAAATTCCTGGAAAACCCTACTCCTGGCCTGAATCTTTCCGGCACACTTTGTTCCTAATCAAAAAATTCCAATGCCGCAAGAAACCCCTACCTTTCAGCCATTTTCCATGTGAGCTCCATCTCTCTAGTGCTCACATTCTCACATGCCATCCACCACCCAGCTCTATAAGGATTTACCTTCACTGCTCCCCTCAATTCCTCGGGAGTTCCTCCTACTTCTAGGACCCCTCAGTTCCCCCAGGGATCCCTCCCCAGTTTCCTGCCTCTAACAGCTGTCTAAATATGCAAAATCTACCCATCCTCCCAGAATCCTTTGCACAGGGAAGGCCAGTGGTCTCCCACTTCCCCACCTTTGCCGTGATGTCTGTGTCTGTGACTGATGTGGCCTCCTCTTGTGCCGTGCTTGGCATATGTGGTCCTCATTCATTGTGCTGCCTGTGGTGATGCGTGCAGTGGCGCTGTTTGTGTGGTCTGCACCTCCCCTCAACCTCTACTCCTTGCCTGGATTCCCCCACCCCTCAGCGGCTCTCAACCCCAAGAGAAGAGTCGGGAAGCAAAATAAACAAGCAAAGGCCCAGCAGAATTCTGTGCTTCTTGGTGAAGAAAGAGGGGAGTCTTTGAATGGCAAAGGAGACACAGAAGAACCCCTCCTAATACATATGGGGGTGCTGGGGACCCCAAAATCCAGTGAAGGCACAACAGGCACAAATTCCAGAGAGGCTGAGTGGAATCCTTGCCACGAATCCCAGCCATTGGAGAAGGAGGAGCACTCCCAAGTTAGAAGTATTCCCCCCAAGAGGAAACTAAAATTATGGGGACAGGGGTCTAAGTCTCCAATTCCAGAGGAACTGGAAGAGCATGTAGGGACCTCCACACTTCCCAGAGTAGGAAGTAGGGGGTCCTGAGGCAGTATCAAGGCAGAGATGGAACAATGATTGGCTGGTAGGCAGAGCTCCTTGGCATGGCAGGCTGAGATTGGCATCCCCCTCCTGGCTAGGGGAGCCTAAGGCACAAGGCGGGCTGCACTGAGGAGGCAGGCCGGCAACTCATCAGCCTGGGTGCGGTGCAAGGAGGGTTCTGAGGCACTCCGCTCAATCTTGGGGAGTGACCGTTGCAGCAGCTCAATTGTAGCCAGGATCTGGGGACAGGTGAGAATGAGGAGGGGTGTCCTGTGTCCTATGGGCACCCCACCTCCTTTTGACCCCAGCTAATGGAGACACACACATTGTGTACCTCTGATTCAACAGGACTAATGCCTGCCTCCATCTCTGCACGCCCTCCCACCACCCCATCACACTCCTTCCCAGGTATCCAGCTCATTTCCCCAGCCTACCTGGGGGAAGAGGGGCCGCTCCTCCCGCTGGAACTTGAGGCAGTCAGACAGTAGACGTCGCATGGCTTTGGGGCAGTTGCTAGAGACTTTGCTGAGGTCCGGAGACAGATAGCCACGGCCCACCATAAAGATGATCTTGAATTGGGGGAGGGGAATGGGGTAATCCTGGGTTCAGTCTTGGGCTCAGAACATTATGAGTGCCAGGGCCCTAAAGCCTGAGTGATTGTGGGTATCTGGAAGGAAGCCTGTTTCTGGGAGAAATGGAATGCTGAAGTTGGGGGACCTGGGGTATTCTGAACACCCACAGCCGAAGATGATAGACATGGAGGAATCCAGAGGGCTTCTAGGTATTTGGAAGCCTAGGATTTTTCTGAATATCAGGATTCTGAGAAATGGGGAATTTGAGGATTCTGTCCCAGGAGTTGTGGATGTGGAGGAAGAAGTGGGGTCAATATTCACTACCTAAGAGATTAACACTGGGAGTTCTCATTCTACAAAATTCTAAGTTTCTGGGGGGAAGTATGGCATCCTTGGTATGTGTGATGAGGAATCTGAAGTATGGAGGCCTAAGAATTGTGGGCAAGGTGTACAGCTCACCTGGTCACGGCTGCCAATGTGGCTGTAAGGCAGTGAGCCGGTCATGAGCTCATAGAGCACAACCCCATAGGCATAGACATCCGACTGGAAGCTGTAGGGGTTCGGGTCCTGCATCCGGATCACCTCAGCAGCCTTTGATAGGCCAGAAAGGCAGGGGAACCATTGAGGTCAGCAAATGGCTAGCCCACAGTCCCAGATCTTGCTGGCCATACTGGGTACCCTCCCACAGGAGCTGTCTAGGTACCCACACCTGGCAGAGGCATTGCCGTTCCTGCTTGGTCCCATAATGTCCCAAACCAGGAGCCCTTGCCTCCCTGAGCTCTGTGTCCAACTTGGCCCAACTCACCATCCACAGCACAGAGCCTGAAGGCTGTTCCAAAGGCTGAGCCCCACTCCACCGTGTCTTCACTGTGGCCAGGCCAAAGTCACCAATCTTCACTGTGAGCCCCTCATGTAGGAAGATGTCCGCGATGGTTAAGGCCACTACAGAGACTCCTAATAGTCACACCTCTTGTCCTAACTTATAAGTTCCCACAAATGCCCTGCCCCAACACCAGTCATGCCTCTGCCCAGAAGCCTCTACAATTTCATACAAACTATCCACAATCAATGCCCTCCACACTTGGTCTCCTTGTCCCCTGTGATTCACTCTTGAATGGCACCCTAACTTTTCATATCTTTGAAACTCCATGTAATGTCCTCCACAAACATCACACTTCACACCTTGACCAGAATACCCAAGAACATCACCAAATTAGCCACATCTTTAACTCCTAACCAAAAGCCCTCCATTAAAGCCCCTTCATCAGCTATGGCTCCGCCACCTGGCAGAAACCAGGCAACATGTGCACTTTCCTCTTTACCCCCAGAAGCACACCCCCGCAAAAGCCCTCCCTCCTGCTAAATCCTTTATTCAGTTAATGCTCCACCCCACCCTCAGCCAGTGACAGATACTGTTAGACTTGAGGTCTCTGTGGATGATGCTCTTGGCATGCAGGTAGCTATGGGGCAGAAGTAGGTGGTTAATTGACTGAAGCCACTTCACCGCCACCCACTGCGCTCCCCCAATGCCCAGGATGGGAGGCTCACTCCATGCCCTGGGCAGTCTGCCTGGCCACGTCGATGAGCTGGACCATATCAAAGCGCGTGTCGGCCACATGCAGGTGGTGATAGAGGCTGGAGCCTTCGCACCACTGAGTGATGATGGCAAACCCTGGCCTCGTCATGAAGCCCATGAACAGCAAGATGTTGACATGTCGAGTCTTCCTGCATGCAAGGAGGAAAGTTGGTGGTGGAGTGTGGGGTTAGCACCTGCTATGCATTAACTAAGCATCAGGATTGTCATTGTTCATTGCCTTCTATGGGATTCATTTCACCCTGATGTTTAAGTTGTTCAGGGCCAGACCACTGTCTTATACCAAGTTGTGAAATATGCTTGCTGAGTAGGATTCTCTGTTGGGGGCTGATGGCCTGAAATTCCTCATCAGAGTCTTCCAACAAAAGCAGGTAGAAAGACAACCTCAAATGGCTCATACCTCTAATCCTAGATACTCAGGAGGCTCAAGGCCAGTCCAAGTAAATTCATCTAAGAAAATCTTCAATTAGCCAGCAAAGAGGCAGAAGTGGGATATGTGGCTCAAGTGGCAGAGTACCAACCTTCAACAGAAAAAGCTAAGCAAGAGCTCAAGGCTCTAAGATCAAGCCCAGTACTAGCACAAAAAAGAAGGTAGGAGGGATTGCTCACCAACAGAATCTCTAATTATTATCATCCACCACAACTCGGAGTCTAGCCACTGCCTAGACATGTGGCCATTTCACAGATGAGAATGTGGGATGTCAACCTTCTTCACTGATATATCAAAATATTGATAACTGGTCAAAACATGGGTGAAAGGTGAGAATTACAACCTGTTAGTCACTGTGAGAGGCTTAGAGATAAAGGGCTTTTTTTGGTCAGCTGTGGGGCTTGAACTCAGGGCCTGGGCACTGTCCTTGAGCCTCTTTGTGCTCAAGGCTAGTGCTTTACCACTTGAGCCACAGCACCACTTCTGGTTTTTGAGTGGTTAATTGGAGATAAGAGTCTCTCAGGGACTTTTCTGCCCAAGTTGGCTTTGAATCACAATCCTCAGATCTCATCCTCTTGAGTAGCTAGGATTACAGGCCTAAGCCATCAGTGCCCAGCAAAAGGGCTTTAAGTCTAGACTCAGGTTACAACATACTTAGTTCAAATCCTGGCTCCACCAGTTACTCACTGTGCTACCATGGGGAGGACATTAACCTCTCTGGTCCTTACGTAAAACTGAGATCATATAGTAACTACTTTACAGGTATGCTGGAAGGGGTGAGCAAACAACCTGTAAGGCCCTTAAAACAGCTGAACACACAGTAAACACTGAAAATGTCATTGCCTTTGTTATTACTCTTATGTACCTAGGTCTATCTCAAGGAAACTGTCACATATGAATCATTTTACCCTCATTTATGAGAAAACCTTCATTCCTTATAGAAATACTAACCACAGTTTTAGATGGTAACACAAGAGCTAAAGGACTGGCTTAAGTGTTAGAGCACCTGCCTAGCAAGCTCAAGGTCCATGAGTTCAATCCTTAGTATAGAAAAAAAAATTCTTTTTATATATTTTTTATTTTATTTATTTTATTTGTCAGTCATGAGGCTTCAACTCTGGGCCTGGGCGCTGTCCCTTAGCTCTTTAGCTCAAGACTAGCATTCTACCACTTGAGCCACAGTGCCACTTCCTGTTTTCTGGTGGTTTATTGGAGATAAGAGTTTCTCGGACTTTCCTGCCCAGTCTGGCTTTGAACCATGATCCTCAGATCTCAGCCTTCTGAGTAGCTAGGATTACAGGTATGAGCCACCAGCGCCCAGCTTTATGTGTAATTTATTTAATTTTTGAGGCAGTACTTGGGTTTGAACTCAGGGTCTTGTGATTCCATGGCAGACACTGTTACTCAAGCCACAGCTCTGGCAAAAAAAAGAGATTCTAAAGACATGATAACATAAGCATATGGTTAAAAATAGGAATCAAGTTACCACATGCTCAAGTCATTGCCATGTCACAAAGAGGAGTTGAGAACAGAAGTTTTCTTACTTTGGCATCTGTTATGAGAAAAATAGTAACATGGCACAAGTCATTATGATATATCAAATGTAACATCATGAGTCCATCTGACAGGACAGAACCTAAGCTGGCATCATCCAGAGCGGCAAACATTATATAGTCCTGGGGTTGAGGAAACAGCTGAGTGGTAGGGCACATGCTTAACATGGGTGAGACTTTGTCTTATAGAACACAATTTGTAGAGTTGTGCTCCACAGTAACACAGTGGCCAAGAGCTTTCTCAATGTGAATGAATTCAGAGTATTAACTGCAACATTAACTATAGCAATTATAATAATGAAATGATTATATTGGAGTAATGATTATACTTAACAATACTATGCTTTGCATTAGAGTGCTCATAATTAATTCATCACATGATCACCTCTTGGTAAACAGAACATGAATGGTACAGCCGAGGGGAAGAAACAATGAGAGCCTTCCTGATGCTGTGGTACTTAACATTATGTTCTTCATGGCAAGTGCCTGTAATCTAGCTCAGGAAGCTGAGATATGAGGATCATGGTTCAAAGCCAGGCTTGGCAGGAAAATCCATGAGACTCTTACTCTACTAAAAAGGCCAGAAGTACTGTGGCTCAAGTGGAAGAGCATTAGTCTTGAGCAAAAGAAGCTCAACGACAGAGCTCAGGACCTGAGTTCAATCCCAGTACTGGCACAAAACAAACAAACAAAAATTATTATGTTCTTCACAAACATGCCAGTGATCGTGGGGATAATGGCCCATGGTCAGACCCAGTCAACAGCAGGCAAATGTGAAGACTCATGTGGGAGGCAGAGCCACTAACTGCTGGCAGTACTAACCCCAACACAAACTAACATCAGCTGTAGTTCCCCAAACATGTCCGATGCCCGGAGGCAAAATGATATCTTTGAAAGAAAAATGGCTAGTGACTGTGCCTCCAAAATGACACAAATACCCCAGCATTGATAGCTCATGCCTGTAATCCTAGCTACTCAGGAGGCTAAGATCTGAGGATCATGGTTCAAAGTCAACCCAGGCAGGAAAACAGGTGACACTCTAAGTACCAAAAAAGCTGGAAGTGAAGTTGTGATTCAAGTGACAGAGTACTAACCTTGAGCAAAAGAAACTCAGGGATAGCACCCAGGCCCTGAGTTCAAGCCCCAGGACTGATAATAAATAAATAAATAAATAAATAAATAAATAATAAAGAAAAATGACACAAATGCAAGTGACCATCAGTTTTTTCCCCAAGATACCAAAGTTCTGCCTGCCCTCACTATGCTCCCAAGAGATCTCACCTGAGCACCTGCATCTCGTTCTTGAAGGCCTGGGCCTGCTCAGCGGTGGGTTGCGCCACCTTGAGCACCTTCACAGCCACATCACCATGCCACCGTCCTCGAAACACAGTGCCAAAAGAGCCTGTCCCGATCCTCTTCAGCAGCTGCACCTCACTTGGTGGCACTTCCCAGTAATAGCCTGAATCCCGGTACCCCAGATTCTTCTGTGGGCCAGACAAGGGGCACCTGAGGGACCTGCTCACACTCTTCAGCCATGTCACTCAGTCCATGGTGTCCCCCCACTAAGGTTCCCCTGAGCATACCACTTTTTTCTTTTCATCAGCCAAGGACTTCCGTTCCCGCTGCTCTGAAGATGACTTGGAATGTGGGGATTTCCTCCCCGAGGACAAACTGGCCAGGGTGGGGGTTCCCCGGGGGGCTCCATCACCACCACCTCTATTGGCAGCAGCTGTCATTGCAGAGCAGATGTAAGAAAGGTGAATGGAGGGGGTAGGGTGGGGAAGGGGCAGGGGCAGGCAGGGGTCAGGTGGCAAGGGGGGGGGTCTCACCATTGGTGCTGAAGTTCTGGGTTGTAAGCTGCAAAGGAGGGGACAGAATCAAGGTAAGGACATGGAAGTCCCTAGGAATAGCTCCTGAACTGCCCCTTTGCACCCACCTGCATGAGGCTGGAGTCCATGGGGGCTGTGGTGCTGACCATGTGGACATTGGGAGTAGATGTGGAGCGGATGCGCTGCAGGGGGGGGTTGGGTGAGGCAGGGAAGGGAAAATGCTCCTGGTCACAGTGCTGAGTGCAGGGGCTGATGGAGGAAAAGGCCATGAAATCTCTGTAGAATGATCCAGAAAGGCAACAGCGCCCACTCTGGCCACCTGAATATGCATTTAGCTCATACAGACAATTGTACTACTAGTACTTATATGTTCAAGAAAATTATTGATGGTATGGGAAGGTGGCTCAGTGGTACTCTGCTTGCCTTGCATGCCCTGGATTCAATTCCTCAGCACCACATTCACAGAAAAAGCCGGAAGCTCAAGTGGTAGAGTGTTAGCCTTGAGCCAAAGAGCTAAGGGACAGCGCCCAGGCCCAAAGTCCAGGCCCCACGACCAACAACAACAACAAAAAAATTGAGTGCTACCTTCTGTGTGCCAGATACCATTCTAGGTGGTGAAGTTAAAACTGTGGATTACATAAATAAAAGTTCTTGGTCTTGTGGGGCTGATATTACAGTGGAAGGAGGGAGAAAACATAAACAGAGAAGTATGTAATATACCTGCTAGGTACATGAGCACAAGAAAAGCAAAACATTTAAAAAAAAAAAAAGAAGCTGGGCACTGGTGGCTCATGCCTATAATCCTAGGTACTCAGGAGACTGAGATCTGAGATGGGGGGGTTCAAAGTTAGCCCTGGCAGGAAAGTCCATGAGACTCTTATCTCCAATGAACCACCAGAAAACTAGAAGTAGAGCCATGACTCAAAGTGGTAGAGCACTATCCTTGAGCAGAAGAGCTCAGGGACAAAGCCCAGGCCCCGAGTTCAAGCCCCATGGCCAACAAAAAAAGAAAGAAAGAAAAGAAAGAAAAGAAAGAAAGAAAGAAAGAAAGAAAGAAAGAAAGAAAGAAAGAAAGAAAGAAAGAAAGAAAGAAAGAAAGAAAGAAAGAGAAAGAAAGAGAAAGAAAGAAAGAGAAAGAAAAGAGAAGGAAGGAAGGAAGGAAGGAAGGAAGGAAGGAAGGAAGGAAGGAAGGAAGGAAGGAAGGAAAGAAGGAAGGAAAAGAAAAGGGGGCTGGGAAGGTGCTCAGTGGTAGAGCGCTTGCCTTGCATACATGAGGCCCTGGGTTCGATTCCTCAGTACCACATAAGCAAAAAGAAAAAAAGCTGGAAGTGGCACTGTGGCTCAAGTGGTAGAGCACTAGCCTTGAGCTGAAGAGCTGAGGGACAGCGCCCAGGCCCAGAGTTCAGGCCCCACGACCTGACCCCAAAAAAAATAATTGAAAAGAAAAGAGGGACTGGGGTTGGGGCTGGGAATGTGGCTTAGTTGTAGAGTGCTTGCCTAGTGTGCCTGAAGCCCCATGTTCCATTCCTCAGCACCACATAAACAGAAAAAGCCAGAAGTGGCACTGTGGCTCAAGTGGTAGAGCATTTAGCCTTGAGCAAAAGGAGGTCAGGGACAGTGCCCAGGCCCTGAGTTCAAGCTCCATGACCAACAAAAAAGAAAAAGAAAAGAAATGTTTGTCAAGTAAACAAAGGAATAGAAGTATGGCTTGTTATTTATAAAAGCACCTAGATCTGCTTCTCTCCCAGCCCTAAGGCATCCCTACCTGGGGCCGTCAGAAGTTAGCGGCTCATTCAGGGGGCGGTTGGAGGGAGCCTCGTGCTGTCTGGAGCCCCCGGATAAATCCTGAACACTGTGGTAGAACCTTGAGAATAGTAAGGTTGCAAAACAAGAGAACATGAGTCAGCTGTCTATAAGGGACTTGTGGCTAGGCCTCTGGCCTCCCCATCCACCAGCCACCCAGAGCTGGGCTCACTGTCGGCGGTTGGTACTCATGTCAACGCAGACTGTGGGGACCTTTGAGGAACAATGCTGGTGGAACTTGTAGCCACAAGTCTGGCAGCGGAAGCCATGGAAGAGAAACTTAAGGCAGAAGTCACAGAACACCAGGCTGAAGAAAGTCTTCCGTACCTGTAGCCACAGAGCAGAGACAGTCGAAAACTGGTCAAGGGCTTTCTCCCTCTCGTTCCCCATGACCTGCACTGACTAAACCCACCATACTCACAAAATTGTGCATGGTCAGAGGCACGTCTTCCAGGACCTCTACGATGAGCTCCTCGCCATCCAGGGGTGCGATGGCAGTGTCCCAGGCAGTAACTGTCTTTCGCCTGTAGAGGGCATGGGAGGATTGGGGTGGGGGGTAGACTGGGGCTAAGTCCCCAATCCATGCACTGATAGGTGGCAGTTTTAATTCTTGTTAAAGTAGTCACTATTCTTGCCCTGGATTTACAGAGAGGAAACAGGCTCAGAGGGAATAAACTGATTTGTCCAAGGGGACTCTGAAGAATCTATGCTGTTCACCATAAGGTGACAAGCAAATGAAACAAAATCTCAGAAGTGACAAGCCGGGCTGGAAAGGTGGCTCAGTGGTAGAGCACTTGCCTTGCAAGCCTGAGGCCCTGGGTTCGATTCCTCAGCACCACATAAGCAAAAAGAAAAAAGCTGGAAGTGGTGCTGTGGCTCAAGTGGTAGAGCGCTAGCCTTGAGCTGAAGAGCTGAGGGACAGCACCCAGGCCCAGAGTTCAGGCCCCACGACCGGACCCAAAAAAAACCAAAAACAAAAAAAAAAAGAAGTGACAAGCCAGCACAGGAAAGGAAGGAGTAGATGAGGCACAGAAACAACAACTCAAAACAAGGCATGACCTGGATTAAAAAAAATAAATTAATCCCAGGGCAGTCAGTCAGGACAAACTCAGCAGAGAATGGGAAAACTGAGGAAAGAAAGGGCTACTGAATTCATGAAATCATGAAAAAGAAAAATGAACTGGGTGATAATGGCTCAGAGCTGTAATCTAGCTACTCAGGGGGCTCAGATCTAAGATTCATGATTTTGAAGCCAGCCCCCAAATGAAGTATCCCAACTTCCCAGGGCCAGTGGGACTCAAACCCACGATCAGCGAAAGTTATCTTTTAATAGCCATGGCAATTGAACTCCACTATACCAAGATAGTGAAGACCAGCAGTGAAGTCAAATAGATAAGGGTATTTAAAGGCAAGATCCGTGCAGGGGGGGTGGTGGTACTCACAGGTGGTCAGTGGCATATTCTTTCTTTGGTGGGGGGGCATCACAAAAAGAAAAGTCTTTGAGATTCTTTCCTCCAACTAGCCACTAAAAAGATGAAAGTGCAAGTGTGGTTCTAGTGATAGAATACCAGCCTTGAATGAGAAAACTAAGGGACAGTGCCCAGGCCCTAAATTCAAGCCCCAATACCAACACACAAAAAAGGGAGAGAGGAAGAAAGAAAATAATAAATTCGGGCTGGGAAGGTGGCTCAGTGGTAGAGTGCTTGCCTTGGGCCCTGGGTTCGATTCCTCAGCACCACATAAGCAGACAAAGCCAGTGGCACTGTGGCTCAAGTGGTAGAGCACTAGCCTTGAGCTGAAGAGCTGAGGGACAGTGCGTAGGCCCAGAGTTCAGGCCCCAAAACTGGCAAAAAATAAAAAATAAAAAGAAAGAAAGAAAGAAAAGAAAAGAATAAATTCTGAAAGGAAATGACAGCAGGATAACAACTTGGGGGCTAAGGAAACAGTGAGTTGCAGACATTCCAAGCCAATGAACTAAGGAAGAAATGAAGTTAGATGCTGGTTGGCTAATGTCTGTAATCCTAGCTACTCAGGAGGCTAAGATCTGAAGATCTGGGTTCAAAGCTGGCCAGGGCAGGAAATTTAAGACTCTTATCTCCAATTAATCACAGAAAAAGCTGGAAGTAGAACTGTGGCTCAAGTGGTAGAGTGCTAGTCTTGACCAAAAGAAACTCAGAGACAGTGCCCAAGTCCTGAGTTCAAAAACAAAGACCAGCACACAAAAAAAAGAAGAAATTAAGTCAGCCACCAGTGGCTAATTTATGTAATCCTAGCTAATCATAAAGCTGAGAACTGAGGATCTTGGTTCAAGTCTGGGGCAGGAAATCCCATGAGATTCTTATCTCCAAGTAACTACCCCCAAAAATGCTGCAAGTGGAGCTATGGCTCAAATGGTGGAGCACTAGCCTTGAGCCAAAAAGCTCACAGGCCCTGAGTTCAAGCCCAAAACACACACACACACACACACACACACACACACACACACACACACACATACACACAAAACACAACACATGGAGTGAGGAGGTGGGAAGGAAAGGGGAAGGAGGGAGAGGTGGACAAGGAAAAGAAGGAAAGAAGGGAAGAAGAAAGGAAAAGAAAGCCATGTGTCGGTGTCTCATGCCTGTAATCCTAGCTACTCAGGAGGCTGAGATTTGAGGATCACAGTTCAAAGCCAGCCAGGGCAACGAAAGTCCATGAGACTCTTATCTCCAATAAACCACTCAGAAAACTGGAAGTGGTGCTGTGGCTCAAATGGTAGAGCTCTTGCTTTGAGCTGAAGAACTGAGATAGTGCCCAGGCCCAGAATTCAAGCCCCACAACCGACAAAAAAAAAAAAAATGGGGCTGTGAAGGTGGCTCAG
This sequence comes from Dipodomys merriami, assembly GCF_024711535.1. Taxonomy (NCBI): domain Eukaryota; kingdom Metazoa; phylum Chordata; class Mammalia; order Rodentia; family Heteromyidae; genus Dipodomys; species Dipodomys merriami. The sequence continues at coordinate 85,878,965 of NW_027204492.1, forward strand.
TGGTAGAATGTTTGCCTTGCATGCATGAGGCCCTGGGTTCGATTCCTCAGCACCACATAAGCAGAAAAAGCTGAAAGTAGGGCTGAGGTTCAAGTGGTAGAGTGCTAGCCTTGAGCTGAAGAGCTGAGGGACAGCGCTCAGGCCCAGAGTTCAGGCCCCATGACCAAAAAAAAAAAAAAAAAAAGGAAAAGAATGAAGGAAAGAGAGAAAGGAAGAAAGGAAGAGTAAAGAGATAAAAGGAAAGACAAATGGGCTCTCTTGTGATCTCTGAACTAATGCAAAAGGAACAAGATGACAGGGGAGGTAGGAGGTGTGGGGCTGCCATACTCACCCTTTGATGAGTCTGTAGACCACACAGCAGTCCTGATTGAGGCCCCGCACCTTGAGGGCCTTGTCTAGAGAGTCATAGACACTCATGCCATCCCGGACAGTCACCTGTACATTTATGTAGAGAGGTGGTAAGCCCCAGCTGAATTCTCCCATCCCTCTGTCATGATACCCTTCCAATCCCAGCCTTACAACTGGATCCATCTGCAATCTTGCCAGTTTGGGACCAGTGACTCACCACTGTGCGTTGCTTGTTGGGCAGGTACACTTTGACAGTGCCCACTGCCCGGGATGGCTCAGCCCCGTTGGCAGGGAGGCCCCGTGGTGGCTCCATGGAGCCTAAGACTTTGTCAAGATGGGCTGAGATGAGGCTGGGCAGGTGCCATGGGGCTCCTAGGAAAGAGCAGGTAAAGGAAGAATTCAGAATTTCAATGATAATCTGAAAGCAAAATTGCATAACACAAAATCAGGTTTTGCCCCCAGCTGCTCGATTTCTATACAACAGCCAAAGAAGTCTAACCCCTAAAGTACATCCTGTCTCCTCTGCCTGGTCTCTTCTGCTGTTTGTTTCACTCTAGAATGTCAAAGTCTTAAATTCACCACAGGGAGGTATGTGAACAGGTATAGGGGATGAACCACAGTGAGAAGCAGCATAAACTGTCCTGTTGAGTACAGTGCACACAACTCTGCTGAGAACTAATTGAGAAGTCAGCACATACTGCTCCGGGGGCTCGAGGAGGGGAAAGGTACATAATGGGCATGACAGGGTATCCTGGTGTTTCATGGAGACGTGGGGTGATCAGAGACTGTGGTGAGGGAGGAGGCATAGATAGGGTGATGGGAAAGGGAGGATCATCAGATATTCAGATATATTGCTCTTGGTTTGGAGGAAAGAGGTCACATCAATTTTTTTTTGTTTCTTCTGTTTGGTTTGGTGCCAGTACAAAGGGTTGAACTCAGGGCCTTGTGCTATCATTTGGCTTTTTTTTTTAATCAGTGCTGGTACTCTACCACTTAAGCCACATCACTGTTTCTGAATTTTTGCTGATCAACTGGAGATAAGAGTCTCCTGAACTTTTTTGGGGGGGGGCAGGGCTATCTTTGAACTTCAATCCTCAAATCTCAACCTCCTGAATAGCTAGGTTGCAAATATAACCCACCAACATTCCCCCCCCACCACACCTCCAGCTTCACACCAGTAATTGTTTTTGTTTGTTTTTCTTTTCCTGATCCTGGAGCTTGAACTTAGGGCCTGGGCACTGCTCTGTGCTTTTTTTTTTTTTGCTTAAGGCTAGCACTCAACACCTTAACCACAGCACCACTTCCGGCTTTTTCTGAGAAGTTTGTTGGAGAGGAGTCTCACAGACTTTCTTCCCCAGGCTGGCTTCAAACCACGATCCTCAGATCTCAGCCTCCAGAGTAGCTAGGATTACAAGCATAAGCCAGCACTGTCTGGCCACACCAATGGTTTTAAAGGGCACTGTGGTCATCCCTGAGCCCTGTGTCATGTTGATGGTGAGATCAGAGACACTTGTGTTAGATGGCTAATAGAGATCACCAAGCTCTAGGATGAGGAGTTCATAGAGACAGAGGGGGTCACCAGATACTATGCTGAAGGAAGATGTAGGAATCGCTCGCTAGGTACTGTAATAAGAAAGGGATAGTGGGGGTTATCACATTGTCACAGGAAAAGGAAGATAATGGTGTCTAAGATGACAAAAATGGACATTAATTGGGGAAAGGTCTCCAAAAATCTCCTTGAAAGCTAATGAGTCACAGCTTAATGAAGTAGAATGAGTGAATAATTAGGGAACAGTGGAGAAGGTGAAGTGGGTATAAGGGAGGAATCCTCAGATGTTTCCCTAGGGATCAGACATTGATCCATAATAAGGAACCCTAGGAGTGAACCACATCTCTACACACACACCCTGACCTTGGTAAGGAAGGGTCATCAAACACTTCAAGGGCTTCAAAGATGCAAATGGGAACCACAGGCCCAAGCCCCCAGCCCCATTCGGCCAGGTCCCGCCTCCTGATTGTCTTGAAGACCTGCGCAGGCGCGCGGCCAGTCGCAGCGGACCAAACCATCCCTGCAGCCTTACCAGTCGATTGCCATCTACCCACCCTACCCCCGCTGGGGATGATGGTCTCGCCCCGGGCCAAACCACTCCTCTGGTTCCGGGGCAGGGGGCGCCGGAATCCAGACACAGCCATTCTGGAGCTGAGATTTTGGTCCGGACTCCCTACCAATGCTTGACAAGCAGCTCCAAAATCCAAATCCTTGCGGGCCCGCCCTCACCTGTCACGCCGCTACAGCCGCCACCGCCTCCATCTTGGGTTTGTCTTCTTGTTTCCTCACATAGACCGCCTCCACCACACCTTGAACTTTCTCTATTGGCTCCGTGGGACTCAGCCCTCTATTTTTATTGGAAATGGGTCATGCCTGTTAAGCCCGGACGGGCGGAATGTGGGTCGTGTTCCGGATTAGGAGGGGCAGCCTGAAACGTCAGTCAGGGGTAAATTCGCAGGTCATGACTGGCGCAGGCGCAGTAGGGTGAGAACTGCGTGCAAGGACTTTAACCTCATTAGTTCCATAAAGAAAAATGTTTATTTTATGGTCATTTGGTGCTGACCTTAGGTGCTTAGAATCTGTTTGGAGAAGTCCTTAAATTCAATTTGGGACTAATACTGGAAGCATTCATTTAGGATTGTCCCTAGTCTCAATTTTACTCCCTTTAAAATGGGTTGGAATCAGATCAGATGATTTTAGTATTAACCAGCAGGAGACTGGAGATAATAGCAGGTCTCTGGGGGTGGTTGGGGCTGGAGATCCTTTAGGAAAGGGGCAGATGAGACCCCCCACACACACATTTGGGTTTGAACTCAGGGCCTTTCACTTGCTAGGCTGTCACTCTACAACTTGAGTCATGCCCCCACCCATTTTTGCTAGTTAATTTTAAGATAGGGCCCAGGCTGGCCTCAAATCTCTATCCTCCCAATGTCAGCCTCCCAAATTTATAGGAGTACAGACATAGGCCACCTGGGTGTGCAGGGAAGTATGTGGAGATTTTGAAAGACAGGTCATAGGTGACTAGGTGAAAAAGGAGGTATAGATCAGGAATGGAGTCACTGATTGGAGGTATTGTAGAATAAACATAAGTTTTGTTATATTGAAAGAGACTTTCACCTTCCTTTTTCTTGGAGTATTTCTTTTATTTTGTTTCTTAGAGTATTTCTTTTAGGAAACTTGTAAATATTTTCCCACAGTCCATTTTAGAAGTATGTAAATCTTTTTCAAAAGCTAAGGGGGATGCTGGGGATATAGCTCAGCAGTCAAAACAGTCTCCTAACTTATGCACTCCGGACAAGCTCTAGAATCACACACACGAACATAGGTCTCTTATCTGTTTTACAAGTCCAAGTTTACAAGTTTACAAGGCCCCTTAAGGGCCTTGAAGTCATCTCTTTGAAAAGTAAACAAAATTATCATCATATCTCTAGTCTAGTAGCCCCAAGTTGTGAGATTGTCATAGAGATATGAGTCTTAGTTTTCCCTTGGGTAAGTGCCTGGAGCCATCTGTTTGAAAGGTAAGCAACAGAAAGTAACATTTCATTCTCCTTGCCTCTGAGGCAATATCTTTTCCTCCTCATTTTTATGGGAAAGGAAGCTTTTCTGTTTTTTTTTTTCTTTTTGGGGGGGAGAGAGGGGGTCCGGTTGTGGGGCCTGAACACTGTCCCTCAGCTCTTCAGCTCAAGGCTAGCGCTCTACCACTTGAGCCACAGCGCCACTTCCGGCTTTTTTTATTTTTGCTTATGTGGTGCTGAGGAATGGAACCCAGGGCCTCAGGCATGCAAGGCAAGCGCTCTACCACTGAGCCATCTTCCCAGCCCCAAGCTTTTCTTTTTTTTTCTTATGTTGGCACTGGGGTTTAAACTCAGGGCCTGGGCTTTGTCCTTTAGTGTTTTCCACTCATGGCTGGTACTTTACCACTTGAGCCACAACTTTGCTTCCTAAATGTTTTCATGTAAGTGGAAACATGTACAAGAATGTTTCTTACAGCTGGGCACAGGTGACTCACACATGTAATATCAGCTACTCAGAGGCAGAGATGTAAGGATCATGGTTAAAAGCCACCCAGACTGGCCAGTCCATAAAACTCTTATCTCCAATTAGTCACAAAAAAATCTGGAAGTAGAGTTTGTGGCTCAAGTGGTACCGTGGCAGCCTTGAGCAAAAAAGCTTAGAGACAGCACCCAGACCTTAATTTCAAGCCCCAGGACTGGCTTAGAAGTACAAGTGTGAAAAGGCAAGCAGGAGTATGAGAACCTGAGTTCAAACCCCAGTACTAGCACAAAAATAAAGTAAAACAAAATTTAAAAGTCGTGATAAGCTGGGAATGTGGCTTAGTGGTAGAGTGCTTGCCTAGCATGTATAAAGCCCTGGATTCAATTCCTCAGTACCCCATAAGCAGAAAAAGCAGAAAGTGGCAGAGTGCTAGTCTTGAGCACCTGGAGCACAGAGATGCTCAGGGACAGAGCCAAGGCCCTGAGTTCAAGCCCCAGGACCAGCAAAAACTAATCGTGGTATTCCAGGCACTCTGGTATACATTTGTAATCCTAGTTATTCTACTGTGGAGAAATATATGGAGTTCAAGCCCAGTTTGGGCAACACGGTGAGATCCTACATTTTTGTTCAAGGATAGATTATTGACTTAAAAGTTCCAGCCATAGGGCTGGAACTCAGGGCCAGGGTACTGAGGGAGGGGGTAGTTCAAGGCTAGTACTCTACCATTTTGAGCCACATGTCACTTCTGCTTTTTTGGTAGTTAATTGGAGATAAGAGTCTCATGGACTTTCATGCCCAGGCTGGCTTTGAACTGCTATCCTCAGATCTCAGCCTTCTGAGTAGCTATAGGATTACAGGCATGAACCACCAGCACCTGGCATAAGGGTTTTTTCTGTGTGTGCCAGCACCGGGGTCATAGCTCAGTATTCAGGGTCTCCTGCTCTCACTTGGCTTCTTGCTCATAGCAGGCACCCTACCACTTGAACCACACCTCTAGTCAAACATTTTGCTAGTTAATTAGATATGGAGTCTCTTGGACATTTTTTTTCAGACCTGTATCCCCCAATCTCAACCTCTTGAACTTAGCTAGAATTACAGATGTGAGCTACTAGTGCCTAACTATGTTAGATATTTTTTGTTCCCAGGAAAATTGGGCTGATTTGTGACCACAGAGAGAGTGAGTAGGTACTATCACTGATCAGAATTCATTGATCTCTCTCTGCCAAGATGGATGATGATACCCTTCAGGTTTGTACCATCTTAAGCCAGATCATATTCCGATTTTTCTATGGGCTTCTGTCTCCCAGTAGTGTAAAGATAGAGATAGAGATAGAATTCCACTATACTTTCCTCAACCTTCTAAACACCAAGTTTGTCAGTTGTCTTCTTAGGATGAATGAAGAGTATAGCTGATTCTCAATTATTTGTAGTTATACTATTTTCAGAAGTTTCAGCCCATGGTTTAATGATTCCACTCTGTGTGTGTGTGTTTGCACGTGCGCGTGCATGTGTGTGCACGCATGCATGCACATGTGCATGCGCGCATGCGCTCACTAACATTGAGGCTTGAACTCAGCCTGGGCATTTCTGGACATTGTTCCTTAGCTTTTTTGCTCAAGGCTAGTGCTCTACCACTTGAGCCACAGCGCCACTTCCGGCTTTTTTCTTTCTTTTTTTGGGGGGGAGGGAGGGGTCCGGTCATGGGGCCTGAACTCTGGACTTGGGTGCTGTCCCTCAGGTCTTCAGCTCAAGGCTAGTGCTCTACCACTTGAGCCACAGCGCCACTTCTGGCTTTTTTCTTTTTGCTTATGTGGTGCTGAGGAATCGAACCCAGGGCCTCATGCATGCAAGGCAAGCGCTCTACTACTGAGCCAACTTCCCAGCCCTATTTCATATTTTTATTTTATTTATTTATTTATTTATTTATTTATTGCAATTTTATAGCTTTATTTGACACTAATTTTCATCCACATTGACTGTCTGTAGATTTTTGAATGTGGTAACAGGGACATAGGTTACCAGAGTATAGAGCTTGTTTGAGGAGTCTTCATCCTCATTCCGTTTTCTAGATAGCCACACACGGATCCGGTAGGGGACATTCCTTATTCCTTTGGCCCAGACAGCTTTGTTGAGCCTGGTATCGATGCGCACATCTGGAGTCCCCATCTCCTTCATGGCAAACTTCCAGATCTCTTTGAGTGCACGGGGAGCACGCTTCTTAAAGCCCACTCCATGGATGCGCTTGTGAATGTTGATGGTGTATTCACGGGTCACCACCTCGTTGATGGCAGAACGGCCCTTTTTCTTCTCACCGCCCTTCTTTGCAGGAGCCATTCTGCCGGGCCCAAGTTGGAAAGCTATTTATTTATTTTTTTGGGTCCAGTCGTGGGGTCTGAACTCTGGGCCTGGGCGCTGTCCCTCAGCTCTTCAGCTCAAGGCTAGCACTCTACCACTAGAGCCACAGCACCACTTCCTGCTTTTTTCTTTTTGCTCATGTGGTGCTGAGGAATCGAACCCAGGGCCTCATGCATGCAAGGCAAGCGTTCTACCACTGAGCCACCTTCCCAGCCCCATATTTTTATTGTTATTATAAAGGTGATGTACATAGAGGTTACCATTTTGTAAATCAGGTAATGAGTACATTTCATTTTTATTTTTATTTATTTTTTTGTTGGTTGTGAGGCTTGAACTCAGGGCCTGGGCACTGTCCTGAGCCTCTTTGTGCTCAAGGCTAGTGCTCTACCACCTGAGTCACAGCTCCACTTCCATGAGTACATTTCTTTTTGGACAATGTTACTCCTTCCTTCACTCTCTACTAGTTCTTTTTCTTTTTCATTTATTTTTGTCGGTCGTGGGGCCTGAACTCTGGGCCTGGGCGCTGTCCCTCAGCTCTTCAGCTCAAGGCTAGCGCTCTACCACTTGAGCACCACTTCCCTTTTTCTTTTTTTGAGACAAGGTCTCACTATGTAGCCCAGACTGGCCTCCAACTTATCATCCCTTCTGCCTCAGCCATCCAACTGCTGGGTTTACAGGAATCCAATACTACATGATCCACATGAGACTTTCTTTCCATTTATTTCCCCAATGGCATGATGAGCCGCATTTGTGTTAGAAATAATTACACTGTCTTGCTTAGAGACTGAACATTCCTTTATAATAAAATGGGAAGACGCTGAGAGGAAGGTCATTAAGTCAGGGTGCTTCACTTTGCTTCCACCTGTATATAGGGAGGACCTGCTTTGTCTATTCAAGAGTTTTGCTTAATAGGTTGTCTTGTGACTCCCATTTGCCATCTCTTTTCCATCCAGATATTTACCATTCAATGTCTAACATTAAAAAGACTAAGCTGTGAGCTGGGAATATGGCTTAGTTGGAGAGTGCTTGCCTAGCATGCATGATGCCCTGAGTTCGATTCCTCAGTACCACATAAACAGAAAATGCCAGAAGTGAAGTTGTGGCTCAAGTGGTAGAGTGCTAGCCTTGAGCAAAAGAAGCTGAGGGACAGTGCCCAGGCTCTCAGTTCAATCCCCAGGACTGGCCAAAGAAAAAACTAAGTTGTACATAGTAGTATTAGGTTTTAAAGAAGAGGTTGCCAAGTAAGAAGTACATCACGCATGTGGTATTCAGGTAAGGGGTAAGTTTACTCATCGTTCTGGCTGGTACCAGGCCATGTTGGCACTCCATGTGGCTGGGAAAGAGACCTAGGAAAGAGGGCATATGACCCTGGGCTAGGCCTTATCTAGGGTAGGGGAGGAGAAAGGTGTGGCCACATCGAATCCAGATGTGACCTCAGCGGATGCAGATGTGACCTCTTCCAGGTGTGCCAGTTGCCTAGGTAACGCAGGTACTGGGCAGAGACTTTGCTGCCAGGAGGGTAGAGTATGCTCACCATCCAGGAGTGGATCTTACAAGTAGTATATACCTATAACTCAGCACTAGGAGGATGAGGCAGGAAGAGAGTCTAAAGCCAACCTGGCCTATATGGTAAGATCCTGTTACAGACAAAAATAATAATGTAAAGACTGACAGTCGGAAATAGAATTGTGACTCAAGTGGTAGAGGACCGGCTTTGAGTGAAATAGCTAAGGACAGTGCCTAGGCCCTTAGTTCAAGCCCCTGTACTAGCAAACACACACAAAAGACCTTAATTATTAGCCAGGTGCCTGTAATCCTAGCTAGTGAGGAAGTTGTGGTTTGAAGCAAGCCTGGGTAAGAAAGTCAGTGAGATTCTTAGCTCCAATTAATCATCAAAACACAGGAAGTAGAGCTGTGACTCAAGTGGTAAAGTACGTACCTTGAGCAAAAAAAAGCTAAGGGATAACACCCAGGACCTGAGTTCAAGCCTCAGTACTTGCATGTGCGCACACACACACACACACACACACACACACACACACACACACACGCACACACACACACGCACACACAGAACACAAGACTGACAGTGCCACATATTGATGGAATGTGGAACAACTGGAGCATTCCATACACTAGAAGTGTAAAATGATACAACTACTTTGGAACCAGATGGTCAGCTTTGTATAAGGTGGTTTTTTTTTAGATTTCCAGAGTGTTTCTGTTTAAAAAAATTAATTTTATCATCAAGGTGATGTTCAGAAGGATTACAGTTACATACATAAGGTAGTGAGTACATTTCTTGTCAATCTTGTTACCCCTCCGTCATTTTCTCCCACTTTCCCTTCCCCTGTATAAAGTTTAATATAAATGCACCATGTAATCCAACAATGTCCATTCAAGGTCAGCTGGAATCCTTGCCTAGAATGTACAAAGTCCTGAGTTTGATCCTTAGGAAGTCAGGAAGGAAAGAATACAAGAAGGAAGGAAGGAAGGAAGGAAGGAAGGAAGGAAGGAAGGAAGGAAGGAAGGAAGGAAGGAAGGAAGGAAGGAAGGAAGGAAGGAAGGAAAAAAACTTGAAGCTGAGTGCCAGTGGCTGCTCATGCCTGATAATCCCAGCTACTCAGGAGGCTGATATCTGAGGATCACGGTTCAAATCTAGCCCAGGTAGCAAAGTCCATGAGACTCCTATCTCCAATAAACCACTAGAAAAACGAAAGTGGCGCTGTATCTGAAGTGGTAGAGTGCTCACCTTGAGCTGAAGAGCGCAGGGACAACGCCCAGGCCCAGAGTTCAAGCCCCATGGCTGACAAAAAAAATAAAAATAAATAACTTGAAGTCTTGAACCTTTTGATAAGCCTCCTTCTTGAGTCTGACTGCTCTCTCTGCTTGAGAGTTAACTTCTGCTACTGCATAGGTCTCTGTTTCTGTCCTCAAATTCATTCTCTAATGGGAAAGAACCTTTCTAGGCCCTGGATTTTGTGTCCCAAATCCCATAGCATGAGAATTTTAAGTTTGAGGCCATCCTGACTACAAAGATAGGACAGGGACTCCTCTCTGCCCCTGTCTGAAAAACAAACAATTACAGATCATGTTTACTGCACTCTCTCTTTGTAGGCAGAGAGAGGAGTGGAAGTGTGGGGCACAGTCTACTCAAGGGGAATCCTTTCTGTCTTAGTCTCACTCCAAACCCATCCCAACACCTCAGGCAGAGTCCTGGCTGAAGACCATAATCCTCACATTAAAACTCTCAGAAATACTATATACAGATGCTTCTCTCTTTATGACAAGGTAATTTCCAGATAAACTCCTTGTAAATTTAAAATAGTCTGAGTTAAAAGTGCGCATGTGCTGGGCATTGATGGCTCAAATTTGTAATCCTAGCTACTAAGGCCAGTGAGATCTGAGGATGGAGGGAGGTTCAAAGTCAGCATGGGCAGGAAAGATGGTAAGACTGGCCTCCAATTAAACACCAAAAAGTTGGATATGGAACTGTGGCTCAAGTGATAAAGACAGTGGAAATTTAATCTATAGGTTCATTTACCCTTTTAGGAGACAGGGTTTCACTATGTATCCCAAGCAATTTTTGAACTCATGATCCTCCTGCCTTAGCTTCCTGAGGGCTGGAAATATGCTACCTAATCCTAGCTTCTCATGACCTACCTTAAAAATATTTAAGAAAGGGCTGGGAATGTGGCTTAGTGGTTGCCTAACTTGCATGAAGCTCCAGCTTTGATTACTCAATACCACATAAACAGAAAAAGCCAGAAGTGGCACTGTGGCTCAAGTGGTAGAGTTTCTTTTAAGCAAAAGAAACTCAGGGACAGTGCCTATGCCCTGAGTTCAAGCCCCAGAACTGGAAAAAAATATTCAGGAAGATGTCGGGCGCTGGTGGCTCATACCTGCAATCCTAGCTACTCCGGAGGCTGAGATCTGAAGATCTCAGTTCAAAGCCAGCCCAGGCAGAAAAGTCCATGAGACTCTTATCTCCAATTAACCCCAGAAAACTAGAAGTGGTGCTGTGGCTCAAGTGGTAGAGAGCTGGCCTTGAGCTGAAGAGCTGAGGGACAGCACCCAGGCTCAGAGTTCAAGACCCACGACTGACAAAAATGTGGAATTTCATGTATTTCATTGAACATTTACAGAATACTGTAGTCTCCATTTCTTCCTCAGGGTCTCAGGGCTGGTTGGGAAATACAAGTATCTCCCGGCTACCTGGCTGAGGTAGTGGAGGTACCAAACAGGCTCTCATGACACCTTACTACCTAGGAAAAAAAATCTACCAAATGTCTAGATGTGTCTCACCATTCTAGAGGTGAACATTCAACCATCTGAGTAGGAAAACATGTTTTAAAAGAAAAATGAAAACCCAAAAGCAGGGCATTGGGACACATGCTTGTATTCCTAGCACTTAGGAGGCTGAGGCAGGAGGATCTATAATGTGATGTCAGCGTAGGTACATCGCAAGACCCTGACTCAAATAAAATAAAATAAAAGATGAACTAGCAGATTGTTTTTCTGATGTCCTCCTTGTAAACCCTAGAGAGTGCTCACAGATTTCAATGTGGTTGCTATGTTGCAATGTGGTTGTTTTTACTACGGGTAATTTTACGTTCTCAGAAACATGACTGAAAAGCATTTAAATCTCAAATGTTCATCATTTTGCAGCAGAGGAAAAGTAAAGTTCAAGCTGTCCTAACCAAAGGGAGGGGAAGAGAGCCTCAGGAATTCAGATTTGATTAGAATGCCTAACAAGGGTGCGCGCCAGGGCCACCTGCTTAAGGAATGTCCACTCCAACCCAGCTGTCCTGCATACCAAAAGGACTTCTTCCAAAATAGGCAACTTTCAAGTCCCAAAGTTGCTCAGTGGCCAACTGCTGTCTTGGCCTGGACACAGCCATATCTGAGTCCTCCATCACATCACTTATCTCTTGCCTCCCAGTTCCAAGGAAATGAAAGCAAGTACACATTTCCCTTAGCTACTGACTGCAGACCCCAACAGTTAATTCCTATGGGCTAAGGCAGCCAATCCAAGGAGTCACTCTCCTAGTCAGGCCCCAGACTGGGAGAAAGATCCACCAATGGCAGCACAACAGAAGGCGGCTTTGGGATGCTATTGGCATTAACAAGCTGTACTTCAGTCCTGAAGCCAGTAGCAGACCAATAACTATTTGCAGAAGGTAGGCCTAGGGGGTTGTCCAAGCCTTGGGAAATGGTGAAAACCTAGGCCTTGCTATCTGAGGGCACTTAAAGTCATGTTTAAATTACTGACTATACAACTGTGCCCTAGAAAGGTAAAACATGGAAGTTTCCACTTCTGCATATTTCTTTTTTTGTGTGTTCATTGGTCATGGGGCTTGAACTCTGGGCTTGGGTACTGTCCCTGTGCTCTTCAGCTCAAGGTGAGTGCCCTACCACTTGAGCCACAGCGCCACTTCCGGTTTTCTGGTGGTTTATTAGAGATGAGTCTCATAGACTTTCATGCCTGGGCTGGCTTTGAACCATGATCCTCAGATCTCAGCCTCCTGAGTAGCTAGGATTACAGGCATGAGCCACAGGCACCCGACACTTCTGTATATTTCTTGAAGAGATTTTTTTTTTAACTGAAGTGGAAGGATTGAGAGTTTGAGGTCAGCCTGAGCTACACAGTGAGACTCAATCTCAAAATTTAAAAAAAGAAAAATAAAACTAGTTGGGCGAGGTGAAGCTCAGGTAAAAGCACTACCTAGCAAACTGAAGACCCAGATTTCAAACTCCAGTATGTGCAAAAAAAAAAAAAAAAGAGAAGGGGAAAAGTTATTCTGAGTAGAATACTGTAAAATACAATATTGACTATAGATACAGTTGGAATATCATAGTGAGGGGCTGGGAAGGTGGCTTAGTGGTAGAGCGCTTGCCTTGCATGCCTGAGGCCGTGGGTTCAATTCCTCAGCACCACATAAGCAGAAAGAAAAAAGCTGGAAGTGGCACTGTGGCTCAAGTGGTAGAGTGCTAGTCTTGAGCTGAAGCACACAGGGACAGCACCCAGGTCCAGAGTTCAAGCCCCACCACTGACAAAAAAAATAACAGGAAAGTAAGACAGGCTCTGTTGTAGGATGGATATCAGCAGGAGGGTAATTGAGGGTGAATATGATCAAAATACTTTGCATATAGAAAAATGAATTAGTTGGAACTGTTTTAAGAAGAGAAAGGAGAGGCAGGATAGGCAGGTGTGGGTGGCTCAAGCCTGTAATCCTAGCTACTCAGGAGGCTGCTATGTGAGGCTGGGGATTCATAGTGAGCCTGGGCAGGAGAGTCCATGTGATTTAAAAAATAATTTTTTGTCAGACATTGGGCTTGAACTTTGGGCTAGCGCTCTACCACTTTCAGCTACAGCACCACTTTTGGTTTTCTGGTGGTTAATTACAGATAAGAGTGTCATGAACTTTCCTGCCAGGGTTGGCTTTGAACCAGAATCCTCAGATCTCAGCTTCCTTAGTATAGGCTAGGATTATAGGCATGAGCCACTGGTGCCCAGCTTCATGAGATTTTTGTCTCCAATTATCGAGCAAAAATCCAGAAGTGGAGTGGTAGATCAAGTGGTAGCATTCTAGCCTTGAGAAAAAGGTCAGGGACATCACCCAAGCCTTGAGTTCAAGCATAAGCACTAATATGGAAAATAAAAAGAAGGGGAAGGTAAAGGGAGATTCAGGGTGAGGTTGATGGAGAGCATTGGACGCACATATGGAAATGTTAGGATGAACCCCTCTGTTTTACGAGTAATGTGTGCTAATAACAACATTTTAAAAGAAACTTAATTCTAGCCAGGCACCTGTGGCTCATACCTGTAATCCTAGCTACTCAGGAGGCTGAGATCTGAGGATCGCAGTTCAAAGCCAGCCTGGGCAAGAAAGTCTGTGAAACTCTTAACCACCAGAAGACTGGAAGTGGCTCTGTGGCTCAAGAGGTAGAGAGCTCACATTGAGCTGAAGAGCAGAGGGACAGTGCTCAAGCCCAGCGTTCAAGCCCAATGACCAACCAAAAAAATTCTTATTACTGTCCAGGCACAGAACAAAATGCCATGAAGTATGGAGCTTTTGTGTACTGGGTACTTTGATCTTCAGGAAATAGTGCGTACCTTAAATAAAGATCTTTCTGAGAGCTGGGAAGGTGGCTCAGTGGTAGAGCGCTTGCCTTGCATGCCTGAGGCCCTGGGTTCGATTCCTCAGCACCACATAAGCAAAAAAAAAAAGAAAAAAGCCAGAAGTGGCGCTGTGGCTCAAGTGGTAGAGTGCTAGCCTTGAGCTGAAGAGCTGAGGGACAGTGCCCAGGCCCAGAGTTCAGGCCCCACGACCGGACCAAAAAAAAATTAAAAAAAAAAAAATCTTTCTGACCTCTTACCCTCCTTCTCTAGATTCCCTTCCTCCCCTCAGGCAAATCATAAAAAGTAGAGCACCTCTTCCCTAAATCTCTGCTCTAGCCTTCCCCTCCCCTTGTACAATACATTCTCTGACCTACTTTATATATAGTAGATCATTAGTCCTCCTTCAGAGGGGACTTGTGTCTAGGAAGAAGGAATGCCATATAGAAAATCCAACAGGAGTCTGAAACCTCTTACTGGGGTTCCCCACTCTATACGTTAGCTGATTTCTACCATGGTTAAAAACAAAAAAAATGGCTGGGAATGTGGCTCAGTGGTAGAGTGCTTGCTTTACATGCATGAAGCCCTGGGTTTGATTCCCCGGTACCACATACACAGAAAAAGCCGGAAGTGGCACTGTGGTTCAAGTGGTAGAACACTAACCTTGAGCCAAAGAAACTCAGGAACAGTACCCAGGCCCTGAGTTCAAGCCCCAGGACTTGCAAAAAAAAAGTCCTGCCAGATGCTGGTGGTTCATGCTTGGAATCCTATCTACTTGGGAAGCTGAGAACAGCAGGATTATGGTTTGAGGCCAGCCAGGGTAGGAAAGGTCATGAGACTCTATCTCAAAAATTGCTCTCCCTACTTTTTTTTTTTTTTTTCGGTCGTGGGGCTTGAACTCTGGGCCTGGGCGCTGTCCCTCAGCTCTTCAGCTCAAGGCGAGTGCTCTACCATTTGAGCTACAGCACCACTTCCAGTTTTCTGGTGGTTTATTGGAGATAGGAGTCTCACAGTCTCTCCTGCCCCGGCTGGCTTTGAACCGTGATCCTCAGATCTCAGCCTCCTGAGTAGCTAGGATTACAGGCGTGAGCCACCAGCGCCTGGCTAGCTCTCCCTACTAAAAAATAGAATTATTAGCAAACACAAGGCCCTGAGTTTCAAGCCCCAGTAACCAACTCCCCACCCCCAATAAAAGTCCAGATATAATCAATTATTTTGTCCATCATAAGGCTTGAATTCAGGGCCTGTCCACTGTCCCTGAGCTCTTTTGCTCAAGGTTAACACTCTACGAGTCTGAGTCACAGCTCTAGGTCAGGTTTTTGAGTGGTTAATTAGAGTTAAGAATCTCATGGTGTCTTTTGTGCCCAGGCTGGCTTCAAACCAAGATCCTCAGATCTCAGCCTCCTGAGTAAGATTATAGGTATGAGCCACTAGCACTAGCACCCGGTCCAAGCACAGGTGGCTCACATCTGTAATCCTAGCTGCTCAGGTGGCTGAGATCTGAGTTCAAAGCCAGCCCAGGCAAGGAATATCTGTGAAACTCTCTCTCTCTCTCTCTCTCTCTCTCTCTCTCTCTCTCTCTCTCTCTCTCTCTCTCTCTCTCTCTCTCTCTCTCTCCCTCTCCCCCTCTCTCTCTCCCTCTCTCTCTCCCTCTCCCTCTCCCTCTCCCTCTCCCTCTTCCTCCTTCCTCCCCCCCCCTCTCCTGCCCGCACTCTTGCTCTCTTGCTCTCTCTCTCTCTCTTCTCTTTTGTTGGTTGTGGGGCCTAGGCTCTGTCCCTCAGCTCTTCAACTCAAGGCTAGTTCTCTACCACTTGATACCACTTGAGCCACAGCACCACTTCTGGCTTTTTCTGCTTATGTGGTGCTGAGGAATCAAACTCAGGGCTTCATGCATGCAAGACAAGCACTCTACCACTGAGCCATCTTCCCAGCCCACTGTGAAACTCTTATCTCCATTTAACCAGGAGAAAACCAGAAGTGGTAATCTGGCTCAAGTGGTAGACTGCTAGCCTTGAGCTGAAGAGCTGAGGGACAGCACCCAGGCCCAGAGTTCAAGTCCCATGACCAACAACAACAACAAAAATAAAAAAAGAGGAGAGGTCTGCTAGACACTGGTAGCAAATGTCTGTTATCCTAGCTTCTTAGAAAGCTGATGTCGATCTGGTTCAAAACCAGCCCAGGCAGGAAAGTCTATGCAACTCATCTCCAGTTAATTATTGAAAAGTCAGAAGTGGAACTGTGACTCATATTGTAGAGCACTATCTTGAGTTGAAAAAAGCCAAGCCAGAGCTCAAGGTCCTGAGTTTAAGCTGCAGTACCAGCACAAAACGAAAGACAAAGCAAAAGTTAAAAAATAAAACCAGCCGGGCGCTGGTGGCTCACACCTGTAATCCTAGCTACTCAGGAGGCTGAGATCTGAGGATTGCGGTTCAAAGCCAGCCCGGGCAGGAGAGACCGTGAGACTCCTATCTCCAATAAACCACCAGAAAACCGGAAGTGGCGCTGTAGCTCAAGTGGTAGAGTGCTCGCCTTGAGCTGAAGAGCTGAGGGACAGCGCCCAGGCCCAGAGTTCAAGCCCCACAACCAACAAAAAAAAAAAAAAAAAACCAGACAAACCCAAACTGAAACAATTGAGCTGTAATCCAGTAATATTTTTCCTATCATTTCTATTTCTCTATACATTTGCCACCAATTTAAAATAAGAATAGGACTCTTAGAAGAATTAAAGCTATGATATAAATACTTTTCACATAATAAGAATGTTCATGAGCCACTAGTTATTCTTAGAAACCATTTCTGCCGGCTGTGACTAAAGGGCGTGCAGACACCTTCTGTCCTAAGCAGGCCAGCTGGAACTGGAACTGAGCACTGGGAGAGGAGGGTGGGAGGACAGGAGTCCTCAGGCCTGATTTGCTGCTTGGTTGGTGCAGTGGCATTGGTGCCAGCCACATCATGACTCAGAACACAGGGCCCTCTGCTGGCTGTGCATGAAATTCCAACTAGAGATTTTCTGGAACAAAACAAACCATGGAAGAGGGTATGTGCAAAATTCTGAAGACAGAACAAGAGGAATGGCAATCAAGTATTCATTTGAATTTGCAAATAGATTGGAAACTACTTTGAAGATTTATATGGGTCATCAGATTAGAGAATGCATTCTCCCCTTTTCTGTTAGCTCTACCAAGGATGTATTGAACATAAGTCTATCTTTTAAAAGTAGATGATGGAGGGCTGGGAAGGTGGCTCAGTGGTAGAGCGCTTGCCTTGCATGCTGAGGCCCTGGGTTCGATTCCTCAGCACCATATAAACAAAAAGAAAAAAGCCAGAAGTGGTGCTGTGGCTCAAGTGGTAGAGCGCTAGCCTTGAGCTGAATTGCTGAGGGACAGCGCCCAGGCCCAGAGCTCAGGCCCCACAACTGGACCCCCCCCCAAAAAAAAAAGTCTCTTGGGGGCTGGGAAGGTGGCTCAATGGTAGAATGCTTGCCTTGCATGCATGAGGCCCTGGGTTCAATTCCTCAGCACCACATAAGCAGAAAAGGCCAGAAGTAGCACTGTGGCTCAAGGGCTAGAGCACTAGACTTGAGCTGAAGAGCTCAGAGACAGTGCCCAGGCCCAGAGTTCAGGCCCTGGGATCAACAAAAATAAAAAAGGTCTCTTGGACTTTCCTGCCTGTGCTGGCAGGATCCTCACTCAGAGTGCACTCTTCTGAGTAGCTAGGATTACAGGCATTACAGTTTTTTTTCTTTTGTGCCATCCTGGGGCTTGAACTCATGATTTGTCCATATTCCTGAGCTTTTATTGCTCAAGGTTAGCACTCTACCACTTGAATCACAGCTCTAATTTTTTTAAAGTATTTTATTGTAGATAAAAGCATCATTGACCTTCCTGCCTGGACTGGCTTTGAATCACAATCCTCAGACCACAGCCTCCAGAGTAGCAAGGATTACAGATATAAGTGACGAGCACCCAGCAGTTTATTTCTTCTTTCAAGTAGTTTTGTCATCGGATATAGGTGAAGGTTTGTGAAGTTTTCCTCTCTAAGTAAGGGACTCTTCAGTTAGGGTCCTTGACTTTGATCGCAGAATAAAAATTTCTGGGCAAGTCATAGTGGTGAGAAAACTTGGTGACCCTGTATCTTGTGTGTGTGTGTGTGTGTGTGTGTGTGTGTGTGTGTGTGTGTGTGTGTGTGTGTGTATATATATATATATATATATATATATATATATATATATATATATTTATCTAATTAGGGGAGGGGAAGGGGAATAAAAAAAATGCTGAAATAAGGACACAGGAGGACCCATTGCAGCAATGAGACTCACAAGACATTTTGTTGGAAATGAACTTTATAGGGGGGGATAGGAGTGGGAGAGGTGGGGAAGGAAAGGATAGGAGGAGAAAAACAAAGGAGGGGATAACAATGCTCGACAAGAAATGTACTCATTACCTTACTCACGTAACTGTAAACCCTCTGTACAGCATCTTTACAATAAAATAAATTTTTTTTTCAAAAAAGAGAAAACTTAGCAGAGTTTTATTGAGTAAGTAAGCAGGCAGGTAAGCAGATCAGCAGACACAAAGCAGACAGACAAGCAGAAAGGCAGGGGCACACTCTGTGAAGATAGGTGCTCTCAAATGGAGATAGAGACACAAACAGCTCCTTATTAGTTAGGGGTATTTACTCAGTAAAGGCAGAGGGTCTGACTTTAAAGTTATTCAAAGATAGGTGTTTTATCTTTGCTCTAATTACTACTGGTTTTACTCTTTCCCAGTCTCTAGATGCCTTGGGCATTCTTTCCAGATAAGAATGCTTCCTGCCACAAAACAGGTACTTATCCTTGAGATAAGGAAGGCCACCCTGTGGTCTTCTACCTTGGGAGCAAAGACAGTGCTTCTGTATTTCTAAATATTATGTTTCTGAGTTGCCTTCACTGGGCCTCACTTACCTTAATTTGTCCTGCCTCATTTTCCTCTAAATGACTTTGTTCCCTTAATTTTAAAGGAAATAGACAGACTAGCCTGAAGCCTGAGTTTTTTAATTCATGGCAGCCATTTACTATGCTTCATTTTCCCTAGTCTAGCCTGCCCCAGTTTTAGCTACTCTATGGCCAGTGATTTTACTTTTGGGTGCTAGTCCTGGGGCTTGAACTCAGGGCCTGGGTGCTGTCACTAAATTTTTTATGCTCGACTAGTGCTCTACCACACTACCACTACTCCACTTCCAGCTTTATTTCTTTTTCTTTTTCTTTTTCCTCCTTTTTGGTAGTTTATTGGAGATAAGAGTCTCAGGTACTTTCCTGCCTGGGTTGACTTTGAACCATGATCCTCACATCTCAGCCTCCTGAGAAGCTAGGATTACAGGTATGAGCAGCTGGTGCCCAGATAGGGCTAGTGATTTTACTTACAAAATTTACATTAAGCAAAATTTACATTGCAAACATCTCACTGCTATTGTCATTGGAGAACGGATTAGAGCATCCCTCAACTTTCCGGTTTTCACACAAAATTACACGTCTTTCAGATACATTCTACCACTGAGCCACCTTCCCAGCCCCTTCAGATACAGTCTTGAAAAGTATTTCAGGATTCCTTACCAGGTGAAAGTTTTAGCAAGGATTTATTTTAGTATCAAAAGTTAAAATAGGGAGAAATACAAAAGAAATACATGGGCTGGGAAGGTGGCTTAGTGGTAGAGTATTTGCCTAGCATGCATGAAGCGTTGGGTTTGAATCCTCAGTACCACATACACAGAAAAGGCCGAAAGTGGCACTGTTGCTCAAGTGGAAGAGTACTAGCCTTGAGAAAAAGAAGCTCAGGGACAGAGCCCAGGCCCTGGGATGGGGGGCTAGGGGAGGCAGAGAAGGGGGGAGGAAATACATGTGACATGTCTATGCCAAGTGTTTTCCTTCTCTATTATGTTTTTCTTCTAATAAAATGTTCTCTTACTTTTTTTTTTTGGTCGGTTGTGGGGCTTGAACTCTGGGCCTGGGCACTGTCCCTCAGCTCTTCAGCTCAAGGCTAATGCTCTACCACTTGAGCCACAGCGCCACTTCTAGTTTTCTGAGTGGTTTATTGGAGCTGAGTCTCAAGGACTTTCCTGCCCAGGCTTGCTTTGAACCTCGATCCTCAGATCTCAGCCTCCTGAGTAGCTAGGATTACAGGCGTGAGCCATCAGCGCTTGGCTGTTCTATCATTTTTAAAAAAGAAAAGAAGAGAAACGTTTTCTGCTCCCAGGCAGGAAATGAGAGTTAAAGATTCAAACTGGCCACTGTTATCTGCTGCCTTTGTTCTTCTGAGCTGGGGAAAATACATGGTAATGTCATCTAGCAGCTCCCCACTATTAGATAATGGCTCTGAGTAGCCATTATTGGTGAGGCTTACCCAAAATATTGGTAAACTTCAGGACTTCCTTTTGTCTGCAGTATTTCCGTCTTCTGTGGTTATTCACCCAATTAGAGTTCCTGGATTTTTACCCATTGAAAGAAGGCACAGTTAGCCTGTCCTGTTTCCTGATCTTGTAACTTAACCTTAAAAAGGTGGCATGGTGCAAGGAACTTTTTTTTTTCATTTTCAACTTTTTTTTTCATTTTTCATTTTTCATTTTGTTGCTGGTACTTGGGGTTGAATTCTGAGCCTAGGGCACTGTCTCTAAGCTTTTATTGCTTAAGGCTGGTGGTAGAACACTTGAGCCACAGCTCCACTTTGTTTTTGGTGGTTCTTTGGAGAAAAGAATCTCAAGACTTTCTTGCAGGGGAGGGGGGAGGGAAATTGGGAGAAAAATGAGGGAGGGGGTAACAAGTTCGACAGCTGGGGCAGGAAAGTCCATGAGACTTATCTCCAATTAACCATCAGAAAACAGGAAGTGGCAGTCTAGCTCAATTGGTAGAGCACTAGCCTTGAGCTGAAGAGCTCAGGAACAGTACCTAGGCCCAGAGTTCAGGCCCATGACTGAAAAAAAAAGGTGGAAGTGGAGCTATGGTTCAAGTGGTAGAGTGTTAGCCTTGAGCAAAAGAAGCTCAGGGATAATACCCTGGTCCTTAGTTCAAGCCCCAAGACTGGCACCAAAGAAAGAGAAGGGAAGCCTGGCACTGGTGGTTCATGCCTGTAATCCTAGCTACTCAGGAGGCTGAGATCTGAGAATCACGGTTCAAATCCAGCCCAGGCAGGAAAGTCCGTGAGATTTTTATCTCCAATAAACCACTCAGAAAACTGGAAGTGGTGCTGTGGCTCAAGCTTGCCTGCAGCTGAAGAGTGCAGGGACAGCACCCGAACCCAGAGTTCAAGCCGCACACCTACAAAAAAAAAAAAAAGGAAGGAAGGAAGGAAGGATGGAGGAATGGAGGGAGGGATGGAGGGAGGGATGGAGAGAGGGAGGGAGGGAGGGAGGGAAGAAGGGAGGGAAGGGAGGTGCTCAATACTGCACAACTTTGCCCAGGGGAAGGAATCTGTATCCAAGAGCCCTCAGCATAAGATAGAGAGCCACTTCTTACATTCTGATGTTTTTATAGTGAGTCTGAAGGAATGTTAGCATGGTCTGGTGGAGATTGGTTAGAAAGTAATGGTAGGAAGCAGATACAGTGGAAAAAGAATCTAAGCCAGAGGTAGGGAGGAAGTTGGGCCAGTTGGGGCTCTCAGCTCAAGGACCTAATTGGCAATAAATTTTCAGTTTGTTGCCAGCCACTTAAGTCCAGAGGTTAAGTAGGGAGTAAGGTAGGAATGTTAGCTCTGGGGCTTCAAGACAAGGATATCGGGGCTGGGAAGGTGGCTCAGTGGTAGAGCGCTTGCCTTGCATGCCTGAGGCCCTGGGTTCAATTCCTCAGCACCACATAAGCAAAAAGAAAAAAGCCAGAAGTGGCGCTGTGGTTCAAGTGGTAGAGCGCTAACTTTGAGCTGAAGAGCTGAGGGACAGCGCCCAGGCCCAGAGTTCAGGTCCCATGACTGGACCCCCCCCCAAAAAAAATACAAGGATATCTGGCTATGTTGTTCAAATATCCATTTCCTGGATGTTTGATCTAGAGGAATGGGCACTCCCTGGCTATTCTGGAAAGTTTTATTTGTAAGAGCCAGGGGTCTGAGCCAGGTGCTGTTGGCTCATGCCTGTAATCCTAGCTAGTCAGGAGTCTGAGATTTCAAAATTGAGATTTAAAGCCAGTTAAGAAAGACAAATCCAAAAGGCTCTTATCTCCAATTAACCAGCAAAAAGCTCAAAGTGGAGGTATGTTTTAAGTGCTAGAGCACCAGCCTTGAACCAAAAAAAAAAAAGCCAAGCAAGAGTCAAAGGTCCTGGAAGTGGCACTGTAGCTCAAGTGGTAGAGCGCTCGCCTTGAGCTGAAGAGCTGAGGGACAGCGCCCAGGCCCAGAGTTCAAGCCCCACGACCGACAAAAAAAAAAGAGTCAGAGGTCCTGAATTCAAGCCCTATAGCTGCCTCCTCTCCCCCCTCCCAAAACAGCCAGGAGACACATTGTTCTACCTGGACCAGGATCAGCTTCCTGTGCCTATTTATTTTGCTGTTCACATTGTCCAGATCTGGCCCAGGGAGTGCCCCTTAGCCACTGACTCCTTGATCAATTTTTATAGACCTCCTGTTTTCTGAGATTTCTTTGTTTTCCAGCACAAAATGTTCCAGGGTCACTTTGTCCTTCCCTGACCTAGTTCTGAAATCAATCATTTCTCTAGTTTCCTATACCTCTTGAATCGTATTTAGAAACTGTGATGGGGGCATGCCTATAACCCTAGTTCCCCAGGAGCCTGAGATCAGAGAATCTTGGTTCAAAGGTAGCCCAAGCAGAAAAGCCCAAGAGACTCCATCTCCACGTGACCAATGAAATGTTGGGCTGGAGGCATGACTCAGGTGTTAGAGCACCAGGCAAACAAGGAAGAAAGAAAAGGAAGGATGGAAGCAAGGGAGGGAGGGAGGGAAGGAGGATGGAAGGAAGGAAGAAAAGGCAGCTGTTGAGCCCTGAAACAGAAAGAGATGTTATTTCTGCCTTCAGAGCACTGATTTTCA
Organism: Dipodomys merriami; assembly: GCF_024711535.1. Taxonomy (NCBI): domain Eukaryota; kingdom Metazoa; phylum Chordata; class Mammalia; order Rodentia; family Heteromyidae; genus Dipodomys; species Dipodomys merriami. The sequence continues at coordinate 85,901,840 of NW_027204492.1, forward strand.
AGTTTCTCCTTCACTTTACCTCCATGAATTGCGTGTGTGTGTGTGCACGTGTGTGTGTGTGTGTGTGTGTGTGTGTGTGTGTGTGCACGTGTGCCTGTTCTAATAAGAATTAAACTCAGTGCCTGGGCACTGCCTCTGAGCCTTTTTGTTTGTTTGGGCTTCCCCCCCCTCAAAGCTAGCACTGTACCACTTGAGCAGTGGCTCCACTTCCTGCTTTTGGGTAGTTAATTGGAGACAAGAATTTCACAGATTGCTGGGCACTGGTGGCTCACGCCTGTAATCCTAGCTACTCAGGAGGCTGAGATCTGAGGATCACGGTTCAAAGCCAGCCCGGGCAGGAAAGACTGTGAGACTCTTATCTCCAATAAACCACCAGAAAACCGTAAGTGGCGCTGTAGCTCAAGTGGTAGAGTGCTCGCCTTGAGCTGAAGAGCTGAGGGACAGCGCACAGGCCCAGAGTTCAAGCCCCACGACCGACCAAAAAAAAAAAAAAAAAGAAAAGAATTTCACAGATTTTCCTGCCCAGGCACCTTCAAACCACAATCCTCAGATCTCAGCCTCCTGAGTAGCTAAGATTACAGATGGGAGCCACCAACACCAGGTGATGCTATTTTATGTAAGGACCTTGAACATCTGGGGATTTTTGTTATCCACGTGATAATGGCACTCCTTGCAACCATATTGTGAACTCTGAAGTAGACAAGCTAGGCAAAGCAGACAGCAAGATACAGGGTATACACTAGGCATCAAATAAGTGCTAGGGTACCATTCTTCCCTTCTGTGAGATAAAAGTCCTATGAGTGTTTGCTGTGGAGTTAGGCTAAGAGAAAGGCCTTATGCTGGCTCCTGAAACTGGGCAGAATCCAAAGTCCACTGGTGGCTCAAGGGATCCCTGAGGGTCAAACTCACTTTCTGTTACTGTAACTGGCTCCTGGCCTGCTTAACACCCTGCTGTGACCGCCATGGATCTGGGCAGGCTGAGCCTTGCTCACTGTGAAAGTCAGCCTGGAGTTGGGTCAGGGGGTGACCTGAGCAGCTTCATCCTGCTCCTCTGACCTTGGTTCTCTCCTTACCACCCCTAACCCCAAAGAAAGCCTCCCCCCACTCTCTGTATATTTCCTCCCACTATCCAATGGAGAAGGGACATTAAGGTGATCCTTGTCTAAGGGGCTCTCCTATAGCTTGTAGATCTGACCATCACTGCCCCAAATGCCTGGCACAGGCTCTATAATGGTCACCCTGAGTTCCTGCAGCTCTTTCACCTGCAGGTCCAGAGTCTCACTGTCCCTGGGTTCAGTCAGTGGAGATTGTCTTTACAGCGGGAACAGCAGGTTTCTCTATGCCTAAGGGCTTTAGGGTTGGGTGACCCAGAGCTCTTGAGTTTGAATGCCAACAGCACAAACAACAACCAGACCTACAGTTATGAGATCTAAGCTGTTTCAATGAATCAAAGTACTGGCTAGAATTTCAGGGCTCCAATGTTGGCAGCTTTCTTCCTCCTCCAGCAGCATTTCAGGGGAGGTAGCCTGGCCCAGGCAGACAGAAGTGCAGACTATAGTGATTTCCCGTACACAGAACACTAAGTGGATTCCACTGTGCACAGGATTTATGGCAATCCTTCAGGTCCCTCTGTTTCTGTGTGAATTCCCTCAGCCCTGTGGATTGGACAAAGAAAAGGGTTTAGAGCCTGGTGGGACTCGAAACTCCCCTGAAAGGAGGAAAGAGACAGGCACATGGGTGGGTATCCAGCTGAGGAACTCTCAGCTCTGGAGACTCTAGAGACACCTCTGCAGGTCTGAGACTTGAAGACATGGCTGCTTCCTGTCACCAATAAGGCCCTCTGACTGCTTCTGAACCATTGTCCTTCCATCTCCAGATGACACATTTGGTCATTTCTGGGTCATGGGTGGGGAGGCTTGGAGGCCCTGGTCTTCCCTTATGGCTTGCTTCATCTGCTGAAAGGAGGTGAGTGCAGGTGCACAATCTTGTGGTTCCCTGATCGCATTCAGGTCCTGATGCTTCTGGTACCATCTCTCAGGGCCACAGGAAGCTAGAGATCAAGACATCAGAAACTGCAAGATAATTGGGCCTGGGCGGGTGTGGGGGGGGCGGGGACTGGAGCCTAGCCTTAGATAGCCAGCTGTCCCTAACTACGTAAGCCCTTATCGATCTGCTCATCTCCTCTGAGCCTAATGACAGCAGTTAGTTCCACAAGGGGCTCATCGGACTGGGACCCCTAAATCAAGACGCAGAGGACTGAAAGGGGAGCGACACGGGAAAAGGTGTGGAGAAGTAAAATGGAGGAGGAGGAGGCCGAAAGTGAGCGGGACCTGCAGCTGCAGTAGTCGGTTTGGCGCAAGTTTAGTACGCGAACAGCAGAGGGCACCAAAGACCACTCAAAGCCAACACCAAGTTCGTCACTGCGGCAAGTGGGGTCTGCAGTGGGAGGGTGGGGCTACCTATCCTGCAGTGTCGCGGTCACTGCGGTGTTCTTGTGGAGCTTTGAAACTCTGGACTGAGTCTCTACTTGGAGGAATCATCCTCCCTCTTCCATCTCCGCCTTCAATTCCACTTTCATTTCGTAACAGAAAAAGTTGTTTTTGTTGTTGGTGGTGGTGGTGGTAGTGTATGTATGTATGTATGTATGTATGTATGTATGTATGTATGTATGTATGTATGTATGTATGTATGTATGTATGTATGTATGCATGCATGCATGCATGCATGCATGTATGCATGTATGCATGTATGTATGTGTATGTATTATATGAGCGCGCATGCGCAGGCACATGCGCAAGCACACTATCCAAGCATTATTTGTAAAAAGGGGAACCATTTAAACTAAGAAATTGAGGAAAACCCAATAATCTCACTAAAAATCAATTAACCATTTGAAATACTGTTTCTCAACACTGTATCATCACAAGGCAATGATTTTCAAATATCCTCAAAGTGGAAAATGCAAGCTACATATGTATCTGTAAAATATCAACTCCACACAGAAAGAGAATGACAATAAAACACCTCCAAAAAACAAACATTTTTGTGTGTATGTGTGCAGGTCCTGGGGCTTGAACTCAGGGCCTGGGTGTTGCCCCTGAGGTTTTTGTGCTTAAGGCTAGTGCTCAGGGCTGGAAAGGTGGCTCCGTGGTAGAGTGCTTGCCTCGAATGCATGAGGCCCTTGGTTTGATTTCTCAGCACCACAAAAGCAGAAAAAAAGCTGGAAGTGGTGCTGTGGCTCAAGTAGTAGAGCGCTAGCCTTGAGCTGAAGAGCTAAAGGACAGAGCCCAGGCCCAGAGTTCAGGCCCTACAACCGATGAAAAAAGAAAATTAAAGGCTAGTGCTCTACCACTTGAGCCACAGCTCCACTTCTGGCTTCATTTTCAGGGTGGGGAGTAGTTTATTGCAGATAAAGAGTCTCACTGACTTTCCTCCCCTGGGCTGGCTTTGAACCATGATCCTCAGATCTCAGCCTCTTGAGAAGGTAGGATTACAGGTGTGAGATCCAAGGATCTCCACAAACCTCTGTTTCTCCTCTGTGTGTAGTGTGCCCAGGCAGCCCTGATCCTTAACAAGCCCCAGCCCTCACTCCCACCAATCAATCTTGCACCTCTTGACAAATTCTGTTAATATTACTCTGTTCAAAACAGTGTTGGTGTAAATCAGAACCAAAATGTACTTGCTTCATGATGTAAATAGATTTCCTTATTTTTAGGCAAATTTAGATTTTTCACTCTATGAGTGTGTGTATATGTGTATGCACACTCACATGTGTGCATCTGCTTGCATGGGTCCTAGGGCTTGAATTCAGGACTTGGGGCTGTCTCTGAACTAATGCTTATAATCCTAGCTAATCAGGAGGCTGAGCTCTGAGGATCATAAAACTAAAAGCTATTCTGGGCAGGAAAGTCCAAGAGACTCATCTCCAATTAGACATTTTTTTTTTAAGGCGGGAGTGGAGCTGTAGTTCAAATGGTAGAGTGCTATCCTTGAGCCAAAATGCTCAGGGACAGTGCCCAGGTACTGAGTTCAAGCCCCAGGACTGGTACATATGCGTGTGTGCATGCGTGCATGCGCATACACACACATCTAATTCTAAATGATCATATACTTTTACAGTATGGTTTAGGCATGGCCCAGGCTCTAAATGCAACTTTCACAGGATTATATTGTGTCAAGGGTGGCAGATGAGGAGGGAATGTCTTTCAAGTACTCCCCATGAGGGTGCAGAAAGAAATCTTGGCAGACAGCACCACTTGTAGGAATTGATTGATATCTTCTATCCAAATGAGAACGTCTTTCTGACCCACTTGGTGAAGAGAGGGCTCTCTCATGTGCAAAGGGCTGGGTTTGCAACTTTGGCTGCTGAGACCAGTTGAAGCTGCTGGAGAAGACTTCCCACCCAACACACCTGCTAAGTTTTCCTGGTATCAGTTGGGACCTGGGTTTCCTGGGGGATGGATGGGACAGGAAGCAAATGGATGGGCATGAAGATAAGAACTGGAAGCTACCCTAATTTCTTCCCCTAACTCTCCACCCCCAGGAAAGTGCTGTCCTCTGTACCTGATGTGTCCTTCCTCTTCCAGCTTGTCATTGTGACTACACGAAATGGAAGAATGAGTCAGGATCTGGCAGTGACTCAGGCCAGGAAGGGAGGGGCTGGGCCTCTGTCTCTACTACTTCCTGTTCCTGGCAGCCCGGCAAGAGACAAGTGGTTGACAATAAACACCTAGTCACACTGTAAAAATAGTTGTAAGATTCTTTATTTCATGGGCAGAGCAGGTTGAAATAAAAATAAAAATAACAAGTGTTATGAGGTATGGCATAATTAAAAAGAAAACAAGAATACAATCAGGGTTGGAAAGAAAATGGAGAGATTGGAACCCTGGTGCATTGTTGGTGAGATTGCAAAATGCCACAATTGCTTAGCGAACAGTTTAGAAATTCCTCCAAAAAATGAAGAATAGAGCCAGGTGCCAGTGGCTCAAGCCTATAATCCTAGCTACTCAGGTGACTGAGATCAGAGGATTGCATTTCAAAATCAACCCAGGCAGAAAAGTATGCAAGATTCCATCTCCAATTAACCAGCAAAAAGCTGAGTAGAGGGATGGCTAAAGTATTAGAGCTCCAGCTGTGAGCAAGGAAGCCAAGGAAGCCTGAAGCTTTAGTAACACCCAAATAAATAAATAAGCAAGTAAACAGAATGGACACATAATTGAATAATCTTACTTCTTTTTAAGCATTTTATTACCTCACATTAATTATTCAGATGGAATTCATGGTTAATTTCCACACAAGTTTACAATATATTCCAGTCAATCTCCCCCCTCCCCCCATTACACTCCCTTTTTAAAAACAATTTATTATTGTAAAGGTGATATACAGAGGGGTTACAGTTACATAAGTAAGGTAATGAATATATTTCTTTTTGAGCAACGTCACACCTCCCTTGATTTCTCCCACTTTCGCTCCCACCCCACTCCCCTTTTTGTGTACAACAAGAAAATGCTGTAGTTTATTAGGTAGCTAATATGCAGCAGATCCTGTGTATGCTATACACCTTTGCAAACTGTTATATTTTAATAAGATATTTGAATATTGAAGATGATACAATTATGCAAAAGTTACATCTGAACAAACAAGCCTGGTGTGTTGGTGTGTGCCTGTGATCCTAATATATCACAGCTCAGTGGAAAGCCATGAGAATCTATAAGTAGGATGATAGTTGCAAGGCTGTCTTGGGCAAAAAATAACCAAAGCAAAACTGGAAACAAATGGCATAGTGCCTTACTAAGCAATAGAGGCACTGAGTTAAATTCCACTACCACAACAAAGAAACAAACAAATAACTAAAATACTAGTATCATTCAATAAATGAAGAAATTGGAGGGTTAAAAATGAACTCTTTTGCCTATAGTTGTGTGTCAAGTAATCACAGATCTGACATATGTTTTATTCTTATTCTAAATATACACACCCTGTTACCTCATCAAGAATGTAAATGTTCTGGGACTCCATCTCTTCATCGAGGAAAAGTGATTGTTTCTGTTAGATATTTTTTACTATGTAGTGCTTAAAATATTATTTTTTTTCAGTTTTTTTGCAATGTATTTTCAATGTGTTTGAGCAGCCTTTGCTCCTTTCTTATAGTTCTCAGCTTTCTCTTTGATTCTTATATTTTGGCTTGATTTTATAAAATCTGTGAGGGATGTGTGTGTGTGTGTGTGCACGCGCCGCACGCTTGTGCCTGTTCTGGGGCTTGAACTCAGGACCTGGATATTATCTCTATTCAAGGCACTATCACTTGAACCACAACTCTATTTCCTGTCTTTTGGTCATTAATTGGAGATAAGTCCCACTGACTTTCCTACCCTGATTTTGAATCATGATCCTCAGATCTCAGCCTCCTGAACAGCTAGAATTACAGGCATGATCCACTGGTGAACAGTTTGTGAGGTTTGCTTTAACACATAAATTTGTCTACTAGAGCTCCTGGTGATGAAGCCCATGTGGAAAAGTCAGTGTGGCTTGCCCATGTATTTGCATCTGTCTTGCATTCAGATTTTTTTTCTTTTCCTTTTCCTCTTCTTCTTCTTCTTCTTTTTGTCGGTCATGGGGCTTGAACTCTGGGCCTGGGCGCTGTCCCTGTGCTCTTCAACTCAAGGCGAGTGCTCTACCTCTTGAGCCAAAGTGCCACCTCCACTTTTCTGGTGGTGGTTAATTAGAGATCAGAGTCTCACGGACTTTTCTTCCCAGGCTGGCTTTCCACCGTGATCCTCAGATCTCAGCCTCCTGAGTAGCTAGGATTACAGGCATGAACCACTGGTGCCCAGCTCAGTTATTTTTTGTTTTCTAAATAGATTTACTGGTGTTGTGTTTATTATTCTTCTATTTCCTTTCAAGATATCCTCTCATCTGTTTTCTGGATAATTCATTATTTTTAATTTGAAAATTAAAAAATTATTGTAAAGGTGATGTATAGAGGGGTTATAGTTACATAAGTAAGGTAATAAGTACATTTCTGGTCAAACTTGTTACCCCTTCCCTCATTTTTGTCCAACTTTCCCTCCCCCCCCCACTCCCTTTCTTATTTTCCCTTTCCCCTAAACAACTTCAACAGGTTAAATTTTTCTGTTTTCAAAATTGGAACAACCTATTTTGATTATATTCATCCTTTTTCAAAGCAGTAACTCCACTTCAAATCCCACTTTCTTTCTTTCTTTTTCTCTTTCTCTCTCTCTTTCTTTCTTTTCCTTCCTTTCTTTCTTCTTTCTTTCTTTCTCTTTCTTTCTTTCTTTCTTTCTTTCTTTCTTTCTTTCTTTTCTTTCTTTCTTTCTTTCTTTCTTTTCTTTCTTTCTTTCTTTCTTTCTTGCCAGTCCTGAGACTTGAACTTGGGGCCTGGGCACTGTCCCTGAGCTTCTTTTGCTCAAGGCTAGCACTCTACCACTTGAGCCACAGCACCACTTCTGGCTTTTTCTGTGTATGTGGTACAGAAGAATCAAACCCAGGGCTTCATGCATGTTAGGCAAGCACTCTACCACTAAACCACATTCCCAGCCCAAGTCCCACACTTTCTTATTTTTTATAAAGAGGCTCCATGAAAAATTGCAATGTATTGAAAGAATTGGAAGCAGGGTCTCAGAGAGCTATTTGCATAAGGTATTCATAGTAGAGCTATTCACATTGGCTAAGAGGTGGTATCAACACAAATGTCTATCCATAGATGATTAAGCCAGGTGCTGGTGGCTCACATCTACAATCCTAGCTGCTTAGGAGGGTGAGCTCTGAGGATCTTGGTTCAAAGCCGCCATGGGAAGTTAAGTTGGAGACACTCTTATCTCCAATTAACCAGCAAACAGCTGGGTGTGAGGGTGGAACTCAAGTAGTAGAAAGGCCAGTCTTGAGCCAAAAAGCCAAGTGAGAGTGCAAACACTTGAGTTCAAGCTCCAGTATTGGCATACATACATAAAAAGGTTTTAGGAGTTCAACTCTGGAATACAGAATAAGAAAATGGTGGGGGTATTATTAGGATGAGTGTGCATATGATGGGAAAGAATGGGGTCTTTTTGTTTGTTAGCTTGCAGTGCTGGGTATGGAACCCAGGGTGCTGTGCATGCTAGGCAAGTTCTACTTAGCCATATCCCGAGTCCTTTTTTGTGCTAATACTGGACTTGACCTCAGGGCCTCAGCCTCTTTCCTTGCCTTTTTCATTCAAAGGTGGTGCCCTACCACTTGAGCCAAAGCCCCACTTAACTGGAGAGAAAATTTTATGGATTTTTTTCTCTGAGCTGGCTTCAAACCAAGGTCCTCAGGTCTCAGCCTCCTGAATAGCTAGGATTACAGGTATAAGCCACTGGCACTTGGTGCCATAAACTCTCCTTATATATTGGACAAACCATACACATAGGCAGCAGAGGTCAGAGCAGACCCAAGCTGCCCATTTATCTTTTACTGACTGAGCTTGTATGAGCACAGAGAAGACACAGCAAGTCCAGTGATTACCAAATGCTAGGTTGGATTTGTAGGAGACTTGAGGTTGGAATGTGTTCCCAAGTCAAGCATGCCTTCACATATTTAAGCTCAACCTCTAAGTGGACATGGGATCATCCCCTAGAATGCAAGCCTTAAGTGTACAACACAAAAATCTGAGCAGAGGCTGGGAATGTGGCTTAATGATAGAGTGCTCGCCTAGCATGCATGAAGCCCTGGGTTTGATTCCTCAGTATCACATAAACAGCAATAGCCAGAAGTGGTGCTGTGTCTTAAGTGGTAGCCTTGAGCAAAAGAAGCTGAGAGATTGTGCCCAGGCCCTCAGTTCAAGCCCCAGAACTGGCATAAAAAAATCTGAGCAGAGCCGGGCGCTGGTGGCTCACGCCTGTAATCCTAGCTACTCAGGAGGCTGAGATCTGAGGATCGCGGTTCAAAGCCAGCCCGGGCAAGAAAGACCGTGAGACTCCTATCTCCAATAAACCACCAGAAAACCGGAAGTGGCGCTGTAGCTCAAGTGGTAGAGCGCTTGCCTTGAGCTGAAGAGCTGAGGGACAACGCCCAGGCCCAGAGTTCAAGCCCCACGACCGACAAAAAAAAAAAAAAAAAAAAAAAATCTGAGCAGAGCCAGGCACTGGTGGCTTATGCCCACAATCCTAATCAACAGGTTGATATCTAAGGACTGAGGTTCAAAGCCAGCCCAGGCAGAAATGTCCATGTGACTTAGCTCCTTCTGTAAGAGAAGGACATGGGTAAAAAGTCCAGGCCTTATCTTCTAGCTGCCTATGCATGGAGCTGTCACAAAAATAATATACCAAAGTGGCTGGAAACAAGCCAGGACAGACCACTATCTAAATCCCAGACTAACAGCTGCATTGGGTACACCAGAGAAATATCTAAAGGGCACTACCAAGGACATGAAAGCTGAGCTCACACTGGACCTATTGCTCACTGAAAGTAGACTGGAATTTAATCAGAACTCAATCAGACTGATGGCCTGCTAAAACAAAAATATCAACCGCCTCCACAGGATTTAAATAACAGTCTCATCATATCCAAGATGTTCGGGATACAACCTAAATTACTCAGCATAGAAAAACCTTGGAATATGAAAGAAAACCAACAGGTGCCAAAGCAAGATGCTACTGAGGTTGGGGTTATCTGACAAACCCTTTAAAGCAACACTTATTAATTAAAAATACTTGAGTGTGTCTTATACCTATAATCCCAGATACTCAGAAACAATGATCAAGAGGATTGTAAAGGAGGCCAGCCAGGGGTGGGGGGAAATTAGGAAACCACATTTCAATGACAAAAAACCTGGGCATAGTGGTTCACATCTGCACTCCCAGGTATGTGGTAGGCATAACTAGGAGTATCACAGTTCAGTCTTACTCAGACAAAGAATGCAAGACCTCAGTGCATAATCAGCCCGTGGAAGCTTAGGTACATGATAGGGTGTGACCTTGACATTGGTTCCTCTTCCTTCCCTACCATGCCACCTGCTCTTTTTGGCTTTAAAAAGGGCTGCTCTCTGTTAATAAGCAAATTTTCTTTCTGCTTGAAAAAAAATACAAGACCTGAAAAATAACTGAAGCAAAAAGGGCTGGAGGTGTGGCTCAAGTGGTAGAACATCTGCTTAGCAAGCATGAGACTGAATTCAAACCCTAGTACTACCACAAAAAACCTAAAGTGATCAAGAATAGCTAAGTGTGTGTACGTCCTAGGGCTTGAACTCAGAGCCTGGGAGCTAGCCTTGAACCATAGCCCCACTTTCAGCTTTTTGCTGATTATTGGAGATGAGTCTCATTACTTTCCTGGACAGACTGGCTGCAAACCATGATCCCCTGAGACAGTGCCCAGGACCTGAGTTCAAGTCCCATGACTGACAGAAAATAAGTTTCATGAACTTTCCTGCTCAGGCTGGCTCTGAACCACATCCCCAGTTCTCAGCATCCTGAGTAGCTAGGATTAGAGGCATGAGCCACTGGCATCCAGCTATCAATAGAAATTTTGGAATATGAATAACTGATAAAAATTAAAAAGGCAGAATACCTAATCCTTAGAACTTGTGCATGTCATCTTATAGATTTTGCAGATGTGACTGAGTTAATGATCTTGGGATCGAGGAGTATCCTAGATGAGCTGGATAGACCAGAAGTATAATCACTAGAGTCCTTTTTTTTGCCAGTCCTAGGTCTTGAACTCAGGGCCTGAGCACTGTCCCTGAGCTTCTTTTGATCAAGGCTAGCATTCTATCACTTGAGCCACAGTGCCATTTCTGGCTTTTTCTGTTTATGTGGTACTGAGGAATCGAACCCAGGGCTTCATGCATGCTAGGCAAGCACTCTACCACTAAGCCCCATTCCCAGCCCACAAGAGTCCTTATAAGTGAAAGATAGAAGAGAAGAAAGTAATACAACCATGAGAACTAAGATTGTAGTGATGAGGTTAAAGAGTGTGTCAACAAGCACTAGGAGCTGGAAGATTCCAGAAATGGATTCTCCCCTAAAGCTTTTGAAGGGAGTATGGCACTGTAACATGTGATTTTAGCTTAGCAATACTGATTATAGCCTTCTGGCCTCCATAGGTGTGAGAAACAATTTTTTTTTTTTTTTTGGGTCCGGTCGTGGGGCCTGAACTCTGGGCCTGGGCGCTGTCCCTCAGCTCTTCAGCTCAAGGCTAGCACTCTACCACTTGAGCCACAGCACCACTTCTGGCTTTTTTCTTTTTGCTTATGTGGTGCTGAGGAATCGAACCCAGGGCCTGGAGCATGCAAGGCAAGCGCTCTACCACTGAGCCACCTTCCCAGCCCGAAACAATTTTTATATATGTTTTTATTGTAAAAATACTGTACAGAAGGGTCACAGTTACATGAGTAAGGTAATCAGTGCATTTCCCATCAAGCATTGCTACCTCCTCTTTTGTTTTTCCTCTACCACCCTCCCACACACACTGCCAAAGTTGCAAATTTCGTTTTCAACATAGTGTCTTGTATATCTCATTGTTACAATGGGTCAACCTGTATCCTTATTTCAGCATTTTATTATTTCCCTCCCCTCCCCAAATTAGAAAAATGTATATATAAGATGCAGGGCACTGGAATAAAATACAGTGAGAACAGGGATTATACCGTGGAGGAAGAACATACCAAAGAAACAAAAAAAAAATGACGTAGTACATTGTAAGTACATTAAAAACAACAGCAAGAAAGATAAAACCACTTGTGTCCCCATCTTGGGGTTCATTTCACTTAGCATCATCTTATATGGTCATATGCACATAGCTTTTGACCTTTTCTGCTTGTCCTAAACATATACTAGTTATTGCAAATAAGGGAAACCATGGGACCTATGTTTCTTTGGGTCTGGCTTGTTTCACTTAATATAATTTTTTCCAAGTCTTTCCATTTCCTAACAAATGGGCAATGGCATTCTTTCTGATGGAGGCATAGAATTCCATTATATACATATACATACATATATATATATGTGTGTATATATATATGTGTGTATATATATATGTGTGTGTATATATATATGTGTGTGTATATATATATGTGTGTGTATATATATATATATATATATATATATATATATATATATATATATATATATATATATATATATATATATACCGCATTTTCTTGATCCATTCATCTACTGAGGGGCATCTGGGTTGGTTCCATACCTTAGCTATGGTAAAAAAAATGCTGCAATAAACATAGTTGTGCTGGTATCTTTAGTAAATGCGCAAAAGTGGGATTGCTGGGTTATAGGGGAGCTCTATGTGGAGCCTTTTCAGGACTGCTTTCCAGAGTGATTGAACAAGTTTACACTCCCACCAACAATGCAGTAGGGTACCCTTCTGGCCACATCCCCTCCAGCATCTGTTGTTATTAGATTTCTTGATTATAGCCATTGTAACTGGGGTGAGGTGGTATCTCAATGTTGTTTTGATTTGCATTCCTTTTATGGTTAGAGAGGTTGAGCATTCTTCATGTGTCTATTGGCCATTCTTTTTTTTTTGTCGGTCATGGCCTGAACTCTGGGCCTGGGCGCTGTCCCTTGGCTCTTCAGCTCAAGGCTAGTGCTCTACCACTTGAGCCACAACGTCACTTCCGTTTTTTCTGCTTATGTGGTACTGAGGAATCGAACTCAGGGCCTCATGCATGCGAGGCAAGCACTTTACCACTGAACCACCTTTCCAGCCCCTATTTGGCCATTCTTATTTCCTCTTCAGAGGAGTTTCTCTTTAAGTCTTTAGTCCACTTATTTATTGGGCAGTTGTTTCTTTGAGGATTTGTTGTTGGGGGATTTAATTTTTTGAGTTCCAGGTATATTTTAGATATGAGACCCTTGTCCGTTGTATGGCTAGTGAAGATCTCCCAACCCGTGGGCTTTCTATTGATCTTGCTAGCTATGTCCTTTGCCATGCAGAAGCTCTGCAGTTTCATGTAATCCCATTTGTCCAACCTTTCTTTGATTTGTTGGAGAAACAATTTTTTGTGCCAGTCCTAAGGCTTGAATTCAGGACATGGGCACTGTCCCTGAGCTGTTTTGCTTAAGGCTAGAGCTCTACCACTTGAGGATGTTAGCTGTTTTGGGTAGTATGCTTGAAATAAGAGTCTCATGGACTTTCCTAGTTTTGAACTGTGATCCTTAGATGTCAGCCTCCTGAGTAGCTAGGATTTCAGGTACCATGCTACTTAATTTGTTTTTAAATTTAGAATCTAGTTTATGCCAATTTTTTGTAGGGAGTGCTGAGGATGGAACCCAGGGCTTCAAGCATACTAGGCAAGTACTGTAACACTGAGCTGTACTTTTAGCCCTGTTTTTTAGTATGTTGTATTCATTTTGTATGGCTGCTGTAAAAAACAAAAACAAAAACAAAAATCTAGAGAGTTAGCCAATGGTTCACATTTGTAATCCTAGCTCTTCAAGAGCTGAGATCTGAGGATCTTGACTCAAAGCCAGCCCAGGCAGAAGAATCTGTATGACAATTATCTTCAATCAACCAGCAACAAGCCAAAAGTGGAAGAGCACCAGCCTTGAGGGAAAAAGCTAAGCAAAATAGTGAGGCTCTGAGTTCAAGCTCCAGTTCCAGTGTGCATACACACATACACACAAACACCCTCTCCCCCCCACAAAAGAAAAAAGGAAAAAGAAAAGGAAAACATAAATACTGTTCAGGAAAATAGGTTCAGGAAAAATACAAAGCCTGGGATGGCATGCCAGCTCATACACTGCACTTCATCCTCCGGCCTGGGAGTGACCTCCTAGGTATAACCATGACTAAGACTCTGATTTAAGATGCAAAGAGTTGGGGGTGAGATCCATAACTAAATGAATGATAGAGCTGGAAGTCCTTCCTGTGGTCTGGCCAACCTGTGTTCAAGTGCTCACTGCCCTTGCTACTAGAATCATAGTCTTTTGACTTTAAAATTGATAGCAGATGGTTTTGATTGTCTTTTCTTGGAGGCAGTGAGACATGCACTGGTGACATTTCCTGAGCTGGCCTAGTCCTGTTGGTCAGGGAGCTGGGAAACTGTTTTGTATTAAGAATTTTTTTTTTCAGCCAGGCACTGGTGGCTCATTCCTGTAATCCTAGCTACTCAAGAGGCTGGGATCTGAGGATCATGGTTCAAAGCCAGCCTAGGCAGGAAAGTCCATGAGACTTTTATTCCTAATTAAGCACAAAGAAGGCAGGAACTGGAGCTGTGGCTCAAGTGATTGAGCACTAGCCTTGAGCAAGAAAGCTCAAGGACAGTGCCCAGGCTTTAAGTTCAAGCCCCAGGACCAGCACAAATTAAAAAAAATAATTCCTTTCCCTACAGAGACGCAGTGCAAAGTATTTTGATAGAATTCACCCTCCATTATTCTCTGTCCCCTTCCTTGCTCCTGATTCAGTCTCACAGTTACAATCACGTCCTATGTATATAAAGTATATGCATATATATGCATTTTTTAAAGTCTAGAGTCTGAAAATGAGTGAAAACATGAGTATCTGGCCTTTTTCAGCGTGGCTTAATAAGTTCGTTCAACATGATCTCCTGAGCTGGAGAATTGTTGCAGATGGCTCTCTGGGTGGCTCTCAGTCACTGCTTTGTGTCTGAAAGCTTTCTCTTTAATGACTGGAAACAAAAGGAGCCCAGTGTGGAGAATTGGAAGGCGGTGACAAGAAAGTTAGCTGACCCCCTCCCCCCAGTCTGTGGGGTGCTAGAAGATGACCTAATGCTGAGGGAGGGGGTGCCCTACTCATTGGAGAAGCTGAGATCAGAGATGTGCTTGGAGGGCATATTGATTGCTTTCAGGGAAGAGCTGACAGTAACTAGCATCAAGACCGAAGTGTCACATTCAGTACAGTAATCTCAAAAGCAGCTGGTGCGTGGGAAAGCAGCTTGGGTGACTCTGATAGCTAGAGAGTCTTGGGGTTTTGAAGCCAAGTGCAATTAGCATGGGTGTCATTCAGATCTTTGAACATGTTTTGCTGAAAAGTGCTTTGTGTCCAAGGGGAAGAAACTCCTGGATTTTCAGCATCTCTAACAGCAGGCTCCTATGTGCAGCTTCTTTGTTCTTTCCAGAGCTTTCATATCCTGGGGTGCAGGCTGCAGTAGTGAGGCAAAACATAGTAGGAGTGCAGCCTCCTCTGTGGTCACTAAGGGCTGGTGCTGGACAAACCCCTTTACTACATGGTCTGTCTTTGGAAGTAGAGGGGTGTGTGTGTGTGTGTGTGTGTGTGTGTGTGTGTGTGTGTGTGTGTGTGTGTGTGTGTATGTATGTGTTTGTGTGTGTGTGCATGTGTGTGTGTGTGTCTGTCTGTCTTTGGAAGTAGAGGGGTGTGTGTGTGTGTGTGTGTGTCTGTCTGTCTGTCTGTCTGTCTTTGGAAGTAGAGCGGTGTGTGTGTGTGTGTGTAGCCTGGGGCCACAACTGGTTATGGTCCTTGAGACTGGACTGTGATTTGCCTCAAGAAACCACAAGCGAGGGTGCTTTCTGAGCAGTTTGAACCATAGTCTTCCTCTGTCTATGGCTGTGATCTGCTGGCCAAACACAGATGAAAGGCTGGCAAAAAGTACTGCAAATTACTAAATGCCATGAAGCCACTTTGATTTTTTTTTTTTGTTGGTCGTGGGGCCTAAACTCTGGGCCTGGGCGCTGTCCCTCAGCTCTTCAGCTCAAGGCTAGTGCTCTTACCACCTGAGCTACAGCGCCACTTCCGGCTGTTTCTGCTTATGTGGTGCTGAGGAATTGAACCCAGGGCCTCATGCATGCAAGGCAAGTGATCTACCACTGAGCCACCTTCTCAGCCTGATGAAGCCACTTTGAAAGGATTCATTTTGACCTGTTGTAGTGACACATGTCTGTAATTCCAGCACTTGGAAGGCTGAGGCAGGGGGACTGTGGGTTCAAAGCTAGTGTGAAATACATAGCAAGACCCTATATTGAAAAAAAGATATTAATTTTATGCTATATAAATTTCACCTCAATGGGTATTTATTTATTTAGAAGGTCTAGAGTTTGAAGTCAAGGCCTTATACTTGCTTGGTTTGCTTGCTCAGCTGGCCCTCTATCACTTGGGCCACATCTCTAGCCTACCTTTCTGCTGGCTAAAATGTTGGAGATGGAATGCATAGGTTTTCTTCCTGCTTGGCATTTCCTCCTCATTCCTTTATTTTTTTATTTTTTGCTAGTCCTGGGGCTTAAACTCAGGGCACTGTCCCTGAACTTTTGCTCAAGGCTAGCACTCTACCACTTGACTCACAGTGCCACTTCCAGCTTTTTCTGTGACACTGAGGAATCAAACCCAGGGCTTCATGCATGCGAGGCGAGCACTCTACAACTAAGCCACATTCTCAGCCCCCTCCTCCTTCTTTTCTTTGCCTTCTTTTTCTCTTTTCTATGCTTAATATCCTCTTTCTGTTTTTTCTTTTTGTTTTTGTTTTTTTGCCAGTCCTGGGGCTTGAGTTAAGGGCCTGGGCTCTGTCCTTGAGCCTCTATATATTCAAAGCTAGCACTCTAGCACTTGAACCACAGTGCCACTTCCAGCCTTTTCTGTTTATGTGGTGCTGAGGAATCAAACCCAGGGTTTCATGCATGCTAGGCAAGCACTCTATCACTGAGCCACATTCCCAGCCACGGTCCTCTTTCTTAGAGGCTACATTTTGGCTCTATTTCTCCTTTTCGATTCTTATTCTTTTCTGTATTGACCTGTTCAGTTTCTGTTTCTGCTTTTCTTTTTTTTCTTTTTTTTTCTTTTTTGGTCAGTCATGGGGCCTGAACTCTGGGCCTGGGTGCTGTCCCTCAGCTCTTCAGCTCTAGGCTAGCGCTCTACCACTTGAGCCACAGCACCACTTCCGGCTTTTTCTGTTTATGTGTTGCTGAGGAATTGAGCCCAGGGCCTCATGCATGCGAGACAAGCACTCTACCACTGAGCCAACTCCCCAGCCTCTTCTTTTTTTTTTTAAACTGTACTTTTTTGTCTTTTCTTTTTTGATACTGGGGATTGAACCCAGGACATTGCACTTGCTAGGCAAGCACTTTGCCACTGAGCTACATCCCAGCCCTCTGCTTTTCTTTTCTTTCTTTTTGGATGCTCTTGTGTTTGTCTAAATCCATTTCCACAAAACTTTTTTTCTACTTATGCTTAGGCCTCTTGTCCTCTGGTTTTTCTCTGCCTTCCTCTGGGTGCCTTTTGCTGTTGTGATGCATCTGCTTATGATTGGATTGAGGGGCACTAGTACTGTGTCCTAAGGAGAGGTATTTGGGAACTCATGATTCTCTATTGTATAAACCATAATTATATTCTTTTTTTGCCAGTCCTGGGTCTTGAATTGGGCCTGGGCTCTGTCCCTAAGCTTCTTTTGCTCAATGCTAACACTCTACCACTTGAGCCACAGTGCCACTTCCGTTTTTTTGTGTTTATGTGGTACTGAGGAATTGAACCCAGGGCTTCTTACATGGAAAGCACTCTACCACAGAGCCACATTCCCAGTCCCTATAATTACATTTTAAGTTCCTGGGGTACTGGTTTTCTGAGAAACAGTCCCTGGTGAATTGACAGTAGTTCAGAGAATCTAGTCTCATACTGCTGTCATGAGCTGGTAATCACTGAGGTAACTGGTTTTCCACTCTTTTTGGGAAACATTACATGATCTTGGATAGGACTGCATAGTTTCAGATAGAAATCTTGGATCAAACATTCTATACCTGTACCTGGAATTGACCTCTTCTCCATAACCACAGGTTTCCAAATAGTCTTCTCTCATCTTTCTGAAACATGTCTTTGGCTCTAGGACTTTGGCTTTCTGTACTTTAATATAATCTTCCAGTTTATCTTGAAAAGGGTCAGAAGAAGGGTTAGGAATGTGGCTTAATGGTAGAGTGCTTGCCTAGCATGCATGAAACTCTGGGTTTGATTCCTTATTACCACATAAATAGAAAAAGCAGGAAGTGGCACTGTGGCTCAAATGGTAGAGTGCTAGCCTTGATCAAAAGAAGCTCAGGGACAGTGCCCAGGCCAAGTTCAAGCCCCAGGAGTGGCAAAAGAAAGAAAGAAAAAAGGAAAAAAGAAAGATATGAAATTAAAAGAGTAAGAATTTTTTTTAAAAAAAGTCAGAAGACTTTATTGAATGCTTCATTAGGTTGACAAAAAGAAATTCTCCTTATCAGTCCATGAACTTGGTTGAGAAATCTGTTCCTGTTCACTCATTAATTGCTTTGGTTTTTCTACATGAAATCTGTGGAAATAGTGAGCCTGTGCATTATGATACTGAGACTATGACATCTAACTTTTTTTTTTTGCGGTCCTGGGGCTTGAACTCAGGGCCTGGGTGCTGTCCCTGAGCTTCTTTTGTTCAAGGCTAGCCCTCTACCACTTAGCCACAGTGTCACTTCCAGCTTTTTCTGTTTATGTGGTATTGAAAAATCAAACCCAGGGCTTCATGCATGCTAGACAAGCACTCTACCACTAAGCCACATCCCCAGCCCTACATCTATTTTTGCCCAATCCTCAACTCATAATGTGATATCTTTATTATTCAAACTGTAGCATTATTCCACAGATGCCTTCAATACAAAGCTCAGTCTTTCTTTATTCAATATGGCATCCTGGCTGAGGCAAGAGTGGGAATTTACACACCCAGGAGGAGGTGGCCCTTCCACCCCAACTTCCTTAGGCCAGGGAAGTCTGTGGTAGAAGTGGTGGAGAGGAAGAGACTATCTATGCTGCTGTCTCCCTTGCTGCAGAGCAGGCATGGTGGAAGGAGGGGAGGAGACCCCTGCTCTTTTTCTAACTACACACTTAAAATGGTTAAGATGGTGGCCTGGGACCATGGTTCTTTGGGTAGAACTGCACCCACTATTGACTAGTAATTGTGAGGCTTTGAGTTTGAATCTAAATACTGCTAGAACAACATATGTTGTATGTATTTAATCACAATTAAAATATTTTGATGTTAGCCAGGCATCCGTGGCTCACGTCTGTAATCCTAGCTACTCAGGAGGCTGAGATCTGAGGACTGCGGTTCAAAGCCAGCCCAGGCAGGGCAGGAAAGTCCGTGAGACTCTTATTTCCAATAAACTGCTCAGAAATGGAAGTGGTACGAGGGCTCAAGTGGTAGAATGCTAGCCTTGAGCTGAAGAGCAGAGGGACAGTGCCCAGGCCAGAGTTTAAGCCCCATGACCGACAAAAAAAAATCTTTATGTTAATTCACTTTTTAAATATTTTTTATTGTAAAGATACTGTACAGAGGGATTACAGTTACATGAGTAAGATAATGAGTACATTTCCTATTGAGCATTGTTACCCCTCCTTTGCTTTTCCCCTACTATCCCTTTCCTCCCCACCTCCTCCCTCCCCCTCCAAGTTGTAAAGTTCGTTTTCAACATAGTGTCTTGTATGTCTCATTGTTACAATGGGTCAACCTGTATCCTTGTTTCAGCATTTTGTTATTTTCTTTCCCCTTCCCATTAGGAAAATGTATATACAAGATGCAGGGTACCAGAATCAAATACAGTGACAACAGGGGTTATACCATAGGGGTAAGTACACACAAAAGAAACAAAACAATCACATAGTACATTAAAAACAACAGCAACAAAGAAAAAAAACCTTTTGTGTCCCTATCTTGGGGTTCATTTGGCTTAGCATCATCTTATATGGTCTTATGCACATAGCTTTTGATTTTCTGCTTGTCTGGTAAGATTAACCTAGATATATACTAGTTATTGCAAATAAGGGAAAACATGGGACCTATGTTCCTTTGGGCCTGGCTTACTTCACTTAATAAAATTTTTTCCAAGTCTTTCCATTTCCTAACAAATGGGGCGGTGTCATTTTTTCTGATGGAGGCATAGAATTCCATTATATATATGTATATATATATATAGCACATTATATATATGTATATACACACTATATATGTATATATATATATATATATATATATATATATATATATATAAAATCACATTTTCTCGATCCATTCATCTACTGAGGGGCATCTGGGTTGGTTCCATATCTTAGCTATGGTGAATAATGTTGTGATATGATAAACATAGTTGTACTGATAGCTTTAGTATTTATCTTTTGTTTTGGTGTCTGGGCTTAAATTCAAAGCCTGGGCATTGACCCTTAAGTTTTCTTTTTGTCGGTTGAAGGGCTGGAACTCAGGGCCCAGGCACTGTCCCTGAGCTTTTTTCCTGAGCAAAATTCTTTCTTGACAATGTCACCCCTTCCTTTGCTATACACACACTTAATTTTTATTTCATTTTCCCATTCTTTGTAATTTTTTAATTATCTTTAGGCAGATATACAAGGGAGGTACCACTAAACAAAGCAGTTTATGAATACAATGCATTTTGATCAATGATACAATGTATTTCAACATTCTCACCCCCTTGATGCATATTTTCCCTTACTTTTCCAGAGGAGGGGTGAGGCCAAGGGGAGAGAGGAAGACAATGAAAGGAGGAGAATGAGCTGGGCACTGGTGGCTCACGCATGTAATCCTAGCTTCTCAGGAGGCTGAGATCTGAGGATTGCGGTTCAAAGCCAGACCGGGCAGGAACGTTCGTGAGACTCTTATCTCCAATAAGCTGCTAGAAAACTGGAAGTGGTACTGTGCTGTGGCTCAGGTGGTAGAGCGCTCACCTTGAGCTGAATTGCACAAAGACAGCACCCAAGCCAGAGTTCAAGCCCCACGACCGACAAAAAAAAGAAAAAAGAAAAAAAGAAAGGAGGAGAATGCAGTAAAAAAAAATTTTTTTTTGTTGGTTGTGGGGCTTGATCTCTGGGCCTGGGCATTGTCCCTCAGCTCTTCAGCTTAAGGTGAGTGCTCTACCACTTGAGCCACAGCACCACTTCCATTTTTCTGGTGGTTAATTGGAGATGAGTCTCATGGACTTTCGTGCCTGGGCTGGCTTTGAACAGCGATCTTCAGATCTCAGCCTGCTGAGCATCTAGGATTACAGGTGTAAGCCACTGATGCCTGGCAGTCAAGTTTTTTTTTGGTCGGTTATGGGACTTGAACTCTGGGCTTGGGGGGTTATCTCTGTGCTCTTCAGCTCAAGGTGAACACTCTACCACTTGTTTTCTAGTTGTTTATTGGAGATAAGAGTCTCATGGACTTTCCTGCCTGGGCCGGCTTTGAACTGAGATCCTCAGATCTCACCCTCCTGAGTAGCTAGGATTACAGGTGTGAGCCACTTGTGCCCGGCTTCAAATTTTCAAGATTTTTTTTTGTCAGTTGTGGGGCTTGAACTCTGGGCCTGAACGTTGTCCCTCAGCTCTTCAGCTCAAGGCTATCGCTCTACCACTTGAGCTACAGCACCACTTCCTCAAAATATTTTTAATGTTTAAAATTTTTAACTGGCAGCCAGGAACCAGTGGCTCATGCCTATAATTCTAGCTACTTAGGAGACAGATCTGAGAATCACGGTTTGAAGCCAACCTAAGCAGAAAGTCCATGAGACTTTTATTTCCAATTAAGCACCAAAAAATTCACAAATGGGGCTGTGGCTCAAGTGGTAGAGTGCTAGCTTGAGCAAAAATGTTCAAGGAAAGTTCCCAGGCCTTGAGTTCAAGCCCCAGAACCAGCACAAAAACATTTTTAATTTAACTGTGTGTGTGTTATTGTACTAGAACAATGGACTATATAACAATTCAGTAAGAATCAACTGTTGATCTCAGTCATGGTGAAATTCTGGAAATGTCCTGAAATTCTGAGTATAAAATTAGTGACATTTTCACTTCCAGTTCTCTTTTTTTTTTTTTTTTTCTTGTCGAATGGGATGTTGAACCCAAGGCTTGACACATGCTAAGCAAGCACTCTACTACTTCAGCAATGATCCCATTCCCCAGTTCCTTTTCAGCAGGAGAATATAATGAAGCTATATCCTTTTAACTTATTTTTTAAAGATTAAGTGTGAAAATCTTTTTTTTTTTTTTTTTGTCGATCGTGGGACTTGAACTCTGGGCCTGAACATTGTTCCTCAGCTATTCAGCGCAAGGCTAGCCCTCTACCACTTGAGCCACAGCACCACTTCCTCAAAATATTTTTAATGCTTAAAATTTTTAACTGGCAGCCAGGAACCAGTGGCTCATGCCTATAATTCTAGCTGCTTAGGAGACAGGTCTGAGAATCACGGTTTGAAGCCAACCCAAGAAGAAAGTCCATGAGACTTTTATTTCCAATTAAGCACCAAAAAATCCACAAATGGGGCTGTGGCTCAAGTGGTAGAGTGCTAGCCTTGAGCAAAAATGTTCAAGGAAAGTTCCCAGGCCCTGAGTTCAAGCTCCAGAACCAGCACAAAAACATTTTTAATTTAACTGTGTGTGTGTTATTGTACTATAACAATGGACTATATAACAATTCAGTAAGAATCAACTGTTGATCTCAGTCATGGTGAAATTCTGGAAATGTCCTGAAATTCTGAGTAAAATTAGTGACATTTTCACTTCCAGATCTCCTTTTTTTTTTCTTGCCAAATGGGATGTTGAACCCAAGGCTTGACACATGCTAAGCAAGCACTCTACTACTTGAGCAATGATCCCATTCCTCAGTTCCTTTTCAGGCAGGAGAATATAATGAAGCTATATCCTTTTAACTTATCTTTTAAAGATTAAGTGTAAAAATCCTTTTTTTTTTTTTTTTGTCGGTTGTGGGGCCTGAACTCTGGGCCTGGGCACTGTCCCTCAGCTCTTCAGCTCAAGGCTAGCGCTCTACCACCTGAGCCACAGAGCCACATCTGGCTTTTTCTGCTTATGTGGTGCTGAGGAATTGAACCCAGGGCCTCATGCATGCAAGGCAAGCGCTCTACCACTGAGCCACCTTCCCAGCCCCTAAAAATTCTTTTTTTTTGTCAATGCAAAGGAGGAGGAGGAGGAAGAGGAAAAGGAGGAGAGGAGGAAGAGGTTATTCCCAAGCAGGGTACTGGTGGTACACACTTGGAATCCTAGCTACTCAGGAGTCTGAGATCTGAGGATCTAGGTTCAAAGTCATCCTGGGCAAGGATAGTCCTTGAGATTCTTATCTCCAATTAAATATTAAAAAGGATCCAGGCACTGGTAGCTCACACCTGTTATCCTAGCTACTCAGGACGTTGAGATCTGAGGATGATAGCTCATAGGCAGCCTAGGCAGGAAAGTCCATGAAACTCTTAACTCCAATTTACTACCAGAAAAGTGGAAGTGGAGTTGTGGATCAAAGAGGTAGAGTGCTAGCCTTGAGCAAAAGAGCTCAGAGACAGCGTTCAGGACCTGAGTTTAAGCCCCATAACTGACCCCTGCCTCCCCAAAAGATGGAAATGATGCTGTGTATCAAAGTAGTAGAACACTAGCCTTGAGTAGAAAAGCTCAGGGACAGTACTCAGGCCCTGAGTTCAAACCCCAGGACTGGCACCAAAAAAACAAACCACACACACACACACACACACACACACACACACACACACACACACACACACACACACACACACACACACACACACACACACACACACACACACACACACACACACACACACACACACACACACACACACAAAGAAACAATTTAGCTGGGCGTTGGTGGCTCACACCTGTAATCCTAGCTACTCAGGAGTCTGAGATCTGAGGATCATGGTTCAAACCCAGCCCAGGCAGAAAAGTCTGTGAGACTCTTATCTCCAATAAACCAGTAGAAAACCGGAAGTGGCGCTGTGGCTCAATCAGTAGAGCGCTCTCCTTGAGCTGAAGAGCACAGGGACAGTGCCCAAGCCTAGAGTTCAAGCCCCAGGACCGACCAAAAAAAAAAAAAAAAAAAAAAGAAAGAAAGAATTTATTCCCAATGTTCCAAACTTGAGGCAACTATTCAGTTCTGTAATATTAGAACAGAATCTTAAAGGAGGAAAACATAATGAGCAATGGTTCTTGCAACATATGCATAAAATTTCAATATATATATATATGATGACTGGGCATTTAATTATTTTCTACCATAAGGGAAAAATAATAATAGCTCAGGGCTTTAATGTCTTTATTACACATATCTGGCATCTAGGTGCCAATGGCACATACTTGTAATCCTAGCTACTCAAGAAAACTGAGACCTAGCCAGGAGCCAGTGGCTCACACCTCTAATCCTAGCTACTCAGGAGGCTGAGACCTGAGGATTGTGGTTCAAAGCCAGCCCGGGCAGAAAAAGCTGTGTAACTCTTGTCTCCAATAAACCACCAGAAAACCAGAAGTGGTGCTGTGATTTAAGTGGTAGAGGGCTAGCCTTGAGCTGAAGAGCTGAGGGACAGTGCTCAGGCCCAGAGTTCAAGCCCCATGACTGACCAAAAAAAAAAAAAAAGAAAGAGAGAAAGAGAGAGAGAGAGAGAGAGAGAGAGAGAGAGAGAGAGAGAGAGAGAGAGAGAGAGAGAGAGAGAGAGAGAGAGAGAGAGAGAGAGAGAGAGAGAGAAAGAGAAGAAGAAGAAGAAAGAAATAAAACTGAGATCTGAGGATTATGGTTTGAAGCCAGCCCATGAGACTCATTTGCAGTTAACCATCAGAAAGCCAGAAATAGAGCTATGGCTCCAGGGGTAGAGTGCTAGCCTTAAGCAAAAAGCCAAGCAAGAGTTCAAGACCCTGAGTTCAAGCCCCAGTACTGACACACACAAAAAAGCTTATTATTTTTTGTCAGTTGTGGGGCCTAAACTCTGGGCCTGGGCACTGTCCCTCAGCTCTTCAGCTCAAGGCTAGTGCTCTACCACTTGAGCCACAGCACCACTTCTGGCTTTTTCTACTTATGTGGTACTGAGTAATCAAACCCAGGGACTCATGCATGCAAGGCAAGCACTCTACTACTGAGCCACCTTCCCAGCCAAGGTTATTTTTGTTTGTTTGTTTTTGTTTTTCTTTGTCAGTCGTGGGGCTTGAATTCTGAGCCTGGGCACTTTCCCTCAGCTCTTTAGCTCATGGTAAGGGCTCTACCACTTGAACCATAGTGCTACTTCTGGTTTTCTAGTGGTTTTATTGGAGATAAGAGTCTCAAGGACTTTCCTGCTGGGGCTGGCTTTGAACAGCAACCCTCAGATTCAGCCTCCTAAGTAGCTAGGATTACAGGCATGAGCCACCAGTGCCCAGCCTAGGATTATAGTTGTAAACTACCAACACTCAACTCTGATTACCTTCTTGAAATCTAAATTTTCTTCCAGCAGCCAGTGAAGGGACTCCAGGAATGGGCTTCCATGTCCTTTTAGCAATATCTTATCAGGCTTCACCACTTCCCTCTTTATCTGGTATTATAACAAGATTCCAGGATCAGCTTGTATATATCCAAATGCAGATCTGGAATTAGCTGTTATTTCAAGAAACACTGACTTCTTAGAAATAGAGGTTTGGCTCAAGTAGTAGAGCAAAAGCCTTGAGCAGAAAAAGCCAAGAGAATGTGAGGATAATCCTCAAGGCTGACTCTGCTTAGTGCTTATCATAATTCCAAGCTGATGGTCAGCATAAACCACTGTTAACAGAAAGCTTAACATACTGAACTACCCTTATCAGTTAAAGGATGCTCCCAACTACCAGCAAGCTTTCAAAAGACAGCAATCTTGAGAGCACTGTGTCCACCCTTTGGCTAAGGTATCTTTTGGGGGATGGTTTCTGGCTATGGTGGCCAGGCTAGTCCCAAACTCCAAACCCTTTGGCTCAAGAGATCCTCCTGCCTTGCTCAGTCTCCTGAGTAACTGTGACAATAGGACCACACATCACTATGTCCAGAAGCCACAGCATCTTTATCTCTCTGTCTCTGTCTCCCTCTCTTTCTCCCCCCACCTCCAATATTGGGGAATGAACTCAGGGCCTTGGACATTAAGCTAGACAAGCATTTTACCACTTCAGCCATACCTCTAGGGTCTGAAGATTTTGCCCAGGCCAGCTTTCCGCCACAATCTTCCTGCTTTTCCCTCCGAGTAGCCACCAGGCTCAGCTCCTCAAAGCATCTGTAACCATCATCCTCAGATCCTGAGAAAAAATGCTAGCAGCAACATTCAATTAACATGTAGTATTGATCTTGGTTATTACTTCATAGACTCCTGGATTTATCCAGTTTAAGCAAATCCCACTAACCACAGAAGTCTATCAGAGAAAGCCAGGTAGGGGGCTTCTTACACTTGGGTTTATGGGCTCAATACTGGTGACCTTGGCAGGGAATGTGGCTTAGTGTAGAGTGCTTGCCTAGCATGCATGAAGCTCTTGGTTTGATTCCTGAGCACCACACAAACAGAAAAAGCCAGAAGTGGTGCTGTACTCAAGCAGTAGAATGCTTGCCTTGAGCAGAAAAGAAGCTCAGGAACAGTGCCCAGACCCTGAGTTCAAGTCCTATGATTGGAAAAAAAAAAAGACTGGCAACATACCACTTGAGCTACACATCTACTTTCAGCTTTTTCCTGGTTAACTGGAGATTAGGCTGGTTTTTAACCTCATTCCTCAGTTCTCAGCCTCCTAAGTAGCTAGGATTGCAAGTGTGAGCCACTGCACCTAATTTACTAATCCCTTTTATGCCTGGCCAGCAGCATTTAATAGAGGCTCAGTAAACCTTAGCCAGTTAGGTGAAGATGACCTGAATGGTTTTCAGGGCTGGGGCAGGACCAGTAGAGACAGAAGAGCATGCAAGCACAATCTCAGAGTGTTCCCATGACACCCCTGGAAATGCATTTACAGTTGTCAGAGTACCTCTAGTACAAAATTATGGATTAATAGGAAGACCTAACAGAGCCTTCCATTCAGTCCAATCCAAATATTTCAATTCAGTGCTTGGTCCCAGAAAGACCTGAAGATGATCAAGTTCCATCAGGTGGCTTTTCCATGACCTCAGTTCATCCCTTCCATGGCTGTGAGTGGCATTGGGTGATGTCTGTGTGCCAACTAGAGCAGTGTGTGTCATAGTTTGCATTGGCAGGAGTGATGAGAGGCAAAGTACTCACAGCAGATTGGAAATGAAGCCTGGGTTATTCTTCTACCAGAAGAAGGAAGGGCTTCCAGAAGAAGTTCTGAAAGAATAGCTCATCACTAACCATTCCATTCTAGGCACCTCCCCGGGTTTTCCTTTTTTCTCCATTATTGCAAAAGCAGCATGTCTCATATAGGTCATCACAACCTCATGTTTCCCAATTATTTTACTTGTATCCACCTTGACCTAGAAGGGTTACAGGCAAGAAGGCAAGAATTCTTATGCAACTTAATACATCATATTCAGTAACTGGTCAATAAGAATCTCAAACTTCTGAATTTTTTCAAAATAAGTTTACATGACTACCCATTCCTTTGGTCTTGATCATTTATCCAGTAAACAGCCTAGGAGGAAAAAACCCAAAACATTCAAAACATGCAGTAGCGTGCCGGTGGCTCATGCATGTAATCCTAGCTACTTGGGAGCCTAAGATCTAAGAACTGAAGTTTGAAACTAGCCAAGACAGGAATGCCCATTAGACTCTTATCTCCAACAAACCTCCCCCAAAAATAGGAAGTGGAGCAGTGGCTTAGCTGATAAAGCACTAGCCTGGAGCAAAATGCTCAGGGATGGCACCCAGAACTTGACTTTAAGCCCCAGAACTATGCGCGTGCACACTCACATTTAGCCCTTTGTTGGGCATGATCAATTTGCCTTAGTAAGATTTATGCATAAGGGGGCTGGGAAGGTGGCTCAGTGGTAGAGCGAGCGCTTGCCTTGCATGCATGAGGCCCTGGGTTTGATTCCTCAGCACCACATAAGCAAAAACAAAAAAGGCGGAAGTGGCACTGTGGCTCAAGTGGTAGAGCGTTAGCCTTGAGCTGAAGAGCTGAGGGACAGCGCCCAGGCCCAGAGTTCAGGCCCCACGACCGGACCCCCCTCCAATAAAAAAGATTTATGCATAAGGAGGGAGATGAGAGGGTAATCAGACTAACAGCCCTTAGTACAAACTGCAAAGAATCAATCAGTAAACCTGTTAGCTAAAGGACATCTCCAACAGGGAAGCCCTGAGTCAGATATGTGGGGAGTATACAGAAGTGGGCACCCTCCTTGTGTCGTGGCCCCTTTCTCAACCCGCAGCTTTCCCAGGGTATCACAGATTTGGAATGCAATTCATCTCTGTAGCAGGAATATAGTCACTGAACTGCGCAATTTTCAGATGGTCTCTGGGGAACACGCCCTTCCTTTCCAGTTGGCATCTGTGACCCAGACAGTCCTGTCAGCATCCATATTTCGTCGTTTATGGCCCCATAGAGTCTGTCTAAGGCTGAGTGCTGTTCTTTGAGATGACCTTTCACTTCCCAGTCTACAGCTGGCAGGAAATCAGGCAGGAAACCAGGCAGCTCAGGTTGCAGCTGCAGGGCTGCAATTTTTTTTAAAGCTAGTGGCTTTTTTGGGGGGAGGGGGTCCGGTCGTGGGGCCTGAACTCTGGGCCTGCGTGCTGTCCCTCAGCTCTTCAGCTCAAGGCTAGCGCTCTACCACTTGAGCCACAGCCCCACTTCCAGCTTTTTTCTTTTTTGCTTATGTGGTGCTGAGGAATCAAACCCAGGGCCTCATCATGCAAGGCAAGCGCTGAGCCACCTTCCCAGCCCGCTAGTGGCTTCCCCCCCCCCCCATTTAGCAGGAAAGCAGAGAAAAAAAAAGCGCCAGACAGCTATGTTCCAAATCCAAGAGATAAACTAGGCTTTTCTCTGTGTGTGTGTGTTTGTGTGTGTGCGCGCACGTGCCACTGATGTGTATGCTGGTACTAGGGCTTGAACTCAGGGCCAGGGCACTGGCCTTTAGCTTTTTCATTCAAGGCTACCATTCTACCACTGAGCCATATCTCTACTTCCAGCTTTTTGCTGGTTAATTGGAAATAAGAGTCTCACAGACTTTCCAGCCCAAGAAGCCTTCAAACCTTGATCCTCAGATATCAGCTCCTTAGTAGCTAAGATTACAGGAGTGAGCCATTAGCACCCAGTTTAAACTAGGCTTTTCTAAAAGTCTTTTCTTTCCTTTTGCCAGTCCTGGGGCTTGAACTCAAGGCCTGGGCCCTGTTCTTGAGCTTCTTTTGCTCAAGGCTAATACTCTACCACTTGAGCCACAGTGCCACCTCCGGCTTTCTGTGTATGTGGTACTGAGGAATCAAACCCAGGGTTTCATGCATGCTACTAGGCAAGCACTCTATCACTAAGCCACCTTTCCAGCCCCAAAAAGTCTTTTCTTGTCATTTTGAAGGTCCAAACAGATCCACTCAAAATAGATGCACCACCAGGTTAGAAGCCCAAGCACCAGGTACTTAAAACTATTGGTGAAGATTCCAAAAGTATTATTTTGACCTGGAGATTGTCTCATCTTGCCATCCTTTTTCTAGATGCTTCCAGAGACAAAAAAAAATCATTAGTCAAAGAGACTTGGTGTGTTTTCTAATCTCAAAGAATTCATATTGCAATTCTCCCATGAATAGTAAAAAGCAAGGGTACTTTCTGACTTACTGATGTAGCTGTTTTTTCTTTATAGCTTTTCCTGAAAGAATGATCCATCTTATATTGATGAAATGATGCATATTATATCATACAATTTATTTTTTGCCAGTCTTGGGTATGAACTCTGGGCCTGGGCGCTGTCCCTCAGCTCTTCAGCTCAAGGCTAGCACTCTACCATTTGAGCCACAGTGCCACTTTTGGGTTTTTCTGTTTATGTGGTGCTGAGGAATCGAACCCAGGGCCTCATGCATGCAAGGTGAGCACTCTACCACTAAGCCACCTTCCCAGCCCCACAACAAATTTTTTAAGTGTATCTTGCCAGGTGCCAGTGGCTCACACCTGTAATCCTAGCTACTACAGAGGCTGAGATCTGAGGAATGAAATTTGAAGTCAACCAGGGCAGGGAAGTTTGTTAGACCCTTATCTCCAGACTCTGGAGTGGTAGAGTACTAGCCTTGAGCACAAAAAGCACTGACTGAGCTAGTGCCCAGGCCTTGAGTTCAAGCTACAGGATTGGTACTTAAACACACACACACACACACACAAATGTGGGCTGATCTGGAACTCATGATCTTCCTGTTTCACACTCTATTGCCTCATAGATTATCAACATGTACTACCCCACTATGGCTGGTTTTATGCCCATTTTTTGTGCTAGTGCTGGGGCTTGAATTCAGGGTCTGGGTGCTGTCCTTCAGTTGTTTTGCTGAAGGCTAACACTTTACCACTTGAGCCACAGCACCACTTTTGTCCTTTAAAAGTAGTTTATTAGCGATTAGAGTCTCCTGGACTTTCCTGCCTGGACTGGCTTTGAACTATGATCCTCAGATCTCAGTCTCCTGAGCAGCTAGGATTACAGGTATGAGTCACCAGCACCCAGCTTTATTTATTTATTTTTAATTAAGTAGTATAAATGGGTTACAATTCTATAAGTTGGGATATGAGTATATTATTTCATGGTCAATGTCACCATGCCATCAATCTTCCTTAGGACATATTTATATTCACAGCTAAGACTTATGGTAGCTAAAAGGTACATAACAGTATTAGCAAAAACGAAGGCACAGGCCAACTCTGGAGGAATCCCTCTGCAACTTCCTTATCCTGTCAGTCACACAGAGAATCCCTTCCTGTCCCAACAAAATGAAGCTACATGGTGTTTTCATTTTGCCAATAGAAGCCTACTAGATGTCCAAGGTTTGACAGTTAGTTGCTAAACAGCCTCTGCCTAGTACAAATCAATAATCTACACCTCACTTACTGCCAGTGGTTCAAGTCTGTAATCCTAGCTAATCAGGTGGCTGAAATCTGAGGATTAAGGTTTAAAGCCAGTTGGGGCAGTCAAATCCAAGAGACTTTTCTCTTCAATTAACCAGCAAAAAGCCAGAAGTAGAGGTGTGGTTCAAATGGTAAAGCTCTAGAGTTAAAGAGAATAAGCTAGGGCTGGGAAGGTGGCTCAGTGGTAGAGTGCTTGCCTTACATGCATGAGGCCCTGGGTTCTATTCCTCAGTATCACATAAACAGAAAAGGGTGAAAGTGGCACTGTGGCTCAAATGGTAGAGCGCTAGCCTTGAGCTCAAGAGCTGAGGGACAGTGCCCAGGCCCAGAGTTCAGGCCCCACGACCGCACCCCCCCCCCCCAAAAAAAGAATCTCACGCTCTTTCCTGTCCAGGCTGGCTTTGAACCAGGATCCTCAGATCTCAGCCTCCTGAGTAACTAAGATTACAGGTGTGAGCCATCAGCGCCCGGCCAGGTCTCTCTTTGAACAGGTATTATTGTAGCTCAGTGCCCACCACCAAGTCCTGATGTCATTAACTCTCCAGTTATATATATGTGTGTGTGTGTGTGTGTGTGTGTGTGTGTGTGTGTGTGTGTGTGTGTGTGTGTGTGTGTGTGTGTGTGTGTGTGTGTGTGTGTGTGTGTGTGTGTGTGTGTGTGTGTGTGTGTGTGTGTGTGTGTGTGTGTGTATGTATATATATATTGGTCCAGTTGTGGGGCCTGAACTTGGCCTGGGCGCTGTCCCTCAGTTCTTCAGCTCAAGGCTAGCACTCTACCACTTGAGCCACAGCGCCACTTTCGGCTTTTTTTCTTTGTGCTTATGTGGTGCTGAGGAATCGAACCCAGGGCCTTAGGCATGCAAGGCAAGCACTCTACCACTGAGCCACCTTTCCAGCCCTCCAGTTATATTTATTAACTGAATTTTTTTCTTTAATAGATTCCTCAAGGGGTGTTTATAAGGACAACAGTCTTTGAGTTTTTACATGTTGAGAACAGTTGTTCCAGTCCTTTAAATATGAAAGGCAGTTTCATCTGATATAAATTCTTTGGCTCAATTTTATTTCCTGGAATATCCTATTACTCCACTTTTTTCTAGCTACTATTTATTCTAGGATTACTATCAAATCTGATGATGCTCTATTTTTTTTTTCTAATAACTGGTGAGAAAGCTGGGCCCCAGTGGTTCATGCCTATAATCCCAGCTGCTCAGGAGGTTAAGATCTGAGAATCTCAGTTCAAAGCCAGACTTGGCAGATGAATTCAAGAGCCTCTTATCTCCAATTAACCAGCAAAAAGCCAAAAGTGGAGATGTGGCTCAAGTGGCAGAGGAACAGTCTTAAGTAAAAAAGTAAACCAGCCATGTGCTGGTGGCTCATGCCTGTAATCCTAGCTACTCAGGAGGCTGAGATCTGAGAATCACAGTTCAAAGCCAGCCATGGCAGGAAAGTCTGTGAGTCTCTTATCTCCAATAAACCACTAGAAAACCAGAAGTGGTGCTGTGGCTCAAGCGGTAGAGTGCTTGCCTTGAACTGAATAGCACAAGGACGGAACCCAAGCCCAGAGTTCAAGCCCCGCGACCGACCAAAAAAAAAAAAAAAAAAAAAAGTAAATCAGAGTGCCAGGGTGTTAAGCTACCACATTGGCACCCACACCTTAAAATTGATGAGAATATAAATTCTTTTTTTTTGTTTTGTTTTAAATACGTTTTTATTGTAAAAATACTGTACAGAGGGGTTACAGTTACACGAGCAAAATAATGTGTACATTTCCTATCAAGCATTGTTGCCTCCTCCTTTGCTTTTCCCCTACCATCCCTTCTCTCCCACCTCCACAACTACACTACCCACCTCTCCCCCATCTAAACGTAAAGTTTGTTTTCAACACAGTGTCTTGTGCATCCCATTGTTGCAATGGGTCAACCTGCATCCCTGTTTAAACATTTTGTTTTTCCCTTCCCCTCCTCAAATTAGAGAAGTGTATATACAAAATTCTTGTGGTTGCACTTGGTGGATATTCTCAGATACAAAGTATACTCTAATGCATTTTCTTGTATGATAAAGGGGTATGAATTCAAAGCCTTGTACTTGCTAGGCAAGCTCTCTATAGTTTGCACCACATACTTACTTTTGTTATTTCTCAAATAGGGCCTTGTTATTGGGGTCTGGTTGGCGTGGACCATGATTGTCCTATTTATACTTCCTTATTAGCTGAGATAACGGACAAGCATGAACCACTGTGATCAACTTTTTAATTAGTTGAGATAGGGGTTTGAGAACTGTGCCCAGGTTTACCTCAAACCACGATCCTCCCTATCTCAGCCTCCTAAGTAACATAAACCACTGTGACCAACTTTTTAATTAGTTGAGATAGAGGTTTGAGAACTGTGCCAGGTTTACCTCAAACCATGATCCTCCTTTTCTCAGCCTCCTAAGTAACTAGGATCATAGGCATGAGCCACCATGTGAGCTTTCACATATTTTAAACTTCTTCCCAGAGATATCAACAACACATATGTTTCCAAGTTCACTAATCTTTTCATTTGCAATATCTAATCTGTTTTTTCATCTCTACAAAAGTTCCATTCGAGCCTTTTTTGTTTGTTTGGTGCCAGTATTTGGACTTGTACTACTCAGGGCTTTGCACTCTCACCAGACATTTTCACACAAGGCTGGCACTCTACCTATTGAACCATACTTGCATATTGGGCTTTGTGCTGATCAAGTAGAGATGAGTCTCATGAATTTTCCTGCCTCAGGTGGCCTGGAACTTCAATCTTCAGAACTCAGCCTCTTTATTAGGTAGTATTATAGGAGTGAGCCACTGGCGCTTGGCATATTACTAATATTTATTTTATTTTTTTGGTCAGTTGTGGGGGCTGAACTCTGGGCCTGGGCGCTGTTCCTCAGCTCTTCAGCTGAAGGCTAGTGCCCTACCACTTGAGCCACAGTGCTACTTCTGGCTTTTTTCTGCTTATGTGGAGCCGAGGAATTGAACCCAGGGCCTCATGCATGTGAAGCAAGCACTCTATCACTGAGCCAACTTCCCAGCCCATTACTAATATTTTTAACATTCAGTCCTTACATGTTTTCTTAGT
The DNA here is from genome assembly GCF_024711535.1 of Dipodomys merriami. Taxonomy (NCBI): domain Eukaryota; kingdom Metazoa; phylum Chordata; class Mammalia; order Rodentia; family Heteromyidae; genus Dipodomys; species Dipodomys merriami. Next base: position 85,935,636 of record NW_027204492.1, read on the forward strand.
TATGTCTTAAGGAAAGATTCCCAGAAGTTAGGATGTTCCTTTTGGCTCAGGTCTGAGAATTTTGGTGAGTACTGAATGTGTACAGATCCCTGGGATGGGTTTAGAAACAGATATGATTCATTGTTCTCTCACAGTTGCACTCAAAAGGCCTTCTGTGGCTGTTATGACAAGTGACCACAAACATAGTAAATTAAAACAGCAGAGATCTATCAGAGGGCAGAAATTCAGAACTAATGGATTGGCAGAACCACCCTCTTGCTGAGGGCAGTAATGGGGACTCTGTCCCTTCTGTTTTTCATCTCCTGATGTTACCAGGCATTCCTTGGCTTGTGGTTTATATCACTTTAGGCTCTACCTCTGTTTTTACATGGCTTCCTCATTTTCCTTTATGAAAACATTGTCTTGGATTTAGGCTCCCTGGGTAATCCAGAATGATCTCAGCTCAATATCTTTAACTCAATTAAATTTGTAAAGACTTTTTCCAAATAAGGTCACATCACTAGTTCTAGGGGGTAAGGCAAAGGCATAATTTGTTCCAGGGATTCAGCAGCCATTGACATTACTCAGAAAGGCTCGGAGTATCAATGTTCAAGACTGTTTCTAAAAGGGTGGCTGAAAAAGGCCAAAAGATATCAATACGTTTATCTAGCCAGGGTTCTTTTTTTTTTCTTTTTTTTTTTGGTCATAGGGATTGAATTCATGGCCTAGGCACTGTCTCTGAGTTTTTGTGCTCAAGGCTAGTGCTCTACCACTTGAGCCACAGCTCCACTTCTGACTTACACTGTTTAATTGAAGATAATAGTCTCACAGAGTTTCCTGTCCAGGTTGGCTTTGAACTGTGATCCCACGATCTCAGCTTTCTGAGTAGCTAGGTTTACATACGTGAGCCACCAGCACCCCATTTCTAACAGTTTTGGGAGGTGGGTCTACCTTTACCACTGCCAGCTGACCCATGAATGGGAAGGGATCCTAGTATATTAGTTATATTAGTTACTGGGGGCTGCTGTTACACAGTACACCAACTGAGTGGCTTCAAACAACAAGACTGTCTTCTCATCATTCTGGAGGCTGAAGTCCAAAGTCAAAGTGTCAGCAGGCTTTTGCTCTCTCTTCAGGTCAGCAATTCATGGCATTCCTTGGCTGGCAGCTGCATAACTCTGGTCTCTACCACCAACAGAGGCTACATAGCTACTTCCCTTGGTACCTTCATAACTTCACATAGACCTCTTCTGGTTATTTATTTTTGGCAGTACTAGGTATTGAACTTAGGGTCTCATACTTGCAAGGGTCTATCACCTGAGCCACACTGCCAGTCGCCTTTATTTGTATGTGTTTTCTGGTCCTAGATTTGAATTCAGGGCCTGGATGCTGACACTTTTTTCTCTAGGATAGTGCTCTACTACATGAGCCACAACTCCACTTATTGCTTTTTTGGTGGTTAGTTGGTAATAAGAGTCTCACAGACTCACATTGTACCCAGCCATTGTGCTTCCATTAAAACTGGGAGCCATCGCACCGATGCACTGGCTGAGATGGAGTCTCAGAAACTTCTTTTTGCCTAGGCTGGCCTCTAACCTTAATACACCAATCACTACCTCCTAAGTAGTTGGGGGCTTGGAATATGACTTAGTGGTAGAGTGCTTGCCTATCATGCACAAAGCCCTGGGTTCGATTTCTCAGTACCACATACACAGAAAAAGCCAGAAGTTGTGCTGTAGCTCAATTGGTAGAGTACTAGCCTTGAGCAAAAGAAACTCAGGGGCAGTGTTTAGGCCCTGAGTTCAAGCCCCAGGACTGGCAAAAAAAAAAAAAAACCCACAAAAATAACTAAGTAGTTGGGATTGTAGGCTTAGCTACCATGTCTGGTGTCTCCTAAGTTTTTTTTTTTTTTTTTTTTTTTTTTTAAACTTTGGATACTCTAGAGAACTCAAAGCCTTGTGCATACTTGGCAAGCACTCTACCACTGAGTTACATCTCCAGCCCTATATATGCTTATTTTCAATTGGATGTGAGCCATTGTGAATTTTACCCTACTTGGGGCTGGATGTTTATGTGCTGCTATAAATGTTCTGTTGTATTCCGAGACAAAGTTAATTTATCTGAAAGCAGTTTGATCCTTTCAGATATTGCTTTTAAATCTAATTAGGCAGAGCCAGAGTAGCTTTTAGTCTGGAACTAAGTTTAGCCGTCCTGTTCAGGTAAATAACCTTTTAAGTACTCATTTCAATTCCTTGTCAGTTATGAGGCTTTGCATTCTAGCTGTTAGAAACAGAAACTATTTTCAACCTTCTAAACTCTAAGGATTATTCAGTTCACTCTGGTGGTTCTTTGTGTAGCTTTGTGTCCTTACTTGCATGAGCTGAGCTAGGACTCAGCTAAAGGCTCAAGCTGAATATTGCATAGCTCTGAGCTTTTTCCCTTCCCATGTAGCTTTCTTCTCTGGCACCTACCACTATAGTCTCCAGCTCCCTTGGTCTCCTGGGATCCTAGAGATCTCTCCTTGACCTTGACCTCCTACCTATGGCCTCCCACATAGCTGGGATCACAGACTTATACCACTATGCTCAGCTTATTGATTGAGATTAGGGCCTCACTAACTTTTTGCCCAGGTTGGCCTTGAATCATGATCCTCCCAGTCTCACCTAAGTAGCTGGGATTACAGGAATGAACCTCTGACAGTGGTGCTCTGTTGTGTTTCTTGAAAATTACTCTTCTATTTTAAAATGGTTTTCTCTTGGGGCTGGGAAGATGGCTCAGTGGTAGAGTGCTTGCTTTGCATGCATATGGCCTTGGGTTTCATTCCTTGGCACCACATAAACGGAAAAAGCCAGAAGTCACTGTGGCTCAAGTGATAGAGTGCTAGCCTTGAGCTGAAGAGCTGAGGGACAGCGGCCAGGCCCAGAGTTCAGGCCCCAGGACTGACAAAAAATAATGGTTTTCTCTTACTGCTATTTCTTGTTATCTATCATCATTTCTGAGTTTTTCCAGCAGTTTCTCTGTTATTCTTTCATTGTCTTATGTCATTTTCTTTTCCTTCCTTCCTTTCTTTCTTTTTCTTTCTTTCCTTTCTTTCCTTCTTTCTTTCTTTCTTTCTTTCCTTTCTTTCTTTCTTTCTTTCTTTCTTTCTTTCTTTCTTTCTTTCTTTCTTTCTTTCTTTCCTTTCTTTCTTTCTTTCTTTCTTTCTTTCTTTCCTTTCTTTCTTTCTTTCTTTCTTTCTTTCTTTCTTTCTTTCTTTCTTTCTTTCTTTCTTCCTTTCTTTTTCTTTTCTTGTGGGTCGTGGGGCTTGAACTCTGGGCCAGGGTGCTGTCCCTGAGCTCTTCAGCTCAAGGCTACAGCTCTACCACTTGAGCCATAGTGCTACTTCCAGTTTTATGGTGGTTAACTGGAGATAAGAGTCTCAGCCTTTCCTGCCTGGGCTGGCTTTGAACCATGATCCTCAGATCTCAGCTTCCTGAGTAGCTAGGATTACAGGTGTGAGCCACCAGTGCCTGGTTCATTTTCTTTTCTTTTTTGTTTGTTTGTTTCTTTTGTTGGCTGTGGCACTTGAACTCTGGGCCCAGGCACTGTCCCTTAACTGTTCAGCTCAAGGTTAGTGCTCTACCACTTGAGCCACAGCACCAATTCCGGCTTTTTCTGTTTATGTGGTGCTAATTGAACCCAGAGCCTCATGAATATGAGGCAAGAAGCATTCTACCACTGAGCCACCTTCCCAGCCCCTTATTGCCATTGTCATAATGTCTTTCAGCTGCTCAAATAAGCTGGCTCTAGTTTTTATTTGTTCTGTGAACATGTCCTTCTGGCATACTTTTATTATCTCTAACAATGGTGTTCTACCCCATATTCTTCCATTCTTAGAGCAATAGTGTATAGGATTTGCCTTCTGTACATTTTTTTATTGCTCTTCTTTATATCAAATTAGATTTCTAAACTTTTCGAGGGAGGTAGGTAGTTCAGGGTAACTTCTCAAATGTCAGAGCTCCCTCTTCTGTTATATTTGCATAGTGCTAAAATTAAGGAAGTTTATTTCTGCGTTTTCTTGGCCATGTTCCCTCACTTTGATATGAACATTCCCTCCTTTTTTTTTTTTTTGCTAGTCATGGTACCTGAACTCTGGGCCTGGGCGCTGTCCCTCACTCTTCAGCTCAAGGCTAGCACTCTACCACTTGAGCCACAGCGCCACTTCTGGCTTTATTTTCTGCTTATGTGGTGCTGAGGAATCGAACCCAGGGCCTTATGCATGCGAGGCAAGCACTCTACCACTGAACCACCTTCCCAGCCCCATTCTCTCCTTTTTTTTAGGTAAACTGAAAGCCACCCCTTCTCCTACCCCCCCCCAAAAATCTGTGCCCTAACCCAATGTTGCCATATGGCCAAAAGGGGACTTTTCAATGATAATAAAGATTTTGAGATAGAGAGACAGCACATAGGGCCCTCCTGGAAATAGGAAATGGCACAAATGTGAAGAGTGAGGCAGATTCAAATGATGTGTCACAAGCCAAGGCAAGCCATCACCCATCAGAAACTGAAGCATCAAGGAATGGGTTCTCCTTTAAAGCTTCTGGAAGGAGCACGGCCCTTCCAACACCTTGATCTTAGATCATTGATATTGATATTGGATTTATTCATCTATTCCTAGTGTAAAAAATACACTTCTGTTATTTTAAGCCACCAATGTGGTACGTCACAGTAGCAATAGGAAACTAATGCAGAGTTCGGTACTAGAAGTGAGATGTTACCGGAACATATACCTCAAAGTGCAGAAATGGTTTTGAAACAGGCTGAAGAGATAATAGTTGGAGGCTAGAAGCATGCTAAGGAAGATGGGGTTCCTGTTTGATTGCCTAGAACATTCTGTTGGTGGAAATATGGGTATTGAAGGCACTGGTTGGTGAGGAGAGATAAGTGAAAAATGTCGGAGAGAAAGTTTGTCATATTAGAATGTCATATGTCATGATCATAAGCAGAAAGTTGATGTAAATATGACCAATAAGAGTGATCAGCACAAAACCCAGGGGAGAAGATACGGAAAGAGCCCCATACTATGAAAACCATACTCCTTGCAAAAGTTCTCCATTGGACTCCTCTTGGATGCTCCACTTGGAATGGAGAGCTCCTTTCTTTCCCAGCTTTCCTTTCACTTTCAAATAAACTTCCTCTGTTTACCTTAGAAAAAGATATTGCTGGTGAGTGCTCAGTAGGAAATATGGAATAGTTACTAGAAACTGGAAAAGTCTGGTGTTGGTGACTCATGCTTCTAATCCTAGCTACTCAGGAGGTTGAGATCTGAGGATCAGGATTCAAGGTTAGAAAAATCCTTGAGACGGGGCTGGGAAGGTGGTTCAGTGGTAGAGTGCTTGCCTTGCATGCATGAGGCCCTGGGTTCAATTCCTCAGCACCACATAAGCAATAAAGAAAAAAAGCCGGAAGTGGTGCTGTGGCTCCAGTGGTAGAGCACTAGTCTTGAGCTGAAGAGCTAAAGGACAGTGCCCAGGCCCAGAGTTCAGGCCCCACGACCAGACCCCCCCCCCCCCAAAAAAAGAAAAATCCTTGAGACACTTTTGTTTGCCTTTATTGGGACTTGAACTCAGGGCTTAGGTGCTATCCTTTAGCACCTAAGAATCTCAAGTCTACACCTAGTCCTTTTAATTTCTCTTTTTCTTTGCTTTTGTGTGCCATTACTAGAGTACTGGGGCTTGAATGCAGAGCCTTGTACTCTGCCTTGACTTTTCTTTTTTTTTTTTTTGTTGGTCTTGGGGCTTGAACTCTGGGCTTGGGCGCTGTCCCTGCATTCTTCACCTCAAGGCGAGTGCTCTACTGCTCGAGCTACAGTGCCACTTCTGGTTTTCTAGTGGTCTAATGGAGATGAGAGTCTCATGGACTTTCCTGCCCGGGCTGGGTTTGAACCACAATCCTCAGATCTCAGCCTCTTCAGTAACTAGGATTACAGGTGTGAGCCACCAACGCCCAGCTTGTCTTGACTTTTTCACTCAAAGCTGGCACTCTCCCACTTGAGCCATAATCCCATTTCCAGCTTTTTGCTAGTAAGTTGAAGAGAGTCTCATGGATTTTTCTGTCCAGGCTAGCTTTGATCCTTACATCTTAGCCTCCCAAGTAGCTAGATTTACAGGCATGAGCCAGCCTCTCTAGTTTCATATGGAAGCTTAAGGTCAAGACAATGCTTCTAGAAATCATCGGCCATTGATGACCAACTTTAAGCCACCCTCTCCATCTTAGAAACTGAAGGGTAGGCTGATGACCTCAGCCCTTTCATCTTGCTTTAGTCTTTCTGGTGACTAGCTGCAACCTAAAGCTATGGAGGGTTTCAACAGCCACTGGTCATTTCATTAGCATAAAAGAAACTTGTATCTAAGAATTGCAATTTGCAGTCAGCCCATGTAGACAAAATCTGAAACATTCTTTTTTTGGTCAGTCCTGGGGCTTGAACTCAGGGCCTGGGCATAGTCCCTGAGCTTCTTTTTACTCAAGGCTAGCACTCTAGCACTTGAACCACAGTGCCACTTCCAGCCTTTTCTGTTTATGTGGTACTGAGGAATCAAACCCAGGGCTTCATGCATGCTAGGCAAGCACTCTACCACTAAGCCACTTTCCCAGTCCTACATGAGATTCTTGAGGCCCCTAGAGGGTGTTTTCCCAGGAGAGATCATGGAAGCCCTGCACTTGTCCCTCACACCTGTCCATCTACATCTCTTCTCTCCAGCTGTTCATTTGTATCCTTTGTTACATCCTTTCTAATAAATAGGATAACCTAAATAGAATTTCCTTGAGTTCTATGAGCCACTCTAGCAAAACAATTGAACCCAAAGAGGAGGCCACAGGAATCCCAATTTATAGACAGTTAGAAGTATAGAGCACAACTGGGAACACATGACTAGTATATGAAATGGGGCAGCCTTATGGGATTGAGCCCTCAAACTTTAAATCTGAACTATGAATCTGATGGTATCTGCAGATAGATGGTGTCAAAAATCCCAGCTCATGTTTAATGGAGAATATTTTCAACAATATCATATACGTTGTGTTAGAGTAGGAAAAATACTTTTGTTTTATCCTCCCCACCTCTACGAGTCTATAAATATATACAATTTTTATTTGATAATTATAAATAATTTTAAAGACAGGTACTAGAGTCTCACACACCTGTAAGATAATGGTTTGGGGCCAGCCTGGGCAGAAAGATCATGAGACCCCTTCTTAATCCATAGCTGGATATAATAGTATGTATGTGTCATCCCAAGCTATGTGGGAAGCTGAGATTGGGAGAATCATGATTCCAGGCCAGCTAGGGGAGAAAAGTCTGAGATTTTTCTCCATGGAAGGAAGCAGGACAGATGTTGCACACCTGTCATCCCAGGGAAATCTAAGGTAGACAAATTGTGGCTCAGGTGTGTACCAAGGTATAAGTGAAACCCTCTCTCAACAATAACCAGTAAGGTCAAATGCCTGTGGCTCATACCTGTAATCCTAGCTACTCAGGAGGCTGAGATCTGAGGACTGTGGTTCAAAGCCAGCCCTGGCAGGAAAGTTCACGAGACTCTTATTTTCAACTAATGATCAAGAAGCTGTAAGTGAAGCTGTGACCCAAGTGGGTAGAGCACCAGCCTTGCAAGAAAAAGAGGGACTGGGAATATGGTTTAATGGTAGAGTGCTTACCTGGCATACATGACCCAGGGTTTGACTCCTCAGTACCACATAAACAGTAAAGGCTGGAAGTGGCACTGTGACTTAAGTGGAAGAGTGCTAGCCTTGCACAAAAGAAGCTCAGGGACAGTGCCCAGGCCCTGAGTTCAAGCCCCAGGACTGGCAAAAACAAGAAAGAAAAAGATAGGGGGTAGCACCCAGGTCTTGAGTTCAACATCCAGTACAAAATAACAAACTACATTGAGGATATTGTTGCTGCTAGTTTCCTTGTAAATGTTGTCCTTGGGTTTTGATTTTGCACTCTGGTTGCTGTCTGTACATTAACATAAGATTTTATTTATTTATTTGTCAGTCATGCGGCCTGAAATCTGGGTCTGGGTGCTGTCCCTGAGCTCTTCAGTTCAAGGCTAGCACTCTACCACTTGAGCCACAGCGCCACTCTGGCCTTTTCTGCTTATGTGAGGCTGAGGAATTGAACCCAGGGCCTCATGCATTCAAGGCAAACACTCTAGCACTGGGCTACCTTCCCAGCCCTTAATTAATTAATTATTTATTTTTGAGTCCGGTCATGGGGCCTGGACTCTGGGCCTGGGTGCTGTCCCTCAGCTCTTCAGCTCAAGGCTAGCGCTCTACCACTTGAGCCACAGCACCACTTCTGGCTTTTTTTCTTTTTTCTTATGTGGTGCTGAGGAATCGAACCCAGGGCCTCAAGCATGCAAGGCAAGTGCTCTACCACTGAGCCACCTTCCCACCCCCCCAGCCCTTTATTTTTATTTTTTAGTGCTGGGGATAAACTTAGGACCTTGCAGAATGAAGAGATTCTTAGAACTATTCTGGTTACCACTATGGTCCCAGATTCCTTTGTTTTTGCATTTGAAGCAGAGTTTTCCTATGTAGCCCTAATTGGCTTCAAACTCGTGATCTTCCCTCAGTCTTCCAAAAACTGGAATTCCAAGTGTAAACCATAATAGACATCTTTAAACATATCTTCTAAGATATACCTATCATCAGGTAGCTACTTAGGAGGTTGGGATCTGAGGATTATATTTTGAAGCCAGCCTGGGCAGGAAAGTTCAAGAGAATCTTATCTCCAATTAACCAGTAAAAAGCCAGAGGTGGAGTTGTGGCTCAAGTGGTAAAGCACCAACCTTGAGTGAAAAATATAACCAGTGCTAAGATAAGCTTGTTTCACTTTTTTTTTTTTGGTCGGTCGTGGGGCTTGATCTCTGGGCTTGGGCGCTATCCCTGCACTCTTCAGCTCAAGGCGAGTGCTCTACCGCTTGAGACACTGCCGCTTCCAGTTCTCTAGTGGTTTATTGGAGATAAGAGACTCACAGACTTTTCTGCCTGGCTGTTTCACTTTTATTAGTGCTTTCAAATGACTCATTTTTGCAACAACCCTCTCTCATCATGGAAATAAACACCGCAACCCCTTTTTCTTTCTATCAAATCATATAATGAATACTGTTTTTAAAAGATTAATTTTTAGCCAGGCGCTGATGGCTCATATTGGTAATTCTAGCTTTCAGTAAGCTGAGATCTGAGGATTGAGATTCAAAGCCAGCCCAGGCAGCACAATCTGTGAAACTTATCTCTAATTCATTACCAAAAAGCAGGAAGTGGTGTTTTGGCTCAAGTGGGAGCAATAAAGCTCAGGAGCAGTGCCCAGGACCTGAGTTCAAGCTCCAGGAACAGCACACAAATACAAAAATAATTTTTGCCAAGTGCCAGTGGCTCATGCTTGTAGTCCTATCTACTCAGTAGGCTTTGATCTGAAGAGTAAGATTTAGAGGCCATCCCAGGTAGGAAAGTCCAAGAGATGCTTATGTTCAATTAACCACCAAAAAGCTATGGCTCAAGTGGTAATGTGCTAGTCTTGAGTAAAAGAAGCTCAGAGAAGCTGGGCACCAGTGGCTCACGCCTGTAATCCTAGCTTCTCAGGAGACTGAGATCTGAGAATCACAGTTCAAAGCCAGCCCGGGCAGGAAAGTCCGTGAGACTCTTATCTCCAATAAACCACTAGAAAACCAGAAGTGGCACTGTGGCTCAAGCAGTAGAGCGCTCACCTTGAGCTAAAGAGCACAGGGACAGCACCCAAGCCCTGAGTTCAAGCCCCACGGCCAACAACAACAACAAAAAAAGCTCTGAGACAGCACCCAGTACTTGAGTTTAAGCCCCAGTACTGGCATACAAACAAAAAAATATGTTTTAAACTAGAGCATGAGAAGAAAGAAAGATTTCCAGGTGCTGGTGACTCATATCTGTAATTCTAGCTACTCAGGAGGCTGAGATCTGAAGATCATGGTTTGAAGCCAGCTTAGGCAAGGAAGTCTGTGAGACTCTTATCTCCAAATAACTACCAAAAAGCAGGAAGTGGAGCTGTGGCTCAAGTGGTAGAGGATTAGCCTTAAGGAAAAGAAGCTAAGCAACAGTGCCTAGGCGCCAAGTTCAAGCCCCAGTACACACACACACACACACACACACACACACACACACACCCTCTCTCTCTCTCTTTCTCATGAGTGCACACATGTGCATGCAAATGCGCACACACATGTGATACACACACACACACACACACACAAACAAGGAAAAAACTATTGCAGATCCAAGAGCCCTGTAATCCTACATACTCAGGAGGTTAGGATCTGAGGATTCAGTTAGAAGCCAGCCTGGACAGAAAAATCTGAGTCTCTCTCTTTTTTTTGGGGGGGGGGGTCCGGTCCTGGCCTTGAACTCTGGGGGCCTGGGCACTGTCTCTCAGCTCTTCAGCTCAAGGTTAGAGTTCTACCACTTGAGCCACAGCGCCACTTCTGGCTTTTTTCTTTTTGCTTATGTGGTGCTGAGGAATCGAACCCAGGGCCTCAGGCATGCAAGGCAAGCGCTCTACCACTGAGCCACCTTCCCAGCCCCCTGTGAGTCTCTTCTGTCCAATTAAGCAGTAAAAAGCCAGAAGTGAAGGTGTGACTTAAGTGGTAGAGCACCAGCTTTGAGTGAAAAAGACAAGCCAGAAAGTGAGGCTCTGAATTTAGGTCCCATACTATGTATGTATGTACACACACAAACTATCTTAGAATAGAAGCTTTGGGTGAACTTTTTTTTTGTTGGTCTTGGGGCTTGAACTCTGGGCCTGGGCACTATCCCTGAGCTCTACAGCTCAAAGCTACTGCTCTACTACTTGAGCCACAGTGCCACTCTTGGTTTCCTGGAGGTTAATTAGAGGTAAGAGTCTCAGGGACTTTCCTGCCTGGGCTGGCTTTGAACCTTGACCCTCAGATCTCAGCCTCCTGAGTAGCTAGGATTATAGGCATGAGCTACCAGTGTCCGGCTGGGTGAAATTATTATTATTATTATTTTGGGTCTGGTCGTGGGGCCTGAACTCTGGGCCTGGGTGCTGTCCCTCAGGTCTTCAGCTCAAGGCCAACGCTCTACCACTTGGGCCACAGTGCCACTTCCGGCTTTTTTCTTTATGTGGTGCTGAGGAATCGAACCCAGTGCCTCAGGCATGCAAGGCAAGCGCTCTATCACTGAGCCACCTTCCCAGCCCTGGGTGAAAGTATTAGTGTGGTTAATGTAGCAATAGAAAAAAAAAAATATGTTTCAGTGCTGGGAACGGAACTTAGAATCTTACATTCTAAGCAAACATTCTGCTACTGAGTTATATCCCCAGTCCTCAATAGAGAAGAACTGAATCATGCTTATAAGGAATGGAACAATCAGAAAAACTCATAAGCAGAGATGATCTTCCAACTCACTACAGGATGGGGAAGGGGAAGGAAAAGAAAGTTGATAGAGCCATCCAGGATCAGGAAAATTGGTTAGGAAAGAACAACAAAGCTGAAAAAACAAGGATTAAACAAGGAGACAAAGTTGAAACAAGGAAACTAAATCCAAAGGAAGACACAAAAACAGGCATATAATTGATAAATTGGATTAAAATATCAAAATCTATGAGCCGTGTAGTAAAACACACTGAAAATAAAGAGGTAAAACTAAATATTGTGTCAGAATGTATCAGAAAATGCAAGTGGAGGGCTAGGAAGGTGGCTTAGTGGTAGAGCGCTTGCTTTGCATGCCTGAGGCCCTGGGTTCAATTCCTCAGCACCACATAAGCAAAAAGAAAAAAGCTGGAAGTGGCGCTGTGGCTCAAGTGGTAGAGTGCTAGCCTTGAGCTGAAGAGCTGAGGGACAGTGCCCAAGCCCAGAGTTCAGGCCCCACGTCCGGACCCCCCCCCCAAAAAAAAACAAAGAAAATGCAAGTGGAATGAAAGTAGATCTGATGATACAATTATCAAGTCAAGATCCAAAGCCCAAAGCATTGAAAAGATATAAAAGACAATGCATAATAACGAAGTGCACATTAGGTGAATTAGATAAAATATGTTTTTGTTTTGTTTTTGGGTCCGGTCGTGGGGCCTGAACTCTGGGCCTGGGCGCTGTCCCTCAGCTCTTCAGCTCAAGGCTAGCACTCTACCACTTGAGCCACAGCACCACTTCCGGCTTTTTTCTTTTTGCTTATGTGGTGCTAAGGAATCGAACCCAGGGCCTCATGCATGCAAGGCAAGTGTTCTACCACTGAGCCACCTTCCCAGCCCTAGATAAAATATGTATAAATCATTGCACAAATAACTACAGCAAAAATTTATAGAAATATAATGAAACCTCAAAATGAAGTCAGGCACTGGTAGCTCATGCCTGAAATCCTAGCTACTCAGAAGACTGAGATCTGAAGATAAAAGTTCAAAGCTAGCTCAAGAAGAAAAGTCTGTGAGACTCTTATCTCCAATTAACCAGCAAAAATTCAGAGGTGAAGCTGTGGCTCAAATGGTAGAACACCAGCCTTGAGCAAAATTGCCAAGTCTAAGCTGGGTGCTGGTGACTCACACCTGTAATCCTAACTACTCAGGAAACTGAGATCTGAGGACGGTGGTTCAAAGCCAGCCTAGGCAGTAAAGTCCATGAGACTCTTATCTCTAACCACAAAAAACTGGAAGTGAAGCTGTGACTCAAAATAGTAGAGCACTATTCTTTAGCAAAAATGCTCAGGGACATGCCCAGGCCTTGAGATCAAACCCTAGGACAAAACCCAAAAACCAAAAACCAAAACCAAAACCAAACAAAAACAAAACAAAGAAAAGGAAAAAAAGCCAAGTGAGAACATAAGACCCTGAGTTCAGGTCCTAAATACCTCCCCACCCCCACCCCCAAAAGCCTCAAATCAAAATTTATTCTGAGAATTTTATATCTTTCTTATAATATGATATACCATATTAACAAAAACAATTAAAGTTTAAAAAGAAACTCTAGCTACTTGAGGCAGAGACCTGGGGATCAAGGTTTGAGGCCAGCCCTGGGCATAAAAGTTGGCAAGACTCCATTTCAACCAATGACTGGTTGCATTGCCACAGCCTGACATTGAGAAGCACAAATCAAAAGGATTTCAGCTCAGGCTAGCCCAGGCATAAAGTAAGATCCTTCGTCAAAAATACCAACTTCTTTTTAGGGGGGGGAGGTGTGATTCAAATAGTAGAGTGTCTACCTTGCCAGAGGGAAATTCTGACTTCAACCTCCAGTATCACAGAAAGTGGAGGGAGAACCACATGATTATCTCCATTGATGCAGAAAAGGCTTTTGACAAATACAATACCCATTCTTGTTAAAAGCTCTGGAGAAAATAGGAATAGAAGGAACATTCTTTTTTTGGAAGTTATTTTTGCATATTTATTCATTTATGTGCATTTTGTGAATTTTTTATTGTGAAAATAACATACAGAGGGGTTACAATTACATGAGCAAGGTAATGAGTATATTTCTTATCAAGCATTGTTGCCTCCTCCTTTGGTTCCCCTTCCCTTCCTACCCCCCGCCAAAGTTGTAAAGTTCGTTTTTTGACTTAATGTCTTTTACATACTAACATTCCTTAAAACAATAAAAGCCATATACAATAGACCAACAGCCAATATCATACTAAACGGGGGAAAAAATTAAAACCAATTCCCCTAAAATCAGGAATAAGGCAAGGATGCCTACTCTCTCCATTCCTCTTCAATATAGTCCTGGGATCCTTAACTAGAGCAATAAGGCAAGTAAAGGACAGTAAAGGGATCAGGAAGGAAGAAATTAAACTACCCCTATTTGCAGATGACGTGACCTTATACCTAAACAACCCCCAAAACTACACTCCTAAACTCCTAGAACTTATAAACCACTTCAGCAAAGTAGCAGGATACAAAATTAACCCACAAAAATCAGTTGCCTTTCTGTACACCAACAATGTACAAGCAAAAAGGGAAATTGGGAAAACAATCCCATTAGCAATAACCTCAAAAAAAAAAACCTAGAAATTAACCTAACCAAAGATGTAAAGGACCTATTTAGTGAAAACTACAAAAGTCTAAAGAAAGAAATCAGAGGATACCAGGAAATGGAAGGACCTTCCATGTTCATGGATGGGTAGAATCAGTGTCATGAAAATGGCCATACTGCCTAAATTGATATACAAAATCAATGAAATTCTCATCAAAATCCCAATGATGTCCTTCACCGAAATAGAGAACAACAAAAGACTTAGAATTGCCAAAGCAATTCTAGTCAAAAGAAACAACACAGAAGATATCACAATATGGGGCTGGGAAGGTGGCTCAGTGGTAGAGCACTTGCTTTGCATGCTCGAGGCCCTGGGTTCGATTCCTCAGCACCACATAAGAAAAAAGCCGGAAGTGGCGCTATGGCTCAAGTGGTAGAGCACTAGCCTTAAGCTGAAGAGCTGAGGGACAGCGCCCAGGCCAGGAGTTCAGGCCCCACGACCAGACCCCCCCCCAAAAAAAAAGAAAAAAAAAAGAAGATATCACAATACCAGATTTTAAGCTCTACTATAGAGCCATAATAACAAAAACAGCTTGGTGGGCTGGGAAGATGGCTCAGTGGTAGAGCGCTTGCCTTGCATGCATGAGGCCCTGGGTTGGATTCCCCAGCACCACATAAGCAAAAAGAAAAAAGCCGGAAGTGGTGCTGTGGCTCAAGTGGTAGAGCGCTAGCCTTGAGCTGAAGAGCTGAGGGACAGCGCCCAGGCCCAGAGTTCAGGCCCTACGACCGGACCGCTCCCCCCCCCCCACCAAAACCAAGAAAACAAAAACAGCTTGGTATTGGCATAAAAATAGACCCGAAGACTAATGGAATAGATTAGAAGATCCAGAAATAAAATCACATACTTAAAGTCAGCTCATATTTGACAAAGGAGCCAAAGACATACAGTGGAAGAAATATTGGTTCTGAGAAAAAAGGGTAGCCACATGCAGAAAACTAAAGATGGACCCCAGCCTGTCACCATGCACCAAGATCAACTCAAAATGGATTAAAGACCTCAGCATCAAACCTGAAACTTTGAAATTACTGCAGGACAAATTAGGAGACACACTAGAATTTATAGGCACAGGCAGGAACTTCTTTTTTTTTTTTTTTTTTTTAGGCAGGAACTTCTTGAACAAAGTCCCAGGGTCCAAAAAATTTGGAGAGAGATTTGACAAATGGGACTACCTTAAAAAGTTTCTGCACAGCTAAAGACATATATACCAAACTAGAAAGACTGACAACCAATTGGGAAAAGATATTTACCAGCAATATATCAGACAAAGGCCTAATATCCATTATATATAGGGAACTCAAGAAACTAATCCCTCCCAAACCTAACAAACCAATCATTAGATGGGCAAGGAATATAAAGAGAGACTCCTCAGAAGAAGAGATAAAAATGGCAAAGAAACACATGAGGAAATGTTCATCATCCCTGGCCATAAAGGAAATGCAAATAAAAACAACCCTGAGATACCACCTTACCCCAGTTAGAATGGCACATATCCTAAACTCAGCCAAGACACATGCTGGCAGGGATGAGAAGAAAGAGGAATCCTACTGCACTGCTGGCGGGAATGTAAACTAATGCAACCACTCTGGAAAGCAGTCTGGAGGTTCCTAGAAAGCTAAATATAGACCTTCCCTATGACCCAGCCATACCACTTCTAGGCATCAACCCTGACCAAAAGGAACCAGGATACAGGACAGTTTCACCTCCATATTCATTGCTGCACTGTTCTCAATAGCCAAGATATGGAAACAACCCAGATGCCCCGCTACAAATTAATGGATCAAAAACTTTGGTACCTATATACAATGGAATATTATGCAGCCATTAGAAAGGACAAAATAAGGGCTGGGAAGGTGGCTCAGTGGTAGAGTGCTTGCCTTGCATGCCTGAGGCCTTGGGTTCGATTCCTCAGCACCACACAAGCAAAAAGAAAAAAAGCCAGAAGTGGTGCTGTGGCTCAAGTGGTAGAGCGCTAGCCTTGAGCTGAAGAGCTGAGGGACAGCACCCAGGCCCAGAGTTCAGGCCCCATGACTGGACCCCAAAAAAAAAAAAAAAGAAAGGACAAAATAATGGTATTTGTAGGGAAATGGATGGAATTAGAATAAATCATGTTGAGCAAGGTAAACAAAGATCAGTGAGACAAACAGCACATGGTCTCCCTGATATGCAGATGTTAAATTCAAACTGTGAGGAGATATAACAAAGTAAACAGGGCTCAAGAAACAAAGGATCTCTTGTGTTTGTTTTTTTTTTGGGGGGGGGGTCCGGTCATGGGGCCTGAACTCTGGGCCTGGGTGCTGTCCCTCAGCTCTTCAGCTCAAGGCTAGCGCTCTACCACTTGAGCCACAGCGCCACTTCCAGCTTTCTTCTTTTTGCTTATGTGGTGCTGAGGAATCGAACCCAGGGCCTCAGGCATGCAAGGCAAGCGCTCTACCACTGAGCCACCTTCCCAACCCCAAAGGACCTCTTCTTAATTTGTTGTATCATTTTTAGATGGCTCCATACTCTTGACCTCATATACATGGTATATTATGTACACATCTGAGGGAAGCTAGGAGGGTACAGAATCAGAGGGAAATGGAAACAAGGGGGAAAATACAACAGAAGGGTCCATTAGGAGGGTGAACATTGATGAAAATGAACTGAGCAACTCAAGGGAAGCTATGGAAAGAGAAAAAAGAGGAACAGCTTATTCTAAGCAGAAGGAAAGAAATGTACATATCACCTGATTTGGAAAAAATAGCTGTAGTGTCAAAGTTTGTAAAGTCCACAAGCTTTCTAGACCATGATAATGACAGTGCACCTCGTGAAGGTTAAAATGTGTTTGTGAGTTTAACTAAGTATCACTATCCCACAATATTGCGCATTTTGTGAAATTTATGCAATCACTTAATCTCAATAAAGAAAAAAAAGTGTGGGGCTGGGAAGGTGGCTCAGTGGTAGAATGCTTGCCTTGCATGCATGAGGCCCTGGGTTCGATTCCTCAGCACCAGATAAACAGAAAAAAAAAAGCCAGGGGCTGGGAAGGAGGCTCAGTGGTAGAGCACTTGCCTTGCACGCTCGAGGCCCTGGGTTTGATTCCTCAGCACCACATTAGAAAAAAGCCAGAAGTGGTGCTGTGGCTCAAGTGGTAGAGTGCTAGCCTTGAGCTGAAGAGCTGAGGGACAGCACTCAGGCCCAGAGTTCAGGCCCCACGACCGGACCAAAAAAAAAAAAAAGCCAGAAGTGGCACTGTGGCTCAAGTGGTAGAGCGCTAGCCTTGAGCTGAAGAGCTGAGGGACAGCAGCCAGGCCCAGAGTTCAGACCCCTCGACTGACAAAAAAAGCAAAGAAAAGAAAGAAAGAAAAGAAAAAAAAGTGGAGTGGCTGGAAGGAGCAAAGCATGGTAGCACACATTTACAATCCTAGTGCTAGGGAGATTGGGTTAAGAAGATTGTGATTTTGAGGCTAACCTGGGATACAGAGTGTTAGATTATTTGGACTTTGCAAGAAAACCACGCAGATATACAGGTACAGAGAACAAAGAAAGATTTATTGCCAGGAGAAGGGGCCGGCAAGACCCCTTCTCACAAGGGAGAAGTGAGAAGCACCAGCTATTGTCTGAGGGGACCTATATAAGCTAGGAGGTCTAGGAGGGGCTAGAGGGGCTAGCAGACAGAGACCCTGGTGTGGACGTGTGGGCGGGGGGGGGGGGGGGTCATCATGGCAGACTAGGATTTATGGCTGCTGTCCAAATAGTAGATAAGGGATCCTGCAGCTACCCAGACCTGAAGGTTACTCTAAGGGGCTCTTGTTGCCTTATATGGTGGTAGCTGCCCCACAGAAGTGCCATCTCAAGCTAAAGGGGGCTGGAGGCTGATTATTTACTGCCTTTACTAAATGGGCCTAGTGTTGCCTAGGAAGTATGCTAAGCTGTGGAGAGGGGAAGGAGCATACTAAGCTATGGGAAGGGAGCTCTCTGGGCTAACACAGAGAGAGTTGAAGGTCAGCATGGTCTATATGGCAAGACCCTGCTTTAAAAAGAGTTTAAAAAAAGCTAAAAAAGATGAAAATCATAATGTGCCATACCCGGCATAAAATTTTTTATCTTAAAGGAAACAATATAGTTTCAATCTTTCATTAATTTTGAAGCCAATGGACTCGTTCTTAGCAAGTCTGTTTTTCAACTTTTTTGTTTTACTCTACTCCTCAAATAACTACTATGGTCAGCCTTGCTGGCTTGGGGTAGAACTCCCAGGTAGAGTACTTGCCTAATGCACAGGAGATCCTGGGTTTCACCCTCAGCACCTTAAAAAATTAGCCTTGCCTGAAAAGAATAAGAGAAAACATCAAAGAACAACAGTCATGTGATCTCTTTCATTACCTGGTGAACTATGGACATTGAAACTACATCAAAAGTTTGATTACATTAAGAGTGCTTGCTTTGAGTTGAACAGCTAAGGACAGTGTCCAGGCTCAGAGTTCAAGCCCCACGACTGACAAAAAAAAAAGAACAACAACAGAAGTTTGATTACTTAAAAATTAATGACCAGCAGGCATCTGTAGCTCACACTTAGAATTCTAGCTACTCAGGAGACTGTGATCCAAAGGATCATAGTTTGATGCCAGCCTGGGCAGAAAAGTTAATGAGACACCATCTCCAAAATAACCAGAAGAAAGCAAGACTAGAAGTGTGGCTCAAGTGGTTGGGCACCAGCTGAGTGAGGGAAAAAGCCAAGTTCAAACTTCAGTACAAAAAAGAAAGAAAGAAAGAAAAAGAAAGAAAGAAAGAAAAAAAGAAAGAAAGAAAGAAAGAAAGAAAGAAAGAAAGAGGAGAGAAAGAGAGAAAGAGAGAAAGAGGGAGGGAGGGAGGGAGAGAGGGAGGGAGGGAGGGAGGGAGGGAGGGAGGAAGGAAGGAAGGAAGGAAGGAAGGAAGGAAGGAAGGAAGGAAGGAAGGAAGGAGGAAGGAAGGAAGGAAGGGAGGGAGGGAGGAAGGGAGGAGGGGCGAGCAGGGGGGAGGTAGGGAAGGAGAGAGGGAGGGGGAAGAGAGGGGCTGGGAAGGTGGCTCAGTGGTAGAGTGTTTGCCTTGCATGCATGAAGCCCTGTGTTCGATTCCTCAGCACCATATAAACAGAAAAAGCTGGAAGTGTTGCTATGGCTCAAGTAGTAGAGTACTAGCCTTGAACTGAAGAGCTGAGGGACAGTGCCCAGAATTCAAGCCCCATGACTGACAAAAAATAAAAAGAAAGGAAAGAAGGATGGAAAGAAGGAAGGAAGGAAGGAAGGAAGGAAGGAAGGAAGGAAGGAAGGAAGGAAGGAAGGAAGGAAAGGAGGAAACCATATACTGTGACACTTGGGAGGCAGAGATCAGAAGGACAGTGTGTTCCTGTAATCTCATCTACTCAGGAGGTGGAACTTGAGAAAACTGCAGTTCAAGATCTTAGCAAAAATTATCAAGACCTCCAACTCAATCAATAAGCTGGCATGATGCTGTGTACCTGTGGTCCTAGCCATGTGAGAGCTTACACTGTACATAGGAGGATAACCTGGTCTGAGAAGACCCCAGATAAAAACTTAAGCCCAGTGCTAGTGGCTGACGCCCATAATCCTTAGGAGGCTGAGATCTGAGGATCACAATTCAAAGCCAGCCCAAGCAGAAGTCCCCTTAAAACTCTTATCTCCAGTAAACTACTCAAATAAGCCAGAAGTGGCACTGTGGCTCAAGTGATAGAGCTCTAGCCTTGAGCACAAATAGAACCAGGCCCTGAGTTCAAGCTCTAGGACTGGCAAAAAACAAAATCAAATACAAAAAACCTTGCGACTCTCCTGAAAAATAACTAAAGCAGTTAGACATCAGTGGCTCACTTCTGTAATCCTAGCTACTCAGGAGGCTGATATCTGAGGATCATGGTTCAAAGTCATCCTGGAAAGGAAATTCCTGGAGACTCATCTCTAATTAATTGCCAAAATCTAGAAGTAGAGCTGTAGCTCAAGTGGTAGAGTGCTAGCCTTGAACAACAACGAAAATAAAATAAAACCTCAGGAATAGCACTCAGGTCCACAGCTCAGGCCCCACAACACCACCACACAAATAATAATAATAATAATAATAATAATAATAATAATAATAATAACTGAAGTAAAAGGGGTAGGGATGTAGCTTAAGTAGCAGAACTCTTGCCTAGAAAGCATGAGACCCTAAGTTCAAACCCCAGTACACACACACACACACACACACACACACACACACACACACACAGCATATACCACACAAGAACTAATGCCTGATCAATGGAACTTGATTTTCTACAGGAGGAATGAATAATTCTTTAAAACAAAACCATCATGTAGCTGGTTAAGGGAGGCACACACCTCCTAGCTACCCAGGAGGCTGAGATCTGAAGTCACAGTTTGAAGCCAGTCAGAACAGGAAAGTCCATGAGACTCATTTCTCCAATAAACTACTCAGAAAAAGCCAGAAGTGGGAAGAATCTCAGGGATGGTGCCTGGGACCTGAGTTGAAGCCCCAGAACTGGCACATAAAAATGGTCAAGCAAGCCAGGCACTGGTAGTTCACACCTGTAATCCTAGCTACACCAGAGAATGACCAGCTTGGTAAGGAAAGTCTATGAGACTATCGCCAATGAAACCCCCTAAAGCAGGAAGTGGTGTTGTGGTTCAAGTGGTAGAGTGCTAGCCTTGAGTGATAACATTAAGGGACAGTAAGCCCCCAGGCCTTGGGTTCAATCTCTAGTACCTGCCAAAAAGAAAAGAAACCAGCAAGATCCATATTATGAATACATAGCAGGGGAAATGTACCATAAACACTGAAATGACACCAGAAATGCTAGTATGATTTAATATTTATAAGTCAATATAACTTATTACAGATATATTTCAGAAAAATTGAACCACAGCTCCATTTCCAGCTTTTTGGTGGTTAATTGAAGATTAGAGTCTCACAGACTTTCTGCCTGGACTGGCTTCGAACCTTGATCCTCAGATCTCAACCTCCTGAGTAGCTAGGATTACTAGCATGGCCTCTATTCCATGTTTTACTTTACATTATTTTGAATGTGTTTTCTCAATATCTTCCAATTTTCTTCAATGGTAGCAATGTCTCATATTTAGCAACATCCAATTCAGCAGCCAGTAGCCAAATGTGGCTTCTGAGCTCTTGAAATAGAGCTAAGTGAGTAATAACAAATTTTTATAGTACTGGAAATGGAACCCAGGGGTAACATTGGAACCCACTCTAACACTGGGCTAAATTCCCATCGCTGAATTTTAAATGCTCTTTACCTTAAGTTTATTTTTTGTTTGTTTGTTTGTTTTTGGGTCCAGTCGTGGGGCCTGAACTCTGGGCCTGGGCACTATCCCTCAGCTCTTCAGCTCAAGGTTAGAGCTCTACCACCTGAGCCACAGTGCCACTTCCGGCTTTTTTTCTTTTTGCTTATGTGGTGCTGAGGAATCGAACCCAGGGCCTCAGGCATACAAGGCAAGCACTCTACCACTGAGCCACCTTCCCAGCCCTTACCTTAAGTTTAAATAGCACATAAGCATTGAGTCACATGTGACACCCGGAACTATTACTCAACTGAGCAGCAGCCCACCAAAGATCCATGTGACAGATCCATAGGCTTAGAGCCTGGCCCTGTCCTAGAGTTACGTAGGTTGGGCACTGCTGCCACCCCCACTCTTGCCTCAGAGCCATCACTGCCAATACTCCCAAACTGAATCATAGCTATTCCTGCCCCTGTCAATGAACTGGCACATCCTTCCCCTTAGATGTCATGTGTCTCCAGGGCCATGTGGAAGTATATACAGATTCTGGTCCTTGACTATTTCAGTAATGCTCTAGCCCTTTGAGTATGATTTGAAAAATAATCAAACACAAGTTTATGGTACAGACAATTTTTGCCCATTTTTTGTCAGTCGTGGGGCTTGAACTCTGGGCCTGGATGATTTCCCTCAGCTCTTCAACTCAAGGTGAGTGCTCTACCACTTGAGCCACAGCACCACTGCCAGTTTTTTGGTAGTTTATTGGAGATAAGAGTCTCACAGACTTTCCTGCCCAGGCTGGCTTTGAACCTTGATCCTCAGATAACGGTCTCCTGAGTAGCCATCAGTGCCTAGCCAATTTTTGCTTTTTACAGATATGGAAAGTGTGGAAAGAGGCCAAACCTAGGAAGTTAATAGGTTCTAAATTGAAATGGGTATGTGAAACACCAATGGAAATGATAAACTAGGTTAACTCCAATAAGGGCAGATCCCTACTGACACTTCAATGAGCAGCATTAACAACAACCCAGTTGCAACACCTGTTAGTTATCTATTATCACAATAAGAATAACCTCAAGGGATTCAATCAATGTGTTCAAACAGGACAAGCTAGGGAATGACATGGAACCTAGCAAAGCTGTTTCATTAAATATAGCTAAGCAAGTTGAAGCCATGTCAAAACTGTATATGCTTCATGCAGTGATACTAAAATGAGGAAGAGGATGGAAGAATAACAATGATTTCAGGGAGAAATAATGAAGCTATCAGAAGTAAAAAGACATCTGAAAGATGAAGTCCTAAGGCTCAGGTAGGGACTTAGATTTCGATAAACCTGGATCAACCTCAACTATGACCTTCAGATACAACATCCTCTTCCTTCTCTTCTGTTATTACAATAATTTTCATTGGCTTCTTTCATCTGAGTCCTCCTCTCCTTCCTTCCCTTTCTTCTTTTCTTTCTCTCTTTTTTTTCTTCTGATTCTGGGGCTCCAACTCACAGCCTCACGCTCTCATTTGGCTGTTTCAATCAAGGTTGGCACTCTACTGCGTGAGTAACACCTTCACTTTCAGCTTTTTGGTAGTTAATTAGACATAAGAGTCACAGACTTTTCTGCCCAGGCTGGATCTGAATTCTCAGGTCTTAGCTTCCTAAGTAGATAGATAGGATTACAGGTGTAAGCCACCACCAGCCCCAAGCAGCTCCAGCTTCCCTGCTCAAGAATCTTACTGCTTAAGTCATATTGTCAGTCTTGCTTTTTGGCTGTGAGATGGGAATGTCAGGGGCTTTTTCCCTGGAGCTGGCTTCAAATTATGATCAAGTAGGTCTCAAGTCTCCTGAGTAGCTAGGATTACAGTCATGAGCCACAGGTACCCTGCTTAATAGATAGATACAAGATGTAATTATCAAAATAATTACTTTTCTTGGTATGACCATAGGCTGGCTTGGAAATTGCTATGTAACATGCTCAGGCTGGCCCTGAGCTAGGACTCTCCAACTTCAATGTCTCCAATGCAAGAATTACAGCTGCGTGCCACTGTATTTCACTATAAAATAGGTACTGTCTTCCTTTACTAGCACTAAGCAAATGGAATCAGCTTTGAACTGCGATCCTCAGATCTCAGCCTGAATAGCTAGGATTACAGGCTCTTGCCACTCACAACCAACTTTCTGTTAGTTTTGTGATGCCTAAAGATTTCTGTGATGGGAGCAGTCTCACAATTGCAATCAAAGTTCTTTCCTAATAGATTTGTTTTTAATTTGATACAACAAAATCAAAACATCTTGTATCACATACCAAACATGATAAAATTTCAACTAAAGGTTTAACTAGAAAAATTTAAAAACACTGAAATAAGTGTTAATTTTATGGTGTATTTTGCCAGGCCTGGGACTTGAACTCAGGGCCTAGGTGCTATCTATCCCTGAGCCTCTCTGTGCTCAAGGTTGGTGCTTTACAACTTGACCCACAATGCCATTTTTGGCTTCTTTTGAGTAGTTTATTGGAGATAAGAGTCTCATGGACTTTCCTGTCCCAGCTGGCTTCGAACGGTGATCCTCAGATCTCAGCCTCCTGAGTAGCTAGGATTACAGGTGTGTACCACGGACGCCCAGCTAATTTTATCTTTTCAGTATAGAATAAAATCCTGTTCTTTCCCTAATTTACTGGAGACACAGCACAACATTCGAAATTAAAAGTTCCCATTTCTTTTGCCAGTTCTACAATAAGCCTTGTAAATAATCCAGGGGCCATAGGCGGTGTTTGGGGGATGGGGGTGGAGGTGGGGTAGGTTACAAAGTAGTCCTTGAAGCCTTGTGCCAGTGGCTCACACCTGTAATCCTAGCTACTCAGGAGGCTGAGATCTTAAGATTGTGGTTCAAAGCCAGCCCAGACAGGAAAGCCTGTGAGGCTCTTATCTCCAATTAACCACCAGAAAACGCAAAGTGGCGCTGTGGCTCAAGTGGTAGAGTGCCTGGCCTTAAGCACAAAGAGGCACGGGCATAGGGCCCAGGCCCAGAGTTCAAGCCCCAGGACCAGCAAAAAGAAAAAAAAAAGTCCTTGAAACCCGACCTTAATGCACGTCAAACAAGTCCCAACAAATACAGTCAATCCCAACTTAGATTTTGAGACCTTTTTTCCTGCACTGCCCCTGAGCTCTTCAGCTCAAGGCTAGTGATCTACCACTTGAACCAGAGCACCACTTCCACCTTTTTCTGCTTATGTGGTGCTGAGGAATCGAACCCAGGGCCTCAAGCATGCAACGCAAGCGCTCTACCACTGAGCCACCTTCCCAGCCAGGCTGCCAACAGCATGAGAAAAGCACAAAGTGGAGTTACAAAGTGAGCAGAGGCTCTCCACCACTTGGTTTATCTAGCCACAATACCGCGCACTGACTCTCACTTTCAGTAACGACATCACAACTCTAGGCGTCGAATCACAACTCTCCGAACCGAACTCTCCCAAGCCCGCAGTCTAATTTCCCGCGGCTGGTGACTTCCGCTTCCTGTCCCGTAATCCTTATAATCCTCCCGCCCGCCCCTCCTCCCCTACCCGGGCAAAGGCGCTGGTTCCAGGTCCATCGAGACGCTTGGCGTTTTCGGCGGCCTGCCATCCCTTCCCGTGGGCTGAGTCGGAGGTTCCAATAGAGACGTTGCCAGGTGGGCTCATTAAGAGTCCCCTCGGGAGCGGCGGCCATGGAAGGGACTGAGGGAGAGTCGCGGCTTCTCGCGAAGGCGCGCCGCTGGGAGGGGGCGGGCTGGAACCGAGGATGGTGGGAAAGCTGCCGTGTCCCGCGGAGAAGCGCGGCCATTAGAGAACTAAGGGAACGGAAGGGTTTGAGGGAGGGTAGCCGCGTTCTGTGGAGGAGCGCGGCTGACAATGGCTCCAGAGAAGCAGGTCCGGTCGTAGACATTTGGGGGCACAGGGGTTATTTGACCCTGAAGCCTTGAGCCCCGGTCACCGGCGCTTCAGAGGTCACTTCCCGCGGCAGCGGCGGACGGAGGCCAGCCTTGTGGTGAGGTCGGTGGGCGGCCTTGGCGCCTCAGGAAGACCACTGGGGATGGGGGGAGGGGCGGGGACAGCGGGGTCCGTGGTCGAAAGACTCAGGCACCCAAGATGGCGGCTCCAGTAGAGTCTGCCTAGGGACCAGCCATGTTCCTTGCCTGGCAAAGTAATGGAAGAAAATTGGAAAGCCCGCCTTTCCTCTGACCCGCACACGTACACGCGCTCGCAGTGTGAGTGCACTTGGTGTCTTGGGCAAGCGTCTGCTTCTGCGCTGGCACTGTCACTGAGCGTGCGCAGCTCTAGTCCAAAACCACGAAGCTCCCTCCAAGCAGTTTCCCAACTTGAAGCTCATAGTGTGTGTGGATTTGTTTGTTTGTTTGTTTGGAGTGGGGCTTGAATTAAAGGCCTCGAGCTCTCATGTCTCCTTTTCCGTTCATTGCTGGTGCTCTTCCATTTGAATCACACCTGCACTTCCTGTTTCTTACTGGTTAATTGGAGATGAGTCTTAACTGTTTCTTCAGCTGCCTTCGAATTGTGATCCCCAGATCCCAGCCACCTGAGTCGCTGGGATTGCAGGCCTGAGCCACCGGTGCCAGGCTCAGTACTTGTTTTTTAGTCAGTCGTGGGACTTGAACTCTGGGCTTGTGCGTTGCCCCCCAGCTCTTTAGCTCAAAGCAAGCACTCTACCACAGCGCCACTTCCTGTTTTCTGGTGGGTTATTGGAGATACGAATCTCACGAAATTTCTTGCCAGGGCTGGCTTTGAACCACAGATCTCAACCTCCTGAATAGCTAGGATTACGGGAGTGAGCCACCAGTGCCCTGCTAGGCCCAGTATTTTTAAAAGGCAAATTTGGGACCAGTTAAGCATTGAAAAGGGATTATTATGGAGCTGTTTGGAGCATGCTTTGCTCTGTATGGTGAAGAGCTTCTCCAAGGTCGCTTGGGGGAGATGTACAGTGAAGTTTGTGGGATGGAGTGATAGGAACCCTGCCACCCTAGGGTTACTGATATAGGCTCTTCAAGGAAAATGATGGAGTGTGTATAAAGTGATAAGAACATGGCTATCAATGTATGAATGGCCTGTGAGGTATGAAATTGAGTTTATTGTGTGAGTAGTGATGGAGGTATATTAAGTAAGATCTTGAGGTCCATGTTAGGAGGGCTGCTTCTTTTTGCTGTTACTGGAGTTTGAAGTCAGCCTTTTCCTGGGTGCAACTGGTGATCTACCACTTGAGTCACGCTTCCATTGTGGCAGATTGCTAATTAATTGGAAGTGAAATGCTATACACTTTACTACCTGTCTTGGACTGGCTTACAACTTTTATCCCCCAGGTGCCAGCTTCCTGAGTAGGTAATGAGCCAAAGATGCACTGCTACTGGTCCTTCCTTCCTTCCTTTTTCTTTCTTTCTCTTTCTTTTTCTTTCTTTTTGCTTGAATTCTGGGCCTGGGTGATATCCCTGAGCTCTTCAGCACTCTACCACTTGAGCCACAGTGCCGCTTCCAGTTTTCTGGTGGTTACTGGGAGATATTAGTGTCATGGGCTTTGCTTCCTGGGCTGGCTTTGAACCGCAATCCTCAGATCTCAGCCTCCTGAGTAGCTAGGGTTACAGGTGTGAGCCACTGATGCCTGGCTTTACTTCTGATATGAGTTTATTTCAAAACATACTTTTAAATGGGGCACAGGTGGCTTACCCCTGTAATCTTAGCTACTCAGGTGTATGAGATCTGAGGATTGAAGTTCAAAGCCATTCTAGACAGGAATGTCTTTGAGACATCAATTCCAATTAACCAGCAAAAAAGCCAGAAATGGAGCTGTTGCTCATTGGGAGAGCACTAGCCTTGAGCAAGAAAGCTTAGGGACAGCACTATGCCCTGAGTTCAAGCACAGGACCAACACACACCCTATTTTTAAAGCTGGGGATGTGGCCCCAGTTATAGAGTGCTTGCCTGGGGAGTACCAGGACCTAAATTTCAAATTCCAGTATTTCCCTGCCCCCCCCAAAAAACAACTACCTTTTGACTTAAACTTACTGTGTTTTTGCTTTGCCATTAGTATATGCCCTTCATTATCTTTTGTTGTTGTTGGTCATGGGGCTTGAACTCTCGATCTGAGCTCTTCAGCTCAAGGTGAGTGCTCTACCACTTGAGCCATAGCCCTACTTTTGGTTTTCAGGTGGTCCATTGGAGATGTGTCTCATGGACTTTCCTGCTCTGGCTGGCTTTGAACTGTGGTTCTCAGATCTCAGCTTCCTGAGTAGCTAGGATTAGAGGCACGAGCCACTGGTGCCTGTCTAAAAATCATACATTTCTGTAAATGGTAAAGCTGGAATTTGAACCCAGATGGTCAGGTTTTGGACCCCAAGACTTATATCTATATTATTCAAGTAGTAACAAGGACTGCTATCCACTACCCAATACCTTTCCTCTAGATCCAGGTTGGCAGAAGTCATGACTTATGCCACTTTTTAAATTTTTTGTTAGTGTGGGGCTTGAACTCGGGGCTTGGGTGCTGTCTCTGAGTTCTTTTTGCTCTCTCCAGACTTTTGCTAGACCTGGATCAAGCCATGATTCTCCAGATCTCAGCCTCCAGAGTAGCTAGGATGATAGGTGTGAGCCACTGGCAACTATCTGTCTGTCTGTTTCCCTCTCCCTCTCCCTCTCCATATATATATATATATATATATATATATATATATATATATGTATATATATATAATTTTTATTAAATATTAGTACAAAGAGGTTACAATTGCATAAGTCAGGTCAGGAGTATAATGCTGCTTGGTTAATGTCACTTCTTCCATCCTCCCCATTTTCCCTCTCCTATTCTTACCCTCAAGTTACATAGTCCAGTTTTTACATAATGTGCATTGAATATAATGACTGTATTTGCTTACGCTTCATCCCTCCATGTGCCCCTCCCCAATTTAACTTTTCCCCAAAGCATATTTTTCACTTCCTGGTATTCCTTTTGATAAACAGTACACTACTTGTTCAGAGGCATTAATTTTGGATGTCTTTCCTATGTATACCATCAGTTTGTGCATTAAACTTGGTATATCTTATCACACATACTCATATTTTAGATCTAGTATCCACATGTGAGAGAAACACTCTCTCTCTGAGACTAACTTACTTCATTTAACCTGATTTTTTCTATGTCTTAACATTTCCCTGCAAATGGCATAATAATCTCTCTGATGAATGAATAAAATTCCATTGTATATGTGCCACATTTCTTGATCCACTTATCCAATGTAGGGCATCTGGGCTATTTCTATAACTTAGCTTTTGTGGATAGTGCAGTAGCAAACACAGATGTGTAAGTATCTTTACTATATCCTGGCTTGTAATGCTTTGGGTAGATGCCTGAGAGTGGTATGGATAGATCATACTGTAGTGCTATGTTTAGTTTTCTGAAGAATCTTCAAACCTCCTTCCAGAGTCGTAGTACTAGTTTCCATTCCCACCAAAAGTGTAATAGGGTTCCTTTTACCCCACATCCCCACCAGTATTCTCAGTGTTGGCCAGTCTTACTGAGGTGAGGTGGAATCTCAATATTGTTTTAATTTATTTCCTTCATGACCAGGGGTGTTGAACATTTTCTCAAGTATTTATTGGCTGCTCTTACTTCTGAGAAGTCTAACTCCTTTGCCTATTTATTGACTGGGTTATTAATTTTTGGGGGGGGTTTAGTTTCCTGAGTTCCTTGTGTATATTAGGCTCCAATAGGATTTATAGCTGGTGAAGATCTTCTCCCAGTCTATTGGCTATCTTTTTAGTTTATTAACTACATCCTTTGCTAAGAAGAAACTTTAGTTTGATGTAATCCCATTTGTCAAATGTCTTATTTGCTGAGTCCCTGTAATTCCCAATATTTTTTCCATTGTAATTTACTCTATTTAAGAGAAAAACTAGAAAAATTGACCATCTACATGTACATGACTACACAAATGGCAGCATATCTGAACAACAGAATACCATTCAGAGAGAAAACTGATCTGTTGATAATATATATAATATATATATCACCACTGCATAGATGACATACAGGATGAACCTGAAAAATTACATTGCTTATAAAAAGGAAAATATTGCTATACTGTCATTTTTAACATTCTGAGTAAGTATAAATTATATATTTAAATCATCTCTAGATAACTTATAATGCTTAATTCAATGTAAATAAATACTACCTAAGTAGTTATTGTACTATATTGTTTTGAAACTAATGACAAAATCCTGTATTGGCTCAAATTTTTTTGAATATTTTCAGTGCACAATTGGCTGAATCTGTGGATAGAGGACCTATAGTTATAGAAGGACAATGTACGTCATTCCCTTATATAATAAGATGCATACTACATTCTATTTATCTATTAATTAGTAAAAGGACATTTGAAGTTTGTCCACTATTACCTATTCTGAGTAATGCTGCTTTCAACATTCCTCTATTAGTCTATTTACTTTATTGTTATTATATAGGTGGTATACAGAGGGGTTACATTCACATGCATTAGGTAATAAGTACATTTCCTTTTATACAGTGTTGGTTCCTTCATTCTATCCCATTCCCCCCTTCCCATCTCCACTCACAAATTGTATGGTTCACTTTCATCAATGTCTAGTGCGCTCCACTGATTCACTTTTGACACTTCTGTATTAATTTTGTATAAATTTACATTTTCTCTTGGGTGGATACTCAAATGAAATTGTTGGTGTAGGGTGTGAGAGAATTTTACTTCTTAAGTTTCTATTTTTTTGGAGTGGGTGGAGCTAGTAATGACAAATTGTCAACACAGATTAACAGGAGAAAAGATTAAAAATTTAATGAGTTTAAGAGGATGCAGCACCAGGCACTGGTGGATCATGCCTGTACTCCTAGCTACTCGGGAGACTGAGATCTGAGGATTATGGTTAAAAGTCAGCCCTAGCAAGAAAGTACTTGAGACTCATGTCTAACCACAAAAAGCCTGAAATAGAGCTATGGCTCAAGTGGTAGAACTCTAGCCTTGAGCAAAAAAGCTCAGGCATTCACCCAGGCCCTGAATTCAAACCCCAGGACCAACACACAAATAAGATACAGGGGCTAGGCATGACCTGAAAACCAGGCATGGTGGTGTATGCCTGTAATCCCAGCAATTAGGAGACTGAGGAGGAACATGGCTTTATGAGCAGCCTGGGCTACATTGCAAAACCCTTTCTCAAATTTAAAGAAATGAAGACCTGCATTGGGAATGTGGCTTTGTGGTAGAGTACTTGGCTAGTATGCATGAGGCACTGGGTTCTATCCCCAGTGTGGAAGAAAGGGGGTAGGGAGAGGAGAAGAAGGGGAAGAAGTGGAGAGAGAAACCAAAGAAGTAGTCAAATCTTCTTGAGATTTTTTTCCCCTCTTTTTCTCCTTCTACATACCAGACTGGAAAATAATATTTGTGAAAAAGCACTAAATTATGTAGATAGACTTGGAAGATAAAAATTATGTTATAATATAGTTGATAAGAATGCTGCTTTCCTTTTGATATTGAAAAGATGCCAGCAATTTATGTTGATTCCAATTTGTTACACCCTCACTTAACATTTGTTCTCTTTATTTTATTCTTGTCATCCCAATAGGCAGGAAATGATGCTTACTAGTTTTTTGTTTTGTTTTACAGTTCTGTGGATGGAATCCAGGGCCTCATATATGGTAAGCAAGTGCTCTAATTGTAGGCTACAACCCCAACTTTCATTATAGTTTTTATTTGCATTACTCTAATACTGATGTTTGAGCATCTTTTCATGTATTTAATGGCCATTTGTATATGGTCTTCAGAGAAATACATATTCTAATTAATTAATTTTTCTGTCGGTTGCAGGGCCTGAACTCTGGGCCTGAGCACTGTCCCTTAGCTCTTCTGCTAGTACTCTACCACTTGAGCCACAGTGCCACTTCCAGCTTTTTCTGCTTATGTGGTGCTGAGGAATCGAACCCAGGGCCTCATGCATGCAAGGCAAGCACTCTACCACTGAGCCACCTTCCCAACCCCTATTAATTTAGTTTTGTTTTGGGGGGGGGGGCTCTGGTCGTGGGGCCTGAACTCTGGGCCTGGGCGCTGTCCCTCAGGTCTTTAGCTCAAGGCTAGCACTCTACCACTTGAGCCACAGTGCCACTTTCCGGCTTTTTTCTTTTTGCTTATGTGGTGCTGAGGAATTGAACCCAGGGCCTCATGTGTGCAAGGCAAGTGCTCTACCACTGAGCCACCTTCCCAGCCCTTAATTTAGTTTTTGTTTCAGTCCTGGGCCTTGAACTCAGGGGCTAGATGCTGTCCCTGAGCTTTTTTTTTCTCTCAAAGCTAGTGAGAGCCACAACCCCAACTGCTGATTTTTGATGGTTAATTGGTCTTTCATGCTCAGCACCAGTGGCTCCCACCTGTAATCCTAACTACTCAGGAGGCTGAGATCTGAGGCTCACAGTTCAAAGCCA
The DNA here is from genome assembly GCF_024711535.1 of Dipodomys merriami. NCBI lineage: Eukaryota > Metazoa > Chordata > Mammalia > Rodentia > Heteromyidae > Dipodomys > Dipodomys merriami. Next base: position 85,967,387 of record NW_027204492.1, read on the forward strand.
ACCCAGGCAGGAAACTCCATGAGACTTATCTCCAATAAACTACTCAGAAAAGTTGCAAGTGGCACTGTGGATCATCAAGTGGTAGAGCGTTCATCTGAGCAAAAGAAACTCAGGGACAATGCCCAGGCCCAGAATTCTAGCCCCAGGACTGGCAGAAAAAGAAGTCTTTCAGGCTTTCCTGGCAGAGCTGGCTTTGAACTGTGATCCTCAGATCTCAGCCTCTGGAGTAGCTAGGATTATAGGTGTGAGCCACCAGTACCTGTCTACATATTTATTTCCTTATTTATTAAACTGATAACAAAGCTTGAACTCAGAGCCTTCGGCTCTTGTTTAGCTTTTTCTATCACAACTGATACTCTACTAGTTGAGCCACACTTCCGGTCCAGTGTTTGCTGTTTAATTGGAAATGATGTCTCTTGGAATTTTCTGCCCAGTTTGCCTTCAAATGGATCCTTCAGATCTCAGTCTCCTGAATAGCTAGGATTGCATATATAAGCCACTGGCATTAAGCCATTTTTGTGTGTATGTGCCAGTCTTGTGGCTTGAACTCAGGGCCTAGGTGTTGTCTTTTTCTTTTTTCTGAAGAATAGTGCTACAGCTCCACTTCTGGCTTTTTTAGTACTTTATTAGAGATAGATCTCATGGACTTTTCTACCCAGCTGGCTTTAAACTGTGATCCTCAAATCTCAACCTCCAGAATAGCTAGGATTACAGATGTGAGCCATGGGTGCCTGGCTATTTTAGTTTTTGAGACATGGTCTCATTTTATAGCCTTAGGCTGGCCTGGAACTTGCTCTGTAGATTAACCTGGATGTAAGTCCCTTATCAGATATAAGATTTGCATACAATTTTTCTCATTCTGTATATTTTTCATCTTTTAATTATATATATATATTTATATTTCAGTATGTTCCTATAGTTTGTGATTTTTTTTTTTTTTGGCCTGTCCTGGGGCTTGAATTCAGGGCCTGGATGCTGTCCCTGAGCTTCTTTTGCTCAAGGCTATCGCTCTACCACTTGAGCCACAGCTCTACTTCTGGCTTCTTCTGAGTAGTTTATTTATTTATCATTTTTTGTCAGTCATGGGGCTTGAACTCTGGCCCTGGGCACTATCCTGAGCTCTTCAGCTCAAGGCGAGTGCTCTACCACTTGAGCCATAGTGTACTTCCTGCCTTTTCTGTTTATGTGGTACTTAGGAATTGAACCCAGGGCTTCACACACACTAGGCAAGCACTCTACCACTAAGCCACATTCCAAGCCCCCTGAGTATTTTGATTGGAAATAAGAATCTCATAGCGTTTCCTGCCTGGGCTGGCTTGAAACCATGGTCCTCAGATCTCAGCCTACTGAGTAGCTAGGATTACAAGTGTGAACTACTGGCACCCAACTTAGTTTGTTATGTTTAAAATAATTTTATTGTTACTATTAATATGGTGTACAGAGGAGCTACCATTTCATAAGTCAGGTAATTTGTGTTTTTTATTGTAAATTATTCCTAAATTGACACAGAGAGGCCTTTTCGATGTCAGTAGCTTGATGGCTTTTCTCCTACCTATGCCTCCCAGTTGAGATTACAGATCAATACAAGCATTCTCAGATTGTTGGTTCAGATACATCTCACTTGGTTTTTGCTCTGGCTAGCCTTAACTTCTGTCCTGCCAATTTCTACCTCCCAAGTAGCTGAGATCACAAATATGGACCTGCACTTGTCTTTTAGTAAACGTTATTTACATTTCTTTTAGATATATGCCTAGGAGTGGAAAAGCTGGTAGGTTATTCAATAGGCTATTGAATGTATTCAGCATTAATAGATAATACCGGTTTTCAAAGTTTATGTTATTTCATACTTCTAAGAAGCAATCTGCAAGTTTCAGTTACTCCACATACTTTCTAGCTCCTGCTTTTTTTTTGTCAGTTGTGGGGCTTGAACTCTGGGCCTGGCCACTGTTCTTCAGCTCTTCTGCTCAAGGCTAGTGCTTTACCACTTGAGCCACAGTGCAACTTCTGGTTTTTTAGTGGTTTATTGGAGATAAGAGTCTCAGAGACTTTCCTGCCTGGGCTGGCTTTGAACAGTGATCCTCAGATCTCAGCCTCCTGAGAAGCTAGGACTACAGGCATGAGCCACTGGCATCAGACTTGCTTTTTTTTTTTTTTTGTCAGTTGTGGGGCTTGAACTCTGGGCCTGGGCACTGCCCCTGAGCTCTTCAGCTCAAGGCTAGCACTCTACCACTTAAGCCACAGCGCCACTTCTGATTTTCTGGTGGTTTATTGGAGATAAGAGTCTCAAGGACTCTTGAGAGTGTGAGCCACTAGCACCCATCTTTTTTTTTTAAAAGCCATTTCTGACATGTATGAAGGATTAGCTTGTTTAATTTGGATTTTCTTTTGAGGACAGTTGAGGGTCTTCAGTTGCTTATTTACTTTCAAGGTCATGTTTGTAAAGTGTATCCTTGTTCTCTCTGTTCTTTTCACTTCATTTATTAATTAGCATATATAAGTTGTACAGTGTGGAATTTCATTATATTTCCATACATGTTTTGTTGCTCTCACTGATTTCTAGAAACTCATCATATTAATCATTTTTTTAGATACCCATAGTACAGTTACTTTTAACACTATTAGGATTTTCCTTCTTAATTTTATCTGCTGATGAATAGAAACATTTCATTTTGATGGTATAAGGGCTTGAACTCTCAGTTCAAGTGGTTATTTGCTAGGCACACATTTTGCCATTGCCCCAACTCCAGAAGTCCTTAATTTTAATGTAATGTTGTAGTCTAATCTTAAGAACATTTTTGATTGTTTTATTTTTAAACTTGCAATTAATCTATTTTGACAGTGTTCACCTTCATCCTCATTATCCCACTAGTACCCCCCTACAGAGGCTATTTCTTTTTTCTTGACCCCCCCATTCCCCTAGTGATCAATAGCTTTCATTGAATTTTGCTATTTTCATATATACTTGCAATGTATTAAAATTTTTCACCTTCTATTTTTTACCTTTTTCCCTTCTAAGTACTCCACTAGTTTGATTCATGTTCTTGATTTATACATATAAATTACATATATGGATATATACATAGTACATGTCCATGAATATATGTATTTTGTTGGGCCAGATCTGGGGCTTGAATTCAGGGCCCAGGTACTGTACCTGAGCTTTTTTGTGTTCAAGGTTAGCACTCTACCACTAGAGCCACAGTTCCTCTTCTGGCTTCTTGATGGTTAATTGGAGATAAGAGTCTTATAGACTTTCCTGTCTGGGCTTGCTTTGAACCATGATCCTCAGATCTCAGCCTTTTGGGTTGCAGGATTACAGGCATGAGTCATCAGCTCCCAGCTTATATGTCTTTTAGATCAAGTTTCCACATATGTTTTGGTATATGTATCCATGCATACCTATAATGAAATTATTATTGAATATCAGCAGTTTAACATAATTCACCTCTATGGTACTTTTGTGTTACCTTCCATGGTTGTACTTAATTTACTTATTAAAGTTTGAATATATAATACATTTTTTTTCCGCCCGTGGGGCTTGAACTCTGGGCCTAGGTGCTGTCCCTCAGCTCTTCAGTTCAAGGCTAGTGCTCTGCCACTTAAGCCACAGCGCCGCTTCTGTTTTTTCTGGTGGTTTATTGGAGATAGGAGTCTCATGCACTTTCTTGCCCTGGCTGGCTTTGACCATGATCCTCAGATCTCAGCCTCCTAAGTAGCTAGGATTACAGGTGTGAGCCACAGACACCCGGCTATAATACAATTATTAACCATAGTGTTCCTGCACATTAGTTCTTTAGACTTATCTCAGTAGCAAAATCTTTAAATGACCTGATTTAAAAATGAACAAAGGGATTTGATTACAGAAACTAATAAAGTATTCTCTAAATAAAAAAAAAATCAACAAAGTACCTAAATAGATCTTTTTCCTAAGAACATATGAAAAGGGTCAGTAGGAGGTATATGTGAAGTTGCTCGGCATCAGTATTCATTTGAGAAATGTGTATCAAAACTTAAGGGATAGATCATATTATAAAGATGGCTATTATAAAAAGACAAAAGTGCACATAAGGGTGTGGAGAAAAAGGAATTCTTGTATATGTGGATGGGAATATAATTTGCTATAGCCATTATGTAGTGTGGTGATAACAAATTAAATGGAACTACTTATATGATCCACCAATTCCTCTTCTGGGTATATTTGCAAAGGAAATGGATCAGTAACATGAAGAGATCAACAGATAAGTCAACAGGCAGATAAATAATGGGATGTGTGTATGTATGTATACATGTTAGTTAAATGGTGTATTATTCAGCCTGAAAAAAGTTATTTGCAATAGCGTAAGTTAACATTATGCTCCTCCAGAACATTGTGCTAAATGAAATATCCTAGCGTATTTAAATTTAACTTAGTAATTATTTTATTTACTCTAAATGCCCAATTATCTTTCTTTACTCCAATACAGTTATAGACAATTGCAAGAGTCATTTTTCAGACTGCTTTCCTGAGAGTGTCAAGGACCAGAGCAGAGCAGGAGGCAGGATGCAAGAGCCTAATGACTTTGTGAACTTCCCAAAGTCCCTGGGTCCCTATGCCAAGATCTACAAAAGGGATCAGCATCGTGAGCTGGAAAATTATTTCCAGGTGGACGGGTACCCTGACTATAAGGCTCGGGTAGCCCTGGCTTCCAGGCTCAATCTGAAGGAGCACGATGTGCGGGTGTGGTTGCGAGTGCGCAGGGCCACAAATGCTAAGTCAGAGAACCAGCGACAAAAGCAGGGGAGAAAGTTGGGATGGTTCACCCATACTAGTGTTGGATTGAATGCCTCCACACCCAACAACTCAAATAGTGATGGCTTGGGAATGGGCAATCTCCTCCAACCCAACCCCTGTTGGGCCTTGCCCAAAAGGGAGCCCAGCTTCTCCTTCTGTGACCAGAAGCATAATAACCAAAAGCGCCTCTCAGATTTTTCATTCAAACCCTTGTCTTATCAACCCAATGTCTTATCAGACACAGCATCATCCCTGGGTTCCACTGAGCTCCTCTCAACCATGCAGGCCTTCCAGAGACTGAAAGTCTCTGTATCAACATCTGAGTCTCAAAGGGGAGATGGGCATTGTGGACGTGGGTGAATTGGGCCCAAAACCTTTCTGAATTTTTGCCACATCTGTCTGCAGGTCCCTTGAGCTCAGATCCCAGTAGATACTCTCCCTCAGGAATATACTATGCCCCCCCCCTTTTTTTGCTATTTTCAGTGCTAGGAGTGTCCCAATGCCCTCAGGTTGCACAAGAACATTTCTTAGGGTTTTTTTCTTTTGCCTTGTTAAGGATGGAACCCAGGAAGCCCTTTCACTTGGCAAGCAAGTAGTCTACCAGTGAGCTTCACCCTCAGCACATTTGGGAACATTTCTGTGGGTTTCTAGTATAGGAATGGGCTGCACTAGTGTGCTTTTTCTTCAGTGAGTACTGTTCATGAGAAATTCTTTCCATTCTCAGCAACACTGTGAATTATTTGAAGTTTGTGGTCTGTTTTGTGCCTTTTGTGGTTTTAATATTTCTTTGATGGGCAGGTTGGACATTCTTACATGTTATTTGGCTATTATAAGTCCTCGTGTTTTTTTAAAAAATCAAATTTCCACACTTATATAAAATTCTATCCTGACAAATGTGCCTCTTGTTTTTCTTATTTGTATTTATTAGTAGCATCTTGTGATGGTGTGTGTGTACGTGTGTGCTTGCATGCCTGGCCTGGGGCTTGAACTAAGGGCCTGTGTGGTGTCCCAGGGCTCTCTTGCTGAAGGCTAGTGCTCTATACACTCCTTGAGCCACAGCTCCACTTTTTTTTGTTTTGTTTTTTGTTTTTGCTTTTTGTTTCTTCGCTGATTAAGTGGAGATAAAGAGTTTCATGGACTTTCCTGCCTGGGCTGGCTCAAACCATGTTTCTGCCTGGAAGTGTTTTTAAGTCCTTCTCAAATTGCTTGTTAGGGACCTGTTTTTCATTCTATCAACTGAAGACTGGTACAATAAAGTTATTGCTAAAAGTTGGTGGGGAAAACTGCTTTTCTTCTATTCTGAGATACAAACATTAGAATGTTGAATTATAAATACTTTAAAAATTGTTTCTTTTGTTCTGACAGAAGAATGAAATCAAGCCAATAAGCATTTGAAATTAGTTCCAGTTCTTTTCTCTCAATTTGTAGATATTTTCTTCTAATATGGCTCCTGTTATTGCAAATAAAAGTCTGGTTCCACTATAATCTCTTGTTTTAAATAACATTATTTCTGCTTGGAAGTGTTTTTACATGATCTTGTAGTCCTTTAAATTCAGGGCCAAATCAAAGTTAAAATTGTTTGGGTTCCTCTGAGAGTCAAGGATTTGGGGAATTTCTGTGGGAAGATGAGTGAGTTAGATCTAATAGTATTAGATAACCCAGGGCCTGTATCTGTCATTCTTATGACAATTGTTGGTGAATTAGTTTTGGTGAGTCCTTGAAATATTTGGAGATGTATAGGGAAGTGACTGAAGTCTGTAGAAATTCTTGGTTTTATAAAAGTTGGAAATGTAACAATAAAACCTGTTGATGAACAGGGAATTAGGGGCTCAGAGGAAGAGAAAGCAAGAAAATGTTATTTTGTGCAGTACATACTATATTTGAAGTACCATAGTAAAGCCCTTTGATATAACTAAGATATACAAAATATGAATGATAAAAGGTAAAGCAGGGCTGGGAAGGTGGCTCAGTGGTAGAGCGCTTGCCTTGCATGCCTGAGGCCCTGGATTCGATTCCTCAGCACCACATAAGCAAAAAGAAAAAAGCCGGAAGTGGCACTGTGGCTCAAGTGGTAGAGTGCTAGCCTTGAGCTGCAGAGCTGAGGGACAGCGCCCAGGCCCAGAGTTCAGGCCCCACGACCGGACCAAAAAAAAGGTAAAGCAGACTCAGATGCGGGGGGAGCAAGGGAAGGCTAAGAGGATGAGACTGAATAATGGTCCCCAGATAGTTTATTTGAATTTATATAAATGGAACAATGAAACCAGTTGGGGTTGTGTTTTTGTTTTCTTTTTACCAGTCTTAGAGCTTGAACTCAGGGCCTGGACACTGTCCTTGAACAACTTTTGCTCAAGGCTAGCACTCTACCACTTTGCCACAGTGCCACTTTCAGCTTTTTCTGTTAATGATGTACTGAGGAATCAAACCCAGGGCTCATGCATGTTAGGCAAACACTCTACCACTAAGCCACATTCCCAGCCCATGATGGAGTTGTTTTAAGGGAAAATAGGATGAGGGAGAATGGTGGATGAGGTTAATTGGGATACATTATTTACATATGTAGGAATGTCAACAAATCTCCTTTGTACAACTAACATATGCTAATACAAAAAGAGTTGGAGGCCAGGGCGCCGGTGGCTCACGCCTATAATCCTAGCTACTCAGAAGGCTGAGATCTGAGGATCTTGGTTCAAAGCCAACCCGGGCATGAAAGACTATGAGACTCCTATCACCAATAAACCACTAGAAAACCGGAAGTGGCACTGTAGCTCAAGTGGTAGAGTGCTCTCCTTGAGCTGAAGAGCACAAGGACAGTGCCCAAGTCCAGAGATCAAGCCCCCCACGATCAACAACAAAAAAAGGAGCTCACCTTGAGCTGAAGAGTACAGGGACAGCGCCCAAGTCCAGAGATCAAGCCCCACGACCGACAAAAAAAAAGATTTATTGATTAGGGTGCTAAGAAACTTGGGATCACTGAGAATTATAAGTCTTTGGAAGCTGTAGGTGACTTATTGAAGCCATAGGTTGGAATGGTGAACATTACTGCAAGATATTTGGTATGTGGTGGAGTGGAATGTTTGTGACTGGTCGGGGGATCTGTATATGGACTGTTATGGAGCCTTGTAAAAACTCAGTATTTTGACTCCTAGAGCAGATTAATGGTAATATCCTGTTGAGAGTTCATTGTTTACGTTGGTGATTATTTGAAGAACCTATAGAAATAAGCACCATTTTTGAAAATTTTGTCAGTCTGACTAATGATATAGAAGCTTGTGTTGACATGCTGCTCACTTTCAGGACCCAAATAGAAATGGCAAAAGGTTAAGCTTAAGTTTTCCTCTTTGACAAAAGAAGAGTGAGCTGTATGAGTTGCTTAGAATGCACACTGAATTTTGTAACTGTACATTGACATTGTCATCCCTCAGCCAGAGCACTTTGTAGGCAGCAGGGAACAAAAATGTTTATTTTAACTATCAAGTATACAATACCATGTGATTGAGAAAAGGCACAGGCATACCTGGGTTTGAGTCCCTTCTTCCCTCAATCTGAGTGATATTTGAGTGGATTTTATGAATAGTTCTGTTTGGTAGATGGGATGACTGGAAATTGAGGTATCTGGTAAAATACACTTTGCATTTTGTAATAATAGCAACATTTAATACCAGTCATGTTCCAGGGGCTAGATAGGTCTAAGTGCTTCATGTACATCATTTCATTTAACTCTTTTTTTTTTTTTTTTTTGTCGGTCGTGGGGCTTGAACTCTGGGCTTGGGCGCTGTCCCTCAGCTCTTCAGCTCAAGGCGAGCGCTCTACCACTTGAGCTACAGCGCCACTTCCGGTTTTCTGGTGGTATATTGGAGATAGGAGTCTCATGGTCTCTCCTGCCTGGGCTGGCTTTGAACCGCGATCCTCAGATCTCAGCTTCCTGAGTAGCTAGGATTACAGGCGTGAGCCACCAGCGCCCAGCTTCATTTAACTCTTAAGAGATAGGTATTTTCATCTTGCTAGAAGGTCGAAGGAACACCGCCTAGAATGACTTGCTCAGATCTCAGCTACAGCCAGAAACCAGCCCCTATTCATTTTACACCAAATGGTGTGATGTTTTCACTGCATCCATGCTAATACTTGGTGTTAGTTTTGCTGGCCTTTTCCATAACATCCAGCAAATAAGCTTTCCTTTGGTGTTCCCAGAACATGTTTGAAGGTGACCAGGAAGTGGAAAACCATATGTACACTGTCTTTCCAGCTTTCTGAGCTTCTTGGTAACAGTTGGGGGCAGGTGGAGTTGGATCACACACAGCTCAACTGCACCAGCCTCCCTGGTTGAGTCTTCAGATGCCAGCCCACCTTTAAGCTTCTAAGAAGGGACTGAAACATAAGCAGAAAAGCACATGGCTGGGGCTGAGGCCCAGTGTATACCAGCTAGAAAATGGGAGCTCTTCCCAGTCATCTCTGTACATATCTGCAGAGGGACATGGAGGTTCATGTGGGGAAGGAAAAAACTCCAGGGACAGACATTCATTTGGTGAAGAGACACTTCTGACCTGCCCCCAGGGCCTCAAGGCAGATGAGTGATTGGAAGCTGTAGATTTGGGCCTTGTTGCTCCAGAGATATATTGTAATCTCCTCCTTGTGAGTTAATGCCACATGACTGAACTCAAAACACCTAGAGTCCTGTAGGTCTGGGTGGAAAAGGCCAGGTCACTGATGGAGAGGGAGATATGAAGAGGGCCCAGCCTTGTGGCCTAAGGAAGCTGAGCATAGCTACGGGCCATGGAGATACAACCCCTGACCCCAGCACAGCCCTGTCCTCTCCGTGAGTTCTTCACAGATGTTTATCTGATGACTACCTAAGTCCCTTTTCTTCCTCTTCTCTGGTGAGTTGCTGATTTCTCCCTTATCCTACTTAAGGTGCAGAAATCCTTTTGCTTAAAACTTAGAGACTGGCAAAGTGGAAGAGTGACCAAAGATCAGGAGGGCTAGACTCTCCTTCCTCCATTCAAACATGAACAGAATAGCTTGAGTGGGTATGTGACTAGCCTAGGTTATCAGGTTGGCAGCAATGGTGCGGGCCTGAAGACTGATCCCTTGACTGTGTACTGCTGTCTCACAACAAAGCAGCAGAGCACCAAGTTTTCCTACCACAAGAGAGCCAGACCCTGCTCACAGCTCCTTCCTTTCAAACCATCCACTGGATGCTGTCACTTGGGAGAAGGTCATGCTGCCACAGGAGCTTAGAGTTCTGTGGTCATTGGATAAATATTAAATTTTAAAATAATTATTTTGGGGGCTGGGAAGGTGGCTTAGTGGTAGAGTGTTTGCCTTGCATGCATGAGGCCCTGGGTTGTATTCTTCAGCACCACATAAGCAAAAAGAAAAAAGCCGGAAGTGGCGCTGTGGCTCAAGTGGTAGAGCACTAGCCTTGAGCTGAAGACCTGAGGGACAGCGCCCAGGCCCAGAGTTCAGGCCCCACGACTGAAACCACCCCCCCAAAAAAAGTAATAAAATAATTATTTTGATTTTTGTCATTAAATATTTTCTTAAAGTCTTAGGAAACAGGTTAGCAAATAGAGAATAGAAAATTACTTGTAACTCCAGCATTACCCAAAGCTAATCATTAACATTGAGTATATTTTCTTTTAGTCATTTTTTTCTTTGTGTGTGTGTGTGTGTGTGTGTGTGTGTGTGTGTGTGTGTGTGTGTGTGTACTTATGGGGCTGTGAGTATGCATATATACCATATACACATAAAGCTAAGGTTTAAAAATGGAATCATATTATTTGGTTGCCTTTTTGTGTGGCGCTGTCAATTAAACTTGGGCCCTTACACATATTAAGCAAACACTGCACCACTGAGCTGCTCCCTCAGTAGGTTAGTGTTACTGGGTTAAACTCAAGGCCACAAGTTCTACTCACTACTTGAACTATGTTTTTAGCCCTAGTTATCTCTTTTTCTTTTGTGCCAGTCCTGGGGTGTTAACTCAGGGCTTGGACACTGTCCCTGAGCTTACAAGAGCAAAAGCTCAAGTTTAGTACTCTACCACTTGAGCCACAGCTCCATTTCTGGTTTTTGGTAGTTAATTGGAGATAAGAGTCTCACAGGCTTTCCTGCTTGGGCTGGCTTTGAACCTCAATCCTCAGATCTTAGCCTCCTTAGTAGCTAGGATTATGGGTATGAGCCACCCTCACCTGGCTTTGTTATCTCCTTTTCAACTCAGTAGTTTAGCATAGTGTTCTAGATAAGTCAATATTTTTCTTCATACATTTATCATGTCAGCTAGCCTTCTATTTGTAAAATGTTATTTTTAATTGGTAATTATATATACTTATACAGTATTTTGAGATACTACATTATACAATGAGTAAACCAAGTTAATATAGCCATCACTTCGCATACTTAACCTTTTTGTGGTCTGAACATTTAAAATTGACTCTCAGCAATTTTGAAATCAAGGGGACCCATTCCAAATCTTGACATGTCAGATAGTACCAAACTATTTTTTTTGGGGGGGGGGTCCAGTCATGGGGCCTGAACTCTGGGCCTGGGCGCTGTCCCTCAGCTCTTCAGCTCAAGGCTAGCGCTCTACCACTTGAGCCACAGTGCCACTTCCGGCTTTTTTCTTTTTTGCTTATGTGGTACTGAGGAATCGAACCCAGGGCCTCATGCATGCAAGGCAAGCGCTCTACCACTGAGCCACCTTCCCAGCCCAGTACCAAACTTTATATATAGTCAAATGCCTCTTAGAGAAAATTCAGTTGAGAACAGACTGCATAGACCATAGGGATCTTCTAAGATTATGTTGCCTAGTGATGTAGATGTCTTTGGAGAAGCACACATTATGATGTTTATGCAGTGGTACAATTGTCTAAGGGCACATGTCTCATAGTGTGTCTCTTTCATTAACATAACTATAGTTATATCTTTACCTGTACATACATATCTATGCTGTTTTACTTTTGAGATAGTATTACTTTGTATCACAAGCTGGCCAGGACATAGCACAGGCTGATCTCAAACTCTACAACCTTCAGCCTCCTGAGTAGTACAATCAGAGGTGTGCCATCACTCCTGGTTTATGATAGTTATAGATTAGATACAGTGAGTTAGTGAGAGGTTAACAGTGAGAGGTTAATAACAGAACTGGTAATATAATAGAGCAATTCTTTTTTAAAAATTAAAGGTTGGGCACTGGTGGTTGACACCTGTAATCTTAGCTACTCAGGTAGCTCAGATTTGAGGCTCATGATTCAAAACCAGCCCAGGCAAGAAAGTTTATGAGACTCTTATCTCCAATTAACCAGTAAAACCTGCTAGTGGAGCTGTGATTCAAGTAATAGAGCACAAAAGCTCAGGGACAGTGCCTACACCTGAGTTTAAGCTCTAAGACCAGCACATACACACACATACCACCACCACCACCAACAACAAAACAACTGGATAGGGAGCAGCCCATGGAAATGGTGAAAGCCACAGAAAGAAAGGGAGGACTAGTGGAGGCAGGGAACAGCCAGAGGTAGCAGCTAAAACAAACAGGATGACATTCAGTCTACCAGCTTGACAGAGCTAAATGCAGCAGAGTGTCCTGGCACACATATTACACAGAACAGGTTTATTTTCAGCAGGAACCTGGGGCCTGGTGCAAGCTGGTCCTTCAAGGCTCAAGGCTCCAGAAACCTGCCTGGGGTGAATGGAATCTAATCATCATATGCCCAGACTGGTCTAACCACTCTGTCCCTATTTCAGGATGTTGAATTCCAAGCACAGTTTATATTGTTCTTGAGAACTATAAATGAGACTGGAAAAGAAAGCTGGATCAGTGCAAGGCCACCCAAAGACCTAGCATGCAAAATACCAATGCATCTGCAGCCAAAGGGGAACCTGCAAGCATCTGGATAGCTGCCTCTGGTTAAGGGCAACTTGAGACAGCCCCTCCGTTCATTTTCTTACTAGGCTTCAAACTGTAGTGGAAGCCTCTCTGCTAGCCTAGGGTGAGGTGGAAGGGCAGGGTAATAACTGCACATTCTGTTTTTTTTTTTTTGGGGTCCGGTCGTGGGACCTGAACTCTGGGCCTGGGCGCTGTCCCTCAGCTCTTCAGCTCAAGGCTAGCGTTCTACCACTTGAGCCACAGCACCACTTCCGGCTTTTTTTCTTTTTGCTTATGTGGTGCTGAGGAGTCGAACCCAGGGCCTCAAGCATGCAAGGCAAGTGCTCTACCACTGAGCCACCTTCCCAGCCCTAACTGCACATTCTGTAAGAACAGTGTAGAAGCCACACACTGATGGCTCTTGCCTATGATATTCAGAAGGCTGAAATCTGACAATTACAGATCAAAGCCAACCTGGGCAGGAAAGTCCAGGATACTCTTACCTCCAATTAAGCACCCCAAAAAAAAAGCCAGAAGGAGAACTGTGGCTCAAGTGATAGAGCACTAGACTTGAACAACAACAACAAGAAGAAGAAAGCTGAGTGACAGCACTCACACCATGAGTTAAGGCCCAGGATTGGACACGTACACAAAAAAAGAATATAGAGGAACTGGGAACGTGGCTTGGTGGTAGAGTGTTTGCCTTGCATGCATGAGGCCCTGGGTTCGATTGCTCAGCACTACATAAGCAGAAAAAGCCAGATGTGACACTGTGGTTCAAGAGGTAGAGTGCTAGCCTTGAGCTGAAGAGCTGAGGGACAGCGCCCAGGCCCAGCATTCAGGCACCACGACCAACAGAAAGAGAGAGGGAGGGAGGGAGGGAGAAAGAAAGAGAAAGAAAGGAAGGAGAGAAAGAAAGAGAAAGAAAGGAAGAAAGGAAGGAGAGAAAGAGAAAGAAAGAAAGGAAAGAAAGAGAGAAAGGAAGGAAAGAAAGAGAAAGAAAGAAAGAAAGAAAGAGATGAAGGAAAGAAAGAATAGAGAATGTGCTGGGAGCACTAGTGAGTAGAAGTGTCCTGAGGCAAAAGGCCTGAAATCTCCAGCCAACTCCAAGGTGAGCCAGAACGACTTGTCCAGGAATCAAAGACAGAATGAACAGTAGATAGTCTTCACAGCCCAGTATACCTCCAGGGGTAAGGTGCAGAGTGTGCTGGGATTGAGAAGGCTCAGAAAGAAGACATTGCTGTGTGATTGACTGAGAGCAGTGAGAAGCTGGATTTTGGGGGCTATGTGAGAGTAGGGATCCAGTGCCATTCTCTGAGGTAGAAACTGCCCAGACAAATGAAACTTTTCCAAATGTAGCAAATGAGGCTACAATCTGAGTATCAGTGCTATAAATCCCTCTTCTACTACCCAATATCTGCCTTCTTACCTATGATGAGTGTCAAACTTTCTGTCTTGGTAAGTGAAAAGATCAAAAAAGGTGCGCATGGCAGTATACCTTGCCAATATTTCTCTTGTGTCTGCCAGTGCTCATATTGTGTCACCTGTTATGTGGACATATTCTCTGTAGTTGTGACTTTCAGGGAAGGAGGGAGAGGTGAAGGTCTTTCCTCCACCAGCTCAGGATATTCAGTCAACATGAAGGCAGCAACAATTGTTAAAATATTTAACAGAGTCTGGGCATCTGTGGCTGACGCCTGTAACCCTAGCTACTCAGGAGGCTGAGATCTGAAGATCGTGGTTCAAAGCTAGCCCAAGCAGGAAAGTCTGTAAGACTCCTTTCTCCAATTAATCACACTTTTAAAAAAGTATTTTTATTCACTTTATAAAGGAGGTGCCAAGATAATGAGTACATTTATTGTGAAAATACTGTACAGAGGGGTTACAATTACATGGGCAAGATAGTGAATACATTTCTTATCAAGCATTGCAGCCTCCTCCTTTGTTTACCCTTCACATCCCTTCCCAGCCTACCCCCGCCCCCCCACCAAATACTCCCCCCCCACCAAAGTTGTAAAGTTCGTTTTCGACATGACAACTTGTACTTCTCATTGTTGTAACGGGTCCTTCTGTATCCTTATTTAAACGACTTGTCTTGTTTTTTCCCTGCCCCTCCACAAATTATACTAACATCAAATACAGTGAAAGCAGGGGTTATACTGTGGGGGAGAGACATACAAAGCAACCCCTCTGTACAGTATGTTCACAATAAAAAAATGTAGAATGAAAATTGACAATAAAGTATAACTATTTACTGTAAAAATAAAAAGGAGGTGCCATTCACCAAAGCAGTATATGAATTCAGTGCATCTTGACCACTGTCACCCCTTTCAACATTCTCACCCACCCACTCCTAACCCTGCCTTTCCCTTACGCATCTTTTTTTTTTTTAAGTCAGTCATGGAGCTTGAACTCTGAGCCTAGGTGCTGTGCCTCAGCTCTTTAGCTCAAAGTGAGCACTCTACCAACTGAGCCAAAGCGCCACTTCCAGCTTTTTCTGTTTATATGGTGCTGAGGAATTGAACCCAGAGTTTCATGCATGCGAGGCAAGCATTCTAACACTGAGCCACCTTTCCAGCCCTCCCTTACACATCTTAATTGTAGGTTATGTATTTCATTTTTTGCCTTTGATTCAGATTATTATACCCAACCCATTTCTAGTTAAAGTTCAAAACTAGAGACACATAAAGTTACCAAAAATTCTAACACAAAGCTGAGATGTGTTCAGCTATCAAAAGACTAGGACCAGTGTATCTATGAAGTAAGGATGTACTTATGAAAAGATGATTGGGTAATATGTGATCTGGTAAATTTTCATAAGGACAACAAAAATCAGGAGAACTTCATGATTGCAAGGTGCAGCTGCAGTCTAACAGGACTGAAGTTATGGAGTGTAGGGCTGGCAGTAAGTATAATCACATTTTTTTAAAAGCTGGAAATGGTACTGTGGTAGAGTGCTAGCCTTGAGCAAAGGAGCCCAGGGACAGAGCACAGGCCCAGAATTCAAGCCCCAAGCTCAGCTAAAATAAATAAATAAATAAATAAATAATATATTTAACAGTACAGTTAATGTTACTCAAAATTAAAAAGGTAAAAGAATTTAACACTAACATTAAACTACACTAATATAGCTGGGCCCTGGTGGCTTATGCCTATCATCCTAGCTACTCAGAAGGCTGGGGTCTGAGGATTGTGGTTCAAACCAGACTGGGTAGAAAAGTCTGTGAGACTCTTTATCTCCAAATAACCAGAAAAAAAGCTGGAGGTAGGGCTGTGGCTCAAGTAGTAGAGCACTAGCCTTGAGCTAAAAAAGCCAAGAGAGAATATAAGACCCCGAGTTTAAGTCCTAGTACTAGCACATGTGCAGGTGTGTGTAGCCAGATGCCTGTGGCTTGCACCTGTAATCCTGACTACTCAGGTGGCTAAGATATGAGGATCACAGTTCAAAGCCAGCCCAGACAGGAAAGTCCATCAAACTCTTATTTACAATTAATCACAAAAAAGAAGCCAGAAGTATGACTGTTTCTCAAGTGATAAGAGTGCTAGCCTTGAACACAAAAGCTCAGTGACAGCATGCAGTGTCAGCTGAGTTCAAGCCCCAGAGTGCATACAGTTAATTAGCTTTGTAACTTAGCCTAGACTACCTCAGATGTGCTCAGAACACTTAGTCTACAGTTAGGAAAAGACATCTACAAGCCTTATTTTATAATAAAGTGTTGAATTTCTCATGTAACTTATTGAATATTGGACTGGAAGTGAAAACAAGACTAGTTATATGGGTATTGTGTTTGTACCATTGAAAGTTTGAATAATCCTAAAGCATAAGTTGAGGGTTTTCCCTATATAGTTTCTCCAGTTGTTCTAGTAATGTCACTTATAAGTCCCAACCCCATTTCAGGATCCAATGCAGGTTCATGTGTTGCTTTTTGTTTTTTTGTTTTTTTGTTTTTTTTTTTTGTCCGTTGTGGAGCTTGAACTCTGAGCCTGGGCGCTATCCCTCAGCTCTTCAGTTCAAGGCTAGCACTTTACTACTTGAGCCACAGTGCCACTTCTGGTTTTCTGGTGGTTTATTGGAGCTAAGGGTCTCATGGACTTTCCTGCCCAGGATGGTTTTGAACTATGATCCTCAGATCTCAGCCTCCTGAGTAACACCTTGATTTTTAAATACCATTCACTAATAGGAACTAGGGTTCATGGAGAAGTTGCTGAAGCTGATGGCAGGGCTAGTACAAAGTGCAAAATGATCCTGGAAGAGCTGCCAGAAAGTAAGGAATTGCTGAGAAAGTGAGAGACTTTCAGAGGGCAAGAGCCAGTTTGACAGTTCTCTGTGGCCAAATCTGGGACAGTTTGAATAGCAAAATCCCATTTTGTTTTGTTATTACAATACTGGAGTTTGAACTCAGGGCCTTACACTTGCTAGGCAGGTACTCTAAACTTGAACCATAGCTCCACTGCCCAATCTATTTTTTTTAAAGAGACAGGGTGTTACTATGTTATCCAGGTTGACCTTGAACTCTTAGGCTCAAGTGAGAATCCTGAATAGAAAGGATAGGTATGTACCACTGCACCAGTTTGGCAGAATCTATTTTACAGCATTTTTTCTCACTTTGAAAAGAAGACCCCAGCTGGGCACTGGTGGCTCATGCCTGAAATCCAGAGCTACTCAGGAGACAGAGATCTGAGGATATGGTTCAAAGCCAGCCTGGGCAGAAAAGTTCATGAGACACTTATCTCCAACAAACCACTCAGAAAAGGCCAGAAGTGGTTCTGTAGCTCATGTGGTAGAACACTAACCTTGAGTACAAAGAGGCTCAGGGACATTGCCCAGGCCCTGAGTTCAAGCCCCAGGACTGTGGGGAAAAAGACTTCCCGAGCCAGGCACTGGTGTCTCAAGGCTATAATCCTAGCTACTAAGGAGGAAGAGATCTGAGGATATTGTTTCAAAGTCAGACAGGACAGGAAAGTCTAAGATTCTTATCTCTAATTAAGCAGCAAAAAACTGGAAGCGGAGCTGTGTTTCAAGAGTTAGAATACCAGCCTTGTCCAAAAAAGCTGAGGAACAGTACTCAGGTCCTGAGTTTAAGTCACCAGTACTGGCACACAAAGAAAAGAACCCCCATACATGTACATGCCCTTGTAACCATCATCTTCCTTTCCCACTCCTTCCTGTCTCCCCCATCCCTAAGTGATCACTAATCTGTCTCAGCAGTCTTCTTTTTTTTGGGTGTGGGGGGGGTCCGGTTGTGGGCCTGAACTCTGGGCCTGGATGCAGTCCCACAGCTCTTCAGCTCAAGGCTAGCGCTCTACCACTTGAGCCACAGCGCCACTTCCAGCTTTTTTCTTTTTGCTTATATGGTGCTGAGGAATCAAACCCAGGGCCTCAGGCATGCAAGGCAAGTGCTCTACCACTGAGCCACCTTCCCAGCCCATCAGCAATCTTTATTCTAGCCACTTCATCTGACTGAAATCAAATAATATGTGGCTTTTATATATGGCTTCTTTTACATAACATTCTGTTATTTATGTTTTAGTACCACATTTTATGTCTGAACATTTCATTGTACATTATACTGCATTTTTTGGGGGTCCGGTCGTGGGCCTGAACTCTGGGCCTGGGCACTGTCCCTCAGCTCTTCAGCTCAAGGCTAGCACTCTACCACTTGAGCCACAGTACCACTTCCGGCTTTCTTTTCCTGCTTATGTGGTGCTGAGGAATTGAACCCAGGGCCTCATGCATGCAAGGCAAGCGCTCTACCACTGAGCCACCTTCGCAGCCCTATACTGCATTTTTTATGTGTTATTGTTGGGGCTAGCCTGGGTGCTGCCCCTGAGTCACAGGCTCCACTTTGGCTTTTCAGTAGATAGAGATAAGAGTCACACAACTTTCCTTCCCAGGCTGGCTTTAAACTGTGATCCTCAAATCTCAGCCTTTTGAGTAGCTAGGGTTATAGTTGTTTAATAATAAATTTTTCTTAGCTATGGTAAATAATGCTGCGATAGCTAAGCTATGGAACCAACCCAGGTGCCCCTCAGTAGATGAATGGATCAAGAAAATGCGGTATATATATATATATATATATATATCCAATGGAATTTTGTGCCTCTACCAGAAAGAATGACATTGCCCCATTTGCTAGGAAATGGAAAGACTTAGAAAAAATTATATTAAGTGAAGTAAGCCAGGCCCAAAGAAACATAGGTCCCATGGTTTCCCTTATTTGCAATACCTAGCATATGTCTAGGACAAGCAGAAAAGGTCAAAAGCTATGTATGTATGACCATATAAGATGATGTTAAGTGAAATGAAACCTGACAGAGACACAAGTGGTTTTTTTCTTCCTTGCTATTGTTTGTTGTTTGTTTGTTTGTTTTTTCAGTCGTGGGCCTGAACACTGGGCCTGGGCGCTGTTCCTCAGCTCCTTAGATCAAGGCTAGAGTTCTACCACTTGAGCCACAGCGCCACTCCCGGCTTTTTCTGCTTATGTGGTACTGAGGAATTGAACCCAGGGCTTCATGCATGCAAGGCAAGCACTCTACCACTGAGCCACCTTCCCAGCCTTGTTGTTTTTTTTTTTGTTTGTCATGGGGCTTGAACTCTGGGCTTGGGTGCTGTCCCTCAGCTCTTTAGCTCAAGGCGAGAGTTCTACCACTTGAGCCACAGTGCCAGTTCCGGTTTTCGAGTGGTTTATTGGAGATAAGAGTCTCAGGGACTTTCTTGCCCAGGCTGGCTTTGAACTGTGATCCTCAGATCTCAGCCTCCTGAGTAGCTAGGATTACAGGCATGAGCCACCGGCGCCCAGCCCTTGCTATTGTTTTTGGCATACTTATAATGTACTATGTGATTTTTTTGTTTCTTTGGTTTGCTCCTCCCCCCATGGTATAACCCCTGTTTTCACTGTATTTGATTCCGGTGCCCTGCATCTTGTATAAATACTTTTCTAATTTAGGGAGGGGAAGAGAACAAAAACAAAATGCTTAAATAGGGATACAGGTTGACCCATTGTAACAATGAGATGTACAAGACACTATGTTGAAAATGAACTTTACAACTTCAGCTCTGGGGTAGGGGGCAGTATTTGGGGAGGTGGAAAGGAAGGGATGGTAGGGGAAAAACAAAGGAGGAGGCAATAATGCTTGAGAGGAAATATACCCATTACCTTACTCATGTAACTGTAGCCTCTCTACACAGTATTTTTACAATACAAAACTATTGAAAAAATAAGTTTTTCTCACAATAAATATAAAACTAGTTATTTGATGAAAACTACATGTTACATCATAGTAAAGAGCATTGAAAACAGCTTCCTATCTATCTTCTCCCATGCTTATCCCCTATGCTGACCACATAACCTTGAATAGGGTTGTGTTGTTACAGTTCTCAGTGTCATTTGAGGATGTGACAGTGGATTTCAGCAAGGAGGAGTGGCAAAGCTTGGACCATGGTCAGAGGCGCCTGTACTGGGATGTGACACTGGAGAACTACTGCCACCTTCTCTCAGTGGGTAAGTGCAGGTGACCTGTGTGTCTACAGAAGCCTCAGAGGGACATTTCCATTCCAGCTGCCATGTGCTCTGGGACATTGGAAGAGTGTGATAGTGTTGGTAGGATTTTCCTTCTCCCCTGTGATCCCTACTATGTTCCCAGTGAAACAAAAGCACTTTGATATAACTCAGTCTTGTATCATGTCTGGTTAATAGGGTACCACATTGCCAAAACAGAGACTGTCTTCAAGTTGGAGCAAGAAGAGGGGCCATGGACGCCAGAGGAGGAAGCCCTACAGGAGAGCTGTTTGGGTGAGTGAGTGATCCAGGAAGGCAAGTGTGACCAAAAGAAGGAAATTCACTTCTCCTAGAAAAGGGCCACATCTTTTTTTCTTTTTTTTTTTTTTTTTGGTCCGGTTGTGGGGCCTGAACTCTGGGCCTGGGCGCTGTCCCTCAGCTCTTCAGCTCAAGGCTAGCACTATACCTCTTGAGCCACAGCGTCACTTCCGGGTTTTTTCTTTTTGCTTATGGGGTGCTGAGGAATCGAACTCAGGGGCCTCATGCATGCAAGGCAAGCACTCTACCACTGAGCCACCTTCCCAGCCCCCCACATCTTTTTTAATAGCATTTTTTATTGTGATTAAGTGATCACATAAATTTCACAAATTTCAGTATTGTGAGACAGTGATACTTAGTTAAAGTCACAAACACATTCTAACCTTCATGGGGCAAATTGTCTTTATCATGGTCTATAAAGTTTATGAGTTCTATGAGCTTTGATAATACAGTTATTTCTTCCACATTGGGTGAGACATTTCTTTCCTTTTGCATAGTGTCAGCTGTTCCCTCTTTCCCGCTTATTCCCTCCTTCCCATTGCTGCCATTGAGTTGCTTAGTGCAGCTGATGGGTCCTGCTGTTGTATGTTTTCCCGTTTCCCTCTGTTTCTGTGTCCTCCTCCTAGTTTCCCTCAGATATAAACATATATACCATATATGTGGTCAGCAGCATGAGGTCATTTAGTAATGATTTGACCAGATGAGTGGAGGTCCTTTGTTTCTCGAGTATTGTTTACTTTGTTGTATCTCCTTATGTTTTGGGTTTAACATCCATTTATCAGGGAGATCATGTGCCCTTTGTCTCTTTTCTCTTGGCTTACCTCACTCAATATGATTTTTTCTAGTTCTATTCATTGACCTGCGGATGCCATTATTTTGTCCTTTCTAATGGCTGCATAATATTCCATTGTATATAGGTACCACAAATTTTGGATTCATTCATCTGTGGTGGGACATCTGGGTTGTTTCCATATCCTGGCTATTATAAACAGTGCTGCAATGGACATGGAGGTGCACGTGTCCTTGTATCCTGGCTCCTGTTGTTCAGGATGGATGCCTAGAAGTGGTATGGCAGGGTCATAGGGAAGGTCTATATTTAGCTTTCTGAGGACCCTCCGGACTGCTTTCCAAAGTGGTTATATTAGTGTACATTCCCACCAGCAGTGTAATAGGGTTCCTCTTTATCCACATCGCTGCCAGCATTTGTTGTTGGCTGAATTTAGGATGTGGGCCATTCTGACTGGGGTAAGGTGGTATCTCAGGGTTGTTTTACTTTGCATTTCCTTTACAACAAGGGATAGTGAACATTTCTTCATGTGTTTCTTTGCCATTTTTATCTCTTCTTCTGAGAAGTCTCTCTTTAGTTCCCTTACCCATTTAGTAATTGGTTTGTTAGGTTTGGGAAGAATTAGTTTCTTGAGTTCTCTGTATATACAGGATATTAGCCCCTTGTCTTGTGTATTGCTGATAAATATTTTTTTCCCAGTTAGTTGGCTGTCTTTCTAGTTTGGTTGCTATGTCTTTAGCTATGCAGAAACTTTTTAAGGTAGTCTGATTTGTCTAGTCTCTCTCCAATTTTTTGTGACCCTGGGACTTTGTTCAGGAAGTTTCTGCTTGTACCTATAAGTTCAAGTGTTTCTCCTACTCTGTCCTGCAGTAGTTTCAGAGTTTCAGGTCTGATTAAGGTCTTTAATCCATTTTGAGTTGATGTTAGTGCATGGTGACAGTCTGGGGTACACTTTTAGTTTTCTGCATGTGGCCACCCAGTTTTCCCAGCACCAGTAGTTGAAGACGCTGTGTTTCTTCCACTGTATGTCTTTGGCTCCTTTGTCAAATATCAGCTGACTGTAAGCGCGTGGTTTTATTTCTGGATCTTCTATTCCATTGGTCTTCGGGTCTGTTTTTGTGCCAGTACCAAGCTGTCTTTGTTATTATGGCTCTATAGTAGAGTTTGAAGTCTGGCATTGAGATCCCTCACGTGTTGTCTTTTATGCCTAGAATTGTGTTGGCTATGCTAGGTCTTTTGTTGTTCCATATGAATTTTTGGACGGTTTTCTGTATTTCAGTAATGAACATCATTGGGATTTTAATAGGAATTGCATATCAATTTTGGCAGTATGGCCATTTTCACTATATTGTCTGCCTGCCTATCCAAGAACATGGAAGGTCTTTCCATTTCCTAGTGTCCTCTATAATTTCTTGCTTTAAATTTTTATTTTTATTTTTTTTGTGCTGAATCATTTTTAAAAACTTTATTTGAGGCATTTTTTGCCTTTTTTTGCCTTTTTTGCCTTTTTTTTATTTGAGGCATTTTATTATAAAAAGTTGGTACTCATAAACTTATATGAACTTAAAATTCATCATACATTTACTTCATTTTTTAGCTTGACCTTCTAGTAAATCTTTAGCTTCATTGATTTTGGCTGCTATGTAAGGCGATCCTCCTTTGTCTGGGTGATTTAAGAGCATAATTCGTCGATGAGCATCTCTTATCTTTCCTTTATTGGCAGTAGGGCTTACACCTAGTATTAATGCTGCTTCCCGTTTTGTCATTTTGGGTTCAAATCCACCTCTGTAATAGTCATGGCTGAAGGCAGATTTTGGTAGGCTTTGAAAAACTTGTTTTACTTGAGGCTCCATATGCTTCGTGGCTTGTAAAACATAACAGCCTGCAAATCCTGCAACAGCAATGGTCAGCCCAACTGCTACCACTGTACTGGCCATGGCTCCGCGCGGCTCCCCTGCCTCCACTGGGAGCGTGTTTCATCCCCGCCCAGAGTCCTCGGCCTTCTCCCCAAGCACAACCAGGTGGCCTCTAGGTCTCTGTCCCAGGAGCCCAGCAGAATACCTCTTGCTTTAAATTTTTATAGTTTTCATTAAAGAGTTGTTTTACATCTTTGGTTAGGTTAATTCCTATATATTCTAATTTTTTTGAGGTTATTGTGAATGGGGTTGTTTCCTTGATTTTCCTTTCTGATTGAACATTGTTGGTGTACAGAAAGGCAACTGATTTTTGTGGGTTAATTTTGTATCCTGCTACTTTGCCGAAGTGGTTTATAAGTTCTAAGAGTTTGGGGGTGGAATTTTTGGAATCATGGAGGTATAATATGTCATCTGCAAAAAGGGATAGTTCAACTTCTTCCTTCCCTATGCAGATTCCTTTAATGTCTTTTTCTTGCCTTATTGCTCTGGCTAAGTAAGGATTCCAGAACTATATTGAAGAAGAGTGGTGAGAGTGGGCATTCTTGCCTTGTTCCTGATTTTAGAATTGATTGTAGTTTTTCCCCATTAAGTATAATATTGGCTATTGGTCTGTTGTATACGGATTTTATTGTTTTTTTTTTTTGTCGGTCGTGGGGCTTGAACTCTGGGCCTGGGCGCTGTCCCTCAGCTCTTCAGCTCAAGGCGAGCGCTCTACCACTTGAGCTACAGCGCCACTTCCGGTTTTCTGGTGGTTTATTGGAGATAGGAGTCTCACGGTCTTTTCCTGCCCGGGCTGGCTTTGAACCGTGATCCTCAGATCTCAGCCTCCTGAGTAGCTAGGATTACAGGCGTGAGCCACCAGCGCCCGGCTTTTTATTGTTTTGTTTTGTTTTTTTGGGTCCGGTCGTGGGGTCTGAACTCTGGGCCTGGGTGCTGTCCCTCAGCTCTTCAGCTCAAGGCTAGCACTTGAGCCACAATGCCACTTAATGACTTTTTTCTTTTTGCTTATGTGGTGCTGAGGAATCGAACCCAGGGCCTCAGGCAAGTGCTCTACCACTGAGCCACCTTCCTAGCCTGGATTTTATTGTTTTAAGGAATGTTCCTTCTATTCCTATTTTCTCCAGAGCTTTTAGCATGAATGAATGTTGTATCTTATCAAAAGCTTTTGTCCAAGTCAATGGAGATAATCATGGTTCTTGACCTTTGATCTGTTGATGTGATGGATTACATTTATTGATTTACTTATGTTAAAATATCCCTGCATCTCTGGAATGAAGCCTACTTGGTTCTACCACTGAGCCATCTTCCCAGCCCGTTGCATCAGTGTTCATCAAGGAGATTGGTCTGTACTTCTCTTTTTTGTTGGATTTTTGCTTGGTTTGGGGATGAGTGTAATATTGGCTTCATAGAATGAGTTTGGGATTGTTCCCTCTGTTTCTATTTCTTGGAAGAGTCTGAGAAGTATAGGTATTATTTACTCTTTAAAGGTCTTATAGAATTCCATAGTGAATCCATCTGGTCCTGGGTTTTCCTTGTTGGAAGACTTCTGATTGCTTCCTCTATCTCATTGTAAGATATTGGCTTATTTAATTGATTTATTTCTTCTTGGTTCAGTTTGGGAAATTGGTATTTCTCTAAGAATTCATCCATTAGTAGAAATGGTTTTCTTTCCTTATTGAGTATGGATTCTGAAAATAAATGTTTATAATTGTTTGGGTATCTTGGGTATTTGTTGTAATTTTTCCCATGGCATACCTGATCTTATTGATTTGGGTTTCCTCTCTTCTTTTTTTAGTTAATCTTACCAAAGGTCCATCAATTTTATTTTTTCAAAAAACCGGCTTTTTGTTTTAGTAATTTTATTTATAGTTTTCTTAGTTTCTATCTCGTTAATTTTAGCTCTTATTTTGGTTATCTCCATCTAGTAATTTTAGGTACAATTTTTTCATGCTTTTCTAGCAGTTTTAGTTGCAACGTGAAATTATTTACTTGATTTGTCACTATTTTCTTGATGTGTGCACTGAGAGTGATATATTTGCCCCTCAGGACTGCTTTTGCTGTGTCCCACAGGTTTCTTTGTGATGTATATTCATTTTCTTTGAATTGTAAGAACTTTTTAAAATTTCTTCAATTTCTTCTGTGACCCAGGTGTTGCTCAGAAGTGTGCTGTCCAATTTCCATGTATTTGAGTAATTTCTACGGCATACTTTGTTATTGAGAACTAGCTTAATTGGATAGGATACACGGAATTATGTCAATCCCCTTGTATTTGCTTAAATTCCTTGTACGAACTATGATATGGTCTATTTTGGAGAACATTCCATGAGCTGCTGAGAAGAATGTGTACTGTCGTTTTAGGATGGAAAACTCGGTAGATCTCAACTAGTTCCACTTGAAATATGGCATCACTTAATTCAGAGGCTTCTTTGCCAATCCTCTGGTTGGTAGACCTGTCCTTTGGTGTGAGTATTATTGTATTTGGAGCTATTTTATTCTGTAAGTTTGAGAATATTTGCTTAACATATTTGGGTGCACCAATGTCTGGAGAGTATAAGTTGATAATGGTAATATCCTGTTCTTGGATTGTTCCCTGTATTAATATGTAGTGTTCTTCTTTGTCTTTTTGTATTGATGTTAATTAAAAGTTTATTTTGTCAGATATTAGGATGGTAACTCCTGCTTTCCTACTTGGAGAATTTATATGGTAGATCTTTCTCCATCCCTTTACTCAGAGTTTGTTTTTGTTTGGCTGTGAGGTGTGTCTCTTGAAGACACACCTGATGCAATCTGCAGTTCTTTTTCTTTTGATTGGTGAATTGAGCCTGTTAATATTTATGATTATTATAGAGAGATGCATTGTGTTTCCTGTCAATTTCCTGCTTTCTTAAGTTTTTCTTCTTTCCTTTTCTCCTGTGCTTACTAAATTGGACTTCGAGTGATATCTGTCTGATGAAGAGTCCTTGGTCTTGATTGTTTTCTTCAGGTTGTGTTCCTCCTCTCAATATTCTTTGTAGTACTGGTGTATTGTTTATGAACTCATTTAGTTTTTCTTTACTATTAAAAATTTTAGTTTCGGGGCTGGGAAGATGGCTCAGTGGTAGAGCGCTTGCCTTGCAATGCATGAGGCCCTGGGTTCAATTCCTTAGCACCACATAAGCAAAAAGAAAAAAGCCGGAAGTGGCGCTGTGGCTCAAGTGGTAGAGAGCTAGCCTTGAGCTAAAGAGCTGAGGGACAGCGCCCAGGCCCAGAGTTCAGGCCCCACAACCGGACCCCCCCAAAAAACATTTAGTTTCTCCACTGAATATGAATGCTAGCCTTGCTGGATATATCAGTCTGGGCTGGCAGTTATTGGTTCTCAGGGCTCAGATGGTACTTTCCCAGGCTTTCCTTGCATTCAGTGTCTGTGTGGAGAGATCTGCAGTGATTCTGATTTTTTTCCCATTATAGTATAGCTCCTTCTTTGTTTTTGCTGCATGTAAGATTGTTTCTTTATTATTCAGATCTATCATTTTTACTATAATGTGCCTAGAAGTGTTTCTCCTGGGACCTTGATTGTTAGGTATTCTATATGCTTCTGTTATGTAGGTAAGATGTTTTCTTTTAAGCTGGGGGAAATTTTCATTGATAATCTTACTGAATAGGTGTTGCATTCCCTTGCTCTGATATTCCTCACCTTCGTCCACTACAATTACACAAAGGTTAAATTTCTTGTCACTGTCTGCTTGTTCTTGGATTTCCCTTTGGCATAATTTTTCCTTATCTGTGACTTTTTCCAGTTGCTACATTTTGTCTTCCTTAGCTGATATTCTAATTTCCATTTCATTCACTCTGTTAACTATGGCTTCCATTGTGGTTGGCATGGAAGAAATTGAGCCATTTATGGCTTCTATGTTAGTTCTCAGTATTAATCTCATCTCTTAGCGAGGTGAGTACTGCATCTATTTTTGCATGCATCCCCTGTTTGAAATCCTGAATCTTTTTTGATATTTTGTTTCTGTGTTCTTTAAATTTCTGATCTATTTCTCACTTTAATTCTTGAGTAATTGCCTCCAGTATCTCTTGGATGTAGCATTTGTCTTCCATTCCTGCTTTGCTTCCACTGGGGCTCTCCTCTGGGTGGCTGCTGGCTTTGGGAGGTAGCTTGCTATCCTAGGTATTGATAAATCTTGTGATTTTCACATGGGGATTCAGGGATTATTGGAGACTAATCTGAAACTCTGACTGTTTTGATTAATAGGTGGCTGTCTTTGCTTGGTTCTGGATTGGCTCCTGGATCAATTGATGAAGCACACTCTTGGTCCTGGGTTGGCTGAGAGTCTGGGTTAGGGGAGAGCCCAACATCTAGCTGCAGAGTCTGGGTTAGGGGAGAGCCCAATGTCCAGCTGCTAGTCTGATCCATGTAGGGCTCTCAGCTGTCTGCTGGAGATCACAGGCAGTTCCTACCTTCAGCCAAGGACTAAGCAGCCTAGACTGCTCATGCTTCCTCCTATGGGTGCTCTTGGCAAGACTGGGTGTGCTGGATGTGCTCTCCCAGTTGCTAGAGTCTGCTATGAGTTCCTGACTATAATCAGGTGCTGGCGGCCTGAGCTGTCCAATCTCTGGCCCAGGATATACAGGTCAGGCTATGGTGGGATTTTAGCATCTGGTTCTCCTGCCCTGGACACACAAGTCTTTTGCCATCTTTGGATGCAATTCCCAGGGGATGCAGTTCCCTGCTTTCACCCCCTCTGCTGAGGTGTGTGCTCAGCTTCTGACTTCAATTGGGACAGGTGGGTTGTGCAGCTCAGACACCCAATATCCAGGCCTGGCCCTGGTTCCTGGTCCCCTGCCTGGGGCACACCGGTTGGACCTGTGCTGCTGTGTATCCCACCCGGGGATCCCAGCCTGGAGTATGCAGTTCGAGTTTCTCCTGCTGCTAGCTGTTGTGGCCTGCAGGCACTGTTCCTGTCTTGGGCATTTAAGCTCCCTCCCAGGGGTGCTCTTGATCAAGCTTGGTGGGCTGGATGTGCTCCACAGGCTGGTGGGGCACTTGCACAGTTCCAAGTTTTAGTGGAGCCTGTAGTCCAGGTGGTGGGGAGGGTCCAAGTCAAGCTCTGGGGGTTACTGCTAGCACTGGTCTCCTTTGGGGGGGAGAATGCTGTCCCCTGAGGGTACTCACCCTGGATCTAGTTGGGAATTCTCCAGCAGTGCTGTGGCAGATTGCTGTTTCTATATGATGTAGGTCACCACTGTGCTCTGCATTTGGTTGAGATACTTGTGGGCTGTGCTGGGTGGTGGCCACTCTGGGTCTGTGTTTCTCCCTGTCACTGCCTCTGTTGATAATGTCTGGGTCAGTGCCACGAGTGGTTTTTGTGCTGGCCACTGGTGGAGAGGTGGGCAAGGGGTCTTTGCACAGGTTCTGAACTCTGAGGTTTCTGCTTCTGTTTGATCTCTCCAGGTCATCACTGGAACCTTGGGAGTCTTCTGCACTGGCATTCTTTGGACAGAGCCCTGTAGTTCTGGGGTTCCCCCCTTGGCTCTGAGACTGAGTGGTTTTGGCGGGATGTGGTAGTGCTGCTCTGATGAGGGGTGGGGGAAGGGTCTTTGTGCAGGTTCCGAGCTCTGAGGTTTCTCTGTTTGCAATCAGCAGCTCTGTCACCAGCACCTTGGACGTCTTCTGCACTGGCATTCTGCAGATGACCAACTGTGGCTCTGGGGTCTCCGGCAGCCTGGCTGGGCTGGCCGCAGTTTGGTGCAGATCTGCGCAGCTAGCAAGGATTGGGGGAAGGGTCTTGGCACTTTTCCATTTTGATATTCTTCCTTTTCTTTCTTTTTTTTCACCTCCTGTTTTTCTCTGGGTATTCATCTTTTTGCTGTTGTCAGTTTCTTGGGGAAATTAAGCATTGGAACTCGAACTCTCTATTTGGTTGGAGAGCTGTGGTGTTTCCCTATTGTCCCATCACCATCTTGGCATCCCTCCAGGCCACATCTTTTTTGTGTGTGGGAGTCCTGAGGTTTGAACTCGGGGCATGAACAATGTCCCTGAGCTTTTTTTTTATTTGCTCAAGGCTAGCACACTACCACTTGTGCCACAGCTCCACTTCTGGTTTTTGGGTGGCTAATTGGGCATAAGACTCTCACAGTGGGGGCTGAGAAGGTGGCTCAGTGGTAGAGCACTTGCCTTGCATGCATGAGGCCCTGGGTTCAATTCCTCAGCACCACATAAGCAAAAAGAAAAAAGCCAGAAGTGGTGCTGTGGCTCAAGTGGTAGAGTGCTAGCCTTGAGCTGAAGAGCTGAGGGACAGAGCCCAGGCCCAGAGTTCAGGTCCCACGACCAGACCCCCCCACCCCCCAAAAAAAAGAGTCTCACAATGTTCTGAATCTTGGTTGTTTCTGTGGTGATCTTTCTGGCCCAGGCTGTGATCCTCAGATCTCAGCCTCTAAAACAGCTAAGAATCCAGCCATACCTTTTGAGCACTCAGAGAAAAGAGCCCACCTTGAAGTTGCTGGATTTCTGGAATTGTTTGGAGATGGTTAGCATTAGCCTCTCAGATTCTTTTTTTTGGCCAGTCCTGGGGCTTGAACTTAGGGCCTGAGCACTCTCTCTGAGCTTCTTTTGCCCAAGGCTAGCACTCATACCACTTGAGCCATAGTGCCACTTCCAGCTTTTTCTGTTTATGTGGTACTGAGGAATAGAACCCAGGGCTTCATGCTTGGCAAGCACTCTACCACTAAGCCACATTCTCAGCCCTGAGCCCCTCAGATTCTTTTTTTGTCAGTCATGGGGCTTGAACTCTGGGCCTCAGCACTGTCCCTGTGCTCTTCAGCTCAAGGCATGCGCTCTACCAATTGAGCCACAGCACCACTTCCAGTCTTCTGGTGATTAATTGGAAATAAGAGTTTCAAGGACTATCCCTGCCAGGGCTGGCTTTGAACTGCAATCCTCAGATCCAAGGCTCCTGAGTAGCTAGGATTACAGGCATGAGTCACCAGTGCCCAGCTGCCCCTCAGATTCTTAAATGCCATTTCCATGGAGGAGCGTGGTCCCAGGGTCAGTCTTCTTTTTTTGCTTTGCTGTCTCTTTATTCCTTAGGTGACGTACCCCTTTATCCTTTCTGGGGCCTTTTATTCTTCTTACTCCACTCCTACCCATCCTTAGATACTTGCCTTGTATATTCAAGTGTTTTAATGTCCTTCTTGTTTATTCTAATCCTCCATATACAGTCCTTATTCCTTACGCTTCCTACCATGGCAACTAAAAGTATTTGTGTTATATTCTTTTGTTGTTGTTGTTGGTCATGGGGCTTGAACTCTGGACCTGGATGCTGTCCCTGAACTCTTCAGCTCAAGGCGAGCACTCTACCACTTGAGCCACAGCGCCACTTCCAGTTTTCTGAGTGGTTTATTGGAGACAAGAGTCTTATGGACTGTCTTGCTGGGCTGGCTTTGAACCATGATCCTCAGCTCTCAGCCTCCTGAGTAGCTAAGATTATAGGCATGAGCCACTGGCACCCGGCTTGTGTTATATTCTTTTAAAACCCATCCACTGACATGTGTGATGCTGGGGGCTGAACTTATGGTATCATGCATGCCAAGCACATACTCTACCCCCTAAAGCCCACCCTCATACAATGCAGTGGCATTAATTACTCCTGCATATGTGGCTCCTTCTCATTCTCCATCTCACAAAGAAAAGCATACAAGTTTAAATGTAAGGTACCTGAGGCTTTTACTTATATAGTTTTAGAAAGACCCCAGAATTAAAAACCTATTTTTAAAAAATAGTTAACTTTTAAATTGAAAATATATATATATATATATACATACATACACACATATGTAGTAGATAGATACTACAACATGATATTTGAAATCTGTATACATTAAGGACCCATTTCTTATTGTGTGACTATTGAGTGCTTACTTGATTAGAAGAGAGAAACTATATACTGATTTGAATGGAGAAAGTTTAGCTTAAATATCTTTAGCTATAGTAGGATTGGGAGTGACAAAGAATTAATGAGTAAAGAGAAGCCTAGACAATAAAGGAATAGCAGATACAGGCATAGCCAATTCTAGGGATTTGTGTCAGTCCATTTTTGGTTACCATGACAAAATACTGAACACTCAACTTTCAAACATGAATCCTTTGGGAAGGTGTACTTAAATGATATCCAAACCGTAGTAGGCTACAACTGAGTATGGAATAGTCAGGGAAGAGGCTCACCTAGATCCCAAGGATGAGATCCAGACTTTGTAGGAAGGGCACAGCCATTGTTCATGGCATGGCACAAGAGTTGCTCTTATGCCACACTGCCAGAACTTGCTGGAAAACTGCCCTCTCAGCTTCCAGAGAAAGCTTTTCATGTAGAAGGTGTCACTGGAGACATTCTACAACAAATCTTCTAAAAGGTTTATCACAGAAAGGTGTTAAGTTCTGGGCACTGCTATCTACAATGCACTATAGGGGCTTAAAGCTGGAGTAGCTACCAGCACTGTCCATGTTGAGTGGTCAGGAAGCCACAGGAGCTATAGGGTCTGGATGCTGAAGAAGTCATTCATGCACACTGCAGGAGCTGAGCTCAGAGAAGCCACCCACGCTACAAACCTGACTGCCAGGGATGCTGTGTGTGCATCAGGAACCAGATGGTAAAAGCCACTTGTGTTGTAGGAGCCTAGTGCGAGACCAGCTGTCCTGGCTAGAGGAGCTTGATGAGTGAGCCCCCCACCCCACACTCCAGAACCAAGAAGCAAAGCAATCTTCTCCTACAGTGTCTCTCCAGCACCCTCCACTGACAAAGCTTAACAGTGGGCACGCTGGCAATAAAAAAATTACTTAAGAAGATCCCAGATCTGTTTTTGTGGAGCAGATAAGAAAAGGTGAATTTGGAGTTGAGATGTAATGAATTGATAACATCTATGCCTCAGTTTTCTAAAGTCAAATATAGAAACTATATAGTAAATGTAAATTTATTGAATTTAGGGAGATAGAGGTAGGTATTTTATTCCTACCTCTATTCAGAAGGATTTTCAAGCATCTGTTTAGTAGAATTAAAAGGATTATATGTTATATTTGGAAAGGAAAGACAACTACATTAAATATTAGCACTCTCAGTCTTTGAGTTTTAGTTCTTCTGGGTATAACATTAAATTGTGCCAAATAAAGTGTGAATATGAGCCAGAAGTGTGGCTCAGTGATAGATCTCTTGTGTAGCAAGTACAAGGCTCTGAGTTCAAACCCCACTACTACCAAAAATAATTTTTCATTCCCTACTGAATGTCAGTATGAGTGGTATAATGTCAGCATTATAAATTCATAACAAGTATAACCTCTATGAAGGTATACTGGAATTGGAACTAATATTGAGGATAACTGACTTTGATTATGCACAGAGAAACAAAACAAGAAGATAAATATAGATGTGAATCTTCTCTTACATAAGAATTCTGAGTGCTGGCTTTAGTAGCACATACACTAAAATTAGGACAATACAGAGAAGACTAATTAGCTTGGTCACTGTGAAAGGATAACATGCAGATTCATGAAAGGTTCCATATTTTGTGAAGTAAAGTCAAGTTCAGGAGGACAAAGGTCATATATTTTCTCTCATAGGTGAATGCTAGACCGAAAAAATAAACATATACATAAACATAAACAGGATTGTATGTATATGTCTGTGCAACGTGATTGCAGCATATGCATGTTCACTTGACTATGATGAAGACCTTTTAAACAGTAACTATGCACTTTATCAAAACTGGATGTTAGGAGAATGAAACAGGTAATGTCCAAAATGTAGGTACTACTAGGAAGGGGTGGGCAAATAAAGATTTAAAGGAAGGTGAATCTGGTCAAAATACCTTATTTGTGAGGATAGAACAATGAAGCTTTTTTTTTTTTTTTTTTTTTTGTCAGTCGTGGGTCTTGAACTCTGGGCCTGGGCACTGTCCCTGAGTTCTTCAGCTCAGTGCTAGCTAGGATTACAGGTGTGGGCCACTGGCACCTGGCCAATGAAGCTTTTTGAGACTGGTTCAGGAAGGAAAGGGAGAAGAGAAAGAGTGACAGAAGGGGTGAGTCTGAATAAGGTACATCATATTCATATATAGACTAGTCAAAATGAAACCTTTTTTTGGGGGGGGGTCCAGTCATGGGGCCTGAACTCAGGGCCTGGGCGCTGTCCCTCAGCTCTTCAGCTCAAGGCTAGCACTCTACCACTTGAGCCACAGTGCCACTTCCGGCTTTTTTTTTCTGCTTATGTGGTGCTGAGGAATCGAACCCAGGGCCTTAAGCGTACAAGGCGAGCACTCTACCACTGAGCCACCTTCCTAGCCCCATGAAACCTTCTTGTATAAACTAATTGATGCCAAAGAGAAGAAAAAGAAGCCAGGACCAGGCACTGGTGGCTCATGCCTGTAATCCTAGCTACTCAGGAGGCTGAGTTCTGAGGATCATGGTTCAAAGCCAGCCTGGGCAGGAAAGTCCATGAGATTCTTATCTCCAGTTAACCACCAGAAAACCAGAAGTGGTACTGTGGCTCAAATGGTAGAGTGCTCACCTTGAGCTGAAGAGCTCAAGTACAGTGCCCAGGCCTAGAGTTCAATCCCCATGACCAACTGCCCCCCCCCAAAAAAAGAAGAAGCCACATGCTGTTGGCTTATGTCTATAATCCTAGCTACTTAGGAAGCTGAGATCTGAGGATTATGGTTCAAAGGCAGCCTGAGCAGGAAAGTCTGTGAGACTCTTACAGATTTTTATTAACCACCAAAAAGCCAGAAGTAGAGGAATGGCTAAAGTAGTAGAGCGCTTACCTTAAGCAAAAAAGCTCAGAGACAGTGACTAGGCCCTGAGTTCAAGCCCTAGAACCGGTACAAATTAAAAAAAAGAAAAGAAAAAATCTGTGGTGAAGAGGTTAACTCTGTGGTGAACAAATTTAACTCTGATGCTGGTGGATCTTTCGGGGACAATGTTTCAAGTCACTGTTCTACACTCCTCTAGGATGTTATGAGCAGCACCATTATTTTGGGGTCACTGTGGAGTTCAATGGGAAGGGGAAAGAGGGAAAAGTTGGCTATTTGTTCACAGTTGTAAAGTTTACCCAGAACGTCACATGTCCCTTCTGCTTTTACCCCAGTCATAATTTTGCTTTGTGTCATTTTCACTTTTGCTTTTCTTTTTAGGTGAAGCTATTTGGAAAAGTAAACAGCAGGAAATTTCTGGAGAGGTTCCATTTCACTGTGAGACATTTGATCTACCCACAGAAAATTCCTTATGTTCCATTTTAGAACTGTGGCAAGAGAATGACCAGAGAGAGCAATGTCAGGAAAACCCACGAAACCCTTTAAGCCATGTCAAAGTATTGATTAAGGACAAGGCTTATGACTGTCAAAACATGGGAAAAATAATTCACAGAACTACCAAGTTTATTCCCCTAATTAAAGGACTCCATTACTGTGGCACATCTGGAACAAGATTGAAGCATGTTTTAAACTTATATAGTCAGAGTAGAATCACTCCAGAAAAGAACCCTGACAAAATTTTTGGAAGTTCACATAGCTCTTACTCAACTAAGAATGACCAGGCTAACATGGGAGCGACTTCCTATGAATATAATCAATATGAAAGTTACCTCAGCCAAAAACAAGCTTTCAAACTCCATCAAGAAATATATCCTGGGGTGAAGCTTCATGTATATAATGAATATGTAAAGATCTTCCCTCAGAAGCTGATTGAGCATCAGGACATTCATGCTATAGAAAAATCCTATGAGGGCAACCAAGATGAGAAAGTATTCACTCCAAAACCCCACACTGACATACACCAGGGTGTTTCTAGAGGAAAGAAACCCCATCTATGTACTCAGTGTGGGAAGTCTTTTACCCTCAAGTCAAACCTCACTACACATCAGAAAATCCACACTGGGCACAAACCCTTTAAGTGCAATGAATGTGGAAAAGCCTTTTTGCAGAAATCTGATCTCTTTAGACATCTGAAAATACATACAGGAGAAAAACCTTATGAGTGCAGTGAATGTGGAAAAGCCTTTTTCCAGAAATCAGATCTCTTTAGACATCTGAGAATTCACACAGGAGAAAAACCTTTTGAATGCAACGAATGTGGAAGAGGCTTCTCGCAGAATTCCGACCTCAGTGTCCATCTCAGGACCCATACTGGGGAGAAGCACTATGAATGCAGAGAGTGCGGCAAAGCTTTCACAAGAAAATCAACCCTTAAGATGCACCAGAGAATTCACACTGGAGAGAAGCCTTATGTGTGCATGGAATGTGGCCAGGCCTTCATCCAGAAATCACATTTCAACATGCACTGGAGGATTCACACTGGAGAGAAGCCTTATGAGTGCAGTGACTGTGGGAAGTCCTTCACTAAGAAGTCCCAGCTCCATGTGCATCGAAGAGTCCACACAGGAGAGAAGCCCTATGTTTGTACTGAATGTGGAAAGGTCTTTACTCATAGGACAAATCTCACCACACATCAGAAAACTCACACTGGAGAGAAACCTTATATATGTGCCGAATGTGGCAAGGCCTTTTCAGATCATTCTAATCTCATCAAACACCAGAAGACTCATAGTAGAGAGAAACCCTATGAATGTAACGGCTGTGGAAAAGCATTTGTATGGAAGTCACGTCTTAAAATCCATCAGAAATCTCATATGGGAGAGAGACACTATACATGCAAGGAATGTGGGAAAGCCTTTATCCAGAAATCAACACTAAATGTGCATCAGAGAATCCATACAGGAGAGAAGCCCTACATTTGTCCTGAGTGTGGGAAGGGCTTCATACAAAAATCCCATTTCATTGTACACCATAGAATTCATACTGGAGAGAAGCCTTATGAGTGCAGTGATTGTGGGAAATGCTTCACTAAGAAGTCACAGCTTCGGGTGCATCAGAAAATCCACACAGGCGAGAAACCCTATGTATGTGCTGAGTGTGGAAAGGCCTTCACTGATCGGTCTAATCTCATAGCACATCAGAAAATTCATACCAGGGAGAAACCCTATAAGTGCAGTGACTGTGGGAAATCTTTCACCTGGAAGTCACGCCTCAGTGTACATCAAAGATCGCATACTGGAGAGAGGCATTATGGGTGCAGCAAGTGTGGGAAAGTCTTTATGCAGAAAGCAACACTAAGTATGCACCAACTAATTCATACAGGGAAGAAGCCCTACTCATGTACTGAGTGTCAGAAGGCCTTCAATGACAGATCAAACCTCATTAAACACCAGAAAACCCACAGTGGAGAAAAACTGTAAAGCCATTGAATGAGAGAGCCTTTGACTAGAAATCACAATGTGCCTAGCCTACATTGGCTCAGCCTAGCAGCAACATTTCATGCTTCAGTCACAGTACAGAGTAAGCAGAGGTGGTGACTTGAGTGAACAGAGGCATCGATGCCAAAAATGTCCTCTTGTCTGAAAATACAAGTTCTATAGAAATCACAATGTGCCTGCATCAGTTTGGCTTAGTGGGGAAGAACATTTCATGCTGCAATCATGGTACAGGGGAAGTAGAGGTGGTGACTTCAATGAACAGAGGTAAATGGTGTTAAAACATCCTTCTGTTGACTAGAAATACAAGTTCCAGCTTTGTTCCAGTTGACACAGTTATTTGCATAGGGAGCTCTTTTATGTATTTTATTATGTCGGTCATGGGGCTTGAACTCTTGGTCTGGGTGCTGTCCCTCAGCTCTTCTGCTCAAGGCTAGTGCTCTACCACTTGAGCCACAGAGCCACTTCCGGTTTTCTAGTGGTTTATTGGAGATGAGTCTCATGGACATTCCTGCTCAGGCTGGCTTTGAACCAGGATCCTCAGATCCCAGCCTCCTGAGTAGCAAGGATTACAGGCATGAGCCAATGGCACCCGGGCTGCTGCTGCTTTTTTTTTTTTTTTTGGTCTATCGTGGGGCCTGAACTCTGGGCTTAGGTGTTGTCCCTCAGCTCTACAGCTCAAGGCTAGTGCTCTACCACTTGAGCCATAGCACCACTTCTGGCTTTTTCTGCTTATGTGGTGCTAAGGAATTGAACCCATGCCCTCATGCATGCAACGCAAGCACTCTACTACTGAGCCACCTTCCCAGCCCAATGCCCGGCTTCTTTTATGTATTTTGGTGGTGCTGGGAATCAAACACAGGTCCCAATGCGTCTGCTAGGCAAGCATTCTACCATTGAACCAAATATGGGAAGGCCTTGATGAACCCCTTTACATAGATCCATCTGAGTGGTAGGTATGTTTGGTTCCATGATTGATACAGGGGCTCTCAAACTCCTCAAAATGATGAAATAAAGACCTGAGATGACTTGTCATCTACTCTTTTTATTTTTGCTGGTCCTTGGGCTTGAATTCAGGGCCTGGACACTATCTCTGAGCTTTTGTGCTCAAGGCTAGTGCTCTACCACTTGAGCAGTTTCCAGCTTTATGGTTAATTGGAGATAAAAGTCTCACTGAGGCCAGGCACTGGTGTCTCACACCTGTAATACTAGCTCCTCTGAGATCTAAGGATCATGATTCAAAGCCAGCCTGAGCAAGAAAGTCCATGAGACTCTTATCTCCAAATAACCAACAGGAAACTGGAAGTATAGCTATGACTTAAAGTGGTAGAGTGCTAGCCTTGAGCAAAAGAACTCAGGGACAGTGCCCAGACTGAGTTTAAGCCCTATGGCCTGTTTAAAAATAGTCTCACTGACTTTCCTTCCTGGGCTGGCTTCGCACTTCAATCCTCAGAATCTCAGCTTTCTGAGTAGCTAGGATTACAGGTGTGAACTACCAGCACCTGGCCATGCTATATAGTTTTTTAAAGCAAAACAAATTTTTAAGTTTGGTTTTATGGATAGGGAAA
This sequence comes from Dipodomys merriami, assembly GCF_024711535.1. Taxonomy (NCBI): domain Eukaryota; kingdom Metazoa; phylum Chordata; class Mammalia; order Rodentia; family Heteromyidae; genus Dipodomys; species Dipodomys merriami. The sequence continues at coordinate 86,005,378 of NW_027204492.1, forward strand.
TACAGACATGTTCTAGCTTGTATTACAAAACTATATTCATTAAAGGCTACAGCTTGGTTAATGTCCAGGGCATGCCTCACAGGCCCTATGCCCTCTAATCTGTGTCCCCCAAGGTATCATTTACATGCACCCCAGCATAAGCTCTCTGCCTCTTAGTAATTGTCCCTATGGCAGTGGAACTGGGTCATAGCAGGGTGGGTACAATCTGATCCATTGACAGTTGTTTTTCCTGGAGATGCTTGTGTGAAAAAACAAATCATGGAGAAACTGGATTTTGATATATAAAAATTTGTTTTTCTTTCAGTTTGGTTAAGATGTATTCATTTTCTTCATGCACAATAAATGTGGTTTATGTAAATTGCTATGAATTGGGCTGCTGCATTGCACTTGTAGGTTTTTTTTTCTTTTTTTTGTCTTAATACTCCAAGACATCAATTTTAGTTAGGTCCTAATATACACATTTGCTACTGATGGTTACAATAACACATCAGTATCTCCTTTTAAGCTGGGTACTTGTGGCTCATGCTTGTAATCCTAGCTACTAAGGAGGCTGAGATATGAAGATCACAGTTCAAAGCCAGTCTGGGCAGAAAAGTCTATGTGACTCTCATCTCATCTCCACTATGTTTCAAGTGATAGAGCACAAGGAGACTCAGGGACAGTGCCTGGGCCCTCAGTTCAAGCCCCAGGATTGACCAAAAAAATCTTTTATTACAACTCAAAAACTTGAAAACCAGAATACAGTTATCTCTCCTAATTATTACCCAATATCTTAACTACCCAATATTGTTTTATATGCCTTCAAATTGCTATATTATATCACACAGACTTGTTTTATATGCCTTCAAATTGCTATATTACATCACACAGACTGTAAGTTTGTAAAATAGAAGACAAGAGACAGTGCTGAGAATGTGGCTTAGGGGTGGAGTACTTGCCTAGCATGCACAAAGCCCTGGGTTCAATTCCTCAGTACCACAAAAACAGAAAAAGCCAGAAGTGGCACTGTGGCTCAAGTGATAAGAGTGCTAGCCTTGAGCAAAAGCTCAAGACAGTGCCCAGGCCCTGTGTTCAGGCTCCAAGACAGGCAAAAAAAAGGAAAAGGAAAGAAAGAAAAAAAACCTCATTTCCATTTCCTGGAGCTCATTTCAATAAATATAATCAGATTCAATAAATATAATCAGATGCATGTAGGTATTTTGCATTTGTGTTCCTCTCCTAAGGGTAGCCTCCTTTGGTCTCACTGTATGTGAATACCTAGAGTCCTGTTTAAATTTTCATTTCCTGCTGCATTTTGGAACTAGCTTCTGCATATGAACGAAAACATGCATCATTTGTTTCTCTGAGCTCGGCTTACCTAAACATGATTTGTTCTAGATCTATCAATTTCCCTGCAAATGACTAATGGCTATGCATACTTCTATATTTTTCTGGATCCACTCATCTATTTTTACTACTTCTTTTTTTTTTTTTTTTGGTCTGGTTGTGGGGCCTGAACTCTGGGCCTGGGCGCTGTCCCTCAGCTCTTCAGCTCAAGGCTAGCGCTCTACCACTTGAGCCACAGTGCCACTTCCAGTTTTTTTTCTTTTTTGCTTATGTGGTGCTGAGTAATTGAACCCAGGGCCTCATGCATGCAAGGCAAGCACTCTACCACTGAGCCACCTTCCCAGCCCTCTTCCTACTTCTTGTGAGTTCATACACTTATGAGTTAAGGCCACTGCTGTTCTGATTTCTGCCACTATAGAGTTCTTTTGTTGGGCTGAGTACCCAGGATGTAGAGCAAGTGCTTGACAAGGCCTGAATTCAAACCCCAGGGTTGCTCCCCACCAGGAAAAGGAAACAATGGATTCCTTTTATATAGGTTTGACATTTTCCATAATAAACTCTAGAATATCAAATCTGATTTTTAAATGGGTGATAAATTGTTGAGATGCCATTTTGGGTATAATGTACAGGAAATACAGTAAGTATGTATAATATGTATATTCAAGTATATGCTGTACTATAGAATATTTGATGATCAACTCATATCCTGGGTCATCATAAATGAGAAAGTCAGGAAAAAAAAGTAAAAAAGCAATTTGTCATTAATTTACTGTGGTATAGAGCTACTGAATGCTGAAAATATTCATTCTGACTTATCAAAAAAAGTTAAGTTGCACCATTATAGGGGTACACCTATAATTACAGCTAATTGGGAGGCAGAGGTAGATCATGAGGCCATTCTAGGCAAAAACTTGAGACCCTATTTGAAAAACAAAGTAAAAGCAAAAAGGACTGGGGGCATGCCTCAAGCGGTATAGTACTTGTTTGGGTAGTATGAGATCCTAAGTGTCTACTCTCATGAGGGTGGTCAATAAGAAATATTTGCATTTTCAGTCAAATAGGAAAATGATCCTGAATGGAATATGGTGCACACAGCCTAGTGATCATCTGGACAAGAAAAAAGAATATTGCAACTGAGTACCAGTAGCTCATGCTTGTAATCCTACCTACTGAGACTGAGATCTGAGGATCCCAGTTCAAAGCCAGCTCTGGCAGGAAAGTCCAGGAGACCCATTTCCAATTAAACATAAAAAGAGCTAGAAGTGGAGCTGTGGCTCTAGTAGTAGAGTGCTAGCCTTGAGTGAGTGAGTGAGAGAGAGTGAGAGAGAGAGAGTGAGAGAGAGAGAGAGAGAGAGAGAGAGAGAGAGAGAGAGAGAGAGAGAGAGAGAGAGAGAGAGAGAGAGAGGAAAAACAAGTTCAGGAACAGCATTAAGGCCCTGAGGTCAAACCCAAGGACCAGCACCAAAAAAAAAAGTATTGCTCACATAAGACAAAAATATTTTGTGAGATATGACACATGTGCATACACATAATGCACATAACTCAAAGCACACCATTATAGGTTTAAACATAAGTTACATTTGTATGCATGTGAATATATAAGCAAAGCTTCTATTAAAGACTTAGAAGGGCTGGTGATTCGGGAAATGGAAAGTCTCAATTTGCCCCTAGAGCAAAGATTAATAATTAGGAGTATAATAGAATTTGGAGACAGGACACAAAAACCACCGAGTTATTTTAACATACAGAACTTATTTTTAATAATTTTAAGTAGTTATAGCACTGTTAACAGTGTAACTGAAAAGACAATAACAATATTTATCATGAAGGTAGTAACTGCAGGAAGCAGTCAGGCTCAGAGCAAAGTCAGAATTATAAAATTTAGCTGGGCTTGATGGTGCATAGCTGCAATCCCAACACTCAGTTGGTGGGGGGGCGGGGGGTAAAAGGATCAAGAGAGTTCAAGACTAGTCTGGTCTTCATAATGAAACCCTGTCTCAAAAAATAAAATAGGAAAGAGAGAGTATAGAAGAGTTAAAGTTGTGCACCAGTGGCTCACACCTGAATTGCTAGCTACTCAAGAGGCTGAGATCTGAAGGTCACAGTTTTCAAACTTTTGCTTCAGCAAAAAAATAAAGTCTTCATGACCCTTATCTACAATTAACCAGCAAAATGCTGGAAGTGGATGTGTGACTCAAGTGTAGAATGCCTGGTATGAGTAGAAAACCAAGTGTGAGTGTAAAGCCCTGAGTTGAAGCTCCAATACCAGCTTTAAAAAAGGGAGGGATCCCATGTACCTAGGATTCCAGTTGTAAGGAAACAGCACCAACCTGATGCTTGTCTCAGAGAAAGAGAGAGGTGGGGTCCCATACTGGCTGTGAGAGCTGGGCTACTGCAAATTGCATGAGGCTTCTAGAGCAATGACCTCTGTTTCCCAGTGGACACTGAGATGAAGAGGGGGCTCACAGGAAGGGGAAAGGAGCAAGAACCTCATCTCCAGCCATGAAGTTTACATTTATTTTCTCTTACTGGTCAAGCCCAGCAGGGAATACCTGGTAAGAGAGAAATGTGTGAGTCCTCCAGGAGAGTCTAGAAGTTGAATTTTTTTACCAGTCCTGGGGCTTGAACTCAGGGCCTGGGCATTGTTCCTGAGCTTCTTTTGGCCAAAGCTAGCACTCTACCATTTGAGCCACAGCGCCACTTCTGGCTTTTTCTGTTTATGTGGTGCTGAGGAATTGAACCCAGGGCTTCATACATGCTAGGCAAGCACTCTACCACTAAGCCACATTCCCAGCCCCTAGAAGTTGAATCTGGATCTGGAAAAAAACAGCTTAATAACTGGCACATGGCTATACCCTATGGCCCCCACAGTACCACTTCTAGGTTTAGACCTGAAACAAAATGATATGATATTCAGTGGAAAGTGGAGAGAGGAATAAACAGACCCAATCTTATTTATCAATATGGATAGGTCTTGGGACAATAACACCACATAAGAAAACCCAGATGTCAAACTTTAGTGCAATGCTGTTTGTGCATGTTTAACATGACAGTATAGTATTCGTTATATATTGCACACCCCATACTACACAAGTCCCAAAGTTGACTTATGTAGCCCTTCTGTAATCACCTTTATAATAACAATAAAATAATTTTTAAATGTTCTCAAAGTACATTAAAATTCTAGAAGTTGAAAAAACCCTCAACTCTTGAGGAAAGTCAAAGTATTATCACCTTTGGATGGTAATTAATACAGCACACCAGCAAAAGAAAGAGTTAACTAAATTTAAAAAAGAATAGTTCAGGAGAAGACATTGCAACACCCATGAATAAAGAAAGGAGTCTTCTGGTGTTCTGTGAGTTGCACTTGGTGGTAGAAAGCCTTACCACACACCTGACACCCAAAGGGCCTCTCTCCAGTGTGAATCCTCTGATGCTCTACTAGGTGCATTCTCACATGGAAAGCGTTTCTGCACTTGCTGCAGAAGCCCTTTGGCTTCTCTCCTGTGTGAGTTCTCCAGTGTTGGCAAAGGGATCTTTTTATGGTAAAGACTTTCCCACATTCCTTACATTCATAGTGTTTCTCTCCTGAATGTATTCGCTGGTGCTCAGTGAGACAGGTTTTCACAGAGAAAGGCTTCCCACAGGTATGACATGCTTAAGGCTTCTCTCTGGTGTGAATTCTCTGGTGGATGCCCAGAGATGAGTATGCCCTGAAAGATTTCCCACACTGGTTACATTGATAGGGTTTTTCACCGGTGTGGATTCTCTGATGACTAATGAGGGCACTTCTCATCAGAAGAATTTCCCACAGTCTCCACACGCATATGAGTACTTGAAGGATTTCTTTGCACCAAAGCTTTTCCCACAGTAACTACATTCATAGGGCTTCTCCCCTGTGTGTGTTCTTTGGTGATGAGTGAGAGAGATCTTGACTCAGAATTTTTTCCCACATTCACTGCACTCATAAGGTTTCTCCCATGTGTATTCTCTGGTGACTGGTGAGAGTCGAATTTTCCGTGAAGCTTTTCCTACATTCTGTGCATTTAAAGAGCCACTCTGCTGCGTGTGTTCTCCCCAACAGAACTGTTGCCATGCTGCAGTAACTGTGAGCCTGCGTGCACACACCCCTGCATGTGCATGCCAGTACTGGGGCTTGAACTCAGGGTCTTTCAGTCTTGCTTGGCCTTTTGCTTAAGGCAGGTATGCTAACACATGACCCCCACCTCCACTTCTGGCTTTTTATTGAATAACTGAAGATGTGTCCCTTGGATTTGTCTGTCTGGGCTGTCTTCAAACCAGGATCCTTAGATCTTAGCCTCCTGAGTACCTAGTATTACAGACATGAGCCACTGGTACACAAAGTTCTGATAGTATTTTTTATGCCAGGTCTTGGGCTTTAAACTCAGGGCCTGGGCTCTGTACCTGAACTTTTGAGTTAAATACTTAATGCTCTACCACTTGAGCCACAGCAAAACTTCTATCTTTTTGGTGGATAATTTGAGATAAGAGCCTCAGAGACTTTCCTGCCCACACTTGCTTCAAAACATAATCCTCAGATCTCAGCCTCTTGAGTATGTAGAATTACAGGAGTGAGCCACAGCACTCACCCTGATAGCATCTCTTAACATGCTCTCCATTCTATTCTGGCCTGCCTCTTTGCTTCTCCAAGGATATGTCACTCAGCTGAGACTCAGCACTCAAGTCTCTCTGCTCTAAATATGTCCTATCTTCAAGGCTCTGTCTCTCTAACTCACCTATCTGTATACTAAATCATCTTCCCTAGCCACATTCCTCCAAGTTCACAGAAGTGGCCATATTTCTCATTTTGCACTGATTTTCTTTTCACTCCCAAACATCATGCATTGGCTTGTGAACATCTTCTCGCACAATGTCCAAGAGAGTAGAGATTTTATTTTCTTCATTGCTGGATCCCCACATCTGAAATGTGACAGCATATATTTTGTACTCATTTAAGGTTTGATAATTGAATGACTGTATCTGACATACATACATGAATGATGTATGTGACATTAGAAGGAAACCAAGGCAGCCAGGCACCAAAGAATGGTTCAAAACTAGAATCCTAGCCAAGCACCAGTGGCTCATGCCTGTAATTCTAGCTATACAGGAAGCTGAGATTTGATGATTGTGGTTCAAAGCCACCCTGGGCAAGGAAAGTCTGTGGGACTCTTATCTCCAAACTATCAGAAAACCAGAAGTGGCGGTCTGGCTCAAGTGGTAGAGCTCTAGCCTCCAGCTGAAGAGCTCAGGGACAGCACCCAGGCCCAAAGTTCAAGCCCCATGACTGGTGAGAAAGAAAAAAAGAGTAGAATCCTAGCTACTCAGGAAGGTGAAGTCTGAGGATTGTGGTTCAAAGCCAGTCCAAGCAGAAAAGTCTCCAGTTATCTCCAACAAAAAAGCCACAAATGGAGGTGTAGCTCAAGTGGTAGAGTGCCAGCCTTAAATGAAAAAAGCCAACTTGGGCACTGGTGACTTTGAGATCTGAGGACTACAGTTCTAAGCCAGCCAGGGCAGGAAAGTCTTTAAGACTGATCTCCACTTAACCATCAGAAAAAAGGAAGTAGTGCTGTGGCTTTAAGTGGTAGAGCATTAGCCTTGACTGAAAAAGCTTAGGGACAGCATGCAGGCCCCGAGTTCAAGGCCTACAACTGACAAAAATAAGCCCAGTACTGGCTTGTGTGCATGTGTGTATGTGTACACACACACACACAAAGAAGACACCCAAAGCAATGGAAAGAAGGAAGAATAATTGCCACTAAGAGCAGTGGATAACTACAAAAGTCAGGATGGTACAGAAGGGTAAGCATGATATTGGGATGTGTAGTGTAGGTATCTGAAAGCTTATTTTCAAAGAGCTCAGATCTCTAAAAAGAGATTCCTGGAAAATACGGCACAGGAGCCAGATGTCAGTGGCTCACACCCATAATCCAAGCTACTTAGAAGGCTGAGATCTGAGGATCATTGTCGCCAACCCAGGCAGGAAAATCCATGAAACTATTATCTCCAATTATGTACCAAAAAAAAAACCAAGCCAAAAGTGGACAAGGGGCTCAAGAAGAAGAGCACTAGCTTCTAGCAAAACAAAACAAAACAAAAAAAAAGCTCAAGGATAGTGCCCAGGCCCTGAGTTCAAGCCCCAGGGCTTGCGCGCGCGTGCACACACGCACACACGCGCACACACACACACACACACACACACACACACACACACACACACACACACACACACACAGCACAGATCTGTTCCTAGGATCTTGCTTCCTGTATGTTCCAGGTGAATTCATGCTCATTTACCTGAGCAACCAAAGGAGGCCTCCACCAATGCCCATAGCTGTCCTCGCTCCAACTTGAGGATCATCTCTGGTTTGGCCATGTAGAGGCCTGTGAATGGAAATGGCACAAGATGTGAACCAAGATGTCTAAGTTTTAGAGCCTATGATGGAGGAGGCAGGGGCCCATCGAAATCTTTCACTGGGGAGGTAAGAACACACACATTTGTCTTAGTGCCCCCAACTAGCCCTTGAAGCTATCAGTTAACACTATACTCTACAGCAGTGCCATGCTTCCAAGAAGTCACACAGACAGTGGTCCTCACCTATAGATATCAGGTTGTTGTAGGTCTCTAGCATCATGTCCTTGTGCATGGTCCTCTGAGCAGGGTTTAGTCTACACCAATCCCTTCTGGTGAAATCCACAGCCACATCCTCAAAAGACACAGATCTTTAGGTCTCAGCAACACAATAATCTTCCATGATCAGAAATGGAATGTGTGGAGGAAGGAATGTGTGTGAAAGCCAGATGTCAGCCAGTCACTCACATCTGTAATTGTAAATACTCAGAAGGCTAAGAGCTGAGGATTGTGGTTTGAAGCAAGACTGAGTGGCAAAGTACATGAGGCTCATATCTTCAAATAAGCAGTTAAAAAAAACACACACAAAAAAAACAGAAGTGGAAATGGGACTCAAATGGTAAAGCATCAATCAACCTTGTCTGGAAAAAGTCTTAAGATGGTGCCCAAGTCCTGTGTTCAAGCCACAGTACTGGCACACACAAAAACATCTGTGGTCTTTCAATTGAAAGCTGATTGGAAAGAGCACACTGGATGCAAATTTTGTGTCTTAATATACTTTAGTTGGAAGAACCTTGAAAAACCTGCTAGTGCTTAATTTTTTAATTCATGAAGAAAAGATTAGCCAGGCACTAGTGGCTCACACCTGTAATCCTAGCTACCCAGGAAGCTGAGATCTGAGGATCATGGTTCAAAGCTAGCTAGGACATGGAAGTCCATGAGACTCTTACCTCCAATTAACTACCAAAAAGTCAGAAGTGGAGCTGTGGCTCAAGTGGTAGAGCACTAGCACTAGCTTTGAGCAAAAAAAGCTCTGGACAGTTTCCAGGCCCTGAGTTGAAAGCCCTACAACTGTTACCAAAAAAAGGTGGCTGAGAGGCTGGGAAGGTGGTTCAGTGGTAGAGTACTAGCCTCGCATGCATGAGGCCCTGGGTTCGATTCCTTAGCACCACATAAGAAGATAAAAACTGGAAGTGGCGCTGTGGCTCAAGTGGGAGAGCGCTAGCCTTGAGCTGAAGAGTTGAGGGACAGCGCCCAGGCCCAGAGTTCAGGCCCCACAACCAACAAAAACAAAACAAAAATGTGGCTGAACCTATGGGAGTTTGAAGGGAAATCAAAAAGAAGCAGCCAGCCAACAGCCAGTGGCTCGATCTCAGGAGATTGAGATCTGAGGATTAAGGCTCAGAGCCATCCCAGACAGGGAAGTCTGTAAGACTCTCATTCCCAATTAACAAGTAAAATGCTAGAAATGGAGGTGAGGCTACAGTGGTAGAGCATCAGCCTTGAGTGAAAAATCCTGTTCCATCCTGCCAATGGCTGCACTGAAGAAAACCTAGTTGGGCAACCATGAGCAAGTGCCAGAGTATAGAAATCAAATCTCTAGCTGCCTACCTGGCCCCTGGTGGCTGATATAGGGGTTGGGGAGCTCCCAGGGCTGAACCGGTAGAAGAGACTTCTGGTGGCTGAGATGGGGGAAAACTGCACTTAATAACAATGCTTCAAAATATGTGAAGAACAGTTGGGTGCCCATGGCTCATGCCTATAATCCTAGCCACTCAGGAGGCTGAGAGATGAGGATCACGGTTTGAATCCAGCCAAGGCAAGAAATTCCATGAAACTCTTATCTCTAATTAACCACCAAAAAGCCAGAAATGGGGCTGTGGCTCAAATGGTAGACCACCATCCTTGAGGAAAAAATTCAGGGATAGCACCCAGGCCCTAAATTCAAATCCTAGCACCAGCACAAAACAATATGTGAAGAACCAGAAGACATGGACAAATCCGCAACAATAACTGGTGAGTGCAACAGTTCTCTCAGGAATAACAAGCAGACACAGAAAAGATATAAGATAATGCAATACAAAGAAAAGAGATCTTTCAAATACACATGGATTATTCATCATTACACCAGCTCTGGGCTGGGAAGGTGGCTCAGTGGTAGAGTGCTTGCCTTGCATGCATGAGGCCCTGGGTTTGATTCCTTAGCACCACATAAGCAGAAAAAGCCGGAAGTGGCGCTGTGGCTCCAGTGGTAGAGCACTAGCCTTGAGCTGAAGAGCTGAGGGACAGCGCCCAGGCCCAGAGTTCAGGCCCCATAACTGGCAAAAACAAACAAACAAACATCATTACACCAGCTCCAAAAAAGAGCTAGCAAAAAACTGGAGTGGAGGTGTGACTAAAGTGCTAGAAACCAGCTGAGCAAGCAAGCAAGCTGAGCAAGTGAGAGGATCTGAATTCAAATCCTGATATCAAAAAAAATTACAATATGACCAATCACTGGTGTCTCATACCTGTAATCCAAGCTACTCAGGAGGCTGGGGTGAGGATTAAAGTTCAAAGCCAGCTTGGGCAGAAAAATCTGTGAGACTCTTTTCTCCTATTAACTAACAAAAAAAAAATGGAAGTGGAGTTGTAGTAACTCAAGTGATGAGAATGCCAGCTTGAATGACAATTAAGAGAGTGAGGCAGCTGGGCATCAGTGGCTCACTCCTGTAAGCCTAGCTACTCAGGAGGTTGTGATCTGAGGATCATGGTTCAAAGCCAGCTCAGGCAGGAAAGTCTATGAGATTCTTATCTCCAATAAAGCACCAGAAAACTGGAAGTGGTGCTGTGGCTCAAGTGGTAGAGTGCTAGCTTGAGCTGAAGAGCTGAGGGACAGCGCCCAGGCCCAGCGTTCAAGCCCCACGACCGACAATAAAAGAAAAAACAAAGAGTGCAAGGCCCTGAGTGCAAGCCACAGTACCAGCATAAAAACAAAGCAAAACTTTTTTTTTTTTGGTCAGTTGTGGGGCCTGAACTCTGGGCTGGGCGCTGTCCTCAGCTCTTCAGCTCAAGGCTAGCATTCTACCACTTGAGCCACAGAACCACTTCCAGGAAGAGAATCTTGGCTTTCAGGCCAGCCTGAGCTACATAGTAAGAATCTATTTGAAAAAGAAAGAAAAAAGCTGGATGCTGGTGACTCGTGCCTTAAACCTAGCTACTCAGGAGGCTGAGATTAAAGGATAGTGGTTCGAAGCCAGCCTGGACAGAAATGTCTGTGAGACTCAGATCTTCCATAAACTACCAGAAAAAGCAGAAGTGGGGCTGTGGCTCAAGTGGTAGAGCACTAGCCCCAAGCAAAAGGAGCTCAGGAACAATGCCTAGCCCCTGAGATCAAGCCACAGGAATGAAGAATAAAGAAGGAAGAAAAGAAGGAGAAGGAGGACGAGGAGGAGAAAGAGGAGGAGGAGGAGAAAGGAGGGGGGATGAGGGAGGAGGGAAGAGGGAGGAGGGAAGAGGAGAAAGGAAGGGGGAGGAGGAAGGAGGGAGGGGGAGGAGGAAGGAGGGAGGAGGGGGAGGAGGAGGGAGGAGGGGGAGGAGAAGGAGGAGAAGGGGAAGGAGAAAGAGAAGGGGAAGGAGAAGAAGGAAGAAGAGGAGGAGGAGGAGAAAAAGAAGAGAAAAAATAACCTGGAAGTGGCACTGTGGCTAAAGTGGTAGTGTGCTAGCCTTGAGCTGAAAAGCTGAGAACAGCGCCCAGGCCGAGTTCAATCCCCACGACCAACAGAAAAAAAAAAAACCTGAACCTATGAAATTTGCATAAGAATCCTGGATCTACACAATCCAAGGGCCCAGTGTATACCAAGGAAAATTTACTTGAGACAATCAACTCTGAGATATAGTCTAAGGTTAAGGATGTACACAGTGCTACACACCTGTAATCCCAGCACTCAGGAGGTAGAAGGAGGAGCATCATGATTCCAAGCCTGGGCCACATGCTAAGATCCTGTCTCCAAATAATAAGGGTTAGTGATGTATGTCAGTGGTAGAGTATTTGCATATGGCCCTGAGTTTGATCCTCATCACAAAAGGGAGACGAGAAGGGAAAGAGGAAGGGACAATCCTAGAAAGTATAAGGACTGAAGTTCAAACCCTAATATCACCAAACAAAAACCACCTGGAACCCTATGTCTGGGTGTGTACTGGTCTTTTCATTGATTTGCTTTACTAATAAATTTCCCTGGTCTCTACCTCAATGTTCCGTAAAATTCTTTCTGTGACAATGTCTTAAAACCCTGGCACCTAGGTTCACAAGAGCTCAGGACATCTTCCTTTGGGGGTCACCTTGGCACTCCTTAGTCCCATGTACTATGTGTTGAAGGCTTTAGCACCAATGCAATAATATTTGGAGCTAGGGTGCTTGATCTCACCAGGGCCCTGATGTCATCAATGAACAATCCATTGATAGGTTCATAATTTGATGGGTTATTGGCAGGTGACAGAAACTTAGGAGTAGATCTTCTGTGGCATGTTCTTTGGGGCTATATCATGTCTCTGGTGGGTCTCTGTTTCTGTCTCTGCTTCCTATCTACCATGAGAGAAGTCTCCATCACACACTGTCTCAGCTGCAATGTTCTGCTCACCTTAGACCAAAGCAATGGAGCCAGGTGACCATGGATTGAAACTTCTGAAGCTGTGAGCAAAAAAAAAAATCTTTCCTCTTGCTGGGTGCAAGTGGCTCAGGCCTATAATCCTAGCTACTCAGGAGGCTGAGATCTGAGGATCCAGGTTCAAAGCCAGCCTGGGCAGGAAAGTCTGTGATAATCTTATCTCCAATTAACCACCAGAAAACTGGAAGTGACACTGTGGCTCAAAGTGGTAGAGCACAAGCCTTGAGCAAAAGAGCTCAGGGACAGTGTGCAGGCCCTGAGTTCAAATCCCATAACTGACCATCAATCAATCAATCTTTTCTCCTTAAGTTGATTTTCTCAGGTGTTTTGTCACAGCAACACAAACACCATTCCTGAAAACATCTACAGAAAACTATAATAGGCCAGTTCAGGCAGAACTAACAGTAGCCCAGACAGCAGGAATGAAGGATTGGGTCATCTTTCTTGGTAAAAGCCATGATCAGCTGAGGTATTGCTGAGGGCAGAGGAAGTATGGACTAACAGAAGAAGGTAGTTACAAATATCCAACTACCATCACATGACTTCTGTAAAAACTAGAATTCATTTTTGTGTGTGTCTGTTTGTATGAGTATTGCAACTTCAATGGACTCAAGGTCTTGACATTTTCACTCACAGCTGACACCCTGCAGCTTGAGCTTTTTGCTGGTTAATTGGAGAAAAGAGTCTGGTGAACGTATCTGCCCTGGTTTGATTACAATCTCAGTCTTCAAATCTCAGCCTCCTGTGTAGCAAGAATTATAAATGTGGCCACTAGTATCCAGCTAGAATCAATCCTTAGAAGTATTCTTCCTTGGGCTGGCAATGTGGCTTAGTGGTAGAGTGCTTGCCTAGCATGCATGAAGCCCTGGGTTTGATTCCTCAGTACCACATAAACAGAAAAAGACAGAAGTGGTGCTATGGTTCAAGTGGTAGAGCACTAGCCTTGAGCAAAAGAAGTTCAGGGATAGTTCCCAGGCCCTGAGTTCAAGCCCTAGGTACTGGCAAAAAAGAAGTATTCTACCTTATTAACTATTATTCTATTTATATATGGCATATATTAATAGTTTTTCTCTCTCTTATCCTATTTATCATGCAACATAAAGTATATTGAGAATCATAAACTTTACACGACAGCATTTACTTAAGCTTCAGGATATCCTGGAGAACTGGCAGTATCATCCAATGACATGAAACCTCTTCTGAAAAGAGAGTAAAAGCCAGGAACTAGTGGCTCTCACCCAAATCCCTAGCTACTCAGGAGGTTGAGATTTGAAAATCCTGGTTGGAAGCCATCCCTGGCAGCAAAGCCCATGAGACTCTTACCTCCAATTAAGACCAAAAAAGCTGGAAGTAGAGCTGTGACTAAAGTGGCAGAATACTAGCCTTGAGCAAAATGGCTCAGAGAGGTGCCCAGGCCCTGAGCTCAAGCCCCACAGGCACAAAACAGAAATAGCCTGGGTTCTGTTGTACACATGCTGATTTTAAGCAGAAGCACAACTTTTTCATTATCTTTATTTGGAGATTAAGTAGGATTTAAGGAGATACACATGGGTTAAGATTTGGCAAGGGATAGACGACAGTGGTCAGTTTTATGTAAACATCAACTGTATTTGTTGGGCTGGGAATGTAGCTTAGTGGTAGAGTGCTTGCCTAGCATGCATGAAGCCCTGGGTTTGATTCCTTAGTACCACATAAACGGAAAAAAAGCTGGAAGTGGCACTGTGGCTCAAGTGGTAGAGTGCTAGCCTTGAGCAAAAGAAGCTCAGGGACAGTGCCGAGGTCCTGATTTCAAGCCCCAATACTGGCAAAAAATAGTACTTGTTGCTGTTGAAGGTATTTTTTAGACAAGATTAATATCCAAATTAGTTGAATTTAGTAAATCAGATTATCCTTGACAATACAGGTGGGCCTTGTCTAATTTATTCAAAGGTATTAAGAGATGGAAGGTAATGGATTGCTGGCATGCTCCACTTTGCCGTCTCCAGAGGGGGGTGGTGGGAGGAAAAAAACAAGAACAACAACAACAAAAACCCCTAGCCAGGTGTGGGTGGCTCACGCCTATAAGTCCTAGCCACTCCGAAGGCTGAGATCTGAGGATTGCAGTTCAAAGCCAGGCCAGGCAGGAAAGTCTGTGAGACTCTTTTCTCCAATTAACCACCAGAAAATCAGAAGTGGCACTGGGGCTCAAAGTGGTAGAGTGGGGCTGGGAATGTGATTTAGTGGTAGAGTTCTTTCCTAGCATTCATGAAGCCCTGGGTTCCATTCCTCAGTACCACATAAACAGAAAAGGCTGGAAGTGGTGCTGTGGCTCAGGTTGGTAGAGTGCTAGCCTTGAGCCAAAGAAGCTAAGGGACAGTGCCCAGGGCCTGAGTACAAGCCCCATGACTGACAATGAAAGAAAACACCCAGGTACATGAGGGTTCAAAGAAAGGTCAGCCAACTAGTATGCCAGGGGAGGGAGGGCATAAGAAAAACAAGGTGAGAGCTAGAGATAAATTTTAAATTACCAAACTTTAGCCAGTTGCCAGATGGCAATTCAAAGCAAGCCCACGTAGCAAAGCCCATGAGACTCTTATCTCCAACTGACCACCAAAAAGCCAGAAGTGGAGCTGTAGTTCGAGTGGTAGAGCAGTAGCCTTGAGCACAAAACTTAAGGACAGTACCTAGGCATTTAGTTCAAGCCCAAAGACCAGAACAAAAAGAAGAGCAAATTTTAAATCTTGAAACATGGTCAGGTCAACACCTTGGTTTCAGATTTCTGCCCTCCCAAACTGTTAGAAAATGTTTCTTCTTTCTCATTTTTTTTGTCAGTTGAACTCAGGGCCTGTGCACTGTCCTTGAACCTATTTGTGCTCAAGGCTAGCACTCTACCATTTGAGCCACAATGCCACTTCCAGTTTTTGAGTGGTTAATTGGAGATGAGTCTCATGGACGTTCCTGCCTGGGCTGGCTTCAAACTGCAGTCCTCAGATCTCAGCTTCCTGAGTAGTTAGGATTACAGGTGTGAACCACCAGAGCCTGGCAATTTTTTTTTTTTTTTAAATTGTATTTTATTTTATTTGAGAACATACTGTACAGAGGGGCTACAATTACATGGGCAGAATAATGCATACATTTCTTACCAAGCATTGCAGCCTCCTCCTTTGTTTACCCTTCACTTCCCTTCCCTGCCTCCCCCCTCCCCCCACCCAATTTTACCCCCCTCCCCCCACCCAATTATACCCCCCTCCCCCCCCCACACCGAAATTGTAAAGCTGGTTTTGACATGACATTTTGTACTTCTCATTGTTGCAACAGGTCCACCTGAATCCTTAAACGATTTGTTTGTCCCCATCTCCTCCACATGATATACTGATATCAAATATAGTGAAAGCGGGGGTTACACTGTGGGGGGTTAGGAAAATGAACCCTTAAATATGTATTTTAATGTTTTCGAGCCTGGCAATTTTTAAATTGTTATTATAAAGGTGTTATACAAAGGGGTTAAAATCACATAGGTCAGGTAATGGGTATATTTCTTTTTGGACAATGTCTCCCCTTCCCTAGCTCTCTTGAAAATAAATCTTTTAAGTGGCGCTGAGATTTGAACTGAGCACCTTGTGCTTGCTCGGAAGGCATTCTATCACTTGAGCCACTTGAGACACACACTACAAACTGTCATTGCTGGGAACAGAGATACTTGGGTAACAACAGCCTGAAGTGCAGACACAGCTTTGGGAAGGGATAATGTGTGAAAGTTGGAAGTATTTTGAGAGGGATAAGAGAAGAAGCCTGGATTTGACTTGAAGAGATAAGAGACTTAGAAGAAGTATGTTACACCATGGTGTGGAAAGTAAAATTGTAAACAAAGATCTTGGGTATTTAGTTGAGAGATTTCCAAGCAATGTGTTGATGGTGTGACTGGGTATGTCTTACTGTTTAAAGTGTGAGACAAAATGAGACATATTAAATAAGGAACTCTTAAACAAACATGAAACAGCACCTAGGAAACAGTGCTTTGGGAGATGCTCAGACTTTCTAGGTTCATGCCTATAATCCTAGCTACTCAGGAGGTTGAGATCTGAGGATCAAGGTTCAAAGCCAAGCTTGACAAATCTAAGAGTTTCTTATATCCAATTACCCAGCAAAATGTCAGAAGTGGAGGTGTGGCTCAAGTAGTACAGCACTCATTATCCTTGAGTGGAAAAAGCCAAGCAAGAGTTATAGGCTCTGAGTTCAAACACTAGTAAGGGCATAAAGAAAAAAAAAAGAGTTTCTTCCCTTCCTTGCCTACTGATTTTTTTTTTTGGTCACAGGGCCTGAACTCTGGGCCTGGGAGCTGTCCCTCAGCTCTTCAGCTGTAGACTAGCACTTTACCACTTGAGCCTCAGCCCCACTCCTGGATTTTTCTGCTTATGTGGTGCTGAGGAATCGAACCAAGGGCCTCATGTATGCAAGGCAAGCACTCTACCACTGAACCGCCTTCCCAGCCCCTGCCTACTGATTTAGAGGTAGGAGAGCCTCCAGTGGCCAGCTGGTAGTCATAGGTTCCAAGTCAATGCAATCCTGTTGTGTTATCTGGTAGAAATGTTCTTTCCTTTGCAACTAAGACCTCGACACCAGCAGAGCAGAAGGTCACAGGGACAGGAAGCTGTTCTTTTTTTTTCTTGTTGGTCATGGGGCCTAAACTCAGGGCCTGGCTGTCCCTGAGCTATTTGGCTCAAGGCTAATGCTCTATTACTTTTGAGCTACAGCACCACTTCCACTTTTCTGGTGGTTAATTGAAATAAGAGTCTCATGGCCTTTCCTGCCTGGGCTGGTTTTGAATTGCCATCCTCAGATCTCAGCCTTCTGAGCCGGGATTACAGGTGTGAGCCCCTGGCGCCTGGCTAGATCTTCTTTTCTTGAGCAGGTATTGGGTATGTGACTCATGGAGCTACTGAATGTCTTATGCAGAAGCCAGGAAATGAAATGTGAATATGCGAAAAAGATCTGGGAAAAACCCTTTTATCCAATGGGGATATATGCAGGAAAGCCACAAGGCTTTTGAGAATGTTATATTAGTAGCAATACTCTCAGTTTAAACTTACAGGGACAAAGATGGGATGCAGGAAGAGGGAGTAGAGGGGGTACTCACACCTGTAATCTTAGCTACTCACAAAACTGAGATCTGAGGATTGTGGTTCGAAGCCAGCCCAGGCAGGAAAATCCACGAGACTCTTATCTCCAATTAACTACCAAAAAGCTAGAAGTGGAGCAAGTAGCAGAATGCTAGTCTTGAACACAAAAGCTCAGTGACAACACCCAGACTCTGAGTTTAAGCCTCATTACTTGCACAAAAAAAGGAAAATGAAATCGGGAAAGAAAAGCAAGAAAGTAACAGGAAACAAAAAGAGGTGGTGGAGAAAAAAGATAGAATCACCAATATATATTCTGGTCAGTCATGGAGCTTGAACTCTGGGTCTGGATGCTGTCCCTGAGCTCTTCAGCTCAAGGCAAAAGCTCTACCACTTGAGCCAGTGCCACTTCCAGTATTCTGGTGGTTAATTGGAGATAAGAATCTCACGGACTTTCCTGCCTGGCCTAGCTTTGAACTGTGATCCTCAGATCTCAGCCTACTGAGTAGCTAGGATTATAGCTGTGAGCCACCAGCGCCTGGCTAAAAAATAAATTTAAAAAGAGGTGGTGGAGTAGCTCATGTTTAGTAAGCATGAGGCCCAGGAAAGTCATCAGTATCAAAAAAATTTTAAGTAAAAAGAGCTAATGAGGGGCTGGGAAGGTGGCTCAGCTGTAGAGTGCTTGCCTCACATGCATGAGGCCCTGGGTTCAATTCCTCAGCACCATATAAACAGAAAAGGCCAGAAGTGATACTGTGGCTCAAGTGGTAGGGTGCTAGCTTGAGCTGAAGAGCTCAGAGACAGCGCCCAGGCCCAGAAGTTCAATCCCCACAACTGACAAAGAAAAAAGAGCTAATGAAAACAATTTAAGACCAAAGAAAAGTACAAAACAGGGCAGCTCTATAATGTTTAGATAAGTAGATTGCACTGGATCATGCAGAGAATGCTGTTCATATGACAAAGACAAAAGTAGAAGGGCAGGGCAGGCAGAGAAGTCAGAAGAGGGAAAGGAAGAAAAGAGAAGATGAGAGGCTAAGGAACTTGAGAGAAGGAAAAGGGACACAAGGGATAACAGGATATGGGATGGGAAAGCTAAGGAAGACTGGGAAGAGAAAGGAAAATAAGCCAGATGTCAGTGACTCACACCTGTAATCCTAGCTACTTGTGAGACTAAGTTCCGAGGATCACAATTTGAAGCCCTCCAGGCAGGAAAGTCTGTAAGACTGTTATCTCCAATTAACCACCAAAGGAGCTGGAAGTGGAGCTGTGGTTCAAGTGATAGAGTGCTATCCTTGAGCAAAAAAAGCCCAGGGACAACAAACAGGCCCTCAGTTCAAGCCCCAGAAAAATATATATACACACACAAATGCAGAGACAGTGCTGGAGTATAGCTTAAGTGGTAGAGCCTCTACCTAGCAAGTATGAGGTCCCAAAAGCAAATAAATTAAATTAAAATACATACATGGGGCTGGGAAGGTGGCTCAGTGGTTAAGTGCTTGCCTCGCATGCATGAGGCCCTGGGTTCAATTTCTCAGCACCACATAAGCAGAAAAAGCCGGAAATGTCACTGTGGCTCAAGTGGTAGAGCGCTAGCCTTGAGCTGAAGAGCTGAGGGACAGCGGCCAGGCCCCACGACCGACAAAAAATTGAAATGAAATATATATACTGCTTTCTTTGCTTTTAAATTTCACAATCTCTCATTAAGCTGCAACATGTAGTTTTTGTTTTTTAAAGCAACTTCTTCCCTCTGACTTTTCCCATGTATCCAAATATTTTATGTGCTCTGGGAACTGAGCAAGGAGACTTTTTTGTGCTGGCTGTAGGGCATGAATTCAGGACCCTATGGTCTCACTTGGCTTTTTTTTCCTGCTTATGTGGTGCTCAGGAATAGAACACAGGGCCTCATGCATGCAAGACAAGCACTCTACCACTGAGCCACCTTCCCAGCCCCTATCACTTAGCTTTTTTGATCAAGGCTGGTGCTCTACCTTTGAGCTACTTCTCCACTTTCAGCTCTTTGCTGGTTAATTGGAAATAAGAATCTCTTAGATTTATCTGACTGGGCTGGTGTTGAACCTTGATCTTCACATCTCGACCTCCAGAATACAGGTGTGAGCCACCAGTACCCTGCTAAGCAAGGCAATCTTAAAGGCACTTATCCTAGTGAGAAACACACACACAAAGACATACTTGGGGAAATACTCCTCTGGGCACAAAAAGTGCTTGAAATGAAAAATAGAAGTGTGGGCTGGGAATATGGCTCAGTAATAGAGTGCTTGCCCAGCATGCATGAAGCCCTGGGTTTGATTCCTCAGTACCACATAAACAAAAAAAGCCAGAAGTGGCCCTGTGGCTCAAGTGGTAGAGTGCTAGCCTTGAGCAAAAGAAGCTCAGGGACAGCGCCAGGCCCTGAGATCAAGCCCCAGGATTGGCAAAAAAAGAAAGAAAGGTAAATAGAAGGAGGGCTGGGAAGGTTGCTCAGTGGTAGAGTGCTTGCCTTGCATGAATGACGCCCTGGGTTTGATTCCTCAGCATCACATAAGCAGAAAAAGCCAGAAGTGGCACTGTGGCTCAAGTGGTAGAGCACTAGCCTTGAGCTGAAGAGCTGAGGGACAGTGCCCAGGCCCAGAGTTCAGGCCCCACAACCACCAAAAATAAAAATAATAAAAAAGGGCTGTCTGACATTTCAAGAAAAATCTTGAACTTCACTTTGATGGGCAGTGAAGGAATCACAACATGTGAAAATGATTAAATAAAATTTATTGACTTCAAATAAAAGAAAACCCCTTCATTTAAAAAAAAAGGGGGGTATGATTGGGTGGGGGGGAGGGGGGAGGCTGGGGAGGGAGGTGAAGGGTAAACAAAGGAGGAGGCTGCAATGCTTGGTAAGAAATGTATGCATTATCCTGCCCATGTAATTGTAACCCCTCTGTACAGTATGTTCTCAAATAAAATAAAATTAAATTAAAAAAAAAAAGGCTACCTTTGCTGGATACTAGTGGCTTACAACTGTAATCCCAGCTATTCAGAAGACTGGAAGCTAGCCCTGCAGGAAAGTGCATGAGACTCTGCTCTCCAATAATCTATATAAAAAGCCAGAAGTGGAGCTATGGCTCCAGTGGTCGAGCACTAGCTTTTAGCAAAACAAGCTGAGACAGTACTCAGTCCCTGAGTTCAAGTCCTAGGACTGGCACACACACACACAAAGCTAATTCTCTGACTTCCTGGGAAGCATATTCTTGTCCAAACCCTTTCCTTTATATTCTGAAACTTCTCTTGGCACTGGTCTCCAGTTAGATCATTTATCCATTAGCTTCGCTTCGTGAGTATTTTATATCCCAGGGGCAGTTTCGATTAATAGCAAGATAGGAATTGCCCTTAAATGGAAATTCTCTAAGCCAATTTCTGAGTAGTTACCACTGGGAGGCGCTCATGGTTTTTAACATGAGCCTTAGTTTCCACTCACTCCACCTAAGGAATTGGTCTGTACCCACACTCTATCTTCAGTTCCAAATGGTGGGGATCAGGACGGTCTTAATGGCTCCCATTTAGCAGATATAGTCATCTTGATTGCTTGAAGGATAGATTTACAGGGCAAGGAATCATTCCACAGTCACAGTCCATCTCCAGAGCACATTTAGTTAAGGAGACACAACTACTTCTCAAAGCTGTTCCAATCTACCAGTTATACCTCAAACTTTCCCCCTGAATCCCATCAACCTTGTGATTCCTAGGTGTAACCTTCTTTTAAACAAATAATAATTTTATTTTATTGTTAAGATGATTACAGAGGGGTTATAGTTACATAAAGTAATGAGTACATTTCTTGTCAAATATTGTTACCCCCTCCCTCGTTTTTCTCCTACAGGTATAGCCTTCTTTAGGGCTTCTTCCACAGGTTTGAGTTTTAGAATACTAGGTAGAGAAAGTGTTCTGAGGTCAGAAATAACATCCTTGTCTAAAGAACATCCAGATAAAAGGTATTTAAAATGTCATTTGGGGGCTGGGCAGGTGGCTCAGTGGTAGAGTGCTTGCCTTGCATACATGAGGCCCTGGGTTCCATTCCTCAGCACCACATAAGCAAAAAGAAAAAAGCTGGAAGTGGTGCTGTGGTTCAAGTGGTAGAGCGCTAGCCTTGAGCTGAAGAGCTGAGGGACAGCGCCCAGGCCCAGAGTTCAGGCCCCACGACTGGACCCCCCAAAAAAAGTTTTTCTGTAGTAGATGAGCCCTTCAAACAGTTTTGTTTTAAACTTAAGGAAATTCTTTAGTTATATAAAATCTACCAAATAACTATCACTCATCAACTTTAATAATATATTGAGTAAAATATTACTTATAATTGTGATGAGGTTTTACTCATTTAACTACCCCTAAGACTAAGTTATTAAACATTTCCCACACTGAAAAAAAAAAACTTGGGTGTGTAAGGGCATGATTTAAATGGTAGAATACCTGCCTACTAAGTTTTGTTTTTTTGTTTTTTTGTTTTTTTGGGGGGGTCCGGTCGTGGGGCCTGAACTCTGGACCTGGGCGCTGTCCCTCAGCTCTTCAGCTCAAAGCTAGCGCTCTACCACTTGAGCCACAGCACCACTTCCGGCTTTTTTCTTTTTGCTTATGTGGTGCTGAGGAATCGAACCCAGGGCCTCAAGCATGCAAGGCAAGCGCTCTACCACTGAGCCACCTTCCCAGCCCCTGCCTACTAAGTTTGAAACCCTGAGTTCAATTCCCAGTGCTGCAAAAAGATAAATACCTAAAATACAAATTTTCATCCCAACTTCCTACCTACCCTAACTTTCTATCAACCTTTCACTCTCTACCCATTTCACTCAATTAAGAATAAAGGCAGCTGGATGTTGGTGGCTCACACCTGGAAACCTAGCTACTCAGGAAGCTGAGATTTGAGTTTGAAGCCAGCTGGGGCAGAAAAGTCTGTGAGATTTTGACCTCCAATTAACCAGCAAAAAGCCAAAAGTGGAGCTGTGATTCAAGTGATAGAGAGCCAGCCTAGAGCAGAAAAGCCAAGTAAGAATGTGAGGCTGTCTAAGCTTCAATATCAGTATAAAAACAAAAGAAAAGAAACCAAAAAAATGATGGTGATAGGGTAAATTAGACTTTACCAGAGAACCACGCAGACATCCATGTAGAGAACAAAGAATGGATTATTGCCAGGAACCGGCAAGGGAGAAGTAAGAAGCAGCACCAGCTATTGTCTGAGGTGCCCTATATAACCTAGGAGGTCTAGGAGGGGCTAGAAGGGGCTAGGAGTCAGAGACACTGGTGTGGACTTGTGGGCCAGGGGCTTCATCGTGGCAGACTAGGATTTATGGCTGCTGTCCAAATAGTAGATAAGGGGTCCTGCAGCTACCCAGACCTGAAGGTCACTCTAAGGGGCTCTTGTTGCCTTATATGGTGGTAGCTGCCCCACAGAAGTGCCATCCCAAGGTAAAGGGGGTTGGAGGCTGATTATTTACTGCCTTTACTAAACGGGCCTAATGTTGCCTAGGAAGTATGCTAAGCTGTGGAGAGGGGAAGGAGCATACTAAGCTATGGGAAGGGAGCTCATTTCGCTAACAGATGGTGGGGTTAAAATAAACACACTAGTATCTATTGTTTTTATTCCATTGTACGTGTGTGCATGTGTGTATGTTTGTATGTGTGTGCACCAATATTGTATTTGAACTCAGGATCTCAAGCTCACAACTGACTGGCACTCTACCATTTGAGCCACACCTCCAGTACAGCAGTTTTGCTAGTTAATTGAAGAAAAAAGACTCGGGGCTGGGAAGGTGGCTCAGTGGTAGAGCGCTTGCCTTGCATGCTCGAGGCCCTGGGTTCGATTCCTCAGCACCACGTAAGCAAAAAGAAAAAAATCCGGAAGTGGCGCTGTGGCTCAAGTGGTAGAGTGCTAGCCTTGAGCTGAAGAGCTGAGGGACAGCGCCCAGACCCAGAGTTCAGGCCCCATGACCGGAAAAAAAAAAAAAAGAAAAAAAAGAAAAAGAAAAAAGACTCATGGATGTGTCTCTTTAGGATCATCTAGATCTCTAGATCCTTGAAACTTCAATCCTTAGATTGCAGTGATGGAAAATAAACAGAAAGCACTCACCTTCCCATATCTTAGAACTGTCCGTGCTGCCAACTCCACTGAATCATCTCCCTACTTCTTCCCCCTGAACAAACACACACAGCAGTCTTGGAAGAGAGCCTGAGACCAAGGCCACATCTGGTGCTGATGACTCTGGAGGACACAGATGCTGTTGAAACCTTGAAACCCTCCACGCAAGACAAGTGGGGCTGGGAAGTGGCTCAGTGGTAGAGCGCTTGCCTTGCATGCATGAGGTCCTGGGTTCAAGTCCTCAGCACCACATAAGCAAAAAGAAAAAAGCCGGAAGTGGCGCTGTGCCTCAAGTGGTAGAGCGCTAGCCTTGAGCTGAAGAGCTGAGGGACAGCGCCCAGGCCCAGAGTTCGGGCCCCACAACCGGACCCCCCCCCCAAAAAAAAAGACAAGATTGCTCTCCCGCCCTGCCTCCATCTCACCCTACTTCTATATGTCCTGCCTGACTTTACTTTTTCTTCCTAATATTTAAAGATACCTTAGTTGCAAGGGGAGGGGGTACACCATTTCCCTTTCAGCTGGGCTGAAGTACAGTTGGTAGCTCTTGTCAGGATTTATTCCCAAATAAAACCTGTTGGACTGTTGAGTTTGCCTTTCTGCTCTTTGTCTTTTCTTATACACAGCCTCCTGAGTAGCTAGGATTACAGGCATGAGCTGTAAGCCTATACCCTGGCTCATTCCATTTCTTAATTATCTAAAGATTTCTGCTCAGCAGGTGGACTAGACACTTCCCTCCTCCTCGATCCATTTTCTTATTACTTAGCTTAATGTTTTACTACCATGTAGAGCCAGGAAGGTAAATTGAGACATCAAACTCAAAAAGACTTTTCTGGCTCAATAATGCAGAAGTAAAGTGATTATTTAGTGTTCCTAAGTTAAAAAGGGCTCCCTTAATCAGAACATTTATGAGGACCTGGGTAATGGATACAGTGGCTTGGTGACTATCTTGATTATTATAAATCTTGTCCTTCATGTCTTGCAAACAGAGCTTATCAAATGCTTATCCAAAGAGGTCCTCCTGGATTTTATTTCTTATATTGTCCAGACTGGACTCAAGCTCTCCATCCTCCTGACTCAACCTCCTGTATGCTGAGATCACAGATGTACGCCACCACTCTCTACTAAGCAATGCATTTACAATGAGTTCTCGAATATAATACAAAAATTAAAAGAAAAATTGTTGAATTGGACTTTATTTAAAACAATAACAAACACTTCTAAGCTAGGTGACAGTGATTCAAGCCTATAATTTTAGCTACTGAAGAGGCTAAGGATCTGAGGATCAAAGTTTGAAGTTTGAAGCCAGCCCAGGCAGGACAGTCCATGAGATGCTTACCTCCCTATGAAAGCCAGAAATAGAGGTGTGGTTCCAGTGGTAGAGCACTAGGCTTGAGCAAAAATCTCAGGGACAGTGCCCAGGCCCTCAGTTCAAGTCCTAGGACTGGCACACAAAAAAAAGAAAAATAAACCTGCTCTTTGAAAGATGCTATTAATAAATGAAGAGCTACAAGTTGTGCAATGGCTCAAGGTGGTAGAGCACTAGCCTTGAGCAAAAGAAGCTCAAGGACAGTGCCTAGGCCCTGAGTTCAAGCTCCAGGACTAGCAATAAACAAACAGGGAGTTAATGATGGGGCTGGTGGCTCATGCCTATAACCCAACTACCCCAAAGCCTGAGACACTTATCTCTATTTACTCAGAAAAAAGCTAATGGTAGAGATATGGCTCAAGTGGTAGAATATTTGCTTTTAGGGAAAATAAAACTTCAAGAGATCCAACTCCAGAGTTCAAGCCCCAGTCATGGCACAAAAGAGAAAGAGAAAGAAAGAAAGAAAGAAAGAAAGAAAGAAAGAAAGAAAGAAAGAAAGAAAGAAAGAAAGAAAGAAAGAAAGAAAGAAAGAAAGAAAGAAAGAAAGAAAGAAAGAAAGAAAGAAAGAAAGAAAGAAAGAAGAAAGAAAGAGAAAGGAAGGAAGGAAGAAAAAGAAAGAAAGAAAGAAAGGAAGGAAGGAAGGAAGGAAGGAAGGAAGGAAGGAAGGAAGGAAGGAAGGAAGGAAGGAAGGAAGGAAAGAAAGATGAGCTGTGGAGTTGGTGTACAGTGGTAGATGGAATATTTTCCTAGCATGTCATCAGCATTATGGCTTACACTCTCACTCAACCATATTGTTCATGGTTGGTGATCTATTACTTGAACCATGTCTCTAGCCCAACACTGTTCTGGTTAAATGGAAATGTAGTCTCAGAGATTTTCTGCTTGAGCTGGTTTCAAACTTAATGTAATATTCCAGGTCTCTGCCTTCTGCTTAGCTAGAATTACAAGCAATAGCCACCAGAGCCACTTGACTAGTGTGAGAATAATGTCTTTTCTATCAACGTAGTTTGCTTTCTTTCTGTTAATTTTTTTTTGTCAGTCGTGGGGCTTGAACTCTGGGCCTGGGCACTGTCCCCAGCTCTTCAGCTCAAGGTGAGCACTCTACCACTTGAGCCACAGTGCCACTTCTGGATCTCTGAATGGTTTATTGGAGATAAGAGTCTCATGGACTTTGCTGCCCCTGTTGGCTTAGAACCAGGAGCCTCAGATTTCAGCCTGCTGAATAGCTAGGATTACAGGCTTGATCCACTGGCTCCTGGCCTTACTGTTAATCTTGCGAAATCTGTTTTTCTGAAAAGTTCTGGCTTTGGCCAGGTGGCTTAGCCCTTGTTGATTACATTTTAGTTACATCCTTTCCCTAATGAACTTTTAAGACATCTTGTTAGAAGCTCCTTGGATTTTCCTTACATCCTATAATTAAGCCACTGCCTTTTGCAGATTGTGAACCTGCACTCAGCCAATTTGAGTAGAGGGGCAGGGCCTGTTGTATTCATATACAAAAGGAGCAAACTTCCTGCTCTGTGTACTTGCTTTCCAGCTTTTTGGCTGATGGCCCACCCTTTTATAGAAGTAAACTTTGCTAGTTCCTCCTGAGTTAGTGCCCTTATTCCTATGTGATACCCCAACATCCCAAACTACTTCTAACACTTGTAAACTTTAATTAATGGTTCATTAATTGTAACAAAAGTACCACAATAATGCTATATGTTAATAATAAGGGAAGAAAGCTGGGTGCCAGTGGCTCACACCTGTAATACTAGCTACTCAGGAGGCTGAGAACTGAGGATCAAGGTTCAAAGCCAGCCTGGGCAGGAAAGTCTGTGAGACTCTTTTTTTTTTTTTTTTTTGCTAGTCGTGGGGCCTGAACTGCTCTTCAGGTCAAGGCTAGTGCCACAGCACCACTTCCAGCTTTTTCTGCTTATGTGGTGCTGAGGAATTGAACCTAGGGCCTCATGCATGCAAGGCAAGCACTTTACCACTGAGCCACCTTCCCAACTCCTGTGAGAGTCTTATTTTCAATTAACTACCAGAAAATGAGAAGTGGAGCTGTGGCTCAAGTGGTAAAGCACTAGCTTTTATTTGTTTGTTGGTTGGTTGGTTGTGGGGCCTGAACTCTGGGCCTGGGTGCTGTCCCTCAGCTCTTCAGCTCAAGGCTAGAGCTCTATCACGTGAGCCATAACACCACTTCTGGCCTTTTCTGCTTATGTGGTGCTGAAGAATTGAACTCAGGGCCTCGTGCATGCAAGGCAAGCACTCTACCACTGAGCCATCTTTCCAGCCCGAGTGCTAGCTTTGAGCTGAAGAGCACAGGGATAGCAACCAGGCCCAGAGTTCAAGCCCCAGGACCAACAAAAAAAAATAGGAGAAAATGCTCACACTTGTAATCCTAGCTATTCAGGAGGCTTAGATCTGAGGATTGCAGTTTGAAACCAGCAGAGAAGAAAAGTCCCTGTGAGACTCTTATCTCCAATTAACCACTCAAAAGCCAGAAGTGGCACTGTGGTTCAAAGTGGTAGAACACAGGAACAATGGGTGACAATGCTGTCAGACACCTTGTATCCATATACTGTTTTGTAAAATGGGAACTTCTTTGTACAACTAAAGATAATAATTTTAAAAATGTTTTACAAAAGTGGTAGGACACTATCCCTGAGCAAAAGAGCTTAGGGACAGTGCCCAGACTCTGAGTTCAAGCCCCAAGAGTAGTTCTAGAGGTGGGGAAAGTATATAGAACTAGAATATGCATTACCTTCTCATTTTTTTCTGTAAATCTAAAACTGTACTAAATAAAATTCAGGGTAAGCCAAGCTCAGAGAGAAAAACAATTCATGTGTTCTCCCATATGTGGAAGCTTGAATTGAATGGGGCATGGTAAATGATTCAGGACTCTAGACATTCACACACACTGAGACTAAAGGAGAATACTCTTTGGGGAGGAACACAAAGGTGCAATGCCCTGGTGCCTGTGATCATATAGTATTTTATAGAAATGAAAAAAAAAGAATCCAGGCATCAGTGATTTATGCCTGTAATCCTAGCTACTCAGGAAGCTGAGATATGAGGATCAAAGTTTAAAGCCAGCCTCCCAGCAGACAAATCCAAGAAACTCTCTAATTAACCAGAAAAAGGCTGGGAGAGTAGGGGTGGCTCAAGTGGTAGAGTGCCAGCCTTGAGTGAAAAAATGTGAAGCCCTGAGTTCAAACCCCACTACTAGCACAAAAGAGAGATGGTACGGGTGCTAGAGCAAGGAGAGAGAGAGAGAGAGAGAGAGAGAGAGAGAGAGAGAGAGAGAGAGAGAGAGAGAGAGAGAGAGAGAGAGAGAGAGAGAGAGAGAGAGAGAGAAAGGGAGGGAGGGAGGGAGAGAGAGAGATGCTCTTCTTACCTCAAGTGGTCTGTCAGGTTCTGCTGAATAAGTGCAGAGCAGCTCTGGAGTGATTTCCTAATAGCTTTCATGGTCACCCTGGTCTCAGCCCCCCTTCCAAAGCTGGAGGAGTGTCTGCATATAGAAGATCTGTCATCTGGAGATCCTTCACCCTCTGGTAAATTGTAAAGTTCAATGGCTCCACAGAGGTACCAAGAAATCCTAAAAGTATAATATGCATTTGACCAATCTCACTAACATTCACCCTACAAAGTCTGACAATCCCTATTCATAGTATTATTCAGGGTAGATTATGGAAGCAATCCATTTGGAATCAAATTCATAATCTTGGCTGGGGACTAGTGATTCACACCTGTAATCCCATCTACTCAGGAATCTGAGATCAGAGAATCCAGGTTCCAAGTCAGCCCAGGCAGGAATATTAGTGAGACTCCATTAGCCAACAAAAAATAGCCAGAAGTGGAGCTGTGGCTTAAGTGGTCAAGTATCAGCCTTAAGTGAAAAAGCTTAAACACCCAGGCTCTGAGTTCATGTCCCAATATTGGAATTAAAAAATCATGAGCTTGTAGTCCCTTTTATTTAGGGGCCTCCATGAGGCATTGAGGCATTTAACATCTACCCAGCCAAACTACCCCTCAATTTTACATCTGGGCTAGGATGGAGGGTACAACTGGGATAAACCAATCAACGGTGAAGCTCTATGGGTAGGCAGGGGGTAGTTTTGACCCTGGGGCCTTGACAGGTGATTGTATAGACAGAAAACATGGCAATCTGAGCAGGGTACCAGTGGCTTATGCCTATGATTCTAGCTACTCAGGAAGCTGAGATCTAAGGATAACAGTTCAAAGCTAACTCAGGCAGGAACATTCCCATGAGACTCTCCAAATAAACCACTCAAAAACAACTATTGTTCTATAGGCAAAATTTTTGCCCAGGTCCAGCATGTGCATGCGCACACACACAAAAAAATAGAAAACAAAGGCACAAAGGCATATCAGGGTATCCAAAAGACCAAAAGTTGGTTCATCGAACCACTAATAAAATTAGCACACTTCTGGGGAGACTAAACAAGGAAAAATTCAAACACCAAGACTTGCCATTAAACTGCAAGGAACCTAAACCTAACTATATCATCGGTCCCTATCTCTGACCCCTCAAAGTCTTGTTAATTTTTATTTATTTGTTTATTTATTTATTGTCAATCATGGGCCTTGAACTCTGGGCCTGGGCGCTGTCCCTCAGCCCTTCAGCTCAAGAAGCCCTCTACCACTTGAGCCACAGAATCACTTCTGGCTTTCTGGTGGTTAATTGGAGATAAGTCTCCCGGACTTTCCTGAGAATGGTGATCCTCAGATCTCAGCCTCCTGAGTAGCTAGGATTACAGGCATGAGCCACCGGTGCCCAGCTCGTTAGATTTCTTTTTTTGTTTTGTTTTGTCAGTCATTAGGCTTGAACTCTAGGCCTGGGTGCTGTCCCTGAGCTCTTCAGCTCAAGGCTAGCACTCTTCCACTTGAGCAATAGTGCCACTTCCGGTGTGTTCTGGTGGGTAATTGGAGATGAGTCTCACGGGCTTTCCTGCTCAGGCTGGCTTTGAACCGTGATCCTCAGATCTCAGCCTCCTGAGTTGATAAGACTACAGGTGTGAGCCACCAGTGCCTGGCTCATTATATTCTTTAATTCACCACAACTAACACCAAAAAAAAATGTCAGTTTATGATCCCTGAAATGCAACAAAGCCATTACTTGATAAAAGCACAGAGCACAGGTCACACACTATACCCTCCTGCACATGCATTAGCTCTCAAGGCCCACAAAACGTAAGCAAACTCTGAGGGCCATTTCTGTTTCCCGTCCTCACTCCTAACATTGCCTCATTTCAGGCTTCTGATTTCTCACACAATCATAAACTCTGATAGGTTTCAGTCTAGTTACACTGAACAAGTTGCCTCTACCAATTGCCAGCAACTATGGCAGTCAAGTGGTTGAAAGGCGTGGTGAGGTTACCAACATGGCTGCGCCAATCATTGCCTCTGTAAGGGCCATCATCTTGACCCACATTCTGTACAGTGGGCAGTTCCACAGGGGCGGGGGCAGGAGCAAGAAAAATGGGGAAGGAGTGTTCAGGGGTAGAAGCCTTCTGAAGACAAGCTTCCAGAGAAAGCTGGACTTTGGAACTCAATTCTGTAGTCGGTGAATGTGTAGAATTTAGTGGAGCAAATTTTTTGGGGGTGAGGGTTGGGGAGGGGGAAGACATCACAAAGGATCAGAGTGATGCAATGCCCTCCTCGGGGATACCACTGAGACGAGGGGGCAATGCAGGTCAATGCTGGATGATACCATTGGGGAAGAGAGGGGAAGGTATATCAATAATAAGGAATATTAATAATATGACCAAATTACTATGAAGGAACCTTGAACACACACCTCCCATCGCCATAATCACAATCAAAGGATAGCTGCTAGAAATGATAATAACAATAGCCTCTGATATGGACAACTAATCAGCATATTGTTGATAGAAAAGTATTTAGAAAATATTAGGATCCCCAGGTGCTAGTGGCTCATACTTCTAATCCTAGCTATACAGGAGGCTGAGACCTGAAGATAGTGGTTTGAAGCCAACCTGAGCAGGAAAGTTCGTGAGATTCTTATCTCCAGTAAACTACTCAAAAAAAAAAAAAAAAAAAAAAAAGCCAGGAGTTGAGCTGTGACTCAAGCTATAGAGCAGTATACTTGAGCAAAAGAAACAGGGATAGCACCCAACCCGAGTTCAAGCACCAGTACCAGCACAAACGTTCATGCATGTGCATGCACGCGTGCACACACACACACACACACACACACACACACACACACACACACACAACATTATGATTCAAGTATATATCTTCGGGGGTGGGGGAAGGAGAGTTTAGAACTTGATGGGAAAAGGGTGAAAAAGTGCAGCAGTGGAGCTCACTGGCACTAATGAAAGTGCACTATACGATTGACTCGTGGGTGGAAACAGGAGGAAAAGACTGGAAGAGATTGTGGGAACAGAACACACCAAAGAAATATACTAATTGTCTGACCAATGTAATTGTAATCTCTCTGTACATCACTTTTATAACAAAAAAAAGTAAAATAATTTTTTAAATTATGGGGGCTGGGAATGTGGCTTAGTGGTAGAATTCTTACCTAGCATATGTGCATGAAGCCCTGGCTTTGATTCCTCAGTGCCACATAAGCAGAAAAAGCCAGAAGTGGTGCTATGGCTCAAGTGGTAGAGTACTAAGTCTTGAGCAAAAAGAAGCTCAGGGACATTATCTAGGCCCTGAGTTCAAGCCCCCGCACTGGCCAAAAAACCCCCACAAAATCATGAACATATGAACATATTTTTTTGGTATGAAAATGAATCTCAAAGCTGGGTGTTGGTGGCTCATGCCTGTAATCCTAGCTACTCAGGAGGCTGAGAGCTGAGGATCACCGTTCAAAGCCAGCCCAGGCAAGAATGTCCGTGAGACTCTGATCTCCAATTAACCACTCAGAAAACTGGAAGGGGTGCTGTGGCTCAAGTGGTAGAGCATTCACCTTGAGCTGAAGAGCTGAGGGACAGCGCCCAGGCCCAGAGTTCAAGCCCCATGGCTGAACAAAAAAAAAAAAAAAAGAACGGGGCTGGGAAGGTGGCTCAGTGGTAGAGCACTTGCCTTGCATGCATGAGGCCCTGGGTTTGATTCCTCAGCACCACATAAGCAAAAAGAAAAAAGCCGGAAGTTGTGCTGTAGCTCAAGTGGTAGAGCACTAGCCTTGAGCTGAAGAGCTGAGGGATAGTGCCCAGGCCCAGAGTTCAGGCCCCATGGCCAGACCCCCCTTCCCCCCCCCCCCAAAGAAGAAGAATCTCAAAAATATGTCCCTTGTTTGTAACCATGCAGGTTACAGATGAAATCCAGAAGCTGCTAGAGTCTTGGGAGAGAAGGAAGAATTAGGTACATTCTATTTTTCTTAGCTTTTTTTGTGTGTATGTGCCAATCCTGGGACTTGAACTCAGGGCCTGGGTGCTATCAGTGAGCTTTTTTGCTCAAGATTACTAGGTATATTCTTTTTTCTTTTCAGTCGTTGGGCTTGAACTCGGAGCCTGGCTGCTATCCCTGAGTTCTACCATTCGGAGCCACAGGGCCACTTCTGGTTTTCTGGTAGTTAATTGGAAATAAGAGTCTTACGGTCTTTCCTGCTGGGGCTGGCTTTGAACCACAATCCTCAAATCTCAGCCTCTTGAGTAGCTAGGATTGCAGGTGTGACCCACCAACACTCAGCTAGGTACGTTCTTTTTTTTTAGTCATGGGGCTTGAACTCTGAGCCTGGGCACTGTCCCTGAGTTCTTCAGTTCAAGCTAGCACTCTGCCACTTGAACCACAGTGTCACTTCCTGGTTTTCTAGTGGTTAATTGGAGATAAGAGTCTCATGGACTTTCCTGCAGAGGCTGGCTTTGAACTGCAATCCTCAGATCTCAGCCTCCTTAGTAGCTAGGATTACAGGAGTGAGCCTCCATCGCCCAGTAGGTACATTCTTTTTTTTTTTTTTCTTTTTATTGTGAAAATACTGTACAGAGGGGTTACAATTACATGGGCAAGATAATGAGTACATTTCTTATCAAGCATTGTGGCCTCCTCCTTTGTTTCCCCTTCCCATCCCTTCCCATCCGCCCCCCCACCCGGTACACTCTTTATATATGAACTCCTCTGTTCAAAAAGTAGTCCTGGCCGGGCACTATATATATATCAGGATCACACACACACACACACACACACACACACACACACACACACACACACACACACACACACACACACACACATTTTTTTTTTCTTGAAGCCTTCCTCTAACCACAGGTAGAGGGCTCTTTTCCCTACCCAAGTGCTTGCAGACTTCACAAGCAGATGCCCTTAGTGTGGGTGTGGATAGCTAGGTACCATATAGACATATGAATCATCTCTCTGCATCTCAGCAGTCCCTCTATGTTGTTTAACATTCTCCCCTGCAGTATTTTTGAATTGAATAGAAAACAAAATGGCATGGAAATTCCCAAAACTTATTATTATGATTTTTTTTTTTTTTTTGGTCAGCCGTGGGGCTTGAACTCTGAGCCTGGGTGCTGTCCCTCAGCTCTTTAGCTTAATGCTAGACTTGGACCACAGTACCACTTCTGGCTTTTTCTGTTTATGTGGTGCTGAGGAATCGAACGCAGGGCCTCATGCATGCAAAGCAAGCACTCTACCACTGAGTCACCTTCTCAGCCCTATTATTACTTTCTTTAACCATGTCAAATGCTGATTTCTGATAACTCTTCCTGCATCAATAACTCTGTGGACCAATCTCCCCTCACATACCATCATCATTTTTTTTGTGTGCTGGTACTCAGGGCTTAGGGTTCTAAGATCTATCCCTCAAGGCAATACCACTTAACCCACACCTCTACTTCCAGCTTTTTTCTGGTTATGTGGAGATAAGAGTCTCTGGGAATTTTCTGTCCTGTGGCTTTGAATTGCTATCTCCAGATCTCAGCCTCCTGAATATCTAGGATTATTGGTATGGGCCACCAAAGCCCAGCTTGTTTTGTTTTTCTGTGTGTATACGGGTACTTGGGCTTGAATTCAGTGCCTGGAGCTCTCACTCAACTTTCTTGCTCTTCGACTTGAGCCATGCCTCCAGCTTGCCTTTTTCCTGGTTAATTGGAGATGGAATCTCAAGAACTTTTCTGCCTGGGCTGGCTTATCAACTACAATCCTCAGATCTTAGCCTCCTGATAGCTAAGATTCCAGGGTGAACCACTGGCATCTTGCTCATTTTGAAGTCCAAACAGACCTCTTTTAGCAGACACTTGGGTTCAGGTTTGAACCAGATCTATTTCAGTCGCTGTGGGTTCTTATGCTATCTACCTGAAAAATCAAAGGCACAGTTCACAGGGAGAAAAAAGAGACTTTATTCCTGTGCTCTAACACAAGGGAGAAAGCATATTGGGAGAATGTCCTAAAGCTGTCTCAAATGGAAGAAAAAGGAATAAAGGATGAGAGGGAAATACTGGGAAAGAGCAAAGGAAGAAGTGACATTATCCAAAAAGAAATGTACTTATTACCTAATGTATGAAATGGTAACCCCTCTGTACAGCACCTTTATAATAACAAGTTTTAAAACTAAAAAATAAAGGAATAAAGGTTTTGTGCTGTTACGAGGTAGACAGGGACCCTGTTCCTCCATGTTATCACATGTACATGTAGAGTTCCATTTGTATTTATGATGTTCCTTGTCATGTTTCTTCATGCATCCCAAGTCTCATTATTATGTTAAACTTCTAGCATCAGTGTCATTTTTACTGTTATGATGAAGTGCCAGACATGGTGGTACATGCCTGTAATCCCAGTACTCAAGTGGCTGAAAAATGACAAACTCCAGTTCAAAGCCAGTCTGGACTATATATGGAGACTGTCTCCAAAAGAAGAATAGGGGTGGCTGGATATAGCTTAGTGGTAGAGCACCTATTTTATACATTCCAAGGCACTGAATTCAATCCTTACCACTGGAAAATAAATGATTTTTTTTTTGGTCCGGTCGTGGGGCCTGAACTCTAGGCCTGGGCACTGTCCCTCAGCTCTTCAGCTCAAGGCTAGCGCTCTACCACTTGAGCCACAGCACCACTTCCGGCTTTTTTCTTTTTGCTTATGTGGTGCTGAGGAATTGAACCCAGGGCCTTACGCATGCAAGGCAAGCGCTCTACCACTGATCCACCTTCCCAGCCCCAAATAAATGATTTTTTAAAAAATAGAAAATAATAAAGTACCTCAGTATATTAGTCTATGTACATTTCTTCTCTTTAGCACCTGGAGAAAGCCCCTAATATTGTTTTAGAACAGACTAGGTTAATTAAATGCTAGCATATTTGATTAACAACTAACTCTATTGTGTTCCAGGGATTGATAACTTGCCTAAGAACTTGTTTTTTAAGTTATCTTTGTACTGTTGGTTTTTGAACCTTGGGCCTTGATTGCAGAGTCTGGTATAAGTATTCTACCAGTGGATTTACTCTTACAGTCCTTCACTTTCATTTCTTTTCCAGGACCAGGGTTTGAACTCAGGGATCTTGTGCTCTCACTTTATCTACTTGCTGACACTTCATCATCTGAGCCACTCCTCCAATCATACTTTTTGCTGGGTCTGCTTTACAGTCTAGATGTGATGTTGGTCTTTTTACATAGTAACTTGTTTTGCTTTGAGCTCATAAAAAATACTACAAGATGGACATCAGTGGCTCACAGCTGTAATCCTAGCTAATTCAGAAGGCTGAGATCTGAGGATTGTGGTTCAAAGCCAGCCCAGCTAGAAAGTCCAATAGACACTTATCTCCAGTAAACTACTCTGTTATATATATATATATATATATATATATATATATATATATATATATATATATATATACACCAGAAGAGTCTATCTCAAAAAACAAGTTTCCAGGGGCTGGAAGTTGGCTCAGTGGTAGAGCGCTTGCCTTACATGCCTGAGGCCTTGGGTTCGATTCTTCAGCACCACATAAGCAAAAAGAAAAAAGCCGGAAGTAGCGCTGCAGCTCAAGTGGTAGAGCACTAGCCTTGAGCTGAAGAGCTGAGGGACAGTGCCCAGGCCCAGAATTCAGGCCCCACAACCGGACCCAAAAAAAAAAAAAAACAAGCACGTTTCCATTAAACTTTACTAAACTCTATAGCTATATGGTCTTATAATCTACTTCTAAATCCTTTAGTAATGACACCTCTTCCTTTGGTGACATTAGGATGATGTTTAACTATGACTGAGAGGTTTATTGAGACAAGGACATTCAGTGCCAAAACTAGGAAAGTTCTGTGAATACTGAAATAATTAGTCACTGTGAGCCATCCTTGCAGTTCCTATGAGATATGCTCTCCCTTGCTACAGCAAGTAGTAAATCCATTTCAGTGTTTGGGGGGGGGTTGTGTATGTGGGTGGTGTGTATGTGTCTGTGAGTGTGTGCGTATGTGCACTGGTACTGGGGCTTGAGCTCAGGGCCTGAGCACTGTCCCTTAGCTTTTTTGCTCAAAACTCTACCACTTGAACCACAGCTTCACTTCCCACTTTCTGCTGGTTAATTGGAGATAAGAGTTTCATATCAGCCAGGCGTCAGTGGCTCATGCCTATAATCCTAGCTACTCAGGAGGCTGAGTTCTGAGGATTGAGGTTCAAAGCCAGCCCAGACAGGAAAGTTCATGAGACTTATCTCCAATAAACCACTCAGAAAACCAGAAGTGGCGCTGTGGTTCAAGTGGTAGAGCCCTAACCTTGGGCTGAAGGACTGAGGGACAGTGCCCAGGCTCAGAGTTCAAGCCCCATGACCACAAAAAACAAAAAGAGTATCATATCCTTTTCTGCCTAGGCTGGTTTTGAACTGTGATCCTCAGATCTCAGCCTCCTTAGTAGCTAGGATTACAGGGTAAGCCACCAGCACCCAGCTAGTAAATCAATTTCTATCAAACAGTGTGTCAGAACCTAGTGACAATAAGACCATTACTTCGGAAGAATTCAGAGGTCAAATCTGAGGTCAGTCTTGGTATGATTGAGTGTGAAAAAATGAACATATCTGGCTCAGACTCTAGATAAAAGCAGTATTGCTGGGGTGCTTACTACTCAAATGAAAGCTGAAGGCTAAGCCATACCAGAAAAGGATTGATAGTGGAGAAGTTTCCAGAGCTCTAGATTTGAGATCAGACTAGAGACATATAGATATAGTTGAAAGCTGTTCCAAAGGTGGTAGGATGGTGGAAACCTGAACTTTAGATTTTGTTTTTATTTTTTGGGGTGGGGGCGGGGGTACGGTCGTGGGGCCTGAACTCTGGGCCTGGGCGCTGTCCCTCAGCTCTTCAGCTCAAGGGTAGCGCTCTACCACTTGAGCCACAGCGCCACTTCCAGCTTTTTTTCTTTTTGCTTATGTGGTGCTGAGGAATGGAACCGAGGGCCTCATGCATGCAAGGCAAGCACTCTACCACTGAGCCACCTTCCCAGCCCTGAATTTTAGATTTTGACAAGGGAGTTGTTGATAGTGAGTTAGATCATCAAATTAAGGGTCAACGAAGTGACCAGGTATGATGAAGAGTTAAGAGAAATAAGCAATTTGAAATCTCTTCTGTAGACCCTAAGGAGTTGTAGCTAAATGATGCAATTGGCCAATAGGTATGGTGTGTATGAGAGGTGGGATCTGGTTTCTGGTAGCCAATGAGGTGGAGCAGCAGCCTGTTACTAGGGAAAAGCTTCTGTTGCTATGTGCGAAGTGGAGAGCCCTGAATGGCTACAAATAGCCAATGACGGCAGAAGTTGTGCTCTAGCCTCTTCATCCTATGGTAGGTAATGGGAGCTGTTACTAGGTAGTTACCCTGTTGCCATGTAAGAGAAGCAGCCCAAACATAGAGCCCCAGAAGCTGCAGAATGAAGGCTGCCAATGGCTAAATGTAGGAACCAGGCTCTGGTCTTTTCAATAAATACAAAATTGTCCGTTCTATAAATCATCAGAGGTCCCCATGGTTACATGGAGGGGGAAGGGAGAGGGAATAGCCTGAAGGAACACTGGTATCTCCTGGGCTTAGCCTGGTGTAAAGGAAGTAGACACAAGTTGGGGCACAGCCTCGGGTTGTATTAGACTAATGGTATTCCTAGCCTATGATTTTATGTAAGAGGCAGATTTTGGTCTCTATAACCAATGAAATGCAAACATCTTGTTGAAGTAGGCCCTGAGAGGAGACTCGAACTGGTAGAGCTCCATTCCAGTCTTTGCCTTTGTTTTAGGCAGACTGCATTTTTGACTGACCTTTATGGATGCTAAGAACATTTAAACAAGGTTCAAACTAGAAAAACAACCTTAATCACAGGGCCACAACTAGACTCCAATGAGCCCAGTTCCTGGAATGAAAAAAAAATGCATCTGGTCCCCCTCTCCTTAACAACCTAACCTACCCTTGATTGTTCAATTAAAGACTGACCAAAAAAAAACAGGTTGTAATCTGGCTCAAACTGGCCATACAACATGCTTATGGTAAACCACACCTTCTGCCCACCAAAAGGTAAACCTTGCTTTTTGCCTGCTAAATTTGCGAGCCATTTTAAACCAAAGTGATAGGCTGGTTTAAACAGCCGTTATGAGACAAACTAACCTCATTGGCCACCTGCATGTGGTCTGGTATGACTGTACAATCCTTTGCGAGTGTTACAATCCCATTGGTTATCTGCGTGTGACCTGACTTGACCGCATGGATTTTACCTTTAAAAACCCTAGCTTGTGGGCAGTTCAGGGTCACAGTATCAGCTCCCGAGCCTGCGTTGTGGCCCTGACTGGTCAGTGTAAGAGCTCTCTCAATAAAGTTGCTTTTTGTTAAACAACTTTGTTGCGGTGGGCTCTGTCACTCTGGATGACTGCCTGAGTAGGGGTCTTCCTACTGCACTGTCACTAGGTGAAACTAACTTTTCTGTTTGGTTCCTTGAGTTCTACATCTATGGGTTCAATTAACAGGTTAAAATACTCTTTTAAGGTAATAAAGTAGCCAATGAAGAGACTACCATGCAGAATTCAGGCAGGAAGAGAAGTTTTATTATTACCAAACTGCTGCCCCAACATGCATGGCGGAGGTGCACAGGCCAAAAGGGGCGAATCCTGCCTGGGTGTAGGGAAGGGCTGGGGGGGGGAGTGTGTGTGGAGGGAAGGTGTGGCCACACTGGATGCAGATGTGACATCAGGGCCAGTGATACTCTCCTGGTCCATTGGGAGGCATGACAGGGGCAGTCCAGGATGTGACCTTGGAGGAGGGGGGTGACTGCTTCCAGGTGTGCCAGTTACTTAAGTGATACAGGTACTGGGCGGAGACTTATGCAGGAGGTGGGAAGGCCAGGGCCTGCATGGCTTGGGGTAGACCTTACAATTCTAAAATAAATTACATCTGTACTTTACTCTTATTTGTACTGTCGTATTTCTCATCATTATTACCTAAATAACAAAATCACAAGTATTTACATTGTATTACATGTTATAAG
Source organism: Dipodomys merriami (assembly GCF_024711535.1). Taxonomy (NCBI): domain Eukaryota; kingdom Metazoa; phylum Chordata; class Mammalia; order Rodentia; family Heteromyidae; genus Dipodomys; species Dipodomys merriami. Next base: position 86,044,737 of record NW_027204492.1, read on the forward strand.
TAACCTAGAGATGATTTAAAATATTTGGAAGAGATGAGTGCTGGTGGTTCCCACTGTAATCCTAGCTACTCAAGAAGCTGAGATGTCAGGATCATGGTTCAAACCTAGCCCAAGCAGGAAAGTCTATGAAACACTTCTCCAATTAATTAACAAAAACCTGGAAGTAGAGATATGGCTCAAGTGATAGAGCAATGGCCCTGAGAGAAAAGGCTAAGCAAGAGTGCAAGGCCTTGCTGCCACAGACAGGTCATAAAGCTGAGGATCAGAGTTCAAAGCCACCCTGGGAAGAGCAACAAAGCAGAAGTGGCACTGTGGCTCAAGGCTAGTGACAGTTTTGGTGCTTAAACTCAGGGCCTGGGCGCTGGTGGCTCATCCTGTAATCCTAGCTACGTAAGGAGGCTGAGATCTGAGGATCTATATCATGGGGCTTGAACGTATAGCCTGAGCAATGTCTCATAGCTAAACAGGCACTGGTGGTTCATGCCACTAAGCCTTGCTGCTCAGGAGGGTGAAATCTGAGGATTGTGGTTCAGAAAAAGCCAATGAGGGCAGGAAAGTCTAGGAGACTCCTATTTCTAAATAACCACCAAAAACAAACAAAAAAAGCTGGATATAGAGCTGTGTCTCAAGTGGTAGAGTGCTGGCCTTGAGCAAAAAAAAGCTCAGAAATAGCACCTAAGCTCTGAGTTCAAGCTCCAAATCTGGCACCAAAAAAGATGTCAGGGGAAACTGAAGAAAGCCTTGTAGCTATTAACAAGCTGGCATAAACCCCTAACCCAGACACTTGACTCAGAAGGCCCTTTTATGCCATAAGAGCTGCTATCCACCTATTTTCCAATCAAGGAAGAGTAGGATGGAAAGATTACAGAACTCTCAGTATAAGAGAGCTAGAAGTGGGGCCCCGAATTAGTAAGCCCCCCTATCGGCTCGTGTTCTGACAATTTTCGGCTACTCAAGGCTCACCTCACTCCAAGGGGAGAGGGTGCCTGTCCCCTGAGCCAGTTTGCTCCAGACTCATCAAGGCATTTGCTTTCCCAGAACCATTATCTCAAATTTCCTAGAAGAAGGGGTATTGCATACCTCCACCCTGCTTCTCCCCTTCTCCCCTCTCCCCCTCTCTGCTTTCCCAAGGTCTTCAAGAGGAGGAGGTGCAGGCTCTATAGGCTATCTCAGCTGTCTGCAAGGTCTCCAGGAAGAGGAGGAGTTGTTACCTCCACACTACCTCTCCCTATGCTATCTCCCCCAGGAGAGCCTTGTTGCACTGAGTTCTCAGGTGATGGGATCTTATGTTACCTCTAGGTAGATGACATCAGAATGAATTCAATTTGCAGCCTCCCAGCAGGTGCACCTGCTGAAGAGCCACTTGGTGGGAGGAAGAACACAGCGGCCCATATGTGGTGTCAGAAGTGGTGAGGGCATGTGTGAGAGCAGAGAATAAAGAAGGAACAGTCAGCATATCAGTGTGAAAGGGGCTTGGTGTTGGGTGACACATAGCAGAAGAGTTAGTAGAGATACAGGAGATGAGCACTCCTGGTGAATTGCTGACAAGAGGCCCATATTCAAGGGCAGACCAGAACAGCACTGAGAGTAGGAGAGTTAGCAGAATTTTGGGTTCCAGATCAGACCTTAGTGGTACTAAGGGGTTTCTTAGAAAGTAGAGAGCCAGGGCTGGGAATGTGGCTTAGTAGTAGAGTGCTTGATGCCCTGGGTTCCATTCCTCACTACCATATAAACAGAAAAGGCTGGAAGTGACACTGTGGCTCAAGTGGTAGAGTGCTAGCCTTGAGCAAAAGAAGATCAGGGACAGTGTTCAGGCCTTGAGTTCATTCTCCAGCACTAGCAAAAAAAGTAGAGAACCAATGTGGTGAGGTACACCTATAATCCCAGTGCTCACACTGGGTGGCTGAAGCAGGAAGATGGTGGATTCCAGACCAGCCTGAAATACATAATGAGACCTGGTAGGTAGGGAGATAGGTGGGATGACTGGTTGGTTTCCAGTCCAAATGAGGTAAAATAGACCCAGGCTGGGATAGAGCACTTCCTTAGCATGTACAAGGCCTGGGGTTCCATCCTCAACACTGCAAGAAGACAATAAAAGGAGGGGGATGGAGGGGGAGAGAAAGAGAGGGAGAGGGAGGAAGATGAAGGGAGAGGGAAAGAGGAAATGAATGGAATGAGAGAGGGGGAGGGAGGGAGAGAAAAGGAAGGAAGGATGGACAGGGAAGGGAGGGGGATGGGAAGGGGAAGGGAGAAAGGGAGGAAAGAGGGAGGGAGGGAAAAGAAAGGAAGAAGGTAATTGTAGCCCCTCTGTACAGTATGTTCTCAAATAAAATAAAATTAAATTAAAAAAAAACACATTCATAGAATGAGATTCTCACCAAAAAAAAAAAAAAAAGAAAGAAAGGAAGAAGGGAGAGAAGGAAGAGGAAGGCAGGCAAGTAAGCACAGGCTCATTTCTCCCTGTTCCTTCCTATGAAGCCCAACTATCTATCAACTCTGACAATAACAGGAGAGACAACCAGAGGAACACTCTCAGTGGGGGAGCTGGGGCGCTCATTTAGGATCCTAGGACCAGTGGACACAGCACAACTACAGAGCATCTTTTTCTTTTTTTTGGTTGGCCTTGGGGTTTGAACTCAGGGCCTGGGAGCTGTCCCTAAACTTTTCTGCTCAAGGCTAGTGTTCTACCACTCTGAGTTACAACTCCACTTCCAATTTTCTGATGGTTAATTGGAGATAAAAGTCTCATGGACTTTCCTGCCTGGGACTGGCTTTGAAATGCAATCCTCAGATCTCAGCCTCTCAAGTAGCTAGGATTACAGGCATCAACTGCCAGCACTCCACTAGGCCAGCTCTTTTGACTAAGCAAGACTCCACCAACAGCTGGGAGAAAAGAATGGATCATAATGCCTCAAAAAGCAAGTGGCCTTCAGAAGTGTAGTGTTCCACTTTCCTACTAGGTCCAAGACTCTCCTCCCCTGGCAAGGACTCCCAGACAGGCGTCCAGAAATGTGAGAGGGACACAGCCACTGGAATTAGTTAGGCCTGAAAAGATCTCTTTTGCCTTAAAGGCCTCAAAGATCTGAGACTTGTGAAAGAATCTCCCTCCACCCAGGGAGGAATGGGATTAGGGGTGAATAGACAAATAACCTGGTCACAGCAGAGGCCTGGCTCAGGAAATCCCTCTCTTGCTGTGAGGCACTAGAACAGCCAAGACAAGCTATTGGAAACTGAGCCACAACAGATATCCTGGCTCATGAAGCCTCTTTGACCTTGACGACTTAAAACCTGCCACACACACACACACACACACACACACACACACACACACACACACACACACACACACACACACACACACACACACACACACACACACACACACACACACACACACACACACACACCCCAGGGTGTTTACACACACCCCAGGACCTTCAGGCTGCTGGGTATTTTTACAGTGTGTGTGTGTGTGTGTGTGTGTGTGTGTGTGTGTGTGTGTGTGTGTGTGTGCAGGATTGCATCCCATTCTTCCACCACTAATAGAAGACACTTTGAAGTCTGGCCTAAAGAATTCCCTCTTTGGGGCTGGGAAGGTGGCTCAGTGGTAGATCGCTTGCTTTGCATGCCTGAGGCCCTGGGTTCGATTCCTCAGCACCACATAAGCAAAAAGAAAAAAAGCTGGAAGTGGTGCTGTGGCTCAAGTGGTAGAGCGCTAGCCTTGAGCTGAAGAGCTGAGGGACAGCGCCCAGGCCCAGAGTTCAGGCCCCATGACTGGACCCCCCCCCAAAAAAAAAAGAATTCCCTCCTGAGGTAGGTTCTGGTGGCTCGTGTCTATAAGCCTAGCCACTTGGGAGGCTGAGATGTGAGGATCAGGGTTCTAAGCCAGATCAGGTAAACAAACCCCAGACTTTTTTTTTTAAATTTTTTATTGTAAAGATACTATGCAGAGGGTTACAGTTACATGAGTGAGGTAATGAGTACACTTCCTCTTGAACATTGTTACCCCCTCCATTGTTTTCCCCCTACCATCCCCTCCCTCCCTCCCTTCCCCAGGTTCTTTTTATTTTTTTTTTGATTGTGATTAAGTGATTACTCAATTTCAGGAAATTCACAGTATTGTGGAATAATGATGCTCATTTAAAGTCACAAGTTCATTCTAACTTTCCTGGAGCAAATTGTCTATCACAGTCTGTAATATATAACGGTGCTCACATGTTATATACCATATATGTGATCAGCAGCATGGGGATATTTGGTAGTGGTTCAACCAGATGAGTGGGAGTTCTTTGTTTCTTAAGTCCTGTTAGTTTTGTCATATCACCTAACATTTTAGATTTAGCATCCACTTATCAGGGAGACCATGTACTGTTTGTCTCTTCGTTCTTGGCTTACCTCGCTCAACATGATTCCTTCTAGCTCCATCCATTTCCCTGCAAATGCCATTATTTTGTCATTTCTAATGGCTGCATAATATTCCATTGTGTATAGATACCACAATTTTTGGATCCATTCATCTGTGGTGGGGCATCTAGGTTGTTTCCATATCCTAGCTATTGCGAACAGTGCTGCAATAAACATGGAGGTGCACATGTCCTTGTATATTGGTTCCTGTTGTTCAGGGCAGATGCCTAGCAAACCCCAGACTTTTATCTCCAAAGAAACAGCAAAAAGCCAGAAGCGGAGGTGTACTTTGAGTGGTAGATCTCCAGCTGTGAGGGGGAAAAAAATAAAGCCTAGGAAGAACTCAAGGCCAGGAGTTCAGGAGTTCAAGCTTTAGTATCAGCACCACACAGACAGACAGACAGACAGACAGACAGACAGACAGACAGACAGACAGACAGACAGACAGACAGACAGAAACAGAGATGCCTTCTGAAAATAGAGTTAAGGCGCAGGCCCAATGTTAGCCTGATGAGCTCCCTTCCCATAGCTTAGTATACTCCTTCCCCTCTCCACAGCTTAGCCTGCTCCCTTCCCAGGCAACACTAGGCCCATTTAGTAAAGGCAGTAAATAATCAGCCTCCAGCCCCCTTTACCTTGGGTTGGCACTTCTCTGGGGCAGCTACCACCACATAAAGCAACAAGAGTCCCTTAGAGTAACCTTCAGGTCTGGGCAGCTGCAGGACCCCTTATCTACTATTTGGACAGCAGCCATAAATCCTAGTCTGCCACGATGAAGCCCCTGGTCCTCACACCCACACCAGTGTCACTCCTACCCCCTTCTAGCCCCTCCTAGACCTCCCAGGTTATATAGGTCACCTCAGACAGTAGCCAGGGTTTCTTCTCACTTCTCCCTTGTAAGAAGGGGTCTTGCAAGCTCCTTTCCCAGCAATAAACCTTTCTTTGTTTTCTGTATCTGGATGTCTGCATGCTTGTCTGGCAAAGTCTAACATAATCTAATACCCAAAATCCAGGGTTATCTACATGTCAGGTCCAGCTGTTGCTTTTGGATCATGTTCTTATATATGGACCCGTATATGTCATATAAAGACACTTGGTAGGGCTGGGAATGTGGCTTAGTGGTAGAGTGCTTGCCTAGCATGCATGAAGCCCTGGGTTCCATTCCTCAGTACCACATACACAGAAAAAGCCAGAAGTAGTACTGTGGCTCAAGTGGTAGAGTGCTAGCAAAAGAAGCTCAGGGACAGTGCCCATACCCTGAGTTCAAGCCCCAGAACTGACAATAAAAAAAGACACATGCTAAAGGGCAAAGAAATGAGAGGATGTGATATAGGTAGCCATTAGGGAGAGGTTAGCACTTCAATTCATCTTAAGCCATCTTTTTTTTATGTTCCAGTTCTAGGGCTTGAACTCAGAGCCTGAGCACTATCCCTGAGCTTTAGTGCTCAAGGCTAGTGCTTTGAACATCTATTCTCTACCTCTTGAGCTACGGCTCCACTTCTGACTTTTTGGTAGTTAATTGGAGATAAGATTCTCACAGACTTTCTTGCCTAGACTGGTTTTTAACTGTGACCCTCAGATCTCAACCTCCTGAGTAGCTAGGATTACAGGCATGAACCACCAGGGTCCAGCTATTTTCATCCATCTTTAGGATACTGACATGAGCTATCATTTTAAATAGACAAACAATTGGGGACAAGGAGAGAGCTGCATAATTATTGAACAATCCTGGTCATAAAGCATGTTCTATGTATCATTATTTGGATTATTTCCAGAGAAGTTGTTACACTGTCATCACTGTTCATGATAAACAAATGATGGGCGGCCTGTCCTGCGGAAGCTCTATTGTTCCTTAGTGGTAGTTTCAGCCCAAGATGCTAGCCATTATTCCTGTTTTTCCCAGATCCCAAGGTGATTACAAAGGGGGCTACACAGAGCATGGCTTAGAGCAAAGATGCATACAAAATGGAGACAGCAATGCCAAGCTTTTCTCCTGTTTTTAGTTAATTTGTGGGCCCCAGAAAGTAGTCAGTTCTTTTCAGCAAAAGCAGCTCTTAAGCACCTGTTACAATCCCGCCCACTCAGACAGCAAGTGGAAGCCCGAGAGGCCCCAAAATAGAGCAAGTAGACAAAAATACCACCACAAAGGCTCTGGAAATTAAACTGGAACACAGCAGGAAAAACTAGGCCAAAACCTGCATGCCAAACTAAACAGGGTAACTGCCTGCTCATTTTTTTAAAGATGTAAATAGGATCAAGAACGTCTGAGAAAGAACCTCAGTGGTAGATGTTTGCCTAGCAATTATAAGGCTCTCAATTCAGTCTCAGGCACATTAGATTAAATAAGTAATCCCCACCCAGAATTCCAGAACTCAAGAGGGAGGCCAAGGCAGGAGAATTATGATATCAGGCCAGCCTAGACTACACAGCATGATTCAATCTCAAAAGATAAACGGCCAGGCGCAGGTGGCTTGTGCCTAGAGTCCTAGCTACTCAGAATGCTGAGATCTGAGAATCGAGGATCGAAGCCAGCCTGGGCAGGAAAGTCTGTGAGACTCTTATCTCTAATTAACTAACCCCCTCCAAAAAAAAAAAGCCAGAAGTAGAGCTGTGGCTTAAGTAGGAGAGCACCAGACTCAGGTAAAAAAAAAACTCAGGGCTGGGAATGTGGCTTAGCGGCAGAGTGTTTGCCTAGCATGCATGAAGTCCTGGGTTCACTTCCTCAGCCAGAAGTGGCACTGTGGCTCAAGTGGTAAAGTGCTACCCCTGAGCAAAAAGAAGCTCAGGCACATTGCACTGGCCCTAAGTTCAAGCCCCAGGACTGGCAAAAAAAAAAAAAAAACGAAACAAAAACCTCAAGGACAACATCTAGACCCTGAGTTTAAGCCTCAGGACCAGCACAAAGAAACAAACAAATCCCACATAAACAAATAAATGTAACCCAGAGTCTTCTACTAAACTGAAACCAGAGTTTTAGGCTCTAGGCCCAAACTACTGAGATTCTATATGTCAGGTAGGGCCACTTGTCCGACATACAAATAATGAAATGATAATGAAATGTAGAGAAAGAAGATATATTACACAGCACAGGCTTCTTCAGCCATCTTTAGGGTGCAGAGGTGAAGTTTAGGTTAAACTAGAGGAGGAATCATTAGAAAGGTATGCAGAGTTAAACAGACCCAGTCACAGGCATGATCTGATTAGTCATTATGTTACTCTCTTTGCTTCCAGGGTTTCAGACAAGCTGTTATCTCTATTCTAAGGAGATTCTAATTCTGTTTCCATTCGTAGCCATTGAGGAGGCTGAGTTCTACCAGTAAGTACTGAGGTTTGAACTCAGGGCCTGAGTGCTGTCCCCTTAGCTTTTTTGCTCAAGGCTGACACTTTACCACTTGAGCCACACCTCTATTTCAGGCTTTTGCTGGTTATTTGAGGTAAGAGTCTCATAGATTTGTCTGTTTGGGCTTTGAACTGTGATACTCAGATCTCAGCCTCCTGAGTAGTGAGGATTACAGGTGTGAGCCATTGGAACCTTTTTGTGCTGGAGATAGAACCTGGGAACATGTGCATCATTAAGCCACTCTACCAAAATCTATACTCTAATACCATATTTTTATCTTATTGTTCTATAAACAAGTATGACATTTGTTTGTCTACCATTCACATTGTGTGTGTGTGTGTGTGTGTGTGTGTGTGTGTGTGTGTGTGTGTGTGTGTCAGTCTGGGGCTTGAACTCAGGGCCAGGGCACTACCCCTAAGCTTCATTGCTCAAGAAGGCTATTGCTCTACCACTTGAGCCACAGCTCCACTTCCAGCTTTTTCAATGGTTAATTAGAGATAAGAGTCTCATGGACTTTCCTGCCCAGGCTGGCTTCAAACTGCAGTCATGAGATCTCTGTCTGGCACCTGTTGTTGTTGGTTTTTCGGGGGGAGGGTGCTGCCAGTCCTGGGGCTTGAATTCAGAATGTGGGCACTGTCCCTGAGCTTCTTTTTTTTTGGCCAGTCGTGTGGTCTGAACTCTGGGCCTGGGCGCTGTCCCTCAGCTCTTCAGCTCAAGGCTAGCACTCTACCACTTGAGCCACAGTGCCACTTGCGGCTTTTTTTAAATTTTTGCTTATGTGGTGCTGAGGAATCGAACCCAGGGCCTCAGGCATGCAAGGCAAGCGCTCTACCACTGAGCCACCTTCCCAGCCCCAGTCCCTGAGCTTCTTTTGCTAGCACTCTACCAGTTGAGCCACAGTGCCACTTCTGGCTTTTTCTGTTCATGTTACTGAAGAATGGAACCCAGGGCTTCATGCATGCTAAGCAAGCACTCTATCACTAAGCCAGATTTCCAGCTTTGTTTTTTTTTAATATTAATTTATTTAAACAGAAAACTGTACATATCAAGGCATTACACCATGACCTGGCCATTTCCTTACTCCTATTTAGAAAAACAAGAACTTCCTCATGTTCCTTCCAGGCCTAATCTACTGCACTACTCCACCCAGATTCTTGTAGATGAGTCCACAGGAAACATGTCCCCCAAGGTGCCCACAAATCTTCGGATCACATTTTTAAAATTCAACTGGAAAGCTTGACTTTCCCATCAACACTGAAACCATGGGATGTGGGTCTCCTAATTTAGGTTGCACCTATATATGAGGTTGCCTTTCCCATTGCCCAGAAGAAAGCCTGAGATAGACCCACCCAATTAGGCAGGGAGAAGAGAATGGCACATTCCTCTGTGAATACCCAGTTATAGAATTGGCATTTTTGTAGGAATACGTACAGATCTGGATCTTCTGGGATGGCCCTGTGCCACTCAGTGCCTGCACCACCTTTGCACAAATCTGGAAAAATCTCTCATGGTTGGGGATGATAGCTCTGCAGAAGAGCAGGATACAGCTCTCAGCTTAACTAGCTCAGACTTACAGTAGGTTCAGTAGGTTCTACATGGTGGCCATGGAGATCTGGTTACCATAGAAACTGTATAAGTTGAGCTGGGAAGCTCTAGCTCAGGGTGGACAGGATTGTAGAGAGCTGGCATCAATAACTTCTCCAGGGTGCCAGCCACTTTCATTTTTTATTTTGGTCAGTCATGGGGCTTGAACTCAGAGCCGTGGCACTGTCCCTGAGTTTTTGTGCTCAAGGTAGTACTTTAATACTTTGAACCACAGTGCCACTTTTGGTTTTCTGTGGTTAATTGGAGATAAGAGTCTCATGGCCTTTTCTGCCTGGGCTGGCTTCGAACTACCATCCTCAGATCTCAGCCCCCTGAGAAGCTAGGATTACAGGTGTGTGTAAGCTAGGATTACTGGTGCCTGGCCTGCCAGCCACTTTGTCTATTAGAACTCACTGGCGCTCAGGACTGAAGTTACCCATGATGAAGCACTTCTTAGACACAGCTATTTGAGCTGCCTGGTGCAGGTGCTTCCTTCAGTGGATTTGAACTCAAAGACAGTATTTACAAGGGTGTCAGGCTCCTAAGAATCTTAGGCAGCTTTCCATAAAGGAAGACATTATCCTGTATATAAAGCTCCTGAAGATTATGCAGCTGCTCCAGATGGACTGATTATTTGTAGAAATACCAGAAATTGGGCTGGGAATGTGGCTTAGCAATAGAGTGCTTGCCTAGCATGCATGAAGCCCTGCATTCAATTCCCCAGGACCACATAAACAGAAAAAACTGGAAGTGGTGCTGTGACTCAAGTGATAGAGTGTTAGCCTTGAGCAAAAGAAGCTCAGGGGCAGTACCCAGGCCCTGAGTTCAAGCTCCAGGACTGGCAAAAAAAAAAAAAAAACAGAAAACAAAAAACAAAACCCAGAATTCTTAGAGTGGGAACTATAAAATTTTGCACTTATCTTGGAGAAGTTAGGGATACAAAGGTTCATCATCTGGCCCATGTAATTGTAATTCCTCTGTACGGTATTTTCACAGTAAAATAAATAAATAAATAAAATGGAAAAAAAGAAACTTTTTTTTTTGCCAATCCTGGTGCTTGAACTCAAGGCCTGGGAACTGTCCCTGAGTCTCTGTGCTCAAGGCTGGCACTCTACCACTTGAGCCACAGTACCACAGCACCACTTCTGGTTTTTTCTGTTCATGTGGTACTGAGGATTCAAACCCAGGCTTCATGCATGCTAAGCAAGTACTATACCACTAAGCCATATTCCTAGCCCTAAATTTTTTTTAATGTATTTTATTATTTTGCTGCTGCTGCTGCTGCTGCTGCTACTACTACTACTACTATGAAGGTGATGTACAGAGAGGTTACAGTTTCATAAGTCTGGTAATGAGTACATTTCTTTTTGGACAATATTACCCTCTTGCCTATCTCCCTCTCCCACTTTTTCCCTCCCAGCCCATCCACAAGTTGTATAGTTCATTTTCAACATAGTGTCTGGTGATTACCACTGATGCATTTGTTCACGTTTTGTTCCTCTATTTCTGTGTCCCCCACTTACCTCCTCCTAAAGACAAAATAAACAAATAAGACAAACAAAAAATGATGGCACTGGTGGCTCACACCTGTAATCCTAGCTACTCGGGAGGCTAAGATCTGAGAATTGTGGTTCAAAGCCAGCCTTAGTAGGAAAGTCCATAAGACTCTGATCTCCAATTACCTAACAGAAAACTGGAAGTGGAGCTGTGGCTCAAAGTGGTAGAATGCTAGCCTTGAGCAAAAAAGCTTAAGGACAGTGACCAAGTCCTGAGTTCAAGCCCTGACTGACAAAAAAAATCTTGTTTCCAAAGAAATTTTATCATGGTTTCTTGGTGCCAGAAATCATCCACAATCAGCTCCTGAATTGAGTCCAGCCCCACTGAGTGCAGAGTCCTGTATATTTTGAAGATGGAGCATGACAGAATCTGCAGCTTCAAGCACAGCTGGACTGTCTTTTTCTCTGCCTGGCCCACTGGAGCAAGTAGGCTGGAAAATCATCCTGGGTACTATCATTAATGATAAGATCTACAGATATTATCAAAGACCACTTATTTCCTCTCCCTGGACTGTGATTCAATGTTGATTTGTCAGTCAGCGTTTCTGCAGAGCAGATTTGTGCAAGGGCTGTATATCCCATGGCCCAGATCCAGATGTTTGGGTACACATTTTGTAAATCCAGACTTCAAAGTTTCTACTTCCTGGGGCAAATCTTCTTAGTAAATAGCAAATCAAGCTAATCCAGGGCAACTATTTTTTGCTGGCCCTTGTGCTTGAATTCAGGGTCCTGGGCTATTGCTTTTTGTTGTCCCCATCCCCCCTTTCTCTCCTCCCTGCAAGTGATCTGTCAGACTAATTAGTGTGTCTGAATCAGGCTAGACACTTTCCAGGGCAGCAGACACAGGATGGTGGGCTGGACTGAGATATGGCTTTACCCTGGGTGGTAGCTGTTGGTAAAGGAGGGGAATCTGGCCCAACAGGTTTGTCCATGTTTTCCTTCACTGCAATGCCAGCTGCAGGAGTGTGGGTGGTGTCCGTTGATCATCTTTTTTTTTTTAACTTGATCATCTTTGTTTTTCTTTTCTTTTCTTTTTTCTTTTTCTTTTTTCAGTTGCTGAGCCTCTTTGTGCTCAAGGCTAGCACTCTACCACTTGAGCCACAGTGCCACTTAAGAGCTTTTTCTGTGATTATTTGGGGGTAAGAGTCTCATGGGGGCTGGGAATGTGGCTTAGTGATAGAGTGCTTGCCTAGCATGCATGAAACCCTGGTTTCCATTCCTCAGTACCACATAAACAGAAAAAGCCAGAAGTGGTGATGTGGCTCAAGTGGAAGAGTGCTAGCCTTGAGCAAAAGAAGCTCAGGGACAGTGCCTAGGCCCTGAGTTGAAGCCCCAGGACTGGTGAAAAAAAGAAGAAAAGAAAAGAAAAGAAATCTCATTGTCTTTCCTGCCTGGGCTGGCTTCAAATGGTGATCCTCAGATCTCAGCCTCCTGAGTCACTTGGAATACAAGCATGAGCCAGTGATGCCCAGCTCTGTGGATCATCTTGATGGATCTGGAGGAAATATGCAGATGTGGACCAGTTTTAGTTGCATCATGATATTATTTACTTGGTTTGTCACTATTTTCTTGATGTGTGCACTGAGAGCAATAAATTTGCCCCTCAGGACTGCTTTTGCTGTGTCCCACAGATTTTTTTGTGATGTATATTTATTTTCTTTGAATTGTAGGAACTTTTTAAATTCTTCTTTAAAATTTTTCTGTGACGCAGGTGTTGCTCAGAATTGTGCTGTTCAATTTCCATGTATTTGAGTAATTTCTATGGTATGCTTTGTTATTGAGAACAGCTTGATTCCACTATGGTTGGATAGAATACAAGGGTTATGTTGATCCTCTTGTATTTGCGTAAATTCTTTGTATGAACTATGATATGATCTATTTTGGAGAAAGTTCCATGGGCTGCTGAGAACAGCAGTTGTTGGATGGAAAACTCTGTAGACGTCAATTAAGTCCATTTGAGATATGGCATCATTTAATTCAGAGGCTTCTTTGCCATTCCTCTGGTTGGTAGATCTGTCCTTTGGTGAGAGTGGAGTATTAAAGTCTCCTAGTATTATTGTATTTGGATCTATTTTTCCTATAAGTCAGAGTATTTGCTTAATGTATTTGGGTGATCCAATGTTTGGAGAGTATAAATTGATAATGGTGATATCCTCTTCTTGGACTGTTCCCTGTATTAATATGTAGTGTCCTTCTTTGTCTTTTTGTATTGATGTTAATGAAAAGTTTATTTTGTCAGATATCAAGATGGCCACTCCTGCCATCTTAGTGGGAGTATATGCATCCCTTCACTCAGAGGTTGTTTTTATGTTTGGCTGTGAGATGGGTCTCTTGAAGACAACAAATGGAGGGATCTTGTTTTTCTGATCCAATCTTCCGTTTTCTTTAGACTGGTGAATTGAGTCCATTAATATTTATGGTTATTATAGAGAGGTGCATTGTGTTTCTTGTCAATTTCCTGCTTTCCTAAGTTTTTCTTCTTTCCTCCTGTGCTTACTAAGTTGTTCTTCTAGTGATATCTGTCTGATGTGGATCCCTGATCTTGTTTTCTTCAGACTGTATTTCCCTCTTAATATTCTTTGTAGTGCTAATTTTTGTTTATGAATTCATTTAGTTTTTCTTTACTATTAAAAATGTGAGGGCTAGGAAGGTGGCTCAGTGGTAGAGCGCTTGCCTTGCATGCCTGAGGCCCTGGGTTCGATTCCTCAGCACCACATAAGCAAAAAGAAAAAAGCTGGAAGTGGCACTGTGGCTCAAGTGGTAGAGCGCTAGCCTTGAGCTGAAGAGCTGAGGGACAGTGCCCAGGCCCAGAGTTCAGGCCCCACAACCGGACCCCAAAAAAAAATTAGAAAAAAAATGTGAATGCTAGCTTCACTAGATATATCAGTCTGGGTTGGCAGTTCTTGGTTCTCAGGGCTCGGATGGTACTTTCCCAGGCTTTCCTTGCATTCAGTGTCTGTGTGGAGAGATCTGCAGTGATTCTGATTTTTTTTCCATTGTAGTATAGCTCCTTCTTTGCTTTTGCTTTGTGCAGGATCATTTCTTTATTGTTCAGATCTAGCATTTTTACTATGATGTGCCTAGAAGTGTTCCTCCTGGGATCCTGTTTTCTAGGTGTTCTGTATGCTTCTGTTGTGTAGGTAAGATTTTCTCTTAAAAGAGAGATTGGGGACAGGGCTGGGAAGGTGGCTCAGTGGTAGAGCGCTCACCTTGCATGCTTGAGGCCCTGGGTTCCATTCCTCAGCACCACATAAGCAGAAAAAAAAAGCCGGAAGTGGCGCTGTGGCTCAAGTGGTAGAGCGCTAGCCTTGAGCTGAAGAGCTGAGGGACAGCGCCCAGGCCCAGAGTTCAGGCCCCATGACCAGACCCCCCCCAAAAAAAAGATTGGGGACATATTTGTCAATAATTTTATTGGTATTCCTCACCTTTGTCGACCCCATTATATGAAGGTTAAATTTCTTGGCACCCTCTGCTTGTTTTTGGACTTCCCTTTGGCATATTTTGAGTGTTTTTTTTCCATATCTGTGACTTTTTCCCAGTTACTGTATTTTGTCTTCAGTATCTGATATTCTATTTTTCATTTCATTCACTCTGTTAAATGTGACTTCCATTGTGGTTTGCATGGAGGAAATTGAACAATTTATGGTTTCTATGTCACTTTTCAAAGTATTAATTTTGTCTTTTAACAAGGTGTGTACTGCATCTATTCTTTTTTTTTGGGGGGGGGGGTCGGTTGTAGAGCTTGAACTCTGGACCTAGGTGCTGTCCCTCAGCTCTTCAGCTCAAGCTACAGCTCCACTTCCTGTTTTCTGGTGGGTAATTGGAGATAAAAGTCTCACTGTCATTCCTGCCTGGGCTGGCTTTGAGCTGCAATCCTTAGATCTCAGCCTCCTGAGTAGCTAGGATTACAGGCATGAGCCACTGGCACCTGGCTGCATCTATTCTTGAGTGCATTTCTTTTTTGAAATCCTGGATCTCTTTTGATAATTCATTTCTTTGTTCTTTAAATTTCTGACCCATTTCTCCCTTCCATTCTTAAATCATTGCCTCTATCAATTCTTGGATGTAGTGTTTGTCTTCTGTTTCTTTTTGCTTTCACTGGAGTTCTTCCCTGGGTGGCTGCTGGCCTTTGAGGATGGTTTGTTGTTTTAGCTGTTGAAGAATCTTGTAATTTTTCCCTGATTTTGGCACAAGGATTCAGAGATTATCGGAATCACATCCTGAACTGTTTTGGTCAATAGGTGGCTGCCTTCGCTTGGTTCTGGGTTGGTCCTGGGTCAGTAGCACCCGCCTGGAACACACAGGTGTGCCTCCTTCCACCACTGGCTGCTGGAGCCTGCCTACCATTCCCGACTTCAGCCAGGGACCAGCAGCACAACTCCACTTGAACTCCCTCCCAGGGGGACCCAGGTAGGGCTTGTTCCATTGGAACCTGCTTGAGGTTCCCAACTTCAGCCAGGGACCCTTGGTTTAAATTGTTAGAGCAACCACCCAAAACACACAGGTGGGGCTCCTTCCGCTGCTAGCTGCTGGAGCTCACAAGCCCAGTTCCCAGCTTCAGTGGGATTAGTAGCCCAAGCAGGAGGGGGAGGGGTCTGGGTCTAGCTCTGGGGGTTATGCCAGTGCTGGTCTCCCGTGGCGGGGTGCCTCCAGTGGGGTACTCACTTATTTTGGAACTGGTTAAGGGCTGTCCTGTGGTGTTGTGGCAGATCGCTGTATCTGTGTACTGCAAATTGCTGGTCGCCACTGCTCTCTGTTGCGATGATTGTGGGCTGGGCAGGGTGGTTGTGGGGGCTCAGGGTCTGGGTTTCATGGTCTCTGTCTCTGTTTACACTGTCCAGGTCTGGAGTCGTGTGAGTTTTCTGTGCTGGAGTTCTATGGACCGCTGTGGCTCTGAGGTCTCAGGCAGCAGCAGGCCAGGACGATTTGGCAGCTTGGCGCAGAGCCACACCGCCAGCGAGGGGTGGAGGGAGGGTCTTTGTGCAGGTTCTGAGCTCCAGGTCTGGTTTCACGGTACTTTTTTTTTGGTATATTTTTATTGTAAAAAATACTGTACAGAGGGGTTACAGTTACATGAGAAGGTAATGAGTCCATTTCCTATGGAACGTTGTTACTTCCTCCTTTGTTTTTCCCCTACCATCCCTTCTGGCCCCCCTCCCCACCTCCCAACTCCTCCCTCCCCCACCCCCAGTTGCAAAGTTCATTTTCCACATAGTATTGTGTACATCTCATTATTACAAAGGGTCAACCTGTATCCTTATTTCAGCATTTTGTTATTTCCCTTCCCCCGCCCCAAATTAGAAAAAAAAAATGTATATACAAGATGCAGGGCACCAAAATAAAATACTGTGTAAATAGGGACTATACCATGGGGGAAGAACATACAAAAGAAACAAAAAAAAACCATATGGTACATTAATAAATACAAACAACAGCAATAAAGATAAAACCACTTGTGTCTCTATCTTGGAGTTCATTTGGCTTAGGTCCCATGGTTTCCCTTATTTGCAATAACTAGTATATGTCTAGGACAAGCAGAAAAGTTCACGGTACCTTATCTCCATTTCTGTTCTGTTTACACTGCCTGGGTCTTGCAGCACGGGAGTTTTCTGTGCTGGAGTTCTACAGATTGCTGTGGCTTTGAAATCCCAGGCAGCCTCAGGCCAGGCCTGTTTTGTGGCTTGGTGCAGAGCTGTGCCTTGAGCAAGGGGTGGGGGAAGGTCTTCGTGCTTTTCTGTCTTTGTGTAGGTTCTGAAGTTCTTTTCTTTTTTCAGTTCCTGTATTTCTCTGGTTGTTTGACTTTTTGCAGCTGTCGATCTCCTGGAGGAACTGATCATTGGAAGTTGAACTTTCTATTTGGTTGGAGAGAGCTGTGGAGTTTTCCTGCTGCTTTGTTGCCATCTTGTCTTCATTGAACTTATATCTTCATATCTCAGCCTCCTGAGTAGCTAGGATTACAGGTGTGAACCACCCATGCCTGGCCAACTTTTCTCTTAATGCATTCTAGAAGGATGGACTGATCCTCATAAAGCAGCACTCCTCTTTAAAGCTCAAGATCACAAATTGTGATGGCTTTTTCCAATGTGAGTCTAACTTCCTCTGGAGCTCAGGAACAGCCACTTGGCTTCCTGTTTCTGACCTGGGATTTCTTTGTGTCTGGATGGGCCTAAAGGAGTCCATAGTGGCGTTCTGAATTTTTTTTGGGGGGGGGGGTGGTCCGGTCGTGAGCCTGAACTCTGGGCCTGGGCGCTGTCCCTCAGCTCTTCAGCTCAAGGCTAGCACTCTACCACTTGAACCACAGCACCACTTCCGGCTTTTTTCTTTTTGCTTATGTGGTGCTGAGGAATGGAACCTAGGGCCTCATGCATGCAAGGCAAGCGCTGTACCACTGAGCCACCTTCCCAGCCCCATAGTGGCATTTTGAAAGTGTACAAGTACCCTGGGGACAGCCCTTGATAGATTTGTCCTGAGAGGTATGGATAAACACTGTTCTCTTCTATTCCTAAGGGTGCTGTGCCACTGAGCTACACCCTTATTCCAGACAGACAACTGAGACATATTTACCTGGCTCCACAGAACGTCCTTGGTGAACTTGGATCTGCTTTCCCTTCTTCCCTGTTTAACTCTTTCTTTCCCTCACTCTTATTCTGTGGAACAACTCTACAAAGTAAAGGATCTATAAGTGTCACTGGATGCAGGTGAGAGTTTTTGATGTTTCCCTCTAAAAGTAGGGACTCTTCACTTAGGACTCTTGACTTCCATCGCAGAATAAGAATTTCTGGCCGGGCACCGGTGGCTCACACCTGTAATCCTAGCTACTCAGGAGGCTGAGATCTGAGGATAGCGGTTCAAAGCCAGCCTGGGCAGGAAAGACTGTGAAACTCCTATCTCCAATAAACCACTAAAAAACCGGAAGTGGCACTGTATCAAGTGGTAGAGTGCTCGCCTTCAGCTGAAGAGCTGAGGGACAGCGCCCAGGCCCAGAGTTCAAGCCCCATGACCGACACAAAAAAAGAATTTCTGGACAAGTCATAAGAGTAAGAAAACTTGATGGAGCTTTATTGGGTAAGCAAGTAGGCAAGCAGATAAACAGATAGACAAGCAGCAAGGCAGGGGCATACTAACAGACTGTGGTGCTCTTGAAGGGAGAGAGACACACAGCTCTTCGGCATCAGGGGTATTAATATGATAAAAGCAAGGGGTCTTACTTAAAATTATGGAAAGATGGGTATTTATTCTTGCTCTCAATCACTCTTGGTGTTGTTATAATTTCTAAGTTTCTGGCTCTTGTTTACCATTCTGGTTGTTTATGTTTTGGGCTTACTCTTTAATTTGGGGGGGGGGGGATTTCTCTCAGAAGGATGCATCCTGCCATCAAACTGATGCTAATTCTTTTTTTCTTTTTCTTTTTTTTTTTGCCAGTCCTGGGGCTTGAACTCAGGGCCTTGGCACTTGAGGTCAGGAACACATCCTGTTGTCTCTCACAATTACAGAGACATATGTGGCATGGCATAATGGTGGCTGGGCTGAATTGGACCTAAATAGGGTTGGCACAGGGGGAAGTTCCACAGGAAATTCCCAGTCCCAGGCACTGGACTGACAGATTCAGTAACCTATCAGCCAAGTGCCTGCCCCTGTCTCCAGGGATCCGGGCATGCCCATCACCTGGGAAGCAGGGGGGTGGGGCAGGGGGTTTCCTTCCCCCAGCATGAAAACAAGATTCCAGACCCTAACATCCACCATGTGGCCAATATGGTGCCAGCCAGACATGACCTCCTTACTTCAGTCCTGGGGCTTGCACTCAGGGCTTCAAGCTTGCCTAGACTTTTTCACTCAGGGTTGGCACTTTACCTCTTAAGCCACAGCTCAAGAGTGATTTTATTGATTTGTTATCAAGAGATTGAGACAAGGGCTTCAAACATGGTAAGACAAGTGATCTTCCAGTGAGCTACTCTTCAATACCCTGATTTTAAAGATAATTTTTTGAACTAGGCACTAGTAGCTTATGCCTATAATTCTCACTACTTGGGAGGCTGAGATCTGAGGCTCATGATTCAAAGCCAATCCAGGCAGGAAAATTCATGAGACTCTTATTTCCAGTAAACCACAAAAACAAAACAAAACAAAACAGAAGTGGAGCTGTGGCTAAAGGGATAGAATGTTAGCCTTGAGCACAAAGTTCAGGGACAGCACCCAGGTCCTGACTTCAAGCTCCATAACTGACAAAACAATAATAATTTTTGAGTGTGTGCCAGTACTGGTTACAATCTCTCAGACTTTTCTGCTAGGGCTGGCATCAAGCTGCAATTCTGAGTATCTTTCTTTCGTTCTTCCTAGGGCTTGAACTCAGCATCTGGGCACTGTCCCTGAGCTTCTTTTGTTCAAAGCTAGCATTCTACAACTTAAGCCACAGCACAACTTCTGGCTTTTTCGGAGTAGTTTATTGGAGATAAGTGTCTCATGAACTTTCCTTCAAACAGCAACATCAGATCTCAGCTTTATGAATAGCTAGGATTACAGGTCTGGCCCGCCAGTGCCCTACCTACCTGCCTGCCTGCCTGATTGCATTCCTTCCCTTCCTTCCCTTCCTTTCCTTCCTTCCCTTCCTTCCTTCCTTCCTTCCCTTCCTTCCTTCCTTCCTTCCTTCCTTCCTTCCTTCCTTCCTTCCTTCCTTCTTCCTTTTTCCTTCCTTCCTTCTTCCTTCCTTCTTCCTTCCTTTCTTCCTTTCCTTCCTTCCTTTCTTTCTTTCTTTCTTTCTTTCTTTCTTTCTTTCTTTCTTTCTTTCTTTCTTTCTTTCTTTCATTCTGTCTTTCTTTCATTCATTATTTCTTTCTTTCGTTCGTTCTTTCTTTCTTTCCCTTTCTTCCAGCTTGTCTACTTTTTTTTCATTCAAATAGCCACTAGAGTTTAGTTGATGTTTTAATATCCATAGGGGCACTTTGTAGTTTTTGTGCCAGTACTTGGACTTGAACTCATGTCCTAGGCATTGCCCTTTAGCTTTTCCATGCAAGGCTAGAGTTGTACCACTAGAATCTCACTCACCCCAACCTCTGGCTTTCTCTCTCTCTCTCTCTCTCTGTGTGTGTGTGTGTGTGTGTGTGTGTGTGTGTGTGTGTGTGTGTGTGTTCTGGCCCTGGGGCTTGAACTCATTGTCTGGGCACTGTCCCTAAACTGTTTTTGCTCAAGACTAGTACTCTACCACTTGAGCCACAGCACCAGTTCCAGCTTTTTCTATGTATGTGGTACTGAGGAATGGAACCCAGGGCTTTATGTATGCTAGGCAAACACTCTACCACTGAGTCACATTCCCAGTTCTCTTCTTCCTTTCTAATACTTGTTTCCTCTAGTTTCTGTTATTTACTTCATTTATTTAATGCAGAAAAAGGTCTCGGGCTGGGAATGTGGCTTACTGGTAGAGTGTTGCCTAGCATTCATGAAGCCCTGGGTTCAATTTCTCGTACCACATAAACAGAAAAATCCACAAGTAGAGCGGTGGCTCAAGTCATAGAGTGCTAGCCTTGAGCAAAAGAAGCTCAGGGACAGTGCCCAGACCCCAAATTCAAGCCCCAGGACTGGCAAAACAAAAACAAAAAAACAAACAAAAAAAATGAAACAAGGTCTCACTATGTTGCCCAGGTTAGCCTGAACTGGAGCCCAGACACCAATTTTCATCACCACATCAGCTTCTGTCTCTTCATTTCTTGACTAAAACTGCCTAATTCTTTTAGGACATTTCAGGTGCCTCAGGGACCAATGTCCTTGTCCTGTTTTTCCTTACTTTAGTAAATGTCTTCTGTATCTAATAAAATTAACCACTGCTGGTGATTTGAAATAAACTTTTTGAAGTATTAAAGATATATCCAGAGATACTAGCCTAAATAGAGCAGGACACTAAAATCCATCCACGGCACATAAAAAACAATTTTAGTCTGGACATTGGTGCCTCATGCCTGTAATCCAAGCTACTCAAGATGCTGAGATCTGAAGATGGTGGTTCAAAGTCAACCCTGGCTAGAATGTTAATGAGATGCCAATTCACCACCAAAATGCCAGATCTGGAACTGTGGCTCAAATGGTATACTACTAGTATTGAACACAAAAGCTCAGAGAGAGAGAGAGCACACAGGCCCTGAGTTCAAACCAAGAGGGTGAAAGAGGATGAATGTACTAGAAATAGGCTTTTTGTGTATATGATGACATATAGTAGAACAATGAGACCTGTTGAATTGTTTTAAAGGGGGAGGAGATAAAGGAGGGTGATAAGGGGTGAGGTTGATAGAATACACTACTTCCTAGTGTGGAAATGTCACAATGGCATCTCTCTTTCCTTGTACAACTAATATATGCTAATATAAATAAAATGCCAGTCTACAACAAAAAAGTTTTGTTTTGGGGCTGGGAATGTGGCTTAGTGATAGAGCGCTTGCCTAGCATATATGAAGCTCTGGATTAAACTCCTCAGTACCACATAAACAGAAAGGGCCAGAAGTGGCGCTGTGGATCACATGGTAGAGTGGTAGAGTGTTAGCCTTGAGCAAAAGAAGCTCAGGGACAGAGTCCCCAGGCCATGAGTTCAAGCTCCAGGACTGGCAAAAAAAAAAAAAAAAAAGTTTTCTTTTCATATTTTTTTCTTTTTGTTTTTGTTTTTGTTTTTGTTTTTAGTAGGTTGTGGGGCTTGAACTCTGGGCCTGGGTATGTCCCTGCACTCTTCAGCTCAAGGCGAGTGCTCTACCTCTTGAGCCACAGCGCCACTTCCGGTTTTCTAGTGGTTTATTGGAGATCAGAGTCTCACGGACTTTTCTGCCCGGGCTGGCTTTGAACCGTGATCCTCAGATCTCATATTTTTTTCTTGGTCAAGATAGATTAGGGAAAATGAGGCACAGTAAAGAACAGCCAGGCCAGATGCTGGTGGCTCATGCCTGTAATCCTAGCTACTCAGGAGGCTAAGATCTGAGGATCATAATTCAAAGCCAACCAAGGCAGGAAAGACTGTGAGACTCTTACTTCCAATTAACTACCAGAAAATTGGAAGTGGAGCTGTGGCTCTAAGTGGTAGAGTGCTAACATTGAGAAAAAGAGCTCAGGGACAGTGCCCAGGCCCTGAGCTCTAGCCCCACAACTGACATAAAATAAATAAAGAGCAACCAGGAATTCAGCAACACGTTTTGAATGATCAGCTCTATTAGAAACATAAGCATTATCTTCTTTGCCTTATACTCCATAAACTGCAGATTTAGTACAAAGAAAAAGAGAAGAGGAGGCTGAGATCTGAGGATTGTGGTTCAAAGCCAGCCTATGCAGGACAGTCCGTGAGACTCTTATCTCCAATAAACCACTAGAAAACAGGAAGTGGCACTGTGGCTCAAGCGGTAGAGGGCTCACCTTGAAGACTGTGAGACTCTTACTTCCAATTAACTACCAGAAAACTGGAAGTGGAGCTGTGGCTCTAAGTGGTAGAGCGCTAGCATTGAGAAAAAGAGCTCAGGGATAGCGCCCATGCCCAGAGCTCAAGCCACACGACCGACAAAAAGAAAAGAAAAAAAGAAAAGAAAATATGTATGATAGAATGCATTCTTTTTTTGAAGAGATTTCCAAACATCCATGATCAAAATTTAATGAGCAGATCAGTCTTGAGACCCTGAGCCCAAGTGATAAAAAGACAACACCAAGAGTGATTAAATGTGCCAGGTGTGAGAACAAAGAAAAACATTTATCCTAGAATAACTTGACATCAAACCCTGCCTTTTATCACATATTCCTACATCAAAACAGCTTGGTGTAGTCGTGGGTTTCGTTGTTATTGTTGTTGTTGTTATTGTTGGTGTTATTGCTTTTTGTGGGGAGTAAAGGGGAAACACAGAAATGGGGAGAGGAAGGGTGAACAAATGTAGTTATGGCATTCAGTATACATTATGTGAAGTGAACTGTGAAACTTATGGCAGGGACAGGAGTGGGAAACTGGGGGAAAACAAATGAAAGGGTGACATTGTATTCAGGCGGGGATGGTGGCTTAGTGGTACAGTGCTTGCCTAGCAGTGGCGCTGTGGTACTGTGGCTCAAATGGTAGAGTGCTAGCCTTGAGTAAAAAGGCTCAGGCACAGCACCCCGGCCAAGCTCAAGCCCAGGACCTTCTCACACAAAAATTTTAAAATAATACTATACTAAGACATTATTTGAGCCCCATAACTGCCAAAACAAACAAAATATCCACCAAGACTATTCTGGGCTGGGAATATGGCTTAGTGGTAGAGTGCTTGCCTAGCATGCATGAAGCCCTGGATTCAATTCTTCAGTACTACATAAGCAGAAAAGGTGGGAAGTGGCACTGTGACTCAAGTGGTAGAATACTAGCCTTGAGCAAAAGCTCAGAGATAGGGATCAGGCACTCAGTTCAAGCCCCAGGACTAGCAAAAAACAAAAATAAAAACACAACAACAACAACAAAAATGAAAACAAAACAAAAAGAAACAATTAAAAAAAGGAAGTGGCACTGTAGCTCAAGTGGTAGAGCGCTAGCCTTGAGCTGAAGAGCTGAGGGACAGCGCTCAGGCCCAGAGTTCAGGCCCACAACTGACCAAAACAAACAAACAAACAAAAATGGAGAACCTGGCGCAGGTGGCTCATATCAGTAATCCTAGCTACTCAAGAGGCTGAGATCTGAGGATTGAGGTTCAAAGTCAGCCAAGGGCAGGAAAAGTCCATGAGAGTCTTATCTCCATTTAACCCCCAGAAAACTGGAAGTGGTGCTGTGGCTCAAGTGGTAGAGCTCTCTCCTAGAGCTGAAGAGCTCAGAGACAGTGCCCAGGCCCAGAGTTCAGGGCCCCAGGACCAACAAAAAACAAAAACAAAACAAAACAAAAATGGTGATCAGCAAGCCTATGTGTGAAGCCTATGTGCTTCACTGAAATAATGGAATGTCACAGGATGGTTTTTGTTTTTGTTTTTGTTTTGTCAGTCATGGGCTTGAATTCTGGGCCTGGGCACTGTCCCTCAGATCTTCAGCTCAAGGCTAGCATTCTACCACTTGAATCACAGTGCCACTTCTGGTTTTCTGTTGGTTTATTGGAGATAAGAGTCTCATGGATTGGCTAGGAAGGTGGCTCAGTGGTAGAGTGCTTGCCTTGCATGCATGAGGCCCTGGGTTTGATTCCCCAGCACCACATAAGCAAAAAGGGAAAAAGCCAGAAGTGGAGCTGTGGCTCAAGTGGTAGAGCGCTAGCCTTGAGCTGAAAAGCTGAGGGACAACGCCCAGGCCCAGAGTTCAGGCCCACAACCGGACCCCCCCACAAAAAAACCAACAACAAAGAGCCCATAGACTTTCCTGCCTGGCCTGGCTTTGAACTGTGATCCTCAGACCTCAGCCTCCTGAGTATCTAGGATTACAGGCCTGAGTCACCAGCACCCAGCAACTATTTTCATTATTTTTCCAGTCTTGGGGCTTGAACTCAGGGCCTGGGCACTGTCCCTGAGCTTCTTTTGTTCAAGGCTAGCACTCTACCACTTGAGCCACAGCGCCACTTCTGGCTTTTTCTGTTCATGTGGTACTGAGGAATTGAACCCAGGGCTTCATGCATGCTAGGCAAGCACTCTACCACTAAGCCACCTTCCCAGCCAGCTACTTTGTATTTTTAAATGTACTACAGGGCTGGGAAGGTGGCTCAGTGGTAGAGCACTTGCCTTGCATGCCTGAGGCCCTGAGTTCGATTCCTCAGCACCACATAAGCAAAAAGAAAAAAGCCAGAAATGGCACTGTGGCTCAAGTGGTAGAGCGCTAGCCTTGAGCTGAAGAGCTGAGGGACAGCGCCCAGGCCCAGAGTTCAGGCCCACGACCGGACTCCCCCCCAAAAAATAAAATAAAATAAATGCACTACAAACCAGGCATCAGTGGCTTACACCTATAATTTTAGCTACTCAGAAGTCTGAGATCCGAGGATCGCGGTTCAAAGGCAGCCTGGGCAGGAAAGTTCATGAGACTCTTACCTCCAATAAACTACTCAGACAAAGCTGGAAGTAATGCTGTGGCTCCAGTGGTAGAGCACTAGCCTTGAGCCCAAAGAAGTTCAGGACAGTACCTAGGCCCTGAGTCTAAGTCCCAGGACTGACAAAAAATCAAAACAAAAAAAGCTCATTGACATAAGTGAAAAAAAAAAAAACAAAAACAAGAGTGTGGCCGGGCGCTGGTGGCTCACGCCTATAATCCTAGCTACTCAGGAGGCTGAGATCAGAGGATTGCGATTCAAAGCCAGCCCGGGCAGGAAAGACTGTGAGACTATTATCTCCAATAAACCACCAGAAAATCGGAAGTAGTGCTGTAACTCAAGTGGTAGAGAGCTCTCCTTGAGCTAAAGAGCTGAGGGACAGCGCCCACGCCCAGAGTTCAAGCCCCATGACCGACCAAAAAAAAAAAAAAAGTGTGTGACAAAAATTTTCCTCTGTGCTATGCCTACTTCTGTGCTCAGCCAGGAGCCATTGTGACATCAGCATTGAGTCGACAGTTACCACAGCCCAGCCCTGTAAGACTGACCTTTATTTCACTGAGCTCCTTAGGCTGAGTTGCTTTAGAAGGAGCCAAGTACCAAAGGGCATCCATCTCCACTTTTGAGGTTCTGTATGCCGTATTTTATGATGTTACTGGGGAAAAATCAAGAAAATAGTAAGAGAAAGGCCCGTTCTTGCCAACATTACTTCTTTTGTAGGATGGTATTCACAGTTACTAACACTTTTTGTCTTGTTTCAGAATGAAAAATGTACAAACTTTACACCAGAAGGGTCAGAGCTGCTGCTGGGTCCCTATGGAATAGAAATCTCTCCAAGATCAGACGGTCTTTTGAAAACATCCGCCAAAAATGTAACATTCGACACCAGTGCTCAGCTAGATATCCAACAGTGAGTTCCCATGAGAGTGACGAAGATGACTTCAGTTTGGATGAAGAAAAACATATTACGGAAGTACTTCAAGATATTAAAACATCCCAATGTGATCTTCTCCATCAAGTAACTGGCATGGCCATTGTGTTATCAAAAATCCAGAAAAAGATTGACCATTATCATAAGCAGATGGAGATCCTACAAACCAGAATGAATGCTAATGAAGACAAACAAGACACCATCATCAATAATATCCTCTCCATGAAGGAAAATATCGACGTTTTAATGAAGAAGTTGACAGAACTAGAAAACTGGAATTCATGCTCTAATGTACACTGTTTAGAAGTTCCAGAGGAAGAGGCAGGGGGAAAAATCATAGAACTGTTTCAAAAACTTGTACAGCCATACGCTCAGAAGAATACATCAATTTCTACAGATTCAGAAACATCTACTGAGGAAGTTCCCATTCCAAAATCTACTCATGGTCTGGAAGAAAGCACAATTTCTCCTAAAGTTAAAACTCCAAAGAGAAGTAACCGAGAAAATGCATCAAGAAACTTACAAAAGGCAAAATCAAATATTTACATTTACCCAGACTTCGGAACATGGATCAAGCTAACATTTGTTCAGGGAGGAAAGTGGAGATTTTTCCTCCATGCCACCAAATTGGACGACTTTGTCCAGTGGCTTCTATCTAGACCAACCAAACAGCCTGAGGAGCCACTAATCACACCCCAGAGAGAATCTGTCTCCGGTGGATTTATTGAAAACCTGACCAAAATCTGTCTCTCTGTTGTGAACTATTTTTACTGCCGTTTTGGCTTCTCAGAAGTAGAAGTAACTCGACTGTAGGTTCTCCTTGGCCTGGCAGAAAATAAATGCAATTGGTTTGCTCCAAGCATGTATCTTTGTAGTGTCTGTGAACTCTGTGGTAGCTTGCATCCTGTGGGCCCACTGTCTGAGAGGTTCGTACACATCCACAGTAAGTTCAGACACTGCATCCCATTGAACTATTGTGAGCCACTTTCTGTGCGTGTTCATGTCCTCTCAAGCCAATTCATGAGGACTCACCTTTTTTGTGCCTATTTTCATATGTAACTGGGAGCAAATAATGTAAGGTTCAAAGGAAATATGAAACACATATGGAATCCTCCAAGACAGGATTTTATGTGTGTGTATGTTTTTGCATGTGAGTGTGTGTATAGGATTGTGTGTGTGTGTATATGTGTATGGGTGTGTGTGTGTGTGTGTGTGTGTGTGTGTGTGTGTGTGTGTGTGTGTGTGTGTGTGTGTGTGTTGGCACTAGAGTCTGAACTTAGGGCCTTTCACTCTTGCTCAGCTTTCTTGCTTACAAGTAGGGCTATACTAATTTGTAGGTTGTGGGGCTTGAACTCAGGGCTTGAGTGCTGTCCCTGAGCTCTGCTGCTCAAGGCTAGCACTCTACCACTTGGAGCAACAGTGCCACTTCTGGTTTTCCAGTGGTTAATTGGAGATGAGTCTCACAGATTTTCCTGTCTGGGCTGGTTTCAAACTGTGATCCTAAGATCTCAGCCTTCTGAGTAGCTAGGATTACAGGCATGAGGCACCAGTGGCCAGCACAGTGCTATACCTTTTGAACCATGTCTCCAGTCCCAAATTTGCTGGTTAATTGGAGATAGAGTCTCAAAGACTTTTTGCTCAGTCTGGCTTTGAACTATGATCCTCAAGTCAGCCTCTTAAGAATTTAGAATTACAGGCAAGAGCCACTGGCATCCAGCCAGAGTAAGTTTTGTATATTCTTTGTCTAGTGGCTTTTGTAGATAAAAATTGTGATAAAAGAGACTTCCTAGCTCAATGCTGGTGGCTCACATATTCAGGAGGATGAGATCTGCTGATTGTAGTTCCAAGTCAGCCCAGGGCTGGAAAGTAAAAAAGACGCTTATCTACAATTAATCATTGAAAGCCAGACGTGGAGCTGTGGTTCAAGTGATAGGACACTAGCCTTGGGCAAAAAGTTCAGGGTCAAGACCCGGCCCTGAGTTCAAGATCCATGAATAGCATACACACACAAAAAAAAATAAAGACAGCATAGAGTGAAAAAGATACATACTATCAAGAGTACTGAAGTTACACAATATGAAAATGACAGGGATTGAAATGACATCTTGTTTCATGAAAACTATTAATTACAAAATGAGATTTTTCTTTTAACTTTAGCTTCATCTCTACCAGATAGGCAAGAAGAGGAAAGGCTGAATATGGCTCTGGGTGATTTTTACATTTTCATGAACAGAAACACTGTCAAGCTCCATTTTGTATTTGGGGGTACTTTATGGGCTTTCAAATTAATTGCTGATAGTTTAAAGTGGAAGTCTGACACTTTCTGATTTGTTTCTTTTGCTTTTTTTGTCAGCCATGGGATTTGAACTCAGTGCCTGGGTGCTGTCCCTGAGTTCTTTCGCTCAAAGCAAGTGCTCTATTGTTTTGAGCCACAACTCCATTTTCAGTTTTCTGGTGGTCAATTAGAGATAAGAGTCTCAGGAATTTCCTGCCTGGGTTGGCTTTGAACCAAGATCCTCAGATCTCAACTTCCTGAGTAGCTAGATTGCAGGTGTATACCACTGGCACAAGGTTCCTCTGCTTTTTTTTTTTTAACTCATCCTGGGGCTTGAACTCAGGGCCTAGGCACTGTTCCTGAGCTGCTTTTTTCTCGAGGCTAGCACTCTACCACTTGAGCCACAGTACCACTTCTAGCTTTTCATCAAACCCAGGGCTTCATGGATGTAAGCACTCTACCAGAAAGCCACATTCCCAGTCCTTCTGCTTTTTTTGTGTGCTTTCTTTTTCCTACTTGCCTGTGTATTACTTAAAAGGTGTTAGATCCACCAGGGTCACTAAGTGAGTGGTGAAATATCAGGTATTTGAAAATCAGTAAGAGGGCTGGGAAGGTGGCTCAGTGGTAGAGCGCGTGCCTTGCATGCCTGAGGCCCTGGGTTCGATTCCCCAGCACCACATAAGCAGAAAAAAAAAGCTGGAAGTGGTGCTGTGGCTCAAGTGGTAGAGTGCTAGCCTTGAGCTGAAGAACTGAGGGACAGCTCCCAGGCCCAGAGTTCAGGCCCCACGACTGGACCCAAAAAAAAAAAAAAAAAAAAAGAAAATCAGTAAGAGTAGATGATACATGTATGCCTATGTGAATTTAACCTTTCCTCCACAAAAATACACTTTAAAATACTATAGTCAGCTGCTGGTGGCTCACTCCTGCAATACTGTAATCCTGTAATCCTGTAATCAAGAGGCTGAGATCTGAAAATTGCAGTTGGAAGCCAGCCTTGGCAGGAAAGTCCATGAGACTCTTTAATTAATCATCAAAAAGCCAGAGGTGAATCTGTGGCTCAAGTGGTAGAGCACCAGCCTTGAGCAATCAAGCTAAGTGATAGTGAGACCCCCCTGAGTTCAATCTCCAGTACCCACACAAAGCAACCAAACAAGAAAGACAATGAACACTATTGATCATGATCAATAAGGCACTTCAATAGGTCACTTCAATAGGGCACTGAGAGTGTGAGGAAAGAAATAGGTTCTAGCCAGGCACGGGGGACTCATGCCTGTACTCCTAGCTACTCAGGAGACTGAGATATGAGGATCATGTTTCTAAGCCAGCACGGACAGGAAAGTCTGTGAGACTCTTTGTTTTGTTTTGTTTTTTGGTCAGTCGTGGGGCCTGAACTCTGGGCCTGGGTGCTGTCCCTCAGCTCTTCAGCTCAAGGCTAGCACCCTACCACTTGAGCCACAGCACAACTTCCGGCTTTTTCTGCTTTTGTGGTGCCGAGGAAGCGAACCCAGGGCCTCATGCATGCAAGGCAAGCACTCTACCACTGAGCCACCTTCCCAGCCCATCTGTGAGACTCTTATCTGCAATTAAGCACCAGAAAACTGGAAGTGGGACTGTGGCTCAAAGCAGTGGAGCATTAGTTTTGAGCACAAAAGCTTAGGGACAATGCCATGGCCCTGAGTTCAAGCCCCATGACAGAAAGAGAAAGAAAGAAGGAAAGAAGGAAAGAAAGAAAGAAAGAAAGAAAGAAAGAAAGAAAGAAAGAAAGAAAGAAAGAAAGAAAGAAAGAAAAAAGAAAGAAAAAAGAAAGGAAGAAAGGAAGGAAGAAAGAAAGAAAGAAAGAAAGAAAGAAAGAAAGAAAGAAAGAAGGAAAGAAGGAAAGGAAGGAAAGAAGGAAAGGAAGGAAGGAAGGAAGGAAGAAGGAAAGGAAGGAAGGAAGAGAAAGAAAGAAAGAAAGAGGGCTGGGAAGGTGGCTCAGTGGTAGAGCGCTTGCCTTGCATGCCTGAGGCCCTGGGTTCGATTCCTCAGCACCACATAAGCAAAAAGAACAAAAGCCAGAAGTGGTGCTGTGGCTCAAGTGGTAGAGCACTAGCCTTGAGCTGAAGAGCTGAGGGACAGCACCCAGGCCCAGAGTTCAGGCCCCACGACCAGACCCCCCCCCCAAAAAAAAGGAAGGAAGGAAGAGAGAAAGGGAAGAAAGAGAAAGGGAAGAAAGGAAGAAAGAGAAAGGGAAGAAAGGAAGAAAGGAAAGAAAAGAAAGAAGGGTTCTATTAAGGAGGTAAGTTTCGGGGCTGGGAAGGTGGCTCAGTGGTAGAGTGCTTGCCTTGCATGCCTGAGGCCCTGGGTTCGATTCCTCAGCACCACATAAGCAGAAAGAACAAAAGCCAGAAGTGGTGCTGTGGCTCAAGTGGTAGAGCGCTAGCCTTGAGCTGAAGAGCTGAGGGACAGCGCCCAAGCACAGAGTTCAGGCCCCACGACCGGACCCAAAAAAAAAAAAAAGTAAGTTCCAGTGGGAGGGGTTTGGGCTAACAAGGAAGGTGAATAAGTGAATGAGGATAATTATGGCTGAAATAGCTTGTTTGAGTATGAAACCACAACAATGAAACTTGTTGAAATTGTTTTAGGATGGGATAAAGGAGAGTGATAGAAGGAGTGAGATTGATTGGAATACATTGTATACACACATGGAAATGACACCATGAAATCCCTTTCTGTGTAATTTTAAAGTATATAATAGTACTCATTATCTTGCCCATGTAATTGTAACCCCTCTGAACAGTATGTTCACAAAAAATAAAAATTAAAAAAATAAAGTATATAATATGTAAATTTATAACTATATTTGGGTAAGAATACTGTCCTGTGCCAGATGTTGGTGTCTCACATCTGTAATTCTAGCTACTTGGGAGACTGAGGGCAGAAGAAGTGAGGTTCAAGACCAACCCAAGCAGAAAATTGGGAGGAGTTATCACTGGCCATCCCCATCTTCTGTGGTCCAATATCATCCTCTGGGATGAAGCTGTAAAAAGTGACACAATATTGATGCCACTTGCACTATCTGTGTCCATAATAAATCATCATAGGTTCCTTGTATCCTCGATGGCCACATCTGTGGAAATAGAGGACCCAAATTAACTGGGATGCTGCTCAGGGACAGCTTGACAAATGGCACCCAATGTGGGGCCACATAAGGTCACAATGCCTTTCTGGAGAGAAGATAGAAGGGCTGTGCAGAGAAAGTTCAAGGAATATGTGGAGAATTTATAGGGCCCCATAGCTCAGGTTACTGCTAGGTGGAAAAAAGCACTCATGCAGTACATGACCTCCCTACCATTTCTTACCTGTGGTTGAGTCAGGATCCCATGCAAATACCTCTACTCTTTCCCCCAGGATTTCATTAAGGTTGGTGTCCTGAGGACTAGTGAGGTGGAAATCAAACTCAACAGCCTTAGATCCAGTGTGATTTCATCTCCACCAACAGGGGGTGCTAGGCATCCCTTTAAAATCCAGTCTGTCTGTCTGTCTGTCTGTCTGTCTATATTTCCCAGTTTCAGAGCTTAAGATCAGAGCCTTGCTCTCTCACTTGTCTTTCTTGCTCATGGCTAGTGTGCTGCTACTTGAGATACTACCCCAACCCTACTTTTTGCTGTTAATTGGAATGAAGTTTCACTTTCCCACACAGACTGGGTAGAAAACCAAGAACCTCTGGATCTCAGCCTCCTTTAGTAGTTAATATTACAGGTGTGAGCCACCAGTGGCCAGATAGAGTACATTCTTCTTGGAGTAGATTCACAACACGTGGTTGCTGTGGAAGCCAGGAAAAGAAACTTGCTGTCCTTTACAAAGAGAGGATTTTGTTGGTGTTTCAGAAGCCACCACTGCATGCCACAGCTGTGACTCCTGTGGCCTATTGGTCTTTAATGAGCATTTGTTAAATTAGGCACTAGTGGCTGGGAATGTGGCTTAGTGGTTGTGCTGAATTTGCATATTTATAGCAACATGCTTAGACTTAATATGTCTTACTTAATTTATTTAAACACTTAAAATACAATCCATACCAATACCTAACTCTTATGCCTAATTCTACTACGCATGTCCCATACCCAGGGAAGCTCACGTGGCACGTCACTTGGCCCGGAGGTTGAGCGAAGTCTGCCAAGGGTGTCCTCCAGGCTGCTCCAAGTGGCTGAAGGGAGAAGCAGCTGGCTTGCTGGGACAGCTCCAGTGGAGGGTAGGTCCGGCATGGAATCACCTTGCTCAGGGAGGCTGTTTTGCTGGGTCTCTGCTGTACTGGGTTTTTATATGTTTTAGGCTGGGCCTTTCATTTCTGGCTGTCTGATTATCAGGGTTGCCTCAAAGGCAGCTTTGCTTCTGGCCACATCTGGCAATCGATGAGGGCAGAGCTGGCTTGCCTCTGCCTGGGTCTGATTATCTGGTGGGCTAGTTGCCTTGGTGATCACTCTGTATGCTCCCTGGGTGTGTCCTTATCTAACTCTTCCATAGTTCTAACTTCTAACTCCTCCTAATTTTACAGCTTAACATTTCATATTATTTCACAGCACACATACATTCAATATATTCCTATTCAATAGTCTACCATGTCAATATTCAATAACATACTACTTCAGTATTCAATAACATACTATGTCAGTACATACTATGTCAGTATTCAATAACTCACACACTATGTCAGTATTCCATAATATTCACTACAGTGGTAGAGTGCTTGCCTAGCACTCATGAAGCCCTGGGTTTGATTCCTCAGTACCACATAAATAGAAAAGGCTGAAGTGGTGCTGTGGCTCCAGTGGTAGAGTGCTAACCTTGAGTAAAAAGTAGCTCAGGGACAGTGCCCAGGCCATGAGTTCAAGCCCCAGGACTGGCAAAAAAAATGTTGGGCACTAGCTCCAATTGATCTTAATAAACAATTGATGTGCCTGATATGGTGGGGTATGCCTGTAATCCCAGCACTTTGGAGACTGGAGGTAGGAGAATCGCAAGTTCAAGGCCAGACTGGGCTATACTATAGACTGTACCTGTCTCAAAACACCATATTAAGCTGGGTGCTGGTAGCTCCACCTCAGGAGGCTGAGATCTGAGGATCAAGGTTCAAAACAACCTAAGCAAACAAAACTGAGAGACTCTACTATCTCCAGTTAGCCAGCAAAAAAAAGCGCCAAAAGGCATGGCTCAATTGGGAGAGTCCCAGCCTTGAATGAAAAAGCCAAGTAAGAATATGAGGTCCTGGGCTGGGAAGGTGGCTCAGTGGTAGAGTGCTTGCCTTGCATGCATGAGACCCTGAGTCGATTCCTCGGCACCACATAAGCAGGAAAAAAGCCAGAACTTGCGATTCTCCTACCTCCAGTCTTCAAAGTGCTGGGATTACAGGCATACTCCACCGTATCAGACACATCAATTGTTTATTAAGATCAATTGGGGTTAGTGCCTAACAAGTGGTAGAGCGCTAGCCTTGAGCTGAAGAGCTGAGGGACAGCACCCAGGCCCAGAGTTCAGGCCCCATGACAGACAAAAAAAAAAAAAAAAAGAATATGAGGTCCTGACTTCAAGCCTCAATCCTGGCACACAAACACAAAAAAATAACAGCCATGCACTGGTGGCTCACGCCTGTAATCCTAGCTACTCAGGAGGCTGAGATCTGAGGATCTCAGTTCAAAGCCAGCCCAGGCAAGAAAGTCCGTTGAGACTCCTATCTCCAATAAACCACTGGAAAACCGGAAGTGGTGCTGTGGCTCAAGTGGTAGAGCGCTGGCCTTGAGCTGAAGAGCTGAGGGACAGTGCCCAAGAAGAGAAAAAGAAACAGAAAAAAAAATTACTGATTTGAGCTCTTTTTTTTTGTTTTGATCAGTCCTAGGGCTTGAACTTCGGGCCTGCCCTTGGAACTACTTGAGCCACAGCACCACTTCTGGCTTTCTCTGTATATATGGTACTAAGGCACTGAACCCAGGGCTTCATGCATGCTAGGCAAGCACTGTATCACTAAGTTACATTTCCAGCCCTGTTGGAGCACTCTTCTAGGCAATCTGTCTGTGGGAAGGAGCTTAAACATGGTTACATTACCCCTGTGCAGGTGAAGTTAAAATGAACTACTTGGGCAAACCACAGGTTGTCATAGTTACTACATTCTAAATGACACTGCCTGTATTCAACAACAGATACTCAACTATAAAAAGCTTCAGGACAGCTCCCACCAAATGAGAAGGAAATGACCAAACAATGAAATGGTTATGTGACGTAAAAATAATTTATTATGATTCATAACTGGAAGGACATGGATGTAGAATCTTCATTTTTATTAAATATGAATTGTAGCAGTAAGAGAACAAACTTTTAAAATACCCTCAACAATGCAGAGAGACATGCCACAGGAAATGAAACAGACTAGATGTGCCAAACTGGGCAAAAAGTTATTGACACCTCAACAAACAAGTGGAGCTTGACAGGACATTTCTTCAGTCCTACTTATGTGAGGAATTGGGGATAGGTAGGGTTCATATGCAAGCTACACAGGAGTCTGAGTTCTGAGGATCATGGTCTGAAGCCAGCCAACACAAAAAACCGGAGACCTTATTCAAAGACAAACTAAAGCATAAAAGGACTGAGGGCATGGCTCAGTTGGTACAGAGCAAGCCTAACATCCTTGATTCCTTAGGTTCAATTCCTACTATTGCAAAGAAAAAACATCCTTAAACTGTTAAGTACACAGAACACTCAGTGCAACACATGCTGAGTATAGCATCTGAAGACAAATACAGCTGTCATATGAGACCCTTCTCTCCTCCACTCTGAGATCATTGTCTGCAGCATTTTGTGTTCCTGTGGGAAAAAGCTGGCCTGTGCCTGCATAACTTGGTCATTTGGCAATCCTCACTTTTTCATTTACAACACCATTACCACATCATGAACATCAGAGAAAATGCCTGGAGATATTTCCAGCTCGTGTTATTATGACCCTTCTTTGCTTTGGTGGCCATTTGTGGGGCTTGAACTCAGGGCCTGGGCTCTGTCCCTAAGCTTTTTATGTTCAAGACCAGCACTGTGCCACTTGAGCCACAGCTCCACTTCTGTTTCTTTTGTGGTTAATTGGACATAAGGGTCTCATAGACTTTTCTATATGGTCTAGCTTTGAACTGTGATCCTCAGATACCAGCCTCCTGAATATATGAGTCACTCACACATAGCTCTGAAGTAGACATAGATCGAGAAAGAGATGAAAAGAGAGGAGAAGGTGCTGGGCACCAATGGCTCATGCCTGTAACCCTAGCTACTCAGAATTGCAGTTCAAAACCAGCTCAGGCAGGTAAATCCCAAAGACACCTCTAATTCACCAGCAGAAAGCTGGAATTGGGGCTATGTCTTAAGTGGTAGAGCGCAGCCTTGTGAGAACAAATTGAGAGAGCTCAAGACTCTGAGTTCCAACACCTAAAAACACCCCAAAAATTTTGCTTTGATTTTTTTTATATTACTGGGATTTGAACTCAGTGCCACATTGCATTGCATTAGCTGGTGTTCTATCACTTGAACCACTTCTACAGCCCTATTTTTCCTGGTTAATCAGAAAGTCTCTCAGATGTTTCTGCCTAGGCTGGCCTTGAACCATGCTCCTCCAAATTTCAGCCTCCTGAATAGGTAGGATCACAGGTATGAGTCACAAGTGCCTAGCTGAGATTCTTTGAAGAGAATAAAAATACAAGCTGAAGCCCTGGAGAAGCTATGTTGAGAGTTTCTTATGAATTGAAATGTAACTTTCACATGACTCAGCATGGCATCCCTGAACATTTATTTCAGAAAAAGGAAAATTTGCATTCACACAGAAACTTGTACATGAATCATCTTACTAGAGTTCTTCATAATAGCCCCAAGCTAAGACTAGCCCCACTATCCTTCTGTGAATAGATGGTTAAACAATCCAGACTACCTTGCTGCCCTGGAATACATTCAGTAATAGAAAAGAAGGAGCCATTGATAAATTCCACAGCTTAGTTGGATGCTGAAGGAATTATGCTGGGGGGAAAAAGCAGCCAGTCTCAATGGTTTCATACTCTGTGATTCCATTTGTGAGACATTCTGGAACTAATACAATTACAGAGATGGGGAAAGGATTGGTGGTTGCCAAGGAGATGAGGGTGGGGAAGGGGGACATTAAAGGTGAGCACTCAGATCCTTGTGTTGAGAAGAGAGCTGTTATGAGTCTTCATTGTAGTGGTTGTTACATGAATCCACATGTGATAAATTGCATAGCAACACACAAACATATGCACACAA
Organism: Dipodomys merriami; assembly: GCF_024711535.1. Lineage (NCBI taxonomy): Eukaryota > Metazoa > Chordata > Mammalia > Rodentia > Heteromyidae > Dipodomys > Dipodomys merriami. The sequence goes on from NW_027204492.1 coordinate 86,081,083, forward strand.
ATGAATGCTTAGAAAACTTGCCAATTTTAAATAAAATTTGTGGATTATAACAATGTTTCTTTCTATGAACATGGTAGAATTATGCAGACAGGACGTCAATGTTATAATGTTATATTGTTTTTTGCAACTATTGTGCCACTTTTTTGTCAGTCCTGGGCCTTGAAGTCAGGACCTGGGCACACTGTCCCTGAACTTCTTTTGCTCAAGGCTATACTCCACCATGTGAGCCACAGCACCACTCTAGCTTTTTCTGTGTATGTGGTACTGAGGAAACAAACCCAGGGCTTCATGCATGCTAGGCAAGCACTCTACCACTAAGTCACATTCCCAGCCCTTGTGCCACTTTTTTGTGCCAGAATTAGTTTGAATTCAGGGCCAAGGTATTGTCCCTTAGCTTTTCCAATCAATGCTGCCGATCTACCAATTGATCCACAGCTCTAATTCTGGGATTTTGTTGGTTAATTAGAGATAAGAGTCTTTTGGATGTGTTTGCTTGGGCTGGTTTTGAAGCTTGATCTTCAGATCTCAGCCTCCTGTGTAACTAGGATTATAGACATGAGCCACAGGCACCCAGCTTATTGTACTCTTTTGTTTTGCTTTGATAAATGTGAATGTTATCATTGTTTCAAAATTAAAAGTAGAGAAAGCCGCTCGGCACCAGCAGCGCGACAAAGGGACCTGTCGGCAGACCACCTGCCCGATCGCGATCGCAACGACCCGGCGGGGCCGCGCGAGCCCCAGAGGCACCTCGAAGAAGCTGCCTGAGCGTGGACACTTTTGACCCGACAGCTTCGACAAAGGCAGAGACAGAAAAGAATCACACAGAGCCACCACCGCCCAACCCAGCCCGCAACCATCCCAACTGAACTCGGATTGCAACAACAACTGACGACCTACACCACACAGAAACAACCAGCTCCAGGAATCAGCAACCAAGCAAAGACAGACACACCAAAACAAAATTGAAGAGCAGTCTCCTGAACCTCCATGCAAAAACCACAGAGAAAAATCACAAGGTTTACCACCACCCAGGACAGCAAGCTCACCTCAAAAGCCAGCAGCCACGCAGGGGAGAACCCCAGTGGGAGCAAAGCAGGAATGGAAGATAAAAGCTACATCCAAGGGCTGCTGGAGGCAATGACTCAAGAAATAAAGCGAGAAATTGATCAGAAATTGAAAGAGCACAAGGATGAACTATCAAAAGAGATACAGGATATCAAACAAGAGTTGGATGCAAAAATAGAAGCTGCACAAACCTCAGTAAGAAGTGAGATAAACGCCAAATTAGAGGTAATGCATACCTCATTGAGAGGTGAGATCAGTACTCTGAGAACCAACATTGAATCCATAAAGGGATCCATTTCCTCCATGCAAACCACAATAGAAGCCTCTGTCAACAGAGTGAATGAAATGGAAGGTAGAGTGTCAGATACAGAAGACAGAATACACCAACTGGACCAAAAAGTGACAGATATGGAAAAATCACTCAAATTAAACCAAAGGGATATTCAAGAGCAAGCAGATAATGCTAAAAAATTTAACCTTCGCATAATCGGAGTGGACGAAGGTGAGGAATTCCAGAGCAAGGGAATGCAACACCTATTTAACAATATAATCAATGAAAATTTTCCCCACATCAAAAACGACCATCTTAACTACATCACAAAAGCTTATCGAACACCCAACAAGCAAGACCCCAGGAGAAACACTTCTAGACACATTATAGTAAAAATGATAGATCTGAATAATAAGGAAACAATCCTGCATGCAGCAAAAATGAAGAAGGAACTATACTACAATGGGAAAAAAATTAGAATCATTGCAGATCTCGCCACACAAACAATGAATGCAAGAAAAGCCTGGGAAAGCACCATATGAGCCCTGAGAGCCAATAACTGCCAACCCAGACAAATATACCCGGCAAAGCTAGCATTCACATTCGATGGAGAACTGAAAACTTTTAATAGCAAAGAAAAACTAAATGAATACATAAACATTAAGCCAGCATTACAAAGAATTCTAAGAGGGGGAACACAACCTGAAGAAAGCAACCAGGAACTGGAGCCTGCCCCAAACAGGCGTTACTCAAAGTCTAACTGAGCAAGCACAGGAGGAAAGGAAAGAAGAAAAACAGGAAAACGGAATGGCAGGGACAACAATGCATCTCTCTATACTTTCTCTTAATATAAATGGGCTGAATTCGCCAATTAAAAGAAAACGAACTGAGGACTGGATCAGAAAACAAGACCCATCCATCTGTTGCCTTCAGGAGACCCATCTCTCAGCCAAACATACAAACAAACTCAGAGTGAAGGGGTGGAAAAGGATCTACCAATCAAACGCCCCCAGTAAGAAAGCAGGTGTAGCTATCCTGATATCTGACAAAATAAACTTTTCATTAAAATCAGTACAGAAAGACAAGGACGGACACTACATATTAATAAAGGGAACAATCCAAGAGGAGGATATAACCATCATCAACTTATATGCCCCAAATATTGGTGCACCCAGATATGTCAAACAAATGCTCTCAAACTTACAGAATAAAATAGATCCCAATACAATAATACTAGGAGACTTTAACACACCACTCTCACCAAAGGACAAGTCTACCAACCAGAGGATTGGCAAAGAAGCTACCGAATTAAGAGAAGCCATACTGCAAGCGGAATTAACTGACATCTACCGAGTATTTCACCCTAAAACAACACAGTACACATTCTTCTCAGCAGCTCACGGAACTTTCTCCAAAATAGACTATATCATAGTTCATGCAAGGAACTTAAGCAAATACAAAGTGATCGACATAATCCCCTGTATCCTATCTGACCACAGTGGAATCAAGCTAGCGCTCAATAACAAAGCATACCGCAGAAATTTCTCTAATACATGGAAATTGAACAGCACATTCCTTAACAATGCCTGGATAACAGAAGAGATCAGAGAAGAAATAAAGCATTTCCTACAACTCAATGAAAATAAAAACACCTCACAAAGAAACTTGTGGGACACAGCAAAAGCAGTCCTGAGGGGCAAATTTATTGCCCTCAGTGCCCACATCAAAAGAATGGAGACAGACCAAGTAAATAATCTCATGCTGCAATTAAAACAGCTAGAAAAACAAGAAAAAATGGGACCTAAAGCTACTAGACGAAGCCAGATAACCAAATTAAAAGCAGAGATTAACCAATTAGAAAATCAGAAAACCATAACCAAAATAAACCAAACAAAAAGCTGGTTCTTTGAAAAAATAAACAAAATTGATGGCCCATTGGCTAGATTAATTTAAAAAAGAAGAGAGGAAACCCATATTAATAGGAATAGGGATGCCACGGGAAACATCACAACACGTACCCAAGATATCCAAACAATTCTAACAGACTACTTTCAAAAGCTATACTCTCTAAAGGAAGAAAATCGAGCAGAAATGGATGCATTTTTAGAGAAATACAAGTTGCCCAAACTGAGCAAAGAAGAAGTTAACCAATTAAATAAGCCAATATCCTATAATGAGATACAGGAAGCTATCAAAAGTCTTCCAATAAAAAAAAAGCCCAGGACCAGATGGATTCACAGCAGAATTCTATAAGACCTTTAAACAAGAACTAATACCCATACTCCTCAAGCTCTTCAGAGAAACAGAGAAGGAGGGAGCTATCCCAAACTCATTCTACGAAGCCAATATCACACTCATCCCCAAACCAGGCAAAGACCCAACCAAAAAGGAGAATTACAGGCCAATCTCCTTGATGAACACAGATGCAAAGATCCTTAACAAGATTCTAGCTAACAGAATCCAGAAACACATAAAAAAATAATTCACTATGACCAGGTAGGCTTCATCCCAGAGACACAGGGATGGTTTAACATATGTAAGTCAATAAATGTAATCCAACATATCAACAGAGCCAAGGTCAAGAATCACATGATTATCGCCACAGATGCAGAAAAGGCCTTTGACAAAATTCAACATTCATTCATGCTAAAAGCTCTGGAGAAAATAGGAATAGAAGGAACATTTCTAAAAACAATAAAAGCCATTTATGACAGACCAATAGCCAATATTATACTTAATGGGGAAAAGCTACAACCAATTCTCCTAAAATCAGGAACAAGGCAAGGATGCCCACTGTCTCCACTCCTCTTCAATATAGTCCTAGAACCCTTAGCCAGGGCAATAAGGCAAGAAAAAGACATTAAAGGGATCCGCATAGGGAAAGAAGAAGTTAAACTATCCCTTTCTGCAGATGACATGATACTATACCTCCACGATCCCAAAACTCCATCCCCAAACTCTTAGAAATCATAAATCACTTCGGCAAAATAGCAGGATACAAAATAAACCCACGAAAATCAGTTGCCTTCCTATACACTGATAATGTACAGGAAGAGAGGGAAATAAAGGGAGCAACCCCATTCACAATAACCTCCCGAAAAATAAAATATTTAGGAATTAACCTAACCAAAGATGTAAAAGAACTATTTAATGAGAACTATAAAAAGTTAAAGAAAGAAATTGCAGAAGACACTAGGAAATGGAAAGACCTCCCATGCTCCTGGATAGGCCGACTTAATATAGTAAAGATGGTAATACTTCCAAAACTAATATACAAATTCAACGCAATTCCTATTAAAATCCCAATGACGTACATCACTGAAATACAGAAAACAATCCAAAAATTCATATGGAACAACAAAAGACCTAGAATAGCCAAAACAATTCTAGGGGATAAAGACAATATGGGAGGGCTATCCATGCCGAACTTCAAACTCTACTACAGAGCTATAATAACAAAGACAGCATGGTACTGGCACAAAAACAGACCCGAAGACCAATGGAACAGAATAGAAGATCCAGAAATAAATCCACAGACCTACAGCCAGCTGATATTCGACAAAGGAGCCAAAGACATACAATGGAAGAAACACAGCCTCTTCAACCGCTGGTGCTGGGAAAACTGGGCAGCCACATGCAGAAAACTAAAAGTGGACCCCAGCTTATCTCCATGCACCAACATCAACTCAAAATGGATTAAAGACCTTAACATTAAACCTGAATCTCTGAAACTACTGCAGGACAGAGTAGGAGAGACACTTGAACTAATAGGCACAGGAAGGAACTTCCTGAACAGAGTCCCAGGGTCACAACAAGTTGGAGAGAGACTCGACAAATGGGACTACCTTAAAATAAAAAGCTTCTGCACAGATAAAGCTATCACAACCAAGCTAGAAAGACAACCAACTAATTGGGAAAAAATATTTACCAGCAATATAATCAGACAAGGAGTTAACATCCTGTATATACAGGGAACTCAAGAAACTAATCCCTCCCAAACCTAACAAACCAATTACTAAATGGGCAAGGGAACTAAAGAGGGACTTCTCAAATGAAGAAATAAAAATGGCAAAGAAACACATGAGGAAATGTTCATCACCCCTGGTGGTGAAGGAAATGCAAATAAAGACAACCCTGAGATACCACCTTACCCCAGTCAGAATGTCCCACATCCACAAATCAGCCAACGACAAATGCTGGAGGGGATGTGGAGAACGAGGAACACTATTACACTGCTGGTGGGAATGTACACTCATACAACCACTTTGGAAAGCAGTCTGGAGGGTCCTTAGAAAGCTAAAGATTGACCTCCCTTACGACCCAGTCATACCACTTCTAGGCATCTACCCTGAACAACAGGAACCAATATACAAGGACACGTGCACCTCCATGTTTATTGCAGCACTGTTCGCAATAGCTAGGATATGGAAACAACCTAGATGCCCCACCACAGATGAATGGATCCAAAAATTGTGGTATCTATACACAATGGAATATTATGCAGCCATTAGAAATGACAAAATAATGGCATTTGCAGGGAAATGGATGGAGCTAGAAGGAATCATGTTGAGCGAGGTAAGCCAAGAACGAAGAGACAAACAGTACATGGTCTCCCTGATAAGTGGATGCTAAATCCAAAATGTTAGGTGATATGACAAAACTAACAGGACTTAAGAAACAAAGAACTCCCACTCATCTGGTTGAACCACTACCAAATATCCCCATGCTGCTGATCACATATATGGTATATAACATGTGAGCACCGTTATATATTACAGACTGTGATAGACAATTTGCTCCAGGAAAGTTAGAATGAACTTGTGACTTTAAATGAGCATCATTATTCCACAATACTGTGAATTTCCTGAAATTGAGTAATCACTTAATCACAATAAAAAAAAAAAAAAAAGAACCTTGGGGAAGGGAGGGAGGGAGGGGATGGTAGGGGGAAAACAATGGAGGGGGTAACAATGTTCAAGAGGAAGTGTACTCATTACCTCACTCATGTAACTGTAACCCTCTGTATAGTATCTTTACAATAAAAAAATTTAAAAAAAAATTAAAAGTAGAAACTCTCTACCTTTGCATGAAAGAGGGAATTCTTTGCTCAGTGGACACAGCTCTAGGCTTGCCTTGGACTCATGAACAGTAAATACCCGGAAGTGTGGCAATTTCGTGATCAAATCTCAGCCTCTGTGAGGACAAATATTACATCAGTGGATTGTACCAGACTTACATCTCTGTATGTCAGTATGTGGATGCTTCTGGCACAGAAATCTTTCAAGATGAACATCAATAATAGTCAGACACTGGTAGCTCATGGTCATCTCAGAAAGCTGAGATTTGAAGACCATAGTTCAAAGCTAGTCTGGGCAGTATAATCTCTGAGACTCTTATCTCCAAATAACCAGCAAAAAGCCAGAAGTGGAGCTGTGGCCAAGTGGTAGAGTGCTAGCCTTGAGCAAAAATAGCCAAGTGAGATCAAGGCCCTGAATTTAAGCCCCAGTACCTGCACACAAAATAAAAACAAACAAAAACTGTTTGCCAAGCCAGGTGCCGGTGGCTCATGCTAGTAATCTTAGCTACTCAGGAGGCTGAGATCTTAGGCAGGAAAGTCCATGAGACTCATCTCCAACCAACTACCAAAAAAAGCCAGAAATGGAGCTATGGCTCAAGCAGAAGTGTGATAGCTGGGGGGGGGGGGGGGGGGACGGGGAGGGAGGAAGCTCAGGGAAAGCACCCAGGCCCTGAGTTCAAAACCTCTGACTGGCACACAAAAATACCCTGTTTGTCTATACTTTATAGTTGGCCCTTCAATAACAGAACAAACCACTGCCTTTGCTGCCTGTCGCCTGGCCTTCCTGGTTCAAGTGTCATCCTTTGGGACAGAGGAAGTGGGAGTTGACACCATGCTGGTCTTAATCTCACTGTCTCTTTAAGCAATAAGGTGTCTGAATGTATCACTGTCTCTTCTTGCTGAATCCAAAGACATGTGACAAGCCATCCTAGCAACCACCTCCACACTGTTGCTTAGGAACAGCTTGACCACTTGACACCAATGTGCGTAAATGCGAGGGAGGATATGCTTTTGCACGTTTTGGCATTTTGATGAAGCATCACTTCAATGTCACCTCATCTTTCAATCTTCCACATGAGCCTCCAATGCTGTGGTGCCTTGAGGGGCGCAGCACTACGCTATGTTAGTGCTTGGGGACCAACTGGGAGCTGGAATGTGGAAGGTAATTTTAAAAGTTCTAAAAGGAAGAGAGGAAGCCATAACTGAATTTCCTAGAAAAAGAATCCAATAAAAAGAAATTAGGAGCTGGCTGTGGTGGCACAGGCCTACCTTCACTTGAGATGGAGAGGCAGGAGGATTGAGAATTAAACTACATAGTGAGATAGTGTCTCAAAAAAAAAATAGCCAGGCACTAGTGGCTCATGCCTGTAATCCTACCTGCTTAAGAGGCTAAGATCTGGGGCTGGGAAGGTGGCTCAGTGGCAGAGCGTTTGCCTTGCATGCATGAGGCTGAGGCCCTGGGTTCAATTCCTCAGCACCACATAAGCAAAAAGAAAAAAGCCAGAAGTGGTGCTGTGGCTCAAGTGGTAGAGCGCTAGGCTTGAGCTGAAGAACTGAGGGACAGCGCCCAGGCCCAGAGTTCAGGCCCCACGACCGGACCCAAAAAAATAAAAATAAAAATAAATAAATAAGAGGCTAAGATTGGAGGATAGCGGTTCACAGCCAACCTGGGCAGGAAAGTCTGTATGACTCTTATCTCCAATTAACCACCAGAAAACCAGAAGTGGCGCTGTGGCTCAAGTGGTAGAGCACTCACCTTAAGCTAGAGAGCTCAGAGACAGCGCCCAGGCCCAGAGTTCAAGCCTCACGACCAAAATGTGTGTGTGTGTGTGTGTGTGTGTGTGTGTGTGTGTGTGTGTGTGTGTGTGTGTTTGTGTGTGTGTGTAAAACTTGCTGTTGGCTCAAGCCTGTAATCTTAGCTACCTAGGAGGCTAAGATCTGGAGGATCAAGGTGCAAGGCCATCCTAGGCATAAAAGTTCACTAGATTTTATTTCCAAATTAACCAGCAAGATGATTCCAGCTCAAGTGTTACAGTACCAGCCTAGCACAAGGGCCTGAGTTCAAACCACATACTAAGAAAGCCAAATCAAATACTCCAAATACAAGATATCAATACATGTACATCATCTAAGAATGTGAATTGTAGACACTCTGTGTGTGTGTATACGTGAGTGTGTGAACACTCAATGCCAGAAATGGAACCCAGATTGTCATATATGATGAGCATGTGCTCTTGACACTGAGCTATCAGTCCCCAGCCCCAGATCACAGGCATTTTATATTAAAAAGAATACCTGGCAAAGCCAGGAACTGGTGGCTCACACCTGTAATCTTAGGTATTCAGGAGATTGAGATCTGAGGATTGCAATTCAAAACCAGTCTTGACAGGAAAGTCCATGAAACTCTTAACCTCCAGAATACAAGAAGTGGAACTGTGGCTCAAAGTCCTAGAGAAGGACTAGGAATGTTCCTCAGTACCACATACACAGAAAAAGCCAGAAGTGGCGCTGTGGCTCAAGTGGTAGAGTGTTAGCCTTGAGCAAAAGAAGCTCAGGGACAGTACCCAGGCCTTGACTTCAAGCCCCAGGCCTTGAATTCAAGCCACAGGACTGCCACACAAAAAAAAAAGTGCTAGAAGCCGGGCGCTGGTGGCTCACGCCTGTAATCCTAGATACCTAGGAGGCTGAGATCTGAGGATCACGGTTCAAAGCCAGCCAGGAAGGAAAGTCTGTGGGACTCTTATCTCCAATAAACCACCAGAAACCAGAAGTGGCACTGTGGCAGAGTGCTAGCCTTGAGTTGAAGAGCTGAGGGACAGCACCCAGGCCCAGAGTTCAAGCCCCTCGACTGACAAAAAAAAAAAGTGCTAGAACACTAGACTTGAGCAAAGGAGCTCAGGGACATCTCATAGGCCCTGAGTTCAAGCCCCACAACCACCACCACCACCACCAAAAGAATACCTGGTGATTAATTAGGTCAACAAGCACCTAACTCATATGGGTACAAAGTCTCCAGCACAAGTCAAGAAAGCTAGACACAACCAAATTATATAGTCCTTCAAAATCTCAGTAGTAAAGTTGGGACTGACAATTTTCCTTTCTTGTATGAACAGTTGAACTCCTTGTACAAGCTGTTCAAGAAGCTGTGGGAAAACACTTTACACCCATGACAAAGAATATGTGCTCTTTCTAGTTTGCAATTCTTTGCCCCCTTTTAAACTGAAAACATATTATTGCATTAAACAGAATTGGACCCAGGCACTGGAGGTTCATGTCTGTAATCTTAGCTACTCAGGAGGCTGACATCTGATGATTGCAATTGGAAGACAGTTCAGGCAGAAAAGTTCCAGAGATTCATATCTCCAATTAACTAGCAAAATGCTGGAAGTAGAGGTGTGGTTCAAGTGGGAGAATGCAGGCCTTAAACAAAAATAGCTCAGGGCTGGGCACCAGTGGCTCATACCTATAATCCTAGCTACTCAGGAGGCTGAGATCTGAGTGTGGTGGTTTGAAGCCAGCCCAGGCAGGAAAGTCCATGGGACTCTTATCTCCAATTAACCACCAGAAAACCAGAAGTGGGGCTGTGGCTTAAGTGGTAGAGTGCTCACCTTGACCTGAAGAGCTCAGGGACAGCACACAGACCCAGAGTTCAAGCCCCCACAACTGAAAAAAAAAAAAAAGCTCAGGGACAGTGGTCAGATCCTGAGTTCATTCCCTAGGACAGGCACAAAAAATAAAAATAAAAGAGTGTGAGCATTCATTACAGGTTATGTGCTGAGCTATATTTAGTGCATATGAATGTAAACCAAAGTGTTACTCCTGTGAATAGAGAACTTTAGTGACAAAGACATGGAAAAAGTGTGTCAGAACAAGGTTAGGTGTTCTGAAAAGCAGTACTTCCTATTGATGCAAGAATTGTCATTGGACAGGCAGGGAAGGTGGCTCAGTGGTAGAGCACTTGCCTTGCATGCTCGAGGCCCTGGGTTCGATTCCTCAGCACCACATAAGAAAAAAGCCGGAAGTGGCTCAAGTGGTAGAGTGCTAACCTTGAGCTGAAGAGCTGAGGGACAGTGCCCAGGCCCAGAGTTCAGGCCCCACGACCGGACTCAAAAAAAAAAAAAAAGAATTGTTATTGGAATTGGGGCTTATCATTAGCCACAGCACATGTGGTTAACATTCAAGGCCCTGAGTTCCATCCCCAGCATCATAAAAAAAAAAGAGGAAAATTCCTCTGAACAATACCTTGAGTTTCATTGAGAGTGTTATGAAACACAGAAATGGGGAGGGGGGATGAAAAGAAGCAAGATCTAATAGTCAGATGTTTGCCGGAACCCTCTGAAAATTAGGGAAAATCTTGAGCAGTTATTATGTGTTTTTTGGGGGGAGGGGGAAGGCTACTGGAGCTTGAATTCAGGGCCTCACATTCTTGCTTAGCTTTTAAGCTCAAGGCTGGTACTCTATCACTTGAGCTATACTTGTGGCATATACTTGTGGCATTTTACTGGCCAATTGGAAATAAGAGTTTCATGGGTTTGTCTACCCAGGGGAGCTTTGAATTTTGATACTCAGATCTCAGCTTTCTGAGTAGTTGATGGCATGAGCCATCAGCACCCAGCTGAGCCCAGGCTTTCTTGGTGATAGGGCAGTTAAACTCAAAGCATTAGCCACATCAGGTGGCATAAGCCTGGAGCCATCCTGGAGTCCCTGTGTTTCCAGGAGGATGAGGCCAGGAGGCTGGAGGAGCCAAAGAGTTTGAGGACAGTCTGGGCCACAGCAGGATTCTGGCTCAAACAAAACATAATAAAAGCATCATTTTTCTTCCCAGAATAATTTTGGAGAGTGGCTAATTAACATTACTGCATGGTTGCTCAGATATGATAAGCAAAAAAACAAAAAATCCTCCCCAAAAGACAGCACTTTGCTGGATGTGGTGATGTATATTTGTTCCACCTACTCAGGAAGCAGAGGTAGGAGGCCTTTACCTGGCCTTCTACTATTGGGTACTGGTGTCTCATGCCTATAATCCTAGCTACTCAGAAGGCTGAGATCTGAGGGTCATGGTTCAAAGCTAGCCCAGGCAGAAAAGCTTGTGAGGCTGTTATCTCCAACAACCTACTCAGAAAATGCTGGAACTGGTGCTATGACCAAGTGGTGGAGTCCTTGCCTTGAGCAAAAGCAGCTCAGGGAAAGTGCTGAGGCCCTGAGTTCAAGCCCCAGGATCAGAAAAAAAAAAATTAAAAGCCACGCAATCTTATTGAAAAAGATAGACGGATGGACCGACGGACGGATGGACAGACGGACGGACAGACAGACAGACAGACAGACAGACAGACAGACAGACAGACAGACAGGTAGATAGATAGATAGATAGATAGATAGATAGATAGATAGATAGATAGATAGATAGATAGATAGATAGATAGATAGATAGATAGAGCAAATGAAAGGTCCTGGGGGCATGGCTCAAGTGGTGGAGTACTTGCTTGGCAAGTTTGAGCTCCTGAGATTAAACCCCAGTGCAGTTAAAGAACCACTAATTCGGGGGGGGGGGGACCAAGATGGCGATGGGGCAGTAGGGAAACGCCACAGCTCTCTCCAACCAAAAAGAGAGTTCGAGTTCCAACGCTTAATCTCCCCAAGAGACCGACAACAACAAAAAGACGAACACTCAGAGAAAAACCAGAGGCGGAGAAACAAAACTAACAGGACTTAAGAAACAAAGAACTCCCACTCATCTGGTTGAACCACTACCAAATATCCCCATGCTGCTGATCACATATATGGTATATAACATGTGAGCACCGTTATATATTACAGACTGTGATAGACAATTTGCTCCAGGAAAGTTAGAATGAACTTGTGACTTTAAATGAGCATCATTATTCCACAATACTGTGAATTTCCGGAAATTAAGTAATCACTTAATCACAATCAAAAAAAAAAAAAAAAAGAACCTTGGGGAAGGGAGGGAGGGAGGGGATGGTAGGGGGAAAACAATGGAGGGGGTAACAATGTTCAAGAGGAAGTGTACTCATTACCTCACTCATGTAACTGTAACCCTCTGTATAGTATCTTTACAATAAAAAAAAAAATTAAAAAAAAAAAAACGAAGCACTAATTCAGCACTGTCTGTGACAATAGCTTCAAGTGATTTATCCAGCCCAGGATCCTTAGTGATGCACAAAATAAAATCATGCTTCCTTTGGCCAAGATAAAATCCTTACCCCAGCCCATGGATCACAAAGGGCCTCTTGCCTTTTGGGGATCTTTCTTTCCCTCTTTCCTTCCTTCCTTCCTTCCTTCCTTCCTTCCTTCCTTCCTTCCTTCCTTCCTTCCTTCCTTCCTTCTTTATTTACTTTCCTTCCTTCCCTCATTCATTCCTTTCTCTCTTTTTTTTGCCGGTCATGGGGCCTGAACTCTGGGCCTGGGCCCTGTCCCTCAGCTCTTCAGCTCAAGGCTAGCGCTCTACCACTTGAGGCACAGCGCCACTTCCGGCTTTTTCTGCTTATGTGGTGCTGAGGAATTGAACCCAGGGCCTCATGCATGCAAGGCAAACACTCTACCACTGAGCCACCTTCCCAGCCCTCGTTCCTTTCTTTCTTTCTTTCTTTCTTTCTTTCTTTCTTCTTCTTCTTCTTCTTCTTCTTCTTCTTCTTCTTCTTCTTCTTCTTCTTCTTCTTCTTCTTCTTCTTCTTCTTCTTCTTCTTCTTCTTCTTCTTCTTCCTCTTCTTCCTCTTCTTCTTCTTTCTTCTTCTTTCTTCTTCTTTCTTCTTCTTCTTTTGGGTGTCAGCATTGGGGCCCAAACTCAGGGCCTCCCCTCTGGCTTAGCTTTGGGCCTAGCTTTTTTTCACCCAAGTTGTCAATCTATCACTTAAACAACAAGTTCATTTCCAGCTTTCTGCTGGTTAATTGGAGATAAGACTCTTAGATTTAGGGCTAGGAATGTGGCTTAGTGGTAAGAGTGCTTGTCTAGATTCATGAAGCCCTGGGTTTGATTCCTTAGTATCACATAAACAGAAAAAGTAGAATCTCTTAGATTTGTCTGCCAAAATTGGTTTTGAACTATGATTCTCAGATCTCAGTTTCCTAAGAAGGGAGGATTACAAGCTTGAATTAACAGTGCCCAACAGACTTTTCTTTTTCTTTTCTTTTCTTTTCTTTTCCGTTTTTTTTTTTTTTTTTTTTTTTTTTTTTTTTTTTTTTTTTTTGTCGGTCGTGGTGCTTGAACTCTGGGCCTGGGTGCTGTCCCTCAGCTCTTTAGCTCAAGGCTAGAGCTCTACCACTTGAGCTCTGGTGGTTTATTGGAGATAAGAGTCTCACTGACTTTCCTGCCTGGGCTGGCTTTGAACCGTGATCCTCATATCTCAGCCTCTTTAGTAGCTAGGATACAGGCATGAGCCACTGGTGCCCCGTTAGACTTTTCTTTTTTTCTTTTTCTTTTAAGTAAGGTCGAACGAGCAATGGATGACCTTTTTCTTTTTTTTAAATTTTTTTATTTATTCTTATTTTGGGTCCAGTCATGGGGCCTGAACTCGGCCTGGGCGCTGTCCCTCAGCTCAAGGCTAACGCTCTACCACTTGAGCCACAGCGCCACTTCTGGCTTTTTTCTTTTTGTTTATGTGGTGCTGAGGAATCAAACCCAGGGCCTCAGGCATGCAAGGCAAGCACTCTACCACTGAGCCACCTTCTCAGCCCAAGACTCTTTTTTTTATGATTTTTTTTATTGTGAAAATACTGTACAGAGGGGTTACAATTACATGGGCAAGATAATAAGTACATTTCTTATCAAGCATTGTTGCCTCCTCCTTTGTTTCCCCTTCCTATCCCTTCCCATCTCCCCACACACACACTCCCCATGAGACTCTTATCTCCAATAAAAACCACTAGAAAACCGAAGTGGCTGTGTGGCTCAAGCAATAGAGCGCTGGCCTTGAGCTGAAGAGCTCAGGGACAGCACCCAAGCCCAGCACCAAGCCTTATGACCAACCAAAAAAAAAAAAAAAAAAAGATGTCTCACAGACTTTCCTACCTAGTCTAACTTTGAACTACAATCCTCAAATCTCAGCTTCCAGAGTGGCTAGAATTTCACCCCAACAAGCAGTAGACAACCAAGCCTCTCTGCCTAAACTCACTTAAATGCAGGGTGATCTCAAGTCTACCTTACACTAGAAAAGCAGTCCCTGCCTGAGAGTGGTGGCTGAAGGACAAGGTCAATGAAAATGGCCCTTCTGGGAGTGGGAGGAAGTAGTTATTAAAGTCATTTTTCCTGTGAAGCAATCAACTTGTTTGTACCAGCAAGGGTTAAAATGAGTCATACATCTCCTCCACCCACCTACTCCATAGCTTTTATAAGATCCCAGAGCAAAACAGCAGAGACTACCAAGATAAATAACTGATGATAACAAATGCATGCTCAGGAACATGATATCATTTATATTTTAAACTATGACTTACCACAATGAGTAAAAGTGCATGCACAGTCAACACAAATTGCCATAGAGATTACCAACCATATTGTGCCCAGTTCTACTGTTTATCATCTCTTTGGAATACATTCACTGTCATATTCCTACTAGAATACTAAAATGCTCATCTACATACACAGTGGGACAGGAGCTAAACAAAGTCAGATAATGCATTCCTATAAAATTTAGATTAGCCTGGCACTGATGGTTCATGCCTATAAGCCTAGCTACTCAGGGGACTGAGATCTGAGGATCGCAGTTCAAAGCCAGCCCAGGCAGGAAAGGCCGTGAAACTCATCTCCAATAAAACCACCAGAAAACCAAAAGTGGAGCTGAGGCTCAAGTGGTAGAGCTCTAACATTGAGCTGAAGAGCTGAGGGACAGTGCTCAGGCCCAGAGTTCAAGCCTCATGACTGACAAAAAAAATAGATTATACTTTCTTCTTTGATTTCTTCCTTCCTTTTTTATTCTTTTTTTTTCTTTTCCTTTTTTTTAATTATTGTGAAAACACTGTACAAAGGAGTTACAATTACATGGGCAACACATCCTCAAGTCAGCCAACGACAAATCCTGGAGGGGATGCAGAGAAAGAGGACTCTTACACTGCTGGTGGGAATGTATACTTATACAACCATTTTGGAAAGCAGTCAGAATGCTAAATATTGGCCTCCCTTATGATCCAGTCATACCACTTCTAGGCATCTATCCTGAACAACAGGAACCAGTACACAAGGACACATGCACCTCCATGTTTATTGCAGCATGTTCACAATAGCCAGGATATGGAAACAACCCAGATGTCCCACCACAGATGAATGGATCTAAAAATTGTTGTATCTATACACAATGGAATATTATGCAGCCATTAGAAATGACAAAATAATGGCATTTGCAGGGAAATGGATGGAGCTAGAAGAAATCATGTTGAGGGCTGGGAAGGTGGCTCAGAAAAAACCGGGAGAGGCACTGTGGCTCAAGTGGTAGAGCACTAGCCTTGAGCTGAAGAGCTGAGGGACAGTGCCCAGGCCCAGAATTCAGGCCCACGACTGACAAAAAAAAAAGAAAGAAAGAAAAAGAAAAAGAAAAAGAAAAGAAAAGAAATCATGTTGAGCGAGGTAAGCCAAGTGCAAAGAGACAAACGGCACATGGTCTCCCTGATAAGTGGATGCTAAATCCAAAATGTTAGGTGATACAACAAAATTAACAGGACTTAAGAAACAAAGGATTTCCACTCATCTGGTCGAATCACTACTGAATAACTCCCATGCTGCTGATCACATATATGGTATATATGTGCACACTGGAGGGAAACCAGGAGGACGACACAGAACTAGAGGGAATCAGGGAAAAACATACAACAGCAGGACCATCAATTGCACTGGACGTTGACCAAAATGAACTAAGCAACTCAATGGCAGCGATGGGAGGGAGGGAACAAGTGGGAAAGAGCGAACAGCTGATGCTATGCAAACCAAAAGAAATGTACATATCACCCAATGTGGAAGAAATAACTGTATTACAAAGCTCATAGAACTCATAAATGTTATAGACCATGATAGACAATTTGTCCTATGAAAGTTAGAATGTGTCTGTGACTTTAACTAAGCTTCACTATCCCACATTACTGTGAAATCTGGGGAATTATGTAACCACTTAATCACAATAAAAAAACTTGAGAAAGGGGCTGGGGGTTTAGCCCAGTGGAAGGGCGCCCGCCCGGCACGCCCAAGGCCCTGGGTTCGGTCCTCAGCCCTGGGGGGAAAAAAGCTACAAAAAACTTGAGAAAAAAACAATTACACGGGCAAGATAATGAGTACATTTCTTATTAAGCATTGTTACCTCCTCCTTTGTTTCCCCTTCCTATTCCTTCCCATCTCCCACCCCCCACCTATCCCCCTTCCCCCTCCCATCCTACCCCCCCAACAAAGCTGTAAAGTTCGTTTTTCGACATAACGACTTGTCCTTTTTAATTCTCTTTCTTTCTTTCTTTCTTTCTTTCTTTCTTTCTTTCTTTCTTTCTTTCTTTCTTTCTTTCTTTCTTTCTTTCTTTCTTTCTTTCTTTCTTCTTTTATTTTTCTGTGCTAAAGAGTTCAGGCCATGACTGACAAGAAAGAAAGAGAGAGAGAGAGAGAGAATAAAAAAGGAAGGATGAAAAGAAAGAAGAAAGTAAGAAAGTATAATCTAATTTTTATTTTTGTTGGCCATAGAGCTTGAACTCTGAGCCTGAGTTTTGTCCCTCAGCTCTTCAGCTCAAGGCTAGCACTCTACCACTTGAGCCACAGCACCACTTCTGGCTTTTTCTGCTTATGTGGTGCTGAGGAATCAAACCCAGGGCCTCATGCATGCAAGGCAAGCACTCTACCACTGAGCCACCTTCCCAGCCCTCTTTCTTTCTTTTTTTTCGTTCCTTTTTCTCCTTTCTTCTTTCTTTCTTTCTTCTTTTGTTTTTCTGTGCTATTACTGGGGCTTGAATTCAGTGCTTGGGCTCTGTTCTTTAGCTTTTTTTTTCTACTTAAGGCTGGCACTCTACCACTTGAGCCACAGCTCCACTTCTGGCTTTTTGCTGCTTAATTGGAGATAAGAGGCTCATGGACATTCCTGTTCAAGGTATCTTTGACCCACAGTCCTCAGGTCTCAACCTCATAAAGAGCTAAGATTACAGGTGAGAGCCACCAGAGCTTGGCCTCTTTCTTTTTATTGTGGCACTGGGGTTTGAATTGAGAACCTCACACTTGCTAAGCAGGCACTCTACCTCCTGAAGCCCATTTTGCTTTTTTTAGTTTTTGAATTGGGCTTTGCTTTTTTTGTCTAGCCATCCTGGACTGGGATTCTCCTGTTTATGCTTCACTTGTAGATGGAATGACACATGCACACCATCACACCCAACTTTTTTGCTGATAGAGGTCTTAGGACTAATTTTTTTCCATCTCTCTGCTTCCCAAATAGATAGGATTTCAGATATCAGAAATTGTACCTAGCCCTGACATTGCTATAAAAACTGACAGCAAGCCAGGTACTGGTGGCTCACGCCTGTAATCCTAGCTACTCAGGAGGATGAGATCTGAGGATCATGGTTCAAAGCCAGCCTGGGCACGAAAGTCCGTGACTGTTATCTCTGATAAACCACCAGAAAAGTGGAAGTGGTGCTGTGGCTCAAGCGGTAGAGCACTCGCCTTGAGGTGAAGAGCACCAGGACAGTGGCCAAGCCCAACATTCAAGCCCCATGACCACCAACAACACCAAAAAAAATGTTGAGACATTCTTATTGCCTTTGTTCAGTTATGGGAGTCTCCAGAAAAAAAGCAGAGGGAGGGATGTAGATATGAATAACTTACACTGTAGCAGTCAAAGCAGTCAAAGAAAAAAGGAAGATGAAGGGCATCTTCTTCAGCTACACCTCCACTTCTTTGATATTCTTAGGACAAAAAGCAACAACACAGGAGGCAGCATAGATCAGGAGAAAATGAGGCATGGAAAACAGCAGCTAGGAATTGAGAAATTAAATACTATATTAATGAGCAGCTCCATTAAAAGCACATAAACTCTATTTTTGCTTTAAGTCTTACACTCCCTCATAAGCTGCAACATTTAGTAAAAAGGAAAACAAAAGCAAAAAAAAAAAAAAAAGCATCTGTCTCCCTGTGATCCTGCTTGCTTGTCCAAATAATTCATGTGCTCTAGGAACTGACCAAGAAGATCCTAAAGAAAGAAATGTGTGCTGTGTGCCAGTGGCTCATACTTGTAATTCTAGCTCCTTAGGAGGCTGAGTTCTGAGGATAGTGGTTCACAGCCTATCTAGGAAGGGAAGTACGCAAGACCCTCATGTCCAATTAACGACCAAAAAGCTGGAAATGGAGCTGTGGCTCAAAATGTTAGAGTGCTACCCTTGAATGGAAAAAAAAGCTTAGTTACAATGTCCAGTACCTGAGTTAAATTCCAAGGAATGGTAGAAGAAGGGAAGGGAAGGGAGAGAGACAAAGAGAGTGGGAGAGAAAGGAAAGAAGAAAGAAAGAAAGAAAAGAAAGAAAGAAAGAAAGAAAGAAAGAAAGAAAGAAAGAAAGAAAGAAAGAAAGAAAAGAAAGAAAGAAAAGAAAAGAAAGAAAGAAAGAAAAAGAAAGGAGGTAGGGAGGGAAGGAGGGAAGGAAGGAAGGAAGAAAGGAAATGATTCCTCTTGGCAGAAACATTTTTTTTTGTTTTTTTGGGTCCGGTTGTGGGGCCTGAACTCGGCCTGGGCACTGTCCCTCAGCTCTTCAGCTCAAGGCTAGCGCTCTATCACTTGAGCCACAGTGCAACTTCCAGCTTTTTTTCTTTTTGCTTATGTGGTGTTGAGGAATCGAACCCAGGGCCTCAGGCATGCAAGGCAAGCGCTCTACCACTGAGCCACCTCCCCAGCCCCAGAAAACATGTTTAAAGGAGAAAACATCCTGAAGATGGGCACTTGTCTTGGTGTGAGCATGTGACAAAAATCCAACCTGTGCTTAAAGGGATGTCAGACATGGATGTCTCAGCTGTAATGCACATGCTAACCTTGAAATCTCTAGGCCCAATTAATAAAACAGTGTGACAGCAAGAATGACAAAATATACAAGGTGGGAGAACATTCATCCATCCTAAGGTGAATTTGAGACAAACCTCAACAGACTGTTTCCCCATAAATGCTGGTGATGTTAGAACATCCACTGTACCTGTTATAAGACATGCCTCTTTCCTTCACTAGGAAACTTTTTAGTCTCATCCTCAATATTTGTCCTCAAATTCCTTTTTGCAACATCAAGACCTTGGGCTGGCATTAAAGAAATGCAAATCAAACAATATTGGGATGCCATCTCACCCCAGTTAGTTGCATCAAAAAACTGAACAACAGCTGTATGCCAGTGGCTCACGCCTGTAATCCTAGCTACTCAGAATGCTGGGATCTGAGGATTGTGGTTCAAAGCCAGCCTCAGCAGGAAAGTCTGTAAGACTGTTATCTCCAGTCAACCATTCAGAAAAAGCCAGAAGTGGTGCTGTGGCTCAAAGTGGTAGAGTACTAGCCTTGAGCACAAAAAGCTCAGGGATATTGCCCAGACCCTGAGTTCAATCCCTACAATCGACAAAAAGAGAGACAGAGAAAACAAGAAAGAAAGAGACCCAAAAATTGTGATATATATATATATATATATATACACATATATACGTATGTATATATATACATATATATGCAATAGAATTTTATTCATCCATTAGAAAGAATGATTATGTTCTTTGCAGGGAATTAGATGGACCTAGGTCAAATCATGTTAAGTGAGGTAAGCCATGTGTGGAAGTTAGATCTAAAATACAACTACATATGATAACTTATACAGGGCTCTATGCATTCATGCACAAACTAAAGGGGAGGAACCCAAAGCCATAACTCCTCTGGATATCTAAAATACTATTTATCAAAACAAATTCCAGGAAATTAAAACATGAGGGGTTTTTTGTTGTTTGCTGTTTTTTTTTCTTTTTTGCTGTCTTCTTAGGGGGCAAAAGGGGGTACAGAAATGGAGGGAAGATGAATAAACGCAGACATGCTATTCAATATACACTATGTAAAACAAAAGAACTACGCAACTTGGGCAGGGACAGGAGGGGAAAACTGGAGGAAAGTAAAGGAAAGGGTGATCTTGTCCCAAAGGAAATTACTCATTACTTTTTTTGTCAGTTGTAGGTCTTGAACTCAGGGCCTGGATGCTATCCCTGAGCTTCTTTGTACTCAAGGCTAGCGCCCTTCCACTTGAGCCACACTGTCACTTCCTGTTTTTGAATGGTTAATTGAAGAGTTTCACAGGGACTTTTCTGCCCAGGCTGGCTTCAAACCGTGATCCTTAAATTTCAGCCTTTTGAGCAGCTAGGATTACAAGCATGAGCCACTGGTGCCTGAATTGTGCTCATTACTTGACTTATGGAATTGTAACCCCTCTGTATAATTCCATCATCATCATCATCATCATCATCATCATCATCATCATCATCATCATCATCATCATCATCATCATCATCATCATCTAAAGAACTTGGGCTGTGCACTGCTAGCTCACACCTGGAATCTTAGCTACTAAGGAGGCTGAGATCTGAGGATAGAGTTGTTTAAAGCCAGCCTGAGCAGGAGAGTACCTGTAAAAACTCTTATTTCTAATTAACCAGCAAAAAGCCAGAAGTGGAGCTGAGACTCAAGCGGTAGAGTGCTGTCCTTGACTGAAAAAGCTAAGGGACAATGCTCAGACGCTGAGTTGAAGCCCCAGTATCAACACAAGAAGGAAGGGAGGAAGGGAGGAAGGGAGGAAGGGAGGAAGGAAGGAAAGAAGGAAGGAAGGAAGGAAGGAAGGAAGGAAGGAAGGAAGGAAGGAAGGAAGGAAGGAAGGAGAGATAAAGAAAGAGAGAGGGAGTGGGAGAGAGGAAGAGGAGAGAGGAAGAGAGAGAGAAAGAAAGGAAGGAAAGAAAGAAGAAAGGAAGAAAGGAAGGATAGGAAGGAAGGAAATAACCAACTCATTTCCAGAGAGTTAACCCTTCCAACATGGCTCAGACATTTTTGTTGTTGTTGTTGTTGGTCATGGGGCTTGAACTCTGGGCCTGGGCACTGTCCCTCAGTCTTCAGCTGAAGGCTAGCGCTCTACCATTTGAGCCACAGTGCCACTTCTGGTTTTCTGGTAGTTTATTGGATACAAGAGTGTTAGGGACTTTCCTGCCCGGTCTAGCTTTGAACTTCGATCCTCAGATCTCAGCCTCTTGTAGCTAGGATTAGAGATGTTAGCCACTGGTGCCTGGTGCTCAGTCTTGTAAATGACAGGAATAGACACCTAGTATTTTGTGTGTGTGCCAGTCCTGGGGTTTGAACTCAGGACCTGGGTGCTGTCTCTGAACTTTTGTGTTCCAGGACAGTGCTCTACCACTTGAGTCACTACTCCACCTCTGGCTTTTTGATGGACATAAGAGTTTCATGAACTTGGTGCTGAGAATATGGCTTAGTGTTAGAGTGCTTGCTTAGCATGCATGAAGCCCTTGGATCAATTTCTCAGTACCACATAAACAGAACATAAACATAAACAGAGGTGATTCTGTGGCTCAAGTGGTAGAGTGCTAACCTTGAGCAAAAGAAGCTCAGGGATAGTGTCCAGACCCTGAGTTCAAGCCCCAGGACTGGCAAAAAAAGAGTTTCATGGACTTGAGCTAGGATGTAGATCAGTGGCAAAGCCCTTTCCTAGCAAGTGCAATGTCCTGGGTTTAATCTCCAGTACTGAAAAAAGAAAAAACCAAAACAATAACAACAACAACAACAACAAACAACAAAGAAAAGAGTTTCACAGACTTTCCTGCTGGCTTCAAATTGCAATCCTCAGTTTCTTAGTTTTTTTTGTTTTTCTGTCAGCATAGGGCTTGAACTCAGGGTCTGGGCACTGTCCCTGAGCTTTTTTGCTCAAGGCTTTTCCACTTTAAGCCACACCACCACTTGCAGTTTTCCAGTGGTTAATTGGAGATAAGAGTCTCCCAAACATTCCTGCTGGGCTGGCTTCAAGCTGGTATCCTCAAATCTCAGCCTCCTGAGTAGCTAGGATTACAGGTGTGAACAACTAGTGTCCAGCTTTCTTAGTGTGTTTTGATATAAGGTCTTATCTATTGTCCAGGGTGGCCTCAGACCTTAATCTTCCTCCCCTATCTCCAAAGAAGCTGGGACCACAGGAATTCATCCACTGACATCTTCATTTTATCTGTTTCAGGAAAGTCTATCAACTCTTCGTACTTCTTGAGGGTTTTTTTTGTTTTTGTTTTTTTACTTGTCCTGGGGTTTGAACTCAGGGCCTGGGTACTGTCCCTGGGCATCTTTTGCTCAAGGATATCCCTCTACCACTTGAGCCACAGCCCCACTTCCAGCTTTTTTGGTAATTTATTGAGGATAAGTTTCATGGACTTTCCTGCCTAGAATGGCTTCAAACTGTGATCCTCAGCAGCTAAGATGATAGAAGTGAGCCACTGGCACCTGGTTGGTTCTTTCTTCTGAGACAGGGTCTTGCTATTTTGCCCAAGGCATTCTTGAGCTGCTTGTCCCCATGCCTCAGTCCAAATGCTGGGAGTACATGTGTGGGCCATCACATTTGGCTCTATATGTTTTTTTTTTGTTTTTTTGTTTTTTTTTGCTGCTGTTGTTGTTTTTGTTGTTTGCCAGTCTTGGGGCTTGAACTCTGGGCCTGGGCACTCTTTCTGAGCTTTTTTTACTCAAGGCTAGCACTCTCCCTCTTGAGCCACAACTCCATTTCTAATTTTCTGATGGCTAATTGGACATTAGAGTCTCCTGGACTTTCCTGTCCAGACTGGCTTTGAACCACAATCCTCAGATCTCAGCTTCCTGAGTAACTAGGATTACAGGCATAAGCCACGGGCACCCAGCTTAATGCCTGCTTCTTCTTCTTCTTCTTCTTCTTCTTCTTTTTTTTTTTTTTTTTTTGGTCAGTCATGGGGCTTGAACTCTGGGCTTAGGCGCTGTCCTTGCGCTCTTCAGCTCAAGGTGAGCACTCTACCTCTTGAGCCACAGCGTCACTTCCGGTTTTCTAGTGGTTTATTGGAGATAAGAGTCTCATGGACTTTCCTGCCCGGGCTGACTTTGTTTTTTTTGTTGTTGTTTTTGTTTTTTTTTGGTCCGGTAGTGGGGCCTGAACTCTGGGCCTGGGTGCTGTCCCTCAGCTCTTCAGCTCAAGGCTAGCGCTCTACCACTTGAGCCACAGCGCCACTTCCAGCTCTTTTCATTTTGCTTATGTGGTGCTGAGGAATCGAACCCAGGGCCTCAGGCATGCGAGGCAAGCACTCTACCACTGAGCCACCTTCCCAGCCCCCGGGCTGACTTTGAACAGTGATCCTCAGATCTCAGCCTCCTGAGTAGCTAGGATTACAGGCATGAGCCACCGGTGTTCAGCTATGCCTGCTTCTTAATCTGCACAGTAGGGTGGCGACTTCTACTTTTTTTCCAAAATACTTTCAAAGTTTTCTTTTTTTTTCTGTTTCTTCCTCCCTCCCTCCATCCCTTCCCTCCCTCCCTCCCTCCTTCCCATCCTCCCTTCCTTCCTTCCTTCCTTCCTTCCTTCCTTCCTTCCTTCCCTTCCTTCCTTCCTTTCCCTTCCTTCCTTCCTTCCTTCCTTCCTTCCTTCCTTCCTTCCTTCCTTGCTTCCTTCCTTCCTTCCTACCTTCTTTCCTTCCTTTTTTTTGTGCTGGAGATCAAACCCAGAGCCTTGCATATGCTAGGCAAGTGCTCTACCACTGAGGTGTATCAATGTCCTATTTTCAAAGTCTGGAATTCTTTGTTCATTTTTTTTTCTGGCCCTGGGGCTTGAACTCAGGGCCTGGGCTCTGTCCCTGAGCTTCTCTAGGCTCAAAGCTAGCGCTCTATCACTTGAGCCACAGCACCACTCCTGGCTCTTTCTGTTTATGTGGTACTGAGGAATCAAACCCAGGGCTTCATGCATGCTAGGCAAGCACTCTACCACTAAGACACATTTCCAGTCTCCTTTGTTCATTTTTGTGTGTGTGTGTGTGCCGGTCCAGTGAACACTGACCCTGAGCTTTTTTGCTCAAGGCTAGTGCTCTAGCAACTTGAGCTCCACTTGCAGCTTTTTGCTGGTTAATTGGAGATAAGAGTCTCATCTACATTCCTGCCCAGGCTAGCTTCAAACTGTGATCCTTCGATCGCAACTTCATGAATAGCTAGGATTACAGACATGAACCATCAGTACCCACTCCTTGTTCATTTCTAATAATATTTTTGTTGGTCATGAGGCTTGAACTCTGGGCCTGGGCACTGTCCCCCAGCTCTTCAGCTCAAGGCTAGCACTCTACCACTTGAGCCACAGTGCTACATCTAGTTTTTTGAGTGGTTTATTGGAGATAAGAGTCTCACAGACTTTCCTGCCCAGGCTGGCTCTGAACCACTATCCTCAGATCTCAGCCTCCTGAGTAGCTAGGATTACAGGCGTGAGCCACTAGCACCTGGCTCATTTGTAATAATTTTATCTCCATAACCATACTAATATCAGATCATTCTATAATGAGGCTTGTCCACATATGCCCATTGTCTTATTTCTTTTAAATCTTCCACATATTGTCACATTTCAAGAAGTCTTTGGGCTAGATGAGATGGTTATAAGAGTAATTTCAACACTTAGGAGACTGAGGAAGGATTACAGATTCAAGGCCAGCCAGAGCTACATAGCAAGTTCCAAACCAGCTTGAACTGTGTAGCAAGACCCAATCTGGATTCACTTTGAGATAAGATTCATCAGGGACTAATTATTTGTAAGGGGTATGTCTCAGGTTCAGCTTTTTGTGTGACAGCTTTTTTGGTTTGCTTTCTGGTGCTGAGGATGGAGCCTGGGTTCTTATATATGTTAGGTAAGCACTCTACCAGAGATACATCCCAGCCTCTGTGCCAGCTCTTTATGTCTGTTCTCTCTCTCTCTCTCTCTCTCTCTCTCTCTCTCTCTCTCTCTCTCTCTCTCTCTCTCTCTCTCTCTCTCTCTCTCTCTCTCTCTCTCTCTCTCTCTCTCTCTCTCTCTCTCTCTCTCTCTCTCTCTCTCTGTGTGTGTGTTAGTCCTGGGACTTAAACTCAGGGCCTATGTGCTGTCTCTGAGGTTTTGTTTGCTCAAAGCTAGCACTTTACCATGTAAGCCACAGCTCCACTTCCAGTGTTTTGATGGTTAATTGGAATTGAGTTTCACAGATTTTCCTACCTGGGCTGGCTTTGAACCACAATCCTCAGATTTCAGCCTCCTAAGTAGCTAAAATTACAGGCATTAGCCATTGGTACCCAGCTTTATGCCTGCTTCTTAATCTGCACAGTAGGGTGATGACAGTGATTTAATCATGGTCTTCAAAGGGATTCAGTGATAGCATTTGAGTTTCTGGATTGACATAACTGAAACTAGTATTCTGCTATTTGCATTTAAGTCAGTTTGAGCTTAGTTCCTTACATCAACTGCCTTGGTTCCTGACTGTCAATGACAAGTGATCAGAAGGTTTGTGGGTGGCAGTGCTGAGACCAAGTAACCTTCTCAGGGGGTCCTGCCAAGCCCAGTGTGGAGGCAGTATGGGGGGAGCAAATTGGAGGAATGCTGTGGGAATGGCATCTCTACTACCCTGGATCAGGGCTCTCTCTCTTTCCTCTCCCTAACCCCTTCCTCTCTCCCTCCTCTGGAAAGGCTGGGTGGCTCATTTATATGTCCAACTGCCACACATTTGTTCTCCCTGCAGCTGTCCTCACTTGAGCCAAGTTTCTCAGTGGTGAGAGGTGACTCCTCTGAGTAGAGCCCAGCAGGGGACAGTGAGTACACAGCAGCCTTGATGACAGCAGGGTACTTGCCTGGGAGGGGGGGGTGTCCTAGTGGGTAAATATCCAAGGGCTAGGACACCAGAGACTCATGTCCTGTCAGCTTGTCAGCCATTCTAACATCTTTAGAGAATTTTTCAAGGGGACAGAGGACACTATTAGTGGTCTGAGATGTGAGCTGGTGTGTATTTTTTTTTTTTTTTGTCGGTCATGGGGCTTGAACTCTGGGCCTAGGAGCTGTCCCTGAGCTCTTCAGCTCAAGGCTAATGCTCTTCCACTTGAGCCACTTCTTGTTTTCTGGTGGTTCATTGGAGATAAGAGTCTCACAGACTTTCCTGCCCAGGCTGGCTTTGATCCTCAGATCTCAGCCTCCTGAGTAGCTAGGATTGCAGGCGTGAGCCACCAGCACCTGGCTTGGTGTGTGTTCTTTTTCTTTTCTTTTCTTTTTTTTTTTTTGCCAGTCATTAGGCTTGAACTCAGGGCCTGGGCATTGTCCCTGAACTTTTTTTGCTCAAGGCTAGCACTCTACCACTTGAGCCACAGCACCACCTCTGTTTTTTCTGTTTATGTGGTACTGAGAAATCGAACCCTCTACCACTGAGCCATAATCCTAGCCCATGGTATGTATTCATGTGTCCCAAAATGACACTTGCCTACAGGGACGACTGCCTTCCAGGTACTCCCTGTGTACTCAGGTCTTCAGAAGGCTTGGCGGAGTGGGATCCAGACAAGCCAATGCCCCACCTCCAGGAACTGACTCCAGTGTGACTGATGAGACATATGGATCTCCTGACCATATGTGAGCCATTCCTTCCCTTCCATGCCCCACTTTCCCTATCTGAAACCACAGGTGACAACCCTGACATGAAATGATACAATGTGAGGATTGAGATGGTACTTGGAAAACGCTCTGGAAAAACTGGGCATACATCTGGTGCTTGGGTTAGTATCTGGCACACAGATGGTGTTCAATAAACACATAAAATGATAACCAGCTCAGCATTGGTGTCTCATGCTTATAATCTTAGCTACTCAGGAGGCTGAGATCTGAGGATTGCAGTTTGAAGCCAGCCTAGGCAGGAAAGTCCATGAGATATTTATCTCCAATTAACCATCGAATAGTTGGAAGTAGAGCTGTGGCTCAGGGACAGCACCCAGGCCCTGAGTTCAAGTCCCAGGACCAACTCTCTCTCTCTCTCTCTCTCTCTCTCTCTCACTCACATACACACACACACACACACACACACACACACACACACACACACACACACACACGCACACACACCTCACGTATCATATCTTTAAGCACACAAAATCCAGGTCTAAAACTGTTACCTAGTAAGTCTGTTGGGGGGAAAAAGTCCACTGCTGTGCAAGAACAAACTGGAACTTTATATATATATATATATATATATATATATATATATATATATATATATATATATATATATATCACATACACAGCATAAGATACAGGGTCTCAATAAGAAAATACACTCTGTGTTCAGGTTTAACCCCCATCACCAATCACTAGAAACACTCCAGGGGGAGGAAAGAGGGATGGGGACACATAAATAAGACTAGGAGGGAAGGTTACTATTCTAGGGGCACATGGGTGGGTGGCACAGGGCCTCTTCCTCCTGGAACAGAGCAATGCAGCAGCACAGGAGAACAGTAGCCATGGACGAAGCCTGCAATGCCTGGTGGAGGCACTGAACACTTATAAGAGAGGGTTGGGCATGAGAAGCAGGGTGTCAGAGAGGTCTTTCTTTCCTATATCAGATACTAGGGCACCTCAACATCCATGAACTCAGGGCCTGGTGAGGACTTGAAGGCAGGGGAGGCTGAGGGAACAGATGAGTCAGGCTGGGGCTGGCGACGTGCCACATCCTGGCGTTGGTAGAACAGGACATAGGCTGCCTTGGACTGCAAGGAGAGGACACAGTCAGTGTGGCTTTGGGGAAGGGGGATATAGATAGGAGAAGAAGAGAAGGGAGGACAGAAGCTGCACCTCAATCTGATTCTCATTCACAGGTGAGACGCTGTTGTCATCAAAGTAGTGCCACTGGCCGCTGTCCTTGTTGCAGGCAAATGTTGTATCTGGAAGGGACCAGAACCCATCCTCACCCATCCTCCTGGCTCTCTGAGATGGCTAGACTCTCTCCCCCAGCCCTGGATAACCTCTCTTCTAGCCCACATGCTTAATCACCCACTGGGGGCATCCTCACCCTCTTAATCCAGACCCCCAGGAACTTCCCTGCCCTGCCCACCACACAGAACATACAGTGGCCATCACGCATGCCCCCGTAGTGGTTGGAAACTGCAATGAGATCATATTTGTACAGGTCTGGAGCCAACTCGTTTTGTGGTTTGATGACGAATTCAGAGAAGTCCAGGTCCCTATGGGTAAGGAGGACATATTTAATACTGTACCCTCTTCCCTGTTGTCCTTCCTTTCCCACTTCCCCCCTACACCTTCTGTTCTCCTTGGGGTCCCTGACCGGATAGGAAACTGCACCAGGGTGTCCAGCTTCTCGTGGGAAAACTTGGAAAAGGAAAACCGCTTCAGGTGGATGATGAGGATCTCCGGTAGTGCCCACAGATCCAGCTTCTTGGTAGCCAGCTGGTGTTGCTTGCAGGAAGAGCAGTACCTACAGACAAAGTCCCTGTTACCTAGGTACTGCCCAGCTTCTATATGCCCTGTCTCATCTGCTGAGATATCCTTATTTAGATTTGGTTTTATGGAGGCAAGATCTTACTATGTAGCCTAGGAGGCCTTAAACTAGCCATGTTCCTGTCTCTTCCTCACAATGACTATGATAAGGGCTAACAAACACTTGCTTTCATTCCCCTCCCTCCCCCCCTCCCCCCCGCGCTGGTACTGGGGTTTGAACTCAGGGTCTTTCGTTTCTTTGGTTTTCTTGCATGTAGCTGATGCTCTACCACTTGCGTTACACCTCCTGCCCTGCTTTTTGTTGGTTATTTTGGAGTTAGAATCTCATGGACTTTTCTGCCTAGGCTGGCTCCAAATCACGATCCTCTGGATCTCGGCCTCCTGAGTAACTAGAACACCAGGTGTGAGTCACTGGTGCCCAGTTCAGATTTTAAAGGGGACTCTGACTTTCAGTTTGCCTGGTACACTCATTTGTTTGAACTCATACTTCTGCTTGGCAATCTGGTGTGTGTGTGTGTGTGTGTGTGTGTGTGTGTGTGTGTGTGTGTGTGTGTGTGTGTGTGTGTGTGTGTGTGTGTGTGTGTGTGTGTGTGTGTGTGTGTGTGTGTGTGTGTGTGTGTGTGTGTGTGTGTGTGTGTGTGTGTGTGTGTGTGTGTATGTATCCTGTGGCCAGTGTGGCAGGAAGGAGTTGATGGAGTAGATGGAGAATATCTTGTCAAGGAACTGGAATCCCGGGCAAGGAATGCCACCCACAAAGTCCCTCCCAGCCACGCTGGATCCTCACCAGGGGTTTTCTTTCTCCAAGGTCTCCATGGTGGTGAAGAGCTCGATGCACTCCTGCAGCTGCACTGGGGCCTTCTTCAGTACGTAGCCCACACAATCATGCTTCACATAGCCCTGGGTGGGGGGCAAGTACACAGCGATGTATGGTGTAAGGAGGGCAGAGAAACAGGGCTAGGGGGGAGGGGGACAGGCCAAATGAAGCTAGGAATGCCAGGCTCCCATCAAATGTCCAAGTGTCAAAATCTGGTGCAAGGTGCTGGTGGATCACATCTGTAATCCTAGCCACTCAGGAAATCTGAGGATCCTGGTTCAAAGCTTGCCCAGAAAGGAAAGTCCATAAGGTTCTTATCTCAATTAGCTACCAAAAAGCCAGGAATAGAGCTGGCACTCAAATTAGTAGAGCACTAGCTTTGAGTAAAAGGAGCTCAGGGACAGTGCCCAGTACCTGAGTTCAAGCTCCAGGATGGGCACACACACGCGCGCACGCGCACACACACACACACACACACACACACACACACACACACACACACACACACACACACACACGGCACAGGCTAGTGTTGGGGAGAAGATGTATGAAGGTTTGAGAAGCATGAGCTGTAAGTACCCCCATCCCTGGGGTCCCATTTACCTCAGCTTCCACCTCATCGTAGTAGCGTCTCTTCATCTCAGGCTCCCAGTCCATAGCGATGTACGGCTGGGCTGAGGGTGCAGAGGTGGCAGTCATGGCTTCTGTTGCTAGGAAATCCCGCCCCTCA
Source organism: Dipodomys merriami (assembly GCF_024711535.1). Taxonomy (NCBI): domain Eukaryota; kingdom Metazoa; phylum Chordata; class Mammalia; order Rodentia; family Heteromyidae; genus Dipodomys; species Dipodomys merriami. The sequence goes on from NW_027204492.1 coordinate 86,111,511, forward strand.
CGCCATTGCCCCAGTTCAACTCCCAAATGACATACTTTGCACTTCTTCCGGGGAGATGGTGCGGTCGCTGGTCCCATTGGAGTTGACTGTTTGCAGGGTGAACAGTTGCTTGCGGCGGCGCCTTGGGGGCCACTGAGATGTGTGAAGGCGGTTGTCCAAGAGAAATGGGCATCTTCTGTTAACACCAGAACTGGGTCCAGGCTGCTCAGGTTCAGAGTCTTGGAGGTCGCCCCTGGTGGAAGGTCCGGGGATCTCCTCTTTCCCTTCTTCATCACTGCTGGCTTCATTTTCCTCCTCTTCCTCCTCCTCATTGTCATCTCCTGGAATAAGGAAGTCCATGGGACTGAGCTGCATGCAATGCACACCCCAACAAACCCAGTGTGGGGTTCACCTGCCCCCAACTGCCACCCACAGACCCTCATTCCCACATAGGCCATGGAACACACGTTCAAATCACTATTATTATTATTATTATTATTATTATTACTCGTGTGCCAGTCAAGGGGGTTTGAACTCAGGTACTGGGCACTGTCCTTGAGTTTTTGTGTTCAAGGCTAGTGCTCTACCACTGGAGCCACAGCTCCACTTTCAGCTTTTTTCAGTAGTTAATTGGAGACAAGTGTCTTATAGACTTTTCTGCCAGGGATGGCTTTGAACCATGATCCTCAGCCTTCTGAATAGATTTACAAGAATGAGTCACCAGTATCTGGCCAAGATCCTGATTCTTTTTGACCCTGTCTCCCTCCTTTCCCTCACCTTTCTCATCTCCATCATCCTCCTCATCTGAGGTGGGCTTGGTCACGTACCGCCTGCAACAGAAAAAACAGGAGACTCACAAGGCTAGGTAGGGCACAAGGACAATGGCAGCAGAACCCAGGATTTTGCTTTGGTGTTGATGGAGAGCAAGTCCACAGTGAACCTGCACATAAAGAGTTCCTAATTCGGCGGGTAGAAAGGTATGAGGTAGGGATGTAAATACACAGAGAGGCTATAGATGCCATGCCAGCAGTAGCCCAAGAACACAGGCGCTCCTGTGCCAGTCAGGAGTGTGGATTTAATCTAACAAACCACTGCAGACACACACCCAGCTGTGAATACCTCTTAAGGATGCCTCTGAGTGGTGGACTTTGGAGTCAAATGTATAATACACAGAAAGGACTCTGGATATTAGTTACAGTGCAACTAAATAATTTTTATATAATTTTGTAAATTTTAGTTACAATCTGCTAGCAAAAGCACACCCAGACCCTTTGAGAAGGAGACAAACACAAGGTGAGGTTGTCCCTACTTTCTGCCTTATTCACCTCTGTATCCCTAATTCCTAAGAACAGAAGTCTTTTGATAGCTGATGGGGAAGTTCCAAATAGCAGCTGAATCCCCAGGTCTTCATTCAGACCCCCACCTCTCTTGACCCTGGGAAGGAGACACTTACGAAAGCCGGTACATCAGGATGTTATACAGGCCCTCCCAAGAGAACCGGTCCCGGGGCACTGAAACCAGCAGAGGATGCCCAAAAAGTATCAGACCATAGTAGGAATTGTTGTAGTCCCGGGCTTGTGTGCGCTCCCGCAGGTAGACAGGAACTACAATATCATCTCTTGAACCCTCAATGGGCTCAATCCGGCCTGTCACCTCATATCTGTGGGGATGGATATCAGGTTACACATAATTATGCTATCCCAAGAAAGCCTCCCTGACTCTACCCCCAAGCATTCCATTTACTGTTATAGTTTTTGTTTTTCTTTTTGCTGGTCCTAGGGCTTGAACTTGTTCTGGGAGCTGTCCCTGAGCTTCTTTTTGCTCAAGGCTAGCACTCTACTACTTGAGCCACAGCTCTACTTCTGGCTTTTTCTGTGATGAACTGAAGAGGAGAGTCTCAAGGACTTTCCTGCTCAGGCTGGCTTTGAACTGTGATCCTCTGATCTCAGCCTCCTTAGTAGCTAGGATTACAGGTGTGAGACACTGGCATCTGGCTGTAAACCTCTTTTTAAAGGAGTCTGAGAAACTGATAAATGTATTGTACTTTACAAACTATTATGTAACTGACAGTACTTTGTTTATGTGCTGTTTTAGAAGTATTTTAATCATACTAGAGGGCTGAAAGTGTTAATTTTTTTAGTGACAGAGTAGCTTAAAAACCCTTTTGTAAAACTTTGCTTGGTTTACAAAGAAAATTTCTATACAAAGCCCTTAGTTATTTTTTTTTGTTGGTTGGTTATGGGGCTTGAACTCTGGGCCTGGGCATTGTCCCTGAGCTTTTAAGGGAAGGCTAGTGCTTTATCACTTGAGCCACATTGCCACTTCCAGTTTTCTGGTGGTTATTTGGATATAAGAGTCTCATGGACTTTCCTGCTGGGGCTGGCTTTGCATCACGATCCTGAGATCTCAGCCTTCTGAGTAGCTAGGATTACAGGTGTGAGCCACCAGTGTCCAGCAATCTGTTTAAGGTTTTTTTTTTTTTTTTTTTTTTTTTAGGGAGGGGTCCGGTCGTGGGGCCTGAACTCTGGGCCTGGGTGCTGTCCCTCAGCTCTTCAGCTCAAGGCTAGCGCTCAGCCACAGCGCCACTTCCAGCTTTTTTCTTTTTTATGTGGTGCTAAGGAATCAAACCCAGGGCCTCAGGCATGCAAGGCAAGCGCTCTACCAGTGAGCCACCTCACTGGTTTTTGTTTAAGGTTTTTGTTTTTGTTTTTGTTTTTTGTCGGTTGTGGGTCTTGAACTCGGGGCCTGGATGCTGTCCCTGAGCTCTTCAGTTTCAGGTGAGTGCTCTACCACTTGAGCCACTTCCTCTATTTAGTTTTAAGTTGCCTAAAGATTAAAAAAAATTCTGTGACTGGGGCTATAGCTCATTTACCTAGCACACATGATACACTGGCTTCAATCCACAGCTTAGCTAAAAAAAAAAAAAAAAAAAAAAAGTAAAAAATGGAAGTGAAACTGGGAGCCAGTGGCTCATATCTGTAATCCTAGCTACTCAGGAGACTCAGATCTGAGTATTGTTCTTCAAAGCCAGTCCAGGCAGGAAAGTCCTTGAGACTCTTATTTCCAATTAACCACCAAAAAGCCAGGAGTAGAACTGTGGCTCAACTGGTCGAATGCTAGCTTTGAGCAAAAAAGCTCTGGTACAGTGCCCAGACTCTGAGATCAAGCCCCAAGACTAACATCAATAAAAATTAGAAATTGAAAAAAAAAAAAAAAAAAAAGAATGGCTAGGCACTGGTGGCTCAAGACTATAATCCTAATGACTCAGAAGGCTGCTGAAGATGGTAGTATGAAGCCTGGTCAGAATAATCTGTGAGACTCCATCTCCAATAAATCAGCAAAAGACAGGGTTAGAGGGCTGGCTCAAGTGGTAAGGCACCAGCCAGGGACAAAAAAAAGCCTAGGGAGAGCTCAAGGCCCTGAGTTCAACCTCAACACTGGCATAAAAATAAACAAATATACTGCAGTGTGGCTCAGTGGTAAATCGCTTGCCTACCATGTTTCTGAGACTCTGTGGTCCATCCATAAGAATGCCCCCCCAAAAAACAGAGCAGGTTATAATGCAACCATTCTTCCCACTTGATCTCTTCACTCACACAAAGATATCATCACGGTCCAGGATGCTGCTCAGAGGATCTTCCAGCTGGTAGAGCTTATAGAAACGGTGACTGAAGACATCGGTCACTATCATCTGGGAATGGGATTGGGGGGGTCAGTCTTAAAGATCTCCCTAGGGCATTGTGCCCCCTTGATTCTGAATCCCACCCCTCAGCCTGCATCTGCAGTGTCTCACCTTATCTGGAGCAATACCAGTGTGTTTAGACAAAGCCACACAGAGATCGGAGATATTGCCTTTCTTGGGGACCACAACCCGGTGCTAAGGGAGAAATAGTGTCCACAACAGATCAGAAGGACTTGTGGTGTTAATACATGAAACTCTTGACATGTGTAAAATAATCAAAGCTGACTTCATGTCCCCTATTGTGTTCCCAGCCCTCCCACCTGCTCTGGCTTGCGGCGAGGATCCATGGGGATGAAGAAGACCTCCAAGACCCTCTTATGGCACACAGGCAATGGTACGCTGAGGTAGCAGAAGGGGTCGAAGGTCACAGACACATTGCCACAATCAGGACACACCAGCGTGGACTTGAAGAGGCCATGGAAAGTGTCCACAATCACAGAATCGTTCCGCCGTTTGTGGTTCTGCCAGGCCTCCTGAGCTACCTCCTGTTGATAGCATGGACAAGTAAGTGGAGGGCTTACCCATGGCATGGGGAAACCATGATTTGGGGATATTCATATGGGATAAGCACAGTGTTCAAAGCCAGCTACGGAATGGCAGCTCAAGCTATCTGTAACCCATACTCACTGTCAGAACTGGGGTTTACGTGGGACAGGTGTGTAGTTAGAGTTAACTTTTGAGTTGGATATGAGGACAGACTGGTGCTAGAGCTATGGCTAGAACTGAGGTTGGAAGCTGGATGCCGGTGCCTCACGCCTGTAATCCTAGCTACTCAGGAAGCTGAGACCTGAGGATCATTGTTTGAAGCCAAACCAGGCAGGAAAGTCCTTGAGACTATTATCTCCAATTTACCAGCAAAAAGCCAGAAGTGGAACTGTGGTTCAAGTGGTAGAATGCTAGCCTTGAGCAAAAATAGCTCAGGGACAGTGCACAGACCCTGAGTTCAAGCCCCAGGACTGGCACACACACAAAAAAGAAAACACAAACAAAATTTAAAAATTTATTATAACTTATCCTTTTAAAATCAGTATCCAAAAAAAGTACAAAAGGGAGCCGGGTACTGGGGGCTCACGCCTGTAATCCTAGCTACTCAAGGGGCTGAGATCTAAGGATCGTGGCATAAAGCCAGCCTGGGCAGGAAAGGCATGAAACTCTTATCTCCAAGAAAACACCAGAAAACTGGAAGTGGCACTGTGGCTCAAGTGGTAGAGTGCTAGCCTTGAGCTGAACTGCTGAGGGACAGTGCTCAGGCCCAGAGTTCAGGCCCCACAACTGACAAAAAAAGTACAAAAGTACTGGCTGGTGTGTGTGTGTTTGCGCGTGTGTGCGCGCACGTGTGTGTGTGTGTGTGTGTGTGTGTGTGTGTGTGTATGTATGTATATACTTGTACTGAAACTTGAACTCAGCTCCTGCTTGACTTTTTTGCTCAACACTGGCACTCTACCACTTGAACCGCAGCTCTACTTCTGGCTTTGTTTTGGCTATCTTGGGGCTTGAACTCTGGGCCTGAACTCAGGTAATGTTCCTGAGCTCCCAAAGCTAGCACTCTACCACTTGAGCCACAGCACCATTTAGGCTTTTTCTGTGCCTAATTTGAGATAAGAGTTTCATAGACTTTCCTGCCTAGGCTGGCTTTGAACCACAATCCTCAGATCTCAGCCTCCTGAGCAGTTAAGATTACAGGCATGAGCCACCAGTTAGTTGTAAGAGTTTCTTAAATTTGTCTGCTCAGGCTCACTTTGAGCCTTGATTCTGAATAGCTAGGAATTATACATGTAAGCCATCAGTGCTTGGCCTGGTTGGTGTTTTTTGTTTGTTTATGTTTTTTGTTGGGGTCCGGTCGTGGGGCCTGAACTATGGGCCTAAGCGCTGTCCCTCAGCTCTTCATCTCAAGGCTAGCGCTCTACCACTTGAGCTACAGCGCCACTTCCGGCTTTTTGCTTATGTGGTGCTGAGGAATCGAACCTAGGGCCTTATGCATGCAAGGCAAATGCTCTACCACTGAGCTACCTTCCCAGCCCCTGGTTGGTGTTTAAAACAACTATATTTAAGCAAAACAGATATAGCCATGGGGAGGAAGGATGCCAAATATGAGAAGAGAGCATTTCCTTTGGCCTTGCTGGTTGTAGCTACTACTTTTCATAGGACTATTCCTCTCTCTGTATTGTAAAATAAATAATGGCATGCAGCTGCATATAGTGGTATAAGCAGGTAATCCCAGGGTTTAGGAAACTAAGACCAGTCTGGACTACATAGTGAGATCGTATCTCCAAAAACAAACCAAAGCGTAAGAAAAAAGCAATAAGGTCTCCAGGAGTTAAAAAAAAAAAATAAACTGAGGTTGGAACTGAGGTCATATAGCAGGGGAGCTTTGCAAATGGCAGTATATCTAGCAGCCCAGGTAGGCTAGGGACTCCCTGGGGGTAGCAGGCTTAGTGTCTTTCATGGGTCTCTCAAGGTGGAGGACTTGATTCAGGAGCAGCCTACCTGATCTGGCCGCCCATTGGCCTCACACAGTTCCACATATTCCTTCTTCTTGACCCGATTGAGGTCCTCATGAAGCCCATCCAAGAGGAATGACAGCAGCTCCTGTGAGTCATGCTGCTGGTAGCCCAGAAACTGAGTTGCAAAATGGCCAACCTTATTCTGAGAAGATGAGCAAGGCTGTCAGAGGGAGTGAGAGTTCAGAGAGATAAGTGAAGTGGGGGATGGGGTGTATGGGGCTGAGTCACACCTTGAACACATTAGGCACAATAGAGCGGTGGTACCCAGACCATGCCTGCTTCACCAGGTCTGCATAGGCCTCAGCAAGTTCACCTTTCATGCCCAGCGGGTTGCGGAAGTTGAGCTCATCCAGGTAGCGGTTGTTGAGGAAGTACTCAGTGAGCTGGGGCACATTGCTGAGGCACTGTAGGGGCGGGCATGGTGAGAAAAAGGCAGAAGAAAGGAGAGAAGTGGTCCAAGTAAGGATGTAGAAAAGGAAGTCAAGCGAGGAGGAAAAGACAGGGTGGTGGAGTGAGGGGTGGGGAGTGAAGGGTTGGGGATAAGACAGGAGCTGAATAGTTAAGGAAAGATGTTAATACCTCTAAGAAGGAAGAGCATGGTGACAAGGCGAGAAGGGAAAGCAGGGAGCAGGTGGAGGAAGAAGGTGTTGATAACTCCAGAAGCAAATGTGAACATGTCAATTCAGACTCATGGGGCCTTGAATTCCAACCTGACCTCTTGTTTTGCAGTTATCTCCCCCACCCCCCATCCCCTAGCTCTATTTCTAACCCCCAGCTCTTGAAGCCCACCCCATGGCTGTGCCAGACATAGCTCTAGTGGCCCAACCTGCAGGGCCGAGTTCATGAAGCACGTGTTGCCCAGATTGGTAAGGCCACAGATGCCCGGCTGGCCCTGGAAGTCTTCATCTTCTTCCGCCATGTTCTTCCTGAGGTTGGATGAGAAACCCTATCAGCTGAAGGCCTACTACACACAGGTGCACAGTACTTGTAGGTTCAGTCTGCCTGCTGTGGGATGCCCCCACTCTGCACCAGACACCCCAATGGCTCACATGCCATGCAGCTGTGTGCTGGGCCAAGTGCCATCTTTGTTTCGGGTCTCCATGATGACCAACTGGGTTGCAGGAAGAGAAAGCAGAAGGCAAAGCATTAATGGAATGCTTACTGGGTTTCCAGACCTCCCTCAATCTAAGTGCTACCAGGTGAGTCCATCTAGCAGGCTACTTGCACCAAAAAGTCTTTCACACTCTTACCTGCCCAGTCTCGATGGCAGCATCAAGCAGTGTGATCTGTGTGTTGCACAAACGATCCAAAGAGCCCTCTGAGTTCTTGATCCAAAGGCGTGTGTCTTCCTGAGGCTCCACCAGAAAATGCTCCCGGGCAGTACTCAAGACTACATCTGTGACAGGTGAACTAAAATCAGTATCTCCCAAGATGCAGAATGACAGAGCCATCCTCACAGACCTCTCATACTCTTGTCAAAATGCCTAACCCAGCTGGGTGCCAGCCTCAGCAAAAAAAAAAAAAAAAAAGTCTGTGAGACTTTTTTTTGTCAGTTGTGGGTCTTGAACTCTGGGCCTGCGTCCTGTCCCTGAGCTCTTCAGCTCTACCACTTGAGCCACAGTGCCACCACTTCTGGTTTTCTGGTGGTTAATTGGAGATAAGAGTCTCATGGATGTTCCTGACGGGGCTGGGTTTGAACCATGATCCTCGGATCTCAGCCTCCTGAGTAGCCAGGATTACAGGTATGAGTCACCTGTACCCAGCTGTCTGTGACTCTTATCTCCAATTAACTACCAAACCCTGAAAGTGAAGCTGTGTCTCAAAGTGGTAGAGTACTAGTCTTGAGCAAAAGAGCTCAAGAGCTCAGGGACTGCACCCAGGCCTTGAGTTTAAGCCTCATGACTGACCAAAGGAGAGAGAGAGAGAGAGAGAGAGAGAGAGAGAGAGAGAGAGAGAGAGAGAGAGAGAGAGAGAGAGAGAGAGAAGAGAGAGAGAGAGAGAGAGAGAGAGAGAGAGAGAGAGAGAGAGAGAGAGAGAGAGAGAGAAAGACTAACCCACAATCAGGACTTGAGGACTGACCCTTCTTTTATGCAAGCTAGTGGAATGCAGCTCATATACCCTCAAAACCTTTGGCCAATACCTTCTTGGTTCTTAAGTCTGACTGGTAGTCTTTTTAGGCCCCAGCCTAATCCCAAACATCTTCAAATCATTGGGCTATGACTTGGGAACACAAGTTCATCTCATGGCCCTCACACTCACCGAGAGTATCAGTATGGCTGAATTGAGCAGTAAGAATTGTGTCCATATCAGTGTGCTGGACCAGCAGCAGTTCTACTAGATACACTTCCACCTTCTGGATGTTGGGCAGCTTTATGACCTGTGAGGGCAGAGGGGTATATACACAGAGGCATGTCCACCCTACTCACTTGGACACATATTCTGAGCCTACAAGACCTTCTTCCTCCCTGACCTCCCAGGGACTCTACCCAACCCCAGCACCTTCCTCACCCATGTACCTTGCGCTCAATGGGAGGCTGGCCATCCTCTAGGCCATACCAGCTGACCAGGTAATGCCAAGCAGCTGCTGGGAGCAGCACATAATCCTTGCCTTCCACCAGGCCCTCCTTGAGGCGCCAGTTTATCTGATCTGCAGTGTGGGGGCAGGGGAGGCAGAGAAGAAATCAATGACCTGTGCTTTTGATCATTTGTAGACTAAGGAGATGGGGACTCCAGGGTAAGGCTGATAGAGGGAGGGGGAAGCAGAGGCCTGGTACCTTCAAAGAGCTCAGCATTGTTGATGCAGCCAGGAAAGGTGCTGGCGTCCTGGTCCCCTCCTTGCACGTACACCTCCCACTGTTTATACCAGTGCTGCTTCACAAGGAACCTGGGGCCCAGACATGCAACAAGAGTATCATATGGTTATCTGGGGGATAGGAAGAGGGGTTGTTGTACAGCTTCTCTCTGCTAGCAGACTTCAATGATCAACTCATTGTAATCCAACATGAGGGGTTTCAGCAACATACAAAACAATCAAAACTATTTATTCAGTGAAACTGAGATTTGGATGTTAGATTACCTATCTTCTTAAGATACTGACAAATATGGGATTAGGGATGGAAAATGTAAGCCAGGCTTGAGTTGCAAATATCATTCCAGCATTTGTTTTTTGTTTTTGTTTTTTGCCAATCCTAAGGCTTGAAATCAGGGCCGGGGCACTGTCCCCGAGCCACAGTGCCACTTCTGGCTTTTTCTTTTTATGTGGTACTGAGGAATCGAATCCAGGGCTTCATGCATCCTAGGCAAGCACTCTAACCACTAAGCCCCATTCCCAGTCCCTCATTCCAGCATTTGTGAGATTGAGGCAGGGAGATGACTTGAATTTGAGCTACATAGCAAGATCTCTCATGTGGGTTTGGGGGACTGAAAATGTGCTTGATAATGGCAAACAAAAAGTCCACAGTGGTAGGAAATTAGATTTTATTATAGAAGTAAAGATAATTGATTTATATTAGTCTGTAGGATAATAAATTAGGTGCAAAATTTTTAGCCAATGTTACTTACAGCTAATGTTGTTACCTATTTGTTTTGGCATTACTGGGGATAGAACCAAGGGCTTTGTACATGGTAAACAAGCACATTATAATTGAGCTACATCCTCAGACCTAGCCATTTGTTGTATATACACCAATTTTTAAAAGGCCAGATCAACAGAAACAAAGTTCTTCAGTTAAGAAATGTATTTGAGGGGCTGGGAAGGTGGCTCAGTGGTAGAGTGCTTGCCTTACATACATGAGCCCCTGGGTTCAATTCTGGCAAAAAAAAAAAAAAAAAAAAAAGCCAGAAGTGGTGCTGTAGCTCAAGTGGTAGAGCACCAGCCTTGAGCTGAAGAGCTGAGGGACAGTGGCCCATCCCAGAGTTCAGGCCCCATGACCGAAAAAAAAAATGGATTTGATAAACTGGGCATGGTGGTATTCGTCTGTAATCCCAACACTTGGGAGGCTGAGATAGGAGCACCTTGAGCTCCAGGCCAGCCTGAACTACAGAGCAAAACTCTATCTTAAAAATAAAATGAACTAGATAAGTTTAGAAAGTCTAGATTTTCAGAAACTGAGAAGAATTAAAAATGCTAAAAACAGTTCTAAGGTTTTCCTCCTAAAACTGAATATTGCCATTTTCATCAGTTTTGTGTTTAAGATTTTGGCTGTTGTTTTTAAACTAGAGACAAATAATAAATTTTATTATCTTATTTATATCCAGAAAATCATAGCAATTGTTCTTTGGGGGTTTTCTAACCTTAAAATTGGGATATTTTATATAATTATGAAGTACATTATAATTCAAAACATTTATAATGATTCAATGTGTAATGATTACTTTGGCTTTACATAGATTTTTGTTTGCTTATTTGGTGCCAGTAATGGGGCTTATGCTCAGGTTTTAGGCACTGTTCTTGGCTTTTTTGCTTAAGGCTAGTGCTCTACCACTTGAGTCATAGTTCCACTTCTGGCTTTTTCTTGGTAATAAGAGATCAATTGTCCCACAGACTTTTCTGCCCAGGCTGGCTTTAAACCACAATTCTCAGATCTCAGCGTCCTGAGCAGCTAAAATTAGACATAAGCCATCAGGCTTATGACTTTTTGACACTAGCCAGGCTTGTTGGTACAAAGCTATAATCCCAACTGTCAAGAGAATGAGATAGGAAGACTGAGAATTTGAGACCAGTTTGTGCTACATATTAAGACCCTGTCTCGAGCTGGGAAGGTGGCTCAGTGGTAGAGCGCTTGCCTTGCATGCCTGAGGCCCTGGGTTCGATTCCTCAGCACCACATAAGCAAAAAGAAAAAAGCCGGAAGTGGCGCTGTGGTTCAAGTGGTAGAGCGCTAGCCTTGAGCTGAAGAGCTGAGGGACAGTGCCCAGGCCCAGAGTTCAGGCCCCATGACCGGACCCAAAAAAAAAAAAAAAGACCCTGTCTCAAAAACAAAAAGAAACAACAAACACACACAAACATATTACCAGCCTCAAATAAACACATTTAATATTATTGGATGATTTTCCAGCAATTTAGCCTCACAGATGTGATTGAGGGGCAGGGGATTGCCAGGCATGAACTCAGGACCTCGTATATGGTAAGCATGTGCTCTACTACTGAGCTACACCCCCAGATCCAAAATGTGATTCGTTGACATGCCAACTTTCCCTTGTTCACAAAATGACCAGAAAGACTGGGAGATGGAGGGCTAAAAGCATCCTTAGAATAGTGAGTCACACGAGTGGGCACATGTTCTGTGGAACTGGCCAGTTTGTGTTTCTGGAGCACAAACCCTGCCAGATAACTTATACCAGGGATAGTCTCCTGCCTGGTAGTTCATGCTACAAACCTCCCTCATCCCTCACATACCCTGTCATACAGCTTCATCCCCCATGCCTGGCTTTACTTGCCTCTATATAGTCAGTCTATGAAGCTAGTTTATGGCTAATGGTACCTTCAATGCAAAGAGAGGCGCTGCTCAATCTAAGAGCAGATCTTTACTGAAAACTAACATTAAGATCACCTCGTAGCAAGACTTCCAGGCCTGGATCCAACCTGAAAAAAAAAATCCTTTTGCAGGCACAGAACAATTAAATTAGGTTCAAAATACTTGTCATTTGCAGCTAATGAGGCTTAACTTCCTTTCCCTGGTGCTGGGCATGGAATCCAGAACCTTGTACATGCTAGGCCAGCATTCTGCTTATGAGCTATACCTTTAGCCTCCAACCTGTGTGTGTGCGTGCTGGTACTAGAACTTGAATTCTGGACCTCAAGTTCTCCCTTGGCATTTTTCATTTAAGGCTGGTATTCAAGTACTTGAGTCACATCTCCACTTCTGGCTCTTTGATGGCTAATTGGAGATAAGAGTATCAAAGACTTTTCTGCCTGGGCTGGCTCCAAACTGTGATCCTTAGATCTCAGCCTCTTGAGTAGTTAGCATGATAGGAATGACTCACCAGCACCTGGCTTACCAACCTGAATTTTTATAGGCTTGATAAAGGTCTCAAGGTTCGTACAAAATTTTCACAAAACATTATTATTGTTGTTATTCAATTCAAATACTGGGGCTAGGAATGTGGCTCAGTGGTAGAGCGCTTGCCTTGCATGCCTGAGGCCCTGGGTTTGATTCCTCAGCACCACATAAGCAAAAAGAAAAAAGCCGGAAGTGGCGCTGTGGCTCAAGTGGTAGAGCACTAGCCTTGAGCTGAAGAGCTGAGGGACAGCACCCAGGCCCAGAGTTCAGGCCCCACAACCGGACCCCCCAAAAAATTAAAAAACAAAAATCAATTCAAATACTTTTTTAAAAAACCCAAACCATTGTAACTCAGAAATCAGTACATGTCACAATCTATCAAGGCAGGTGGAAGGCATGGCAAAGGTGTTACCATCTGTTTCAAGAGCACTCTATTCAATTTTGGAAGCATGCTATCTTAAACTTTATCTTTCGATTTTTAACTTTCTCATTCCTTGTTACTCATACATAGTATGTAGCTAGTCACTTGTTTATTAAAATGATATGAAATGCATGCTTATGAAAAGCACTATTATATGAATATCTTCTATCCTCTAGTCTTCTCATGTCTGGAGAAAAGAAAATTGGTTATTTTGGTTAATAATTTACACCAATAGTTATGACTACAGAAAAGTAGAACAAATATGGCTCTAAAGTAAGACATATGATTTTCTATTTGTTAATTAAAATGTTGTTAGTTTATTCAGAAAGTAAATGTAATATAACATAACATTGTCCCACCAAGTTTATTACTGTAAAATATAATTCATATATGCCCCAGTTAAGAACTTCATTTTTGTCTCGGGATTTTTTTCTAGTATTGGGGTTTGAACTCAGGGCTTCCTACTTGCTTGGCAGTGCCCTACTGCTTGACCCATTATCTTCAGCCCTTTTTTGCTCTGGTTATTTTTTAAATAATCTCACTTTTTGCCCAGACCAGCATGGACCATGTTCCTATTTATACCTTCCCACTATAGCTGGGATGACAGACATGTACCATCACGGCTAGTAAGTTTGTTGTTGAGATGGGGGCCTCATTAACTTTTTTGCCTGGGCTGACCTGAAACCTCAATCCTCTCAATCCCAGTCTCCCAAGAATTACAGGTATGAGTTTCCAAGTATCTCTTGCTTTAAAAAATAGTAATAATTTAAATGTATTGCTAAAATAAGCTCCTAGCTAGGTACCCCTGTCTCATGCCTGTGATCCTAGCTACTCAAAAGGCTGAAATCTGGAAAAAGGATTAAGATTAAGCACCAACTATAAACAAGCAGACTAAACAAGTGAGAGGCAAAGTTCAAGCCCTGTGCTAGAAACAAAAATCCTAAGTCATATTTAACACTGTGTATTTTCATAAAATGGACTGTAAATGTTTCCTTTTTTTACAACTTTTATCTTTTTCAGTTTTATTAGCAGACACTAGCCGTACAAGTTGTACATAAGTTGCACAATTTATTATATATTATATATATGTATACAATGTATCCCAACCTCATCCTATTTATCATTCCCTTATCCACTCCACCTTCTTCAAGCAGTTTGAACAAGTTTCATTGTTGCTTTTCAACAAGAAACATCTCTCTTTCCTACTCCCCCCCCCCAGGTCCTGGGGCTTGAATTCAGGGCACAGGCACTCTCCCTGAGCTTCTTTTGCTCAAGGCTAATACTCTAGCATTTAAGCCACAGTGCCACTTCCCGCTTTTTGTTTATGCATGAACCCAAGGCTTCATGCATGCTAGGCAAGGATTCTACCACTAAGCCAGCAAACAAACTCTCAACCATGATTCACTCTTGTTAGCTCAACTCCCTCTGACTGATCCCCACCTCATCTGAGGGTCTAAGTATTCTTGACTTGTCTTTCCTAAATTCAGAACAGTGACAATTAAAAGTTATTTTATGTTTAAGCTAATTTGGGCACAGACCATAAAAATTTGCTCCACCTATAAGTAAAAGACAGTATGAATAGTTCTATTTATCTTTTCTTTACTTTTTTTTAGGTATGAGACCAGGACTAAAACTTGGTACTGGATGCTTTCACTCATTGGCTGGCATTCTATCAATTGGGCCATGACTCCAACCTCTCTATTTATCTTTTATTTTTGTCAGTCATGTGGCTTGAACTCTGGGCCTGGGCACTGTCCCTCAGCTCTTCAGCTCAAGGTGAGTGCTCTACCACTTGAGCCACAGTGCCACTTCCGGTTTTATTGAAGATAAGAGTCTCGAGGACTTTCCTGCCAGGGCTGGCTTCGAACCCTGATTCTCAGATCTCAGCCTCCTTGGTCTCTAGGATTGCAGGCATGAGCTACCTAGCCCCTCTATTTATCTTAAATTCTCCCAATTTCATAAAAGCTTTAATTTCCTAACTTTTCTTTCTTCTTCTTCTTTTTTTTTTTTTTTTGCTGGTCCTGAGGCTTGGAACTCAGAGCCTGGATGCTGTCTCTGAGGTTCTTTTGTTCAAGGTTAGTGCTTCTACCACTTGAGCCACAGCTCCACTTCCAGCTTTTTTTTTCATGGTTGGAGATAAGAGTCTCATAGACTTTCCTGCCAGGGATGGCATCAAACCAAGATCCTTAGCTCTCAGCCTCTCGAACAGCTAGGATTATAAGCAGGAGCCACAGGGCCAGGTCCAACTCACTTTTTTTAAAATACTGTTTTAAAATAATATATCAGAAAAGGATTATGTTCTCAGGTTAATTAGTCAACCACAGAGAATTAAGATTTGCTACTCTCAACATTTCCTGGCTGAACCTCCAATGAAATTGTGGGCTTCCCTTTACACATCATCATCAGGTTGTTGCTTTATTCTGAACTCAGCCACCCTCCTTCCTTTACCTGAACAATGAGAGTCATGCGATTTTTACCTGTTAGGAAGGTGTCCACATCCTGCACAGACCTGCCCTGATTTCATTGTTTGCACACAGTTCATTGTTAAAAAGAAAGGTCTACATTTACCCTTAAGATATAAACTTCTCTCAGAAATCAAATAAATTGATGACCAAATTAATTAGTTGCACATGTTTAGATCTGCCAGCTGGTAAGACAAGAAATGCAAATATTAATACTGAAACAAGAGTTAGTTCATGACATCAAAATACTTTATGAAAATGTCATTCCTGACCAATGCAGCAAACCCACCTAAAATGGAGTAAAAACCTCCAGTTGCTTTGCTCTTACCTAGATAAGCATAAAAAGATGGCGATCAGCAAAAATGCTTTATGGAAATACCCATAGCAGAGACAAACCGGTTTCAATACTGAATCAACAGTGGTGTGGTAATTTTTTTAATGAAGTGAAATTCATATAACATAAAATTAACCCATTTTAAAGTGAACAATTCAGTGGTATTCATTACATTCACAAAGCTGTTGCAACCACCACCTCTACCTGGTTCCAAAACATTTTCATCACGCCAAAAGGAAACCCAGTACTGGTAGGTTTTCAGAGAGGTATTGACAAAGATGGCAGAATTTCATGTGCTATCTACCAATGATAACAATCATGAAGGAGTATAAAGATAGGAAGGGGTAAGGATGAAAACCTGGAAGCCCTTTTGAACATGTCCAAATGGGCTATAAAATTCTGGTTACTGCTTATTTTTACTATAGATTTAGGTTTTTTTCTTCCTGGCTGGACAGCTATGAAGTAATGATAGAAAAACACATTGGTTTTCTATTCCATATTTGGAGAATCTCAACTTGTCTCCCCAGTAACAAGGATACACATTTTACTGGTATTGTTATTAAAGAACTCTGAAATGTGGGCAAAGCTCTCTGGAAATGGCCAGAAGAGCCAATATGGTTGGTCTAAATGGAGAGAGGGAAGAGGTGTGTAATGAGGAAGATTCCAGAAGAAATCAGAGTGGAAGCAGAGAACCAGCTTCATAAAGCTCTGCAGGTCATTGGAAAGATTGCAGCATTTACACTGTGCACCATGGGAAGCTGGTGTGATATTTTTGGGAGAACAGATGGACAATGTATATGTTTTAAAAAGAAATACTGCTTAAATAAAGAGAAAATGGGACTTTGACAACTGAGAGAAACCTGCCAGATACAATGGTAAATGAGTGATCAAAGTTCACATCACAAACAAGATCATTTGGATACCATGTACCACCTGATACTATAAGAAGGGCTCACAGTATGCATCCAGTATTTCATCTATGAAGTATGGTTTCATATATATACTTCATATATGTAAAGGGAAAGCGTAGACATTAAATACTATTTAGGGATGCATACCGTGGTGGTAAAACATTGAATGTTAATTCAAAATTTAGGATGCATTTCTCTAGGAGCAGGGATGGGAATGTCTATCTGGGAGGGACACTGAAGGATTTCTTTTTTTTTTTTTTTTTGGGTCCGGTCGTGGGGCCTGAACTCTGGGCCTGGTCATTGTCCCTCAGCTCTTCAGCTCAAGGCTAGCACTCTACCACTTGAGCCACAGTGCCACTTCCGGCTTTTTTCTTTTTGCTTATGTAGTGCTGAGGAATCGAACCCAGGGCCTCAGGCATGCAAGGCAAGCGCTCTACCACTGAGCCACCTTCCCAGCCCCACTGAAGGATTTCTTAAGGTAAAGTTCTGAATTTTAACCTGGGTGAAGTCACACATTTTTATTTTGTCACTTGATTTTTTTTTTTGCTTGAAATAAACTCATAAAAATGGCAAAAATAATACAACAATTTCCCCATATGCCCTTCATTCAGATTCCCCAAATCTAACATTTTATCCATTTGCTCGACCGTTATTTCTTCATATGCATCTTTTTGGTATTTTTATTTATTTTTAAATTCACAAAATTTTGTGCATTTGTGGTATACAGCATGTTTTACATGTATACATTATTAAATGACTAAGCTAATTAACATCCATTGCATCACATCTCTAATTTGTAAAGTACATGTAAAATCTACTTTTAGCAATTTCCAAGTATACAATAGATTGTCATTAACTATAATCATCATCTTGTACAATGGGTCTCCTAAATTTGATCTTGTCTAACCCAAAGTTTACATCTTTTGATCAATATCTCCCCAATTCATGCATTTTAACAGATGCTAATTTTTTAACCATTTAAGAATAGGTTGCTTACATGATGATTCCTTATCCCTAAAATTTCAGTATTTCCCCAAGCCAAGAATATTCTTTTACCACCACAACACAATGATCATAATCAAGGAATTATCAGTAATAATATTTTATCTATTGGCTTTAGTGAAATTTCACCGATTTTTTTCCCATGGAATTTTACAATGAAAAAAATGAGAAAACCCCTGATTTTTAAAATAATTTATTCTTTTCCTGTTCCAGGATCCAATCGAGGATCACATGTTGCATTTAGTTATCAAACTTGTTAAACTGCTTTAATTCATTACAGGAATTATTTGGAATAGTTCTTCGGCCTTTGTCTTTCACGACCTTGACAGTTTTGAAGAGCACACAGATCACTTACTTAAATATGATGTCCGTCAATTTGGGCTGTGTAAAATTGACACAAATCTTAAATGTTTCACAATTCAAAAATCAAGACGCAAATTGACGAGAAATAAAATGAACCCGGAAGCAGTAAATTTCAAGAAGCAATGGTTAGCAAAGAAATCAGTAAAATAAGACGATTTATCAAGAAGCGGGTTGTATTTTTAAAGTAACGATTTTCTCCTGAAAATAAAAGTGCCAAAACGTAAGAAAAAAAATTAAATCAGAGGTCCCTCCTGTGCTATTCTCCTGCACTTTTTCCCAATCTACAAAGAGGGCCTCCAACAGAATTTTTTTAATGAAAAAACCAAAGAAAGAAAGGAAGGAAGTAGGGAGGGAGGGAAAGGAAGGGAAGAAAGAAAGAAAGAGAGAGAGAGAGAGAGAGAGAGAGAGAAAGAAAGAAAGAAAGAAAGAAAGAAAGAAAGAAAGAAAGAAAGAAAGAAAGAAAGAAAGAAAGAAAGAAAGAAAAGAAAAGAAACAACCGCATCACACATTTCCTTCACTTGAGGCGCCATTTTCTGCCTTAGGCACCACCTCCCCAGCACTTTCTTCCCTCCGCTGCATACCACGCCCCTCCACTGTGCCAGTCTGAGCCTCGTTCCCAGGCCCCAGCCGCCAGTAAGTCCCAGCTCCCTCTCCTCACCCACAACTATGGGCAAAGAGGCTTCTCTTCGGAGGATATCAGAAGGCTAGCAATGCTTGCAGGCCACTCCTAGTAATCGACGCTAATTTCCTAATTACAGACCAGGCCACACTCTCCCCCTCCCCCCAAACCCGCCCCGAGCCTTACAGGGCAGAGCCTGCCTTCCTTCCCAGGCTTCACGTTCCAAGACGCGGCCCCGCCTCCCTCACAACGAACCCCATTTTGTTCTAGGGCGTAAGACTGCACCAACACAGGCCCCGCCTCTTTCCCAGACGTTGCGATTCATTCACAAGCACTTGCCCGCTCTTCTCGCCCAGGAACCCACCTGCCCCTCCCTCGCCCCTCCCCCGCCCCCGCAGCGCTTCTTCCACAGACGTGGGCTTCTAAGTCCCCGGCGTTTGCTAATGCCCCCACCGTCCCCTCAGCCAAGGTTTCGCTGAAGCCCAGCCTCACCAGCTTTCGCCGGCTTGTAGTGGACGCTCTCGTCCACTCTCGGCATTCTCGATTTGGTGCCACTGGTCGTCCAGGCCAAGCTTTGCCTCGCGTTGTAGCTCTCTGTCCTCAGCGGCCGCCGCGACGGCAGCTGCAGCAGGCTCCGCTGCGACCGCCGCCATCGCCGTCCGTCGTCCTCTAACTGCCAACGCAACTGAAGATGGGAAGAGGACCCTCAACTGCTACTTCCGGATTCTGTCCCGGAAACGGAAACAGAGCCCCCCAAATGGCTAGGGGGCTACTGCCATCTTGGAAAAGGGCCCCATCTGACGTGTCAAGGAACTAGGAGGGTGTCACTAGGTGGGCTGTGATCTCTGCGAGCAACAGACAGGGTAAAAACCTCCACTGGGAAACTAAGAAACACAATAGTGCCTGTGGGATACTAACGCCATGTTCAGTTAGGGCAGAAGTTTGTGTGGAAGGCATAGGCTGAGGTTTTTCTAAGTGATTGAGGACATGTTGGATAGTGCTGTCTTCCTGCTTGGTGTTTTGCTGAAGACTGTGGATCCTTACCCCAGGAGTTTTTATTAGTCTGACTAGAGTGTCCTCCTTTCATTGCACAACCCTTCTCATCCAACCCTAGTATAAAAGGGGTTTCCACTTCCAGATCCTCCTAGGCTTGCAGGCCATTGTTTACCTTCATGGTCTAGATTCATTTCTTAGACAAAATGTGATCAAGGAAAATCACCCCCAAAGCCTGTTTGGTGGAGTCACAGCAGTTAACTTGTAGTCTGAACTTAAATAATAGCTTCAGGCACTATCCTTACCACTCTGAGCAAATTGTGGGGGAAGCAGAGGGCTAGAAATGCTAACCCAGTTGTCCCCAAGCTGGTACATGCTGGAGCTCTGTGCTTCCAACTCAGCAAATCTTGTTCCAAAGTTGTGACCTCACATGCCACACAGGAGATTCTCAAACTAGTTCCAGGGTGTCCATCCTGGGATTCATAGTTGTTTTTCACTTTCATTCTTTTATGTGTGTGTGGTGGAATTATCCAGAGGCTACTTTCACAAGAAAATGCTTGGGGGGGTGTGCTCAGCTCCATAAAAATGTAAAGAGATTCTGAAACCAAAGTTTGAGAATCAGTGCACCAGGACAGGCTTTCAAAACTTCAACACTTATCATTTCACTGTGAGGAACACTGCAGGCCATTCTACAGCATCTTTGCTTCTATTATTAGACACGTGTGGCCCACCCCACAGAACAACCAAATATTACCAAATATCCCCTGGGGTATGTTGTCTCCAGTTGAGAACCACCCTACTAGACTGTTACCCTTTACTCTGCTATGGCTCCCAGCCCTACCAGTTGGTATTGACTAAATTTCTCTGGCTCCCTCTATTTAGCTGCCTATTCCACAAACTTCCTAGGACAGATTCATCATGATTTGGGGGCTATTTCAGTGACTTCCTTTACTATTATTATCACACAGTTCCTAGAGGCAACAAACCTTGCCTTTCCACACCCCCAGGCCTACGTGAATATAGATCTGTCCATAGTGTAATTTCAACCCTCCTCTTCACATGACCTCTTCACTTACCTATTTTCAGTTAATATCTGGGTGGCAAGGTCACCAGTATGCCTTTTTGTGTGAATGTGACAGTCCTGGGGCTTGAACTCAGGACCTGGTCACTGTTGCTCAGGTTGTTTTGTTGGTTGTGGGGCCTGAACTCTGGGCCTGGGCGCTGTCCCTCAGCTCTTCAGCTCAAGGCTAGCACTCTACCATTTGAGCCACAGTGCCACTTCTGGCTTTTTTCCCCCTGCTTATGTGGTGCTGAGGAATCCAACCCAGGGCCTCATGCATGCAAGGCAAGCACTCTACCACTGAGCCACCTTCCCAGACCCACTCAGGATTTTTTTTTGCTCAAGGCTAGTGCTCTACCATTTTAGCCACAGCTCCCCTCCTGCCTTTTTGATAGTTAATTGAAGATAGCCTCATGGACTTTCTTGCCAGGCTGGCTTCAAACCTTAATCCTCAGATCTCAACCTCCTCCTGCCTCCTGAGTATATTTTTACTGATCTCATCCCTCAACCCAGACCTGGTACAAATGACTGCAATTTGGTTGTGTAAACTGAGGGAGAAAATGGAGTACCCTTCTGCTTGCAGGTTCCCCCCTTCCCACCGACCCCTCATCCAAATGTGACATTTGAATTGAATCTGGCACATGGCAGATACTGGTGAATCAACCTCCCTTCTTTCTTGCTTCTGCACTGTCGCTCCCTATTTTGCTTCCCCTCCTCAGCCCTTGTCTTGGTTTCTTCACTACTGAGAGACCAACCTCTGCCCATATCAACTCCTATAGTACCTGAGTGAATTCCAGTCCTTCTAAGTAGACTTAGAGGATGGGCTATTTTGTGCCTTTGCAGCATCAATTTCCTAGCCTCTTTTACTGCTAGGGGTGATCATGTCATCTGAGTAACCCAGGGATGACATAGGAAGTCTACTGAGGTTTGTTATAGTTCTAGGCCTGTAAAAGAGAACAGAAAGGGAGTGCCCTGCTTTCCCAGCTTGCTTTCCTATATCTGGGACATGATGGCCATCTTGGCACCATGAGACTACAAGCTGATATTGATCAAAGTGCTTACAAGGACACAGCAGATTAGAGGCTCACAGCCCATCACTGCTAGGCCTTAGTAAATAGATATTTAATTAAGACATTCTATTACTTGCATTTTCCTGGCCCTGCCCTTTCCACCTCTCCTGCCTATTCCTGGCTTTGCCCAAGATGATATGGGGCTAGAATTTGTGAGTGAAGGCATAAAAGCCTTTACTTTGCTCATACCTGAGTACTAGTTGATTTTTGGGCTCTCACAAACCATTGGATCCTTCCCAGGTATATCTCATCCATACCCATAATTTCCATTACTTCTTGGACACCAATAATCCAAACTTTCAGTTCTATCTATGGCCCCACTCCTGGACTTGATGTATTAAGTGCAGGGCAATGGTAGCTCATACTTGTAATCCTAATCAGCAGGCTAGATGAGATCACAGTTCAAAGCCAATGTGGGCAGAAAATCCTGAGACTAAATCAACTAACCCAGCAAAATGCTGGGCATGGCTCAAGTGACAGAGCATCAGCTAAGAATGAAAAAGCTAAGCACAAGCATGAGGTCTCCAGTTCAAGCCTTGGTACCAGTCCAGGAGGAAGATTATTCCTTCACCTACTTAGTAACCCAAAATTGAGTCTCCTCATTCCCTCCCCAGCTGGTCCTCTTCATAATGCCTAGGTAAGGTGTGTAGTGGTCATATTAGGCCTCTCTGCCTCACTCCTCACCTTGCTTCTATCAGGCCTTTCAATGTCACTCTCCACCTTGTCAGGCTTCCTCATATTGCTGGATAAACCTAGTTCCTCTCTCTGCTTGAGTTTCAACCTGTCAGCACTATTCAGCCTGCTCTACTGCCTTGAACTTGATGCTCTACCATCCCCTGTGCAAACCTGTCAGGGATCCTTTTCAGAGATCTGCCATCTCTCCAGTCTACTCTCAAATGCCCTTCTAGACAATGTGGATCAGGTATGAATTTACAAAGGTAAGTAATCATCCCAGCTCGAGCTCCCTTGCTTTCATAGGGATTTGCAATCAGACTTTTCTCTTTAGACTTTTTAATATTTCATACAGCGATTATGGTGCATTCAGGAACCCAACCCTCCAAACCCCACCAGGAGGGCTCCCTCCCCTGCCCTCCCACCCCATTTAAGGGCCCCAGGGCTTAGGGTGAATGAAGGGGAGGTAACCACCCATCCAGGGACTGACCCTGGAGACTGACCCTGCCCTGCCTCACCCTCCTAGGGGTTAGGGGGCAACACCTGGGCACAACCCCCATGTGCCCCTGTCCCTGCTTGTGCACATGTACACACTATGGCTGCTCGCTGAGTTGGTCAGTTCCTTGGCAGGGCCCTTACTCAACAGCACCGAGTGGGATAGGGCAGAAGGGCTGGGCTGGGGAGACCCTGAGAAGGAGGCCCCGGCTACAGAACTACAGGAGGGAGAGCAGGGCTCCCCCGACCTTGTCCGGCTCCCAGTTTCCAGTAGTTCCCAGATGACCCTGCAGCTGGGGATGGCAGGCAGGGGGAAGAAGGCGAGTAGCCGAGGCATGCTTTCCAACAGCCGATCCCAGGGTTTGGTGATGGTCAGGGTTCTGAAGAGGGGCTGTGTCCCTGCCTCTGAAAGGCTGGGAGTGGGGCTTCATTGCACAAAATACTGTGGGAGGGCCACACGCAGGGGGTGGGGCCCAGCCACTCTGTATACAGAGATATTGCGTTTAAAAAAATGAGAACCTCATTTAAAATGATTTAAAAAAACAATAAATGAAACAAACAAAAAAGGCCCACAACAACATGAGGCAGTGGGGCAGGCAGGAAAGCAGGCAGAAGATGCCTCAGACCCAAGGCATCATCACCTTTCTCATCTGCGTTGACAGCCCCAGCCTGGGCCAGCTCCAGACCCTTGGCTGGCCATGGGGTAGTGGTCCTGGGAAGGGGAGTGGATATGACGAGGAGGGTTAGGCCTGGCCTCAGTGTGGGAGGCTGGCACGGCCATGCTGTCCGCCGGCAACTACCAAGACAAAAAGACAGACCAAGCAAAGGATTGATGATGAGAGCTTTGTTAGCACCCAGCAGATAGGCCAATGGGTGGGTTGACAGGCCAAATGATTGGGTGTTTGGGCAGTTGGCTGGGGACAAGTGGGCAGGAGAGCATGGCTCAGGCAGGTAGGCAGGCAGAAAGCAGGGAGGATGCAGTTGGGGGCTGCCCTGTGAGGGGTGTGGCATCCCTCCAGCCGCTGCCTGCTAGGACCTCGGTCTGTGGCTTAGAACTTGGCTTAGAACTCGGTGTCCACCACACGGAAAGCTGGCCTGCCTGCAGGGGAAAGCAGAGCGGATGGCTGTTGGTGGGCAAGCAGATAGGTAGGTAAAGCAGGTAGGTGGGTGGAGGGAGGGAGAAGAGACCACACTTACCCGAGTCAGGCATAGATGAGGACCGAAGGTTGGCCTCCTTTTGTAGCTGGATCTCCTTTAGTGCAAATATGGAAGTAGCTGTGGGTAGAGACATACAAGTGGGGGATCCACAGGCCCATCCAGGACCAGCTTCTATATGGTTCTACTGGGGGAATTAATTAGAAGTTGCCCCTTCTTTGAGAGGCTTGCTTTTCATCCACACAGAAATGCTACAAGGAGGGAAGATGGAATATACACTATTGCATAACACAAAGAAGTTACAAACTTTAT
This sequence comes from Dipodomys merriami, assembly GCF_024711535.1. Taxonomy (NCBI): domain Eukaryota; kingdom Metazoa; phylum Chordata; class Mammalia; order Rodentia; family Heteromyidae; genus Dipodomys; species Dipodomys merriami. The sequence goes on from NW_027204492.1 coordinate 86,135,606, forward strand.
TAAGTGTGATAAAGGCATTGCAATTAGCACTTTTTAAATCCAGGTGATGGGCGGTGTTTGGGGATTTGATTTTAATATCAATCCAAGCTATTCAAGAGGCTGAGATCTGAGGATTGTGGTTCAAAGCCAGCATGGACAGGCAAGTCTGTGAAACTTTTATCTCAACCACAAAAAGTTGGAAGTAGAGCTGTGACTCAAATGGCAGAGTGCTAGCCTTGAGCAAAAAGAGCTCAGGCACAGTGCCCAGGCCCTGAGTTCAAGCCCCAGGACTGGCAAAAAAAAAATAAGAAAACTAGATTGACCAAGAATTAATTTGTTAAGAGTACATGTGGACTCATTATTTTGTCTAATAGTAAATGTACATTAATTTGGAAATGTCTTTGTTAAAACGTTTTGTAAAGCCAAAGATAAAAAAAAAAGAGCCGGGCGCTGGTGGCTCACGCTTGTAATCCTAGCTACTCAGGAGGCTGAGATCTGAGGATCACGGTTCAAAGCCAGCCCGGGCAGGAGAGACCGTGAGACTCCTATCTCCAATAAAACCACCAGAAAACCGGAAGTGGCGCTGTAGCTCAAGTGGTAGAGCGCTCGCCTTGAGCTGAAGAGCTAAGGGACAACGCCCAGGCCCAGAGTTCAAGCCCCACGACCGACAAAAAAAAAAAAAAAAAAAAGAGAGAGAACAAGTTCAAAGCCAGCCTGGGCAGGAAAGTCCGTGAGACTCTTATCTCCAATTAACCACCAGAAAACTGGAAGTGGCGCTTTGGCTCAAGTAGTAGAGAGCTCACCTTGATCTGAAGAGCTCAGAGACAGTGCCTAGGCCCAAAGTTCAAGCCCCATGACTGACCAAAAAATAAAAATAAAAAAGAGACAACAAACATCCATATGATTCCAGAGAAAAAGTGATTTCTGATGTTACAAATCCAAACAATAGGGCTGGGGATATAGCTTAGTGGTAAAACACCTGCCTAGCATGCATAAGGCCCTGAGTTCCATGCCCACTCCCCTGCGGCTGAAAGAAAAAGAACAGCAAATTGAAATGTTTCCACTGTTCAGGACAGGCCCTGGAATGTCCAAAGAAGGTGCTATGGAGCCCCCAGTCCTGGGGCTTAAACTCAGGGTCTGAGTACTGTCCCTGAGCCTCTTTATACTCAAGGCTAATGCTCTACCACTTGAGCCACAGTGCCACTTCCGATTTTTGAGTGGTTAATTGGAGATAAGAGTCTCATGGGGACTTTTCTGCCCAGGACTGGCTTCAAACTGAGATCCTCAGATATCAGCCCCTTGAGCAGCTAGAACTACAGGCATGAACCATGGGCACCCAGCTCTGTGAGACTCTTATCTCCAATTAATCACAGAAAAAGCCAAAGTGGTGCTGTGGCTCAAGTGGTAGAGCTCTAGCCTTGAGCAAAAGCTCAGGAACAGTGCCCACGCTCTAGGGTTCAAGCCCTAGGACTGGCAAAATTAACAATAATTAGTTGTGTTATATACACTTGATTTTGTCCATTTTAGCATTCATATTGCAAGGAAATGTTTACTTTAAAAGTAACATCTATTTTAATGTACTGTATGAGAATGTTCATGAAAGGTAAAAGGAACTAAAAATTTAAAAATATTATTATTGTTTTCCTGGTCCTAGCACTTAAACTCAGGGCCTAGGCACTGTCCCTGAGCTTTATTTTGCCAAGCATGGGGCTTGAACTCAGGGCCTGGGCACTGTCCCTGAGCTTCTTCTGTTTAAGGCTAGCACTCTAGCACACTACCACTTGAGCCACAGGGCCACTTGTGGCTTTTTGATGGTTAATTGAAGATAAGAATCGCATAGATGGGCTGGGAAGTTGGCTCAGTGGTAGAGTGCTTGCCTTGCATGCATGAGGCCCTGGGTTCGATTCCCCAATACCACATAAGCAAAAAGAAAAAAAGCCAGAAGTGGCGCTGTGGCTCAAGTGGTAGAGCGCTAGCCTTGAGCTGAAGAGTTGAGGGACAGCGCCCAGGCCCAGAGTTCAGGCCCCACGACCGGACCCAAAAAAAAAAAAAAAGAATCGCATAGACTTTCCTATCAGGTTTGACTGCAAACCATAATCCTCAGATCTCAGCCTCCTGAGTAGCTAAGATTACAAGCATGAGTCACTGGCACCCAGCCTATTTTTTTCATAATACTATCACATATAGGATGCCTCCCCCATTCCCTGAACAATTGACTCAACTATCCTAACAGTCTTGTTCCTCACAGTCCCCATTCCTAGCAGTCCAATTCCCCACAGCCTCTATCCTGGCCCATACATTCCCCAACTGCACTCACTGTCAGGAAGTTTGTGGATCCGCTCCCCCAGGCTGAAGAAGAATGGATGTTTCATGGCATCTTCTGCAGAGATTCGATTGCGACCCTCGAACTGAGTTGGAGGGGAGAAAAGTGTATTGATATTTTTCAATAAGTAGGTTTCTCTTCCTGCCCACCTCAGATCTTACCCTGGAGGTTGGGGAAGGGGGAAGTCCCATTTTCCCACACCTGGAATTCCCACCTCCACAAGGCTGTCCCGGGAAGATGGTCTCACCTGCAGCAGCTTAGTGAGGAGGTCAGCCCCATCGCTATCAAGTCTACCATAAGGACAAGGTGATTTATTTTACATTGGGTTTGGGTATTCTGGCTTCCAATGCCCTCCCAATCTCCCACCCACCAGCCTCACCGGGGTGCATGGCTCAGCAGGGCCTCGGCTCGGTACTTGGGATAGTTGTATGTCTTGAACTCCTCATTGGACATGATGCCAGGCCATGTCTCCTCAGTTGGAGTTCCTGGCAGGGAAGAGGAATTTATCCCAAATATCTCAGGCTCTCCCTGAATGTCCCCATAGTTCCTAAGGCATATGCCTCCTCCTCACCCAAGATGCGGAAGATGAAGTGCAGCTGTTCCTCCACTGTGGAGCCTGGGAAGAGGGGTCGGCCTGTGGCCATCTCATAGAAGATGCAGCCCACACCCCTGAACAGGGAAAGCAGATTGAATAGGGAGGTAGGTTGCTGGGTGGCTACAACAGCTATGCCAAACCCTTCCATACTTCCACCTTTCCTTACCACATGTCAATCTGGGTGGAATAATCTGTAGATCCAAGCAGGATGTCAGGGGGCCTGTACCACAGTGTCACCACCTCGTTGGAATATGTCTTCGTTGGGATTGATTTGGCCCGGGCCAGGCCTGAGAGGTGAAGAGAAGAGGCAGCTAGAAAAGTTATGGGCAAAGCCTGGGGAACATGTAGAGTTGGGATTGAGGGTGCTCTAGGTAACATCCAAATGCTAAAAGATAGGTCATGGGGAAACAGGGAGATCAATGGGAAGAAAGGCGATCGGTGGTACCAAAGTCAGCCAGCTTGAGTTCTCCTCTCTCATTGATGAGCAGGTTCTGGGGCTTGAGGTCTCGGTGTAGCACCTTCTGCCTGTGGCAGTAGGCCAGGCCTCGGAGCAGCTGGAACAGGAACAGCTGGGGATCCAGAAATGGCAGGCAGAGTTCAAAAAATATCCATCAGCCCAACCCATAACAGGCAGGTAGCTATGACTCCCTCCCAAACACAAGACACTGAACTCAGCTCCCAAATGCCCTCCAAGGATTCCCAACAAAACAGTCAAATTAGGAAAAGGCCACTTTGGGGAAATTTGCAGGGTGGAGTGCATAAGTAGGGATCCCATCCTGCTCCTGCCCCACACCCACTTTCACGTTGTGCATGTTGATGATATTCCCACAGTCATCGAGGTACTGCTTCAGGTCCTTGTCCTGAGGAGAGAAGAAGTAGGAAGGAAATAAGGGTAGCATCCTGTTGTTCCTGTTTTGCCACCACCCCCTGGGACCCACTGCCATCCAACCTTACCAAGTACTCAAACACAAGGGTAAGGGACTTCTCCGTGTGGATAATGTCATGTAGTGTGACGATGTTGGCATGTTTGAGGTCCTTGAGCAGGGACACTGCAGGAAACATGAAATGGGATGGGGCAACAGCCAGAGTCCCACCTTCAGGACAAAGGTGAGGACAAGGGACTAGAGACAGATGATGAACCCAGGGTTTTATTTCTTCCCTGTCTAGTTTAGAGTAAAGCCTCACAATCTTACTGCTCTAACTCACTATGTTCAAGATACAGAAAACAGGCATGGAGAAGAACACCCAGCAAACACCTAGGATTGCAACCCCAAGTTCATGTGACACTAGATTTTTCACAACCTGTTTTTCATTTTTAGGAAGGGGCTTTGCTTCAACCAGAGAATACAGGTTTGCAAGTACCGTGGTTTGCAATTCACTCATCTTTTTCTGGTTCACTCAGATTTTTGGTTACCCTATTAACCCGGATACGTGATAGGCCTTCTCAGAAGGCAAGAGCATTGGGTAGATGTCCCAGAATTCCCTGTGTTTGGCCTCTCTATAAGGTGGGCATACATGCAATGCAGAGTCAGGAAAGTCTGGGGGAGATGAAATGGGATGTGTACCTTCCCGGATGGCGGTGCAGGGTGCTCCCTCTTCATGTTCCAGTCTGATCTCCTTGAGTGCCACAAGGTTGTCTGTAAGCTTGCTTTTACCTTTGTAGACGGTGGCATAGGTACCCTGGGGTGTGAGGAAGTGTGACAGGGGAGGTACTATGAGGCTTCAGGGAGCTCCCACTAACCCCTATCCCCACCATTGGCCTCCTGACTCTCACCTCACCCAGCTTGTCCAATTTGATGTAGGTCTCTAGTTTCCCAAAGCCAATCTCGGACTGTGAGAAGAAGGAAAGTTAAAGCAAGGCAGGGGGAAAAAGTACTAGAAGGGAGGAAGACAGAAACAGATGCTCACCAGGCTGACACGGCGGAGGCGGCGGCTGAGGGGCTTGTCAAAAATGGGGCTGTTAAGAGTAAGCTTTTCAAGGTAGCCCTCAGGTAGCCGGATGTCAGCTGGAAGCGACAGGCGCTTGTTGATATCCTAGAAGGCAAGATTAGAGGCAACATGAGGGACAAAGAAGCAGAACCATAAGTTCCACCTCCCCAGCCCCAGCTCCCTTTCCCAGCCTTGTCCACCAACAGAATGGGGCGGGGGGTAAGTACCTCGGTAGAGATCTTGCGTGGGGGGTGGTTGCGCATGCGCACTCTAACTGGTGACTGCACTTCATCCGAGGATGTGGCTGAAGCCTGGTCACTCTCCCCATCAGACCCCATCTTCATGTCCTCGTGCACAATCTCTGCTGGTGGGAAGCGGGGGGAAGCCAGGCGGGGTCAAGTTGGGTCAGAAACACCCCTCCTTCTTACATTATCCCTCATCATACCCCTGTGTATACATGGATCCTAAAGCAGCCTAAAATCCCTTGGGAAGAGGGTGATGGAACTCAGAAAAGCCTAGGTGGGCCAAAGACAAGTTAAATGGAATGTGAGGGTCAATAGTTACCTAGCAGAGTAACCCATTCCAGGGGTGAGCTGAGCCCCACAGTGTGCCCAGAAGCAGCAGACAATGGGAGGCCTCGATAAGGCACCAGAGTGCAAAAAGGTAAAGGAAACCTTGGGGCAGCTACAATAGGTAAGGTGCCCACCCTTTCTCTCCCTGGGGCCTAGACACAAGGCCAAAGAAAGGTGATAAATGGACAGACAAGAGGTTAAGAGATTACTGGGAAAAAGAAAAATGAAGAAAGGAAAATCAAAACAACACAAATCTAAGAACTTGGGTGGGAGGTGGCACCTGGAAAATGGGAGAGAGAGAGAAAGAGTAGCCAATACACTCACCAGGTGCAGAGCTGAGTGGGCCCCGTCCAGAGCGAGGTTCCCCAGGGCCAGCACGAGGAGGGGCCTCTCCGAGGTCACTGCCACCACCACCACCACTCTCATCCAGGCCTATCTGCTCAGGGGCACCATTGGTCTTATCTATGGCACGGCCCCCTCGGAGTGTCATTGACAGCTGCCGTTTGATCTTCTTCATCCGGTCCATGGCAACCTGAGCAGAGACATGGACAGAAATAAGGTCCACATTAACATTTGCTTAACCATCAGGGCTCCTTAAGCTCATGACAGCCTAGTCAGGGGAATGTGTCAGTGCCTACCCAACCACTATGGAATCAGTTAGGATTCCTGGAAACCTGGAATGAACAAGGCCCCTCTCCCTTGTCATTGTCGGCCTACCCCTAAGTAACCCACCTGGGTACTTAGGCTTGGGTGGCTGGCGGAGGGCAATGGCCCACTCAGTAGATGGTTGGTCTCTAGGGTGGCAGCCTCACAGTGAGAGCATAGGGCTCCACAGCAGGCATCTTCAGGTGCAGCAGCAGCGATGGAAACAGCCACAGATGGTACAAGAGGCTCACTCAGAACCGTAGAACAAGTGATACAGCTCCGGGCACGCCCATAGAATGGCATATTCCGCTGGCACCAGCCCCACATTGCCCCCGACTGCTAAGGTGGAAAGCTCTTTGTCGCCACAAGGACCGTCTCACCTCCCCCAGCAACTATCACCATGGTGAGACCAATGGACTTTCCCACTTCTTTATTCAGAAGGGGGGAGGGGGGGTGAGAAGGTCCTGACCAGACCCAACCACTGGTTAAGTTCAGTGGGGGGGGGGGTTGTTTCTCAGAGTACATCATCTATTCTCAGGGCTTCTGGAAAGGTTACATTATTATATTGGGTTGGAATCCACAGGGTCCAACCTTGTCTTCCCTATGGGAGAATGTATCACATCTCCCTTACCACCACAAATAAGTTCTGGTCTTCATGTGGCCTCCAAATCTTATCCTATTTGCCCCTTGATCATTCCTAAACAGTCTTCTGCAAACACACCCAGCAAAGTTCCATCACAGGGACTTTGCACTGGTTGTTTCTGGTATCTGGAACACTCTTCCCAGATGCTGTAAAACAGTTCACTCCCAAACATTTTTAGGCCTTTACTCAAATGTTACCTTTTTGTGAGACCTCCATGTATAACCCTATTTAAAATGTCAAACACCCTGAGCTCCCTCACGCTGCCAATGGTCCTCCACCTCCGGCACTCATCCTCTCTTTAGTAATGACATCATCTACTCATTAGTTTCTTTGCTTTTTACTATCTTCTCACCACAAGTATAAGATCAACTCTGCCAGGGTAGATTCCTGTCTGTTTAGGTCACAGTTATATCCTGAGGATCTGGAATAGTGGTGGACAGCATAGATGCCCAAAAAGTACATACAGCTGGGTGGCGGTGGTTCACGCCTATAATCCTAGCTACTCAGGAGGCTGAGATCTGAGGATTGAGGTTCAAAGCCAGCTCAGGCAGGAAAGTCTGTCAGACTATTATCTCTAATTAACCACCAGAAAACTGGAAGTGGCACTGTGGCCCAAGGGGTAAAGCACTCACCTTGAGCTGAAGAGCTCAGGGACAATGCCCAGGCCCAGAGTTCAAGCCCCATGACCAAAAAAGAAAAATGAAAAAGAAAAAAGTGCATATAACAGAAATGAATGAATTAGGGGGACTGAAAGCCTGGGTCCAAACTCTGCTGAAGCTGAGTCCCCAACACGCATTAACAGCCCCCAAATAAGATGGGTCAGGGATGCTGGAAAACTGATAGGAAGATGACCTAGATGGGTTTGAGGGAATGGGGCCACCAAAAGGTTTAGGCTGGCCACCTTCTGCTTCCTCCTAGGCACTGGGCCAGCAAGGAGGAGGAAAGACCTGGTCCAGGAGCCATCTGGACTCACAGCAAGGACTAAGATGGCCCAGGGCCCAAGGGAAGTAGAGCTAGATAGGAGGTTGATGAAGTGACTGGGGCTGGATGAGAGAAATGGGTCATCTGTTACCTTGAAACCAAGTACTTACCCCAACAGTTCCCACACCTAACTTGCCTGGCTGAACTCACAACCCACAGAATGAAATTAGGGGACCAGGCAGAAAGACCTCAGAGGATGAAGTCCATCCACAAATAACTCAGGATAAGGTAAGTGCTGGTGGCTCATGCCTAATCCTAACAACTCAGAAGGCTGAGATCTGAGGATCATAGTTTGAAGCCATCTGGGGCAGGAAAGTCCCTGAGACGATTATCTAAGTGAGGCTGTAGCTCAAATGGTAGAGTGCTAGCCTTGCCCAAAAAGCTCAAGGACAACACCCAGGCCCTGAGTTTGAACTCTAGGACAGGTGTGTATGCATGCATGTGTGTATGCATACATACATACATATACATACACACACACACACACAGGATAACATAAAAGTCTAAACTAGGAAGCTGAACACTGGACTGAAAGCCGTGGGAGAGGAAGCATGGCCAGCTCCCAAAGGCTATCTTGTGCTCATATGGATAGATACTTGGTTGCTTTGCATGTGGTGACAATGACTGGAGGGAGGGGCTACCAGAAATTTTTAAGTTTCTGGAGCTGAATGGAAGATGGGGGAGGGAGCGCGGAGACAGGAAGAGCCATGGATCTTTGACCTCTAACTGGAATTTCCAAGGGCTAAACATGTTCCAGAGTTGAATTTTTGATGATTTTAGGAATATGGGATACAAAAATCGGTGTATCATGCAACACCTTCAGCAGTGAGGCTGGAAGGAGTGACATGGGCAGACCCTTGTGAATAGACAACACACTTGACCATTTATAAGCATCAAAACTTTAAATATATTGTATTTTTTGTTTTTTTAAACTTACAGATTTTAGAACTAGTGAAGGAAGGAGCAAGAAATGGAACATATGATCCCACTGCTGGAAGGGCATATGTCCTTCCTGACCCCCAAAGACACATAACCAAGCTTAAACTACTCTCATACTCTAGGCTATTCACAATCTCATAGCACAGGGACCCCTGAAGATACAGTCATCACACTCTACATACCATAGACATTCATACACCTACACATTCTGTGCTGACCCCCCCACTGCCTGGCACACACTAGCCCCTCAAGAAGGCCTCACTACATTTTAAATCCTATTAGCATCCATGCTTTCCCCTTTAACCCTTCAGCACTCAAGCCCTAACTTATTACATTGAATTCTATTGGCATAAACTTGGCTTCCTCTAAGTAACTCCTGCCATCATTCTTGGGCCCCTTCCTGGCCCAGCAGCTGACTGTTAGCTTCTTCATAGCATTGAGCCCTCCCCCATAAACATACTGTTCACTCTATGATGGTGACCCCTATTAACATTCACCTGGAATCCTCTACAGCTGCCCTGAATTAGCACTCACTGGACCTGCCCACTGCTCTGAATCCCCTTAGCACAACAATAAATCTTGCAGATACCTAATTTGTTTTGTCTATACTCATTTATCAACATTGTCCAATGCACATTCTGTTCCGTCTTTTGACTACCTTGTCCCCTCTATCAACACAAGCTGGACATTTCCTCCACACTGACCCCCATTAGCACAGAGTCTTGCCTCCCCATTAGCACACCCCAAACCCTTAGCCCAATTTCCCAGGGATATACAAGCACACTGCTAACATTAGTGCACATAGTTCTCCATTCAGTCCTGACCCTTATTCACACACACACACACACACACACACACTCAGCTCTCCATGGCTTGAACCCTCTTTAGCACTTATTCTTGCCCTGCATTTCTTTGCTTCAAACTGTCCACAGCTATAACTTCTGTAGTGTGGATCCCTTCATAGCCCCGATTCTTGTGACACACTACATCCCTTCTCTACAGCACTCCCTATTAGCACTCTCTGAACCTGGAACACATCAGTGCCCCCATGGACAAGAATACATTGTTTCACAATGTTCTGATGCTCATTAGCATATTCTAAACCTCATACTGCCCAGATTCTCCCACACAGCGGCACACATTTAAGTGCCTCTTTGTCTCTAAACCCACATTAGCAGCCACTAGAACTGCACTTTCTGGGATATCAAACTCCCTGTCTTCACGGACACTAGGTGCTGAGCTTAAGACACTTCCCTCACACCCTCCCGTGTACATGTACACACACGTATACAATGTTGACACTCATGAGCACAGGTTCAGATCTTGCACTATTCTGTCCCCATATGAAGGTCCTTCTACATCCACTAACACTGTACCTCACACTACCCAAAGCTTTATTACAACAAGCACACAAGCCCTTGCTGCCATGACCCTCAACACCTGAGTCCTTCAATTACTTGTCCTTCCAAGAGTACACCTGGACCCCGGCAAGCTGCAGCACCCCACAAACACACATCATTATTAACAGCATCGCTGACCCTCATCACCACACATGGGGGGGGGGGCCTTAAGAGTGCTAGCTAGATGCTATTAGAACACCTCTGGTACCTGTATCCTTCTGTCCCCATTAAACAGATTGAGCCTCTCTACAGCGAGTCTAAGAACTGTGCCTGACACGGTACCCCTATTACACACCCTCATGTTCCCCTCGGCCCTGCAACACCCTTCCATTAGCACACACTGGACCTCAAACCTTATCGTGCTTATCAATTACTCCAAGTTCCGACCCCCAGCTCAGTCTCCCTTTGCAAGTCTTGATGTCCTTTACCACTCTGCCACCCATTCTCCCAGCCTCTGGTCCTTTGATCACCCTGCTCCCCTTTAGCATCTATAGCACTTTCCAGCCTCAGTTCTCCAGGACGGGCTCAGGGCGGGGCCAAGGTCAGGGAGGCCCCAAATGACCCTCGCCCCGGTGCATTCTGGGTCTGGGAAATTCGATGGGGGAGGGGGCAATTGCTAGGCAAGCAGCCCAGATCCCCGGGCACCGCCCGGGTTCTGGGATGGCTCCGTTACAGCAGCAGCCCCCCACCCCAGGTCTGGAGGACGTGCTCACCGGCGGGGGCGCACGAGCAACCTCAGAGCCGCGGGGCCGGCGCGGCGGCGCCTGGGGCGGCGGCCCGGGATGAGGCCGCGCGACCTCCTTCTCCTCCAGTTCGCCGCAGGCGCCCGTCCCAGTAGTCTTCAGCCATGGCTGCTGGGCCCGGGCCGCCGCCGGCTGAGGAGGAGGAGGCGGCGGCGGCGGCGGCGGTGGCTGAGGCGGAGGCGGCGTCCCGCTCAGCCGGCCATGAGCTTGGCCTCTGCGGGCGATGCCCCTGGGCTCGCAGGCGCCCGCTTGAACCCAAGTGCTCACAGCGGCTCTGGGCTCCGAGCCGACTGCTCACGGAGACGCGGCGGATCCCAGGACAGAACAGGGAATAGCCCAACCACTGCGCGCGCCGCGTTCCGCGCATGCGCGCGCACGCGCTGTAAAGGGTGAAGTGTTGGAAGGCGGGGACTCACCTCGGGCTGCGTGTACCAAAAGATCCGTCGGTTACGGGCGGGGGCGCGGCCATTGCGCACCCACAAGGGAATGTGTCGTCTTCCCTGGAACGGCGCCAGGAGGAAATGTGGAGGTTGCTTAGTACCCAGATTTGATCTTGCCAGAAGATTGTTGGCGTTGAGATGAGCAGCAGCCAGTAACCAGGCGTGCCACTCACCACTCGCTCCCCATAAGCGGTCTCACTTGGTACATTCCCATGGTGGCAAACGGGACTTTTGCTTGGAGGAAAGGAGCAGATGAGGCAACCAGTTCTAACTCAGTGAGGTGACTCCGGAGGTAGGAGTTTTAAAGGCCGGAGAGATGACTTTTCTAGGAGTGGTGGCCTGGGTAGTCATAGGCTTTTACCACCTTAGTTAGGACGATCTAGCTCCGCCCCCCTAGCCCCCTCCACCGCTAGCTCATTCCTACTGTGAACGTATGCAGCCCCGCCCTTTGAGGTTGTGGTCCAGCCAATCGGATTTGCTGCCAGTGGTGAGGCAGGAACAAGAATGAAGGGCGTGGCTGTGTTGAAGAGGTGGGATTACACTTTCCCCCTACTGCTTCCCTTGTCCGGGTTTCAATGGTTTTCTCCATCGCATAGGGCGGTCTCTTTTTTGTTCTGAACTCCTCTCACAGTAGGCTGAACAGTTCTCCAGGTTATTGATCCCGAAACATTTCACCGGCCTCGAGGTCCCTCCCTTACCCTTCCTACATTCTCCTGCGGGCCTCTTGGGGTGGAGCGTAGGTTAAAAGGAAAAGCGGACCTGTGTAAAGACTGGGCTCCGCCAACACGCATGTGTAGAACTTTGGGCGAGGCGGAGCCTTTTCCTGCCTCCAAGTTTTTCTGTTTGTTCACTAAATGAGGTTTGCCTGCCACCTCTCAACTACCTCTTGCTGCCCGCCACAGTCACGCCCAAGGCTACCCTCATTCTGCCTAATCCCTCAATCCCCCATCCCCAAATGTAATAATAGCCTTCGGAAAATCTTACTGGACTTCTTTACATTGCATTCCAGGAGCCTCCTCACCTCTTCTGGTTTTCCCTTTAAGGCAGTCACACCAGTTAAGTTTTTGTAAGGTTCACATTAGCAAGGACTTCATCCATCGGCCATGATGGGAATGAAATTAGACAAAAGTTCTCATGGCCCAATAGACATCGAGTCCATCACATAACTGATTTATCTCCCACCCGGCTCTCCTTTATTCCAGCTATTCTGCTCCTGAAAAACAGCAGCACAGTTCAGCCTCTGGGACTTCATACTTGGTGTTCCTCTAGCTTGGAATACTTTTGTCCTCCAACACGGTTCATTCTTCCAGTTTTAAGTCCTTGCTCCAGGCACTCTCTTCCCCTGTTGACTTCCTTGACTACCCCCTCTTAAAGTTCCACATTTCATCCGGGTGCCACTGGCTCACATCTGTAATCCTAGCTACTCAGGAGGCTGAGATCTAAGGCTCTGAGATCTAAGGCTCTCGGTTCAAAGCCAGCAAGGAAGTCCGAAAGACTCTTATCTCCAATTAACCTCCAGAAAAATGGGAAGTGGAGCTGTGGCTCAAAATGGTAGAGATCTAGTCTTAAGCTGAAAAAGCTCAAGGCCAGTGGCCAGGCAGAGTTCAAGCTCCACAACTGACAAAACAAAAATACCAAAAAAAAAAAAAAAAAAAAAGTTCCACATTTCCATACCTAGTAGGATTTGGGGCTTGAACTCAGTTCCTTGTGCTCTTCCTTGGCTTTTTCCCTCAAGGCAGTGCTCTACCCCTTGGCACACATCCACTTCTGGCTTCTTGATGGTTAATTGGACCTTTTTGCCCAGGCTGGCTTTAAACTGAGGTCCTCAGATCTCAGCCTCCTAAACAGCTAGGATTACAGGAGGGAGCCACCAGTGCCTGGCCCTTAAATTTTTTTTTTTTGCAATGTTTGGTATTTCCAGGGCCTAGTGCATAATCTATGGTTAACTCCAAGTTTTAACTTCTGATATAATTGTACTTATTATCTATCCTACCAGATCTCATTCTAGAATAGCTTCAGGATGTGGGCTGGGAAGTTGGCTCAGTGGTAGAGCGCTTGCCTTGCATGCCTGAGGCCCTGGGTTCAATTCCTCAGCACCACATAAGAAAAAAAAAAAGCCGGAAGTGGTGCTGTGGCTCAAGTGGTAGAGCACTAGCCTTGAGCTGAAGAGCCGAGGGACAGTGCCCAAGCCCAGAGTTCAGGCCCCACGACCGGACCCAAAAAAAAAAAAAAAAAAAAAAGAATAGCTTCAGGATGATAAGGATGTTTTATCCCTAGATATGTCCTAAATGTCTTCAACAGTGCATATAACACTAAACAGACATTTGTTGAATAACTGACCATTTCTGTTCCATTCATGTGTGTGTGTGTGTGTGTATGTGAATGCTGGTACTGAGGTTTGAACTCAGGACCTAAGCACTATCTCTTAGCTTTTTTGCTCAAGGCTGGTGCTCTGCTACTTGAGCCACAGCTCCACTTTCAGCTTGTTGCTGGTTAACTGGAGATGAGTATCATAGACTTTCTTGCACAGGCTGGATTTGAACCAAGATCCTCAGGCTGGATTTGAACCAAGATCCTCAGATCTTAGCCTCCTGAAAAGCTAGACTGATACCAGACACGATTCTATCCTTTAGGTCTTCTATGTACAGAGGACTTGGTACAGTGACTCAATCCTGGTTGGGCTCTATTTTCTTATCTAGCTGGTGTCATCATGTAGACAAACATGGTAGTAAAATAGCATGTAGAGAAAAATGGGGTGTGGAAGGACTAAGATGCAGCCAGAACAGGTGAAAAGCTGGTTTTGATGAAGAGGGCGAGGTACACAGTAGATGTGAAAGTGAATCCAGCAGCTGTGGTGAAGATTGGTGTCTGGGGAATCAGGAGTGGTAGTGAAGGAGGTACTGTGAGCAGTATGCAGGGTGCCATGAAGGCACTGAGAGATAGTGAAGGGAAGCAAAGGAATTAAGCACATGCAAACCTTAGCTGCTGTAATGGGAGTACACTGGAGCAGAAACCATGGAGAAGTGCCTACAGTAAGTAGGAAGACCTCTTGATATCTTAGCACTACCAATAGATACCATGAGCAAAGCACCTGTCAGCCTGTGTCCTGGCAGGATCTAAAAATTAACTAGGGAAGGAGATGAGGTCATCCAAGCAGAGCAAGCCTGAGGCAAGAGGTAGACAAGAGTATGCACTGCCTGTGGCACCAGGAGACAGATGTAAGGACAGATTGTGATGGGAAATCAAGCCAGGTTTGAAGACAGGGTAAGTTACTCTTGACACTCAGGCTTGAGTAGAGGAGAGAGGGGTCTTGTTTCTAAGTAGAACAGAATGATTGGCTAGGTAAAGGACTGAAGCATGGATTTTTATCTATGGTACCATTAGCAATCTGGAAGGCTCAGACAAGATTAAGGACTATGGGACTGGTGATGAGTAGTAACCAGCGGTGACCCCTCTGCTCCCACAGCCAGCTGTCCTCTAGACGTGAGGCCTAGGTACCTTAAAGGTGCATACAGGGTAGGATGAAGAAGGAAAGGGACTTTTCCTCTCTAGATGTCCTCAACCAAATGTTTCCATAAAAACTGCAATGTGTTATGGGGCGTTGGTGGCTCACGCCTATAATCCTAGCTACTCTAGAAGCTGAGATCTGAGGATCGTGGTTTGAAGCTAACCTGGGTAGGAAAATCCAGGAGACACTTATTGCCAATTAATCATAGAAAAAGCTGGAAGTGGTGTTGTGGTTTGAGTGGTAGAGTGCTAGCCTTGAGCAAAAGCAGCTCAGGGACAGTGCCCAGACCCAGAGTACAAGCCACAGGACAGGCAAAAACAAAAACAAACAAAGCCCTGAGGTTGTGCCTGGCCACCTTTCAGGCCAGGCCCCCAGTGGCAGAGTTGAACTAAGGGCACTGAGGGCATTCTCAGTGCCACAAGAAATGACTATAAAAGCCTATGAGTGCTTTCAGTCAGGGGGCAGGCATCTGCCCTAAAGACAAAGGCATGTAGTGCTGGCAGCTGCTCAAGGCTATTTTGTTCTTCATAGGAGACAGGAAAGGAACAAGGTGTGATTTGCACCCAGCCCAAACCAGTCAAGTCACATTGACCCAGGCATCTGCTCTATATGGCTTTACCAATGCTTCCAAGTCTGAGAAAGCAAAGAAAAAGAGTGAACAACTCCCCCACTTTCTTTAACTAGGAAACTGCTTTTATTCTGATACTAAGGCTTGAACTCAGTCAGGGCCTGGTCACTGTTCCTTATTATTATTTTGGTGCTGGTCCAGGGGCTTGAACTTAAGAGCCTGGGCACTGTCCCTGAATTTTTGTGTGCAAGGCTACGGCTCTACCACTTTGAGTCACAGAGTCATTTCCAGCTTTTTGGTAGTTAATTGGAAATAAGTCTTACTGACTTTCCCGCTGGGGCTGGCTTTGAACTGTGATCCTCACATTTCAGCCTCCTGAGTAGCTAGGATTTCAGGTGTGAGCCACCAATGCTCAGCTCCCTTATTTTTTTGCTCAAAGCTAGCATTCTATCACTTGAGCTACAACTTTACTTCTAGCTTTTTGCTGGTTAATTGGAAATAAGAGTCTCACAGAATTTCCTGCCTTGCTTCAAAACACAATCCTCAGATCTCATCCTCCTGAGTAGGATTACAGGCACCAGCTACTGGGACCTAGCTTCTGCCTAGTAAACTTTAAGCAACTATCTGAACCAGACCTAGGAAACTTCTTCCTTCCCAGGAACCAGCAAGGCAGGCCACTTCTGGGTTGGTATCTTTTTTTTTTATTAGGATTTAGGTTTCAAATAGGTAGAAAGCAGTGGCAATAGGGGTTCAGGTAGAGGGTGATGAGGGAACACCAGGCTTGGCTAGCTGGACCACTGCCAGAGGTCAAATGGGAACCAGGGCTGGAAGAAGGCTGGGAAAGGAGAGACTGGGGCCAGCCTACAGGAAATCCACAGGGGTCAGCGGATGGTGTATCGTACATAGGGAACTTCAACATCCTCGCCGCTTTCGTCGTTGCAGCATAGCTCAAGCACCAGCGCCCGCACATGGCGGCCCAGCTTTCGCTTCGACACACGGCTTACGATCTCTGTCATCCTGGGGATGGGGATATGGTGAGGGCAGAGGGTCAGAGCAGGCAAAGGCTGGCCAACAGAAGGGAGCTGCAAACTGAAATTTCACAACCCAAACAAGGGACACAGATTGCCTGGCAGGAGCCAACTTACGGCTGATCCAATCGTTCCTTGAGCTTGGCAGCTGGCATGAAGAAAGAATATAGCATGGACACACCCTGGGACAGCATAGTGATCTCTAATTTGTGCTCTGTCTAGAGGGGAGAAAGAGGAAACAGCAGTGTCATAGAGGTGAGAAAGGATAGCAAGTCTGTTGCATACATCTATCCCCTGGTGAAGGTGAGTTAGGGCCTTACCTTAAAGTAGTCAAGGAACTGTTTGAGGGTCATCTCCTCACCACTAGGTAGTAGCCCCTGTACCTCAAAGCGATCCCACAATGTCCACTCTCGGTTATAGTACTACAGTATAAAGAAGGGAAGAATAGAATGAGGGCTATCTCAGAGGGCCCAGTTTTGGTCTGTCTCCACCCCACCATACTCATGCAGACATTAGATCACAATCCCACTTTGTTTAAAACCTTTTGGTGCCTGGGCATGGTGGCGCATGCCTGTAATCACAGCACTCGGGAGGCTGAAGAAGGGGGATCTGGAGTTTCAGGCCAGCCTGGGCTACATAGCAAGACCCTGTCTCAAAGAAACAAAACAAAAACAAAAAAAAACTCTCTTGTGGCTGGCCCTCTAAGGAAGCATAAAACTCCCTATGGTAAATGACAAGGCACAATGCTACTGAGATCCTATTCTCTACTCATCTACTGATTTCATCCTCTCAATCATACTGCTCTACTGGTTTTTGTTCCTTAAACATACCAGGCACACTTTACCTCAGTCAGTACTTCTGGAAGGAGCCATCTCCGAGTCTCCATCAAAGCCTACATTGGGCTTGTCCTCTTACTCCTCCAAGTGTAAGCTCACAAGTCATCTTTCCAACAAGGCATCTCCTGACCATCCCATATTTAACATCTCAAACCCTGAGCTCAGTTCAATGACAAAGTTGTACTCAGCATGTACAAGGCCTTCAGGCTCTAAAGGAACTCTTACTCAGTGACAGGGTATGATACAAATCAGACCCAGCTCAACACCAAGATATAACCTATCCACAAGTCCACCTCCTACTGCAGGGGCCTACCTGGTGACGAGGTGCAGCAAGGGGTTCAGAAAAACCAAAGAAGGGCAGGGCCAAGTTGAGAAAACCATTCTTATAGGAGTCAAGCTGTCGGTGCCCCTGTACTACCTTGTACAATTCCAGACACACAAGGCCAACCACAGCTGCTGTGGTTGTAGCGATGGCTGGTATGATTTTCCCTGCAATCAGCTTGCTCTGTGAGACAAGAAATGAGGGAGGTAAGCTCAGGACTTACAAAAGGAGACAAGGTAAGGAATTCAAGTCTGGGAGGAGAGTGGAAGGAACACCAGGCTAAGATTCCTCTCACCTTGTGCCGATCTGCAGGGGGAATGTCATAGTTTTCTGCCCGGAGGTTGGATGCAGCCACAATGAAATCCATATGGAAGTTGCTGTCATCATCCTATTATAAGTAGGAAGAGTGGATGAGGTAAAGAGGAAGATTCTTGGCTTCCAGGAAGTATTTTCCAATGAAAATTTCCTGCTGATCTGCCCTACATCAGTCACTAGGTAGACCCACGGATCTGATGATTCCCCACAACAGCTTGAGGCTGGCTCCAGATCTACACACACCCATTCTACTAAGCCCACCTATGCTCAGCCCATACCTCTGGCCCTCCCCAGAATCCCTTTCCCAGTACCTTCTCAAAATCAATAGGGTACATCTTGAATCCAAGAAGCTTGTCTGGGCTAGGCAGTGTAGCCTTGAGCTCCTCTAAGCGGCTGTCATCTGCACAAAGAGAAGGGCCACAGCCTTTTAGATCCAGGGATGATCTGAGGTGGAAATGAAAATGCAGGGTAGGACAAAAGGAATTCAGGTAAATGCAAAATTTGGAAGGAGAGACATTCTTGGAAAGTAGAAGGGTAAGAGGGAAGAAGGGCAAAACAACATAGTGGAAATCTGAGAAAGAGACTATCAACAGAGATTATCTCTAGAGACACGAACAAAGTCAAAAAGCAGGAGAAAGTGAAAATGGAGAGACAGATTGGGAGAGGTGTAGATCCAGAAAAGGAGACAGCCATGGATAGATGAAATATCTGAGGGAGAGACAGAAGATATGAGAAAGGAGGAAAGGGTGATATATGGAAGTATTTGGGAGGAAAAATAAGGAGAAAGTCAATGGGAACTTATGAAGGAGTTGGGAGGAAAGAGAAATAAGCAGAGAGAACACGAAAGAGTCATTATTTCAGAAAGAAGACTGGTGGGGAGACGGTTAGGCTGGGGAAAGTGGTGATAGTGATTCCTGGCCAACTGGCCAAACACCCTCACCGACAGAGGCATTGGCACTCTGTAGCTCCTGGTCAGAAACATGGATCTTGACTCCAGACTTGGGGGTGAACTCAGGGATCTGCACCGACTGCAGGAGTGTGGCTACAGCCGCTCGGTCCTGAGACCCCAATAACCCATAGGTCTGGGCAAAAAGGTTGGCAGCAGCCATCACATAGTCCAGATGCAAGGGCTGGGGGAAGGTAGAGCAGGATGAACACGTTAGCTTTCAAAAACTATGGGGAGCCACCACTTTCCCAGATCCCAGGAGACCCCCAAGGAAACTTACATTGTTGACATCAAAAGTAAGTGGGTGTGGACAGCGTTTGGGCCCAGACCAGAATGGAGCTCCTGAGCTTGTAAGCTAAAGGACAAAAAGAGATTTGAGGAACAGGACACCTGGCAATCTTGACTCATTGCCGTGGGCTCTGCACGTGCCTCAACTCTATTCTTGGCTGGGCACTCAAGTCAATCACGAAAGGCAGAGTGAAAGTGGACACTTGCTTATGGAATACCACCAATGCTGAGGAGATCACCTTGTGCAAGACACTGAGTCATTAACCAAGCTTATATGGATTCCCGGGCACTGCATGAAGTCAATGAAATACTAATGAATCCACTTAAATGCCCAGAGAGGCAGATCACCATAGTCGCCATTTCAAAGCTGAAGAAACAGGTACAGAGAAGTGCCTTGCTCAAGTTGAAAGAGAACTACTAGGAATTGCACTCGCACACAACTTAGCCACTACCATAGGCAAAGGAAACAGAAACCAAGTCCTTCGTTTCAAGGAGTTGGGACAGGAGCAAATAGGCCAGGCTTAATCATTCTTCTAATATCTCTTGCTTCAGGACACAGTTGGATGGATTAGTAAGTCCAAAAAGCCACCTGAAGAGCTCACAGCAGGCTCCGGTTTTGCAGGGAAATGCCTGTGGCCAACTGAGCACGCAAGTGGGCATTACCTGGTCGGGAGGGAAGTTGTGCAACAGCTGCCGGATGTTGTTAGAGTATTGGGTGTGCCAGTGGTGGCAGGCCCAGGTCACACAGTCGGCCCAGGTCTGTGGTCGCTGTAGCACCAGGCTGCGCTGCACGGCCTCCAGCACCTCCAAAGGCTGGGTACCCGCCAGCCGCAATGTCCGCTCCACAAACTTGGGGTCTCTATCAGGGAGCGGAGAGGGCCGAGGGGCAGGATTACACAGCAGCCCCAGGAGGCTTTAGGGCAATCCCACCTTCTCCACGAAAAGCTAATCCTGGTCCCATCAGCGAAAAGTTCGAGCATTCCCTAAACTCCTCTGAAAAGCGAGCCTGGCGCTGAGAGAGACAGTGTTAGAAAGCACACAGAAGGCCGTGGCTGGCTGGCAGGCAGCAGGATAAGGGAAGGGGGAGTTACTCACGTGAGGTATTGGTTGACATTTTCTGCTGGCTGTTTGAAGAGGCCTTCAAACTCATCCCGAGCCCACTGCAGACAAAGCAAACAGGTTACCTGAGACAATGGTGGACAACAAGGGCTTCTGCAGCAGTGAGAAAGCCTACCTGGTACAATGCTGCACTGGAAAGTAGAAGACCCCAATCTCCCTCCCTCTTTACCCCTCACCTCATATTTAAACATCAAGGAGCAAGGCACCAGTGGTTCATGCTTGTAATCCTAGCTACTCAGGAGGCTGAGATCTGAGAACCAAGGTTCAAAGGCAAGCTGGACAGGCAATTCTGCAAAACTCTTATCTCCAGTGAACCAGGAAAAAGCTGAAAGTGAAGGTATGGCTCAAGTGGTAGAGTGCTAGCTCTGAGTGGAAAACGCTCAACACAAGAGAACCTGTATTTAGCCAGGTGCCAGTGGCTCACTAATCCCAGCTACTTAGGAAGCTGAGATCTGAGGATCAGGGTTCAAAGTCAGACAGGACAGGAAAGCCATGAGACTCAGGCTAGCCTAGGTTATGCATAAGACCCTGTGCACCCCCACCCAAAAAGATAGAACCAATGAATTTGACCTGAACAGTGATTGTACCAATGTACATATGAAAAAAACTTAAGTTCTGTGTTATCATAGTCTACATATGCTATGCCTTGATTTAAAAAAAGAAAAGTATCAGGCTGGGCCCTGATGGCTCACATCTGTAATTCTACTCAGGAGGCTGAGATCTGAGGATCACAATTTGAAGCCAGCCTGGCAGGAAAGTTTCTTATCTCCAATTAATCACCAAAAAGCCAGAAATGGAGCTGTGGCATAAGTGGTAGAGTGGTAGCCTTGAGCAAAAAAAGCCCATGGATAGTGCCCAAGCCTTGAGTTCAAGCCCCAGGACCAGCACAAAAAGAAAGAATGAAAGAGAGAGAGAAGCAAAGAAAGAAAGAAAGAAGAAAGGAAGGAAAGAAAGAAAGAAAGAAAGGAAGGAAGGAAGGAAGGAAGGAAAGGAAGAAAGAAAGAAAGAAAGAAAGGAAGGAAGGAAGGAAGAAAGGAAGGAAGGAAGAAAGAAAGAAAGAAAGAAAGAAAGAAAGAAAGAAAGAAAGAAAGAAAGAAAAGAAAGAAAGAAAGAAAGGAAAGAAGGAAGAAAGACAGTGAGCAAGCCAGGCACTGGTGGCTCATGCCTATAATCCTAGCTACTCAGGAGGCCTAGATCTGAGGATTACAGTTCAAAGCCAGCTAGGGCAGGAAAGTCTGTGAGACTCTTTTCTCCAATTAACCACCAGAAAACTGGAAGTGGTGCTGTGGCTCAAGAGGTAGAGCTCTTACCTTGAGCTGAAGAGCTCAGGGACAGTGCCCAGGCCCAGAGTTCAAGACCCATGACCAACAAAAAAAAATGTTCTTGGGGCTGGGAAGGTGGCTCAGTGGTAGAGCACTTGCCTTGCATGCCTGAGGCCCTGGGTTCGATTCCTCAGCACCACATAAGCAAAAAGAAAAAAGCTGGAAGTGGCGCTGTGGCTCAAGTGAAAGAGCACTAGCCTTGAGCTGAAGAGCTGAGGAACAGTGCCCAGGCCCAGAGTTCAGGCCCCACGACCAGACCAACAAAAAAAAAAAATGTTTATTTTTTGTTGGTCATGGGTCTTGAAGTAGAAAAGCAAAAAAGAAAAATATCAGTTAAGTATATATTTTAGAAACTTAAAAAAGAAAAATGGCCAGGCACCAGTAGCTCATGCCTATTCAGAGCCAGCCCGGGCAAGGACTCTGATCTCCAATTAACCTCCAGAAAACAGGAAGTGGTGCTGTGGCTTAAGTAGTAGAGCACTTGCCTTGAGCTGAATAGCTCAGGAACAGCTCCCAAGTCTAGAGTTCAAGCCCCATAACTGACAAAAAAAGACAAAAAAAAAACAACCTGATTCTTATTCAGGCTTGAGGGAACTGGCAGAAAATACAGAAGCTCTGTCCTTTGAGAATTCCCAAGACCGTACACACAGTTATCAGTGACATAGTGTGGAAAATACAGATGTTAAGAGGTCCAGGCTCAAATTCCATGTCTGCTACATATTAAGTTTTGTGACTTCAGGCACACATGACAATACCTTTATATACTATGTCCTTTACTCTAGATACTGTTAATTGCAATGCCTACTTCAGGGGTAGCTAGAAAGTAACAAATGTGGCCAGGCACCAGTGGCTTACATCTGTAGTTCTAGCTATATCTGGAGGATTGAAGGTTGAATCTAGCCAAGGCAGAAAAGTCTGTGAGACTCTATTCCCAGCCAAACAAACAAGCTGAGCAACCACCTTGCCTAAAGTTCAATCCCCAGTACTAGCAAAAGAAGAAAAGAAATAAATGTGTATACACTTTTTCTCTTTGCATTGCTAGAGATGGAACTCAGAGCCTTATGCATGCTAAGCACATGCTCTATTTGTTTCTGGCCTGAATGCTGGTTACTTAGGTATATTTTGTTTTGTTAGACCACATGATATACATTGTTCTACATGTAAGTCATCATATGCATATAGATATTCCTGACAAACTAGTTATTAAGTTCATTTTGAGCAACAGCTAGAGAAACCTGTAGAGACAAATAAGTGACTACTAATTTTGCTCAGCATGAAAATGTTTTGAGTTGGGCACTGCAGCTCATGCATATAATCCCAGCTACTCAAGAGGTTCAGATTTGAGGATTATGTTTCAAAGCCAGTCTGGCAGAAAAGTTCATGAGGCTCTCATCTCCAATTAAACAGCAAAAAGTGGGAAACAGAAGCATGGCTCAAGTGGTAGAGCACACCAGCCTTGAACAAAATGACTATGAGAATATGAGGCCTTGAGTTCAAGTGCCAGTATTGGCATACACACACAGGAAAGAAAGAAAAGAGAAAAAGAGAAAGAGAGAGAGAGATAGAAAGAAAGGAAGGAAGGAAGGAAGGAAGGAAGGAAGGAAGGAAGGAAGGAAGGAAAAGTTGAGTTCGTTTTCAACTAGGAGTGACTTTGCATATGCTATGCTCCCAGCCCCTAGGCTTGCTTTTAGCTGTTATAGTGGTGAGGGAATGCCATGGTATCTAGTATCTAGTGGGTAGAAGCCAGAGATACTGTACACAGTACAGTACACAGTACACAGAAAGGCACCCCTAGGACAGATAAATACTAAGTCAGCTGGGAGCTGGGAGCTCATGCCTGTAATCCTAGCTATTCAGGAAGCTGAGATCTGAGGATTGTGGTTTGAAACCAACTCAAGCAGGAAAGCCCACGAAACTCTCATCTCCAATTAACTACCAAAAATCCAGAAGTGGGGCAGTAGTTCAAATAGTAGAACACCAGCCTAGAGTATAAAAGCTAAGAGACAGCACCTAGACTCCAAGTTCAAGCCCCAGTATCAACATACACACAAAAAGAGAGAAATACAAGTCCAAATGCCAGCAGTATGGACTGCTGGCACTGAAAGACCCTACTACATGGAAATACATGCTTACTTTGCAGAGACAGATTGAATTAGTATGAAGGGTAGTATGCTATCCCTAGTGAACTCTATCATAACTGAAGACAGGTCAGATTAACCTAAGAAATTGGTAAAATATTCACAAATGTCAAACCTAGATGAACAGTGGTATTTGAGTATTCACCATAGTATTCTTTATACTTGTCTATGGTTGGATAAATTTAAAAATAGAAGTGGAAAGAAAAAAAAGAATGAATCATTCTAGAAGCCTTAATTGCCAGGTGAAAAGAAGTACACTTCATGCTTAGGCTTCAAACACCTGAAGACCCAGCGCCTGGTTGCCTTCTGTCCCTCCCTGCAGAGCCACTCACCTGCAGAGTGTGCTCAATGGCATTAGGGAAATTTTTCAGGGTACAGATGGGGATGGACTTCTCTGGTGGATCCTGGCTGGAACTGTACGACTCTGTCAGAAAGGGGATCACCACCTGCACATTGCCCTTGGTGCCCAGTGTGCCTGACTCCAGCAGTGGCTTCCGGTAGTACACACAGCGGCGGTCCATGTACATGCCTGTTGAGGTGAGAGGATGAAGGTAAAGTCAGGAAAGGACAGGAAGACCTGCATCTCTCATGCATATGCAAATACCCAACTTTTCCCTCATATATATACAAACCCCAACTCTGCCCTACACCTCCTTATTAGCCTCTGAACTTACGGGCATCCACATTGTCCAATGCATTAGCTACTCCATCCAAGTTTTGGAAGAAATCATCATCATAAATGCGCTCTGTGTCAGGTCCCACGCGGTTCTGGTGGCTTATCACTCGGATGTGTGGATTCATCTGGCGTACAGCTGCACTGGCTGTGTCGGACTTCAATTTCTAGCGTGTGAGGAGGTAGAAATAGGGGAACAGAACTGTTATTTGTGCATCTGCTCTAGAAACACCTAGAGGAGAGCCATCCTCCTGAAATTTTATTTAATGCTGGAAAAGACCCTGAGATCCAGATACTCTTGGTTCAGTGGAAGACAATCTGTGACAATGCCCCATTGCCAGAACTATGAGAAATGTGGCAGGAGCTAAGTGCAAAGAAAGGCAGAGGCCAGACACATATTGGGAACAAAGAGCTGGATGTCTTTTGGAGGTTTGCCTGCTCAACATCTATTGTTCTTTCAGGTGGCAGCACCCAGGTTTAGAAATTTCCCCCAAATACAACCAAGATGCTATTACACAAAAAAGCAGGAGCCTTTCAAAGTTCAAGTCAGAACCCACCCCTCCTCTACTTAGAACTCCTATCCCTACTTAACAGTAAACTGAGTTAGTTCCCTGAGGTAATGACCTCTCCTGCAAGGGTTTTATCTGGGCCATAAACATTACCCCCCTTCCCCCCCCCCCCCGCCCGCCACAGGGGGCACCCACTGTAATTTTACGGAATTAAAGTCTTCCTAAACCAGCAAAAGCTACAAACACCTCCTCTAGACATTCAACTTCCCTTCCTCATTTTGTGAGGGTTTTTTGGTTGTTGTTTTTACCAGTACTAGGGCTTGAACTCAGGGCCTGGGTTCTGTCCCTTATGTCTTTTGATCAAGGCCAGCACTCTACTACTTCTGGCTTTTTGACAGTTAATTAGAAAAGACTTTCATGCTCAGGCTGTGGTACTGAGCATGATTTTAACTGTGATCCTCAAATCTCAGCCTGAGTAGCTAGGCTTAGAAGCCACTAGCAGCTGGTATCATAGTAGTTTTTTGTTTTTGTTTCCTCACAAAGCAGATTATGACCAATAAGAATGATATACTTCACTATTGTTATCATTAATGTATCTATTGTTTGCTACTTGCCTTCAAGCCAACCACAATCTTACATGGCTCAAGTGAAGTAACTGCTCAACAAGTGTGAAGCCCAGAGTTCAAATCCCAATATCACCCTTTGCCACCATAAAAGAAAAAAAAAACTACTTGATGACTGAGTGAACCTTAGTGATACTGGGCATGTAATAGTGACACTGATGTACTGGAGGTGTGGCTCAAGTGGTAGAGCACTTGCTTAGCCTGCTGTAGGAGGCCCTAGGTTCAATCCTAGTACCACCAAAAAAAATAAGATAGTGGTGCCCTAGAGAAAAGTTTAACTCAGTTCCAACTTTGCTAAGAATTAACTGATTCAGCAAAATCCTCAGAAGGCCTGCTTCTCAAGTTGGCCCTGGGCTAGAGTCTAGGAAGGGGTTCCCAATTATTGTCTAATAGGTAACAGTGGCTCACTGTGCCTAAACTTTTTCTCAGGAAACAGTCAATGTCAAACACCTTCTTTCCTGCTGGTAGTCTGGATTTTAATTTTTGTCAGTCATGGGACTTGAACTCAGGACCTAGGCACTGTCTCTGAGCTTTCTCACTCAATGCCAGCACTCTATCACCTTCAGCTCTACTTCTGGTTTTCTGGTGATTAACTGGAGATAAGAGTCTAACAAACTTTTCTGCCTAGGAAAACTTCGAATTGTGACTCAGATCTCAGCCTCCTAAATTGCTAGGATTATAAGCACCCGCCCCTCTAGTCTGGAATTTTGATGCTTGGCTAGCTATCTGCAAAAGTCCTATTAGCTAGAGAGTTTCCCTCCTTAGCAACATTTCATATACATTGTTACCACTGGTAGTTAGGTAAATAGTTTAACTCCCCTGAGAACTCCTAGAAACTTGCCCCAAGAGCCTCTTCCCTGTGATGATTATGTTATGATCTTTCTATACACTAAGTCACAGCCATTAATGTGACTACATGCTCAATCCTGGAAGTCTTCCTAGTGAATCAACTAAGCTTATCTGATAAAAAAAGGATAGAGAAAAAAGAAGCTGGACACCGTAGATGGGTAGCTTATGCCTGTAATCCTACCCTACTCAAGAAGCTTTGGATCTGAGGATCATGGTTCAAAGCCATGTAGCCCCAAAAGCTGGGTGCCAGTGGTTTGCGCCCATAATCCTAGTACTCAGGAGGCTGAGATCTGAGAATCACAGTTTGAAGCCAGCCAGACAGGAAAGTCCCTGAGGCTCTTATCTCCAATAAACTACTCAGAAAAAGCCAGAAGTGGTGCTGTGGCTAAAATGGTAGAGTACCAGCCTTGAGCAAAAAGCTCAGGGACAATGCCAGGGCCCCAGTTTAAGTCCCAGGACTGGCACAAAAGAAAAAAAGAGGAGAAATGATAGCTTTAATGGAAGAATACTTAATGTTCGTTGAATGAATGACAGAAACCGAGGGAAAGAAAGGAGGAAAGACCTTTGTCAGAAAGGATGGGAACAAGTAAAAGCAGGAGAGTGAAAGGAAAAAGCACATCTCTTACACCTGTCCAACTCACCGTAACATCCCAAGGCCGAAACAGAAATTGTCGGTTCAGATTTGACTTCTCAATGGTGTCCATGTCTGTGACAACAATTTCTCCTTCTTCCCCACAGCCCAGCCCAATCATGGCAAAGTTTTTCAGCAGTTCACAGCCAATAGCCCCAGCACCAACCTAAGAAACAGCCAAGAGAGACAGACACCTGTCAGGATGATGCAGGTTGATACAAACCCACCCATCACTCTTCAGTCCTTCTGAAGCCAATAGAAGGGAAGAGGGCTAGTGCCATAAATCTTCAGGTCCAAATCACACACAAGATGGGTGCCAATGGCTCACACCTGGAATCCTAGCTACTCAGGAGGCTGAGAATTCCATTTTGAAACAGCTTGAGAAGGACGGTCTATGAGATTTATTTCCTATTAACTAGCAAAAAGGCCAAAAGTAGAGCTGTGGCTCAAGTAGTAGATCAAAAAAGCTCATGCATAGTGCCCAGCCCCCCCCCTTATACCCCCAATCACCAGAAGGAACCACCCAAGAGGGAGAAATGAGGCTGTACCCCAGGCAAAAGGGATGTAATATAGGTATAAGGACAAGATCCTCCCTCAGGAAGGTCAGAGGATGGGGTGGTGTACACTGGGTATTCAATGGAATCACCTACCAGGAAGTACTTCTGCTTGCCTAGCTTTTCTTGTAGGTCAGAGCCAAATACAGCCACCTGCCCATCATAACGGTTCTGCCGCTGAGGAACATGAAAGGAGGAGGGTCACTGAGGAATTTCCCTGGAAATGACCCCAGTGGTGGCTTCCCCATAGGCTGTATTCACATACCGGGAGACATTTTTCTTCTGTGAGGACATTTTTGTTCTCAGGAAGACACTCAAGAGCATCGAAGTACAACCACTGCATAATAGGCATAAACTTCCCGGAGCAGGCCTGGTAAATGGGCCAGGGAGAGAGGTTGTCAGTGGTTAATCAGGGCCTGACACAGATGGACAAGCAATGGGAGCAGAGAAATACCTGGGCCCACCTACACCCATGAGTACTTACTTTCATGACTTCCTGGGCTGCTAGGCCTCCAATGAAAGCATTTATGGGCGCCAGATCCCCAGCAGCTACATAGGCCAGCTTTCGGAGAAGGTCCTCATCCAAGGTTTCCTGCTGTACTGCAGGCAGGGCACGAACATTCACAGCTTGTGCTAGGGCCACAAGTTCTGTTGCATCCTCCTAGTGAGCCAAAAGGAACCAAGTTAAGACCAGACAGACCACTATGGGAGAGGTGGGGGAGGGAGGGAAAGGGGACAAAGAGGGGCATGTCAGGGCTTCAGTGCCAAGTACTTGTGTCCAGGCTTAAAGGTCTACCCACCCACCTCATTGCGGGGCCGAGGGGGCCGGTTATGCTGAGCACAGAATTGGTGCAAGGCTTGAAAGCCAATATGCAGCTGAGCAGGGCGAGAATATTTGGCAAAGTCCGTCATTACAAAATCAGGCTCCTCCAGTGAAGCCGGCAATGATTTCTGTAGGGGGGAGGGGGAGGGCATCAGAACCAGAAGAAAAGGAATGAAGAACTTGCTTGCTATGGGCTTGCTATCCTCCCCCCTCCTCACACACACTTACAAAGCTAATCTTCTTAGGTACTTTGACCTGACTGACGATGCCTCCACGAATGTAGTCAGAAAAGTTAGAGGTGTCACAGATACTAAAAGTGTAAGGACCTAGGGTGGATGGGAGAGATTATCAGTCTACCCACCCTCCAAAGCCCACAATGCCCACAGAACAATAACACAACCACCCCTCACCCAGCTCAAGACAAAAAAGAATCATCTCTCCACTCATTTCAGACTCCCTTTGGGACACCAAAGAAACCATCTTCACTGCCCCAGAGCCAGCTCAGACCCCAGGAGACCCGTGTCCCTGGCCTCAAGGGTATTCTGGAAGGCCTCTGTTCCTTCCCAAATCACCTCAGACTTGAGTCTGAGATCCTCTGATCTGCACTATTCAAGTAACAGAGCCTTTTCCCCAATACCTGAGTTCCCAGCACTTCTCTCATCCCCCAAATCCCCAAGGGATTCTGCCTCTGGTTTATGTCAGACACTCAGGACGTGTCTCCCCTTACACTGAACCCAGGGGCATGTCTTCTTCCCCTTCAATACCTTAGCCCATTGCCCTCTGATGTCCCCATGCCCTAGCTCACCCAGGACTTTGATCTCTATGGGCTGACTATTGTTGAGTTGAATCATGCCCTGTACTTCTGAAAAGGAGACAAAGTCGCCACTCTCAAACCCATGTCGGGCCTCATCCAGGCAGGTAACCACACCGGGGTTGTCCTGGTTGAAAAGAGTATGCTTCAGAAGTAGGCTCAGGAAACCAGAAGCAGGCAAGTGCCACTGCCCACCCACCTGCCAAGACCCTTGAGGCTGCTCTCCTCACCTTGGTGACCATAGAAACCATAGCACTGAGTGGCTGCTCCCCATTAGGATCTGTGAGGACCATTTCCTCTCCAAAGTCACAGAAAAGCTGCCTATAAGAGGGAAGCAATAGAGCTGATACCTGAGTACTCCACACACAGTCCCCATGTAGCCTTCAAGGTGCAGTACTGACTATCTGCCGAGCAAACAGTCCAACACTGAGGAGAACACTGCAGGGCTCAGATGGCACCAATGCCAAACAGGGGTGGGGGAGGGGTGACTATATAGAATACAAAACTGGGGTGGCGGATATGAAGATGGTGACTGGCTATGAGTCTTGATCTGTGAGGGGTTGGGGAAAAAGGGGCAGGGGACAGACAGCACTCACCCAAATAGGCCTCGAGTATCTGCTACCACCAGCTTGATACCATGATTGTGACAAAACTGACCCACTCGCAGCTGGTCCTCAAGTGGGGAATTGGTAAGGACTACCACCTGTGGAGAAGTAGAGGCTCAGGCCAAGGGTCTAGCCCCAGGAAAAAGGGAAGAGAAAGATGGCAGAAAGCCTGTGGGGGAGTGTCCTTAGGGCTGAGAGCAGTGGGCCTCTGGTTCAGCCCTCTTTCACAAACATCTTTTCTTTCCTATTTTTTCTTTTTTCTGTTTCTTTTTGACCAGTACTGGGACTTGAACCTAGGGCCTGGAATCTGTCCCTGAGCTTTTTCTTTTTTTTTTTATTTATTTTTATTTTTTATTTTTTTCCGGTCGTGGGGCCTGAACTCTGGGCCTGGGCGCTGTCCCTCAGCTCTTCAGCTCAAGGCTAGCGCTCTACCACTTGAGGCACAGCGCCACTTCCGGCTTTTTTCTTTTTGCTTATGTGGTGCTGAGGAATCGAACCCAGGGCCTCGAGCATGCAAGGCAAGCACTCTACCACTGAGCCACCTTCCCAGCCCCCTGAGCTTTTTCTTGCTCAAGGCTGGCACTCTACCACTTTGGGCCACAGCTCCAAATCTGCCTTTGCTGGTTAGTTGGAGACAAAGAGTCTCCTGGATTTTATTGCCTGGGCTAGCTTTGAATGGAGATCCTCAGATCTCCTCCTCCCGAGTAGCTAGGATTATAGGCATAAGCCACGAACAGCCCAACTACAAAGACCTTTTTGTGGGTTAGACTCAGTGAGAGTGAAAGTAGTGAGGAGAAGAATGAACCCCTAGACCATGTCAGGAAAGGTGGAGAGGCAGCTGGGCACATGAGACTCTGGAGAACAGCTGACTCACTTGTTTGACAAACACCCACTGTTGCCTGCCTACAATCTTGCCATGCCCTGGGAGACACAGGCGGGGTAAAACTCTGTTTCCAGCCAAAGTCTGAGCTCACTCCTGCCACACCCACCTGCTCCTGGTTCTCAAGACATTGCCTGCTCAGCTGTAGCTTCTAGGGCTCTGTTCTCTGCCTGAATATCAATCTCTGTTCACTAGAGTGAACGCCTAAGATGCAGCTGTGGTGCCTGAGCCTCTCAGGGAGCCCAAGGTAGAAACAGCTTCCAGAGCCCCCTTTTCCTGGCCAGGCTCTTAAACTAGCAAATAGCCATATAACCCTCCCCACAGGCCCGTTGCTAAGTGAGTGTTTGACTTTCATAGAAGCCCTAGTACAGCAGCCATTTTTGGTCTACAAGTAGGAAAACAAAGGCACAGGGTCTAAGTGAGCTCCTTGAAGTCACAGAAAAACCAGAGGCCCACGGCAGGGCAGTGCAGTCTGCCATATCAACTACACTGAACTGTTGCGGTGTCCACGTTTCCCAAAGGCTGTCCAAGGCTCTCATCCTTCCAAAAGCCTCTAGGTTCCCCAGTGTGGGGAACCTGTCTATTGAACATAAAACAACTCTGAGAAGAGCAGAGTATTGAGGCAGAGAGCTGGAGGGGGTACCCCAAATACCTGGAAGCCACTAAGGAAGTCTTCAACAAGGGGCCCAGTATAGGCAGTGACAGGTACATAGCTGTTGAGTTCAGCGAGGCGGGGTTGGGACACCTCAGCTCGATTTTTTCCTATGTCTTCTTCCCGTAAGTAAAACTGTAAGGGTGGGAGAGTAGGAAAGAAGTAAACAGGCTTTGTCACACAGAGGGGCTGGCATTTTGGCAGGAAGAAGTGAGCTGGAAAGAAGTACCTGAGAGGACAGGTCAGCCCACTGGGCAGTGCCCTGGTCATGTAGGGTGACAGCCTTGACTCCACCAAGGATGATGTTCTTAGCAATCTCCACACCTAAGCCCCGCAGGCCTGAGATTAGGACACTCGATGTCTGGAGCCGTTTCATTGCCTCATGGCCCAACACATACCTGCCAAATTAGGAAGCACTGCAGGTCAGAGGCCTGGCCCCACCCAAAGTCATCTTTTAATGCACCCCTCTCAACCTCAGCCAGGCTTCAGCCATACTTACAACTGCCGGGAGTAAAGGCCCTCATCTATGTCTGCTTCACTGCCGTTCTTTGCCATTCCCTGCAGATGGGAGGTTAGAACAGGTTTAGGGACAGGTAGGAGTGGGGTGTGGACAGATGCATAGTGATAGGACTCTCCCACCCATTGGCTGGTCTGCAGGAAGAAGATACTCACGTTGGTTGGCACTGAGGGTACTTGAGACAACACGGACGGGGCAGGGGAACAGTTAGAACCCGGCTTTGGATCAGGCCCGGACACGCGACGTTTCTTGGACAGCGGCGAGCTGGACATCTAGAAGGAAAAAGGAGGGAGAGGTGGTTATATGCTTGTTAAAGGTGACTAATACAGGAGCCAACTCCATTTTACAGAAAAAAGTGGTCCAGTGAGATGAAGTGATTTGTCCCCAGGGTCATATCACGGTCACACCAAAGATCTGAACCCAGGTGGTCTGGCTTGTGAATCTATATTGCTGAGTGTGAAACACTTTGCCTCTCCCCAGCTCAGAACAACAGACAGACTTCCAATCCTGTGGGCTGAAAAGAGCTATGAGATGGTACTTGTGGGGAGGTCAGAGGACAGATGTGAACTCAGGATAGACTGGGTTTCGTACCTTGACCTGGCCACTCCTTCAGTCAGCCTTTAACCCTATGAGGCTATTTCTTCACCTGTAAAATAGGGGCAACATAGCTTCCCTGGGAAGTTTAAAAAAAAAAAAAACACAGAACCCAGACTGGGCACAAAGGAAGTGGGTAACACCAAGCAGCCAATCCCAGGGACACAGAGGTAGGTACAAGAGGAAAATGAAACTGGGACTGATAAGCTGGAACAGGCAGGCCACACCTTGCTGGAAACCCAGGCCCGAGGTTGCTGGGGGAGGAGCTTTTCAAAGTGTAATCTCCTACCAAGCTTTGGGAGGGGAAATTGAAGCCAGGCCAATAAAACAGACTGTAGAATGAGAAAACACATTTTCCAGGTCTCATCTGCACAGGGAGTCCCTTAAACAGGTGAATATTAATGATAAATGAAGATTTACTAGGAGTCTTCTCAGTGCCAGATGTCATACTAAATACTTTAATGAGCCTCGTCTCAACCTGTCCTCAGGGCACCTCTGTGAGGCTTGGACTTCTACAGAACCCACCGCTCAACTCATAAGGGAGAGGAAAAAGGGGGGAAAAACCCACTAGGGTATTTATTTGGTGACTTAACCAATGTTCCCGCTGAGTGGCTGAATCGGGACTAGACCAGGATCTGCTGACTCTGAAGTCCAAGTTATTTCCTAGTGTTATCAAGTTTCATCTCCTCAGTGGTCCTGACCCCAACAAGGCAGGGTTTAATGTCCTTGCTGAACAAAGGAAAACCATGACTTGCCAAGAATCACACACTAGTTCTCAGAGGCAGAGTGTGAGTGTCAATGTATGTGCGTATAAAACACACCTGTAGTAGGAAAAAAATTCTGATGGTGGGGTCAGGGACACAGGACATGGAATAGATCCACACGTTGGAGATAATAAAACACAGAATCATTCCCTCCTCCCAGGTCCAATGGTCCTCAAAGTCTTCTGTTCACATGACCGCTTTTACTCTGAGCTTTTTCTGACACCCAATCACACAAACATATGTAAGATTCCATCTTGGTGCCGTCACACTGTAACACTAGCCACAATGACAAGAGCTCCCTACTATCTATCCACAGCTTATTGCTTGTCAATCACAGGGTAAAGGGCTTTGTCTAATCCTAACAATGCCCATGAACCACTCACATCCCGAATGAGAAAACAAAGGCTTAGAGAACATGATTCACTTGCACAGTCATGCAGCTGGTGGGCAACGATTGGCAAAATTTTCCTGGATGAACTGGAGTTAAAACACAGCTCTGGGTTTAGGGCTAAGGGAAGGGGGACAAAAAGAGGTAGGGAGAGATCTGAGTCTGCCAGTCAAACTGCCCAGAATGCTAAGATCCAACCTGAGTAGGAAGAAGCCCTGATGAGTTAAGGAGACAAAGGCATTTCTTATTCTCCACTTATTGGCTTTCTGACCTACAAGCATAGGGATTTTATTTCCTCCAAATGCTGAGACAAAAGGAACTGTCCTCAAAGAAGTGAAGGTCTGTGGACAGAACTCAGGGGGAGCTAAGCACTTAAGCTCCTCCCTGAACACCTGAGGGTGCCTCCATTATTTATCTCTTTGCCTTGTCATTGGTCAGTTGGGTTGGCTTTTCCTCCCTCCCCAAATTAGCCATGATTCAGAGCCAGAGAACTCTTATTTTCTAGACCTTTCACCTCTCCATCCTAGTACTGGCAGCCAGTCTAAGAAGGTTTGGCACAATTGTTCCGAAGTGCTTTAATCTCAGTACTTAAGAGGCTAATGCAAGAATATTACAAGTTTGAAGATCCCTGGGTTACACTGTTTCAAAAACAAAGCAGATTCACAGTTATCAAGGTTTGGAGTATCTCTTTGTCACAAGGCAAGCAGAAGTCTGCAACAGAAACTCCTAGAAAGCAGCTAAAGGTCCCTACATCCATCCATAAAACCCCAAATCCTCTTTCTCCCTTAATATGGGCTCAGGCCCCTATTAGAACACATCCTTGAACTATTTCACAAAAAAAGTTGAGCTGGGGTACAGAACATTTCAAAACTTAGCCTGGGGCCTCCAAACTGATGCCTGTGAACCCCCAAACCAAAGGAGGGGTGAAGGAGGAATCCTGAAGTAGGCTTGGAAGGGGTCAGGCTTGGGGAGATGTGAGCAGGTGGCGAAGTCAGTACAGAGAAGAAATGCTTGGTTCTGCAAAGCTTCCAGGAAAGGGCTGACTGAAAACCCTTGGAAATGTGAGACAGGGGAATCAGAAAGTGATTGAGCCCAAGGAGCTCTGAGGGAGATGGCAAAGGGGATGTTAAAAATCCTGGAAGGCAGGGGGCAAAGGTGTTAGGAAAGACTCAAATCAGTCTCCAACTAGGTAGGAGGCCACTGGGGAAGCTGCAAGAGGAATAGGTGGACATTTTAGAACCTGAGGATGCAGCAGAAAGATGCTGAGGCCCCGGGGGTCTGAGGAGGGATGCAGTTGATGGACAGAGACCCTTCATCAAAAAGAATAGGGGGATTTCTAATGTTGGCACAAAGGGCCTCGTGTGGATCTGACAGGACATACTAAGTACTACAGCTGCTCTGACAAGGTCGAGAGAGGAAGAAGGGTCCAGACAATTCAACTCTTAGTAAGCAAACACTGGCTAGGTCCCCAAGTAGAAATGGGTTTTTCTGAGCAACTGTTTAAGCCTATGGAAGAGGAGGTGAGTAGATGAGAGAGTGGGCGTTGAGGTGGGTGTTTTTCCATTCTGGTGGAGGGTAACTGGATCTTTTGGGGGAAAAGCTATCTGAAAATACTGGGTTCTCTTATGAGACAGAAAGCAGAACCTGAGGGCTTCTGGAGATACTGAGGACCTTAAGAGAATTTGTGAAAAGAGAAACTAGAAGTCTGGTCTGCTTTTGAAGGTAGACATTGGGTCTAGGGATGGGTTGGTAAAAAGGCTAGAAGCCAATAGAGTCTGCAAGAGGAGATGCTGGCAGGGAATCTCTTAATGGAGGATTATGTGTCCTAGCAGTTCCTCCCTGGTGTCTGGTCCCCCTGAGCTCTGGGGAAAGTCACTGGGGATTAAGGTTGTCCCCTAGGGAAGATGCTGAGGCCTGGGGGAGAGGCAGTCTCAGAAAAGAACACTGGGAGCACTAAAAAAAAGGGGGACTTCCTTAAAAGTAGGGGAAGTCTGTAAGGGCAGATTCTAGGAACTGAAGGAGTGTCTGAAAGCTGACGCTGAGAGATCCAGCCAGAAATGCTGGCTCCAGAGGGGTCCCTCATAGCGAAGATGCTAGTGCTAGAGTCAGCCTGAAGCTTCCAGACGGCAGTTGTAGAATCTCCCACAGGAAGGGCAGTCCCAAATGGCTTTTCACCACCTCCGATCTTTATGGCACCTCTAAAGGAGGGGGTCGCGAGAGGAAATGCTAGAGATGGCTCTCAGAAACGAAGGCCATCCGGAATATCCCACGAGAGTAGCCTGGCCCCAGCTGGATACCATGAAGGCACAATACCTAAGGGCTAGATCCTGGGGCAAATCCTTAATGGCATTCAATTGCGACCGGCTTTCACTAGCAAGGCAGATCGAGCTGTCAGGGGATC
This sequence comes from Dipodomys merriami, assembly GCF_024711535.1. NCBI lineage: Eukaryota > Metazoa > Chordata > Mammalia > Rodentia > Heteromyidae > Dipodomys > Dipodomys merriami. Next base: position 86,171,459 of record NW_027204492.1, read on the forward strand.
TGGAAGACTGGAGGGAGTCTTCTTATGAAGTGCAAAGATCCAGATAGGGTTAAGCACCTGGCTAAAGGCATTAAGCATGAGTCACCATAAGCAGTTTTCGGGGGTCTGACCCCAAGGTCAGATCTCAGCCAGAAAGGAGACTGGTGGTCCCAGACGGGAAACTGCTCAGTCCCAGGATCTGTTCCCCTTGCTCCCCTCCTGCACGGATCCTTGGCGTCCAAGACACCGCAGCCATCCAGACATCAACCCAGCCCATCAATTTCTCCTGAAATCCAGCCCCAGGCCAGGTGCTTGAAAAAGACCATTACCAATGCCGGTTCCCCGGGTCGCGCCGCCGCCAACTCCTCAAGGAGCCGAAGCCAAGCTCGGCCGCCACCTTTCTCTTTTTCCTCCTCCCCGCCGCCTGGGCTGCCTGGAATCGCCTCCGCCGCCGCCTTCTCCTCCCCCCGTGGTGGATGTAGTTGTCCCTGCCACCTCCACTCCGCCAACACAAGATGGCGGCTGCTGAGCCCAACGCCGGAACAAAACCTTGGGCACCACCCCCAGAAACCCGGATGCGGGAGAGCCGCACCCACTCATGAATCAAGTCCTAGGTTCCCGACCCGGTTTGTGACTCAATGCATTAGAAAGGGAATAGCTCCACCTGGTGGGTATTGCAGCAGGAACTAGCAAAACAGGTGAAACAAGAGGACACTCCCCAAGGAATATGCATTTAAAAAAATCAATTGCTGCAGCCTAGCTGTCATGGGAACCAAGGAAGGACCTCAGGGCCACGTTTCCAGGCTGTAAATTATGCATAAAGTCGGGTGGTTGGTTGATTAACACCAAGCAACCAGAAAGCAGAGGTTAAAACACTGCAGCCACACCCCACTGCTCATGAATAATGAATGATCTTGCAGCAGCCCGGAAGCTAAGAAGACCAATGCTACATCTTATTCATGAATAATGCATGAAGTCCAGTGGGTTGGAACAAAAGAGAGGACTGCAGCGAATACCTTGTCAGCAAAGAAATGGGGCTTCTGCAGGGAAAACTGCACTCCCTTGGCTTCTGAATAATAAATGCTGCTCTTAAAGCCCTTCAAACTGGAAACTCCGAGAGGTCAAGAAAGGTCTCATTCAACTTATGAATCATTCATGAGGAGGAATGGTCAGGCTCGGCCCAGCAGATAGGGATTATGATGCTACAGCTAGCAATTTAGCCACACCTGCCTGCTATTGAGTCATAAGCATCCTTCAGAGCCACGGAGAAAACCCAGGGGGAACATGAGTCCCTTGCCGCCGTTAACTGCTCAGAATCTACAGCTGCTTTGGTCTAACCAAACCCACAGTCCCTTTATCGCAGCAGGTGTCTGATTCCATAGTTGCAAAAATGTCAATAGTAATAGAACCCACCCACCCATGTCATGGATGTAGGATGTGTTATTATGAAAATCAAGCAATCATGCAATGGGCCTGAGAACAGTGCTGGCATTCATTTTTAATACAGTAACTCTGTAACTCTGTCTTATTCGAAGATTTGTTACACGTGGTTTTGACTAAGCCCGGCCCCACCAAAAAAAAAAAAAAATCCCCGAATTATAGTTCAGTGGATGCAGAGCTCTCAGTCCCACATTATCATCTGCTGTGTTTAAACTGTATGCATTCAGGATTCCATGTTTTTCCTATTCAACATCTCTTGGGAACCATGTACATGCTGATACTACTGTATTTATAAAGATAATGTGTAAACACATGTTCTCCATAATGTAAAATTAATTAGGTGTGAGAATACACCCAGCAACTTGGGCCACAGTATCCCCACCTAGAAACAACCTACCTTCGGACAGAATTTAAATGAGTAACTTTGTAGAACATTGGCATACAGCAAGTGCTATTTAACTCATAGTTATATGTACTATCATAGTATTTTTTAAGGAACTGGGTGTTACTATGTAGACTTTGTTGGCCCCCAACTCCTGCGTTCCAAAGCCTCTCCAGTCTCGACTATTAAGTAGCTGGGACTACAGGTGCACTGCAGAGTTCAACCGTAATGGATACTATTAAACTGTGAGAAAGACATTGACAAGTCTCAAACTCTTTGGAAAGGAGACTGACCGAGTTTGAATCCAACTTCAGGCAAACTACTGTGTCCTGGTTTTCTCATCTATAAAGTGATATAATAATAACCTACCACCTAGGACTGTTGTGAAGATAAAATGGGCCAGCCGTTTCATTATTTTGAATAACAAACACAAAAAGCAAAATGAGTGTAAACGAATCTTCCTATCCAATGCCCATATTTCAGGCTCACTAAAGATTTGCCAGAGATCCCTCAACAGTTAAGGATCCTTGGGATCTGAATCAAGGGCTTTGCTTGATAATCTAGGATTACCGAGCTCTGAGGAATGAACAATGCCGGAGGCCTCTTCCCTTTACTAGGCTTAAATCCTAGAACTGTAAGGGGAAAAAGCTCGCTCCGGATCATGCAGATGAAGCTGTAAAAGTCACACCCCCTCATAAATTATGCACAACGCCCCTAGAAAAAAGCCTCAGAAAACTCATGGCGCTACTCACCTTAACTGATTATTGTATGACTTAATCAGTACACGAATTTGTCCAGTAGACTTCGGAACACCTTTGCAATATGCCTCTTCGGCACACCGATTTCGTCCCCTCCTGAGTAATTTATAAACTGATACCTCGAGTGGACCCGGTGCGAAAAAGGCAAAAATCTGCTTCCCACCACGGCCCCACCTCCTCATGAATAATGAATAAAGCCTTGATCAAGACCGCCCGGTTGCTCTACGTCCGCTCAGGAAGAGCCTAGCAGACATCTCTTTCAGAGCCCTAGTTGGAAGGCTCCCGCTCTCGGGGTCTGGGCCCTGATGTGCCCCAGACTCAAAGCACTCGGTATCCTCAGCGCCTTCATCTCATCATAGGACCAGAGGTCACAAAGGCTGTACCTTCACAATGCCACGTCGGTCCCGACCATGCCCCACTGTCACCAGGTGCCCTCCTAGAATCAGCCCTCCCCAGCTCCCGCCTGGACTTAACTAACCACAAACTTCACTCCCACTGGTACTAGGCTCATGGACAGAATAACCACACACAGACTCCGAGCGTTCCCCAAGCGCCCCCCACCCAAGCCCAGCGTCCCAGAGGAACAAACCTGCTTGCAAGCGTTAACCCCCGCCAGACTCCGAAACCCTATGGGCCCCAGATGCCGCCACTTATAGGTCTCCTCAAAAGCAGACCCCCCCTCCCCCCCGGCAAATGGTACTCCAGGCCCAAGTATCCAAATATGTTCATTAAGGGATCCCAAAAGTTGGGACCAGGGTGGGGAGCACCTTCCTCCAAATGCTGTCCGGAGACTTGGGGCAAAGTGTTCCAGCTCACCCCCAGTGCCGGGCGGAAGCCTCGCCTTCTTTCTGGAGACAAGCAGAAGCCACGGGGCAACGGAAGAACAAGCCTCGGTCTTGCTAGAACCAGAGTTTGCGCGGAGCTCGGAAGCGCGGGGCCTTAGAGGGCCGGGTTTGGGATGTACCACCCTAGCCTTGCTAGAGGGACGTTTGTTCTTGCTTTCACGGCTCTGGCGCCAATTTCAGGCTCATTTACCCCTACAGGTTGTGGAACATACTCACTGCGCGAGGAATGCTGGGTGTGGTAGTTCTGCTTGGCCAGTGGTTGTTGCACGTGGTGGGCACCAGCGCCTAGAATATGAGAAAATGTAAGCCTGGACCGAGGATTTCCCAGAGCTGGGCTCTGGGGGGAAGGTAAAGGAACCAGAACTTGATGGTCTCTGCAGATGAAAAGGCACACCCATCCCACAGACGGGGAGACTGAGGCTCAAGTGGTCAAAAGGATTTGTTCATTTGTCGTTTTTGGAGCTTAAGCAACGAGCCAGGGATTCTGCCTCGCCCCTCTTGGTATTAACTTGCTAGCAGGAAACTAAAGTCCAATGAACGACGAATAAGTTAAAACTATATTTTCTCATATAAATAGTTGCCACTATGTAACATAAGTTACTTGGTTTTGTATTTTATTAAGAAGAGTCTCACTACATTGCCCAAGCTGGTCTTGAAATCCTGGATTCAGGCTACAGTAGCCGGAGTTATGGGAAAGCACTATCCTAAGGTGTGTGTGTGTGTGTGTGTGTGTGTGTGAGAGAGAGAGAGAGAGAGAGAGAGAGAGAGAGAGAGGTGGTGAATGAACCTAGGGGCTTAGATATATTAAGCAAGCACTCTGCCACTGAGCTATATTCCCATCTGTAATATAAATTATGTATAATAAAAATACCCATAAGTTGGGCACCAGTGCTCACACCCTGTAATCCAAGCTACTTAGGAGGCTGAGATCTGAGGATCTTGATTCAAAGCCAGCTCTGGCAGGAAAGTTCATGAGACTCATCTCCAATTAATCAGAAAAAGCCCCATGTGGTGCTGTGGCTCAAGTGGTAGACTGATAGCCTTGAGCAAAAGGAACTCAGGGACAGTGCCCAAGCCCCAGGACTGGCAAAAAAAAAAAAACTCTACAAAACACAAAATAATATGTTTTATATAACATGCTAGCTAGTGTCAAGATGTAAATAAATTACAGCCCTTTGTAACATGTCAGTTACAGTTAATATGTATATACATGTGAATATACATGGTATAAAATATGTATGTAACAATATAATATACATATAATTGCAATGTACTAGATACTGTGGCCATGTGTAACAAGGCATTTGTATATCTTCTTTTTCTTTTCTTTTAAAATTTTATTGTCAAGGTGATATACAGAAGGGTTACAGTTACATATGTAAGGTAGTGAATACATTTCTTGTCAAGCATTGTTACACACTCCCTTGGTTTTTTTTTCTCTCATTTTCACTTCCCCCATCTCCCCCCAGTTGTAAAGTTTATTTCCAATATGTTGTGAATATTGCTGTTGCACTGGTTCACTCTTTGTCCTTTGTCTCACTTATTTGGTTGTTCCCTTCTTTTCCCTAATTCAGATAAATGTATAAGCAATACACAGGGTACCAAAATCAAATATGGTGACAACAGGGGATAAACCATAGTCAAAAAATGAAAGCGATAAGTATTCAAATTTTTTTGTTTTTTTTTTCATGCAATTGTTTCTATCATATTTATAAGATGATTTCTATGTTGCTTTATATGTCCCTCCCTCACAATATAACCCATGCTTTCACTGTATTTGATGTTGGTATAATTTGTGGAGGGGAAGGGAAACAAAACAAATCGTTTAACTAGGGATACAGGTGGACCCATTGCAACAATGAGATGTACAAGTCCTTATGTCGAAAAACGAACTTAACAACTTTGGTGGGGGGTTGGGGGGGAGGATCGGGTGGGGGGAGGGGAGGAGTATGGGAAGGGATGGGAAGGGGAAACAGCGAGGAGGCAACAATACTTGATAAGAAATGTACTCATTACCTTGCCCATGTATGGTATTCTCACAATAAAAAAAAAAAATGAAAGAGGGCTGGGAAGGTGGCTCAGTGGTAGAATGCTTGTCTCGCATGCATGAGGCCCTGAGTTTGATTTCTCAGCATCATGTAAGCAGAAAAAGCTGGAAGTGGTACTGTGGCTCAAGTGGTAGAGCACTAGCCACGAGTAAAAGAAGCTCAGAGACAGTGCCCAGGCCTTGAGTTCAAGCCCCAGGACTAGCAAAAAAAAAAAAAAAAAAAGAAATACCTTCACATGGTACATTAAAAACAAGATTTTTTTTTTCTTTTTGTACTATGGCTTACACTCGATCCATGCCACCAAGCCCTTTTTGCTTATTTTTCAGGTAGGATCCTGTGTGTTTTACATGGGCGCATCTGGACAGTGATTCTCCTACTTATTTTTCCCTTGTAGCTGGGATGACAAGTGTACATTACCATGCCCAAGTTGATTGGTTGAGAAAGAGTCTCAATAAACTTTTTGCCTGGGCTGGGTTCCAACTTGGATCCTTGAGATTTCTACCTCCTAAGTAGTTGCTAACACTGGCATGTGTCTCTTAATTTATCTGAATATAGTAAAGATCCAATGAAAATGCTAGGCAATAGAGGGTAGCTCACTGGTAAAATGCTTTGGTTAACATATATAAGGATCTGGGTTTTTTCTTCAGCAAGGCTAAATTGATTAATTAAAAAAAAATCACACTGGGAATGTGGCTTAGTGGTAGAGTGCTTGCCTTGCATGCATGAGGCCCTGGGTTTGATTCCTCAGCACCACATAAGCAGAAAAAGCCAGAAGTGGTGCTGTGGCTCAAGTGGTAGAGCGTTAGCCTTGAGCTGAGGAACTCAGGGAGGGCACTCAGGCCCAGAGTACAGGCCCCACAACCAAAAAAAAAAGATAGATAGATAGATAGATAGATAGATAGATAGATAGATAGATAGATAGAGATAGAGATATATTAAAGGCTTTAGTCGGATGGTGGTTGCTTATGCTTGTAATCCTGGCTACATGAAAGGCTGAGATCGGAGATCATAGTACCAAGTCAGCCCAGGCAGGAAAGTCCCTGAATTTTTTTTTTGTCAGTCATGGGGCTTGAACTCTGGGCCTGGGCACTGTCCCTGAGTTCTTCAACTCAAGGAGAGTGCTCTACCACTTGAGCCACAGCACTACTTCTGGTTTTCTGGTGGTTAATTGGAGATAAGTCTCACGGACGTTCCTGCCTGGCTGGCTTTGAACCTCAATCCTCAGATCTCAGCCTCCTGAGTAGCTAGGACTTAAACTTCGAGCCTGAGTTCTTTTGCTCAAGGCTAGCATGCTACCACTTTGAGCCACATTGCTAATTCTGATTTCTGGTAGTTAATTATAGATGAGTCTCACGGAATTTCCTGCCCAAGATGGCTTTGAATGGTGATCCTCAGAGCTCCACCTCTTGAGTACCTAGGTTTACAGGTATGAGCCACCATCACCTGGCTATACCTGCCTTTTATTCTGAAATCTATCAGGACCCATAATAGGTTTTTTGTTTTTGTTTTTTGCCAGTTCTGGTGCATGAACTCAGGGCATGGGCACTGTCACTGAGCCTCTTTGTGCTCAAGTCTAGTATAGTGCTCTATCACTTGAGTTATAGCACTACTTCTGGCCTTTTCTGAGTCCTTTTATTGAAGATGAAGAGTTGCGTGGACTTTCCTGCCCTGGCTGGCTTTGTACTGAGATCCTCAGATATCAGTCTCCTAAGTAGCTAGGATTATAGGTGTGAGCCACCAGCGCCTGGCTAGAATAGGATTTTATTTTATTTTATTTTATTTTTTTTTGCCGGGGGGGAGGGTCCAGTCGTGGGGTCTGAACTCTGGGCCTGGGCGCTGTCCCTCAGCTCTTCAGCTCAAGGGTAGTGCTCTACCACTTGAGCCACAGTGCCACTTCTGGTTTTTTTTCTGCTTATGTGGTGCTGAGGAATCGAACCCAGGGCCTCAGGCATGCAAGGCCAACTGAGCCAACTTCCCAGCCCCTAGAATAGGATTTTAAGCAGGAGAGTCACATAATATATAAAGTCTGTGTGTGTGTATGTTGGTACCAGGGCGCTTGTACTTAGGGGCTGGGCACTGGCACCCTTCCACTTGAGTCACACCTTCATTTCCAGCCTTTTGGTGGTTATAGATAAGAATTTAGCAGATTTTCCTGCCCAGGCTGACTTGGAACTGTCATCTTCAGATATCAACACCCTGATTAGCTAGGATTATAGGCGTGAACAACCTGTGCTAACCCCCTGTCAGTGTTGGGTATGGCACCAATGGCCTTGTGCATGCTGCTGGGCTGCTCTGCCACTGATCTCCACCCCCTTCCCCAACACACCAACACAATTATTATTTATGTTTTATTTTTTATATTAATACTTTTTTACTGTGAAAATACTGTACAGAGGGGTTACAGTTACATAGCAAGATAATGAGTACATTTTTTTTTATCAAGCATTGCTGCCTCCTCCTTTGTTTCCCCTTACCATCCCTGCCCTCTCATCCTCCCCCCCCAAAGTTGTCCAGTTCGTTTTTCGACATAGCATCTTGTACATCTCATTGTTGCAATGGGTCCACCTGTATCCCTAAACAATTCGTTTTTTTTCCCCCTTCTCCTCCACAAATTATACCAACATCAAATACAGTGAAAACAGGAGTTATACCGTGGGGTCGGTGAACACAATTATTTTAATAGTAGTAGTCTGGCTGCTGTGCTTGACCAGAGATTTGGAAGCAGAGGAATGAATGGGAAGACAATTCCCAAGACTCTAGGAAGTAGTGATAGGATCAGCCTAACATGGTACAAGTGGAGAGGAGAATCCTGGATTGATGTTGAAGCCTGGTAAAAACGCTGAGAAATCAGATTTGTGAAATAAAAAGCAAAGTGGAGCCATGGCTGACCACAGGGAAGTTGTCATCCACTAACATGGTAAATATTTCATCTGGAGCAGATCTGGGGGGAGGAGCAGTCTGAGGTATGGTCAGGAGTTTGTGTGTGTGTGTGTGTGTGTGTGTGTGTGTGTGTGTGTGTGTGTGCGTGTGCGTGTGCGTGCGTGCGCGCGCGCTGGTACTATGGCTTGAATTTGGGGCCTTATGCCTTCACTTGGCTTTTCCCCCTCAAGGATGACTTGCGCCAGGCTTCCACTTCTAGGATTTGAACTTTCACAAGCCAGAGGAAAGGGCTCACGAGGGAAGAAACCAGCAGGGCAGCAAAACCTCTGTGGAGAAGGGAAAGTAGACAAAGGGAAGACAACTGGGAAAGTAGGAATGGTTTAGCTTTACTTTGCCTCCAGCAATGAGGGAGAGTGCTTGCTCCTCAGAAGCCTAAAAGGATAGTTTCATGTTTTTCTGAACCCTTTATATATTAGCCCTAGCCTTCTCTTTCCTTCCTTCCTTCCTTTTCCTTTTCTGCCAATCCTGGGGCTTGAATTCAGGCCCTGGGAATTGACCCCTATCACTTTTGCTTAAAGCTGGTGCTCTACTTCTTGAACCACAGCTCCACTAGCAGCTTTTTTGTTTTACTTAGTACCTTAAAGTATGGTCGGGAGGCCTGGAAGCCTGGGATTTTTTTTTTTTTTTTGGTCCGGTTGTGGGGCCTGAACTCGGCCTGAGCACTGTCCCTCAGCTCTTCAGCTCAAGGCTAGTGCCCTACCACTTGAGCCACAGCGCCACTTCCGGTTTTTTTCTTTTTGCTTATGTGATGCTGAGGAATCGAACCCAGGGCCTCAGGCATGCAAGGCAAGCGCTCTACCACTGAGCCAACTTCCCAGCCCCGCCTGGGATTTTTTTTTGCCAGTACTGGAGCTTGAACTCAGGGTGTGGGGGTTGTCTCTTAGGGTGTTTTGTTTGCCCAAGGCATGTGTTCTACCACTTGAGCCACAGCTCTACTTCTGGTTTTCTGGGGACTAACTGATGATGAGTCACACGGATTTTTCTGCCTGGGCTGGCTTTAAACCATGATCCTCAGATCTCTGCCTTCTCTGTAACTAGGATTGCCAGGGCAGGTCACCCTAAGGTGATGCGATATCTGAACCCTTGGATGGCCTTGTCTCTTTCAGTATGGACGAGTCCCTCAGCTGTCTGAGGGGCTGTTGGTAGCTCCCCCATCAGATGGTTTTTTGTTTTTTTTTTTAATTTTTTTATTGTAGAGATACTATACAGAGGGTTACAGTTACATGAGTGAGGTAATGAGTACACTTCCACTTCCTCTTGAACATTGTTACCCCCTCCATTGTTTTCCCCCTACCATCCCCTCCCTCCCTCCCTTCCCCAAGGTTCTTTTTTTTTTTTTTTTTTTTTTTTTTGATCGTGATTAAGTGATTACTTAATTTCCGGAAATTCACAGTATTGTGGAATAATGATGCTCATTTAAAGTCACAAGTTCATTCTAACTTTCCTGGAGCAAATTGTCTATCACAGTCTGTAATATATAACGGTGATCATATGTTATATACCAATACACGTGATCAGCAGCATGGGGATATTTAGTAGTGGTTCAGCCAGATGAGTAGGAGTTCTTTGTTTCTTAAGTCCTGTTAGTTTTGTCATATCACCTAACATTTTGGATTCATCATCCACTTATCAGGGAGACCATGTACTGTTTGTCTCTTCGTTCTTGGCTTACCTCGCTCAACATGATTCCTTCAAGCTCCATCCATTTCCCTGCAAATGCCATTATTTTGTCATTTCTAATGGCTGCATAATATTCCATTGTGTATAGATACCACAATTTTTGGATCCATTCATCTGTGGTGGGGCATCTAGGTTGTTTCCATATCCTAGCTATTGCGAACAGTGCTGCAATAAACATGGAGGTGCATGTGTCTTTGTATATTGGTTCCTGTTGTTCAGGGTAGATGCCTAGAAGTGGTATGACTGGGTCATAAGGGAGGTCAATCTTTAGCTTTCTAAGGACCCTCCAGACTGCTTTCCAAAGTGGTTGTATGAGTGTACATTCCCACCAGCAGTGTAATAGCGTTCCTCGTTCTCCACATCCCCTCCAGCATTTGTCGTTGGCTGATTTGTGGATGTGGGACATTCTGACTGGGGTAAGGTGGTATCTCAGGGTTGTCTTTATTTGCATTTCCTTCACCACCAGGGATGATGAACATTTCCTCATGTGTTTCTTTGCCATTTTTATTTCTTCATTTGAGAAGTCCCTCTTTAGTTCCCTTGCCCATTTAGTAATTGGTTTGTTGGGTTTGGGAGGGATTAGTTTCTTGAGTTCCCTGTATATACAGGATGTTAACCCCTTGTCTGATATATTGCTGGTAAATATTTTTTCCCAATTAGTTGGTTGTCTTTCTAGCTTGGTTGCGATAGCTTTATCTGTGCAGAAGCTTTTTATTTTAAGGTAGTCCCATTTGTCGAGTCTCTCTCCAATTTGTTGTGACCCTGGGACTCTGTTCAGGAAGTTCCTTCCTGTGCCTATTAGTTCAAGTGTCTCTCCTACTCTGTCCTGCAGTAGTTTCAGAGATTCAGGTTTAATGTTAAGGTCTTTAATCCATTTTGAGTTGATGTTGGTGCATGGTGATAGGCTGGGGTCCACTTTTAGTTTTCTGCATGTGGCTGCCCAGTTTTCCCAGCACCAGCGGTTGAAGAGGCTGTGTTTCTTCCATTGTATGTCTTTGGCTCCTTTGTCGAATATCAGCTGGCTGTAGGCCTGTGGATTTATTTCTGGATCTTCTATTCTGTTCCATTGGTCTTCGGGTCTGTTTTTGTGCCAGTACCATGCTGTCTTTGTTATTATAGCTCTGTAGTAGAGTTTGAAGTTCGGCATGGATAGCCCTCCCATATTGTCTTTATCCCCTAGAATTGTTTTGGCTATTCTAGGTCTTTTGTTGTTCCATATGAATTTTTGGACTGTTTTCTGTATTTCAGAGATGTACGTCATTGGGATTTTAATAGGAATTGCGTTGAATTTGTATATTAGTTTTGGAAGTATTACCATCTTTACTATATTAAGTCGGCCTATCCAGGAGCATGGGAGGTCTTTCCATTTCCTAGTGTCTTCTGCAATTTCTTTCTTTAACTTTTTATAGTTCTCATTAAATAGTTCTTTTACATCTTTGGTTAGGTTAATTCCTAAATATTTTATTTTTCGGGAGGTTATTGTGAATGGGGTTGCTCCCTTTATTTCCCTCTCTTCCTGTACATTATCAGTGTATAGGAAGGCAACTGATTTTTGTGGGTTTATTTTGTATCCTGCTATTTTGCCAAAGTGATTTATGATTTCTAAGAGTTTGGGGATGGAGTTTTTGGGATCTTGGAGGTATAGTATCATGTCGTCTGCAAAAAGGGATAGTTTAACTTCTTCTTTTCCTATGCGGATCCCTTTAATGTCTTTTTCTTGCCTTATTGCTCTGGCTAAGGGTTCTAGGACTATATTGAAGAGGAGTGGAGACAGTGGGCATCCTTGCCTTGTTCCTGATTTTAGGAGAATTGGTTGTAGCTTTTCCCCATTAAGTATAATATTGGCTATTGGTCTGTCATAAATGGCTTTTATTGTTTTTAGAAATGTTCCTTCTATTCCTATTTTCTCCAGAGGTTTTAGCATGAATGAATGTTGAATTTTGTCAAAGGCCTTTTCTGCATCTGTAGCGATAATCATGTGATTCTTGACCTTGGCTCTGTTGATATGTTGGATTACATTTATTGACTTACGTATGTTAAACCATCCCTGTGTCTCTGGGATGAAGCCTACCTGGTCATAGTGAATTATTTTTTTTATGTGTTTCTGGATTCTGTTAGCTAGAATCTTGTTAAGGATCTTTGCATCTGTGTTCATCAAGGAGATTGGCCTGTAATTCTCCTTTTTGGTTGGGTCTTTGCCTGGTTTGGGGATGAGTGTGATATTGGCTTCGTAGAATGAGTTTGGGATAGCTCCTTCCTTCTCTGTTTCTCTGAAGAGCTTGAGGAGTATGGGTATTAGTTCTTGTTTGAAGGTCTTATAGAATTCTGCTGTGAATCCATCTGGTCCTGGGCTTTTTTTTGTTGGAAGACTTTTGATAGCTTCCTGTATCTCATTATAGGATATTGGCTTATTTAATTGGTTAACTTCTTCTTTGCTCAGTTTGGGCAACTTGTATTTCTCTAAAAATGCATCCATTTCTGCCCGATTTTCTTCCTTTAGAGAGTATAGCTTTTGAAAGTAGTCTGTTAGAATTGTTTGGATATCTTGGGTACGTGTGGTGATGTTTCCCGTGGCATCCCTAATCCTATTAATATGGGTTTCCTCTCTTCTTTTTTTAATTAATCTAGCCAATGGGCCATCAATTTTGTTTATTTTTTCAAAGAACCAGCTTTTTGTTTGGTTTATTTTGGTTATGGTTTTCTGATTTTCTAATTGGTTAATCTCTGCTTTTAATTTGGTTATCTGGCTTCTTCTAGTAGCTTTAGGTCCCATTTTTTCCTGTTTTTCTAGCTGTTTTAATTGCAACATGAGATTATTTACTTGGTCTGTCTCCATTCTCTTGATGTGGGCACTGAGGGCAATAAATTTGCCCCTCAGGACTGCTTTTGCTGTGTCCCACAAGTTTCTTTGTGAGGTGTTTTCATTTTCATTGAGTTGTAGGAAATGCTTTATTTCTTCTCTGATCTCTTCTGTTATCCAGGCATTGTTAAGGAGTGTGCTGTTCAATTTCCATGTATTGGAGAAATTTCTGCGGTATGCTTTGTTATTGAGAGCTAGCTTGATTCCACTGTGGTCAGATAGGATACAGGGGATTATGTCGATCCCTTTGTATTTGCTTAAGTTCCTTGCATGAACTATGATATGGTCTATTTTGGAGAAAGTTCCGTGAGCTGCTGAGAAGAATGTGTACTGTGTTGTTTTAGGGTGAAATACTCGGTAGATGTCAGTTAATTCCGCTTGCAGTATGGCCTCTCTTAATTCGGTAGCTTCTTTGCCAATCCTCTGGTTGGTAGACCTGTCCTTTGGTGAGAGTGGTGTGTTAAAGTCTCCTAGTATTATCGTATTGGGATCTATTTTATTCTGTAAGTTTGAGAGCATTTGTTTGACATATCTGGGTGCACCAATATTTGGGGCATATAAGTTGATGATGGTTATATCCTCCTCTTGGATTGTTCCCTTTATTAATATGTAGTGTCCGTCCTTGTCTTTCTGTACTGATTTTAATGAAAAGTTTATTTTGTCAGATATCAGGATAGCTACACCTGCTTTCTTACTGGGGGCGTTTGATTGGTAGATCCTTTTCCACCCCTTCACTCTGAGTTTGTTTGTATGTTTGGCTGAGAGATGGGTCTCCTGAAGGCAACAGATGGATGGGTCTTGTTTTCTTATCCAGTCCTCAGTTCGTTTTCTTTTAATTGGCGAATTCAGCCCATTTATATTAAGAGAAAGTATAGAGAGATGCATTGTTGTCCCTGCCATTCCGTTTTCCTAAGTTTTTCTTTTTTCCTTTCCTCCTGTGCTTGCTCAGTTAGACTTTGAGTAACGCCTGTTTGGGGCAGGCCCCAGTTCCTGGCTGCTTTCTTCAGGTTGTGTCCCCCCTCTTAGAATTCTTTGTAATGCTGGCTTAATGTTTATGTATTCATTTAGTTTTTCTTTGCTATTAAAAGTTTTCAGTTCTCCATCAAATGTGAATGCTAGCTTTGCCGGGTAGATCAGTCTGGGTTGGCAGTTATTGGCTCTCAGGGCTCGTATGGTGCTTTCCCAGGCTTTTCTTGCATTCATTGTTTGTGTGGAGAGATCTGCAGTAATTCTTATTTTTTTCCCATTGTAGTATAGCTCCTTCTTCATTTTTGCTGCATGCAGGATTGTTTCCTTATTATTCAGATCTATCATTTTTACTATAATGTGTCTAGAAGTGTTTCTCCTGGGGTCTTGCTTGTTGGGTGTTCGATAAGCTTTTGTGATGTAGTTAAGATGGTCGTTTTTGAGGTGGGGAAAATTTTCATTGATTATCTTGTTAAATAGGTGGTGCATTCCCTTGCTCTGGAATTCCTCACCTTCGTCCACTCCAATTATGCGAAGGTTAAATTTTTTAGCATTATCTGCTTGCTCTTGAATATCCCTTTGGTTTAATTTGAGTAATTTTTCCATATCTGTCACTTTTTGGTCCAGTTGGTGTATTCTGTCTTCTGTATCTGACACTCGACCTTCCATTTCATTCACTCTGTTGACAGTGGCTTCTATTGTGGTTTGCATGGAGGAAATGGATCCCTTTATGGATTCAATGTTGGTTCTCAGAGTACTGATCTCACCTCTCAATGAGGTATGCATTACCTCTAATTTGGCGTTTATCTCACTTCTTACTGAGGTTTGTGCAGCTTCTATTTTTGCATGCATCTCTTGTTTGATACCCTGTATCTCTTTGGATAGTTCATCCTTGTGCTCTTTCAATTTCTGATCAATTTCTCGCTTTATTTCTTGAGTCATTGCCTCCAGCAACCCTTGGAAGTAGCCTTTGTCTTCCATTCCTGCTTTGTTCCCACTGGGGCTCTCCCCTGTGTGGCTGCTGGCTTTTGAGGTGAGCTTGCTGTCCTGGGTGGTAGTAAACCTTGTGATTTTTCTCTGTGATTTTCGCATGGAGGTTCAGGAGACTGCTCTTCAATTTTGTTTTGGTGTGTCTGTCTTTGCTTGGTTGCTGATTCTGTATTGGTAGAGAGAGTCTGTGCCTGATCTGGGTTCTGTTGGGAGCCTATTTCCAGCTGCTATTCTGACTTACTTAGGATTCTCAGCTCTCTGCTGTAGATTGCTGGCAGTTCCCGCCTTTGGAAGGGTTGAGCAGCCTAGACTGCTTGTGTTTGCTCCTACGGGTGCTCTTGTGAAGAACAGATGCTCTGGATGCACTCTCCCGAATGCTGGAGTCTGCTATGGGCTCCTGATGTGTTTTTGTTTGTTTTGGGCTGGTTGTGGGCTTGAACTCTAGGTTTGGGTGCTGTCCCTCAGCTTTTCAGCTCAAGGCTGGCACCCTACCGTTTGAGCCACAGCACCACTTCTGACCCTTTTTGCTTTTGTGATGCTGAGGAATCAGATGCAGGGCCTCATACATCCAAGACTATCACTCTATTGCTGAGCCGCCTTAACAGTCTGAGCTCCTGCTTACTATCAGGTGCTGGCAGCCTGTGTTGCCGAATTCCCAGTCTAGGGTATATGGGTGGAGTTTTGGTGGGGTTTGGGCTTCTCTTGTCCTGGGCCTCCAGGTCTTTTGTTGTCACAGGCGTGCTTCCCGGGGGAGTGTTGTTTCCTGGTTTTCTCCCCTCTGTTGAGGCGTATGCTCAGCTTTTTACTTCAATTGGGAGGAGTTGGTTGTGTTGTTCAGGCGCCGGATCCCCGGGCCTGGTTCCGGCCCCAGCCTGGAGCGCGCTTGTTAGGCCTGTGCTGATGTGTATACCACCTAGGTTATGCAGCCTGGAGCGCACTCGTTAGGCCTGTGCTGATGTGTATACCACCTAGGTTATACAGCCTGGGGGACACAGTTCAAATTTCTTCTACTGTTGGTAGTCTTGACCCAGGGGCGCTGTTCCTGGCTTGGGCATTTAAGCTCCCTTCCAGGGGTGCTCTTGCTCTAGCCTGGCCAGCTGAGTGTGCTCCACGGGCTGGTGGAGCTCTCAAACAGTTCCCAGCTTTAGTGGGTCCTGTGGTCCGGGTGCTGGGGTAGGGAGTCTAGGTCAGGGTCTGGGGATTCCCTCCAGCTCTGGTCTCCCTTGAGGGATACACTTCCCCTGTGGGGTACTCACCCTGGAGCTGGTTGTTTCTGTGTGGTGTAGGTCGTCAGTTGTTGTTGCAATCCGCGCTGGGTTGGGCGGTGGTGGCTCTGTGTGATTCTTTTCTGTCTCTGCCTCTGTCGAAGCTGTTGGGTCAAGAGTGTCCACGCTCAGGCAGCTTCTTCTCGGTACCTCTGGGGCCCAAGTGACCCCGCCGGGTTGTTGCGATCGTGATCGGGCGGGCGGGTGGTCTGCAGACAGGACCCTTTGTCGCGCCGAGCGGCTTTGGCGGGATGGAACCTCTCTGCTCGGGTGGAGAGTGCTGGATCGTTGCGATCGCGATCAGGCCCGATCGCGATCAGGCGGGCCGGGTGGTCTGCTGCAGGTCCTTTTGTCACTCTGCTGATGCCGAGCGGCTTTGGCGGGATGGAGCCTCTCTGCTCGGGTGGAGAGTGAGGGGTGGGGGTGGGATCCTCGTGGAGACTCCCGGCTGGTAGGTTTCTCTGTTCCTGGCGATCTGCTGTTCTGCAAACCAGTACCTGATGTTCTGAGATCATCAGATGGTTTTTTTTTGTTATCATGGTACCCTCAGCATAAGGTACTGTGGGTTGAATAGGAGGCTCATATACGTGATGCTATCTTCTTAAATTACATTCAGGTGGTATGTGACTGCCATACTGATGCTAACTTCTGTCCCTTCCTTGAGATGTTGTCTGCCTACAAGGACTCTCTCCTGTAAAGTTACTATTCTCCCCCTCCCCCCCTCCTTGGAATTAAGTACAGTGAGGCTTCTGTATACATGGGTTCCACATCCACAGATTCAACCATGATGAAAATTTTCAGGAGAAAAATTGCATCTGTACTGAACACAGACTTTTTCTGTCATCACTCCCTAAATACAGCTGACCCATCTACAGGTGGTAGCATTCACCTTGTATCACGTAGACCATGTCACCTAAGGTTGACTTAAACTTTGCAATAGTTCCTATGTACTTTTGTCAGTTGAGGCTTGAACTCAGGGCCTGCATGCTGCTTCTGAGCTTTTCTGTTCAAGGCTTGCAGTTCACCACTTTGAGCCACAGCTCCATGTCCATCTTTTGGTGGCTATTTGGAGATGAGTCTCACAGACTTTCCTGACAGACTGGCTTAGAACTGTGATCCTCAGGCTCAGTAGTAGAGCACTTGCCTTGCATGCCTGAGGCCCTGGGTTTGATTCCTCAGCACCACATAAGCAGGAAAAAAACCAGAAGTGGCGCTGTGGCTCAAGTGGTAGAGCGTTAGCCTTGAGCTGAAGAGCTGAGGGACAGCGCCCAGGCCCAGAGTTCAGGCCCCACGAATGGACCCCCCCAAAAAAACAAAAACTGTGATCCTCAGATCTCAGCCTCCTGTGTAGCTAGGTTTGCAGGCATGAGCCATCGGTGCCCAGCTTCATATTCACTAGGGACTTGAGCACCCAGGGGCTGGGGAAGGGACTTGGAACCCAACTCCCACAGATACCACAGGTTTGCTTCAGCAGTCTTATTATATACATCCTGTTGGATATTTCCATCAGTTATATACCCATGCGACTAGCACCTTAATCAAAAGTTTCATGAGGGGCTGGGAAGGTGGCTCAGTGGTAAGAGTGTTTGCCTTGCATGCATGAGGCCCTGGGTTCAATTCCTTAGTACCACATAAGTAGAAAAAGCCGGCAGTGGTGCTGTGGCTCAAATGGTAGAGTGCTAGCCTTGAGCTGAAGAGCTGAGGGATAGTGTCCAGGCCCAGAGTTCAGGCCCCACAACCGGCAAAAAAAAAAAAAAAAAAAGTTTCATGATTCTCTGTCTGCCACCTTACTACCTTCCCCGAGTAACATCTTCCAACTTCAACCCTCTTCTGCCAACTACCACCATCCACCGGTCCTGATTTGAATGTTCACATAGAATCAAAGTGTATACTCCTTTGGGCCCTAGATAAAGTATAGTTTCCTTCATAAGAGAGCTAGCTTTCCAGAGTGGCTAGGCCACTTTGCATTATAATTGCCAAGATGTGTGTGGTCCTTATTAGGGTTTCTGACTGTACTCCGGAACTGAAAGGGAAAGTTGGGGTTGTCCCTGCTAAAAGGTACATCCATTCTGAGACTCAGGTTCAAGTGGCCTCCTTTTTATTGAGTGCCAGTACTGGGGCTTCAACTCAAGGCCTAGGCACTGTCCCTTAGCTTTTTCACTCGAAGCTGGAACTTTTATGTGTGCTGATCTTAGAGCCTGAACTCAGGGTGTGGGCACTGTCCCTGAGCTCTTCAGTTCAAGGCTAGCGCTCTACCACATGAGCCACAGCGCCACTTTCGGTTTTGGAGATAAGTCTCCCAGACTTTCCTGCTCAGGCCAGCTTTGAACCGGATTACAGGCGTGAGCCACTGGCACCGGGCCCTGAGCTTTTTTTTTTTCTTAAGGCTATTACTCTACTACTTCAGCCACAGGTCCACATTCATCTTTTTTGAGTAGTTAATTGGAGAGGAGTCTTATGGACTTTCTTGCCTGGACTGGCTTCAAACCAGTCTTCAAATCTCAGCTTCTCAAGTAGCTAGGATTACAGGGGTGAGCCACTGGCACCCGGCTGAGGCTGGAACTCTTTAACACTTGGAGCCATAACTCTACTTCTGGCTTTTTGGTGCTTAGGTATCTCATGGTCCTGCCCCAGGCTGGCTTTGAACCTCAATCTTCAGACCTCCTTTCTTCACTCTTATCTGAAGTCAGACCATATCATGTCCTTTGTAGCTCTGCCTCCCACATCGAATGTGGTGTGTGTGTGTGTGTTTGATGACATGATGCTTTGACCTGGAAGATTCACACCAAATGCTCTTCCTGCAGCATTTTCTTTCCCTGCCTCCTGTCTCCTAAACCCAGATGTGTGAGCTTGGGTCTGCATGTTCCTAGTCTCAGTTCAGTTCAACTCTCCAGGCCTGGGAGAGAACAGCCTAAACTTCATGCTCTTCTACACCCAGAACCCACAGTTTGCACCAGGGGAATGACATTCTTGTTAACAGCTATGGAGGACAGGGGGTAGGGAGTGGGGCAGGATGAATTTTAATGGTGTCCATCCATGGAGTCATTGCTCATTCCTAGACTGGAAACTTGAAGGCCCAGCCTCTTCTAGCTCTACCTTTCTGGGGTCATCAGCATGTTGAGGGTCTTGGGCTGGGGCCTGAGCACCTGTTGTTTCCTTTTTGAGAGTCTTGCTCTGTAGCCCAGGAACTTGTAGTCCCACAAAGTGACCAAGTGGTACGTATTTTCTGCAGAGATAGGCATGAGGGCATTGCCCCTGGCTAGGAGCAAGGGAGTGAGTAGTGAGGGCAGGGGGTAGAGATAGGCATTTTCTAGTTTTAGCTCTTACACAGAGAACTGCAAAGCTGATGGTGCTAAATTTTTTGGTATGGTAGGGCCTGTTGGACCCTGCCAAGGGAGAGGGGCCAATGATGAAGATTTTGTGGGTTGGGATGCAGGACAGAAGCCCATGTTCTGGGAACTACCAATACGCCAGACACTGAATGCCACCATTGTCACTCAACTTAGCCTGAGGTCAATCTATGTTTGCATCTCATGTCTACGTGGGTCACAAACCATGCTAGGGCATGAGAAAGAGATGTTAAGACACAGGCTTTTCAGCTTTTATTACAAAAATCATGATCCAGACCAATTTAACTTCCCAACAAAAGTCACCAACTCAAAAACTGACTTATCAGTGTTGGTGGATATTGAAGAGTCTCCCTCAGACCAACCCAACCATCCGTAGTTTCTTGTGGTTGCTCACTGGGTCTCATTGAAGCGGGTCACCATTGTCTTGTGCAGTGTCTCCTTGTAGGATTCTGTTGAGGTAACCCCATAGGAACTGCCCCGAGCACCCAGGCCGGAGCCGCGAACCCGTGTTTGGGCCTGTGTGAGGGAAGTCAGGTTCTGTTAAGGATGGCGGGGAAAGGGGTGCCAGTTGGGGCAGTGCTGGGGACAGGGAATGGGCTCCTGGAGACTCACCTCAATGGGCGTTACAATGCCCTGCTTCTTGCGGCCTAGACCACTGCCCTCTTTCCAGCCCATGGCTTGGAGCATGCGACTGCCAATGTTGTCACTGCCTAGCCCATCCCGAGTGGGTTGCTCAAAGTCCCTGCAAAGAAACAGTGTATAGTGTATGTGGTCATATCTGTGAGACCCAGGTCCCCCCCGCATCTGGCGTCCTAGTCTGGGCACTCACACAGAGGCTGCAGCCATGCCACCGTACTTCCTCCTCTTGGGCTCTGGTGGCTCTGGGATGCCATATTTCTCCCTGCGTTCTGCTGCACGGTCCCGGTACTTCATTTGCTGTAAAAGTTTGTGTGTGTTTGTGTTTGTGTGTGTGTGTATGTGTTTGTGTGTGTGTGTGTGTGTGTGTGTGTGTGTGTGTGTGTGTGTGTATGTGTATGCATGAGGTTTCTGCAAACACAGGCATGGATAGGGTGGGGTGGGGTCCCAAGGGTCAGAATTGGGGAAGAGGCAGCCGGGCACTGGTGGCTGATGCTTATAATCCTAGCTACTCCAGAAGCTGAGATCTGAGGATCACAGTTCAAAGCCAGCCCAGGCAGGAAAGTCCACAAGACTCATTTCCAGTTAATCACCAGAAACCCAGATGTGGCATTGTGGATCAAAGTGGTAGAGCCCTAACCTTGAGCAAAAGAGCTCAGGGACAGCACCCAGGCCCTAAGTTCAGGCCCTTCAATTGACCAAAAAAATCAACAAAGGAAGGGAAGAGGCCTCACAGGATGGCTGTCAAATCAGATGAACCTGGCTAAGGCACCTGCAGTCCAGCTGCCTGGGTGAATGGGGACCAGGAAGGGAGGGGCAGAAGGGAAGAGAGGCCTGGTAGTGGGTCACACCTCACCTCCATGTCATTCTTTTCCAGTGCCTCAAGCTCATTTTCTGACAAGTGGGCTCGCCGGTGAATCTCAAGATTTTGCTGCAAGGAGGACAGGGTAGAATGAAACAGCTGGGCTGGGGTGGGCCAGTCTCAGGATACCTTATCAACCATCCCCTGAGGTCACCTTGTGGAGTCCTGAAAGCTGCTGGTGCCGGATGAGTGCCTCCTTGCTAGGAAACTGGCGCCGGCAAAGCAAACAGGCCAATTTCTGCCAGTCTGTAAGCTTTTCCTCCCGCTCAGGACCTCCACGTTCTTGCTCTTCCTCGCTGTCACTCTCTCCACTGTAGGCTGCCACTAGCCCTCGAGGTGGGCTCTGTAGAAGGGGAAGGGTAGACAGATGGTCAATCCGTGCAAGATCGGAAATCCCTGCCCCCTTTTGGCTTCAAACTCACTGGGCGGTCATCACTGGCCAATTTTGGGAGATCCATGCTGGCATGCTGTCTCTCAGCTAGTGCTCCCTGAGGCAGAAGACACAGAGATTTAGGGCTCCCATGCAGGGCCCTGAGGAATAACAAGACTGTTGGAAGGGTGCATCTGGGCAGCTGCAACACACCTTCTTCTCCAGAATGGCATAGCCAGCATCTGCAGTGGCTGACTCTCGTCTTTCATCATCTCGCAGGGAGCTAATAGGCTGGAAGCTGTTTTTAAAGTTTTCTTTTTGCTTGTTGAGACTGCGGGCCCACCGCTCCATATCCTTGGCAATCTAGGGATGAAAGGGGAGGTGAGACTCCCAGGAAAACCCCAAGCTGGGGCTACCAGCTGTGTCGGAAGATCCATAGCCCTTGTAGCCGCCTCAAAGCCATGCTTTTTTAGTGTGAATGGTTGCAAACAAAGGGCTGCTCCTGGCCTCTGGGCTGGGGCTATGGCGCCCTCTTCTGGCAGAACATCCTTTTACAAGCTATTAATTCCCCAGCTCTCCCAACACAACCTCCTTCAAGATATTACAATAGCATTCCCCAGTTCTCCCGGCCTCAGGGTTTGCAAGGCCCAGGTAGCAGCATTCTGAGCAGAAGGGCAAAAGTCTGTTAGAGAGGCACAACAAACAAGCAGAGGGCCAGAGGCAGCCAGGCCCACTTCATGTTTCTGTCAAGTCCTTCTCTCTGGTTTCTTCCCTATTCTAACAAGCAAAGCACTCACAGTTACATTTATTGTTTCCTTTTTATCTTTTGAAGATGCAAGACTGTATACTTATGTATCTTTTTTTAATTTTTTCTTTTGGTGCCAGAGCCTTTCCCATGTTATACAAGTACTCTACTACTGAGTTACATCCCCAGCCCCTTACGCATCTGTCATTGGAATTTACATCAGCACACTACCATTTTTAGAATTCTCCAGGTTGCTAAGGGAACACAGTACTTGCTTCTAAATGCTGCTTCTAAATGCAGCATCCAAAACTGTTATACTCTTTCTCTGAGAGACTCAAGGTCCCTGCCACTACCCACTACAGAACACTGCCCTGGCTCTTTTCCTGCCCACCTTCTGTAGGTCTGTACGAATTCCTCTGGGGTTATGTAATCACCAGTACTGTGAGCACTCTCATGGAGCAAACAGGGCTCACTCACTCAGCTGGCATATGCTTCCTTACAGAGGTAGGCAGTCCAGCTGTGCACCAAGGAGCTTGCCACAACTCAAGAACCTTGTCTGCCTTCAGCAGTTGCTGCCCCTGTCCATGCCCCTCCAACCATCCAACCTCCCTGAGCAAGAGATGGCAAAGGCTGATATAACACAGGCTTAGGGATTCACCTGTTGGGCTGTCTTGGTCTTGTGCTTTTCTTTCTTCTCTTTGCCCTCCTTCGATGGCGCCCCTGTCTCTTTATGACCATCGGCTGACTGCTCCAGGGCAGGAATGTAGGTCCTTCGTTCCCCATCCCAGTACAGGTACTGCTGGCTTTGCGCATTATAGTAATACTAAGGGAAGGTGTGAAGACGAACCATGAGGGAAGACATATTAAGGGGAGGACCCCACCCCCGCTTGCCTTGAGTTGCCCCATCACCTGAGAGTTGGGGTCATAGTAGAGGCCAGTCTGGGGGTCATAGTAGTAACCAGATGTCTCATCGTATTGGTAGGTAGAGACGTCAGGAACAGCTGCAGGAAGGAGAGGCAAGGTAGGTCACATTCCTCCTCCCTCCCTTGTTAAGAAGTCTCCACCCAACCATGGGCCACAGCTACTCACGGTACTGGCTGTAAGAATCTGGGGCATTTGGGCTGGTGGCTGGTGGCAGAGCAGAGCTAGGATGGGTAGGACTTTGGAGCTCTGATTTGAGCACGGCAGGTGATATGATGGTGTATGACTGGTTATGGGGCCAGACAGGGGAACAAGGCTCAGTATCCAACAATGCCACTGCAGCCCACCCAGGATGCCCACCTGCCTCCCCAGCATACCCTTGGGGAGCCCTTACCTGACTGTTGGCAGCAGTACCCTGGCTGCTGCCTGCCTCAGCTGATTGTTGGTAGAGGCCAGGGGCAGCACCAGGCTGGCCACGAGAGAAAGCCTGCAGTGACACAGAGTCTGCCCCAGCCTCTAGGGAAGCTTCAGGACCTAGGAAGCATAGAGAGGGAGAAGATGGTTATGAATGGAAGAGCATGGGACCTTGTGGATGGAAACCCCACCAATGGGCTCAGGGAGATTTGGGGGTGCTTACCTGTTCCAGCTGGGTCCCCTTTGCTTCCAGTCATGCCAGGGCCCTTGGTGCCCTTGAGGTAACCATGGGCATACAGGGAGGAGTCTGTGCCCTGGCTGCCTCCATAGCCCTCATCCTGTTGGTAGTAGCTGTAGTCGACGGGCGGCTCCTCGGTGGTGGCCCAGCCACCCTCCCCACCCTGGGAAGCCTGGGGGAGCAGGTGGGAGGGACTCATTAGAACTGGCAGGAGCATGAGGGGGAGGAAGGACCTGCTAGAAGCATCTGCCCTACAAGTGGGGCTACTGTTTCTGCGCGATAGAATAGCATGCAGCTGTGTAAGACAAGTGAGATGTGAGCGCAGCCTGGTGACAAGAGCTAAAGGCAGTGGAGGAAGTTCCACAAGTTCCAGGGGTAACACCAGTGTGTGTGGAACACTTGCTGGGCTTCAGATCAAGGCCGCCCCCCCCTCCCCACCTACTTCTTTATTCCATTTTCCCAATGTTCTCTCAACCACTTATAATTCCTTTTTGTTCTGGAACATATATACAGATATATCCGTTTATCTGTATATATGGGTATATATATACATATAATGTATATATATCTATAAACATGTGCATATATATATACACACACACATATATGTACATGAAGGATATGTAAAACACTACACCAACTTGGGGCTTAACAGAACAAAGCACCAGACTTGGGAGTTGTTCATAAAAGCCCAAGAGGCACCAGGGAAGGGAGCTAGAGAGGACAGAATGGCAATGGACTAGGGTGTCTAGAGGCAGAAGCAAGCTGGAAGGGCCCATTGAGACAGAGATCAGCATCCCGATAGTAAGCCAAGTGTCAGGGTGCTGGGAGGCAGAGGAGCCAGTACCTGTGAGATGGCCCACTGGGCTGCAGCAATGGCAGTGCTGGCCACAGAGGCAGCGTTGATACGACTGCCTTCATTGGAGGCCATGTCCCTGGGGAGGAGGAGAGAGACTGGGAATGAAATAGGAGGCCTCACACTGTGGGTAGGGTGGGAGGAAGATAAGCTGGAAGGGGACATGGGGGAGGGGGGAGCCCTGACCTCTTAGAACCCTTGGCAAACTCGACGTTGATGGTCTTGCCATCGATGGTGAGAGGTGGGTGCAGGGCCTGCAAAATCTGCAGCAGCTGGGCTGCTTCCTGTGGGTGGAGGGATGGCAAGGACACAAAGGTCAGGCCCGGGGAGGCCCCCGGCTCTATTGCCCCATTTCCAGGCTTGGGGCCGCGGTGGGGGGAAGGGTCCCTCCTCCCTACCCAGGGGGCCGGGACACTGGCTGCCCGGCCCCCCCCTGTGCCGCCCTCACCACGATGGTGGAGAGCTGGATGAAGGCGAAGCCTCGATTCAGTTGGGTCTGCTTGTCCTTGATGACACGCACATTGGAGGAGGATAGCACTGCATAGGGTGCTAGGGCCCCCAAGATGGAGTCCATGGTGCTGTGTGGGTTCAGGTTGCGCAAAATGATGGCTGTGGGAAGGGGCGTGGTGTTTCAGTCTGCTCCATGAATGTCTCCCCCCCTCACTTGGTGACTCCCCACTGCTCCTTGTCCTCTGGCCTCCATTCCCATGTGCCTGCTTGCTTCCTCTCTATCTCTTCTTCCTAGATGCACTCTGCTTGACAGTACAGGTGTCAACTCACCTGCAGAGAACCTTGCTAATATACCCTAAAAGTAGGGTTAGAGGGACCATTGCTCCCCTTGTTCTCCCTATTATCATATGTCTCTCCCCCCCCCCACATTCCAGACACTCCCTTAAGGACATGAGGACCAGGTCCTGTGCATGACCATTTCTTTAGCCTTAGGAAGCTCAGCCCAGACAACTGAGGGCATGGAGGAAGAAGAAAGGAACAACTGACTCACTGTCGTTGGCGTTCTCCGAGCTTGGCTCTGAGCCCTGTGAGAGAGCCTGGGAGGCCAGCACTCCCTGAGCCTGGTAGGGTTGTGGCAGCGGGAGCAGGCCCTGGCTCAGCTCCCGTCCACCCAGTGGCAGCGCCTGCTGATCCAACCTGGTGCCAAGGGGCAGCTTCTGCTCTGCCTCTGTTCCAGACAGTGGGAGACAGGCTGGTGTCATTGTCCTTCACCAACCCCCGAGCAGTGGCCCCTCACCCTTCTCCCCACCTCCATGTCCTGAGGGCTTTAGGGAGGGGGATGATGGTGTCTCACCTGACTTGGGCACACCGCATTTGAAGCATTTTTCTCGGCGTTTGAAATTCTGGACGCCACACTGTGAGACATAGGCCAAGTGGTAAGAGAGGGTCAGGCCTCTCCAAGGCACCCTCTAAACCTGGACCTACAAGTTCCCTGGTAAACCCCATGGGATGGACAAATGGCCTTCTGGAACTCTGTCACTTCTCAGTCTTGCCTCACTTAGCTTGGGAAATCAACAGCAGCTGCCTCCTTTCTGCCTCCAAGGTGCTACCAACTCTCAATATTTTTCCCTTCAAGTTCTCTAGTAGGTTCTTTTTCCCAAGACTTGATTCTCCATGTTCCCTCCTAGAAGCTAGAAACCTTTTGCATGCCCCTCTCCTCCTTTATCTTTAGGATTAACTTGAATCCTATTTTTCAGAAAAAATTCTCAGCCTCTAGAGAACTCACCTTGCTTCTACCATGTTTTATCTCTGTTCTAGTTAGGTACTAAAGCAGTGTTTCTGTGCCAGGCCCAGGAAGCCCACATGGCTATATGTGGCTTTTGCCTTGGGGATCTAAGTCAGATGCAGTGTAAACAACAGATTAGTCTGCTGGGACTGTGTCTTGATAGGGGTACAAGAGTGGGGAAATGGGCCAAGGGAAGTTCAGTTCACTGTGCTAGTCTGCCTAGAAACAAAGAAATCTGACTTGGGAAACCCAGAAGTTTAATGTTGGTTGGGAAGAAACCCTAGTGGAAGGAAGAAGAGATTTTCTGTATGTGTATGTGTGTAGGGGGCAAGCAGAGAGGCAGAAGTGATGATGGCTGGGATGAAAAGATGATGCTAGGTAAGAGAGGAACGCATGTGGAAGCTTACAGTTGTTAGGGGCTTAAGCAGAGAGGGAGGGGCGCTGTTCAAGAAAGGCTACAGCTGCAATGTCACACACAGGTAAGGGCAGAAGAGTGGCCAAAATATCAGAGGGCATGCTCTGTGACGTCAGGGTGGTAAAGGGTTAGGATGGACATGAGTAGCAGGAAAGGCAAGGGATGGAAGATGGAAGGTGACATTTTTCTGGGGGGGGGGGTCCGGTCATGGGGCCTGAACTCTGGGCCTGGGCACTGTCCCTCAGCTCTTCAGCTCAAGGCTAGTGCTCTACCACTTGAGCCACAGCGCCACTTCCGGCTTTTTTCTTTTTTGCTTATGTGGTGCTGAAGAATCGAACCCAGGGCCTCATGCATACAAGGCAAGCACTCTACCACTGATCCACCTTCCCAGCCCGGAAGGTGACATTTCTTAGACAGGATCTGGTTACCAAGAGCAACATGGTGCATAAAGGAGGGGAAGGGAGGAGGAAAAGAGAAGGCTGGTTTCAAGGAAAACCTGAAAAATAAGAGGGATAGTGTGGAACTGTCACTTTGTCCCTCTCTCTCCAGATATGCCAAGCACCCGCCTTCTGAAAGAATGAGAGATGCTGCTTCCCTTGACTAGGCAAAGTGCTTCTCAGAGGGCAGGCAGAGTCCTCCCCTAGCTCTCTGTCTCCTTAGGCTTTAGGATAGACAGATGGTAGTGGGAGGTAGGACTGTGGCTCCTGGGGAAGGCCTGAGGCTACCTCAGAAACTCTTGTTCCCTGTGATCAGGAGAAAGTGTTAGCTAAAGGCTTATCTATGGTTCCACCTCTCTGAGCCTCAGCTTCCTCTTAGGAAATATGAAGGCAACCAAAAAAACCCACACAATGTACCCTCCAGGCCCAGGTGAGACGTGGCTGTATCAGGATGGCCTTCAAGGTTGAGTCCCCCGAGCCCTCGGAACATTTTGTGCTTCTGTTCAGTGGCTTTACTGTGTAGAGTGTGGGCCAGGGATCATTTGAAGCATTACCTTCCCATCTCTCATCTTAAAAGAGTGGAGGACAGGCTGAGAATGTGGCTTAGAGGTAGAGTGTTTGCTAGCACGTATGAAGCCCTGGGTTCGATTTCTCGGTACCACATGAACAGAAAAAGCCAGAAGTAGTGCTGTGGCTCAAGTAGTAGAGTGCTAGCCTTAAGCACAGAGAAGCTCAGGCCCTGAATTCAAGCCCCAGGACTGGCAAAAAGAGAGTAGAGGACAAGCTGGGTGGTACTGGTGGTGGCTCACGACTATAATCCTAGCTACTCAGGAGGCTGAGATCTAAGGATCACAATTCAAAGCCAGCCTGGGCAAGAAAGTCTGTGAGATTCTTATCTTTGCTACACTACCAAGGTGGAGGTGTGGCTCAAGTGGTAGAGCACTAGCCTTGAACAAATGAGGCTTAGGGATAGTGGCCAGGCCCTGAGTTCAAGCCCCAGGACTGGCACCAAAAAATAAAATAAAAAGAGTGGAGGACAGTGAGGCAGAGATAGGCCAAGTACCTGGACTATCAAGGCTGACCTGACACATTCTGCAGCCAGCCTGGCTCCTAAGGCAACGTCCCACATGTAAGGTTAGGCCTACAGTATCACTAATAAGCTACATACAAGCCTTCTGGGCCACCAGGCAAAGCTACGATTTTAAGGGCACAGCCTGGCTGGCTGGATGCTAGAAAGCCCATCCTCAACACCACACCTACTGGTAGGCCCAGATTGTGAGCTACCCCTGTGGAGCTGCCTCTTTCCATGGCACTCGCTGCCCACCATCTCCCTGTACCTTATTACACAGCCAGTCTTCATTGATCTTGGGCTTGGGATCGCTGTAGTGCATGGATACCTTCTGGCCCAGGATATTGAGGGAGTGCTGCAGGAAAAAGTAGAGTACAGTGAGGCCCAGGCAGCAGTGCCCCATGCACCGTTTCAGCAAAGGAGAAGAGAGTGAGCGAGCCCTTCAGCTGGATGGATGAGGGACAGGGAACGGAGGGAGGTCGGAGAACGGACGGAGGGAAGAAGGAAGGGAGGGAGGGAAAGCGCCGCAGCTCTCGGGCACAGCTGCTTGCTGCTTTTCCAGGCAGCTTTTCCGGGCACACGCACCCACACGTGAACACACACCACCAGGCACACAGTGCTCGGCTGACCGATGCCTGCCGGACAGAAGGGAGAACCCCCAATTTGGCCCTTACACTGGCAGGCCACACCCAGGGCCAGCACTACATAGGCTATACTTGGGGATGAGGGGGAATGGGGAGGGGAGGGAAAGGAGGAGAGGGCAAAGAAAGAGAGAGTGCGCATGTGCGCTAGTGCTGGAGAAGGGGAAAAAGAAAGCCATATTTAAAGATGGAAGTTCTCGCCATGAGGCCGCCTTCCCAAGGATGGCTGGGCCCAGGGCCCATGGCACTAGCCTACTGCTCTGCAGAGCTGGCCCCAGGGCTGCTGCTGCTGCTGCCAGGATTGCTCTTTACCACAGCTGCTTTCTCCTCTGATGTTCTAGGGATCAAGTTTGGAGCTGGATGGCCAAGGCAGATCTTTGCATCTGGGGAGGTCCCAAAGCTGCTGGGCTGGGACTCTGTTGCCAGGCTAGGGGAGTGGGCAATCTCTGTGGCTGATTGAGCAGAGCTCCAGGCTGAGAAGGCAGAGGTGGGGCCTCTTATGAATGGAGTGCTGGGGGTGGGGGTAGGGATGGTAAGCAGAGTGAGCCCAGGCTATCAATAAAACTATCACACTTGACTGGAACTTTTGACCAACAGAGCAGTGCTGTCCCTCTGCATGGAACTCAAAGGGCCAAATTCACACGCAGGGAGAGGGCTGACAAAACAAGTCTTGCTAGTTAGTGTGCCAACAGCTCTGTTCCTTGGTGGTGAGATTTCCAGTGGTCCTTCTGACTCTGGTTGACTGGAGGGAGTAGGGAGGTCCCCTTGGGACTCACCTGCCCTCTGGGGTGTGGAAAGCTAAGGCAAATGACCCACTCTGGCAGCTCTTTTCTCTGAAAAGCTCAGCTAGGAGAGGTGGAGGGCAGCACACTAATGCCTGGCAGGAGGAAAGGGGTTGGGGCCAGTGCTGAGCCTGGCTCTGGATGGAAAGCCCACTGGGTAGCGAGAGATGGGAAGAGGAGTCACATGGGAAGTGAGGGTGAGGAAGGGGGAAAGAGGGGATAGTGGGGGTGGGACACAGGGAAGGGATCTGTGTCCATAAGATTCAGGCGATGGGGAGCGCTCGATTATAAAGTAGTATTTGTTTGGGGGGGGGTTCAAGTGCGGCAAAGCAACCTGATTGGCTTCCATCCATCGTGTAGCGTCCTGCAAGTGACTAAACTCGACGAAGGCGAAGCCCCGGCTCTGACCTGGAGACAGCATTCAGATACAGACGCAGTGGGTTAGTCAACAGCTTTGGACACGCGGCGTTCCCGGGGGCGGGACCCGAGGGGAGAGGACCAGGGGCAGAGAGGGAAGGGGGAAGAGGAGAAAAGAAGAAAGGAAGAGAGAAAAAAGCAATGAGAGATAAAGAGGGGGGAAGGGGAAGGAGAAGGGGAAGGGAAAGGGAAAGGAGAAAGGGAAGAGGTATGGTAGACAAGGTAGGTGGCTAGGAAGGACAGTATAAAGGGAAGGCAGGAGGGAGGAAAACAGAGTAGGAGAAAGATCTGAGTAGAGGGAGAGTCACACCCCAACTGAGCAGAGGTGGGGCTCAGGCAGTCCAGTCTAGACAGCCTGGGGTGACAGAAGTAGCTAGGAGAAAAAGGATGTAAGGAGGTCTGTCTCCAGAGGAGGGGGTAAAGGCGGGCTTCTGACTCTACACTAGCCACAAATAACTCAAGGGCAGGTGCAGCTCAAGGCCAGAAGTGCCTAGAAAGATACCTGGAGCAATTGTTTAACCAAAGGAACAGAAGAGAATCCAGGCTAAGCTGGTCTGTTATAGGGCCCCAATCTCAATCTAACCAGAGTGCTGGGGTCGGGTAGTAGGCCTGACTAGAGAGCTGCTCCAGGGCCACAGAGGGGAGAATACAACCACCTACATCCAGGTCCTCCTAGACAGGAGAATTGTGGACAGAATTGGCAGGAGGATCTTAGATGTGAGAACTAGTGGGTGTCCGGGAGAAGTGTCCAGGGCCACCAAGAGGCCATACTTGGGGGATGACTCCTTGCAGGAGTAACCCATAGTCTGTCAGCGAGAGCAAACTATATGCCGAAAGATTTCTGGCTTGGCCAGGACTAGGAAAGGAAAAGGAGTTTGGGCTGAGGGCTCAGGAAAGCATCTCCCTTCAGAGATGAGTAGAGGGAGGCTTTGGATGTTGCAGGTCTTGGGGGAAAGCCTGATCTATAAGAATCGCTGTTCGGATATACAGGGGATAGAGTGGTCTAATCCACTGTTAGCATATACAGGGGATAGAGTGGTCTAATCAGAGGGAGAGAGACAGACAGTGAGAGAGAGGCAGGCAGAGAGAGATATATGGGAGGAAGGAGGGAGGAAGGAGAGATGGAGGAGGTATAGGGAGGAAAGAAACTGAGATGGAGAGAGAAGCCCAGGCAGAGTGAGGCCCCACTGTGCCTGCCTTGGGAAGCCTGGGCAGAGGTCCTGCAGAGACAACTCCCCCACCCTTCTAACCTCAGGCCAGCTCCAAGCAGCCTGCAAAAGGGAAGGAGGGAAGGAGGGAGGGAGGAAAAGAGGGGGAGGTAGGGAAAGAAGGGGTAGGCTTTGGATGAGAGCCATCCCCTGTCTTTCCCTCTTAGGACACAGGAGTGGGTCCATGTCAGAACTACATTTTGGTCAGAGGCTGTTGCCAGAAAAAAATGTGGAGAGCAAGGGGCAGAAGAAGGAGGAGAGAGAAAGGAGTATGCTGGGAGGGGGTCACCTATTCAGATCCTGAGACCCAAAGAGGAAGCCTGGCCCTGGCCCTGGTCCTGCCCCCAGGGAGTACTCACTCCCCTCCCTGTCACCCCTCATAGAGGCTATTGGAGCTGTGACAGTAGGGGAAGGGGAGAAAAGGGCACCCTCAAGCTGCCCATTCCCAGCTGTGTTGGGAAGGCAGGGAAAGGAGGCTGAGGGAGAGATAGAGGCAGATTTGGAGACTGAGGCTGGCCAGTGGTGAGGGTACTGGGAACGAAAGCTCACCTGATGATTTGTTCCTCATCAGCCGGACTTCCCGGGCTTGTACACCGTGGGACTGCAGCTGGCCACGGATCTGTACGGGGAGATAGAGTACAGGGGGCTCAGCAAAGGGGATGGATGGATGGGTGAGGCGCCTGGAGGCCTCTGAACCTTGGGGGACCATGGGCCACACCCACCTATACCATCTTCTTTGCATCATCTTTCAGAGTGACAACAGCCTCATCCCCAAGGAATGTGCATGTGGACACACACACAAACACACACACACACACACACACACACACACACACACACACACACACCTCCTCTGCAACTTTCAGAGTGACAACAGCCTCATCCCCACACCAGTACTCAGCCTTGGCCTCCAGCCCTGGACTTGCAGAAAGTGAGTCGAATGAAGATAGGGACACAGTGCAGGGTAAAGAATGGCAGTGAGATGACCCAAAGGGCACAGAGAAAACAGGAGAACAAGTGAGCTACCAAGTCAAGAAGGGTGGGCAGTGGAGGTAGGACAAGGAGACAGTGGCAACTATGAAGCAGGGAAAGCTGGAGTGAGACTTGACCCTTTGCGAAGGGATTGCCCCCTCTCCTGGCTTGTATCCAAAGACCCCATGATACAAAGAGCAAGCTAGAGAGGACAAGAGCCCGAGCAAATCCCAGCCACACGTTCTAGACCATAAGAAGAGGAACTAAAGGTGGAGATTTGGCAAGCATGACTGAGTGAGCCTTGAGTAAATGGCCAGGACACTTAGGACCAGGCAAGGGCAGCATCTCTAGGCTGGTGGTGCCTTCTCATGGAGGATGTGTGTGTGTAAAACTTATGCTGAGAGCTCTTGGGGAGGAGTTTTTAGGCCTCTGAGCCTCAGTTTCCTCATTGAGTTCAATGACAGGAAATTAGCCTTATACACATATCCACACACAATGATGAAAAGGAAAGATGTACAGATGAGCTTATCAGAGTTTAAAAACACTTATGGATAGCTGAGGAAGGAGCAAGAATGTGGGCTCTTGGGTCCAGCTGCCCAGGTTCAGACCTCAACTCCTCTTTGCTACCTGCTGTCTGTATGACATGGGCCAAGTCATTTCACTGCTTGGGATTGGTGGGACTACAAAGAATACCTTCTCGGCAAGGCCTCAGTGAGGATTCAATCAGACCTGGCATGTGGCTCACCCTGCCATAAATCCTCCAGTGACGGTTGACCCTTAACAGGGCAGGAGAGCCAGACTTCACAAGCCCCCCACATAACAAGGTGGGCTTGTTACTGTCACAGATTGGACAGCCTGCAGATGACAGAGGAACACTGCTCGGAGAACTCGCAGAAGTGGAAGGCATCAAGAAGAAGGCTACTAGGCAGGAGGTAACCTGGTAGTCCTCTCAGGAACTTAAAGTGGCTTATTATGACACGCCCATATGAGAGCAAATAGGAGAAAAGGGAAGATGGAAGGGAAAGAATGTCATAAAGGCAAACAGGGTGGGACAATGGTAAGTAGCCACTCAAGGTGTTGTGGTCTGGCCAATGAAAAGAGTCCATACTTATGGGCTAGGATTATAGCTTAGTGGTAAGAGTGCTTGCCTAGCATTCATGAAGCCCTGGGTTCAATTCCTCAGTACCACATAAAGAGAAAAAGCCAGAGGTGGTGCTGTGGCTCAAGTGGTAGAGTGCTAGTCTTGACAAAAGCAGCTCGGGGAGAGTGTCCAGGCCCAGAGTTCAAGCCCCAGGACTGGCAAAAAAAAAAAAAAAAAAAAAAAGAGTCCATACTTCTGACAAAAGAGGGGGGTGGGAAGAGACAGGAATTCCAGAAAATACCATGGGCCCCTGAGTCCTTGCTCCCCTCATCCCACCACCCCCACCATGGCCCTCTGCCACTCAAAATTGCCAGTACTGGGCCTGCTAAGGACTTGGCCCTTGATCCACACGTGCAGAAGAATGGAATTCAATGGAATGTGCAGGGGGGAAGATCTTTTCTCTCCGGCAGCTGCCAGCCACCCTGCAGCTGTTGCCACATGGGCCAAGCTGGCCTCTATCTGACATACTTCCTTTCCAGACCCAGAGCTGATGGAAGCCTGCACAGAGGATGGACAGAACTGAGTGACAGGAGCTGGTGGGGAGAAGGGAAGGAAGGTGCTAAGGTTGGGGGAGTGAGGGAGGGGTGGGGAGAGTTAAGGGCCCTGGAGGAGACCCAGCCTGGCCTCCTTGCACTGCTGCTTGCCCAGAGCCATGGGGGACACGTACGTCATCCTCAGTGGCTGCCTGTGGCAGCATCCTCAGCATGACGATGTTACTGGCCTTCTCCTCCTCCTCCTCCTCCTCATCCTCCTCCTCCTCCTCCCCTTGCTCGGTCCGATAGTCCTGGTCCCGATAGTCGCCGTCTCGGGGGAAGCCCGGCGGGCCCGTGGGGCTGTGCCTGTGCCGCCTCCGCCGCCTACGCTGAGTCTCGGAGCCCGGGGAGGCCTCGTAGGAATCCTGGCCGACAGAATGAGATGGGAGACACCAGACGGGCAGTCAGTCTGGACAGGCCTAGAGCCTGGCCGCTGGCTCTCTGAGGCAGGCAGGCTCTGAAAGCCAGGGGTGGGCGGGCTCCGGCTAAAGCCTCAGGTAGGCAGGGTGGGTAGGCCTTGAACTGCAACCCTTTGCAGGGTCGGAAATACTCCATGGGATGTTTTGGGGGAGGGAGGCTGCTTTCAAGGTATGTGCTATGGACGTGGAGGAGGAATTCCCAAAGGCAGGTGACAACACAGCATAAATCTCTTTGGGACAAGTGGCTTGAGGTCAGGACTGGACTCTGTTCTCGACACGTCTCCTCTTCCTCCCTTGCCTGCTCAGCTAGTATGTGTACAATTGTTCCCTGTGCCACTGACGGCTACCTATGGTTTTTTACATGGCATGGTTTGAGCCCTACAACCAAAGTAGAAGCATAGGTATGGGCCCAGAGGTGTCAGGAGGTCCAGCCATGGTGCTCCCCATTTGTTCCTGTTCCTCAGCTCTAGCCGGGGGCCACTGTTACTACCAGTTTCCTTCAAAACAGGCTGTGGCCGCTGCCTTACATACCTATGCTAAGACTAAGCAGGCTAGGCCTGGACTGAAGCCCTTCCACCTATATATGGTAGGACTAGAGCCAGATAGCTAGGTACTCCTCTCCCACACTTGCCAGAGGTCCTTCTCAGAGCCCACTGGGTGACCAGAGATAGCTCAACAGCCACCACCACAGAAACATGGATGCCTGTAGCTCCTGGCTCTCAACCAAAGTTGGTAGTTCACCACAGTCTGCTCTCTGGAAAACTGAGGGTAGCTTAACCTGCTCCCCAGAGGGCTGGACTTGTAAAAGAGGACCTATTTGAAGCTGGGCTCTGGTGGCTCACCCGTGTAATCCTAGCTACTCAGAAAGCTTACATTTGAGGATTGAGGTTCTAGCCAGCCCAGGCAAACAAATCTCCAATACATCAGCAAAATGCCAGAAGTAGAGGTATGGTTCAAGTGGTAGAATACCAAACTTGAGCAGAAGAGCTGAGCGGAGAGCAAGATGCCCTGAGTTCAAGACACAATACCAGCACAAAGAGTACTTTTTGTACCCTTGTAAGCAGGAGAACTGCTTGCCTGGCTTGAAGAGGACCCTGACTGTGCCTGAAAACGGGGTCCCCCTCAGGCAAGGCTACATCTTCCCCTTAGATGTGGGCTCCCTGATGCTAAGCATTATGCTTCATACCTCAGGCTAAGGCTAGCTAGCTACCCCATAGGGACTGTGGCTCTCCCACAGATCTTTTCCTTCCTGTCTACCTAAGGGGGCTCTGCCAGTACTAGGAATGCCCATGACTGGCCTCCCACAGCTGCTTAGCTTAGTGATACCCAGTCTCCCGGTTGTCCTCCCAGCCCCATACGTCGGATCACACAGAATAGATTCTCTTTGCCTGAGTTCCTTAAATTGGCGGGAAGTAGGCAGTATAGGGCTTGCAGTGAACTATAGGCCAAAACTGAACAGGGAAGAAGGGAAAGAAGTGTTGGCCAGGAGCCCTCAGAAATACAGAGGCAAGCGTGTGGAAGCCAGGAGACCCGACTCTGGAGAGGAGCCCTCAGAGAAAGGGGGAGGGGATAGAACCATCCAGGTGAGGCAAAGCCACTGAGCAGGCAAAGGCACAGGAACAGGATGGGCACTCACTGTCTGCACCTGGTGTTGCAGTGAGATATACAGGCCCTTCAGGAACACTGCCCCCAGGCTTGGCTCTGTCCTCACCTCAGCACTCTGCTCCTCTGACGAGTCATCATAGTCGTGTTTGCTCTCCTGGCTGCCATATTCTCGGGGGTATGAACGGTAGTCCATGTCCCGGTAGTCATGGTCTCGGCTGCGGTTTTCTCCTCCATCATCCTGAGATCGATCAGTGGCTCCATAACGGCCAGTCCTGTCACCACGACCACCCCTAAGGAAAGAATAATAGGATTCAAGGCTGTACTTTCTTGAAAATTGCAAGAGGCATGGGTTGTCTCACCTTTCCCCACCCCATACCCCATGCTCTGGTTCCACAGTCCCACTCCTCAGCAGGGACCCTGAAAACCACATCACACAGCATGGGCTGACTGTTCCATTGATCTCAAAGCCAATCATCCCCTTTCCACATACCCCCCTACCCCATCTCTTTGATCCACCACACATCAGGCATGGCCTCCTACTGGTATCCTTCTTAGTACCCCAAATCCCAAGTGTGAGGGTTGGCTAAGGCAAAGCCAATCAACCCAATCATGAAATGCCCTTCCATAGCATCCTGGTGGTTTTCAGATAAACTACTCAAATGTAGCTAGGGTGCTATTGGCATACGCTTATAATCCTATGAGACTGAGAACTGAGGATCTTGGTTGAAAGATAGCCTGGGGCATACTTATGTACAATTAACCACCAAAAAGCCAGAAGTGGGGCTATGGCTCAAGTAAACA
This sequence comes from Dipodomys merriami, assembly GCF_024711535.1. NCBI lineage: Eukaryota > Metazoa > Chordata > Mammalia > Rodentia > Heteromyidae > Dipodomys > Dipodomys merriami. Next base: position 86,208,179 of record NW_027204492.1, read on the forward strand.
CCAGCCTTGAGAGAAAAGGCTAAGGGACAGTGCTGAGACTCTGAATTTAGGCCCCAGTATGGACACACAGTACTAATATTCACACACACACACACACACACACACACACACACACACACACACACACACACACACACACACACACACACACACACACACACACACACACACACACACACACACACACACACACACACACACCAAGCAGGGTGCTAGTGGCTCATACCTGTAATACTAGCTACTCAGGAAGCTAAAATCTAAGGATTAAAGTTTGAAGCCAGCCTGGGCAGCAAAGTCCCTGAGAATCTAATCTCCAATTAACCACCAGCACTAGTTTTGAGCACAAAATCTGAGGGACAGAGTCTAGACCCTGAGTTCAAGCCCCAGAACTAGTGGACACATGCATGCATGCATATATGTGCACATACACATACACTGAAATGTGGGCCTGCAGGTTTTGACCCCCAATGACTTCTCCCTGCACTCCGAATTGTGTAGGCCACCCTGCCTGTTTAAGTCAACTTACTACTACTGGCACTCATTTACTGCAATAATATAAAACAATTGTCTCAGAGTTTATTTAATATTAGCTTTTTTGAGGATTAAAACATTATTATGGGCACTGGTGGCTAAAGGAGGCTGAGATCTGAGGATCATGGTCCCAAGCCAGCCCAGGTTGGAAATTTCATGAGACTCTTATCTCCGAGTAACCACCAGAAAACTGGAAGTGGAGCTGTGGCTCAAGTGGTAGAGTGCTAGCCGTGAGCAAAAATGCTCAAGGATAGCACCTAGCCCTTGAGTTCAAGCCCCAGGACTGGCACAAAAACAAAATAACAACAGGGGCTGGGAAGGTGGCTCAGTGGTAGAGTGCTTGCCTTGTATTCATGAGGCCCTGGGTTCAATTCCTCAGCACCACATAAGCAGAAAAAGCTGGAAGTGGTGCTGTGGCTCAAGTGGTAGAGCACTAGCCTTGAGCTGAAGAGCTGAGGGACAGTGCCCAGGCCCCGAGTTCAGGCACCATGACTGGCAAAACAAAAAACAAAACAAATAAGCAAAATGGATTCAGCCAAAGTAAAGTGGCTGAAACCTGTAATCGTAGCTACTTGGTTTCTTTTCTTTTCTTTTTTTAAATTTTTTTTGTCGGTCGTGGGGCCTGAACTCTGGGCCTGGGCGCTGTCCCTCAGCTCTTCAGCTCAAGGCTAGCACTCTACCACTTGAGCCTCAGCCCCCCTTCTGGCTTTTTCTGCTTATGTGATACTCAGGAACTGAGGGCCTCAAGCATACAAGGCAAGCACTCTACCACTGAGCCACTTCCCAGCCCCAATCCTAGCTACTTGGGAGGCTGAGATCTAAGGATGGAGGTTTGAAGCCAGCCTAGGCAGGAAAGCAGAAAACCCATGAGGCTCTTATCTCCAATTAGTCACCAAAAAGCCAATGTGGAACTGTGACTCAAGTGGTAGTGCACTAGCCTTGAGCAAAATAGCTCAGGGACTATGCCTAAGCCCTGAGTTCAAGCCCCAAGACAAAAACAAACAAACAAAAATAACCAAGCAACAGCAACAACAAAAAACTCTAAGAGAAACTTGAGCTAGGAGTTCAGGGACAGTCCTGGATTTGACCCTCAGCACAGTAAAAAAAATTGTTGTTTGCAGTAGGCTCTCATTCACTGAACCCCAGTTGAAGGAGAAGAAGAGTAAGTAAAGCCTCTATACCATGGCCCACATAATCCACTAGTAGTAAACTACTCAGCAAACACCTGACTACAAAAGTTTACAATAGTGAGCCCTCTACTGGAGAGTTGAAAAAACCCAATCGTTACAGGCCTGGTATTGTAGAGCTTGGAGAAACTACCTATTATCAGAAATCACTAAACTACTGAATTACAAGCTCCCTTTCCAGTGCTTATGACCTCAGAACAGATCTGTGCTTCCAAGCATAGCTACCAGTGCTTTTGGGAGGCAAGTGAGGCTTATCAGGTTGACATTTATTTTTGGCCAGTTCTGGGGCTTGAACTCAGTGCTTGGGTACTCTCTGTGAGTTTTTTTGCTCAAGACTAGCATTCTACCATTTGAGGCAGAACTCCACTTCTGGATTTTCTGGTGCCTAATTGGAGATGAGTCTCATGGATTTTCCTGACTGGGCTGGCTTCAAATCACCACCCTCAGATCTCAGCTTCCTGAGTAGCTAGGATTACATGCATGAGCCACCAATGCCTGACTTGGTTGATCTTTTTGAAGACATCAACCTGTGTGCTATCCATACAAACATGTAATAATTATGCCAAAAGACATGCAGCTAGCAGGCCATATATTTGAAAAATGTGCTTAAGAATCCACTATGATGGGAAACATTTTGCTTTTTGTTTTGTTTTTTGCCACTCCTAGGGCTGGAACTCAGGGTCTGGGCACTGTCTCTGAGCTTCATTTGCTCAAGGCTAGCACTCTACCACTTGAGCCACATTACCACTTCCGGTTTTCTGAGTGGTTTATTGGAGATAAAAGTCTCACAGTCTTTCCTGCCAGGGCTGGCTTTGAACCACGATCCTCAGATCTCACCCTCCTGAGTAGCTAGGATTACAGGCGTGAGCCACTGACGCCCGGCCTGTATGTGAATTTTTAATATAAATGTGGGAATGTGAAGCATTAATGAAATTTAAAAAGTATCAGTAAACAAGTTTCAGCAATTCAACTTTAAAGAACTGTTAAAATTTTCAAGCTGGGAGCTGGTGGTCTGTAATCCTAGCTACTCAGGAAGGTGAGATCTGAGGATCGAGGTTCAAAGCCAGCCCAGGCAGGAAAGTCTGTGAGACTTTACCTCTAAAAACTACCAGAAAACTGGAAGTGGCACTGTGGCTCAAGTGGTAGAGAACCAGCCTTGAGCTGGAGAGCTCAGGAACTGCACCCAGGCCCAGAGTTCAAGCCCCATGACCAACAGACAAAAAAAAATTTGCTGGACCAAATGCCAGCATTAGGATTTTAAAAAAAAATTACATTTCTTATTGAAGGCAAAAAGATACTCAATGTCAAGTTCCAAGAAGTAAATAATACCTGTTAGACTCACTATCCTATTCCTGAAATTTCATATAATGCCTAGGAGATAGTAGGTATTACCTACTGTACACTCGTACACATACATGCATGCAGGAACATACACACAGGTTTGATATGTAATTAAAGATCATATGAGTATATGATACAAGATACATTTGAAATGAACCATATTTAAATGTCAGAAATGAAACTCTATAGGAAAAGTTAAAAAAAGGAAGAAGAAAAAGAAAACATGGTATCTTCACAGTCTTTTCTTGTTGTTTTCTTTTTGAGGGTGGAGCCAATCTAGGTGCTTGAACTCAGGGTCTGGGCATGTTCCCTGAGCATTTTTTTGTTTGTTTAAACTCAAAGCTAGTGCTCTACTACTTGAGCCACAGCTCTTCCTCCTGCTTTTTGGTGTTAATTGGAGATAAATGTCTAATGGACTTTCTTGCCAGCTTGGCTTTCAACTGTAATCCTCAGATCTCAGACTTCTGAGCAGCCAAGATTACTGGCAGGAGCCACCAGCAATCGGACCATCATCATTTTTGTGTGTGTGTTCTAGTACTGAGATCAAAACATAATGCCTCATGGTCTCACTTGTCTTTTTCTTTTAAGGCTGGCACTCCATGAATTGAACCATACCTTTACTTCCAGCCTTGTGCTAGATAATAGGATATAAGAATCTTTCAGATTTGTCCACCTGAGCTGGCTTCGAACAGTGAAGCCTCCCTCAGATCTCTGCCTCCTGAGTAGTTTGGATTACAGATATGAGCCACCAGTGCCTGACCCGTCTTTTTTGTTTCTTGGTCCTGGGCTCTCTACCACTTGAGTCACAGCTCCACTTCTGGCTCTTCTCTGGGCTTTTTGCTCAAAGTTAGTGCTTTACCACTTTGCCATGGCACCATTTTTTGTTTTCTGATGCTAACTGTAGATAAAAGTCTAAGACTTTCTTGCACTGGCTGGCCTTGAACCATAATCCTCAGATCTCAGCCTCCTGAGTAGCTAGGATTACAGGCATCAGCCACCAGAACCTGGCATAATCTTTATTTTTTGCAGTGCTGGGGATGGAACCCAGGGCTTTAAGCATTCTGAGCACACAGTCTATCACTGAACTATACCTACCAGTCTTGAAACCTTGAAATGAAAATTATGAGCCATATACAGAACCATAAAAGGCTATTAAATTCAACTATATACAAACAAAACACTCTTGTGTAGAATGAAAACAACCATAAATCCAAGGAAAAAACATTAAGTTGGGGGCTGAGAGTATAGTCCAGTGGTAGACCACTTGATTTCCATGTACAATATCCTGGGTTCTATTCTCAAAACTGAAAAATAAAAATTGCTATTTTATATGCTCCTATACACAATTTTTATACTCCTATAGCCCCAGCTCTCACGAATCTGAGGCAGGAGGACTGCAAGCTTGAGGCCAGTCTGAACTACATAGTGACACCTCATTTAAAAAAAAACTTAAGGGGGCTGGGAAAGTGGCTCAGTGGTAGAGTGCTTGCCTTGCATGCATGAGGCCCTGGGTTTGATTCCTCAGCACCACATAAGCAGAAAAAAGCCAGAAGTGGCACTGTGGCTCAAGTGGTAGGGCGCTAGCCTTGAGCTGAAGAGCTGTGGGAAGAGTTCAACCCCCCAAGACCAAAAAAAAAAAAATTAAGGGAGGAGGAAAATATTGGAATAAAATGAACAGAATATAAAAACTGGTATGTTTGAAAAGATGCTATATCTCATAAAACTGAAATTTTAAACTACTGAAGGTCAAGCATTGGTAGCTCATGTCTATAATTCTAACTAACTCAGGAGGCTGAGATTTGAGAATTACAGTTTGAAGCCAGCCCAGGCAAGAATGTCAGTGAGACTCTTTTTTTTTTTTTGCCAGTCCTGGGGCTTGAACTCAGGGTCTGGACACTGTCCCTGAGTTTCTTTTGCTCAAGGCTAGTGCTCTACCACTTGGGCCACAGTGCCACTTCTGGCTTTTTCTGTTTACGTGGTACTGAGGAATCAAATCCAGTACTTCATGCATGCTAGGCAAGCAACTCTACCACTAAGCCACATTCCCAGCCCCGTCAGTGAGAGTCTTATCTCCAATAAACTACCAAAAAAGCCAGAAGTGAAGCTGTGGCTCAAGTGGTAGAGCATTACCTTTGAGCAAAAACCAAAAGACAGTGCTTAAGGCCCTGAGTTCAAATTCTAGGATGGGCACACAAAAAAAGAACTGGTATTTGCTGTAGCCTCTTATTTGCTGAGTTCTAGCCAAAGAGGAGGTTTGGACAAAGCCCATAAATCTACGAGTGGTAAAGCACCCAGGAAACAACTGGCTACAAAAGCTGCTCACAAGAGTGTACCCTCTATTGGACAGGTGAAGAAACTTATCATTACAGAGCTGATACTGTGGTGCTTTGTCAAATTAGATGCTATCAGATATCCAGTGAACTTCTGATTCACAAGTTCCTTTTCCAGCATCTGATGCTTAAAATTGCTTAGGACTTCAAAACAAATATCTAAGCACAGCTATTAGTGCTTGCAAGAGGCTAGTGGACCCTCTTTGGTTTATCTTATATAATATTACATACATACACACACACACACACAAGGAGGGGCTTGAATTCAGAACCTAGGCTCTGTTCCTGAACATTACACCACACACACACACACACACACACACACACACACACACACACACACACACACACACACACACACACACACACACACACACACACACACACACACACACACACACACACGGGCTTGAATTCAGGGCCTAGGCTCTGTCCCTGAGCTTTTTATCTTATATAATATTACATACACACACACACACACACACACACACAAGGAGGGGCTTGAATTCAGAACCTAGGCTCTGTTCCTGAACATTACACACCACACACACACACACACACACACACACACACACACACACACACACACACACACACACACACACACACACACACACACACACACACACACACACACACACACACACACACACACACACACACACACACACACACGGGCTTGAATTCAGGGCCTAGGCTCTGTCCCTGAGCTTTTTTTTCCCTCAAGGATAGCACTCTATCACTCGAGCCACAGCCCCACTTACATCTTTTTTGGTGCTTAATTAGAGATGACTCTTGCAGACTTTCCTGCCTAGGCTGGCTTTGACTGTGATCCTCAGATCTCAATCTCCTGAATAGCTAGAATTACAGGAGTAAACCACTGGTGCTCAGCCTGGTTGACTTTTCTTTGTTTTTGGCAGTCCTGAGGGTTGAACTCTGGTCTTGGGTGCTGTTCCTGAGCTTTTGTGCCCAAGGCTAGTGCTCTCCTACCTAAGCACAATTCCACTTCCAGCTTTATCCTTTGTGTTTCACTGGAGATTAGCATCTTACAGACTTTCTTACCAGGGCTGGCTCCTTGGAGCTCAGCCTTCTGAGTAGCTAGGATTATAAGAGTAAGCCATTTATGCTTGGCCTGGTTGATCTTTTCAAGGATTCCAACCTGTGTTATCTATGCCAGATGTGAAACAATTAGGCCAAAAGAAATTTGGCTAGCAGGCCATAAATCTGTAGAACGTTGGCTGGGAAGGTGGCTCAGTGGTAGAGCGCTTGCCTTGCATGCATGAGGCCCTGTGTTCGATTCCTCAGTACCACATAAGCCAAAAGAAAAAAGCCGGAAGTGGCGCTGTGGCTCAAGATGTAGAGCGCTAGCCTTGAGCTGAAGAGCTGAGGGACAGCGCCCAGGCCAAGAGTTCAGGCCCCACGACCGGACCCCCCCAAAAAAAAAAATTTTTTTTTTGAGAGAAGGAAAAAATTAGAAAACAGAATTCACAGAATGTACAAATTGTATTTAAATGAGGTAGTTGTTTTTGCTTTTGTTTTTGTTTCTTTCATGGGGGGCAAAAGGAGTGCAGAAAGGAAAGGAGTCAAGGTGAACAAATGTAATCATGCTATTCAGTAGACACTATATGGAAAATGACCTCTGTAACTTGTGGGCAGGGATGGGAGGGGGGAATTGGGGAAACCAAAGGGGTGACATTGTCAAAAAATGTACTTATTGCCTGATTCATGAAATGGTAACTCCTCTGTATAACATCTTAACAATAAAATATTTTACAAATTAAAAAAAAAATTAAACCTACACTGAATAGTGGGACACCTTTGGCTCACATCTGTAATCCTAGCTACTTAGGAGGTTAAAATCTGAGGCCTGAGCTTTGAAGGCAGTAAAGTTTGTGAGACTATTATCTCCAATTAACTACCAAAAAGTCAGAAGTGGAGTTGTGGCTCAAGTGATAGAGCACCAGTAAGGTCAGCTCTTCTACCAGCACAAAACCCAAAAGCAAAAACCAAATACAACAGTGACACTCACTAGACATTATGTTGAAAATGAGCTAGCAACACAACTTGTGGGTGAGAACCTGAGGGAAAAACTGGGAGAGTGAAGTAAGGGGTGACTTTGTCCAAAATGAAATCTACATATTACCTGATTTATGTAACTGTAACCTCTCTGTACATCATTTTTTGGGCCAGTCCTGGGGCTTGAACTCAGGGCCTGAGCACTGTCCCTGAGCTTCTTTTGCTCAAGGCTAGCACTCTACCACTAAGCCACATTCCCAGCCCCTAAATATTTTCATGGTGCTAAAAATATATATAATTTTACCTTTTAAGCCATCTTTTTTTCTTTTGCTTGATCTTTTTTTTTAAATTTTTTATTGTAAAGATACTATACAGAGGGTTACAGTTACATGAGTGAGGTAATGAGTATACTTCCTCTTGAACATTGTTACCCTCTCCATTGTTTTCCCCCTACCATCCCCTCCCTCCCTCCCTTCCCCGAGGTTCTTTTTTTTTTTTTTTATTGTGATTAAGTGATTACATAATTTCCGGAAATTCACAGTATTGTGGAATAATGATGCTCATTTATTTGTTTGTTTGTTTTTTTTTTGTCGGTCATGGGGCTTGAACTCTGGGCCTGGGCGCTGTCCCTCAGCTCTTCAGCTCAAGGCGAGCGCTCTACCACTTGAGCTACAGCGCCACTTCCGGTTTTCTGGTGGTTTATTGGAGATAGGAGTCTCACGGTCTCTCCTGCCCGGGCTGGCTTTGAACCGCGATCCTCAGATCTCAGCCTCCTGAGTAGCTAGGATTATAGGCGTGAACCACCAACGCCCGGCTAATGATGCTCATTTAAAGTCACAAGTTCATTCTAACTTTCCTGGAGCAAATTGTCTATCACAGTCTGTAATATATAACGGTGCTCACATGTTATATACCATATATGTGATCAGCAGCATGGGGATATTTGGTAGTGGTTCAACCAGATGAGTGGGAGTTCTTTGTTTCTTAAGTCCTGTTAGTTCTGTCGTATCACCTAACATTTTGGATTTAGCATCCACTTATCAGGGAGACCATGTACTGTTTGTCTCTTCTTTTAAGCCATCTTTAAGGATAGGATTTAGTGGCATTAAGTATATTCACTTGCTGTCTAACCATTACCACCACATTTCAGGACCTGTTTACTATGCCACTGCGCTCCAGCCATTAGTGTGTATCTTCTTTGGAAAAATGTCCTTTTACTTGCTTTGCCTTTTTTCCCTTTAAGGTGCTGGGGATTGAACTAAGGGCCTCATGCATGTCAACCATTGACATACATCCTCAGCCCTTGTCCATTGTTTTATTTTAAGAGTTCTATATATGAATTCCTTACCAGATTTTTTTTTTGGTCAGTCGTGGGGCTTGAACTTAGGACTGGGCACTGTCCTTGAGCTCTTTCACTCAAGGCTAGCACTCTATCACTTTGAACCAAAGCTCCACTTACAGTTTTCTGGTGGTTAACTGGAGATTAAAAAGTCTCATAGACTTTCCTGCCAGGCTGGCTTTGAACCGTGATCTTTGGATCTCAGCTTCCTGAGTAGCTACTATTACAGGTGTGAACCACAAGCACCCAGCTAGATTTTAATTTGCAGATATATTTCCTTATAATATGGGTTGTGTTTCTTTCTCTTGTTAATACTTTCAACAACAGGTTTCTTATGTTGACAATAGATTTATTTTGAAAAATTATTTTTGTTCATTTGTTTTTGTGTGCCTATAATGGGTCTTGAACTCTGGGCCTTGAGCTCTCACTCAGCCTTTTCAATGGACATTCTACATTTTTTTTTTGGGGGGGGGGGGTCCGGTCATGGGGCCTGAACTCTGGGCCTGGGCGCTGTCCCTCAGGTCTTCAGCTCAAGGCTAGTGCTCTACCACTTGAGCCACAGCACCACTTCCGGCTTTTTTCTTTTTGCTTATGAGGTATCGAACCCAGGGCCTCAGGCGTGCAAGGCAAGTGCTCTACCACTGAGCCACCTTCCCAGCCCCTACAATTTTTTGAACTTTTCTATAATCAAAAATTATCTCAAGATGGGGACTAGTGGCTCACATCTGTAATCTTAGGAGGCTCATATTTGAGGTTTAAAAGTCAGCCATGGGGCTGGGAATGTGGCTTAGTGGTAGAGTGCTTACCTTGCATGTATGAAGCCCTGGGTTCAATTCCTCAGTACCACATAACAGAAATGTTAGCCAGGGCAGAGTCCAAGAGACTCTATTTCCAATTAACCAGCAAAATGTCAGATTGGAAGTGTGACTCAAATTGCAGAGTGCTAGTTGTGGGCAAGCAAGCTGGGCAATACTGCCAGGTCCCAAGTTTAAGCCCTGGTACTGGCACACTCAAAATACACACCCAAAAGCCAGGTGTGATGACACATCCCTATAATCCCAGCAGTGGGACTGCTGAGCAAAGGTAACTGAAAGTTAAGTATAGTAGAATCCCCACATACCCATTGTCTAACTTTGACAATATCATAGAACCATGGCAAATTTGTTAAAAGTAAGGAATTGATGAAATGATACACTTCAATATGATTTCATCCAATACATCATTTCTCTACTACGTCATTTTTCTGTGCCAGGATCTAATAATGATGTCAAATTGCATTTAAGCATCATGATCCTATAAGTACACTCTGGCCTAGGAAGGTGCTCAGTTCTTCCTTGGATGTTTTATTTGTTTTTGAAGAGCACTGGTAAGGTATTTGTAGAATTTCCTTCAACTTGGTTTTGCCTTACATGATTTTCTACTTAAGACTTGAATTATAGGCATTTTATTTCCGTTTTTGAGAAGCATATAACCAAAGGGCCATGGCTTCTGATGGCATTATTACAAATAGTACAGGCCATCATCGTGACTGATCTCTGTGGATAATGATTGGGATCATCTAGTTAAGGCGGTAAATGCCATTTTCCTTCCTGTAAAACTTCTATTTTTCTCTATACTGTTTGGAAAATGAGTCACTAAAGCCAGCATATTCTCAGGGGAAATAAATGCTCTGCTGCATACAAGGGGCTATCTATACACACGAATCCGAGTTTTTATGTAAGGAAATTCTATGACAGAATATTTCTAACCTAACAGATTCACAAAAGTCCAAATCTTTTATTCTTTCTTTCCTTCCATCTTGTTGGTCCTGGGGCTTGAACTCAGGGCCTAGGCGCTGTTTCCAAGCCTCTTTGTGCTGAAGGCTAGCACTCTACCACATGAGCCACAGTGCCATTTTGGAATTTTTCTGAGTAGTTTATTTAAGACAAGAGTTTCATGGACTTTCCTGCCTGGGCTGGCTTCCAACCATGATCCTCAGATCTCAGCCCGTGAGTAGCTAGGATTACAGGCCTGAGCCACCAGCACCTGGCTAGTTAAGTCCAAATATTTAATAACAAAACTCTGTTGGCAAGGCTGAGAAATTATCTCCCATATTGCTGGAAGGGAATGGGATAATCCTTGTAAGAGAGGAATAATCCTGATCCACAATTCTACTGGGGCGAAAATGTTCATCTCAGCATCTCATCTTTGTTTAAAATATTAAAGGACAAAAGACAACTTCAGGGCTGGGAAGCTAGCTCAGTGGTAAAGTGCTTGCCTTGCATGCATGAGGCTCTGGGTTCAATTCCTCAGTACCACATAAGCAGAAAAAAGAAAGCCAGAAGTAGGGCTGTGGCTCAAGTGGTAGAGCATGCTAGCCTTGAGCTTAAGAGCTGAGGGACAGCACCAGGCCCAGAGTTCAGGCCCATGACCAACAACAACAACAAAAACAAGACAACTTAAATAAAAGATTCTGTGAAAAAAGATTGAGAGAAATTTTAACCAAATATCAAAATGTATTATAAAGGTAGATCGGTGAAGAGATTTTTTTCTTTGTTGATGTTTTCTTTTCTGTCATTTGTTCACTTTTATGTCTTTTGGACGGTAAGGAGGAGCACAGAAATGGAGGGACAGGGGCTGGGAAGGTGCTCAGTGATAGAGCTCTTGTCTTGCATGCCTGAGGCCTCAGCACCACATAAGCAAAAAAGAAAAAAGCTGGAAGTGGCGCTGTGGCCTAAGTGGTAGAGCTCTAGCCTTGAGCTGAAGAGCTGAGGGACAGCGCCCAGGCCCAGAGTTCAGGTCTCACGACCGGACCCCCCCCCCCAAAAAAAGAGAAGAAAAAAAAGAAATGGAGGGACAAAGAGTGAACAAATGTAGCAGTTGTACTCACTAGAGTCTATGTTAGGAAACTGTGTCAAGAGGGTAATAGAATAAAGAAAAAGCAGAAAATGAATTCAACTGACCAGATCAACTTTAATGGAAAGTTAAAAATGTCAGGGTGACCTAAGAAGAGTCAGGAGACGTGGGGCACACTAGGGGCAGGGGTGGAGGGACTTAAATAAGGTTGTGGATGGGGGCAGGGTCACAGCTGGAGGGTTCAGAGTTTCACCACTTTATGGTGCTGGTGTGGCTCCTGGAAGCTATTGTTTGATCAAGTCTCCAGCCCTGGCTGCTTCAAGGAGCTCTGGCGCCTATCACCTGGTGGGAAAGGGAGGGGGCGGGGCGGGGAGGGAGGTGGTAGATTCTGGGTTGGAGAATTTCAGGAAGGTCCCCGGGAAAAGGGTAGTTAGTAGGCCAAGTCATGGGAACATTATTGAGTTATGAGAACAAAGCAGATTCCCATCAATGTTGAAAATGAACTATACAGCTTGTGGGTGGGATGGGAGAGAAAGAGGGAAGGAGTGACATTGTCCAAAAAGAAATGTACTTATTACCTGACATGTAACTAACTGTACATTACCTTTATAACAATAAAAAAAATGAAAAAAGCTGTAGATCAGTGAAACAGAGTAAGAGTTTGCAACACATAAAAACACACATAGAAACTTAGCATAAACAGCTGGACACTGGTGGCTCATCTTAGTAACGCTGGCTACTCAAGAGGTTGAGATCTGAGGCTCAAAGTCAGCCTGGAGAAAGAGTCCCTGAGACTAATTTCCAACTAACCACCAAAAACCCAGAAGTAGAGGTGTGGCTCAAGTGGCAGAGTGCTAGCCTTGAGCAAAAAAGCTAATTAACACAAAGACCAGGCTTCACAAAGTTCAAGTTTCTATTTCCATACATACATGAAATTTACATTGCAAATTAACTGAAGCTTATATTTAAAATTAACAAGTGAACAAAAGTGGGTTAGTCAATAAATAAACTGTGGTGATAACCATCTGACTTCAGGATCAGCAAATTCCAGCCAGTGTGCCAAATCTAGTTACTTTAAATAAATTTTTATTAGAAGACAACTATACTCATTTACATATGATCTGTCTGATTTTGGTCACAGTAGTTGGAACAGGGACTGTCTGTAATCCTAAAATATTTACTACCAGTTCCTTCATAGAACACAATGTGTTGACCCCTGAAGAGAAAGTAAAGTGGCTGATCTACCTCAGAAGTGGTAGGGTGGTTTTGCATTCAACTCAGCAAGATCATCAGAGTTCCTAGTAAAGTGTTAGAAATAACTAGCAAGGGGCTGGAGACATGGCTCAAGTAGTTGCCTAGAAGTGACTAGCAAGTACGTCAGTGATGACTTAACAGCCAGCCCTTTCTTTTACCCTAGAAATTATCAGCAAGAAAAAAAAAAACTTCAAAAATTCATTGCAAAGCTGGGTACCAGTAGCTCATGTGTGTAATCTTAACTACTTAGGAAGCTGAGATCTGAGGATCACAGTTTGAAGCCAGCCAGGGTAGAAAAGTCCACGAGATTCTTATCTCCAATGAACCAGCAAAAAGCTGGAAGTGGGGCTTGGCTCAAGTGGTAGAACATTAGGCTTGAGCAAAAAAGCCAAACAAAAGTGAAAAGCCTTAGTTCAAGCCCTCATACCAGCACACAAAAAACAAGAAAAGAGAAGAGATCAATGCAATCTTAGTGAGTTTCTGGTTGACTGGTTTTGAGTGTCTTGATAAATCTTTTTTTTTTTTTTTTAACCTGTCCTGGGGCTTGAAGTCAGGGCCTGGGCTCTTGTTCCTGAGCTTCCTTTGCTCATGGCTAGCGCTCTACCACTTGAGCCATAGCTCCACTTCCGGCCTTTTCAGAGTAGTTTATTGGGGATGAATGTCTCACAGACTTTCCTGCCCAGGCTGGCTTTGAACCATGATCATATCTTAGCCTCCTGAGTAGCTAGGACCATAGCTGTGAGTCACTGGTACCTCACTTTTTTTTGGTGTTGGTAGTGGGGCTTCAATTTAGTGCCAGGACAGTGACCCTTGGCTTTTCTGCTCAGGGTTAGTGCTCTACCATTTGAGCCAGTTTTACTTCTGTCTTTTTGCTGGATAATTGGAGATAACTGGACTTTCCTATTGGGGCTGGCTTCAAACCCTGATTTTGAGATGTCAGCCTCTCGAGTAACTAAGATTACAGGAGTGAACTGCTGATAAAACCTTTCTGGGGTGGGCTATGGTGGCTCACGCCTGTAATCCTAGCTACTCAGGAGGCTAAATCTGAGGATCATGGTTCAAAGCCAGCCCAGGCAGGAAAATCTGGGCAGGAAAGTCTAGGAAAGTCCGTGAGACTCTTAATTCTAATAAACCAGTACAAAACCGGAAAGTGGTGCTGTGGTTCAAGCAGTAGAACACTCACCTTGAGCTGAAGAGTGCAGGGACAGTGTTCAAGCCCAGAGTTCAAGCCCCACGACCAACCAAAAAAAAAACAAAAACAATAAGGGGCTGGGAAGGTGGCTCAGTGGTAGAGCGCTTGCCTTGCATGCATGAGGCCCTGGGTTCGATTCCTCAGCACCACATAAGCAAAAAGAAAAAAAGCCGGAAGTGGCACTGTGGCTCAAGTGGTAGAGCGCTAGCCTTGAGCTGAAGAGCTGAGGGACAGAGCCCAGGCCCAGAGTTCAGGCCCCATGACCGGGCCAAAAAAAAAAACAAAAAAACCTTTTTGGTGTTGTGATAGGGATGGAACCCACGACCTCACATATGCTAAACACACACCTCAGCTATCCACCTAGTCCCTGGATATTTATATAGAATAAAGCTCCACAAATCGTTAAAAGTAAAACTACACACTTGAAGAATCTTCATGACATAGGGCAGAAAAAGGGAATATTTTGAAGGCACAAATTATAAGGCAAAAAGGTAATGATGTTAGCCCATCCAAATAAAGAACAGGTATCCTGGGGGAATCGTTAACTCAAATGCAGCAGCCCAACCCCACAGCACCCCTGGCAGCAATTAGAAGCCCAACATTAATATACACACATGGCAAGACAGAGCCGTTAAACATAGCACTGAGTGATGTGAAGTTCAGGAAACAGAAGGATGCCTGTAGCACTATGCTGTTCGTGCAAATTGAAAACAGACACTGGAAACAACACTACCAATTTTAGAAGATACATTTCCAGCACAACAGTGCTGCTACCCAGAGAGGTGGGAATTGGGAATAAAAATGAAAAAATAAACACAGCAAGAGGAGGTCTTGCACTGACTGACCTGTGATAGAAACCTACCTCAAACTATAAAGTGTGATTAACTCACACCTCTGCACTTCAGGTCCTTTAAAAGCCCAAGAAAAGTCATTGGTTTTACTTTGTGACAAAATCTGAGGCAAATGTATCACTTTTCTTCAAGCTCAGCAATGGCCTCACAGCAGTTCTAGTAAATAAAGTCCCCAAATCAAATAGTTTTTTTTCTTCTTTTCTTTTGTCTTCAGACAAGGTCTTGCTATGTGATCCTCCTGCCTCAGCCTCCCCAGTACTGAAATTGTAGATGTGGGCCTTTCAAAGAAGACATTTTTAAAAAGTGGTGCTAGAGTTTGGATTTAGTGCCTTGTGCGAGTTATCACTTGAGCTACACTTGTCACCCTCTTTGCTTTCCTTGTTTTATAAACAAGGTTTCACTTTTTGCTGGGACCAGCCTGGACCATGATCTTCCTACTTATGCTTCCTTTATAGCTGGGGTGATAGGCATATGCCACTGCACCCAGCTCCCTCTCTCCTCTCTCTCTCCTAGGTTGGCCTTAAACCACAATCTTCCTGATCCCTACCTCCCAAGTAGTCAGGATTACAGACGTGAGCAACTGTGCTTGGCCTTAAAAGAATTTTTTTCTCTTTTTGTCAATCCGTGGGGCTTGAACTTTGGGCCTAGGTGCTGCCCTGCACTCTTCACCTCAAGGTGAGAACTCTACCTGAGCCACAGTACCACTTCGGGTTTTCTGGTAGTTAATTGGAGAAAAAAGTCCCCCCCTCTTTTTTTTGGTCTGTTATAGGGCTTGAACTCTGGGCCTGAGCACTGTCCCTCAGCTCTTCAGCTCAAAGCTAGTACTCTACCACTTGAGCCATAGCACTACTTCTGGTTTTCTGAGTGGTTTATTGGAGGTGAGTCTCATGGACTTTCCTGCCCAGGCTGGCTTTGAACCATCACCTCAGATCTCAGCCTCATAGGTAGGTAAGATTATAGGCATGAGCTACCACTGCCCAGATATAACGCTACATTACAAAAAGGGGTTGTGTCAGGAGAAGCCCTTCATAAGACATTTCTAAAATTATTATCATACCACAATTTCTACATTTATACTTTTTTGACAACTAAATTTTAAACTTAGTTCCACACTTGTTATGCAGGGACTATACCACTTGAGCCATGGCTCCAGCCCATTTTGCTAACTGGGTTTTTTTTGCCAGTCCTGGGGCTTGAACTCAGGGCCTGGGCTCTGACCTTGAGCTTCTCTTTGCTCAAGACTAGCACTCTACCACTTGAGCAGCCACAGCACTACTTCCAGCTTTTTCTGTTTATATGGTACTGAGGTACTGAACTCAGGGCTTCATGCATGTTAGGCAAGCTCTCTACCACTAAGCTATATTCCCAGCTCTTGTTAACTGTTAACAGTGGCTTTTCTAGGTGAATTGAGTTTTCCTCATGAGGCGCTCTTAAAACGTTCTGGATAATTTCCTTCAGAAGCACCTGGATGGCGAGGAGGTGTGCTCCACTTGATCCAGATAGGGTGATGCAGAAATATGGACTTTTACTCAAGATCTCTATTTCATGTAGCTATCAACTATTTCTTGTTCAATACCAAAGTTAAAAAGAAAGAATTATAACCAGGGACTAGCGGGTCATAACTGTAATCCTAGCTACTTAGGAGGCTGAGATCTAAAGGTTGCGGTTTGAAGCCAGCCTGGGCAGCAAAGTCCATGAGACTCTTATCTCTACTTAATCACCAGAAAACGAGAAATGGCACTGTGGCTCAAAGTGGTAGATCACTAGCCTTAAGTGAAAAAGCTAAGGGACAGTACCCAGGTCCTGAGTTCAAGCCCCAAAACAGACAGACAGACACATTATATGTGCTAAATATGGTAATATATACCTGTAATTTCAGTACTCAGAAGACTCATGAGTTTGAGGCCAGCTTGGGCTACATAGTGAGAATCAACCTCAAAAAAAAACAAAACCATGGGGCTGGGAAGGTGGCTCAGTGGTAGAGTGCTTGCCTTGCATGCATGAGGCCCTGGGTTCGATTCCTCAGCACCACATAAGCAAAAAAGAAAAAAGCTGGAAGTGGCGCTGTGGCTCAAGTGGTAGAGCACTAGCCTTGAGCTGAAGAGCTGAGGGACAGCGCCCAGGCCCAGAGTTCAGGCCCCACGACCAGACCCCCAAAATAACAACAACAACAAACCATGGCTGAGCACATGTGTAATCCTAGCTGAGATCTGATGATCGTGGTTTGAAGACAGCCCGGGCAGGAAAGTCCCTGAGACTCTTATCTCCAGTAAACTACTCAGAAAAAGCTGGAAGTGGGACAGTGCCCAAGCCCTGAGTTCAAGCCACAAGACCAGCACTCACACACACACACAAAATCCTGTATATAATTACTCCTTCCAAGACAAGTCATGACAACTACAGCTTAGCTTGTCCCTTAAGTCTTCCACTATCTGACCAGGCTTGCCTCATACTTCTGGGCAAATTCCTAACTCTAACCATCATACTAGTACCCACCCCTCAAACCCCAGGCAACAGCCATGCCTCCTCCTCTGGCCATCTTCCTATAGTGGCTGCCTTCACCTTGGTGAATGGCACCCATATCCAGCCTACCCAAGCTAGAAACCTGGGCCTCAGCCTGGATTCCTTTCCCTTCCTTTCATCCCTTTACATACACCCTGTGATGTGATCACATCCACCCATATGTATCAAGCTATTCTGTAGTCACCTGTAAACCATGAGATCTCCTTTGTGAGATCTGAGTGCCAAGCAGGTCTCACAAAGGAGACCTCCAATCATCTGTAGCACTCCCAGAGTCCAGCACACATCCTGGCTCACATTAGGCCCCAAACACATAAGCTGAACAGAAATCTTTGTCTGTGTTGCTTCTTCTATCCAGAGCCCCTACCAACATCTTCCAGGAGCAGTTATTACGTGGGGATGAACCTGGGGGTGCTTGGGAGGGTGGGAATAGGGTAACTCACCGTCTCTCATACTCCATGTCCTGATAGGGCCTGCGGGGGCTGCTGGGGCCCCTCCTCAGCCGCTGGCTCCGTTTCACTTCCCAGCCACCCCCGCTGCTGCCACCATGATCTGCCAGCCTGGGTGATGCCTCTTGCAGGGACTCTGGAGAGATGGAAGGAAGAAAAGGGTCAACGCTGTTGGGGCAGAGAGGGTTTCTCAAGGAAACTTATTGACCTGGCTGTCTGCTGTCCCTTAGCCCACCTCCCAGTGTTCCTGTGGTTCAGAGCAGGAAGGCAGCCCTTATAGCCCACTCCTTCTGTTTTCCACATGACACTAGACCTCACCCCACCCAGTCCCAGGAAATAGCAAAGCCCTTATCAGACAGGGAGCATATTGTAGAAGAAACTGTGGGAAGATTCAACAGTGTTACAATCTGGGTTTTGCCAAGATCAAGCCACCTGCTGTATGTCCAGTAGGGCCAGGGGGAGTCTCCCAGTGCTGGCCCACTTGCTCGAATTAGGCACATTAGGTACAGAGATAAGACTTCACAATCGGCAAGGGATTTATCAGCTCAGTGGTGTATCGCTTGGCTAGCATTCCCAAGGCCCTGGGTGCCATCTGCAACATGGCAAAAACAACAAAAACCCCACACATCACAATGGGAGCCCCAAGTCCTCAGCAGGCTCATTCAACTGGCTTAAGGTGCAATTTCATCTCCCAGGAAGATGTTGCCTCTATCCTAGCATGAAAGGCTCTTGGGGGTGTGTTTGAATGGGCTAAGTTGGCAAGAGATAGCTGCCACCTCCCTGGATTCCTAGCCAACACAGCTCTGGCCTTCACACAGCAACTGGCTCGGCGCTGAGGTGTAGCCAGGTCCCAAGGTGGTGCCTCTCTCCCCAGGGCTCTGAGGTTAAGTTTTCCAGAAGCAAAATGGGCCCTTCCTCAGATTGTTCCAAAACAGTGTGTTCTTCCGCTGAGATGGAGCAGTAGACGTTTCCTCTAATTCTCAAAGACTATCGTGAGAACTAAGAGTCTTCACAACGATTTGACCCTGCCCACGAACGAACGATCCCAGAATCTTCAGGCCCCACCCTCTGAATAGGAACTGGGTAAAGCCAGGCAGCTAAAACACCTGCCCAACACCAGGTTGCCACCACACCTTTCCTCCCCGAACACACTCACCAAAATTCTCTTCCTCCACAAGCTGCTAGGAACCAGCTACCTGCTCCCTGATAAGTAAAAGTTAGCTCTAGCGGCTGAGAAGCAGACACAAAACCCTCTGGCCAAAGGGCTAGTAGCTGCACGGTCATCCACACAACACAAACAGGAGCCAGAGTTACAGACCCCAGCCCCCCCAAAACGAGGGATCAAAATCCCGGAAAGAATTTACAGTAGGGGGCTGCAATCAAATAGAGCCCCTTTCAACATACAACCATCAGTGTCACGGATGGGAACTCCTGAGGAGAAAAAGTCGCCATACATATCCCTGCGCGCGCACGCGCTTGCGTGTGCGCACACGCACGCACACACACGCGTGCGCGCACACACACATACTCTCTCACACACACACAACACACACACACACACACACAGTTACGGCCAAGACCCTTGATGGGCAAAGACCAGAGGCAAGATATACAACACCCCAAGGATAAATACCAATCGCTTTCTCCTCGCCTTCGTCCCCAACCTCCCCACGCTACAGGACATTTCCCTGTAGATAGAAAAGTAGCAAAGTAACAGAGCAATCACATTCCCAATAATAAAGTTCGGCGTAGCAAACACAGTAAAGCATACTAGCCCACTTACAACGTACCTCCCTTCCCCCTATCCGCGCGCACCCATCCCAAGTCCCAATCGCGCACGCGCTTCTGCTTTCATAAAGAGAGGGGGGGAAACCCCCTCCTGGGCTCAGACCATGCATGCATAGCTTGGCTGGGTGCAAAAATCGCTGGGCTGCAGTCCGTCTTCGCGCCTCTTTATGAACACTGCACCTCCGCCCCAGCCCCTTACCTCCGCCCCCACGACCAGCGGCGACGCTCACCTTCTCTGCCGGGGCTGTCAAGGGAGGGCTCCCAGGCATCACCTCGGCCCGCCGCCACCTCCTCCTAAACTCACAGCTGTCGGGCCGGTGTTCACAGCAATCAAGTCAGAGGGCAGCAAAGGGGAAAGGGATAGGGGAGTAGCGCCAGACGCGCGGCCCTCCTAAGGGTCGGCCCTCTCAGGGAAACTCAATGCCGCCTACTCCCAGCCGGCCGCAATACCCAGCACAAAATGGCGACGAGGAGACGGCAGCCGGCACTCCGACCACCATCCACCTACTAAGGGAGCGCGCTCTGGCCAGCCTCGTCTATTGGCCGCCGCCAGCCAGGGCCAGCCCTTGTCTCCTCTGATTGGCAGCCATATGCCACCTCCCCACACCCGTGAGAACGCCCCAGAAAGTCCAAAAAAAGAGTAGCTGTGGGCCAATCGTGTAAGGCCCGCTTTTTCGTAGCTTGCCTATCCTTTGAAGTTGAAAGGCAAGCGGGAGCTCCACCTCTTTTCTCTAAGGACCTCCCAGATGTCATCACTTTACAAGGGGGATGTGAGAGAGGTCAAGAAAAAAAAATTCTCAGCCTGCTCACAGAGATAAAAGAACGGATTGGGGCGGGGGGCTGACAGGGACGAGAAAGAAAATTCCTCAATGCTCCTCCCCACTCCTGAACTCCGATCCGAGATCTATTTCGTGAGGGGAGGGCGGAGCGACAATGATCTCACGGTAGTTAACTGCAGCTGCGCACACTCGTATTTCCGTCTCCGCCCCGAGATCCAGCGGCACAATCTGTCATGGCGGCCGGACTGTTGAGATTGTGTACTCACCGCCTTTTGGCGGCCGCGACGACTCGCGGGCTCTCTGCTGCTCGAGTGCGTTGGGAATCCGGCTCCTCCCGGGCTGTGGTTGCCCAGTCTGTTGTGGCGGGAAAACGGGCGCCAGAACCGGCCGCCCAGTGGCTAGAGGATCCCGAACCGGAGGACGAGAATGTCTACGAGAAGGTGAGAGGGACTGGGAACGGGATGCCGGAGGGGTCAGTTGGGGACCGGCGGGCGGGGGCATTCTAGAGGACGTTCTTTTGAAATTGAAGACTGCGCAACTGGCAAAAACTTATAATTTGGTGATTTTTTTTCCTAGCTTGTTTTCCTCTTTTGTGCCCTGATATCTTTGGTCCAGGGTCGGGGGGTAGTGCTTTTATTTGCAGACAAATCAAACCTGAAGTGAGTAGCGTTCAAAACGGAGTACAGGACATATAGTCCTCATACTATTTAACACTGATACAGGGCACTTGCTTGGAGCAAGTCTCTGCTCTAAGCCCTTTATATGTATTCATCTGCTCCTTAAAATCCGATTTTGAAGTGGTCATAACATCTACCTCATATAATTCAGTGGGTCAGAATGCTCACAACTGCAGCTGGTACTTTGAAAGTATTCAGCCTTAGGAGATACTTATTACCACGGCCTGCCTCACTGGGATATTGTAAAGTTTATGAATTTGAAAACGCCTATCACATGTATATGGTGCAATGGGAAACCTGGATAGGCGGAGGGGGCTGTTTTATTAGGTTGAACCATGGGGAATTGCCAATATTCAATTCTTTTTGACTCATAAATAGCCCTTTCCAGTGTCCTAAGAAGAAGCACAAGAATTTAGTGAGGGACGGAAATTGTTCTCAGGGGGAGATTGGAAAGCAGGTTGTACAAGACCTAGCATACCACTTTGTGGAGAAGCAGGAAGCACTCATAAACCTCTTTTTATCCACAGAACCCAGACTATCATGGTTATGATGAGAACCCTGCTGTGGACCTCTGGAACATGCGGGCTGTTTTCTTCTTTGGCATGTCGATTGTCCTGATCTTGGGCACCACCTTTGTGGCTTATATGCCTGACTACGGGTATATAGGATGTCCCAAGAGAAGGGCAGGGGCAGAGGGAGGGGTGGTGGTTGAAAGGATCTCTAAATGGTGGGTAATGGGGTGCTGAGGTGGGGCTGGTGTCCAGTTTCAAATCCTTACATGTGCTTTTGCTACTGCTGCCTCCAGGATGCGTGAGTGGGCCCGCCGAGAAGCTGAGAGGCTGGTGAAGTACCGAGAGGCCAATGGCCTCCCGATCATGGAGTCCAACTACTTTGACCCCAGTAAGATCCAGCTGCCAGAGGATGAGGACTAATCTGTTGTTGAATAGAGTTTAGAAGGTCTACTTTTCTCCTCATAATATCTAATTAAAGCACTTGAAAGTTTGACTGGCTGCTGTTGCTTTTATACACACACACACACACACACACACACACACACACACACACACACAGAAATTGAAGCTTGTCTGCAAAATGGCTCACAATTTTCTCCCACAGCAGATAGGAGGACGAGAACAAAAGACAATCTTTTTCTGTGTGTGTGCTAGTCTGAGGCTTGATCTCAGGACCTGGTGCTGTCACTGAGCTATTTTGCTCAAGGCTAGCACTCTACCGTTTGAACCACAGCTCCATTTTTGGCCTTTTGATGTCTAGAGATAAGGAGTTTCACGGACTTTCCTGCCTGTGCTGCCTTCTAACTATGGTCCTCAGATCTCAGTCTCCTGAGTAGCTAGGATTATAGGCGTCAGCCACCAGTGCCTAGCTCTGCAATGGTTTTTTTGTGTCTCAATTCTTATGGGGGGAGGGTTAAGGAGATTGGAGGAGAGGGCCGGGAGAAGTGCCTGGACAATGATCCACCTATTTTATACTTTCCATCATAGCCAAGATGACAGGTGTGCTAGCTCTTGGTTGATAAAGGGTCTCTTGAACTTTTCTGCCCGGGCTGGACTCCAGCCTCCATCCTCTCAATCTCCTCCCAAGTCAATAGCATTACAGGCTTGAGCCACTGGTACATGAAGGTAATTGCTAATATTTATAAGATATTCCCTAGTAGACTTTTCTATAATATTTTCTTTATATTGTATGGGCACTGGGGCTTGAACTCAGGACCTTACAATCTTCCTTAGCTTTTATGCTCAAGGCTGGTGCTCTACCACTTGACCCATACTTCATGTCTGGCTTTTTGGTGGTTAATTGGGAGATATGAGTCTTAGGGATTTCCATGTCCAGGCTGGCTTTGAATCATGGTCCTCAGATCTCAGCTTCCTAATTAGCTAGAATTTTGAACATGAGTCACCTGTGTTTGGCAAAATGTGGTTTGAGAAAGCTACTTTGTGGGAGGGGCACATGTGGGTATACATGCATGAGTGCGCACACACACGTGGGTCCAGGAGCTTAAACTCAGGGCCTGGCTTCTGTTTAAGCCTTTTTTGCTCAAGGCTAATGTCTACCACTTGAGCTACATTCCACTTTAGGTCTTTTGGTGATTAATTGGAGAAAAAAAGTCTCACAAACTTTCCTGCCCAGGCTGGCTTTGAACCTTGATTCTGGCATCTCAGCCTCCTGAGTAGCTAGGATTACAGACATGAGCCATTGGTGCCCAGAGAAGCTCTGTGTGTGTATGTGTGTGTGTGAATAAAGCTGATAAACAGAAAGGTTGCAATTACATAAATTGGATAATGAATACATTACTTTTTTTTTTTTTTGGTCTGTTGTGGGGCTTGAACTCTGGGGCTGGTCACTGTCCCTCAGCTCAAAGCTCAAAGCTAGTGCTCAACCACTTGAGCCATAGCCCCATTTCCAGTTTTCTGGTGGTTTTACTGGAGATAAGAGTCTCATGGAGGGCTGGGAAGGTGGCTTAGTGGTAGAGCGCTTGCTTTGCATGCATGAGGCCCTGGGTTCGATTCCTCAGCACCACATAAGCAAAAAAGAAAAAAGCCAGAAGTGGCGCTGTGGTTCAAGTGGTAGAGCGCTAGCCTTGAGCTGAAGAGCTGAGGAACAGCGCCCAGGCCCAGAGTTCAGTCCCCACGACCGTACCAAAAAAAAAAAAAAAGAGTCTCATGGACTTTCCTGCCCAGGCTAGCTTTGAAACGTGATCCTCAGATCTCAGCCTCCTGAGTAGCTAGGATTATAGGTGTGGGCCACCATTGGGTGGCAAGAGTACATTTGTTTTCTGACACTGTCAACCCTTCCTTCACATTCTCCCAGTTTTCCCCTTCCATCCCCATTCAAAAGTTGTATAGTTCATTTTCAACATAGTATCTAGTTTTCTGTGCATTCCCCGAAACATACAAATGAACAAACAAAATAGAAAAGCAAAGGAAAACAGCAACAAAGAAACCTTGTTTCCATTTTCTGCACTTCATTTTGATAAATACTTTGTATTATCAGAGGCACAAAGGCAGAGGTGAAACAAAGGACAAACTGAACCAATGCAACAGCAATATCCACAAGACAATATGTTGGAAATGAACTTTACAACTGGGAGTGGGGGCAGTTTACAGGGGGAGGAAAAGTGGGAGAAAAATAATGGGAGGGGGTAATGATGTTTGACAATGTACTCTACCTTAGGTATGTAACTGTAACCCCTCTGTACATCACTTGATAATAACATTAACTTAAAAAAAACTTTTGTTTTGAAAAACATGATCACAGAGAAATCAGTTTCAGGTCTAACTTTGTAAAGTATTTTGGTTAATCGAATTTTAATGTATTTAAACAGTTACACTTTATTTTTCACACCATAATTCATCCCTAGTGATCTGAATGAAAGTCCAATACCTAAGCTCTAGAGGTGATCCTCAAGACCACAGCAGGCCGGAGTTGAAATGTTATGATCCCACCTCCAGAAGTCTATTTTCTTGTAAAGCCATTGTTCAAAGAGTTGTGGGCCTATTGTGCACTTAGTGTCATGACAATCATTCACAGCCCCAGGTAATGGGCCTGGACAAGACACTGTAAATGCACCAGCAGAGAGAAGCTGGGATGGGCTCAGGCAAGGCTGCTGTCCCTGCGCTGGGTTGTGTCTGGCTAGCTAGTGGACCCAAACTTAGGATTTGGAACAGTCCCTTTGCCATGCAGAGGCGGGAATTAAAACTTGACTGATGGCTTTTTCAACCAATGAGAACCCCAGTGCCAGGGAGACGTTGAATGACAGTCGTTATTTGGCCTTAGAAGGGCGGTTCTTGTTTTGATTGACCCATTTATCATCCAATAAGCATGTCTTCTTGAACGGGGGTTAGATGAACAGATGAAGTAAAAGCGAGAGACTTGTCCTAATTAGAAAAGATTTATAAGGAGCTGGGAAGTTGGCTCAGTGGTAAAGTGCTTGCCTTGCATGCATGAGGCCCTGGGTTCAATTTCTCAGCACCACATAAGCAGAAAAAGCCGGAAGTGGTGCTGTGGCTCAAGTGGTAGAGTGGTAGCCTTGAGCTGAAGAGCTGAGGGACAGGGTCCAGGCCCAGAGTTCAGCCCCTACGACGGACAAAAAAAAGAAAAAAAGAAAAGAAAAGATTTATGATCATTTTAGTTGGAAAAAAAATCCTCACTCTAGGGGCTGGGAAGTTGGCTCAGTGGTAGAGCGCTTGCTTTGCATTCCTGAGGCCCTGGGTTCGATTCCTTAGCACCACATAAGCAAAAAGAAAAAAAAACCGGAAGTGGCGCTGTGGCTCAAGTGGTAGGGCACTAACCTTGAGCTGAAGAGCTGAGGGACAGTGCTCAGGCCCAGAGTTCAGGCCCCACAACCGGACCAAAAAAAAAAAAAAATCCTCACTCTAGAGCAGTTTAGCTTTCTTGTTGAGTAGAAACGGCAGCTTCATACTGTATCAGTGAAGAAAGCAATCTCAGAGAAGAAAGCAATCTCAGACAAGGCAGTTTTGGGGGTGGGAACCCGATTTCAAATGCAAGGATTCTGAGGTGATTGACAGGTAGTTTCAGGATGGGCATCTGTAGGGATCAGTAATGGTTAAGGGGTTCAGGTTTGTCTGGACCATCCATGATCTCTGATGACAGCCAGCAGAATCAAACAATTGACCGAGCCCACACCTACTCATCTGTAACTTCAACTCTGAAGTCCAGAGATTCTGGACACAGAAAACATATTTTCTGGAGATAGATATAATTTTATAATCTTTTGGTTATTTATAGTATACATTTAGATATGTGTGTTTGGAGCGCTGCAGAAGGACCTGAGATGTGCATTTAGCAGTGGATAGCAGCAAGGCACTGGTGCACACACCTGTAATACTAGATACTCAGAAGGCTGAGATCTGAGGATCCCAATTCAAAGCCAGTCCTGGCAGGAAAGTCTGTGTGACTCTCATCTCTACTTAACTAGCAAAGTATGGGACTGGAAGCATGGTTCAAGTGGTAAAGCATCAGAGGAGAGAGACAGTTCAAGGCCTTGAGTTTAAGACTAACATACACACTAGCACACACACACACACACACACACACACAATGGATGGCAGTTAAAACTGTGGAAATGATTAAACAGGATGTAATCATATCATACATACACATGATTGTTATTGAGGAACTATTTGTGGAGCCAACAGGGAGGAGAAAGAGGGAAAGAGAATGATGAGTGGTGAACAATACCAAAATTCATTGCCTCTACAGGTGAAGATGGCATAAGGCAATCCACTGAAAGCTGTTGCAGAACAGGAAACTTTAGGTGGGACAGGAAAAAGACAGAGACATAGAGAATGTTAACTCAATCAGTGTACAATATTTACATGCATGAATGCCAGGGTGAAAAACCTCTGTAAATCAATATACGTGAGTAAAAATGAGTATAAGCCAGGTGCTGGTGGGCCATGCCTGTAATTCTAGCTATGTAGGAGGTTGAACTCTGAGGATCACAGTTCGAAGCTAGCCCCAGCCAGAAAAGTCCATGAGACTTTTATCTTCTATTAAACACACAAAGGCCAAAAGCAGAGCTGTGGCTCAAGTGGCAGAACATTAGCTTTGAGTGAAAAAGCTCAAGGACAGTTCCCAGGCCCTGAGTTCAAGCCTCAGGACTGGTACCACACACAAAGAAATGAGTGTATGTGGTGTATGTGGTGTGCTGCAGTAAGTTCCTCTTTAAGTTCAGGTCTGTAATATCTGAGAAAAAAGCTGTATAGAATTGGTGACTTTAGCCGGGTGCTGGTGGCTCACGCCTGTAATCCTAGCTACTCAGGAGGCTGAGATCTGAGGATCGCGGTTCAAAGCCAGCCCGGGCAGGAGAGACCGTGAGACTCCTATCTCCAATAAACCACCAGAAAACCGGAAGTGGCGCTGTAGCTTAAGTGGTAGAGCACTCGCCTTGAGCTGAAGAGCTGAGGGACAGTGCCCAGGCCCAGAGTTCAAGCCCCACGACCGACAAAAAAAAAAAAAAAAGAATTGGTGACTTTTTCTTTTTCTTTTTCCCTTTTTGTGTGCCAGGAGGGTCTGGACACTATATTCCCCCAATAAAGTTGTGGAAAATTGGTCTGTTTTCTTTTTTTTTTTTGGTCCAGTTGTGGGGCCTGAACTCTGGGCCTGGGCGCTGTCCTTCAGCTCTTCAGCTCAAGGCTAGTGCTCTACCACTTGAGCCACAGAGCCACTTCCGGCTTTTTTCTTTTTGCTTATGTGGTGCTGAGGAATCGAACCCAAGGCCTCATGCATGCAAGGCAAGCGCTCTACCACTGAGCCACCTTCCCAGCCCCTGGTCTGTTTTCTTTTGTGCTTTTTCTGCCAGTCCTGGGGCTTGAACTCAAGGCTTGGGAACTGTCTCTGAACTTCTTTTGCTCAAGGCTAGCATTTGACCACTTGAGCCACAGAGCCACTTCTGGCTTTTTCTGTTTATATGGTACTGAGGAATTGAACTCAGAGCTTCATACATGCTAGGCAAGCACTCTATCCCTAAGCCACATTCCCATCTCTTCAACTCTATTTTTTGATTGATTGATTGATTGCAGGTCAAGGGGAGTGCTCTAATACTTGAGCCACAGCGCCATTTGTCACTTTTTTTGTAGTTTTAGTGGAGATAAGACCCTCACAGGCTTTCCTGCCAGTCTAGCTGTGATCTTCAAATCTCTGCCTCTGAGAAGTTAGGATTACAGGTATGAGCCATTGGCACTTGGCTATACTCTTACTTTTAGAATATACTTGGTCTAATAGTAATATTGAAAATCTTTTTAAATAGTTTGTTCAATTTAATTTGATGTTTGGAAATCTCACAGCAGAAGTATAAATCATGAGTATAAATATTTTCATTGATAACTCCAATTTAGTTTTTTGGTCAGTTGTGGGGTTTGAATTCAGAACTGGGGAGCTGTCAAGAAGCTCTATTTGTTCAAGGCTAACACTCTACCACTTTGAGCCACAGCACCACTTCTGCTTTTCTGGTAGTTAATTGGTGATAAGAGTTTCACAGACTTTCCTGCTCAGGATGGCTTTGAACTGTGATCCTCCGATCTCAGCCTCCTGAGTAGCTAGGATTACGGGTGTGAGCCACTGGTGCCCATATCCAAAAAATTTTAAAATAATATTAGCATGCTATATGTATATCTGTTCCATACTTTTGCTTTCATTTATGAATATCTTTTATTCCTTTTTTTTCTTTTTCTTTTTTTTTTTATCAGTTGTGGGCCTGAACTCTGGGCCTGGACACTGTCCCTCAGCTCTTCAGCTCAAAGCTAGCACTCTACCACTTGAGATACTTCCAGCTTTTCAGCTTATGTGGTACTGAGGAATCAAGCCCAGAGCATCATGCATGCAAGGAAAGCACTCTACCACTGAGCCACCTTCCCAGCCCCCATAAATCGGGTTGAGATTTTTTTTGTTGTTGTTGGTCATGGGGTCTGAACTCTGGGCTTGGGCACTGCCCCTCAGCTCTTTAGCTCAAGGCTAAAGCTCTACCACTTGAGCCACAGTGCCACTTCCCGCTTTTTACTGCTTATATGTGCTGAGGAATCAAACCCAGGGTCTCATGCATGCAAGGCAAGCTCCCAGCCCTATGAATAGCTTTATATTTGAAATATATTTCTGATTGGCAGCATAGAGTCTGAATTCATTTTTGTATCCAATCTGACAATATCACTTAGGTGGCTCAATGGTAGAGTGCCTGCCTTGTAGCACAAAAGCCCTGAATTAAATTCCCAGCACTCTTCTCCCTAAACTATCTGATATCTTCTTTTTGACTAAAATGATTAGATCCTTTCTATTTAATGTAATAGTTATAAGGTAGTTGATTCTGTCATCTTAAGTCTATTGTTTTGCTATTTGTTTTAATTTGTCCATCTGTTTTTGGTTTAAAAGTTTGTATTTTTCTATTTTTTAAAATCAGTTATACTTTGTTGGTGGTGGTCATGGGACTTGAACTTGGCCTAGGCTCTATCTGTGAGCTTTTCTGCTCAAGGCTACTTTGAGCAATGGCTCTACTTCTGGTTTGCTGGTGGTTAGTTGGAGATAAGAGTCTCATGGATTTTCTTGGTTGTGCTGGCTTTGAACCAGGATCCACAGATCTCAGCCTCCTGAGTAGTTAGTATTATAGAAGTGAGCCACCAGCACCTGACCATTATTATTATTTCATTGTAAATATTACATTAAATAGAAATGATTTAATAATGGTACCATAATCCTATCAATCTCAGCCTCCCATGTAGTTTGGGATGACAGACATGTACCACAGAGTTTGGCTGGTTGACAGGTTCTTTAAAAAATTAATTATTTTGCTGGGTGCCAAGGCTCCCACCTGTAACCCTAGCTACTCAGGAGGCTGAGATCTGAGGGTTGCACTTCAAAATCAGTCTAGGCAGGAAAAGTCTGAGACTTTTATCTCTAGTTAGCCACCCCAAAAAAGCCAGAAGTGGAACTATGACTCAAGTGGTAGAGTCCTAGCTTTGAGCAAAAACTCAGGGACAGCACCCAGTCCCTGAGTTCAAGCCCTAGGACTGGCATTCACATAAAAATATTTATTACTCTAAAGGTGTCCTAAAAAGAAGAGACTTGGCCCCTGGAGGTGGAATTAGAGGACATGGTGCTAATAGCCTAGATTTGACTTTATCCTGTGGAAGGATAGATCCTGACTCAATTTCTGGCAGGAGAGGTGGGAACTCACTTTCTGGATGGAGAGGTTAGAATTTAGTTTCTGAATGGTGTGGGTGGCTCACACCTGTAGTCCTAGCTATTCAGGAGGCTGAGATCTCACCGTTCAAAACCAGCTCCAGCAGAAAAATCCCTATGAGACTCTTTTTTTGGGGGGGGGGTGGTCCAGTTGTGGCCTGAACTCTGGGCCTGGGTGCTGTCCCTCAGCTCTTCAGCTCAAGGCAAGCGCTCTACCACTGAGCCATCTTCCCAGCCCTGAGACTCTTATTTACAAGTGGCCCCTCAAAACACAGGAATTGGTACTGTGGCTCGAAGTTGTAGAGCACTAGCCTTGAGCAAAAGAGCTCAGAGACAGTGCCCAGGGCCGTGAGTTCAAGCTCCACAACTGAAAAAGTTACAAAAAAGAATTTAACTTCTGAAGCAAAACATGGATTTTAGATTCTGGACTCCATGCCCAATATGGACAATGTGGTTTGACAGGATGCTCTGATTTGATTATTGACATTATGTCTGGGTGATGTCCCTTAGCATTTTCACTCAAGGCTGTTGCTCTACCACTTGGACCATACCCTTCACTTCTGGCTTTTTGCTGGTTAATTGAAGGTAAGAGTCTCTTACATTTGTCTTTCCCAGGCTGGCTTTAAACCACAATCCTCAGATCTCAGTCTTTTAAGGAGCTAAGATTAGAGGTGTTAGCAAATGATATCCAGCACTTACCTTTATAACGAGCAACTTTTTTTTTGTAGGTCATGGGGCTTGAACTCTGGGCCTGAGTGCTGTCCCTCAGCTCTTCAGCTCGAGGCTAGCCCTCTACCACTTGAGCTACAGTGCCATTTCCAGTTTTCTTGTGGTTTATTGGAGATAAGAGTTTCATGGACTTTCTTGCCCAGGCTGGCTTTGAACCACGATCTTCAGATCTCAGCCTCCTGAGTAGCTAGGATTACAAGCATGAGCCACTGGTGCCTGGCAACAAGCAACTTTTATAGGAAGATGTTACCTGGTTTCTCAAGGGAGCCTGCTAAGAATTGCCTAGGTTAAGTGTGGTCAGGACTTTGCATTCTTGTCATACCTAGCAACAATGTGGAAAGACCCTCAGGGACCTTGACAGATTGTCTTTGGCAAATAATATGGACCAGATGGCCTGCTTTGTGGTTTGACAAAATGTTCTGATTTGATTATTGATCTTAAGTTTGGGTTTGCAGGTCGACCAGATGTTCTTTAGGAGGCTAGCCAGCTATCATGAAGGGGTGTATATGTTTTCTATTTCTGGTTTCAGATCACCCCCCCTCTCTCTCTGTATCTGTCTCTCTCTTGTATCAGTCCTGGAGCTTGAACTCAAGGCCTAAGCACTGTCCTTGAGCTTTTTAAAATTTTTTGTTCAAGACTAGTACTTTACCACTTAAACCACAGCTCCATTTCTATACTTCTCTCTGTGTGTGTGTGTGTGTCTGTGAGAGAGAGAGAGAGAGAGAGAGAGAGAGAGAGAGAGAGAGAGAGAGAGAGAGAGAGAGAGAGAGAGCATGTGTGGTTAATTGGAGAGTCTCCTGGACATTCCCTGTCCCCATCTGGCTTTGAACCACAGTCCTCAAATCTGAGCTTCCAGAGTAGCCAGGATTACAGGCATGAGCCACTAGCACCTGGCTCATCCCTAGTCTCTTAAGGGTCCACAATAAAGAACTCTATGACATCTTTGGAGCCCTGGGGTCCTCCATGTGCCAGCCCCATTACTCTCTGAATTCTCTCCACTGAGAAAAGGAGATAGGAAGGAACCAAGTGGAGACCAGACAGGGAGTGGATTACAGTGAAGAGTGGGCAAGAGAAGCAGGTTAGCTGTTGCTTCAGATCTGCCATATTCCTTGGAAAGCCCCAATGAAAAGGAAGGCTTTTTCAAGTTGGATTTGAGCTCATTCATTCAAACAAACCATCTGTAGCTCCCCCGACTTGTATGTGAGTGTATTAGATCTTCATAAACATACCCAAGGCTAGGAACTAAGCTTATGCCAGACTTCTGGCCAAGTCCCAGACTAACCACTAGGTGGTGTACACAAGGAACAGAGCTGAATAACACTGAAAAGCTGGTGAAACTGAATTAACATGGAAACCACATCCACAGAAGACAGACTAAAACTTGTGGCTAGATCCCAGCCACACAGATTGCCCCCTAAAACAAATATAACAACAGTCTTTATAGGATTTAAACAAGAGCCAAGAGCTTGTGTCTTGTAAGGTAATATTCAAAATGCCCAGGATACAATCTAAAATTATTCAGTATAAAAAATAGCAATGAGGGCTGGGAAGGTGGCTCAGTGGTAGAGCGCTTGCCTTGCTTGCTCGAGGCCCTGGGTTCGAATCCTCAGCACCACATAAGAAAAAAAGCCGGAAGTGGCACTGTGGCTCAAGTGGTAGAGTGCTAGCCTTGAGCTGAAGAGCTGAGGGACAGCGCCCAGGCCCAGAGTTCAGGCCCCACGACCGGACCCCCCCCCCAAAAAAAAATGTAGCAATGAAGCCAAGTATGAGTGGCTTATACCTGTAAGCTTAGCTTCTCAGGAGTCTGAAATCTGAGAGTCACAGGTCAAAACCAGCCCAGGCAGGAAAGTTTGTGAGACTCTTGTCTCCAATTAACCACCCAAAAGCCAGAACTGGAGATGTGGTTCAAAGTGGTAGAGCAGTAGCCTTGAGCAGAAAAGCTCAGAGATAGCACCCAGGCCCTGCATTCAATCCCCAGGACTGGCACACACACACACACACACACACACACACACACACACACACACACACACAATAAAAAAAGGATACAAGGGGCTAGGAAGATGGCTCAGTGGTAGAGCGTTTGCCTTGCATGCCTGAGGCCCTGGGTTCCATTCCTCAATACCACATAAGCAAAAATGAAAAAAGCTGGAAGTGGCGCTGTGGCTCAAGTGGTCGAGCACTAGCCTTGAGCTGAAGAGCTGAGGGACAGCGCCCAGGCCCAGAGTTCAGGCCCCACAACTGGACCCCCCCCTCCCCCAAAAAAAGGATACAAGAAAGCCAGTTGGAACACGAACACTGAAGGACTAACAATCTGAGTAGTAAGCAGAACAGACTACACTCCTTTTGAGTTCTTTAAAAAATGCTCTGGTGGCTCAAGGACAATGCCCAGACCCTGATTTCAAACCCCAGGACCAGCACACACAAAAAGTGCTCTGCAGGTAAAAGCAAAAAAAAAAAAAAAATAGGTGGTTGTGGTGGTGCACACTTGCCATCCCAGCGCTTGGGTCCAAATTACTCCACTATTTAAAGAAGAAACAATAATTTCACACTTCCTTTTGCAGAGAACAAAAGAGTTAACACTTCCCAACTCATTTCATAAGGCTAACAGCACTCTGACTGCAATATCAGACAAAGCGGTAGAAATAAAGAAAATTAAAGAGCAACATTCTTATGAACATAGAGAAAATAAATTCTGAACAAAAGGTCAGAAGGCTGAATTCAGCAACACATAAAAGCATATCATCAGCAGGCACTGGTGTCTCATGTCAGTAATCCTAGCTACTCCAGGAGCAGTTCAAAGCCAGCCCAGGCAGGAAAGTCTATGGGATTCTTTTCTCTAATTGACCACCAAAAAGACCAGAAATGAACTGGTAGAGCACTAGCCTTGAGCACAAAAGTTTAAGGATAATGCCCATGCCATGTTCAAGCCCAAGGACCAGCATACACAGACAGACACAGACACAGACACAGACAGACAGACAGATAACAGACACACACACACACACACACACACACACACACACACACACAAACATTCATTCACTCACACAGACATAAAAAGTATATCATGGCCAAAGGTAGTTTAATATTAGGAGTTCAAGAGTCTATTATAGCAGTTTGAGGACAGAATAATCCCAGGATCACATAAATGTAAAAAAAATGTATTTGACAAAATATATCAATGATTTTTTTTTTTTTGGGTCCAGTCATGGGCCTGAACTCTGGGCCTGGGCGCTGTCCCTCAGCTCTTCAGCTCAAGGCTAGCACTCTACCATTTGAGCCACAGTGCCACTTCCGGCTTTTTTCTTTTTGCTTATGTGGTGCTGAGGAATCAAACCCAGGGCCTCATGCATGCAAGGCAAGCACTCTACCACTGAGCCACCTTCCCAGCCCTCAATGATTTTTTAAAGCAAATCTCACATTAGATTAAAAGGATTTCCTTAAACTGAGAAAGAGCATCCCCCAACACAAAGCTACCATTGGAATAATTATGAAGGATACATGCTTTTCCATGCTGCTGCTTGCCTTCTCTCCCTTCCCTCCTCTCCTTCCTTTCCTCCTTTTCTCCCTCCTTCCCTCCCTTCCCCCCCCTCCCTCCTGGTCCTGGGACTTGAACTTAGGGCCTGGGTGCTGTCCTTGACCTTCTTTTGCTCAAGGCTAGTGCTCTAGCACTCTACTAATAGAGCCACACCTCCATTTCTGGCTTTATCAGGGTTAGTTTATTGGAGATAAGAGTCTCACTAGGGGGTGGGGGTCTCCACTTTACCCAGGCTAGGCAGTAACTCTTGATGTTCCTGCCACCAACCTGCAAGTACCTTTGATTACAAGAAAAGACTAATGTGAGGCTCAGCCACAGAGATCAGCAACACATCCTGGCAGTTGTTCTCTATTTGGGATAAAACTGGGATCAGTAGAAGAGGTGATGTCCATGGCTGGTGTCATCCATCCCTCATACCTACTCACCAGCCCTATTGCTCATCTTCTTTGTAGCTGATTACTAGTTTTGATGGACAGAAACATTCTTTCCAGATTGTGATCTTATTGTACACTCTGGGATATAAACAGTGATTCGCTACTGAAATGCCAAATTAATACAGAAAATGGGAAAAACAGAAAACTTCTTCCAGGAAAGGAATCTGCTCTTTGAACTGAGACTACAGACTATAGACAGCACTGTCACTCTCCCAAAGTTGAGGCTAAGTATTTCCATGTTCCACTCAAAACCCCATTTGTAAGTGTGGTCAGATTTCAAAGACTCTGGGACACAAACAAGATCAGGACTGCCATGGGATAGAGGAACCCATGGCTCCTCCTTCAGCAGGAGAGAATGTTGAATGTCTGTGAATGGGTAAAAGGGAGGCATTTCTCCTTTGCTCTATTCAGGGGCTTGCTCCCTCCCCCCCCAGCTTCATTATTATATCTACCCGACCTTTATTTCCTTCTCAATACTACCCAAACAAATAATAGTAGTCATGTTTCCTGTGGGGATAGGTGAAACACACTAAAATTCAATAAAGACTGGGGTGTGACTCAAGTGGTAAAGTACCTGCCTTAAAAAAAGAGTCCAGGGGCTGGGAAGGTCGCTCAGTGGTAGAGCGCTTGACTTCCATGCCTGAGGCCCTGGGTTCGATTCCTCAGCACCACATAAGCAAAAAGAAAAAAGCCGGAAGTAGCGCTGTGGCTCAAGTGGTAGAGCTCTAGCCTTGAGCTGAAGAGCTCAGGGACAGCACCCAGGCTCAGAGTTCAGACCCCACAACTGCCCCCCCCCAAAAAAGAGTCTCATAGACTTTTCTACTGGGCTGGCTTTGAACCATAATCCTTAGATCTCAGCCTCCTGAATATCTAGGATTATAGGTCTGAGCCATTAGTGATCAGCTATATGCTGTTCTCTTAAGATTTTCTTTCTTCTTCTTAGTTAAGGACACTCACTTTTACACTTTTGGCATTCAGTTAACTACTAGAAGTATTAGCCATTGCAATAAGATAAGAAGAAGTAAAGTCATACCATTTAGAAAGGAAGAAACACAATTGTCTCTGTTCATAGAAGACATTAGTATATATTCAAAAATCTTAAGTTACAGAAATACCATTAAGACTAAGTCAGTTTACCAAAGTTACTAGATACAAATACTAAACAGGTTTTTAAAAAAGGAATTGGGGTTTGAACTCAGGGCTTCAATCTTGCTCAGATTGCTCAATTGGAAGTGCCCTACCATTTGAGCCATGCCTCCAATATGCCCAAGATAAGAGTCTTGGGCTGGGAAGGTGGCTCAGTGGTAGAGCACTTGCCTTGCATGCATGAGGTCCTGGGTTTGATTCCTCAGCACCACATAAGCAGAAAAAGCTGTAAGTGGCACTGTGGCTCAAGTGGTAGAGAGCTAGCCTTGAGCTGAAGAGCTGAGAGACAGCACCCAGGCCCGGAGTTCAGGCCCCACAACCAACCAAAACAAAACAAAACAAAACAAAAACAAAAAAAACAGAGATAGAGTCTCATGGATTTTTTTTCTTGCCAGTCCTGGGGCTTGAACTCATGGCCTGAGTACTGTCCCTGAGCTTCTTTTGCTCAAGGCTAGCACTCCACCACTTGAGCCACAATGCCATTTCTAGTTTTTCTGTTTATGTGGTACTGAGGAATCGAAACCAGGACCTCATGCATGCTAGGCAAGCACTCTGCCACTAAAGCCACATTCCCACTCCCATCCTGGATTTTTTTCACTAGGTTGACCTCAAATCTCTATTCATATCTCAGCCTTTTGAGCAGGTAAGAATTATAGGTATGAATCACTGGCACCTGGCTTATTAATCATGCTTTTACAAACAAGGAATAATCAGTTGGAAAAAAAAACTTTAAAAATACAACTTACCTTTTTTTTTTTTTGGCAGTTAATTGGAGAGTCTCGTGGACTTTCCTGCCCAGGCTTGCTTTGAACCACAATCCTTAGATCTCAGTCTCATGAGAAGGAAAGCCAGTGCTGGGAGCCTGCAACCATTATATGAGTTTGTACAGGAGGCCCTGAAACCCATGGACAGCGAGGATGCTACATGGAGGTTCCTGGTGCTGCTGGTAGATGACCTCAGTGTGCTGCTGAGCTTGGGTTTGGGAGTGGTGGCTGTGCTGGACTTTGTCCACTACTGCAGAGAGTTTATGTGCTTGGAACTACAGGGAAACATTGTGGCCCTTTTGCACGACAGTGTAGATGATGAGGATGAGGAGGATGACCTCCTGCTGAATGGCCTAAGTTTTCAGAGCCACCTGATCCTGCAGGCTGAAGGCCTGGCCACTGGCTTCTGAAAGGATGTGCACAGGCAGCTGAAGACCCTTTGGAGGAAGCACACAGGCCAGTGGGATTGGAACCCTGTTTATCAGTATAAGATACAGGAAAAGAATGTGTCCTTTTTTGCCAAAGGGATGTCTCCTGCTGTTCTGTGACTTCATTTAGGGGGCAGCTAAAGCTAACTTGGACCATTTTTTAGATGTGAAAAACGAAGCAGTTTCACAGGAATAGTCTTTCATGTTGGACTGGTTGCTCTACTATGAACAGAAACTGTTGAATGGTTCTATGATGGTATATATACCTTTATTTGGAGTTCTGTTCTGAAAACAGAGAGAGGAACCTGGCCCTGCAGGCTCACACCTGTAAATTTTAGCTACTCAGGAGGCTGAGAACTGAGGATTGCAGTTCAAAGCCAGCCTGGGCAGGAAAATCTGTGAGACTCTTATTTCCAATTAACCTCCAAACAGCTGATAGTAGTGTGGCTCAGGTGGTAGAAGGCTTGCCTTGAGCTAAGGGTCAATGCTCAGTACTGGTATACAAAATTAATTAATTAAAAATGCCATGATTTTTTCTAAAAAATACAACAATAGTTCTGAATGAAATATTTGCATATAAAATTTAACACAACAAGATCCAGCTGGGAACTGGTAGCTCATGCCTGTCATCCTAGCTACTCAGGAGGCTGAGATCTGAGGATTGCAGTTCAAGCGTGGGCAGGAAGGTCTCTGTGAGACTCTTATCTCTAGTTAACTAGAAAACTAGAAGTGGCACTGTGGCTCCAAGTGGCAGAATGTTAGCCTTGAGCTAAAGAGCTAGGGACAGTGCCCAGGTCCCAAGTTAAAGTCCCATGACTGACACCCCCCCCCAAGATCTATGTGCTCAAACATACAAAATATTAATAAAAATAATGGAGTAAGACCTAAATAATTGGAAAGAGGTGCCATGTTTCTATGATCATGATGCCAATACTCAAATTAAAACAATTCCAAGCCAGGTACTGGTTGTTCATACCTGTAATCTTGTAACTACTCAGAAGGCTAAAATCTAAATATCTTGGTTTGAAGCCAGCCCAGGCAGGAAGGACTGTGAGACTCTAATCTCCAATTAACCACCCGAAAACCAGAAGTGGTGCTGTGGCTCAAGTTGTATAGTGCTAGCCTTGAGCTGAAGAGCTCAGGGACAGTTCCCAGGCACAGAGTTACAGAGTTCAAGCCCTGTGACTGACAAAAAAAAAAAAAAGGAAAATGAACTATACAACTTGTTGGTGGGAATGGGAGAGAAAAACTGGGAAAGATCGAGATAAGGAGTTACACTGTTCAAAAGGAAATGTATTCCAGGCCACATCGGCTCACACCTTTAATCCTAGCTACTCAAGAGGCTGAGATCTGATTATCTTGGTTCAAAGCCAGCCCTGACAGGAAAATCCATAAGATGTTTATCTCCAACAAATCACCAGAAAACCAAAAGTGGTGCTGTGGCTCAAGTGGTAGAGCGCTAGCCTTGAGCTGAAGAGCTGAGGGACAGCACCCAGACCCAGAGTTCAAGCCCCACAACTGACAAAAAAAAAAAAGAAAAAAAGAAATATACTCTTTATCTGACTTATGGACCTGTAACCTCTCTGTACATCAACAATCATAAATAAATAAATAAATGAACAACCTGGAGAATAAAAGGAAGGAAGGGTGAACAAATGCAATTATGGTATTCAGTATATACTATATGGGAAATGAACTATGCAACTTTTGGACAGGGAAGGGAGGGGAAAACTGAGGAAAAGCAAAGGGACAAAATAAATATTTCCAAAGTGTTGTTTACATTATGTCCAGTAGGTGGCAGTGGGAACCATATATTTTGCCAGTGAATTTGAGACCTCTGGCAGTCCTTTCAGTTTGTAAAAGAACAGAATAAAGTTAATAACAAGTAAAACCAACAATAAAACAAAGAGAATAATAAGGCAGGTTAGTATCATGGTATATTTTATATGATTATAATAAAAACAAAAAGGAACATAATTCAGAATCATTAGCAACTTTCTCTTCATTCATCTCTGAAGCTCTAGGTAGTTATGGAATGCAGAATAAAGGAACAGATGTGGCCAGGCACAGTTGGCTCATGTCTGTAATCCTAGCTACTCAGGAGGCTGACATTTGAGGGTCATGGTTTGAAACCAGCCTGGGCAGGAAAGTCTGTGAAACTCTTATCTCCAATTAAGCACAGGAAAATCCAGATGTGGCCTGTGGCTCAAGTGGTAGAATGCTAGCCTTGAGCGAAAGGAGCGCAGGGGCAGAATCCAGCACCCAGAGTTCAAGCCCCAGGGCTAGCAAAAACAAAAAACAAAAAACAAAAAACCAGATGTAGTCCTTGAGCAATTTGCAAACAATCAACAAGTTGGTTGAGAGTGGAATGCTGCGTTTCTATGGTGATTTTCAGGAAGGCCTTTGAGTATGAAATCAAAATCATTTGCCAGACCCTGTTCAAAATGCTCAACCTATCAGAAACCTTTTAGTAATGGGCTGGGGATGCAGCTGATTGCTAGAACATGGGCTTAGAATACACAAAGCCGTAAGTTCAATCCTCACCTTTGTAAATGAAAACTTAGCACTGTTAATAATGTGATTGTTTCATTTAAAAACTAGACTAAATTTCCACGAATTTATTTCCTGAATTTTCCGGTGGTCTTCAATATTGCTCACCCTGAATACGGACAGGGAGCAATTCCTTTAACCCCAAGGCCAGTTACCTGTTGAAAAAATGCAAAAAAGAAAACCTCTGTTAAGAAATCACTTATAAGAACTCTTTAAAAGTTTTTGTTTGTTTGCTTATTTTTAGTAGTGGGGCTTGAACTCAGGGCCTGAGCGCTGCCCCTTAGCTTTTTTGCTCAAGGCTGGTTCTCTACTACCTGAGCCACAGCTCCACTTTCCAGCTTTTTGCTGGTTAACCTGAGATAAAAGTCCTGAAGAGAGCTGGGTGCTGGTGACCAATGCCTGTAATCCTAGCTCCTCAGGAAGCTCAGATCTGAGGACTGGGGTTCCAAGCCAGCCTGGGCAGGAAAAGTCATGAGACTCTTCATCTCAAAAAGCCAGAAATGGAGCTATGGTTCTAAATGTTAGAGTACTAGCCTTGAGCACTAAGGCGCCTAGTTCTGAGTTCAAGCCCTAGGACCAGCACACACACACACAAACTGTACTGAAGACTTTTCTTCCAGGGCTGGCTTTGAACCAAATTCCTTAGATCTCAGACTTCTGAGTAACCTAGGATTTACAAGTATGAGCTACTAGCATCTGGCAAAAGTATTATTATAAGGGAGAAAGGAAGAGCAGAGGAGGGTAAGAAAGCAATAGAGGGGGTTAATATAATCAAACTATATATTATATACATATATGGAAATATCAAAATCAACCTATCACATTGTATAATTACTATGTGCTAATAAAAATGTGGAAACGTTTTAAAAATACAACTAAAAAGCATTGTTTTTATATCCATTTCCTTTCCTTTCTTTTCCCTTTCCCCTTTCCTTTTCTAGTCTTGAACATTTTACCTGACACTTTTGCTCATTGGTTAGCACTCCAACTCTTCCCTTTCATTTTGATAGAAAGTTCAAGCTGGCTGGGTGCTAGTGGCTCATGCCTATAATCCTAATTACTCAGGAGGCTGAGATCTGAGGACTACAGTTTGAAGCCAGCCAGGGCAGGAAAGTCTGAGACTCCTATCTCCAATTAACCAACAAAAAGCCAGAAGTGGAGCTGTGGCTCAAAGTGGTAGAGAATTAGCTTTGAGTGAAAGAGCTCAGGGGCAGTGCCTAGGCCCTGAACTCAAATCCCATGACTAATGAAATAATAAAGAAATAGAGGGTCTAGGAAGGTGGCTCAGTAGTAGAGTGCTTGCCTTGTATGCATGAGGCCCTGAGTTCGATTCCTCAGCACTGCATAAGCAGAAAAAGCCAGAAGTGGAGCTGTGGCTCAAGTGGTAAAACACTAGCCTTGAGCTGAAGAGCTGAGGGGCAGTGCCCAGGCCCAGAGTTCAGGCCCCACAACTGACAAAAAAGAAAAATAAGAAATAGAGCCAGGTGCCAGTGGCTCAGGCCTGTAATCCTAGCTACTCAGGAGGCTGAGATCTGAGAATCATGGTTCAAAGCCAGCTGAGCAGGAGAATCCATGACACTCTTATCTCCAATTAACCACCAGAAAACTGGCAGTGGTGCAGGGCTCAAGTGATAGGGTGCTCGCCTTGAGCAGGGACAGTGCCCAGGCCCAGAGTTCAAGCCCCTCAACTGATCAAAAAGAAAGAAATAGAAAGACAAAGAAAGAGAAGGGGGAGGAGTAAATTCAGGCTGCCCTTAAACTTCCTATGAAGCCTATGCTGTCATTGAATTTGTAATCTTCATGCCTTCTGAGTGCTGAGGCTATGGGCTTATGTCACCACACATAGTCATTTCTTTTCTTTTCTTGTTGGCCGTGGGCTTAAACTTGGGGCCTGGTTGCCGTTGTTGAGCTCTTTCACTCTATCACTTTGAGATACAGCACCACTTCCACATGGTCATTTCTTTTTGACTCTAAAGGTTTATGATCTTGAACTGAGTACAGAGGCAAAAGCCACTTGAGAGGTGGAGCCTGGGGGAACTAGGTTAAAGACCATCCTGGTTGAGAAAAACAGTTTGTGAGATTCCATCTCAACTCATGGCTGGGTGAAGTGGTGCATGTCTGTCATTACAATGATATGGGGAAGTCCAAATAGGTGGATAGCAGTCCAGGCTGGCCCAGGCATAAAGCAAGACTCTATCCTGAAAATAGTCAACACAACAAGGGGCTGGAGGGATTGTTCAAGTGGTTTGATGACCATCTAGCAAGCACAAAATCCTGAGTTCAATCCCCAGTACTGCCATCCTCAAAAGTTTATGATTTTGTTGTTGTTGTTGTTGCTTGTTTTTTAGACGGTCGTGGGGCCTGAACTCTGAGCCTGGGCACTGTCCCTCAGTTCTTCAGCTCAAGGCTAGCACTCTACCACATGAGCCACAGCACCACTTCCGGCTTTCTCTACTTATGTGATGCTGAAGAATCGAACCCAGGGCATCATGCATGCAAGGCAAGCACTCTACCACTGAGCCACCTTCCCAGTCCAGTTTATGATTTTTATTAATGATCCACTGCAAAAAATTGTTAAAAATCTGAAAATACTCTGAAAAACAATCAAATGATCATAAAAAATTATACTAAGTTGAAGGATTTCAATAGAAAACTCCTTTTCTTTTCTTTTCTTTTCTTTTCTTTTCTTTTCTTTTTTGTCAGTCGTGAGTCCTAAACTTTGGGCCTGGGTGTTGTCCCTCAGCTCTTCAGCTAAAGGTTAGTGCTCTACCACTTGAGCCACAGCACCACTTCCAGTTTTTTCTGCTTATGTGGTGCTGAGGAATTGAACCCAGGGCCTCATGCATGCAAGGCAAGCACTCTACCACTGAGCCACCTTCCCAGCCCTCAATAAATACTCCTAATGCACAAAAATGTTATAAAATCCTCTTACAAGCCAGATGCTGGTGGCTCACATGCCTTTAATCCTATATATTTAGGGGGCTGAGATAGGAGAATCATGGTTCAAAGCCAGCCTGGACAAGAAAATCCATGAGAGACTCTTATTTCTAATCAGTTACCAAAAAAGCTAGAAGTAGAGCTGTGGCTCAAGTGGTAGAGCACCAGCCTTGAGCAAAAGAGTACAAGGATAATGTCCAGGCCTAGGACCTGTTCAAGCCCTAGGACCAGTACACACACACACACACACACACACACACACACACACACACACACACACACACACACACACACACACACACACACACACACACACACACACACACACACACACACACACACACACACACACACACACACACACATCCTGTTACAAAGTAAGCTAGATCTGGGACTTCACAGAGCCTACAGTCTAGATAACTTAAATAAGTACGACCAGTATAATGAACTTAATATGCTATAGCGAACTAGGTTTGGAAAGGATACAATACCACCCATCTTTCACAGTTACCTAACAGAAGATCCTCCAACTCATCTCCAAATAAAAGAGAAAGACAGGGCTGGGAAGTTGGCTCAGTGGTAGAGCACTTGCTTTGCATGCATGAGGCCCTGGGTTCGATTCCTCAGCACCACATAAGCAAAAAGAAAAAAGCCGGAAGTGGCGCTGTGGCTCAAGTGGTAGAGCACTAGCCTTGAGCTGAAGAGCTAAGGGACAGCGCTCAGGCCCAGAGTTCAGGCCCCACGACCAGACCAAAAAAAAAAAAAAGAGAAAGACACATCACCTTGAAAATTCTGCCAGCTTCCGGCTGCTTCAGAAGCCCCTCAGCATCCAGACCATCCCGGGCACTGGTCACATACATTTCCGAGTAGTCCTTTCCTCCAAAACAGCATGAAGTTGTCTTCTCAACAGGCAACTTCACAGTTTGTATCCTTTTTCCTAGAGTACCAAAGTGAAAGTTCAGTTCTAGCAATGTCTCAACCATGTAATGTTTCTGACTCCTTTGTGGAATAACAGATCAGTCCCAAGGAAACCATGGAGGTCAGAATTCATCTATGGATTTAACCTGTCTTCCCGGATAGTTTATTTTGAGCAGAGACTTACTTCCAGAGGAATAAGCTCAGACTATCAGTTTGGAATGTATCTTTGGTCTTCATTTCAAAATGATCCCATTGACATTATTGAATGTATCTTGAAATTAATTAGGAAGTTGGTATCCTTGGTCTCTAGCCCCTGAGTTTTTCTGGATTGGTAGGGATTTTTTTTTTTTTTTTGGTTAGTCGTGGGGCCTGAACTCTGGGCCTAGGTGCTGTCCCTCAGCTCTTCAGTTCAAGGCTAGTGCTCTACCACTTGAGCCACAGCACTACTTATGGCCTTTTCTGCTTATGTGGTGCTAAGAAATCAAACCCAGGGCCTCATGCATGCAAGTCAAAGCATTCTACCACTGAGTTACATCACCAGCCCTTTTTGTTAAGTTTTATTTATTTTTCTTTTTTTGCTTATATGGTGCTGAGGAATCGAACCCAGGGCCTCAGGCTTGCAAGGCAAGCACTCTACCACTGAGCCACCTTCCCAGCCCTTATTTTTTTATTTTTTATTTTTTTGTCAGTTGTGAGGCCTGAACTCTGGGCCTGGGTGCTGT
The DNA here is from genome assembly GCF_024711535.1 of Dipodomys merriami. NCBI lineage: Eukaryota > Metazoa > Chordata > Mammalia > Rodentia > Heteromyidae > Dipodomys > Dipodomys merriami. Next base: position 86,252,146 of record NW_027204492.1, read on the forward strand.
CCCTGAACTCTTCAGCTCAAGGCTAGTGCTCTACCACTGAAGCCACAGCGCCACTTCCACCTTTTTCTGTTTATGTGGTGCTAAGGAATCAAACCCAGGGCCTCATGCATGCAAAGCAAGTACTCTACCACTGAGCCATCTTCCCAGCTCAGTAGGGAATTTTTGTTTGTGTGCCATTCCTGGGACTTGAACCCAGGGCTTAGATGCTGTCCCTGAGCTTTTATGCTCAAAGTTAGCATTCTGTAACTTTGCTATTTCTCCACTTCCAGATTTTTTGGAAATGGATATAGGCCTGCAGGGCTTCAGGTCAATTGGAGATTTTGGGTTTGTCTGCCTGGGCTGTTTTTTTGCCAGTTGTGGGCTTGAACTCAGGACCTGGACACTGTCCTTGGGCTTCTTTTTGCTCAAGGCTAGTGCTTTACCACTTGAGCCATAGTGCCACTTCCTGCTTTTTTTGTTTATGTAGTACTGAGGAATCAAACCCAGCACTTCACACTGCTAGGCAAGCTTTCTGAGCAGCTATGATTACAGATGTGAGCCATGGGCACCTGGTGGGAATTTTTTAAATGCCATTCCTGGGGCTTGAAATCAGGGCCTGAGTACTGTCCCTGAGCTTTTCTTGCTCAAGGCTAATAACCCACCATTTGAACCACAGCTCCACTTCCAGCTTTTTGGTGGTTAATTAGAAATGTTTCCTGTGGACTTTCCTGCCTGGGGTTGGCTTTGAACAGCAATCCTCAGACCTCAGCCTGCTGAATAGCTAGGATTACAGACATGAGCCACTAACGTCTGGCTGGTAAAGATTTTTGTTTTGCTGTGGGCATACCTGTAGCTGGATCTAGACGAATCACTCTTCCTCCATTGTAACAGGCCACCCAAAGTTTCCCCTCAGTATCCATACACATTCCATCTGGGATATGTTCATCTTTCTCCAGCTTGTAAACACTTCTGCGGTTAGCTGTGGTTAAAAAACAAAACCCCAAACCCAGCAAAACAACAGGGCCACTCAATACTGTGAATCACACAGTGAGCTATCAAGCCTATTATCAAGCCTGATCATTTCTGCTTACTCAGTGTCTGGAATATGAACAAAGGATTTTGACCACATGGTTTGGGCTGGATTTTCTTCCTTTTGTTTTGGTACAGACATATCTGTTGAAGCTTGCAGAGGAGTAGAAAAAGGTTTATTTTTCTTTTGTCTTGTGGTGCTAGAAGTGGAACTCAGGGCCTTGGGCATGCTAGCAAATGCTTCATGACTGAGAAAGTAGAATTGTGGGTTTTGGGGGAAGACAGTGGTACAGGGATTTGAAATTACATCCTTGGAATTGTTATACCACTTAAGCCACACCTCCTTTTTACTGCAGTTATTTTTCCCATAGGGTCTTGTGTTTTTGCCTAGGATGGCCTGGACCACAATTCTCCTATATAACCTGGGATAACAAGCACAGAACAATATACCTAGCTTTTTTGTTGTTATTGAGATGGGTTCTTGCTAACTTTTGTTCAAACTGGCTTCAAATTGTAATCCTTCTGATTTCTGCCCCTTGAGTAGCTAGAATTACAAATGAACTACTATACTTGGCCAGAATTGTTAATAAAGTACCAATAGATAGCTTTTTGAGGGTGACTTGACCTGAGGCCCTGCAGGCCTATATCAGAATATTCTTCAGTCTGTGGTTAGACATTTGCTTCTTGGTTACAAAAATGCCCACTTTGATTAGACCCAAGGTCTATAATGCAACTTAATGGTGCCACATGAATAAAATCTGGGACATATGGGTTTTTTTTTCTGCCTGACTAAATTCTGTAACATAAAGACTAAATTTTGGAAGAGCTTGCTTTTGAAAGAAGGACCATTCTAAAATCCACCAGGTGGTTAAAGAGAATTACAGAAATCTTAAAGCAAATATCAAAAGCCAGAGAAAAGCTGGGGATATAGCCCAGTGGTAAAGGGCATGCTTAGCATGTGTGCTGTCCTGGGTTCGATCCCCAGCACTGCAAAGCAAAACAAAACACCAAGCCAGAGGAGCAGCTTGCTGCAAAATCCAGTAATCAGATTGAGGTATAATGGAAAATGTTAAAACCATGTGCAAGGGAAAATCAGTTAGAGAAGCTATAAAAAAGAGCACTACATATTTCAAAGCAAAACATCTGTACCAGAATATTTTGCCCCTGATTAAATCTACATGAAGAGTCTTGTGATTTCTTTTCAAGTCATTTTTATGATTGGTTTTGCTCTTTGGTCTGTTACCTTTCATCAAACATTTCAAGGACTCTCTTCTAAATACTTTTAAATAATTCTTTTCCTTCCAATTTCCAATTATGGCTCTTTTACAGCACATTGATGGAATTAAACCAACTTCCAAATACTTTTTTTTTTGCTTTTCTATTTTCAAAGGTTGTTCATTGGTCTCTGAGTACTTGCCTATGGTTAATAAAGAACAAATAAGAAACAGCAACCCCAAACTCAATTTATCTGCTATTTATCACATTTGGTTGTATAGTATTTGCCTTTAAGCAGGTTCTGGTGGAACAAGATCAATTTTCCAGGGGGGCCTTGAAAGAAAGAATATTGAGGGTCTACCCATACTTTTAAAGGCAGGTTCTAGCTTGGTGCTGGTGGCTCATGCCTGTAATCCTAGCTATTCAGGAAGCTGAGATCTGAGAATCAGGGTTCAAAGCCAGCCTGGGCAGGAAATTCCGTGAGACTCTTATCTCCAATAAACCACCAAAAAACCGGAAGTGGCGCTATGGCTCAAGCAGTAGAGCACTTGCCTTGAGCTGAAGAGTGCAAGGACAGAGCCCAAGCCCAGAGTTCAAGCCCCATGACTGACAAAAAAAAAAAGGTAGGTTCTGGTAGAACAAGATCAATTTTCTAGGGGCCCCTTGAAAGAAATTATTGAGAGTCTACCCATACTAGGCCAACTATGGCTGCACAAGCATGTTATGTGTGTGTGCATGCATATGAATGTGCATGTGCATATGTTTGCAGATGCTGGGGATGGAACTCTGGGCCTCAGGGATGGAACTCAGGGCCTCAGGGATGGAACTAGGGACTTCACACATGCCAAGCAAGCACTCTATGACTAAGCAACACCCCTAGCCCTAATGATTGTATTTACATTGTGCTGAGGGCCATAGTTTGACTGATAGCTTAGTCAAGTCTGCATAATTATCATTATATTGGAATAACATGGAAATCTCGGTGTTGGCAAGTAAGGGTTGAGAGCCACATGGGTTGAAAGAGAGGTAACTTCCTAGCCCCGATCATCTGAAAAATGAAACCAGCCTTATTGAGAAAAATGATGAGAAAGAACATACAGATCTCTCCTGTCTGCAGGTTGTAGTCGAAGGCATCCACCGAGTAGGACAGACTGTCGATGTAATAAAAGATTTTGTGGTCTAAGGACCAATCCAAGCCATTGGAGATGTCCACCTGGTCAAAGTACTTCTTCACTTGGTGGTCAGGAAAGAGGGAGTACAGGGATCCTTGGTGTCGCTCAAGAACTGCTGGGGCTGTTTCCTCAGCCATGGTGCCTACAAAATCCAAAGAGCACTCACTCAGCCTTTGGGCATCTCACCCCATATGAAACCTTGTCCTTTCTAATTTTTTTCTTTTTCTCTTTTTTTTGGTGCAGGTCCTGGGACTTGAACTCAAGTCCTGGGCACTATGCTTGAGCTTTTTTTGCTCAAGGCTAGCACTCTATCACTTGAACTACAGCTACAGTTTCCTGGACTTTTCTGCTTGTGCTGGCTTTGAACCAGGATCTTCAGATATCATCCTCCTGAGTAGCTAGGATTATGGGCTTGAGACACCAGAGCCTAGTAGAACACTGTCCTTTCTAACTAGATTTTTTGGTGGCATTTAAATAAAAGGAATTATTGTATAATCTCAATCTGGGTCAACTATTTTGTTCTTTTGGTGATAATGGGGCTTAAATGTATAGGCAGGCACTAAACCACTTCATCCATTTTTGCTATCTTTGGTTTTCTAGTAGGGTGTCACTTTTGCTCAGGCCAACCTGGATCTTGATCCTCCTATTTATACTTCCCATATAGCTAGGATGATAGCTGCCATGCCCAGCTTTTTATTGATTGGGATGGGATCTCATGTACTATTTTGGCCTGGGCTGGCTTCCAACCGTGATCCCTCCAAGTAGCTAGTATTAAAGGAATGATCTACCATGCCCAGCTTAGGTCTTCTACTTAAAAAATGACAACGATTTAATCAGCAGGCAGTTCAAAGATGAATAGAAGAATGAAAAGAACCAGAAAGAGCTGGGCTCTTGTGGCTCATGCTTGTAATCCTAGCTACTCAGGAGGCTGAAATCTAAGGATCGTAGTTCAAACCCAGCCTGGGCAAAAAGGTTTGTGAGACTTATATCTCCAGATAACCACTAGAAAATCAGAAGTTGCACTGTGGCTCAAAATAGTAGAGCACTAGGCTTGTACAAAAAAGCTCAGGGAAAGTGACGAGGCCCTGAGTTCAAGCCCTACAACTGACAAAAAAACCGCAGTAAGGGGTTGGAGGTGTGGCTCAGTTGGTATAGAGTTCAAGTCCCAGTCTCAGAGTTAAAAAAAAAAACAATAAATAGTGGTGACTTTTTCATTTTCTTCTACAATATTTCCCAGCCTGAACTCAATATAGCTTGAAGTCTGAAAGTGGCTACTGTGGTATGTAAACACAGAAATTCAGGGGAAATCCTCCAGAACTGGCTCAAGAAGGAGAAAGGAAATTCTTGAATTTCAGAGAGAGTGAGTTTTTCTCACTCTTCATCTCTCACTGGTCTCTAGACAACTCTGCAGGAGAGAGTCAATAACACAGAGTAGCCTGCAACAGGCAATTGGAGGAACCAGAAGTCAAAGGGAAGGGGACACTTTTCTTTTGGAGCTGCTGAAGCTCTGAAACAGTACAGTGAAATGTTGCTGGATTTAGTTCTTTTTCCCTGTCTCCTGTTGCTTGGTCCTAAAGGCAGCACAATCAAAGAAATGGCGAGGGGTGGGGCTGGGAAGTTGGCTCAGTGGTAGAGCGCTTGCTTTGCATGCCTGAGGCCCTGGGTTTGATTCCTCAGCACCATATAAGCAAAAAGAAGAAAGCTGGAAGTGGTGCTGTGGCTCAAGTGGTACAGTGCTAGCCTTGAGCTGAAGAGCTGAGGGACAGCGCCCAGGCCCAGAGTTCAGGACCCACGACCGGACCCCCCCCCTAAAAAAAAAGAAAAAAAAAGAAAAGAAATAGCGAGGGGTGGGAAGAGGAAGAGTTTCTGGCTACAGAGATAGAAAGCAGGGCTCCAGGAAACTGTAAAGCATAGAGAAAGAATGAAGAGGCAGTGCTCAGAAATGGAATTCCTTCACCCTGTTCATTCCCAGGCTTATCCGCAATGTTGCATGGGTCAACATTGTAATCAGCTCCCCAAGATTTGGGGAATGGAATTAATGGCTAGAACTCTATCTGCACCACACTGACCACTGAGGAGCTAGGATTACAAGCATGAAAGGCCTACCACCAGCACCTATTTTTTTTTTTCTTGCCGGTCATGGGGCCTGAACTCTGGGCCTGGGCACTGTCCCTCAGCTCTTCAGCTCAAGGCTAGTGCTCTACCACTGGAGCCACAGCACCACTTCCGGCTTTTTCTGTTTATGTGGTGCTGAGGAATTGAACCCAGGGCCTCATGCTTGCAAGGCATGCACTCTACCGCTGAGCCACCTTCCCAGCCCCACCAGCACCTATTTTTGTTGTTGTTAAAGAGAGTTTTGCTGGGCAGCACAGGTTGGTCTGGAACTTGCTATGTTGCCTAAGCTGGCCTTACACAAGAGATTCTCCTACCTCAGCATCCCTCGTGTGAGATTACGTGTGTCCCACTGCACCTGACTTCACAATTTTCTACCTTGTAGAAATTACTGACAGAAAGACTTTTAGTGGACTTTCATCTTTTTTTGGGGGGGGGGTCCGGTTGTGGGGCCTGAACTCTGGGTCTGGGCGCTGTCCCTCCGCTCTTCAGCTCAAGGCTAACGCTCTACCAGTTGAGCCACAGTGCCACTTTTGGCTTTTTTCTTTTTGCTTATATGGTGCTGAGGAATCGAACCCAAGGCCTCATGCATGCAAGGCAAGCACTCTACCACTGAGCCACCTTCCCAGCCCCTGGACTTTCATCTTTAATCTGTCAAGGTGTCTTGGATGATAATTGTGGTTGGGGCAAGTCCAGGAAGATGGGGAACAATCTATAGCAAAGGGTCAATTTTACCTGTCTTATATGCTGTCTTACATGCTTACAACATATAAGGCTGGGATCATGCCAGATACATGAAAAATACATGTGTGATGCACTATCTAATACAGTTCTAAGCCTGTTCAATCCTGGGGCTTGAACAAAAATCCTGGGCACTATTCAAGAGCATTTTTGCTGAAGGATAGCGGTTTACCACTTTGAGCCACAGCTTCACTTCCTATTTTCTGGTGTTTAACTGGTGTCTCATGGAGGGGCTCAGTGGTAGAGTGCTTACCTTGCATGCATGAGGTCCTGGGTTCAATTCCTCAGCAACACATAAGCAGAAAAAGCCAGAAGTGGTACTGTAGCTCTTCAGCCTTGAGCTGAAGAGCTGAGGTACAGTGCCCAGGTCCAGAGTTTAGGCCCAGGACCAACAAAAGCAAAACAAAACAAGAGTCTCATGGACTTTTCTGCCTGGACTGGCTTTAAACCTTGATCCTCAGATTTCAGTTTCCTGAGTAGCTAGGATTACTAGGATTACAGGTGTGAGACACCAGTACCTGGCCAAATTCTTTTTTTTTTTTTTTTTAATGCTGGTCATGGGGCTTGAACTCAGGGCCTGGGCACTGTTCCTGAGCTTTTTTGCTCAAGGCTAGCATTCTACCACTTTATCCACAGTTCCACTCTGGCTTGGAGATAAGAAGTCTGACATACTTTCCTGCCCAAGCTGGCTTTGAACTGTAATCCTCAGATCTCAGCTTCCTGAGTAATTAGGGTTACAAGCATAAATCTCTGGCACCAAGCTTAGTTCAAATTCTTTTAAAGTAGTATATAAATAAGACAAACTTGGTGATGCATGACTATAATCCCATCATCCAAAAGGGAAAGGTAATGAAATTACAAATTGAAGGCCAACGTAGGTTATATAGTGAGGCCCTATCTCAAACAAAAAAGAAGCATTCCTCTGCTTCCTCTTTGAACCCCATTACTATGCAGTAGAGAAGTTTGACAGGACTGTAGCCAGGTGATAGCAATTAACACCAGCAACAAGAGGCAGGTGGACATTGTATGCCTCCAGATGGACTATGCCAGAGAGCTCAAAACGTCACCACCATAGTAACTGAGCCAAGAATGTACAACAGCCAGCTAATCACTTGGAGACATCAGAGCAGTGCAAAATGAAGAATGTCCTGTTATGAAAGGTGGGGGGACTTCTGGGTGGGACTGTCTCTTCTAAAAATGGCAATGTCATAAAAACAAAGACAGAAGGCCATGGAAGTATTACAGAGTAAGAGGATGAAAAGGCAAGATTGTATACCACGTGATCCTAGATAGGAGCCTGTGCTGGACAGCAGTGACATGAACAACATTAGTTTAGTCAATGAACATAAGTGAAATATAGAAAATATATCAAATGAAATTACTGAATCAATGTTAAGCGACTTCAATTTGATAACAGCACAGTGGTCACATAAGAATATTAAGCCAGGCACTGGTGGCTCACACCTGTAATCCTAGCTACTAAGGAGGCTGAGATCTGAGGATCACAGTTCAAATCCAGCCCTTGCAGGAAAGTCCATGAGACTCTTATCTCCAATTAACCACCAGAAAATGGGAAGTGGCACTGAGCTCAAATGGCAGAGTGCTCCCCTTGAGCTGAAGAGCCGAGGGACAGCACCCAGGTCCAGAGTTCAAGCCCCATGACATACCAAAAAAAAAAAGAATATATCATTTTCAAATTCATACTGAAGTTGTTGTTGTTGTGTGTGTGTGTGTGTGTGTGTATCTATGTGTATGCCAATCTTGGGACTTGAACTGAGCATTTGTGCTCGAGGCTAGCACTTTACCACTCATTTGAGCTACAACTCCACTTCTGGCTTTTTGGTGGTTAATTTCATGGATTTTCCTGCCCTGGCTGGCTTTAAACTGTGATCCTCAGATCTCAGCCTCCTGAGTTGGCTATGATTACATGGGTGAGCCACTGGTGCCTGACACTATTCTTGCATATTTTCATCTGTGAATCTCAAGTGATTTCCAGTTTGTGGGGTTTGGGAGTGTAGCTCAGTGGTAGAGCACTTGTCTAGCATACACAAGGCCCTGGGTTCCATCACCACCCACACACATATACACATACACACATGCACACATACACACAGACACACACTCAGACTCATTTGAATAACACTTTGACTACTACATGCAGGAGAACAGCTGAAGTTATAATGTTTGCTCTAAAATTCCACATGTAAGAGCTAAGGAAGAATCATACGAACCGGGCACTGTAGACTTCGGTGAAAAAAGCTCAGGGATTGTGCCTAGGCCCCACAACTGACAAAACAAGAAAAATAAAACCAGGAACTGGTGTCTCATGCATGTAACCCTAGCTACTTAGGGAGCTGAGATCTGAAATCATGACTCTGAGGCAGTTTGGGCAGAAAAGTCTTTGAAAATCTTCAATTAGCCAGGAAAATGATGAACTAAAGGCAAGGCTCAATTGATAGAGCATCAGTTGTGAGCAAAATAACTGAGCAAAAAGTGTGAGGCCTTGAGATCAAGCCCTGGTACTGGCAAGCATACACACACACACACACACACACACACACACACACACACACACACACACACACACACACACACACACACACACACACACACACACACACACACACACACACACACACACACACACACACACACACACACACACACACACACACACACACACACACACACACACACACACACACACACACACACACACCTGCAAAGTATCTCCCAGCAGGATCAACCTTTCCATCATTGAATCGATTGTTTTTCTTGTCTTTGTCCACAGTGGCCAGGACAACTACTGATTGATCTTTCCAGTTCAAAGCACAGAACTTTGTTCCAATGGTGGCAACATAGCCTCCTGATTGGCGAAGGGCCACGGAGCTGACTGGGGCATCTGTAGAAACAAAAGCAATCATTAGAAGGCACACAAACAGTCCAGTGGCCATCATATCACTTGGCATCTCTTAACAGTTGTTTTTTATTTTGTGGCTGTGGGGCTTGAAGTCTGGGCCTGGGTGCTGTCCCTGAGCTCTTCAGCTCAAGGTCAGAGCTCTACCATTTGACTCACAGCACCACTTTGGTTTTCTGGTGGTTTATTGGATATAAGAGTCTCATGGACATTACTGCCTGGGTTGGCTTTGAACTGAGATCCTCAGATCTCAGCCTCCTGCGTAGCTAGGATTACAGGCATGAGCCATCAGCACACAGCTCTTAACAGTTTTGATAATGGCAGTGAGCTGTCTCGTGCTGAATAACAAAGGCTACAGGTGTTTGATGCTTGAGAACTCTGTATCCTGTTCTAGACAGCAAAGCTGGGAAGACAAATATGACTCTATTCTTCTGGAAAATTCTCATGCTACTGAGACAAATAAAGGAGCCAGACTATAGTAGCTTAGTATGTAGGGTGTAGCTTAGTGGTCCTCTACAGGACCCTGGGTTTGATTCTCAGCCTGGCAAAAATACCCTTCAGCAGACAGTAGACCAGGGCACATCACACAAAGTTCAGAAGAGGGGCTCCTAATCTAGGGACACCTGGATGGTCACACTAGAGCAAGCAATATTTAATTCACTTCACCTCTAGGATATTCCAACATTCAGACTGGTTACTTGCAGAAATGAGGCTTTTGGAACACTGTTCTCACCTTCCAATACTTGTCCTAGTTTTGTGCTGCTAGACTGGAACATAGGACCTTCTACAAGTTAAGCAAATGCTCTACTAGTGAGCCACACCCTCAGTCCTAATACTTGTAATTTTTTTTGCTAGCACTGGAGCTTGAACTCAGGGCCTGGGCATTGTCCCTGAGCTTCTTTTTCTCAAGGCTAGCACTCTACCACTTTGAGCCACAGTGCCACTTCCAGTTTTCTGGAGGTTAATTGGAGTAGGAGTCTTACAGACTTTCTTTCCCAGGCTGGCTTTGAACCACAATTGTCAGATCTCAGCCTCTTGAATAGCTTGGATTATAGGCATGAGCCACCAGCACCCGGCCTTCCATCTTTTTTGTGTGTGTGCAGGTCCTGGGGATTGAACTCAGCCTAGGCTCTGTCCCTGAGTTTTTTGTGCTCAAAACTAGCACTCAAACCACTTGAGCCATTGCTCCACTTCTGGGTTCGTGCTGGTTAATTGAGATAACAACCTCACAGACTTTTCTGCTTGGGCTGGATTTGACCTGTAATCCTCAGATCTTAGCTTCCTAAGTAGCTAGGATTATAGGCATGAGCCACCAAGCACCTAGATTGGGGCCTTATTTTTAATGTATTTATTTTAAAATGTTTCTTTAATCTTTTTTAGAAATATGTATGGTAAAAGATAATAAATAGAAATGCAGATGAAATATAATCATCTGTTCATCATATTAATGTATTTTGTATTTTTAAAGTTGAGACTTTCTGGGGCCAGTTGCAGTGACTCATACCTGCCTGTAATCCCAGCTTTTGTGAGAGGCAGAGAACAGGAAGAATACGGTATTAGAACAGCTCAGGCAAAAAGTTAGCAAGACTAAATATCTCAATGAATAAGTCAGGCATGGTGTTTCATATCTATAATCTCAGTTAGGTGGGAAGTAGGAAGACTGTGATTCAAGACAGGCTCAGGGCAAAAGTATGAGACCTTATCCATAAAAATAACTACAGAATAAAAGGACTGGGAGTGTGGCTCAAGCACCAGTGTGACTGACTAGCAAGAGAGAGGCCTTGGGCTGGGAAGGTGGCTCAGTGGTAGAGCGCTTGCCTTGTATGCCTGAGGCCCTGGGTTCGATTCCTCAGCACCACATAAGCAAAAAGAAAAAAGCCGAAAGTGGTGCTTGTGGCTCAAGTGGTAGAGCACTAGCCTTGAGCTGAAGAGCTGAGGGACAGTGCCCAGGCCCAGAGTTCAGGCCCCACAACCGGACCAAAAAAACAAAAAACAAAAAACAAAACGAGAGAGGTCTTGAGTTAAAAAAATAATACTGTTCGGACTCCCCCAAAGTTTAGATTTTCTGCATTTAATATTCTATTTTGGCAGTACTGGAGTTAGAACTAAGGGCTTTGTATTTGCTAGCCATGCCTCTATTTCAAGAATTTTTTTTTTGCTAGTTTAGGGCTTGCCCTCCAGGCAGGCTTACTCCACTGGTGCTCTACCATTTGAGCCATACCTCCATCACTGATTTTTGTTGCTTATTTGGAAATGGAGTCTCAATGACTTTTCTGCCTGGGCTGGCTTCAGATAATCAGATCTCAGCCTCCTGAGTAACTAAGATAACAGGTATGATTCACAAGCACAGGGTTCAAGAGAACCTTTTTCTTAAAATGGAAAGACTGATTACTGTGGTGAGCATCATAGGAAATATATATTAGAATTTCTTCAGGCTAGGCACTGGTGGATCACGCCTGTAATCCTAGTTCCTGAGGAAGCTAAGATATGAGGATCACAGTTTGAAGCTAGTCTGGGCAGGAAAGTCCATGAGACTCTTATCTCCAATAAACTACTCAGACAAAGCTAGAAGTGGCACTGTGGCTCAAGTAATAGAGCACTAGACTTGAGCACAAAGAGGCTCAGGGACAGTGGCCAGGCCTTGAGTTCAAGCTCCATAAATGACAAAAAAAGTAAAAGTTGCTCCCATCTGGGAATCAGTGGCTCATGCCTCTAATAATAGCTGCATTGGAGGCTGAGATCTGAGGATTATCATTCAAAGCCATCTTGGGTAGGAGAAAAATGCATGAGAATTTTATGTTTAAACACAAAATAAATGCAACCATGATATTCAGTATATGTTATGTGGAAAATGACTTATGTAACTTGTGGGCTGGGTTGGGAGGGGGAAACTGAGGTATGGGGTGACATTTGCCAAAAAAGAAATGTACTCATTACCTGGGGGAAGGGATGACATTTTCTAAAAAAGTAAATGTACTTATTACCTACCTAACTTATGAAAAGGTAGCCCCTCTGTACAAGCATTAATAGTAACAATAAAATAATTTTTTTAATGCCAGAAGTGGAGGTGTAGCTGAAGTGGTAGAATGCTTGGTCTAAGCAAAAGAGCTCAGAGACAGCACCAAGTTCTAAGTTCAAGCCCCAGGACCAGCACCAAGAAAAGCTGTTCTCAGGGGCAGGAGTTATGGGTCAAAGGATATAATGCCAGCAGAGAAAGCAGGTCTTGAGTTCAAATTCTAGTACTATAAAACAACAACAACAACAAACTGCTCCCGCACTGGGTTTAAGACAATGCTAAACAGGTTAGAGTTTCCCAAATGAGTTCATGAGATGAGATACCAGGAATTGCTGCAACCTTGTGTTCCTTCTCATGATTCCCAAGACTTCAGGAATTCCCAGTATTTCTTCCCCTAAACACAAGAAACTTTCTGGTCTATTGATAATCACATCAGACCATTGCTTTGGGCTACAGAAAGTCATAAACTCTTTGCTGGGTGCTAGTGGCTGACGTCTGTAATCCTAGTGACTCAGGAGACTAAGATCTGAGGATTGAGGTTTAAAGCTAGCTTTGGCACACAAATCCTCAAAACTCTTATCTCCAATTAACTAGCAAACAAAGTAGAGACATGGTTCACATGGCAGATTCTAGCCTTAAGCAGAAAAGACAAGTCACAGTGTAAAGCCTTGAGTTCAAGCCTCAGTCCTGGCGCACACATGTGCGCATGCACACACACACACACACACACACACACACACACACACACACACACACACACACACACACACACACACACCTAACTGGAATTGGAATGCTATGGAAATGTGTACATAATGTTGTCAGGAATCTTTCATGTGTATTTTCAGCAAATATAGGCCTGGTTGAAACTTTTGAAATGTAAAAGTTCTTGCCCCTGTGTGTGTGTGTGTGTGTGTGTGTGTGTGTGCGTGCGTGCGTGCGTGCACACGTGTGTGTGGGTGTGGGTGCCAGTACTGAGGCTTAAACTCAGTGCCTCACACTCTCATTTGCTTTTTTTTTTTTTTTTGCTCAAGGCTGGAGCTGTAACACTTGGGCCATACCTCCACTTCTGAATCCTTTTTTTTTGGGGGGGGGGGTCCGGTCATGGGGCCTGAACTCAGGGCCTGGGTGCTGTCCCTCAGCTCTTCAGCTCAAGGCTAGCACTCTACCAATTGAGCCACAGCGCCACTTCCTGCTTTTTTTTTTCTGGTTATGTGGTGCTGAGGCATCGAACCCAGGGCCTCATGCATGTGAGGCAAGTGCTCTACCACTCAGCCACCTTCCCAGCCCCAACTTCTGATTCTTTTGGTGGTTAATAACAGGTAAGAGTCTCATAAACTTTTCTTGCCCAGGATGGCTTTGAACTGAGATCCTCAGATCTCAGCCTCCTGAGTAGCTAGGATTACAGATGTGAGCCACTGGCATCTGGCTACTTTTCTTTTTTTAATGAGTATCTGGACATAACTCAAAGGTAATTTGCCTTTCCTGTGCCACCAGTCAGGTTTTCAGCTCTCAAAGCTGTAATCTGAGTGTGTTTAGGAAAGGTAGAAACAATAATGTTTCAGGGCTGGGAATGTGGCTTAGTAGAAGAGTGCTTGCCTAGCATGCATGAAGCCCTGGGTTCGATACTTCAGTACCACATAAACAGAAAAACCCAGAGGTGGTGATGTGGTTCAAGTGGCAGCAAGAGAAGCTCAGGGACAGCTCCCAGGCCCTGATTTCAAGCCCCAGGACTGGAAAAAACCAAAAACAATAATGCTTCAGTATCAAAACAAAAATGGGGACCGGGGGCCTGGGGCTCAATCCTCAGCACCACAAAAATAAAACAAGCAAAACAAACAAAACTAGGAAGACAATGAACAAAGTATAGACAATCCATCATGTTCTCCTGGATTATAGTAAGGGTGGGGGACCATGGATGAAGGACACAGGGAGCATATGAGTGTAAAAGGTTCACAGCAAGCAGGGTACCAGTGGTTCACGCCTGTAATCCTAGCTACTCAGGAGGCTGGGATCTAAGGATCACGGTTCAAAGCCAGTCTGGGCAGGAAAGTCCGTGAGACTCTTATCTCCGATAAACCACTAGAAAATTGGAAGTGGCGCTGTAGCTCAAGTGGTAGAGAGCTCACCTTGAGCTGAAGAGCACAGCGACAGTGCTCAAGCCCAGAGTTCAATCCCCATGACCACCACCATCACCACCACCACCACCAACAACAACAAAAAAGTTCACAGCATTTTTAATGTGCTTTAACAAGAGGGTCCCAGGGGGAGGACCAATGTGGTGGAAAAAGATGGCTGATAACAAAGATATGAGCTCTGGTGGAGCTGGTGGCTCACACATGTGATTCAACTACTCAAGAAGCTAAGATCTGAAAATCATGGTTCAAAATCAATCTGGACAAGAAAGTCCATGAGGATCTTATCTCCAATTAAGCACCCAAAAAAGCTAGAAGTGGAGCTGTGGCTCAAGTGAGAGAGGGCTAGCCTTGAGCGCAAAAGCTCAGGGACAGTGCCCAAGCTCAGAATTCAAGCCCCAGGATGGGCACACACAAAAAATGTGACTCTGCCTTCATCCTTACCCACATTCATTTGCTGCACTTGCTTGGTAAGTGAATCCCACCGGCAAACCTTTCTTGCAGGGATGTCCACAAAAAGCAGAGAGTTGGATGCTTCATCCCATACTGGTGACTCTCCGCAACGACAATTCTCTCGCAAAACACACTCAATCTTAATGGAAGACATTGTCATAGGAGAGACCTACTGAAGGTAGCAGAAATCAAATTAAATGTAATGGCATAGAACAAATTCAGTAGACTAGTGGCTTAAGACTCTGCTAAAAATTCTAACAGATACAGCATCTTTTGTTTAATGGCATGGGTAGTTTGTACACATTGAAGGTTTATGGCAACCCTGTGTCATGCCAATCTACACCATTTTTTTCCCAACAACTCAGACAATCCTTAGCATTATTTAAGCAATAAAGTGGTTTTTTTTTTCAAATTAATCTGTGTATATGTTTTTGAGGACCTAACCCTATTGCATAGTTAATAGATTACTGTAGAATATAAATTAAGTTATACATGCATTGGAAAGCAAAAACAATATGCCTTTTTCTTTTCTCTTTTTGTGTGTGCAAAGTTTGCTTTCTTGAGGCTGTTTACAACCAAACCCATGGTTTCTCTGAGGTCTGACTGCAATCAGAACTGGAAAGACCAGTCAGCTTTCCAAAGCTAAAGCAAGATGTACGTGACAGAAGACATGTAGGAGGAAGGAAGGGCTGATTGGAGATAACAAACCCCATCTTCAGTCATCTTACCAGTGAGGTTTTCTAAGCTATCTTCTGAAAGTAAGGGTCACTGTGACATCCACACCTTGGTGTTAGTGGCCTTCAGAGAACAAAATGTTCAGATGGTGCAAGGCTGCCCTTTATGCCAGCACCTTTGGCCCCAAGGCGGGGCAGGGAGGCGGGCAGCTCCCTTATTGGTGGCCCCTCTGGGTGTCTGCAGGTCACCTTCTCTTTCTGTCCCCCTCCCTCATCTATTGATCCTCCTTGGAGGCCTGGGTGGGGCTTTGCTGACCTGAGTTTTTAGAAGTATGTTTACTAGCCAGGCATAGGTGGCTCATGCCTATAATCCTAGCTAGTGAGGAGTCTGAGATATGAGGATCATGGTTTGAAGCCAGTCCACGCAGCAAACTCAGTGAGACTCTTAAGATCTACAACAAAGCCGGGTGCTGGTGGCTCACGCCTGTAATCCTAGCTACTCAGGAGGCTGAGAGCTGAGGATCGCGGTTCAAAGCCTGCCCGGGCAGGAAAGACCGTGAGACTCCTATCTCCAATAAACCACCAGAAAACTGGAAGTGGCGCTGTAGCTCAAGTGGTAGAGCGCTCGCCTTGAGCTGAAGAGCTAAGGGACAGCACTCAGGCCCAGAGTTCAAGCCCCACGACCAACAACAACAACAAAAAAAGATCTACAACAAACCACCAGAAAACTGGAAGGGGCACTGTGGCTCAAAGTGATAGAGTGCTAGCCTTGAGCACTTAAAAGCTCAGGCACAGTGCCCAAGTACAGAGTTCAGGCCCCATGACTGACCAAAAAAAGAAAAGAAAAGAAAGAAATATTTCACCAATGAAAACACACCAGGGCTGGGAGTGTAGCTCACTGGTAGAACACTTAGCTAGCTATGTAGTAGGCCCTAGATTCCATCCTTAGTAACAGCCCCCAAACAACCAATATTTGTGTGTGTGTGTGTGTGTGTGTGTGTGTGTATGTATGTATGTATTTTTTGCTCAAGTCTAGTTATCTACCACTTGAGCCACAGCTCCCATTCTAGCTTTTTGATGGTTAATTGGAGATTAGAGTCTTAAGTATTTTCTTGACTTGGCTGGCTTCAAACATGATCCTCAGATCTCAGCTGCCTGAGTAGCTAGGATTATAGGCCTGATCCACCAGCCCCCAAATCCATTTTCAAATTACAAAGATGAAAGGGGTAGAGAAATGGACACTTTCCTCCTTATCTTTTCTTCTGGTGCTGGAGAATGGAATCCAGGGCCTAGAAAGCCCTTCACTAAGCTCCACCCCCCAGCCTATCAGTGGGGGTAGTTGATGGACCCTTAGCTTAAGTCTAACTTCTAGAAGGACACCTGGCCAGATTGGCAAGGAGTCTTCAACACTACAAGCAAGGAATATTCAATGCTGGGACTTTAGGCCATAGACTGTGACTAGTGAATTGGAAAAAGAAAAACAATTTGAAAAGAGAGAGCAAAACATAAGATCAGATAAGAGTTCCCTGTGGGAAAGGCAAGCCTGGTGCTTCTTCCACTGGATAGTCTCACACACAGGTGGGCCAATGACTAGAAGGGGTGGGGTAAAGTGGGGAGAAAATAAGCTGTGGTTTCCCCCCTATAAACTACTTAAGAAAACACACACACACATATTGGGCAAACATGTCTCCTACACTGATTATCACCACAGAATGTGGAATGTGGCATCTGGAATATCATTGGTTGTTAAAAATTGGCTCAGACTCCAAAGGCCTTTAAGCTATCAATCTTAGATAAGATCCAAGATCAGACAGGCGGCTTTTGCAATAAAGGACTTTTAACCCCCCAGTCTGGCTCTGTCGCAAACCTGGGGCCTCCAAATGTCCCATTTCTGACCCAGCACTAATCAGGAAGGGGACAGGCACCTTAAGGACGGAAATTAGGGGCCCATATTACACCAGGGGTACCTGTGGCCGTGGGGGGGGGGTGTCTTCGCACAATCTGGAAGCACTACTGCAGCTTCAGGTTACTGCTAACAAAGATGGCGATGGCTTCTCACTTGAAGTTACAGGCTGAGCCCTCCTTGTTCCTGATGCAGGGCCGGGCTGCTGTAGGCCTTGTTGTCCCGGTAGCCACAGGGCACTGGATTTCCTTCTGGCTGCCCCCGGTTGGGAGACTGGGCAGATCGGGTGTCAGCTGTTGCCAGGGCCTTTGCTTTCCACGGAGGGGGAGGGGCCGGGGAGGTCGGTTTGGCCGTGACTCTCCCTTGGCTGGTGACTTCTCAGGCGGCTCGAAAGTCAGCTCCTGGGGAGGGGAAACCCCTCCTGGGACACAGAGGCTGGGGCCCTGATGACCACAGGCCTGGGAATTGTGGGGATGTGTAATCCCACTTGCTCGCCCTTCCCCCCTCCTGCAGCCAACGCTGTACCTCTGGTCTCCCACAGCTTGGAAGAATCTTGCAAGAGCCATTGTGGGAAAGGGGAGAGAGGCGACCAGAGGGAGAGGGGGGTGTTGGGGGGGGGTGCAAAAGGTTTGTGGGCCTCAGCTTTGGAGTTTGGACACATATCTAAAGTTTATCTCTTATGTAAACAAACAAATCGTTGTTAAAA
The DNA here is from genome assembly GCF_024711535.1 of Dipodomys merriami. Taxonomy (NCBI): domain Eukaryota; kingdom Metazoa; phylum Chordata; class Mammalia; order Rodentia; family Heteromyidae; genus Dipodomys; species Dipodomys merriami. The sequence goes on from NW_027204492.1 coordinate 86,270,198, forward strand.
TGCCTAACTGATTGGAACTGGGTTCTGGTTAAACACAAACAGGTTAAAACGGAAAGAACAAAGCAGTTAAATAAAATCCTCCCTGTCCCTAGTCTCCAAGACCCTGGTGCCTGGTGCCAATGCTTGCTTTTTTTCTTTGTGCTAGTCCTGGGGCTTGAACTCAGGTCCTGAGCCCTGTCCTTGAGCTTTTGTGTTCAACCATTTGAGATACAGGCTGACTTACAGATTTTTGGTAGTTTATTGGAGATAAGACTCTCACAGGGCTTTCTGTCCAGGCTGGCTCTGAACCTGGATCCTCAGATCTCAGCCTCCTAAGGATTATGTGCTGAGGTATGACCCTCAACAAAATGTTTCCCTTCCTTCCTTCCTTCCTTCCTTCCTTCCTTCCTTCCATCCTTCCTTTCTTCCTTCTCTTCCTTCCTTCCTTCTTTCTTTTTAAATTTTTTGAACATTATATTTTATTTGATTTAAAAATCTCATGGAATAATTGATTGGAAGCAGCATTCACTTTCACAGTCCCCACTGAGAGTGTAAGTACATCGTGTCCTTGGTAGGGCATTTTGTCTCAGTAACCCATAAGATTAAAAGATTGTTTAATTTGATTGATCAATTTATATTTTTTTCTTGATCTCCTGAATATTCAACACAGGACCTCATGAATAATAGGCTTAAAAAATGGTAAGAGTAGCTGGGTTCTGGTGTCTCATGCTTGTAATCCTACCTACACAGGGGCTGAGATCTGAGGATTGCAGTTCAAAGCTACCCCGGGCAGGAAAGTCCATGAGATACTTATCTCCAACTAACTACCAGAAAATTGGAAGTGGCGCTGTGGCTCAAAGTGGTAGAGCACCAACACTGAACAAAAGAAAGCCCAAGAACAATGCCCAGGCCCTAAGTTCAAATCCTACAACTGACAAAAAATATAAGGGAGGCTGGGAAGGTGGCTCAGTGGTAGAGCGCTTGCCTTGCATGCCTGAGGCTGGGTTTGATTCCCCAGTACCACATAAGCAAAAAGAAAAAAAGCCGGAAGTGGCACTGTGGCTCAAGTGGTAGAGCGCTAGCTTTGAGCTGAAGAGCTGAGGGACAGCACCCAGGCCCAGAGTTCAGGCCCCACGACTGGACCCCCCCCAAAAATAGTAAGGGTAAATAGAGGCAAAGGTAGGGATGAACTATAGAGTAAGGGAAGCTTTCTGGGGCAATAAGAATATTATTCTGGGGTCTGGGAAGGTGGCTCAGTGGTAGAGTGCTTGCCTTGCATGCATGAGGCCCTGGGTTTGATTCCTCAGCACCACATAAGCAGAAAAAGCCGGAAGTGGCCCTGTGGCTCAAGTGGTAGAGCACTAGGTTTGAGCTGAAGAGCTGAGGGGCAGTGCCCAGGCCCAGAGTTTAGGCCTCACGACCCAAAAAAACCCCCCAAAATAAAAAAAAAAAAAACAAAAAAAAGAATAAGGGGCTGGGAAGGTGGCTCAGTGGTAGAGTGCTTGCCTTGCATGCCTGAGGCCCTGGGTTCAATTCCTCAGCACCACATAAGCAAAAAGAAAAAAGCCGGAAGTGGCACTGTGGCTCAAGTGGTAGAGCACTAGCCTTGAGCTGAAGAGCTGAGGGACAGCGCCCAAGCCCAGACTTCAGGCCCCATGACCAGACCCCCCCCGCAAAAAAAAAGAATATTATTCTGTTTCAGTTAGAGTCTTTATTTGCACAGGTATATATACTATCAAAAATCAACAACTGAGGGGCTGGGAATGTGGCTTAGTGGTAGAGTGCTTGCCTGGCATGCATGAAGCCCTGGGTTCGATTTTTCAGGGCCTCATAAACATAAAAAGGCAGAAGTGGTGCTATGGCTCAAGAGGAAAAGAAGGGCCGGGCGTGGGTGGCTCACGCCTGTAATCCTAGCTACTCAGGAGGCTGAGATCTGAGGATCATGGTTCAAAGCCAGCTGGGGCAGGAAAGTCTGTGAAACTCTTATCTCCAATAAACCACCAGAAAACCGGAAGTGGTATTGTAGCTCAAGTGGTAGAGCACTAGCCTTGAGCTGTAGAGCTGAGGGACAATGTTCAGGCCCAGAGTTCAAGCCCCACAACTGACCAAAAAAAAAAAAAAAAAAAAAAAGAGCAAAAGAAGCTCAAGAGCAAGAAGCTCAGGGTAGTGCCCAGGCCCTGAGTTCAAACTCCAGGAATGGCAAAACAAAACAAAAAAATCAACAACTGAGTTGGCCATTGGTGGCTCATGCCTTTAGTATTAGCTACTCAGAAGGCTGAGATCTGAGGATCTCAAAGTCATCCTGGGCAGAAAAATCCTGGAGACTGTCATCTTTCAGTTAACCAGGAAAAAGCCAGAAATGGAGCTGTGGCTCAAGTAGTAGAGAACCAGCTTTGAGTGGAAAAAGCCAAGTAAGCTTGGGAGACCTTGACGTTACATCCCAGTACATCCCCTCCCCCCTGGCTCCCTTGCACACAGACACAGACACAAATCATCTAATGAACTGGATGTGGTGGCTCATGCCTGTAATGCCAGCTACTCAGGGAGGCTGGGATAGGACAAAAAAAAAATCCAGTGTTACAGTTCAGATTTATGCACTTTATCCTACCATATTGAATTCAAAGTCTTTATTTTTTTTTTAATTGGTCATGGGCTTTGAACTCTGTGCTGGGTGCTGTCCCTCAGCTCTTCAGCTCAAGGCTAGCACTCTACCATTTGAGCCACAGCGCCACTTCCGATTTTCTGGTGGTTAATTGGAGATAAGAGTCTCATGGACTTTCCTGCCTGGGCTGGCTTTGAACTGCCATCCTCAGAGCTCAGCCTCCTGAGTAGCTAGGATTACAGGCATGAGCCACTGGTGCCGGGTTTTTTTTTCCAGTCCTGGGGCTTGAACTCAGGGCCTGGGCACTCTCCTTGAGCTGCTTTTGCTCATGACTAGCACTCTACCATGTGCGCCACAGCACCACTTCTGGCCTTGGTTGTTTATGTGGTATTGAGGAACTGAGCCCAGGCATGTTAGTCAAGCAGTCTACAACTAAGCCATATTCCCAGCTCAGTTCAAAGTTTTTGTTGTGGTTTTTTCTGAGGATTTCAGTTCAAAGCAAGTCCAGGCAGGAAAGTCCGTAAGACTCTTATGTCCAATTAACCACCAGAAAACTGGAAGTGGTGCTGTGGCTCAAAGTGGTAGATTGCCAGCCTTGAGTGAAGCAGCTCAGGGACAGTGCCCAGGCCACAGAGTTCAATCCCCATGACTGACCAAAAAAAAAAAAAAAAAAAAAAAAGCAAACATAAGGTACTTTCTTGGGTGGGGCAAAAGGTGGGATTGAAATACCCATATATTGGCGATTCCGCTATGCTTCTTAAGAAGTATCTGCCTGTCCCAGGCTTTCCTATACTTCTTCAATGCTAATGCTAAGGACTCACTAGCTTTCTCTTAAAGCCTCATCCTGAAGATCAACTTCTCTCAGTAGTCTCATAGGACTGTACCAAACAAATCATATTTTTTATGAAATTCCTGTCCTATGTTGGTGAATAGGGCCATGGTACAACTAATGGACCAATCAAGAAACAGAACATCTTAGCTTACTTTACTTGTTCCCTAATTCAACTCCATTTAGTCATTAGCCTATAGAAGTGTCTCTTGGTATTGGGTGGCTTTGGCTCATACCTGTAATCCTAGCCACACAGGAGGCTGACATCTGCGAATCAAGATTTGAAGCCAGTCTGGGCAGGAAAGTGTGAGATACTTATCTCCAATTAACTAAAATTTGGAAGCAGAGATATGTCTCAAGTGCTAGAGTGCTAGCCTTGAGTGACAAAAGCAAAGGGACAGCACCCAGGCCCTGAGTTCAAGCCCCAGTACCAGCACACATACATATAAGTGTCTCTTTAATGTTCATCTGACTGTTGGCATTTATCTTTTTTTTTCTGGTCATGGGGCTTGAACTCTGGGCCTGAGAACTGTCCCTCAGCTTTTCAGCTCAAGGCTAGTGCTCTACCACTTGAGCTACAGCGCCACTTCCCGTTTTCTGGTGGTTTATTGGAGATGAGTTTCTCAGATTTTCCTGCCTGGGCTGGCTTTGAACCGAGATCCTCAGATCTCAGCATCCTAAGTAGTTAGGATTACAAGTGTGAGCCACTGGTGCCCGGCTATTGGCATTTATCTTAATTCATTCAGGCCTCTATCTTCATCTTTCTTCCAAATTGCTGTCATCGTTCTGGAAATCCAATATTACCCTTTTGGAGCTGTTGACAAAATGGCTTGCTAAACTGAGAGTCCTTGGGGCCCATGCTAAATCCTTTCTTTTTCTTTCAGTTGTGGGGTTCTTTTGTTCTTTTACTGAAGGCTAGTGTTCTACCACTTTGAGCCACAGCACCACTTCCAGTTTTCTGGTGGTTAATTGGAGATAGGAGTCTCAATAACTTTTCTGCCTGGGCTGGCTTTGAAATGTGATCCTCAGATCTCAGCCTCCTGAGTAGCTAGGAGTATAGATGTGAGCCATCAGTGCCCAGCCCAAGGTATGTCTGGCTCACCTTCAACTTCAGAGTTGCATTAATATATATGTGTCCCCGAGACCAACCTGCGACTTGGATGGGGGCAGATGCCATGTGCTCCCTCTCCTGGGGAGATATGGCCCTCTAATAAACCTTATGTTTCTCCTGTGCTGCCTGCCTCCGTGTGGTCCTCTGGGAGGGTCCTAAAGGATCCTTTCATATGGTTCTGTGACCCAGATATGTTCCCCGGTGGATTTGCTCTCCCCTCCACTTCGGATGGGGGTCTGACCAGGTGCCCCGGGACCTAGCCTACAATCTTACAATACTGTCGCCCAGGGACCACCAAGGTAACTTTCTCCTGCCTGAGCACTCTACCTCCTGCCCATCCAACACCAGCTAATTCCTTCCTGCTCCAGGGTAAGTGACCAGAAAACTGGAGATCCGGGCCTCCGCCATATTAAGGCCTTGTGGGCCTTGGTAAGCGGAGATCCGGTCCTCCACCATATTAAGGCCGCACGGGCCTTGGTAGGCTGCTGAGCCCCCATATTAAGGCCACGAGGGCTTTGGTAGGCTGCTGAGGCCCCGTATTAAAGCCACCTGGGCCTTAGTGGGCTACTGAGCCCCTATCAGAAGATGCTTGGTAGCAAGTTCTGGTTCCAGTGGTCACCTACTATGGGAAGGACACAACTAAATTTCTTTACAGTCAGATTTGGCCCCAAATTTATAACTCCACTTCTGCGAGTACTCAGACAAGTAAAACTTTCTCTCTTCCTCTTCTCTCTGCCCCCTTCCTCCCTCTATAGATTGCTCTCTTCCTCATTCTCCCTCCCTCCCTCTCTTGGTCTCCCTAAACTGCCTGCCTGCCAGGAGACAGTTGAGCATAGCTTCAGGTAACCTCTCTCTTCTTCCAACTAAAGGTACTAGGTGAGGAGCTGGGAAGGTGGCTCAGTGGTAGAGTGCTTGCCTTGCATGCCTGAGGCCCTGGGTTCGATTCCTCAGCACCACATAAGCAAAAAGAAAAAAGCCAGAGGTGGCGCTGTGGCTCAAGTGGTAGAGCGCTGGCCTTGAGCGGAAGAGCTGAGGGACAGCGCCTAGGCCCACGACTGGACCAAAAAAATAAATAAATAAAGGTACTGGGTGGGATAAATTTTACTACCACATTCTTCAACAAAAGGCAAATATATCTACTAGCAAGCAAGCCCTGGAAAAATGTTATTCATGAAGCATTCCTGATTTTTGATACAGAGAATATTAGCATGGCCTCTGTACAAGGATGACAAACAAGCCCAGCTAACCAAATTTGTTTAAAAGTTTGTCTTAGATTGGCAAAAATATCTCTTGCCACTAAAAATTCAGGAAAATGTAGGTGGGTATTCATTTTGCACACTTTAAGATCTTTGTGTACAAGAAAGTTATGTCTACCCCCGCTTTCACTGTATTTGATGTCAGTATAATTTGTGGAGGGGAAGGGGAAAAACAAGTCATTTAAATAAGGATACAGGTGGACCCGTTGCAACAATGAGAAGTACAAGTTGTCAGGTCGAAAACGAACTTTACAACTTTGGTGGGGGGGAGGATTGGGTGGGGAAGGGGTGGAGGGAGGCTGGGAAGGGATGAGAAGGGTAAACAAAGGGAGGCTACAATGCTTGATAAGAAATGTACTCACTATGTTGCCCATGTAATTGTAACCTCTCTGTACAGTATTTTCACAATAAAAAATAAAAAATAAATAAACAATATTAACCACAAAAAAAGAATGTTATGTCTATGTAAACTGGTTAAGAAACTCCCAAGATTATTGCATTGTTTTAAAGAGGAACTTTAGGAAGTGGTGCTGTGACTCAAGTGGTAGAGCACTAGCCTTAAGCTGAAGAGCTGAAGGACAGCGCCCAGGCCCAGAGTTCAAGCCCACGACCGATCAAAAAAAAGTGCACGAAAAAAGAGGAACTTTAGCTAAGTTACTGTTCTGCTTGCTAAAAGGTCTTTAACCAGTATGTGTAGAGATTTTGCAGGTATACAGCAGGAAGTGTGACAATGCTGGGAGACGCCACAGCCTAGCCCAGACCCTGGCCTTGCTTTATCACATATGACCATAGCCTGCGGATTTGGGGTGAAAAGCATAGCCACTTAGCTCAGACCTTTACATCATCCTGATTTGTTTGTGTTCCTTTCCACCTGTCAGTAATGTTAATCCCAAGTCAGACCAAAATGTGATTTTATTTCTGTGATAGTGGATAGTAAAGAGGTAAGGTTGTAAAATGCAGGGAGTTTAAATCCCCTGCATATGTTATTTATAGTAGCCTCTGACTGGTCACTTCCAACCAGTCCAGTATGCTATCTCCTACCCAGTTGCCAAAAATCCCTAGACACCCCCTTCCTGACCCCAGTACAATGATTCCTCCTTCCCTGTAATGGGCCACAACTGGGCTTATGCTCCAAATGGAGCTTTTCTGGCCCTAGGCCAATGTGTGTTCTATGTCATTCTTGTTAACTGACCTTGTCACCTTGTCAGCTTTTTGCCTGACCTTTCCAAGTTTCTTTTAACAGGATACTAGCCCCCCCCCCCCAACCAGGACATCACCTGGGAACAAGTCAAGGCCATCTTGTTACTATAGGCAACTGGAGACCTCACTTACACTACCCTGCGCAGACCTGGACCCTAAAGACCCCAGCTCCAGGGACTCCTCAACGTCCCCAGGCCAGCAGGAAGTAGCCAAAAGAGCCCATGACACCTATGAGCTATGATAACTATTGTCATGGAAAAGATGAGGACCTTTACAAACCATCAAGCATAGTCAAGGATGGTACCCAGCTGAACAACAAATCAGAGACCTCTGAATGCTTTACCCCTTTACAGCAGGAAGTAGCTTCAGAAGAAACAACCTCCACCCTGACCCCTGGGCCTGGTACACCCCCCCCCCTTTTTTTTTTATTAAACAATGAAGTGGGGAATGTTAGTATTATCCCACCTTTGGTCCTCAGCTCCACCCAGATCTGAGCTCCTCCCTGCCCTGGAGTACCATCCCTACAGCTTGCCCCTCTCTTTTCACCCAGACCCACCCATGCATGCACTTCTGCCCTCACTTCCCCTGAGACGGACAGGTGACTTGGATGGTGGCAGATGCCATGTGCTCCCTCTCCTGGGGAGATATGGCCCCTCGAATAAACCTTATGTTTCTCCTGAAAAAAAAGTATGTTGTTCAAGTATCTTTGAAATTGGATCTGACTGTGTCAAAACAGTCAAGATCCTGGGTTCAAGTGTCCTTCTGCCTCAGTCTCCCATGTGCTGAGAATATAGGTGCACATCACCATACTTGACTAGCTTTTACTCTTTTTTGTGGTACTGGAGTTTGAACTCAAGGCTTCACCTTTGTTGTTTATTTTTCAGATAGGGTCTTGTGGTTTTACCTGGGGAGGGTCTTATAGGTAAACCTACCTATACTTCCCAGTGTAGTGGGATGCCTGCCACTACAGCCAGTTTACTGAGATGAGATCTTGCTAACTTTTTGCATGGACTGTCCTTGAACCCTGGTGTTCTCCATCTCCAAATCTTAAGTAGCAAGGGTTTGATGCAAAAGCCACTGTGTGTGTGTGTGTGTGTGTGTGTGTGTGTGTGTGTGTGTGTGTGTGTGTGTGTGTGTGTGTGCGCGCACGCGTCTGTGTGTGTGCTGTTCTGTTGCTGGGGTTTAGACTCAAGGGTCTGGGTACTGTCCCTTAGTCTTTTTTTTTGCTGAAGGCTGGTGCTCTACCACTTGAGATACACATCCACTTTTGGACTTTGTCTTGTTCATTTGAGATAAAAGTCTTACATGTTTGTTTGCTTGGGGTAGTTGGAAACTTTGGTCCTCAGATCTTATCCTTCTGAGTAGCTAGTGTTACAGGTGTGAGCCACTTATTATTATTATTATTATTATTATTATTGTTGGTCGTGGTGCTTGAACTCTAGACCTGGGCACCGTCCCTCAACTCTTCATCTCAAGGCTAGTGCTCTACCATTTGAGCCACAGTGCCACTTCTGGTTTTCTGGTGGTTTATTGGAGATAAGAGTTTCATGGACTTTCCTGTCCAGGCTTGCTTTGAACCTTGATTCTCAGATCTCGCCTCCTGAGTAGCTAGGATTACAGGAATGAGCCACTAGCACCTGGCTTAGAGCCATTTATTTTTATTTTTATGGCCAGTACTGTGTCTTGAATTCAGGGTCTGGGCACTGACCCTGAGTTTATTTTCTCTCAAGACTAGCACTCTACCACTTGAGCCAACACCACTTCTGGTCTTTTGTGTTTATGTGGTACTGAGGAATCGAACCCAGGGCTTCATGCATGATAGAAATGCACTCTAACACTAAGCCACATTCCCAACCTTTATTTTTATTTTTGCTGGTCCTGCAGCTTGAATTCAGTGCTGGGCCCATCCCTTTCTTACAAAATTGCAGTATGTTTTATTGTTCTATTTTCATACATACAAATCAACTACAATAACCCTATTCATCCTGATTTACCTAGTGTCTTTTCAGAATCCCCAAACTTCAGGTTTAAAATGGTGCATAGGGGGCTAGGAAGGTGGCTCAGTGGTAGAGAGTTTGCCTTACATGCATTAGGCCCTGGGTTCGATTCCTCAGCACCACATAAACAGAAACAGCCGGATGGTGCTATGGCTCAAGTGGTAGAGTGCTAGCCTTTAGCTGAAGAGCTGAGGATAGTGCCCAGGCCCAGAGTTCAGGCCCCACGACTGGATCCCCCCCCAAAAAAATAAAAAAAAATAAAATGGTGCATAGGCTGCTTAGGGAGGTGGGTTTTCTGTGTGTGTGCATGCATATGTGTGTGCACGTGTGCGCACATGGGTGTGTGTGTGAGTGTATGTATGTGATACGGGAGATCAAACATAGTTCTTGGCTCAAGCTAGGCAAGTTCTCTATTTTTAGGCTCCTTACATAGTGAGGGGTATTTGAAAATGCAACTTGTATATGCTGGGGACAGAGTTGGAGATAGTATCTGAGTACCCTGCAATAATTATTTATTTCAGCTTCTAATAGAGTTGAGCCTATGATATTTTGGGGGGCATGTATTCATGTTGGGGCTTGAACTCAGGGCCTGAGTGCTGTAGTTCAGGGCCTGAGTGCTGTTTCTGAGCTTTTATGCTCAAGGCTAGCACTCTACAACTTGAGCCACACTTCCATTTCTAACTTTTCGGTGCTTAATTGGAGGTAAGAGTCTCATGGACCTAACTCTCAGGTTAGGTCCGAACTGGGATCCTCAGATCTCAGTGTTTTGAGTAGCTAGAATTACAGGTGTGAGCTACCAGCACCTGGCTGGGGCTAGAATTTTAAAATACTTTCCAAAAACTGGGGCAAACCCATTGTTAATTTAAGAGTAAATTGTGAGGCTAGGTGCCACAAGTTACAGGTTGACACAGATAATCTCAGTTACTCAGGAGGAAAAGGAGGATCATGGTTTGAGGCTAGCCCAGGCAAAAAGTTAGTACAACCTGATTTCAACCAATAAACTGGGCATAATGGTGTGGGTCACTGTCTCAGTTGTATAGAAGGCATTGGTGGAGGATAGCAGTCTAAGGCTGGTCCCAGGTAAAATATCAAAACAAATCTGCTGGGCACCAGTTGCTCATTTCTGTAATCCTAGCTACACAAAAGGCTGAAACCTGAAGGTTCATAATTGGAAGCCTGGGCAGAAAAGTTCATGAGACTCTATCTCCAATTTATCATAAAAAGCTGGGCTAGATGGCCTGGGAAGGTGGCTCATTGGTAGAGTGCTTGCCTTGCATGCATGAGGCCCTGGGTTCGATTCCTCAGCACCACATAAGCAGAAACAGCCGGATGGTGCTATGGCTCAAGTGGTAGAGTGCTAGCCTTTAGCTGAAGAGCTGAGGATAGTGCCCAGGCCTAGTTCAGGCCCATGACCAAAAAAAATAATATAAAACAAAAATCTGGGCTAGAAGCATGGCTCAAGTGGTAAAGTATCACCCATGAGTGGGATAAAACTAAGAGAGCTTGAGGCCCTCAGTTCAAGGCTCAGTACTGGTATAAAAAGTTGCTCAACATTTACCAAAAGGATCACAAACAAGGTTATACTAAAGCTACCAGCACAACTATGTTTATCACAGCATTATTTACCATAGCTAAAGATATGGACCCAACCCAGATGCCTCTCAGTAGATGAATAGATCAAGAGAATGTGGGGTGTGTGTGTGTGTGTGTGTGTAATGGAATTCTATACCTTCATCAGAAAGAATAACATCGCCCCATTTGTTAGGAAATGGAAAGACTTGGAAAACAATATTAAGTGAAGTAAGCCAGGCCCATAGAAACATAGGTCCCATGGTTTCCCTTATTTGCAATAACTAGTATATGTCTGAGACAAGCAGAAAAGGTCAAAAGTTATGTACATATGACCATATAAGATGATATTAAGTGAAATGAACCCTAAGATAGGGACACAACTTGTTTTTTCTTTCTTTCTATTGTTTTTAATGTATCTAAAATGTACTATGTGATTTTTTTGTTTCCCTTGTATGTTCTTCCCCCATGGTATAACCCCTGTTTATACTGTATTTGACATGGTGCCCTGCATCTTGTATATGTATTTTTCTAATTTGGGAAGGGGATGGGAAATAAAATGCTGAAACAAGGATAAAAGTTGACCCATTGTAACAATGAGATGTACAAGACACTATGTAGAAAATGAACTTTACAACTTGGGGGTAGAGGAGGAGAATTAGGGAGGTGGGTAGGGAGGGATGGTAGGGGAAAAACAGAGGAGGAAGTAACAATGCTTTATAGGAAATGTACTCGTTACCTTACTCATGTATCTGTAACCCCTCTGTACACTATTTTTACAATAAAAACATTTTAAAAAGTTGCCCAAGATGTTATTTGAAAAATAACCTAGGGCTGAGAATATGGATTAGTGGTAGAGTGCTTGCCTAGAATGCATGACACTCTGGATTTGATTCCTCAGAACCACAAAAACAGAAAAAGCCAGAAGTGGTGCTGTGGCTCAAGTGGTAGAGTGCTAGCCTTGAGCATTAGAGCTCAGGGACAGTGCCCAGGCCCTGAATTCAAGCCCCAGTACTGGCAAAAAAAACCCACCCAAAAAGGGTAGAAAGTGTGGCTCAAGTGCAAGGCCCTGAGTTCAAATTCGCCCAATGTCACCCCCCGCCCCCAAATGGAGATAATACGGAGCTCCCAGAGGGGACAGATCTTGTTGACCTCTAGGATAACATAGATGCCCAAGGGGTTTCTGAGAGCTTTAATAACTATGGGTTTAGAATTCCACTAGTTAGGGTTGGGCGCTGGTGGCTCATGCCTGTAATCCTAGCTACTAAGGAGGCTGAGATCTGAGGACTGTGGTTCAAAGCCAGCCTGGGCAGGAAAGTCTAGGAGTCTCTTATCTCCAATTATCCACTAGAAAACCTGAAATGGTGCTGTGGCTCAAGTGGTAGAGTGCTCGCCTTGAGCTTAAGAGCTCAGGGACAGCCCCCAGGCCCAGAGTTCAAGCCCAATGATGGACCAAAAAAAAAAAAAAAAAAAAAAAACCAAAAAAAGAATTCTACTATAGTTCTTTGTACTTTCTGTACTAATGCAAAAAATAGAAAATAAAAATTATATTTAGTGATGAGTGTTTTGCATCTTTCTTACTTTGAAGCTGTAAGTTTCTAAAGCATATTATTAATTTATTAACTTAATCTTTTCATCTAAGTTCTTTTTTTTTTTTTTTTTTGCCAGTCCTGGGGCTTGAACTCAGGGCCTGGGCACTATCCCTGAGCTTCTTTTGTTCAAGGCTAGCATTCTACCACTTGAGTCACAGCACCACTTCTAGCTTTTTCTGTTTATGTGGTAGTGAGGTATAGAACTCAGGGCTTCATGCATGCTAGGAAAGCACTCTGCCATTAAGCCACATTTCCAAGCCTCATCTAAGTTTATAAAGTTAGTTAGGATCTGAAAATTTCAGTCTTAGACAACACAAAAGATAAGAATTTTATTAAGCCCTTTGAAAGGACATCTGGACATCGTTACTGTCATTATGTATGAATCATGTATAATCATTATGGTTTTTGTTGTAGTTTTTTTTCTAGTCCTAGGGCTTGAATTCCAGGCCTGGGCGCTGTTCCTGTGATTTTGTGCTCAAGGCTAATGCTCTACCACTTGAGCCACAGCACCATTTCTGGCGTTTTCTCTGCTTAGGTGGTACTGAGGAATTGAACTCAGGGCTTCATGCATGCTAGGCAAGCACTCTACCACTAAGCCACATTCCCAACTTTGGTATTATTATTTTTTATTTATTTGTGCTGATATGATCCAGGCTGGCTGGGGAGAAACATGACAGCTAGTCACAAAATAAAGAAAAATAAAAGGAGATAGGGCTGTTGTGTGGCTCAAATGGTAGAACAATAACTTCTCAAATGTGAGGCTCTGAGTTAAGACCCCAGAATTGCCTAAACAAAACTATGTTATTAGTCGGGTGCTGGTGTCTCATGCCTGTAATCCTAGCTACTCAGGAGGCTGAGATCTGAGGATCATGGTTCAAAACCAGCCCAGGCAGGAAAGTCCATGAGACTCCTATCTCCAATAAACCACTCAGAAAACTGGAAGTGATGTTGTGGCTCAAGTGGTAGAGTGCTAGGCTTGAGCTGAAGAGCTGAGGAACAGCATTCAGGCCCAGAGTTCAAGCCCCATGACTGAAAAACAAAACAAAACAAAAACAACTATGTTATTAGAAGCTGGGGATGGTGGCATATACCTGCAATTCCAGAATGGAAAGGATCTTGAACTTGAGGTCAACTTGTACTATGTAGTGAGTTTCAGGCCAATATGGAAACGTACTTAAGACCCTCTCTCAGAAATAAAAACAGTAGCCTGGAAGCTAGTGGCTTGCACCTGAAAGCTACTCCGTGAGCTGAGATCCAACGATCACAGTTTGAAGCCAGCCTGGCAGGAAAGAACATGAGACTTTTATCTCCAATTAATCATCAAAAAGTTGGAAATGTAGTTGTGGCTCAATTGGTAGGACACCATCCTTGAATGAAAAAAGCTGAGGACCAGCGCCAAGGCCCTAGCCTCAGTACTACTGCACGCGCGCACACACACACACACACACACACACACACACACACACACACACACACACACACACACACACACACACACACACACACACACACACACACACACACACACACACACGGTGAAGGTACAAAACCAGCTTAATTGGTAGGACACCATCCTTGAATGAAAAAAGCTGAGGACCAGCGCCAAGGCCCTAGCCTCAGTACTACTGCACACACACACACACACACACACACACACACACACATACACACACACACACACACACACACACACACACACACACACACACACACACACACACACACACGGTGAAGGTACAAAACCAGCTTATTATAGCCCAGATGGGCCTGCAGGAATAAGGAAATGTTCTTGAAAGAGTAAGCAGCACTTGGTTTTGTGTCCAGTGTATACATTTTCTTTTACTCCTTTGACAGATTACCACCAATTTAATTGGTTTAAAACAATACAAATCTGTCCTGGATTACAGGTAGCTCACATGAGGTTACTCAGGAGACAGAGCTCTGCCATGGTTCAAAGATAACCTTGGCAGCAGATTCTATGAGACTCTGATCTCCAATTAACCACCAAAAAAGCTGGAAGTGTGTCTCAAGTGGTAGAGCACTAGCCCTAAGCAAACACTCAGAGACAGTGACCAGGTCCTGAGTTCAAGCCTCAGTAATGGCATAAAAAACCCATACCAATCTATTCTCTTATAGTTTGGGAGGTCAGAAGTCTAAAATCACAGTATGGGCATTGTCCAGTTCTTTCTGGAAACATCTTGGTAAGATGTGTTTGTTTTTTTAGTTTTTGGTGGCTATTGGCTCTAGGTTCTTCACAGTGCTCCAATCTCTTGCTTCTATAGTCTTATCTTAGTGACTTGCATTTTCTGCCTCCTTCTAAGTACCCTGGTTATTACATTGGCTGGGCCTAATTATACAAGATAACCTTTGGACTCACAGCTATTGACTTTAATTTTGTTTGCAAAGTTCCTTTAACTCTGCAAGGTAAATAAACTTCACAGATGTGGATGTCTTTTTTATTTTACATTTTATTTATTATTTATTTATATTTTTATTTCTTTTATCTATTATAAGTGGGGCCTGAACTCTGGGCCTGGGCGCTGTCCCTTAGCTCTTCAGCTTAAGGATAGCGCTCTACCACTTGAGCCACAGCGCCACTTCCGGCATTTTTGTTTTTGCTTATGTGGTGCTGAGGAATTGAACCCAGGGCCTCAGGCATGCAAGGCAAGCGCTCTACCACTGAGCCACCTTCCCAGCCCTGCTTATACTGTTCTTTAGATGTGAGCCTCTCAGCAGTTGGCCTTTATGCAACTAAATTTGGCTTAATGGTAGGGATTAAGTTGTACCAAATCCATGATTTCTTTGGAGAGAACCTGAGAAAGGTTGCTGAGAGAGGGAGGTCTGCACACAAGAGTCAGCAAAGTGACCAACAGTATGAGTTGTATAGGTGACAGATTCTATTCCTGACTGCTGTATACTAAGTATAGAGCACTGACTCTCTTAAATAATTGGCTTTGGTTGTCACATGACAAATGGAGTTAACAATGTCATCTCCACAGGGTTATCATGAGAAATTGGGGATAGTTAAGGGCCTGGCACAGAGTAAGGGCTCCATGAATATCAGAGAGAGAGAGAGAGAGAGAGAGAGAGAGAGAGAGAGAGTGTGTGTGTGTGTGTGTGTGTGTGTGTGTGTGTGCGTGTGCGCCTGGGCTCACATGTGTGCATGTGCACGAATGTGTGCACTATTACTGAGGCTTGAACTCAGGGCCTTGTGCTCTTGCTTACCTTTTTTTTTTTGCTGTTGGTCGTGGGGCTTGAAGTTTGGGCTCAGGCGCTGTCTCTGCACTCTTCAGCTCAAGGCGAGTGCTCTACAGCTTGAGCCATAGCACCACTTCCAGTTTTCTAGTGTTTATTGGAGGTAAGAGTCACATGGACTTTCCTGCCCGGGCTGGCTTAGAACCTTGATCCTCAGATCTCAACCTCCTGTGTAGCTAGGATTACAGGCGTGAGCTACCAGTGCCTGGATCTTGCTTATCTTTTTTGTTCAACTTTGGCACTCTACTTCTTGAGCCACAACTCCACTTCCTGGTTTTAAATTTCTTGAAGGCTTGACTGCTTCCAAGCATGTTTTTCTGGCTTGTCCTACCAAGTATTTTGATCTTGGTTGTGTTCCTAAGAGGGCTGTCCTTGAGCTTTCTTGCTTGAGGCTACTGCTCCATGTGAGCCACAGTTTCACTTCGGGCTTTTTTTTTTTTTTTTTTTTTTTTGGTGCTTGCCGCAACTGGCTTGGAACTTTGATTCTAAGATCTCAGCCTGCTGAGTAGATAGGATTGCAAGTGTGAACCACTGGATCTCAGCCTAAGTAGCTGTCTTGAAAGTGACCTTTAGTCTGGTCTTTGCCTATGTGTTACAGTCGATCTTTGAGAACTGGAGGACAAGACAACCGCACAAATTCTGGCCCAGAGACTGCAGACAGCCTTGTTCGACTTTCCTCATGCCTACCCATGGCTATGCAGTCAGCAAATATGACAACCAACAGCAGCTTTGTGTATACGACCATTGGGGTTACCCTTCCAGCTACCCCTGCAGAACTGGGAGGGGCAAGAACTTAACCAGAGATCCTAGTTTGCAGAGCAGACGTGAGTTTAGGGTGACAAAAGAAAATGTTAGTAGTACCCTGGTGTCTATGGCAGGCTCTTGTTTTTTAACTGTCATGGGACTTGAACTTGGGGCCTGGGTGCTGTCTCTGAGCTCTTTTGCTCAAGGTTAGCATCTACCACTTTTAGCCACAGCACCACTTCCTGCTTTTTGGTAGTTAATTACAGGTAAGAATCTCAAGCTCTTTCCTGCCTGGACTGGCTTCCAACTAATATCCTCAGGTCTCAGCCTCCTGAGTAGGTAGGATTATAGGCGTGAGCCACGGGTGTCTGGCCTATGACAGGTTTATCCAAACCAGGAATAGTAATTTTTCTCCCATTAAGTAGTTGAAAGATCTAAAATAGTTAACTGTCCAACTGGAGGTTTTTTGAAGGTGAAGTGATTAACTCAATGCAATTTGTGTTTCTCCAAATTTCAACAATTTAGAGTGGAGTTTTCTTTTCAATTATGTGGGAAATGACTAAAATGAGATGTATGATTTGTACATGTGCTGAGTAGGTCATTTTGCAAATGCTCTCACTCTAGCCATCCCATCTTTCCTAATTTTTTCTTCTTTTGGTGAGGGTTCTGGGGCTTGAACTCTGGGCCTGGGCACTGTCTCTGAGCTCTTCAGCTCAAGGCTAGTGCTCCACTAAGTCAGAGCCACTTCTGGTTTTCTGGTGGGCTTTTCTGCCTGGGCTGGCTTTGAAATGTGATCCAGATCTCAGCCTCTTAAGATCACAGACATGAGCCACTGGTATCTGGCATGCCACTGAAAGCTCTTACTCAAGGCTAGTGCAGACCACTTAAGCCACAGTTCAATTTCTGGCTTTATTCCCCTTTAATAGGTTTTTGGTGATAGAATCTCATGGACTTTCCTGCTCAGGCTGGCTTTGAACTGTGATCCTCAGATCTCAGCCTCCTGAGTAGCTATGAGTACAGGTAGGCATGAGCCACTTTCAGGGCCTGGGCACTGTCCCTGAGCTGCTTCTGTTCTACCACTTGAGCATCAGTGCCACTTCTGGCTTTTTGTTTATGTGGTACTGAGGAATCAAACCCTGTGCTTAGGCAAGCACCCTACCACCAAGCCACATTCCCAACCCCGTTTCTTTTTGTTGTTGTTGTTGGTTGTTCATGGGGCTTGAACACAGGGCCTGGTGTTGTTCCTGAGCATTTTTGCTCAAGGGTAGCACTCTACCATTTTGAGCCCCAGCTCCACTTTCAGTTTCCTGGTGGTTAACTGGAGATAAGTTTCACTGAGTTTCCTGCCCTGGCTGGCTTTGTACCTTGATCCTAAGATCTCAGCCTCCTGAGCAGCTAGGATTACAGGTATAAGCCACCAGTATCTAGCACTAGCTTTTCGTTTGTTGGTTGTGGGGCTGGACCTGGGCTATGTCCCTGAGCTCTTCAGCTCAAGGCTAGCGAGCACTACCACTTAAGCCACAGCACCACTTCTGGTTTTCTGGTGGTTTATTGGAGACTAGAGTCTCACAGACTTTACTGTCCAAGCTGGCTTTGAAGCACAGTCCTCAGATCTCAGCCTTCTGAGTAGTTAGGATTACAGGCGTGAGCCACTAGTGCCCAGCTTCACTAGCTTGTTTTAAGGACTAATCATTGATCATATATGAAATGGAAAAAGGATGAAAGGAGTAGTGTGGGGGAGGGAAGGACCCTCAAAGTTTGGGATGGTCAGGCCCTGAGAAATGTTCACAGCTCAATCCACCTAAACAAGATGAGAAGGCTGGAATTTATCAAGATGATTAATGTATTTAGGAAGCATGAAGTCTAAGAATTTAGCAACAATGAAAAAGCAAAAGATCAGGTTTTGGATTTGTGAGTTTCCTTAACTCCACTTTTTGTTTGTCGGTAGTGGGGCTTGGAACTCTGGGACTGGGTACTGTTCCTCAGCTCTTCAGCTCAAGACAAGCACTCTACCACTTGAGCCACAGCGCCATTTCTGTCTTCTGGTGGTTTACTAGAGAGTCACGGACAGTAGCTAGGATTACAGGTGTGAGCCACTGGTGCCCAGCTAACTCGACTCATTTTTTAAGGACAATGATCCTCACATCTTTTGGCAATACAATCTGTTCCAATCTATGAGGAAAAAAATCAATGGTACTCCTAGAAGCCTCAAAGCTCTGCATAGGACTTACAACCCCAAGAGGTAGGTCTTTATTTTATCACAAACTAAAAGTTACTTTAAGAATGACCCATTACAACAATGGGATGTACAAAATGCTATATTGAAAAATGAACTTTACAATTTAGGCGGGGGTGGGAGGATGGGGGAGTTTAGTTGAGGAGGTGGGAGGGAAGGGATGGTAGGGGAAAAACAGAGGAGGCAACAATGCTTGATAAGAAATGTACTCATTACCTTGCTCATGTAACTGTAACCCCTCTGTAAAAACTTATTTAAAAAAGATATATGACAATCCCATCAGCACAAATGAAAAAAAAGAATATTAATATGTATCGGCTGGGAAGGCGACTCAGTGGTAGAGTACTTGCCTAGCATGCATGAAGCCCTGGGTTCAATTCCTCAGTACCAAATACACAGAAACAGCCAGAAGTGGTACTGTGACCCAAGTGGTAGAGTGCTAGCCTTGAGCAAAAGAGCCTCAGGGACAGTGCCCAGGCCCTGAGTTCAAGCACCAGGACTGGAAAAAATGTTAATAGCTGGGTGCTGGTGGCTCACACCTGTAATCCTAGCTACTCAAAAGGCTGAGATCTGAGGATCACGGTTCAAAGCCAGCCTGGGCAGGAAAGTCTGTGAGACTTTGATCGCCAATGAATCACTCAAAAAACTGTTAGTGGCACTATGTCTCAAGTGGTAGAGCGCTAGCCTTGATCTGAATTGCTGAGGGGCAGTGCCCAGGCCAAGTTCAAGCCCCATGACCAACAACAAAACTAATATACACCAGGTGCTGGTGGCTCATGCCTGTAATCCTAGCTAATTAGGAGGCTGAGATCTGCGGACCAATTAACCACCAGCAAACTAGAAATTGGTGGCTCAAAGTGGTAGAGTGCTAGCCTTGCACAAAAAGAGCTCAGGGACAGCTCCCAGGCCTCAAGTTCAAGCACCACGTTTCACAAATATATATATGACACTTTTCACAAAACCTGCAAATAGTCAGTTAGGGACAAAATAGCTAATAGTCATATTAAGGCTGATGAAAAGGTAATTAAATTGGTTATGATTAGTCTTTTTTTCCTGCTCTACCACTTGAGCCACAGCACCACTTCTGGCTTTTTCTGCTTATGTGGTGCTGAGGAATCGAACCCAGGGCCTCATGCATGCAAGGCAAGCACTCTACCACTGAGCTACCTTCCAAGCCCATCCCAGCAGTTTTTGTTGGCTAGTTATACCCAACAACCTGTAGTTTTACTTCTTCAGAATAAGCTACTAGAACCAGATAATATTCACCTGTAGGGAAGAGAAGAAAAAGGGGAGAAAGCTTTCATCAGTATTGATTTAACCAATGACTTTCACAAGTTCATTCTGCTAACATGATGAAAATGTTTATGTTACCCTCTGAGTATCTCCCATATCACATAACCCTAATTTTATTATATGTATAGAACTCCAAATGGAACAAACACTGTAAAGAATATTTACTTACATGATCCTCAATTTACTGAACTTTCTGAGCCTTGTCACTTTAGCTAGGACCCATCTCTGGTGATTCCTTTTGATGACTCTAAGGTCTTTATCTTCTCAGCCTGATGAAATAATAGTTTCTGGGTAAAGTCCAAATAAGTACCTAGAATGTTCCTTGGCCCCCTGTATTGACACGAATCATGAATCTGTCTTTTTTTTTTTTTTTTTTTTTTTTTGCTTTTTAGAGATAGAGTCTAGGTATATAGCTCAGCTAGCCTTTAACTAACAATCCTCCTGTGTCAGCCTTCTGAGTGTTGGGATTACAGGTATGTGCCACTATAATCAGTCTGGGCTTTTCAACATTCAATTCCTTTGTTTCTAAACACTCAATCCCTCCTCTTCATTTCTCTCCCCATCATTAATTTGTTTTGCTTAGTGAATATAATTTTAAGTATACAAGGAACACATTAAGATTTTCTTAAAACAAGTATGCTAAAATAAAAAAATGCCATGCAGACAGTAGTTATTTTCATAATTTAATGAAAAAGTATTGGTAAAAAGGTGACTTTGAAAACAGATTGTATTTATCTTGAAAAACCAGACTTTCTACGATAAAAAATTAATAGAGGCAAGAGGTAATACTTCAAACACAAAGTGTAGCAAATGCAA
Source organism: Dipodomys merriami (assembly GCF_024711535.1). Classification (NCBI taxonomy): domain Eukaryota; kingdom Metazoa; phylum Chordata; class Mammalia; order Rodentia; family Heteromyidae; genus Dipodomys; species Dipodomys merriami. The sequence goes on from NW_027204492.1 coordinate 86,290,677, forward strand.
TCTGGGGCAGTTGAAATGTATACAATGGAAGGCTCCTTCATTTATTTAGAAAAATGCTGCAAAAATATTATTACTATATTTCCCTGATTGAAATGATATTTTCCCATGGCATTGCATATGGAAAGTGGCTGAAGTATATTGTTCCCATTTGCTTTCTCTTCCATGCACAGAAAATGGAAAGGCATGACAGGATGAATATAAAATCCTGTATTGGCCTCTAACACCAAGAGGCCTTTTCAATTCTCTTATAATTCTCTTATAATTTTGTTACCATGAAAGTGTCAAATTTTTATGCACAGAAGCTTAGTCTGGTATAGGGGCAAGTTCTCTCCATTTTTCCATTCAAACGCTCTACATCACACGTCATGACATATTCACACTTGTACATAGGCACAGAAGAAACATTCTGAAGACAGCCAAGCAACATGTAAAATACAGAAGTTTCCAGAAAGGGAGAAAAGCACAAGAAACTTTTCTTGACAAAGTCAGAAGAAAAGTGGGGTGAAGCAAAGTGCACTGAGTTTTCTGTAGCCACCAAACCAGCGTAGGCTTCACTCACTGGCACCTTATCAGAGCCAGGCTATTTCACCAGTACAAAACTTTAGAAATTGAAAATGGCCTCTTCTGTTTGAAAATTGTTACTACATTTTTCCAAGCTAGAAAAAAGAGAATATTGATTTAAGGCTAACAACAAGAGAGCTGAGCATCCCAGTTTGCTTCACATTTTAAAACTGATATTTTGCCTTCTTTTCAAAATGGAAGCAAACGTGTTTCACCCCTTCCCCTGAAGTGTAATTATTCTCTTCCTCTAGAAAGAAGGAACCAAGGCTGAGAGTTTTGGAGGAGGGTATACAAAGAACCTGTGAAAAATGGCTCCAGCCTTTTTGTTTGGAAAATTGCCTTGGATTCAAAATGGACACAAAGCTAAATTATATGCATGTGATAAACACATGACTTAAATTCTGTTTGAAAATAAAAATCTGTTTCAAAATTAAAGCAAATAAGAATACTTAACCTCTGTGCGCTTCATTATATTTTCCTTATACCTCAATAAAATTTCTTATAAACATTAAAGCAGGAATACAAAAACTGTCAGCCAAACTCATTTGAAAACAACATGAAAACCCTGATCTGGTACAAATATGCCAGAAATGATCTCACTTTGGGAAAGACTCTGAGATTCTTCACAAATCCCTAAACAGAGAACCAGAGCATTTTCCTTGGAAGTAGTACATGTGTACTTTTGTAAACACTATTACAAGTTAGCCTTTTATGCTTGTTAGCTGGGTAAAAGAGTTATGAGTATGTCCCCAACAAGCAGGTCTAAGAACAGGCACTGGACACTTCAAGCATTAGGAGAACTGACTGGTAAGTTATGATTCTGTCAAAGAAACTCCACCTAGCCAGAAGCAAAGGAAGAGGGTAGTGAGCTTGACAGTATCTGATAGATAATCTCTCCCAGTCTCTCCCTTGAGACACCAGTATTAGAAACTTTCCAGAGACTGGAGCTCTGGGAATTATATTGTAGTTTCAAATAGTAAGTAGTTTTAGTGTCTGATAATCATGGTCTCTTGTAAACCATTAGCAATGTAAGGACCCTTAATACATAAACAGAGACCATTAGCAATGTAAGGACCCTTAATACATACTTAGCAGTATGTTAATGTAACTGGAAAGCAGTCCCTGAGCATTCACTGAACAAATAACTCTGGACCTAGCTGTTTCCAAACCAACCTCTGACAAACCAACTTCCAGACATAATCTGTAATTCTTACTATATACTTGTAAAAATTAAGACTTGAAACCTTTTCAAATACTGCAATTCAATTTACTGTGGAAAAAATTCCCTTTTACTGTATTTCCTCCTAATATATGCCAGAATCCTTTGGTGTTTGGATTTGTCCCAGTAACTGGGGCAAATATTGGACTACTGGCAGTTTCTAATCATCTCTGCATTGAACCATGGGGAAGAGGATGTACCTCGCTTTCCCTATGGCAATCCTGTTCAGAATCCTGAGGAGGGCTTTCCTTGTCTGAGCTATCTTTGTTTACAAGGTCTTTTTCCTTACTTCCATCACTTTCGCTCTCGGAATCACTCAGTTCCAAATCTGGGCAATAACCATCGGTCTCTGGATATGCAGCTTTCTCAGAGGATCGCCTGAGAAGCTGCCTACCCCGGAACTGATCTTTAGGATTTATATTCTTAGTTGGTTTCACATAGCATTGGGGGCCCTCAGTGCTCCTTCTCCATTTTTTGGTTGTTTCTTTAAAGGATCTGAACTTTTCCAAAGTTGATTTTCTAAAGCTACTCTGACCAGCTAAGTGGGAGCCTACCATGGGCTCCTGGTTACCGAGTATCTCACTAGCACTAGCTTCCTGGATGACATTCACAGGCAGATTGTCCTCAAGGCCATTTGATTTGGCAGACTTGGGGCTAGGCTCACTATTTCCATTGTTGGTACGAGACTGTCCATAGAGGACAGCCTCAAAGACTGGAGACTTCTCCACCTTCACTGATGGCCCCTGAGAAAACTCAGAAGATGGAGATTTCTGAGTAGGATCGGGACTGTTGGCTTCATTCTGAGAGTGGTTGAGGCTGTCGAGCAAACAGTTTTTCTTGCTTTCTAGTGGAGGCATTGAATATGATTTCACTTGCAGGTCCAGTGGCTCTTCAGGCACCTGTAGGCTTCTTTTACTGAGAGTAAGCAAGCCACTGCTAGGGGAGCAGGGTCGATGATCAGTCTCTATGGTGCCATTTCTGCAATCTTCTGGTATTGGTCTGGCCCCCGACTTTAAGGCAACTTTTGATGGTGAGGAAAACAGTGCATTCTCCAGTGCATTTGTCAAAGGAGATCCTGAGATGGAAAAGAATGATTTATCAACTGATAATAGTTTATGTGCTTGTGGCAGAGGGAGCTGATGGATCCACTCTTACTAGTGCTCACCAAACACCTATCATTGATATGTGTACATCATGGTGTAAGTGGTTGAGAGCAGCACTAGAGGATGGGGCTAAGGGTGATAATCTTTGTAGTGCCACTCTGTTCCATGGCTCCCAACTTCCTAACCTCTCTTTTCCCTGTCTGTAAAAGGATTACAAAGACTAGTATGCTACTCCTTGTACCCCTAGTCTGCCTCCTTCCCCTACAGACACAAGGTCACTAGCAGCAGATTGAAATTGACACTGTCTACTTGTGTGTCTTGGTTTGTGCAAGCATCGGTAATCCATGGCACTGCTAAAGACATGCCTTGAAGATGGACATCTCAGATCATATCCCTCCCTTCTCTCCTGGCCTTACTCATAAATGCAGCAAAGGTTTTGGTCAGGAAGAGTACCTGTATGTTGGAACCTGTCATTAGAAGTGGGTGGTGGATGGGCTGGGAAGGTGGCTCAGTGGTAGAGTGCTTGCCTTGCATGCATGAGGCCCTGGGTTCGATTCCTCAGCACTTACATAAGCAGAAAAAGCCAGAAGTGACACTGTGGCTCAAGTGGTAGAATGTTTGCCTTCAGCTGAAGAGCTGAGGGACAGCGCCCAAGCCCAATGACAAAAAAAGTGGGTGGTTCCTAAGAAGTTTAGGATCTTAACCTGTAACAATATCCTAACTACAAGTTGCCATGATAGTGGTTACAGGGAGGTTCGAATGTAAGAATCAGAAAAGAATGACAATATTCCCACCTTTGGCCAGTTCCCTGGCTATGTCTCCATATGATCATAAGTCTTTATTATGTTGAACACTTCCAAATTAAAAAGGTACCCCATGAGACCCACAGCCCCCATTTCTGCCACCTGTTGATGTTGACAGCCATTCGGAGGCTATGACTTCTACAATTACAAAACAAAGGGCTAAAATCAATCTCTTCAGCACACAGGGGCTTTTCCTTGCTGTTCTTTGGTTCTTCTTGCTTTGCAAGTCACATTGTCCTGTAATGCTATCACTGTCTCCTGCTACACCACTTTGCTTCCACCTGCTACCACATACAAATATCCCACAACCTCATTTGGCTGGCCCCTGATAAGAGCTGATTCTGAATATCTATCTCAGTGACCCCTAGTGGCCTAGGTTGTTACCTATCTGTGTTAAATGAGAAGCAGGGAGGCTACAGGTATTACTGAATATGACTGTCATTACTCCAGCTAGGCTTGCATAGTTTAGATCTTAGTCCCTAGTGCTCAACAAATGTTAATGAATCAATGAAAAAATAAGGCACATTTCTCTTAACTTCTGGCCAAGATTTTATAGACTACTGGTGAATAACCCTGGAATTAAATGCTTTATGGGAACTGAGATTCAATCTTATCATATTATTATTATTGTTAGAACCACATCCCTATTTCTGGATTTTTTATGGTTAACTGGAGATGTCATAGACTTTCCTGCCTGGGCTGGCTTTGAGCCACTATCCTCAAGACCTCAGCCATCTGAGTAGCTAGGATTACAGATGGGATCTTCTAATCTATAGAGATTTTTTTTTTGCCAGTCTTGAAGCTTGAACTCAGGGCCTGGGCTCTGTCCTTGAGTTTCTTGTGCTCAAGGCTAGCACTCTACCACTGGAGCCACAGTGCCACTTCTGGCCTTTTCTGGAATAGAAACCAGGGCTTCATGCATGCTAGGCAAGCACTCTACCACTAATCCACATTCCCAGCCCATATTGAGATATCTTAATGAATTAGATCATTACAGAATAATTTCATGGCTCCAATTAAAGGCCTCAAACATCTGTTTGGGGTTTAGAGACTTGCAGTTTTCAAGCCAATCCTGAGATTTCTGGCCTCATGAGATAACATGAACCATGTTCATAACAGGACTGGACTGAAGCAAATGAAATATCTGACAAGAACTTTAAAATATTTTAAGTGGAACATTTGACAAAATGAAATTATTAAAAAGGACATAACCAGAATCTATATATTTGATAGGACAATTATAACATACAGGTTACCTGTAGCAATTTCGTCGTGCATAATCTGGGCCTGCAAGTTGAAGATCTGCTCCTGTAACTTGTTCTGAGAGAGTTTCAGCTTCTCTCTTCGGCTTATCATGTAGCACAGATTTCGGACCTAAAAGCCCAATCCCCAGAAAATAGATGTTTGTCATGGTAACAAAATTTGACAGTTAAAATTGTTTATCTAAAATGAAGATGACTAAGGTTGAAGTAGAGGATGGGTAAGAATGATGACTGGATTCAAGAGCCACACAGTGAGAGAATTCCACAGGAATTTTTGTAGCCATTATGGGGCATTAATTCTATATTAATCAGTAGCAAAAGCAAAATGCTCCAATGCTGCCTTCCGCAGTCTGTTTTTTTCCCCCAGCAACTTTGAGGTTTCAACTCAGGGCCATATGCTTACTAGACAAGCATTCTGTTACTTGAGCCACTCCCTCTGACCAGTTTTATTCTAAGCTATTTTCAGATAGGGTTTTCATGCTTTTTGCCTGGGGCTAGACTTGGACCATGATCCTATCTATTCCTCTTGTGTAGCTGGGATTTCAGACATGTACCATCATTACTAGTGTGTTGAAATGGGGTCTCATTAGTTTTTTTCCCCCAGACTAGCCCTCTCAATCTCTGGGGCTTCCTGAGTAGCTGGTAGTATAGGTGTAAGCCACTGTGCCCAACTTTAAAAATCTATTCTTTTTGTGGTGTTATGAGCTTAATAATTACATGCACAATCAGAATGGGAAGAATGTCTATTGATTTAGCCTTCCCTTTCAGTCCCGAGTACAAATGATGGAAGTGAAAGAGAAACGTCTGCTTCTAAGATTCAAAGTAGTTTCTTTTTTTGGCTCCACTTCGGTTTTAGTGGAAAATTGGAGTTAAGAGTCTCATGGACTTTCCTGCTAAGGCTGGCTCTGAACTGCGATTCTCAGATCTCAGCCTCCTCGGTAGAAAGTGGCTTTTTTACTCATACCTTCAGCTTAGTCAAGTTTCCTCATTCACCAGGGGGAAAACTTCCTCTCTCACACCCCTCACCTGTTCTGTGATCTAGTTTATGCTTCTGTAAATGGGGGTGATTAAGTGTTTCTTTCCTTAAGGAAGGATTAAAAGAGTATTTATAAAACGTTTAGAAGAGTGTTGGTAACAACAGCAGTTAACAACAGGAACTCTATGTGTATCTTAAAAATTTTCATATCTCACTGGGATAAAATGAGGGAGAGGGTGACACTGTTCAAATATAAATGTACCTGGGTTGGGAGTGCCTGCCTAGTATGCATGAAGCCCTGGGTTGGATTCCTCAGTACCACATAAACACAAAAGGCCAGAAATAGTGCTGGCTCAAGTGGCAGAGTGCTATCCTTGAGGGAAAAAAAAAAAGCTCAGGGTCAGTGCCCAGGCCCTGAGTTCAAGCTACAGGACAGGCAAAAATATCTTTTTAAGATCTCATAGTTTAGCCGGGCGCCGATGGCTCACGCCTATAATCCTAACTACTCAGGAGGCTGAGATCTGAGGATAACGGTTCAAAGCCAGCCCATGCAGGAAAGTCCATGAGACTCTTATCTCCAATAAACCACTAGAAAACCGGAAGTGGCTCTGTGGCTCAAGCAGTAGAGCACTCACCTTGAGCTGCAGAGCACAGGGACAGTGCTCAAGCCCCACAACAACAAAAAAAAGATAGCATAGTTTTTGGAGTTTTGGTAGCAGAAGGGAAATCCCCCACCACCAAGCCATTTCTATAACTGCATAATCAACATAAACATTCTCCAGAATAAAAAATAGCAACTAGTTTACCTTTGAACTCCTATAGCACCTAACTTAGTGGATACTTGAAGAATATATCCTGAGTTAAATTATCTGGTGGTGTGGATGTCAACCTGATGTGCTTTTGACTGCCAGGGCTTGCAGAACTCTGGACCTGTCATTAGCTGTGGGTCATACAACTCTGTGTGTGGAATGGAGGAGGCCAGCAATGCTGCCAAGTATGTTATGCTACTTCCTATAAATGAAGGCATACAATCTGTACTATCCAGTCTAAAATACACAGAGTGCAGCTAGCACTTTCCTGAACCTAAAGTTCACTCTTTTCTCAGCCTTCATTCTCTAAATTGAGCCAATTTAGGCTCAAAATAGCAAACAAGGTGCTGGGAAGGTGGTTCAGTGGTAGAGTGCTTGCCTTGTATGCATGAGGCCCGGGGTTTGATTCCTCAGCACCACATAAGCAGAAAAAGCCACAAGTGGTTGTGTGGCTCAAGTGGTAGAGCGCTGGCCTTGAGCTTAAGAGCTCAGGGACAGCACCCAGGCCTAGAGGTCAAGCCCTGCGACTGACAAAAAAAAAGTGAACAAAAAACTAAAGCTGGGTGTGGGTGGCTCATATCTTAGTAATACTCTTATCTCTAATTAATCACAGAAAAAGCTGGAAGTGGCACTGTGCCTCAAGTGGTAGAGCAATAGACTTGAGCAAAAGAAGCTCATGGACAGCACCCAGACCGAGTTCAAGCCTCAGGACCAGCAAAAAAAGATAGGAAAATAGAAAACAACAAAAATCATATACATGAGGCCTTGCCAATCCCTGAATGTGCTAATCAAAATTTCAAAGGAGCCCCAATGTCTCCAGACCATAGTAAAATCAGAAGATAGGCAAAACCTAGGAGGTCCTTTTTAAACTGGAAGTAGGACCTTTTATTTTTATGCAGACTATGATCTACACACTAGTCAGCACCAGTCTCCTTACCCTCTCCAAGTCCTGCCGCAGATGCATAAACATTCTCATGCGAGTGTGAATATTTTCTTCTTTTGGCTGTACCAGGATGTTTTCTTCTTCCAACTTGGGAGGAAATAATGGTTTGTTGAAGTTGCTTTTGCGCTTGAGTTTCCAGTAGTTATAGATAAAGTCCACAGTTTCCATGGGTAGCTCTAGTTCTGCAGCCACGTCTTCTGCTTTCACGAAGGAATAGAACTCTTCTTCTAGTTCACGAAGCTTCTGTGCCCTCACGTTATTTTTCTCATTCTTGGTCTGGCTTGGTTCGGCAGCTCTGTGGTTGTGGGGCTCAACCTCCCCAAGTGACTGCCTGTTTTGGCTGTGCTTGAGACAGAATGACTTGAACTTTACTTCGTCACTATCATCTAGGACGGTCTTCATCTCTAGGTTGTGCTCAAAGGCACAGGTGACATGAAAAGCTGTGGTGCAGCTTCTTACAGAGCACTGCAGAAGAAAGGAGGGTTAAAGGCAACAGACTTGGGGGGGGGCAGGGAAAGCCCTATGTCAAGCATATACTCAACTTGTATGAAGCCAAGGAAAAACAAGGACAAGGTATGACTATGAAAATGATTTACGAGTAACCTAGGAAACCTGTTCTTACAGAAAGCAACAAAATACAGAGGCAAAAAATGTGTTCAATTCCCATTTTAAGGTTTCAGCTCAAGCATTTAAACCTTGAATTTTGAGGTTTGCTGGGAAGTCTTCCTTAATTCCTAATAACGTTACATGATTTCTTTTCTGGGCCTCTCACATCACTTTGCATATGATCTTTTATTTTTCCTTTTGGTCGGTCTTGGGTCTGGAAATTTGGGCCTGGGCATTGTCCCTCAGCTCTTCAGCTCAAGGTTAGCACTCTACCACTTGAGCCACAGTGCCACATCTGGCTTTTTCTGTTTATGTGACACTGAGGAATCTAACCCAGGCCCTCATGCATGTGAGGCAAGCATTCTACCCTGCATATGATCTTATATTTTTACTTTTTGCATTGTATCTATAATGTAACTGTCAAGTCCTTGGCCATAGGTCTTAAAGACAGAAGTGGTGCCATTCATTTTGGCATTGCTATCAACTATGGAATAAACAGTAGCTCAGAAAATGCTTCAAAAATGAAAAATAAAGTCAGTATTATTTCCAGGGCAACCATGGTTCTACAATGGTTGCATAGGCTGCAATAACTAAGTAACTTAACTTTTGTTCTTGTACTTATTGCCTGTTTAGCCCGAGACTGTGATCTATGCCCATATGCATCTGAAATTATAGGACATGTTGAGACAGGGTCTTGTTGACTTTTTTTTGCCCAGACTAAGTTTGAACTGGGATCTTCCTCATCTCTGCCTCCTAAGTAGGTAGATTACAGGTGTAAACCACCGTACCTGGCTTGAAATTGCTCATGCAGGGCTGGAGACATGGCTTAGCAATAGAGTGCCTTGCAAGAGCAAAGGCTGGACTTCAAATTCTAGTAGTAGCATTTCAACCATTTTGAACAGCATAGATATAAAACACTTCCATCTGAAAGTATGGTGATATATGCCCATGTTTCCCTGGAGGTGTGAGGAAAGCAGGGAGACCAAGAGAGGAGTGGCTGCAAGGGGTCCTGTAGGCTGGGTGTGGGCGATGGTTTGCCTGCCTGTCTGTCTCTGTGTGTGAATTCCAAAGAAAGTGTGGAATTTGTTCCTCCTCATCCTCTTCTAAGACTGTTTTTAAACACTTGACTGTGGGAGAAAATCTTCTTTTTTTTTTTTTGTCGGTCATGGGGCTTGAACTCTGGGCTTGGGTGCTGTACCTCAGCTCCTCAGCTCAAGGCAAACGCTCTACCACTTGAGCCACAGCGCCACTTCCGGTTTTCTGTGGGAGAAAATCTTGTATGAAATCCCCCCCCCCCACCTCTCCTTTTCTCCCAAGCACAAAACTTTGTGTTCACAGGAGACACGCCTGTTTAGAAGAGCAGCGCAGCTGGGTTAGCCTGGGGCTTCTCTGGAGCACACACATTTCCGACGCACATGTGGGTTCCCATTCCCTAGCAGAGCTGAGGGAAGTCCGTGCTGGGGGCCCATCATACAGGGCATAGGACAGCTTTTGTCTGAGGGCCCTTGTGAACCCAGATTGCTGCTTTAGATGCCAGTTTCCTAGGACGCTGCCACTCTGGAGTGCACATGTACCCAGCTATTCTTCCTGTTCATGGCCTCAAATCAGCTCATCTTCAGCTGCCCTGGCATCCCCAACTGCTGCCCATACATCCCAGGTGCCCTTCCTGTTTCCCAACACAGGTTTTCTGATGAAGCAGAAGCTTCATCAGCCACTATCAGTCCCAGTCCTGTCAGTCATCCTGTTTGTGGGCTAAAAGTATCAGGCACTTTGGTTGCCTTTCCTTTCTGTGTATATCCTTAAAGAGAGGTAAGCTTCTTGCAGAAGGCCAAAGCAAGTACAAGTCTGGTCCATGGCTTCACCAGGGCCCCAGGAATCTACCAGTGCCACTCATTCTCCCTCCCTGAATTGGTGTGGCTTCTTAGAACTGCCTAGAGTTCCTCTCTACTCCCTGCCTAGTGGGGTGGCAGGCAGTTGTTCTGCCCTTCTTAGAATCTTCACACATGGCAGGCCCTTCTGAGCAGGACCACCAGTGTCTAACACCCTAAAGGTGAGGCCAGCATCAGCCTTAGGTGATCTAAATGATTTGGGCTTCAGCCCAGTTGAGGAAGACCATAATTTTGGGAAGACCTGTCTGTGTGCATAAAATGAGGGGTGTGTATATGTCTGCATGTGTGTTTGTTTGGTTGTGTATGCATGTATACATTCCTTTTTCTTTTGCCATGGGGATGAGTTTGGGGCATTTTTCTAGAATAGTCTTCTCTGCCTATAGTAAGGACTGGCTGTAACTCTAAGCCCATTACTATCACTTGTAGCCTAGAGATAACCTCAAACTGGTAGCCCAAGGGTGACCAGAGTGGAAGGTGGGCATGAGGGTAAAAACCTCCAAGAGTCCTGAGAAGAGAGGATAGAAGGGTTTCCAGGGCTCAGAAGTTATGAGCTGTCCTCCCCCAAGCCTTGCTGATTGGGTGGCCTCAGTGGATGAATGTGGGAGCTCTGGCTTCCCCTTCTACCTAGACTAGGTGTCTGGTGGGCCTCACAGTGCCTAGGAAAAGATGAAGATGAGAAGAATTTCCTTACTGAATTTGTGTTTATATGATTTGTATTTTTATAATTAAATTAACACAAAGTATGGTTGTGGACATTTTGATATATTAATATTCTCTCATTCATTCAGACACTGACTACTGAACCCAGGGTCTCAATCATGCTAAGACAAAAGCTCAAATTGCACCTCATTATGTATTTTAGTGGTGATTTTGAGCATACTTACAGTTGTGTAGCCATCATTACTACCTAATTCCAGAACATTTTCATCATCCCACATGCTTATTTGCAGTCATTCTCTTTTTCTTCTTCAAGAAGCTGCTAATCAACTTTTTCTTTCTTTACATAGTAGCAATTATTGAACATTTCATATATGTGAAGTCATATAAAATGTGTGTGACCTGTTGCATATAACACTTTTATGGTTTATCCTTGTTGTAGCGTGCATTAGAAATTCAATGCTGTTTATGGCCAAAAACACCTATTCCACTGTATTTATCTATTCATTAATTGATGTGTACCAGGATATTTTTCACTTTTAAAGCTTTTATGAAATAATGCTGTTGGGCTGAGAAGGTTGCTCAGTGGTAGAGTGCTTGCCTCACATGCATGAGGCCCTGGGTTCGATTCCTCAGCACCACATAAGCAGAAAAAGCCAGAAGTGGCACTGTGGCTCAAGTGGTAGAGCACTCACCTTGAGCTGAAGAGCTGAGGGACAGTGCCCAGGCCCAGAGTTCAGGCCCCACGACTGACCAAAAACCCCCAAAACAAACAAACAAAAAAGAAATAATGCTATGAAAACTTGTTCAGAAATTTTGTATGGACGTTTTCATTTATCCTGGGAGATAACCTCTTAGCCCAAGTTTACTAGAGGCCTTGGGCCAAATCAGATGGCCTATGTTAGCAATGGAATTTATGCTGCAGCCATTGGGCCTTGCAGCATAAGCCTGGCCTCTGGAGGGACCTGAGACAAAGGTCAGCCACAATGATGGCTAGCTGTTTCTATGTGGCCAGCCTTCAATATCATCTTGACACTAAGGCTTAGTGAATTTTCCTGCTTGCTAATATTCTGCTATATCCACTGTTTGAGTCAAAATCCTGATGTTATCCTAATACCTATTTTCTTTTACATTTATCTGATTTACAATAGCTCTTGTTCAATCCACCTTTGTCATTCATGTAGATTCCAGCCAATTCTTACCATTCCAGCCCTACCATTGAGGGATAAGCAACCATTTTCTCATGTATTGCTATATATATGAGGCTCCTAATTGCTTTTCTGGTTTCAAAATTTCTGTCTTCATAGTTTATTTTGAGTAAAACAGTCAAAGTGGTTTTTGTCTCTCTATGTGTGTGTGAGTAATGGGGCTTGAACTCTGGGCCTGGGCACTGTCCCTGAGCTATTTTGCTTAAGGCTACTGCTTTACCATTTGACCCACAGTTCTACTTACAGCCTTTTGTGGTTAACTGGAGATGAAAGTCTCACAGTCTTTCCCATTTGCTCTAGCTTTGAACTTCAATCCTCAGTAACTTGGATTATATACATAAACACTGGCTTTGTTTTTAAGACAAATTCTCACTTACCTATATCTCAGATTGTCACTCACTATGTAGGCTAGGCTGGACTCAAAGTCTCTATCCTTCTGATATAGCCTGAGTGCTAGGACTACAGATATGCACTACAATACCTGTGTTCAGATTTGTTTTTAACCTGTTAAAATATGCAATTTTTAAAACTTATGTAATAGAGTACAGTGATAATCCTATATAATATCATCCAGTTTCAATGATTATTGGTACATGGCTGATCTTGTTTTATATTTACTCCTCCTAATTGTTTCAGAAACATAATCATTTCATCCATCTGTACAAAACTTGCCAAGGGTTCCTTCTTTTTTTGGCGGGGTGGGGGGGGACTGAACTCTGGTCTTAGGCGCTGTCACTCAGTTCTTCAGCTCAAGGCTAGCACTCTACCACTTGAGCCACAGTGCCACTTCTGGCTTTTTTTGCTTATGTGGTACTGACGAATTGAACCCAGGGCCTCATGCATGCAAGGCAAGCACTCTACCACTGAGCCACCTTCCGAGCCCAAAGGGCTTCTTCTTAAGCTCTTTAAAAAACCCCAAAGATCTTATAAGGGTACTGAAAAATCTTATCGGAGATTCAAAAAGCAAATGAAGCTGGTCACCCAGTTTTTTTTTTGGTCTGTTGTGGGGCTTGAACTCTGGGTCTGGGTGCTGTCCCTGAACTCTTCAGCTCAAGGCTAGCGCTGTACCACTTGAGCCACAGTGCCACTTGCAGTTTTCTGGTGCTTTTATTGGAGCTTAGAGTCTGACAGACTTTTGTGCCCAGGCTGGCTTTGAACCATGATTCTCAGATCTCAGCCTCCTGAGCAGTTAGGATTATAGGTGTGAGCCACCGGCACCCAGCAAGTCACCACTTTTATGTTGTCTATGAGCTAAGAAGTTTTTACATTTTTTATGGTGCTGTGATTGAAACTGGGTCGTTGTACATGCTAGGCAAACACTCTACTAATAAGCTATATCTGCAGTTAACTTTTCACATAAAAAAATTCCACACAGAAATGGAGGGACAAAGGGCGAACAAATGCAACAGTGGTACTCACTAGACACTGTGTTGAAAATGAACTATATACATTGTAGGTAGGGATGAGAGGGAAAAACTCAGAGTGAGGGAAGCGGTGACATTATACAAAAAGAAAAGTACTCATTGGGCTGGGAAGGTGGCTCAGTGGTAGAGCGCTTGCCTTGCATGCCTGAGGCCCTGGGTTCGATTCCTCAGCACCACATAAGCAAAAAGAAAAAAGCCGGAAGTGGTGCTGTGGCTTAAGTGGTAGAGTGCTAGCCTTGAGCTGAAGAGCTGAGGGACAGCGCCCAGGCCCAGAGTTCAGGCCCCACAACTGGACCCCCCACCCCCCGCAAAAAAGAAAAGTACTCATTGATTGACTTACATAAGTGAAAACCCTCTGTACATTACCTTTATAATAACAACAAAAAAATTTAAAAATTTCCCAAAGGTTGAAGATGTGGTTCAGTTGGTAGAGCACCAGTAAAGCATAAGGTACTGAGTTTGAGTTCTGGTCTCACAATAAAAAAAGGGAAAAGAAAAAAATTCTAAACATTTTTAAATAGTGGAGAAAAAAATCAAAAGACTATTTTGTAACAAGTTTTGTTGAAATAGAGCCAGTCAGAATATAGTAATGCTCCTTTGTTTTAAGTATCATATGTGGCTGCCTTTGTACTGCAAATGTAGTGCTGAGTAGTTGTGACAGAGACTATACAACTCACAAAGCCTAACATATTTGCTATGTGGTCACATATAAGTCTGCTAGTCCCTTTCCTTAACCAATAAGCCATTCTCCATGTAATCTCCTTGACTATCTCTTTCCACATATTACAACCTGATCTTGCTTGCCTCTTCTGTTGCGTGAACAGGCACTCATATCTCATAGTCTTTTAAATGACCATTCCTCCATTTGTCTGGAACACTTCTACTGTCTGGAACATTTGTACTGCTTTTCCTCTTGCTTTCCAATCTTTGCTCAAATGCCACCTACCTCAAGATACTCTACCCTTACAACCTTGACTTAAACTTGTAACTGAGCGCCACATTTTTATTTTTCATGGCATATAGCCATCTTGTAATGTGCTTTTTAATGCTTATTGCTTGTAACCTATTATCTTGGATAAATGAAATTCCACATACTCAGAAGTTTGGACTGGGAAGATAGGTCAGTGGTAGGGTACTTGTCTAGCAGGTATGAAGTCCTGGGTTTTACCTACTGGCATTGCAAAAAGAAAAAGACAAAAAGGAAAAAAAGAAAAATAAAGCCCGTCGTGGTGACTGACTCATACTTGCAATCCTATCTACTCATGAGACAGTGATCAGGAGGACTACAGTTTAAGGTCAGTCTAGGTAAAAGTCAGTGAGACAATAAGCAAGCCATCTACCTGGGAAGCATAGGGAGAAAGATCACTGGCTGAGACTGGCTCCAGGTCAGTGAGACCCTATCTGAAAAATAACCTAAAGCAAAAAGAGCTGGAAGCTTAAGTGCTGGAGTTCAATCTTAACTGCTAAAAAATGCCTACATTTTCTTACTACAGTTAGGTTACTAATTAGTAATTGGTATAGAAATGTGTTTTTTTGTGTGCTAGTCCTGGGGCTTGAACTCAGGGCCTGAGTGCTGTTCCTAAGCTTTTGTGCTCAAGGCTAGCCTTATGTACTTGATCTACAGCTCTACTTTTGGCTTTTTACTGGTTAATGGGAGATATCATGGAGCCAGGAGGCTGAGATCTGAGGATTGCAGTTCAAAGCCAGACCAGGAAATCATGTTTTAAAACAGCAAAAATAATGGGAAATACAGATACCACAGTAAGGACAATAATTCAATGTCTGAAATAAAATGATTAATAATGATTATGGAAATGTGGAAAATATTTTACTTTTTAGAGGGGGAAATGCACATCACAAACTAATCTACAGTGCAATAAAATGAACATGTATGTACTCAACACTATTTGAACACATATATGGGGCAGTTACTCTATTTCATGCCAGGACAAAGTCACAGACTCTTGGCCTTCAAGGGGATCACATACAGGGTCCAATAAGGAGTGAATGTACACAGAAACAGGAAATGTGTCATTGTAGAGTGTAGAGAAACAGCTTCCTTTATATATTACAGTACTATAATTAAACAAAGTTAGCCAAATAAAAGGAAGCTCACACAAAACACCTAGAATAACTGTCCTAAACTTTGCCATTTTATAGCCCCTTTTCTATAAAGAAAGTTAGAAGGCAAATCCAACTCCAACCACCTGTAGCTCACATGCAGGGTCCTAAGGAGTAGAAGCTTAGTTTTTCCTTCCCTCTTGCTAGCAGAGTCACTAAAATTACATTTGGACTAGAAACTAAAATGACATTATGAAAAACAAAAGTACAAAGTCAATTTTTGTGTCTTTTCTGGAGGCAACTACCCTTTCCATCTTATTCTTGTAGCTAGGATTACAGGTGTGAGCCACCGGCGCCTGGCTCTAAGCTGCTTTTTGTTCAAAACTAGTGCTCTACCACTTGAGCCATAGCACTACCAGCTTTTTTGAAGTTTATTGGAGATAAGTGTCACGGACTTTCCTTCCTGGGCCTGGTTTTGAACTGTGATCCTCAGATGTCAGCCTCCTGAGTAGCTAGGATTATAGGTGTGAGTCATTGTGGCCTGGCTTTCCATCTTATTCTTGTGTTACCTTCAAACTGCTGTTTCTAGGTGCCACCACAACAACTGTTTCTCCTTCATTTGAATTCCTATACCTCAGATGTACCAGAAAGCTTTACTTACATTACCATATATAACAAATGTGCTTATGATAATGACTTGCAAAAGTAACCACCAAATTTTATCCATTCAAGTGCATCTTTTTTCCCTAACAAAAATGGTCACTCAGCCCAATAACAGAACCATCTATAAAATCATCGAAGTCATCTTGGATCTCAAGTGCGTGTTTTAGAATTCTATCTAGCTTATTTCAATCCCAAATACTATCATAGCCTGGTGTCAAGATTTCTGTTAACTCATCAGTAAAAGACAAAGATTAACTACGACTACAAATACTTCTTAAAGACAGGCTGGCTTCAAATTCCTAGACTAAAGAGATCTTCCCATCTCAACTGCTTGAATAGCTGGGCCTTCAGGTAGTCGGCTACAGGAGTACACTACTGTACCTAGCAATCACTACGAATAGAAAGAGTAACTGGAATGGGTCTAGAGGCAACATTGAAAAAGTGATTTCCAAAAGTAGTTAGCATAACATTAGCACTGTAGGTGTGAGTGGGAAACCTCCTGAGTAATTTTTTGGTTCATGAAACACTTGTACTGGGAGAGTAAGTAGGGCCAATCTGGTTTTTGTTCACCCTACCACTTTTCATGGAGACTTACCTGAATACAAGCTCCTGTCTTCAACTTGCACAGGGTGCAAACTAAGGCCCATCGGCTAGGTGGTATGTGGGATATCTTTATGATTGGTTCCATCCTTTCAGGACAAGCAATGCTGACCTATAAATAAAATACCACCATAAAACAGAAGAATTAAGCCTGATATCAGTGGCTCACTCCTGTAATCCTAGCTATTAAGGAGAATGAGAGCTGAGGACTGTTGTTTGACGCCAGCCTGGGCAGGAAAGTCCATGAAACTCATCTCTAAGAAACTAATCAGAAAGGCCCAGAAGTGGTGCTATGGCTCAAGTGACAGAGCTAGCCTTGAGCAGAAGCTCAGGGACAGCGCCCAGGCTGTCCGCAAAAAACAAACTAACAAAAAACAAAAAGAACTAAGGCATCGCAGAAGTACCTTTCATAAGCCAGCAATGATGTATAAGAAGCTCAGAACATCGCAACAGTGAGTGAGCTAAGTCCCATTTTGCAAGGTTAGTATGGAACCAAGAATAAATAAAACATTATCTCTAACTACTTCTCAACCTTTCAATCATGTCCACAAATGCAAATGACTCACTTTTGGATGAAAGGGTAAAAATGTAGACTGAGCAATGTTATCAATGAATCAAAAACATTCATGTTTACTTAGGAACCAGAGAAGGCTAAGGAAAAGAATTCAAATTCACAAATCCTATAACATCTGTCATGTGTTAGAGATGATGCCACATTTCTTGCTGATTCATTTAACAGCAAAGGATAAAAACTGGCAGGGATATGTCTTTATATTTGATTTATAAAACCCAATATTGCTGGAAAGCAGCAGATTTTTTTTTGTTGGTCATGAGGCTTGAAATCTGGGCCTAGTTGCTGTCCCTCAGCTCTTTAGCTCAAGGCTAGCAATCTACCAATTGAGCCATAGCACCACTTCCAGTTTTCTGAGTGGTTTATTGGAGAGAAGAGTCTCTTGGACTTTCCTACCCAGGCTTGCTTTAAACCGTGATTCTCAGATCTCAGCCTCTTGAGTAGCTAGGATTTATAGGTGTAAGCCACCAGTGCCCAGAAACAGCAAAAATTTTATGTAAGGAAGAATTTATAAGATATAAGTAAAAATAAAGACAACATATCAAAGCCAAATCTTTCAATCCACTAACTACTATTGGTTGACTCTACACCACAGCCAAAGTAGCTTCAAAGTGAAATTGGTTTTTAGGATAGTGATAAAAAGCAAAGGATACTTAAAAGAAAGAGATGGACAAACTCTTTTTTTTTGGTTCTGGTCATGGGGCCTGAACTCTGGGCCTTGGTGCTGTCTCTCAGTTCTTCAGCTCAAGGCTAGTGCTGTACCACTTGAACCACAGTGCCACTTCTGGCTTTTTTTTTTTTTTTTTTGCTGCTTATATGATGTTGAGGAATCAAACCCAGGGCCTCAGGCATGCAAGGCAAGCACTCTACCACTGAGCCACCTTCCCAGCCCTGGACAAACTCTTTTCTGTATGAAAAATAGAGTTCATATAATTTTACAAATATAGGCATGACTAAGAGAGAAACAAGTTAAAAAAGTGACTAACTGTCAAAGATGGCCAAACTAGCACAAGTTCTAACCTAGAATAGTCCAAAAGGTACTGGAAAGTAGGAACTAGGAAACATAAGAAAATGCTTCTATTTGAGAAAGTTTGCTGTATTAAAATTTTTTGTAGGTCATAGGGCTTGAATTGAATTTAGGGCCTGAGCACTGTCTCTGAGCTTTCTTTCTTTCTTTTTTTTGGCGGTTGTGGGGCTTGAACTCTGGGCTTGGGCACTGTCCTTGTGCTTTCAGCTCAAGGTGAGTGCTCTATACTCTCTGAGCTTTCTTGCTCAAGGTTTTTGGTTTTCAGGCATTAATTGGAAATCAAGTCTCATGGACTTTCCTGCCTGGGCTGGCTTTGAACTGCTATCCTCAGATCTCAGCCTCCTAAGGAGCTAAGATTATAGGCATGAGTCACTGGTGCCCGGTTTGTATTTAAGTTTTAAAAAATAATTAATTTATTTTATTGTTATTATAAAGGCAATACACAGAGGGATTACAATTACACGAGTACATTTCTTTTCATACAGTGTCTTATGAGCCCTCATTATCTCCCAGTCCCTCCTTCCTGTCTCTACCCACCAGTTGTGTAATTCACTTTCTTCCATGTCCACTGAGCTCCACTGATGCATTTTTTTCACCCTTTTCCCCTCAAGTTCTCCCCTCCCCTGAAGATAAACACTTGATTATACCATACATAAAGAAGATGGAACCATCAAAAATTAAAATTAAAAAAGAGAGATCTCTTGTTTCTGTATCTTGGAGTTTCTTACTCTCTAATTTTATTTTATTTATTTTTGGGGTCCAGTCACGGGGCCTGAACTCTGGGCCTGGGCGCTGTCCCTCAGCTCTTTAGCTCAAGGCTAGCGCTCTACCACTTGAGCCACAGCACCACTTCCAGCTTTTTTCTTTTTGCTGAGGAATTGAACCCAGGGCCTCAAGCATGCAAGGCAAGTGCTCTACCACTGAGCCACCTTCCCAGCCCCTCTCTCTCTAATTTTATATATATGAAGAGACATGTAGACATTTTGTCTTTTTTTCTCCTAAGAATATGCTCTTTTAGTTTGTGTGGAAGTATCTACAATCCTGTAT
Organism: Dipodomys merriami; assembly: GCF_024711535.1. Classification (NCBI taxonomy): domain Eukaryota; kingdom Metazoa; phylum Chordata; class Mammalia; order Rodentia; family Heteromyidae; genus Dipodomys; species Dipodomys merriami. The sequence continues at coordinate 86,310,106 of NW_027204492.1, forward strand.
AACAGCATATTCCAGTGTCTTCTAGATTTATTTCCCACATATCAGAAAGAACATGCATGGTTTTTCGTCTCTGAGCTAGGCTTACCTAACAAAATTATTTGATCTAGTTCCAACCATTTCCCTGTAGATGACATTTTATTCTTTCAAATGGCTGTGTAAAATTCCATTGTGTACAGGTACCTCATTTTTTGGATAAACACATCTATTGTGGGGTGTATGGGCTGTTTGTATATCTTAGCTATTGTTAATAGTGTGTCAATGAACGTGGATGTACAGGTGTCCTTAGTATATCCTGGTTCATGATTTTCAGGGTCGATACCCAACAGTGGTATGGCTGGGCTGTAAGGAAGGTCTATGTTTACAAACAGACTTTTGGGGGACCTCCAGACTGCTGTCCAGAGTGGTTGTACTAGTTTATGTTCCCACCTACAGTGCTATCAGGTTCCTTTGTCCCCACATCCCCACCCACATTTGTTGTTCAAATTCACAATGTTGGCCAATATAACTGGGGTGAGATAGAATCTCAGAGTTGTTTTGATTTGCATTTCCTTTATGACCAGATGATGAGCACTTCCTCATGTGTTTCTTTGCCATTCTTACCTCTTCTTCTAAGAAGTCGCTCCTTAGCTACCTTACCCATTTAATGTGTTTGGTTTATTAGGTTTGTGAGGGGTTAGTTTCTTGAACTCCTTGTATATATTGGATATATTGCTGGTAAATATATTTTCCCAATCTGTTGGCTGTCTTTATAGTTTACTAACTATATCCTTGGCTGTGTAGAAACTTTTTATTTTGATGGGAGTACACCTTGTCAAATCTCTCTCCCATCTGTTGTGCCCCTAGGACTCTTTTTTTGGGGTGTTGGTAGTGGTGCCTGCCTGAACTCTGAGCCTGGGCACTGCCCCTTAGCTCTTCAGCTCAAGGCTAGAGCTCTACCACTGGAGCCACATAGCCACTTCTGGCCCTTTCTGTTTATGAGGTGCTGAGGAATCGAACCCAGGGCCTCAGGCATGCAAGGCAAGCACTCTACCACTTAGCCACCTCCTCAGCCCAACCCCTAGGACTCTTTTCAAGAAGTTTCTACCTATCTCTGTAAGTTCTAATGTTTGCCCTACTCTCTCTTGTAGCAGTTAAAAATTTTCATGTCTGATGTTGAGGTCTTTGATCACTCTGAATTGATATTATTGCATGGTAATAAGCAAGGATGGACTTTTATTTCTCGGCCTATGGATGCCCAGTTTCCCCAACACCAAATATGGTTCCTTTATCAAATATCAAGTAACTGTAAGGGCATGGCTTTATTTCTGTGCCTTCTAATCTATTCCATTGATCTTTGGGTCTATTTTTCTTTTATTGCCAGTCCTGGGGCTTGAACTCAAGGCCTGGGCACTGTCCCTGAGCTTTTCTTGCTCAAGGTCAGCACTCTACCATTTGAGCCACAGTGCCACTTCCTGCTTTTTCTGTTTATGTGGTACTGAGGAATCGAATCCAAGGTTTCATGGATGCTAGGCAAGCACTATACAACTAAGCCACATTCCCAGCCCCTCACAATGGAACTTCTGGGATACAGAAAAAGCAGTGCTGAGAGTTCATAGCTCTAAGCCCACACATAAAGAAAACAGAAACACACTAATCACAAAAAAAAATGGAAAAAAAAGAAAACAGAAACAGCTCAAGTAAATAACCTCATAAGGCAACAAAAACTGCTAGAAAAAGAACAAACCAAATCCCAAACTACTAGATGGTGAGAGATAGCAAAGATTAGGGCAGAAATCAATGAAATGGAGACTAAAAAAACTACATATAAAATCAATGAAACAAAAAGCTGTTTTTTTGAAAAAATAATAAAATTGATAGAGCACTAGCAAGACTAATGAAAAAAAGATGAAATTCAAATCAATAAAATCAGAGATGCCACAGGAAACATTACGGCAAACATCCAAGAAATCCAAATGATTAGGAAGGACTTTCAAAACCTATTCTCAAAAAAGAAGGAAAACTTAGCAGAAACAGACAAATTTCTAGAGACATACAAACAGCCTAAGCTGAACCAAGAAGATATAAACCAGTTAAACAAGCCAATAGCACACAAGATTGAGGAGGTAATCAGAAGTCTTCCAAAAAGGACAAGCCCAGACCCAGATGGATTCACTGGTAAGTTCTAGTAAGACTTTTAAAGGTGAACTAATACCAGTATTCCTCAAGCTTTTCCATGAAGGAAACAGAAGGAGCAATTTCAGACTCAAAACTTCGTAAGTATCCAATAAAAGAAAGAGAACTACACACCAATTTCTTTGATTAACACAGATGCACAACTCTTCAATAAATACTAGCCAACAGAATCCAGAAACAAATAAAAAAATCATACATTATGACCAAGTAGTCTTCATCCCACAGATGCAAGGCTGGTTTAACACACGCAAATCAATAAATGTAATTCACCATATCAACGGAGACAGAAACAAGAACTACATGTCATCTACCTCAAAAGATACAGAAAAAGTCTGACAGAATACAACATTCATTTATGTAAAAAGCTTTTGAGAGGGTAGAAATAGAAGGAACATTCCTTAAAACAACAAAGGCCATCTATGACAGACCAGCAGCCAACATCTCACAGAAAGGTGAAAAACTAAAACCATTTCCCCTAAAATCAGGAACAAGGCAAGGATGTCCATTCTCTACATTCCTCTTCAACATATTTCTGGAATTCCTAGTCAGAGCAACAAGGCAAGAAAAGACAAAGGAGATTCACATAGGGAAAGAAAAAAAATCAAACTATTCCTATTTGCAGATGTCATGATCTTATATCTGCAGAACCCAAAAGACTTCATTCCCAAGCTCCTAGAACTGAATAACAATTTTGGCAAAGTAGTAGGATACCAAATTAATCTTCAAAAGTCAGTAACATTTCTGTATGCCAACAATGTACAAACAGGGAAATCATGAAAATAACTCCATTTCCAATAGCCTTAAATAAATAAAATTCCTAAGTAGGAATAAACCTAACCAAAGATGTAAAAGATCTTTATTGTGAAAACTATAAACAGCTGAAGAAATCAAAGGTCACTAGAAAATGGAAAGACCTTCCATGTTCATTGATAGATAGAACCAATATTGTGAAAAATGGCCATACCACCAAAAATCATATACAAATTGAATGCAACATCCATCAACATCCAAACGATGTTGTGGTTTCTTTTTGCCACTCCTGGGGCTTAAACTCAGGGCCTGGGCACTGTGCCTGTGCTTCTTTTGGTCAAGGCTAGCACTCTACCACTTGAGCCATAGCACCACTTTTTAAAATTGTTTTTGTTATGTGGTACTGAGGAACTGAACCCAGGGCTTCATGCATGCATGCAAATACTATCACTAAGCCATATTCCCAGCTGTGATGTTGGGATTTTGAGAGAACAATCCAAAACCTCACATGAACCACAAAAGACCTAGAATAGCAAAAGTAATTCTAGGCAAAAAAAAAGTAATGTGGGTGGTATCACAATACCAGACTTCAAACTAGAGAGCCATAGGAACAAAAATAGTGTGGTATCCTGCTCTTTTCTATCTCTTCTCTCAAATAACCTCACACCACTGGGAGTACCAGCTACAGCAATCCGCATGTATGTAAACACACACATACACACACTGGCATCCATGAAACATCTGATTTAGTTTAAGTGGAAGAATATACAAACATACATTTACAAACATGAGTGAGCAGGAAGCATCTCCATGCTAAGTCTTAGTTGGGAATGAGGGGTGGAGGGAGGAGATCTTGAAGCAAATGGCCTTAGGCTGGGATGTTTTCTTACCTCTGGAATCCATAGAGCACAACTGACATGAGCCCATTTACTCCCACTCCTGGTAGATTTCAAAGCTCCACCTTTCTTTGGACACAATAGACACTTTGGACGAATACCCAGAACACAGGAACGACACAGCCAGTTGCCTGGTGGGATCTTGAGGATACCATAGCAGGCCTGGAGATGTAAGTAGGAGAGAGAAGAGTCGACATCTACACATACATCTGCTCTGATACAGAAAACAGAGCACCCTTTGCTTTTGTGAGAGAGGCACAAAAAGCTTCTTTCCAGGATTCATTTAAAAGCAGTAAAAAAAACCCAATTTGCAGTATCTGAAAGAATATTAGAACATATGTTCCTAAGAATTGACTTTAAGGACAATAGAGCAAGATTAGGAAGGGATACCCTCAGCAGCTAGCTCAACTGTCATCTGAGATACAGACCTTTTAGTTGGCTTGTTCTCTAAACTTTCTACAATGTTTACACATTATAATTAGTAAGCTAAACACTTATTAAGCAATTTCTACATGTCTTGCACAGTTGTGATCAAGAAAATAAATTAAGAAATAAACTTCTGAGAAGCAAATAAGCTAATGTCTTAAAGGGCTTAATAGTGCCTCTTGCATAAAAATCAGTAAATTGTAGTTTTTACTTGGGTTGAAGAAAAGGGGAATTGGATTTAATCTTGAATAGAATACTATATTAATTGCAATAATTCATGAATTCTGGAAGCTCCTCAAATTTCTTTATGGAATCAAAGTGGAGAAATAAAAAAAATAATGAATGATATGGAAGATTAGAGTTCCGAAAATGTGCCAGAGGTATTTCTTGTTAGGAAAATGCTCTACCACTTAAATTATTCCCATCAACTAGTCCTTTTGACTTCTGTTTTTTTTTTTTTTTTACATCCCATTTTACCATCTTTCCTTCCTTAATGTTCTACTATATTTGGGACAAAACCTAAAAGACAGATGGCTCTCTCTGTGGTCTAATAAACCTTCCATCACCAATTGATTCAACATGGAAGCTTCAAAACTTCTGGTTCACCCTCCCATCAGATACAAGTTAGAACAATTACCATCATATCCATCCACTCCTGCCCCTCCTGCAACCTACTATTTCCAAACTCCTTTCCATATCTAGTCAGGTTTCCTTCAGATCATCCAGATGAAACTTTTTGTCAGTTGTGGGGCTTGAACTCTGGGCCTGGGCGCTGTCCCTCAGCTCTTCAGCTCAAGGTGAGCGCTCTACCGCGTGAGCCACAGCGCCACTTCGGTTTTCTAGTCAGTTATTGGAGATAAGAGTCTCACAGACTTTCCTGCCCAGGCTGGCTTTGAATCACGATCCTCAGATATCAGCCTCCTGAGTAGCTAGGACCATCCAGATGAAACTTTTGGATTAGAATACCACTTACCTTCATCCAGTGGCCTGGGTATTTGCTATTCTTCCCTCTAGAGTGGTACAGAGATTCTGACCTTACTATCTACTATCTATCCCCACCCTTACCACTACTGTTTCACCTAAGTTCTCATCAACACCATGCTTGGGTTATTTCTAAATTATTTTCCTCCACTTTTACACCTTCTATCTAAAATGCAAGATTTCATATTCTTTTTTTTGGTCGGTCATGGGGCTTAAACTCTGGGCCTGGGTGATGTCCCTGCCACTCTTCAGCTCAAGGCGAGCGCTCTACCACTTGATCCACAGCGCCACTTCCAGTTTTTGAGTGGTTTATTGGAGATAAGAGTCTCATGGACTTTCCTGCCTGGGCTGGCTTTGAACCTCGATCCTCAGATCTCAGCCTCCTGAGTAGCTAGGATTATAGGCGTGAGCCACCAGCACCCGGCTAAGATTTCATATTCTTGCACAGCATCAAAATCCTTCAGGGATTTCTTCTGCCCTAATCTACCTTTTCCTCCATCAAGAGTAGTACTGGCTACCGCTCTTGACCTATTTTGTAAGGTGAACACTAAGATTAGTTTTTATATTTTTAAAGGGTGGCATGAAGAAAAAAAGTTTATGTAACAGAGACTGTATGTGACTGGCAACACCTAAAATATTTCTGGCCCTTTAAAGTTTGCTCACTTCTAACCTAAAACCTACAGGTCCTAACACTGTGCTATTTGTTCCCATTCCCCAGGACACCCAAACTTGGAAAACTAGGCCTCTTCCTCTGTAATTAGCCATTTAAATTCTCACCTCTATGTGTACATCTAGGTAGTTTCCCTGTGCTACATGGTCAACTCTGTGTAGTCAGACCTTTCTCATCCTTCCTCAGCTAGCTTAAACTCAAGCAAACTGCAAGGCATATATTTTACATGTAATTTCAGGATGTTAATAAACTCAGTGTCAAGTGTTATATTCATGATGTAAAAACGATGAGCACATACTTTCAGACAAATATAACTCCATTTTTAATCTAAGTGTTCAATATTTTGGCTAAGTAGAAAATGGATATGAAAGAGAATTGGAATGGTCTTAACTTTCAAAGTTTTTTTTTTTTGCCAGTCTGGGGCTTGAACTCAGGGCCTAAGCACTGTCCCTGAGCTTCTTTTGCTCCAGCCACAGTGCCACTTCTGGCTTTTTCTATTTATGTGGTACTGAGGAATCAAACCCAGGTCTTCATACATGCTAGGCAAGCATTTTACCACTAAGCCACATTCCCAGCCCTCACATTTTTTTAAAGAAAAAAAAATTAGTGGAATATTAAAATCTAAAATACTGGTATACTTCTAAAGTACTGACTGTGAGTGTATCTTTGTCACTGAGGAACAAGCACTGCACAAGATATGGTAAAGAAGAAAAATTCGTTCAATAATTTCAGATGGCAATATGCCCCTATTCTATTAGGGAGTAAACGAGATCTTCCAAATTGTTTGACGATACTCTGGTTCTCTTCAGATGGGATAGATCTTTTGCCTTTTACCAAATTGTTTTGTCACTTTTCAGTCAACAGAGGGAGCTCTAACCTACATAGCTCTTTAGAATCCAAATGAATGTACAAGGGAATATCTGAAGCTGTTTCTATAGTCATTACTGAATGCTTTAAAAACAAGCATACTCTCAAGGAGAATTATGCTACATTTAATTTTTTAACCAAAGAATCTGAAAATAATTCTTTATTACATTGTCCCAGATGTAATAGGGAACTAAAGAATATGTAAACAACCTTTGCCCTACTCCCCTCAAGCCGACTACAGATCTACAATCATTTATCTGAAACCCCTTTGAAGAGAAACATTGGAAAGTTCAGAATTGGTCACATTTTACAACATACAATAGTAACATGGTATACTACTTAACTATCTAACTACTAATGAGATAAAGGGCAGCATGACATAATCAAATACATTAATATTTCTCTAAAAAATAGTATTTCCACAAAATGGGTAAAGAATATAAATGGCCTCACATTGGTTTAGTTCTGATATTCACAAATTAGTTGTGGTACAGAACTTCAGGCAAAAGTGTAGTCATTAAGCACTTTTTAATTTTGGAATTGCAGGGAAGGGACTATGAAATGTATTGAATACTTAAGTTTGTAGTTAAATGGTAAAGAATTTCTGCTCTCACTGAATGTGTGTATTAAGTGCCAATAACTGATGGAACTCATAAACTTTCAAAATTCACACTTTTAAAGGACACAGGTAAATGAAGAAATTGGTCACAGAAAATTCTGAATACTTTTGACACACAAAGGATTAAGTTAGGTAGCCCTGGAGTTAAAGTGTCAACTACTGATTGACTTCTTTCTCTCCTATGTTATCTAGTCATTTTAGTTTTGTAAAAGAATTATTTTTCTAAATTACAATTATATCTTTTAGCACTGACAGGAAAAGAAAGATATTCAGTAGTTTGTTAGAAGATCCTTCACGTGTTTTCCCTTTGACTTTCTCTGTCCTCAGTCTTCAGGCCTTCCCTGTTCCACCTTTCCATTATGAAGTAAACAGAAGTGTCTTTGACATGATTATCCTACTCTTACTACTTGCTATCAATGTGTTCTCCTATCTGCCTGAACAAATTTTGCTGGTTCGTCTGACCTCTCCTTTTGGTCATTAAGATTTGTTAGGGCTGCCACTTCCTGGGAATTTTCCTTAACCTTTATCCCTTATATGCATTTTTATAGTAGCATGAATTTATGTCTAAAACGACCCCTTGAAGTACTATGCTAAATTGGCAATTCCTTGTAGTCCTTGTACCAGACTATGATCTTCCTGGGGGGCAGAAAGCATGTCTGCCTCTTCATCACTGATTGTCTTCAGCATGTAGTATAGTCCAGGTTCATGAATGGTGAATACCTACAGTGCTTGCTAGATAAAGTAATAATATGAACACAACACAATAGATTCACTTAAGAAAAGATTTGAACTTGATTTTGGAAGATATGTAGATTTTTGACAGCTGGAATTAGGAGACAATACAGTGCCAGCGATATTCATCAATACACTTGTGGGGAAAGAAAGCTGAAATGAGTCTTGCAACATTAACCTTGTTATTATTAGGCAGTGTGATAGAAAGAAAGATAATCTAAGTAAATTAATATAACCTTTTCTTGTATTTTTGCAAAATTAAGGGGTTAAGATAGTATTTTAAGCCAGGTGTGGGGTTCATGCCTGTAGTTCTAACTACTCATGTGGCTGAGAACTGAAGATGGTGGTTCAAAGCCAGCTTGGATAGGAAAGTCCTTGGGACTCATTCCAATTAACTACTAGGGAAAAAAAACCTAAGTGGCATTGTGGCTGAAAGTGTAAGAGAGCTACCTTGAGCAAAAGAGCTCAGAGACAGAACCCTGGTCCGAGTTCAAGCCCCACACCAAAAAACAAAAACAAAAGCAGTCCATTAGATTTAAATCACAGGGTGAGGCTAGTTGCCTGACAGTAGTGCATAGGAAGAGCCTTAGGTACCAGATAAGGAATGTGGCTTTCCAATGTGGCATGAAGTATAAACAAATCAAGGTTACTAACTATAAGTATAAACCAATAATATCATAGTGATTTTAAGGTAGAGCAGAGACTCCCAGGCAGGAAGCATGGGACTCCTTGGAAAAATCAACAAGGTAATTCCAATGGTGTGGATATGAAGTAACAAACTAAAGATTTGGGTTTAGCCAAGTTAGAAAGTTAGTAGCTAAGATATCTCAGAGATTTAAAGTATTGTTTCCAGAGGAAATACTGAAGAACAACAACCCAAAGTTTTACCTTTACCCTTAAATATACATTGCTATCCTGATATGGGTGATAGATATCATCACTGAGCTTCAGAAAGGCTGGCCATGCAGAGGTGGTGATCTCCAAACGTACTAACCTGATGCACACAGATGTTACACTTATCACAGAATACCATATCATTCCCTTCTTCACTGTCTGGAGAGCGGCACACATCACAGATCACATCTTCATCATACTCTATGCCTAATCCTTCCACTGTCTTAATAGCATGGCTCATGCGTTCATGGCAAAGATGTTCCAGGGCTTCTATGACCTTTTCCATAAGTGTCTCATTAACTGACTCTTGACCTGTACAGAAATACAAACAATCCATCAATCAACTGTTATTCCCAAGTTACCTACTATGTGCAAACAGCAGGAAAGGGTTGGATTAATTTTTTAAAAGCATTTTTGTGCCAGTCCTGGGGCTTGAACTCAGGGCACCGTTCCTGAGCTTCTTTGCTCAAGGCAAGTTTTATTTCAGCTACAGCTACACTTCTGGCTTTTTGCTGGTTAACTAGAGATAAGAGTCTCACAAATGTTCCTGCTTGGGCTGGCTTTGAATCACAATCCTCAGATCTCAGTTTCCCAAGTAGCTAAATTATAGATAGGCATGAGCTACTGGTGCTTGGTGTTTTAAGCATTTTTAAAAGAATATATTAGATTTTACAACCAGGTGGGGTTTCATTGTAGGATTCTAAAAGCTGAAACTAGTTTTGCTCTCAACCAGATTTCAGAGTTTTTTTTTTTTTTACTATTGCTTCTCTAATATTTACCTATAATATTATTAGTGGTTGATACATGAGAAGTACATTTCATTGTGTTTATTTAATATTTTTATTACTGACACTTTCAATTTTCTATCTAAACCACAGCTAGTCTCCTCCTAACTCTCTCATATTTCAACCGAGGAAGGAAATAAGTCATGCTTTGTAATTTTGAATATTAGTTTGTGGCATAAAATACACTATATACTTATTTGGATACAAATGATTCTCTTAGTTAATTGGCTTCAATAAACACATCTAACGGCTATACAAGGAAATATTCATACAAAATGTATTAAGGCAAAAAAGCAAGATTTAGGTACTATGTGTACATAATTATACATATGAAATACTTTTCAAACCTGACTTTTTTTTGTTTGTTGGTTGTGGGGCTTGAACTCAGGGCCTGACTGCTGCTGAGCCACAGCTCTACTTCTGGTTTTCTAGTGGTTAATTGGAGATAAGAGTTTCATGGACTTTCCTGCCCAGGCTGGCTTTGAACTGTGATCCTCAGATCTCAGCCTCCTGAGTAGCTAGGATTACAACACTTAGTTGTTGTATTTCTCTTCTAATAAACTTTTATGTTATCTTTACTTTATAAAATTGAATAGCATTGGCAATTTTTTTTTGTCGGTTGTGGGGCCTGAACTCTGGGCCTGGTCACTGTCCCTCAGCTCTTCAGCTCAAGGCTAGTGCTCTACCACTTGAGCCACAGTGCCAGTTCCAGTTTTTTCTGCTTATGTGGTACTGAGGAATTGAACCCAGGGACTTGTGTATGCAAGGTAAGCACTCTACCACTGAGCTAAAATGCTCATTGGCATTTTATTTATTTATTTATTTATTTATTTATTTTATTTATTTTTTTGGTCCGGTCGTGGGGCCTGAACTCTGGGCCTGGGCGCTGTCCCTCAGCTCTTCAGCTCAAGGCTAACACTCTACCACTTGAGCCACAGCGCTACTTCCGGCTTTTTTCTTTTTGCTTATGTGGTGCTAAGGAATTGAACCCAGGGCCTCAGGCATGCAAGGTAAGCGCTCTACCACTGAGCCACCTTACCAGCCCCCTCATTGGCATTTTAAAAGCCAGGTTTGACACCAGGCATTGGTGGATCACGCCTATAACCCTAACTATTCAGCAGAATAAGATCTGAGGATCGCAGGTCAAGCCAGCCTGGGCAGAGAAGTCCCCATGAATAGGTTTGACACCAGGCACTGGTGGATCACGCCTATAACCCTAACTATTCAGGAGGTTAAGATCTGAGGATCGCAGGTCAAAGCCAGCCTGGGCAGAGAAGTCCCCATGAATATTTTTTTTTTTGGTCGGTCGTGGGTCTGGGCGCTATCCCTCAGCTCTTCAGCTCAAGGCTAGTGTTCTACCACTTGAGCCACAGCACCACTTCTGGCTTTTTCTGCTTATGTGGTGCAGAGGAATTGAACCCAGGGCTTCATGCATGCAAGGCAAGCACTCTACCACTGAGCCACCTTCCCAGCCCCCCCCCCATGAATCTTTTATCTCCAATTAACCTCTCAAAATCTGGAAGTGGAGCTGTGGCTCAAAGTGGTAGAGCACTTGTTGGCAAAGAGCTCAGGGACAGTGCCCAGGCCCTGAGTGCAAACCCTGCAATGAGAGAGAGGAGATAGGGGACATAGAGGAAAGAGGAGAGATTGGGGAGAGAGAATAAAGAGGGAAAGGAAAGAGGGAGAGGGAGAGGGAGAAGGAGGAGTTGGAGAGGGAGAGAGGGGGAGGGGGGAGAGAGAGAGGGAGAGAGAACAAAGAAAAGCACATTGTATACACATACTATAGGGAAAAGGCAGTATAGCCTATATTTACCATTTGGGGCTGTCTTTAGCCTTCTTTTTAGATGGAGCTTGGCAAAGGCCAATAGTACTTTCAATCACAAAGTACAATACAAACTCAGAAAGGTCTAATTGTAATTCTGGTTTTCTTTTGCTTTGACTACTTTTTCCTTCGATACTTTTCTTTCTTCTTAGTCTTTTACACTCAGCCCAACTAAAATACGCAAATGTCAGATGTACATAACAAAAGAGTTTTCTTCTTATGACTAGCGATTTTGTAAGAATACATATTTATTCTTATGGCTTATAAGACTTAAGGAGGGCTAGGAAGGTGGCTTAGTGGTAGAGTGCTTGCCTTGCATGCATGAGGCCCTGGGATCGATTCTTCAGCACCACATAAGCAGAAAAAGCCTGAAGTGGTGCTGTGGCTCAAGTGATAGAGCACTAGCCTTGAGCTGAAGAACTGAGGGACAGCACCCTGGCCCACAGTTCAGGCCCCATGACTGACCAAAAAAAGGCTTAAGGAAAATTCTCAAAAAGATCTAAGATAAGCTTGGGGTGTGGCTCAAGTGGCAGAACATCTACCTAGCATGCAAAAGCATCAAGTTTAACCTTCATAATGGCAAAAAAATCATTTACCTAAGTATTCTCACTTTATCTACAATGTAAAATGTCTTAAGAAACTCCTGTTAAATATTACAGTGAAAAAAATATATAAAAGATACACACATATATATTATTATGAACCAAAAGAAATTACTCGGGCCTTCTGCTTTGCTTTTCCAGTCAAGAAAAATCATGAGTAAAGAAGTACAGTGTTTATTGCAAATTTAAAAGATCCTAAGAACTTTGAGAAAAAAAATCATGGGTTTGAGTCAACTCACTACTTCTAAGAAGACAACTTACCCATTTCTGTAAGGTCATGATTGAGTTCTTGAAGCCAAATGATATCCATGTCATCCAGATCATAGCGACATGTAGCTGCTGACAACTCCATGATATTGACAAAGCCAGGCTCTTCAGCGTCTGGGCTGGAGCAACGAATGTATTTCCGAGGTAGGACAAAGGGAACACTATTTACCTTCTCAGATATAATCCTACAAAAGCAAGAGAATGGTACAGGTAAGATTTAACAATTGACAGGTCCCAGGCACAGACTGAATGGGCCCAACAGTATTTAGGCTGTTTTTTAAAAAATTTATTTTTTATTGTGAAAATACTGTACAGAGGGGTTACAATTATATGGGCAAGATAATGAGTACATTTCTTATCAAGCACTGTAGCCTCCTCCTTTATTTCCCCTTCCCATCCCTTCCCAGCCTCCCCCTGACCCCCAACCCAATCCTCTCCCCCCCCCCCAGTATTAAGGCTATTGAGTGGAGTTGGGGCACTCTATATGACTTGCATTGTAATATTTAACAGAAGTATGGTAAATCTCTTTCTAGAAAACAAGTGGTTCTGCAAATTGTATTGTGTTTTGCTGTGAATTCACTGCTATGCTTTATTCACCTTCATAGAGTCTAAGACTCTACTATAATGCCACTGTATATAATTCTGTTTTTGACATAAGTAAGGGTCATGTAGTGTATTTAGAAAGGGAAGGATGAGAAAGGGTGATATCTGCACAAAGGTATGGCCAGATTGCACATCGAAGATGTATTTGAGCCAAATTCAGTTTTCTGTCATGGAGACAATACTGGATGTTGGTACAAAGTACAGGCTTTCGATTCACACAAGCCGCTTGTTTTCTGTCACTTACTTGGTGATTCTGGGAAGTGATTTAAGGTTCAGGGTTTTTTTTTTTTAGTGAAAAAAAGTAGGGATAATGATAAATTACGATTACTATCAAATCACATGACTATTATATGAAATAATGTGTTTGGATTAATATATTGTAAAGAAATGGCTGGTGTCAGTAGCCTGAGTGAGTGTTAAATGTATTATTTTCACTATGCAAATGAGTTGAAAACACTTAAGAGTTCTACAAACTCAAAGCATTTATCAAGTGATAGCAATCTCTTTTAAAAGTCACTTGAGCCCAGGAGTTCAAGACCAGCCTAGGCAACAGTGCATAACTTCAAGTCAAAAACAAAGGTGGGCTGGAAGTGTGACTCAAGTTACAGTGCTTGCCTAACAAATGCAAGACCTTGGGTTCAAGGTTTTACCAAAAAAAAAAAAAGAACAAAAAAAAGAGAGTAATAGTAGTGGGGTAAACTGAAGATAGTATCAAATCTTTTGAACTCATTTTGTACAAATATGGGATCCATCTTTAATCTGGAAGCCTTCTCAAATAGCATTAATAAAATATGGTGGGAATAGCTGGATGCTGGTTTCTCACACCTGGAAATGTAGCTACTCAGGAGGCTGAGATCTGAGGATCATGGTCAAAGTCAACTTGGAAAATAAAGTCCGTTCATGAGACTCTTATTTCCAATTAATCACCAGAACTGGCTCAAAGTAGTAGAGCACTAGCTGGGAGCAAAAAGAGCATGGAGACATTGCTGCAGCCCAGAGTTTAAGGCCTATGACCAACAACACCAAAAATGGTGGAAATAATACTGTGTCAGTTTCTGAGCATAGGACTTCAGATGAGCAGCTTCAAATATTTCTTATGGTATTGGGATGGAACCTACTGCTAGGGCTAGGGCAAGCCACATCCTCAGATCAGCTTCTATTTTTTGGGGGGGGGGTCCAGTTGTAGGGCCTGAACTCTGGGCCTGGGTGCTGTCCCTCAGCTCTTCAACTCAAGGCTAGCGCTCTACCACTTGAGCCACAGTGCCACTCCCAGCTTTTTTCTTTTTGGTGCAGAGGAATCGAACCCAGGGCCTCATGCATGTAAGGCAAGCGCTCTACCTTTGAGCCACCTTCCCAGCCCCAGATTCTATTTCTTAGCTCTTAGAATAGTCACTGTTGGACTATTTTTCTTTTGATGGTTTTAGGGTTTGAAATCAAGGCTTTGTAGTTGCCAGGGCAAGACTACAACTTGAGCCATGCCCCAGCCTGTTTTGCTTTAGTTTATTTTTCAAGTAGGTTTGTGTGCTTTTTTGACTCCAAAAGCTCTGGGGTGAAGTTAAAGTCTTCCAGGAGATTCTGATGTACCCTAAAACTTGAGAATGAAGGTTGTATACTACAGAAAGATCCTTACTGATGCCTTCTAACTATCAAGAGCAACCAGTTAAAAATTTAATGACTAATAATTTAATAGTCTGTTTTGTTTAATTAAAGTGAAATATTTTCTGTGGTAGGCAAAGAACTCTGAGAAATAAGGGACTTTCAGAAAATTCACAGTACTAATGGTAACTAGTATAGATGCTCAGAACAAATAGAGCTCTGAAACCTTACATAAATTAGGGAGTACGTGCCACCAACTCTAAAGCCTTTAAATTTAAAATTGCTATTCTATTTTTGTTTCTTTACTTATCATTTTTAAAATGGTATATGTAACATTTTCCATTTAACCTGCAAGAATATTGCCTCCATTTAGTGACAAATGATACTGATTTTGAATCAAAATCAAGACTGAGATGTTTCAATAATGCTTGGATTGGAATAATCCTCCAGCATTCCAATCCAATGGAATGGAAGACAAGCAAGGTTGTCATGTTTATAATAATGCTGACAACAAGGACATGAAAGTGCCCAATCTTGTTTTCATTCGAGTTATTCTGACATTTAGGAGGCAGAAGATGGTGTAAATGACAAGTGAGTGAGTGAAGATCAGAACATGTGTTGAAGAAGTCAGTGGAACTTTCCTTCAGTGTGCACAACCTCTTTGTGAGGTGGGACAGACTGGGTTGCTAAAAAGTGATTTGACAAGCATGTCTGGAACATGGCTAAGACTTAGAATTAGGTACTAGGAACACAGAATCCAAAGAAGCTTATCTCTGCCCTTTAAGAACCAAATACAAGCCAGACACCAGTGGCTCACGCCTGTAATCCTAACTACTCAGGAGGTTGAGATCTGAGGATCAGGGTTCAAAGCCAGCTCGGGCAGGAAAGTCCATGAGACTACTAGAAATAAATAAGTAAAGTACTAGAAAACCAGAAGTGGCGCTGTGGCTCAAGTGGTAGAGTGCTAGCCTTGAGCTGAAGAGCAGGAACAGTGCCCAGGCCCAGAGTTCAAGCTCCATGACTGACAGAAAAAAAAAAAAAAAACAAACAACAAACTAATATATGCCAGCTTTGATGGTACATGCCTATAATCCTTGCATTTGGGGAAGCTGAGACATGATTGCAAGTTTTGGAGTCAGCCTGGTCTGCATAGTCTCAAAAAAGAAACCTAATATGGGACAGAAACAGATGTACAATGAGATCTACAATTTCTCATAGCAACCAGCAGGTCCCACTAGCCTCTGCCCAGGAGCTCTATGCTCTATTCATTCCTTCTTTCACTCAAGCTTATACTGAACATTTTTGTGTAAAACATTGAGAACACAAAGACCAGTAAAAGAAAAATGTTTTCCAAAACTAGCCACTACTCTTTTAAAAAATTATCTTTAAGTACTTGTACAAATAAATTGTCATTTATCAAAGCAGTTTATGAATACAATGCATTTGATCAATGTCACCTCTTTCAACAGTATCAACCATCCTTCCCAACCTACTCTTTTCCTCACTTTTCTTAGTTTTTTTTTAGGATATACATTAAATTCTTGACTGTATTCTCCTCTCCTTCTATTTGTCTACTCCTCTTGCCATGATCCTCCCTTATCCATTTCAAGAACCCAAATCCTGGTGTTTATTTTGTTGAAATTTGACTTTGCCTTTCTAAGAAATTACATTATTTCAGTTCTCCCTTGAATCTTGCATATTGGTTAATACATTGGAATATACTTGCACACCACTAAACAGATTTTCTTATGTATTTATAAACTAATTCTAGCTTCTACATATGAAGGAAAACTACAGCCATTACTCTTGAGCTGAAATCATTACTCTTGAAGAAAAATCCTCTCCTTCCTACAAAACCAAAGTCCACTTCTACTTAACTACCTTCGCAAGTGCTCACAAATAAAAGATATGTACTTATAGTTAACCCAATTATTCTACTATCCCCTTATTTAGGTTTGAAATTTATAAACTGTATGCTTTGACCTTATATTTACATCATCACCAGAGGCTTCTATTATATTCAGGTAATTTTCTAGGAGGAAGGTTTAATTAATGATCTTTTTCTTCAAGGCTTAATAAATGATATTGATTATTGAGACAGATTTGGAAATCTTGGTTCCCAAAACCCTATCATGAATTCAGATTGGACTTCAGTTTCATGTTATAAATAGGCTCATAATACATTTAGAAAGAAATGATCTTGACTTTACTGATCTATCATGATTTGATACAATGTGTCACTGGTTTCAGTGAATTGGTAAACATGATATGAGAACAAGGTAAGTTCCTTCCTCCCTCCCCGACCAAAGCATACACAGCTATGAGAGTATTCATACACTAAGTCAATGAATGATGCAAGCATGTAAATACCTGATACTAGGCTCTGGCAGAGTGTCCAGATTGGCTGGGACCTGGACTCCCTTTTCCCATTCTTCTTTCCATGTGTCAGTAAAGAGGTAATAGCTATCAGGATTAATGTGGTGAGTATCTGGAATTTTCATAGCACTGATGAGGTCCTTCCGGAATACCTGGGAAGATACATTGCACATACCTTAGAAGACCATCCGTATGAATTAACACTATTTTTATTTTTATTTATTTATTTTTTTTAAATTGTATTTTATTTTATTTGAGAACATACTGTACAGAGGGGCTACAATTACATGGGCAGGATAATGCATACATTTCTTACCAAGCATTGCAGCCTCCTCCTTTGTTTACCCTTCATTAACACTATTTTTAATGTTCTCCTTTTGAAAAGACCATTCTCTACTACTGTCTATTTTCAAAAAAGATAAGTATCTCCAACACATTGACAAGAAAAGCCAGATTATTCTCGATAAAAGAAACCTCTTTTGAATTATTCTTGGGCTCCTTGAATTTAAACAATATAGGTCACTTTAAAACATTTTGTATAAACTTGCGACAGAGTAAGGGAAGGGGTGACATTGTCCAAAAAGAAATGTACGCTTTATCTGACATGTAATTGTAACTCCTCTTTATATCGCCTTTATAATAATTTTTATTTTTTTATTGAAAAATTTTTTTGGTTGACCATGGAGCCTGAACTCTGGCCTGGACACTGTCCCTCAGCTCTTCAGCTCAAGGCTAGGGCTCTACCACTTGAGCCACAGTGCCACTTCTGGCTTTTTCTGCTTATGTGGTGCCGAGGAATAGAACCCATTGCCTCATGCATGCAAGGCAAACACTATATCACAAAGCCACCTTCCCAGCCCTTTTATTTTTTATTTAAAAAAATTATTTAAACTTTTTTTTTTAACTATTGTAAAGGGGGATGGGAAGGTGGCTTAGTGGTAGAGTGCTTGCCTTGCATGCATGAGGCCCTGGGTTCGATTCCTCAGTACCACATAAGCAGAAAAAGCCAGAAGTGGCATTGTGGCTCAAGCGGTAGAGGGCTAGCCTTGAGCTGAAGAGCTCAGGGACAGCACCCAAGCCCAGAGTTCAGGCCCCATGACCAATCAAAAAAAGAAAAAAAAAGAAAAAAAAAGAAGGTCCATTGTGCATCCTAGAAGGGCCACAAGCCCCTCACACTGTCCACAGTGACAAATCTTAATTTTTTTTCTTTGCAATTCTGGGAGAGCTGATGAGTGCTTGGGAGCTTAGGATGCAAACGATAAGATAGATCACGCAGAAGCTGCGGGCCTTAAAACACAATTGTTTTAAGGCACAATTGTTTTAAGGCCCCCAGCTTCTGAGTGCTCTACACTTTCCCCAAAGACAGACAAGCCCCAAAAGAGAAATAGCATCTTTCTATCCCGAGCAGCTCCAGTGTGCATGCTAGAAGGGCCAAAAGCACCTCACACTGTCCACAGTAACTGCTCTAAATGTTTTCTTTGCAATTCTGGGAGAGCTGATGAGTGTTTGGGAGCTCAGGATGCAAACGACAAGGTAGAGCACTCAGAACTTAAAACAATTGTTTTAAGGCCCCCGAGTTCTGAGTGCTCTACACCTTCCCCAAAGGGGAGACAAGACTCCAAAGAGAAATAGACAGCATCTACCTGTCCCCAGCAGCTCCTGTGTGAATCCTAGCAGGGTCAAAAGCCCCTCTCGTTGTCCACAGCCATGGGTTGAAATATTTTATTCACAATTCTGGGAGATCTGAGGAGGGTTTGGGAGCTCATGACTCAAATGACAAGATAGAGCACTCAGAACTTGGGGCCTTAAAACAAAATTACCCTTAAATTCCTAAAATAAGCAACAAATATCCATTTATAATGTTTCAATTCCCATCACTTTTTTAAAATTACTTAGAAATAATTCTTAGTTGGAGATAAGAATTTCACTGACTTTCCTGTCTGGACTGGCTTCAAATCTAGATCCATGGATCTCAGACTCTTGAGTAGCTAAGATTACAGGCATGAACCACTGGTAGCCAATATATTTTTCTTTAATAGGTATTAAGACATACACATTTATTGGTATGACTCATGTTGATCTCAACTCTGTCATATTTTGTAATTATATATATTATGCTATATTTACTGTGCTTCTTTCTCACCGATGTGTTTTCTCCTTCCCCTTGCATCTGTCCAACACACACGCCACATACATAGTTATCTTTATACTTAGAACTTAAATAATATCCTTAGTCTCATTGTCTTTAGCTTTTTACTTATCTGGTTTATCAAAAGAATTTTATTTTGTTATTAGTGAATTCCTCAAAGGTGAGGAGGACAGGAATGATAAGGGTGCTGTGGCAGCTAAGGGGCTTTCAAATCCCATCCCTAAAAGGGATCCCTAAGTATGTGGAAACTTTAAATACGAGATTTAAGGGATGATGATAAATTTGTAAAACTACAATTCAGACTTTTGTGATCATCCGATTCAACAGGTCTGTGAGTAACTCAAGGGCAAAGAAAGGTGTGCATTAACTTGCAAACATGCATGACAAAAATAGTAATGGTGGCCTTAGCTTGGCAATTCTGTCTTTTTTAGCAACAGAAATTTGTGCCCTTAAGTGTATGTTCTTAAGCTAACTCAGAAATGAGTTTAGTAATAAAAGTCTAGGTAACATCTAAACAATAGACTGTCACATAAAAGCATACATACATTTGTCTATGCTTCATTAACTCTAGTATGAAAAAAATAGTATTTTCAGGCTAAAGATAAATATGTTTGCCTATATTTTTGTAAGAACAAAGAAAGAGATGCTATCAAGGAAATATTTAATGCTTATTACAATTTTCTAAGGAGAAAAACTGTCCAAGTTCTTTGTTAAATGAAAGCAAAGGCATAGAACATGATCTCATAAAGCAACTAATTCTCAGGAGGTATAGATCTGTTTAAACTGACATTTTACAAAGCATAGGACTGAATAGTCATATAATTGAATGATGCCATTTAAATGAGTAAGAGCTATTCTATTCATTCCTTTTCATGGACAACTTGAAAAATGCTTGTTGGTTTCACTTAAGGTAAGATTTAGTATTAATAATATGACCAGAACCAATTAGATAAGTATACATATATTTATATTTGTGTATATATGTATCTTATACATGTAGGTGGTCAGGTGGGGACAAAATGGCCTTCCTACTATCTTTTTTTTTTGGTTGGTCGTGGGGCCTGACTCTGCCCCTAGTTTCTTCAGCTCAAGGCTAGCACTCTACCACTCAAGCCACAGTGCCATTTCCGGCTTTTTCTGTTTATGTGGTGCTGAGGAATTGAACCCAGGGCCTCATCATGTGAGGCAAACACTCTACCACTGAGCCACCTTCCCAGCCTCCCTACTAAGTATCTTGACCAATTAAAGTTAATTGGTGCTGCACAGGAGAAAGCTAATAGAAAACCAAAAAACCTGGGATTTACTACATAATACTTTGCATGTGTGGGTAAGAGGGGATCATTTAATATGTTTAGAACAGAGTTCACTGTTTGGAGTGACTAGCAAGAGACAATGACTCATTTTGCTGAATACTTCAACCGATTTCTATAAATTACTAGAGTGCCTTAAGAAGGTATTGGTTAAGCAGTGGTGGCAATTTACAATTGTACTATGCTAATAATGTCTTTGGGACAAGGCAGTGTTGTGGTCAATACCACCGTAAATCTGGAAAAACTATTAGAGCCATGTATTTTTCTTTTTTTCCAGTCCCAGGGCTTGAACTCTGGTCCCTGAGCTGCTTTTGCTCAAGACTAGCTGTACCACTTGAGCCACATAGCATACTACCACCAGCCCTTTATGTTCATGTGTACTGAGGAATTGAACCCAGGGCTTCATGCATGCTAGGCAAGCACTCTACCACTAAGCCACTTTCCCAGCTCCTTACTATTTTTTGTCAGTTGTGGTGTTTCTTAAACTCAGAGTCTGGGCACTGTCCTTGAGCTTTTTTGCTCAAGGCTAGCGCTCTACCACTTTGAGTCACAGCACCACTTCCCATATTTTTTTCAACATCCCTAAATATTTACTTTTCCAAGTGACACACAAAACACATGGCATGAAAGTAATGTTTTTATATATGACATATCTGTTTATGAGGTCTATTCTATATAGTTTCCTAAGTATCTTGAGAATATGTTACAGTGAATTGAATGGAGCTCCCTCCACTCCTAAGATACTTTTTTGGGGGGGGTCCGGTTGTGGGGCCTGAACTCTGGGCCTGGGCGCTGTCCCTCAGCTCTTCAGCTCAAGGCTAGCACTCTATCACTTGAGCCACAGCACCACTTTCGGCTTTTTTCTTTTTGTTTATGTGGTGCTGAGGAATGGAACCCAGGACCTCAGGCATGCAAGGCAAGCGCTCTACCTCTGAGCCACCCTCCCAGCCCCTCCTAAGATACTTTTATATTTAATTCCCAGGACCTGTGGGTGCTGCCCTTTTGGGAGAAAGATAATTGATGCTGTTGGGCTCGGGTGGCTCACGCCTGTAATCCTAGCTACTCAGGAGGTTGAGATCTGAGGATCGTGGTTCAAAGCCAGCCGAGGCAGGAAAGTCCATGAGACTCTTATCTCAAATAAACCACCAGAAAAACCAAAAGTGGTGCTGTGGCTCAATTGGTAGAGCACTTGTCTTGAGCTGAAGAGCTGAGTGGACAGAGCCCAGGCCCTGAGTTCAAGCACCATGACGGACAAAAGAAAAGATTATTGATGCTACGTTAAATATCTTGATGAAGAACTGATTCTGGAATAAGTTGATGGGGGCTAAAAGCAATAAATTACCTTATAAGCCAAAGGTAGAGGGAGATTTAAGAAGAAGAAGAATCAGTGACTAAATGATACATTCATCTAAAAAAATTAATCAATGTTGATGGTCCCAGAGCTTTCCAATTCAGAGATTACAATCTCCATAAAGCCTCTGCCTTTGCAGAGTCAAGACTGGCTCATTTTGGATTTCTGACCTCTAGAATTTTAAGAGAACAAATTCTTTATGCCAGTACTGAGGCCTGAATTTAGGGAATGGGCACTGTCCCAACACTTTTTTGATCAAGGCTAGTGCTATACCATTTGAGCTGCAGCTCTATTTCTGACTTTTTTGGTAGTTAACTGGATATGAGTCTCATGAACTTTCCTGCTGGGGCTGACTTTGAACCATGATCCTCAGATTTCAGCCTCCTGAATAGCTAAGACTATTGGCTTGAGCCACAGGTGCCTGGCAAATTCTTGTGTTTTTTTTTGTTTTTTGTTTTTTTTAATTCTTGTTATTTTAAGAACTTCCTTTGAGATAATTTGTTACAACAAGCCTAGGAAGCTAATATATTTACAAAACAGAAGAGTAACTTGAAGACTGAACACAAACAGATACAGAGGTCAATGACATCTAGCCCTTCATCACTGCTTAGAAATAACAAAATCTCCAAGGTATATGTACCCTGTGAAGTCTGGGAAACCTCAAACTATACAATACCAAGAAAGTCATACCTGTTTTTCTTTTTTTTTTGTCCCAGTCCTGAGGCTTCAACTCAGGGCCTGGGTGTGGTCCCCGAGCTTTTGTGCTTAAGGCTGGCATTCTACCAATTGAACCAGAACCCCATGTTTGGCTTTTTGGTAGTTAATTAGAGATGAGTGTCCTGTAATATCCTATCCAGGCTGGCTTCAAACTGCGATCCTCAGATCTCAGCCTCCTGAGTTGCTAGGATTACAGGTCTGATTCACCAGAGCCTGGCACATATGTGTTTTTCTTAAGTGAACTCAAAGCTAAATCCAATGATTATTATAATTTTCCTTCCCCATTAGAGAAAAACAGCAGACTTATGTGATAAAGCCTAAATTTTGTAGCTATCTAAATTAAACAGTTTCAGATCCAAGTTTTCTAGAAAAGCATTTTCCCTTAGGCAGAGAATAAGAATATGTCTTATACTGCTGTGTAAGTCAAACATCTCAAACATGAGACAGGATATAAGGTGATGAAGAGGGAATGAGAATGTAAGTTTAGCACTGAGGCAGATTTATCTAATGATCCAGTTTCTGGTAAGAAAAGGTATTTTAAAGGCTTTAAAAATGAATACAGCCAGCCACTGATGGCTTATGCTTGTAATCCTAATTACTTACTCAGGAGGCTGAGATCTGAGGATTGTGGTCCAAAGCCAGCCCAAGTAGGAAACACTATAGGACTCTTTAGCGCCAACTAACCATCAAAAAGCTGGAAGTGGAGCTGTGGCAAGTGGTAGAGCATGGCCCTTATGCTAAAAATAAAGCTCAGAGATAGTTTCCAGGTCCCAAGTTCAAGCCTCAATATTGGCACCAAAAACAACAAAAACCAACCAACCAACCAAAAAAAAACCCACTGTATATAACCACCCTGCCCCCAACATGTCTTGGCTGGTGATGGGTTTAATACATATCCATATACTTGCATATATTTTCATAAAGAAAATTGAAAAAGGATGAAATTTAAAAATCTGCAGAAGAAAGGAAAATAGGGAGAGGAATGTTTTATTCCATTTTATTTTTTACATAACAATACTTAAGATGGAATGATTGATAAAGATCATATTTATTTGGCTCATGGATCTAAAATCTGGAATCTCTAGTGATTTTTCTGTTTATTCATCATGGTGAGTTGTGGTACTGTATCATCCTATATGGTAAAAGGGCAAACAGGATGACAGCAAAAGCAAGATTTTTTTTTTTGGTCGGTCTTGTGGTTTGAACTCTGGGGCTTGGGTGCTATCCCTCAGTTCTTCAGCTCAAGGCAAGCGCTCTACTGCTTGAGCCACAGTATCAGTTCTGTTTTTCTAGTGATTTATTGGAGATAAGAGTCTCATGGACTTTCCTGCCTGGGGTGGCTTTGAACCATGATCCTCAGATCTCAGCCTCCTGAGTAGCTAGGATTACAGGTGTGAGCCACAGGCACCTGGCGTAAAAGCAAGATTTTATAACAAGTCCACTCTCATGGCAACTCACTCCTTTGGTGATGACATTAACTGATGCTTCATTAATTAGGGCAAAGCCCTCATAACCTAATCATTTATTGAATTCCACTGCTGACAGTGCTGAATTGGGGATTAGGTTTCCAAGACATGAATTCTGAGAGACACATTCAAATCATAAAAGGGAGGGAAGGGAAGAGGAGAGAAGGAAATAGAGAGTATGAGAGATATAGAGAGGGAGAAGGAGAAAAGACAAAGACAGCAGAGACAAAGATAAAAAGCTAGATCTGGCTGTGTACTGGTGGTTTATACCTATAATTTTATCTACTCAGGAGGTTAAGACCTGAGAACCACAGTTCAAAGTTAGCCTAGGCAGAAAAGTTAGTGAGACTTATCTCCAGTTAACCAGCAAAAAAGCCTGAAGTAAGCTGGGCACTGGTGGATCATGCATGTAATCCTAGCCACTCAGGAGGCTGAGATTTGAGGATTGAGGTTCAAAGGCAGCCTGGGCATGAAGGCCCATGAGACTCTTATCTCCAGTAAACCACTCAAAAGCCAGATGTGGTGTGGCTCAAGTGGTAGAGAGCTGGCCTTGAGCAGAAGAGCTGAGGGACAGTGCCCAGGCTCAGAATTAAAGCCCCAGGACCAACAAAAACAAACAAAAATCCTGAAGTGGAGCTGTTGCTCTTGTCATAGAGCACTGGCCTTGAGTGAAGTGCTGAGGGACAACAGCATCCAGGCTCTGAGTTTAAGCATGCATGCGTGTGCATGCACACACACACACACACACACACACACACACACACACACACGCACACACACGTAGATCTGAATGTATTTTTATATTTTGGTGTTTAAACCAGGATTGTATTTGATATAGTTAATTTTTTTTTTTAAAGAAAAGAATATAGGTTCTGGGATAGGCTACCTGGGTTAGTCTAATGGTTTCATTACTTGGTAGCTTTTAGCAAATTATCAAAAATTTCAATCTCAGTTTACTGATCTGTAAAATGAAGACAGTAATAATGCATATTTCATAGTGGTTGTTGTAAGGATTAAACAGGCAATCATGCATACATAGCATGATATTGGGAGAATTGTAACTGCTAAAATACTAGACGAAGTAATTTTATTATAATCATGCCTCAGATTGCCTTCTAAAATCACAAAAAAGTATATAGCTGAGCTCTATTTAATCCATAAAATAATTGTTGGTAGAGTAGGAGAAATGAGTTCACAATTCAACTAAAGTGCTCCTAATTTATCTGTAAAAACTTGCAGGATTCCCAAGAAAGTGTCCTATCAGGAAGAAGAAACTTCACAAAATAAAACATGGGCAATTGCTGCTAAACTTAAAAAGATCACAAATGATGCATATCACAGTGATCATTCTAGGTAATAATCTTGAGAAGTTTTACAAGTTTTTAATCATGTGCCTGTTTTACATGCACTGGTGGTTTCCCCCAAAATTCCTGAAACAAAAAGGCTTTGTACTTAGTAGATAACTACTCATTTATGGTCAAAGGGGGGATTCACAGGCTAACATACAGTCTAGAAGCTATGCCAAATCCAACACTGCATGTGCATCTGGCCTCTTAGATGCTTTCAGAAACAAAGGAGGTCTCACTGTGAATTCAATTTAAAAAATCAATGCTTAAACTGCCAGAGCCACAAAATGAAAATGCCCTCATGGACAACTTTGGCTTTTATTGCTCTCATTAACATCTCTCAGTGCGCAGTTTTTAAAAGCACAGTTACTTTGAACATTTATTTGTGTGACATTTTTCAGAAGAAAAGTTAAAACACATTTACTTCCTGTGTGACACAAAGGAGACTGTCGTCTGGCTTATATCAATGAAGCAGAAAGGTAGATCAGTGTCAATTCATATTCACCTAAATCTAAAACCATACATAACTGATTACTCAGTGCGTCACTCCAAACACAGAAAACAGCTGCAAACATGGCTATTATGTTTAATCAAAGGGCACTGACCTCAATTATACAATCTTAAGGCAGAAAAATATTTTCAGGCTATCTATATGGACCAATTATTTAAAGTAAAGGAAACTTATCAAGACAGAGGTCTTGCTATTTTTTTTTTTTGGGTCCGGTCATGGGGCCTGAACTCTGGGCCTGGGTGCTGTCCCTCAGCTCTTCAGCTCAAGGCTAGCGCTCTACCACTTAAGCCACAGCGCCACTTCCGGCTTTTTTCTTTTTGCTTATGTGGTGCTGAGGAATTGAACCCAGGGCCTCGAGCATGCAAGGCAAGCGCTCTACCACTGAGCCACCTTCCCAGCCCCCAGAGGTCTTGCTATTATAGCTCAGCCTGGCCTTGAATTTATGATCCTCCTGCCTCAGCCTCCTGAGTGGTGGGAGTATAAGTGTGAGCCATCACATCTGGCTCTGTGCCTGAAACTCAATGGAGTTTAGTAGTAGAGTACTTGCCCAGCATGCCAAGTTATAATCCTTGGCAACATAAAAAGAAATGGAACATTTTGATAGGCCTGGGCAACAACAATGGGAACATTAATGACCATAAAATACCATATATTTAGATTTCTTAGATTAAGTTGTATTATTCCTTTTACCTCAAACCGAACAATAAGAATACAATATGGATTCTTGTAATCAAGAAGGGGGAACAGGACAGGGAAGGTGGCTCAGTGGTAGAGTGCTTGCCTTGCATGCGTGAGGCCCTGGGTTCGATTCTTCAGCACTTACATAAGCAGAAAAAGCCAGAAGTGGCACTGTGGCTCAAGTGGTAGAGCACTTACTTTGAGCTGAAGAGCTTAGGAACAGGGCCCAGGCCCAGAGTTAAGGCCCCACGACCGACAAAAAAAAAAGGGGGGGGGGACAGTCAAGTCAGACTTGGGGACCTAAGCAAAATGAATGTAAGAGATGGTATTTGGGGTTAATATTGCATGTCATTCAGTGACCCTTTTGTATAAAAGATGGCTTAATTATTTTTATTGGTAATAGAGCAAAAAGCAAAAGAATTAGCCTTGTTAGAAATACAGGCAAAGTGATGTAAATAACCTCTACCTGAATGTATGTAGTACTCTCTACTGCATTAAAATATGAGAACTTTCTGTTGGCGGTGGGTATCAGTGTGACAAAAAAGGGTGAATATAGTTGAAGCACTTTATATGTATATGTGAAAATGCATATAGAAACCTGTGAAAATTATTCAAGAAGGCAAGGAGTGGGGATAAGGGAGAGTGCTAGAAAGGGTGTGAGGTGGGCTGGGAAGGTGGCTCAGTGGTAGAGTGCTTGCCTTGCATGCATGAGGCTCTGGGTTCAATTCCTCAGCACCACATAAGCAAAAAGAAAAAAAACGCCGGAAGTGGCTCTGTGGCTCAAGTGGTAGAATGCTAGCCTTGAGCTGAAGAGCTGAGGGACAGCACTCAGGCCCAGAGTTCAGGCCCCACGACCAGACTCCCCCCCCCCAAAAAAAAAGGGTGTGAGGTTGATGAGGTACATGTCATGCATGAAAATATCACATCATGGGGCTGGGGAGGTGGCTCAGTGGTAGAGCGCTTGCCTTGCATGCCTGAGGCCCTGGGTTCGATTCCTCAGCACCACATAAACAAAAAGAAAAAAAGCCGGAAGTGGCGCTGTGGCTCAAGTGGTAGAGTGCTAGCCTTGAGCTGAAGAGCTGAGGGACCGCACCCAGGCCCAGAGTTCAGGCCCCACGACTGGACCCCCCACACCCCCCCCAAAAAAAAGAAAAGAAAATATCACATCATTAGATGTTCACATGCTTAATATCTAATGGCTAATGAGAATCTTACTAAAATTAAAAATAGGAGCTTTTACTTTGTTGCTATGACAGTCTTAGATAAATAAATGAGACTCTAGGTCCAGATTATATGCAGAGTTATTTTGGGAAGAATGGAAGATTTCTTAATACATTCAAATTGGTTATTTAGCACTCTGAGCATTTTCTAGCAATGAAAAATATATCTTTAATGGGGCTGGGAAGGTGGCTCAGTGGTAGAACACTTGCCTTGCATGCATGAGGCCCTGGGTTCGATTCCTTAGCACCACATAAGCAAAAAGAAAAAAGCCGGAAGTGGTGCTGTGGCTCAAGTGGTAGAGTGCTAGCCTTGAGCTGAAGAGCTAGAGACAGTGCCCAGGCCCAGAGTTCAGGCCCCATGACCGGACCCAAAATGAAAAAAAAAGAAAAAAAAAGAATATCGGTCTTCTAGAGAGTCAGATAATTATTTCAGGGAAAGAACTGTTCAAATAAGAACATACCTGCTAGGTGCTGGTGGCTCACACCTATAATCCCTAGCTAGTCAGGAGGCTGAGATCTGAGGATTATGGTTCAAAGCCAGCCTGAGTAGGAATGTCTGTGAGAACCTTTATCTCCAATTAATCACAGAAAAAGCTGAGAGTAGTACTGTGTCTCAAATGGTAGAGTGCTATGCTAGTCTTGACCAAAAGAGCTCAGTGACAGTGACCAGGCCCAGAGTTCAAGTCCCAGGACTGGCAAAAAAAAAAAGAATATACCCTTAAATTTTGTATGTAGTTTTCGGAACTTACACAAATGCCTTAAACCATACTTGGCATTCATAGAGTAACATGAAACTCTTCTTTAGAGGATAAATTAGAGGGGAAACATGGTATAAGAATTGCACTGGGAAAGTGGCTCAGTGGTAGAGCGCTTGCCTTGCATGCCTGAGGCCCTGGGTTCAATTCCTCAGCACCACATAAGCAAAAAGAAAAAAGCCGGAAGTGGCGCTGTGGCTCAAGTGGTAGAGCGCTAGTCTTGAGCTGAAGAGCTGAGGGACAGCGCCCAGGCCCAGAGTTCAGGCTCCACGACCGGACCCAAAAAAAAAAAAAAAAAAAAAAAGAATTGCACTGATGAGCCGGGCGCCGGTGGCTCATGCCTGTAATCCTAGCTATTCAGGAGGCTGAGATCTGAGGATTGCAGTTCAAAGCCAGCCCGGGCAGGAAAATCTGTGAGACTCTATCTCCAATAAACCACTAGAAAACTGGAAGTGGCCCTGTGGCTCAAGTGGTAGAGCGCTCGCCTTTAGCTGAAGAGCGCAGGGTCAGCGCCCAAGCATGTTCAAGCCCCACAACAGACTCCACCCCCCCAAAAAAAGAATTGCACTAATGTACTAAATATCAAAGAAATTATATAGGCAATTAAGTCCTAACAAAAAGAGTAATTCATGTTGTATTGCAATGACTAAGTCCTAGTCAAAACCTTGAGATTTGAGACTTCCACTGTCATCTCAGACTATGTAGGGTCAGAAAAAAATAAACTCCCATCTCTGTAAGACAATAAAGACAACACAGGAAAGCAAAGTAGAAAATGTTCACAAACTTGTCAGAGAAATAAGCCACAGGACGAACTCCCAACTCAGAGACAGGCATCTACAGGGAGACACAGGACAGAATATTTGCTTACGTCAGGCAGAAGACACTGTAGGAACATTCAATTAGAAATTTTGATGAATTGTTGGAGGCCAAGTGGGGATTACAAAATAATAATGAGGAAGTGGTATTATGGCTCAAGTGGTAGATCGCTGGCCTTGAGCTGAAGAGCTGAGGGACAGCGCCCAGGCCCAGAGTTCAGGCCCCAACACCAGACCCCCCTCCCCAATTTTTTTTTTTTGGTAATTTACAATATAGTATGATATGACTTTGCTAAGTAACAGGGAATTCTTTTTTTTTGGGGGGGTCTGGTTGTGGGGCCTGAACTCTGGGACTAGGCGCTGTCCCTCAGCTCTTCAGCTCAAGGCCAGCGATCTACCACTTAAGCCACAGCGCCACTTCCGGCTTTTCTCTTTTTTGCTTATGTGGTGCTGAGGAATTGAACCCAGGGCCTCATGCATGCAAGGCAAGCGCTCTACCACTGAACCACCTCCCAGCCCAATAATGAAATTCTTGAGGGCTGTAGTCATAAGGGGTTTGCACCCTCTTCTAAACTTTTTCAAGGAACTCAAAAAGGGAAGATGGGTGGAGGGACCTGAGGAAAGCTCTTAAATGGTGCTGGGTGGGTGTCTGATACTTAAATCCCTTGCTACTTTACTGAACAAAAGGCTTCATCTGCAGGGGAAAGACATCTCTGTAAGAAGCTCAGAACAAAGACTTGAGAACATTATAGGATCCTTGCTGAAGTCAGATAAGAGAATAGGGGTAGAGGCAAAAAAGCTCAACCAGTGAAGGCCATTTCCTCATACCTTTCACCCAGGGACAGTATGCACTCCAAAAATGAAGAGTTACTCAGAAGACTAAAAAATGTCTCCTCCTCCAGACCTTATTGCCAAGTGAAAGTCTCCAGTGATAATAACAGAGACTAACAGCTAGGGTACTGTCAGGGATAGTGTCTCTTGAAGACAAACACAAAAGTCTCTAAAGCTAAGAGAGAAGACAAACACAAAAGTCTCTAAAGCTAAGAGAGAAGACAAACATGAGTCTAAAGTCTAGTGCCCATAGTAGTAAGAAATTTCAAATACCCATTGCTAGTAGGACTGAAAAAAATGACAAAATAGGGGCTGGGAAGGTGGCTCAGTGGTAGAGTGCTTGCCTTGCATGCCTGAGGCCCTGGGTTCCATTCCTCAGCACACATAAGCAAAAAGAAAAAAGCCGGAAGTGGCACTGTGGCTCAAGTGGTAGAGTGCTAGCCTTGAGCTGAAGAGCTGAGGGACAGTGCCCAGGCCCAGAGTTCAAGTACCATGACCAGATCCCCCCCACAAAATGACAAAATTACATTAGAAAATAATCTGGCAGTTCATCAAATGTTAAAAAGAATTAACAGTATGATAAATAATTCCATTCACTGATGTATGTCCAAGACAAATGAAAAACTATGTTCATACAAAAAACTGGATATGAATGTCCACAGCAGAACTATTCAAAGAAGTTAACAAGTGGAAAGAGCCCATATGTTCATCAACTGATGAACAAAACTTAGTATAATTTGGGTGCCAGTGGCTCATGCTTGTAATCCTAGCTAGTCAGGAGGCTGAGATTTGAGGATCATGGAAACTCTTATCTTCAATTCACCACCAGAAAAACGGAAGTGGTGCTGTGGCTTCAAGTGCTAGAGTGCTAGCCTTAAGCAAAAAGATCTCAGGGATAGCACCCAGGCCCTGAGTTCAAGCCCCACAATTAACAAAAAACATCATCATCAACAACAAAAAAACATAGCATACATATACAATGTAATATCACTTGGTCACAAAAGTGAGGCACTAATATATACTAAAATATGTGGATTTGGGCTGGGAAGGTGGCTCAGTAGTAGAGTGCTTGCCTTGCATGCCTGAGGCCCTGGGTTCGATTCCTCAGCACCACATAAGCAAAAAGAAAGAAGCCGGAAGTGGCACTGTGGCTCAAGTGGTAGAGCGCTAGCCTTGAGCTGAAGAGCTGAGGGACAGCGCCCAGGCCCAGAGTTCAGGCCCCACGACCGGACCTCCCCCCACCCCCCAAAAAATAAAATATATGGGTAAGCCTTGAAACACTACACTAAATCCAAGAAGATAGACACATATTGTATGACTCCATTTACTGAAGATATCCAGAATAGGAAATTTTATAGAGATGGAAAATAGATAAGAGGTTACTAGGGTTGGATTTAGGAAAATGGAATTATGAAGTTTCTATCTAGAGTAATAAATACATTCTAAATTTAGATTGTGGTGATGGCTACACGACTGTGAATAAACTAAAACTCACAAACTGGACACTTAAAACCAGTAATTTACTATGAAAATTTGTTGCAGAAAGAGGTTTAAAACATTTCTCCACTATTAGTATAGTCAACAAAGTAAGAATTTCCCTTACCACCAAGTAGTAATTTGTTTCCTAGAGAGATAACAAGAGCAAAGACAGGGGGTCTAGGTATTCTTTAAGTGGCAGAGTCAACACCGTTATTCCCACTGGTCTGATTACTTCAGAGTATTGATAAAAGAGAAGATTTAAGTGAGGCTCAATATCTTGTAATATAACACCAAAAAAGGTTCAGGGTACAATGGAAAAATCATTCATCAAAGTAGCTAGAAATGAGAAAAGACTGTCAACAACCACAGGTACCAAGACAGCACAGATGTCAGAATAACCTGACAAGTATTTGAAAGCGTCCAAAGTAAAAATGTTTCAATACAAATATCGTTTGTAACTGGATGCCAGGGGCTCATGCCTGTAATCCTAGTCTGAGATAGGAGAATCACATTTCAAAGCTAATCTCAGCAGGAAAGTCCATGAGGGCTCTTATCTCCAATTAGCCACCCAAAAAGCCAGAAGTGGAGCTCTGACTTGAGTGGTAGAGCACTAGCCTTGAGCAAAAAAGCTCAGCAACAATGCCCAGTCCTTGAGTTCAGCCTTAGGACTAGCACACTTTTTGAAAAGAAGAGTGGGGGGGGGGGCGGGGGTTAAGAACGTATAATAAAGAGGTGAATTTAATCAAAGTACATTATATAAACATATGGAAATATCACAGTGAAATCCCTTTGTGCAATTAATTTATCTCAGCAAAAAAGAAACTGTAAACACTTGGAAATAAAAAACAAAGTCTCAGCAAAGAAATAGGAACTATAAAGAAAAATAAAAGGAAGAACCAGCAAACAACAGAAATCACTCAATCTGAAAAGAACATATGGTGAAAATCAAAGAGGCAGAAGGACCTGTAGGAAAATAAAGAGTATCTAACATTCAGGGAATTTATCTTTAAGGTAGAGGTGAAAAGAATATTGAATGGCTAAAAACTTGACAGTTAGGAAGCTTCCTCAACTCCAAATAAAGTAAATCAAAAGAAATCCATGCCTAGGGACATAAGCTAACTTCTCAAAATAAAAGAAAAATTCTGGGAAATAATTAAAAAATAAGTGACTAGTTATCTATAGTGGAACAACTATTTGAATGGTATCAGATTTCTCACTAGAATAAATTAGAAGGAAAAAGCATTGTTTTTCAAAAGCTGAAAGAAAAGTACTGTCAAAGCAGCATTTTATATCAAACAAAAATGTCCTTTAGGAAACAAGGTAAAATGAAAACATTCTCAAATGTAGGAAAACTAAGAGGATTTATCACCAGCAGTCTTACCCTAAAGATTGATTAAATGAAATTCTTCAAATAGAAAGGAAATGAACAAAAAAAGGGGAGGGGTGGGAAACTGAGCTGGGAGCTGGTGGCTCAGTCTTGTTATCCTAGATACTCATGAGGCTGAGACCTAAGGATCACAGTTTTTTTTGGGGGGGGGAAGGGGGTCCGGTCGTGGGGCTTGAACTCTGGGCCTGGGCGCTGTTCCTCAGTTCTTCAGCTCAAGGCTAGCACTCTACCACTTGAGCCACAGAACCACTTTCGGCTCTTTTCTTTTTGCTTATGTGGTGCTGAGGAATGGAACCCAGGGCCTCATGCATGCAAGGCAAGCACTCTACCACTGAGCCACCTTCCCAGCCCCGAGGATCACAGTTGAAGTCAGCCCAGGCAGAAAAATTCTCTGAGACTCTTATCTCCAGTAGACTACTCAGAAAAAGCTGGATGTGACACTGTGGCCTTGAGCACAAAGAAGCTCAGGGAAAGCTCCCAGGTCCTCCCTGAATTCAAGCCCCAGGATTGGCAAAAAAAAGAGAGACTGATACAGTGAATTAAAAATAAAGACCCAAGTCTTCAGAGCAAATGAAATTACCAAAGATAAAAAAAGCATCACATTATAATGAAAAGGTTCAATTTGCCAAGTAGACAAAGTAATTCTAAATGTGTATGCATCTAAAATCAGATTCAAAATATGTAAGGCAAATCCATTGGTATATATGTTACTTTGCACATTTTCAGATTATGGGTATTATAATTATGTAGGCAGGACATATCTTACTATGTTTTTTAGTCTGAAAATAGATAACTGATCTCACCTCAGCAGGTTTCTTTTGTTCTTTTTCAGTTTTTGACTTGATTTTGCTCTTATATAGTTTGCCAGGAAAAAATGAAGTAGAAGGACCTACAAAAGACAATTGGAAAAAAATGCCAAGACGTAATACCTACTAATGTAACTAAATGCCACCTAAGAAAATTATGAAGAAGTAAGACCATGATCTTATTCTACTAAAGAAATTAAGACAGTTTCATATGCAGTCTAATGGTATTTGTAAGTTATCTCCCAGAATACAGAAGATTCAAACAGTGCCAAGCCTGAAAAGAACCATTTGTCATAATAGCACCTCACAATACTTTGAAATAACACAATTCATATTCCATCTTGAAAAAAGTATCTGCAGAAACAGCTAGATAAACTAAAAATCTGGAGCAAGTTATCTGTGTAACTTAAGTACTTCCTTGAAGGCTTGTATTAAGACTTTTTACAAATAATTGACCCATAATCAAACATTACTAACTAATCAAACATTACTACTAGTACCTTAGATACAATCAGTTTATGTTCTCAATTTTGTATTCCTTACCAGAAAGGCTCTATCATAGCATTACTAGATTTGGCTTTTATTGTTTGAGCTAATAGAATAAAAACCAGGTTGTTACGTGTCATACTAAAGCAATTCTTATACCTAATTTACCTATTTATTACTAATTATAGTTTAAAAAAAGGGCCCTGACAATTTCTTCCCAGAAACATTTTTAACTGTTGAAGGAAGTATGAAATAGATCATCTTCAAGGAAAAGACAAGATTCTTAAGGGGCAGAGGTTCCCAGCTGTCAGCCAGTTCTACTCACAATCATCTGAACTCTCACTGCTGCTAGAAGGCTTACTGCGCTTCATCGTGGAGCATCCTAGGAAAGAGAACAAAACTGAATTAAATAATCAATACACACTTGTCCCAGAGGGCAGCTGACACTGTCTCAGAGACCCCCATAAATAGCAGCCAGAAAATTATACAAAGGAATGATTTCTGTTAATAAGTACATTCCCAAATGACCTAGGGTAATGGGAAAAAAATACTAACAAATCCTATACTACCAAGTGTGCCAAAGATTAGGTGAAGGCACACAGAGCTGAAGCAATAAAGGATGAGTGGTTTACTGTGACTTGAGCCTCAGATGTGTCCACTCTTCACCAAAACAAAATGGTGACACTGGGGTGGTCTGTAGCCAGAGAACCCAATAAGGGAGGAACAACAAAGGAAAAAGTAGTCACAAAGGCAGGGTTGTCAAAAGCCTATGCTGAGCTGTGCTGGTGGCTCACCCCTGTAATCCTAGTGACTTAGGAGGTTAAGATCTGAGGATTGCAGTTCAAAGCCAGCCAAGGACAGGAAAGTCTGTGAGACTTTCAACAAGAAATTACTCAGAAAAAACCAGAAGTGGCATTGTGGCTCAAGTGGTAGAGTGCTAGGCTTGAGCACATAGAGGCTCAGGGACAGGTCCCAGCCCTGTGTTCAAGCCCCATGACCAGCAGAAAATGGCTGGTTGAAGAAAGAATAAGTGAAGCACATCTCATCTTTAAGAGCATGAAGGCAAGCAAGGTGCCAGTGGATTAAGCCTGCAATTCTAGCTACTCAGGAGGCTAAGATCTGAGGATCATGGTTTGAAGCCAGCCAGGGCAGGAAAGTCTATGAGACTCTTCTTTTTTTTTGGGGGGGGGGTCCAGTTGTGGGGCCTGAACTCTGGGCCTGGGCACTGTCCCTTAGCTCTTCAGCTCAAGGCTAGCGCTCTACCACTTGAGCCACAGTGCCACTTCTGGCTCTTTTCTTTTTGCTTATGTGGTGCTGAGTAATCGAACCCAGGGCCTCAGGCATGCAAGGCAAGCACTCTACCACTGAGCCACCTTCCCAGCCCTATATTCTGTTTTTAGCATAAGTATATACATACAAAATTTAAGTTCCTAGGTATACAGGCTTGGCATCTTTTTATTTTTTGTCAGTTCTGGGGCTTGAGCTCAGGGCCTGGGCACTGTCCCAGAGCTTCTTTTGCTCAAGGCTAGTACTCTACCACTTGAGCCCCAGAACTAATTCTGGCCTTTTCTGTTCATGTGGTACTGAGGAATTGAATCCAGGACTTCTTGCATGGTAGGCAAGCACTCTACCACTAAGCCATATTCCCAGCCTTGGCATCATTTTTTACTAAAAAAATTATCTTTAAAGGAGTTTCAATCCACCACATTGATGTAGGTTTGGCATGTTAGGAATCACTTTTATTATTAAACAGATAATTCTTTGTCAAGATACTCAAAACTTTTTTTGTTCTAGTACTGGGGTTTGAACTCAGACCTTGCTTGGCCTTTTCTGTTCAGTGCTCTAACATTTAAATCACACTTTCATTTTTGGCTTTTTAATGATTAATTAATGATTAATTATTTTTGAAATGCCATCTTGCTGTGTACCCCATGTTGGCCTCATCTTGCATTCTTACTTTCTTTGTCTCCTAAGTATAGTGATTACAGACATATACTACCATGCTCAGCATCCAGATTTTTAAAAAAGAACCTTTTGTGCTGGTCCTGGCCTTTAACTCAGGGCATCAGGGCTGTGGGCATTTTTGCTCAAGGCTAGCATTGTACCACTAGAGCTACAGCTCTACATCTGGCTTTTTGATGGTTAATTGGAGATAGGAATGTCAAGGATTTTCCTTCCTGGGCTGGCTTTGAACCTCTTGATCCCAAGATTGCTGCCTTCTGAGTAGCCCAGATTATATACAGGTGTAAGCTACTAAAAACAACTAGGTTTTGCTGACTAAGCTGGTCTTGAACTCAGGGCCTATGGCACAGTCCCTGATCTTTTTTGCTCAAGGCTAGGAAACTACCACTACAGCTACAGCTCTCCTGACTTTTTGGTGATTACTTGAAGATATGAGTCTCATGAACTTCCTGACTTGTCTGTCCTCAAACTGTGATCTTCAGATATCAGCCTCTGGAGTAGTTAGGATTATAGGCTTGAGCCTCTGGCATCCGGCCTCACTCTTTAAAACCCTTATATCATTACATTTAATCACAATAGACTAAGATGTGTTGAGTGCATCCTCTGGAACAGGAAGTTTGCTTCTTACACTGTCTAAATTTACTATCTCAAAATCTCATATTAGAATTCAAAAAATTGTCTCAAATAGATAGTTACAAGCAGGGACAGCACCCAAGCCCAGAGTTCAACACCCACGACTGACCAAAAAGCATATGACAAAAGGACAGTTAAGTTAGGTTCCTAACACATTTGAAAACTATTAATCTGAGAAAGGAAATGACTCAACTTCTATACTTAACTCTATACTCTTAGAGCAAGGAAACAAACCTGCAGGCTTAGAATCAGTTGGGAGGTTGACTCCCTATCTATGGGCTCTTAATAAGGAAAATGAGCTAGGTGGTGTTGGCTCGTGCCATGAAATCCTAGCTACTTAGGAGGCTGAGATCTTAGGATCATGTGTGAAACTCTTATCTCCAATAAACTACTCAGAAAAAGCCAGAGGTGGCATCCTGGCTAGCCTTGAGCAGAGAGGCTCAGAAACAGAGCCCAGGTCTTGTGTTGAAGCTCCAGGACCAGCAAAAAAAGGCAAATGAATATGGTATTGTAGCTATTTTTCTCAAAAAAATATTTACTTATCACGTATTTATCACATCTAATGGTCTGAGTTTTTCTTCAGAAATAGGAAATTGTTTTTCCAGTACATGCATTTTCTAGTTTCCATGACTGGATTCAGCCATTTTACTTCTAACAGAATTCAAGATACTTTTGCAAGGAATATTACTTTAATCATCACTGATTCTGTAAAACAAATGATGAATGAGAAAGTTGGAAAGTACTGAGTAATATGTAGCTTTCTGAGAATTAGTTGAGTTCAGTCATTTATGTTGTTCATGCTCCAGTAATCCTAGAAGCCAGATTTGAAAACTGATAAGTACCTAAGTCATTTGAGACAAAACAGCAAAAGTTACCCTTGAATGGTTTTACATGCTACCCAAAGCAGGATCTAATATGAAAACTGGAGAACTTGGATGGAAACTAATTACTTTCTCTTGACCCTAGAAAAAAAAAACAAAATTCTATGTAAACTAAAAAAAAAAATTCATGTAGAAATATGCAATACAAGAAAAAGAAAGCAACTGTTGCCTTTCTGTGCAGTTCTCCTGCCCTTTCAGTGTAATTTAGCCTATTTCAAGTAACTGTTTTACAAAAATATGGACAGACATAAAACTAAAAAATTTGAAACAAAAGACATTTGGGTGTAGAAAGTGACTACCTTGACCAAAGCACCTGGTAAACTCAGAATACTCTGACCATTGATCATGATGAAGCTTTTCTAGACCCTGAGTCTCAATATTTTCTTTTCTTTTCTTTTTTTTTAAAATCACTCGTAGGGCTTGAACTATTCCTCAGCTCTTCAGCTCAAGGCTAGCACTCCACCACTTGAGCTTTAGCTCCACTTTCAGTTTTCTGGTAGTTTATTGCAGATAAGTCTCACAAACTTTCCTGCCTGGGCTGCCTTTGAACTGTGATCCTCTGTTTTCAGCCTCCTGACTAGCTAGGATTACAGGTGTGAGCCACCTTGCCCATAAGTCTCAATATTTTCTTTCTTTTTTTTTTTTTTTGGGTCCGGTCATGGGGCCTGAACTCTGGGCCTGGGGCACTGTCCCTCAGCTCTTCAGCTCAAGGCTAGCGTCTACCACTTGAGCCACAGCACCACTTCCGGCTTTTTTCTTTTTGTTTATGTGGTGCTGAGGAATCAAACCCAGGGCCTCAGGCATGAAAGGCAAGCTCTCTACCACTGAGCCACCTTCCCAGCCCTCAATATTTTCTTACCCAAGAATCTAAAGCATAATTCCATCCCTCAAGATCAAAGGCAAACAATTTGGCTCAGTGATTCAATAAAATCTCTGGAGATCTGCCAGAAAAAGAAGGTCTACTGAATAGCTCATTAGTTTGTAATGCTTAAAGCAACTTTGGGAAAAACCACTGGGAACTGAACATGAGCTAAAACTTCCCAGAAGACATTTAGTTTTCACTTGACTACTCCACTGACAGGGAGCTCACTGCATGACAAAGCAAGTTGTTCCACTGTCTTAACAGCTTCAAATAAAAAAATTTCCCTTTTCATTTCAGAATTCTGCCTTTATAGTTTGTATTTTTAAGTTCAAATCTCCATCTGTATCCTCAAATTACTTCTTGACTCAAGTACATTTTTCTCTAGCAAGTATACAACTTCCTCACTTGAAAACTAAAAGTCATTCAGTCTGTTTCCCCTTCTTTAGTCTGTCTCTCCTTAACTGGCTTACATCACACATTTGAATTCTTGAAAACCAGGCTATGCTTTTTTCCTAGTCCTCATCCATAAGTACCCGTGTGCTATTTTGACATGTTCACTGTCACTCTTGAAACAACTTCCTTACCTTCCAAAAGCTTTTTTTCAGGTTTCCTATGTTACTCTCTAGCCAACTTTTCTTCTTGTAACCATCAAAGAATTTCCTTGAATTGCCCTACTTTGTGCTCATGGCTCCCAGAAGAAGGCCCACCCCCTAACCCCCAACCCCAGTCTAGAATTTTTTTGTAGAATATGAGATTTGGGAGGGAAAAAAAGCAAACAAGGAAGGACAAAGAAAAGAATAGAAAAGAAGGAAGGGGAAAACTGAAAAGGAAGAAAGAGTATCCTAAAGGAAGAAGAAAAGAAAGAAGTCTTGCCAACTGGATATAACATAACATGAAAGATGAGCAACACCAAGGCAATGATCTTTTCTCCCCTGGCTCTTCTTCCCTTTTAGTGGTCTCAATTTGGCACCTCCCTGTATTAGTCACAAAATCTAGACAAGTACCTTGACTCTTAATTACCTCACCACAGAGAATCAACCAATCATCTGAGTTAACTGCTTAAGTAATCTAAATCAACATTACTTTTCTATCTCAGGCAACACTTTCTTAAGTTTAGTATAAACTCTCAAACCTAGAATGCAACAGCAGCTTCCTAACTAGTTTTAGGACTCTGATCTTAGGACTCTGATCTTGTTGCCTTCAAATTTACCCCCCAGCCAAATGCTAGAGACTCATCCTCAAAGACAAATTGGATACTTCCTTTCATATTGAGATTTTAATGGCTGCCCTGGGCTCCTGGAATGTTTATTAATGTCCCAGCAAGGCCAACAAAGCCATCCACAATCAAGGTCCATCTACTTCTTCTTTATCCAAAACTACTCTCCACCCAGTTTTATGCTCAATGATGAACCTCTATAGATCCACTTTGTATGTGCATACAATCCCTACTTCTAGCTTCCTTAAATAAAAAGTTTTGAAACCTTCAAATACAAGAAACAGAGAAGATGGTATAATTGTCACCCATACACACCTATCAGATATTGAACTGTCAGTTTTTCTATACCTGCTTTCAACTTCTAATAAACTATTTTAAAGTAAATAAATAATATGACAATATTTTACCCCTATTTTACTATGTGACTCTGAAAGGCTCCTTATTTATTTTTAAAATTGTTATTATAAGACAGGTGATGAGTACATTTCTTTTTGGATAATATGACCCCTTCCCTCACTGTCTCCCAGATTTATCCTCCCACTACTACATACAAGTTCTATAGCTCATTTTCAACATAGCGTCTAGTGCACATTTGTTCACCTTTTGTTCACTCAATTTCTGTGCTCTCTTCTTAACCCTTCCAAAGATAAACAGGGGAAAAAAAAACAACAACAGCAACAAAGAAAAAAAGCCCTCTTGTTTCCGTTTCCTGGAGTTCATTTCAATATTTTTATATGATCAGATGCATATAAGTATTGCACTTTGCTTTCATCTCCTAAGAATATTTTCCATTAGTCTCACTGTATGAGTGTCTAGAGTCCCGTATGCTCCAGTGTGACATTGTTAGGTTCCATTTTTTTTGTCAGTCATGGGGCTTGACTGGTCTTGGGCACTGTCCCTGTGCTCTTCAGCTCAAGACGAGTGCTCTACAGCTTGAGCCATAGCGCCACTTCCCTGTATGCTCCAGTGTGAAAACTCCTAATTCATTTTGTGTTTTTTTAAATTAATTTTTTGTCTTTTCTTTCTTGGTACTGGAGATCGAACCCAGGACATTGCACTTTGCTAGGCAAGCACTTTACCACTGAGCTACATCCCAGCCTAGGCTTCTTATTTTTGAAACCTATTAATGAACTGGGGGAAAGTAAAGGAGGTGTGACATTGCCCAAAAAAGAAATGTCCACCTTAACTGACATGAAATGGTAATCCCTCTGTACCACACCTTGAGAAAATTATATTAAAAATAAACTCAAGTTTGTAGGTCTCTTTTGTCTGGCTCAGACTTTGATAATCTCAACATCAATGTTCTGTCAGAGTGGCCTGTGTATAGCAACATCACTAACTTCAACTATTTTTCTTTTTGTGTTTATCCTGGGGGTTGAACTCATGGTATGGGGGTACTGTCCAGGAGCTTTTGTCCTAAAGGCTAGCATTTCTACCTCTTAAGCAGCCACAGCTCTACTTCCAGCTTTTTGGTAGTTAATTGGAGATAAGAGTTTCACTTACTGCCCCAGTTGGCTTTTAAGGGGGATCCACAGATCTCAGTCTCTTGAGTAACTATTATAGGCAAGAGACATTGGCACCTGATTAACTCAAACTTTTTTCTCTGTCCGTCATAGGGCTTGAACCCTGGGCCTGTGCACTGTCCCTCAGCTGTTCAGCTCAAGGCTAGTGCTCTACCACTTGAGCCACAGCGCCACTTCCAGTTTTTCTGAGTGTTTTGTTGGAAACCGTAACCCTCAGATCTCAGCCTCCTGAGAAGCAAGGATTACAGGTGTGAGCCACTGGCGCATGGCCTAATTCAAACTTTTTAACCACAAATAAGTATCATAAATCTCCAACCAGTATATGAGTTTCGATCAGGTATGGGCTAGATTTTCAATTTTTTGTGCTGGATGTTCCTTATCTTCTTGAAAAATCTTATTAAACTTTGAAGTTATTTAAAAATTATTCTCTCTATTCTTCTGTGTGTTTGAAGGTTTCAAAACTGATGGTTTATAATAAAGTAAGTTTGAAGTAATTCTCCAAGGAATTCTACATGTACTTTAAGTAAGAGAATAATAGCAAGCTTCCAATAAGGATGTTAAAAGATAAGGTTAAGAAATTGTTTTACAGGGGCTGGGAAGGTGGCTCAGTGGTAGAGTGCTTGGCTTGCATGCCTAAGGCCCTGGGTTCGATTCCTCAGCACCACATAAGCAAAAAGAAAAAAGCCGGAAGTGGCGCTGTGGCTCAAGTGGTAGAGCGCTAGCCTTGAGCTGAAGAGCTGAGGGACAGTGCCCAGGCCCAGAGTTCAGGCCCCACGACCGGACCCCCCCCCAAAAAAAAGAAATTGTTTTACAGTTGTGCCTAATGATTGCCTACAAAGGACATAGGTAGCAACCTAGATATTAACTAACAATTCTCAGCTATTCCATTCTACCTAGACTATGGATTACAGTGCCATTGTACCTTTGAGAGAAGGCCTTGGGGTTCTGGATTTCTTTGGAATTATTCTCCCAAGAATATCTACATTAAAAACAAACATTATTTTGATAACAGGAAAATATGTTACATATTATTGTAAGGAATAAAAATTTTAGAATATATACTTGTAATCCCAACACTTGGCAGTTGGTTCCAGGACAGCTTGGGCTACTTAAGACTTGAGCTTAAAAAAAAACTCTAAGAGCCGGGCGCTGGTGGCTCACGCATGTAATCCTAGCTACTCAGGAGGCTGAGATCTGAGGATCGTGGTTCAAAGCCAGCCCGGGCAGGAAAGACCGTGAGACTCCTATCTCCAATAAACCACCAGAAAACCGGAAGTGGCGCTGTAGCTCAAGTGGTAGAGTGCTCGCCTTGAGCTGAAGAGCTGAGGGACAGCACCCAGGCCCAGAGTTCAAGCCCCACGACCGTCAAAAAAAAAAAAAAACAAAACTCTAAGAATTTATGAGCACTTAAGTATTTATGAGCGCTTCCCACTTCTGATGAAGCTAAGTCCAATGTAATAAGCTGACAATATTTTCAAAACATTTGTGTAGCAGAATATCATGAGCTAAGTACTCATGTCTATCATCCTAGCTACTCAGGAAGCTGAGCTCTATAGAGTTTCAAAGCTGCCCAGGCCGATAATTTGCAACATTCTTTATATCCAATTAAGCAGTAAAAGTAGAGATATGGCTCAAGTGGTACAGTGGGTCCAATCCCTGAGTGCAAAAAATCAAGTGGAAACACCAGGCTGTGAGTTCAAGCTCCAAGACCAGCAAGAAAAAAAATTGTGTGGTGAAATGAGCTCATATTAGGTTCACCTATATGAAATCATCATTATCATGGGTCAAAATTTTTGAGTATCAGAAATTTCATATGATTTAATCTGATATTTTAGGATATTTGCTCAAAAATAAGCAAAGACAAGCTTCTTTTCCTCCAAAGCCTTCATATACCTTAGAGAACTTTAATTCATACGAACTTTGGAGGAGTTATAATAAACAAAGAAATGTATGAAGGCTTTCATAAATACATTTTTCTCTGCTTCATAACACCTAGCTTCCTTTAGGAGTTGTATTCCACTTATCAGACCCAAAGTAATTGGCCTGTGGGTCCCCAGTGTGGTATTAGGTCTCTCTACCTATGTCTCAAATTTCTTGCTAAGATCTGAGCACCATGTTTCGATGTTCTATTTGCACACTGCAAATAAGCCATTATAACCAGATTTCAGAGTGTTGTTTAATGCAAAAAGAGATGGTTGACAAGTATTCTGATCAGTGTAGGCTTAGTGGCAGTTGGAGTATATGTGTGTGTGTGCTTGATTCTTATTCTAGTTTCTTCTGTTTTCCTTGCTTTTAGAGTTACAACCAGATGGCTAGACTGTCATCTCTGGGTCTCTTGTCAGAGCAGGAGAAACCTCATAGGCAGCTTTCCTAGCCCTGCATGTGTGACTAGAATAGTGAGGCAATGCCTTGCCAGCTTCCAGGGTAGCCACAACAAAACCCTGTGAGAAGGCACAGGTGCACTGGCTAACTGGCACACTCCCAGGCCACAGTCAACACCACATGCTCAGAACAGAGGCTCATTTTAATCCTTCTGAGACACCATTTAAGAGATCACTCAATACACAGACATAAAGTCAATGTAATGCTTTTGCACGTCCGTGTGGATCTTAAACTGTTGAATTTTCTGCACCATTATTTTTAGAATTTTCTGCATAGAAAATTTTGGAATACCCAAGACAAATATAGGTGTAACCTTTTAAGTGTATTTCATGAAAAACACTGCATATAGAATTTCAGCTTCACTGGTCAGAAGTTCCTGTGCTTTCTGGCTTACTGTTAGAAATGCAAACCAGGGTCAGTAAAATGCTATCATTCTACCTCTGTTCCTCAGTTCAGAATGTTTTACTCCTGCAAAGATTTTTAAATTAAGATTTAAAATCTACTTTATTGCACATAACCAGCTTTTGCTACTTCCAAGATTATTGCACAGTCTAAGTTTTCCCTTAGGAAATGCCACCCCTGACTCGCTAAGAAAGACAAAACAATGATAGCAAATGATGGAAACAGAACTATTTAATTTTTACCAACTGAAAGACTGTAAAATTAAACATGTGAAAACTATCTCATAGATAGTAATATGCAGTGATGTAAAATATCACTATTCATAGGAAAGTGATTAAATGTTCCTGTTCACTTACTGTTTTCCTAAGTTCTAAATTCAGAACTCCACATTCCTAATTTGATAGCTTTCAGAATCACAATCACCTAAAAACAAATTTAGAGCACTCTGTTG
The DNA here is from genome assembly GCF_024711535.1 of Dipodomys merriami. Classification (NCBI taxonomy): domain Eukaryota; kingdom Metazoa; phylum Chordata; class Mammalia; order Rodentia; family Heteromyidae; genus Dipodomys; species Dipodomys merriami. The sequence continues at coordinate 86,354,783 of NW_027204492.1, forward strand.
TAGACAGTATAAATGATGCTTGTTTTTTTTTGAGGACCTAGCTTAGAAGTAAAGCCAAAGAGGAACTGGATCTCACAAATTCCCTCTCACTGAGCACAAAGAAGAACTCAATAAAGATTTGATGAAGGAACTTGGGCTGGAATTTGGGAAGCTTAGACGTTAGACCAAATTTCTTGTTTATTACAAACTATTTTTAATTGTAGTAGCTTTAAATTTTAATCTGACAAAATAAACTTCCCTTACAAATTTTCTGATTCTTGAGTATTAGTCTTTTCAAAAATCTGATTATGACATTCAGTGTAAACCTTTCTAATGCTATTCAGGGCTCACAGACTCCTTTCCAGGAGTAGCTTATAGAGTGGAGAGTGCATATTTAGAGCCAAAGCTAACTGTTCAGAGGGTGAGTCAGTCCCATCACCAGCTGCCCTGGTTCCTTGCCAGGCACATTTTCTCCTTAAAAAAAAAAAAAGCATACAACAGCTGGCTGCTGGTGGCCCATGCTTGTGACACTGGCTACGTGGGAGGTTGAGATCAAGAGGATCATGACTGGAGGCCAGAAAGAAAAGTTCACAAGAACCCCTTTTAACCCATAGCAGGGCAAAGTGGTGCACACCTGTCATCTCAAGCTATGTAGGAGACTGAGATTGGGAAGGTTCCAGGCCAGCCTGAGCAGAAATGTCCATGAGATTTCATCTCCAGGGGAGGGAATCTAGATGTATGTTTGTGATCCTAGCTACTACCCAAAGCTTAAAGTAGGACTGCAGTTCAGGAACTTGGCCATGTGAGACTGTCTTAAAAATAACCAGTTCAAAACAGAGTTGGAGGTACAGCTCATTTCCTAAAGTGCCAGTCTGGCAAGCATGAGGTCTTGGTTTAAACCCCAGTACCACCAAACAAACAAATTTAAGTGTTCAACAAACTGGTTATGGAAGCATCAGCCTGTAATACTAGCACTTGAAAAACAAAGGCAGGAGGATTGTGGTTTTGATGCCAGCTTGGGCTACATAGCAAGTTCCAGAAAAGCCTGTGTTTTATATATATTGCAGGACTCTGTCTAAAAAAAATGCATCCAGTAAATATTTAACAATGGTTTTGTAAGGGTGCTGTGTAAAGGTCTTCAGACCACCCTCAGATTCTGTAATTTACTGAGAAGACTCACAGGGTTCAGCATATAATCACTCATGGATATGACTTGTATAGCAAAAGGATACAAGCATTAGTAAAATAAAAGATGCATGGACTGAAGTCTAGTGGAGACTAGGCACAAGCTTTCAAAAGGCCTCTTACAGTGTATATACATGAAGTACAATTTGTCTAGTAACAAGTGTGACAACACGTGAAATATCACCTAGTAGGATACTCATTAGAGAGACTCTGTCACCAAGACTTACTGGCAATGGTCGAATAGACGTCTTTTCTGCGTGGCACATATTAAAATTCCAGACTCAAGAAAGAAAGCAGGCATTCAATATAAACCACATTGCATATAAACAGTTAAGGTATAATAAGCTATCCTTATCAAATTTGAGAATGACAGGGCCCTCCTGAAAACCAAGTCCCTAGATGCTAGTCTAGGGCCAAAAAGATAAATAGGCCTTTCAAAGTCAAGCATGCAGCATCATACTGGTGGCTCACATCTGTAACCCTAACTACTCAGGAGGCTGAGAGCTGAGGATTCCAGCTTGAAGTCAGTCCAAGCAGATAAATTTGGGAGACTTTTTTTTTTTTTGCCAGTCCTGGGACTTGAGGCCTAGGCACTGTCCCTGAGCTTCTTTTGCTTAAGGCTAGTGCTAGCATTCTACCACCAGAGTCACAGCGCCACTTCTGGGTTTTTGTGTTTATGTGGTATGGAGGAATCGAACCCAGGGCTTTATGCGTGCTAGGCAAGCACTCTACCACTAAGCCACCTTGCCAGCCCTGATACTCTTATTTCTAATTAACCAGCAAAAATCTGGAAGTAGAGGCATAGCTCAAGAGGTAGAATCAGCCTTGAGGGAAAAAGCCAAGAGAAAGTTCAAGGCCCTGACCCCATACTGGCAAACACACAAATACACACATACACATACCACCACCACCACCACCAACAACAACAATAATAAAACAGTAAAGTGAAGCCTGCTATGATAACACATTTTTTTTGTTTAGATGACAACCACTACCTCGGCTAGGCATCCAGATATCTTTCCTAGACTTGAATAGGTTAAGGAGCTAAGGAAACAGGAATGGAGGACAGAAGGTAGGAGCTTCTTAGGAGAGGAAATGCCTGAACCAGGTTTGGACACAAAACAAGATACTGTGGTATGCTTAGATTTAAATCCTAACCAAGTGGGTACACTTGGCTAATTAATTAGATGAAGCTGTATCTCACATAGGGAGCTACCTACATGAACTGGAGCTATTAATCACTAGGAACCCTTAGCCTCTTGCACACTAGGTAGCTTTGTAAGAGGTGGTGCCAACCTTCTCCAGTCCCACCTTTCAGTCTCTGTGATGCAACCACCCTGGCCTATTTTCAGTGTCTGATGTATACTCCTATATTCTGTGGCTCTTTCTGCATGTACTGTACCATCCTCCCACTCTGGACTGTTCATTACTCGGCCCTGTTTCACATAGCTCACTTCTACTCCTGTCAGACTGCAATCCAAACACTTCATTAGAGAAGCCTTCTCTCACTCCATAATAGGTTAAAACCCTGATCATTTACTTTATGGCACCAGTACCTTCTCATTGATCACTGGGAGCACATTAAAATTTATTTTTTAATGTATTTACACTTTAAGAAAGTAGAGATCATGTTTCGTGTTGTTCATGAATTCCAGAGCCTAATATAGTAATTAGCACATAATCAGTACTCAGCACAAATACGAATGAAAAATGAATGAGGGTTTACTCACAGGGCATGTGATTTGAGTGAGAGTAATCTTCCCTACCCCAAAACATACATACCTTCTGGGTCTAAGGCATATGTACTGCCCTGGCAAGATCAACAAGTCATCTGAGGATTTTTATGTAACTATTGGGAAAGAGGCATTGCATCTGCTGCAGATATTCTGCCTGGAGGAGTAACTGAATCAGAATAAAAAGCAAGAATAGAAAATTTAGGGATGAAATGAATGAATGAATGTAAACCTTCTAAAAGGCAGAAGGCCATGGTCTATTCACTTGCTAGTATACTTTCATTTTGTTCCTTAAGCTAATTTAAGTTAGGATTCTGATATGCGTATCTAAGAGTCATTATACAGAAATAGAAACTGGAGCTGGCCTAGATATTTAGATGACTAAGACCTGGAGGATCATGGCTTGAAGCCAGCCAGGGCAGAAAAGTTCAACATTCTACTTCCAATTAACCAGAAAAAAAATGGAGCTAGACATGTGGTTCAAGTGGAAGTGGTAGAGAGCCAGCCAGGATTGAATAAACTGAGCAAGTACAAGGTCTCTGAGTTCAAACCCATGTACTGACAAAAAAAATTGAACAAGACATATGGTTGGTAACAAAGGACAAGATAAAGTCCATAAGCAAGCCTACCTTGTATGATGATTCAAACTATTGGTCTAGAGAATCCCTAACAGTTCCTGATATATTAGGTTAGGTTCTGGTATAGGAAGAAAAGATGATGGCTTAAGTGGTAGAGCTCTTGCTTAGCAAGCACAAGGCCCTGAGTTCAAACCCTAGTCCTGACAAAGAGGAGGAGAAAGAGGAGGAGGAGGAGGAAGAGGAGGAGAACATGATGGTGATGATGATGAGCTGGACCTCATGGGTACACACCTGTAATCCCAGCTCTTGGGAGACTGACACAGGAGGATCCAGAGATCAAGGCCAGACTAAGGGGATATGTGAGCATAGGCATCCTGCCTATTATCCTAAAAACTACTTTAGTCATGGAATTCAGAAACTATACCTCTCAATTGGCTGGAAAGAGGCAAAAATTTCTATTTTCAATGGAACATATAAATCATAGGTAAACCTATAGGTAAAAAGCTGGACTCTCAAAAGTAAATTCTAGACCAGATTAATCAAGCATTTGTTGGATAAGCACTTGAAAAAGTAGTTATTAGTAACCAGCATAAAACTTCTGAAAATGACATTTCCAATTTACTCCAGACACTTTTTTGTTCCAATCAAATCATTTAAAGAAACCATTTACAGATTATATGTGTATGGAGGTGGCTGACAAAGATCATCAAGGTTTTCCTGTTGAGAGGATGAAAATTTTAATCTGTAGACAGGTAAACTGGAAGTAATGTGTCATGTGGTAGAGCACAGTTGTATTTTTAGCACTGTCTGGAGCAAAACTTTAGTCAGTAACATAAATTAACCTACGATTATTATCCCTAGGAGAGAGACTTGGAAGAGGAAAAAGGGAAAATTAAAAGCTAGAACTATAAGCAAAAACAAGGTAGAATTTATCTAGAATGTGTAACATCATTTCAAAATGCTTATTTTCTAAATATAATAACAGTTCAGAAGTTTTTGATACCAGCAAATACCACAGCATAATACAACTACTAAACTTAAGTCAAATTCAGAAATAAAATAAAATGCCTACCACAGTTGGACAACAACTAAACAACCATACTCCACTCTATTACAGGGAAACGACCCAAAAAAGTATATCCAGAGCTGGGTGCCAGTGGCTCATGCTTGTAATCCTAGGAGGCTGAGATCTGAGGATTATGGTTCAAAGCCAGTCTGGGTAGGAAAGTACCTGAGATTCTTATTGCCAATTAACCAGCAAAAACTAGAAGTAGAGCTGTGGCCCAAGTGGTACAGCACTAAGCTTTGAGCAAAAAAAGCTCAGGGGCAGCACCAAAGCCCTGTGTTCAAGCCCCAGGACTGGTGGGTACGTGTGCGCATGCATACACATGCACACACGCACACAGTATATCCAGAGAGCAACTATGTTAGAAAAAGGTTTGAAGATCAATATCACACAAATAACAGTTGAAGGAGCAGAAACTATCCAGTGCTATTTGCTCATGCCTGTAATTCTAAATACTCAGGAGGCTGAGACCTGACGATTTTGTTTCCAAGACAGCCTGGGCAGAAAAGTACATGAGACTCTTATCTCAATTAACCAGCAAAAAGCCAGAAGTGGGGCTGAGAAGGTAGTTTAGTGGTAGAGTGCTTGCCTAGCATGCATGAAGCCCTGGGCTTGATTCCTCAGTACCACATAAACAGAAAAAGCTGGAAGTGGTGCTGTGGCTCAAGTGATAGAGTGCTAGCCTTGAACAAAAGAAACTCAAGGAGAGTGAGCAGGCCCTGAGTTCAAGCTACAGGACTGGCCAAAAGAAAGCCAAAAGTGGAGGCTTTGACTTTAAGCCCCACTGTTGGCACCAGAAAAAGGAAAGGGAAGGGAAAAGGAAAAGGCAAAGCAAAAAGGACAACTTGTAAAGAAATGACAAAAACTGAAAATGAGCCAGCAATCCTATTTAACATACATATCCTGGAAACCATGTCCAAATTTGCAAAATGATAAACAGAATTATTTATAAAACAAAAATTAAGTATTTCAATCAACAGGAGAATGGTTTAACAGAAGCCCATAATCTGAGCGTCTTAACACAACCAAAGACTTACACGCTATATGCTTAAAGTAAGTTGGAATGAGATTATTGCACTTTTTCTTAACTCAAGCAGTCAGAGGCTCCACCTCTATCTGCCAGGGAATAAATAGGAGGTGGTAAATATTATATTAGCTGTTAAAACTTACATTTGGAGGAAAGCCTACTACTTTTACTGACATTTCATTGACCAAAACAAGTCACATGGCAACACCTAACTTAAAAAAAGGACAGGAACTGGGGCTGGGAAGGTAGCTCAGTGGTAGAGCACATGCATGAGGCCCTGGGTTCAATTTTTCAGCACCACATAAGCAGAAAAAGCCGGAAGTGCACTGTGGCTCAAGTGGTAGAGCACTAGCCTTGAGCTGAAGAGCTGAGGGACAGTGCCCAGGCCCAGAGTTCAGACCCCAGGACAGATTCTCCCCCCCCCCCCCAAAAGGACAGGAATTCACTCCTACCATAAGCTAAAATGGCAGATAGCACAAATATTATGATCAATACAATGTATAGTATAGAAATGTAATGAGAAAATGAAAGATCCAGGATGTTTTAGAGCATGGAAAAAATATAGACATTTATAATAACACCATTTATTTAAATTTAAACACAGATAAAAATAAATCTATGTACTTTTTCCATTTCAGCAAATATTATCTTATATGATCAGAGGCACATAGGCACTTTGTGTTCCTCCCCTAAGAATATCCTCCTGTGGTCTCACTGTGTATGAATGCCTAGAGTCCTGTATAATTTATTATGCTATGGTGTACTTTAGATCTAGCTTCTGCATGAGATAAAACATATGCCATTGTTCTATCTGAGCTGCTTGGCTCAAATCTATGTATCTATTTATTTTTATTTTATTTTATTTTCTGCCAGTCATGATGCCTGAACTCTGGGCCTGGGCGCTGTCCCTAAGCTCTTCAGCTCAAGGCTAGCGCTCTACCACTTGAGCCACAGCACCACTTCCGGCTTTTTTTCTGCTTATGTGGTGCTAAGGAATTGAACCCAGGGCCTCATGCATGCAAGGCAATCACTCTACCACTGAGCCACCTTCCCAGCCCAAATCTATGTATTTATATATGTATTAAACTGAGGAGAAAGTAGAACACTAAAAGAAGTGACTAAACATTTCTGTTTTCATTTCCTTATTTAAGAAAAATAAAATGACAGGAAGGGTCAGTCTAGTCAAGGTACACTGTATGCATATATGGACATGTCAAAGTAAAACCTCCTTGTATAAATAATTGATGCTAATAAAATATGTGGGAAAACAGAAAAATAAAAGCCAGGCACCTGTGGTTCTAGCTTCTCAGGAGGCTAAGATCTGAGGATCATTGTGTAAAGCCAGCCCAGGCAGGAAAGTCTGTAGGACTCTTATCTCTAATAAAATACTCAGAAAAAGCCGGAAGTGGTGTTTTGGCTTAATTGGTAGAGAACCAACCCAGGCCCTGAGTTCAAGCCCCAGGATCTGAAAAAAAAAAAAGAGAAAATCTTATTGATAACTATGTTTACGATTGAGTATAAGTGCTCATCATAGTGAAATAAAAGGTTGTTGAGCTGGGTGCTGGTGGCTCACACATAATTCTAGTTATTCAGGAGGCTGAGATCTGAGAATCATGGTTTGAAGCCAGCCTGGGTAGGAGTATCTGAGACACTTAACCCCAATTAATCAGCAAAAATCTAAGAGACATCGCCTTGGCCCAGCAGTATTTGTATTTGTGTGTGTGTGTGTGTGTGTGTGCACATACATACACGTACACACACAGTTGTTGAAAGAACTAGAGATTGTTTTTGAACTTAGGGCCTTATTCAAGGTAATGAAGGTGTTCTACCACTTGAATCATGTCTCTAGCCTTTTTCAGTTTTCGTTATTTTTAAAGTATTTTAAGAGGCTTGAACTCAGGGCCTAGGCCCTGTCCCTGAGCTTTTTTGTTCAAGGCTAACACTCTTCCAATTGAGCCACAGCTCCACTTCCAGCATTTTTGGTAGTTAATTGGAGATAAGAGGCTAATGGACCTTCCTGCCTAAGTTGACTTTGAACTGCAATCTTCAGATCTCAGCCTCCTGAGTAGTAAGGATTACAGACATGAGACACTGATGCCAGGCCAGCTCTATCTATGGATTTTCCCCCAAAGTAAATACTTACACAATGTAATTGTTATTTAGTAGTTTGTTCTATTAAATTCTATTAAAATTCAAGACTAAAGACAAAATCAAAAGCCAGCCCACATGGTTCTCATATTCTCAAGTTAATGAAGTTAAAGTAGTTTGAGTATTACTTTCTAGACCCACATTCTTGGCTATATTGGAGCTTCATGTGTCCTGGATCTCACTAGTCACCAGAAATACTCTTGAGAGGAAAAGTCCTAACATAGTAGGTAAACAGTTGGCCAGATTACAATGCCTTGCAGCAAACACAGATCTGGCCCTACCCTATGATCAAAAACTGAATACTCATTCCTACCTAACCCTCCCAGCCTACTTCTCCATTCTTCACACTGAAGCACTAAAATCCTAAAATGTTAGAGAGCAGTTCATTTATCTTCAGAAGAGTTTGGTGATAAAATGCAAACTGTAAAGTTAGGAAAAAGAAAGTATAGAAAAACCAGAGATGGGGAGGGAAGGAAGAAATGAAGTCCTGGAGGACAAAGGTTACTGGAAAACAGCAGAATAGAAGGAACAGAGTGTGACAGAGAGTTAAGCCAAGGAAAATGATCCCGTCAATAATACACTGGATTAGGATAAAGAACCTGCACTTCCAAATGAGGATGGGATTACCATGTATGTTTTCAGAAAAGTGGCCTTGTTTTTTGCTTGTTTGTTGCTTGTGGGGCACTAACTTTGGTCTGGGCCCAGTCTCTGAGCTCTTCAGTTCAAAGTGATTGCTCTGCCACTTAAGCCACAGTGCCACTTCTGGTTTTTTGGTGATTAATTGGAGATAAAAGTGTCATGGACTTTACTGCCTGGGCTGGCTTTGAACTACAATCCTCAGATCTCAGCCTCCAGATTAGCTAGGATTACAGGCGTGAGCCATCAGCAGCCAGCGTGGCCTTGTTGTTCTGGGAGTACAATTCTTCTGCTTACCTTAGCAACTTTTGTCTTACTACATATTCCTTTTAAAAATTATCTTCAGGGCTGGGAAGGTGGCTCAGTGGTAGAGTGCTTGCCTTGCATGCATGAGGCCCTGGGTTATATTGCTCAGCACCACATAAGCAGAAAAAGCTGGAAGTGGTGCTGTGGCTCAAGTGGTAGAGCGTTAGCCTTGAGCTGAAGAGCTGAGGGACAGTGCTCAGGCCCAGAGTTCAGGCCCCATGACTGACAAAAAATTTTTTTTTAATTAAAAAATTATCTTCAAATAGTTGTATGAGGTGTTTTAACATGTTCATAAACATGTACATAAACAATACATTTCTGAAACTAGCATTTCAGATTAAATACTCAAGTGGTGAGAATAAACACAAAACATTCATTAAAATATCAGTGAATGTGGTTTTGCTTAGCATTCATGAAGCCCTGGGTTCGATTCCTCCGAACCACATAAACAGAAAAAGCCAGAAGTGGTGCTGTGGCTCAAGTGGTAGAGTGCTAGCCTTGAGCAAAAGAAGCTCAGGGAGAGTACCCAGGCCCTGAGTTCAAGCCCCAGGACTAGCAAAAAAAAATCAGTTAAGACATTGGTTCCAGGTAAGGTGGAATAAGCATGTCTATCTTCTATCCACTAAACACCACTATAAAATCTGTGAAAATGTATGGCTATGCTGTGAATATACCTAAGTGATAGGGTGCCTGCCTAACATGTTGAAGGCCCTGGGTTCAATCCACAACATGCATGCATGTATGCACATATGTATACATGTATACTTATAAACACAGAGAATGCACAAATGGCTACTACAGAACTCTTCAAAGTATGTAACAATAGAGGATCAAGAAAGAATACAAAAGTAAGTAAATATGCAATAATTTTTACCACCTTTATTTCCTCCAATATTCCCTGGCCTGAACTCAACAGAACAAAATTTGAAGGCAAGAACTGTGCTTAGAGCCATATGGTTGGTGTCTATCCTGGGGTTTGAACTCAGAGCCTGGATGATGTCCCTGAGCTTTTGTGCTCAAGTCTAATGCTCTACCACTTGAGATGCAGCTCCACTTCTAGCTTTGTGGTGATTAGTTGGAGATGGAAGAGTCTCACAGACTTTCCTGACCAGACTGCTTCGAACCATGATCCTCAAATTTCAGTCTCTGGAGTAGCAAGAATTACAGGTGTGAGCCTCTGACACCTGGTTTAAAAGTGTTTTTTTTCTCTTCTTTTCTTTTTAAAAGGAATACTAGTGTGCAAATTCTTTTGGAAAAGTAGAGAGAAATTCTCCTGACTTTTCCTCTCTTTTGTCTCCTCTATTTCATGCCTAGAAAATCCTATTGATGGAGGCAACAATGATAGTGATTCACATAGGGAAACTGTAGAAACTAAAACTCAGGGAGAGCAACCTTCCAAAGCCAATTATCTCCGTTTTTCCCCCCTTTCTTCTTACAAAAATTTATCATTGTCTACTTGTCTTTGGTGGCCCATAGGTGGTACAGTGTAAAAATGGGCCATTTCTTAGTGAAGGAAATAAAAAGAAAGTCCTAGGAAACCAGAAATACCAGGGAAATAACAAAGAGGGAAGAGAAAAGCAAACCCATAAAGATGTTTCTGAACACTCCTGAAATCAACTCCACATGTTATAGGTAAACTGATCTTCATTAGTGTATCAAAGACTTGGATAAATGAGTTAACCACCGAAGACTCCGACTGAGCAGTATGTGACACACATAGAATAGATCTACATAGCACTGACAATACTGAACTGACAGTGGACCTGAAAGCAAGCAAGTTGGAAGTCAGAGTCCAAATAAAACCAGGTCGATTGCTGCTAATAAATATATCAACATCATCTATTCCATTGAGACAAAATTCACAGTCTTTATAATACTTAAAATGACAGGGAAAAATCGGAAATAATTTAGTATACCAAGAACCACAAAATGCTAATTTAAGCCAGGTGCTGGGGGGCTCATGTCTATAATCCCAGCTACTCAGGAGGCTGAGATCTGAGGATTGGGGAAGGAAAGTTTGTGACTTTTTTTTTTTTGGGTCCGGTCATGGGGCCTGAACTCTGGGCCTAGGCGCTGTCCCTCAGCTCTTCAGCTCAAGGCTAGCGCTCTAGCACTTAAGCCACAGCGCCACTTCCGGCTTTTTTCTTTTTGTTTATGTGGTGCTGAGGAATCGAACCCAGGGCCTCAGGCATGCAAGGCAAGTGCTCTACCACTGAGCCACCTTCCCAGCCCTGTTGACACTCTTATCTCCAATTAACCACCAGAAAACTGGAAGTGGTGGTATGGCTCAAGTGGTAGAGGATGTGCCTTGAGCTGAAGAGCTCAGGGACAGCACCCGGGCCCAGAGTTCAAGCTCCACAACCAAGCTAATTTCAAGCTAATTTACATGGGGAAAAAAACAACAGATACTAACAGAGGTGACACAAATGCTGAAATTATTATTCTTTTCCTCAGGTGAAAGTTTTAATTGGAAGGAAAAAGGAGCCAAAGAAAAGAGGCCATCACTAACTACCAGAGATTTAGGCTTCCCAAATGTTCAAATTATCTAAAACAACAACAACAACAACAACAACAACAACAACAACAACAACACCTTAAAGAAGCTATTACAAAAATGCTAAAATCAACACTCACGGTAAAGTTAAAATAGAAAGTTATCAGCAAAAAATGTAGAAAGTTATCAGTAAAAAGATGCAAATAATAACTAAATGGAAACTTCAGAAATAGAAAATAAAATAACTAATATAAAAATTAACTGTGAGAGCACAATAGCAGAATGAAAAAGTGAATTTGAAAATGGATAAAACAACCAGTCAGGCCAGATGTCAGTGGCTCATGCCTATAATCTAGCTACTCAGGAGGTTGAGATTTGAGGATCATAGAAGCCAGCCAGCCCAGGAAGGAAAGACTGAGAGATTCTTTTTTTGACAGTCCTGGGGCTTGAACTCAGAGCCTGGGCACTATGCCTGAGCTTCTTTTTGCTCAAGGCTGGTCCTCTACCACTTGAGTCACAGTGTCATTTCTGGCCTTTTCTGTATATGTGGTATTGAAGAATCGAACCCAGGGCTTCATGTATGCTAGGCAAGCACTCTACCACTAAGCCACACTCCCAGCCCTTTGAGATTCTTATCTCAATAAACTACAAAATATTACAAGTAGTGCTGTGGCTCAAGTGGTAAGAGTGCTTGGCCTTGGGCAAAAGAAGCTCATGGACAGTGCGTAGGCCCTGAGTCCAAGCCCTAGTACCCACGCAGAAAACAAGACAAAACAAAAGCAATCAATTCTAAATGACAGAAAGGAAGACTGGATAAAAGAACAAAACTCTAGGAATACAGAAGATAACAATAAAGGATCTAACATTTATATAAATGGAGTAAAAGCAAATGAGAAAAATTGAGTGTTATACTGAAAAAATCTTTATAAGACAAAAATAGTTGAAATCTGCCCAGCTGACAGACTAAACAAAGACAAATGAAATAAATACAAAGAAACCAATACCCAGATACTTCCGAATCAAATTGCTAAAAAGTAAATACAGGGAACTGTGGAAATAATCACAATAGTCTTAGTTAATATTCCATTCCTGATAATAGGATTAGAAAGAAAATTGTTAAGTATATAGGAAACTTAGGCACCATTGTAAAAAAATACTGTGAAAGCAAAGAATCCACTTAACTGACATCTAGAAAATACTCCTTCCAGGACAAGAAAAATGTTTTTCCTTTTTTATTTAGAGGTGCCATACAGCACAGTTACCATTACAGGTAATAAGTCCATTGCCTTTTTTTTTGTCAGTCATGGGGCTTGAACTTTGGGCTTGGGCGCTGTCTCTGCGCTCTTTAGCTCAAGGCGAGCACTCTCCCACTTGAGCCACAGCACCATTTCCGGTTTTCTAGTGCTATATTGGAGATAAGAGTCTCACAGACTTTCCTGCCCTGGCTGGCTTCAAACCCAGATCCTCAGATCTCAGCCTCCTGAGTAGCTAGGATTACAGGCATGAGCCACCAGCACCCAGCTGTCCATTGCCTTTTGCATAGTGTCATCTGTTCCTTCATTCCCTCCTATGCTATCCCTCCCATCTCCACCCATGAGTAGCATAATTTACCTTCATCAATGTCCAGTGCAGTCAGAATGCTCCACTGCTGCACTTTTTCACCTTTTTTCCTCTGATTCTGTGTCCTTCCCCCACCCTCCCAGAGATGTGTACATGAATATACCGTATAAAAGGTAAAGAATACAGAGTCATTAGAAAAAGAAAAAAAAATTTAGAAAGAAATCCTTTGTTTCCTTTTCTTTGGAGTTCATTTCAGTATTATATTATTTCATATACATATGAAGAGGTACTTGGGTATTGCACCTTTGTGATTCTCTCCTGACTATTCTCTTTTAGTCTCACTTTATGTGACTATCTAGTATACAAGCTACAAGCACTAGAAATTGCTGGTGGGACAATAAAAGGATTCCATTTATTAGGTAAAAAGTTTGATAGTTTCTCTTAAAAGTTAAACAAAAGAACTATTTTGTTTGCTGTCAAGGATGTGAGGTAAAAGAAATCCTCAATAAGCCAGATGCTAGTGGATCATATCTGGAATCCTAGCTACGCAGAGGCTGAGGGTCACAGTCTGAAACCAGCTCCAGCAGGAAAGTCTCTGAGATTCTTATCTCTACTAAACTACCAAAAGCTGGAAGCTGAGCTGTGGCTCAAGTGGTAGAGCACTAGCCTTGAGTAAAAGAAGCTCAGGGACAGTGTTTAGGACCTGAGTTCAAGCTCCAGGACTGGGGGGGGAGGGGCTCCAGGACTTGGGGGGAGATAGTAGAGAGGAGGGAGGGAGAGGGAGAGAGAGATCCTAAATACAGTTGGTAGGAATGCAAACTAATACAACAACTATGAAAAGCAGTATGTAAGCCCTCTACCCCCCAGAAATAAATCTAAAAATAGACCTCCCTTATGACACTACCATGCAACTCTGGAATATATCTGAAGAAGTTTAAGCTACTATACAATGAAGTTGCCTGCATACCCATATTTATTGCAGTTCTGCTTACAACAAGCAAACTGTGGAATCACAAAGTTGGTCAACAACTATGGGGCTGTTTGAAATTTTAAGAGGATGGGGGAGAGGAAAACAGAATGATGGAGGGCAAATAGTTTAAAATCCATCGTGTCTATGTACAAAAATGGCATGGGGAAGCATACTGAAAGCTAATGAATAGGGAGAGAGGCTGGGGAAACTAATACATGGGATTATTTAAAACATAATTTATACAAATGTGAAATACCAAGATATAACCCCTTGGTACCATTAATATACACTAAAAATGGACAAAAACTAAAACAAGATCTGTTGAGGCTACTAGGTGCCAGCAGGATGGAAAAGGGTGAGTGAGTATGATTGGTATATTTATATGCATACATAAAAACAGAATGATGAACACTGTTGAACTTGTTCTAAGAGAGGGAAGGGAAGACAGAGTGGTAGAGGAGGTGAATTTGATTTAGGTGTACTATATACATGTGGGGAAGTATCATAATGGACCCCCCTTGTATGACCAATGTATGCTAACAAATAATATAACAAGCAAAAAGGTAAAACATAACTTTACTATATTGTACAGCAATTGTACTCCTAGGAATACCCAAGATAAATGAAATGTGTATGCTTATAAAAGGAGATATGTGTGTGTGTGTGTGTGTGTGTGTGTGTGTGTGTGTGTGTGTGTGTGTGTGTGTGTGTGTGTGTGTGTGTGTGTGTGTGTGTGTGTGTGTGTGTGTGTGTGTGTGTGTGTGTGTGTGTGTGTGTGTGTGTGTGTATATAAAACTACATGGGAGGCTGAGATTGTTGAGATCATAATTTCAGGCCAGCCGAGGCAGAAAAGTTCTTAAGATACCTTCTCAATGAAGCACCGAACACTGTGGACTGAGCCTGTTATCCTAGCTACAGCCTAACATGTGACTAGCACTCAGGCACTGACTGAGGAAGGAAGTGAGACCTGTTTCAAAAATTACCAAAAAATAAGGCTGGAGGCATGGCTCAGTATTGATAACTGCATAGCAAGCACAAGGACAGGAGTCTAAACCCCAGTTCCACTGAAAATAATGCTGTATATAAATATACATATATATAGGTATTTTTAGATGCACAAACAGATAAGTATATGTATGCAGGAATATACATGCATGTACATATGTATACATATATACACATACATTCAGTTGTTTTCCTTTTACCTAAAAAGTAAGTTTTCAAACCAAGAGAACATTTTTAGCCCTAAAAACCGATGTGTACTTAAGATTGTTTTCTTCTAGATTGTTTCTAGGTGATCCACTTGAAAAGCTTAAATTTCAATAGGTAATAGAAAGTAACCTGTACCTAAACACATCCATAACACAGAAATGGTTTATTTGGCCCCTGAGCTGGAGGAGAGAAAAGGGAAGGAGGTTTGGAGAAACTGTTTATAGACATCTTAATGGGGCCAGCAGCAGGCCTAGAAGAAAGATATGCTACAGGCTGAAGAACAATTTCAAGCTGGGAGCCAGATCAGTTAGGCTTTCCTATTCACTAAAAAGTGACTAGCCATTGCCTCTCACTAGCCACAAAGAACAGTCTCACAAAAGCTAAGAAAGCCAGGCACCAGTGGCTCACAAAATCCTAGCTACTTATGAAGATGATATCTGAGGACTGTGGTTCAAAGCCAGTCTGGGCAGGAAGATCACTGAGACTCTTATCTCCAATTAACCACTTAAGAAAGCCAGAAATAGAGCTGTGGCCCACATGGTAAAGCACTAACCTTGAGCAAAAAAGAGCTCAGGGACAGTATCCAGGCCCTGAGTTCAAACCTAAAATTGGCACGAATAAAAAAAAGGCAAGAGAAAGAAAACTTGGTAATCAGACCTTTAAAAATCCCAACTCATAATTATAAAAACAGAATTTTAAATAAAAGCCTTTATTCCTCCATACAAGAAAAGCCTTCCTAAATCTCTCAGACTTTTTCAAATAACTAGGCAGAAACAAGCTCATACTTTTCCTCCAATTAATTTTTCCTGAAGGGCTAATTTTAAAAGTATAGATAAGGCTGGGAGTTCAGCTCAGTGGTAGAGTACTTGCCTAGCATGAGGAAGACCAGGAGTGAAAAAAAATCATATAAAATACGTGAAATAGTACTATAGGACTGAAACAAAAACTATCAGACCTAAAGTGAGAGAGAAAAAAATTCAAATATACTTGGTGGCTTCAATAATCCTTCTTAATATAAAGAACAAGTAGACAACTAGTGGATATAGATC
Organism: Dipodomys merriami; assembly: GCF_024711535.1. Lineage (NCBI taxonomy): Eukaryota > Metazoa > Chordata > Mammalia > Rodentia > Heteromyidae > Dipodomys > Dipodomys merriami. The sequence goes on from NW_027204492.1 coordinate 86,370,726, forward strand.
AAATGCCAGTTAGCAAGGTCCTGAGTTCCATCCCCAGTAACACCAAATAACAACAAAAAAAATGAGCTGGTGTGAACACTATTTGAAGCAAGGGTAACTAAGCTGACATGTATGGAAAATTCCACTCCAAAAGATATGTGTTCTTCTAACAAGAGCAAAGATAAGAACTGAAACCATAAACAACATATACCTTAACCAGAAAGGAAATAAAACAGACATCAGAAAAAAAGATAAAAGGGAACTCTCCAGCTGGGTGCCTTTAGCTAATGTCTATAATCATAGCTACTAAGGAGGTTGAGATCTGAGGATCACAATTTGAAGCCAGCCCAGGCAGCAAAGTCCACCAGACTCTTATCTCAGATTAACCACCAAAAAGCCAGAAGTGGAGCTGTGTCTCAAGTGATAGAGTACTAGCCTCCAGTAGGGATAGTGTCCAGGTCCCAAATTCAAGCCTGAGGACAAACACCAAAAAAATATTTACTCTTTCAGTTATCTGTAACCCAGAGCAGAAGTTGGTCTAAGTGACAACATTTTTTTGGTTGGTTGTGAGGCCTGAATCCTGGGCCTAGGCGCTGTCCCTAGGCTCTTCAGCTCAAGGCGAGACCTCTACCTCTTGAGTCACAGTGCCATTTCTGGCTTTTTCTGCTTATGTGGTGCTGAGGAATCAAACCCAGGGCCTCTTGCATGCAAGGCAAGCACTCTACCACTGAGGCACCTTCTCAGCCCAGTGATAACATTTTTAAATACCTTATTATAGAACATTAAAGAAAGGCTTTAACGTTTTGCTTTAAAATAATCACCAGGGTAAAAGGTAGGCTGAAATTTTTCTACTCTGTTCAGTCCATGTCTTCCTCCTGCCTGATATTTTAGAACTCTGGTTCAGACTGTTTCTTCAAACGACTGTCTATACTACATGAAAAGTTGGTACTTTGGTCTTTTGTATGAATGAGCCTACACCGGATTATCTGTGTTTGAATTTTTACTTAAGATATTTCTTTTAGCTAGGTCCCAATGGCTCACACCCACAATCTTAGGGATCGTGGTTTGAAATCAATCTGGGCAGGAAAGCCTCTAATTCTTTTGTTTCCAATGAAACACCAAAAAAAACCTGGAAGTAAATTGTGGCTTAAGTGGTAGAGTACTAGCCTTGAGCAAAAATATTTGTTTTATGCTTCTTTCAATAAAGTTTTAAGGTGACTCATTATTTATAAATACCAAATCTAGCCAACTATGTTTCAACTTGCTCTTGTTTCTAAGAATTTTCAAATTTTTGTGTTTAATATTCAGGGTCTTGTAGACAACGAAGCTTTTGATTAATATGAAAAAAGATCCACTGTTTTGCTTAAATCTATTTTGAGTCCTTTGGAAGCTGACAGAGCAGGCTACAACTCTCCATTCAGGCTCTGTCTGTTCTTCAGTCATCCTGACAATTGCAGATCAGTGATTGAGTACTAGGAGAGCCTGCATAGGATTGGAAAGAGTGGTACACAGTGCCCACAACACACTGGGCACTTGATGAACCTGCTGATTTGATTATGCTGTTCAGTAGTGTAAAAACAAAGGGTTAAAATAAACCTGAGGCCAAATTACAAGTTGTAGTTGCCAAGGCTATTAATATTTTTAAGGTGTTAGTAGTCTGTCATGGGTACTGGATGTCTGCTCTGGAACTTCTAAAACAAAGAATCCTTAATGTCATCGTCCCAACTTAGATGATATATTAAAACCACAAGGAATATGAATATCCCTCCTCCTTTTTTTGGTCGGTCATGAGGATTGCCTGGGCACTGTACCTGAGCTCTTCAGCTCAAAGCAAATGCTCTACCACTTGAGCCACAGTGCCACTTTCAGTTTTCTGATGGTTAATTGGAGATAAGAGTGTCACATACTTTCCTGCCCAGGCTGGCTTTGAACAGTGATCCTCAGATCTCAGCCTCCTGAGTAGCTAGGATTACAGGTGTGAGCCACCGGTGCCTGGCATTAGTGTTCCTTTTCATGAGAGTAGTTTCAGAAAGTCTTTCTGCCCTGTTCTTGAGTACTTACAGAAGTATCTAGTCTTTTTCCTTGTGAAGACCTCTTCAATTACTATCATAATCATGCAGGCATTTGAAGGACCTGACACCAAGTCAAAACCAGTATCCAGTTGAGTGTGGATCCAGCTGATGCCTATAATCCCAGGAGGCAGAAGAAAGAGGAACAAGAGTTGAGGCCCCAGAAACCTAGTGGTGGATTTCAGGGATTTTGGTGTAGGCTGAGGAATGACTTATAGGCAGTGTTGTAGGATGTATGGATAGCAAAATACAATTTTCATCTGGGCCATGAGTGGCTCACCTTTAATCCTAGCTACTCAAAAGATCTGAGGATTGTGGTTCAAAGCCAGCATAGGCAGGAAAGTCTGTGAGACTATTATTGCCATTAAACTAAGTAAAAAGCTAGAAATAAAGCTATGGTTCAAGTGCTAGCTTTGAGCAAAAAAGCTCAGGGACAGGGCTGGGAAGGTGGCTCAGTGGTAGAGTGCTTGCCTTGCATGCATGAGGCCCTGGGTTTGATTCCTCAGCACCACATAACCAGAAAAAAGCTGGAAGTGACTCTGTGGCTCAGGTGGTAGAGCGCTAGCCTTGAGCTGTAAAGCTGAGAGACAGTGCTGAGGCCCAGAGTTCAGGCCACAAAACCACCCCCCCCCAAAAAAAAATTTAAAATTTTTTTTAAAAAGCTCAGGGACACCTCAGTAGATGAATGGATCAAGAAAATGTGGTATATATACACAATGGAATTCTATGCCTCCATCAGAAAGAATGACATTGCCCCATTTGTTAGGAAATGGAAAGGCTTGGAAAAAATTATATTAAGTGAAGTAAGCCAGGCCCAAAGAAGCATAGGTCCCATGGTTTCCCTTATTTGCAATATCTAGTATAGGTATGAGTCAAGCAGAAAAGGTCAGATAATGTGATGTTAGGAAAATGAACCCTTAAATATGTATTTTAATGTTTTCATTTCTTTCATGCATATGTTTCTAACGCATTTATAAGATTATTTCTTTGTTGCTTTGTATGTCCCTCCCCCACAGTGTAACCCCCGCTTTCACTATAATTGATGTCAGTATAACATGTGGAGGAGATGGGGGCAAACAAGTCGTTTAAGGATTCAGGTGGACCTGTTGCAACAATGAGAAGTACAAAATGTCATGTCAAAACCAGCTTTACAAAGTCGGTGGGGGGGGAGGGGGGTATAATTGGGTGGGGGGAGGGGGGAGGCTGGGAAGGGAGGTGAAGGGTAAACAAAGGAGGAGGCTGCAATGCTTGGTAAGAAATGTATGCATTATCCTGCCCATGTAATTGTAGCCCCTCTGTACAGTATGTTCTCAAATAAAATAAAATAATATTAAAAAAAAAAAAAAAAGCTCAGGGACAGTATCCAGGCCCTGAGTTGAGGCCTAATATGGCACCATTACATACATACACACACCCACAATACATGTATATTTATATATACATTTATATATAAACATATATATATATGACTTTTAAATAAAAAATGTGATGGATGCACAAAAAATACAGAATAAAAACATCTCAAAGATAGAAAGAACATTGACGGTCTGTAAAGCTAGCTTAATGCATACTTGACAGACTTAGTATATACAGACATTCAAAGTAAAAATGCGGGGGATGGGGGGAGGATGGGATGGGAAGGGGAAACAAAGGAGGAGGCTATAATACTTGATAAGAAATGTACTCATTGTCTTGCCCATGTAATTGTAACCCCTCTGTACAGTATTTTCACAATAAAAAAGCATATAAAAAAGATAAAGTAAAAATGCGAGAATAGATTGCTAAATTATATTGAAAAGTGGTTATGCCCTATAGGAGAGTTAATACAAAGTCTTTGGGATCATTTCTTCCACCAAAAGAATGTTTTTTTCTTTGTCGGTCGTGGTACTTGAACTCTGGGCCTGGGCACTGTCCCTCAGCTCTTCAACTCAAGGCTAGTGCTCTACCACTTGAGCCACAGTGCCACTTCTGGTTTTCTGGTGGCTTACTGGAGATAAGAATCTATCATGTACTTTCCTGCCCAGGCTGGCTTTGAACTGAGATCCTCAGATCTCAGCCTCCTGAGTAGCTAGGATTACAGGTGTGAGCCACCGATACACGGCCCAAACAAATTTTTGCATCTCTGCTAGACAAAAATCCATAAGCTAACAAGTGATTTTCAGAGTCTAGACCCCATAATTAGCAAGCAATGATCCAAACAAAGATGCAATATCCTAGAGTACTAATAATTCCTGACTGGGCCTTTCAGCCAGTGCTGTTGAATACCTCCAGATGACTTTAAGGATACTCCATCATCTTTTTTTTTTTTGGTCGGTCGTGGGGCTTGAACTCTGGGTCTGGGCACTATCCCTCAGCTCTTCAGCTCAAGGCTAGAGCTCTACCACTTGAGCCACAGCACCACTTCCGGTTTTCTAAGTGGTTTATTGGAGGTAAGAGTCTCATGGACTTTCCTGACGGGGCTGGCTTTGAACTGCGATCCTCAGATCTCAGCCTCCCGAATAGCTAGGATTACAGGCATGAGCCACTAGCACCCAGCTTCCATCATCCTTTTGACTTTATTTGCACTTGAACTCAAGGCTTTGTGATCTTACTCAGCTATTTCATTCACAGCTGGTATACTTTGTTTACTTAATTAACTGGATTTAAAAAAATCTCTTAGTTTTATCTACCCAGGCTAGCTCTGAACCTCTATTCTCTGATTTTTCTTCTGAGCAGGCAGGATTATAGGTCATCATTGCCTGGCATAACTTATTTTTAATTTTTAAATCATTTCTGTTAGTAAGGGGCTAAAGGGGCTAATAGTTCATTTTATACCTGAATTTAAATCTCTGAAATTAAAATTGCAGCCCTAGGGTATCACCACCTTCTAAACAGTGTGGTTCTATTTTCAGTTTTTACTTTCCATAAGCATTCTAAAACATTTACTTACCTTCTAAACCAATCAAAGGGTCTTAGAGATTGAGCTGTCTCCTACAAGGCAGCTTTCAATAGTTGCTTTGAAAGATGATCATAAAGCATTTTTGTGCAAGGAAGGAACTTAATTTACTGAGTGACTATTACGTGCAAGTTTATTTTCAAAGGGCCAAATTTCATTTCACAAGTAACATACACTTAGCTACATGTATAAAATAGATTTCTTCAGCATAATTGCTGTTAATTATAGCTTAATTTAAAAAATTATATACAGTATAATTTTCTCTTTCCAACATAGCTCAAGTTTGCAAATGAAGTTGTAATTATACTATAAACAAGATATAGAACAGTACTAAGCATAATTGCTTTTAAATATCAATTAATCAACAAATATTTACTACTACTGATGCATCTAGTAGTCACTGGTAGTCACTGAATGGGAATAAAAAGGGGAAGAGTAAAAAAGTAAAAGGTATACCCTACTAAAAAGAATTTCCATATTGTAATTATCAATGCAGTTTTTTAAAAATACATCTGAACTAAACAGGTAATGGAAGAACACAAGATAAACAACTTGGTAATAATCTATATAAGATGGTTTTAGTTTAGACACTGCTATCAACCTTGTTTTTGTCTTTATAACTGGACAGGATTTGTTCCCATTTCTAAGGTCCATCAAAATTATAAGAACATGTTCAGTTAGTAAAAGAGTGATGACTGAAGGCTGAGAATACAAAGAACAGCTTTCTAGCACCAAGGTGTTCAGTGGGTGGTTTCTCTAGAGTATGTGAACAGGGATAAGTAGGAAGGATGTAACAAGAAGTTATGGAGAGAACAGTCATAATAGAAGAGCTGTTATGGAATAAATGGATAAATGCTGGTCCACTGGAGTGACGAACTGAACTGTTCTGGAAGAATGTTGTCCTGAGTGCCAGGAAGAGAAATGAGGACTGTGGTTTGTCTATTAAGCAAAGACAGGAATGACACTACAGTGACACTACATTGACAGTGGCCCACAATCTTACTGAGAAAACTACCATAGACATGCCTACAAGGTCCTGGACAGTGGCCAAACCATGCCTTTTCATTCACTGTTGTGTAAATCTTACTAAATTTTAGTGGCCAAGTAAATGTCATTTCATTTGCACACTTCTATGGGTTAGAAATTTAGATTGCAAAATTGAGTGAGTGGGCAGTCTTTATCTTTCCTAGGGCTTTTCATGCAGTGACAGTCATCTTGTAGTATGACAGGGGCTGAAAAGCCAAGATGGCCTCATTCATATATTAGATGTCTGAATGTTGACTGGGGTTCTCTCCCCACCTCATCTCTCTTCTTCCAGAAGGCTAGCTGGGGACTCTTCACACACATTCACATGCCTCAGGGAGCAAGAGAAAAGATACCACTCCTTGAGACCTAGGCTATTTGTCACTCAGAGAAATTTGGGGTGACAAAATACTGTATTTTAGAACAATATTAAAATAAGTAAGAATAAAATGCTGTATTTTATTGGCCAAAGCAAGTCAGAAGGATATTCCACATTCAAGGAATAAAGATTCCAGCTCTCGATCGGAGGAGCTGTAAAGTCACATTGTAAAGGGGTGGGCTAGAAAGATGAAATGACATTGTGGCCATTAAGTACTCTATCACATGATTTCATTTGTATAGTATACACTAAGCATATTTAATCAAGTCATAAGAGTTCAAGCCCCATGACGAACAAAAAAAGAAAGAAATATCTAGGATGGAAAATACCTGAAGGAATGGGGTGACCCACCTAAGCAAAGGCAGTAAAAAGTGAGGAATAGGAAAACTAGTAGCATGGTATATTTATAGAAGTGAATGAAAACATGGAGTAGGTAGAAAAGACTTGAGAATAGGTGAATATGGTGAGAAACATAATGAATGGGTGTGACATGACTATGACATGACTATCAGACTCTAAAGAGTAAGGATACTAAAGTACAATGGACAGCCAGAGGTCAGTGGTAGCTTAAAAGCAAGGTAATGATCATTGTGTAAGAAAGAGACCTTTAGAATGTGTAACTATGATAGTCTGGAAGGAAGCTGAGTTGGCACTGGAGTGTGATGCATATTACTGAGATCACAGCAAGAGGGCATACACACTCCCACACATCTACCTGTTTATAAGATGTGTTGAGTGTGAGGCAAAAAGAATATAGCTATCTATAGTTAAGTTTTGTCTACTTATGAAAATGCAAAATTGCCTGGGTTTGTTGTTGTTGTTGGTCATGGCCTGGGCATTGTCCCTGAGCTCTTCAGCTTAAGGCAAGTGCACTATCACCTGAGCCACAGTGCCACTTCCGGTTTTCTGGTGGTTAATTGGAGGTAAGACTTTCTTGCCCAAGCTGGCTTTGAATGGTGATCCTTAGATCTCAGCCTCCTGAGTAGCTAGGATTACAGATGTGAGTAACCAGCGCCCGGCTTGCCTGGTATTTTTAAAAAACATTTTAAGTATGTAAGAAATCTTGATGCAGACTAGAAACCATGATTACACTAGGGAATGCTGCCTATAATCTAATTTTGACTCCATACTCTGCGGAGGCAGACTATGTTACCATACCTTTTACAGTGGCAGCATGGCCAAGCAATAAATGAAACTATCTGAATGTACACTGATTTTCCACAGGACTTATGTGGCTCTAAGCACATATCACATGTAGTTTTATAGTACATGAAAATTAGTGTTCAGCTTGTTAACTGAATAGTAAGTAGTGTATGCAATTCAGTCTATACAACAAGGAACAAACACCCTTTCTTTTAATGTGTGTTAGCACAGTTTTGTAATATTTGGTTGTTAATTGAAAAGTAGGCAGCAATTTTCTGTCATGAATCTGTGGGAGATAAGATATAGAGAACTTGATGGCTTTGTATTCATTCTGCAAGTATAAGTTTAACTGTACAACTGGAAGTAATACATTTAAGAGATTTGTTACAGAGTAAGAAAACATGGAATCAGGCACCAATGTCAACAGAAAAGACAATATTTAATGAGAGAATATAGATTAAAAGGTAGTGTACGATAGTAAAGTTTGGGAAAGTAGAATGGTGTGTTTCTTGCTGAGCTAGAATTTGCAGGAACTTAGAAGAAATGTCCAGGTAGGACTGGCAAGGCAAAGAGGGAAGGATGTTCCAGGTGTGAGAAAAGGGTCAAGGGAACATGAACATGAGTGTTGGATCATTGATGGTATGAAAAGAGTAAGGAAAATAGCTCAGAGGCGAACCCTTTCAGACTGTGCTTGATACTTCTTATTCCACCTAGTTCTTTTGGAATCACGGGTGAAGGATTATCTGAACTGTGTCATCTGAAAACACTATAAAAACTGAACAGACAAGTAAGGACATTTATATTCCTTGTTCTATGTACTAGATTTTATCCATTGCCTGGTGGGTAAATGGGTGGCACTTTATATATGTGTTATATAGCATAGGGAAAATTTCCCTGAAGGAACCTATCTTCTCTTCCATAGGTGTCTGTTCAAACTGAGCTAGGCCATACTATAGAGTACCAGTGTAAGAAAGAGATCTTTGTTGCATTTTCTAATGATATAGATGTTCATAGATCTGAGTAGACATGGTATTTTTTTCTCAATGTTCTTCTCAAAACTGGGGAGATTTCCTATAAAAAGGTTTTAATAAAAGATGTGAGAAATCAGTTTTGGGAACAAGCTTTGTTGTAATCTACAGTTAGCTTCTTAAACAGTATGGGATGCCTATCATACAGTTCAAAAATCAATTAAAAAATGGGAAAATATCTTAATGTAAGACCTAAAACTTTGAAACTACAATGGGATAACACTTAAAGATAGAAACATAGGCAAATATTATCTGAATAGAATTGCCCAGTAAATAAAAGCAAGATTTGACAAATGGAACTACATCAAATTAAAAGGGTTTGCACATCAAAAGAACCAATTACCAGAATAAGACAACCCACAAATGTAAATTAATCTTTGCTAGCCATTCACTGAATAAAGGATTAATAACTAGAATATAGAGACTTAAAAAATTAAATACCAAAAGAATAACCCAACTAATAAATGTACAAATAAATTGGACAGTTCTCAGAAGAATTACAAGACATGATCAACACCCTTAACCATAGGAAATGAAAAACTACACTAAGAGTCTATCTCAAAATGTTTTCCAAACAACAAACACTGGCAAAGATGTAGGGAATTCCTTAAACATTGTTGGTTGGAATATAAACTAGTGTAACACTATGGAAATCATTGTGGAGGTTCATCAAAAAACTAAAAATAAGCTAGGTGCTGGTGGCTCACACCTGTAATTCTAGCCACCCTGGAGCCTGAGCTCAAAAGAGCTTGGTTTGAGGACAGCTCCAACAGAAAAGTCCATGAGACTCATCTCCAATTAGCAAGCAAAACTTCAGAATTGGAAATGTGGCTCGAGTGGTAGAATACAAGGATTGAGTAAAAAAGCCCAATGTGATTACAAGGCATGGAGTTCATGCCCCAATATCACCCTAGAAACCATAATGAAACCCCACTGTATAATAAATATATGATAATAAAAGGTAAAAAAGTGTATGTACAGTTGCATGCCTAGCATGTCCAAGATCTTAGGTTCAATCCCCATTACCAAAATATAAAAAGTATAAAATATAGCTTAGTGATTTACAAATTATCTATTTTGTGGGAAATACTTTTGAGGATTTGAGGATTATAGCATCTGAAGCTTGATATTTAGACAGCAAAGCGCTCAATACGCTTGATTGATTCTATTCTACTTTTTGCAGCCTCTTGTATGAAATATGGTAATATTCACAAATGTTTTCATCACAATTTTTTTTTTTGGTCGGTCGTGGGGCCTGAACTCTGGGCCTGGGTGCTGTCCCTCAGCTCTTTAGCTCAAGGCTAGCGCTCTACCACTTGAGCCACAAGCGCCACTTCTGGCTTTTTTCTTTTTGCTTATGTGGTGCTGAGGAATTGAACACAGGGCCTCAGGCATGCAAGGCAAGCGCTCTACCACTGAGCCACCTTCCCAGCTATTCACAAATTTTTTAACATGAGTCTTCAATGTTGGGAGGGCAAGTTAAAAACCATCAAAAATGGATATTTGGACCAACTTTTGGATGTTATACAGGATTCTTGTACATTAGTCCATTGTCCTTCCCTACATGCTTTGAAGACTAAACATTTTACACATGTACATACATACACACATCATACATACATTTGTAAGTTGATTTCCTTGGTTTAAAGACAAATATTTATTACATGATTCTAATATTTTTCAAGTTACAATATCCTTTCCTCAACAGGAATTTCATCGCCCTTGAGGAACCCTTTGCTATTCTACTTACCAGATAGGCTTGTATTCTATTCAGAATATAGTGTCTTGTTCATAATACAGGGGATATTCAACTCAATTGTACCTAGTAATGTAAAGGGAAAAAAAAACAGCTGTTATTAAGTACTAACAAAACAATCCAAACAGATTCATGATTTAATTTTTAATCAGGCAATTCACAAGTGCTAAAAACATGCTCAATAATTACAAAGCATACGTAATTGATTGTTTCTGCTTCCTTATTAACATCCAAAGAGGCAAGGGACAAGTAAAGAAAAAATGAATCTGTACCAAGTTTCTATATGTCATACATTGTTTTAACAATTTATATAGATTAAAACTTAGTTTAGATACCACCTTACCCCAGTCAGAATGGCCCATATCCTAAATTCAGCCAGCGACAAGTGCTGGTAGGAATGCGGAGAAAGAGGAACCCTACTGCATTACTGGTAGGAATGTACACTAATACAACCACTTTGGAAAGCAGTTTGGAGGTACCTCAGAAAGCTAAATATAGACCTCCCATATGACCCAGCCATACCACTTCTAGGCATCTACCCTGAACAACAGGAACCACAATACAAGGACACATGTACTTCCTCCATGTTCACTGCAGCACTGTTCACAATAGCCAAGATATGGATACAACCCAGATGTCCCACTACAGATGAATGGATCAAAAAATTGTGTTACTTATATACAATGGAATATTATGTAGCCACTAGAAAGAACAAAATAACGGCATTCGCAGGGAAATGGATGAAAATAGAGCAAATCATTTTGAGCGAGGTAAGCCAAGAGCAGAGACAAATGGCACATGGTCTCCCCATTATGCAAATGTTAAATCCAAAATGCAAGGAAATATGACAAAGTAAACAAGACTTAAGAAACAGAGGACATCTACTTAATATGTCATATAATTTCTAAATGATTCCATGTTCTTGACTTCATATATGGTGCATATGTATATATATATGTATATGTATATGTACATCTGAGGGAAGCTATTAGGACACAGAATCAGAGGGAAACGGGAAAATATACAAAAGAGGAGCCCATCAGCTGCACTGGATATTGATGAAAATGAACTAAGCAACTTAAGGGCAGCAATGGGAACAAGGGAATGAGAGGGAATGAGGGAACAGTTAACATTAAGCAAAAGGAAAGAAATGTACGTATCACCCAACCTGGAAGAAATACTTGTATTGTCAAAACTTACAGAATTTGGACTGGGAAGGTGGCTTAATGGTAGAGTGCTTGCCTGCATGCATGAGACCCTGGGTTCCATTCTTTAGCACCACATAAGCAGAAAAAGCTGGAAGTGGCACTGTGGCTTAAGTGGTAGAGCGCCAGCCTTGAGCTGAAGAGCTGAGGGACAGTGCCCATGCCCAGAGTTCAGGCCCCACAACCGAGAAAAAAAAAAGACTTATAGAATTCACAAACTTTATAGACCAAAATAGTGTTTATAATTTGAAGTATCAGTATCCTACAATACTGTGAAATTTATGTAATCACTTGATCTTAATTAAAATTATTTTTATCTTTTATTTTATTTTTTTTATTGTGAAAATACAGTACAGAGGGGTTACAATTACATGGGCAAGGTAATGAGTACATTTCTTAAGAAGCATTGTTGCCTCCTCCTTTGTTTCCTCATCCAATCCGGCCCCCCCCACCCTCGCCAAAGTTGTAAAGTTTGTTTTTCAACATAATGTCTTGTATATTACTTTAGGATTCAAGTTTCATCTTGGACATACAAAGCCATAATTTCTACCTTTATAACAAAGAAAGAAGCTAGGTATACTTAAAGGTAACTACTTTTATTGGACCTGTGAGATAACTGAGGTTGCACAACAAACCAATACTCTGCTATATGGAGAGACAGGGGCTTGCACAATTATACAGGTCTGTGAGCATATACACTAATAGGAAGATTAAACTAGAAATTATAACAAATTTCCGGAAGCCAGAATATGAAGGTCAGGGTTTTGACATGTAAGTTTCCACACTCTTAAAAGATTTTCCTACAGAAAGGCTCTTCCAGTGAAGACAAAGGAACACTTCAGAGATAGCTCTCAGAGTAGTGCTGGCTGGCTCAGCAAAGAAGCACCCACAGTGAAACTTGCCTAGACTCCTTTCCTTTATGTCTGGTACAGAACAAAAGGCCTTCCTCAGGGAGGAAGGACTTAAGAGCCACAGCTTCAGAACACTGACAGATATCCAACACAGCTGGGGACAGTGAACCATGTGAAAAAAAAGAAGCTCCAGCCCTGAAGGAAGAACAGAAATTTTTTTTTTGGGTCCAGTGGTGGGGCCTGAACTCTGGGCCTGGGCACTGTTCCTCAGCTCTTCACCTCAAGGCGTAGCGCTCTACCACTTGAGCCACAATGCCACTTCCGGCTTTTTTTTCTGCTTATGTGTTGCTGAGGAATCGAACCCAGGGCCTCATGCATGCAAGGCAAGCACTCTACCACTGAGCCACCTTCCCAGGCCAGAACAGAAATTTTTTGTCAGTGACAAACTTAATACTCAGGTTCTAGTACCTGCTGAAATCTCATGCTTAATGAAGACTATAAGAACTCCTACCCTGAACTCCACTAACCACCCACAACTACTTGGCAAACCAACTAACTGTTTAGTAACTGTGGAATACAAAAAACCAAACCAAACCAAACCAAAACAAAAACATAGGTCTTTGAAAGTATCACAAGGGAAAAACTCAAAGGCAACCAAAACAGTCCAAATGACTAGAGGAATTGGAAATCTTTGGTGTCTATAGTGAAAACAGGCCAACTCCTAACTAGATTAACACAAATCTCCCACACTAAACATCTAGCAGAATGAGCCAATGTTTTTCTCCAAATATATAAAATATTTGCCTTAACATCTTCTGTTTAGCTTTCACCATTTTATGGGGTATAACAAAAGGCAAGAAAATACTTTAAGTTACAAAGTGATCATATAAAACTTCAGTATAACAAGTTTGGAGACTATCAAAATGAAATTTAAGGCAGGTACTGGTGGCTCATGCCTGGAATCTTAGCTACTCAAGAGGCTGAGATCTGAGAATCTTGGCTCAGAGACAGCTTCAGCACAGCTTCGGCAGAAAAGTCCGTGAGACTAATCTCCAACTAACCCCCCACAGAGCCATAAGTGGAGCTTGCCTTAACTGGCAGAGTGCCAGCCTTGAGCACAAAAACTCAAGGACAGACAGCATCCAGGGCCAGAGTTAAAGATCCAGGACCAGTAAAAAAGAAAACAAGAAATTTAGAAAAAAATTAGGGCTGGGCACAGTGGTTATGCCTGTTAATCCTGGAGTGTATAGACAGGAATAATGAAGGCTTGTTGAGAGGTTGGTCCTGGGCAAAACCATGAAATTCTCTCTGCAAAATAATTAAAGGAAAAAAACCCTGAAAAGTGTAGCTGAAGCAGCAGAGTGCCTGCCTAGCAACCATTGGATTCAAAACCCCAGTACTGCCATAAAGAAAAATTAATAGAATTATAATTAAGCCAGGCACTTATGGCTCATACCTAATAATGCTAGTTACTTAGGAGGATAAGATCTGAAGATCACAGTTTGAAGCCAGCTCAGGTGGAAAAACCTGTGAGTCTCTTATCTCCAATTAACCAGCAAAAGCTGGAGGTAGTATGTGACTTAAGTAGTAGAGTGCCAGCCTTGAGAGGAAAAAGGCAAGTGAGATGGATGAATGGAAAAACCACTTAATATGCAAGACCAGACATAATTTCAGCAAAGGAATGGAAGCTGTAAGGAAGAATCTAGGGTTGGAAGCATGGCTCAAGTGGTAACACTCTTGACTAGCAAGCAAATATCCTTGAAGTCAAATCCCAGTACTACAGAAAAATAAGAAAATGCTGGCTGGGTAGAGATAGAGGCTCATGCTTGTAATCCTAGCTACTTGGAGGTGGAGATTTGGGAGGATCACTGTTTGAGACCAGCCCAGGTAAGTAGTCTGAATATCTTCATCTCAACCAGCAAGCCAGACATAGTAATATACTCCTGTAATCCTAGCTACATGGGAGGCAATAGGTACAGGAGAATCACAGGTCAAGAATGGTTCTTGGCAAAAGAAAAAATAGAGACCTTATCTGAAAAAATAAACTAAAGTAAAAAGGAACGAAGAGATGGTTCAAGTGGTAGAGGACCTGCCTAGTAAAAACAAAGCCTTGGATTCAAACCCCAGTACCACCAAAGAAAAAAATGAAGGTTGGAGTAAAAAGGGAATACTAGAAATAAAAATGTTAAAAAAAAGTACTAGGGTTTCTCAAATGATAAATGCCAAGGCCCAGTTCAATCTCCCTTATCAGTACTACTCAACACAAACCCTTCAAAACAAACAAAAACACACCCTACCAGTATATAAACCTCAAACTAACAATAAGTTCAACAATAAAGCTGATAATGGCAAAAAAGAATCAGTGAGCTTGAAGATCATGTTTACTGATCAGGTAAATACAAATTAAAACAAAAGGACAAAAAAGAGTAGAGAAAAATAGATAGTATTCAAGAACTATGAGGTAAAAGTATAATAAATTTACCATTGGAATCCAGGAGAAAATCACCGAATGAGGCAGAATAATTGAGAAAAGAAAACAGTTCTCAGAAACTGAAATGCTCAACCAAAGAATTTATATGCTAATATTTACCACAGTTTCAGTCATAATCATCAAAAAAATGAATATCCTAAATGTCTTCAAAAAGGAGAATGAACAAAGCAGTACATGGATTAGAGTATTATCCAGTCACTAAAAAGGAAATTAAAAAGGCTCTTAACTCACATAATATGGATGTACTAAGTAAAACAATTCAGACCAAAAAGGCTTTATTTGGTAGGATTCCACTCATATGGCACTGTGGAAAAAGTAGGAATATTGTTAAATGATTTTCTTTTTTTTTTTGTCAGTCATGGGGCCTGAACTCTGGACCTGAGTGCATCCCTCAGCTCTTCAGCTCAAGGCCAGCACTCTACCACTTGAACCATAGCACCACTTCCAGCTTTTTCTGCTTATGTGGTGCTGAGGGCCTCAGGTGTGCAAGGCGAGCACTCTACCACTGAGCCACCTTCCCAGCCCCATAGTTAAAAGATTTGTGTGTGTATATAGCATATACAAAGCCCTGATCCCAATGACCAGTACCATAAAAATCAAAAGTACACTGCTATGAAGGCATTCCTAGGGCAAAATCTTACTGGAAGTATTTTTTTGAACCAGAATAGATCTGACCAGGTCAATTTGGAAAGGAGTTCATGAAAATTCCCATCATCATTATCTTATACCATGTTTTTTAAAATACATATTTCACTTTTGAGACAGGGAAATTTGTATAGCTTAAAATATAAAAGATACACATAAATGTTTATGCAATGAAATATCTTCCTATCCACTATCTCTTGTCCATGCATGCCCAAGTCTATCAGTGTCTTGAACAGCCTTCCAGAAATTTTGTTAGCAAAAATGTATATATTGCTGGGTGCGGGTAATCCTAGCTACTGTAATCTTAGCTACTCGGAAGGCTGAGAGCTGAGGGTCACAGTTTGAAACTAGCTAGGGCAGAAAAGCTACCATCAACTACCAGAAAGGGCCAGAAGTAGCTCACTCTACCACTTGAGCCACAGCTTCACTTCTAGCTTTTTTGCTGGTTAACTGATGAGTCTCATTGACTTTTGGGTCCAGGCTGGCTTCAAACTAGGATCTTCAGACTTCAGCCTCCTGAATAGCTAGAATAACAGGCAGAGCCACTGGAATCTGACTAGGGTTCTTTTATGGCCAGGCCAGTCTGGAACCTGATCCTCCTACTTACACTTCCAACACAACTATAGCATAACAAGTGCACCACCATACCCAATTATTGGTTGTGATGAGGCCTCATTACCTTTTTGCCCAACTGGCCTTGACCTATGATCCTCCTAATCTCTGCCTCCTGAGCAGCTGGGAGTACAGGTATGAGTCACCAGTGCTTGACAAAATACATTTTGATGGCTCTTTTCAAGGCACTGACTTTTAAAATGTTAGGGATTTTTAATTTCTTTTTTTTTTTTTGGGTCCGGTTGTGGGGCCTGAACTCTGGGCCTGGGCGCTGTCCCTCAGCTCTTCAGCTCAAGGCTAGCGCTCTACCACTTGAGCCACAGTGCCACTTCCGGCTTTTTGCTTATGCGGTGCTGAGGAATCGAACCCAGGGCCTCATGCATGCAAGGCAAGCACTCTACCACTGGGCCACCTTCCCAGCCCCGGGATTTTTAATTTCTTATCCTTGGAGTTAAGAGAAGGTAAGATTCTATCACTACATATACACCTTTGAGATGCCCAAAATGACCCTTGTACACAGTTTCCCATTTCTAGTTGCATTTTAATGTAATAATTTCAGTCCTTAAGCTGCTGTAAAGCCTATGTTAGTTATGTGAAGAATGTTATCTGACATCTTCCAGACCAAAGATCAAAAGCCAATGTCTCAAATTGCTTGTTCCTGGCCACTAAATACTTCACCTTGCTATGCTGAATTCTCCACTGAAACCACAGGAAGGTTTTCATCTAATAAAACATACCTACAGAGACTCTTTTGTCCTTATTACAATGCCCAAATTAGAATTTGTTCTCTTATGTACAAATTATGAAATATTTAAAGGTTCCAAGTAGAGGTTCCAAATGTTTTTCTCATTTCTCAGGTGGTGGTAGATTCTCAAGTACATCTTTCTGTTTAATTATAAAACTTAGTATACAATCTGGTACACTAAATTTTTTTGTGATTAAAGCTTGAACAGATGTTGAGGAAACCCAGGGCTTCCTTTAAATAATAGTTACTCAAGATCAACGAGTAGATAAGCCATTTACAAGAATACTTAAAATGCAAACCCTGTCTCTTTGGCTTCCTCTTAGAGAAACCATCACTCTATTTCACACATGGCAGAAGAGGTGATCCTAATAGTTTATTCATATTAGTTGGTCTCTAGAATATACTATAATCAGAAGTGGGTTTTAACAATATTTGCCAAAAGTATTAACAGAGTTGTTTTTTTAAGAGACAAAGAACAAATATTAAACATATGCAAATGAAAAGAATGCAAGAAGTACATTTTTAACACTAAAAAGAATTGCACAGGCTGGGCCTAGGGCTTAGTGGTAAAGTGCTTGCCGAGCTTGCATGAAGCCCTGGGTTCGATTCCTCAGTACCACATAAACAGAAAAGGCTAGAAGTGGTGCTGTGGCTCAAGTGGTAGAGTGCTAGCCTTGAGCTAAAGGAATCCAGGGACAGTGCCTAGGCCCAGAGTTCAAACCCCAGAACCAGCAAAAAAAGAAAAAAAGAAAAAAGAAAAGAGAATACTTAATACAATAAAACTATGGTAATATGTCTTTGAGTACTAACTATAAGGAAGCAATCCTTAAATTTCCAGAAATTTGGGAATTATAAAGCATTTTAAAAAATTGCTGAAGATATAACCCATGGTCTCGCACAAGCTAGCTAGGAAGTTACCACTGTGCTATGTCCCCAATATGAGTGAAAATGTTCGTTACTAATGATTATTAATCATTATAGTAAAGACCTCCACTTTTTCATTTCTTTGTAGTCATCCTCTTCAATGGTCCCCTCCCACAATGACTCTGGGTTGGCCATAGAAGCATGTGTGTGATTTAGCTGATGGAACAATAGCAGGTGTGATAAAAACAGACATTTGAAAAGTGCTTATGGCATGCTCTTTGAGACCACCATACTAACAAGTCCAGACCTGCTAGCTACAGGAATGAACAAATGGAGAGGAACTGATCCATCTTAGTTTAGGTCTTCTTACCTAGGCTAACCAGCCTGCCAATCACTAAATGTCTGAGCAAACCTAAACTGTATGATTCAATCACCAACTAACCACTCTCCTCTCTTGCAAAAGCTTGTATCAGCTACTACTTAAAATACATTAGTAGCCTAGTAAATATGGCCAGTGAATAAGAACACTGGTTTTCCTCCCATAAAATTGATTATGCGCACACAAGGAAGAGTTCAAAACATAAAACCCCCAATACCGGAATGAAAAATAAATACATAAGCATTGAAAAAAATGTGTAAGCCTTCCCATATCCTCATGTATGTACTGTCTGCCATCACTGATAACATACACATACAAAACTTTCCAGTTAGTCACTGAAGTACATTTATCATGCTATGCTTCAATTAGTCCTACACTAGAAAGTTTCATATCTTTTTTTTTTTTTTTTTTTTGGTGCTAGTCCTAGGGCTTGAAATCCGGGCTTACTGCTGTCCTTGAGCTTTTTTTTTTTTTTTTTTTTTTTGCTCAAGGCTAGCACTCTACCACGTAAGCCACAGCTTCACTTCCTTTTCCATTTTTGTTTTTTTTTTGTGATTAAGAGATTAAGAGGCTCTGAGCTGGGAATATGGCTTAGTGGTAGAGCTCTTGCCTAGCATGCATGAAGCCCTGGGTTTTATTCCTCAGTACCACATAAACAGGAAAAAAAGCTGGAGGTGCTGCTGTGGCTCAAGTGGTAGAGTGCTAGCCTTGAGCTTCTAGAAGCTCAGGGACAGTGTCCAGGCCCTGAGTTCAAGCCACAGGACTGGCAAAAAAGAGGTTAAGAGTCTCATACTTCCTGTCAGGACTGGCTTTGAACTGGATCTTCAGATCTCAGCCTCCTGATTAGCTAGTATTACAGGCATGAGTCACCCGCTCCTAGCTCTGACAGCTTCAGTTCTAACACTGAACATCAACCCATGTTTCCAGGGTTGGTGGACATCTGGATTTTTGTTTCCATAAAATTCCAATCTTTTAATCCATTTGTCAAGATTGGGTAAAAGTTGAAAGATTTATCAGATATGTAAGTCTGATTGAATCTTTCTTTTAGAAGCATTCCGAATCCAGCTTCTTACAGCATCATAGCAATTCTTTAAGAAATATTCGTGGGGGGCTGGGAAGGTGGCTCAGTGGTAGAGTGCTTGCCTTGCATGCATGAGGCCCTGGGTTTGATTCTTCAGCACCACATAAGCCAAAAAGTTGGAAGTGGCACTGTGGCTCAAGTGGTAGAGTGCTAAGCCTTGAGCTGAAGAGCTGAGGGACAGTGCCCAGGCCCAGAGTTCATGTCCCACGACCTACAAAAGAAAAGTTCGTGGTACACAGTAAAAACTGCTAAGATCTACACATCTGGAACAGACACACTGCCTCTATTACATCACAAAGTGTGACACTGAGGTCTTCTTAAACCACTTTTATTTAGATTACACTACATACATTTCTGGATTTTATACACACACGTGCACACATGTGGTTTAAGAAAAGGTTGAAGGGCTGGGAAGGTAGCTCAGCGGTAGAGTGCATGCCTTGCAAGCATGAGGCCCTGGGTTCGATTCCTCAGCACCACATAAACAGAAAAAGCCAGAAGTGGTGCTGTGGCTCCAGTGGTAGAGCGCTAGCCTTGAGCTGAAGAGCTGAGAGACAGTGCCCAGACCCAGAGTTCAGGCCCCATGACCGGCAAAAAAAAAAAAAAAAGAAAAGGTTGAAAACACCTTTTAACAGCTTCCCATTGTCCTAGGAATAAAACACAAGATCCTTAATGAGGTCCCTTAAGGCCCTGTCAATCCTTTCCTGCCTACCTCACCTAGCTACACCTCTGTGGATTCTTTCCAAATCTCTCTACCACCTTTGTGCCCTCACAACATCTGCTGTTGCCTTTTCCTGGCAATCCCTTCTCTCTACTGTTTACCTTGTTTATTACTACTCATTCTTGAGGCTCCAAGGGTACTCCAATGGTACCCCCTTCTTCTCCCACACAAAGAAATTCTGCCTCTTCTTTGCTGTAAGACCTTGAGCAAGTTAGCTGTTTTACCATTCTAAACCATATACCTCAGGAGAGAGATCCTCAACTAAAAGAAATATCCAGTACCTTGTAAAGAAAAAGTGGTTAACAAATCATTGCTGCTTTTTATTATTCCATATGGTAATTTATATGTTTCTTTTCTTTGCCAGCCCAGGGTCTTGAAATCAAGGTCGCGGTATTGTATTGAGCTTCTTTTGATAGAGGCTAGCACTCTACCATTTGAGCCTCAGAACCACTTCCAGACTTTTCTGTTTACATGGAATCAAACCCAGGGCTCCATGCACGCTATTTATTCAAGCACTCTACCACTAAGCCACATTCCCAGCCCTCTATAATGTTTCTTTTCTTTTTTTGGGGGGGGGGTCTGGTTGTGGGGCCTGAACTCTGGGCCTGGGCGCTGTCCCTCAGCTCTTCAGCTCAAGGCTAGCACTCTACCACTTGAGCCACAGTGCCACTTCCGGCTTTTTTCTTTTTGCTTATGTGGTGCTGAGGAATCGAACCTAGGGCCTCATGCATGCAAGGCAAGTGCTCTACCACTGAGCCAACTTCCCAGCCCTCTATCATGTTTCTTAACTATTAATCGGTTATTTGCTGAAAAAAAACCAAAAATAAGCCCAATTGGGTCCCACTTTAACCTAATATTTTTCATGCTATTCCCTGCATATTCCATTTCTGTAGAAGATAAAGTGAGCATTCACAGAGCAATTCTTATCTCAATTACATTTTCAATTCCATCCAGACATGTGGTCTGTAGATGAAGAAACTGAAGCACAAAGTTTAGTAACTGGTTAGATCAAGGGGAAAGAGCCAGAATTCCAATTCAAGTTGGTCTGGTACTATCCCTGTGGTACGTATGATGCCAAATGCCCTACATCATGAACTTCATCATCTAACTGCAGCAAGCTTCAGAAAAGATGGAGAGTCATATAAATAACTCACAGACATCTATTCTTCAGATCCTTACCCAAGCCTATATCCCCATCCCTTGCTCCCAAGATAGTCCCTTCAGCAGAACATTCTTCCCCCTAATTGTGATAATATTCCTTACTCTCTTTTCACTGAAAATGGAGCTTTTTTAAAGGGTATAACCATCTTTCAATTCTTTCTTTCAGTAAACAGAAGTAACACACATTTTCTGGAATAATTAAAAATGTTAAAGAATATTATTATGGTCACTGAGTTGGGGAGTAAATTTTTGTTCCTAACAATAAAGTTTGACATAGTTAGGAACAAAGTTAACAAGAACGATGAGAGAAAAGGAGGTTTACCTTAAATACATTTACAATGGATGATTTCTTTATCTAGCACCAGAGACTCCACATGATTTATCAATGTGTGCTTCATAGATATACTGAAGACTTTTATCTATGGGGTCAGGCCCCACCATCAAAGTTCTGCTACACTAGTGGCTACGCTTGAGACACTTAAAGATAGGATGGCCTTGACAAGTACCAATTTCTCATTAATTATGCTGAAACGATTTGGAAAAAGAAACAGAATGAACAAATGATACAATAAATGAAAACAAACTACTGATAATTGATGACCTTGGGTAAGGGGAATACAGTGAGCTTTTTGTACCAATCTTGCAACATTTTTGAGCTTACAATATTTTATCAAAACTAAATTTTTGAAAAGAAGACTATTAGAAAGCTTCCCAGAAGATCTGAACAATAAGGTCTAGTGTACTAACCATGCCAGTACCATATTCATTGTTAGCTGTTTCTAAAATACATTCCAGGCTCAGGTTTTCTTGTCTATAAGCCAATATCAAAGGAAAAAGCTTCTTGGGTAGCAGGGCATAGGCATGGCTTCTGGGTCAGGGTAGAAATGAAATTACTGGTTTAAGAAGTTTTCATGAACTTATAGGGGTCTCCTATTGGCCAAAGCCCCAGAACAATATCCCCACTTCAGGACAAACCATAACCTTCAGGGTCCTGATTTCATGCTCAGAGGGGTAGTGGTCTAAATTCTGGTTTTCCTTTTCCTAAACTGGAACTAAGGGATTAGGCAAGTTTTCCCTAGTACCCAGCACAGAGAGAGTTCTGGTGGTGTTTTGCCACTACTGTTTATGGATAGACTTATAGAAAGGAGGCAATAACATGGGGGGGTTCACAAAGATCCCAAAAAACTCAAGACAATGACCACTTGCTAGCTGTAATATTCATTCATCATTTCCAACCATTCATCCTTATTCCTTCCACACCTTGCAGATGATGTTTCAGCTTTCCTATCCACTACTCCTAGAACAGCACAAACTTTTGAAGCTATTAAAGTGTCTCCATTTTAGATAGATGTCACAGCCGACAGTTCAGTCTAAGGCCCTAGGTTTGATGCTTAGCAGCATACAAAAAAAATTGTATTAACCAGTGTCTCATACCTGAAATTCTACCTATTCAGGAGGCTGAGATCTGAGGATCGTAGTTCAAAGCCAGCCCCACCTATATGGGGGCTAGAATATGTGATATTCTTGGAGTTGTGGCAAGTGGTAGAGTGCTAGCCTTGAGCAAAACCTCAGGGACAGTACCTAGGACCTCCCAAAAAAAAAGGGAAAAATCCTAGAACAGTGCCAACACTAACTTCACATTTATAAAGTGGGCTAGTAAAGGTCATACTTCATGAGAGATTTTCTTAATGGAAGCCAGCATACAACTTAAATATTCCTTAGCTCCTTTACTTTTTGTAAACTCCATGAGGAGGTAGGTTCATTATGTTCCATGATAATGTTTAATCTTTTCAATCTTGTTCTCTGTATCTCTGATCAGTTTGTAGGAGCCCTGTATTATGTTACATCTTCACAAATACATGATGCCTCCTATACTGCTCTCACCAGTTCTTTAAGGAAAAGACAGATATAGCTTCTTGTATCCTGGGTAGGTGGAATGGGAATTATGGTTACTGGAATACGAGAGGGAAAAGACAAACATTAGTAAAGAAGATCATAATAAACACATTCTTGTTCTTTAATATTACCAATTCATACCAGTTTTGATGAATGTCAGAAATTATCACCTGACTTGGCCCTGGAAACCTCCTCTGCAAGCCTGAAGGTGACTCAGTAGTGCCCAAAGGCTACTTTCCAAGTCACTCACTCTTAGCTCCTAGCTGATCACAAGCACTTTAAGGAGAGTAGAAAGTCTTTCTTTACTCAACCCTACCTGTGACCAATACTCATACCACACTTCCAAGGCCTAGCAACATGACTCAGAAGAGTGGGGAGACAATGTGTGGATTCTAGAGTCAGAATAGCATAACTGTGATTACACTGGAGCTGACCAGAAAATTTCAGAAACTGTTTAAAGACATCAATAATGGGCTAAGTGCTCTTCTGTAGGTAACAACATTGCCAATTGACAAAAAGGTGGCAATAATAAGAACATTTATTGAGAATTTAATACATACTGGGCACTGAGTAGCAGTTTTTAGAGATCTTAGGTAATCCTTGAAGAGATGGTACTATCCTTTCATAAATCAAGTACTTACACCTAGACCTCATTTGTGTGTGTGTACTGGTACTGGGGCTTGAATGCACAACCTGAGCACTGTCACTTAGCTTTTTTGCTTAAGGGTCCTACTCTACTACTTGAGCCATAGCTCCAGTACCAGCTTTATGGTAATTAACTGGAGATAAGAATCTCAGGGAGTATCTACCAGGGCTAGTTTCCAACTGTGATCCTCAGATCTCAACCTCTTGAGTAGAGTTGCTCTCAATCTCCCCCTCCCCCCCCCCCACCTCTGGCTGACAAGTGGCTACAGGGTAGGTATTTAAGAGAACTACTCTGGGAAAGTGGATTCTGGTTTGTCAGCAATGAGGTTGTGCAACCAGTTTTTACCGAAATGTTTTTCCATTACTTTCTGAGTTTAGAGTTAGTTAACTTTATTATACTGAATAAAGAGAATATGGTGGCCATTCACTCCAGACCATTGGAATCACCATTAACATGGTTTTGATTTCTTATACAACCAGACTGTGGAGGAATATGGGCGGGAATCCCATCCCCAGCTTCACAGATAAAAGCATCTCACTGGATAAGAGGGAAAAAAAAATCCCAGTGCACATCTAAGGCCATCGATTTCCTTCAACTTAGAAAGCAAAAGAGTGACCTTATTTTATTTTTTTTGCCAAACCTCTATAAGCTATAAGTGTGCATAGCAAAACTACATAAACCACATAAATTTAAACATGCCTCCACAGATAAACATTATGATCACTCACTTGAGATCCCACAGGTTTTCAGGTGCAAACTTCACAGAAGCTGTTGGCTGTGCTCTGAAAAATGGGAGGGAATAAAAAAGACTTAAAAGTTTCAAATATGTATCTATTTCTGCTTTCCCTCCTCCGCAGAGCGCGAAAAATAAAAACAAACTTGGGAGCCGCCAAAAAGTTCTCTTCTCCGAAGTCGACGGCGGTGGGGGGCAGGGAGGGGGCTGCGGGAAAATTTCTCTGCAACTTGCAAAGCCCGCACGGTTTTCCCATCGCCAGGAGCGCTCCAGGTGCCTGCAAACTTTGCAGCTAGCAACAATGTAAAGAGAAAAGTGTGCCAGTCAGCGCTTCTGCTCCGAGGGGGTGCCTCCTTGCTCTCCAGTAATGCCCAATGCTCCTTTCGCCCTACACAAGCTTCTTCCCGCCCACCAACTCCATAACAGCCACGGTGCACCCTCACTCCTCCCCAGACCAGAAAGCCTCCTGGGGCCCATGGAGGACACCCTCCCGCTAGAGCCCCGAGCCCCCTACTATGCACAGGACTGCAAGAGAAGGGGGCGCCGAGAAAATGACACCCGACCGCACCGCTGTTACTAGTTACGGGGTTCCACTCCTCACAGGATAACCAGTAGCTGCAGCTCAGCTCCTGCTCTCGCCCCGACTCCCCGTCCCCGCACCGCACCCCGCCCCCGCGCCGCGCTCCCAGCCACCCGCTCCGATGGGTCACACAAGTCAGTAGAAGAGCCACCAAGCACTTGACCTGGGTTTGCAGAAGCTCCTGACTCACCGGCTCTGGGGACACCCAAGGCGACCGCTACGGGGAGCCGGAGCGCTCCGGGGCCGCGGCGAGGCTGAACCCGGACTCTTCGCTCCGCGCCCACCCGCGCCTCCCTCGGAGAGGCCGCCACTCCACAAGCTTACTCGCCCCGACGCCCCCAACCACGCTCGCGCAGGGTCCGCCTACCTTGGCGCAAAGAGCTCGTGGCTCCTCACGCCGCGTCCCAAACTAGGGCCCCCCGCAACGCTGCCGGGCGAGGCCAATCACGGGTTGAGGGGTGGGCGTGGTAACCGCCCCCCACGCCGCCCGCTTTCTTCACTTCCCTTTCTCGCACCTGCCCCCTAGTAGTCCCCTCAGCCCCTCCTTCTCGACTCCCGCTGAGATCCACGCGGCCGCCCCCGCACCTCGCACACCCGCCTCCGCTCCCGCCTGGCGCCCACCTTCGCCCTGCCAGCCCATCAGGCCTCTCAGTTCAGAGGAGGCTTTAGCCAGCGGCCGCAGCAACAGCAGCGGCTCAGGCTAAGGCGGCGCCGAGCACTATTGTATCCTGACACTGTGCGCTCCCACGCTCCGCCTCTTCCCTTTCCTTCCTTCCCCCCCCACCCCAGGCTGCACTCCCCCCCCACCGTACAGCGCAGACACACTCTTTCTTTCTCTCTCCCTCACACACACGCACACTCGCACACTCACACTAACAGCTTCCCGTCTCGCCGGACGCGCTCACTCTTATTCAGCTAGCTGGCCCGCCGCCGCCTGCACGTCTGCTGGCCGACTGCACGCCTGCCCGCCGCGCGCTCTTCTGGCGGGCTGAGCTGGTTGCGAGCGCCTCCCGCTTCCAGGCTCCGCCCACTTCTCCCCGCCCACAGCCTCGTGCTGTGCTTCAGGTGGGTTCTACCGCTCCTCCTGCTGGGCGGGAAGGCGCTCTTCCCTGAGGAGCTGAGAGCTCCGCTTGCGGGCACAGAACACTGGGAGGTGGAGAAGCCTTCCCTGTATGGGAACCCAGCCTCGCTCCGCTTGCTCCCGGCGAACTCCAAAGGTAGGGAAGGGCTGGTGGGTGTACATAAACTCGAAGCGCACTCCTGACTGAGGTCCGTTAGGCTTGGGGAGCCTATAATAAAGCCAAGGGACAATTGGCAACCCAAGTGTCCCTTTGCAAGCAAAGTGCTTGAGGATACCAGTGCTTTCCGTGTCAGTGTGTCAGTGCTCTCCCTGTGAGTCACTGACGTCAACCACGTGTTGCTGTAGAGATGTGTTGGTGACATTAAAAAAAAAAATAACTCCTGAGATTGTCTCAGATCATCTAGTGAAACTGGCCGAATCACTTGAAAAACCATCTTTAATTTGGGGCTGAGGTGAAAAGGAGAGGGGGAAGGAAGCTGACAGACACCAAGAGACAGAGAGAGGAGAGGGGAGACAGGAAGAAACTGGGAGACAGAGAATGGATCTCCATCCTGTTTGTTACAGAGATGAGGACAGTAATGGCTATAGAGATTCCCTGTGGTGAGTGCTTAGTCTGGGCCCACTGCTTCCAGCCTCCATAACTGCTCTGCAGGTTGTGTATTTGCTTAGTCAGCACCAAAATTCGTTAAGACAATACTTTTGAATTAATGAGTGGGAAATATCTATACATATTATATTATATTTAGTTATATATTTCTAGTTCTGACCCTTTAGATGAATTCTGAGTGATACAGATGTTTCACAGAAAACTTTTTTGACTTCTCTAGGTTTGTAAATGTATTTTATGCAATTATGAAGAATTTACATATACTCATTTTCATTATTTCAGGATAAACGGTAATTTAGGCTCTTTTGTATTTGACTATTCCATGTTAAAGATGTATTTCTCTCTCATAATATGCAAATGTGTAAATTCCAAAATATTTGTAGTACTTCATACATAATTTCTTTTGAAGGGAGTTGTAAAAAATAAAGTATTACTGAGAGGTCTTACATAGCATCACCTAGTTTTTCCCAATGGTCATATCTTATATAATTAGAATAAAATATCAAAACCAAGATACTTACATTAGTACTCTCCACAGAGCTTAGATTTCAGTATTTTTATGTTTAATTTTTTAAATTTTTTTGCCGGTCCTGGACTTTGAACTCAGGGCCTAGGTGCTGGCCCTCCTCAGCCTCTTTGTGCTCATGGCTAGCATTCTATCACTTGAGCCACAGCACCTCTTCCAGGTTTTTTGAGTAATTTACTGGAGGTAAAAGTCTCACTGCTACTTTTCTGCCTGGAGTGGCTTAAAATGGGATCCTCAGATTTCAGTCTCCTGAGTAGTTAGGATTACAGGTATGAGCTACTGGCACCCGGTGAGATTTCAGTAATTTTACATACATTCCTTTCTGGATCTGTGTATATAGTTCCATGCAATTTTATCACTGTGTAGATTCCCTATCACATTCATTCTTGCTAAACTTTAGAGTCATAGGCACATCCTTTTCCAGTCCCTGGAAATCCCTAACATGTTTACCACCTCTGTAATTTCTCTTTTGGGGAATATTATAGAAATGGAATCATACTTTTTTGAGGATTTTTATTTAAGTGAGCATCATTTTGTTGAGATTCACCGAAGCTTAATAGTTCATACCTTTTTACTTCTGAGTAACATTCTGTAGTATAGATGTACCAGTTACTGTTTTCCCACATTCGGCTTGCTTTGAATTTGTTTTTTTGTGTGTCGGTACTAGAGTATAAACTTAGAGCCTTGTCGCTGTCCCAAAGCATTTTGCTCAAGGCTAGTGCTCTACTGCTTGAGCCACAGCTCCACTTCTGGTTGATTGAAGTAAGTCTCATGGACTTGCCTTCCAGGCTGGCTTTGAACGGGGATCCCCAGGTCCTTGCCTCCTATGTGGTTAGGATTATAGGCCTGAGCCACTAGATCTCTGATACGATTTAATCTCTTAAAAATAAAAGTGAGCTAGGTGCTAGGGGCTCATGCCTGTAATCCTAACTACTCAGGAGGAGAGAGACTCAAAGCCAGCAAGGACAAAAAAGACTACAAGACTCCTATTTCCAACTAAGTGCAAAAAAAAGCCAAACTAGAAGTATGGTTCAAGGAAAACAGCCAAGTGACAGCTCAAAGTCCTGTGTGTGTGTGTGTGTGTGTGCACATATACACCGGTGCATACACACACACACACACACACACACACACACACACACACACACACACACACACACACACACACACACACACACACACACAAACTAGATAAAACTGCTAGCCGGGTGCCAATGGCTCACATGTATAATCCTAGCCGGTTGGAATACAGAGATGGGAATTGTGGTTCAAGGCCAGCCAGTGTAGTAAAGTTTTAGAGGCCTCAATTGAGAGCTGCCACTCGGTGGCGCACTTCTACTATTATAATTATGATGGGAAGCCCAAAATCACCCATCACAGTGTAAGTGTACTTGCACCCCTGGACAGGCATTGTACAGCTAGGCTCTGGTGACAAATACCTGTAATCCTAACTACTCAGGAGGCTGAGAACTGAGGATTGTGGTTGGAAGCAAGAAGCCAGGCTGGGTAGTAAAGTCTATGAGACTCTTATCTCTAATTAACTACCAAAAAGCCAGAGCTGTGGCATAAGTGGTAGAATGCTACCTAGCCTTGAGCAAAACAGCTCAAGGACAGTGCCCACGCCTTGAGTTCAAGACCCAGGACTGGCATAAAAAAAGCACAAAAAAGAGCAGAAGTTCTGGTTTTGTTGTAGAAGAGTCTATATAACAAGCCTGAGGCATTTTGAGTTCAAGCCCAAGTACTGCAAAAATAAATTTAAGAAGGACTATGAATATTGCATAGAGTTTTCTGTGCTAACATACATTCATTTCCTTGTGCTAAATACCCAGAATTGCAGTTGCTGAGCCAGATGTTAAGTGTATGTTGTGTTGTCTTGGTTGGACGATAAATGTATTTTTAGTGTTAAAAGAAACTGCCAGGAGAAGTAGCACTGTGACTCAAAGTGGTAGAGCACTAGACTTGAGCCAAAAAGCTCAGAGACAGCACCCAGGCCATGTGTTCAAGCTCCATGATCAACAACAACAAAGGGGAAGTGAATGTGGCCTAGTGGGAGAGGGCTTGCCTAGTATGCTTGAAGCTCTAGGTTCAGTTCCTCAGCACACTCTCTCTCTCTCTCTCTCTCTCTCTCTCTCTGAGCCAGGCACTTGAGGCTCACTCCTGCATTCCTTTTTACTCAGGAGGATGCGATCAGATGATCCTGGTTTTAAGCCAGCCCAGGCAGGAAAGTCCATGAAACACTCTTGTTTCCAGTTAACCACCAAAAAGCCAAAAATGGAGCTGTGGGTTAAGTGGTGGGACACTAGCCTTGAGCAAAAACAGCTCAGAGTTCACGATTCCAGATCATCACAAAATAAAATAAATGAAACTGTCAAACTTTTCCAGACTGTACCATTTTGTCTTCCCACCAGCAATAAATAGGTCAGGTTTTTTTTGTTGTTGTTGGTTGTGGGGCTTGAATTCTGGGCCTGGGCACTATCCCTCAGTTCTTCAGTTCATGGCTAGTGCTCTACTTCTTGACCCACAGTGCCACTTCTGGTTTTCTGGTGCTTAATTGGAGGTAAGAGTCTCATGGACTTTCCTGCCTCACCTGGCTTTGAACTGTGATCCTCAGATCTCAGTCTCCTGAGTAGCTAGGATTACAGGCTGAACCACTGGCATGGTGGCTGGCTAGAAGGTCAGTTTTATCACATCTTTCTCAATGTTTGTTATTTTCACTAATGTAGCCATGCTGATAGATTTGGTAATAACTTGTTAAAAATTGCTTTCCCCTACTGGCCAGTCAGGCTATACATCTTTGCAAGTCTTATGTCAGATATGAAAATATTTTCTTATTCTGCAGCTGGTCTTTCCATTTGCTTGATAAGACATGTTTTTCAGAAAAAATTTTTAATTTTGAAGATACTCAGTTTTTCAACCTTGTGTTTATATGTTGTGTTTTAGTGACTTGTGTAAGAAATCTAGGTGCTGAAGACATTTTCTTATGCTTTCATCTAGAAATATTACAGTTTTATAGGCTAATAAATTATAGTTTAATTTATAATTTTATAATTCACTCTACATTTTATAAGATAGAATGGTTAAATCTGGTTTTAATTTATTAAATTTTTTATTAACATAAATTAATTGTACAATGGGTTTCATTGTGCTTTTTATACTCATGCATGTTAAGTGATATAATTGGATCAAATTAAGTCTATATTATTCTTTCCTTTCTCTTTTTTTATGGTGATATGAGGAATTGGCCTTAAGAGACTCACACACTTGACTGGTACTCCACTACTTAAGCTACACTTCCAGTCCTGCATTTTTACTGATTTTATTTTATTTGAATTTTTTTGTACCATTTCTAGGGCCTAAACTAAGGGTCTGGGTGCTGTCCTTGAGCTTTTTTTGCTCAAAGTTAGCACTCTACCACTTGAGCCACAGCTCCACTTTGTACTTTTTTGGTGATTAATTGAAGAAAAGAATCTCACTGATTTTCCTGACTGAGCTGGCCTCAAACCACATTCCTCAGATCTTAGCTTCCTGAGTAGCTAGTATTGCAGGCATGAACCACTAGTGCCTGACACTGATTTTTTTTAGGAGATGGAGTCTAGTAGACTTTTCTGTTCAGGCTTTCTTTAGTTCTCCAGATTTCAGCTTCCTGAGTAGCTAAGATTATAGGTGTGAGTCATGGATGCCTGACTAATATTATCCTTTTCTTAACCCTCTTTTCTTCTTCCTTTTGAAACAGTTATTAGTTAAGTTTCATTATGCTGTTTTTATTTTTTATTTATTTATTTTTTATTGCGAAAATATCGTACTGAGGGGTTACAATTACATGGGCAAGGTAATGAGTGCATTTCTTATCAAGCATTGTTGTCTCCTCCTTTGTTTCTCCTTCCCATCCCTTCCCATCATCCCCCCTACACCACCCAGCTCCCCCTTCTCCTCCCCCCCGCCTCCCCCCCCTCCACGCCAAAGTTGTAAACTTCATTTTCGTCATAACATCTTGTACATCTCATTGTTGCAATGGGTCCACCTGTATCCCTATTTAAACAATTTGTTATTTCCCTTCCCCTCCACAAATTATTCCAACATCAAATATAGTGAAAACAGGAGTTATACCATGGGGGAGGGACATACAAAGCAACAAAGAAATATCTTATAAATATGTTAGAAAAAATAGCAAGAAAGAAAAAACATTTGGGAGTCCTTATCTTGGGGTTCATTTCGCTTAACATCAACTTATCTGACCATTTCTGCTTGTCTCAGACATATACTAGTTATTGCAAAAAAGGGAAACCATGGGACCTATGTTTCTTTGGGCCTGGCTTACTTCACTTAATATAATTTTTTCCAAGTCTTTCTATTTCCTAACAAATAGGGCAATGTCATTCTTTCTTCATTATACTGTTTTTATAAGGTATGAAGTCTACTTCAATCCACGACTTATTTTTAATTATTTTTTCTAATAAACTCCAACCTAAAATAAAGGTCCATATTTTTGCTTGTAGACATTTGATCTGTTAAATCTTATTTGAATTCTGAGGGGAAATTTCATCAAACATATAGATCAATTTGGGAAGAATTTCTATCTTTACTATATGGTTTTCTAATCACAAACATAGTATGTCAAATTCTGTTTATTTAGGCTTTCCTAGTCTTCGTCATCAGCACTTTGGAAATTTCAGCATAGACCTTCTGTGTAGATTTTGTTTAGCACCTAAATATCTCATTTTCTGCAGAGTAATTCTCAGTATCGGGGTGAATGTGTGTGTGCTCTGCGCATGTGTGTGTGTGTGTGTGTGTATGCACGCACCACTACTGAAACTTGAACTCAGGGCCTGGGCACTGCAGGTGGTGCCTGTGGTCTATAGAATTCAATTAGTTATAGGTTTATTTTGATAGACTCTGGAATTTTCTACATAGAAAATCAAGTTTTTTGTGAATAAGGATAGTTTTATTTTATCATTTCAAATCCTATGACTTTTATTTAATTTTAATTTTTTCTTGCCTTATTGTGTTGGCTAAAGCACTTGGACTCTGTTGAGCAAGAATGGTAAGAGTAAGAATCTTTCCTTTGTCCTAATAATAGGGCAAAACATTTCATTTTTCACTAGTATGATGTTAGCTGCAGTTTTTTTTTTGTAAGAGGGGAAGATACTTAAGTATTATTTTAAAAAATTATCTGTCAATATTTCAACTTAGAAATCAAATGCAAAGTAACTGCACTTAAATTAGTACATTTCTACCACAGTCACAGCAACCTCATACTGTAAGAACCAAACCAAAATATAATGTGGTCATTCCATTCCCATTTTTAAACAGTATTCTTTTTTTTTTGTTGTGGTTCTAGGGCTTGAACTCGGGCCCTAGACATTGTCCAACAGCTTTTTTGCTCAAAGCTTGTGTTCTATCACTTTAGCCACAATTCACTTCCAGTTTTTTTTGGAAGTTAATTGGAGATATGAGTCTCATAGAATTTTCTTCCCTGGTTGGCTTCAAACTGAGATCTTCAGTTCTCAGCCTCCTGAGTAGCTTGGATTATAAGCGTGAGACATCAGCAACTGGCTTTAAACACAGTATTTTTAAAATAGAAGGTACACTGGCTTTTGTCTACCTAGGACAACTTAGCTGCTCTTGCTTTGTACACTGTTAATTATGTGGCACTACCATTGGATGCATGTTAATGTGATGTTAATCTGACAGGGAAAAACTAGGAAACAAAAGCTTTCTGGAATGGACCAATCTTTGCCAATTTTAAATTTGATAAGGAAGAACATCAAACATGAATTCACTGGATAAGCTGGTCTTAGTAATAAGACTGGGTGAAATTCAGTTTTATATACATATTATAGATCATATCTCATATATGGGATACATTTTATATATTCCTGTATTTATTTATAAATAATCTATATAAACATATGTATATAAATATCTATTTGTACATGTGTATATATATCCATATATTTAGATAATTTGTGTATGCCATACAAGATTTGTTAAACTTGGAACAGGAAGTGTTGCTCAAGTGGTAGATTTTTCCTTTTAAGCAAAATGCCAAGGGAGAGTCTGAGACTCTGAGTTCAAGCCCCAGTACCAGCAGGAAAAAAAGAAAATCTTAAAATCACTTAGTGGAGTTGGATAAACATCAGAAAATTCATAATGTCCTCAGGATTTAGCCAGATGTAAACTTGATGTTTAGCCAAATACTTTCTCTGGGAAAACTCACTGTATATAAATTCCTTAAAGATGTGTATATATAGCAAACACTTAGAGCTAACACATATTATTAGTGCCAAGGAAGCAATTTATTTCCAAATTTTTGCTCCACCCCAGCTTTATAGCGCCAAATGAAAAAAACCCAGAGGTGTTGGGCACTGGTGGCTCATGCCTATAATCCTAGCTACTCAGGAGGCTGTGATCCGAGGATCACAGTTCAAAGCCAGCCCAGGCAGGAAAAGCCATGAGACTCTTACCTCCACTTAAAAACCAGAAAACTGGAAATTACACTGTAGCTCAAGTGGTAGAATGTTATCATTGAGAGAGAAAGCTGAGGGACAGCACCCAGGCCCTGAGTTCAAGCCACACAATGGTCAAAAAAGAAAAACCCAGAGGTGTTCAAGATATATGAGTCAGTAGCAACTGTGGAGAGCTGGAGAGGGGCTTTGAGTTTGGAAAGAGCTGCAGCTTACCCAGATTGAGAGAGTCTCCTGCCTGGCAGGCACCGTCCATTACTAGCCATTCCTCATGGAGGAAGAAGGAATTATTGCTTCAAAAAAGTCTGGAAAGCTGGCATCAAGAGGCCTGACATGGCCCAGGGGGAAAGACTGAAGACACATCTAACCTTCCTTCTGCATATATACTCAACAAGTTTGAACTTCAAGGTTCAAGCTCAACAGGCACCAAAGGACAGGGCTATGAATCCAAGCAATCATTAGCTAGCCCCCCTGCCCAAATGTTATTGGCTGTCAGTCAGACCTTGGTGTCTATGTGGACCCCCTCCCTCCATGCACCCTGGGAGGTGAGTATATAGTATTTATTATTGGGAAGATGGCTTTTCAGCTACTTAAAAAAACAACAACATGGGCACCCTCTGCTTATTCTCTGACCCAAGTTCTCCACTCTAACTATAGCTTTTCTTACAGTCTCTTAACTTGAGAAAGAAGACCTCTTACTCATAGTTTCCTGAAAGATGTTGTTGATGCTGTTTTGGACTTTCTTGCCCCAGCTTGGATCCATGATCCTCAGATCTCAGCCTTCTAGGTAGTTGGGATTACAGATGTGAGCCACCAGTGCCTGAATTTCTAACAAGCTTCTCTGATAGACAACATTTCACTAATGTTGTTAGGATTGGTTGGTTGGAGGAATAGCACATCCTAGGTATGCCTCTACTGGGTGAGTCCTCTTGTCAATCTGATATTAATATAGAATCACTCTTGCTTTTGAAAAATTAAAGTTTGTATAGTGCAATTTTTTAACCTTTTTATTCTTTACTTTTTAGTGTACAGATTTTCTTGGAGACAGCATATTCTATTTCTTTCTATTTTTCTCGATTGTGGGACTTGAACTCCATTTGGGTACTGTCACTGAGCTTTTCTGCTCAAGGCTAGTGCTCTACCACTTTGAGCCACACCACTTCCAATTTTCTGGTGGTTAACTGTAGTTAAGACTCTCATAGATTTTCTTACCCCAGATAGCTTTAAACCTCAATCCTTAGATCTGGGACTCCTGAGTAGCTAGGATTGTAGGCATAAGCCACCAGCACTTGACTAGCCTAGACCAATTTTTCAAGACTTTATTTTATGGACTTCGAGTGTGGTGAGAGTCATCAGATCTCATCCTCCTGAGAAGCTAAGATTATAGGGGTGATCCACTGGCATCTGGCATAGTCTAATGTTTTATTATTTTTATTTTTCTGTCTGCTTCAGGGTGCGGTACCTGAGCTTATTTTGCTCAACACTAGCACTCTAACATGTGAGCCACAGCTCTACTTACAGCCTTTTAGTGGTTAATTGGAGATAAGAGTCGCAGGATTGCAACTAGGAGCATCTGAGGTGTTTATAATAGCTCTTCATATCTGCAATAAAAAAATGGCCTCCAAAGAAACTACCCAAAAGAAGAGGGAAACAACAGAAAATCTGAAAAACTTGAAGAATTTGAAGTAGAGAAACTAGTGGGCCAACATGTAGTAGGCAGCCAGGTAGAATATCTCCTGAAATGGAAGGGATATTCAGATGCTGATAATAACTGGGCAACAGGAAGAACATTTAAATTGTACAGAGTTAGTTGAGCATTTTCTAAATCCTCAAAAAGCTGCTTTATCTGACAATGAATCTGATGATAGCACATCAGAGAATAAAAGAGATGCTGGTGACAACCCAAGGGGCTTTGCTAGAGGTCTTGAGCCTGAATGAATAATTGCTGTTACAGAAAATAGTAGGGGACTGATGTTCCTCATGAAGTGGAAAAATTAGAGGAAGCTGAGTTGGTGCCAGGAAAAGAGATAAATGTGAAATGTCCTCAGATTGTAATTGCTTTTTATGAAAAGAGAATCCTTTGGGATCCAGAAGATGAAGCTTAGTAATTGTTTGAATTGTTTATATACATATGTGTATACATATTATATAGATCTTTCTGAGCCTTGCTTTTTGAACTAATGGTATGAAACAATAACTTCAAGTTTTATATGTTTAGTTTTTAATTTTTGATATATTGGTTTTGAAAGTAGTATTAAACATATTGTTGAGATACTGGTTTTGCATCAATACCACTGGATACTTTGAACAAATATAATAAAGGCTTTTTTTGTAGT
This sequence comes from Dipodomys merriami, assembly GCF_024711535.1. Classification (NCBI taxonomy): domain Eukaryota; kingdom Metazoa; phylum Chordata; class Mammalia; order Rodentia; family Heteromyidae; genus Dipodomys; species Dipodomys merriami. The sequence goes on from NW_027204492.1 coordinate 86,406,662, forward strand.
TGCTTCCTCTATCAGAAAAGAATATTTGCTTCCATGGTATATTTCTTCTTTTGATAACAAGTTTCTTTAAATTTTAGGCAAGTTTTTTTGTTATTACTTAATCAGAACATGTCTTTAACTACAGGACCATCCTAAATTTCTTTTATTTGTGTGTGTGTGTGTGTGTGTGTGTGTGTGTGTGTGTGTGTGTGTGTGTGTGTGTGTGTGTGTGTGTGTGTGTGTAAAATTACAGTGGTGGTTTTCTTGTTTTTGATATTTTGATTTTTAGAGGTGATAGGCACCAAACCCCATCCGTGCAAATGCTAGGCAAATGATGTATCACTCAGTGACATCCTTGGCCCTTCTGGGGGAGGTATGTTCTTGTTTTGTTTTGTTTTTGTTTTGGGGGCTTTTCTGAGACTGGTTTATTAGGCAGCCCTTGCTGGAATTAAACTTGCTAGCTACGCAAGCTGGCATCAAGCTTTAGATCCTCCTGCCTCTGCCATAGATATCTAAATGCAATAGGTTGTTTGCAAAGTGTCCTGAATGAAAAATATTTACCATTACCAAAAACTTCCTCCAACCCAGATGGGAAAATTAAGACAAACATAAATCTTTTAATTAGCTATGCAAAACTCGGTATATATTGAAAAGTTTCTGTAGTGAGCCAATCATGTACAGAATATTGGAATCTGTGTACTGAAAGCTCATGAATCCTGGGATATATAAGATTCAATGTGTGGAAATGTAATCAGGCGGTTAGAGACTTTGAAAATTTAAGACCTGTTGGCCTAAATGAGTGGACAAAATCAAATAATTATTGATTTGGATGCTTTTAAAATTATTTTTTTGTGTGTTTATGTGGTATCAAGGAATCAAACCCAGGGCACGTAAGCACTCTACCACTAAGCCACATTCCTTGCCTGGATGCTTTTTTTTCTTAAACCCCAATCCATTCCTTACCAGTATACTCAATCTTTTAAATACTAAGTTACTGGTTCCACAAAAGCCAGAAAAACAACTTTTTAGTACTCAGAATGTTACCTCTGTATTACTTTATTGTAAAGAATGCTAAACAGTGGTCTATACAAAGTTTTTTTTTTTTTTTATTGTGAAAATACTCTACAGAGGGGTTACAATTACATGGGCAAGATAATGAGTACATTTCTTATCAAGCATTGTAGCCTCCTCCTTTGTTTCCCCTTCCCATCCCTTCCCATCCTTCCCCCACCCCACCCCCCATTTACATTGTTTTATACAAATTCCTTTACAGAAATTTCAAGAGCCAGGCACCATGGCTCATGCCTGCCATTCTAGTTACTCAGAAAGCTAAGATGTGAGGATTGCCATTCAAAGCCAGCCTGGGGAGGGAAGTCCCTGAGACTCTTATCTCCAATTACCCCTCCCCCCACACTCACAGAAAAAGCAGGAAGTGGAGCTGTGGCTCAAATGATAGAGTGCTAACCTTGAGTAGAAAAGCTCAGGGACAGGGTTCATTCCGAGTTCAAGCCCCAAGTCTGGCACCAAGGAAAAAAGAAAAAAAGAATCTCTTTCTCTATGCTTTGTTCTTTGTGACCATTCTTTCCCTCTGCTTGGAAGAATGAGAGGCACAAGTGGCCATTGGCAGACTGTGTGAAAGTCCTGGTTTTTTTTTTTTTTTTTTTTTGGGTCCGGTAGTGGGGCCTGAACTCTGGGCCTGGGTGCTGTCCCTCAGCTCTTCAGCTCAAGGCTAGCGTTCTACCACTTGAGCCACAGCACCACCTCCGGCTTTTTTTCTTTTTTGCTTATGTGGTGCTGAGGAATCGAACCCAGGGCCTCAGGCATGCAAGGCAAGCACTCTACCACTGAGCCATCTTCCCAGCCCATGTCCTGGTTTTTATTGTATCTCCTGATATGGTACCAATGACAGGAGGAAGAAGACCTGCATGTATCCTCTACAGGATTCTTTTGTGCAATCTCTCCACCAACCAGCTAAATGCTGACAACACTGTGGAGGAGGAAGTTGCCTCTTAGCTGTTTGCCTGGAGACTCAGGTATGGAGTCTGATGCTTATACTGCATGATGAAGGTACTATCAGCAAAGGGGGATGAAAATTGCTAATTAGTGTGTGTGCACTGGTTGGGAGAAGGGTTAAAATACAAACTCTGGCTACCTGTTGCTGCTACTGTGAAGTCATGCGATCAGCAGGCCTGGGGTCACTTCAGGAATGCACTAATGCCAGCACTTGGGCAGAAGACACCTTCCCTTTGTGCCTGGTGCAAGTGAGGCTCCAGCCTCTTCTTGGTTGAGGATGCCAGAAAATAGAATAGGAATGTGTGGCCCCAGGCTGCTTGGTGCTACTACTGATTTGCCAAATGAAGTATGGTGACTGCTCCCTGAGGGGAGGAACAAGGTCCCCTTAGCTGGCTCTGTATTAAAATGACAAAGTCTGTGGTGATCCAGGTGGCACTAGGGAGAATCTGTGTAGTTAAAATGGTGTTTCTAATGGCTGTGATAGCTCATTCCTATTCTAGAAAATGGGGGAGCAAGGGTGGGTGTGGGTAGGTTTGGGTGGGTCTAGGCTTGAGGCTAGCCCAGGCAAAAAAAGATTACCTGCCCCAAAGTCTCAACAACAGGCTGTGTTTCTCTCTGGGTATGCATTGATGATAGTAGTTGGTAGACTACATCTCTGTACTCCATTTCAGCCTCCCTCTGGATGATGCTACCAACCAGTGGAGGAAAATATTTCCTGTGTTACTGGGATTCCTTACTCAATCCCAGCTAGTGATTCCTAAGGGGAGAGGCAAGGTTCCCCTCCACCATTCCCTCACTGGCTACAGGCAGAAATGGTACCCCAAATCTTAAGACTCCACCTCCTCACGAAAGTCCATTTTCCCTCATTCTGTCTGTGATTAGCCCCTCACTTTAATTGGATGGGTGAGGGACATGAGTTGCTACTTAGACTGTGAAAATCCAAGTTACTGAAGACTCTAGAGACAGGGCAATAGGGAGAGGTAGAGGATCAGCCTTTGCCTGCATCATCTGCATATTTCAGCTGGGGTTGTAATGGGTACTACCTATGCAGGAGTTCTCTTGTGCACCACGGTGGCAGAGGAAATAGTAGATGTGTGTACTGGTGGCATGGCACAAGTGATGTTTCATCCTCCACCCAAATCAAGAAAACTACGAGAGACGCAAATCACTGAATCCAGGTCCCCCAACTTGCACACACAGAGCAGCATGTCCTGGTAGCTTACCTCTGGCTGACTTGGAAGCAGAAGGCAACCTAGTGAAAATTGTGATTTTTATTTAGACTAAAAGGAAACTTAAAATGACTGAGGTTATAGATACATTTATATGCTTCCTTCGGTTTGATTAAACTCTTCTACCACAGGGAAAAAAACAAATAATTTCTTCTTGTCCTTTTGTCTGTGATTTGTCCCTCACTCTAATGTGGGGGTAGGAGAGGAGTTGTTGCTGGCCAACTTTGTAAAAATCTGGACTAATAAATCCTCTGCAGCTTCAGGACAATATTTGACACTGATCTTCCATCTGCATCATCTTCAGAAGCTGGTTGGGAGCTCTAAAGTCCTTAAGGCCCATGAGATCTCCACTGGCAGTACTGGGGTTGAACAAATTGCTACCTAGCTGTTTGGTGAATGGCCAGGTCCAGAGATCTGGTCTTAAGTTGATCCTTTGAAGACACCCTCAGGTATGAAAAATGGGATGACACATGTTTCTTGGTAATCAAATTTAAAGTGTTGTGGTTACTTTCTTTTGCTGTGGGGTCCAGCATCCAGTCTTCTGGGTTCTTCTCTGGTATCCACTAATGCCAGCAATTGGGTAGAATATCTCTTGCCCTACAGCCTAGTACAGTTGGGTTCCTGGCATGCTCTTGAACTAAGCCACTGAGCAGTGGAGAGGAGGATAGTATATATGCAGGCTGCTCAGTGTTACTGGGCTTCCCCACTGAATCTGAGCTTATATGTTCTGAGAGTGGGAATGCAGTTCCTCTCCTTGGCTGCAGCTTCCAAAGAGGACTGAAGTCTCTAGTCCCTCTAGTGTGAGGGACAGGTTGGAATTATGTTTCAGTAAAGCCTGTGCTGTTAAAATAGTATTTCCCCTGGCTCACTCTTGATGTCCTTGCTACTTGTACAGCAAAAGTGGGCGAGGGTGGATTGTGGAATGAGTTTGGCCCAGGCAAGAATATTTGGCATTGATAACCTCAACAATATAAAGCACCTGTTCAGAGAAGGGGCATGGCTCAAGTGATTGAATGCCTCCTGAAAGCAAAAAAGCTGAAGGAGAATAGGAAAATGCTTCAGTGTAAGTCCTGTGACCAACACATGCACACACATGCACACACTCTCAGCATCAAGTGTGGTGTACCTCTCAATCGACTAAAAGTTGCCTAAGGAAATTTGGGAGAATGTATTCAAAATACAACTAAATGAAAAGGGACTTAGAGTATACATCCAGTAGAATGAGTCCAGCTTATGAGTACAACCTACAATATATCATCTTGCCACTCCCCAGAAGACACTGATTTCTCTTTGCCATCCAATCTGTGATTGGCATCTCACTATAGCTGGAAGCCTAAGGGCATGACATAATGCAGGCACACTGTGTCTATGTCTTGGTTTCTAAGCACTCTTCACGTGCAGGACAATATGGGCAGGAGCATGACACCCACCTGCATCATCTGCATGAGATGGTGGGCCTAACTGCCCATGAGTTTCTGCTGGCACTTCTGTGGCAGAGAAAATTGATTTCTAGCTAATAGACTTGGTCAGAGTTTAGAAGTCTGATCCTTATTAGGTCTGGTGATTGTCAGTTACATTATAAGGGATCTGGGAGATGACAAGTACTTGTTTGGGAGCAGGTTTCAGGTGCTAAATCTGTCTATGTGATTCTGCTGTGGAGTAGGGTGGGAGTAAGGCAGGCTGTGATGGTCTCAGGGTATGCATTGATGAGAGTAGTTGGTAGAGTACACCTCTGTACTGTGGTTTAGCCTCCCTTTTGGATGATGCCACCTGAGGAAAATACTTCCCTAGGCTGCTTTATGTCACTGAGATTCCCCACGCAATTGCAGCTCCTAATTGCTAAGGGGAGAGGTGAAGTTCCCTTCATCGTTCCTTCAATGGCTGCAGCCAGACAAAGTGCCCCAAGTCTAGAGACCCCATTTTGTCTGTGATGACATGGTGGCATTATTGTTCTGAGGGCCAATGCTGTCAAAATATGCCTTCTTCTAGGTATGGTGGCTCAATCTTGTTATCCTAGTTATTCAGAGAACAAAGTCTGGGATTCTTCAGTTGAACAGCCAAACTGATGGCATGGATTCAATCTCAACAAAAAAGCCACTTCAAATTGGTTGGAGGCATGCTCCAAGTGATAGATCAAACCCCAAAAACAAGAAAATGAAGCTACACTGTATTAATCCCTAAATCCAAGTCTCATCACAACACACACACACACACACACACACACACACACACACACACACACACACAGAGATGCACACAAAGGGCGTCAGTATGGTGATGCATATTGTGCTTAAATGGATGCAAAAAAGGGTTCAGGGAAAATTCTGAGAACTTATTCAAAAAATGTAACTAAACCTTTAAAAAAGGACAGTGGTGTAGCTCCAGTGGTACAATGCGGGTTTAGGAGTATAAATGTGAATCTTCCCACCCCACCTGCATTAAAAAAAAAACAAACCTTTATTTCTCCCCTTTCTTCTATCTGTGACTGGTCCCTAATCTAATTGGGATGGTGAGGTGCAAGTGACCATGCTTCTCAGTTATGCATAGCCAAAAGCAAGGCTACTACATACCCCATAGGGGCAGGACTAGGGACCAGGAGGTGTGTTTGTCTGTATCACTTGTGAACACCTGCTAGAGGTGCTATAGGTACCAAACATGCAGTATCTCTCTTCTGACATGATTAGTACAGAGGAGGTTGCATCCTAGTATTTGATATAGGCAGTGGAGTAGGAAAGGATGTCCCTAGGCTGCAAGCGGATCCTGGGCCACCACAGCAAATGCACCCCAAGAGGAGGGAAGATGTGTATGTGTATGGAGAAAAGTAGAGACATTGTGTGGATGCTGATTCTCTACCTTAGTCATCCACAGATTCTGTCAGCTAGGGGTGCAAAGGCCATAAGGGCTCCCAAGATCTCCCCTGGCAGTACTGAATGTGGACCACATTGTTGCCTGGCTATTTGTCACCTTGCTGAGTCTGGTTGTTAGATGGTCCTTTGAAGTCATCATCAAATAGAGAAGACAAGACGACATGTGCATGTTTGGGAGCAGGTTTTAAGTGCTAACTGTGGTTAATTCTGTTGTGTCATCCAGGGTCAGGTAATCTGTGTTCTTCTTTGGGTATCCACTAATGCCTGCAGTTGGCAGAGTACTTCTACTTTCTGCCTGATCCAATTGGCTGTCCTCCTCAATCTTGTTTGTGTCATAGAAGGAAGAAAATATGTCCTCAGACATGTAGTGCTACTGGTCTTCCCCTCTAAATTTCAGCTAATATCCTCTGAGAGTGGGAACATGATCCTCCTGCTGCCTGCAGTGTCAAGAAGAGATCTAGAATCTCTATCCATATTTATTGTGTGGTTCCCTGATGGCATTATGTTTCAGCAGGGCCTGTGGTGTTAAAATGATGCCTCTGGTGGGTACAGTGGCCCATTCCAGTTATCATAGGTAATTGGGGAGCAAAGGAGTTTGTGGGTGTATCTTAATTTGAGGCCAGGCTATGCAAAATTTAGTACAGCTTCAGTTTTCAAAAGAAAAACTAGCCATGGTACTTGCAGCATGGACTAAATAATAGAATGCACTCTGCACCCGCCCCAAAAGAAACCCCTAGAAAACTATGTGAGAGCCAATGAATCCCTGAATCCATGACCAGGACCAGCACATACCCAACATGGCCTGTTGTGGTGATTCTCTTCTCCCTAGATTGGAAGCTCACAGTGGCCTAGGGAAAAATTTGAGACCTTGTTCAAATTCTACTGAAACCATAAAGGCCTGGGGATGAAGCTCCACTGGTATATTTCCAGCTTATGTCAAACCCTAAAACACCCCTTCCTCTATTAAAAAACTAAACTAAACTAAATTAAAAAAAAAAACCCTCATTCCTCCCTGTTCTGTTGTGTGATGTCATTCTAATTGGTAAGGAGAGGGGCACCAAATGTTGCTGGCAAACTGTGTGAAAGTGCAGAATTCTAAATCCTCTGCAGTGTCAAGAAGGTGTGTGGTGGGGGAGGGGGTTAGTGATGGTGATGAGTCTCCTGAATTGTCTCTTGATGCCTGCTGGTAGCAATAGAGGTCCTAACCATCCACGAGTTCTTCTCCACTGACAGTATGGCCAGATAAAATTGTCCACCTGTTTCCAGCATGGCAAGGTTTAATGCTTTGATCCTCAGGTTGGTTTGTTGATGATGCCACTATGCAGAGAAGAGGGATATGCAAGTACTTCTTGGAGAACAGGTTTAAAATGCAAACTTCAGCTTCCTTGGCCTGCTGTGAGGTCCTGGGGTCAGGGCAAGAGTATTTCTTCCCGAGTTTCCACTGATGTCAGCATTTGGGCAGAATTCATCTCCCCTTTCATATTGGTGCCATTGAGGCTCCAGCTTGTTCATGGGTGGTACTGCCAGGCAAAGGAGGGGAAAAGTATGGCCTCAGGTCTCCTGGTGCCATTGGATCTTTATAATCATCATCATCATCATCATCCTTAATTTTACTGAATGTCAGCTAATGATCTCTGAGACTGGGAACGAGGTTCCTCCACTAGGCTTCAGCCTCCAAAAGAGGACTGAAGATTCTAGTCTTTCCTGGACCGTGGTATCCCAGTGGCATTATTTAAAGAAAGCTGAAGTTCCTATTGAGTGGGTAGAAACAGTGTAGAATTATGGTTCAGTAAGGCCTCTGTTGTACAAATTCTGTTTCTGTGGCTATAGTGACCCACTTGTGTTATTCTAGCTGTTTGAGGACCAAAGTTGCTGTGGGTTGATACTTGTTTAAGGCCAGTCCAGGCAGAGGCACAGCTTGATCTTCTCCAGAAAAGTGGCTGTGGCCCTGCAGGCCTAGCCCAAGTGATAGAACAACCATCAAAAGGAAGAAAGATAAGTGAGAGTGGGAGAATCGCTATATCCACTACCCACGACTAGCAGAGACACAGACACAGACAGACAGACACACATGCACAATGTGCTGTTGTGCCTCTTGCTAGACTAAAAGCCCAAGGCTGCCCAGGGAAAATGGTGGGACCTTATTCAAAGGGCAATACAACCTAAAAGGATTAGGAATGTAGATACAGTGCTTCAGTATTGGCTCATGAGTACAAACCCTAAAGCACCAGATTTCCTATCCTTCTGTGTTTGGTTCCTCACTCTAATTGGGAGGGAGAGAGGCAGGAATTGCTGATGGCACGCAGTGTGCAAATCCAGGCTTCTGAGTTCTTCCTGGGGGAAGGAAATAGGATTAGTTTTGGGGATGGTGAGTCCTTGTGTGCATTTTATTATCGTTATTTCAAAGATGATATACAGAGGAATTATAGTTAAATAAGTCAGATAAAGGCTCCCCTCCTCTCCCCTCCCCTCCCCTCTCCTCTCCTCTCCTTTTTCTGCTGTGGGGCTTAAATTCAGGGCCTGGGCTCTGTCCCTGAGATTTTCTGCTCTACCACTTTGAGCCACAGTACCACTTCCAGTTTTCTGGTGGTTGGAGATAAGAGTCTCATAGACTTTCCTGCCCAGGTTGGCTTCGAACCATAATCTTCAGATCTCAGCCTCTGAGACACTAGGATTACAGATGTGAGCCACCGGTATCTAGCCAAGGGTACATTTCTTTTTGGACAATGTTGCTCCTTCTCTCACTCTGTTTTTCCCTCCCATCCCCAGTTGTGTTGCTCATTTTCCCAATAGTGTCTGGTGAGTACCACTGCTACATTTGTTCACCCTTTGTCCCTCCATTTCTATGCTCCTCTTAATCTCTTAATCTTTTTTTTTTTTTTTTGTCAGTCGTGGGGCTTGAACTCTGGGCCTGAGTGCTGTCCCTCAGCTCTTCAGCTCAAGGCGAGCGCTCTACCACTTGAGCTACAGCGCCACTTCCGGTTTTCTGGTGGTTTTTTGGAGATAGGAGTCTCACGGTCTCTCCTGCCCGGGCTGGCTTTGAACCGCGATCCTCAGATCTCAGCCTCCTGAGTAGCTAGGATTACAGGTGTGAGCCACCAGCGCCCGGCTGCTCCTCTTAATCTTGCAAAGACAGATAAATGGACAAAATAAGACAAAAAGAAACCAAAAACATAAATGAAGGAAAAAAACCTCCCTCTTTGTTCATTTTGATATATGCTATTTTGTATGATCACATGTATCTAAGCATCAGACCTTTGTGTTCCTCTCCTAACCTGCCTGCATTTTCTGTAGTCCACCACTGGGACTGCTAGAGGTCCAGGTAGGAGCTACCTTCTGCAACCATTGAGGCTGAGGGAATTGCCTCCGTTTGCTTTGCTGCTGCCACCCCTGAGAGTGGAAGTCTGATTATCAATTTCTGTGGTGGTGATGCCCACAAGTTGGTATGTGAAGGAATGACAAGTGCATCTTTGGGAGTAGGTTTAAAGTGCTAACTTTGGCTACCTGCTTCTGCTGTGGGTTCTAGAGTCAAGCAGTCTGGGTTCTTCCTCCACCATCTAATGATTTGGGCAGATGTCTGATGTATACCCTCCATATATGGTATAATTGGGGTTCAGGATGGCAGCCATTGCACTAGGAAAATATTATCCCAGGCTGCTTGGTGCCACTGGTATTCTCATCTGAATTAAGATTAATGCCCCCTGAAAAAGGGAGCACAATTCTTCTACCTGGACACAGCTTCCAAATGGGATGAAAGTTTCTATACCATACTTAGTCTGCGGTGATATAGATTTATGCTTCCTTAGGGCCTCTATGGTTTTAGCCTTCTTTTTTCTTGTTTGCTTAGTCTGTTATCATAGCTACTCTTGAGGTAAAGATATTGAGGACTGTAGATTGGGGCTACCCAAAGCAATTAGTTTTTCAGATCTTATCTCAAAAGAGGCGCACAATGTAGAGTTACATATGTAGTCAGCATATCTAAGCTAACTTGGGGAAAATTAACGAGTCAATTGGAAACAAAAGTATACCAAATAGTACTAGAAACCTGACTTTAGTGGTAAGAATGCTTGCCTCTGAGTTCCTTTCTAGTTATGGACAAAATGTAAAGGCATCAAGAAGAAGAAACAGGAATTTCTTTCTCTGCCTGTTTTTTTTTTCCTACTTGCTTATTCCTTTGGCCATAATCAAGAGAGTTTTCTTTGGATTTGTTTTCTTTTATTGTATTTGTTTTGTTGTCTGGTGTTACTTGAGATTACAAGCTCTTCAGTATCCAGTGTAAGATGTGTGGGATATAAAATGAAATGTAATCTTAAATACTCCTGTGGCTGGGAACGGGAGAGTTGAAGTTCAAAGCCATCCAGATATAAAAACCTGTGAAGCCAGGTGCCAGTGGCTCACGCTTGTAATCCTAGCTACTCAGGAGGCTGAGATCTGAGGATCACGGTTCAAAGCCAGCTGGGGCAGGAAAGTCTGTGAGACTCTGATCTGCAATAAACCACTAGAAAACCGGAAGTGGCAATGTGGCTCAAGTGGTAGAGCGCTTGCCTTGAGCTGAAGAGCTCAGGGACATCGCCCAGGGCCAGAGTTCAAGCCCCACGACCAATCAAAAAAAAAAATCTGTGAGACTCCATCTCTAATAGCCAGTAAAAAAGCTAGGCTTTAAAAAAAAAAGCTAGGCTTAGCTCTCTCTGTTCTTGCTCTCTCTGTTCTATTCTTGCTCTCTCTGTTCCTCTCTGCTCTCTCTCTGTTCTATTCTAACTCTCTCTCTGTTCCTTTCTGCTCTCTCTCCCTGCTCTCTCTGCCCTTTTCTAGCTCTTTCCTCTCTCTCTTTTCTCTCTTCCCAGCTCTCTCTCATTCCCAGGCTCACTCCCAGGCCTTTCCCAGCCACGTGGAGTGCCAACCTTGCCTGGTCCCAGCAGGTCTACTGAATAAACCTACTCCTTACCTGAAAAAAAAAAAAAAAAAAAAAGCTAGGCTTAGACAGGGACTGGTGGCTCATGGCTGTAATCCTAGCTACTTAGTAGGCTGAGATCTGAAGATCTCAGTTCAAAGCTAGCCTGGCCAGAAAGTCCTCAAAATTCTTATCTCCAATTAACCACCAAGTAGGAGGGAGTGGAGCTGTGGTTCATGTGGTAGAGCACTAGCTTTGAGCAGAAAAGTTCAGCAACAATGTCCAGGCCCTAAGTTCAAGCCATAGGACTGGGACCGATCCCCATACAAATGCTAGAGCATATTGTGGGCATGCTTGAAAGGGAAATGGCAATATTTATAAAAAGTATTTTATTCTTTTAAATGGTTCATTTGGATTTTTTTTCCAATGGACCTTTTGAAGTGTGTAATTTATTCTTTTTTCCCCTAACTGCTGGAGAACTTTCAAGCCACATATCTTTCATAATTATACTATTCATTATTTATGTTGATATTTGTATTGGCATTGGGTTTACACTTAAGGCCTTGCACTTGCTAGCCTGGCGTTTTGCCATTTATCCATGCCCCTCAGCCCTTTCCCTTTAGTTAATTTTCAGACTGGATCTCTTGGTTTTTGCCCAGGTCTGGCCTTGCCAACTAGGATGTGTTCCCCTACACCCATCATTTTTCATTAAGATGAAGTCTTTACAACTGTATTTTCTTTTTTGCCAAGGCTAGTTGTGAACTTTAATTCTCCCAAGTTTGCCTCTTTTATAGCTGACATTACAAGGGTGAGCTAACACCATCCCAGCTTTTTTTGTTTTTGTTTTTTTTTGTTTTTGTGCCAGCCCTGGGGCTAGAACTACCTGGGGCCCAGGTGCTACCTCTGAGCTATTGTTCTCAAGATAGTGCTCTGCCACTTTGAGCCACAGCATATGTCTGACATTTTGGTAGTTAACTGGAGATAAGAGTCTCATAGACTTTGCTGCTGGGGCTGACTTTGAGCTTCAGTCTCCAGATAGCAGCCTTCTGAGTAGCTATGCCCCTAACCCTAAACCTCAGGGAAGGTTCAGTTAAAAAAACTTTAAGCCAGGTGTGTCTGTGGCTTACAGCTGTAATCCTAGCTACTCACGAAACTGAGATCTGAGGATTGCTGTTCAAAGCCACCCTGGCCAGGAAAGTCTATGACACTCTTTAATTAACTACCAAAAGTTTATGCTCTGTGTGTGGGTGCTCTTTACCATGCAAAGGGAGATGCCCCGGTGGAAGCAAATAGAAACGTCCTCAACTCAGGACTGATAAGTGACTTATAGAGTCAGGGAAGGATGAATGGGATACCAAATGCATGATGAGGCTGTGAAAAAGAGAGACACTGCAACTTTCTCTTTTGTATTGCCACAGAACAAAATTAATTGCACATAAAATTGTTCTCTGTCCCTTTCCGCAGTTAGAACACTGTTCTACTCTCGTGTGTGTATGTTTGTGTGTGTGTGTGTGTAGGTGTGTGTTTGTGTGAGTGCGCACCCGCATGCAAGCGCACACATGCATGTAGCACACTGCTACTGGTGTTGGAACTCAGGACCTCAACCTCATACTTAGCTGTTTAACTCAATGCTGCCACCCTACCCCTTGAAACACACCTTCACTTCCAACTACTTTCTGGTTAATTGGAAATAAGTGTCTCTGGGCATTTGCTGCTCAGGTGGCCTTTATCTTCTGTCCTCAGATCTCAGCCTCCATATTAGCTAGGATTTTGGTATGACCCATAGGCTCATGGCTCTCTCTTGGAGTTGTAACCTAACAACATTTCTCTTCAGTATACCAAGATAGATTTGGATGTCTTATTTTGAACCATATGCTTATTTTAGTGGTATTGTTCCCATCTTTGATATGTTCTTTCACCTTCAATGCTTTTTATATTCAACATTGTAAGCTTTGTAACTTCCTGATTTAGATATATACTCCCAAGAGTATTTGAAACCTTGGTCCCTCTGTAGTGGTGGTGAAGAGTGCAGACATTGGAGAACCAAATATCTCAGAAACTTACAATGTCTGCTACTGCTGATCTTTGGGGGTAAATATATCCAAGGAGTTTTGTTTTTGCTTCTCCCCTGCTTCTTGTCCAAAGGGAATATTGAACTTTGATTGGGAAGATTTCTCCCACAGCAGGCTGAACCACAGTCAAGGAAGGTATAAACTTCAGAGGAATAGAGGGTGAATGTCTGTCTCCATCTTCTTTCTGGAAATGCCTTCTTGCTCAGCCTTCCCTTTGTAGTCATTATGCCTAGAAGCAGAAGCTCTCAGTCTTCAGGATAAGCATTCTTTTCATTTTTTCTCTTTCTCTACCACTCATTGTTCTTGCCATCTTCATAGAATAGGATTCACACTTAGAATGTGGGCTTTGCAGGCCTCAGGCTTCTCCAGCATAGGAGATTGCCATCACCAGCCTTACTCCCCATGGGTGTCTACTAGAGTTTGAGGCCAAAGCTCTAGTTAATGACTAAGGGTCTCTCCCTGAGGCTTCATGGAAATGGGTGATTTGGGCAGGCTTCATACTGGTTCTACAATATCATAGTCAAATATATCCTAAGTCATGTTGATTTTATCCTTCAACAGATTCCCCAATGCCATGCCTCAAAAATGAGGCCCTGAACAGAGAGGTTACATATGTCAGGTAATGAGTACTTTTCTTCTTGGACAATGTTGCTCTTTCCCTCACTCTCTCCCAGTTTTTCCTTCCTATTACCACCCACAAGTTGTTTAGTTCATATTCAACATAGTGTGTAGTGAGTACCACTGCTGCATTTGTTCACCCTTTGTCCTGCCATTATTTTGCCCTTTTACCCTCCTAAAGACAGGTAAATGAACAAACAATACAAAAAAAAACAAAACAAAACAGCAACGAAGAAAAACTCTTGTTTCCATGTCTTGGAGTTCATTTTGATATTCTCCTTTGATTTCCCTGTATGTGAATGCCTTGAGTCCTTTATTTATTTATTTATTTATATTGTGAAAATACTGTACAGAGGGGTTACAATTACATGGGCAAGATAATGAATACATTTCTTATCAAGCATTGTAGCCTCCTCCTTTGTTTCCCCTTCCCATCCCTTCCCATCCTCCCCCCCCTCCCCCGCCACCCAATCCTCCCCGCCCCCCCTCCCAGCACCAAAGTTGTAAAGTGCCTTGAGTCCTGTTTAAGTTAATATGTCCCAGTACAGTTAGGATCTAGTTTCCATGTATGAGAGAAAACATTCATTGTGTGTGTCTCTGATGTTGGTTTATATCACTTAACATGATTTGTTCCTGGTCCATCCATTTCCCTGCAAATAGCATAATGTTATCTTTTCTAATGGCTATTTAGAATTCCATTGTGTATAGGTACCACATTTTTCGGATCCACTCATCTATTGTAGGGCATCTGGGCTGTTTTTATAACCTGGCTATTGTGAATGATGCAGCAATGAACATTGATGTGCAAGTGTCTCTATGGTATCCTAGCTCGTAATATTCTGGGTAGATGCCTAGGAGTGGTGTGACTGAGTCATACAGAAGGTCTATGTTTAGTTTTTTGAGGAACCTCCAGACTGTTATATGGGGTGTTTGTACCAGTTTACATTCCCACCAACATTGTGACAGTTTACATTCCCCCTACATCCCTGCCAACATTTGTTGTTCAAATTCATGATGATGACCAATCTAACTGGAGTGAAATGAAATCTCAGAGTTGTTTTGATTTGCAGTTCCAAAGGATGTTCTTAAGTTTCTGCCTCTTCAGCTGGTATAGTGGGACAGGCACTATGGCCTTTACACTTTTGTTATGAAGATGAGTGACAGTATATGTAAAACACTAAGAGAGTCCCTGCTAGAATACTAGCAGGTGCTTAGTGCACAGCTGGGATTTGACTATTGTTACTGCTAAGAAGTATAGCAGAATAATTGCAGGTGGGAGTTTTGGAGTTAAACTGCCCTCTCTGGCATTGGATCCAGACTCTCTGCTTAACATCTTTTTTACCACATGTATCTTACCTAAAATGTCAAATCTTCAGTTTCTTCAATCATAATAACAAGGAGAGTATTATCTTTTTTACCTTGTCAGAGATTGTAGACATACAATGCTTAACGCAGAGGCTGACATGTATGTAGCTACTGTAGCTTAACAGTGTTTTTTTGGTCAGCTGTGGGTCTTGAACTCTGGGCCTGGGTGCTGTCCTTCAGCTCTTCAGCTCAAGGTGAGCACTCTACCACTTGAGCCACAGTGCCATTTCCGGTTTTCTGAGTGGTTTATTGGAGATAAGAGTCTCTCTGCCTTTGGTGTCCAGGCTGCCTTTGAATCACGATCCTCAGATCTCAACCTCCTGAGTAGCTAGGGTTACAGGTGTGAGCCATTGCCACCTGGCAAGCTTAACAACATTTTAAAACCTAAACCAAAATATCCTTCAATTCTTTCTCTCCTGCAGCTCCTATCTGCAAGGGTTGCACACTCACAGCATTATACATCTGCACATGTGCTGAGAGCCTCTTTCTTTTTCACAAAGGAGAGTACACTGTAGAGTATACAAGCATCAGCCTGAGCTGAGCCTTGCCCTTGATGACCTCTAGCTTTCTGCATTTGGAACCTTATATGAATGGACCATTGAAACAAATACTATCAGTGTCCTAGTTGTCCTAGCTGCCGTGTGAGTGTACTTTCTCATTGTTGGTGGGAGTGTAAACCTGTTCAACCACTTTGGAAAGTAGTATGGAGATTCCTCAAAAGAGGCCACATAGAGCTCCCCTATGACCCAGTAATCCCACTTTTGGGCATTTACCCAAAGGTTTACAAACAAGACCACACTAAAACTGCCAGCACGACTATATTTATTGCAGCACTATTTACTATAGCAAAGATATGGAACTAACCCAGATGCCCCTCAGTAGATGAATGGATCAAGAAAATGTGGTATATATACACAATAGAATTCTATGCCTCCATCAGAAAGAATGACATTGCCCCATTTGTTAGGAAATGGAAAGGCTTGGAAAAAATTATATTAAGTGAAGTAAGCCAGGCCCAAAGAAACATAGGTCCCATGGTTTCCCTTATTTGCAATACCTAGTATATGTCTGAGTCAAGCAGAAAAGGTCAGATAAGGTGATGTTAAGGAAATGAACCCTAAGATATGTATTCAAATGTTTTTTTCTTTCATGCGATTGTTTCTAACACATTTATAAGATGATTTCTTTGTTGCTTTGTATGTCCCTCCCCCACAGTATAAGCCCTGCTTTCACTGTATTTGATGTCAGTATAATTTGTGGAGGGGAAGGGGAAAAACAAATCGTTTAAATAGGGATACAGGTGGACCCGTTGCAACAATGAGATGTACAAGTCATTATGTCGAAAAATGAACTTTACAATTTTGGTGCAGGGAGGGGGGGTAGTGGGGAGGATTGGGTGGGGGAGTGGGGGGGGAGGATGGGAAGGAATGGGAAGGGGAAACAAAGGAGGAGGCTACAATGCTTAATAAGAAATGTACTCATTATCTTGCCCATGTAATTGTAATCCCTCTGTACAGTATTTTCACAATAAAAAAAAATAAATAAGAAAATGGCAGACACCCCTCCATCCACTGCATTTTTTCTGTCTGCTGAACCCCCTGTTTATATTCAATAGGTCACAACGGGAGAAACCATGCACTTGAGCTCATACAACTCAATACCTTTTCACCTTTTCACCATATGGCCCTAGATTTTACCATGGATGAGTGGGTTTTATTAAGTTCAGAACAGACAAATATGCATAGGGATGTGATGTTGATGAGCTCTGAAAACTTGTATGGTGTAGTATTTTATTTCAGCCAACCCATCCTGCTTACCCAGAGTGAAGAACAGGACAAAATGGACAGAGAAATTCCTACAGGTTTCTGTTCAGGTAGGTTGACTCAATTTACATCCCAACAAGTATAACATACTTGAAATAGTTTGCAACCAGAAACACTGAACAAAAAGGATGAGTCAACACAGGGACACAATCCTCCTGAATGTAGCACTATTGGTGAAGCCCTGTGCACAGATGCTACCATTGTTTACAGTAGGCAAATTGGTAGTGGAGGGCAAAGCCATTCAGGGGCTGACTCTGAGGTTGATGCTGGAAAGCCTTCCCATGGTAAGCCCATAATATATTTCATGATGAGGAAAGATCCAAAGAGAATGATGGATATACAAATCCCTCTGACATAAGCTCTTTTGTAGCTGAGCAGAATAGAAATGAGATAGGAGCAAGATATTATGAACACATGGACTGTGGGAAACTCTTAGGTTCTTTCAGATAAATTAGGGAACATAAGAAATCTCATACTATAATGAAATTAAAGTGTAATCAGTGCAAGACATCATTCCTTTCTTATTCACCTTTCCAGTTGCATATAAGCGTCTACAGGAAGGAAAAACGACAAAAATGTAATAATTACGGAAAATATTTAAACTCAAGCTATTAACTTAAATGACATAGGATTCATACAGGGGAGAGGTCTTATGAATGCCCTGGGTATAGGAAAACCTTTAGAGATAGCTGTGTTCTGAAACAACACAAAGTAATTTATTTGAACAAAACAAAATGAATGTAATGATGGAACCAATCCCAATGTTCCTCAGTAGATGAATGGATCAAGAAAATTTTATATATATATATATATATATATATATATATATATATATATATAATGGAATTCTATGCCTCCATCAAAAAGAATGACATTGCCTCATTTGTTAGGAAATGGAAATACTTGGAAAAATTATATTAAGTGAAGCAATCCAGGCCCAAAGAAACATAGGTCCCATAGTTTACATTGTTTGCAATGACTAGTACATATCTAGCACAAGTAGAGAAGGTCAAAGGCTATGGACATAGGAACACATGAGGTAATGATAAACAAAATGTACCCCAAGAAAGGGACACAAGTGGTTTTTTCTTTCTTGCTAGTGTTTTTAATGTACTTACAATGCACCATGTGATTCTTTTGTTTCTTTTGTATGTTCTTCCCCCATGGTATAACCCCTGTTTTCACTGTGAGAAAGCTTTTCATAGGCATGTTCATTTACCAGCGATAAGCTAACAGATACCGGAGAAAAATGCATTCCTGCAATGTGTGTGCTAAACTTTTCAAAACTGTTGAGTATCTGAACAAACATAAGAAAAGACAGATGAGAAAGAGAAACTACTTTATATAGCCAATGTGGAAACAATATCAGCAGCCTGTCGAATTCTGAGACTCACCTGATAATACACAAGGGGAGAAACACCTTTGAAGTGTGATCATTGTGGGAAATCCTACAGAGCAAAGAACTGTCTTCTTATGCACATAAAACTTCACACTGGATAGAGACTACATAAGTGATTTCTTACAGCCCTTGCTATTAGAAATCCTTCAGAGAACACTGCCATCTTAGAGGACACTTAAAAATTCATCCTGGTCGGGCCTGGGAAGATGGCTCAGTGGCAGAGTGCTTGCCTTGCATGCATGAGGACCTGGGTTCGATTCCTCAGCACCACATAGGCAGGAAAAGCCGGAAGTGGTGCTGTGGCTCAAGTGGTAGAGTGCTAGCCTTGAGCTGAAGAGCTGAGGGACAGTACCCAGGCTCAGAGTTCAGGCCCCACGACCGGCAAAAAAGAAAAAAAAAAATTCATCCTGGAAGAAAGCCTGTGAGCAAGGTTTGTCACAGAAAACAATCCATCAGAATGAAAAAGTGTAAAAGTATGCATGAGACTGTTCAGGGATCTTGTAGCTCACAGGGAAATAAAGCAATAAAGCTTTTAGTAATAATCACACTTTCCTTGAGAATTCACAGTGTAATCTGTGGGAACAGTTTCTGCGGAAGGTGGTAATGCTAACCAGAAAACATATCCTAGGAATAAATGAAAGCATGAACACATTTTTGAATATGTGTGCTGGTGTTTGTTTTGTGTTGTGTGTGTGTGTGTGTGTGTGTGTGTGTGTGTGTTTTGTTATTGCAGTTAACAACTCCTGTGCATGAGTCTGGTTTTAAAATTTGTTATATAGGGCTGGGAAGGTGGCTCAGTGGTAGAGCGCTTGCCTTGTATGCATGAGGCCCTGGGTTCGATTCCTCTACGTTTTTTTTTTTTTAAAGAAAAAAGCCAGAAGTAGCGCTGTGGCTCAAGTGGTAGAGCGCTAGCCTTGAGCTGAAGAGCTGAGGGCCAGCACCCAGGCCCAGAGTTCAGGCCCCATAACCTGACCCCACCCCCCACCCTCAAAAAATAAAATTTGTTATATAGTTGAGGGATGCTGTTGACCCTAGCCTGTAATTCTAGCTACAGAGGAGGCTGAGATCTGAAGGATTGTGATTTGATTCCAATCTGGCCAAAAAAATTCACTAAACTCCATCAAAAAGTAATCATCAAAAAGCCAAGTTGCATGCATGACTCAAATGATGGAGCACCAGCCAAGAGGCAGGGTGGAATTTTAAATCTAAAGTGGGAAAAATTATGTAAGTTTGGTAAATTGGATAGATATAGCATTATATATTTATATATTGATTAAGTCTTTAACATAAATTTATATTATATTCTAGCCACCCCAATCCTGAGTGTGTTTGTGTGTGTGTATATGTATTGTTTTTGTTTCTGTTTTTTTTTTGTAAGTCATGGGGCTTAGACAAGGGGTCTGGGGACTGTCCCTGATCTCTTTACACTTAAGGTTAGTGCTCTTCCACTGTGAGCCACATTGCTACTTCCTTTTGGTGGTTAATTGGAGATAAGAGTCTCACAGACGTTCTTGCCCAGCCTGGATTTTAACTGAGATTCTCAGCTAGGATTACAGGCCATGCCACACACAGCCAGTTCTGAGTATATATATTTGAAGAGAGATTACTAGGGTACATGTAGTGTGGCTGGAAAGGGGTAGGAAGGTCATTGCAAAAGGAGGATGGATAGATGTAATCAGGGCATGAAATATGTATGCAGTGAAATTCCTGTACAGTTAATTTTGCATTCATTATAAGAAATTTTACAATGTATGTTGAGAATAGAGCTTGTGTTCAGTATTGTTACAATTTAAAAATTACACTCTTATGCCAGGTGCTGGTGGCTGATGCCTCTACTCCTACCTATTCAGGTGCTGAGATCCGAAGATCTCTGTTCAAAGCCAGTCTGAGCAAGCACATCCATGAGACTCTTATCTCCTATTAGCCACAAAAATGCCACAAGTGGAGCTTTGGCTCAAATGGTAGAGTACTAGCCTTAAGCAAAAAAGCTCAGTGAGAGTGCTCAGATTCTGAGTTCATGCACACACCCTTACACTCATAGACACAAATTGTACCAAGGACAAAGAGGGCTTTATAACATTTTGAACACCTGCTATACATCTTGTGGTTGGAATTTTTTCCTTATATTTGATGCTAGTATAAAACAATCAGAACAGCACTTACCATAGTGATGTCACATTTAGTATGAAGGATACCATATAGGCCTCAAATACTGCCCTATCGACAGCATTCCTATAAGCTTTATTTGTCCCACACATACATGTTAATTTTAAGTAATTTACTAATGCCTCTTCATCCAAAACACATAAAGCTTAGCATTGTTTTGTTTTTATTCGAAGACTTGATCCTTGACCCAATTCAGAAACATCTGAGCCTGCAGATCTAAGTTCATTTATACACATGGTTTTCTTTTCCTTCCTTCCTTCCTTCCTTCCTTCCTTCCTTCCTTCCTTCCTTCCCTCCTTTCTTTCTTTCCTTCTTTCTTCCTCCCTTCCTCCCTTCTTCCCTTCCTCCCTTCCTCCCTTCCTTCCCTCCCTCCTTCCCTCCCTCCCCACCTCTCTCTCTCTCTCTCTTTTTTTCTTTCTTTCTTTCTTTCTTTCTTTCTTTCTTTCTTTCTTTCTTTCTTTCTTTCTTTCTTTCTCTCTCTCTCTCTCTCTCTCTCTCTCTCTCTCTCTCTCTCTCTCTCTCTTTTCTTTCTCTCTTTCTCTCTTTCTCTCTTTCTTTCTTTTTTTGGGGTCAGGTCGTGGGGCCTGAACTCTGGGCCTGGGCACTGTCCCTCAGCTTTTCACCTCAAGGCTAGAGCTCTGCTGCTTGAGCCACAGTGACACCTCCCGCT
Source organism: Dipodomys merriami (assembly GCF_024711535.1). Taxonomy (NCBI): domain Eukaryota; kingdom Metazoa; phylum Chordata; class Mammalia; order Rodentia; family Heteromyidae; genus Dipodomys; species Dipodomys merriami. The sequence goes on from NW_027204492.1 coordinate 86,427,754, forward strand.
TTTTTCTTTTTGCTTATGTGGTGCTGAGGAATTGAACCCAGGGCCTCATGCATGCAAGGCAAGCGCTCTACCACTGAGACACCTTCCCAGCCCTCTTTCTTTCTTTCTTTCTTTCTTTCTTTCTTTCTTTCTTTCTTTCTTTCTTTCTTTCTTTCTTTCTTTCTTTCTTTCTTTCTTTCTCTTTCCTTCTTCCTCCCTCCCTCCCTCCCTCCTTTCTTTCCTTCCTCCCTCCCTCCCTCCCTCCTTTCTTTCCTTCCTCCCTCCCTCCCTCCCTTCCTTCCTTCCTTCCTTCCTTTCTCCCTTCCTCCCTTTCTTCCTTTCTCCCTCCCTCCCTCCCTCCTCCCTCTCTCTTCCTTCCTTCCTTCCTTCCTTTCTTTCTTTCTTTCTTTCTTTCTTTCTTTCTTTCTTTCTTTCTTTCTTTCTTTCTTTCTTTTTCCTTTCCCTCCCTCCCTCCCTCCCTTCCTTTCTTTCTTCCTTCCTTCCTTTGTTCCTTCCTTCCTTCCATCATTTGTGGGGCTTGAACTCAAGGGCCTGGGCATTGTCTGAGAGCTCTATTTGCTCAAGGCTTGAGCTGTACCACTTAGAGCCACAGTACCACTTCTAGTTTTCTGGTGGTTAATTGGAGATAAGAGTCTCATAGACTTTCTTGTCTAGGCTGGCTTTGAATTGTGATACTCAGATCTCAGTCTCCCAAGTAGATAAGGTTACAGATGTGAGCCATAATCACCTGTCTACACATGCTTTTCTATTCTTCTGTTTCTGTTACCTTTCAAATTGTAATGGTAAAGGGAGTGGTCATATGCCACCAGAATTCTGTTCTGCTACTGACTAAATGCCAAGAATGACTTTCTAGGATAGAAATAAATAATTCTCATCTAAATACATCAATCTAGTTGGGTGCTGGTGGTTCACACAGCTACTTGGGAGGCTGAGAATGGAAGAATCATGGCTCACGACCAGTATACACTCCAAAAGAGTACATAACTCCTTGTAACATGTAGCTTGGTACAATAGTGTATCCATCATCCTATTGTAGATGGGCAGATGAGATTAAGAAGATGGCAGTTATTGATCAGCCCACAAGGAAAAGTCTGTGAGACTTCATCCAACAGCCTAAAATCCATTGTGCTTCAGGGACCTGATCTGAAAGAGAACTAGGACATGAGAGTGTCGGAGGGATAGTTCAGCAGTAGAGTGCCTGCCTACAAGCATAGAGTAATGAGTCCAAAACCACATTACTGCTAACCAAAAGACATATAAACATATCTGAGAAAATAAAACATAAATAAAAGGCTGAATTTACTATTTTACTTTCAAATTTTAGATTTATCTTTCCTGGAAAGAGAAGACATTATTTCAAGAATATGTCCCTCATGGGGTAGGGGGTGGGGGAGGATGGGAAGGGGAAACAAAGGAGGAGGCTTCAATGCTTCATAAGAAATATACTCATTATCTTGCCCATGTAATTGTAACCCCTCTGTACAGTATTTTCACAATAAAAAATAAATTAAAAAAAAAGAATATGTCCCTCCTCCCCACAAAAGCACTACCCAAAGTTTCCTTGAAGCTGTAATGTACATGTTTCTGGCCAATTTTGCACAATTTATTAGTGATGTCTAATTTTGAAGTGGGCATATGTAAAAAGAGGGTGGTACATAATGGGGGGCGGGAATCAAATGGCTCACATTGTTTGGCCCTACAAGCTCAAAGGAAGCAGCCAACTGCTTTATTTTTTTGTTTGTTTATTTAATTTAGGTCGTGGGGCTTGACCTCTGAGCCTGCATGCTGTCCCTCAGGTCTTCAGTTCAAGGCTAGAGCTCTACCACTTGAGCTACACCACCACTTCTAGTTTTCTGGTGGTTTATTGGATATAAGAGTCTCACGGACTTTCCTGCTGGGCTGGATTTGAACCACGATCCTCAGGTCTCAGCCTCCTGAGAAGGATTAAAGGCATGAGCCACTGGTGCCAGAAATCCAATTGCTTTTATTTTACCTTTGTCCTCCCATGAACAATTCTTTGCATGATGCATTGTGATTCTAGGGTGAATAAAAACCATCTTGGATATGAAAACACATCCGATGAGAATTTAAGTCAGAAAAGAATTCTGTGCTCATACTTAATTCCATTGACTACCTTGGATGTCCCTAACTTTCCCAGGAGCCTTACTCACAAGTAGCTACTTCAATAGAAAACAAAAAGGATCTTCGTATTTAGGTATTATTTTTTTAAATTCCAAAACTAGTCAGGACAATACTGGAAGGAAAGATGTACACAAGAGATTAAAGTCTGATTTAGTATAACAAGGGACTGGAATGTTAATCATTCAATAGAAAAATTCAATATAGCTATTACTGGATTCTGATCTCCTCAGGAATATAAGGATTTCTGAACCTTGATTCTAGAGCTTGGAGACTAAGAATAGAAGGTGGAATTCTCTCCCTTTTAATATATACATGAATTGGGGCTGGGAAGGTGGCCAAGTGGTAGAGTGCTTACCGTGCATGAGGCCCTGGGTTCAATTCCTCAGCACCATATAAGCAGAAGCCGCCGGAAGTAGCACTGTGGCTCAAGTGGTAGAACACTAGTCTTGAGCTGAAAAACTCAGGGACACTGCCTAAGCCCAGAGTTCAGGTCCCATGAATTGTATGAATATGTTTTAATGAATGTGTAGTCAACAGTTCTGGAGTGGGGAACAAGGGTCCAACCATTTTCTAGGTAATGCTGATGGTGCTGGTCCCACTGTGCAGGGAATGGGCCTTCCATCCTCTGCTCAGAAAAACTCTGTGCACAGAAATGAGAACCAGTGGTTTCTGCCTGCAATCCTAGCTACTTAGGAGGCTGAGATCTGAGGATGATGGTTTTAAGCCAGCCTGGGCAGGAAAGTCCATGAGAAACTTATCACTTATTAACTAGCAAAAGGCAAGAAGAGCTGTGGCTCAAGTGGTAGGGTGCTAGCCTTCAGCAAACCAGCCAAGGGACAGCAACCAGGCCCAGGGTTTAGCTGCCTAGCTAAACTTTTGGAGGAAAGGTTTCTTTTGTCCCATTGTTTGTGAGGACGTAGTCCACAATTGATCAGCCCACTGCCTTGTGGCTTGTGGTGTGAGATTTTTGCAGGTTAGTTGGAGATTTGAATGTCATGGACTTTTCTTTATGGGCTGAGGCAGAGTGAAGTGGAGCCAAGCTTCTCACCTCACGGTAGCTCAGAAATGGATTAAGACAGGAGGGGTACACTCCCAATGAGCTAACCTCCTCACAAGGCCCAGCTCCTGAATGTTTCTACACTTCCCAACAGTCTACAGTGTGGTGACCATGCTTTTAATACATGGAACTTTGCAGACCATCCCAGATCCAAACTATAGCACAATGTTCTACTTCACATGAGTTTTAGCTTTTTATTGTTCTATATTGAATGAAAAAATGTTTTCTAGAATGAGTTTGAAAGGCTTGATTCTGGAGCTTGGAGACCTAACAGTATAAGATGAGCCTCTCAAACTTTAATGTGTTAGCCAGGCACTGGTGACTCCCATCTCCAAGACCTAGCTACTCAGGAAGCTGAGTTCTGAGGATTGCAGTTTGAAGCCAGTCTAGGCAGGAAAGTCTGTGAGACTCTTATCTCCAATGAAGCACCAGAAGGCCAGAATGGAGCTGTAGCTCAAGGAGTAGAGCACTTGCCTTGAGAAAAAAAAATGCTCTGGGATAGAGTCCAGGACCTGAGTTCAAGCCCCAGGACTGACACAAAGCAAACAAAACCATAAAACATCCTTAAATGTGTACATGTATTACATATGTCCTCTGCTCTTTATATTAGAGACTGCCTAGTCTGGCTTTGAACTGCAATCCTCAGAACTCAGCTTTCTGAGTCAGCTAGGACTTGGAGGTGGGAGTCACCCGTGCCTGGCTAACACATTGAAGTTTAAGAGGCTCCAGAATCAAACCTTTCAAACTCATTAAACATATCCCTTCTGAGGAAAACAAGTTGTAGATTTATCCAATAGGAGAATTATCCAATAGGAAGTAATTTTTATTATAGTTCTTCCCAATACTTTAAATGCTCTCAATGTCCATGCAGAACCTTTATAAGCAGATATAAAAACAATCCATGTTATTTACAAAACAAAGTCTTCTGTACTTTCAGTACTTCTGCTTTGTGGACTAGGAGAGGGAGAAATTAGAAACAAATGCTGGGAATTTTGATAATAACTTAAAAATAAGGGCCATGTGTATAATCCTGAATGTACAACAATCACAGTTCTTGTTTTAAATATGGATGAGAAAGATGCCTAATCTAAGCAGTATTCCTTCAAAGAGAAATGTGTCTCTCTTAGGAAAAGGAAACTCCTATTGGAATCTCTTAGATCAAATTATGTTTTTGTTTAGCAGTATTGGAAAGCATGTGGAGTGTTCAGCAAGTTCTCAACCAAAACAGCCCCATACCAAGCACAAAAAGGCTTTTCTGACACATTTTTATTACCACATATTAACTTTAGAGGGTATGAGATTTAAAAAAGAAGATGTGTGTACATGCTTGTGCTCAGGAGCATGAATGTGCATGTATATCTGTGTATGTGTGTGAACTGGAGCTTGAACTCAGGGCTTGGAAACTGCCCCTTACGTTTTTTTCTTCTTAAGGCTGACACTCTCCTACTTGAGGTACAGTTCCATTTGAGGCTTTGTGTTGATTAATTGACGATAAGAATCTCATGGTTTTTTTTCTGCCCAGGCTGGTTTAAAACCTTAGTCCTCAGACCTCAGGCTCCTGAACAGTTATGATGTTAGGTATGAGTCATCAGTGCCTGGAAATAGATACTATTTGTGATTTTTTTTCAGATAAGGAGTAGGTTTATTCAGTAGACCTGCTGGGACCAGGCAAGGTTAGCACTCCACGTGGGTGGGAAAGGCCTGGGAAAGAGAGAGGAAAGAGCTAGAAAAGAGCTGGAAAAGAGCAGAGAGAGAGCTAGAAAAGAGATGGGAGCTGGGAAAGAGAAGAGAAGGAAAGAGCTGAGAAAGAGCTAGAAAAGAGCAGAGAGAATATTATTTGTGATTTTTAAACTTACGTTGTATCTATCAATACTGTCTCTTTCTCATTAGCAGAAGATATGGACTAGACTATTTCATTCTGCTTTAACATTAAAAAAAGATCAAATAATTGACCTCTGGAATATTGGATAGGCATTGCTGGCTAACACCTATAATCTAGCTTCTTAGGAGACTGTGATCTCTATTTGAAGCCAGCCTGAGCAGGAAAATCTATGACACTCTTTTCTTCAATAAACAACCTCCCCACCCCCCAAAAAAATCTGAAAGTGGAGTGGTGGTTCACTTGGCAGAGTGATAGCCTTGAGCAAAAGCAGCTCAGGACAACGTCTATGCTCTGAGTTCAAGCTCTAGCACTAGCACAAAGTATTTTTTTTCAAAAAAGCTCTGGGACAGTGTCTGGGCCCTGAGTTCAAGTCCCAGGACTGGCACAAAGAAAATAGTCAAATTTTGGCCTATGTTAGAGTAAATGTATCTTACAGATGTGTTGTTCAAAAATTAATACTAAGACATTTTCATTTTAACATTCATTACAAATTTATAAACCCTATATAATTTGCATATGAAAACTACACATAAACACACTGATGCACAATCCAAATAGCAATCCTATTATTGCAAAAGAATGTAGTAGGATTTTAAACATGTGTATTTTCATAAAATCCCTGAGTATTCATTGATTATTTTCATGAATTCAAAATATCATATATTCTGATTTTGACTCTTGACACGTTAAAATGACAGAGACAACCATAATTGCATGACTTAGTTAAAAAATCCATTGAATATTTAGAAGTTAATTGAGTAACTTTAAAGACAAGTCACACTTGGGTTTAGTTCAATTTACTAGCATACAAAATTTTAGGTTTTGGTTAACAGATATTAATTCTGTGGACAAATTGGAATCCAGTATTTCCCTTATGGGTCCTATTCCTGCATTTTTGCCAAAATACCATAGAAAAGAACTCAATTCATACCTTTATATAACACTATATTTTAGTTTATTAAACAAAATTATTGTTTCATTTTAGCTGGGATTAGTGGTGTTTAATAATATAATCAAGACAGGAAGGCATATGCTTAACTTTGCTTAAGTAAGAGAAAAGTCAGTATCCTCTGGCCACTATTTGCAAAGATTGTGGGTACATTATGATCAAATTTACACAAAACCTGTCAGCAATGTTTATTTGCACCTTATGAAACCATATTGACTTTATAGAATGCTTTTCTAAAAGTAATGCTGCAATGGTAGCAGTGAGCCCAAATCTAGCCTTAGTGAAGCTGCTCAAAGTCAAAAGTCTTACAAAGGATGATTTCTGTACATGAATCCACAATTCAACATAACAGTTACAGGTTCACTTTGAAACAACCCTGGAACAATTTAATCATGAAAATACATGCATACATGTCAAATACCCATCCTAAATAGAAGTTTTACAAGTGGCCAGTTCCAGTATTCTGTCAAAACAGAAGTGTAAATTCTTGTAAAAACTCGGTCTCTGCAAACTGTTTTCCATATTAGCTGCCATATGGTTAGGAATGGCATGCTCACTACATGCTCATATGATCAATCTAGTGACACCTTCTATATTGATTACTTGGGGTCAGCACACCCCACTTAGTTTTCCCTGCAGACAGCCCAGGGAGAAGCTCCAAGAGTAGACATTTTTGAGCACGTAGCACTCTCTCCCCTGACTCTGGCAAATTTTATGTAGATTTGAGAAAGATTCTTGGAAGAAATGAAAATATTATACTTGAGTAGTACTTTAGAAAATGCCAGTAGTAAGGCTTGAAATCATGTCCTGGGTGCTATCGTTCAGCTGTTTTGCTCATTTGTTGCTCATGAGTCTCATGGTCTTTTCTGTCTGGCTTTGAATGATGATCCTCGTATCTCCACCTCCTGAGTAGATATCATTACAGCTATGAGGCCCCAGTGCCCAACTATCAGGTTTTAAAAAGTAACTGATGAAGTTTATTATGCTTAAACTTACTTTAGCTATGTCTTAGCTAAATATCACAAGGTTTTATTGTTTTTGTTTTTGCTTATATGGTGCTGAGGAATCGAACCCAGGGCCTCATGCATGCAAAGCAAGCGCTCTACCACTGAGCCACCTTCCCAGCCCATCACAAGGTTTTAACTAACTCTCTGTTGCCCTTTTTTTTCTTTTTGTTTTGCCCTGTGTCTGGCACTTAAACTCGGGGCTAGGGTGCTATCCCTTAGCTTTTTCTCTTAAGGATGGCACTCTACCACTTGACCCACAGCTCTACTTTCAAACTATTTTTGGCTAATTGGAGATAAGAGTCTTAGAGAGTTTTGCACCTGGCCTATATTTGAACTGATCTTCAGTTCACAGCTTCCTCTGTACCTAGGAGTATAGGTATGAGCCACTGGTACTTGGCTTTAATTTTCTTGATAGCCACAAAAGGTGGTCAAACAATAATCACCTTAGTAAAAATTGTTGATTAGTGGGCTATGAAGTTTGTGTGTTCCATGAACCTTTCCTTATCAGGAAACACAAGTGCCCTGAGGATGCATTAAGAGGAATATCATCAACAACAAAAAAAATCTACCCAACACAGGTGCTGGGGCTCACCTTTGTAATCCTAGCTATTTGAGCAGCTGAAAATTGGAGAATCCCAGTTCCAGACCAGCTGAAGCCAAGAGCCCTTCTCAACGAAGTGCTCCACATGGTGGTATACACCTGTTATCCTAGCTATGTTGGGAAGATGGGAAGACTAGCATGGGTACATCATGCCCAAGCACACACCCAGCAGGATATAATAGTTGTCTCAAGAAAAGTGTCTCATATCCTCAAAATAACCAGCAGAACACAGGGCTGAAGCCTGGCTCAGCAGAGAGAGCATCCACCTGGCAAGTACAAGTCCCAGTGTTCAAATTCCAGTACCAACCAAAACAAACCCAAATAACCCATGCACCTTCTGATGTGGTCTTTCTATAGCTACATCAATAGAGGTATTTGTAAAACTCCTTATTAAACACATTTCTTTCTTCTTTCTTTTGAGACGTGTTCTTTTTATGTTGTCCAGGCTGGCCATGGGCTCGTGGGCTCAAGTGTCCACCTGCCTTTGCCTCACAAGTAGCTGGAATGACAAGTGGATACGGCTATACCCAGCTTTCAACTGCCTACAAAATTCAATTAATGGGGTGAAGTATGGCTCAAGTGATAGAATGTCTGCCTGGCACACATGAGGTCCTGAGTTGAAATCCCAGTACAGCCCTCCAACTTAGATTTACAAAATGTATGTCAACTCCATATCTAAAAATCTTATTAGTCATTTAGTAAGACAAGTAGGAAGCAATGATTGTGTATTCTTGAGAAAAATGCCTTAAGTTTTCTTTCTAATTCATTAAGTAGTTAGTTATCCATCTAAGTAGTAAATAAGCAATGAGATGCATTCTTAAACAATTAGCCTGGAGAACTGAGGAAAGCTGAATAGTTGAAATTGTTAGATTTGAAACAACATTTAATTAGGATTAAAATCATGAAGTGGCAATCACTTGGCTTTTCTAAGAAGAGTATCCTATGAAGAGCAAGAAAAACACAAGCTTATTGGTAGAGAATTAATAGCTTTAAAGTTGATTATAAGTACTGAATGTAAGTGAAGTATGTTTTTTCAATGATTCAATATTCAACAAGTTATTTTAAATACCATTTAATAACTGGCATTCATAAAAAAGCCATTGCACAAAAACCTAGCATCAAACTCAGCATACAAAAGTTGGAAACAGCTGAATACCAAGTCCTTGGTCCTACTTTTTCACACTCCAGTTGAATATCTGTGAACTATAGAAGCTTCCTACAGGTTCACATGCTGTGTCCTTTTCTATTCAACCATTTATTTTAAAACAAAGATTAAATTCTGTAACTTGAAAATGCCAAAAATCATGTGTCTAGGACCCAAGAAAATCACAAACTTATCATGAAACAAAATTCAAATACATAATTTACACTATTTAGTCTGTAGTATATATTATTAATTTATTATCTGCCCTCCTCCATCTAGTAATGACAACTTTCACTGAGATACTTTATGCTGTTTCTATTTGCAATATTATTCAAAATCATCCTGTCTTTTTCCTTTCCCCCATTCCCTTCTTCTCAGTTGCCCCTTAGATTCATCTTGTTTATCCATAGATACTATTATGTATGTGGATACATGTAACATGTGCACATGCCCTTGAATATGAATCTCTAGATTTTCTATGGAATCCATGCCAATATGATTTCACCATTTATAGTGCAAACTGAGATTTCTTTTAAATTAGGGTATATTAAATTTTAAGGTAATGGTTTTCTTTATTTTTTACCAGTCCTGGGGTTTGAACTCAGGCCAAGTAAGCCAAGTAGGCTTGGCTCTTTCTTACTGAAGTCTGGGGCTTTGCCACTAGAGCCACACCTCCACTTCTAGCTTTTTACTGTCTATCAGAAGATAAGTGTCTTTCAGATTTGTCTGCCAGCAGTCCTTAGGTTTCCTGGCCCATTGATTGATCGATCTCCAACCACACCCATGCCACGCCCACCCTCTGTGATGCCTACCTGGGCAGAATGAATCTTAGCGCCTCTTGGAGTTCCACAAGAGGCCCCAGCAACCTGCATTGCAAGTCCACTTGGGAGTGATAACTGATCCCCACGCTGCCTGCTTTCTTTACGTCCCTCCTTTCTCCCCCTAATATTCGCCCATGTTTCTACCTACTGCTTAGATCCACCTGGACGCCAGTGGAACATTCTCTCTCTCTCTCTCTCTCTCTCTCTCTCTCTCTCTCTCTCTCTTACACACACACACACACACACACACACACACACACACACACACACACACATTCCCTTCCTCTCTTGACCTGTGTCATCACTTGTCTAGTGTTCCTGTCGACCTGTCAGTGGAGGGCAGGATTTAAAGGTGATAGAGGCAGCAGCAGCAACAGCAACAGCAGGGGCTCAAACAAAGAGGAAGGTAGCACTGGTCCCTGTGGGCTCCCAAGCTCCACCTCTTCCCTCTTCTTTGCCTCCACTCTCACTTCCACCTCTCTCTTTCTTTCTCTCTCTCTCTCTCTCTCTCTCTCTCTCTCTCTCTCTCTCTCTCTCTCTCTCTCTCTCTCACACACACACACACACACACACACACACATACACACGATCCCCTCACCACACTCACAAATACACATACACTCCCTCCAAAAAACACACATGCACATTTGCCTCCACCCCACACATACCACATTCACACCACTCTCTTGCTGACCCTGCTCACTGCTGTCTCGTTGCACCACTGACACCCTCCCGCCGTTCGTAGGTTTGTTCACCACGTGCACACTGTTTACACACCTATCTACTGGCCTCTGCACCCCTACCACCTGTAAGCCACCTATATGCCTGCTTGCTGCTCACAAGGTGTCTGCACGCTGTCTGCCGCCTGCCATCATCACTGCAGACTTACAGTTCTTATTAAGGGAGTTGAATTGGGTCCCTAGGGTCTTCGATTGCAGGCTCCGCCCACTCCGCCCTGCCGGCAGCTGCCCACTCTGCTTCAGGTGGGTTCTCCTGTTCCTCTTGCAGGGCGGGGATGGGGGGCTTCCCCGAGTAGCTGGGAAGCCCCTCTTGTGGGCGCAGAACACTGGGAGGTGGAGACACCTCATTGTGGAAACCCAGCCTTGCTCCCCTTGCTCCCGACGAACTCTAAATTAGAGAAAGGGCTGGTGGGTGTACATAAACTCCAAGCGCACTCCTGACTGAGTTCTGTTAGGCTTGGAGAGCCTATAATAAAGCCAAGGGACAATTCGCAACCCAAGTGTCCCTTTGCAAGCAAAGTGCTTTGAGGATGCCAGTGCTTTTCCATGTCAGTGTGTCAGTTCTCTCCTAGTGAGTCACTGATGCAGATTTGCTGTGTGGGTATGTTGTTGACATTAAAAAACAAACTCCTAATCAGTTGATTAAAAGTAGAGGAGAGATTAGGTTGGATCATCTAAGTGAAACTAGCGAATCACTTGGAAAACCTTTAATTCAATCCTGTGGGGCAGGGAGGAAAGAGGGGGAGAGAAAGAGAGAGAGACAGAGAGAGACAGAGAAAGACAGAGAGAGACAGAGAGACAGACAGAGACACAGAGAGAGCAAGAGACAGAGACTGAGACACACAGAGAGACAGACAGAGACAGAGAGAGAAAGAGATAGGGGAAGGGAGGGAGAGAGGAGGAGAAAAGGGAGGAGATAGAGAAGGGAAGAGAGAGAGGTTTATAAATATAGCTTATGGAATTAGCATGAACTCACATATACTCAATTTCATTAACAATTCCACAATAAACATTAATATATGCTCATGTCTTTTACCTATTTTTCGTGTTAAATATAATAGTTCTATTTCATAATACTCTGACATGTGCATTCTAAAGTATTTTAGCATGTTAAACTTACCTCACTTTATTATATTACATTTATTTAGGAGGAAGTTGTAAGAAAAGTTGATTACAGAGATGTACCACATAGACTTCACCTAGTTTTCCCCAAATGGCATATCTTATATAGTTAGAACACAATATCAAATCCAAGAGTGGCATTGGTACAATCTAAAGAACTTAGAATTCATTCTTGATCTGTATATGTAGCTCTATGCACTTTTCCTGCTTGTGTAGATTCTCTGCCACAATCATTCTTGCCATAGTTAGAGTTACAGTCACCTGGCAACCATAACATGTTCTTCATCTCTGTAATGTTCTCATTTGGGAATATTAGAGAACTGGAATCATACTTGAATTGTATATCTTTTTATTCATTGAGCATCACTTCTTTGAAAATTTCCCAAGTACAGTAGTTCATTCCTTTTTACTGCTAGATGACATTCTATAGTATGGATGTGCCAGTTTAACTCTTTGCCCATTAAATCATATTTGCATTGTTTCCATAGAATTTGTTTCTTCCTTTCCTTTCCTTCCTTCCTTCCCTCCTTCCTTTCTTCCTTCTCTCCCTCCCTCCCTCTCTCCCTCCCCCCTCCTTCCCTCCCTCCCTCCCTCCCTCTTCCCTCCCTCCCTCCCTCCCTCTTCCCTCCCTCCCTCCCTCCCTCCTTTCTTCCTTCCTTCCTTCCTTCCTTCCTTCCTTCCTTCCTTCCTTCCTTCCTTCCTTCCTTCCTTCCTTCTTTTCTTTTCTTTTCTTTTCTTTTTTGCTAATACTGGAGCTTGAACTCAGAAGCAGGACACTCACTGTCCCTTTACCGTTTTGTTCAGGCCACTTGAGCCACAGTTCTACTTCTGGCTTTTTGCTAGTTAGTTGGAAATAAGAGTCTCATGGACATTCCTTCCTAGCTGGTTTCAGACTAGGAGTCTCAGATTTTGACCTCCTGTGTAGATAGCTAGGATTGTACTGTGAGCCACTGACTCTCAAATATGTTTCTTATTTTAATCTACTGCAAACAAAATGAGCTAGGCACTGGTGATTCATGACTGTAATCTTAACTACTCAGGAAGCTGAGACATGGAGGATGGAGATTGGAAGATAGCTGGGGCAGAAAACTCTGCAAGAATCCCATCTCCAATTAATTGCCAAAAAAAGACTAGACATGTGGTTCCATTAACAAATGAGCTGAGTGAGTGCTTAAGGTTCTATACACACACACACACACACACACACACACACACACACACACACACACACACACACACACACACACACACACACACACACACACACGCCCAAAATAAAACTACAAGCTAGATGCCAGTAGCTCACATGTATAATCCTAGCTACCTGGAAAGCTGAGATGAGGAAAATTCAAGGCCAGTCAGTGTAGAAAAGTTTTGGAGAACCCAACTGAGAGCTGCCACCTGGTGGCCAATTCCTGTTATCTTAAATGTGAAGGGGAACTAAAATAGGCACAGCACAACACAAGTGCACCGCTGGACAGGAATTAAGACTCTTAAGAAAAAACAACAAAACAAAACAAAAAAGAATTAGTAAAGACACACACCAGTGGCTAATACCTGTAATCCTAAATACATAGGAGACTGAGATCTGAGGACCCCAGTTGTGATCCTCTTGTTTCCAATTACCTCTAAAAATCTGGAAATTGAGCTATGGCTCAAGTGGTAGAGTACTAGCTTTGGGAAGAAAAGCTAAGGGAGAGGCCAGGCTTGGAGTTCAAGCTCTGGGACTAGCACCAAAATCCCAAACCAAACAAACAAAAAACTAGAAAGAAAGAAAAAGAAAAGAAACTGACAAGCTTTTTCAGACGGTTTCCTTCTGTATTCCCACTAGCAATGACTGAGAGATCAGCTTTATCACATGTTTCTCCGTGTTTGATATTCTGTCCATATAGTCATTCTGATAGATGTGTGGTGATACCTTATTAAAATGGCTTTTTCTTCATGTTAAATGTCTTTCCAATTCCTCTTTGAGATGTGAAAATATTTTCTTATTCTGTAGCTGGTGTATCTATTTATTTAACCAGAGATTTTTTCAGAACAAAACTTTTCATTTTGCAGATACCTCAGTGTTCAAGTTTTGTGTTTATATGTTGTGTTTTGGTGAGTTACTAAAAAAACAACACTTAGTACTAGGTGCTGAAGACTTTTTCAACTGCTTTCTTATGGAAATACTGCAGTTTTCTAGCATATTGTGTTTTAATTTATAGTTTTATAACTCATTTTGGTTTTTATAATAAAATAAGTGTTTTTTACTTTTGAAAATTTTATTAATGTAAGTGAATTGTACAATTGTGCCTTCTACATTCATGTATGTAGTGAATTTATGTTGATCAAATTAACTACATATTATTCTTAATATTTCATTTTGTTTACTTATGTTTTTGGTAGTATGGGTATGGCATTAAGGGTATCAAATTCTCTAGGCTAGAACTCTGCCCCTTGATCAAAATTTCCAGCCTTGCTTTTTGGGGGATTTTGTTTTTTGAGATGGAGCATAGTAGACTTTTCTGCTCAGGCTTTGTTGGAGCCTTGATTTTCCAGATTTCTGCTTCCTGAGCAGTAAAGATTATAGGTGTGAACCATGAACACCTGGTTTACATTTTTCATTCTTCTTTAAATTATTGTTTATTGTTACTATAAAGGTGATGTATAAGGTAGTTATCGTTTCATAAGTCAAGCAATGAGTACATTTCTTTTTTGACAGTGTTACTCCTTCTTTTGCTTTCTCCCAGTTTTTCCCTCCCACCCTGCCCACAGTTTTTCTACCTTTTCATCCACATATCCAGCTCTTAGAATATAAATTTCTTAACTATAGAGGGAACCCAATATCAGAGGTATTAACAACTTTTCCTTCAACAGTTCAACAGAATTGAAAATAGCACAAGTTTAGGTGTGTCTATAATACTCATCCTGATTTTTATACCCTGATTTTCTTGGTTTTCTTTCTAAAGTTTCCTGCCACTTTCTGGTATTGTTTCCTTTTTGTATGGAGAATTTCTTTTAGACATTCATTATTGATACATCTGCTAGTGACACTTTTCAAATTTTCTATCATCTGAGAATGTCTTTAATTCCCAACAATTCCTGAAGAATAGTTTTCCTGAACCTGGAATTCAGAGTTGACAGTTTTTACTGATCCACTTTCCCAGCCCAACAATTTAGCTTTTAACACCCTGGCCATGCTTATCTAGTCTGCTTTGTTTGTCTATTACTAGAAGCCAGGTTGTTGCTGAGGAACATGTCACAGGGATGAACAGTTTTTAGATCTGCAGGCATGGTGATTTAGGACATTTCACAATTGATTTGGATTGGCGTATTTTTCTTTTCCAAGTACTTATCATAAAAAATTAATATCCCCTTGGAGGTGACTGGAACTTAAGGCTCGCTGGCCAGAGTGGCTGCAAAATCAGGACCTGAAGCATTTTAGATGGTTAATAGTAGCTCCTCAATTAAAAGATGGCAATTAAAAGATGGCCTCCAAGGAAACTACACTACCAAAGAGAAGAAAGAAATAGAATGGAAATTCTGAAGACTTTGAAGAAGCAGAGCTTGAAGAATTTGAAGGGGAGAAAATAGTGGACCGATGTGTTTTAGCTGGCCAGGTAGAATATCTCCTGAAATGGAAGGGATATTCAGATGCTGATAATACCTGGGTACTGGATGAACATTTAAATTGTCCATAGTTAATTGAGGCTTTTCTAAGTTCTCAAAAAGCTGGTTTATCTCACAGTGAATCTGATGATAGGTCAATAGAGAATAAAAGAGATGCTGGTAACAACCCAAGCAGTTTTGCTAGGGGTCTTGAGCCCGAACGAATAATTAGTGCCACAAAAAGTAGTGGAGGATTGATGTTCTTCATGATGTGGAAAAATTTAGACAAAATCTGAGTTGGTGCCAGGAAAAGAGGATAATGTTAAATGTGCTCAAGTGGTAACTGCGTTTTATGAACAGAACCTGTATTGGCCTAGAAGATGAAAAGCATTAATTTTTTCATTCATTTATGTGTACATTCATCAAAATATGTGTATATATGATCTGAGTCTTATGTTTTACATTACTTGTTATGAAACAATAACTACATTCTAATGAAATAAATTTCATATGTTGATTTTGAAAATAGTATTTGTGTGCTCTGGAGATTTTTTTTTTGCATACAATACAGTAAAGGCTTTCTGTAGTTGCGTCCTCTATCAGAAAAGAGTATTTGCTTCCAAGCTATATGTACTCAGCATTTAAGAACAGGTATTTTAAATGTTAGTCATGTTTTTTAGTCATTACTTAATTAGAACAACTGTCTTTAACTGCTGTGTTGAAAAACCATCCCAATTGTTTTTTGTTTAGTTGTATCTGTATATACATAAAACACGTTTGCAATTTTTTTTGAGATTTTGTTTTGGAGGTACTGAACACAACACCCTATTTTAGGCAAATGATTTATCACTCAGTTATATCCTTGGCTCCTGGGTTTTTTTTTCTTTCTTTTTTTGAGA
Organism: Dipodomys merriami; assembly: GCF_024711535.1. Taxonomy (NCBI): domain Eukaryota; kingdom Metazoa; phylum Chordata; class Mammalia; order Rodentia; family Heteromyidae; genus Dipodomys; species Dipodomys merriami. The sequence goes on from NW_027204492.1 coordinate 86,443,709, forward strand.
CTGGTTCACTGGGCGGTTCATTCTGCTTGATCTTGCCAGGTATCAGAGTGGCCTCAACTTTATGTTCTCCTGCCTCTGCCATAGAAATGTAAATGCAATAGGTTGTTAACACATTTTTTGAAAGGAATGTATTTTACTACCAATAACTTCACCACCCAGAAGAACAAATTAAGACAAATCTTGATTTCCTTTAATTGGCTAAGCAAAACAAAGTAGACTTTGAAAAGTTTCTGTAGTGAGCCATTATTTAACAGAATACTGGAATATGTACACTGAAAGAGCATGAATTTTAGGGTACCTAAGACAGCCCCTGGAAAAGGAATCAGCTTCTTAAGAGATTTTTAACTATATGGGCCTGCTGTCCTAAATAGTGAATAAAATTTTATACTCATCGTCTTGCATGCTTTTTATGACCCCTTCATTTCTTATATGTAAGCTGAATGTTTCTCAGTATTGGTTTACCAGTTCCACAAAAGCCAGAAAATTGACTAATCAGAATGCCATCTCACTATATATTTTTGCTTAATTTTAAATTATGGTGATGAGTGGTGAATAAAGAGTTTTTATTCCTTTCAAAAATTAGTGAGTCAGTCGCGTTGGCTCTTGCCTGTCATCCTAGCTACTCAGGAAGCTGAGATTGTAGGATTGAATTAGGAAATCCCTCAGACACTTATCTCCAATTAATACTCAAAAATGGAGCAAGAAGTATAGCTGTGGCTGAATTGGTAGAGATCTACCTTGTTCAGAAGAGCTTTGGGACAGTGTGGAGGTCTTTATAACAAGTCCCAAGACTGGCACTCACAGAATAATAATGAAAGATACCTTTCCCCATGTTCTACTCTGATACCATTCTTTCACTCTGCTTGGAAGGATGAGGGGCACAAATAGCTCCTGGTAGACTGTATGGAAGTCCTGGTTTGTCCTGGCATGGTAACAGTGACAAGCAGAAGGAATGTTTGGTCTGTGTGCATCCCTTATAGGATTCTCTTGTGCAAGAGCACAAAGAATCTCCTTACCCAAGAGGGAATTGCTAACAACATTGTGGAGGAGGAACTTGCCTCTTAGCTGTGTGCCTGAAGACTCAGGTGTGGGATTTGATCCTTCCTTGGTATGGTGAAGGTAGAAGCAGCAAATGGGGATGCAAACTGCTAACTAGGCCTATGTGTGTGTACTGGTTGGTAGAAAGTTTCAAGTACAAATGCTGTCTATCTGTTGCTGCTCTGATAAAAGCCATGTGATCAGAGGCTTGGGGCTGATGTCAGCACTTGGGCAGAAGACACCTTCCTATTGTGTCTGGTGGGACTGAAGCTCTAGCCTGCTCTTGGTTGATGATGCCAGACAAAGGAAGAGTAAAATATGGTCCCAGGCTGCTCGGTGACCCTGGACCTCCCAAATGAAGCAAAGTGACTGCTTCCTGATAGGAGGAGCAAGGTCACTTTTTTCTGCCCCAAAAAGACAAAGTCTGTAGTCTGTGGTGACCCAGGTGGCACTAGGGCTTGTGTGGTTAAAATGGCGTTTCTAATGGCTGTGGTAGTCCATTCCTGTTCTGCTAGCTAATGGAGGAACAAACGAGTGTGTGGGTGGATCGAGTTTTGAGACTAGCCCACAGTCTTAGTTTTCATGCCCACAGTCTTAACAAGGAAACAGCACCTGTTCACATTGGTGGCATGATGAAAGTGATGGAAAACCCCCTGAAAGCAAGAAAGACAAGAGTGTGAGGAAATATCTGAATCGACGTCTCATTACCCACCCAAGCTCACTGTCACACACACACACACACACACACACACACACACACACACACACACACACACACACAAGCATGCATGCACACTCAGATACTCAGCGTGGTTCTTTAATTCTTGCTCCATGAGAAACATAAGGCTGTCTTTGGGAATATTGGGAACCTTTATTGAAAGTATAAATAAACCAGAGAGCAAGGGGATATAACTCCACTAGTACTGCACTGGCATATGAGTTCAATTTACAGTAGATCTCCCTGCTAACTCTCCTCCCTCCCCCGCCCCCAACAAAAACAGACCCTTTGATTTCCCTTTGCCCACCAGCCTATGTTTGGTCCCTCACTCTCTCTAATTGGGAGACTGAGGGTCATGAGTTAATGCTGGCACATTCTGTCATAGTCTGGGCTCCTAAGCACTCTTCATGTGCAAGACGATAAGGGCCAAGGCATGACACCCATCTGCATCATCTGCATTTGATGGAGGTCCTAATCATGCATGAATTTGTGCTGGTACCACTGGCAGAGAAATTGATTCCTAGCTGATGGCATCAGGTTCAGATTCAGAAATCTAGTCCTTGTTTGGGCAGGTGAAAATTTCTCCAGGGATTGGGAGCTGAAAAGTACTTGTTTGGGAGCAGGTTAAATGGCTAAATCTGCCTATGTGACTCTGCTGTAGAATGGGATGTGAGGGACGAGGTAGGCTGTGTTCCTCTCTAGGCATGCATTGATGAGAGTAGTTGGTAGAGAATACCTCTGTACTCTGGTTCAGCCTCACTCTTGAATGACGCCACCAGTGGAGGAGGGAATTAATTTCCATGTTGCTTTGTGTAACTGGAACACCCCTCCTCAATTGCAGCTAGTGATTTCTAAGGGGATAGGCAAGGCCTCCCTCAAGGCTTCCCTGCTGGCCACAGCCAGAAAAGGTGGGTGCTCTAAGACCTTGATGCCCTATATAGCCTGTAAAGACATGTTGCCAGTATTCATCAATAGGGCCTGTGTTGTAAGAATATGGTTTCTGATAGATATGGCGTTCACTCTCATTAGCTTAGCTAATGAGAACAAAATCATAGATTCATAATTTGAACACAGCCAAGAAGAGAGTTGACTTGTCCTTAATCTCAATAAAAAATGCAAACTGGAGGCATGGACTAGATGATCAGTTAGCCCCCAAAAGCAAGAAAGGAATGTAAAATTGCAGGAATCCCTGAATCAAAGTCTCTTAATCTCCACACCCACAAATGCACAGACAAACAGACACAGACACAGGCACAGATACACACAAACACAATCTATGTTAGAGTGGTGGTTTACACTGTGCCTGATTGGAAGCACAGATTGATCCAGGGAAAATTCTGAGATTTTATTCAAAATATAACTCAACCTATAATGAATAGTGCTGTAGCTCCAGTAGCACAATGCTGACTTAAGAATTCAAACAGAACAATTTCCTTTCCTCTCCTCTATAAAATACTGTTTTTCTCTCTGCTCTGTTGTCACTGAATTGTCCCTAAACTAATTGGGAATGTAGGCCCAAGTGTCACCGCTTGTAAACTGCTTGAAAATCCAGGCTACTAAAGACTCCATAGGGGCAGGGCAAGGTGGAGTGGAGGTGTGAGATTTCACCTGCATTGACTGCTGATGCCTGCTAGGGGTAATATAGGTCCAAAACATACAGAAGCTCTCTTCTGGCCCCACTAAGGCAGAGGAAATTGCTTCCTAGTATTTTGTCCCAACACGTGGCCCACAAGTCTGCTCCTTAGGTTTTTCATGATGAGGCACAAGGTAGAGATGAGTGGGATGACAGTTGCTGTTTGGAGCAGGTTTAAAGTGCCAGCCGTAGCCACCTGCTTCTGCTGTGAGTTTCTGAGGTCAGGCTATCTGGGCTTCTCAGTAGCTGTCCACTGATGATGCCGGTAGTTGATCAGAATAACCCTGTCTCACATGCCTTGTGCAATTAAGGTTCCATCTAATTCCTCAATGTGGAAGCCAGCTAGTTGAAGAGGAAAGTATTTCCCAGGCCAGCAGGTGCCACTTGATCTCAGCTAATGCGCCAGAGAGGAGCATGGTTCCTGCACCAGAATAAATATACCAAAAGGCAGGCAAAATCTCTAGTGCTTCCTATGTGGTGATCAGGTGGCATTTTGATTCAGTAGGGGCTGTGTTGTTCACATGGTATTTCTGATAGCTTTGGTGCCCAATCCTGGTATCCTAGGTAATTTTGGAGCAAAGGCCAATGTGGGTGAATCTTGCTTTTACCCGTGTCCAGGTAAAAATTTTCATGGCCTCAGTCTCTCCCCACAATCAGCTATGAGTGCTGATGGCATGGCTCAAGGGATAGAATGACCCGAAAACCAAGAAATCTAAGCTAGAGTGGGCGAATCCCTGAATCCAAGTCCCGGAACGAGCCCAGACACACCAAGCATCTGGGTCTGGTGGTGTTCCTCTTGCTAGGCTGGAAGCTCCAGATGGTCTAGGGAAAATTGTGAGACCTCATTCAAAATTCAATGCAGATGACTGGGCTGTGGATGCAGGGTTGTTTTACGAGATTAACTTTAAACAAATCTCTGACCCCTCCAAAGAGAAAACCACAGTTAATTCTGTCTTCCTCTCTCTGACTGGCCCCTCACCCTAATTGGGAAAATGAGGGGCAGGGATTGCTGCTGGTAGACTACTTGAATCTTATGGCATCTAAAAATAGGGCAGGGCAATCGTGATTGGTTTGAACTGCCACTTACATGGTCTGCAGTTGCCTACTTTGGACGCTAGAGGTCACAGCTGCTAACAAGTTTTGAGTTGGCAGCAGGAAATAACCTCCTAGCTGTATGCCAGTGGCAGGATCCAGGGATTCAATCCTGGGTCTGTTTGTGGTGCCACCAGGTGGAGAGGAAGGGGAAGACCAGTGCATGTTTGGGAGTAGAATGCAAGTTCCAACTGTGGTTACTGGCTTCTGCAGTGGCAGGCTTAGGCAATCTTGATTCTTCTCTGGTTATCTCAGGATGACAGCTGCTGTGAAAAATACCTCTCCACCTTCTACCTGGTGCATTTGGGGTTCCCACTTGCCTTGAGATAATGCCACCAGTTAGGGAAGAAAATATGAGTCAAGACTGCTTGATGTCACGGGGCCTCCCTGTTTAGCTAATGCAGCCTGATAGTAAGAATGTAGTTCCTCTGCCAGACTGCAGCCACCAAATGGGAATAGAAGGCTCTAGCCAGAACTAATTTTTGGTGACACAGTGTTATTGTGGTGGTATTTTAGGTGACTATTGCCAACACTTTTTATCACAGTTTTTGCCATAGAATAGGTATGTTTGGGGCAAACCAGGCAAACATATGGTCAGGACTCAGTCTATACAAAAACAATGGTTTTGTGTGTACTGGTTGTGTTGGCCAAGTGATAACAACTGCCTCTAATAGGAACACACCAAAGCTGAGGCGGCAAATCCCTGCGTCGGAGACACCAGACAAGTGCAACACACACACAGAATGCCTTAGCATTTAGGTGCAGCTCTAGCTTAAAGAGAAGCAGAAAGAGGCACAGAGGGTAATTGTGAGACATTATGGATATCTTTAGGAAACATAAAAGGACTGATGGTGTGTATCCACTGGTGCACTGCTGGGTTGTGAGGACACACCTGAATAACTCCCAGCCCCATACCAACCCCTCATTTCTCTGCCTCCTCCTGTCTACCACTGTGCGTGGTAGAGTGAGTGGCAGGAGTTGGTCCTGGGGTAGTATGCTTCAATCTAGGCATCTAGATCATCCACAGGGTCACGATGATGCATGTGTGCCTGGGGTCATGAGCCTGGCCGGCATGGTGTGGAGGTGACAGCGGGGGCACTAGAGATCCTAATGGTAGGCGTGGTGTCCACTGGCAGTCCTGGCACTGAGAAAATTGCTGCCTGGCTGTTGGCCGTGTGGTGGCTCCAGAGGTCTGCTTTTCAGTGGGTCCTTTGTAGACGTCAGCAGGGAGAGAAGAGGGGGGACACGTGGTTCTTTGGGAGCAGGGGTACAGTGGTGAGGGTGACTCCCTTCTTATGCTGCAGGGTAGGCTGTTGGGGTTTCTGTCAGGGGATCCTCAGATGCCAGCAGTAGGAGAGAATATGCCTGGCTCCTCAGCCTGGTGCCATTGGGGTGCGCGGCTCTCTCTTAGATGGCAGTGGAAGGGAAAGGATGAACCTAGGCCACATGGGGACCATGGGCCACCTCAGCGAATGCACCCCGAGAGGAGGGAAGATGCGTGGGGTCGGGGATGAGGAGTAGAGACATTGGGTGGATGCTGATTCTCCCCTTTCATTATCCACAGACATCGCTGGCTGGGAGTGCAAAGGCCCTAAGGATTTCCAAGATCTCCTTTGGCAGTACTGATGTGGACCACATTGCCACCTGGCTGTTTGCCGTTCTGCTGCATCCACAGGTCTGGTCCTCAGATCATCCTTTGACGTTGCTATCAGGTAGGTGATATGAGAGGACAAGTGACTTTTTGGGAGCAAGTTATTTGTCTAGGTATTGAGCTCAGAGCATTGTCCCTGAGCTTTTAGACTCAAAGCTAAAGCTCTACCACTTTGAGCCACAGTTCCACTCCGAGTTTCTGGTGGTTAATTGGCGACAAGAAAGAGTCTCACTGATTTTTTTCTTCCCAGTCTGCCTTCAAATAGCAATCCTCATATTTCAGCCTCCAGAATAGCTAGGATTACAGTTGAACCACCTGTGCCTGGCTTTTAGAGCAGGTTCTAAGGGCTGATTGTGATTATTTCTTCTGCTCCATGATCCTGGGTCAGGTAATTTAGATTATTCATTGGGTATCCACTAATGGCAACAGTTGAGCAGAGTGACTGTAATTCCTGCCTGGTCTAATTGGCATTTCTGTACCCTCTTAGTTGGAGTCATAGGAGGAGGAAAGTATTTGCCAGGTCCCTTGGTGCTACTGTGCCTCTCCTGAATTTCAGCGTAATGTACCCTGAGAAAAGGGGAACACGATTCCCCACCTGCCTATAGATTCAAGAAGAAAGCAAAAGTTTCTATCCTTGAGTATTTTGTGGTGCCAGGGTGGCATTATGTTGAAATAGGGCCTGTGGTGTTAAAATGATGTTTGTGGCAGCTTTAGTGGCCTGATCTTATTATTTTAATAGCTAATACAAATGAAAAGTGGTTTTTTGGTGGGTCATTGAGGCCAGAACATGGAACATTTACCATGTCTTAAGCTAAAATAAACAAAAAAAACAAACATTGGTTGTGGTTTTGGCATCAGGGCACATCTGATAGAATGAACTCCTCCCTATCCACTGTCCCCCTAAAAGAAAAGAAAGCCAGATGAGAGCAGATGAATCCCTCAATCAACATCCTAGGACCAGTACAAAGCCATTGTAGTCTGGTGTGCCGATTGTCCTCTTCCTAGAAGTCCAGTGTTGCTGAGAAATAAGCATGAGACCTTAGTGAAATGCTACCCAAACCATAAATGCTCTACTTGTTTAGTGCTATCAAATGAGATAGCAAACAATAAACAAAACCAAAATTCATTTCATCTTGTTCTGTTGTGTGGTCCAGCATTCTACTTGGTAGGAGGAGGGTCATGAGTTATTGCTGGCAAACTATGTAAAAGTGCAGACTTCTAAATCCTATGCAGTGTCAGCAAGATGTGTGGCAAGTGAGGGTAGGGAAGGTGATTTTAGGGGTTTTGGTGGTGAGCCTCCTCATGCATTGTCTCCTGATGCCTTCTGGGGGAGCTAGAAGCCCTAACCATTCAGGAGATCAATAATGGAAGTAATGAAGTGGATGAAATTGCTGCCTAGATGTCTGAAGCTTGGCAGGGTCTAGTGTCCAATTCTCAGGTTGGTTTCTTGATGGTGCCACCAGGCAACAAAGGGACTGATAAGTGGAAGTTGGAGAACAGGTTGAAAGTGCTAACTGTGGCTTCCTTGGTCTGCTGTGGTGTCCTTGGTTTAGAGGAACAGTTTTCTTTTCTGGGTTTTGACTGATGTTGACAGTATGCAAAATACATCTCCTGTTTCAGGCTGGTGCAGTTGGGGCTTCAGGTTGCTAATGCATGAGGCTTCCAGGCAGAGCAGGAGAAAAGTATGGCCCCACATCTGTTGGTGCTACTGGATGTTTTTCATTTTGTTTTATTTGTTGCCAAATTTCAGATAGTGAACTCTGAGATGAGGAAAGCAGTTCTTCTACTATGCTTCAGCCTCTAAAACAAGATTGAAGATTCTAGCTTGTGGAGGTCTGGTGGCACTATTTAAAGAAAACTGAAGTGTCTAGTCATTACTGAATATGTAGTGACAGAGTGCCATGCTTTAGTAGGGCCTCTGGTGTTCAAATGGTATTTTTAGTAGATGTGGTTACCCACTCACCTTATCCTAGCTATTTGGGGAGCAAAGTTGCCATGGATTGATGTTTGTTTGAGGCAATGGCGTGGCCTTATCCTCTCGAGAAAAGTGGCTATAGCATGGAAGCCTGGCCCAAGTGATTGAACAAACACACCAAGAGGAAGAAAAACAAGTGAGAGTGGGAGAATACCTGAATCCACTACTCAGGACCAGCAGAGACACAGACACAGACAGATACACACGCACAATGTGCTGTTCTAACTCTCATTGGACTATAAGCCCAAGGCTGCCTAGGGAAAATTGTGAGACCTTATTCAAAGTGTAATGCAACCTAAAAGGATTAGGAATATGCATTTCCATTGCTTCAGTGCTAGCTCCTTAGTATAAACCCTAAGGCACCAGTGTTCCTGTCCTTCTGTCTTTGTGTGGTTTCTCACTCTAATTAGGAAGGTGAGAGGAAGGAATCACCTATGGCACACAGTGTGCAAATGTGGACTTCTGAATTCTTCCTAAGGGGAGAGGAATAGGGTTTGTGTGGGGGGATGGTGTTTTGTTGTGTTGTGTTGTGTTTTGTTCTTTTTTCTGGTACTATTTGATTTTCAAGAATATAAGCACTTCTGCTCCCAGTATAAGATGTGCAGACTATAAAATAAAAAAGAATCCTAGCTATCTAGGTAGATTAGACCTGAAGAATTGAGGTTCAAAGACAGCCTAGGCAGAAAAATCTGTGAGATTCCTTCTTCCAAAGCCATTACAAAGGGAAGGCTGACCCAGGTACCAGTGTCGCATAGCTTTATTACTAGTAACTCAAGAAGCTGAGATCTGAGGATCTGGTTCAAAGCCGGAGTGGCCTTGAATGTCCTTGAGACTTTTTTCTAATTACCCAACAATTAGAAGGATGTAGAGTTCTGATTCATGTGCTAGAGCCCTAATGTTGAGAAGAAAAGCTCAGCAACGGCACTGAGGCTCTGACTTAAGCTCTAGGATTCACACACACACAAACACACATATGCGTACACAGATAATAATGTTAGATCATATCTTGGGTATGTGTGGGGAAGATTCCAATGTTTAAAAAAGTATTTATAATTTTTTTGGGGGGTCCGGTCATGGGGCCTGAACTCTGGGCCTGGGCGCTGTCCCTCAGCTCTTCAGCTCAAGGCTAGCGCTCTACCACTTGAGCCACAGCGCCACCTCTGGCTTTTTTCTTTTTGCTTATGTGGTGCTGAGGAATCGAACCCAGGGCTTCAGGCATGCAAGGCAAGCGCTCTACCACTGAGCTACCTTCCCAGCCCAACAGTTGGTTTTTAATATTTTTCTTGTGGACTCTTAGATGTATGTAATTTATTCTTAGGTGTATGTAATTGCTGGAAAAATTACAAGCCACATAATGTTCACAGTTACATTCATCATTATGTTGTTATTTTAGGTGGCATTTGGGTTTTACTACATAAGCCATGTCCTCAACCCTTTTCTTTAGTTTTCAGATCGGATGTCCTGTTTTGCTCAGGGGTGGCCTAGATTGTCATCCATCTATCTATGTATGACCTGTCATATAGATGGGATGAGTACTTCTACACCCAACCTTTGTCCTTAAGATGCAGTCTTGATAGTTGTTTTATTTTCTTTTTTGTCTCTGCTGTCTTCAAACTTCAATTCTTCCAAGGTGTACCTCCTGGCTAGTGAGGATTACAAGCTTGAGCCAACACAGATCTTTTTTTGGTTTTGTTTTTGTGCCAGCCCTGGTTCTTAAATCCAATGCCTTGCTGTTGTGCTTGAATTTTGTGCTCTAGGCTAGTGCTCTACCACTTGGAGCCCAGCCCTGTTTCCATTTTTTTTTTTTTGCTGAAGTTTGAACTCAGAGCCTGGGCACTGTCCCTGAGCCTCTCTGCTCAAGGCAAGTGCTCTACCACTTGAACCACAGTGCTACTCCTGGCTTTTTCTGTTTATATGGTACTAAGGATGAATACAGGGCTTCATGCATGTCAGGCAAGCACTCTACCACTAAGCCACATTCCTAGCCCTGTTTCCATTTTTTGTAGTTAAGTGGAGGTGAGAGTCTCACAGTCTTACCTGCCCAGGCTGCATTTGAACAGAGATAATAACATCTCAGCCTCCTGAGTGGCTAAGTTTATATGTATGAGGCACAGGGACTTGGCTTCCTCCAGATGTTTTTCAATAGACAAAGTAATATCCCTAACTTCAAACCTCACAAAGGTTTTAGAAAAAAAATATTTTCAAGGTGGTCATCAGTGACTCAAGCCTATCATCATTGCTACTCAGGAGACTGAGATCTGAGAATGGCTATTCAAAGTTGCCCTGGGAAGCAAAGTCCATTAGACTCATCCTTATTTCTAATTAACTACCTGAACCCTCAAATATCACTGTAGATCAATGTCGTAGACCACTAGCTTTGAGCACATATGCTCAGTCACAGTGTTCAGGTTCTGATTTCAGTCAAGCCCCAGGACCAGTATGCCTGGCACACATGCAAACACACACACACACACACACACACACACACACACACACACACACACACACACACACACACACACACACACACACGTACGTTTTTCAGGTAGCAAGAGATTTAACCCATGTGTTTTATTCTTTCTTCTCCTCACTCAGGATGACTGTATCTACTACTGCAGACCATAAAGAATCTTTCCATTCCTTAATGCTAGAGGCCCTACTTTGTCCCATGGAGATAGGAAGATGTATAGAGTCTTTGATCAAAGATCCTCATTAAATGTTGACCTTGAGGAATATTAGGATGGAAAATTGAATAAGAAGCAAATAGCTTCCATATCTATATCTCTACCTATCTATCTATCTATCTATCTGTCTGCCTGTCTGTCTGTCTGTCTGTCTGTCTGTCTGTCTGTCTGTCTGTCTGTCTGTCTATTTTGTGGGGGGGCACTTTCTAGCCTGAAGCCCTGGTGTTTGAATCCTGTGTAAGGTGCTTTACAAACTAAACAGATTATATGCTTTATGTGGGAAGTAATTAGAGTTGTTTACCTGATAGCTACTCTTCCTTTCCTTTCCATTACAGCCTCAGAATGTCAGTGTGCCTGGTAAAGAGGCTCACTTTCTACCCTCACTTGAAGTAAGGATATCCATTTGACCCAGCTCTGGCAAATAAGCTCTGAGAATCTCTTGATTTTGGCTTCTAACAGAATTACTGTTTTATGATTGAAATTGGGAAGCCCTAGCAGGCATTTGGTTGTTCACCTGCTTCACAATTAGTAGTGGGCAGAAAGCTATCTTAGCAGCAAGAAGAAAACACATGTTTAAGAGGGCAGAGCAGGAAGATAGAAGGAGACTTACAGTTTGAAGACACTGCATAGATTGCATTGAAGATCAGTATGTTGTTCATTTTCTGGCATCAGCTGACTGTCATCTTCTCCCTTCTACCACCCTTCTTCAGTGTTCACCTCAAACTCAGCATTCAGTGTTCTAGGGTACTGGAATCCCTTCCAACCAGTTTGCCTCAGGCAGTATTTTGTTGCCTGAAGCCAAGAGGAGGTGGGTAGAGAAGTCTTATTGTATGTCCACAGAAAGTTTATGCCCTTTTGGAAAAGTATGACATGGAAATCAAATTTTGAGACAAATTGTGATGGCTTACCCCTGTCATCCCACTTACTCAGTGGGCTGAGATTTGGAAGATTATGGTGTGAAGGTAACCAGATGAAAAACTCTGCTAGACTCTACCTCTCATTAACAAGCAAAAGACGAGGCTAAATGTGTGGCTAAAGTGGTAGAGCTCTAGCTGAACAAGAAAGTCAAGTGAAGCTGGGCGCCGGTGGCTCACGCCTATAATCCTAGCTACTCAGGAAGCTGAGATCTGAGGATCACGGTTAAAATAAGCCAGCCTACGCAGGAAAGTCCATGAGACTCATATCTCCAATAAACCACTAGAAAACCGTAAGTGGTGCTGTGGCTCAAGCGGTAGAGTGCTCACCTTGAGCTGAAGAGCTGAGGGATAGTGTCCAAGTCTAGAGTTCAAGCCCCATGACCAACAAAAAAAAAGAAAGTCAAGTGAGCACAACAGGCTCTGCTGGACCATGCAAACACACATACACGCGTGGGTGTGCACGAGCATACACACACATACACACAATACAACAATAAAACAAAAAAGCCCTCAGAATTAGAGGAGAGCTAACATGGAGTCTAGTAGCTTTTGCTATATTTCACAGACTTTTCTCAATGACTTTAGAGAAGATAAGGCAAGTAGACATGGGATGCTGGTGGAATTGTAGCAGAGGTCAGTCAAACTCAAGTGTGATGCTTCACAGATCCACCCTTGGTGTTTGTACCTCTGCCCTGACTAGTTCTGGAGGATGGGCAGAATTTGAAACTTCAGGCAGGGACATGGAAAGGGATCCCAGACATGGAAAGGAAAAGAAACATCCACCAGATTTTATGGATTACATCCCCTCCAGCAGTCAGGAGGCCAAATGGCTGAACAAGAAGTTTGTGGTTATGGGGCTGGGAAGGTGGCTCAGTGGTAAAGTGCTTGCCTTGCATGCCTGAGGCCCTGGGTTCAATTCCTCAGCACCACATAAGCAAAAAGAAAAAAGCCAGAAGTGGCACTGTGGCTCAAGTGGTAGAGTGCTAGCCTTGAGCTGAAGAGCTGAGGGACAGCGCCCAGGCCCAGAGTTCAGGCCCCATGACCGGACCCCCCCCCAAAAAAAAGAAGTTTGTGGTCTTTAAACAACTAAATAACTGTGGTAGTCAGTGTGTGATATGCCCTCTTGAGAAAATACAAGGCTAGTACTTGCTATTCAACCAGGCTTGTTCCTTCCCTTCCTTTTCCTTCACCCTGTTTTTGTACTTTATACCTTCCTTCTCCATCTTCTCCATTCTCCATTCTCCTCCTCTTCTTCTCCTTCTTCCTCATCCCTTTTTATCTTTCTTATTTTCTCTTCCTTCCTCTCCTGCCATCTTCTGTCTTCTTCTTTCTCCTGTCTTCATTTTGCTCCTCCCTCTACCGTCCTTTCCTGCTCCTCTGCCTCTTCTTCTCATCTCCCCTCCCTCTCCCCACCACTCTCTCTCTTTGTTAGGTTGAAGCCAGAGTATCCCAAATGATATGCTTGCACTCTCCCACTAAGCTATACCCTAGATTCCAATTCCATGTTTCAATTTGTTTCTGTTTGCCAATCCTGGGAATTGAATTAAGAGTCGCAACACCATCTTTTTTTCCTCAGGCTAGTACTCTGCCTCTTTAGCCACAACTCCACTTCTGACATTTGGTTGTTATGTGGCCATTTCTGAGGCTCATTGACTTTCCAGCCTGGGTTGAGTTGGAACTTAAATTCTAAGATCTCAGGCTCCTGAGTAGCTACAATTTTAAGAGTGAGCCACCAGCATACAGAATGTTTCACATTTTTGGTCTCCAAGAAAAAGATTCTCCTTTCCTCAAAATGAAGGGACTTAACATCTTCATGACCCAGAAATCCAATGATGGAGGTTAGGGAGACATTCAGTTTTTTAAGAGCCCCAACACTGAAAGTATCACAAGATAATTCAAGAATAGTGATAAGGAAAGGACCCCAACGTTGATGCTCTGCACATGGGTGTTCTTTTCCCATGCAGTGGGAGATGCCCAGGAGGAAGGACCTAAAAAAATCCCCCAAACTCAAGAGCATGATAGAAAACTGATGTAGTCAGAGAAGAATGAATGAGACCCAAAATGCAGAATGAGGTGAAAACAAGAGGATGGATGGTACAGACACTGAGATGTTCTCTTGGTACATTGTCAGAGAACAAGAAAAAAATGGGAGCACAACTTAACTACCCTTACAAAGTGGGTGGTACTGAATATCTGTAAACTAATTATTTAGGAGTCTGAAATCCGAGTATTGTGCTTCAAAGGCAGGCTGGGCAGAAAAGTTCCTGAGACACTTCTCTCCATTTAACCACCAAACAACAGGAAATGGAAATGGAGAAAGGGCTGAAGTTGTAGACCAGTAGCCTTGAATAAAATAGAGGTGGGCAAAGAGGGAGGGGAGAGAAAAGAAAGAAAGAAAGAGAAAAAGAGAAAGAAAGAAAGAAAGAAAAGAAAGAAAGAAAGAAAATTCTTTAATGTTTCCAATATCCTTACCCCTTCCCATCTTTCTTGAAGCTGACTGGAGGTCCTGAGTCTGGACTTGTGGTGCTAGATGAGTGAACATGTCATTTACTGGAGAGTCTCCTTGCTCTCTATGAAAAGAAAATGGATGGGTTTTGTAAATCTTGTCAGACACAAATTATACTGATTTCCTAACTTAATGATTATAATGAATGCTTGTTAACATTTGGTATGAAACTTTGTTGTTCAATTAATATTAGCATGTAGGCTGGGTGTTGGTAGCTGAGGCTTATAATCCTAGCTACCCAGCTGGTGTCAGGATCATACTATGAAACAACTGGTGCAATATTAGCATTGAGCAGAAAGCTCAGGGACAGCACCTATGCCATGAATTCAGAGAGTAGGACCCATACACAAAAAAGAAATTTAGAGGATCCATGTTTCCCTCATATGTGGAGGCAAGATTTTGCTTATAAACTCATAAGTAAATACATTGAGTGGTATGTGGTGAATGTATATGTATTAACTGAAATGCAGTAGAAGTAAGGGGGAACCCAAATAGTGTAAGTCCTTAGAAAAGTAAAGTAACAATAAGAATCAGAAAGTGGATACTCAAAACACGTAGGGTGGGGTCAAGGGGAAAAGGGTGGACAAATGTAGAGGAGAAGAGGTGGATAATACAAATGAAGAATCCAATCTGTAACCTCCAAAATTAAGTAAAGGGAGGGAAGAGGTGGTTAGGGGAGGGATGGGTGAGAATGTTGAAAGGGTTGACATTGATCAAGAAATACTGGATTTATAAACTGCTTTGTTAAATTGCAACTCCTATGCAACTACAGATAAAAATATGTAGTGACCGCCTACTCGACCAGCGAGGAAAAACGACCACCACTCCAGGAGTCTTCTCAGATCACGCTTTATTGGAGAGCCTTTTAGTTGTAGGAGAGCTTGGGCGCGAGAGAGCGTGCACCCGAAATACAGCCGCTTATATAGGGAATTCGAACACGGGTCTTTTCTATTGTTGGTCGCCTGCCTTTTACCGTCACCAGGTGTCATGGGATTGGCTGGGGACACTACCTTGCTCGCGCACGCGCACAGCCCAGGCGTCCCGCCAAGCACCGTCTGGAGTGGTAATCCTCAAAACTGCAAGGGAGTGGGCGGAGTCTCGCCTCGGCTCCCTACAAAAATAAATAATAAAATTTTTGAATAAATGCTAAAAAACAAAAAAAGAAATTTAGAAGGATAAAAGTATAGAGATAAAAGCATAGTGAGCTGTGTGCTGGTGTCTCACACCTGTACTGCTAGCTACTCAAGAGGCTGAGATCTGAGGATCACAGTTTGAAATCAATCCAGACTGAAAAGTCTGCATGAGACTCTGATCTCCAATTAATCATTCAAAAACCAGAAGTAGAACTGTCTCTCAAAGTGGTAGAACACTAGCCTTGAGCAAAAAGAGCTCAGGGACAGGCCCAGTCCCTGAATTCGAGCCTCATGACTGACCCCCCAAAAAGTATAGGAGTGAGTCTTGGATGTTATACCATGATGGCAACTGAAATAGAGAGATTAAAGCAGGGACTGGAGAATGTGAAGCCAGCCAAAGAGTTTAAGCCTGAAAGAGGCTTAGGAAAGCTGAGTGTATGATTGAATCTGTTGGAAGAATTAGTAGTTAGTGAATTCCAAGATGGTGGGATGCTGCTTTCAATGTCACCAAAGCCAAGTTAATTTTGGGGAGGGTGTTTTGAAGAAAAGGGATAATTCACAATGAATAATGCCACAGGGAACAAATACCCATCTATCAACCAGGTGCCAGTGGATCACATCTCAGCCTCTCAGGAGGCTGAGACCAGTGGAATAGACTTTTCATGCCATCAGGGAGCATAAAAGTCTGAAAGACTCCATCTCTAATTAACCCTCAAAAAGCAGGACTTGAAGGTGTGACTGAACTGGTTGAGCACCAGTCCTGAATGATAAAGCCAAACAAGTTTGAGTCCCTGAGTTCAAATGCAGCTACCATTTCTTGGAATACAAAACAGAAAAAAGGCCTAAGGATTTTGACAAGATATAGAAGTCCCCATCTAAAATATAGGAGGCATGGGCACAGATAGCATTCTTCTAAGAGGGAAAGGAAGAGGAATGCACATGAGCAGCCATGAAAGTTATGCCAGCTGACTTGCTACGTGCTGTTGCTTCAGTCCCTTAACCAAGGTGGACTCCCTCAACTCCCTTGGTCATCAAGGAAACTTCTTCCTCCCTGGGGCACAGGGCCAGTCAATGGTATCAGTCCAAAGCTCAAATCATGCCAGCTGTCTCTGAGGAGAGGAAACTGATCCTCTTCTTTTCCTGAATTCAGTTTCAACTAGTATTTGCAAAACTGTTCATGGACTTTTCTTTTCTACCCTCCTGAGATTCCTTTCTCTTTTGCTTTCCCAATACAAGTATACTTACGAAGATCATAAAGCAACACTGTATTGAAGGTATTAAAATTAAAAAGTTCCATTTCCCTTTCTTTTTTCCCAATAGATTTTTGGAAGGTTTCATTTTTGCATTCCCTTATCTACCCCAGCCTGCTTGCTATAGGTACACATATTGGTGTCTGATTTATTTTCTCCATGGTTCTTTTTACATAATCACATAATACTGTTATTATCTAACCTTTTGTGACATTGGCACACTGTTCCACTCTCATTTTTGTGTGTGTTCGATCTGGGCCTTGAACTCAGAGCCTTGAGCTCACACTTGCTTTTTTGTGTCAAGGCTGTCTCTCTACTCCGTGAACCACACCTCTACTTCCAGCTTCTTTCTGTTTTATTAGACCTAAGAGCCTTCTGGCCTTTGCTCCCCAGGCTGCCTTCATACTTCCAACCTCAGATCTTAGCCCCCTTATTATGTAGTATTATTTTTGTGACCCACAGGCTCCATGCTCACTTTTGGAGTTTGAACCTAATTGCACCATTTTGCTTCAATATGAAGAGAATGACTTGGGGATATGTTTTGAACCTCTTGCTTAGTAAAGAGCAGTAGTTGCCATCTTTGAGCTGTTCATTCACAGTCAGTGAATTCAACATCTATAAGCTTTGTAACTTCTTGATTGACATATATGCTTCCAAGAATATTTGATGCCTCGCTACTTCTCTATAATTGGTGAAGGGTGAAAACATTGGGATACCCCTTATCTCACATACTTAAGCTCTGAGAATGCTGGTCTTTGGGGGAAATTTAGCTGAGGAGTTCTCCACTCTTCTCCCCAGCTCCCTGTCTAACAGGAACATTTAACTGGATTGAGAAGATATCACAGCTGCAGGCTGAACTACAGTCACTGAAGGCTGAACTTTCAGCAGAATAAAGGGTGAGTGCCTGACTCCATCTTCTGTCTGGAAATGCCCTCTTGCTCAGCCTTCCCTTTGTAGTCGTTATGCTTAGAAATGAAAGCACCAGGGCTTTGGTGGTGCTTTTCATTTATTTTCTCTCTGTAACACTCATTGTTCTTGTCACCTTCATATAGGATTCAAAGTGAGAATTCAAAGTGGGCTTTGAAGGCCTCAGGCTTCTCTAGCATAGGATTTAGCCATCACCAGTCTCATTCCTCATGGGTTTCTAGTGGAGTTTGAGGTCAAAGCACTTAATAATGATCAAGGGTCTCTCCCTGAGGCCTCATGGAAATGGATGGTCTGGGAAGGATTCATACTGGCTCTACAAGATCCTAGTCAAATATATCCTAAGTCTTGTTGACTTCATGCCTAAATAGATTCTCCAGTGCCCAACTTCAAATATTTGACCATGAATAAAGGAGGTTCTTGAGCTAAGTTTCTGCCTCTTCCAACTGGTATGGTGGGACACAAAGTATGATCTTCACACTTTAGATATGAAAGTTCAATGACTTAGTGTATGTCAAACACTAAGAGGGTGCCTGACTATTCAAGCAGATTAGTGCACTTTTCTGAGTCAGTGTAACCCCCAAAATGTGAATAGATACCTCCCCCATTAGTTACAAGACCAGAAAGCATTTAAGGATATTTGGGTTTACATTTCAAAATACTGTGAAGGGCTGGGAATGTGACTTAGTGGTAGAGTGTTTGCCTAGCATGCATGAAGCCCTGAGTTTGATTCCTCAGTGCCACATAAATAGAAAAAGCCAGCGCTATGGCTCAAGTGGTAGAGGTACTCAGGATGCAAGTTGGAATTTGAATATTTTTCTGCTGAAAAGTTTAGCAGAGTAGTTGCAGGTAGGAGTTCTGGAGTTAAACTGCCCTGTCTTGCATTGGATCCAGACTCCATGTTTAATATCTGTTTGGCCACAGGCATCTTATATAAACTGTCAAAGCTTCAAATTCTTCAGTCATAGCAACATGCATAGTAGTCATGCCTATTTATTCGTTGAGAAATTGCAAACATAAAACATATGACACAAATGCTGACATGAAGCCGGGTGCCGGTGGCTCACGCCTGTAATCCTAGCTACTCAAGAGGCTGAGATCTGAGGATCGTGGTTCAAAGCCAGCCCAGGCAGGAAAGTTCGTGAGATTCATATCTCCAATAAGCCGCTAGAAAACCGGAAGTGGTGCTGTAGCTCTGGTGGTAGAGCGCTCGCCTTGAGCTGAGGAGCACAAGAACAGCGCCCAAGCCCAGAGTTCAAGCCCCACGACCAAAAAAAAAAAAAAATACTGACATGAAATAGCTACTGTATCTTCACAGCATTTTTATTTTAGTTTTGGTTTTAGTTTTTGCCAAGTCCTTGGGTTTAAACTCAGGGCCTGAGCTTCTTTTGCTCAAGGCTGGTACTCTACCACTTGAGCCATAGCGCTGGCTTTTTCTATTTATATGGCACTGAGGAATCAAACCCAGGGCTTCATGCATGCTAGGCAAACACTCTACCACTAAGTCACATTCCCAGCCCTTCACAGTATTTTGAAATGTAAACCCAAATATCCTTAAATGCTTTCTGCTCTTGCAACTAAGTGGGGAGGTACCTATTCACATTTTGGGGGTTACACTGACTCAGAAAAGTACACTAACAGCATTATAAACCTGCATATGTTCTGAGAGTTTCTTTCTTTTTCCCAAAGGCAAGCACACTGGAACGTATACAAACAGCAGCCTGAGCGGAGCCGTGCCCTTGATGACCTCTGGCTTTCTGCTTTGGGACTTTGTCTGAATGGACTGTTGAAGCAAACTTATTAGTACCCTAGTTGTCCTAGCTGTTGTGTGAGTGTATTTACTTTCTGACCTGAAAAATGGGAGAAACCCCTACACCTACTGCATTCTCTCTGTCTTCTGTACTCTCTGTTAATATACAACAAGCAATGGTCACAGAGGCAGAAACCACACACTTTTTCTCATGGAACTCAATACGGTTTGAGGATGTGTCCCTAGATTTTACCAAGGAGGAGTGGGTTTTATTGAGTTCAGAACAGAAAAAGATGTATAGGGATGTGATGTTGAAGAACTTTGAGAACTTGTGTGACATAGTATTTTACTTCAGCAAACCTGTCATTTTTAGTGAGAGTGAGGAAGAACAGGACAGGCTTATGTTCAGGTAGGATGACTCACTTTACATCCCAACAAGCACAACTTACTCAAAATAGTTTGAAACCTGAAACACTGAACAATAAGGAGGACTTAGCACATGGACACAATCCTGAATGTAACAGTACTGATTAAGCCCCTGTACACAGAAGCTACCATTGCTCAGAGTAGGGAAATTGGCAGTGGAGGGCAAATTCATGGCATGACTCTGAGATTGAGTTGGAGAGGCAGTCCTCCCATGGTAGGCCACATAATAGAGTTCATAATGAGGAAAGATCCAAAGAGAATGATAGAGATACAAATCCCTCTCACATGATCTCTTTTGTGGCTGAGCAGGATAGAAACCAGATAGGAGCAAAATATTATGAATGCACGGACTGTGGAAAACTCTTTTTTTCAATATATATTTTTTATTATAAAGATACTGTACAGAGGTGTTACAGTCATATGAGCAAGACAATGAGTACATTTCCTATTGAGCATTGTTACCTCCTTTGTTTTTCCCCCTATCATCCCTTCCCTCCCTACCTCCCCAACTCCACCCTTCCTCACCCCCCAAAGTTGTAAAGTTCATTTTCAACATAGTGTCTTGTACATTTCATTGTTACAATGGCTCAACCTGTATCCTTGTTTCAGCATTTTTTTATTTCCTTTCCCCTCCCCAAATTAAAAAAAAATGTATATACAAGATGCAGGTCACTGGAATCAAATAACAGTGCAAACGGGTTATACTATGGAGGAAGAACATGCAAAAGAAACAAAAAATCACATAATACATTATAGGTACATTAAAAACAACAGCAACAAAGATATGGAAAACTCTTAAGTTCATTTACACAACATTGGAACATAAGAAATTCCATAGTAGAAAGAAATTACTTAAATGCAGTCAATGTCAGAGAACATTCTGTGACCCACAGATTTGCAGTTGCATCTCAGAGTCCACACTGGTAACAAACAACATAAATGTAATAGTGTGGAAAATGCTTCAGCTCAAATTCTAACCTTAAAAGGCATGCAATGATTCATACAGGGGAAAAACTTCACAAATGACATGAGAGTAAGAAATCCTTTAGAAATACTGGTTTCTGAGGTGAAAAAAGTAATTCATTCTGAACAAAAACAATATGAATGTAATGAATGTGGCAAAGCTTTTTATAAGCATGGTAATCTTACCAGATAAAGCTAATACACACTAGAGGAAAAAAGACTTCCCTGCAATGTGTGTGCAGTTCAAAACTGTTGTGTTCATTAACATTTATAAGCCATAGAAGACTAAAAAATACTTTAGGTAGCCACTGTGGAAACATTTTTAACACTTAGTCACATGTTAAGAGACACAAAAAAAAAATGTTAGAAATGCCTTTGAGGTGTGTTCAGAAAGCCTATAGAGCAACATATAGTCTTCTTGTACACACAAAACTTCACACTGAATAGAAACTCCAAAAGTGCCCTTATTGCTACAAATCCTTCAGGCAACACTGCCATGTTAGAGGACACCAAAAATTCATCCTGGAGAAAAGCCCTTTATATGTGAGCAATGCGGGGAAGGCTTGTGGTAGCAGCCTTCCCTGATTTGTCACAAAAAGCAATCTATCAGACTGAAAAAGTGTCAAAGGATGTGTGAGAGTGTAAAGGGATCTTGTACTTTACAGGGGAGGAATCTTTAGGAAGAATGCACATTTTCCTTGAGAATTCCAGGTGTAATCTATGGGAAAATTCCAGGGGAAAATGGTACTACTCACCAGATAACGTATCCTGGGGATAAATGTAAACTTTGAAGGTTGAATTATTTTTTAACCTATGTGCTTGTGTGTATGTATGTGTGTGTGGTTCCTTTTCTCACAATGTTATTGTATTCAAAAGCTAGTGTATATTCACATTTTCAAATTTATTATATTATTGATATGTGCTATTGGCTCTCGCTTTTAACTCTTGTCTATGGAAAAGCTGTGATATGGAAGATTGTGTTTTCAGCCTGGGAAGAAAAGTTTACTAGACTTCATCCCTAAAATACCATCAGAAAGCTGAGCTGGATGAATGGTCCAAATAGTGGAGTCCCCGCCACAAGCAAGGGAAAGATTTTATGTTTAAACTGTTGAAAATTAATTATGTAAATTTGGGAAATTGGGCTTTTTCTGTTTATGTGGTACTGAGGAATTGAACCCAGGTTCTAATGCATGCAAGGCAAACTACCACTGAGCTACCTTCCCAGCCCAAGAATTTATATTTTATATGTGTGTATTGAAAGGTATTAAAGAAAGCATAACATGTTCTGGGCATCCCACTATTGAGTGAATATTTCAACAGAGATTATTAGGGATCATGTAGGCTGTCTGAAAAGGGGTAGGGAGACATAGCAAAAGCAGACTGAATGGCCATTGTGTGCATAATGTATGTATATAGTAAAATTACTGTACAGTTCATTTTGTGTTTATTTTAATAAATAACTTAAATTTTAAAATGAATGTTGGCAATAGATTTTTTGATAAGCATTATTCAAAGTTGCAAATTAATGGTCACAAATACTAAATTTACAGGGGAGAACAAGAGCCTTGTAGCACCCTGAACACCTACTATGGATCTTGTGGTTGACTTTTAATTCTGAAATAAGAATCAGAACATCATTTACTGCAGTGCTGCTAGAATCAGTATGAAGGATAGAATATAGGTCACAAAGACTGTGTTCCCTATTGCATTCCAATAAGCTTTGATTATTTGTTCCACAAATACATGTTAATTACAAGAAATCTACTAACACCTTGTCACCCAAAATGGATACAGAAAGGTATGTTTTGCTTTCACTTGAGGAGTTGGGTTCTGGGAAAATTTAGTACATTGTGTTTTCATTTCCAATCCAATCAAGGAGAATACATGATGGAAGGAATTACATAAGAGATTAATGTTTGGTTTAATATAATAAGGGACTGGTTTGTCAGTCATTAAATAAAAATATTTATTATATATATATATGTATGTATTATTGAGCCTGATCTCAAGAATACAAAGATTTCTCAGTCCTGATTCTAGAGCTTTGAGACTAAGAATAGATGATGGAAATCTCAATCTTTACTGTGCTTATGAGTTATATGAATATGCTTTAGGAAATGCATAGTCAACAGATCTGGAGTGGGACACAAGGGTCCAACCAATTTCTAGGTGATATTGATGGTGCTGGTTCCACTACGCATGGAATGTGCCTTATAGCCTCTCTTCAGAAAAACAACAACAATGCACACAAATGGGAACCAGTGGCTCATGGCTTTAATCCTACCTGCTCAGGTGGCCGAGATCTGGGAGTGGTGGCTTAAATGAGAATATTATCACTGATTAATGAAAAATGGACTAGAATTGAACTATAGATCCAGTGGTAGAGTGCTAGCCTTGAGTGAACAAGACAAGGGACAGCAACCAGGCCCTGGTTTGTCTGCCTAGGTTTCTTTTGTGTTTCTGAGGTCTCAGTTCACATGTGATCAGCCTACTGGTTTGCAGCATGTTGGAGATTTGAAGCTTATGGACTTTTGTGCCCGGCTGAGATAGTGGGAAGTGGAGCCAAGCTTCTCATCTCATGATGTTTCAGAAGTGGATTCAAACAGGAGGGGCACAGTCTCAATGAGGTAACCACCTCTCAGGACCCAAATCCCATTTCCCAACAGTCAGCGCCCTTGGACTTTTCACTGAAACACGAAAACTGGTTTCTATGTGAGAGCTTGTTTAGCCCCTAGCTTCTCCTCTGCCATCTTCCTCCCATAATTTCTGTGGATGCATTGTGGAATGAGTTGAGATAAATAACAAGCATGGCTTCACATATTTATGACTTTTTTTTATGTGAATACTTAGTCTCTCTTAGCACGTTTTCTGTTTTTATGTCAGCATCATGCTAAACTGACTCAATTCTCTCTTTTGGCTTTGACTTCCTCCCAGAAATGAGTGATTGAGATGCCACAGTTGTTTTAATCCTTGAGCTTGGGCAGTGTAGGAATCTCAGGAGCACTTCTCAAAGGTGGTTTTCCATCGCTGCTTTGCTTGTCTGTCTCCTCTTTTTTTAAATTGTGAAAATACTGTATAGAAGGGTTACAATTACATGAGCAAGATAATGAGCACATTTCTTATCAAGCATTGTAGCCTCCTCCTTTGTTTCCCCTTCCCAACCCATCCTCCCCTCATCCCCCTACCCAACCCTCTTCCCCCCCCACCAAAGTTGTAAAGTTTGTTTTCGACATAACGACTTGTATGTCTCATTGTTGCAATGGGTCCACCTGTATCCTTATTTAAACCATTTGTTTTTTCTCTCCCCTCCACAAATTATAACAACATCAAATACAGTGAAAGCAGGGGTTATACCGTGGGGGAGGGACATACAAAGCAACAAAGAAATAATCTTATAAATATGTTTCTTTTACATTTTTATTAGCACATATTAACCACATATTGTATGGTGTTTTCCTCAAAAACATGTATGTAGTTGAGTATTCTCTGACATGCATGAGAGTGCCCAAGGAAATTTATTTGTGTAGACTGGAGCTTGAACCCAGAGCCTGGGCACTGTCCCTTAACTTTGATTTCCTTAAGGATGGCACTCTACTCCTTAAGCTACAACTTCCCTTGCAATTTTCTGGTTAATTGGAACATAAAAATCTCATTGACTCATCTGTCAAGATTGGATTCAAACTACAGTCTTGAGATATCAGCTTCTTGCACAGCTTAGATTATAGCTATGAAGCATCAGTGCATAGAAATGGATGTTATTTTTTAAACTTGCTTTGCATCTCTTCAGTACCTATTTACTTTTGTTTTGGTTGGTTGTGGGGCCTGAATTCTGGGCCTGGGCGCTGTCTCTCAGCTCTTCAGCTCAAGTCGAGTGCTCTACCACTTGAACCAAAGCACCCCTTCTGGCTTTTTCTGCTTATGTGATGCTGAGGAATAGAACCCAGACCTCATGCATGCAAGGCAAGCACTCTACCACTGAGCCACTTTCCCAGCCCCCAGTACCTCTCTCTTTATCACACATGCTCTAGAATATGCTCCCACCAACACACACACATACACACTCACCCATCAAACAGCACTTTTGTCATTAGCAGAAGACACAGAGTAGTCTATTGTGCTTTTAACATTAGAAAAAAGTTCAAATCACGGAGTTTTGGAACTTTTGCCCAGACACTATGGCTAAAGGTATAATCCTAGTTATTCAGAGTCCTGAGATCTCAGGATTGTGATTTGAAGCCAGCCTGCACAAGGAAGTCTATGACAGTCTTATTTGCAATAAACTGCCCCAATAAATCTACAAATGGACCTGTGACTCACTAGGTTAAGCACTAGCCTTGAGCAAAAGTAGCTCAAGGACAATGAGTTCAGGACACCGAGTTCAAGCTGCAGGTTCAGTATAAAAAGTGTCAAATTTTGCCACATATTAGAGTAAATTTATCTCATAGATATGCTTTATTTCAAATCACATTTTAAAAACACTATAATTTACATATGAAATCAACACATTCAAAGAAGAAAGTACAATGAAATTGTGTGAATCCATATATCCAAGTCTCACAATCACCAATAACACACAAATACATAAACATTTATGCACACACCCAAATACATGGTCAATGTGAGGGCGTCTTGCAATCCAGCCACAGAATGAGCAGGGCTCCGAGGGGCAAGAGGATGAAGAAGGAGACAGAGAGATGGCTGATTCCAGCAAAAGCTTTAGCTATATACACTTTCTATATTTGTGAAATGCTTGCATAATATTGTTCTAGGACCCACTGTGCCAACAAATGCAGCTGCCAACCATCCTTCCTCATTCTATCTTAATCAATCTTGATCCATCAACCTCCTTCAGTTAAATGACATAAGCCCCCAGGTCCAAAAGTTAAAAGGAACACTTCTTCATACCAGAAAAGGGCAAGTACTTGCAGCCTGGAGCATTGGAGTCAATGGCTGTGGAGCCTTGCCAGCTCCTGGCATCCTAGAGTCTGTAACAAGGGTGCACTTTGTTTCCAAATAGAAGAAAAATTATTCTAGAGAAAATTTTGAGACCTTATTCAAAATAGAACTACACATATAAAGGACTGTGGTGTAGCTCTAGTGAGGCAATGTGCGTTTGGGATGTGAGCTGCCACCTGCATGAACTGCAGATGCTTGCTTTGAGTGCTAGAGGTCATAACCACGCAGAAGCTCTAGGCTTAGCAACAAGAAAGAAAAGGAATTGGCCCCCTAGCCGTATGAGAGGCCAGGTCCAGAGCTTGAAACCTGAGTCTGTTGGTGGTGCGCCCTGGTGGCGAAGAGTGGGAAGACAAGTGCATGTTTGGGAGGAGGATCCAAGTCCCTGCAATGGCTGTGGGTTTCTGTTGTGTGGTCCAGGATTATGCAATCTGCATTGTCTTGTAGCTATCTAAAGATGTCAGCAGTTATGCAACATACCTGTCCTTGTCCTCCACTCCCCTTTGGGTGACACGACTATTTAGTGGAAGAGGAAAGTATGTGCCTAGGTGGCTTGTTGCCACAGGCACTCCACATTGAATATCAGCTAATGCAGACTGAGAGGAAAAGCATAGTTCCTCCACCCAGCTGTAGCCACGAAACGTGGACAGAAGGCTCTAGATGGAATTAATTTGCAGTGCCACAGTGGCATTGAATTTATTAAGGACTCTGTTGTAAAGTGGTGAATTTGGAGTCTGTGATGGCCACTCTTTTTATGCTAGCTAATCCAGAGCTGGGGCGGGGGGAGGGGCTAGGTTAAACAAATATAGGGTCTGGAATTAATCCTCCCGAAAAAGTGCTTGTGTGTCCTGGTTGCATGGGCTAAGTTATAACAACTCCCTGTAAATGGAAGAAAGCAGAGCCTAGGCAGGGAATCCCTACATCAGAGTCCCAGACTAGTGCGGCACATACAGAGGGGTTTGGCGTGATGCCACGGTTCTCCCTCAAAAAGAAGCAGAAGGCAGCACAGGGGTAATTGGTGACATTATGGAAACACTAAGAAAACATAAAAGACTGGGGGTGTGTTTCCACTAGTGCACTGCTGGGTTGTGAGTACACACCAGAATATCTCCCAGCCCCATATCAACCCCTCATTTCTCTGCCTCCTCCTGTTTGTGATTGGTCCCTCATTGTGCGTGGGAGAGTGAGTGGCAGGAGTTGGTGCTGGCGGAGTGTGTGTCAATCCAGGCATCTAGGGTCAAGATGATGCGTGTGTATGTGCGTGGGGTCGTGATCCTGGCCGGCATGGTGCGCAGGCGCAGGTGAGAGCGCTAGAGGTCTAACAGTCGGCGTGGTGTCCACTGGCAGTCCCGGCGCTGAGGAAATTGCCGCCTGGCTGTTTGCCGCGTGGCGGCTGCAGAGGTCTGCTCTTCGGTGGGTTCTTGGAAGACGCCGGCAGGGAGAGAAGAGGGGGGCACGTGGTTCTTTGGGAGCGGGGGTACAGTGGTGAGGGTGACTCCCTTCTCGTGCTGGGGCTAGGCCGTAGGCGTTCCTGTCAGGGATCCCGGATGCCAGCAGTAGGGGGAACACGTCTGGCTCCTCAGCCTGGTGCCATTGGGGTGCGGCTCTCTCTCGGATGGTGCCGCCGGACAGTGGAGGGGAAAGGATGAACCCAGGTCATGGGGGACCCTGGGTCATGTCCGCGAATGTACCCCGAGAGGAGGGAAGATGTGTTTGGGAGACGAGGAGTAGAAACATTGTGGGGACGCTGTTTCTCTGCCTTCGTCATCCACAGACACTGCAGGCTGGGGGCGCGCAAAGTCCCTAAGGATTCCGGAGATCTCCACTGGCTGTACAGGCAGAGATCACAATGCCACCTTGCTGTTTGCCGCCTTGCAGTCCTCAGGTCTGTTCCTTAGGTGCTTCTTGGAAGTCACCATCAAGTAGAGAAAACGGGATGGTAAGTGACTCTTTGGGAGCAAGGTTTTTTAAATTTTACTTTTTTTAAAATTATTTTTAAAAATCACTATATGTCTTGAACTCTCACCTGGACATTATTCTTGAGCTTTCTCCTCCAGGCTAGTGTTGTACTGCATTGAGCCACAGCTTCACCTCTGATCTTTGGTGGTTAATTGGAGAAAATTCTATTGCAGATTTTTTTTTTCCTGCCAGGCTGCATTTGAATTGCAATCCTCATATCACAGCCTCCTGAGTATATAGGATTACAACTGTGAGACATTGGATCCTGGCTTTGGGAGTGGGTGTTAAGTGGTAACTGTGATTATTTCTCTTGCTCCATGGTCCTGGGTCAGGTGGTTTAGTTTCTTTTCTGGGTATGCACTAATGCCATCAGTCGAACAATATAACTGTACTTCCTGCCAAATCCAATTAACATTTTCCCTTGTTCTTGGGTAGTGTTATAGGAGGAGGAAAGTATTTCCAATGCCCCCTGATGCTACTGGGCCTCCTTTAGAATTTCTAGAATGTACCCTGATAAGAAGAATATGATCCTCCTCTTGCCTGGAGCTTAAATGAGAAATTCTAAATCTCTAACCCTACTTATTTTGTTGTGTTAGGGTCCATTATGTTTCAGGAAGGCCTCTGTGGATAATTTACACTTCTGGTGGCAATGATGGACTGTTCCTATTAATCAGGCTAATAGATCCACTTTCCATGACCAGTAGACACAGACAGACAGAAACACACTTGCAAAATGTGAAGTTGTGTCTCTTGCTAGACTGGAAGCCCAGAGATTCCAGGAATAATGGTGAGACATTATTCAAAGTGTAATTCAATCTAAAAGCATTAGATGTCTAGTTATATTGGCTCATCAGTAGGAATCCTAAAGAACCAGTTTTCCTACCCTTCTGTCTGTGTTTGGTTCTTTACTCTATTCGGGAATGTGATTGGTAGGAGTCACTGATGGCACAATGTGCAAATGTTGACTTCTGAATTCTTCCTTGGGGAGAGGAATAAGGTTTGTGTGTGGAATGATGAGTCCCTACTTCCATTTTCTGTAAATCACCCCTGGGAGTGCCAGAAGTCTTATCCTGGTATAAAATCTCTTCTGATATCAATGAAGCTGAACGAACTGCTTCCTATCCATCTGCCATCCTATCCCCCAGGTGTGAGTAACTGATCATCAGTTGGTCTGGTGGTTATGCCCACAGGTTGGTATGGGGGGATTACAAGTATTTCTTTATGAGCAGTTTTAAAGTGCTAACTGTGACTACCTGTTTCTGCTGTGGTCTCTGGGGTCAAGCAGTCTGGGTTTCTCCCATGCCATCTAATGATTTGAGAAGTTGTATAGGATATGCATACCATCATGCATAGTATAATTGGGGTTCAGGCTGCTCTTGGGTAATAATTGCAGACAGTGCATTAGAAAAACATTATCTTGGTGTCACAGGGTCCCTCATCTGAATTAAGATCAATGCCACCCTTCAAATGGGATGAAAGTTTGTTGTAAAAAAAAATAATTTACTATCGATGTTGTAATATATGTACATAATGTTTTCAGGAAATAAAAATCTCATAATCAAAGAGGAAATATAGTAACAGAATCCTATCAAGAAAAACATGAATAATCAAGTTATAGATGGAAATAAATATTCTCTTTTCTCATTTTCTATTTCTTTTTTGAGCCCTTGGGCTTAAATTTATGTCCTGTGTGCTGTTCCTGATTTTCTGTTGCTCAAGTCTAGGTTTGTCTGAGCACTTCATTGGTGGGAAGGATCTTACTGCCTTTCTTTCCAAACTGGATTTGAATGGCAATCTCAGTTCTCAGCCTCCTGAGAAGGTAGGATTATAGGCATGAACCCCAAGGGTCTAGATTCTGCTTCTTTTTTTGAATCAAGTTCTTCTTATTCAACCAAGGTGGGCCATGACCTCTCCATACTTTGTCCTGTTCCTTCCTATCTTTAGGATTTACAGGTGTGCACCTACACATTCATCATATTTTTCAAATATTTCCCAGGTAACATTATGGCTTTATGTTTCCTTAGGGCCTGTGTGGTTTCAGCATGTAATTTTTCCCCTGTTGGGCTTATCCATGCTATCATAGTCACCCTTCTGGTGAAGATCTTTAGGATTGTGGTTTGAGGCTACTCAAAGAAAATAGTTTTTCACATCTTAATATTAACTTGCACAATATAGAGCTGTATATAAAGGCATTATCTATATGCTAACCTGGGAAAATTAGAGTCAATTGGAAACAAACAGCTGGATACCTGACTTTAGTGGTAGAGTGCCTACCTCTGAGTTCCTTTCTTATTGTCCAAATGAAAAGGCATCAAAAAGAAGAAACAATATTTTGTATTGCTGGAATTTCCCCCATACTTTCTCATTCCTTTGCACATTCTCAGGGGAATTTCTTTTGTTTTATATTGGTGTGGTTTGTTTTGTTGTCTGGTAGTATTTGAGTTTCCAGATGACAAGCTGTTCAGCTCCCAGTAAAAAATGTGCAGGATATAACTGAAAGGGAGTCCTAGCTACCCAGGTGGATTAGACCTGAAAAATTGAGTTTCAAAGACAGCTGAGACAGAATAGTCTGTGTTACTCCATCTCCTATAGCCACTAAAAAATTAGGCTGACCAAAGCACCACTGCCTCATGGCTTTAATCATAATTACTCAAGAAGCTAAGGTGTGAGGACCCTGGGGCTAAAGCCGAGTGACTTAGAATGGCCTTGATACTCTTATGTCCAATTAACCAACAATTAGAAGGAAGTAGAGTTGTGATTAATGTGGTAGAGGTCTAATATTGAACAGAAAAATTTCAAAAACAGTGCACAGGCCTTGTGTTCAAACTCTAGGACACACAAACTCATACAGACAGGGACACAGAGACAGAAATTCTAGAGTATATCCTGGGTATGGGTGGGGAAGATTCCAATATTGACAAAATATATTTCGAATCATTGATTTTGGGGGCCTAGGCTGCATTTTGGGGCCTTAGAAAAGGGTGAAGTATCGGGGAGATGTAGAAGTCTGAGCTTCAGCAGATCTGAAGTGGCTTTTGCCTTCCGTCCTGAATCACAGCCTTCAGACAAGTATGATGGAGCCATGAAGGGATGCCATTTACTTTCACTGCAGTGGGGAGCATCAGGATAATGATGTAGGGTCCCTTCCAGACAGAAGTGGGGCCATTTCTGACGAACTTTTTAACCTTAATGGAATCTCTAGTTTGGAAGTTATGGGATGGATCTTACTAGGGTCTCCCATTTGATTGCATATCTCCTGCGGGGCTACCTGTAAGTTCTGCACAGAGACTACAGAGAATTATGGAAGCATTATTAACCTAAAGTGGGAGACTTATTTCAGTCAAATCTCCCAGTAATTTTCTGGCTGGTTTTTTTTTTCTGAGGATGTAAGCTTAGCAGGCTGGGGCCCCACTTCTGTTATCTTAGCAAAGTTGCAGTGGGTTAATGTTTGAGGCTAATCAAGGCAAATGTTGGCACAGCTTCAGCCACTCCAGAAAAGTGGCTGTGGCCCTGGAAGCCTGACCCAAGTGGTAGAACAACCACCAAAAAGAAAAACAGACAAATCAGAGTTGGAGAATACCTGGATCCACTGCCTATGACCAGCATAGACACAGACACAGACAGACAGACAGATACACACACACACACACACACACACACACACACACACACACACACACACACACACACACACACACACACACACACACACAATGTGTTGCTATGTGTCTCTCTAGACCGGAAGCCCAAGGTTGCCTATCAAAGACTGCAAGACCTTATTCAAACTATAGTGCAACTTACAAGGATTAGAAGTGTAATTCCAGTGCTTTAGTGGGGACTCATGAGCATGAAGCCTAAAGCACCAGTTTTCCTGTCCTTATGTCTGTGTTTGATTCCTCACTTTAATTAGGAGAGTGAGGGGAAGGAGTTTTGAATAGTAGTCTGTGTGCAAATCCAGGCTTCTCAACTCTTCCTATTCATGGCAATAGGGTTTGTATTGGGAATGGTGAGTCCCTACATACCTTTTCTGTAGACCACCACTGGGAGCGCTAGAGGTCTTAACCAGGTAGGAGCTATCATCTGATATCTTTGATGTGTCTTTGGGAGCAGGTTTAAAGTGCTATCTGTGGCTACCTGCTTCTACTGTGGGGTCTTGGGTCAGGCAGTCTGGATTCCTCCTGTGCTGTCTAATGATAGGAGCAATTGTGTAGTATATCCCTCCCCTCATACATGTTGTAATTGGGGTTCAGTTTGGCTCTTGGCTGATGATGGCAGTCATTGTTCTAGGAAAATATTATCCTAGGCTGCTTTGTGCCACTGGGACATTCATCTGAATCTTCATAATGTCCCCTGAATAGTGGAAAACAGTTCTTCCACCTGAATACAGAGTCCAAAGGGGATGGAGGTGAAGATCCTTAGGACTGTGGTTTGAGCCCAGGCAAAAATAATTAGTTTTTCAGACTTATTTCAATATAAAATGGCAGAGTGCAGAACTGTATATAGAAACAATATCTCTATGTTATCCTGGGAAAATTAGAGAGTCAATTGGGAAACATAAATATATAGCAAATAGTACTAGATACCCGACTTTAGTCGTGGCATGCTGCCTCTGAGTTCCTTACTTGTTATTGAGAAAATAAAAAAGCATTGAGAAGAAGCAATAGGTTTTTTCTTTGCAGTGTTGTATTTTCCCCTACTTTCTCCTTGTTTTGGCCAAAAGAGAGTTTTCTTTGGTTTTGTTTTGTTTTATTGTGTTTTGTTTTGTTATCTGAGTTTGAGATCATAAGCTATTCAGCATCCAGTATAAGATGTGTGGGATATAAAATGAAAAGGAATCCTAGACTCCAGTAGCTGAGATCTGGAGATTTAAGGTTCAAAGCCAGCCCGGGCTAAAAAGTCTGTGAGACTCCATCTCCAATAGCCACTAAAAATGCTAGGCTTAACCAGGTACTAGTGTCCCATGGTTGTAATCCAGGCTATTCAGGAGGCTAAGATATGAGAATGCAGGTTCAAGGCCAGTCTGGCCAACAAATTCCTTGAGACTCTTATCTCCAATTAACCATCAAGTAGCAGAAAGTGGAGCTGTGGTTCAAGTGGTAGAGCACTAGCTTTGAGCAGAAAAATTCAGTGACTGTGCCTAAGCGCTCAGTTTAAGCCCTTGGTCTCTCTCTCTCCCTCCCTCCCTCCCTCCCTCACTCCCTCCCTCTCTCTCTCTCTCTCTCTCTGTCTCTCTGTCTGTCTCTCTCTCCCCCCATCTCCCTCCCTCTTTCCCTTTCCCTTTCCCTCTCCCTCTCTCTCTCCTCACTCCTCCCTCCCCCCCTCTCTCATTCACATACACGCAGACACACACACTAATTAATTCTAGAGCATATCCTGGACATGTGGGGGATAATTCCAATATTTACAAAATATTTTTAAACAAATGTTTAGAAATAAATTTACAAAATTTTAAACAGTTGGTGTAGTTTTACCCACAGACCTTTTATTGTGTAATTTATTGTTTTCCTTGTAAGCTACATATCTTTCAAAATTATACTACTTATTATGTGTGTTGATATTTTTGGAGGCTTTGTGGTTGAAACTTAAGGTCTTGCACTTGCTAAGCAGGAGTTTTACCACTTAAGCCATGCCTCAACCCTTTCTCTTTAGCTAGTTTTCAGATTGGATGTCGTATTGTTGCCCGGGGCTGGCCTGGATTGCCATCCTCCTAGCTATGGCTTGTCATGTAGTTTGGATGAGAACCACTATACACAACCTTTTTCATTAAGATGCAGACTTGATAAAAGGTTTTATTATTCCTTTTTTGCCTAGGCTTGCTTCAAACCTCAATTCTCCCAAGATTTTCCTCCTGAGTAGCTAGGATTATAAGGGTGATCCAACAGAACCCTCAGCTTTTTTGTTTTTGTTTTTGTGCTGACCCTGGGACTTGAACTGTAGGCCTGGGTGCTCTCCCTGAATTTCTGTGCCCAAGACTTGTGTTCTACCACTTTCAGCTACAGCATGCATTCTGGCTTTTTGGTAGGTAATAGGAAATAAGGTCTCATAGACTTTCCTTCCTTCCCATGTTGCCTTTGAGTCTTAGTTCTCAGATCACAGCCTCATCCTGCTGAATAGCTAGATCCATGAAGCACAGGCACTTGGCTTCCTGGGCTTTTTTCAATTCATAAAATGATGCCACTAACCCCAAACCTCAGGCAAGGTTTTATAAGAGAAAATGTCAAGGCAGGCATTGCAAGCTCACTCCTGTAATGCTACCTATTCAGGAAACTGAGATCTGAGAATCACTGTTCAAAGCCACCCTCGACAGGAACATCCATGAGAGTCTTATCTCTAATCAACTACAAAAAGCCCAGAATGGGCACTATGTGTCAATATGGTAGAGCACTAGCCTTGAGCAAAAAGTTCAGGGCTAGTGTCTAGGTCCTAAGTTCAATCAAGCCCCAGAACTCTCTCTCTCTCCCCCCCACTCTCTCTCTCTCACACACACAGCACGAGAGAGAGAGAGAGAGAGAGAGAGAGAGAGAGAGAGAGAGAGAGAGAGAGAGAGAGAGAGAGAGAGAGAGCTAGTGCGAGAGATTTTCATATAGCAGTGGATTTCAACGGTTTTTCTTTTTTCTTCTCCTAACTCCTGAATACTATATCTGTAACTGCAACACATAATCAATTTTCCTCTTCCTTAGTGCTTTACTAGAGGACATATTTTGTCCTGTGGAGATATGCAGATGTATGGAGTCAGAGGCCAAGGATCCTTATTGAATATTTATATAGAGTGGACATCTGCAGGGCAAATAGAGTGAGAAGGATATACACACATATGTGGTGTGGGGCCTCTTTCTCCTGAAGACCTGTTTGATAACTGTTTGAGGGGCTCTGTAAACTATAAGCTTTACATGGGAATTAATGAGTGTTTCTTGCCTGGTGTCCATTCTTCCTATCTTTTCCATTACAGCTTCAAATTTTCCCAGTGCCTAGTAAAGAGGCTCACCTTCTAGCCTCCCTTGAAGCGAGGATATCCATATGAACCAGCCCTGGCAAAAAGATGTGAGATTCTCCTGATATTGGAGTCTAAGAGAGTTAGTGTTTTCTGGTTGAATTTGGACACACATGGCAGGCTTTTAGCTGTTGGCCCACTTCACAATTAGTAGTGGGCAGAGAGCTACCTTAGCAGCATGAAGAGAGCACAGGTTTAAGAGGGCAGAGCAGGAAGATAGGAGGAGCCTTGCACATTGAAGACACTGCAGAGATTGCATTGTAGAATGACCAGCATGTTGCTCATTTTCTGGCCTCAGGTGAGGGTTCTCTAGACAAAGAGACTAAGCCTCAAAGAAGTAGGAAAGCTGAGTGTATTGTAAAAACTGCTGGAAGAAGTAGTAGTTAGTAAATTTGTAGATGTAGGTAACTGCTTTCAATATCACCAAGAACCAAGTTGGGGAGGGTGTTTTGAAGAACATGGGTAATTTACAGTGAAAAATGCCACAGGAAAAAAAAATCCACCTATCAATCAGGCACCAGTGGCTCACATCTCTAATCTTAGCTACTTACAAGGCTGAACTGGGAGAATAGAGGTTTCAAGCCAGCAGGGGGCAGAAATCTCCATCTTCACTTACCTAATAAAAGCAGAACTGGGGTGTGACTCCAGTGCTAGAGCACGTCATGAGTGATAAAGCCAAGAAATTGTGAGGCCCTGAGTTCAAATTCGGCTGCCAGGTACCAGATTACAACACAAATCCAAAACACCAAATGACTTTGACAAGATTTAGAAGCCCCTTCTGACATGTAGGTGTCATTGACACAGTAGCATTCTCCTGAGAGAAAAGAAAGGAATACATATTAGCAGCCATAAATGTTGGGCCAGATGACTTGCTATGTGCTGCTGCTTCAGTCCCTTAACTGAGATAGACTTCTCCCTGGGCTCCCTTGGTCAGCAAGGAAACTTCTTCCTCCCTGGGCCTCAGGGTCAGTCTAAATTTTGGCTTGATAGCCAAAGATCAGATCATGCCAGCTGTCCCTGAGGACAGGAAACTGATCCTCTTCTTTAATTTGGTTCCAAATATAATTTGGAAAACTTTCTTTGTGATTCGTTTGCCCACTGAGATGGCTTTCTCATTAATTTATCTGTTTTGTTACCATGCATTTAAAAAGGTTTAAATTACCCAGTTCAAAACCAACATTCTATAAAAGATAGTTCCATTTTCATTTCTTTTGTCCTGGATGGTTTTGGAAGCTTTCATTTTTGTCATTCCCACTTCTGACCCCAAATGGCCTCCTGTAGGTGCAGGTATTGGTTTCTGATTCATCCTCTCAGTGGTTCTTTATGCAAAATCAGTCCCAATATGCAATTATTCTCTGTTCTTTTTTGTAGTTGGCCTACTGTTTCACTCTCACTTATTGTGTGTGCTGGATCTAGGGCTTATATTCATTGCCTTGAGCTCACATTTACCTTTTTCACTCAAGGCTGCCTCTCTACCCATTGAGTCACAACCCCCTTCCAACTTCTTTCTGGTTAATTGGCACAAAGACTCTCCTGATCTTTATAGTTGCTTTTTACCCATCTTTGATCTGTTCATTCACCTTCAATGGTTTTATCTTCAACAACTGTAAGCTTTGTAACTTCCTGATTTAGATATATACTCCCTCAGTAGATGGGTGGATCAAGAAAAAGTGGTATATATACACAATGGAATTCTATGCCTCCATCAGAAAGAATGACATTGCCCCATTTGTTAGGAAATGGAAAGACTTGGAAAAAATTATATTAAGTGAAGTAAGCCAGGCCCAAAGAAACATAGGCTCCCAAGAACATTTGATACCTTGCTCCCTCTATAGTAGTGGCAAAAAGTGCAGATATTGTGGGTATCCCATATCTCACATATTTACTGCCACTAGTAATGCTCGTCTTTAGGGGAAAAGCAGCTGAGGAGTTCTGTTCTCCCCAACTCCTTGCCCAAAGGGAACATGCAACTGTATAGGGAAGATTCCATAGGAGCAGGCTGAACTACTGTCATGGAAGGCAGAACTTGCAGAGGAATAAAGGGCAAGTGACTGTCTCCATCTTCTGTCTGGAAATTCCATCTTGCTCAGCCTTCCCTTTGTAGTCATCATGCCTAGAAGCACCCAGATTTCATGACAAATATTCTTTCCATTTTTCCTCTTTCTCCTAGCACTGATTGTTCTTCTCACCTTAGTAGAGAAGGATTTGAACTTAGAATGTGGGCTTTTCAGGCCTCAGGCCTGCTGTATTTCACATGAACTTTAGCCTTTTCAAAAGTATTCTATTTTGGAAAGATAAACTATTTTCTAGAATGGGTTTTGAAGAAAGCTTGATTCTAGACCTAGGAGAGCTGACAGTATAGGATTAGCCTCTCAAGCTTGAATGTGTTAATTTTGTGGCAATAGCTCACACCTGTAATCCTAGGTATTCAGGAGGCTAAGAACTGAGGATGATTCAAAGCCAGTCCAGGCAGGAAAGCCCATGAAATTCTTATTTTCAATAAATCACCAAAAGGTCGGTAGTGGAGGTGTGGCTTAAGTAGTAGAGCAATAGTTTTGAGCAAAAAAGGTCGACAGAGCCCAGACCCTGAGTTCAAGCCCCAAGACTGGCACAAAAAACAAAAATGCAAAAAACACTCTTTAATGTGTATATGTCCCCTTTCTATTAGAGAGTCATTAAAAAATCTCTTCTGAGAGAAACAAATTGTTGACACCAAGAATTACCCAGTAAGAAATCATTTTATTATTATGCCATGAGTTCTGTTCTTTCTATTGCTCCAAATGTTTCTAATAGACATATAGAACCTTTATAAGAAGAAATGAAAACAATCTATGCCATTTGCAAATCAAACCCTCTACTTTGAATACTTGGGTGAGAAGAGGAGGAAATAGATTTGGGAGATTTAATACTAAGTTAAAAATAAGGATCGTGTGTATAATCCTAAATGTACAGCACAGTTAGTTCTTGTTCTAAATACTGATGAGAAAGATGCTTAATCTTAGCAAGTCATTCCTTAAAGAAAAATGTAAATGTTTTACACAAAGGAAACCTTGCATTGACAGTTTCTTAGGTTTAAATAGCATTTTTTTTTAGCAGTACTGGGAATTATGTGGAGTGTTAGCCATGTTTTCAACCACTTGAACAACATCCGAAGCCTTAAAATATGTTTTTCCCTCATATCCCTTCAAAAATATGCACATGCATATGTGTTTACCTGGGCTTGAACCCAAGTTCCGGGCATTATTTTTTGCTCAAGTCTGCCAGCCTACAACCTGTTTTTCACCTCCACTTGTAGGTCTGTGCTGGTTTATTAGAGATAAGAATCACTTAGACTTTTCTTCCTAGGCTGTCTTCAATCTCAGTCCTCAGATCTCTGCCCCCTGAGTAGCTAGGATTATAGTTATGAACCACCAGTGCCCAAAAATAAATGTTTGTTTTGACTTTTTTATATCTCATCAATAACTCTTTCTGAGTGTCAGCATCTTTATCTTTCTCTCTCTCTCTCTCTCTCACCCACCCACACCCACACACTCATATAACAAATAACTCATTTTTCATTAGCAGAAGATATAGACTAGAGCAGTTTATTCTGCCTTTAACATTAAAACAAGGTAAAATCACTGAGTTTGGAATATTTGTCAGGCACAGGTGGCTCATGCCTGGAAACCTACCTAACTCAGGAGGCTGAGATCTGAAGATCACAATTTTAAGCCAACCCAGGCAGGAAATTTCAGAGACAGTCTTCTTTTAAAAAGTTGGAAGTGGAGCTGTGACTCAAGTCTTGGAACTCTAGCCTTGATCAAAATAAGCTCAGGGACCACCAGTATATAGGCCCTGAGTTCAAGAACAGGTACAAAAAAGTCCAATTTTGGCACACATTAAAGTTAATATGTTATAGAAGTGCTGTTCAGAAATTAATATTAAGCTATTTTCATTTTAATATTTATTGCAATTTACATTTTATAAACACTAGATAAATTTCATGTGGATGCTTCACCTAATTCATGGATGTTTAATAAAAATAGTCATCCTATTAATGTAAAAGAAAACAATAAGTTTTTAATTTTTTTTGCTATCCCTAGGGTTTGAATTTGGGTCCTGGGTGCTGTCCCTGAGATATTTTTTCACTCAAGGCTAGTGCTCTACCACTGAATCACAGTCTCTACTTCCATTTTTTGGTGGTTAATTGGAGATAAGTGCCACACAAACTTTCCTGACTAGCCTGGCTTTGAACTGTGATCCTCAGATCTCAGGCTCCTGAGTAGGTAGAATTACAGGCGTGAGTCACAGGTGCCCAGCAGCAATGGGCTTTTCACAATATTTTTTATTGTTATTATAAAAGTGACATACAGAGGTGTTACAGTTATATAAGTCAAGTAAAGAATGCATTTCTTGGTGGGGGGAGATGAGAGGGCAGGGATGATAAGGGGAAACAAAGTAGGAGGCAACAATGCTTGATAAGAAATGTACTCATTATCTTGCTCATGTAATTGTAACCCCTCTGTACAGTATTTTCACAATTAAAAAACATTAATAATAAAAAAGAATGCATGTCTTTTTGGACAATGTCATCACTTTCATAGGATTTTAAACATGTATATCGTGATAAAATCAATGTGTATTCTTGTTAATCATTTTTCATAAACTCACAAGCTAATCAGAAATATAATACATTTTGATTTGACTATTGACATTTTAAATGACAGAAAAAAACATCATAGCATCTTAGTTAAAAAATCTATCGAATATTTAGAAGCCAAATGACTAACTTTAATTTTTTTTTTTTGGGTCCGGTTGTGGGGCCTGAGCTCTGGGCCTGGGCGCTGTCCCTCAGCTCTTCAGCTCAAGGCTAGCGCTCTACCACTTGAGTCACAGCTCCACTTCCGGCTTTTTTCATTTTGCTTATGTGGTGCTGAGGAATCGAACCCAGGGCCTCAGGCATGTAAGGCAAGTGCTCTACCACTGAGCCATCTTCCCAGCCCCCAAATGACTAACTTTAAAGACAATCTAACTAAAGAATACAATTTTAAGCTTTGATTAATGGATACTAAATTTAGTAGAACAATGTGAACTCAACATCTTCATTATGGGTTTTATTCCTGAGATTTTGTGAAAATACCACAGGAAAAATTAAGAACACAATTTATAGTTTTGCATAACATTGTATTAGTTGGCAAGAAATTACTGTGGTTATTTTAGTTGGGGTTAGTGGTGTTCAATACTAAAATAAAAATAGGAAGGTATACTTAACTTTGCTTCACTAAGGGAAAAGTCAATACCCCTTGGCCACTATTTGCAAAGATTGCAGGTACATTATGATCAAAATTACACAAAACCTATCAGCAATGTTTATTCACATCTTATGAAATCATTGACTTTATAGAAGAGAACGCTTTTCTAAATGTAATGGTGAAATGCTAACAGTGAGCCCAAGGCCAGGCTCAGTGAGGATGCTCAAAGTCAAAGCTTACCAAGCATGAATTCTGTCCATGAATCCACAATTCAATGCAACAGTTACAGGTTGGCTTAAAATATGCTCCATAACATCTTAGCCATGAAAATACATTATTAATAACCATTCTAGAAAGAAGTTTTATAAGTGGACTCTTTCAATATTTGCTTCATCAAAATAGAATTGGAGACTCCTTTCAAAAAAATCCATCTCTGAAAGCTGTTTTCCCTATTAGCAATCAGAATGGCTTAGCTGTCAGAATAGCATGTGCAGTACCTGCTCACATGATCAACCTTGGGACACTTTTGAAATTGACTACTTGGAATCACCCCATTCCCTGTTAAACAGTTTCCCCTGCAGACTGAGTGTAGGTAGCCTAGAAATAGGTTCAAAAATAACAGTCTTGAATAAGTAGCACTCTTTCCCCTATCTGGCAAATTGTAGTCATTATGTAGATTTGAGAAAAAAATCCTTTGAAGTAATCAAAATTATTTTATTGTATTTGAACAGTACATGGTATGAGTGACAAATCATTGAAAATACAATCTACTGAGATTTTGTTTAATAGCCTGTGTAGCTTATGATCGTGGTTAACTCACTTACTTTAGGTGTTTCTTAGCTAAATGTCACACGGT
Source organism: Dipodomys merriami (assembly GCF_024711535.1). NCBI lineage: Eukaryota > Metazoa > Chordata > Mammalia > Rodentia > Heteromyidae > Dipodomys > Dipodomys merriami. Next base: position 86,484,359 of record NW_027204492.1, read on the forward strand.
TTTGTATAACCCTCTTTATGGTGTGTGTGTGTGTGTGTGTGTGTGTGTGTGTGTGTGTGTGTGTGTGTGTGTGTGTGTGTGTGTGTGTGTGTGTTGAGTCTGGGGCTTGAACTCAGGGCCATGGTGCTGTCCCTTATCTGTTTTGCTCAAGGCTAGAACTGCACCATTGAGCCACAACTCAACTTCCAGACTTTTGCTGGTTAACTGGAGACAAGAGTCCCCTGGACTTTTCTACCTGGGTTGGCTTCAAACTATGGTCCACATATATCAGCCTTCTGAGTTGCTAGAATTACAGTTATGAACCACTGGTGCATAAGTCTCATTTCTCTATAGCCACAAAAGCTCATTAAACAATAACCCATTTTGTATAAAACTGTTGGTTACTGGGCTTCTGAAGTTTTTGTGTTGCATGTACCTTTCCTTTTCAGGGAGCAGAAGAGCTATCTAGTTTTATTAAAACATAAACAATACCAAGAGCTGTTGAAGGGTTAAAGTTTTGAGGCAGTGACCACTTGTTGCTTGTTTAAACTAAACCTAAGATCAGCAAATTCTGTCTAGCAGAGCAACATGTGGTGTTAATCCAAATACCTGGTTGGTTGTGAGCCTTTATAAGCCCTGCAAATCTTTAGCTCGGGGCTTTCCTCCTAGGCTCCGCTGTGTTGGAGTGTAGGACAAAGCTGGAGTTGCAGCCCGTCTAAATAAAACCTTAGAACAGCTGTAAAGTCTGACTCTTGGTGGTCTTCTTGGTGGGGGTCCTGCGACCTGGGCACAACACTGTTGGTTCTCCTCTGCAATTCTAGCTACTTAGGGGGTGAAACTGGAAGGATCAAGTTCCTGAAATGTTTGCAAGATCTCTTCTCAAGGAAATGCTACACATGGCGGTGTGCATCTGTTATCCGAGCTTCTTTGGTAAGCCTAACAAAGGCAGATCATATCTAAGCAAACACTGAGGCAGGAAATGACACACATCTCAAAAACGGACTGGAGTTTCAGAAATAACCAGCAGAAAGAACTCAAGGCTGAAGTCTGGCTTGGTGGAAAGAGGAACAACATGGCAAGTATGAGTCCCAGGGTTCAAATTCCAGTACCACCAATATGAAATTAAATAATGTGAAATTTATTCAAATAGCTACAGTCCTTGTGAAGTGGTCTTTATCTAGCTACATCAATAGATAATCACAAAACTCCTTAACACATGCCTATTTCTTTCTTCTTTCTTTTGATATGGAGTCTCATTATATTGTCCAGGCTGGCCCCGAACTTCTGGGCTCAAGTGCCCACCTACCTCTGCCTCAAAAATAGCTGGAAGGACAGGTGGATACCATCAGACTTGGCTTTCAAATGCCTAAACTTTTCAATTAATGGAGCTGAGGTATGGATCAAATGGTTGACTGCCTGCCTGGCAAGCATGAGGTCCTGAGTTTAACCCCTAGTATGGCCCGTGAAATGAGATTTACAAGGCATTATGTAAACTCTATGTCTACAATCTCATTAACTATATAATAATGTAAGCAGGAAGCAATGCTTATGTATTTCTGAAAATAGTACATAGGTTTTCATTCTAATTCATTAACCAGTAATAAATCCCTTTAAGTGAAAATGTGGCAATGAAATATATTCTCAAATAACTATCATGGAGCACTGAGGAAAGGTGGAAAGTTTAAATTGTTAGGTTTAGGTTTGTAAAGAACATTTAATTAGGATTAAAATAATAAAGTTGTAGTCATTTGAATTTTTAAAGAAGAGTATCATCTGAAGAGCAATAAAACTGCAAGATATTGGAAGAGTAGGTGTTAAGCTGATTAAAACTACGGAATTTTAATGAACTGTGTGTGTGTGTGTGTGTGTGTGTGTGTGTGTGAGAGAGAGAGAGAGAGAGAGAGAGAGAGAGAGAGAGAGAGAGAGAGTGTTCTGGGCCTTGAACTCAGGGCTCAGGGCTTGGGCTATGTTCTTGAGCTTTTATGCTCAAGGCTAGTGTCTACCACTCGAGCCACAGCTCTACTTCCAGCTTTCTATTACTTCATTGGAGATAAGAGTTTGAAGGACTTTCCTGCTTAGGCTGGGTTGGAACCATGATCCTCTGATTCAGCCCCCAGAGTAGCTAGGATTACAGGCTTAAACCACTGGTACCTGTCGGGTCTTCTTCTGTCCCACGAAAGACGGACAGGGTCTGAGGAAAGGTCAGTGTGGCCGTTTGCCCGTTCCCCAGCCTCCCTTAGCCTGGGAGACAATCAGACGCAGTGGGGAGTCAAGTCAAGCAGGAAAGCTCGTTTATTAAAATGGAGCAAGCCCTTTTTAAAGCAAAAAAGAGCCGGTGGCATGGCAGGGGAGGAAGAGGAACCAATCACTGTCAAGGTCACACCCTATTATGCACCTAAGCTTCCACCGGCTGGTTATGCACTGAACGTAAAGCAAATTGGGCTCTGCCCACTCAACTCCCTCTCAGCGCCATCTTTGCTGCCCATGTGCTCTACAGTACCCAGCTCAATTAACTATTTTCTCAATGATTCAGTATTTAACCAGATTAAAACACCCTTTAATAAATTTAGTGTTAATCAATGATGCACAAAAGCTTATTAAACTCTACATACAAAAGTTGAAGCCAAGTGCTTGGACCCATTGCTTCACACTCTCATCTAAGTATCTGTAAAGTTGTAGAAGCTGTCCATAATTCTAGATGCTATGCTCTTTTTTGCAATTTTTTAAATATATTTTTACTGTAAAGATATAGAGGGGTTACAGTTACATGAGTAAGGTAATGACTACATTTCCTATCGAGCATTGTTACCCCCTCCTTTGTTTTTCCCCTACCATCTCTTCCCTCCCTACCTCCCCAACTCCTCCCTCCTCCCCAAAGTTGTAAAGTTTGTTTTCAACATAGTATCTTGTACATCTTATTGTTACAATGGGTCAATGAAAGGAAATAACAAGATGCTGTGCTCTTCATTGCTGACACAAATGTTTATTTTAAATAGAAAACAAACAGAAATAAATTATGTGACCTCAAGATGCCAAAGCCCATATCTCTACTAGGGCCAAACAAGATCACAGAGCTCATTTTTTTAAGAAATTAAAGCACATCATTTATACTATTTATAGGATGGATTATTAATTTATTTTCCCTGTCCCCCACAGATGTCTATTGAGGTTCTTTATCTTGTCTTCATATGTACTTGCAAAGATATTCAAAATTATTCTAGCTGGGCACTGGTGGCTCATGCCTGTAATCCTAGCTACTTAGGAGGCTGAGATCTGAGGATTGCGGTTCAAAGTCAGCCCAGGCAAGGAAAGACCTTGAAACTCTTATCTCCAATTAAGCACTAGGAAACCAGAAGTGGCACTGTGGCTCAAGTGGTAGTGCGCTTGCCTTCAGCTGAAGAGCTCAGGGACAGCACCCAGGCCTAGAGTTCAAGACCCATGACCGACAAAAAAAAAAAAAAAAAAAAAAAAAGCTAGTAGTTGATCTGTGGCTCAAGTCGTTCAGCATGAATCTTTGAGCAAAAATGTTCAGGGACAGTGCCCAGACCTTGAGTATAAGACCCATGTTGGTATTAAAAAAAAAACAGCACAAGAATGGCTGGAGTTGTGGCTCAATTGTAAGAGAACTTGCCTCACAAGCACAAGGTCCTGACTTCAAAGTCTAGCACTGCAAAAATAAATAAGAAAAAATTCTATGAATAATCACATAGAATTTTCTGTGCTAACATAAATTCATTTCATCATGCTAAATACCCAGATATTCAGTTGCTGGACTAGATGTTAAGTGTATGTTCAGGGTTGGATGATAAGAATATTTTCACAATCAGAAGAAGTCGCTGGGTTGTGCAGCTGCAGCAGGGACCCCCACTGTGCTGCTCCAGGTGAGACCCAAGCCCAGAGCCAGTTGGGACCCCTGACTCTTGGGGGTTACCACTTCCAGACCGCTGCCTGGAGAAGCAACACTGCGAGCCAGGGGAAAATGAGTTCTTCAGTAAGAAGAAAAGGCAAATCAAGCAAAGGAGGTGGGAAAGGATCTTCAAGAGGAGGAAGAGGAAGCAGGAGTCATACTTCTGGGGATGGTGGCGGTGGTGGTGGTGGTGGCAATAGAAAGGCCTCAAGTCGATTCTGGGATGATGGAGATGACTTTTGTATCTTCAGTGAATCAAAGTGCCCATCCAGACCCAGCAGCAGTAGCACAAGCAAAGGAGAAACACGCCCTTAGTGGAAGCCCAAAGCCAAAGTGGCCCTTCAAACCCTGCATGTGACCTCTGAGAATCAAGAGAAAGTAAAAGCTCTTCTGAGAGATCTGCAAGAACAGGATGCAGATGCTGAATCTGAGTAAATTCTTTTATTTGAGTAAATGATTAAGGTAGACATTTGGAGGTGTGAAATCCTGGGGCATTTTTGGAATACTGTATCAATACAGATTTCCAATACTATATCAATACAGATCCTGTGATGCCCATATAATTAGTTGAAAATGAGCCAAGAGAAATACAAGAATAATGATTTAGCCACAGTGTTAGAGTGAGTTTGTTTGGAGCAATAGCACAGATGGCTTTTTAATCTTTGTTTTTTAGGACAGTACTGGTATGAGTTCAGTAATTGCTTTGATGATAACCTTTCAACTCAAACCTTGAAACTAAAAAGTAGATATGTTCTAGGGGCAACTATTGAGTGGATAAGATGAATGGAAAGATGGCACTGGTCATGACTTTCTGCCTCAATGAAGTGGATTTTATCCTTAAGTCACTGCCTCTCTTTTCTGCTTTGCATTTGGGCTCTTTTGTATTATAATTTCTGTTGGAGAAAATTCTTGCTTTCCATTTGCTAGAATTAATAGATAGTTAATCTTGAACAGACAAATTTCTATTCTACCCACAGTCTTTTATTTGTCTTAGATTTAGGAAAAGGGGTAATGCAGTAAAGAAAAAAACAGAGAGGTTGGAAGCATGGCTCAATTGGTAGAGCACTAGCCAATGAACAAAAGTGTCAGGTACCCAGTTAGAGTCACAGTCTCTGACTGAAAAAAAAAAAAACAAAAAAAGAGAGAATTAAAAGTTACACTTAGGAAAAATAAATATGTTCAACTTTCCTTGAAATCATATACCTCATTGTTATTGTTTACTTCTGAATATCCAATGCTAGACATTGTTAATGATGATTGTGAATTATCAGATTATAAATGCCCAATAAATACCTGAGAACATTAAAAAAAGAAGAAGAATATTTTCAGTGCTAAAAGAATCTGCCAGGAAGTGGAAGTGTGGCTCTGGTGGTAGAACTCAGAAGTGAGCAAAAAAGCTGAAGAAGAGCATGAGGACTTGAGTTCAAGCCCTAGTAACTATACACAAACACACACATCACAAACACAGAAAGCCTGGTGTGGGAGGTTTAAGCCTATAATCCTAACAACTCAAGGGTCTGAGATCTGAGGATATTTCTCTTAAGTCCATGAGACCCTCTTATTTCCAATTAACCAACAAAAACCTGGATGGTGAGCAGAATCATTAGACTTGAGCAGAAAAGCTCAGGAACAGGCCCAAATTCTGAGTTTAAGCTCCAAGACTTGCACAAAGAAAGAAAAGAAAGAAAATAAATCTTTCCAGACTGTACCATTTTGTATTTCCACCAGCAATGAATGAGATCAGGTTCACCAGGGCTTTCTCAGTGTTTAATATTCTCACTATAAAGCCATTTTGATACGTGTGTGGTGATATCTTCTTAAAAATTCCTTTTCAGTCGTGTCCTATAACTTTGCAAGTCCTCTGTCAGATGTGAAAATATTTTCTTATCTGCAGCTGGTCTTTCCATTCATTTACTTAAGAGATGTTTTTCAGAACAAAAACTTTTACTCTTGCAGATATTCAATTTTTCAACTTTTGTGGTATATGTTGTGTTCTGGTACTTTGGCTGAGAAATCTACACCTAGTCAGTCTTGCTCTTTCTTCTAGAAATAGAACTGTTTTATACTTTAATACAATATAGTTAAACTAAGGATAGGTTTTGAATTTATGATTTGATAATTCACTTTGGTTTTCCGAAGATGGAATGAATCTCTTTTTTCATTTTTTGCCAGTCCTGGGCTTGAACTCTGGGCCTGGGCACTGTCCCTCAGCTCTTCAGCTGAAGGCCAGCATTCTACCACTTAAGCCATAGTGCCACTTCTGGCTTTTTCGGCTTATGTGGTGCTGAGGAATCAAACCCAGGAACTCATGCATGCAAGGCAAGCACTTTACCACTGAGCGAACTTCCCAGCCCCTCTTTTTTCATTTTTTAACTGGTCTTGTGGCTTGAACTCTGGATGTGGGTGCTGTCCTTGAGGTTCTTTTGCTCTACTACTCAAGACACAGCACCACTTCCAGATTTTTCTGAGTAGCTTATTGGAGGTAAGTGTCTTATGGGCTGATTTTGAACCATGATTCTTAGATCTCTGCCCCCTGAGTAGTATTATTATAGACATGAATATCTACACTTGGCTCTTTCTACATTTGTATTAGTATAAATGAATTATACAAATGGGCTTTATTGTGCTTTTTACATTTATGCATGTAATGCAGTGTACTTTGATCAAATTAACTCCATGTCATTCTTTCCTTTTTACTTAGTTTCTTCCTTTGGTGGCACTAGGGTCTGTATTTTAGGGCTTCATATTCACTGGGCTGTTAGTTTACCACTTGGGCTACAGTTCCAGCCCTATTATTTTGCTGATTTTTTTCAGTCATGGAGTCTAAAAAATATCAGCAAATAAAGACATGGAGTAATGGAATAGAACTAAAGACCCAGAAATGAACCCATAGACAATAGCCACCTAATCTTTGATCAGGGAGCTAACAAATAGAATGGAAGACAGACAGCCTCTTCAGTAAATGGTGATGGCAAAATTGGTTAAACACCTGTAGAAAACTAAAGCTAGATCCTTATATATCACCCTGCAACAAAATCAACTTCAAATGGACCAAAGACCTCAAAGTCAAAGCAGACACCCTGGAAACATTACAGGAAGTTATAGGAGAAACTTTAGGGCTCGTTGGCACAGGCCAAAATGTTCTTAATATGGACCCAGAAACACAACAAATCAAAGAAAGGTTGGACAAATGGGATTGCATGAAACTGCAGAGCTTCTGCATGTCAAAGGACACAGCTAGTAAGATCAATGGAAAGCCCACGGATTGGGAGAAGATCTTCACTAGCCATACAGTGGAGAAGGGTCTCATATCTAAAATATACTTGGAACTCAAAAAATTAAATTCCCCTACAACAAATCCTCAAAGAAACAATTGTCTGATAAATAAGTGGGCTAAAGACTTAAAGAGAAACTTCTCTGAAGAGGAAATAAGAATGGCCAATAAATAGCCACTTAAATAAATACTCAACTTCTCTAGCCATAAAAGAAGTGCAAATCAAAGCAACATTGAGACACCACCTCACTCCAGATAGAATGAATGGCTATAATCAAGAAATCTAATAACCATAGATGCTGGAGGGGATGTGGCCAAAAGGGAACCCTACTGCATTGTTGGTAGGAGTGTAAACTTGTTCAACCACTTTGGAAAGCAGTATGGAGGTTCCTCAAAAGACTCCACATAGAGCTCCCCTATTACCCAGCAATCCCACTTTTGAGCATTTACACAAATGATCACAAATAAGGCCATACTAAAGCTACCAGCACGACTATGTTTATTGCAGCATTTTCACCATAGCTAAGATATGGAACCAACGCAGATGCCCCTCAGTAGATGAATGGATCAAGAAAATGTATATGTGTGTGTGTGTGTGTGTGTGTGTGTGTGTGTGTGTGTGTATACATACAAACATGCAATGGAATTCTATGCCTCCATTGTTAGGAAATGGAAAGACTTGGGAAAAAATTATATTAAGGAAGTAAGCCAGGCCCAAAGAAACATACTTCCCGTGGTTTCCCTTAGTTGCAATTACTAGTATATGTCTAGGACAAGCAGAAAAGATAAAAAGCTATGTATACTATGTATATATGACCATATAAGATGATGCTAAGCGAAATGAACCCCAAGATAGGGACACAAGTGGTTTTCTATTTCTTGCTGTTGTTTTTATTTTTTTATTATTTTATTTTATTGTGAAAATACTGTACAGAGGAGTTACAATTAGATGGGCAAGATAATGAGTACATTTCTTATCAAGCATTGTAGCCTCCTCCTTTGTTTCCCCTTCCCATCCCTTCCCATCTTCCCCCACCCCCCCACCCAATCCTCCCCGCCCCCGTCCCCCACCCAATCCTCCCTGCCCCCCAACAAAAGTTGTAAAGTTCGTTTTCGACATAACTACTTGTACATCTCATTGTTGCAATGGGTCCACCTGTATCCCTATTTAAACGATTTGTTTTTCCCCTTCCCCTCCACAAATTATACTGACATCAAATACAATGAAAGCAGGGGTTTTACTGTGGGGGAGGGACATACAAAGCAACAAAGAAATAATCTTATAAATGTGTTAGGAACAATCGCATGAAAGAAAAAAAACATTTGAATATATATCTTAGGGTTCATTTCCCTAACATCACCTTATCTGACCTTTTCTGCTTGACTCAGACATATACTAGATATTGCAAATAAGGGAAACCATGGGACCTATGTTTCTTTGGGCCTGGCTTACTTCACTTAATATAATTTTTTCCAAGCCTTTCCATTTCCTAACAAATGGGGCAATGTCATTTTTTCTGATGGAGGCATAGAATTCCATTGTGTATATATATACCACATTTTCTTGATCCATTCATCTACTGAGGGCATCTGGGTTGATTACATATCTTAGCTATGGTAAATAATGCTGCAATAAACATAGTTGTGCTGGTAGCTTTAATATGATCTTGTTTGTGATCGTTTGGGTAAATGTCCAAAAGTAGGATTGCTGGGTCATAGGGGAACTCTATGTGGAGTCTTTTGAGGAACCTCCATACTACTTTCCAAAGTGGTTGAACAAGTTTACACTCCCACCAACAATGCAGTAAGGTTCCCTTCTGTCCACATCCCTTCCAGCATCAGTTGTTATTAGAGTTCTTGATTTTAGCCATTCTAACTGTAATGAGGTGGTATCTCAATGTTGTTTTGATTTGCATTACTTGTATGGCTAGGGAGGTTGAGCATTTCTTCATGTGTCTATTGGCCATCCTTCTTTCCTCTTCAGAGAAGTTTCTCTTTAAGTCTTTAGCCCACTTATTTATTGGGCAGTTGTTTCTTTGAGGATTTGTTGTTGGGGGATTTAATTTTTTGAGTTCCAGGTATATTTTAGATATGAGACCCTTGTCCGTTGTATAGCTAGTGAAGATCTTCTCCCAATCCACGGGCTTTCTATTGATCTTACTAGCTATGTCCTTTGCCATGCAGAAGCTCTGCAATTTCATGCAATCCCATTTGTCCAACCTTTCTTTGATTTGTTGTGTTTCTGGGTCTCTATTAAGAAAATTTGGGCCTGTGTCAAGGAGACCTAGGGTTTCTCCTATTCCATCCTGTAATGTTTTCAGAGTGTCTGCTTTGACTCCAAGGTCTTTGATCCATTTGGAGTTGATTCTGGTGCAGGGTGATATATAAGGATCTAGCTTTAGTTTTCTACAAGTAGTTAACCAATTTTGCCAGCACCATTTACTGAAGAGGCTGTCTTTCTTCCATCCTATTTTTTTAGCTCCCTTATCGAAGATTAGATGGCTATAAGTCTGTAGGTTCATTTTGCTGTTGTTTTTTAATGTATTTATAATGTACCATGTAATTTTTTGTTTCTTTTGTATGTTCTTCCCCCACGGTGTAACCCCTGTTTTCACTGTATTTAATTCCAGTGCCCTCCATCTTGTATATACATTTTTCTAATTTGGGGAGGGAAAGGGAATAACAAATTTCAGAAACAAGGATGCAGGTTGACCCATTGTAATAATGAAATGTACAAGACACTATGTTGAGAATGAACTTTACAACTTGGGGGGGGACGAGTTGGGAAGGCAGAACAGGAAGGGATGGTAGGGGAAAACAAAGGAGAGGGTAACAATGCTGAATAGGAAATGTACTCATTACCTTACTAATGTTACTGTAACCCCTTTGTATAGTATCTTTACAATAAAAATATATATTTAATTTTTTTTAAAAAAAGACATGGAGTATTTTTCAGGCTTTGTTTGAACCTCTATCCTCCAGGTTTTATCTTCCTGCGTAGCTAAGATTATTGTTGTGATCCATGAATACTTGCCTTATATTATTCTTTCTTAACCCTCTTTTCTCCTGTTGTTTAAAATAGTTTTTAGTACATTTAAGTATGCTATTGACATAATATATGTAACCTAGTTTGACCTTTGATTTATTGTAATTTTTCTTAAATTATTAATTTTATTATTATTAAAGTGGTGATGTGCAGAGGGGTTACCATTTCATGAGTCAGGTAATTAGTACATTTGTTTTTGAACAATGCCACCCTTTCTTTCATTCTTTCCAAGTTTTTCCTCCCCATCCTACTTACAAGTTGTAGTTTTTTTTTACATATTAATAAAGTTTTTTTAATGTGAAAATATCATACAGAGGGGTTACAATTACATGAGCAAGGTAATGAGTAGATTTCTTATCAAGCATTGTTGCCTCCTGCTTTGTTTCCCCTTACCATCCCTGTCCTCCTATCCCCACCCCAGCCAAAATTGTAAAGTTTGTTTTTTGATATAATGTCTTGTACATGTCATTGTTGCAATGCGTCCACATGTGTATCTATTTAAACAATTGTTTTTTTCCCTTCCCCTCCACAAATTATTCCAACATCAAATACGGTGAAAACAGGGGCTATACCGTGGGGGAGGAACATACAAAGCAACAAAGAAATCATCTTATAAATGTGTTAGAAACAATAGCAAAAAAACCCATTTGAGACATTATATTGGGGTTCATTTCACCTAACATCAACTTATATGACCGTTTCTGCTTGTCTCAGACATACACTAGTTATTGCAAATAAGGGAAACCATGGGACCTATGTTTCTTTGGGCCTGGCTTACTTCACTTAATAGAATTTTTTCCAAGTCTTTCCATTTCCTAACAAATGAGCAATGTCATTCTTTCTGATGGAGGCATAGAATTCCATTATGTATATTTGCCACATTTTCTTGATCCATTCATCTACTGAGGGGCATCTGGGTTGGTTTCATATCTTAGCTATGGTAAATAATACTGTGATAAACATAGCTGTGCTGGCAGCTTTAGTATGGTCTTGTTTGTGCTCATTGGGTAAATGGCCAAAAGTGGGATTGCTGGGTCATAGGGGAGCTCTATGTGGAGTCTTTTGAGGAACCTCCATACTACTTTCCAAAGTGGTTGAACAAGTTTACATTTCCACCAACAATGCAGTATGGTTCCCTTCTGTCCACATCCCCTCCAGCATCTTGTAATTAGAGTTGTTTTAATTTTTGTAACAAACTTCAACCTAAGGTAGAGGTTCATATTTTTGTCTATAGATCTTTAATCTGCAAAATCTTATTAGAATTCAGAGGGGTAATAATTTCAAACCTATAGATCAATTCAGGAAGAATTACTATCTTGTCTGTATGGTTTCCTAATCCACGAATGCAAGACATTTAAATTCTATTGTTTTAGGCCTTCCTAGACTTCATCATCAGCACCTTGCAATTTTCAGCATACACATTCTGTATATATTTTGTACAGTTCTTTTTTTTGTCGGTCATAGGGCCTGAACTCTGGCCCTGGGTGCTATCCCTCAGCCCTTCAGCTCAAGGCTAGTGCTCTACTACTTGAGCCACAGTGCCACTTCCAACTTTTTCTGCTAATGTGGTGCTGAAGAATCGGACCCAGGGCCTCATGCATGCAAGGCAAGTGCTCTACCACTGAGCTATCTTCCCAGCCCTTTAATTTTAGCTTCTATATTAATTGTTAGCTTACTTGGCTTCTATATTTATTGTTAGTTACTAGTACATAGAACTGTAATTCATGTTTGTGTGTTGATCTTTTTTCTCATTTTCTTTTGATTTTTCTTTTTATTAGCGTAAATTGGTTGTACAGAGGGATTTTATTGTGGTAATTCCATACATATTGTATTCTTTCACCAATTGTATGCTGATTTTATGTTTTGTGGCCTGCTGAATTCAATTAGTTATAGGAGTCTGTTAAGATTCTATGGAATTTTCTACATAGAAAATCATGTTGTTTGTGAATAAGGATAGTTTTAGTTTTTCATTTCCAATCCTATACTTTTATATTTTTTTGCTTGTCTTATTGTGTTGGCTATTGTCTTATTGTACTTTGGCTCTGTTGAGTAAGAGTGGTAAGAGTAAAGCACCCTTCCTTTGCCCCAATCAAAATGCAAATCATTACATTTTTTCCAGAATTCTGTTAGCTGCAGGGATTTGAAAACAATGGAAGACAATTAAGTATAATTTAAAAAAAATGATCTCTCTGTATTTCAAATATCAAATGTAAAAGTGCATATATGTAACTATCACAGTCACAGCAAACTCATACTTTGAGAGCCAAGCAAACAGAGAATGTGTTGATACTACTTTCCATTGCTATGTAAAAGAATCGTGTAGTATTTTGTCAGAGTCTCAGAATTGAACTCAAGACCTGAACCCTGTCCCTGAGTTCTTTTTCTAAAGGCTTGTTCTCTGCCAGTTGAGTCACAGCTCCACTTTGGGCTTTTTGGGGACATTAATTGGAGATAAGAGTCCCATAACATTTCCTGACTGGGATTGGCTTCAAACTGCAATCCACACATCTCAGCCACATGAACAGATAAGATTACAGGATTGATGCATTCATAAGGCTTCTCTCCTGTGTTGTGCTCTCTGATGAAAAATGAAGGTTGACTTTTGTGTGAAACTCTTTCTACAGCTGTTACATTCATAAGGTTTCACTCCTGCGTGTTCTCTGATGTTCCCTTCTGGGTGAACGACTTTCCACACAGGTTCCATTCAAAAGGTTTCTCTCTTGTGTGTGTTCTCTGATGGTCAGTAAGGTATTCCTTCCTGGTGAAAGACTTTCCACAGCTGCTAAATTCATAAGGTTTCTCTCCTCTGTGCTTTCTCTGATGTGTTTTAAGGTGTGTCTTCTGGATGAAAGACTTTCCACACCTGCTACATTCATAACGTTTGTCTCCTGTGTGTATTCTCTGATGGATGTTAAGTCCTGCCTTCCACCGGAAAGACTTTCCACACTCCATACATTCATAAGGTTTCTCTCCTGTGTGTCTTCTCTGATGTGATTTAAGGTCTGCCTTCTGGATGAAAGACTTTCCACACCTGCTACATTCATAAGGTCTCTCTCCTGTATGTGTTATCTGATGGACAGTAAGGTGTCCCTTCCAGGTGAAAGACTTTCTACACACATTACATTCATAAGGTTTCTCTCCTCTGTGTGTTGTCTGATGGACCGTAAGTTGTGACTTCTGGGTGAAACACATTCCACATACACACATTACATTCATAAGGTTTCTCTACTGTGTCTGTTCTCTCATGAACAAATATTGTGTGTCTTCAAGTGAAAAGATTTTCCACACATGTTACATTCATAAAGTTTCTTTCCTGTGTGAGTTGTCTGATGAAAAGTAAGGTTTTCCCTCCAGCCGAAAGACTTTCCACACACCTTACATTCATGAGGTTTCTCTCCTGTGTGTGTTGTCTGACGGACAGTAAGGTGTGCTTTCCAGGTGAAAGAATGTCCACATTGGTTATATTATTTGACTACAGGAGATACACCAGGACTATAAGCAGCACACATCTCAGCAGGTTCACCATAGAGCAGCATGTTCTGACACCACATGAACTCCTCTGTCCTTATCCCTAAGGAGAGAAGCCTTATGAATGCAACAAATGTGGAAAGAACCGTCAACAGGAGGCCACAGCCTAGCATATAAGAAAACTCACCAAAATGAGAAACCTCTGGAATGTAACAAGTAGGAAAGTCTTTCATCTGGAAGAAAAGTCAGTTTGCAACAGAGAACCTACACAGGATACAAACCTTATCAAGGTAGCAATTGTGGAGTCCTTCAACCAGAAGGCACAGCTCAGGGTTCATCATTGAACACACACACATGAGAGAAATCATAGGAATGAAAAACATGTAGAGGGCTGGGAAGGTGGCTCAGTGATAGAGTGCTTGCCTTGCATGCCTGAGGCCCTGGGTTTGATTCCTCAGCACCACATAAGCAAAAAGAAAAAAGCCGGAAGTGGCGCTGTGGCTCAAGTGGTAGAGTGCTACCCTTGAGATGAAGAGCTGAGGGACAGTGCCCAGGCTCAGAGTTCAGGCCCCACGACTGGAAATCCCCCGCCTCCCAAAAAAAGAAAACCATGTAGAAACTTTTTCAAGAAAGTTCTCAGTACTATCAGTCATTCTTCCCTGAAAGTCTATCTTCTAAAATTTCTTGAGTTCCATGTCTAACATTCTCTATTGGGAGATCTACAAGAAGATGATAATGTCTAATTTCTGTCTCATGAAATTCTAATACAATATTTACCTTTTTCCTTTTATTTTGCTGTTAGTTTCATTTGAACTCATGGCCCTTTACTTCCCTTTGGCTTTTATGCTTGAGCTTAGCACTCTACCCTTTGTGCCACATCTCTAGTTCTGAGGTTGTTGTATTTAGTATCATGAGTCCTCTCATTGGGAAGCAGTCTACTTCCTTCAAAGGTGTTTGCAAAAATTATGTAAGTAAAACTGAAATGTTTTAAAATAGGAAAATAAGTATTTTCATAGAATCTATAATACAAATTGAGTGATTTAATGGAATTTTGTAACACATTTAAAAATAATGAGAAATATTTGAGAATTAGATAAAGATGAGTAATGAAGTTAATTCAGTAAATTTAAAAAAAGATTACAGGATTGAGCTACCAGCACCCAGGATGAAACACAGTACTTTTTTTTTATTGTGAAAATACTGTAAAGAGGGGTTACAATTACATGGGCAAGATAATGAGTACATTTCTTATCAAGCATTGTAGCCTCCTCCTTTGTTTCCTCTTCCCATCCCATCCTCACCCCCTGCCCCCCACCCTTTTTCCCTCCCCCACCAAAGTTGTAAAGTTCGTTTTTGACATAACGACGTGTACGTCTCATTGTTGCAATGGGTGCACCTGTATCCCTATTTAAATGATTTGTTTTTTCCCTTCCCCTCCACAAATTATACCAACATCAAATACAGTGAAAGCAGGGGTTATACCGTGGGGGAGGGACATACAAAGCAACAAAGAAATCATCTTATAAATGTGTTAGAAACACAGTATTTTTAAATGGAAGGTATACTGGATTTTGTCTTCCTAGAATAACTTAGTTGCTTTTTCTTTAATAGAGTGCAAATTATATGGGATCACTATTGGTTAAAATTTAATGTGATGCTTAAGAAATCTGATAATGGAAAATGAGACATCAAGAGCTCTTGGAAATGGACCAGCCATTGCCAATTCTAAAATATGACAAGGAAAAATGTTAAACATAAATTCCCAGGACAGGCTGGCCTCAGAAAATTCAGCTTTTTAAAATGTTTTTTTTTATTGTAAAAAATAGTATACAGAGGGGTTACAGTTACATGAGTAAGGTAATGAGTACATTTCCTATTAAACATTGTTACCTCCTCCTTTGTTTTTCCCCTACCATCCCTTAGAAAACTCAGTTTTATATACACATTGTAAATTACATCTGATCAAACATATGTGATAAATATTTTTGTGTTCACATACTTTATAAACATATGTATATAAAATATATACTAATGTGTACAAATATTTATGCATATATGAATTCAACATTTCTCTATAAATATAAATACATAAATGTATATTTTAGCCATTCAAGGTATGGAAAACTTGAATTTGGAGGCATGGCTCAAGTGGTATAATTCCCTCTTGAGGAAAAACCAAGGTAGAGCGTGAGGCTCTGATGTCAGGTAACACTGTCACAAATAAAAAAAGAGAAAATAAAAGGAAAACCTTAAAGTTACTCAGCTGAGTTGGATAAACATCAGAAAATTCATGATGACCTCTGGATTTAGGTAGATGGAAACTTGAATTTTTGCCAAATACTTTCTCTGGGAAACTCATGTACATAACTTACTTAAATGGATATATATTGCAAACACTTAGAGCTAATATGTATTATCATTTCCTAAAAAAGCAATTTATTTTCAAATTCTTGCTCCACCCCAGCTCTGAAGGCCCAAATGAAAAAGCCCAGAGGTGTGCAGTATGTATGAGTAAGTATCAGGTGTAGATGAGGGTGGGAGAGGGGCTTTGAGTTTGGAAACAGCTGAAGCTTACCCATATTAGGAGAGTCTCCTGCCTGGCAGGACCGTCCATCACTAGCCATTTCTAGTGGAGCAAGAAGGAATTACTGCTTCAGATACATCTGGGGAGCTGGTAAGTAGAGGACTGTCATGGCTTAGGGCAAATGTGGGAACCATGTTTGATCTTCCTTCTGTTTATCAACTCAACAAGTTTGGACTGAAAGGCTCAAGCTCAGTAGGCAACAAAGGACAGGGCTACAGATACAAGCAATCACCAGGGTCCCAAAATGTCACTGTCAATCATCAGACCTTGGTACCCGTGTGAACACCCTGTCTACTTGCATCCTGGGATATATATATATATATATATATATATATATATATATATATATATATATGTATGTATATATATAATTTATTAGTGGGAAGATAGGTCTTCACCTACTTAAAAAATACAGGGCACTCTGCTTATTCTCTCACTTAAGTTCTCAACTCTTAAGTGTAATGTTGTTAGTAAAGTCTCTTAACTTGAGAAAGGAATCCTCTATGCATAGTTTACTGAGATTTTTTAAAATCATAAGTGAATGCTGAGTTTTATCACATGTGATTTATTTAACCTGTGATAGATTGCATTGACTGAACATTGATTTTTTTAATCAACTTTGCACAGATCGCAAAACAACTTGTGTAGATATGGTAAAATTGACTTTTAGATCCTAACACATTCTACTAATACTTTATTGTAGTTTTTTGTGAGAAATTTGATGGAAGATAAATAAATGTGTGTAATTTTGTCTTTGTCTGGTATTGGAGTTAGGATAATTCTGCAGCCACAAAACAGAGTGGGAACTCTAATATCAACAGATGCTGGAGGGGATGTGGACAGTAGGGAACCTTACTGCATTGTTGGTGGGAGTGTAAACTTGTTCAACCACTTTGGAAAGTAGTATGGAGGTTCCTCAAAAGACTTCCCTATGACCCAGCAATCCCACTTTTGGGCATTTACCCAATGAGCACAAACAAGACCATACCAAAGCTACCAGCACAACTATGCTTATTGCAGCATTATTTACCATAGCTAAGATATGGAACCCACCCAGATACCCTTCAGTAGATGAATGGATCAAGAAAATGTGATATATATAGACAATGGAATTCTATGCCTTCATCAGAAAGAATGACATTGCCCCTTTGTTAGGAAATGGAAAGACTTGAAAAAAAATTCTATTAAGTGAAGTAAGCCAGGCCCAAAGAAACATAGGTCCCATGGTTTCCCTTATTTGCATAACTAGTGTATGTATGAGACAAGCAGAAATGCTCAGATAAGTGGATGTTAGGCGAAATGAACCCCAATATAATGACTCAAATGGGTTTTTTTTGGCTATTGTTTCTAACACATTTATAAGATGATTTCTTTGTTGCTTTGTATGTCCCTCCCCCACGATATAACCCCTGTTTTCACTGTATTTGATGTTGGTATACTTTGTGGAGGGGAAGGGAAAAAAAACAAATTGTTTAAATAGGGATACAGGTGGACCCATTGCAACAATGAGACGTACAAGTCGTTATGTCGAAAAACGAACTTTACAACTTTGGTTGGGGGTGGGGTAGGGAAGGGGGAAGCAGGGGTGGGAGGGAAGATGGGAAGGGATGGGAAAGGGAAACAAAGGAGGAAGCAACAATGCTTGATAAGAAATGTACTCATTTATTTTTTTCCCTTCCCCTCCACAAATTATACCAACATCAAATACAGTGAAAACAGGGGTTATACCATGGCGGAGGGACATACAAAGCAACAAAGAAATCATCTTATAAATATGTTAGAAACAATCGCACATTGCAACAATGAGATGTACAAGTCCTTATGTCAAAAAACGAACTTTATAACTTTGGGGGAGGAGAGATGGGAAGGGATGGGAAGGGGAAGCAAAGGAGGAGGCAACAATGCTTGATAAGAAATGTACAATGAAGTGGCACTTTGGCTCAAGGGGTAGAGCGCTCGCCTTGAGCTGAAGAGCACAGGGACAGCGCCCAAGCCCAGAGTTCAAGCCCCACGACTGACAAAAACAAACAAACAAAAATTAAACAAAGGAGGAGGTAACAATGCTTGATAAGAAATGTACTCATTATCTTGCCCATGTAATTGTTACCCCTCTGTACGGTATTTTCACAATAAAAAAATTTTTCAGAATTAGGCATGCCTATGGAAAAAAAACTGAATTTTTGCAAACTAAGAATAAGAGAGCGAAGCCTCTGTGGGTATTTAGGAACTTGATTTTAGGAGAGTCTCACCATTTGCAGTACTAGTCAGAGTGGCTCACTGGGCATAGTTTGTTGCATAAATGTGGTTCATCCTGGGATAAGAAGTCCCCTGTTTTCCAAACTGTACAGAAAATATTTAGCTCAGCAGGCTGACAGCTTGACTTGGAAAGGCTTCATGGAAAGCAAATCTCTAGATCCATGTGGAACTTCAATTTCAAGAATATTCCCATCAAATCTGACCCTAGTCAGATTTATCAGATTGTTCATCTGTGCTCAAGCCATTGAACATGCAGTGTGTCTATGCCGTGGCTTCTTAGTAGGAGTCTGTTGATTTTTCAAGTGCTAGCTGGGATGTCCCCATGACCAGTCACCAATAATGCCTCAGGAGTTGACTTTCTAGCAAGTTATTCAGGTAGACAACATTTCACTTGTGTAGAACTTTTTTCTGGAGTAATCACATATCCTGGGTGACTTGACGGGGAGAGGCTTCTTGGAAGTCTGATATTAATATATAGCTACTCCTGTTTTTGAAAATTCAGGTTTTCATAATATATTGTTCTCTTTCTTTCAATTCTTTACCTCACTGTGCTATTATTCCTGAACAAGTTTCTTGGAGACAACATATATTACTATTTTAAAAGACTTTATGAACTGAAAGGATGGCTCAAATAGAAAACAGTCTTGCAGGGGATTAAAAAGAAATATTTTGTGAATATCTTTACATGCATTTATTTTGACCATTTAACCTGAGCATAATTATTGGGCTTATGTATAGCTTTTTGTTGGCAGTACTGGGGTTTGAATCCTGACCTTCACGTCTGCTTGGGTGGCACTTTATTTAGCCCCTGAGCCCCTCTACCTGCCCTATTTTTCACTAGCTATTTTGAGAATGGAATCTAGAAGACTTTTCTTCCAGGGCTGAACTCAAACTGAGAGCCACAATATGTCACCCAGCAGATTAGCAAAGGTTAGAGGCATGAACCACTGGCACCTGGAAAGTTTAGTAATATTTTTTTCTTTTGTGTTTGAGCATACTATTTTATTCTGCTTAGTTTTTAAAATTTGTATTGTAAAGGTGATGTTCAGAGGGGTTAGAATTAAGTCAGATAATGTATATATAATTGTTTGGACAGTGTCAATCCCTCCCTCATTTTCTCCCAGATTTTTCCTCCTGAACGCCTTCCCCCAGTTGTATAGTTCATTTGCAACATAGTGTCTAGTATCACAGATGTATAAGTTTCATCATTTGTCCCACCATTTCTGTGCTTCTCCATCCCCTCCCCAAATCAGATAAACTTACATAAAAGACAATGTGTACTGAAATGAACAACAGTGATTAAAGGGGAAAAAACAGAAAAAATTAACCACAAACAGTACAATAAAACATTTTTGTTTCCAATTCTTGGAGTTCATTTAAATTAACATAATTTTATATGATCATATGCGCATAGCTATTGAGCCATTGTTATCCTCTCCTAAGAATAATCTCCTTTGGTCTCACTATGTGAATGTTTAGAGTCCTGTTTAATTTATCATGTCCAAGTGTTATTTTTTATCTTTTACTATCCATTGAGCTTACTTGTAGATTCATAGTCACATTGTAATTATTATAAATGAGGGAAACCAAGCAACCTATGTTTCTTTGGGTTTGGCTTATTTTGCTTAGCACAACCATGTTCATTGCAGCATTGTTTACAATAGCTAAGATATTGAATTACCCTAGATGTCCCTCAGTCCTCCAAGGGCTCAAGAAAATGTGGTATATATACACAATGCAATTCTATACTTCCATCAGAAAGAACGACAGTGCCCCATTTGTAAGGAAATGGAAAGATGGGGAAAATTATATTAATTCTAATATTTTATACTTTTTGTTTTCTGTCAGTTTCTCTGTTTCTCACTCTTGTTTTTCTTTTTTTTGCCTTTTTGTGGGGTACTCAAATATTTGGACTTATTTAGAGTTTTGAGTACACTTCTTATAGTTTTGTTCATAGTCATTATAAGTATGAAAATATATGTAGCTAATTATTCCTAGGCTACTCTTGTCATTATTTTTGACTTCTACCAAAGTATAGAGAAGTTATTTTCATATTGCATGTCCTTTTACCCTCCTACTTGGGGATTGTTTTTTGTTTTTGTAGGACTAACATATGAACTCAGAGATTGGTGTTTGGTAGATAATTATTATACCCTTTCATCCCTATATCTATCTCTTGAAATATAAATTTCCCATCTATTTCTTTTATATAGATATCACCCAATATCAGACTGTAGTACAATTTTCCCTTCAAAAATTCAATATGGGGCTGGGAAGGTGGCTCAGTGGTAGAGTGCTTGCTTTGCATGCGTGAGGCCTTTGGTTCAATTCCTCAGCACCACATAAGCAGAAAAAGCTGTAAGTGGAGCTATGGCTCAAGTGGTAGAGTGCTAGCCTTGAGCTGAAAAGCTGAAGGACAGCACTCAGGCCCAGACTTCAGGCCCCATGACCAACAAAAAAAAATTCAGTATGATTTAAAACTGCACAAGGAAATGCATGTCTATTATATTCACCCTGATTTACGTATTTCATGATTTTCTTTTTTAGTTCCACACTTCCTTCTGGTATTGTTTCCTTTTTGTATGGAGATCATCCTTTAGACAGTCATTATTCATGCATTTAGAGAAGCTTTCCAAAATTTTCTGTCATCTGAGAACATCTTTATTTCTCAAAATTCCTGAAGGATATTTTTCCTGAACCTGGAATTCAGAGTTGACAGTACTTTATATTTGAAAATGTACCATTTCCTTCCAGACTTTTCAGGATTCAGAAGAGAAATGTCCTATGTTAGCATTTAAAACAGTATTCCTCTGTAGGTAAGATATTTCTCTCAAAATGATATAAGGAGGTTTTTTTTTTTAAGATTTTTTTTTACATAGGTTGCTTATGGTGTGGCTTGTTAAAGATATTTTTGGGGTTTGCTTGACCTGTTTTGTGGTTTTGGTTCCAATGATAATTTAGCTTTTAACAGCCCAGCAGTGCTTATCTGATATGCTTTATTTGTCTATTACTAGAAGCCAGGTTGAAGCTGAGGAGCATGCCACAGGCATGAATGTGTTTTAGAACTGTATGCATGGTGATTTAGGAAGTTTCACAATTTATTCAGCTTGGTGTTTTTTTCTTTTCCCAGTACTTACTATAAAAAAATAATAAATATCCCCCATTGTATGTGATTGGAGCTTGAGGCTTGCTGGCCAGAGTGGCTGCAAGATCATGACACGGAGCATATGAGGTAACTCTTCAATTCTGCAATTAATGGACGGCCTCCAAAGAAATGACACTACCAAAAAGATGGAAGAAACAGGAAATTGTGAAAAAGTTGAAGTATTTGACGTGGAGAAAACAGTGGACCAGTGTGTAGTAGCAGGCAAGGTAGAATATCTCCTGAAATGGAAGGGATATTCAGATGCTGTTAATACGTGGGAACCAGAAGAAATGTTAGATTGTGCTGACTTAATCAGGGCTTTTAAAGATTCTCAAGGAGGGAAGGGGGGCCAAGATGGCAATGGAACAGTAGGGAAACACCACAGCTCTCTCCAACCAAATAGAGAGCTCAGGTTTCAGCACTTTGTTTCTCTAAGAGACCAACAACAACAAAAAGGCAAATACTCAGAGAGATACAGGAAGTGAAAAAAAGAAAAGAAAGAAAAACCTTCAGAACTCATAAAAAGCCTGTAAAGTGGGAAGACCCTTCCTCAACTCCTTGCTGGCAGTGTGGCTCTGTGCCAAGCTGCCCAAGCGGCCTGGCCCAGGGTCCACCCAGGACCACAGAGCCACAATGGTCCCAAGACTCCCAGAAGACTCCCAAGAGATGGCACCGACCTGGAGAGTGCAAACAGAGGACTGGGAGCTCAGAACCTGCATGAAGATTCCTCCCCCAATCCTCGATGCAGTGCAGCGCTGCACCCGCCCAGTGAAGTGGCCCGGCCCACGGCGGCCAGGGCCCCAGACGGTGAAACTCCACGTCTTGCAGAAGCAGCCCGGCTCGTGGCAGTGGGGGATCCCAGAACCACATCGGTCTGACCTGTAGAAGGCCAGCACAAAAAACATCTGCGGCGCTGACTCCGACAGCATAAACAGTGGCAGACACTGTGAAACACAGACCCAGCCTGCACCACCACCCAGCACAGACCACAATCATCACCACAAATGAATGTGGAACCAGGTGGCAATCAGCAACCTACAGCACAGAAAAACAGAGATCTGCCACAGCACTGCAGGACAGCTCCCAACCAGCTCCAGGATAAGTGAGTACCACACAGGGGACACCCCCCCCTACGGCAACAAGTACTGGTGGTAATCCCCCAGAATTTGACTTGGACCCCTCCCCCTACCACCTGGGCTACATTTCGTATGGGAGCTGGGAACTGTAGAAGCGCACCAGCAACTAGTGAGCACACACAGCCCACCAGGCTTGAATGAGAGTGCCCCTGGGAGGCAGCACAACCAGTCTAGGCTGCTGGTCCTTGACTGAAGGTGGGAACTGCCTGAGATCTCCAGCAGGCAGCTGAAGAAGCCCTACCCGTGTACCAGGCAGGAACCCAAGCTGTCTTAACTGCTTGTTCCTTACTGGTAAGTATCTGAGTGCGCACCCCAGCAGAGGGCAGAGTGTGTCTGCCCACCAGAATCTAACAAGAGTGAGTCCTACATGGGTCAGACCAGCAGCTGAAAAGTGGTCCCTCCCCCAACAGAACTAATGCCAGGTAAAGTACTTTCAACCAGCCCAGGGCCAAGAGCAAGCTACATCAATTCATCCAGGAACCAACCCAGAACCAAGCAAAGACAGCCACTTAGTGACCAAGGTAGTCAGAGTCTGGAATTGGTCTCCGAAAATCCCTGAATCTACACGTGAAAATCACAGCGAAAAATTACAAGATTTATCAACGGCCAAGACCCAAGAGCCAGCAACCACCCAGGGAAGTTTGCCAGTGGAAGCATAGGAGAAATGGAAGAAAAACACCTACATCCAAGAGATGATAGAGGCAATGACTCAAGAATTCAAGTGAGAAATGGATCAGAAATTTAAAGAACAAAGAAACAAATTATCAAAAGAGATCCAGGATTTCAAACAAGAAATACATTCAAAAATAGTTGCGGTGCACACCTCGCTAAAAGATGAGATTAATACTCTGAGAAATGACCTAGAAATCATAAATGGCTCAGTTTCCTCCTTGCAAAATTTAATTTCCTCCATGCAAATCACAATGGAAACCACAGCTAATAGAGTGAATGCAATGTAAAATAGAATATCTGATACTGAAGACAAAATTCAGTCACAGGAAAAAAAGTTAGAGATATAGAAAAAAAACCCTCAAAATATGCCAAAGGGAAGTCCAAGAACAAGCAGAGGGTGCCAAGAAATTTTACCTTCATATAATTAGGGTGGATGAAGAGGAGAAATACTAGAATAAAGGTATGCAACACTTATTCAATAAGATCATCACGGAAAATTTCCCCAGTCTTAAAGGAGAAAATTTTACCTACATAACAGAGGCTTAAAGAGTACCTAACAAGCAGGATCCCAGGAAGAACCCAGCACTGCAAGACACATTATAGTAAAAATGCTAGATTTTAGCAATAAAGAAACAATCTTTCACACTGCAAAAGCAAAGAAGGAGCTATACTACAATGGGAAAAAAATTAGAATCACTTCAGATACCTCCACACAGACACTGAATACAAGGAAAGCCTGGGAAAGTGCCACCCAAGCCCTGAGAACCAATAACTTCCAGCCCAGACCGGTATATCCAGCAAAGCTAGCATTCACATTCAACGGAGAAACTAAAATTTTTAATAGTAAAGAAAAACTTAATGAATTCATAAACAGCCAGCATTACAAAGAATATTAAGAGGAGGATTACAACCTGAAGAAAACAATCAACATCAGGGATCCATACCAGATAGATATCACTAGTTGATGAACTTATTAAATACAGGAGGAAAGGAAAGAAGAAAAACTTAGGAAAGCAGGAAAATGACAGGAAGCACAAGATACCTCTCTATAATAATCATAAGCATTAATGGACTCAATTCACCAATCAAAAGAAAAAGAATTGCAGAATGGATCAGAAAACAAGATCCATCAATTTTCTTTCAAGAGACCCACCTCACAGCCAGAGATAAAAGCAAACTCCGAGTGAAAGGATGGAGGAAGATCTACCATGCAAATACACCCAGCAAGAAAGCAGGAGTTGCCATCCTGACATCTGATAAAAATAAAGTTTACATTAAAATTATTATAAAAAGACAAAGAAGGTCACTACATATTAATACAGGGAACAATCCAAGAAGATGATATCACCATTGTCAATCTATACTCTCTAAACATCAGTGCACCCAATTATGTTAAGCAAATACTCTCAGACTTACAGGAAGAGATAGATCCAAATAAAATAATACTAGGAGAATTTAACACTTCACTCTCAACAAAGGATAGGTCTACCAACCAAAGAACTGGCAAATATGTCTCCGAATTAAGTGACGACATATCTCAAACAGATGTAACTGACGTATACCGAGTTTTCCACCCAACAACAATCCAATACGCATTCTTCTCAGCAGCTCAGGGAACATTTTTCAAAATAGATCATATCTTAGTTCATAGAAGGAATTTTAGCAAAAACAAGAGGTTTGACATAATCTCCTGTATTCTATCTGACCATAGTGTAATCAACTTAGTTCTCAATAACAAAGCATACAGTAGAAAGTACTCAAACACAGGAAAATTAATCAGCACACTTCTGAACAGCACCTGGGTCACAGAAGAAATTAAAGAAGAAATTAAAAAATTCCTACAATTCAATGAAAATGACCATACATCACAACAAAAAAACCTGTGGGATATGGCAAAAGCAGTCCTGAGGGGCAAATTTATTGCTCTCAGTGCACACATCAAGAAAATCACTCCTTCTTTTTGTCGTGGGGCTTGAAGTCTGGGCTCGGGTGCTCTCCCTGCCCTCTTCAGCTCAAAGCCAGTGCTCTACCACTTGAGCCACAGCTCCCCTTCCTGTTTTCTAGTGGTTTATTGGAGATAAGAGTCTCACAGAATTTCCTGCTTTGGCTGACTTTGAACCACGATCCTCAGATCTCAGCCTCCTGAGTAGCTAGGATTAGAGGTGTGAGCCACTGGCGGCTGGCTAAGAAAACCACTTCTGAGCAACACCTGGGTCACAGAAGAAATTTAAAAAGAAATTAAAAAATCCCTACAATTAAATGAAAATGAATACACATCACAAAGAAACCTGTGGGATATGGCAAAAGCAGTCCTGAGGAGCAAATTCATTGTTCTCAGTGCACACATCAAGAAAACAGAGACAGCCTAAGTAACCAATCTTATGATGCAACCAAAACTGCTAGAGAAACAAGAAAAAGCTGAACTTAAAGTTGCTAGATGGAATGAGATAACCAAAATAAGAGCTGAAATTAATGAGTAGAGACTAAGAAAACTATAAATAACATTAATAAAATAAAAAGCTGGGTTTTTTTGAAAAAATAAAATAAAATTGCTGGACCTCTTGTAAGATTAACTGAAAAAAGAAGAGGAGACCCAAATCAGGGATGACACAGGAAAAATTACAACAACTATCCAAGACATCCAAACAATTATAAAGAACTATTTCCAGATTCTACTCACTAAGGAAGGGAAACCTAGCAGAAACGGATGAATTTCTAGAATAATACAAATTGCTCAAACTGGACCAAGAAGAAATATATCAATTAAATAAGCCAATATCTTTCAATGAGGTAAAGGAAGTAATCAGAAGTCTTCCAAAATGAAAAGCCAAGAACTGGATGGATTCACTAAGGAATTCTGTAAGACCTTTAAAGAGGAACTAACACCCATAACTTCTCAGGTTCTTCAGTGAAAAAGAAGCAGACCGAGAAATCCCAAACCCATTCTATGAAGCCAATATCACACTCACCCCAAACCAGGCAAAGACCAAACAAAAAAAGGAGAACTACAGACCAATCTTCTTGAACACAGATGCAAAGCTCCTCAATAAAATTTTAGCCAACAGGGCTGGGAAGGTGGCTCAGTGGTAGAGTGCTTGCCTTGCAAGCATGAGGCCCTGGGCTAAATTCTTCAGCACCACATAAGCAGAAAAAGCCAGAAGTGGCGCTGTGGCTCAAGTGTTTGAGCACTAGCCTTGAACTGAAGAGCTCAGGGACAGTGCCCAGGTCCAGAATTCAGGCCCCACGACCGGCAAAAAAAAAAAAAAAAAAATAGCCAACAGAATCCAGAAACATAAAAAATCATACATTATGATCAAGTAGGCTTCATCCCAGAGATGCAGGGATGGTTTAGCATACGTAAATCAATAAATGTGATCCATCACATCAATAGATCCAAGGTCAAGAACCACATGATAACCTCCATTGACACGGAAAAGCCTTTTGATAAAATACAACACTCATTCATGTTAAAACCTCTGGAAAAAATAAGAATAGAAGGAACATTTCTTAAAACAATAAAAGCCTTATACGACAGACCAATAGCCAATATTATACTTAATGGGGAACAACTACAACTGATTCGCCTAAAAACAGGAACAAAGCAAGGATGCTCACTCTCTCCACTCCTCTTCCATATAGTTCTGGAATCCTTAGCCAGAGAAATATTGCAAGAAAAAGACATTAAATGGATCCACATAGGGGAGGAAGAAGTTAAACTACCCTTTTTGTAGATGACTTGATTTTATCTTACCAATCCCAAAAGCTCCGTCTCCAAACTGTTAGAGCTTATAAACCACTTCAGCAAAGTAGCAGGATTCAAGATTAACCCACAAAAATCAGTTGCCTTTCTGTACACCAACAATGTACAAGCAAAAAGGAAAGTCAAGGAAACATCCACATTCACAATAACCTCAAAAAATAAAATATCTAGGAATTAACTTAACCAGATGTAAAGGATCTATTTCATGAAAACTATAAAAGCCTAAAAAAGAAATCATAGAGGACACCAGGAAATGGAAAGACTTCCCATATTCTTGGATAGGCAGAATTAATATAGTGAAAATGGCCATACTGCCAAAATTGATACATAAATTCAATGCAATTCCCTTTAAAATCCCAATGACATACTTTACTGAAATAGAGAAAACAGTCCAAAAATTCATAAGGAACAACAAAAGACCTAGAATAGCCAAAGCAATTCTATACAAAAGAAAGAATGTGGGAGGGATCACGATACTGGATTTTAAGCTCTACTGTAGAGCCATAATAGCAAAGACAGCTTAGTACTGGCACAAAAAGAGACCCGAAGACCAATGGAACAAATTAGAAGACCCAGAAATAAAACTGCATATGTACAGTCAGTTAATATTTAACAAAGGAGCCAAAGACATACAGTGGAAGAAGCATAGCCTCTTCAACTATTCGTGCTGGGAAAATGGGATGGCCACATGCAGAAAACAAAAAGTGGACCCTAACGTGTCACCATGCACTAACATCAACTCAAAATGGATTAAACACCTTAACATCAAACCTTTTACTCAGGACAGATTAGGAAAGACACTTGAACTTATCGGCACAGGCAGGAACTTCCTGAATAGAGTCCTAGGGTCACAATAAATTGGAGAGAGACTCTATTAATGGGACTACCTTAAAATAAAAAGTTTCTGCACAGCTAAAAAAAATAGCAACCAAACTAGAAAGACAGCCAACTAATTGGGAAAAATTATTTACTAGCAATATATCAGACAATGGCCTAATGCCCATTATATACAGGGAACTCAAGAAGCTAACCCCTCCCAAATCTAACAGACCAATCATTACATGGGCAAGGGAGCTAAAGAGAGACTTCTCAGAAGAAGAGATAAAAATGACAAAGAAACACATGAGGAAATGTTCATCATCCCTGGCTGTAAAGGAAATGCAAATAAAAACAACACTAAGATACCACCTTACCCCAGTCAGAATGGCCCACATCCTAAATTCAGCCCACGACAATTGCTGGAAGGGATGTGGAGAAAGAGGAACCCTACTGAATTGCTGGTGGGAATGTACAGTAATAAAACCACTTTGGAAAGCAGTCTGGAGGTACCTCAGAAAGCTAAATATAGACCTCCCATATGACCCAGCCATACTACTCCTTGGCATCTACCCTGAGCAACAGGAACCAGGATACAAGGACACATGCACTTCCATGTTCATTGCTGCACTGTTCCCAATAGCCAAGACATGGAAACAACCCAGATGCCCCACTACAGATGAGTGGATCCAAAAAATGTGGTACCTATATACAATGGAATATTATGCAGCCATTAGAAAGGACAAAATAATCGCATTTGTAGGGAAATAGATGGAGTTAGAGCAAAACATTTTGAGCAAGGTAAGCCAAGAGCAAAGAGACGAACAGCACATGTTTTCCCTAATATGGGGATGCTAAAGCCAAAATTCAAGGAGATGTGACAAAATAAATAGTACTAGTAAAACAAAGGACTTTCACTCATTTTGTCATATCATTGCTAAATGGCTTCATGTTCTTGACCACATATATTGTATATGTATGCTCGCTACGAAATGTACCCATTATCCTACTCATGTAACTGTAACCCCTCTGTACATTTTTTACAATATATATGTATATGTATTCATATATATATATATATATATATATATATATATATATATATATATGAAATGTACATATCACCTGATGTGGAAGAAATAACCGTATTGCCAAAGCTCATAGAATTCAGAAACTTTATAGACCATGATAATGACAATTTGCCTTGTGAAGGTTAAAATATATTTGTGACTTTAACTAAGTATCTATTCCACAATACTGTGAAATATGTGAATTTATGTAATCACTTAATCTCAATAAAAAATTTAAAAAGTTCTCAAGGAGTGAGTTCATCTTCCAGTCAATATGAGGATAGCACATCAAATATTAAAAGAGATTCTCGTGACAACCCAATTGGCTGTCCTAGAGGTCTTGAGCCTGAATGAATACTTGGTGTCATAGAACATAACGGAGAAATGGTGTTCTACATGAAGTGGAAAAATTCACACAAAACTGGGTTGGTTCTGGCCAAAGAAGCTAATGATAAGTGCCCTGAAATTGTCGCTGTTTTTTACAAGCAAAGGCTGTATTGGCCCAGAAACTGAAACAGTAATTGTTTCTATATATACATATATATGCATATATATATACATGTATATACACACATATATTATGAAAGTGTGCATATGTATATTATATATTCATTTCAATATGTACATGTACAATCTGAGTCTTGTATTTTGCATTAATGTTGTGAAACAATAACAACATACTAATAAAATCAATTTGATATGTTAGCTTTGAAAGTAGTATTTGGGTTGCTTTAGATATTTCTGGCATCAAATATAATAAGGCTTGGGGCTGGGAAGGTGGCTCAGTGGTAGAGCGCTTGCCTTGCATGCCTGAGGCCCTGGGTTCGATTCCCCAGCACCACATAAGCAAAAAGAAAAAAGAAGTGGCACTGTGACTCAAGTGGTAGAGCACTAGCCTTGAGCTGAAGGGCTGAGGGACAGCGCCCAGGCCCAGAGTTCAGGCCCCATGACAAGACCCCCCAAAAATATTTGCTTCCAGTCTATATTTCCTCAGCATTCAAGAACAGGTTTTTTTTTAGGCAAATTTTTTAGTCATTACTTAATAAGAACAGCAGTCTTTTAAGCGCTATGTGGAATAACTTTCCAGGTTGTTTGTATAACTGGAATTCCCCACACAATTGCAGCAAGTGATTGCTAAGGGGAGAGGAAAAGTCCAGCCCCCTAAGGCTTCCCTGTTGGCTGCATCCAGAAAAGGTGCCATAAGACTTGATGTCCTATTTTGTCTGTCAAGGAACTGTGCCAGTATTGTTCAGTAGGGCCTGTATTGTAAGAATTTTGTTTCTACTATTTATAGGGTTCACTCACATTAGCGTAGCTACTCAGGAAACTAAGTCAGGGATTTATCATTTGGAGACAGCCCAAGAATAAAGTTGATGTGTCTTCAACCTCCAAAAAATAGTAGACGATCAAACTGAAGGCATATCTCAAACTGAAGTCTCATATCTCTTCATTTATTCATGCAAAGGAAAACAGTGTAGGTCATGCACACACAATGTATGTCAGATCTAGGGAAAATTCTGAAACCTTATTCAAAATACAACTCAACATTGGCACAAGGCTGGTTTAGGAAAGATTTCCTCCATCCCCCTCCCCCATATAAAATGCTATATTACTCTCTGCTCTACTGTCTCTGAATGGTCTCTAGCCTAATTGGGAAGGAGAGGGCCAAGTGTCACTGCTTGTACACAATGGGAAAATTTGGGCTACTAAAGACTCCATAGAGGCAGGGCAAGGCTGGGTGGGGTTAAGCCTGTGGTGTATCCTTTGCCTCCTAATATTTTGTCCTGTCACTGGTCCACAGGTCTATTCCTCAGAAAACCACACTCAGGTCTCTCTGTCTATCTGCCTTTGATTGATCCCTCACCCTAATTGGGAAGATGTGTAAGGGATTGCTTCTGCTTCACTCTTTGAATCTTTGAGTAACTAAAGATTTTGCAAGGGCAGAGCATCATGTGAGTTTTGAACTACCTGCATCTACCTGCATGGTCTGTAGATGCCTCCTTTGAGGTCTAAAGCTATTAGATGTGCACAAGCTCTGAGTTGGCAGCAGGGAAAGAGCCCCCTAACTGTGTGCCAGAGGAACAGTCTGGAGATAAATAACCATCCCAGATACAAGTTGTATAAGTGGCCATTTTCAGTATTATTCTATCAAAATAGAAGTGTAAATTCCTTTAAAAAAAAAACCAGTCTCTGAAAGCTGTGTTCCCTATGAGCTGTCATATGGCTAGGAATGGCATGCCCAGTACCTGCTCACATAATCAACCTAGCGACAGCTTCTAAATTGGTTACTTGGAATCAGCACACCCAAGTTAGACAGTTTCCCCTGCAGACTGAGTATGGACAGCCCAGGGAGCAGTTCCACAGATGAACTATTTTTTTTTGTTGTTGTTGGTCATGGGGTTTGAACTCTGGGCTTGGGCGCTGTCCTTGTGCTCTTCAGCTCAAGGTGAGCTCTTTACCACTTGAGCCACAGCGCCACTTCCAAATAATATTCTTCCTTGGTTCTCTTTTTTTTTTTTTTTTTGGTCGGTCATGGGGCTTGAACTCTGGGCCTGAGCTCTTCAGCTCAAGGTTAGCTAGCGCTCTACCACTTGAGCTACAGCTCTACTTCCAGATGAACTATTATTTGTCAGTTATTTGTCTTGAACTCAAGGTATGGGTGCTGTCCCTGAGCTTTTGCACTCAAGGCTAGCACTCTACCACTTTGAGCCACAGTTCCACTTCTGTCTTTTTATGTTGTTAATTGGAGATAACAGTCTCAGGGACTTTAAGCCTAGGCTGGCTTTGAACCACAGTCCCCATATCTCAGCCTCTGAAGTAACTAGGATTACCAACACCAGGGTAACAAAGGACAGTTTTGAGCAAATAACAGTCTCTCCCCTAATTCCAGGAAATTGCTGTCAGAATGTAAATTTTAGAAACATTCTTGAAGAAAATAAAACATTATACTTCATTAGTACTGGATATGAATGGTAAAACAAATAAAACTCAGATCTCTCACAGTTTTATGCCAGTACTGAGGCTTGAACTCAGGTCCTAGATGCTGTCCTTGATTTTCTTTGCTCAAATTTAGCTGTCTACTACATGATCCACAGCTCTACTATTATCTTCTTGGTGATTAATTGGAGATAAGAGTCTCATCAATTTTCCTGCCTGGCTGGCTTTGAATGATCGCCATCAAATCACAGCCTCCTGACTAGCTAGGATTACAGCCATGAGATCAAAGTGCCCACCTATCAGGTTTTTAAAATAACCTACAAAATTTATCATCATGTTTAACTAATTTACTCACAGTATTTCTTAGCTAGTGTCACAGGGTTTTGTCTAACTCTGTTTCCTTTTTCCATTGTTTGTGATTTGTGCTACATCTGCGGTTTCCACTGATGGCCTAGGTGCTGTCCCTTAGCTTTCCCTTTCAGGGGTGGCACTCTGCCACATGAGCCATGGCAGCACTTCCAGCCTTTTGCTGGCTAACTGGAGATAAGAATCTCAGAAACCTTTATCATTGGCCTGTATATGAAATGATCCTCAGTTCAATCTCCTCTATATAATTATAGGTATATAATTATAGGTCTATATATATGTGTATATAGGTATATATATATATATATAAAAGTATATAATTATAGGTATACATATATAGGTATATATACACATATAAGTAAAAGTAAATATAAGTGTATATATAAGTATATATATTCCTGACTCTAATTTTCTTGATATGTAAAAACGGTGATCAAACAATGAACTCCTTTGTAAAAATTGTTGGTGAGTAGGCTCTAAAGTTTGCATATTCCATGTACCTTTCCTTATCACGGTACAGAAGAGCCACATGGTTGCATTAATCAAACAATAGCCAGGCACTGGTGGCTCACACCTGAAATCCTAGCTACTCAGGAGACCTGAGCATCTTGGTAGAAACCAGCCGGGGCAGGAAAATCCCTGAAACTCTTATCTCCAATCAACCAACAGGATATCAAAAGTGGAGATATTGCTCAAAATTGCATAATTCTAGCTTTTAGCCAAAAAAGCTCAGGGACAGTTCCTAGGCAATCAGTTAAAGACTCATGACCTACCAAAAACCACACCTCTCCAAATGAAAACAACAACAAAACTATATAATGCCAGGCACTGGTGTCTTACCATTTAATCCTAGCCAAATGAAAGGCTGTAAATGGGAGGATCACAATTCCAGGCCAGCTGAGGCAGAAAAGTTTGCTGGTTTCCTTTTCAAGGAAGTGCCACATGTAGTGATGTACACTATTATCCTAGCAGTGAAGGAAAGATGAGAAGAGTAACATGGTTACATTGTGCCCAAGTGCACAGCCAGCAGTACATGACAGCTATCTCAAAAAGAGTGTCTCATATCCCCAAAATAACCAGCAAAACACAGGGCCGCAGCCTGGCTCAGCAGTGACCTCAGCATCAACCTGACAAGTACAAGTCCCAGTGTTCACATTCTAGTACCTCCAAAACAAACCTAAATAATGTGGAATCTATTGAAATAGCCATAATAAGCCTTCTGAAGTGTTTTTAACACAGCTTCCCTTATAGAGAAATTCACAAAACTACTTACCATGTGTTTACTTTTTCCTTCTTTCTTTTGAGATGTGGTCTTACTATGTTTCCAGCCTGGCCATCGACTTCTGAGCTCAAGTGCACCTCTGCCTGTGCTTCAAAAGTATCTGGAATAACAGGTGGATACCAGTACACCTATCTTTCACTGGCCTAAAAATTTCAATAAATGTGGTGAGGTGTGGCTCAAGTGAGTGTATGCCTGGCAAGCATGAGGTCCTGAGTTGAATCTCTACTAAGGTCCCAAAAATTAGATGTACAAAGTGTTACGTCAACTCCATGTCTAAAATCTTATTAAGCATATACTAAGGCAAGTAAGAAGAAATGATAATGTATTCTTGAAAAAGTGCCTAGGTTTTCATTTTAATATGTTAAGTAGACAGTTGTCCATTTAAGTGATAAATAAACAATGAGATGCATTCTTAAACAACTATCATGGTGCACCAAGGAAAGCTGAATAGTTGAAATTGTTAAACTTGGGAGGAACTCTTAATTAGGATTAAAATCATGAAGTGGCAGTTACCTGGTTTTCTAAGAAGAGAATCCTATGAAGAACAAGAAAACTACAAGCTTACTTCAGTAGCTTTCAAGCTGATTAAAACTACTGAATTTAAATGAAATATGTTTTCAATGATTCAGTATTCAACATTATTTTAAATAACTTTAATAACTTCAGCATTATAAAAACCCATTTGCACAAAAACCTATATTAAACACAGAATGTAAAAATTGAAAAAAGCTGAAAATCAAATTCCTGTCCCCATTGCTTCACACTCCACCTGAATATCTGCGAAGTTGTAGAAGCTGCCTACAACTCCACATGCTTTGTCCTTTTCTAAGCAAGCATTTATTTTAAATAGAAAACAAAACAAAATTTAAATTCTGGGACCTGAGTATGCCAAATCCCATGTCTCTAGGACCAAAGAAAATCACAAGCTTATTATGGAATGAAATTCAAGTACATCCTTTATTTGATTTAGCCTATAGGATGTAGTATTCATTAATTTGTTTTTCTCTGCTGCCCCCACCTCCGCCAAGTAGTGATGACAACTTTCATTAAGATTCTTTATGATGTTTCCATATGTATTGCATTATTATTCCGGAATTACTCATCCTCTATATTTTCCCTTTCTAGCCCTTCTTCTAAATTTTTCTTTAGATTCGTGTTATCCATAGAAATTATTATGTATGTGGATATATGTAATATGTGCATGTCATTGAATAAAAATCTCCAGATTTTCTATAGATTCCATGCCAATATGATTCACCATTCATAATGCAAATTGAGCTTTATTTCATTAGGTTATATTGATTTTGCAAGTTAGTGTGCTTCTCTATTTTTGTGTTAGTACTGGGGTTTGAACTCAGGATCTGTGATGTCACTTGGCATTTTTGCTTTTAGCTGGGACTCTATCACCTGAGGCAAACCCCCACTTGCAGCTTTTTGCTAGTTAACAGGAGGTATGTGTCTTTCAGCTTTGTCTGCCAGCGTTCCCCAGCTTCTTGGCCCATTGATGGATCCCTCAACCACACCCGTGCCACGCCCACCCTCTGTGATGCCTACCATGGAAGATCCAATCTTGAGCTCCCCAGAGTTCCGCCTGGGGTCCCTAGCAACCTGTACTGTTGGTCCACTAGGGAATGATAATCGCTCTACACTGTGCCTGCTTTCTTCACTGCCCTTCATTGTACCTACTCCCTAATACTCCTCCAAGCCCCTACTTACCACTTCTATCCACCAGGACTTCACTAGCCCACCCCGCCTCCCCCATTCCCATTTTCTTTTGACCTGTGTCATTGCCTGCCCTGCGTGCCTGCAGATCTGTCAGTGAAGAGCAGGACTTGGGAGGTGGTGGCAACAGCAGCAGCAGCAGCTGCAGCTGCAGCTGCCCCTGCATCAGCAGCAAAGGTAACAGCAGGGGATCAAGCAAAGGCAAAGGTAGTGGTCCCTGTGCCCTCCCAAACTGTGGCTTTCCCCTGTCCTTCCTTGGCCTTCACACTGCCTTTTAACACACACACACACACACACACACACACACACACACACACACACCTCCATCACACAGACACACTCCCCTCCAAAACACACACACACACACACACAGATACACAAACTCCCTTCCACCATACACCAGCATACACTCCCCTTCATCACACATACACACACACACTCTCGTCCACAACAAATCCACAAGCACACACACACAGAAGGCCTTCTGCCACACAAAAATGCACACTCCCACACACAATCATGTACACATACCCCTCCATCACAGACACACAACTTCCTTATACCACACACACTCATACACAGACAACTTCCACCACACACAAACTCCCCTCTATCATACACACACACACACACACACACTCACATTGCACCACTGACCCTGCTCACTCCTTCCGGACTGACTGCATCCCTGTCTTCCCTCCTGCCTCTTGATGCCCAATTACAGGCTTGCTTTCTACAAGTGTGCAAGCGGTTTGCACACCTGCATACTCAGCAGCACACCTGCCATCTCTAGGCCACCTGCACGCCTGCCTGCTGTTCACAAGGTGTCTGCTCACTGCCTGCTCGCCTCCTGCCCTCCTGTCAGCCTTGTGCTCTTCTGCAGGATTGAATTGGGGCCCTAGGGCCTACTTCCAGGCTCCGCCAACTGGGTCCAGTTCACAGCTGGGCTCTGTGCTTCAGGTGTGTTCTCCTGCTCCTTCTGCGGGGTGGGGCAGGGCAGGGCCTGGCTTCCCGAGAAGCTGCAAGTCCAGCTAGGTGCCAGGCACAACCAGGTGGAGAAGCCTTAACCTCAGTGCTGTCCAAACCCAGGCTTGTCTACTTGCTCCTGGCAAACTTGAAAGGAAGGGAAGGGCTGGTGGGTGTACATAAACTCCAAGTGCGCTCCTGACTGAGGTCCTTTAGGCTTGGAGAGCCTATAATAAAGCCAAGGGACAATTCGTAACCCAAGTGTCCTTTTGCAAACAAAGCGCTTGAGGATGCCAGTGCTTTTCCTTGTCAGTGTGTCAGTGCTCTCCCTGTGAGTCACTGACACGGGTGTTGCAGTTAGATGGATACTGCTTATATATATTAAAAAAATTCCCTCCCAATCAGTTCATTTAAAATAGAGGAGAGATTTTGTTGGATTCTTTAAATGAAACTGGTTGAATCATTTGGAAATCCATTAGTTCAAAGCTTAGGAGAGAGAAAGAGAGACAGTGTGTGTGTGTGTGTGTGTGTGTGTGTGTGTGTGTGAGAGAGAGAGAGAGAGAGAGAGAGAGAGAGAGAGAGAGAGAGAGAGAGAGAGAGAGAGAGAGAGAGAGAGAGAGAGAGAGAGAGAGAGAGGGAGAGAGACAGAGAAGGAGAGAGACAGAGACAGAGAGACAGAGATAAAGACAAAGACAGAGACACAGAAGGACACACAGAAACAGATTTGTCAGTGTAGCTTACGCCATTTTGAGGAACTCACTTATACTCAGTATCATTAAGTTTCATGATAACATTAGATCTTTTTGTATTTTGCCTATTTTCCACATTAAAGTTGTAGTTCCATTTCTTAATATGATGATATATGACTTTCCAAGTATTTGTAGTACTTTGACATACCTCACTTTATTATATTGAATTTATTTTAGAGGGAATGAAAAAAAAGTGTAACACAAAGGGGTTGCACAAATTCTTCACCTAGTTTTCCCCAAGTGTCATATCTTATATATTTAAAATACAATATCAAATACAAGAGAATAACACTAGTCCATGCACTCCTATCTTGATCTGTATACATAATTCTATGCAATTTTCCTGCATGTGTAGATTCTCTACCACAATCATTCTTGCCACAGCTAGAGTTACAGTCACCTGGCAACCTTAACATATTCACCATCCCTGTAATATTCTGATTTGGGAATATTAGAAAATTGGAATCATACTTTTTTGATGCCCTTTTATAACATCTCTTTGAGATTTGCTTATGTACATCATTTCATATCTTTTTACTGAGAAGTGACATTCTATAGGATGGATGTGCCAGTTTAATTGTTTGCCCATTAAAGCACATTGGATTATTTCCATTTTATTTTAGACATGCTCCAGAGGCATGATGCTGTCCTTTTACTATTTTGTTCAGGCAAGCCCTCTACCACTTTAGCCACAGCTCCACTGTGGACTTTTTGCTGGCTAGGTGGAAATAAGAGTCTCATGGACTTACCTTGGTTATTGGCTTCAAATTGGGATTTTCAGATTTTAGCAGTTAGGATTGCAGGTATGATCTACTGATTCTCAAATATGCTTCACATTTTAATCCACTACAAATAAAATGAGCTCAGCACTGGTAGTTCATGCTTGTAATTCTAACTACTCAAGAGGCTGAGACATGGAGGACAGAGCTTGGAAGCTTGCTGGGGCAAAAAGTCTTCAATTATCTGATCTCCAATTAAGTGTTCCCAAAAAGACAGATCAGAGTTGTGGTTCAAGTGATAGAGTGCCAGCTATTGACAAAAAAGCTAAATAAGAACTTAAGTTGCTACATGCACACACACACACACACACACACACACACACACACACACAGAAGCTCATGCATATACAAACAAGCAAAATAAAACTTCAAGAAAGATGTCAGTTGCTTATAAGTATAGTCCTAGCTACTTGGAAAGCAGAGACGGGGAGAATTATGGTTCAAGGCCATCCAGCATAGAAAAGTTTTAGAGAACTCAATTGAGAGCTGCCACTTGGTGCTACACTCCTATTATTCTAAGTATGATGGGCAGCTTAAAATAGTCTCATCATTAGCACAAGTGTACCCCGGACAGGAAAATCCCTAGCTGAGCCAGTCCCCAGTGGCCCATACTTGTAATCCTAACAACACAGGAGACAGAGTTCTGAGGATCACAGTTTGAAGACAGCCTGGGCAGATATGTCCATGAAGCTCTCATATTTCCAATTAACCACTAAAATCTGGAAGTGTAAGTATGATTCAAATGGTAGAGGAAAACCATTGAGCCAAAAAGCTCAGGGACAAGTCAAGGTCCTGAGATCAAGTCCCTGGAGTGGTACCACCACCAACACAACCACGACCACCACCACCCACAATAACAACAACAATAAGTAAAAGAAAACAGTCCCAGCACAAAGAACTTGAGTTGTGGGTTACTTGTAGGAAAGCCTGTGTACGCACAAAGCCCACACAGAGTTGAAGCCCTCAGCCCGCATCCTTCAAAAATAAATAAGAAAAACACATAGTTTAGTGTTAACATAACTCGACTTCCTCATGCTAAATACCAAATGTGCAATTGATGAGCCAGATGGTAAGTATAAGTTCAGTGATTCTTGGTTGCTTGAGAAGCATATATATATATATATATATATATATATATATATATATATATATATATTTGCCTTTTCTGGGGCTTGAACTCATGGCTTGGGTGCTGTCCTGAGCTTCTTTGTGCTCAAGGTTAGCAGTCTACCACTTGAGCCTCAGAGCCACTTCTGGCTGTTTTGAGTAGTTTATTCAAGATAAGAGTGTCAAGAAGACTTTTTGCCCAGGGCTGACTTTGAGTCGAGATCCTCAGATCTCAGCCTCCTGAGTAGGATTATAGCATGAAGCCACTGGCATCTGGGTGAGAAATAAATTTTAATGCTAAAAGAACATGCCAAGAATAGGAAGCATGGATCAGGTGGTAGAACATAAGTTGTGAGTAAAGGCACCTGAGGAAGTGCATGAGGCCCTGATTTCAAGCCCCAGTACTTACACCAAAAACAAACAAATAAATAAAAATAAAAGGAAAGAAAAAGGAAAAAGCTGGGTCCAAGTGTCTACTCTGTATAATCCTTGCTGTTCTGGAAGCTAAGCTCTGAGGATTCCAGTTTGAATGTTCCTGAGACTTTGTTTCCAATAATTAATACCACCTCAATCTGGATTTATAACAGTGGCTCAAGTTGTAGAGAACTAGCATTGGGCTTCAAAGTGCAGAGAAAAGCCCAGACTCTTATTTCAAGCTCCATGACCAGCATACAAGAAAGAAAGAAAGAAAGAAAGAAAGAAAGAAAGAAAGAAAGAAAGAAAGAAAGAAAGAAAGAAAGAAAGAGAGAAAGAGAGAAAGAGAGAAAGAGAGAAAGAGAGAAAGAGAGAAAGAGAGAAAGAAAGAAAGAAGAAAGAAAGAGAGAAAGAAAGAAAGAAAAAGAAAGCAAGAAAGGAGGAAAGAAAGAAGGAAAGAAGGAAAAGGAAGGAAGGAAGGAATGAAGAAAGAAAGAAAGAAAGAAAGAAAGAAAGAAAGAAAGAAAGAAAGAGAAAAAGAAAGAAGAAAGAAAGAAGGGAGGGAGGGAGGGAGGGAGGGAAGGAAGGGGGGAAGAAGGGAGGGAAGGAAGGAGGGAGAAGGGAGGGAAGAAGGGAGAAAGAAAGAAGGAAGGAAAGAAGAAGGAAGGAAAGGAAGGAGAGAAAGAAAGAAAGAAAGAAAGAAAGAAAGAAAGAAAGAAAGAAAGAAAGAAAGAAAGAAGGACAGAAAGAAAGGAAACCAGGAAGGCAGGCAGGAAGGCAAGCAGACAGGCAGGAAAGAAGGAACTAAGGAAGGAAGGAAGGAAGGAAGGAAGGAAGGAAAAAATTAGAAGAATTGAAAGGAAAAGAAAATTGTTAGTCATTTACAGACTATCTGTAACATTTTGTATTCACACTAGCAGTTTCATCCCATCTTTCTCAGAATTTGATATTCTCCCCATATAGCCATTCAGATGGATTTATGGTGATAATATTGTTAAAATGGCTTTTTATGGCCAGTGTTGTTAAGAATCTTTACATGTCCTCTATGAGATGTGAAAATATTTTCTATTATGAAGCTGGGTCTTTCAATTAATCGCAGACGTTTTGAGACAAAAAATTTTTCCTTTGTCAGATACCTAATTGTTCAAGTTTTGTGCTTCTATGCTCTGCTTTGGTGACTTGTGTAACAAATGTATATATTGTCCCAGTTGCTAAAGTCTTTTTCTACTGCTTTCCTATAGAAATAGTTCAATCTTACAGTTTAATAAATTATAGGTTAACAAACTATTGTTTTAAAGGTACATTTTTATAACTCACATTGACACTTCTCATAGAATAAATCAGTTTTTTACTTTAAAATTTTCAATAGTATAAATGAATTGTACAATTGTGCCTTCTACATTCATAAATGTATTGTGATGAACTTTGATCAAATTAACTCCATATCATTTTTTCTTTCCAGTTCTTTCTCTTTCCTTTTTTTGTGTTATTAGTAGGCTTATGCACCTAAGGGCATCGGTTTCACTTGGCTGGAACTCTTCCACTTGAGCAAAACTTCCAGCCTTACTTTTGGGGCATTTTTTCTGCCCAAGTTTTGTTGGAACCTCGATTTTCAAGATTTCTGCTTTCTGAGTAGCAAAGATTAGAGATGTGAGCCATGGACATTTTGCTTGTATTATTCCTTCTTTTTAAAATTAGTGTATTCTTTTTATAAAGGTGATGAAGAGAGTGGCTACCATTTCATAAGTTAATGAGTACATTTCAATTTGTACAATGTCACACCTTCCTTTGCTATCTCCCAGTTTCCCACTCCTATCTCTGCCACAAGTTCTCTAGCTCATTATCAAAATAGTATTTTGTGAGTACCACTGCAGCATTTGCTTACCTTTTTTCTCTTTGC
Source organism: Dipodomys merriami (assembly GCF_024711535.1). Lineage (NCBI taxonomy): Eukaryota > Metazoa > Chordata > Mammalia > Rodentia > Heteromyidae > Dipodomys > Dipodomys merriami. The sequence continues at coordinate 86,525,694 of NW_027204492.1, forward strand.
CTTTTTTGTGCCACCTTCATCCCCAAAGAAAGAAATAGGAACAATCAAGATAGAAAGAAAAGGAACAAACCTCCTGTTTCCATTTCCTAGAGTTCATTTCAATAAATAGTATTTTATATAATCAGAGGCACTGAAGAATTGAGCCTTTGTGTTTCTATTCTAAGTGTCTCTTCCTTTGATCTCACTGATATTATTCTGTCTTACCCTCTTTTTCTCTGTCCTGTTAAACAGATTTTAGTCAGTTTCATGTTAGTATTTTTATAATATAATAAAATAGAATTTACTTCAATCTTCTACTTACTATGAATTAATTTTTGTAATCAAGTTGAACCTGAGGTAGGGGTTCATAGTTCTGCATATAGGAATTTGATCTGCCTATTCTTATTTGAATTTTTGAAGGGGAATTACATGACAAATGTAGGTCACTTTGGGAAGAATTTATTTCTTTACTATATGATTTTATAAATAACAAACAATACATAATCAAATTCCATGTATTTAGGCCTTCCTAGAATTAATCAGTACTTTGAAATTTTCAGCATATACATCCTGTGTATATTTTCCTCAGCACCTAAGTATTTCATTGTCTGACATATAATTCTAAGAATGGTATGTGTGTGTGTGTGTGTGTGTGTGTGTGTGTGTGTGTGTGTATGTGCACACACATGTACTTGTGTGCTGGTTGTGGTGCTTAAACTCAAGGCCAGACACTGTCCACATTGGATGGGGAGGAGAGAGCCTTTGAGTTTTGAAGCAGCTACAGGTCAGCACAGAAGAGGAAAGTCTTCTGTCAGGCACAGTCCACCTCTGGCCATTCTTGGTGCAGAAATCTTGAAATGTTTCATCAGATGAGTCCAGAAAGCTGCTAGAAGAGGAGGGCTGAGATGGTGCCTGGGAGATGGGAAAGCTCCACCTGATCTTCCTTCTGCAAATATACCCAAGAAGTTTAGAGTGCAAGTTTCACACCCAGCAGGCAGCAAAAGACAGGGCCTCTAATCCAAGCAATCTCTAAAATGTCATTGAGTGTCCCTCAGTAGGTACAGATGGCAGACCTGGGTACCTGTGTGTACTCCCTGCCTACATGCACTCTGGGAGTGTGGTGTAGAATATTTATTGCCAGAAAGATACCTGTCCACCAAATGAATAAAGAAAAACTGGGGTTACTGTTTCAGCTTATTTTCTGAGCTATGTAATCCACAGTAACTTTAGCTTTTCTGGTAGAGTCCCTTAACTTCAGAAATGATTCCTGAATCCATAGTTTACTGTGAGAGTTTTTTTTAAACACATGTGAATGTCGAAGTTATCACAGGTAATTTCTTCAAGCAGTGGTATATTGCATTGAGTAAACATCGCATTTAAATCAACTTTGTATAGATGCAATACAACCCATTTAGAAATAATCAAATTGAATTTTTTTCTTTGAGATTAAGCAATTACATAAGTTTCACAAAATTCACAGTATTGTGGGATCGTGATACTTAAAATCACAAACACATTTTAACCTTCATGAGGTGCATTGTCATTATCATGGTCTATAAATCTTATAGTCTCTACAAGCTTTGACAGTACAGCTATCTTTTTCAAAATCAGGTTACACATACATTTCTTTCCTTTTGCTTACTATAAGCTGTTCCCCCTCTCTCATTCCCTCCCTCCCATCGCTGCCCTTGAGTTGCTTAATTCACTTTCATTGGTTTCCAGTGCAGCTGATGGACTCCTCTGCTGTATTGTTTCCCATTTCTCTCTGATTCAGTGCCCTTCTCCTATCTTCCCCCAGATGTGCACATGTATATACCATATATGAGGTAGAGAACCCGGGGTCATCTAGAAATGATATGACCAAATTAAGAAGAGGTCCTTTGTTTCTTGATTCCTGTTTACTTTGCCCCATCTCCTTGCATTTAGGGTTTAATATACGTATGTCAGGTATATCATGTGCTGTTTGTCTCTCTGATCTTGGCTTACCTTGCTCAACATGATTTGTTTTAGTTCCATCCATTTCCCTGCAAATGCCATTATTTTGTCCTTTCTAATGGCTGTGCAATATTCCTTTATATAGAGTTACCATAATTTTTGATCCATTCATCTGTAGTGGGGCATCTGGGTTGTTTCCATGTCTTGGCTATTGTGAACAGTGCAGCAATGAACATGGAGGTGCAGGTGTCCTTGTATCCTGGTTCCTGTTGCTCAGGGTAGATGCCTAGAAGTGGTATGGCTGGATAATGGGGAAGGTCTATATTTAGCTTTCTGAGGTACCTGCAGACTGCTTTCCAGAATGGTTGTATTAGTGTACATTCCCAACAGCTGTGCAGTAAGGTTCCTCTTTCTCTACATCCCCTCCAGCAATTGTCGTTGGATGAATTTAGGATGTGGGCCATTCTGACTGGGGTAAGGTGGTATCTCAGTGTTGTTTTATTTTCATTTCCTTTACGGCCAGGGTTGACCAACATTTCTAAATGTGTTTCTTTGGCATTTTTATCTCTTTTTCTGAGAATTCTCTGTTTAGCTCCCTGGCCCATTTAATGATGTTTGTTAGATTTGAGAGGGATTAGTTTCTTGGGTTCCTTGTATAAAATGGATATTAAGTCTTTAATATATTTCTGGTAAATATCTTTTCCCACTTGGTTAGCTATCTTTCGAGCCTGGAAGTTATGTCTTTAGCTGTGCAGAAACTTTTTATTTTAAAGTAGTCCCATTTGTTGAATCTCTCTCCATTGTTGTAACCCTGGGACTCTGTTCAGGAAGTTCCTGCCTATACCAATAAGTTCCAGTGTCTCTCCTACTCTGTCCTGCATTAGTTTCAGAGTAATAGGTTTGATGTTGAGGTATTTAATCCCTTTTGGGTTGATGTTAGTGCATGGTGACAGGCTAGGTTCCGCTTTTAGTTTTCTGCAGGTAGCTGCCTAGTTTTCCCAGCACCAATAGTTGAAGATGCTATGTTTCTTCCATTGTATGTTTTTGGTTCCTTTGTCAAATATCAGCTGACTATAAGAATGTGATTTTATTTCTGGATCTTCTAATCTATTCCACTGGTCTTTGGGTCTATTTTTGTAACATACCATGCTATGTTTGTTGTTATGGCTCTATAGTAGAGCTTGAAATCTGGTATTGTGATCCCTCCTGCGTTGTTTCTTTTGCCTAGAGTTGCTTTGGCTATTCTAGGTCTTTTGTTGTTCCATATGAATTTTTGGATTGTTTTCTCTATTTCAGTAAAGAACATCATTGGGATTTTGATGGGAATTGCATTGAATTTATATATCATTTTTGGCAGTATGGACATTTTCACAATATTGATTCTACCTATCCATTCCACTTCCTGGTATCCTCTTTGATTTCTTTCATTAGATTTTTGTAATTTTCACTAAATAAGTCCTTTACATTTTTTTGTCAGTCGTGGGACTTGAACTCTGGTCCGGAGCGCTGTCCCTCGGCTCTTCAGTTCAAGGCGAATGCTTTACCACTTGAGCCACAGAGCCACTTCTGTCCTTTATATCTTTGATTAGGTAAATTCCTAATATTTTATTGTGAATGGGGTTGTTTCACTGATTTCCCTTTTTGCTTGTACATTGTTGGTGTACAGAAAGGCAACTGATTTTTGTGGGTTAATTTTGTATCCTGCTATTTGCCAAAGTGGCTTATAAGTTCTAGGAGTTTGGGAGTGGAGTTTTGGGGGTAGTTTAAGATTATGATCATGTTATCTGCAAAGAGAAATAGTTGAATCTCTTCCTTCCCTATGTGGATCCCTTCAATATCCTTTTCTTGCCTTATTGCTCAGGCTAAGTATTCCAGAACTATATTGAAGAGGAGTGGAGAGAGTGGGCATCTTTGCTTTGCTCCTGATTTTAGGAGAATTGGTTGTAGTTTTTCCCTGTTTAGTATGATATTGGCTGTTGGTTTGTTTAAAAATGTTCCTTCTATTCCTATTTTTCTCCACAGCTTTTTAATATGAGTGAGTGTTGTATTTTGTCAAAAGCCTTTTTTGCATCAATGGAGATAATCACATGGTTCTGGACCTTGGATCTGTTGATGTGATCGATTAAGTTAATTGATTTACATATGGTAAAGCAGTCTTGTATCTCTGAAATAAAGCCTACTTGATCATAATATATCATTTTTTTCATTATGTTTCTGGATTCTGTTGGCTAAAATTTTATTGAGGAGCTTTGCATCTGTGTTCACTAAGGAGATTGGTCTGTAGTTCCCTTTTCTGGTTGGGTCTTTGGCTGGTTTAGAGATGAGTGTGATATTGGCTTCATAGTATGAGTTTGGGATTTCTAGGTCTGCTTTTATTTCACTGAAGAACCTGAGGAGTTATGAGTATTAGTTCCTCTTTAAAGGTCTTATAGAATTCTGTAGTGAATCCATCTGGACCTGGGCTTTTCCTTATTGGAAGATTTCTGATTGCTTCCTCTATCTCATTGTAAATTATTGGCTTATTTAATTGATTCATTTCTTCTTGTTTCAGTTTGGGAAATTTGCATTTCTCTAAAAACTCATCCATATCTGCTAGGTTTTCCTTCCTTAGTAATATAAATTCTGGAAATAGTTCCTTATGATCGTTTGGATGTCTTGGATGGTTGCTGTAATTTTTCCTGTGACATCCCTGATTTTATTGATTTGGGTCTCCTCTCTTCTTTTTTTTTTAGTTAATCTTGCCAGAGGTCCATCAATTTTATTATTTTTTTCAAAAAGCCAGCTTTTTGTTTTATTGATTTTATTTATAATATTCTTAGATTCTATCTATCTCGTTCATTTCAGGTCTTATTTTGGTTCTCTCGCTCTGCCTAGTAACTTTGGGTTCAATTTTGTCTTGCATTTCTAGCAGTTTTAGTTGCATCATGAGATTATTTACTTGATCTGTCTTTATTTTCTTGATGTGTGCACTGAGGGCAATCAGTTTGCCCCTCAGAACTGCTTTGGCCATGTCCCATAGATTTCTTTGTGATGTATATCCATTTTCATTGAATTGTAGGGACTTTAAAATTTCTTCTTTGATTTCTTTTGTGACCCAGGTGTTGCTCAGAAGTGTGCTATTCAATTTCCATGTATTTGAGTAATTTCTATGGTATGCTTTGTTATTGAGAACTAGCTTGATTCCACTATAGTCGGATAGAACACAAGGGATTAGGCTGATCCTTTTGTATTTGCATACATTCTTTGTAAGTAGTATGATAGGATCTATTTTGGAGAAAGTGTCATGATCTGCTAAGAAGAATGTGTACAGGGCTGTTGTTGAGTGGAAAACCCTGTAGATGTTTGGGATATGGTGTCCTTTAGTTCAGAGGCCTCTTTGCTAATCTTCTGGTTTGTAGACCTGTCCTTTGGTGAGAGTGGAGTATTAAAGTCTTGTAGTGTTATTGTATTTGGATCTATTTTTTCTGTAAGTCTGAGAGTATTTGCTTAACGTATTTGGGTGCTCCAATGTTTTGTGAGTATAAATGGATGTTAATGATATCTTCTTCTTGATTGTTCCCTATATTATGTTTTGTCTTTCTTTTTGTTGTATTTCTTTTAATGAAAAGTTTATTTTGTCAGATATAAGGATGGTCACTCCTGCCTTCTTGCTGGAAGCACTTGCATGGAAGATCATCCTCCATCCCTTCACTTGGAATTTGTTTTTATCTTTGGCTGTGAGATGGGTCTCTTGAAGACAACAAATGGAAGTACCTTGTTTTCTGATCCGATCTGCAGTTCTTCCTTTGATTGGTGAATTGAGTCCAATAATATTTATGGCTATTATAGAGAGGTGCATTGTATTTCCTGTCCTTTTCTTTCTTTCCTAAGTTTTTCTTCTTTCCTTTCCTCTTGTGCTTACCAAGTTAGTCTCCTAGTGATATCTGTCTGATGTGGTCCCTGATATTGATTGTTTTCATCAGACTGTAATCCCCCTCTTCTTATTTTTTGTAGTGCTGGCTTATTGCTTATGAATTTATTTAGTTTTTCTTTACTATTAAAATTTTTAGTTTTTCAATCGAATGTGAATGCTAGCTTCGCTGGATATACCAGTCTGGGTTGGTTGGAATTTTTGGTTCTCAGGGTTTGGATGGTACTTTTCCAGGCTCTCCTTGTGTTCAGAGTTTGCGTGGAGAGGTCTCAGTGATTCTGATTATTTTTTCCATTGTAGTGTAGCTCCTTCTTTGATTTTGCTACATGCAAAATTGTCTCTTTGTTACTCTGCTCTAATGTTTTTATAATGATGTGTCTAGAAGTGTTCTTCCTGGGATCCTCCTTGCTAGGTGTTCTATATGCTTCTGATATGTAGGTGAGATTTTCTCTTTTAAGATTGGAGAACTTTTCACTGATAATCTTATTGAATAAGTGTTGCATCCCACTATTCTGGTATTCCTCACCTTCCTTGATCCAAGTTATACAAAGGTTAAATTTCTTGGCATTGTCTGTGTGTTCTTGGACTTTCCTTTGGTATATTTTCAGTGTTTTCTTCCATATCTGTTACTTTTCTCACCAATTGCTGCATTTTGTCTTCGGCACCTGGTATTGTATTTTTCATTTCATTCGCTCTGTTAACTATGCATTCCATTGTGGTTTGCATGGAGTAAATTGAACTATTTATGATTTCTATATCAGTTCTCAAAGTGTTAATTTCATCTTTTAAGGAGGTGTGTACTGCATCTATTCTTGACTTCTTCTCTTTTTTATGTTCCTGCATCTCTTTTGATAATTTTTTTCTTTGTTCTTTAAATTGCTGGTCCATTGCTACCTTTAATTCTTGGGCCATTCCTGTTATCAACTCCTGGATATAAAGTTTGTCTTCCATTTCTTCTTCACTTTCACTGAAGTTTTTCCCTGAGAGGCAAGATGGTTTGTTGTCTTGTTTATGAATCTTGTAATTTTTCACTGTGATTATTTGCATGAGGATTTAGGGGTATGAGAGTCAAATCGCAAGCTCTGACAGTTTTTGGTCAATAGATGGCAGTCTTTGCTTTGTTCAGGAGTGGTTCTCCTCTCAGTTGTTGAGTTTGTCTGGCCCCTGGACAGTTTCTGAGGGAAGGGGGGCCTCCAGCTGCTAGGCTGATCCACACCCCTCAGCAGCAGGTTTGATGGGGGGAGAGGACATCCTCAGGCTGTTAGACTGATCCTCCTGGAGAGTCCTCTGCCAGCTTCTGCCTCTGGCTGATGGACTGATTCTTGCCCCTGGGCAGACAGGTTCTGTTGGGGGTAGGCGACATCTGGCAGCCCAAACTGTGGGCAGGACTGGGTCCTAGTGCTTGTCAAGTATTGGTCCCCGTGGCCTCCCACTGGATGTTAGTAGGTGGGGTGAGGAAGACATATCTGTCCTCTTTGTCCCATTAAGGTGTGTTGTTCCTTCTTGGGTAAGGGAGTGGGGAATCCAGTTCAAGCCTTGTGGGTCACCACCAGTGTTGGTCTCCTGTGGGGGAAGTCCCTGGTGGGGTACTCACTGATCCTAGGTCTGGTTGTGGGCTGGCCGGTGGTGCTGCAGGAAATCTCTGGAGTCTTAGCATGGTGCTGTCCAGGTCCTGCTCTGTAGGCCTTTTCTGTGTCTGGGTTCTGCAGTCCACTGCTGGTCATGAAACCCCCAGCAGCCACAGGCCACTTTCTCGGCTTGGTGGTGTAAGCCCTCGCTCTGACAAGGGGAGAGGGAGTGGTCTTCACGAATTACCTTCTTTGTGTATGCAGTCTATGAGCATTTCTCTCTTTTCTCCTTCAGTTCCTGTAGTTCTCTCTTGCTCAGATTTTCTTTGTTGTCAGTTTCTTGGGGGTTTTGTGTGTTGGGATTCTCCTTTCTCTCTACATTAGAGATGGTTAGGGTAACTCCCTATTGTTTCGGCACCATCTTGAGGTCTTCCTCAAATTGTAGACCTTGACAGACTCTTTTCTACTAATGACTTTTGCACATTTTGTGTGAAAGCTGATGAATGATAAAAGTGTATGGTTTTGTCATTGTCTGGTATTGGTGTTAGGATAATTCTACAGTTGCAAAATACTGTGGGAAATTATGAAAATTGAGAGAAAGACAACAAAGTATCTGTGGACATTTAAGAACTTGAAGTTTAGGAAAGTGTCACCATTTGTAGAACTGGTCAGAGTGGCTCACAGTACAGAATTTGTTTGCATAAATGTGATTTATCCTGTGGAAAGCTCAAGCTTGCTGACTTCCAAGCTGTACAGAAAAGAGTTAACACAGCATCCCTGATAACTTTACTTTGCAATATCTTATAGAGAAACAAATTTCTGGATGGGTGTGGAAATTATATGTGGAGAATGTTCCCATCAAAACTGACTAGACCTTAAAAGATTGTTCATCTGTGCTTAAGATATTTTTTTTTTGTTGGTCATGGGGGCTGAAATCTGGGTCTGGGCCCTGTCCCTCCACTCTTCAGCTCAAGGATAGCCCTCTACCACTTGAAGCACAGTGCCACTTCTGGCTTTTTTCTGCTTATGTGGTGCCAAGGAATCGAAACCAGGACCTCATGCATGCGAGGCAAGCATTCTACCACTGAGCCAACTTCCCAGCCCTGCTTAAGACATTTGTACAAATAATATGTGTATGCTGTGTTTTCCTAGTAGGAATTTGGCATTTTGTATAGTGCTAGGCAGGGATGTCCACATGACCAGTCCCCAATAATGTTTCAGGACCTGAATTTCTAGCATGCTTCTGATAGACAACATTTCATTCCTGTTGTTAGAACTTCTTGTTGGAGGAATCACACATCCTTGGTTAGTTGACTGGGAGAGGCCTCTTGAAAGTCTGATACACAGCCGCTCCTTCTCTTAGTCATTATGGTTTGTATAGTATATTGTTTTCTATTTTTTTATTGTGAAAATACTGTACAGAGGGATTACAATTACATGGGCAAGATAATGAGTACATTTCTTATCAAGCATTGTAGCCTCCTCCTTTGTTTCCCCTTCCCATCTCTTCCCATCCTCACCCTGCCCCCCAACCCAATCCTTCTCCCCCCCTCCCCTCCACCAAAGTTGTAAAGTTCATTTTCGACATAAGGACATGTACATCTCATTGTTGCAATGGGTCCACCTGTATCCTTATTTAAATGTTTTGTTTTTTCCCTTCCCCTTCACAAATTATACCAACATCAAATACAGTGAAAGCAGGGGTTATACTGTGGGGGAGGGACATACAAAGCAACAAAGAAATAATCTTATAAATGCATTAGAAACAATCGCATAAAAACATTTGAGTACATACCTTAGGGTTCATTTCCCTAACATCAACTTGTCTGACCTTTTCTGCTTGACTCAGACATATACTAGTTATTGCAAATAAGGGAAACCATGGGACCTATGTTTCTTTGGGCCTGGCTTACTTCACTCAATATAATTTTTTCCAAGTCTTTCCATTTCCTAACAAATGGGGCAATGTCATTCTTTCTGATGGAGGCATAGAATTCCATTGTGTATATATACCACATTTTCTTGATCCATTAATCTATTGAGGGGCATCTGGGTTGGTTCCATATCTTAGCTATGGTAAATAATGCTGCAATAAACATAGTCGTGCTGGTAGCTTTAGTGTGGTCTTGTTTGTGAACATTTGGGTAAATGCCCAAAAGGGGGATTGCTGGGTCATAGGGGAGCTCTATGTGGAGTCTTTTGAGGAACCTCCATACTACTTTCCGAAGTGGTTGAACAAGTTTACACTCCCACCAACAATGCAGTAGGGTTTCCTTCTGTCCACATCCCCTCCAGCATCTGTTGTTATTAGAGTTCTTGATTATAGCCATTCTAACTGGGGTGAGGTGGTATCTTAATGTTGTTCTGATTTGCATTTCTTCTATGGCTAGGGAGGTTGAGCATTTCTTCATGTGTCTATTGGCCATCCTTCTTTCCTCTTGAGAGAAGTTTCTCTTTAAGTCTTTAGCCCACTTATTTATTGGGCACTTATTTCTTTCTTTCAAGATTTGTTGTTGGGGGATTTGATTTTTTTGAGTTCCAGGTATATTTTAGATATGAGACCCTTGTCTGCTGTATGGCTAGTGAAGATCTTCTCCCAATCCACGGGCTTTCTATTGATCTTGCTAGCTATGTCCTTTGCCATGCAGAAGCTCTGCAATTTCATGCAATCCCAATTGTCCAACCTATCTTTGATTTGTTGTGTTCCTGGGTCCCTATTAAGAAAATTTGGGCCTGTGCCAAGGAGACCTAGGGTTTCTCCTATTCCATCCTGTAATGTTTTCAGGGTGTCTCTTTGACTCTGAGGGCTTTGATCCATTTGGAGTTGATTCTAGTACAGGGTGATATATAAGGATCTAGCTTTAGTTTTCTACAAGTAGTTAACCAATTTTGCCAGCACCATTTACTGAAGAGGCTGTCTTTCTTCTATTCTATTTTTTAGCTCCCTTATCGAAGATTAGATGACTATAAGTCTGTAGGTTCATTTCTGGGTTTTCAAGTGTATTCCATTGGTCCTGAGGTCTGTTCTTGTGCCAGTACCAAGATGTTTTGATTACTATGGCTTTGTAGTAGTGTTTGAAATTTGGTATTGATATTCCCCTAGCACTGTTCTTTCTGTTGAGGATCGTTTTTGCTATTCGGGGTATTTTATTGTTCCATATGAATATTTGGATTGCCTCTTCTATTTCCTTGAAGAATGAGGTTGGAATATTGACAGGTATCGCATTGAATTTGTAGATAGCCTTGGGAAGTATTGCCATTTTCATGATGTTGATCTTTCCAATCCAGGAGCATGGGAGTTTTTGCCACTTTCTAAGTTCTGTTTTGATTTCCTTTTTCAGGTTTTTAAAGTTTTCATCGTAGAGGCCCTTCACTTCTTTGGTTAATTCCTAGGTATTTGGTTAATTCCTAGGGGCTATTATGGATGGAGTTGCTTTCCTGATTTCAGTCACACTTTTCTCATTGTTGGCATACAGAAAAGCCATTGATTTTGAGGGTTAATTGTATACCCTGCTACTTTGCCAAAGTTTTGAATCAGCTTGAGTAATTTGGGAGTGGAGTCTGTGGGATTCTTTAAATACAAGATCATGTCATCAGCAAAGAGGGAGAGTTTTACTTCTTCTTTCCCTAATTTATTCCCTATTATGTTTGCATCTTGTCTTATTGCTGTAGCTAGGCATACTAATACTAAATTGAAGAGAAGTGGAAATAGTGGACATCCTTGTCTCGTTCCTGAGTTAAGAGGAAATGGCTTTAGTTTTTCACCATTAAGTATACTGCTGGCTGTAGGTTTGTCATATACAGCCTTTATTGTATTGAGGAATGTTCCATGGATTCCTAATTTTTCTAGAACCTTCATCATAAAGGGATGTTGGATCTTGTCAAATGCTTTTTCTGCATCTATTGAGATAATCGTGTGGTTCTTATCCTTGCTCTAGTTGATGTGATGAATTATATTAATTGATTTGCATACATTGAACCAGCTTTGCATCCCTGAAATTAATCCTGTTTGATAATAGTGTACAGTTTTTTTGGGTGAATTGTTGAAGTCGATTGGCCAAAATTTTGTTGAGAAGTTTTGCATCAATGTTCATCAAAGGAATTTGTTGAGAAGTTTTGCATCAATGTTCATCAAACGAATGGGTTTATAGTTCTCTTTCTTTGATGAGTTCCTGCCTGGTTTTGGGATGAGGGTTATGATGGCTTCATAGAATGAGTTCGGTAGTGAACTTTCTCTTTCAATTTCACTGAAGAGTTGGGGGAGTATTGGTGTGAGCTCTGCTTTGAAGGGCTTGTAGAATTCCGCTGTAAAACCATCTGGTCCTGGGCTTTTCTTAGATGGGAGGTCTCTTATTGCTGTTTCTATTTCAGTGCTTGATATGGGCCTGTTAAGATGATTTAACTCATCTTGGTTTAGTTTTGGCATGTCAATATTTGCTAGGAAAAGATCCATTTCTGCCAAGTTCTCAAACTTATTAGCATAAAGTTTTGAGAAGTATTCCCTTATAATGTTCTGAATCTTGGTTGTTTCTGTGGTGATGCTTCCATTCTCATCTCTGAGTTTATTAATTTGGGTGTGTTCTCTTCTTTTTCTGATAAGATTTGCTAAGGGTCTGTCAATGTTGTTAATTTTTTCAAAGAACCAACTCTTTGTTTTGTTGAGTCTTTCTATGGTTTTTTTGGATTCTAATTCATTTAATTCTGATTTAATTTTAATTATTTCTTTCCATCTGCTAGATTGGGGTTTAGCTTGCTGCTCTTTTACAAGGAGGCTCAGATGTCTCATTAAATCTTTAGTTTCAGAACTCTCCAATTTGTTGATGTAGGAACTCAGAGCTATAAACTTGCCTCTGAGTACTGCCTTTGCTGTGTCCCAGAGGAGCTGGTAATTTGTGTGTTCATTTTAGTTGCATATCATGAACATTTGAATTTCCTTTGTAATCTCTTCCATGACCCACTTGTGATTCAGCAGTGTGTTGTTCAGCCTCCATGTGTTACAGAACTTTCTTTGGTGACTTTTGGTGTTGAGTTCTAATTTTATTCCCTTGTGGCCTGAGAGTTTTCAGGGCATAACTTCTATGTTTCTGAATTTGGACAAGTTTGCTTTGTGGCCTAGAATGTGGTCTATTTAGGAAAATGTTCCATGCGCTGCTGAGAAAAACATGTATTCTGATGTTGCTGGGTGAAATATTTGGTAGATGTCTGTTAAATCTAGTTGATCTATACAGTTGTTTAGATCTGTGGTTTCTCTGTTGAATTTTTGCCGAGTTGATCTATCTAGTGTCTTTGGATCTATGTGAGATTTGAGGGAAAGTAGTGTTTCTTGGATAAATTTGGGTGCTCCATTGTTTGACGAATAGAGATTTAGAATTGTAATATCCTCCTGAAGGTGAGATCCCTTAATTAGTATATAGCGACCTTCTTTATCTCTTTTCACTAATTTTAATTTAAAGTCTATTTTATCTGATATTAGGATTGCAACTTCTGCCTGTTTATGGGGGCTGTTTGCTTGGTAGATTTTGTTCCAGCCTTTCACATTGAAAATGTGTTTGTTTGTTTTTTATGGGTAAGATGTGACTCCTGAAGGCAGCAGATAGAAGGATCTTGCTTTTTAATCCAACTAGACAGTCTATGTCACTTAATTGGAGAGTTAAGTCCGTTAATGTTGAGAGATAGGACTGAGAGGTATTTGGGAATTCCTGACATTTTATCCTCCTTCTTGGGGGCTGTGGCAACTAGGTTCTTCCTATGGTTCTTGGATTCTCAGTTTGGGTGTGTTTTCTTGGCCTTTAATGTGGTCTTGTTGGTTTTCTATGTGTAGGACATCTTTAAGAATCTTTTGTAGGGCTGGTTTGGTGGAGATATATTGTTTCAATTTTTCTTTGCTATGGAAGATTTTTATTTGACCTTCGGTTATGAAAGAGAGGTTAGCTGGGTACAGAATTCTTGGTTGATAGTTGTCTTTAGGGCATGGCATTCATCATTCCAGGTTCTTCTTGCTTTGATTGTCTCTGCTGAGAAATCTGAGGTGATTCTAATTGGTTTCCCTTTATAGATGATTGATCTTTTCTCCTTGACAGATTTAAGGATGCTTTCCTTGGTCTGAATTGATCCTGTGTGCCTTATAATGTGACGGTGGGATGTCTTATTCCGGTCTGGTCTATTTGGAGTTCTAAAAGCTTCTTGTATCTGAATAGGCCTATCTTTTTCATGTTTGGAAAGTTCTCTGCTAGGATCCTGTTAAACAAATTTCCTAGACCATTAATTTCTGTCTCTAGGTGCTCCTCTACACCCATTATCCTCAGATTAGGTCTTCTGATGGTGTCTTCCAAGTGTTGAATAGATCTATCATATTTCTTGGATTTGTTTTGGATGGGTGTATGTTCTTTCTCTATATCTAGGCTGTCTTCAATCCCTGAAATTCGATCTTCTGCATGGTCTAACCTACTATCAAGACTTTCTACTTTGTTTTTTTATTTCTTTACCTTCTAGTTGGTCAGCTTTGATGGCTTCAAATTCTTTGTTGGATCTTTGTTTTAGATCTTGTATGAACTTCTTTACTTCCTTAATTTGGTGTTCAGTGTTCATTCTAAAATCACTTAGTTGATTGGTTATGGTTTCCTTGGACTCCCATTCCTTCTGTTGGGTTCCATTCAGCATTCTCTTTGTGGTCTCCCTGACTTCTTTCAGCAATATATTTATGGATTCCATGAATGCCTCTATTGATCTTTGTCTATTCTCATCCTGCTCTCTCAAGTCCTGTATTACTCTTTGATTAGCTTCCTCACATTCATGCAATTCCTATAGTTCTCTTTGAGTGTTCTCAGCCTGCTCATGCCATTCCTGACTTTCTCTTTGTTCTCGGCCAGCTCCAGCAATTCCTGTTTATCTCTTTGACTGATCTCAGCCTGTTCACACCATTCTTTTATTTCTCTTTGAGTGTTCTCAAGCTGCTCATTCAATTCCTGTATCAACCTTTGAGTAGCTTCCTCATACTCATGATATTCCTGTATTGACCTTTGATTTGCCTTCTCTCTCTCCCTATCATGCTCACACTGAGTCCTTTGCAGGTTTTCAACCTTTCTATTTACCATGTTTACCGGTAGTGTTTGTAAAGCTTTTTGGGAGCTCTCCTCTGGATTATTCATTATCTGTTTTGTCCCCTGATTATCATTAGTGGTTGTTGAGATACCCAGACTTGCCATTATTCTTGTGTTTTTCCGGCTTATTCTTCCCATTTGGGATGAAAGTAACACCAGTTTTGTTCTAGAACACTATATTTTTATTTTTTTTTTGAAATCACATTTTAGTTCACAAGATGCGTACTGTCATTTGTCTTTGTTTGCTAGATTCTCCAGAGACTTAGTAAAATGGGCAGCAAGAGAGAGGGACTGGCACACATTAATCATCTTCTGTTTGTCATGGCCTGTTTTATGTACTTTCTCTCAGTTCCTCTGTGATCCTGGGAACTGTGCATTATTGTTCCCAGTTCGTTGTTGCAGATCGAACTGTGCCCAGTGTCCTTTAGGCATTCTTGGTGAATTTCCAGGTGGATAAATACTCCCTTGTGGTCAGATTCCAGTCCCTGCAGGATCCCTGGATGGGATCATCACCTCTCCCCTGCTTGTCTAGCATTGCTCTTGCATTCTGAGCTAGTACACACAGTTAAACTGAATTTCTATGGACCTTCTGTCATTTCCATGACTACTATTGCCTGAGTTCCACTCAGAATCCATCTTCCTGCTTGGCCTTTGACCTTCCCTATACAATCTTCCTTTCCACTCTTCTGAAAGTACTCTCCCAGTAAGTCTTTGAATCTAGAACACTATCTTAAGGCAAGCATCAACCAAAGTTTGTAGTTGCACAGTCAAAAGTCTGCAGATACAATCTAGTTCAACAGATATATCTATTCAACATCAAGCAACTATGTATTAATGGGCTACGAACAGCAAAGAAGAATTTGGCAAAACAGAAATTATTAGGTTTAGGGAGAGACGTGGGTAAAAATAGGAATAGAGGGATGTGGAAAGGTAGAGGGAGAGTTAAATTAACTAAGTCCTAATCTCAAAGCTGGAAATAGATTGGATAGAAGGATAGTAGAGAAGGAGAAAAAAAGAAGAAAGAGAAAGAAAAAAACAGACAAGATAAAATAGAAAAACAAAAATTAAAAATTAAAAAGTGAAACACTTAAAAATTATGCAAAACAAAAACGTAATATGCAGAGAAGAATGAGGATAGGATAAGAGATGGGGAGGAATAGAAAGGAGAAGTGAAAAACTTCAGAATAAAAATGCTTAAAATATTATATAGGTGTAAAGAGGTAGTACTGCTATTAAGGAATTTAAGTCTAAGTCTAAGAGGTTTTGAATTAAATAATAAATTTCTGGATTAAGTGTGTACACAATGGGGGATAAGGTCTAATAATTGACTTATGGGTATATCTGAGGATGAGCAGAGTAGCAATTAAGTCACGCAAAGAAGAACAAAAGAGAAGAAAAAGTGAAAAGAATGAGAAAGAAAGAAAAAAAGGATCAAAAGGTCAGTGGAGCTAAACAAAAACAATAATAAAGAAAAAAAGAAAAAAAAGCACATACATATATATCCCTAAAATAAAAATTATAAGAGGAAAAAAAAGTTAATAGAAAACAATTATTTTTAAGTGTTAAAATTTAAAAATTAAAAAAAGTTAAAATTTTTTATAAAAGGTACAAAAAAAGAGCTCTTTGATTTTTTGGGGGGAGATGGGAAGATCCTGTATCTCCCTTGTGTCCGTAACCAGTCTCTTGGTGGAGTCTCTGGTCTGCTTGTGGTGGTTGATTTTCCTGTGGCTTGGTTGGTTTCTTAAGTCAATTTGTTTGAGCAGGCAGAAAAATGCTGTGCTTTACCCAGAATTTTGTGATCCTCCTCCCAGGCTAGTTCAGTTGGAGGGAGATCTGCTTTGAATATCACAAAAGAGGGAGATGACTGTTTCCTCTAGTTTGGAGATGCTGTGCTGAGGTTAGGTTCTGGGTAGAGTTGAAGCCTTTCAGCAAATGGAAGCTTTTCCCTGAGGGGCTAGCTTCTGAGATACTCACAGAGCCCAGCCTGGAGCCATTCTCAGGGTTCATGTTTACTGAATTTCAATTGATTGTCAAGGCTACTGTAGGGAGGGGCGGCCTCTGGCTCTGTTTACCCAGTGAAGAAAGCCACTCCTGGGGCTGTCAGAGCTTGCCTGGCCCGGCCTGGGTGACTTTTCCCTGGGTGGAGCTGAGCCTGGCAGGTCAGGTCTGGTTCCTGTGACCTGCTAAATGACTGTTTTGTTTTCTTCCAAGGCCTGAGTTGGAGCTAGCTGCTCAGCCAGGCCTTTGTCAGTATCAAAGATGGAAATATGGGGGGTGAAGGGTGGCCTTCGCTCCTCTGCTCCCTGAGAAGGAGTGAGGATGTCAGGCTTCTACTCACACAGGAGTCTTGGTTCCTGGGTCATCTCTGGTCTGCGATCTGCAGGATGAAGATGTCTGCTCCTTGTCAGTTCTTGCTGGTGTTGAGGAGAATCCGCTCTCCCGCTGTGTCTGGCGCCTTTGTCCTGGACTCTCTGTGTTGCAGGAATGGCAGCTACAGCTGCCGCCGCCACTGCAGCCAAAGCCACGGCTGCTGGCAAGTGCTCAGATCTGTCTCCTTGCCTGGATTTTCCCTCTCTGGCCTAACTCTCTGTACTATGATGGCACACTTGGTGTGATTCTCTGGCTTAGGACTGTTCACTGGATCACTAAAACTGCTTTCTATGTGAGAGCTTGTTTAGCCTCCAGCTTCTCCTCTGCCATCTTCCTGGAACTCTATTTTTATTTTCTGTTTTCTACATTTTTATTCTCAGCTACTATACATGAAAATAGTTTCTAGACAGCATATACTATGCTTTAAAGAATATATTTTTTGGAATGAAAACATGTCAATTTATATAGCATCTGCCTAGCAAATGCTAAAGAAATGTTTTCATGCATTTATTTTGACTATTTCACCTGAACATAATTATTGAGTATATGTATAGCTTCTTTTTTCCTCATGACTGGGTGTGAATCCAGACCATCATGCTGCTTGTCTGGGGCTTTGTCACATGAGCCAAGCTACCTGCCCTACTTTTGGCTAGCTGGTTTAGGAACAAAGGCTAGAACACTTTTCTTCCAGGGCTTGCCTCACAGAAAGCCACCAGATGTCAGCCTCGACTTCCCCCTTTGTCCTGGCTTCACCCAGTTGGGGGTAAGTCAAATCAGTACCCCTAACCCCTAATTCAGAAAAGATTTTCAAAGAAGACTTTTCCAGTCTGGGCATCACTGACTCACATCTATATTTCCAGCTACTCAGGAAACTGAGATCTATGGAACGCTATTCAAATCCACTCAGAGCAGGGAAGTCATTGAGAGTCTTATTTCCATTTACTTTTAGCTCAGAATGGTGCTGTGGCTCAGTGGGGTAGTATGCCTGTCTTGATCCAAAATTCTCAGTGTGACTTCAATCAGGACCATGCCCCCCATACACACTCACAAAGATATATTCAAGTAGCATCAAATTTCAACTATGCATTGTCTTTGTTCTTCTAACTCAGGAAAACTGTATCTGCAACTGCAAAACATAATGTATATTCCTCTTTCTTAATGCTTTACTAGCGGAGCTACTTTGTACTGTGGTGATAGGCAGATGTAGGGAGAGACCAAGGATCCTTACTGAATGTTGATCTAGAGGGCACATCAGGTGGACAAACAGATTAAGAAGCATATACACACATATATGGGGCAGGCAGTGCTCTCCAGATAGGAGCCCTGATATTGACACCCACCTAAGAAACTTTGTAAAGAGATTATAAGCTTTATGTGGCATTTAATGAGTGTCGCTTATCTGATAGTCATTCTTCCTATCTTTTCCTTTCAGCCTCAAATTTTCCCCGTGCCAAGTAAAGAGGTTCACCTTCCAGCCTCTCTTGAAGTGAAGATAGCCATTTGACGCAGCTTTGGCAAGTAAAATGTAAGTAAGATTCTCTTGAGTTTGGCTTCTGAGAAAGTTATCATTTTCTTGTTGAAAAGGATGAGACCTCACTGGCCTTTTGTAATTCACCCGCTTCATTCTCTGTACCAAGAATGCAGTCACTATATGTAATGGGCAGTAAGCTATATTAACAGCATAAGGAGCAGCCTGGCACTTTGAAGACACTGCAGAGACTGCATTGTAGAATGATCAGCACGTTGCTCATTTTCTGACCTTCGCTGACAGTCCTCTACACCCTATACCTCCCTCCTGCAGTGTTCAGCAAAAACTCAGCATTCAGTGTCATAGGGTAATGGAGTCCCTTCCAAAAGGGTTTTATTCACATTTATTGAACCACTGTTAGCCTCAGGCAGTAGGTTTGCCAGAAGTCACAAGGAGGGGGATAGAAAAGTCCTGCTATGAGCCCAAAGAAAGTTTGTGTCATTTTGGAAAGGTAAGACCTGGAAAAGAAGCAGACTTCAAAGGCCAGTCCTGATGGCTCACTCCTGTCATACTATGTACTCAGTGGGCTGGGATCTCAAGCATTGTGTTTTGAAGCCAGCCAGGTAAAAACTGTCACTAGATTCTACCTGTGATTAACCAGAAAAGGTTTATAGTGGAATTATGACCCAAGTGGCAGAGCAGCAGGTAAGTAAGGAAACCCAGTAAGAGCATTAGGCTCTGAGTCCATACACACACACACACACACACACACACACACACACACACACACACACACACAGACATGAACAATCACACACACACTTGCACATGCACACACAAAGAAACCCAATGCAAAAAACAAAATGCTTCAGGATTTCACATAATTAGTAGGTAGCTAACAATGGCTAGTGGTTTCGCTGTATTTTCTAGAACACTCACAATGACTTAAGAACAGGCAAGACTCTTGCAGAGAAGGAAACTAGACATTGAATCCCTGGTGGAAGTCTTCACAGGTTATCAGATGTCAGTCTGACTCAGGTGTGAAACCTCCCAAACGCACCATTGGTATTTGCTACTCTGCCCTTAGTCCTGGAGAATGGAAAGAATTTGAAGCTTTGGGTGGGGACTTGGAAAAGGGATCCAGGACATGGAAATGAACAGAAATATTGATCATATTTTATGGATTACATCCCACACAGAAGTCACAAGGACAAATGGCAAAAAGAGAAATTTGTGGTTTTTTGTTTTTTTTTTTTTTGGGTCCGGTCATGGGGCCTGAACTCTGGGCCTGGGCGCTGTCCCTCAGCTCTTCAGCTCAAGGCTAGCACTCTACCACTTGAGCCACAGCGCCACTTCCGGCTTTTTTCTTTTTGCTTATGTGGTGCTGAGGAATCGAACCCAGGGCCTCAGGCATGCAAGGCAAGCGCTTTAACCACTGAGCCACCTTCTCAGCCCCAAATTTGTGGTTTTTAAACAACAAAGTATCCTTTGATAACTCAATGTCCTGTGGCAGTCACTGTAGGATATGCCTTTTTAGGGGAAAGTACAAGGCATGTATTCACTGTTCAGCCAGCCTTGCTCCTTCCCTCGCTCCTCCTCTTTTTGTCTTTCTTCTTTCCTCCTTCTTTTTCTATCTCCTTTCTCTCCCATATTTACTGTCCATCTCCTTCTTACTGTCTCCTTTCCTTTTTCTCTTTTCTCTTTCCCCCCTGCTCCTTCTCCTACCTTCTTTCTTTCTCGTTCTCCTACCTCTTTGTTTTCCTGCTCCCTCTGCCTTCCCTCTTCTCAATCTTACCCTTCTTATGTTTCCCCTTTCCTTCCACCAGTACACAGCCCATCTTATCTCTTTCTTTGTCTCTGTCTCTGTCTGTCTCTTTGTCTCTCCCCGCCTCTTTGGTTTAGGCTGAATGTAGATCTTGTGATTTATGAACACAAAATCTCTCTCTAAGCTACATTCCAGCTTCCTATCACTGAGATTTTTGTTCAGGGTTTGTATCTTGCCTCTAGAGCCCCAGCTCTGCTTCCTGCTTTTTGGTGGCCAGTTGGAGAAATCAGGCCCATGGTCTTTCCTGTCTTGGTCAGCTTTGAAATGAAATTCTCAGATCTCAGCCTCTGAATGGCTGGAATTACAAGAATGGGTCACTATCACATGGAGTATTATTTTTATCTTTAAAAAAATTATTCTCCTTTCCTCAAAATGAAGAGCCTTATCATCTCCATTCCCTAGGAAGCTGATAATATAGCTAGGGAGACATTTCAATTATTTGAGAACTCCAACATAAAAAGCGTCACAAATGATAATAGTGATAATGGAACAACCCCAAAGTCTCAAGTCTGTGCTCTGCTCACGGGTGTTCTTTACCATGCAATGGGAGATGCCCAGGAGGAAGCAAGTAGAATAGTCCTTAACTCAGTAGTATGGTAGAAGACTGATAGAGTGAGGGCAGGGTGAGTGGGACACAGGATGGATGATATGGTTATGAAAAGGAGAGGATGGATGGCAGAGTAACAGGCACATTTTCATTAACTATATCCTTCATTGCGCCACAACAAAATTGGGAAAATCACTTACAAATGTTCCTTACTGTTGGGAATGGTGACTCAAGGGGAGCTGAGCTATTTGAGAGGCTGAGATGTAAGGGTGGCGGGTCAAAGCTAGCCTGGGCAGAAAGTTCCTGACACTCTACTTTCCATTTAATGAAACCAGTGGGCACTGGAACCTGGGTTAAGTGGTGGAGCAGTAGCCTTGAGGAAAATCAAAAAGAGAAAAAAGCTAGTATATTTGGCATGGGCAGAGGTAGCATTCTTCTGAGAGGGAAAGGAAGAGGAATGCACATGAGTAGCCATGAAAATTGTGCCAGCTGACTTGCTATGTGCTGTTGCTTCAGTTCCTTAACCAAGGTGGACTCCCTCAGCACCCTTGGTCATCAAGGAAACTTCTTCCTTCCCAGGCCTCAGGGCCAGTGTAAGGGATCAATCATGCCAGCTATCTCTGATGAGAGGAAACTGATCCTCTTGTTTTCCTGAATTCAGCTCCAACTAGTATTTGGAAAGACGATTTGGGGCTTCTTTTTCCTACCCATCAATACTTCTTTGTCTTTTGCTTGCCCCTTCCTTTTCTGTATTGTTATCATGCGTTTTTTAAAAAATATTTACCACATTTAAAACCAAACAACCAATATAAGGTAGAAATTTCCACTCCCAATTCTTTTCTCTTGGGTTTTGTAAGGTTTCATTTTTGTCCTTTCCATTTCTGACTCCACCTTCCCTGCTACAGATGCATGATTGGTTTCTAATTCATCCCCTCAGTGGTTCTTCATGCAAAATTAATCACACATACAATTATTCTCTGTATGTTCTGGAGCCAGCACACCGTCACACTTTCATTTATTGTGTAGTGGGGCTTGAACTCAGGACCTCAAGCTCACATTTGCCTTTCTCACTCAGTGCTTGCCTCTCTTCTCCTTGAGCCACAACCCACGTCCAGGTTCTTTCTGGCTACTTAGAGATAAGCATCTCTCTGCCGTTGCTGCCCAGGCTGCATGCAAATCTCCACTCTCCTGCATCAGTGAACTACTGGCACCTGCCCCAATTTTTATCTATTAAAAATAAACATGAGTTAGGTGCTGGTGGCTCCTGCTTAGAATGCTACCTACTCAGGAAGCTGAGACATGGAGGATGGAGACTCAAAAGCAGTCAGGGCAGAAAAGTCTATAAGACTCTGATCTGCAATTAAGTGTTGGGAAAACCAGACTAGAGTTTTAGTTCAAGTGATTGATCTCTACCCTGAATAGAACAGCTGAGAGAGCTGACAGTCCTGTGTGCAAATGTGTGTATCACATGCACACACACATTTGCACACATATGGACAAAATACACATGCTAGCTAGGTGTCAGTGGCTCGTATGTATAATCCTAGTTATTTGGAATGCTGAGATATGGAGAATTATAGTTTAAGGCTGGCCATTGGAGATAAGTTTTAGCGACCTCAACAGAGACCTTGCCTAAAATAAGGCCATCACAACAGAACACTCTCCTGGACAAGAATTAAGATTCTTAAGATTCTTATAAACAGACAAAACAAAACACCAACAATACAACCCCCACACAGCCAGGTGTTGGTGTCCCTTGCTTGTAATCTGAACAACTCAGGAGGCTGAGATCTGAGGCTTCCAATTGGAAGTCAGCTCTCGGACCCAGTAAGAAACAGAATTTTATCTCTTATTAAATGCCAGAAATCCAATAGTTGATCTGTGGCTCAAATGGTAAAGCACTAAGCCTTGAGTGAAATAGCTCAGGAACAGTATGCAGAATGTCAGTATGCAGTATGCAGAATGCAAGCCCAAAGTCAGCATTAAAAATAACCAGCACAGAAAAAGGCTGGAGTTGTGGCTCACTTGTAAGACAGCCTGACTCCCAAGGCCCAGGCCCTGAGTTCAAGCCCTAGTACAGCAAAAATAATAAGAGAAAAAGCACTATAATTCTTCTCTAGTATTCTGTGGAAACATAAATTCATTGCATCATGCTAAATACCCAGAATTACTGTTGCTGGGTCAGATGTTAATTGTAAGTTCAGTGTTGTTTAGGTTGGATAAGAATGTTTATACTCTTAAAAGAATCTGTGAGGAAATGGAAGTATGGCTCTCATTATAGAACCTCAGTTGTGAGTGAAATAGCTGAGGAAGAGAATGAGGCTTTGTCTTCAATTGTACACACACACACACACACACACACACACACAAACACACACACACACACACACACACACACACACAAACTTGCACATTAAAACCCAGGCATGGGTGGCTGAAGCCTTGAATCCCAGCTACTCAGGAGGCTGGTATCTGAGGATCCTGGTAGGAAGGAAAATCCATGAGACCCTCTTTTTTCCACTTAACCACCAAAAACCTGGATGGTGAGCAGTAACACTAGACTTGAGCAGAAAAGCTCAGCAATAGGCCCAGACCCAGATTTTAGGCTCCAGGACTTGCACAAAACAATGTAAAGAAAGACAGTACATTGAAAATGAACTTTATAACTTTGCGGGGAGGTGGGGGGGGAAGAGGGGGAGGTGGGAGAGGGAAGGGAGGAGTTGGGGAGGTGGGGAGGAAAGGATGGTAGGGGAAAAATAAAGGAGGGTGTAACAATGCTTGATAGGAAATGGACTCATTACCTTGCTCATGTAACTGTAACCGTTCTGTACAGTATCTTTACAATAAAAATATTAAGAAAAAAATGAATTGTTAAACCTTTCCAGACTGTCTGTACCATTTTGTATATCCATCATCAGTGAATGAGATCAGTTTCATTAGATCTTTCTCAGTCTTTAATATTCTCATTATAAAGGCATTCTGATAGATTTGTAGTGATACCTTGTTAAAAACTGCTTTCCCTTAATGGCCAGTCATGTCATACAGCTTTGCACGTCCTCTGTCAATGTGAAAATATTTTCTTATTCTGCAGCTTGTCTTTCCATTCATTTACTTAATAAGAGATGCTTTTCAGAACAGAAAATTTAATTTTTCAGACATTCAATTTTTCACATTGCGTGATATATGTTATATTTTGGTGTCTTGTCTGAGAAATACATACCTAGTCAGTCTTTTGCTTTCTTCTACAAATATAACAGTTTTATAGTTTACTACATTACAGTTTAAATAATTATAATTTTAAAATAGACAATTTTATGATTTTCTTTCATTTTTCAGTATGAATAAGCTTGTTTTAATATTAATATAAATGAATTGTACAGATGGGTTTTATTTTGTCTTTTACATTCATGCATTTAACTCCATATTATTGTTTCCTTACATTTTTTCTTTTTTGGTGGTACTAGGTTATGGATCTTAGGGCCTCACATTGACTTGGCTGGCACACTTCTACTTGAACTACAATTCTAACCCTGATTTTTGCTGATTTTTTAAAATTGCATGTCTACACTTTACCATTAGCATTTTGGAATTTTCAGTATACACATCTTGTATATATTTTGTTCAGTTTTTATGTACTTCATTTTGTGCAGAACAGTTTTAAGTGGTATTGTTTTGTATACACGTATGTCTTATTGTATGTGCCACTATTGGGGCTGAGATCTGAGAATTTCATTTCAAAGCTGACCAACATAATGTCTTGTACATCTCATTGTTGCAATGGGTCCACCTGTATCCCTATTTAAATGATTTGTTTTTTCCCTTCCCCTCCACAAATTATACCAACATCAAATACAGTGAAAGCAGGGGTTTTATCATGGGGGATGCCTTTTATTTTTCTGTTTGCCTTATTATGCTGGCTAGAGCATTTGAGCTATTTTGAATTAAAGTGATGCGTGAAAGCATCCTTCCTTTGCCCTAATCACAGGGCAAAATATTTCATTTTTTATCAGAACAATGTTGGCTGCAGAGTATATAAAAATCAATGGAAGTCATTGAAGTGTAATTTACAAAATTATCTCTCACCATTACAACTCAAATACCAACTGCATTTTCATTAGTATATATATATATATATATATATATATATATATATATGAAGAAAACAAGATGGAATGTTGTTGATAGTACTTCCTATGGCAACCAATAAGTGTAGCGTGATTTTTTGTGGAGCATCTGGGGCTTAAACCCAAGGCCTAAGACCTGTCTCTGAGCTTTATTGCTCATGGTTTGTACTTTATGACTTGATTAACAGCTCCACTATGGATTTTGGGGGTAGATATTATTGGAGACGAGACTCTCACAGAATATTCTGCCCGGGGCTAGCTTTGAACTCTGATCCTCATATCTCAGCTACATGAATAGCTAGGATTACAAGCCCAGCTTAAAACAATATTATTTACATGGTAGCTAGGCCAAATTTTGTCTTCCTGGGATAACTTATCTGCTCTTTCCTTAGTAGACTATAAGTTATGTGAGATCACCATTGGTTAAAAGTTACTGTGATGCTTGAGAAATCTGATAACGGAAAATAAGACAGCAAAAGCTCTTGGGAATGGGCCAGCCATTTCCAATTCTGAAATATGAAAAGGAGCAGTATCAAACATCAGTTACCCAGATATGATAGCCTTAGAAATATGCTGGGTGAAATTCAGATTTATGTATACATTGTAGATTACATCCAGCTATATAGTGTGATATTTATTTGCACATTCACATACTTCTCTATATATTTATAAGTATATACTATATTTATCATTATGTATATAACATATATGTGTATATATGTACTCACATTTCATACATAAATATATGCATACGTGTATATTTATGCCACAGAAGTTTTGGAAAACGGATTTGGAGTGAAGCCCTTGTGGTAGAGTTCCCTCTTGAGTGTGTCTTTTTTATTCATCCTGATTTTTACATATTTTTTTCTTTTCCTTCTGAAGTTCTGAGCCACTTTCTGGTATTGTTTTTTTGTTTATGGATAATTTCATTTAGCCATTCATTATTGATACATCTGCTAGTGACACTTTTCTAAATTTTCTGTCTTCTGAGAATGTCTTTATTTCCCCACAATTCTAGAAGGATATTTTCCTGAACCTGGAATTCAGAGGTGACTGTTCTTTATTTTCACCGTTTGGGAATGTACCACATACTTCTAGACTTTTCTGGATTCAGAGGAGTAATGTACTATGCTAGCATTTAAATTAGTGCTCCTCTATAGGTAATACATTTCTCTCTAGTTGCAGTATGGATTTATTCTAAAGTTAACTTTCATAAGTTTCATATGGAATATCTTGCTCTGGGTATTTTGGGGGTTTGCCTTGCCTATTTTGTGGTTGTGGTTCCAATGTCAGTTCAGCTTTAAACACCCTGGGCAGTTTTTATTTTCTTTGCTTTGTCTACTACTAGAAGCCAGGTTGTTCCTGAGGAGCATGCCAGGCTGATGGACAGTTTTTAGATTTGTAAGCAGGGTGATTTAGAAGTTTCACAATTAATTCAGACTGGTGGTTTTTTTCTATTTCCAGTAATTACTATAAAAATTTAAAGAATATCCCCATCAGAGCTGACTAGAGGTTGAAGCTCGCTGGCCAGATTTGCTGCAGGATTGTGATCCAGAGCATCTGAGGTGGTTAATAATAGCCCCTCAAATCTACAACTAAAAAATGGCCTCCAAGGAGACTGTACCACGAAAAAGAAGAAAGAGACAGAGCAAAACGTCTGTAAAAGTGGAAGAGTTAGAGCCTGAAGAGTTTGAGGTGGAAAAAGTGCTGAGTCGCCGTGTACGTTGTGGCAACATAGAATACCTCCTGAAATGGAAAGGATATTCAGATACATATAATTCCTGGGAAACTGAAGAAAATTTAAACTGTGCTGACTTAATCACAGCATTCATAAATTCTGATGAATCTGGTTCACCTCCAAGTGAATTTGAAGATAGGAACGGCTTTGCTAGGGGTCTGAAACCGGAAGAAATCATTGGTGTCACTGATATTTGTGGAGAATTGATGTTCCTCGTGAAATGGAAGAATGTAGATGAAGTTGAGTTGGTGCTGGCAAAAGAGGCTAAGGCTAAATGCCCTCAACTTGTAATTGCTTTTTATCAAGAAAGACTAAATAGGAATGGAAGATGAAACAGAGTAAATTGTTTCCATTGATTGAAATATATACATTGAACAATATATGATCCACTATGATCTGAATCTTGTGTTTAGCATTAATGTTGTGAACCAGCAACTACATTCTAATAAAATCTAGTTTGATATCTTGGTTTTGAATGTAGTATTTGGGCTGCTCTGGAATTTTATTTTTGGAGATTTTTGAATTAAGTATATTACATGATTTCTGGAGTTTCATTCTCTATCAAAAAAGAACAATTGCTTCCAGGCTATATTTTCTTGATTTTAAAGAACAGGCTTTTCATATATCAGCCAAACATATTAGTTAGTACTTTAAAAAAACCCCACAGTTTCTAATGGCTATGTTGAAGGACCATCCACATGTTTTGTATTTATTTGTGTTTGTATTCATATAACACATTGGCAATGTTTTTGGAGATTTTGTTTATTTGGGGGTGCTGGAAAGTTAGCCAAATGATCTATCACTGAAGTACATCCCTGACCTCTGTTTTGTTTTTGAGACTGGGTCCTGGGAAGCTCATATTGGCCTTGATCCTGCCAGACATCAAACTGGCCTCAAATTTTAGGTTTTCCTGCCTCTGACATAGAAATGCAAATGCAATAAGTTCTTTGCAATTTTTAAGAGAATATATTTTAAAACCAATATCTTTACCATGCAAATGAGCAAATCATACAGCTTGGTTTCTCCTAATTAGCCGAGCAAAACTAAGTGGGCATTGAAAACTTTCAGTAGTGAGCCACTACTTTACAGAATAGTGAAATATTTATACAGAAAGCTGATGAATTTTAGCATATCTAAGACTCAGCCTGTGGAAAAGGAATTAGTTACTTAGAGATTTTGACAATTCAGGGCCTAAATGAGTGAGAAAAATTTCACTATAATTGACTTAACATTTTGCATTTCTCAAATTCATTCCTTAAAGTAGGGTCAATTTTTCTCAGTATTGTTGTGCTGGTGCCACAAAAGCCAGAAAAGCAACTTGTGTCATCATCAGAATGTAATCTCACTATATATTGTTTACTTAATTTTTAATAATGGTGAAGAGTAGTCAAAAATGAGTTTTCTATTCTTTAAAAATTTAATGAGCCAGGCACAGTGGCTCATGCCTGTCATCATTGCCACTTAGTAAGTGGAGATCAGAAGATTCAATTTGGAAGCCTGCCCAAATTAGGTAAGTCTCTGAGACAATTATATCCTATTAACTGCCAAAGAAATCCGGACATGGTTGAGGAATTCTTAGAGCCAAAAGGATCTAAGATTTGCCTAGTTCTTGACTTCAAGTCCAGAGATTGACTCAGAAGAATAATTAAAGAATATCTTTTCCCATGCTCTACTCTGATACCAGTCTTTCATTCTGCTTGGAAGGATGAGAGGCACAAGTAGCTCCTGGTAGACAGTTAAGTCCTGGTTTGTCCTGTGATTTCTGGCATGATAATAGTGAGAGGCAGAGGGAACTTCAGGTCTGTGTGCATCTCCTACAGGATTCTCTTATGCAAGAGTACAAAGAATCTACTTACCCGGGGGACACTTGCTAACAACATTGTAGAGGAGAAAGTTGCCTCTTAGCTGTGTACATGGAGACTCTGGGGTGGGATTTGATCCTTCCTTGGTATAGTGAAGGGAACAGCAGCAAATGGGGATGAAAATTACTAATTAGGCCTATGCATGTGTTCACTGATTGGGAGAAGGGTTAAAGTGCAAACTCTGGCTACCTGTTTCTGCTACAGTAAATTCATGTGATCAGAGGACCTGGGGTCACTCCAGGAATCCACTGATGCCATCACTTGGGGGAGAAGACATCTTCTTTATGTGCCTTGTACAGTAGAGGCTCAAGCCTGCTCTTGGTTGTTGATGCCAGAAAACAGAAGAGGAAAGTATGGCCCTAGGCTGCTTGGTGCCACTGGGTGTCCCAACTGAAGTATGGTGACTGCTCCCTGAGGGGAAGAACAAGGTCCCCTTAGCTGGGGAAGAACAAGGTCCCCTTAGCTGGCTCAGTACGAAAAATGTGTGTACTTAGGCTGTGGCTACCGAGGAGGCACTAGAGCCTGTGGGGTTAAAATGGTGTTTCCAAAGGCTATGGTAGCCCATTCCTGTTCTCCTAGCTAATGGGTCACCAAAGGTGAGTGAGGGTGGACGTTGGCTTGGATCCAGCCCAGACAAAAATTTCTTGCCCAAGGTCTAAACAACAACAAAGAAACATCACCTGTTCAGATTGTTTGTATGGTCAAAGTGGTGGGATGCCTTCGAGAAGCAAGAAAGAGAAGAAAGAGGAGTAAAGTGGCTGAATGTAAGCCCATGTCCAGTGCACACACATTAGTACATACAGTCACTCATTGTTGTGCTTCACCTCTGAGTCTATGGGAAACTTAAGACTGTCGAGGGAATACTTGAAGACTGTATTCAAAGTATAACTAAATCACAAATTCCTGGGGGTATGGCCCAACTGTTACTATGCAGCTTGTGAGTGTAACCTAGAGGAGGCCACCATCCCCCCCTTCAACCACAACCACAGACTCTCTGATTACGCTCTGTGCACCAGTCTGGGATGAATCCTTCTCCACACTAGAGAGTCTGAGGGACACGAGGAAATGCTGTCACACTTTGCATAATTTTGGTCTTCTAAGCACTTGTCACATGCCTGGAAATATCTGGGCATGGGCTTCCATCATCTGCCCATGTTGGAAGTCCTAACCGCACATGATGGCCTTGGGGCAAGTTCAGAGTCTGATCCTTATTTGGTATGGTGATTGCAAGGTGATTGTTGATTATGCATTTGCTAGATGATGTCCTTTTTTGAGAGGATGTTTCAAGTGCTAAATCTGTCTATGTCATTCTTCTGTGGGGTAGGGATGAGGTAGGGTATGCCTTGTTGAGGGAAAGTGGTAGAGTATACCTCTGTACTCTGCTTCAGCTTCAGTTTTGGATAATGCTACCAACTGGTGCAGGAGGAATACATTTGCTCAGGGTGCTTTGTGTCACTGGCATTCTAATCAATCCCAGCTAGTGAATGATAAGGGGAAAGGTGAGGTTCTCCACACTATTCCCTTGCTGGATGCAGCCAGAAAACTTGCCCAAAGGCTTGAGACCCTATTTAGTCTGTTATGCTGCCATTATTGTTCTGTAGGGCCTGTTAGATCACAATAAGGTTTCTCCTAGGTATGGTGACTCGTTTTCATTAGCCTTGCTATTCATGGAATAAACTCAGGGACTCAGAGTTTGGGAACAGCCTAGGAAAATTTGCCCAGGCCTCAATCACAGTACAAAATCAGATGTTTTAACTGGAGGTGTGACTCAGGTGATAGATTAGCACCCAAATCAAGAAATCTAGGTGAAATTAAGTGAATCTATAAATCCTAATCTCATATTCACCCTTCTCCCCCACAAATACATACACACCCATGTACACACACAAGCACATGAACACCCACGCAACTCACACACAAAAGATGTCAGTGGCAGGGACCTTTGTGCTCAAATGGAAGCATAAATTGGTTTAGGAAAAAATTTTAGATGTTTACTCAAATTATAATTAATCATAAAGGCACTGTGCTGTAGCTCCTGTGATAAAATGTTGGTTTGCAATGTGAGGAGCCACCTGTATTGTGTGCAGTTGCAGTAGTGCTGCAGACATGCACAGGTTCAGAGTTAGCAACAAGACAGGAGAAAAATGGCCACTTAGCTGTTTGCCAGAAGCTAGATCCAGAGATTCAATCTGGGTCTGTTGTATAGGAAGGGGATATTTGGGACATGTATGCAGGTGCCAACTGTGGCTGTTAGCTTCTTCGCTGGGGTCCAGTATCACACAATGTGCAATATTATCTAGTTATGTAACAGTACCACAGTTGTGCAAACCCTTTCTCCTTCTCCTGTCTGGTATACTTGGGGCTCCCACTCCCCTTAAGGTAAAGCTACCAAGCAGTGGAAGAGGAAATTATGAGCCCAAGGTACTTGTTACCATGAGGCCTAGCACAGCATCTCAGCAAATGCAGCATGAGAGCAAGAAGGCAGTTTGTCCACCCAACTGCATCACCAAATAGAGACAGAAGGCTGTAGCTGTAATTATTTGGTGACAGAGTGGCACTGCATTTTAATATGGTCTGTTTGTTAAAGTAGTGAATCTAGAGATTGGAGTGCCTAATCATTTTATGCTAGAGAATCCTGTGACATAGTTGTGGGTATAGGGTGGGAAGGCAGGCAAATGTATGATCTGGAATCACTCTTTCCAAAACAGTGTGTGTAGTGGGAGCGTGGACCAAGATATAATAATGCTAATTAGACCAGCGCAGTACATATAGAGGGCTTTGGCGTAGTGTTACGATTCACCCTCAAAAAGAAGCAGAAAGTGGCACTGGGGTAATTGGTGACATTATGGAAACCCTAAGGAAACATGAAAGGAGTGGGTGTGTGTCTCCACTGGTGCAGTGCTGGGTTGTGAGGACACACCTGAATATCCCCCAGCCCCATATCAACCCCTCATTTCCCCACCTCCTCCGGTCTGTGATTGGTCCCTCACTGTGCATGGTAGGTGAGTGGCAGGAGTTGGTGCTGGGTCAAGTATGCTTCAATCCAGGCATCTAGATCATCCACAGGGTCACAAAGATGCATGTGGGGTTGGAGTCGTGAGCTTGGCCAGCATCGTGCGCAGGCGCAGGCAGGGGCACTAGAGGTCTAACGGTCGGTGTGGTGTCCACTGGCAGTCCCGGCGCTGAGGAAATTGCCGCCTGGCTGTTTGCCGCGTGGCGGCTGCAGAGGTCTGCTCTTCAGTGGGTTCTTGGAAGACGCCGGCAGGGAGAGAAGAGGGGGGCCCGTGGTTCTTTGGGAGCGGGGGTACAGTGGTGAGGGTGACTCCCTTCTCGTGCTGGGGCTAGGCCGTAGGCGTTCCTGTCAGGGATCCCGGATGCCAGCAGTAGGGGGAACACGTCTGGCTCCTCAGCCTGGTGCCATTGGGGTGCGGCTCTCTCGGATGGCGCCTTCGGGCAGTGGAGGGGAAAGGATGAACCCAGGTCATGCGGGGACCCTGGGTCACCTCAACAAATGCCCCCCAAGAGGAGGGAAGATGCGTGGTGTGGGGGGAATGGGGAGTAGAGACGTGGACGCTGTTTCTCTGCCCTCGTCATCCACAGAAACCGCTGGCTGGGGCGCAAAGGCCCTAAGGATTCCCGAGATCTGCTCTGGCTGTACTGGACCCATGTGAATCGCATTGCTGCCCGACTGTTTGCTGCCTTGCCAAGTCCACAGGTCTGGTCCTCAGATCGTCCTTTGAAGTCGCTATCAGGTAGGGAAGATGAGAGGACACGTGTTTCTTTGGGAGCAGGTTTTAATGCTAAGGGTGGATGTTTCTTCTGCTGGGTCATCAAGGCTCACCCCTACCTAATGCCAGCTGTTGGGCCAAATAACATTACGTCCTGCTTCGTCCAGTTGCCATTCCCGATTGCTCTTGCTTGATGTCATAGGAGGAAGAAATTATGTCCCAGGCCCTCTGGTGTTATTGGGCCTCTCCTTTGAATTTCAGCTAATGTGCCCTGAGAGACAGACCCTGGTTCCTCCCCCTGACCGCACTATCAGGACTAGATCCAAATTCTCTATCCTGACATATTTTCTGGCGACAAGAGTGAGTCCACTGCAATGGTTTTGTTGTCAATATTTTTGGTATCTACTAACACTGTAGAGAACTTATTTTCATTTAGCTTATCATTTTATCGTCCTCCTACTATGAGAATGTTATTTGTTTTATTGTACTAAGATTCATACTCACACCTTTCTGTTAGCAGGCAGTTGTCATATACCTTTTTGAACATATCCAGCTATTGGAATATAAAGTTCTCATTTATTTTATATAGATGGAACTCAATATCAGATATTATAATTTTTCCTTCAACCATTCAACATGATTTAAAATTGTATAAGGAAAGACATCTATTATATTCAACGTAATTTTCATATATTTCTTGGTTTTCTTTCTAAACTTGCAAGACTCCTAGTATCTACTTTTTGTATGGAGAACTTTCTTTAGCTGCTTGTTATTGATACATCTGTTTGTAAAACTTTTCTAAATTTTCTCTTATGTGAGTATGTATGTCTTAATTCACCCATTATTCTTGATGGACGTTTTCCATGAAGCTGGAATTCAGAGTTGACAGTCCTTTGCTTTTCCCACTTGAAAATTGTACCATTACCTTCAGACTTCTTTGGATTCAGAGAAGAAATATGCTACCATTTAAATCAGTGTTCCTTTTTAGGTAATTTTGAGTATTTCCATGTACATGCTATGGGGAGGATTTTTTCACTTTATTAGATATTTTGTTTTAACTGTAAAGGTCCTGTATAGAAGGGATACCATTTCATAAGTCAGGATAATGACTGCATTCCTTTTTGAACAGTGTCAACCCTTCCCACATTCTGTCCAAGTTTTTTCCTGAGGAAGTTTTGGTTTTTAATTTTAGTTTCCATAAATTGCTTTTGATATTTTTTGGTATGTATATTTTGGAGGGTTGTCTGACCTACTTTTGTGGTTTTAGAATGACAATTTAGCTTTTATCAACCTGGAGTGCTTGTCTGGTCTGCTTAGTTTTTCTATTTCTAAGAATCCAAACTGAAGCTAAGGAAAATGCCACACGGAGAACAGTTTTAAATAGCAAGCATGCTGATTTAGCAAGTTTCACATTTGAGTCAGAATGGTGCTTTTGTTTTTCCAGGACTTACCAAAAACAGAGTATCCACTCAGGGGTGACTGGAGCTTGAGGTGCATGGGCCAGAGTCACTGCCGGATTGAGACTCACAGCATCTGACGTGGTTAATACTAGCTCTTCACATCTGCAAGTCAAAATGG
Organism: Dipodomys merriami; assembly: GCF_024711535.1. NCBI lineage: Eukaryota > Metazoa > Chordata > Mammalia > Rodentia > Heteromyidae > Dipodomys > Dipodomys merriami. The sequence goes on from NW_027204492.1 coordinate 86,559,426, forward strand.
CTCCCAAGAAAAGGATTCTACCAAGAAGAAGATTGACACCGTATGGAAAGCGTATCAAATATCCAAAAGAAGAGCCTAAACTATTTGCTGTGGAGAAAGTATTGGGCCGACGCATAGTAGAGGGCAAGGTAGAATATCTCTTGAAATGGAAGGGATATTCAGATGCTGATAATACTTGGGAAACAGAAGACAATATAAATTGTCCAGACCTAATTGAGGCTTTTCTAAATTCTCACAATGTTAGTTTATCTGGTGCTAGCACATCAAATGAGCCAAGAGATGCAGGTGACAACCCAAGGGGCTTTGCTAGGGGTCTAGAGCCTGAAGGAATAATTGATGCCAAACAGAGTAGTGGAGGATTGATGTTTGTCATGAAGTGGAAAGGTTCTGATGAAACTGAGTTAGTGCCAGCAAAAGAGGCTAATGTGAAATGCCCTCAGATGGTAATTGATTTTTATGAAGAGAGGATAAGTTGGAATTCTTCTCCATAAGGTGAAGCTCAGTAATCATCTGAATTGTTCATATCTATATTGTTTATATGTATACATATATATGTTATTATGTATGTATAAGCTGAGTCTTACATTTGGAAACAAAGTTGTGAAACAACTGGTTTATGATAAAATAAAATTTAAAAAATTATATTAAGTGAAGTAAGCCAGGCCCAAAGAAGCATAGGTCCCATGGTTTCCCTTATTTGCAATATCTAGTATAGGTATGAGTCAAGCGGAAAAGGTCAGATAATGTGATGTTAGGAAAATGAACCCTTAAATATGTATTTTAATGTTTTCGTTTCTTTCATGCATATGTTTCTAACGCATTTATAAGATTATTTCTTTGTTGCTTTGTATGTCCCTCCCCCACAGTGTAACCCCCGCTTTCACTATATTTGATGTCAGTATAACATGTGGAGGAGATGGGGACAAACAAGTCGTTTAAGGATTCAGGTGGACCTGTTGCAACAATGAGAAGTACAAAATGTCATGTCAAAACCAACTTTACAATGTCGGTGTGGGGGGGGAGGGGGGTATAATTGGGTGGGGGGAGGGGGGAGGCTGGGAAGGGTAAACAAAGGAGGAGGCTGCAATGCTTGGTAAGAAATGTATGCATTATCCTGCCCATGTAATTGTAGCCCCTCTGTACAGTATGTTCTCAAATAAAATAAAATTAAATAAAAAAAATTTAATATGTTGGTTTTGAATGTGGTGGTGTCAAGATACTGCTTTTTCTCAATACCATTTGCTATTTGAACAAATATAATACAGGCATTTTTAGTTGCTTCATTTATCAGGAAAGAATATTTGCTTCCATTGTATATTTCACCTCTATCAATGACAAATTTCTGTAAATGTTAGGCAATATTGTGTTTATGATTAACTATAATGATTTATCTTAACTGAAGTGTTAAGGAATATTCTGAATACTTTTGTTTATTTTTGTGTGTATGTACATAAAATACAGTGATACTTTTCTGTTTTAGAGATTTTCCTTTTTAAAAGGTGCTGTGCAACAAATTCAGGTCCTTAAAATGCTATGCAAATGATATATCACTGAATAGCATTTCTCTTGCTGGTTTTGCTTTTTTATTTCGAAAAAATTTTTTGATTGGTTTTTGTTTTTTTTTAAACGTAGGTTCAACATCAATAGTTGCTGGTCTTGAACTTGCTAGTAGCTACATTGCCCTCAATCTAAGTTCAGTAGGTAGTTTGCAAAATGTTCTGAATGAAAATTATAACTCCCCAAAACTTCCTCCACCCCAAATGAGACAGTTAAGAAAAACTGTTTTTTTCCATGAGGAAAGCAAAATTCAATGGACATTGAAAAGTGTCTGTAGTGACTTATTCATGTACAAAATATTGATATCTGTATACTACAAACTCAGGAATCCTAGAAAATATAAGGCTCTAGCTGTGGAAATGTAATTAGCTTTATTCAAAATATAAGTAAAACAAAAAGGACTGGGATTATAATTTCACTGGTTCTTTGCCTACATATGAACCATAAAAATTAAGACAAACCCCTTGATTTTGCTTTTCCATCCAGTCTCTGTGTGGATGATGCCACCAACCAGTGCAGAAGGAATATATTTCCCCTGGACTGCTTTGTGTTAGTGGGATTTCCTACTCAATCTCTGCTAGCGATTTCTTTTCTTTCTTTATATTTTGGGTGCGGTTGTGGGGCCTGAACTCTGGGCCTGGGTGCTGTCCCTCAGCTCTTCAGCTCAAGACTAGTGCTCTACCACTTGAGCCACAGCGCCACTTCCGGCTTTTTTTTCCTATGTGGAGCTGAGGAATCGAATCCAGGGCCTCAGGCATGCAAGACAAGCGCTCTACCACTGAGCCACCTTCCCAGCCCTCTGCTAGCGATTTCTAAGGAAAGAGGCCAGGTTCCTCATCACCATTCTCTGAAATGTTGCAGCCAGAAAAGGTGCCTAAAATCTAATGTGTGATAATACATTGTTATTATCTTTCTATAGCACCAGTGTTGTCAAAATGTTTTGTGCTGGGTATGGTGGCTTGAAGTTGTTATCCTAGATACTCAGGCAACGAAATCTGGGATTCATAATTTAAATACAGCCCATGAAGAGAGTTGGTTTGACATCAATCTCACCAAAAAAGCAGTTGATTAAATTGGAGTCATGGAGAAGGTGATCAATTTGTCCTCAAGAGCAAGAAAACAAGATTGAATTGCTTAATCCCTAAATCAGAGTCTGATAATCTCCCCACCTACATATGCAGTCATATACACCAACACAAACCAACACAATAGATGTCAGAGTGGTTGTTCATGTTGGGCTCAATTGCAGTAGGAAAAAAATTCTGAGAACTTATTAAATACCAAGTCTACCTAAAATTAATGGTGGTGTAGCTCCGGTGTTACAAAGGTGTCTTAAGAATCAAAATGGAATATTTTCTTCCCCCTCCCTGTTTCTCCCTGCCCTACTGACATGGGAAACCTAATTGGGATGGTGAGAGCCAAATGTCACTGTTTGTGCACTTTGGGGAAATTCAGGCTACTAAAGACTCCATAGGGACAGAGCAAAGCAGGGTAGAGGGATGAGTTTTCACCTGCAGTGTCTGCCAACACTGCTGGGAGGAGCTATAGATCTAGACTACAGAGGAGCTCTGGTCTTGCATCACTATGGCAGAGGGAATTACCTTCAAGTGTATTTTGTCTGTTTGGTTGGTCCACAAGTCTGCTCCTCAAGTCTTCTCATGATGAGGCCACCAGGTAGAGATGAGTGGCTGATAATTGCTCTTTGGGAGCAGGTTTAATGTGCCAGCTGTGGCCACCTGCTGTGGGATCCTGAGGGCAGGACTTCTCCAGTCCTCTTTAGGGATCCAGTGATGCCCACAGTTGACCAGAATACCCCTGTCAATCCTGCCTGGTACAATTGTGGTTCCATCTTGTTCTTGAATATGAAGACCAGCCAGTGGAGGAGGGAAGTATTTTCCAGGCCAACAGGTGCCACTTGATCTCAACTAATGCCCCCAAGAGGAGCCTGGTTCCTGCATTGGGCTGAATATGCCAAAAGGCAATAGAGAGTATCCCCGCAGTACGTGGTGGTCAAGTGGCATTTTGATTCAGTAGGGCCTGTGCTGTGCATGTGGAATTTCTCATGGCTATGGTGCACAATCCTTGTATTCTAACTAATGTGGAAGGAAAGGCTAACATGGGTGAATCTTGCATTTACCCATGCCCAGGTAAAAAGATGGCATGACCTCCATCTTTCCCCCCAATCATCTGTGAGTACTGGTGGCATGGATCAAGTAACAGAATGACTCAAAAAGCAAGATGTCTAAGCTAAAGTGGGCATATCCCTGAATCCAAATCCCAGGACCAGCACAAATACACCATCTCTTTCTGGTGGTATTCCTCTTGCTACACTTGAAGCTCCAGAAGGTCTAGGGAAAATTGCTAAACCTCATTCAATATATGATTTAATGCAAAGGACCAAGGTGTAGGTACAGGCTCAATTTATTAGTACACATCTAAAAAACACTGACACACACCCCTCAAAAGAAATTCACTCAGTTCTCCCTGTCTATGTTTGGTTCCTTGCCCTGATTGGGAAGGTGAGAGACAGGAGTTGCTGCTGGTTGATGACTTGAATCTTAGGGCATCTGAACAATTGGAAAGGGTTAGACCATGGTTTGGGCTTTGTACTGCTACCTACAGGGTCTGCAGATATGCTGTTTGGGCACTAGAGGTCTTGGCTGCACACAAGCTCTACTTGGCAGCAGGAAATAGCCTCCTAACTGTGTGCCAGAGGCAGGATCCAGAGATTCAGTCCTCAATCTGTGGTGGAGCCACCAGGTGGAGAGGAAAGGAAAGACCAGTGCATGGTTGGGAGCAGATGGAAGTTCCAACTGCAGCTACCATCTTCTGCTATGGAGTCCACAGTCATGCAATTTGGATTCATCTCTGGTTATGTAAGTGTGCCATCTGTTGTGCAAAATACTTCCTCTCCTGCTGCCTGATGCATTTGGATTCCCACTCCCTCTGAAGTGATGCCACCAGCCAGTGTGGGAGGAAAGTATGCGCAGACACACATGGTGCAATGGGATCTCCCAGCTGAATCTCACCTAATGCAGCTGAGAGGCAGAATTCAATTTCTCCACCAGGCTACAGACACCAAATGGGGACAGAAAGCTGGAGGCAAAATTCATTGGTGGTGGAAGAATGACATTGTATTTTAGTATGGCCTATGCTGTTAAAGTGATTATTCTGGAGACTGTCTTAGCTAATCGTGGGCCTCCGGATTGGGGCGGGGTTGTTTGGGGACAGGACAGGCAAATACAGGGTTTGAATCCAGTTGTTCAAAAAAAGTGATTGCATGGGCCAAGTCACAACAACGCCTGCTACAAGGAAGACAGCAAAGTTTAAGCACTCAGTCCCTATATCCAAATCTGCCAACCAGCTCAGCACACACAGTGGCTTGGCATGATGGTGCCACTCTTGCTTAAAGAGAAGCAGAAGGCAGCACAGGGGTAACTGTGAGCCGTTATGGAAACTCTAAGGAAACATAGATCGACTGGGTGTGTGTCTCCACTGGTGCTGGGTTTTGAGGACACACCTGAATATCTCCTAATCCCATAAAACCCCTCATTTCTCTGCCTCCTCCTTTCTGTGATTGGTCCCTCACTATGCATGGTAGTGTGAGAGGCAGGAGTTGATGCTGGCTGGATTATGTGTAAATCTGTGTGTCTAGATTGTCTACATAGTCAAGATGATGCATGTGTGTGCGTGGGGTCATGACCCTGGACAGCATGGTGTTCAGGCACCAGTGGGGGCACTAGAGGTCTAACGGTAGCGTGGTGTCCACTGGCAGTCCCGGCGCTGAGGAAATTCCCGCCTGTCTGTTTGCCGCGTGGCGGCTGCAGAGGTCTGCTCTTCAGTGGGTTCTTGGAAGACGCCGGCAGGGAGAGAAGAGGGGGGCACGTGGTTCTTTGGGAGCGGGGGTACAGTGGTGAGGGTGACTCCCTTCTCGTGCTGGGGCTAGGCCGTAGGCGTTCCTGTCAGGGATCCCGGATGCCAGCAGTAGGGGGAACACGTCTGGCTCCTCAGCCTGGTGCCATTGCGGTGCGGCTCTCTCTCGGATGGCGCCGCTGGGCAGTGGAGGGGAAAGGATGAACCTAGGTCATGTGGGGACCCTGGGTCACCTCAACAAATGCCCCCCGAGAGGAGGGAAGATGCGTGGTGGGGGGGATGAGGAGTAGAGACATTGCGTGGATGCTGATTTTCCACCTTTGTCATCCACAGACACCGCCAACTGGGGGTGCAAAGGCCCTAAGGGCTCCAAGTTCTCCTCTGGCAGTACTGGTGTGGACCACGTTGCCGCCTGGCTGTTTGTCCCCTTGCTGCATCCACAGATCTGATCCTCAGGTGTGGTCCTCAGGTGCTCCTTGGAAGTCACCATCAGGTAGAAAACAGGATGAAAAGTAACTCTTTGGGAGCAGGGTTTTTTGTTTTATTCTTTGTCATTCATGTGTCTTGTATTCCCACCTGGGTGTTGTCCCTTAGCTTTTTACACCAGGTAGTGCTTTACTGCTTTGATCCACAGCTCCACTTCTGATTTTCTCATGGTTAATTATAGATAAGATTACCACAGAATTTTCCTGGCAGGGCTGGTTTTGAATAGTGATCCTTTGATCTCAGCCTCCTGAGTAGGTATGATTATAGATGTGAGCCACGGGCACCTGGCTTTGGGAACAGGTTTTAAGTTGGATGTGTGGTTATTTTTGCTGCTCTGTGGTACTAGGTCAGGTGGTCTAGTTTGTTCTCTGGGTATCCAGTATGCCAGCAGTTGGATATGGTAACTCTACTTCCAACCAAGTCCAATTCACACTCCTTCTTGCTCTTGGTTGGTGTCATAGAAGGTGGAAAATAGGTTGCAGGCTCCCTGATGCTACTGGACCTCCCCACTGAATTTTTGGTGTTGTACACTGAAAGGAGTAATATAATGCTCCATCTGTCTTCAGCCTAAAGAAGAAATTCAAAATCTCTATCCCTACTGATTTTGTTGTATCAGGGTGACATTATATTTCGGTAGGGCCTCTGGTGTGACAATGATGTTTTTGGGGTCTGTGACAGCCTGTTCCTATTCTTCAAGCAAATCAAAGGTGGTTGTTGATGGATCTTTGTTTGAGATCAATGCATGGACATTTTACCATGGCTTTCTTTTAAAAATAAAGTCAAGGGCTAGGAAGGTGGCTCAGTGGTAGAGCGCTTGCCTTGCATGCCTGAGGCCCTGGGTTCTATTCCTCAGCACCACATAAGCAAAGAGAAAAAAAGCCGGAAGTGGCGCTGTGGCTCAAGTGGTAGAGTGCTAGCCTTGAGCTGAAGAGCTGAGGGACAGCGCCCAGGCCCAGAGTTCAGGCCCCACGACCGGACCCAAAAAAAAAAAAAAGTCAATATGCCATGGTACTTGTGGCATGGCCCACCTGAAATAATGCACCACCCATACTCCCCAAAAAAGAAAAAGCCAAGCAAGTGATGGTACATCCTTCAATCTATATCCTGGGACTAGCAAATAGCAGACATGGACTGTTCTGCTGTTTGTCCTCTTCCTAAACTGGAAGCCCAGCATTGCTGAGAAGTAACTGTAAGATGGTGGTCAAAAGCTACCCATGCTGTAAAGGCTCTACTTGTGTATTTCCATCGTATGACAAACCAGAATACCATGTTTCCTCCGTAAAACAAACAAGAAAAAAGACTCATTTCTCACTGTACTGTACTTAACTGGTAGGAGGAGGGGCACAAATTTTTGCTGGCAAACTGTGTTAAAGTGCAGACTTTTAACTCCTATTCAGTGTCAGAAAGGAATATGGGAGCAGTGTTGAAAGGTAGTGATGTTAGGTTTTGGTGAGCCTCCTCATGCTCCTTCTCCAGATGTTTATTGGGGGCTCTAGAGTTCCTAAACACTCATGAGATCTCCAATGGCAGTACTGGAGTGGATGAAATTGCTGCCTATATATTTGAAACTTGTCATAGTCCAGTGCCGAATTCATAGATTGGTTTATCAATGATGTCACCAGGCAAAAAGTAGAATGATAAGTAGTAATTGGAGAACAGGTTCAAAGGGCCAACTGTTGCTTCATTGGTCTGCTGTGATGTCCTAGGTTGAGGGGAACAGTATTCCTTCCTGGGTAGCCACTGATGTCAACAGTTGGTATGAATACATCTTCTGCTTCATCTGGTACAGCAGGAGCTTCAACTTGTTATTACATGCTACTTCCAGGCAGTGTAGGAGAAAAGTATGGCCCCAGGTCTCTTGGTGTCACTATGTTTTTTATTATTAAAAATGATCTACCTAGTGAACTCTGAGATGAGGAGTTTCCTCTATCAGGCTTCAGCTTCAAAAAGAGGACTGAAGATTCTAGCCTGTACTAGTGTGTTTAGGCCTGGTGGCATTATTTATAGAAAGCTGAAATATCTTGTCCCTACTGAGTAGATAGTGACAGAGTGGCATTATGTTCCATAGGGCCTCTGTTATTCAAATGGTGTTTCTGGTGGTTGTGGTGACCCACTTGTGTTAGCCTAGCTATTTGAGGAACAATATGCTGGGAGTTGATGTTTAAGGCCAGTGCAGCCAATGTCACAGCCTCAATTTCTCCAGAAATATGGCTATAGCACTGGATAACTAGCCCAAGTGATAGAATAACCACCAAAAGGACAAAAGACAAATGAGAGTGAGAGAATCCCTAGATCCACTACCCAGGACCAGAAGATATACAGACACAGATTTATATATACATACATACGTGTGTGTGTGTGTGTGTGTGTGTGTGTGTGTGTGTGTGTGTGTGTGTGTGTGTGTGTGTGTGTGTTGTGTGCTGTTGTGCCCCTTGCCAGCCTGGAAGCCCTAGGCTATCTAGGGAAAATTGTGAGAGCTTATTCAAAGTGTAATGCAACCTAAAAGGATTAGGAGTGTGAAGGTACATTTCTTCAGTGCTGGCTCCTGAGTATGAACCCTAATGCACCAGTTTTCTGGAACTTTTGTCTGTGTTTGGTTCCTTGCTCTAATTGGGAGGGCAAGAGGCAGGAGTGGCTGATGACTGTGTGCAAATCTGGGCTTCTGAATTCTTCCTACGAGGAGAGGAATAGGGTTTGTGTGGGAGATGGTGAGTCCCTGTGGGCATTTTCTGTAAATCACCACTGAGAGTGCCAGAGGTTTTTTATCCAGGTATGAGATATCTTCTAGTACCATTGAGGCTGAGGGAACTGCCTCTTATCCATTTGCCATACCCTCCTCCAGGGGTGAAGGTCTGATCATATGTTGGTTTGTTGATGCCCACAACATGGGGCATGACAAGTGCAACTTTGGGAGAAGGTTTAAAGTGAGAACTATGGCTACCTGCTTCTGTGGTGGGGTTCAGGGTGAAGCAGTCTGGGTTTCTTGCATGTTATCTAATGATTTGAGCAGTTGTGTAGTATATACTTGCCCTCATACCTGGTATAATTATAGTTCAGGCTGGCTTTTGGCTGAAAATGGCAGCCAATACATTTGGAAAATATTCAGTAAGACTGAATATTAACTCCTATCAGAGTTAAGATTAATGCTGCATGAGAAGAGGAACGTGATTCTTTTACTTGGATACAGCCTCCAAAATGGATGGAAGTTTAGTTTTTCCAAATTTGCTGTATTTTAATATGTGAACATACTATTTTCAGGAAATAGAAATCTCATAATGAAACGTTAAAGGAACAGCTTCCTATAAAAATATGATTAATCATTGTCAAAATGAATTTAAATATTCTCTTGTATAATTTTCTCTTTTTTGAGTCCTGAGGTTTCAACTCATGGCCTGAGTGCTGTCCCCGAGTTTCTTTTGCTCAAAGATAGCTTTGTCTGAGCATTTGGTTGGTGGGAAGAGTCTTACAGCCTTTTCTGCCCAGGCTGGGTTTGAATTTTGATCCTTAGATCTCATACTCCTAACAAGTTAGGATTATAGGAATGAGTCCCAAGGGTCTGGCTTTTTTGTCTTTTTTTTTTTTTTTTTTTAATAAACAAGGTCTTCTTATTCAGCGTATGTGTTCCTTGACTTCTCCATACTTTGTCCTCTGCCTTCCTGTTGCTAGGTTAATTGCTGTATACCAGCCAGGCACCAGTGGCTGGAAGTGTGGATGTGGGCATAGAACCGCCTATGAAGCTGGGCGCTGGTGGTTCACACCTGTAATCCTAGCTAATCAGGAGGCTGAGCTCTGAGAATCACAGTTCAAAGCCAGCCCAGGCAGGAAAATCTGTGAGACACTTATCTCCATTGAATCACTCAGAAAACTGGAGTGGCACTGTGGCTCAATTGGTAGAGTGCTAGCCCTGAGCTGAAGAGATGAGGGACAGGGACCAGGCCCAGAGTTCAAGCCCCACACCAACAAAAAAATAATTATTGGTGTACACCAAAACATTCATCATTTTTTTTTACTTTCTTTTAAAAATTTTAATCATTCTTTTTTTTGTGAAAATACTGTACAGAGGGGTTACAATTACATGGGCAAGATAATGAGTACATTTCTTATCAAGCATTGTTGCCTCCTCCTTTGTTTCCTCTTCCCATCCATTCCCATCTTCCCCCCCCCCATCATATTTTTTGAATAGTTCTCAGGTGACATTACAATCTTGTAAGGAAACTCAGTCATGAGAAACAGAGAAACAACAGCTTAAGAGGCCAAACTGTGAGTCTTTATTGGAGTTCCAGAGGACTGCTAGTTGACTCTTCTCTCAAAGACCAGCAGCTTTGAATGCAGCTTGCACGAAGCTTACATAGACCAAGACCACATAAATGTGTAAGGAATTAAAACTAACAAAAGTGTTATACAGAAGCAAATCAAACCAGATGAGAACACTTAAATGTAATAAAAGGGTTAAATAAAAGAAAGCCATCTAGGGAATGTCAGAGGCCAATTATCTAGGGGAAGACCCATTCGCCTTACTTCATTCCCCACTGGATTAATGTACATGAAATTGAATCATTGATTTTTGGGGCCTAAGCTGCATTTGGGGGTCTTAGAGGAGGGCGAAGGATCAGGACAATGTAGAAGTCTAAATTTCAGTGGATCTGAAGTGGCTTGTGTCTTCCATCCAGAATCAGTAGGCTTTAGTCGAATTTGATGGAGCCACACAGGGATTCGATCTACCTTCACCAGAGTAGGGGTGGTCAGGATAGTGATGTAGGGTCCTTTCCAAGCAGGAGTGCGTCCATCTTTGATGAACTTTTAAATCCAAATGGAGCCTACAGGTTGGAAGGGATGGATTGTATCTGAGCTGGGAAATGGCAGGGTCTCCCAGTCTGATTGCACACCGCCTGCTCGGCTACCTGTAAGTTCTACATAGAGACTACTGAGACTTAAGGAAGTATTATGAAACTACATAATGATGGTGACTTTAGTGAAATCTCCCAATGTTTTTCTGGTTGCTTTCTCTGAGGGTGTAGGCTCTGCAGATTGGAGCCCCACTGATTTTAAAGGCAGTTTTCAGACAATGGCCTGGGGCAATTTACCAGGGTGACAATTTTCGTTAACCAGATTTCTTTTTAATAAGGGGTTACAATTACATGGGCAAGGTAATGACTGCATTTATTATCAAGCATTGTTGCCTCCTCCTTTGTTTCCCCTTACCATCCCTTCCCATCTCCCCTCTACCCACTCCCACCATACCAAAGTTGTAAAGTTCATTTTCGACATAACATCTTTTACATCTCATTGTTCCAATGGGTCCACCTGCATCCCTATTTAACCAATTTTTTCCCTTCCCCTCCACAAATTATACCAACATGAAATACAGTGAAAACAGGGGTTATACCATGGGGGAGGGACATACAAAGTAACAAAGAAATATCTTATAAATATGTTAGACACAATAGCAAGAAAGAAAAAAACATTTGAGTCCTTATCCTGGGGTTCATTTCACCTAACATCAACTTATCTGACCTTTTCTGCTTGTCTCAGACATATACTAGTTATTGCAAATAAGGGAAACCATGGGACCTATGTTTCTTTGGGCCTGGCTTACTTTACTTAATATAAATTTTTCCAAGTCTTTCCATTTCCTAACAAATGGGGCAATGTCATTCTTTCTGATGGAGGCAAATTTCTTTTTAATAAGGCTAGGATATTCTGGGCAGACATAGGTGGCTTGAGCATGTATCCATCTCTCACTGTTGTGGTCTCCACACTTGCACATTTGTTACCACAGATTCCCATTCCTCTTCCTTGAATGTATCCTGCCTCATTTTCCAGAATGACTTCAGTCCCTTGATGTTAAGGTGAACTGATAGATGAAGATCCATCTTCTGTTACTTCTTCAAGCTGACTCAGGGACACTGACCCTGCCTAGCCAGGGACTTAAAACCTTAGTCTGTTTTAGGAAGGGGTTGCCAAGACCAGGCATCATTAGAAGCAATATTTACTCCAAACTGGAAAATACAAACAATATTTAACTTTAAACAACTGCACAGACTTTTTGGCTACAGTAGCCTGTGTAGCACTCTGATTTGCAAAAGCATTTTCCTGGCTGCCTGTGAAACCTGACCTTTGGTGACCCTTAAAATTCACAACAGCTGCCTGTGAAGGTTCCCCTATATCCTGATAGGAATGGGATTTGATGTCCATGCCTTATTGTTTACAAACCTCTTTGAACAGATGAATTTATGTGGCTAGTGTTAGGACAAAACTCTGCCAATTAAGGCTTTGAGCAGATACAGGGGGTTGGGATTCTAAACTATTCCCTCATTTGACAAACACAGCTCTTTATTACCCACTATAACAGATGGGTGACAAGCTAGTGTGTAAGTTCTTGCTAGGTTACAAAGTAGACAGACATCGGTGTTAGATAAGCATTGCTGTCTGTCTGTTTGCAGCCTTGCCGAATCCACAGGCCTCTTCCTCAATTGGTGGTTTGAGTGGCTATCAAGTAGAGAAGATGAGATGACAAGTGCCTTTTTGAGAGCATATTTTAAGTACTAACTTTGTTTTTTTTCTTCTTATTTTGTAGCTTCCATGTTTATCTGGGATCTTCTCTGGGTATCTACCAATGCCAGCAGTTGGACAGAGTAAGTTTACTTTCTGTCTGGTCCAATTGACATTTCGTCTTGTTCTTGTCTGATGGCATAAGAGGAGGAAAGTATGTCCCTGGCCTCCTGGTTCTACTGGGGCTCTGCGCTGAATTTCAGCTAATGTACCCTAACAGGGGGAATGGGGTTCCTCCTCATACCTCAAGACCAGATACAACTTCTCTATCCCATCTGTAATTTCTGGTGACAGGAATGAGTTAATTGCAACCTGCTTTGTTTACGATATTTTTAGCACCTACTAATGTGTAGAGAACTTATTTTCATAAAGGGTTGTCCTTTTTATCCTCCTACTATGAGAATGTGGTTCATTTTAATGGTGCCAATATTTGAACTCAGAGCTTTGTGTTTTGCAGGCAGTTGTTCTATGCCTTCATCAATGTCCTGCTCCTGGAATATAAAGCACTCATCTATTTCTTTCTGTATATGGAACTCAACATTAGATGTTATAAATTTCTGTCAACCATTCAACTTGATTTAAAATTAAATGAGGAAAGATGTGGCTATGAGAGTCACACGGATTTTCAAATATTTCTTGGTTTTCTTTCTAAATTTCCAAGTCTCTTTCTGGGATTGTTTCCATTTTGTATTTCTGTCCTTTACCTACTCATTATGATACATCTGTTAGTGGAACTTCTCTAAATTTTCCGTTATATGAGCATGTCTTAATTTGCCCACAATTCCTGAAGGACATTTTCCCTGCACCTGGAATTCAGAGTTGACAGTTCTTTACTTTTCCCATATGAAAACTGTACCCCTACCATCCAGAATTTTCTGGATTCAGAGGAGAAATAACCTACCATTTAAATCAAAGTTTGTCATTAGGTAATGGTGAGCATTTCTCTGTAGATACTATGGGAATTTTTTTTAATTTGTTAAATATTTTAATGTAATTATAAATGTATCATAGAAAGGTGATACCATTGCAAATGTCAGGTAAACAGTACATTTCTTTAAAAAAATTAAATACATTTTTATTGTAAAAATACTGTACAGAGAGGTTATAGTTACGTGAGTAAGGTAATGAGTAGATTTCCTATTAAGCATTGATACCTCCTCCTTTGTTTTTCCCCTACCCTCCCTTTCCTCCCACCTCCCCAACTACACTCCACCTTACCCCCACCCATCGCTCCTTGCCTAAATTGTAAAGTTCCTTTTTCAACACAGTGTCTTCTATATCTCATTGTTACAATGGGTCAACCTGTATTTCTATTTAAGCATTTTGTTTTTTCCCTTCCCCTCCCCAAGCTAGAGAAGTATATATACAAGATGCAGGGCACCGACATCAAATACAGTGAAAACAGGGGTTATACCATGGAGGAGGAACATACAAAGAAACAAAAAAATCACATGGTACATTATAAATACGTTAGGAACAACAGCAAGAAAGAAAAAACTACTTGGGTCCATATCTTGGGGTTCATTTCACTTAACATCATCTTATCTGATCATATGTACATAGCTTTTGAGCTTTTTTGCTTGTCCCAGACATATACTACTAGTTATTACAAATAAGGGAAACCATAGGACCTATGTTTCTTTGGGTCTGGCTTACTTCACTCAATATAATTTTTTCCAAGACCTTGCATTCCTAACAAATGTGACAGTGTGATTCTTTCTGATGGAGGCATAGAATTCTATTGTATACATATACTACATTTTCTTGATCCATTCATCTACTGAAGGGCATGTGGGTTGGTTCCATATCTTAGCTGTGGTAAATAATGCTGTGATAAACATAGTTGTGCTGGGAGCTTTAGTATGGTCTTGTTTGTGATCATTTGGGTAAATGCCCAAAAGTGGGATTGCTGGGTCATAGGGGAGCTCTATGTGGAGACTTTTGAGGAAACTCCATACTGCTTTCCAAAGTGGTTGAACAAGTTTACACTCCCACAAACAATGCAGTAGAGTTCACTTTTGGCCACATCCTCTCTTGATTATAGCCATTCTGACTGGGATGAGGTGGAATTGCGATGTTGTTTTGATTTGCATTTCTTTTATGGCTAGGAGGTTGAGCATTTCTTCATATGCCTATTGGCCGTTCTTATTTCCTCTTCAGAGAAGTTTATCTTTAAATCTTTAGCCCACTTGTTTATCAGGCAGTTGTTTCTTTGAGGATTTGTTGTTGGGGAATTTAATTTTTTGAGTTCCAAGTATATTTTAGATATGAGACCCTTATCCGTTGTATGGTTAGTGAAGATCTTCTCCAAATGTGGGCTTTCTATTGATCTTGCTAGCTATGACCTTTGCCATGCAGAAGCTCTGCAGCTTCATGCAATCCCATTTGTCCAACCTTTCTTTGATTTGTTGTGATTCTGGGTCTCTACTGAGAGAATTTCGGCCTCTGCCAAGGAGACCTAGGGTTTCTCCTATTCCATCCTGTAATGTTTTCAGGGTGTCTGCTTTGACTTCGAGATTTTTGATCCATTTGGAGTTGATTCTGGTGCAGGGTGATATATAAGGATCTAGCTTTAGTTTTCTACAAGTGATTAACCAATTTTACCAGCACCATTTACTGAAGAGGCTGTCTTTCTTCCATTCTATTTTTTTAGCTCCCTTATCGATTACATGGCTATAGGTCTGTGGGTTCATTTCTGGGTTTTCAATTCTATTCCATTGGTCCTCAGATCTGTTCTAGTGCCACTAACAAGCTGTTTTGATTATTATGGCTTCATAGTAAAGTCTGAAATTTGGTATTAATATTCCTCCAGCATTATACTTTCTGTTTAGGATTGTTTTTAGTATTCGGGATCTTTTATTGTTCCATATGAAGTTTTGGATTGCTTCTTCTATTTCACTGAAGAATGAGGTTGGAATATTGATAGGTGTTGCATTGAATTCTTGGGTAGAATTGCCATTTTCACGATGTTGATCCTTCCAATCCAGGAGCATGGGAGGTTTTTCCACTTTCTAAGTTCTGTTTTGATTTCTTTTTTCAGGTTTTTAAAGTTTTCATCATAGAGGTCCTTCACTTCTTTGGTTAAGTTAATTCCTAGGTATTTTATTTTTTGTGGGGCTGTTACAAAAGGAGATGCTTTTCTGATTTCAGCCACACATTGTTGCCATACAGAAAAGCCATTGAATTTTGAGGGTTAATTTTATACCCTCATACCTTACCAAAGTTTCAAAACAGTTCGAGTAATTTGGGAGTGGATTCTGTGGGATTCTTTAAATACAAGATCATGTCATCTTCCAAGAGGGAGAGTTTTACTTCATCTTTCCCTATTGGGATCCCCTTTATGTTTGCATCTTGTCTTATTGCTGTAGCTAGTTATTCTAATACTAAATTGAAGAGAACTTGAGACACTGGACATCCTTGTCTCATTCCTGAGTTAAGAGGAAATGGCTTTTGTTTTTTGCCATTAAGTATAATGCTGGCTGTAGGTTTGTCATATACAGCCTTTATTGTATTGAGGAATGTTCCATGGATTCCTAGTTTTTCCAGAGCCGTCATCATAAAGGGGTGTTAGATCATGTCAAATGCTTTCTCTGCATCTGTTGAGATAACCATATGGTTCTTATCCTTGCTCTTGTTGATGTGATGAATTATATTAATTGATTTGTGTATATTGAGCCAGCTTTGCATCCCTGAAATTAATCCTGTTTGATCATAGTGTATGATTTTTTTTGGATGAATTGTTGAAGTCGATTGGCCAAAATTTTGTTGAGAAGTTTTACATTGATGTTCATCAAAGAAATGAGTCTATAGTTCTCTTTCTTTGATGAGTCCCTGCCTGGTTTTGGGATGAGGGTTTTGATGGCTTCAGAGAAAGAGTTCAGTAGTGAGCTTTCTCTTTCAATTTCATTGAAGAGTTGGAGGAGTATCGGTGTGAGTTCTGCTTTGAAGACCTTGTAAAATTCACCTGTAAATCATTCCGGTCCTGGGCTTTTCTTAGATGGGAGGTCTCTTATTGCTGTTTCTATTTCAATACTTGATATGGTCTGTTAAATTGGTTTAACTCCTCCTGGTTTAGTTTTGGTATGTCAATATTTGCTAGGAAATCATCCATTTCTTCCAGAAATGTGTTCTCTTCTTTTTTTGATAAGAATTTCTAAGGGTCTGTCAATTTTTTTACTTTTTTCGAAGAACCAACTCTTTGTTTTGTTGATTCTTTCAATTTTTTTGGACTCTAATTCATTTAATTCTGATTTAATTTTAATTATTTTTTTCTATCTACTGGATTGGGGTTTAGCTTTTTGCGCTTTTTCAAGGAACTTCAGGTGCCTTGTTAAATTGTTGGTTTCAGATTTCTCCAATTTGTTGATGTAGGAACTCAGAGCTATAAACTTGCCTCTGACTACTGCCTTTGCTGTGTCCCAGAGGAGCTGGTAATTTGTGTGTTCATTTTTATCAAATATCATGAACATTTGAATTTCCTTTCTAATCTCTTCCATGACCCACTGGTGATTCAACAGTGGGTGATTCACCCTCCATGTGTTACCGGACTTTCTTTGATGGCTTTCGCTGTTGAGTTCTAGTTTTATTCCCTTGTGGTCTAGAAGAATTCATCGCATAACTTCAATGTTTCTGAATTTGGACAAGTTTGGTTTGTGACCTTAAATGTTGTCTATTTAGGAAAATGTTCCATGTGCTGCTGAGAAGAAAGTGTATTCTGATGCTGCTGGGTGAAATATTTGGTAGATGTCTGTTAAATCTATGCAGTTGTTTAGATATGCAGTACCTCTTAAGATTTTGCCAGGTTGATCTATCTTGTGGGGATAGCAGTGTGTTAAAGTCCCCAACAATTAATGTATTTGGATCTAGGTGAGATTTGAGGGAAAGTAGTGTTTCTTGGATAAATTTAGGTGGTCCGTTGTTTGGTGAATAGATATTTAGAATTGTAATATCCTCCTGAAGGAGAGATCCCTTAATTAGTATGTAGTGACCTTCTTTATCTCTTCTCACTAATTTTGATTTGAAGTCTATTTTATCTGATATTAGGATTGCAACTTCTGCCTGTTTATGGGGGCTGTTTGCTTGGTAGATTTTATTCTATCCTTTCACTTTCAGAATATGTTTGTTTTTATAGGCAGTACATAGAAGGATCTTGGTTTTTGATCCAACTAGAAAGTCTATGTTGCTTAATTGGAGAGTTAAGTCCATTAATATTGAGAGTTATGGCTGAGAGGTTTGGCAGCTCCTACCATGTTATCCACTTTCCTGGGGGTTGTGACAACTGGGTTCTTTCTATGGATCTTGGATTCTCAGTTTGGGTGCAGTTTCTTGAGCTTTATTGTGCTTTTGTTAGTTTTTTTTTTATGTGTAGGATATCTTTAAATATCTTTTGTAGGGATCATTTGGTGCAGGTATATTGTTTCAATTTTTCTTTGCTAAGGAAGGTTTTAATTTGACCTTCGGTTATGAAGGAGAGTTTTGCTATGTTTAATATTCTTGGTTGTTAGTTGTTTGTCTTTAGGGTGTGTCATACATCATTCCAGGCTCTTCTTGATTTAATTGTCTCTGATGAGAAATCTGAAGTTATTCTAATTGGTTTCCCTTTATAAGTGATTGATCTTTTCTCCTTGACAGGTTTAAGGATCCTTTCCTTGGTCTGAATTGATCCTGTGTGGATTATAATGTGATGGTGGGATGTCCTGTTCTGGTCTGGTTTTGGGGGGCTCTAAAAGCTTCTTGTATCTAAATAGGCCTATCTTTTTACATGTTTGGGAAGTTCTCTGCTGGGATCCTGTTAAATAAATTTCCTAGACCTTTAAGTTCTGTCTATAGGTACTCCTCTACACCCATTAACCTCAGATTAGGCCTTTTGATGGTGTCTTCTAAATTGTGAATAGATCTATCATATTTCTTGGATTTGTCTTGGATAGTTGCCCATTCTTTCTCTATCTAGGCTATCTTAACTCCCAGAGATTAGATTTTCTGCATTGTCTAACCTACTGTCAAGACTTTCTACTTTGTTTTTTTATTTCCTTTCCTACTAATTGGTCAGATTTGATGGTTTCAGATTCTTTGTTGGGGGTTTGTTTTACATCTTGTATGGACTTCTTTACTTCCTTAATTTGGTGTTCAGTGTTTATTCTCAAATCCCTTAGTAGTTGTTTATCATTTCATTGGACTCCCATTCCTTCTGATGGGCTTCATTCAGCATTCCCTTTGTTGTCCCCCTAGATTCCTTCAGCTGTCTGTCTATGGATTCCATGAATGCCTCTATTGATCTTTGTCTATTCTCATCCTGCTCACACAATTATTGTATTACTCTTTGATTAGCTTCCTCACACTCATGTAATTCTTGTATTTGTCTTTGACTGTTTTCAGCCTGCTCATGCAATTCCTGTATTAATCTTTGATTAGCTTCCTCACTCTCACGAGATTCCTGTTTTAACCTTTGGTTAGCATTATCATGCTCTCGAAGTCCCTGTATTAATCTTTGGTTAGCCTCGTATCACTGCTTATCACACTCACACTGAGTCTTTTGCAGGCTTTTAGTCTTTTCATTTACCATGTTTACCATGGTGAATGGATTATTCATTAACTGTTCTGTCACCTGATTATCATGAGTGGGAGTTGAGATACCTGCACATTTGGTATGAAAGTAACACCAATTTCGTGCTACAACGCTATTTTAAGGCAAGCATCAACCAGAGTCCTGTAGTTGCACAGTCAAAATGGCTGTAGGTACAATCTAGTTCAACAGATATGATCTATTCAACATCAAACAACTATGGATTAATAGGCTAAGAACATCAAAGAGGGATTCAGAAGACCAGAAATTAATATGTTTTGGGAGAATTGGGTGGGTGGGGGAACAGGATTAGAGGGAAGTGGAGAGGCAAAATGAAAGAGTGAATTTAACAAAGTCCTAATCTCAGAGAGGAAATGGATAGAAGAGAATGAAACGAGAGAGATAAAGAAACAAGAAAAAAATGAAAAAACAAAAATTTGAATTAAAAAAAATGAAAAACTTAAACATTATGTAAGTATAAAGAAATAATACTGATAGAAGAAAATGATAAAATGAGAGGAGGAGAGAGATAAAAATGAAAAAATAAAAAATAAAAACTTTAAAAATGGAATACTTAAGAATTATATAGGTGTAAAGAAATAATACTACTATTAAAGAAGTTAAGCCTAAGAGGTTGTTAATTGAGTAATCAATTTTTGAATTAAGTATGTACACAGTCAAGGATAAGATCTAATAATCAATGATGGGTATATATCTGGGGATGAGCAGAACAGCAATTAGGTCATGCAACAAACAAACCAACACACACACATATACACACACCTAAAATAAAAAATATGAAAGAAAAAATAGAAAACATTTTTTAAAATTAAAAATTAGGTAGAGTAGTGGAGGATTGATGTTTGTCATGAAGTGGAAATATTCAGATTAAGCTGAATTGGTACCAGCAAAAGAGGGTAATGTGATATGCCCTCAGATGGTAATTGCTTTTTATGAAGAGAGAATAACTTGGAATTCTCTTCCAGAAGTTGAAGCTCAGTAATTATCTGATTCATTTATTTACACGTATGTATAATCATATAAGTATATGTATATATGATTATATAAATAAATATATATATATATATTTATAATGAGTGTTCTGCTTTAAATTAATGGTGTGTAACAGTAACTTCCTTATAGTAAAATAAAGTTTGATACATTGGTTTTGTTTTGTTTTATTTTTTGGGGGGTCCGGTTGTGGGGCCTGAACTTTGGGCCTGGGCTCTGTCCCTCAGCTCTTCAGCTCAAGGCTAGCACTCTACCACTTGAGCCACAGAGCCACTTCCGGCTTTTTTCCTTTTGCTTATGTGGTGCTGAGGAATCAAACCCAGGGCTTCATGCATGCAAGGCAAGTGCTCTACCACTGAGCCACCTTCCCAGCCCCCATACATTGGCTTTGAACATAATATTGGGGGAGATATTGAGATACTGTTTTTTTCCTCAATACCACTGGCTATTTGAACAAATATAATAAAGCTTTTTGGAGGTGCTCCCTCTTTCAGAAAAGAATAATTGTTTCTTTGGTATATTTTCTCTCTTTCAATAATAAATCTCTTTAAATGTTAGGCAATATTTTGTTCATTATTAATCAGAACAACTTGTCTTTAACTGAAATATTGATGGCCCAACTGATTTTTTTCTTTATTTGTATGGTTGTATACATACTGTTACAGTTTTCTGTTTTTGAGAATTTGCTTCTTTAGAGGAGTGGACACCTAACTCAGAACCTTCTTTATACAAGGAAATTAATACATCACTGAGTGACATCCTTGTCTTTTGTATTTTTAAATTTTGGTTTTAGTTTATGGCTTTAAAAAATAAATTCACTAGCAGCACTTGCTCGTCTAAAACTTGCTAAGAAGGCAAGCTGGCCTCAAAATTTACTTCTTCTTGTCTCTGCCATAAATGTCTCAGTGTAGTCAATTATTTGCAAAATGTCTTGAATGAAAAATTATCACTACCAAAATCTTCACCAACCCATATGAGAAAAAAAGACAAAATAACTTTCTTTAATTAGGTAAGCAAAACTCAGTGCACATTGAAAAGTATCTCTAGTGACTCATGAATCCTGGGAAACTTAGGACTTGGCCTGTAGAAATGCAGTCAGCTTTCTTCAAGGTATGCAAACCACACCAGCGTGGGGATATAGCTCCACTGGTACTTTGCTTGCATACAAGTTCAACCTACAGAATGCCTCCAGGCACATCCCCAAACTTAGACAAATCCTTTGATTTTGCTCTGCCATCCATTTTGGGGGTGATTATCACTCTCATTGGGAGGGCAATTGGGCCTCAGTTGATAGGGCAACTCTGTCATAGTCTAGGCTGTTGAGCACTCTTCAAGGCAATATGGACAAAAGTGTGATGCCCCAACTGCACCATCTGTACTTGAGTGAGGTTCTAACCACACATGAGTTTCTGCTGGCACCATGCTAACAGAAAAAAACGACTCATTAAGCAGTTATCCTTGGTGTCAGAGTTCAGAGGTCTTATCCTTTTTGGATCAGAACATAGTTCCTCTAGGTAGGAATGTGAGAAAGGACAAGTATTTGTTTGGGATCAGCTTTAAAGTGCTACATCTAGCTATGTGATTCTCAGGGGGGTGGCGGGAGGCAGGCTGTGATCATTTCTGAGTATATATAGAATAGTATAGTTGGTAGAGTACATCTCCATAATCTGGTTCAGCCTTCCTGTTGGATGATGCCACCAACCAGTGATGAAAGAAATTTTTTCCCTGGCTACTTTGTGTCATTGGAATTTGTAGAGAGCTGCGTGCAGCCGCACCTGGAAGATGGTGCCGGCTTCTGCCCTCCGCCTTCCCGATGGCGAGTGCTCTCTGTGGCAAACAACTCCTTATATGGCTAAGGCAAAGAATCTGGCTTGCTTCCTTGCACCTGAACCTATTGGTGGTTCCCACGTGGCGTATCAGGGTTGGCTACGCAGCGGGTACTTAAGGCTGTGGGGAATTCTCCCCGGGGTGGGGGTCAGAAGATTACTCAAAGGTCCTGAATAAACTGCAGAGAGAAGAGCTCGGTGTCGCGTCTTCCTTGCTGGTAGAGGCGGTCGTGACAGGAATTCCCTACTCAGTCTTGGCTACTGATTCTTAAGGGAAGAGGCCAATTTCCCCACCACTGTTCTCTGGATGGCTGCAGCTAGAAAAGGTGCCTAAATTCTAGAGACCCCATTCAATGTATGATGATTCAGTGGAATTATTATTCTCTAGGGCCAGTGTTACCAAAATAAGTTCTGTGCCAGGTACGGTGGATCCAACTGGTTATCTAAGATACTTAAGCAACAAGATTGAAGATTCATATTGTAAACACTGTCTATGAAGAGGGTTGGTTTGGCTTTGATCTCAACAAAAAAGCAATTGATTGACCTCAAGGTATGACCCAGGTATTCAATCAGTCCTAAAAGCAAGAAAGGTAAATAAAATTGCATAAATCCCTGAATCAGTGTCTCACAATCTCCATACCTATACATGCAAAATCATACACATCAGCATGTACAAACAGAATGAATGCCAGGGTGGGGGTGCATGTTGTGCTCGATTAGAAGCATCAGTTGATCAAAGGAAAATTCTGAGACCTTATTAAAATATACCTCCACCTAAGGAATGGAGTGTAGCTCCAGTGGACCAAGATGGTTTAGGAACCAGAAATGGGAATATTTTCTTTCTCCTCCCCTATAAATTGCTACATTTCTCCCTGTTCCACTGTCTCTGAATGGTCCCTAGCCTAACTGTGAAGGTGAGGGCCAGTGGCACTGTTGTAGATTGTGGGAAAATGCAGGGTACTACAGACTCCATAGAGCCAGCACAAGGCAGGGTGGGGTTGTTATTGACTTGAAGTGTCTGCTGATATCTGCCAGGGGCACTATAGGTCCAAAATACACAGCAATTCTGTTCTGTCACCACTATGGCATATGGAATTGCCTCTTAGTGTTTTGTCCTGTCACTTGGTCCACAAGTCTGCTCCTCAGTTTTTCTCATGTTCAGGCCCCCAACTAGTGATGAGTGGGATGGAAATTGCTATTTGGGAACAGACTTACAGTGCCAGCTGTGGCCACCTGCTTCTGTTGTGGGTTCCTCAAGTCAGGCCTTCTGGGTTTCTCTGTATGTGTCTACGGATACCAGTAGTTGGCCAGAATACCCCCTGTCCCTCCTGCTTGGTACAATTAAAGTTCCAAATTGTTATTGAATATGGAGGTTAGCCAGTTGAGGAGTAAAGGATTTCCCATGCCTGTGGGCACTACTTGATTTCACCTAAAGCACCTTGGCGGAGCATGTATTCTGCACTGGGCTGAATATACCAAAAGGCACCAGAGAGTACCTCCTGAGTATGTGGTAGTCAGGTGGCATTTTGATTTAGTAGGGCCTGTGTTGTTCACATGGTATTTCTGAAGGCTATGGTGCCCACTTTTGGTAAACTAGCTAATTTTGGAGGAAAGACCATTATTGGTGAGTCTTGCTTTTACCTATGCCCAGAAAAAGTTGACATGTCCTCAGTCTTTCACCCAAAATAGGCAGTGAATACTGGTGACATAGTTCAAGGAATAGAATGACCTCAAAAGGAAGAAATCTAAGCTACAGTGGGAAAATCCCTGAATCCAAGTCCCAGACCAGACCAGACACACCAAGCATCTAAGTCAGGTTGTACTCCTTTTGCTAGACACAAAGCTCAGGTTGGGCTAGGGAAAATTTTGAGAACTCATTCAAAATATAATCCAATGCAAATGACCAGGGGGTAGGTACAGGGTCAGTATGTACAAATGCCAACAACACTCTGACACTCCCCCACCCCTCATCACAAAACAACAGTCAGTTTCTCCCTGTCTTCCCATCTGTGTTAGGTCTCTAATCCTAATTGGAAAGATGAGGGCCAGTGGTTGCTGGGGGTCAACTACTTGAATCTTAGGGCATCTGAACACTTTTATAGGGCAGGACAATGGTTTGTGTTTAGAAGTACCAACTACATGGTCTATAGATGTCTGCTTTGAGCACTAGAGGTTGTATCCATGTACAAGCTCTGAGCTGTCAACAGAAAATTACCTTCTAGCTCTGTGCCAGAGGCAGCATCTACAGATTCAATATTGGGGCTGTTTGTGGTGCCACCACTTGGAGGGCAAGGGAAAGAATATTGCATGTTTGGAGCAGAATGGAAGCTCCAACTGTGGCTACCAGCTTCTGCTGTGGGTTCAGGGCCAGACAGTCTGGTTTATTTTCTGGCTATCAAACATTGCCTGCAGTTGTGGAAAATATCTCTTCCCCTACTGCCTGATGAATTTTGGGTTCCCATTCCCCATGGGATGATTCCAATAGCTAGCAGAGGAGCTAGCTATTAATTAATTTGTGGTGACACAGTGGAATTGTATTTTAGTATAGCCTGTGTTGTAAAAGTGGCAATTCTAATGACTGTGATAACCACTAGCTTTTTCTAGCTAATCCTGGGACTTAGGGCTGTGTGTGTGTGTGCGTGTGTGTGTGTGTGTGTGTGTGTGTGTGTGTGTGTGTGTGTGTGTGTGCATGTGTACATGCATACGTGTTTGGGTCTAGACCAGGCAAATATATGCTTTAGAGTCAGTGTTTCTGAAAAAGTGGTTCGTGTACTGGTTACATGGGCCATATTATAACAATTCCAAGTAAATGGAAGAAAGTCAAGTTTGGGAGGTGAATTCCTGCATCTGAGAGTCCAAACAAGCTCAGCACACACAGAGCTACTTACCATGGTGGTGTGACTCTTGCACAAAGAGAAGCAGAAAGGGGATGGGGTAATTGTGAGTCATTATGGAAACCCTAAGGAAACATAAAAGGACTGGGGGTGTGTCTCCACTGGTGCAATGTTAGATTGTGAGTACACACCTGAATATCTTCCAGTCCCATATAACCTCTCATTTCTCTGCCACCTCCTGTCTGTGATTGGACCCTCACTGTGCGTGTTAGCCTGAGTGATAGGAGTTGGTGCTGGGGGAGTGTGCTTCAATCTGGGCATCTAGCTCATTCACAGGGTGTGCACAAGAGATCATAACCCTGGCCGGCATGGTGCACAGGCGCAGGCGAGAGCGCTAGAGGTCCAAAAGGTCGGCGTGGTGTCCACTGGCAGTCCCGGCGCTGAGGAAATTGCCGCCTGGCTGTTTGCCGCGGGGCGGCTGCAGAGATCTGCTCTTCAGTGGGTTCTTGGAAGACGCCGGCAGGGAGAGAAGAGGGGGGCACGTGGTTCTTTGGGAGCGGGGGTACAGCGGTGAGGGTGACTCCCTTCCCGTGCTGGGGCTAGGCCGTAGGCGTTCCTGTCAGGGATCCCGGATGCCAGCAGTAGGGGGAACACGTCTGGCTCCTCAGCCTGGTGCCATTGGGGTGCGGCTCTCTCTCGCATGGCGCCGCTGGGCAGTGGAGGGGAAAGGATGAACCCAGGTCATGTGGGGACCCTGGGTCACCTCAGAGAATGCACACGGAAAGGAGGGAGGGTATGTTGGGGATACAGGGAATGGGATAGGGAGTAGAGATGTTGCAGACATTGATTCTCTGCCTTTGTCATCTACAGACACCGATGGCTGGGGGCCTAAATTCTCTTAAGGACTCCGAAAATCTCCTCAGGCAGTACTGGCAAGGACCCCATTGCAAACTGGCTGTTTGCCGTCCTGCTGAATCCACAGTGCTTGTCCTCAGGTGGTCCTTTGAAAACTCCATCAGGTAGGAAAGACGAGATGACACTTTCCTCTTGGGGAACCTGGTTTTTTTTTTTTCATTTTATTTAGTTCTTGTTATTGTTGCTGTCATTTGTGGGTCTTGAACTCAAGGCATTCTCGTTTTCCCTGAACTTTCTCTCTCCAGGAAGCTGTACCACTTTAAACTACAGGTCCACTTCTGGTTTACTGGTGGTTAAATGGAAATAAATGTATCATGGACTTTTTCCTACTCTCGCTGGCTTCAAACAGTAATTCTCAGATATAAGCATTCTGTATAGCTAGGACTTCAGACTTGAGCCACTTACCTCCCACTGTGGGAACACATTTTAAGTGCTAACTCTGCTTATATTTTCTTTTCATGATACTTGTCAGCTGATCTGGGTTCTTCTCTGGGTATTCACTAATGCCAGAAGTTAGACAGATATCTCTACTTCTTATCTCATCCAACTTGCATTCCTGCTTGCTGTTGGTTAAGGTCGTAGGAAGAGGAATGTATGTCACAGCTCCCCCCCACCCCTGGAGTGCTACTAAACCTCCCATCTGGATTTCTGCTAATGTACCCCGAGGGGAGGGTTGAAATCTATGAATTGCCTGCAGCTTCAAGAAGAGATCCAAAGTATCCACCCCTACTTATTTTGTGATGACTGCCTCACATTATGTTTCAGTAGGGCATCTGGTCTCAAAATTATGTTTCTGGTAGCAGTGATGGCCTCTTCCTATTTTTCTGGCTAATATAGCACTAAGGTAGTTGTCAGTGGATCCTTCTTTGAGATCAGTGCATGGAAAATTTACCATGGCTTTAGTTTAAAAAAAATGCCATTGCTACTAGTGGTATGGCCTGCCTGATAGAACATGTCCCCACCCTCAACCTCCCCCCAAAAGAGAATGCAAAGCAAGTGGGTGGGTATTCCTGAATCTACATCTGAGGGTCAGCACAAAGCCAATGTTAACTCTTATGGAAATTGTCCTCTTTCTAAACTGGGAGCCCCATGTTGCTGAGAAATTGAAATATAAGTGTGGGATTTTGGAATTACACTACAGAAAACAGTAAAGCCTCTACTTACGTAGTTCCAAACAGTGACAATTCAGAATGCCACCATTTCCCAGTTTAACAAAAAAACAAAAACACTCATTTCTTCTTATCCTATTATCTGGTCCTTCATTCTAATTGACAGGGGGAGAGGCACAAGCAGTTTCTGATAAACTGTGTGCAAGTGAAGAATTCTTAATCCTATTTAGAGTCAGGAATGAGTGGCAGTTGTGGATGGGGGTAGGGATTGTTTATTTTAGGGGTTTTGTGGTGAACCGCCTTACGCTTGTCTCCTAATGGCTATTGTGGGGAGCTAGAGTTCCTAAGGACTCATAAAACTTCCACTGCCCATACTGGAGTGGATGAGTTGCTCCCTAGATATTTGAAGCTTTGCAGGATCCAGTGTAAAATTCTCAGGATGGTTTGTTGATAATGCCACTGGGCAAAGAAGGGGAACTAGAGAAGGCAGAAAGTGCTAACTGTGGCTTCCTTGGTCTCTTGTGTTGGCCTGGATTTAAGGGAACAATAGTCATTTCTGGGTATGCACTAATGTCAGCAGTTGGGCAGAATACATCTCCCACTTCCATCTGATGTAGTTAGGGCTTCAGCTTGCTAGTACATCCTACAGCCAGGCAGTGCAAGAGAAAACTATGGCCCCAAGTCTCTTGCTGCCTTTGAGTTTTGTTTCTTATTCCTGAATCTCAACTAATGACCTCTGAGATAAGGAAAGAGGTTCTTCCACCAGGATTCAGCCTCTAAAAGAAGCCTAAAGATTCTAGCTGTTGTAGTCTGTGTAGGCCAGGTGGCATTATTTATAGAAAACTGAAGTGTCTAATCCTTATTGAGTAAGTAGTGACAGGGTGGCGTTATGTTTCAGCAGGGCCTCTGGTGTTCAAATGGGTTTCTGGTGGCTGTGGTGACCCGCTTGTGTTAACCTAGCTACTTGGAGAGCAAAGTTGCCATGGGTTGGTGTTTGTTTGAGGTCAGTCCAGGCAATGCCAAATCCTCATGCTTTCCTGAAAATTGTCTATGGCATTGGACGCCTGGCCTAATGGACAAAAGACAAGTGAGTGGGAGAATCTGAATCCTCTACCATAACCTGCAGAGACACAGATGTGGACAGATGCACAGGCACAATGGTCTGTCATGTAGGGTTTGTGTGGGGGATGGTAAGCCCCTGCCTGCATTTTCTATAAATCACCACTGGGAGTGCCAGAAGGCTTATCCATTTATGAGCATCTTCTGATAGGCTGAGGGAACTGCCTCCTTTCCATTTGGCACCCCTACCCTGGGTGTGAAGGTCTGATCATCAGTTGGTCTGGCGATGATGCCCACAAGTTGGTATGTGGGGGATAACAAGTGTGTCTTTGGGAGCAGGTTTAAAGTGCTAACTGTGGCTACCTGCTTCTGCTATGGGGCCCAGGGTCAAGCAGTCTGGTTTCTTCCCATGCTATCTAATGATTTCAGTAGTTGTCTAGTATACTACCCCATTATACATGGTATAATTGGGTTTCATGCAGCTCTTGGCTGAAAATGACAGCCAGTGCTTTAGGAAAATATTATCCCAGGTTGCTTCATGCCACTGGGACTCTCACCTGAATTAACATTAAAGTCTCCTGCAAAGAGGAGCACAATTGTTCCACCTGGATACAATCTCTAAATGGGTTTTTTTAAAAAAGAATTACTATCTGTGTTTTAATATATGCACATAACATTATCAGGAATAAAAAACTTATAGTTGAGCAGGAAATAAAGGAATAGATTTCCATAAGAAAAATGTGAACAATCAAGTTGTAAAAATAGATTTAAATATTCTCTTTTCTCATTTTCTGTTTCTTTTTTAAGTCTGGGGCTTGAACTCATGCCTTGAGTACTATCCTTGAGGTTCTTGTGCTCAGGGCTAACTTTTTATGAGCATTTGGTTGGTAGGAGGGGACTCAGGATCTTTCCTGTCCAAGTTGGCAATCCTCAGATTTCAGCTTCCTGAGAAGCTAGGATTAACAGGCATGAGCCTCCAGGGCCTGGACTCAGTTTCTTTTTAATTTTTTTCTTTTAAAGATACTATACAGAGGGGTTACAATTACATGAGTATAGACATGTATGTAGTGTGTTGGGTGCTCTCTAGCCTGAAGCCCTGGTGTTTGATGCCTATCTAAGGGGCTTTGTAAATGAAACAGATTATAAATTTTATGTGGGAAGGAATGAGAGTTGCTTATTTGATATCCATTTCTCCTATTTTTTTCATTACAGCCTCAAATTTTCATTGTGCCTAGGAAAGAGGCTCACCTTATACCCTCTCTTAAAATAAGGATATCCAATTGACTCAGCTTTGGCAAATAAGATGTATGTAAAAATCTCCTGATTTTGGGTTCTAGGACAGTTACTGATTTCTGGTTAAAATTGGGTAGATTTGGCAGGCATTTGTCTGTTCACCTGCTTTACAGTAAGCACTGGGCCTCTGGAGAGCTTTCTTAGGCAGCATGAACAAAACACATGCTTAAGAGGGCAAATCAGGAAGATAGGAGGAGCCTTGCACTTTGAAAGGATGAAAGAGATTGCATTGTTGAATGATAAGTAAGTTGTTCATTTATTGTCTTCAGCAATCTGTCCTCTACTCTACTCTACCTCCTTTCCAGTGTTCAGGGAAAACTCTACATGTAATGTCACTAGAATACTAGAGTCCCTTCCAACAGGTTTATATTTGCATTCATGGAACCACTGTTTTTCTCAGGCAGTATTTAGTTGCCTGAACCCAGGACTAGGTGGGTAGAGAAGTTCTGCTATAGATCCAAAGAAAATTTGTGCCCATTTGGAAAAATATGACACAGAAATCAAATTTTGGGGAAAGTCGTGATATCTCATCCTACCTATTCAGTGGGTTGAGATCTGGAAGATTATGGTTTGAAGCCAGTCAGGCAATAAAGCTCACCAGAGTCTACCTCTGATTAAAAAGCAAAAGGTCATACTGGCAGTGTGGCTCAAGTGGTGGAGATCTAAGTGAACAAGGAACGTAAGAACACCAGGCTCTGAATCCAAACCCTGCTATTGCCCCATAAGTGTGTGTGTGTGTGCACACGCATGTGTGCGTACCCCCCCCACACACACACTACAACAACAAAATGAAAAAGCCCTCAGGATTAGAGGGGGACTAACACCATGTTTGGTGGTTTTTACTCTATTTCATAGAATGCTCTCAATGAGTTCAGATCAGGCAGACTTCTTACAGCTAAGATCCATTCTGTAAGACCTTTTACAGATTGGATGACTGGTGGAAGTCTTCACAGGTGGCTTGAGGCAGACAGCAGTCAAACTCAGGTGTGAAGACTCCCAGATACACCCTTTGTGTTTGCATCTCTTCCCTGACTAGTTATGAAGGTTGGCCAGAATTTGAACCATTCAGCGGGGACTTGGAAAAGGAACCCCAGACATGGAAATGAACAGAAACATGACTAGATTTCATGGGTTATATCCCATCCATCAGTCAGGAGGCCAAATTGCTAAAAGAGATGTTTGTGTTCTGTAAACAACTGAATATTTGTTAACACTTAAATGTCCTGTGGCAGTCACTGTGGTATAAGCTCTTTGGGGGAAAGTACAAGGCACATACTTAATGATCAACCAGCCTTGTGCCCTCCCTCCCTCTTCTTTTTCCTTCCTTTCTTCTTTGCATCTTCTCCATTCTTCTCTACAGTCATTGCCCTTCTCGTTTTCCTTCCTCACTCCCTTCCTTTTGTGTTACTAACCACAACCCGAGGCAGCATGATTGGGTACCAGAGCCTATGAAATGAGAAAAACAGAGACACAGAGAACGTGATGCAGCGGGAATGAGATCAAAGGTCACCAGCTTTTGGACCCCAAGTTCCCACAAGCAAGCATATTTATTTGAGTTCATACAGAGGAGGCAACTACAGATACATACAGAAAATAAAGTGTCTCTACTGTTCTCACAATCAGAGACAAAACAGTATTTGTGAGAAAAACCAACTTCTTACTGTTTTGAGAAAGAACACTGCAACCCAGGCAACGTCCAAGCGTATACTTCATTTTATCTAGATTACAAGATTGAGCTCTCAGCTCTTCCATCACAAAAGAATGTAGCAGTTGGGCTGGGAAGGTGGCTCAGTGGTAGAGCGCTTGCCTTGCATGCATGAGGCCCTGGGTTAGATTCCTCAGCACCACATAAGCAAAAAGAAAAAAGCTGGAAGTGGCACTGTGGCCTTGAGCTTCAGCTTGAGCTGAAGAGCTGAGGGACAGCGCCCAGGCCCAGAGTTCAGGCCCCACTACCAGACCTAAAAAGAAAGAAAGAAAGAATGTAGCAGTATTCTAGCCTCTTAACTCTTTCCAGAGCTGTCCATTTTAACCCTTCAATGGCAGTTCTCATCATTCCCAGTACTGTAGAGGAAGTGTTCCAACCTTGCAAACCTTTCCAGGTTTCATAGCTCAGTTTCAGAGTTCCCTACAGTTTTTCTCTTTCTTCTTTCCTCTTCTTTCTTTTTTTCCTTACCTCTTCATTTTCCCCTTCCTTCTGCCTTCCCCTCTTCTTCCTCTGCCTCTTCTTCTAACCACTCTCTCTCTTCCTTAACTTGAAGCCAGGGATTTCCACATGATAAGCTTGCACTTTCTCTCTAAGCTACACATTGGTTTTCTATTCCATGTTTCAGTTTTTTTCTTTGTGCCAGTCCCAGGACTTGAATTCCTGGCCCCAACAATGTCCTTCTTAGTTCAGGGCTAGTGCTCTACCTCTTAAACCACAGCTCCACTTCTGGCTTTTGCTAGAAGATACGAGGCTCATGGATTTTCCAGTCTTGATTGGCTTTAAACTGAAAATAATACATCCTGGACTCCTGTGGAGCTAAATTTATAGGAGTGAGCAACCACCACACAGAATTTTTCACATTTTTGACATATGAGAAAGTGATTCTCCTTTCCTCAAATGAAAGGGCTTATCATCTGAATTACTCCCCAAACCAATGGTGCACTAAGGTAGACATTTCAGTTATTTAAGTGTCCCAATATAGAAAGTCTCAGATGAAAAGTAGTGACAAGAAAGTCCCACAAGATCTAAGCTATGCACATGGGTACTATTTAATCATACAATTGGAGATGCCCAGAAGAAAAGAATTATAAAAAAAAAAAAAACCAACAACACTAAACTAGAGACCATAATAGAAAACTGGTGTCAGGGAAGGATGAGAAGGACACAAAATGCAGGAAGAGGCTGTGAAAACATGACAATGGATTATACAGACACTGAGAGTTTCTTTTGGTACATTTCCACAAAACAAAACTGGTACCAGGACTTAAAATCCAACATTACACTTGGGCACCAGTGGTTCATGCCTACAATCCTAGCTACTCAGTAGACTCAGAACTAAGGATTGTGGTTCAAAGAAAACCCAGGCAAGAAAGTCCCTGAGATTCTTTTTTTTTTTTTTGTCTGTAGTGGGTCCTGAACTCTGTGCCTGGGCACTGTCCCTCAGCTCTTCAGCTCCAGGCTAGTGCTCTACCACTTGAGCCACAGTGCCACTTCCAGCTTTTTCTGCTTATGTGGTGCTGAGGAATTGAACCCAGAGCCTCATGCATGCAAGTCAAGCATTCTACCACTGAGCCACCTTCCCAGCCTATCCCTGGGATTCTTATCTCTAATTAATCACAAAAATCCAGAAGTTTCACTGTAGCTAAAATGATAGATTGCTACCTTTAAGCAAAAGGAGCTCTGGGCCTTTGCCCAAGCCTAGAGATCAGTCTGCAGGACCTGCAGAAACATAAAACAAAACCAAACCTAGAAGGTGTTATCAAACTTTGGTAAACTAGCTATTTAGAAGTCTGAAATCTCAGTATTGAGGTTCAAAGACAGACAAGACAGGAACTTCCCTGAGAATCTTCTCTCGATTTTAAAAAGGACAAACCACAAATGCAGCTCAGGCTCAAGTGATGGAGCAGTAGCTTTGAGACAAAAATAAATACAGAAGCTGGACGCCTGTGGCTCACACCAATCATAGCTATTAAGGATGCTGAGATCTGAGGATTGCGGTTCAAAGCCAACTCAGGCAGGAAAGTCTGTGAGACTCTTACAGATTAGCCACCAGAAAACTGGAAGTGGTACTGTAGATCAAGTGGTAGAGCTGAAGTACTCTGGGACAGTGCCCAGGCCCAGAGTTCAAGCCTCATGACCAACCTAAATAAATAAATAAATAAATAAATAAATACAGAGAGAAATACAGAGTGATAGAGAGACAGAGAGAGACAGGAACAGATCAAGACAGAGAGAGATAGGGAGAGAAAGAAAATAAAAGAAAAGAAGAGATAGAAAAGAAGAAAAAATTAAAGGTAAGAAAACACTCTTTTTTTTAGAAAGCATACTCTTATGTTTACAACATCCTCACCCCTTCCAATCTTTCTTCCAGGTGCTTGGAATTCCTAAGTCTGGACTTATGGTACTAAATGAGTGAACATGTCATTTACTAATTAGTCTCCTTGTTCTCAATTGAAAACCTGATAGGTTTTATACAGTTTATCAGACACAAACAATTCTGATTTCCTAATTAAGAGATTATAATGAATACTTGTTAAATATTTGATATGAAACTTTGTAGTTTAAATAATAAAAATTAATGTGGAGGCTAGGGGTTGTTAGCTGAGGCTTCTAATCCTACTCAGCAGGTCTTACACCATGTCAGGCAGGAAAGTCCATGAGACTTTTATCTCCACTTAATCAGCAAAAGGCCAGCAGAGGAGT
Organism: Dipodomys merriami; assembly: GCF_024711535.1. NCBI lineage: Eukaryota > Metazoa > Chordata > Mammalia > Rodentia > Heteromyidae > Dipodomys > Dipodomys merriami. Next base: position 86,592,911 of record NW_027204492.1, read on the forward strand.
TTTAGCTCAAGTGGTAGAACACTAGCCTATTTATAGCAAGAAACTGAAGTCCAATCTGAATTCATAATAGGATTTTGGGAACCAAGATTTCCAAATCTGTCTCAATAATCAATATCAGGCTGGGAAGGTGGCTCAGTGGTAGAGTGCTTGCCTTGCATGCATGGGACCCTGGGTTCGATTCCTCAGTACTACATAAGCAGAAAAAGCTGGAAGTGGTGCTGTGACTCAAGTGGTAGAGCACTAGCCTTGAGCTGAAGAGCTGAGGGACAGTGCCCAGGCCCAGAGTTCAGTCCCCATGGCTGACCAAAAAAAGAAAAAAAAGTAGAGGAATCAGGCTTGGATGTTATAACGTGATGACAGCTGATTACAGCCAAGAGACTGAGCCTCAAAGAAGTAGGAAAGAGAGTATAGCACAAATTTGGTGGAAAAAGCAGTACTCTGTGAATTCCTAGACAGTGGATCACTCCTTTCGACATCATAAAGAATTAAATTGGGGAGGGTGTGTTGAAAACATGGGTAATTCACAGGGAAAAAATGCCAAGGAAATAAATACCCACCTATCAACCAGGCTCCAGTGGTTCACATCTGTAATCCTAGTTCCTCAAGAGGCTGAGACCTTGAAAACAGAGGTTTAAATGCAGTACAAGGCAAAAAAAGTCCAAAAGACTCCATCTTTAAATAACCAGCAAAAAGCAGGACTTGGAGGTGTGACTCCAGCTGTAGAGACCAGCCAAGAGTGATAAAGCAGAGAAAGTGTGAGGCCCTGAGTTCAAATCCAGCTACCACAGGTACCGCTATACATCACAGTATCAAAAACAATAGGGACCTTGACAAGATTGAGAAGCCCCCTTCTGAAGTATAGGCATCATAGACCATTCTTCTGAGAGGAAAAGGAAGAGGAATGCACATTAGCAGCCATTCAGGTTGTTCCAGCTGACTTGCTAATTTCTGCTGCTTCTTGTCCCTTAAAAGGTGGAATTCTCCCTCACTTCCCTGGGTCTGCTTAGAATTTCTTCCTCCCTGGACCCCAGGGCCAGTTAATGGTATCAGATGAAAGCTCATCTCATGCAAAGTGTCTCTAAATAGAGGAAACTGATCCCATTCTTTCCCTAAATTACATTCCAGCTAATGTTTGTTTAACACTTCCTGGGCTTGTAATTCTTAACTTATGGAGACTACTTTTTCTTGTTTTCCCACTACATTTTCCTGTTTTGTTAGCATGGATTTTAAAAAACAGGTCTGCTCACTAATTTCTTAAATCAACACTGTATAAAAGGTACAAAGTTCCATTCCCCTTTCTTTTTGCCCTATTAGTTTGGGAAGGTTTCATTTTTGCATTCCTGTATTTGACCTGAGCCTGCTTGCTACAGGTACATGTACTGGCTTTTGATTCATCCTCTCAGCAGTTCTTTCTGCAAAATAAATTGCATATACAGTTATTCTCTAACATAATGTGATGTTGGCACACTGTTCCACTCTGATTTTTGTGTGTGTTGGTACTGGGGCTGGAACTCACAGTCTTGAGCTCACACTTGCCATTTTTAACCAAACCCCCCCACCATCCACTTCCAGCTTCTTCTGGTTAAATGGAAATAAGGCTCTCTCAGTCTTTGCTGGCCAGGCTGCCTTCTACCTTCCAATCTCAGATTTCAGCCTTCTATATAGGTAATATTATTGTAGTGACCCATATACTCCAAGTAAACCTTGGAGATGGAAGCTAACAGCACCATTTTCTTCGATAGGAAGAGTATGGTGTGGGGGCCTTGTTGGAACCTCATGCTCGCTTTAGTGGTGTTTGATCTGTTAATTCACCATCAATGTTTTGTTTATTTGACATCTATAGGCTCTGTAACTTCCTGATATAGCAATATACTCCCAAGAGTATTTGAGATCTTCCTTCCTCTGCAGTGGTGGTAAAGAGCACACACAGTGGGCTAATCAATATCTCAAATACTTGCAAGCTCTAGGAAGGCTAGTCTTTGAGGGAAATGTAGCAGAGGCACTCTCTTCTTTTCTCTCCAGCTCCTTGCCCAAAGGGAACATTCAACTGGATTGGGAAGATTCCACAGCAGCAGGCTCAACAACGGTTATGGGAGACGAATGTTCAAATGAATAAAAGGTGAGTGACTGTCTCCATCTTCTGTCTGGAAATGCCCACTTGCTCAGCCTTTCCTTTGTATTCATTATGCCTGGAAGCAGAAGCACCTGGGTTGGTTAATAATAGTTCTCATTTTTTCTCTTTCTGTAGCACACATTGTTATTGTCACTTTTATAGAGCAGGATTTGAAGTGATTCAAATGTGATTCCAGCATAGGAAATCTCCATCACCAGTCTCACTCCAAATGGGTGTCTACTGGAGTTTGTGGCCAAAGATCTAGATAATGATCAAGGGCCTCTCTTTGAGGCCTCAGGGAAATGGAAGATCTGGGCAGGATTCATACTGGCTCTACAATACCCCAGTCAAATATATCATAAGTCATTTTGATTTCATTCTTCTATAGACTCCCCAGTGCCCGACCTCAAACATGTGCCCCTGAACAAAGGAGGGTCTTGACATACATGTCTACCTCTTAAACTGGAAGAGTGGAAAGATACTATGGTCTTCATACTTTTGATATGAAAGTTGAGTGACATACTATAAAGTGTTTGCCAAGATTATGAGACTGCTTGGCTATTCTAGCAGGTGCTCAGTACATATCTGGAATTTGACTATTGTTACAGCTGAGAACCAGCAGAGTAGTTTCAGGTAGGAATTTTGGAGTGAAATTGCCCTCTCTGACTTTGGAACTAGTCTCTCTGCTTAATATCTCTTTAGACACAGACATCTTAAGTAACCTGTCAAAGCTTCAATTTCTTTGATGATAACAACATGAATAGTTGTCATATCTATTTATTTGCTGAGAGATTGAAGACTTAACAGAAATGTTGACATATAAGTAAGTACTGTATGTTAACAGCATTTTAAAACCTACTCAAATATCCTTAATTCTTTCTGCTCTTGCACCTATGGTAGGAGGCCCCTTTTCACGTTTGGGGTGCACTCTCACTCAGAAAATTGCCCTCACAGCATTATACACTGGACCATGGGCTGAGAGCCTCTTTCTTTTCCCCAAAGGAAAGCACATTGAAAATTATAAAAGCAGCAGCCTGAACTGAGCCTTGCAATTGAGGACCACCAGCTTTCTGAATTTGGGACTTTCCCTGAATGGACCAATGAAGCAAACAGTATCATTGTACTAGTTGTCCTAGCCGTTGCATGAGTGTACCTACTTTCTGACCTGAAAAATGGCAGACCCCACCCCTCCACCCACTGCATTCTCACTGTCTGCTGAATCTTCTATTAATATACTTCAGCCAATGGTCACAGAGGCAGAGACTACATGCCTTCACTTACGCAACTCAATATATTTTGAGGATGTGGCCCTAGATTGTACTAAGGATGAGTGGATTTTGGTGACCTCAGAACAGACAAACTTGGATAGGGATGTGATATTGAAGAACCCTGAGAACTTGTGTCAGGTAGTTTTTTACTTCAGTAAACCTGATATGCTTAGCAAGAGTGTACAACAGTACAAAATGGACAGAGATATTCCGCCAGAGTTCTGTTCAGAAAGGATGACTCCCCTTAGATCCCAACAATCACAACTTACTCAAAATAGTTTGCAAACAGAAACACTGAACAGCAATCAGGAGTCAACACATGGCCACAATCTTCCTGAATGTCACTCCATTGGTGACATCCTGAGCAGGATGGAAACCAGATAGAAACAAAATGTTAAGGATGCAAGGACTGTAGGAAACTCTCAAGTTCATTCACACAACTTATGGAACATAAGAACTCTCATAAGCCGGGTGCCGGTGGCTCACTCCTGTAATCCTAGCTACTGAGGAGGCTGAGATCTGAGGATCATGGTTCAAAGCCAGCCCGTGAAGAAATTTCATGAGACTCCTATCTCCAATTAACCACTAGAAAACCAGAAGTGGTGCTGTGGCTCAAGCGGTAGAGTGCTTTCCTTGAGCTGAAAAGTGCAGGGATAGTGCTCAAGCCCAGAGTTCAAGCCCCATGACTGACAAAAACAAAGAAAAAAGAATGCTCATACTAGCAAGAAATTGCTTAAATGCAGTCAATGTGAGAGAAATTCCCGTGTCTCACAGCTTTGCAGTTGCATATCAGAGTCCACACAGGTAACAAACTACATAGATGTAATAGTTGTGGATAATGCTTCAGCTCAAGCTTTAACCTTAAAAGAAATGCAATGATTCATACAGTGGAGAAACCTTATGAATGCCCAGAGTGTAGAAAGACCTTTAGAAATAGCTTCTTCGGAGGCAACACAAACTAATTCATTCTAAACAAAAGCAATATGAATTTAATGAATGTGGCTTAGCTTTTCATAGGCGTGCTCATTTTACCAAACATAAGCTAATACACACTAGAGGAAATTAGACTTCCCTGCAAAATTCAAAACTGTTGTGTTCTTTAACAAACATAATAAGCCTCACTGGACTGAAAAATACTTTATGTAGCCACTGTGGTAGCATTTATAGCACTCCATCAAATATTGAGTCACCTGAAAATACACAATGGGAGAAACACCTTTGAATTGTGTTACTTGTGTGAAAGCTGATAAAGCAAGGTATGGTCTTCTTGCATACGCAAAACCTCATACTGGATAGAGACTCCCAGAAGGCCCTTGCTGTTAGAAATTCTTCAGGGAACACTGCCATCTTAAAGGACACCTAAATATTCATCCTGGAGATGAATATTTAGATGAGCAGTGTGGGGAAGGCTTTGGAATAAGTCTTCCAGGACTTGTCATACAGAAAAAAATCCATCAGATTGAGAAAGCATTAAAATATGTGTGAGAGTGTTCAGGGATCTTGAGCATCATAGGGAAACAAAGCCTTTGGTAAGAAAGCACAATTTCCTTGAGAATTCTCAGTGTAATCGATGGGGAAAGTTTCAGAGGTATGTGGTTCTGCTCACTGAATAACATATCCTGGGGATAGATGTAGAAACATTTGAAGGTAGAAACATTTTTATGAAAATCTTTTTCATTAATTTATTTTGACTATTTAACTTGAACCTAATTCTTCTGCTTAGGTATAACACTTTTTTTTTTTTTGTAAAGTGAGGTATGATTCCATACCCTCCATAGTTGCTTGGCTGGTTCTATACCACTTGAGACACTCTAACTGCTAACCTTTTGGCTGTCCACTTTAGAAATTGAATCTAGAGCACTTTTCTTCTTGTGCTTGCCTCAAACTGAGGATCACAAGTCTCAGCTTCCTAAGTAGCTAACATTATATGTGTGAGCCACCTGAAACCTGGAAAATTCTAACATTTTCTTATAGTATTTTCTGTCTTTTTTTCTGTTCTCTTTCCTGTTTTCCTTTCTTAATGTGGGGTGTTTTAATATTTTGACTTACTGCTGGGTGCTGGGTGCTCACACTGTAATCCTAGCTACTCAGGAGGCTGAGATCTGAGGATCACGGTTCAAAGCCAGCCCAGGTAGGAAAATCCGTGAGACTCTGATTTCCAATTAACCACCAGAAAACTGTACATGGTGCTGTGGCTCAAGTGGTAGAGCACTCCTCTTGAGCTGAAGCATGCTGGGAGAGCACCCAGGCACAGAGATCAAGCCCCACAACTGACAGAAAAAATTATTTGACCAATTTAGTAAAGTACAGCTTGTATATTTTAACAGACATTTTAGATATTAAAATATGTAAATAATTAATCATAGTTTACTGTCATTTAAAAAAAATTCTGTACTGTGCTTAAACTCGGACTGGTCGCTATCCATGAGCTTCCTTTGCTCAAGGCTTGCACTCTGCCACCTGACTCCCAGCTTCACTCCCAGCTTTATAGTGGTTATTGGTAATGAGAGCCACAGACTTTCCTGCCCTGCTTGCATTTCAACCCTATCATCAGAATTCAGCCCCCTGAGTAGCTAGGATTAAAGACATGCATCACCTGTGCCCAGCTTTGTTATGAAAATTGTTTACTTCTACTAAATGGGGAGAACTTATTTTCATTTAGGTAGATGGTGTTTTTTTTAAAATATATTTTTATTGTAAAAATACTGTACAGAGGGGTTACAGTTATATGACCTTATCCTTCATTGTGTGCATACTCAATTCACAAACTCTCAGCCTTAACTCCTTTAACTGTAGTATTATTCCTTCATACTTATATAATTTTTAAGTGTTACATTTAATTTTTTTCATTTTTCCTTTATCACTTTCCTCCTTTCCTTCTATCTTTTTCCTCTCTAAATTTAGGTCTTGGTTCCTCTGTCTTTTTCCCTCCCCACACTTCTCTAATCTTATTTTCTCCTTACAATTCTCCCTAAACCTATTAATTTCTGGTCTGCTGACTCCTTCTATGGCTTTCTTAGATCACTGATCCATAGTAGTTTGTTGAACTAGATTGTATATGTTGAACTAGATTGTATCTGTACTTATTTTGACTGCATTAAACAATCTGTGCAACCACAGGGCTCTGTTGATGCTTGCCTTAAAATAGTATTCTAGGACAAAATTAGTTTTGTTTTCATACTCAAATGGGCAGAATATCCCAGGGAAAAACACAAGAAAAATGGCAAATCCAGGTATCTTAATTCTCACACATGATAATTAGGCAACAGCATAGTTAATGAATAATCCAGAGGAGAGTTCCCAAAATGCTCTAAAAACACTACTGGTAAACATGCTTAATGAAAAGATTGAAAGCCTGCAAAGGTCTCTGTGTGAGCATGATAGGGAAACACATGAGGGTGATGAGGCTAACCATAGATTAATACCAGAACTTCATGAGCATGAGGAAGCTAATAAAAATTAACACAGGAATTGCATGAGCAGTATGAAAATAAACAAAGATTAATAGAGGCATTCATGGAATCTACAAACAGACAACTGGAGGAATCCAGGGAGGTCACAAAGGGAATGCTGAATGAAGCGAAACAGAAGGAAATGGAGTCTGATGAAACTATAACCAATCAACTAAGGGATTGGAGAATGAACACTGAAAACCAAATTAAGTCCATACAAGATCTAAAACAAAGCTCTAACAAAGAATTTGAAGCCATTAAATCTTAACAATTAGAAGGAAAGGAAATGAAAAAAAGTAGAAAGCCTTGACAGCAGGTTAGACCATGCAGAAGACTGAATCTCTGGGATTGAAGACATATTAGACATTGTAGAGAAGGAACAGACAAGTATTCAAGACAAATCCAAAAAATATGACAGACCTATTCAACATTTAGAAGACACCATCAGAAGGCCTAATTTAAGGCTAATGGGTGTAGAGGAGGACATAGAGACAGAAGTTAAAGGTCTAGAAATTTATTTAACAGGATCCTAGCAGAGAACTTCCCAAATTTGCGAGGAGATAGGCCCATTCAGATACAAGAATTCTTTAGAACTCCAAATAGACCAGACCAGAATAGGACATCGCACTATCAGATTGTAATCCACACAGATCAAATGAGACCAAGGAAAGGATCCTTAAAACTGGCAGGGAGAAAATATCAATCACCTATAAAGGAAAACCAATCAGAATAACCAGATTTCTCAACAGAGACAATTAAATCAGAAAGAGCCTAGAATGATGTATGCCATGCCCTAAAGACAAACAACTACCAACCAACAATACTGTACCCAGCTAAACTCTCCTTTATAACAGAAGGACAAATAAAAACCTTCTACAGTGAAGAAAAATTTAAACAATATATCTTCACCAAACCATCCTTACAAAAGATACTTAAAGATGTCTTACACATTGAAAACCAAAAAGAGTAAGATAATTGCAAAGAAATGGCCACCAAATAGAGAATCCAAGAATCATAAGAAGAACCCAGTTGGCACAGCCCCCAAGAAAGTGGATAACATGGCAGGAACTACCAAACTCCTCTCATTCCTAACTCTCAATATTAATGGACTTAGCCCCCAATTATGCGACATAGATTGTCTAGCTGTATCAAAAAGCAAGATCTTTCTATCTGCTGTCTTCAAGAGACACAACTTGCCCAAAAAACAAACATATTCTGAAAGTAAAAGGCTGGAATAAAATCTACCAAGTACACGGCCCTCACAAACAGGTGGGAGTTGCAAAGAAGGTCATTACATACTAATTAAGGGATCTCTCCTTCAGGAGGATATTACAATTCTTACTATCTATGCACCAAACAACGGAGCACCAAAATTTACTCAATAAACACTACTTTCCCTAAAATCACATATAGATCCAAAGACATTAATTGTTGGGGACTTTAACACATCAGTATCCCTGTTGGATAGATCAACCCGGCAAAAACTCAACAGAGAAACCTTAGATCTAAACAACTGCACAGACCAACTAGACTTAACACACATCTACCGAATAGTTGACCCAGCAGCCTCAGAATACATGTTATTCTCAGCAGCACATGGAACATTCTCCAAAATAGACAACATTTTAGGTCACAAAGCAAATTTTTCCAAATTCAGAAACATTGAAATTATGCCCTGAAAACTCTCAGACCACAAGGGAATAAAATCAGAACTCAACACCAAAAGCCACCAAAGAAAATCTTGTAACACATGGCAGCTGAACAACACACTGTTGAACCACCAGTGGGTCACAGAAGAGATAGAAAGGAAATTCAAATGTTCATGATATTTGACAAAAATGAGCACACAAATTACCAGCTCCTCTGGGACACAGCAAAGGCAGTACTCAGAGGCAAGTTTATAGCTCTGAGTTCCTACATCAACAAATTGGAGAGATCTGAAACCATCAATTTAATGTGGCACCTGAAGGTACTTGAAAAAGAGCAACAAGCTCACCCCCCAATCCAGTAGATGGAAATAAATAAATAAAATTATATCAGGAATAAATGAATTCAATTAAAAAAATAAAAGAATCAACAAAACAAAGAGTTGGTTCTTTGAAAAAATTAACAAAATTGACAGACCCTTAGCAAATCTTATCAGAAAAAGAAGAGAACACACCCAAATAAACAAACTCAGTGATGAGAATGGAAACATCACCACAGATATAACCAAGATTCAGAACATTATAAGGGATTAATTCTCAAATCTTTGTTAGTCGGGAAGAAATGAATGAATTTCTAGCAAATATTGACATGCACAAACTAAAGCAAGATGACTTAAACCAACTTAACAGACCCATATCAAGCATCAAAATAGAAACAGCAATAAGAGACCTCCCACCCAAGATGAACCCAGGACCAGATGGACTTACAACTGATATCTACAAGGCCTTCAAACCAGAACTCACACCAATACTCCTCCAAATCTTCAATGAAATTGAAAGAGAAAGTTCACTACCAAACTCTTTCTTTGAACACATCAAAACACTCATCCAAAAACCAGACAGGGACTCATCAAAGAAAGAGAACTATAGACCCATTTCTTTAATGAACATTGATGCAAAACTTCTCAACAAAATTTTGTCCAATCGACTTCAACAAATCATCAAAAAATCATATACTACAGTCAAACAGAATTCATTTTAGGGGTGCAAAGCTGGTTCAATATACACAAATCAATTAATATAATTCATCACATCAACAAGAGCAAGGATAAGAACCACATGATTATCTCAATAGATACAGAAAGAGTATTTGACAGCCGGGCGCTGGTGGCTCACGCCTGTAATCCTAGCTACTCAGGAGGCTGAGATCTGAGGATCACAGTTCAAAGCCAGCCTGGGCAGGAAAGACTGTGAGACTCCTATTTCCAATAAACCACCAGAAAACCGGAAGTGGCTCTGTAGCTCAAGTGGTAGAGCGCTCGCCTTGAGCTGAAGAACTGAGGGACAGCGCCCAGGCCCAGAGTTCAAGCCCCACGACTGACCAAAAAAAAAGAAAAAGAAAAAGAAAAGAAAGAGTATTTGACATGATCCAACACCCCTTTATGATGAAAGCTCTGGAAAAACTAGGAATCCAGGGAACATTCCTCAATATAATAAAGGCTGTGTATAACAAATCGACAGCCAGCATTATATTTAATGGCAAAGAGCTACAGCCATTTCCTTTAAATTCAGAAAGGAGTCAAGCAAGTCCACTGTGTCAACTTCAATTTAGTATTATAATGCCTTCCATGAGCAGTAAGACAAGATGCATACATGAAGGGGATTCAAATAGGGAAAGATGAAGTAAAACTCTTCCTCTTTGCAGATGATATGATCTTGTATTTATAGAACCCCAAAGACTCCACTCCCAAGTTACTCAAGCTGATTCAAAACTTTGGCAAAGTAGCAGGGTATGAAATTAACCCTCAAAAATTAATGGCTTTTCTGTATGCCAATATTGAGAAGACCGTGGCTGAAATCAGGAAACCAACTCCTTCTATAATAGGCCCACAGAAAATAAAATACCTAGGAGTTAATTAAAGAAGTGAAGGACCTCTATGGTGGAAACTTTAAAAACCTGAAAAAGTAAAGTAAAGCAGAACTAAGGAAGTGGAAAAACCTCTCATGCTCCTGGGTTGGGAGGATTAACATCCAGAAAATGGCAATACTGCCAAAGGCTCTCTACAAATTCAATGTAATACCTATCAATATCCCAACCTCATTCTTCAAGGAACCCAAAAATTTATATGGAACAATAAAAGACCCTGAATAGCAAAAACAACCCAACAGAAAGAACAGTGGAGAGAACAGAGGAGAATCAATACCAAACTTCAAACTTTACTACAAAACCATAGTATTCAAAACAGCTAGGTACTGGCACAAGAACAGACCTGAGGACCAACGGAATAGGACTGAAAAACCAGAAATGAACCCACAGACCTATAGCCATGTAATCTTCGATAAGGGAGCTAAAAACATAGAATGGAAGAAAGACAGCCTCTTCAGTAAATGGTGCAGGCAAAATTGGTTAAACACCTGTAGAAAACTAAAGCTAGATCCTTTTTTTAGGGTTCTCTTTAAATATATTTGCTCTCCTAAGTCTATATTAAAAGGCATATTGAACTACAAATCAAAAAGTTATATAGATTCAGCTATGCACTTTTTGGAGTTGCTGCTCACTACTGTTGAAACTTATGACATACCTACAGAATCATATCTGACAAGAATAGAATATTCCAGATGAGATTTCTCCTAGGAAGAGTCTCACCATGAGAATTTATAGGAAGATTTTTTAATTGTAAAAATATTGTACAGAGGGGTTACAATTACATGAGCTGGGGGGAGGGAGATGGGAAGGGATGGGAAAGGGAAACAAAGGAGGAGACAACAATGCTTGATAAGAATTGTACTCATTACCTTGCCCATGTAATTGTAACCCCTCTGTATGGTATTTTCACAATAAAAAAAACACTGATTACACGAGCTAGATCCTTATATATGACCCTGCAACAGAATCAACTCCAAATGGATCAAAAACCTTGAAGTCAAAGCAGACACCCTAAAAACATTACAGAAATTAATAGGAGATATTCTACGGCTCCTTGGCACAGGCTGAAATTTTCTTAATAAAGACTCAGAAACATAACAAATCAAAGAAAGGTTGGACAAATGGGATTGCATGAAACTGCAGAGCTTCTGCACAGCAAAAGACATAGCTAGCAAGATCAATAAAAAGGCCATGGATTGGGAAAAGATCTTCACTAGCCACACAACAGTGAAGGGTCTCATATCCATAATATACTTAGAACTCAAAAAATTAAATCCCCCAACAACAAATCCTCAAAGAAACAACCACCTTTTTAATAAGTGGGCTAAAGACTTAAAGAGAGATTTCTCTGAAGAGAAAATAAGAAGGGCCAATAGACACATGAAGAATTGCTCAAGTTCCCTAGCCATAAAAGAAATGCAAATCAGAACAACATTGAGATTCCACCTCACCCCAGTTAGAATGGCTATAATCAAGAAATCTAATAACAATAGATGCTGGAGGGGATGTGGCCAAAAGTGAACTCTACTGCATTGTTGGTGGGAGTGTAAACTTGTTCAACCACTTTGGAAAGCAGTATGGAGGTTCCCCAAAAGACTACACATAGATCTCCCCTATGACCCACTTTTGGCCATTTACCCAAAGGATCACAAACAAGGCTATACTAAAGCTACCAGCACAACTATGTTTATTGTAGAATTTTTTTTACCATAGCTAAGATATGGATCCAACCCAGATGCCCCTCAGTAGATGAATGGATCAAGAAAATGTGGTATTTATATATAATGGAATTTTATGCCTCCATCAGAAAGAATGACACTGCCACATTTGTTAGGAAATGCAAAGACTTGGAAAAATATCTATTGAGCAAGTAAGCCAGGTCCAAAGAAACATAGGTCCCGTTGTTTCCCTTATTTCCAATAACTAGTATATGTCTAGGACAAGCAGAAAAGGTAAAAAAAATTTGTGTACATATGACCATATAAGATGTTGCTAAGCAAAATTAACCCCAAGATAGGAACACAAGTGGTTTTATCTTTCTTGCTGTTGTTTTTAATGTATTTATAATGAACCATGTGATTTTTAAAATTTCTTTTGTGTGTTCTTCCACCATGGTATAACCCGTTTTCACTGTATGTGATGTCAGTGCCCTGCATCTTGTATATACATTTTTCTAATTTGGGGAGGGGAAGGGAAACAACAAAATGCTTAAATAGGGAGACAGGTTGACCCATTGTAACAATGAGATGTACAAGACACTATGTTGAAAATGAACTTTACAACTTGGGGGGGGGCAGGGAAGGAGTTGGGAAGATTGGGAGGGAAGGGATGGTAGGGAAAAACAAAGGAGGAGGTAACAATGCTCAATAGCAAATATATTCAATTTCCTTACTCATGTAACTGTAAACCTTCTGTACAGTATTTTTACAATTAAAACCATATAGAAAAAAAAAAGAATCTAATAACAACAGATGCTGGAGGGGATGTGGGCAAAAGGGAACCCTACTGCATTGTTGGTGAGAGTGTAAACTTATTCAACCACTCTGAAAAGAAGTATGGGGTTTCCTCAACCAGTACACATAGAGCTCCCCTATGACCTAGCAATCCCTCTTTTGGGCATTTACCCAAATGATTACAAACAAGGCCATACTAAAACTACTAGCATATCTATGTTTATCCCATTATTCACTATAGCTAAGATATGGAACCAACCCAGATGCCCCTCCGTAGATGAATGTATCAAGAAAATATGGTGCATATATATATATATATATATACACACACATATAATGGAATTCTATGCCTTCATCAGAAAGAATGACACCCCATTTGTTATGAAATGAAAAGACTTGGAAAAAATTATATTAAGTGAAGTAAGTCAGGCCCAAAGAAACATTGGTCCCATGGTTTCCCTTACCTGCAATAACCAGTATTCATCTGTGACAAGCAGAAAAGGTCAAAAGCTATGTACATATGACCATATAAGATGATACTAAGTGAAATGAACCCCAAGATTGGGACACAAGAGGTTTTATCTTCGTTGCTGTTCATTTTAATGTACTTAAAATGTACTATATGATTTTTTCGTTTCGTTTGTATGTTCTTCCTCCATGGTATAACCCCTGTTTTCACTGTATTTGATTCCTGTGCTCTGCATCTTGTATATACATTCTTCTAATTTGGGGAGGGGAAGGGAAATAACAAAAAGCTGAAATAAGGATATAGGTTGACCCATTATAACAATGAGATGTAGGAGACACTATGTTGAAAACCAGCTTTACAACTTTGGGGGTGGGAGGATTTCAGAGGTGGGGAGGGAGGGAAGTGATGGTAGGGGAAATACAAAAGAAAGGGTAAAAATGCTTGATAGGAAATGCACTCATTACCTTACTCATGTAACTGCAATCCCTCTGTACAGTATGTTTACAATTAAAAATATTTTAAAAAGATGTAAATTCTTCCCAAATTGACCTACATGTTTCATGCAATTCACTTTCAATATTCAAATAATATGTTAGGTAAATCAAATTGGTATAGGCAAAAATATGAACCCTTACCCTATGGTTAAGTATATTACAAAAAATGAATTCAAGATAATTCATGGATTAAGTAAATTTTATTTTATAATAAAAATGTCAAATGAATCTTACTAAAATATGTTTAACGGAGAGAAGGAAAGAGGGTTAAGAAGGAATAATATATGTGAGACCTAAGAAGGATACTCTTAGAGGAGAAACATAAAGGTTCAATGCCTTTGTGCCTCTTATGATATACAATAATATTTATCAAAACGGACTCCAGGAAATGGAAACAGGAGGATTTTTTTCTTTTGTTTTGTCTGGTTTGTTCATTTTTTTCTGTCTTTGATGGGGGTGAGAGCGTCACAGAAAAAGAGACAAAGGGTGAACAAACACAGCACTGGTACTCAATAGTCACTAGATTGGTAATGAGCTATACAACTTGTGGGTGAGGCGGGAGGGAAAAACTGGGAGAAAGCAAAAGAAGTATGGCACTGTCCAAAAAGAAATGTACTCACTGCTTGACTTATAAAACAATAACAACCTGTACATCACATTTATAATAACAATAAACAATAATTTTTAAAAGAAGGAAAATATAAGCCAGGTGTTCATGGTTCACACCTATAATCTTTACTGCTCAGGAAGCAGAAACCTGGAAAATGGAGGCTCCAACAAAACCTGGGCAGAAAAGTCTACTATGCTCCATCTCCAAAAAAAATAATCCCCCAAAAAGTAAGTCTGGAAATTTTGGTCAAAAGGCAGAGTTCCAGCCTAGTGAACTTGATGCCCTTAACTCCTTTCCCATACTACCAAAAACATATGACCTTAACTCCATTCCCATACTACCAAAAACATATGTAAATAAAAGGAAACAAAAGGAAATGTTAAGAATAATATGGAGTTAATTTGATCAAAGTTAATCCATTACAGATATGAATGTAGAAGACACAATTTTACAATTTATTTATACTAATAAAAATCTATTATTTCCCTTCCCCTTCCCAAATTAGAAAAATGTATATACAAGATACAGGACACTGCAATCAAATAAGTGCTAACAGGCGTTATACAATGGGGGAAGAATATACAAAAGAAACAATAAATCACATAGTATATTAAAAAATAACAGCAACAAAAATACCCTCTTGTGAACCTCTTGGGGTTCATTTCACTTAGCATCATCTTATATGGTCTTATGTACTTAGCTTTTGATCTTTTCTGCTTGTCTGGGAAGATTATCCTAGATGTATACTAGTTATTGCAAATAAGGGAGACCATGGGACCTATGTTTCTTTGGGTCTGCCTTACTTCACTTAATATAATGTTTTCCAAGTCTTTCCATTTCCTAACAAATGTGGCAGTGTCATACTTTCTGATGGAAGCATAGAATTCCTATATATATATATATATATATATATATATATATGTACATATATAATATATATGTATACACACACTGTGCTGAAACAAGGAAGGATACAGGTTGACCCATTGTAACAATGAGATGTGCAAGACACTATGGTGAAAACGAACTTTCCAACTTGGGGGGTGGGCGCGAGGGGGGAAGGAGATGTTGGGAAGTTAGGGAGGGAAGAGATAGTAGAGGAAAAACAAAGGAAGGGTTAACAATGCTCGATAGGAAATGTACTCATTGCCTTGCTCATGTAACTGTAACCCCTCTGTACAGTACCTTTATAATAAAAATAAAACATTTATTATAAAAGCCAAAGTGAGTTATAAAACTATAAATTAAAACACTATAATTTATTAAGCTTGAAAACTGCAATATTTCCATAAGAAAGCAGTTGAAAAAGTTTTCAGCACCTGGTACTGTGTATAATTTTTTTCAGAACAGAATACTTTCATTTATTGTCATACATGTCTTATAATATATTTTCCATAGAATTTAATCATTTGATGGTTATATTAGAGGATTTTCTAATGGTTTATGAAGTCAAAACTTTGTTAGTTTATATCACATATTTATGTGCTCAGAAAGTACAGCACATTCATGCTTTGTAAAATGACTTCTTTATGGTGGCATTGTGCTTTTTGAATAACCATTATACATTTGCGTACAACTTTGCTCAACTAAGCAATTTTCCTTAATGTCAACCTTGATGAAAAAGGAATCAATCAGACAGCATTTAAATACTGAAGGAATATGTGGTTAGATGGAACTCAGTAAACAGTGGAGAGACCATCATTGGTTTCAGTGCTTGCTCTGAGTAATTTTTTTTCCAAAATTCCATGTGTTTTTTTAAATATATATTTCTTATGGTAAAGATATTGTAAAGAGGGGTTACAGCTACATGAGTAAGGTAATGTGGCTCAAGTGGTAGAGTACTTGCCTGAACAAAACGGTAAAGGGACAGTGAATGTCTTGTTTCTGAGTTCAAGCTCCAGTATTAGCAAAGGGGGGCGGGGGAAGGGAGGGAGGAACAAAAGAAAGAAAGGAGGGAAGGAAGAAAGGAAAAAACAAAATCTATGGAAACAATGGAGCTATGCTTTAATGGGCAAAGAGTTAAACTGGCACATCCATACTATAGAATGTCATCTAACATAAACAAGGTATGAACTGCTGTAATTGTGAAAATTTAAAGAAATGATGCTCAATGAGTAAAAAGATATGAAAAAATAGTATGATTTCAGTTCTCTAATACTCTCAGATGAGAACATTACAGAGATGGTGAACATGTTAGGATTGCCAGGTGACTGTAACTCTAACTATGGCAAGAATGGTTGTGGCAGAGAATCTACACATGCAGAAAAATAGCATAGAACTACATACACAGAAGTCCACGAATTCTAAATAAGTGCTGTGGCTTGTACCAGTGTCAATCTCTTGGATTTGATATTGTATTCTAACTATATAAGATATGCCCTTTGAGGAAAACTACGTGAAGTCTATGTGGTACATCTCCATAATAAACTTACAACTTCCTCCTAAATAAATTTAATATAATAAAGTGAGGTAAGTCTAAAATGCTACAAATATTTTAGAATGCACATATCAGAGCATTATGAAATGCAACTGTTAAATATAATAGTTATATATTTAACATGAAATATATAATAGCTATATATTTAACATGAAAAATAGGTAAAAGACAAGAGCATACATTTTTGTTTAAAGACAGGAGCATACATCTTTGTTTATTGTGGAATAGTTAATGAAATTGAGTATATGTAAGTTCATCCTAATTCCATAAGCTACATTTACAAACCTCTCTTCCCTTCTCTCTCTCCTCTCCTCTTCTCTCTCTCTCTCTGTCTCTGTTTCTGTCTCTGTCTGTCTGTCTGTCTGTCTCTGTCTCTGTCTCTGTCTTTGTCTCTGTCTCTGTCTCTCTCTCTCTCTCTCTCTCTCTCTCTCTCTCTCTCTCTCTCTCCCTCCCTCCCTCCCTTTTCTCCCTGCCCCACGGGATTGAATTAAAGGTTTTCCAAGTGAATCGTTAGTTTCACTTAGATGATCCAACCTAATCTCTCCCCTTTTAATCAACTGATTAGGAGTTTGTTTTTTAATATTAACAACATACCCACACAGCAAATCTGCATCAGTGACTCACAGGGAGAGCACTGACACACTGACACGGAAAGCACTGGTATCCTCAAGCACTTTGCTTGCAAAGGGACACTTGGGTTGCGAATTGTCCCTTGGCTTTATTATAGGCTCCCCAAGCCTAACAGACCTCAGTCAGGAGAGTTTATGTACACCCACCAGCCCTTCCCTACCTTTGGAGTTCGCCGGGAGCAAGCGGAGCGAGGCTGGGTTCCCATACAGGGGAGGGATCTCCACCTTCCGGTGTTCTGCGCCAACAAGCGGGGCTCGCAGCTCCTCAGAGAAGCCAACCACTCCTGCCCCCAAAAGAGGAAATGGAGCACACACCAGAAGAGCAGCACGAGGCTGTGGGCTGGGCGAAGTGGGCGGAGCCTGGAAACTGGAGACCCCAGGGACCCAATTCAACCCTCCACAAGAACAGGAGGCCTGCAGTGGTGATGGCGGCCGGCAGGCGGCGTGCGGACACTTTTTGAGCAGCGGGGCAGGCGGCTTGCAGGTGGTGGGTGTGCAGATGGCAGTAGGTAGGTGTGTAAACAGCATGCATGTGGCCAACAGACCTGGGAGCAGCAGGAGGGTGGCAGGGGTGCAAGAAGACTGGTAGCAGTGAGCAGGGTCAGCAAGAGAGTGGTGTGAGCGTGATATGTGTGTGGTGGAGGAGAATGTACATGTGTTTTGTGGAGTGTATGTGTACGTGTTTGTTGTGGAGGGGAGCGTGTGTGTGTGTGTGTGTGTGTGTGTGTGTGTGTGTGTGTGTGTGTGTGAGAGAGAGAGAGAGAGAGAGAGAGGGAGAGAGAGAAAGAGTGTGGCGGAAGTGAGAGTGGAGGCAAAGGAAGAAGAGGGAAGAGGTGGAGCTTGGGAGCCCACAGGGACCAGTGCTACCAGACGCACCAAGACTCTTTCTGCCCAGGTAGGCATCACAGAGGGTAGACAGTGGCATGGGTGTGGTTGGGGATCGATCAATCAATGGGCCAGGAAACCTAGGGACTACTGGAAGACAAATCTGAAAGTGGAGGTGTGGCTCTGGGAGCAAAGCCCCAGACTTCAGTAAAATAAAGCCAAGCCTACTTGGCTTACTTGCACAGGCCTGAGTTCAAACCGCAGTACTGGTACAAAATAAAGAAAACCATTACCTTAAAAAATTAATATACCCTAATTTAAAAGAAATCTCAGTTTGCACTATAAATGGTGAAATCATATTGGCATGGATTCCATAGAAAATCTAGAGATTCATATTCAAGGGCATGTGCACATGTTACATGTATCCACATACATAATAGTATCTATGGATAAACAAGATGAATCTAAGGGGCAACTGAGAAGAAGGGAATGGGGGAAAGGAAAAAGACAGGATGATTTTGAATAATATTGCAAATAGAAACAGCATAAAGTATCTCAGTGAAAGTTGTCATTACTAGATGGAAGAGGACAGATAAGAATAAATTAATAATATATACTACAGACTAAATAGTATAAATGATGTATTTGAATTTTGTTTCATGATAAGTTTGTGATTTTCTTGGGTCCTAGACACATGTTTTTTGGCATTTTCAAGTTACAGAATTTAATCTTTGTTTTAAAATAAATGGTTGAATAGAAAAGGACACAGCATGTGAACCTGTAGGAAGCTTCTATAGTTCACAGATATTCAACTGGAGTGTGAAGAAGTAGGACCAAGGACTTGGTATTCAGCTGTTTCCAACTTTTGTATGCTGAGTTTGATGCTAGGTTTTTGTGCAATGGCTTTTTTATGAATGCCAGTTATTAAATGGTATTTAAAATAACTTGTTGAATATTGAATCATTGAAAAAACATACTTCACTTACATTCAGTACTTATAATCAACTTTAAAGCTATTAATTCTCTACCAATAAGCTTGTGTTTTTCTTGCTCTTCATAGGATACTCTTCTTAGAAAAGCCAAGTGATCGCCACTTCATGATTTTAATCCTAATTAAATGTTGTTTCAAATCTAACAATTTCAACTATTCAGCTTTCCTCAATTCTCCAGGCTAATTGTTTAAGAATGCATCTCATTGCTTATTTACTACTTAGATGGATAGCTAACTATTTAATGAATTAGAAAGAAAACTTAGGCATTTTTCTCAAGAATACACAATCATTGCTTCCTACTTGTCTTACTAAATGACTAATGAGATTTTTAGATATGGAGTTGACATAACATTTTGTAAATCTAAGTTGGGAGGGCTGTACTGGGTTTTCAACTCAGGACCTCATGCTTGCCAGGCAGACACTCTATCACTTCAGCCATACCTCAACCGAATAATTGAATTTTGTAGGCAGCTGAAAGCTGGGTGTACCAGTATCCACTTGTCATTCCAGCTACTTTTGAGGCAAAGGCAGGTGGACACTTGAGCCCACAAGCCCATGGCCAGCCTGGACAACATAGTAAGAACACATCTCAAAAGAAAGAAGAAAAAAATAAGCGTTTAATAAGGAGTTTTACAAATACCTCTATTGATGTAGCTATAGAAAGACCACATCGGGGGCTGGGAAGGTGGCTCAGTGGTAGAGCTCTTGCCTTGCATACATGAGGCCCTGGGTTCGATTCTCCAGCACCACATAAACAAAAAAGAAAAAAAAGCCGGAAGTGGAGCTGTGGCTCAAGTGGTAGAGCGCTAGCCTTGAGCTGAAGAGCTGAGGGACAGCACCCAGGCCCAGAGAAAGACCACATCAGAAGGTGCATGGGTTATTTGGGTTTATTTTGGTTGGTACTGGAATTTGAACACTGGGACTTGTACTTGCCAGGTTGGTGCTCTCTCTCTGCTGAGCCAGGCTTCAGCCCTATGTTCTGCTGGTTATTTTGAGGATATTAGACAATTTTTTGAGGCAACTATTATATCCTGCTGGATGTGTGCTTGGGCATGATGTACCCATGCTAGTCTTCCCATTTTCCCAACATAGCTAGGATAACAGGTGTATACCACTATGTGGAGCACTTCCTTGAGAAGGGCTCTTGAACACTTTTCTGCTTCAGCTGGTCTGGAACTGGGATTCTCCCATTTTCAGCCTCTCAAATAGCTAGGATTACAAAGGCGAGCCCCAGCACCTGTGTTGGGTAGATTTTTGTTGTTGATGATATTCCTCTTAATGCATCTTCAGGGCGCTTGTGTTTCCTGATAAGAAAAGGTTCATGGAACACACAAACTTCATAGCCCACTAACCAACAATTTTTACTAAGGTGATTATTGTTTGACCACCTTTTGTGGCTATCAAGAAAATTAAAGCCAAGTACCAGGGGCTCATAACTATACTCCTATAGGTACAGAGGAAGCTGTGAACTGAAGATCAGTTCAAATATAGGCCAGGTGCAAAACTCTCTAAGACTCTTATCTCCAATTAGCCAAAAATAGGTTGAAAGTAGAGCTGTGGGTCAAGTGGTAGAGTGCCATCCTTAAGAGAAAAAGCTAAAGGATAGCACCCTGGCCCCAGGTTTAAGTGCCAGACACAGGGCAAAACAAAAAGAAAAAAAGGCAACAGAGTTAGTTAAAACCTTGTGATGTTTAGCTAAGACATAGCTAAAGTAAGCTTAAGCATGATAAACTTTGTAGGTTACTGGGGCCTCATAGCTGTAATGCTATCTACTCAGGTGGTGGAGATAGGAGGATCATCATTCAAAGCCAGACAGACAGGAAAGTCCATGAGACTCATGAGCAACAAATGAGCAAAAAAGCTGAAGGATAGCACCCAGGACCTGATTTCAAACCTCACTACTGGCATTTTTTAAAAGTACAAATCATGATTGATCTGATTTTCATTAGATTTATCATTCATATCAAGTACTACTCAATTATAATATTTTCATTTCTTCCAAGAATTTTTCTCAAATCTACATAAAATTTGCCAGAGTCAGGGGAGAGAGTGCTACGTGCTCAAAAATGTCTACTCTTGGAGCTTCTCCCTGGGCTGTCCACACTCAGTCTGCAGGGAAAACTGTCTAAGTGGGGTGTGTTGATCCAATACAGAAGGTGTCACTAGGTTGATCAGGTGACCATGTAGTGAGCATGCCATTCCTAGCCATATGGCAGCTAATATGGAAAACAGTTTGCAGAGACTGAGTTTTTACAAGAATTTACACTTCTGTTTTGACAGAATACTGGAACTGGCCACTTGTAAAACTTCTATTTAGGATTGGTATTTGACATGTATGCATGTATTTTCATGGTTAAATTGTTCCGGGGTTGTTTTCAAGTGAACCTGTAACTGTTATATGTTGAATTGTGGATTCATGTACAGAAATCATCCTTTGTAAGACTTTTGACTTTGTCAGCTTCACTAAGGCTGGATTTGGGCTCACTGCTACCACTGCACCATTACTTTTAGAAAAGCATTCTATTCTATAAAATCTATATGGTTTCATAAGGTGCAAATAAACATTGCTGACAGGTTTTGTGTAAATTTGATCATAATGTACCCACAATCTTTGCAAATAGTGGCCAGAGGATATTGACTTTTCTCTTACTTAAGCAAAGTTAAGTATATGCCTTCCTGTCTTGATTACATAATTGAACACCACTAATCCCAGCTAAAATGAAACAATAATTTTGTTTAGTGAACTAAAATACAGTGTTATCTAAAGCTATGAATTAAGTTCTTAATTTTTCTATGATATTTTAGCAAAAATGAAGGAATATTTTCCCACTAAATTAATCTCTGTTAACCAAAGCCTAAAATTTTGTATGCTGGTTAAATTGAACTAAACACAAGTGTGACTTGTCTTTAAAGTTACTCATTTAACTTCTAAATGTTCAATGGATTTTTTAAACTAAGTCATGCAATTATGGTTGTCTCTGTCATTTTAACGTGTCAATAGTCAAAATCAGAAAATATGATATTTCTGAATAGATTTTGAGTTCATGAAAATTAGCAATAACTACTTAGGGATTTTATGAAGGTACACATGCTTAAAATCCTACTGCATTCTTTTGCAATAATAGGATTGCTATTTGGATTGTGCATCAGTGCATTTATGTGTAGCTTTCATATGTATATTACATAGGGTTTATGAAATATAATTTGTAATGAATATTAAAATGAAAATGTCTTAGTATTAATTTTTGAACAACACATCTGTAAGATACATTTACTCTAACACAGGCCAAAATTTGACTATTTTCTTTGTGCCAGTCCTGGGACTTGAACTCAGGGCCCAGACGCTGTCCCAGAGCTTTAAAAAAAATGCTTTGTGCTGGTGGTAGAGCTTGTACTCAGAGCATAGACATTGTCTTGAGCTGCTTTTTCTCAAGGCTATCACACTACCAAGTGAGCCACCACTCCACTTTCAGATTTTTTTGGAGGGTGGGAAGGTTGTTTATTGAAGAAAATAGTCTCATACCCTGCTTTCACTGTAAAAAAAAAGAAAGAAAGAAAGAAAGAAAATAGTCTCATAGACTTTCCTGCTCAGGCTGGCTTTGAATCGAGATCCTCAGATCACAATCTCCTAAGAAGCTAGATTACAGGTGTGAGCCAGCAATGCCTATCAACTATTCCAAAGGTCAATGATTTGACCTTTTTTAATGTTAAAGCAGAATGAAATAGTCTCCTCTGCTAATGAGAAATGAGATATTTGCTGGCTGTGTGTGTGTGTGTGTGTGTGTGTGTGTGTGTGAGAGAGAGAGAGAGACAGAGACAGAGACAGAGACAGAGACAGAGACAGAGACAGAGACAGAGACAGAGACACACAGAGAGAGAGAATTGATAGATACAACGTAAGTTCAAAAAAACACAAATAACATCTATTTCCAGGCACTGATGGCTCATAACTAACACCATAGCTATTCAGGAGCCTGAGGTCTGAGGACTAAGGTTTTAAACCAGTCTGGCCAGAAAAAGCCATGAGATTCTTATCACCAAGTAATCAATACAAAGCCTCAAATGGAGCTGTACCTCAAGTAGGAGAGTGTCATTCTTAAGAAGAAAAAAAGGTAAGGGGCAGTTTCCCGGCCCTGATTTCAAGCTCCAGTCCACACACATACACAGATACACATGCACATTCATGCTCCTGAGCACAAGCATTCACATACATTTTTTTTTGAAAGAATCTCATACCCTCTAAAGTTAATATGTGGTAATAAAAATGTGTCAGAAAAGCCTTTTTGTGCTTACTATGGGGCTGTTTTGGTTGAGAACTTGCTGAACACTCCACATGCTTTCCAATAATGCTAAACAAAAACATAATTTGATCTAAGAGATTCCAATAGGAGTTTCCTTTGTCTAATAGAGAGACACATTTCTCTTTGAGGGAATATTTGCTTAGATTAGGCATCTTCCTCACCCATATTTAAAACAAGAACTGTGATTGTTGTACATTCAGGATTATACACATGGTCCTTATTTTTAAGTTATTATCAAAATTCCCAGTATTTGTTTCTAATTTCTCCCTCTCCTAGTCCATAAAGCAGAAGTATTAAAAGTTCAGACTTTGTTTTGTAAATAACATGGATTGTTTTCATATTTGCTTATAAAGGTTCTGCATGGACATTGAGAGCATTTAAAATATTGGGAAGAACTATAATACAAATTACTTCCTATTGGATAATTCTTGGTATCTACAAGTTGTTTTCCACAGAAGGGATATTTTTAATGTCTCTCTAATATAAAGAGTAGAGGACATATGTAATACATGTACACATTTAAGGGTGTTTTATGGTTTTGTTTGCTTTGTGTCAGTCCTGGAGCTTGAACTCAGGTCCTGGACTCTATCCAAGAGCATTTTTTTCTCAAGGCAAGTGCTCTACTCCTTGAGCTACAGCTCCATTCTGGCCTTTTGGTGCTTCACTGGAGATAAGTGTCTCACATACTTTCCTGCCTAGACTGGCTTCGACTGCAATCCTCAGAACTCAGCTTCCTGAGTAGCTAGGACTTGAAGGTGGGAGTCACCAGTGCCTGGCTAACATATTAAAGTTTGAGAGGCTCATCTTACACTGTTAGGTCTCCAAGCTCCAGAATCAAGCCTTTCAAACTCATTCTAGAAAACAGTTTTTCATTCAATATAGAACAATACAAGCTAAAACTCATGTGAAGTAGAACATTGTGCTATAGTTTGGATCTGGGATGGTCTGCAAAGTTCCATGTGTTAAAAGCATGGTCACCACACTGTAGACTGTTGGGAAGTGTAGAAACATTCAGGAGCTGGGCCTTGTGAGGAGGTTAGCTCATTGGGAGTGTACCCCTCCTGTCTTAATCCATTTCTGAGCTACTGTGAGGTGAGAAGCTTGGCTCCACTTCACTCTGCCTCAGCCCATAAAGAAAAGTCCATGACATTCAAATCTCTAACTAAACTGCAAAAATCTCACACCACAAGCCACAAGGCAGTGGGCTGATCAATTATGGACTACATCCTCACAAAGAGTGGAACAAAAGAAACCTTTCCTCCAAAAGTTTAGCTAGGCAGCTAAACCCTCGGCCTGGTTGCTGTCCCTTGGCTGGTTTGCTGAAGGCTAGCACCCTACCACTTGAGCCACAGCTCTTCTTGCCTTTTGCTAGTTAATCAGTGATAAGTTTCTCATGGACTTTCCTGACCAGGCTGGCTTAAAACCATCATCCTCAGATCTCAGCCTCCTAAGTAGCTAGGATTGCAGGCAGAAACCACTGACTCTCATTCTGTGCACTGATTTTTTCTGAGCAGAGGATGGAAGGCCCATTCCTTGCACAGTGGGGCCAGCACCATTAGTATCACCTAAAACTGGTTGGACCCTTATTCCCCACTCCAGAACTGTTGACTACATATTCACTAAAACATATTCATACACTTCAGGGGGCCTGAACTCTGGGCTTAGGCAGTGTCCCTGAATTCTTCACTCAAGGCTAGTGCTCTACCACTTGAGCCACAGTGTTACTTATGGCGTTTTCTGCTTATGTGGTGCTGAGGAATAGAATCCAGGTCCTCATGTGAGGCAAGCACTCTATCATTGGGCCACCTTCCCAGTCCCAATTCATGTATATATTAAAAAGGAGGAGAATTCCACCCTCTATTGTTAGTCTCCAAACTCTAGAATCAGGGTTCAGAAATCCTTATATTCCTGAGTCGATCAGAATCCAGTAATATCTATGTTGAATATTTTTACTGAATGATTAATAATCTATTCCTTTGTTATACTAAACCAGACTTTAATCTCTTGTGTACATCTTTCCTTCCAATATTGTCCTTAAAATTAAAAAAATAATACCCTAAATACGAAGATCCTTTTTGTTTTCTATTAAAGTAGCTACTTGTGAGTAAGGCTCCTGGGAAAGTTAGGGACATCCAAGGTAGTCAATGGAATTAAGTATGAGCACAGAATTCTTTTCTGATTTAAATTCTCATCTGATGTGTTTTTATATCCAAGATTGTTTTTATTCACCCTAGAATCACAATGCATCACGCAAAGAATTGTTCATGGGAGGACAAAGGTAAAATAAAAAGCAATTGGCTTCCTGGCACCAGTGGCTCATGTCTTTAATCCTTCTCAGGAGGCTGAGACCTGAGGATTGTGGTTCAAATCCAGCCCCAGCAGGAAAGTCCATGAGACTCTTATATCCAATAAACCACCAGAAAACCAGAAGCGATGCTGTAGCTCACGTTGTAGAGCTCTAGCCTTGAACTGAAGACCTGAGGGACACAGGACCAGAATTCAAGCCCCAGGACCTAAATTAAACAAACAAACAAGCAAAGCAGTTGGCTGCTTCCTTTGAGCTTGTAGGGCCAAACAATGTGAGCCATTTGATTCCCGCAGCCCATTAATACCATCCCATATGTACCACTCTCTTTTTATATATGCCCACTTCAAAATTAGGCATCACTAATAAATTGTGCAAAATTGGCCAGAAACATGTACAATACAGGTTCAAGGAAACTTTGGGTAGTGCTTTTGTGGTAAGGAGGGACATATTCTGGAAGTAATGTGTTGTGCCCAGGTTGCAGGACCCCCACCAAGAAGACCACTGAGAGTCAGACTTTACAGCTGTTTTAAGGTTTTATTTAGATGGGCTGCAGATTGGGCCTCGTCCTACACTCTGACACAGTGGAGCCTAGGAGGAGAGACCTGAGCTGAAGATTTGCAGGGTTTATAAAGGCACACAATCAACCAGGTGTTTGGATTAACACCATGTGTTGCTCTGCTAGACAGAATTTGCTGATCTTAGGTTTAGTTTAAACAAGCAACAAGTGGTCACTGACTCAAGACTTTAACCCTTCAATGTCTTTTCTCTTTCCAGGAAAGATAAATGTAAAATTTGAAAGAAAAATCCTAAATTCAGCCTTTTATTTACGTTTTGTTTTCTCAGATATGTTGATATTGTTATGCCAATGTCGCAGGACCCCCACCAAGAAGACCACAGAGAGTCAGACTCTACAGCTGTTTTATTTAAAGGGGCTGCAGCTAGGGCACACTCCAACACAGCTGAGCCCAGGAGGACAGCCCAGAGCTAAAGATTTGCAGGGCTTATAAAGGCAAACAACCAACCAGGTGTTTGGATTACCACCACGTATTGCTCTGCTAGAAACAAACAAGTGGTCACTGCCTCAAAACTTTAACCCTTCATTCCCCCCTTTGACTTATGGCACTGAGACACAATCTTGTGGCTCTGGCCCAAAACTAAACTCCAACAGCTCTTGATCTTGAATGGGTATAGTCCCTCTCTGACTTTAGCCATACTATTAAACAACAATACCAATAACAATCAGTTCATTTTTCTTTTCTTGAGGCGTATGCGGAGTGGTTGGGTAGGAGGCTTGGAGACTTCCCATGTTTCCCCATGGTCAATCCAGGGCACAGGGGTCAGCTGGTCTGGCATGGGAGCAGTGGATCCAAGAAGCAATGCCGTCCACCTTAAGGGCAGTAGGTCTAGCCAGTAGCACCATGTAAGGTCCCTTCCACTCTGGTTGCAGAAATCTCAAGTTGTGCCTTCGAACAAACACCCAGTCCCCTGGTTTAAACAAATGGGGGGTAGGAATAGAAGCAGAATCATATAATGCTCTAAGCTGGGGCCACGTACTCTTATACGCCAGCTGTAAATAGTCAAGCTTACACAGAAATTCAGTATCATCCAAATCAGCAAGCAATTCAGTCTGAAGGCTAGGGATAATGGGTGGAGGGTGTCCATACATTATTTCAAAAGGAGTAAAGCCAAGCTGATAGGGTGAATTTCTTACTCTAAACAGGCAAAAGGAAGGAGCGATACCTAGTCTGTGCCAGTCTCCAAGGCCAATTTAGTAAAGGTCTCTTTTAGAGTCCGATTCATTCTTCCTACCTGCCCTGAACTCTGGGGTCTATAAGCACAGTGCAATTTCCAATCTGTCCCCAGTGCCGCAGCTATTCCCTGACTTACTTTTGAGATGAAGGCCAGTCCATTGTCCGACCCGATGGTGGATGGGAAGCCATACCTGGGTAGGATTTCTTCCAGGATCTTCTTAGCCACTACGCTCGTGTCTCATGCTTTGTTGGGTAGGCTTCAACCCATCCTGAAAAGGTGTCTACAAAAACTAGCAAATATTTATATCCAAATTTTCCAGTTTTAATTTCTGTGAAGTCTACTTCCCAATACACACCTGGCCTATCTCCACAGAGGTGAGCTCCTTTTGTAACCGGTTTGATTAGGGACATTGGTGAGCTGACAGTCTTTACAATGTTTAACAATGTCCTCAATGAGTTGATTTCCTTGCCTAATTTTTACTTCTGAATGTCAGAGCAAGTCCTGCATTCTTCGGGTTCCCATGTGAGAGACCCGATGGATTCTCTTAAGAACCCCCTTGCCCAATCTTTGTGGCAAGATAAGTTTCCCCTCACTAGTTGTCCACCAGTCTTTATTTCCTTCTCTGTCTGGGGATTTATAGGCAATGGGAATTTTCTTTATCCACTCCAAGTCTTCTTGGGAGTACTGAGGCTCAGGAGGCAAAGCTTGTGGCCCTGGGTCTACTGGAGTCAGTACTTCTGCTCTGGGCTGGAGGGCTGCCTCCTTAGCTGCCTTATCGACCAAGTTATTTCCTTTGGTTATAGAATCAGTTCCCTTTTGATGGCCAGGGCAGTTAATAATGGCAATATTTGCTGGTTCCCATAAGGCCCGGATGAGGCTTAAAATTTCTTGTTTGTTTTTAATAGTCTTTCCCTCAGCTGTCAGCAGCCCCCTTTCTTGGTAAATGGCTCCATGGACATGCACAGTGGCAAAAGCATACCGACTGTCTGTGTAAATGTTTAGTCTCTTCCCTTTTCCCATTTGTAGGGCTTTTCTTAGTGCCACTAGTTCTGCTCTTTGTGCAGACGTTCCCTGGGGGAGTGCTTCTGCCCACACTATCTCAGTGTCCGTGGTGACTGCTGCGCCCACGTACCTTTTTCCATCTCGAATGAAACTGCTGCCGTCTGTGAACCAGGTATGCTCAGCATGTGATAGTGGCAAGTCAACAAGTCTGGCTTCTTTTCCTTGGCCCGGTCTCTCTTTTCATGCTCAATTTCACGTTCTCTGTCCTTCCTTTCCTGTCTTTGCTCCTCTGTCTCTCTCTTGTAAACCTTTTCTGCTGTGGCCACTAGATCCCTAATAGACTTTTCACCAAGTCTGTCTAGAGCCTGCAACTTTTGCTTTATGTCTGGTGCAGCTTGATTTATATAGGCAAAGTTAATCATCTGAGCTGACTCCTGGGTCTCAAGATACTGACTAAAAGCTTCCATGAGCCGCTCAAGATATGCTGCTAGACTTTCACTTCCTCTCTCTTACATCATAAACCTTGGACATATTAGTAGGTCGGCGAGCCGCCACCTTGAGACCTGCCAACAGAGCCTGGCAGAGTCGCTCCCTACCTTCAACCATATTGTAGTCCCATGTTGGTTGGATCTCAGGAAAATAGGCAGCGATCAGGGCAGGATCCACGATGGGCGCTCCTGTGGGGCTAGGGATATGTTTCTGGGCTGCCTCTCGGATATGGTCTCTCTCTTCGGTGGTAAAAAGGATCTGTAAAAGCTGACTGCAATCATCCCAAGTGGGCTGATGAGTTTCAAGCGTGGGGTTTCTCAGAAAAGGGGGCATTTTGGGTGCACCAATTGTATAGATCACTGGTAGAAAATGGCCAATATTGGAGTTGCTGTTGACCATCCGCATCCACAGGACCTACGGCGTGTAAGGGAAAAACAGCTGCATTAGAAGGGGGGTTGATACCATGGCGTCATCAAGTGACTGGCCCCTCAGAAATTTTAAGGGCAGGTGCCAAGGGTTCTATAACTCCCTCCTCCTCTTGGTCATTCTCAGGTTCTTCAAAAGGAACCTGGGAAGGGGAGTTTGGGGGAGGAAACATTTCTTCTTCCAAGTTATATCCCTGAAAAACCGTGTGGTACCTTTTCTTCTCCTCTTTCTCAGTTTCTTTTTGTAAGTCTAGGGGGCTAGATAGAGTGGTGCCCATGGTTTCCAGTTCCATGAGTCGTTCAGTCCAAAAAACAATAAATAGTACAAACAAAACACACACAGGCCTGACAGTTACTTAAAAAAGCTTACGAAGTGGAGATCTCCCAAATTGGTCCGCTGACTCCTGTAATGGGTCACCCACACCCCACAGCAGAAGGAGCAGCCAACACTGGGCGAGTTGGGCCTTGGTTAGGAGGCCCTCTTGGTCAGTTCCGGCCCAACACTGAACCGACCCCCGCCCCACAATTCACACGGCAGGGTTCCAAAGATATCCGCCCCACATGGCGGGGTTCCAAGGACCCTCACCCCACAAGAGGATCTGGGATGTCTCCCAGTTCCTCCAGGGTTGTCGTGTAAGCGCATCCACTTCGACAACCCTTTACGAATCTCAAAGCGGCCATCCTCACAAAGGAAAAGGAAAGTAAAACAGACAAATGACAGGACAAGACAAATTAATAAAGACAGCACTGTTTTACCTTTGGAGTCTGAGGTCTCGGGGGTCTTTGGGGGGATCCCAGACGAGCCCCCACTAATATGTTATGCCAAGGTCGCAGGACCCCCACCAAGAAGACCACCGAGAGTCAGACTCTACAGCTGTTTTATTTAAACGGGCTGCAGCTCGGGGCCTCATCCTACGCTCCGACACAGCGGAGCCCAGGAGAAGAGCTCGAAGCTAAAGATTTGCAGGGCTTATAAAGGCACACAACCAACCAGATGTTTGGATTACCACCACTTGTTGCTGTGCTAGAAACAAACAACAAGTGGTCACTGCCTCAAAACTTTCACCCTTCAGATATGTTTTTTGGTTGACAGTAATGTGGTTTTGAACTCATTACCCTATGCTTCTAGACAGGCACTCTACTGCTGAACTATCCCTCCGACACTCTCATGTCCTAGTTCTCTTTCAGATCAGGTCCCTGAAACACAATAGATTTTAGGCTGTCAAATGAAGTCTCACAGACTTTTCCTTGTAGGCTGATCCATAACTGCCATCTCCTTAATCTCAGCTGCCCATCTACCATAGGATGATGGATACACCATTGTACCAAGCTACATGTTACAAGGAGTTATGTACTCTTTTGGAGTGTATACTGGTCTTGAGCCATGATTCTTCCATTCTCAGCCTCCCAAGTAGCTGTGTGAACCACCAGTACCCAACTAGATTGATGTATTTAGATGAGAATTATTTATTTCTATCCTAGCAAGTCATTCCTGGCATTTAGTCAGTAGCAGAAGAACAGAATTCTGGTGGCATATGACCACTCCCTTTCCCATTACAATTTGAAAGGTAACAGAAACAGAAGAATAGAAAAGTTTGTGTAGCCAGGTGCTGGTGGCTCACATCTGTAACCTTATCTACTTGGGAGACTGAGATCTGAGTATCACAATTCAAAGCCAGCCTGCACAAGAAAGTCTAGGATACTCTTATCTCCAATTAACCACCAGAAAACTAGAAGTGGTGCTGTGACTCTAAGTGGTACAGCTCAAGTCTTGAGCAAATAGAGCTCACAGAAAATGCCCAGGCCGGGGGGGGGGGTGATATTGGGTGGGGGGGAGGGGGGGAGGCTGGGAAGGGATGTGAAGGGTAAACAAAGGAGGAGGCTGCAATGCTTGATAAGAAATGTACTCATTGTAAGTGTAGCCCCTCTGTACAGTATGTTCTCAAATAAAATAAAATTAAATTAAAAAAAAAAGAAATGTACTCATTATCTTGTCCATGTAATTGTAACCCTTCTGTACAGTATGTTCACAAAAAATAAAAATTAAAATTAAAAAAAAGAAAGGAAAATGCCCAGGCCCTTGAGTTCAAGCCCCACAAACGATGGAAGGAAGGAAGGAAGGAAGAAAAGAAGGAAGGAAGGAGGGAAGGGAGGGAGGGAGGGAGGGAGGAAGAAGGAAGGAAGGAAAGAGAAAGAAAGAAAGAAAGAAAGAAAGAAAGAAAGAAAGAAAGAAAGAAAGAAAGAAAGAAAGAAAGAAAGAAAGAGGGCTGGGAAGGTGGCTCAGTGGTAGAGCGCTTGCCTTGCATGCTCGAGGCCCTGGGTTTGATTCCTTAGCACCACATAAGCAAAAAGAAAAAAGCCGGAAGTGGCGCTGTGGCTCAAGTGGTAGAGCACTAGCCTTGAGCTGAAGAGCTGAGGGACAGTGCCCAGGCCCAGAGTTCAGGCCCCACGACCGGACCCCCCAAAAAAAGAAAGAAAGAAAGAAAGAAACAGGAGGGAGGGAAGGAGGGGAAAGGAAGAAAGGAAGGAAAGGAGGGAGGAAGGGAGGAAGAAGGAAGGAAAGAAGAAAGAAAGAGAGGAGGGAGGGAAGGAGGGAGGGAAGGAAGGGGAAAGGAAGAAAGGAAGGAAGGGAGGGAGGGAGGGAGGGAGGGAGGGAGGGAAGGAAGGAAGGAAGGTAAAAAGAAGGAAGGAAGGAAGGAGGGAAGGAAAAGAAAACCATGTGTATAAATGTACTTAGATTTGCAGGCTCTGATGTTTCTGAATTAGGCCAAGGATCAAGTCTTCGAATAAAAACAAAACAATGCTAAGCTTTATGTGTTTTGGATGAAGATGCATTAGTAAATTACTTAAAATTAACATGTATGTGTGGGACAAATAAAGCTTATAAGAATGCTGTCGATAGGGCAGTATTTGAGGCCTATATGGTATCCTTCATACTAAATGTGACATCACTATGGTAAGTGCTGTTCTGATTGTTTTATATTAGCATCAAATATAAGGAAAAATTCCAACCACAAGACATATAGCAGATGTTCAAAATGTTATAAAGCCCTCCTTGTCCTTGGTACAATTTGTGTCTATGAGTGTAAGGGTGTGTGCATGAACTCAGAATCTGAGCACTCTCACTGAGCATTTTGCTTAGGGCTAGTACTCTACCATTTGAGCCAAAGCTCCACTTGTGGCATTTTTGTGGCTAATAGGAGATAAGAGTCTCATGGATGTGCTTGCTCAGACTGGCTTTGAACAGAGATCTTCGGATCTCAGCACCTGAATAGGTAGGAGTAGAGGCATCAGCCACCAGCACCTGGCATAAGAGTGTAATTTTTAAATTGTAACACTACTGAACACAAGCTCTATTCTCAACATAATTGTAAAATTTAAGTCATTTCTTTTATTTATTTATTTATTGCTCTTATACAGTTTTTTTAAATTTAATTTTATTTTATTTGTGAACATACTGTACAGAGGAGTTACAATTACGTGGGCAGGATAATGCGTACATTTCTTACCAAGCATTCCAGCCTCCTCCTTTGTTTACCCTTCACATCCCTTCCCAGCCTCCCGCCTCCCCCCAATCCCAATACTTCTCCTTCCCCCCCCATCCCTCCCCCCTCCCCCTGCACCGACGTTGTAAAGCTAGTTTTGGACATGACAACTTGTACTTCTCATTGTTGCAACAGGTCCACCTGTATCCTTAAACAACTGGTTTTTCCCCATCTCCTCCACAAGTTATACTGACATCAAATATAGTGAAAGCAGGGGTTATACTGTGGGGGAGGGATATACAAAGCAACAAAGAGATAATCTTATAAATGCGGCATCAACTCCAAATGGATCAAAGACCTTGAACTCAAAGCAGACACTCTGAAAACATTACAGGATGGAATAGGAGAAACCCTAGGTCTCCTTGGCTCAGGCCGAAATTTTCTGAATAGAGACCCGGAAACACAACATATCAAAGAAAGGTTGGACAAATGGGATTGCATAAAGTTGCAGAGCTTCTGCAGGGCAAATGACATAGCTAGCAAGATCAATAGAAAGCCCACGGATTGGGAGAAGATCTTTACTAGCCATACAACGGACAAGGGTCTCATATCTAAAATATACTTGGAACTCAAAAAATTAAACCCCCAACAACAAATCCTCAAAGAAACAACTGCCCAATAAATAAGTGGGCGAAAGACTTAAAGAGAAACTTCTCTGAAGAAGAAAGAAGGATGGCCAATAGACACATGAAGAAATGTTCAACATCCCTAGCCATAAAAGAAATGCAAATCAAAACAACATTGAGATATCACCTCACTCCAGTTAGAACGGCAAAAATCAAGAACTCTAACAACAACAGATGCTGGAGGGGATGTGGACAGAAAGGAACCTTACTTCACTGTTGGTGGGAATGTAAACTTGTTCAACCACTTTGGAAAGCAGTATGGAGGTTCCTCAAAAGACTTCACATAGATCTTCCCTATGACCCAGCAATCCCACTTTTGGGCATTTACCCAAATGTTTACAAACAAGACCACACTAAAGCTACCAGCACAACTTTGTTTATTGCAGCATTATTTACCATAGCTAAGATATGGAACCAACCCAGATGCCCCTCAGTAGATGAATGGATCAAGAAAATGTGGTATATATACACAATGGAATTCTATGCCTCCATCAGAAAGAATGACATTGCCCCATTTGTTAGGAAATGGAAAAACTTGGAAAAAATTATATTAAGTGAAGTAAGCCAGACCCAAAGAAACATAGGTCCCATGGTTTTCCTTATTTGTAATATCTAGTATATGTATGAGTCAAGCGGAAAAGGTCAGATAATGTGATGTCAGGAAAATGAACCCTTAGATGTGTATTTTAATGTTTTTTAAGTCATTTCTTATAATGAATGCAAATTTAACTGTACAGGAATTTCACTGCATATATATTTCATGCCCTATCCATCCTCCTTTTGCAATGACCTTCCTACCCCTTTCCAGCCACACTACATGTACCCTAGTAATCTCTCTTCAAATATATATACTCAGAACTGGCTGTGTGTGGCATGGCCTGTAATCCTAGCTGAGAATCGCAGTTAAAATCCAGGCTGGGCAAGAAAGTCTGTGAGACTCTTATCTCCAATTAACCACCAAAAGGAAGTAGCAATGTGGCTCACAGTGGAAGAGCACTAACCTTAAGTGTAAAGAGATCAGGGACAGTCCCCAGACCCCTTGTCTAAGCCCCATGACTGACAAAAAAGACAGAAACCAAAACAATACACATACACACACAAACACTCTCAGGATTGGGGTGGCTAGAATATAATATACATTTATGTTAAAGACTTAACCAATATATAAATATATAATGCTGTATCTACCCAATTTACCAAACTTACATAATTTTTCCCACTTTAGATTTAAAATTCCACCCTTCCCCTTAGCTTTTGCTCCACCATTTGAGTCATGCATGCAACTTGACTTTTTGATGGTTACTTTTTGATGGAGTCTAGTGAAATTTTTTGGCCAGATTGGAATCAAATCACAGATTTCAGCCTCCTCTGTAGCTAGAATTACAGGCTAGAGCCAACAGCATCCCTTAACTATATAACAAATTTTAAAACCAGACTCACGCACAGGAGTTGTTGACTACAATAACTTTGTAACACACACACACACACACACACACACACACACACACACACACACACACACACACACACACACACACACACACACACACACCAAACACCAGCACACATATTCAAAAATACATTCAAAGCTTTCATTTATTCCTAGGATATGTTCTCTGGTACCACCTTCCGCAGAAACTGTTCCCACAGATTACACTGTGAATTCTCAAGGAAAGTGTGATTATTACTAAAGGCTTTATTTCCCTGTGAGGTACAAGATCCCTGAACAGTATCACGCGTACTTTTACACTTTTTCATTCTGATGGTTTGTTTTCTGTGACAACCCTTGCTCACATGTAAAGGGCTTTCTTCCAGGATGAATTTTAGGTGTCTTCTAAGATGGCAGTGTTCTTTGAAGGATTTCTAATAGCAAGGGCTGTAAGAAATCACTTATGTAGTCTCTATCCAGTGTGAAGTTTTATGTGCATAAGAAGACAGTTCTTTGCTCTGTAGGATTTCCCACAATGATCACACTTCAAAGGTGTTTCTCCCCTTGTGTATTATCAGGTGAGTCTCAGAATTCGACAGGCTGCTGATATTGTTTCCACATTGACTATATAAAGTAGTTTCTCTATCTCATCTGTGTTTTCTTATGTTTGTTCAGATACTTAACAGTTTTGAAAAGCTTGGCACACTCATTGCAGGAATGCATTTTTCTCTAATGTGTGTTAGCTTATGGCTGCTAAAATGAGAATGCCTATGAGAAGCTTTCTCACAGTGAAAATGGGTTATACGGTGGGGGGCGAACATACAAAAGAAACAAAAGAATCACATGGTGCATTGTAAGTACATTAAAAACACTAGCGAGAAAGAAAAAAAAACTACTTGTATCTCCGTCTTGGAGTACATTTTGCTTAACATTATCTTATGTGTTCATATGTCCATAGCCTTTGAGCTTCTCTGCTTGTGCTAGACATGTACTAGTCATTGCAAACAAGGGAAACCATGGGACCTATGTTTCTTTGGGCCAGGCCTACTTCACTTAATATAATTTTTTCCAAGTCTTTCTATTTCCTAAAATATGAGGCAATGTCATTCTTTCTGATGGAGGCATAGAATTCCATTGTGTATATATATATGTATATATATATATGTATACATACACCACATTTTCTTGATCTAATCATCTACTGAGGGGCATCAGAGTTGGTTCCATCATTACATTAATTTTTGTTTTGTTCAGAATAAATTACTTTGTGTTGTTTCAGAACACAGCTATCTCTAAAGGTTTTCCTACACCCAGGGCATTCATAAGGTTTCTCCCCAGTATGAATCCTTTTATGTCATTTATGTTAACTGCTTGAGTTGTAACATTTTCCACAATTATTACATTTTTGTTGTTTTTCCTTCCTGTGGACGCTTATATGCAACTGGAAAGGTGAATGAGAAAGGAATGATGTCTTGCACTGATTCCACTCTAATTTCATTATAGTATGAGATTTCTTATGTTCCCTAATTTGTCTGAAAGAACCTAAGAGTTTCCCACAGTCCATGTGTTCATAATATCTTGCTCCTATCTCATTTCTATTCTGCTCAGCTACAAAAGAGCTTATGTCAGAGGGATTTGTATGTCCATCATTCTCTTTGGATCTTTCCTCATCATGAAATATATTATGGGCCTACCATGGGAAGGCTTTCCAGCATCAACCTCAGAGTCAGCCCCTGAATGGCTTTGCCCTCCACTACCAATTTGCCTAGTGTAAACAATGGTAGCATCTGTGCACAGGGCTTCACCAATAGTGCTACATTCAGGAGGATTGTGTCCCTGTGTTGACTCATCCTTTTTGTTCAGTGTTTCTGGTTGCAAACTATTTCAAGTATGTTATACTTGTTGGGATGTAAATTGAGTCAACCTACCTGAACAGAAACCTGTAGGAATTTCTCTGTCCATTTTGTCCTGTTCTTCACTCTGGGTAAGCAGGATGGGTTGGCTGAAGTAAAATACTACACCATACAAGTTTTCAGAGCTCATCAACACATCCTTATGCATATTTGTCTGTTCTGAACTCAATAAAACCCACTCATCCATGGTAAAATCTAGGGCCATATGGTGAAAAAGTATTGAGTTGTATGAGCTCAAGACCATGGTTTCTCCTGTTGTGACATATTGTATATAAACAGGGGGTTCAGCAGACAGAAAAAATGCAGTGGATGAAGGGGTGCCTGCCATTTTTGCAGTCAGAAAGAAAGTACACTCACACAGCAGCTAGGACAACTAGGACACTGATAGTATTTGTATCAATGGTCCATTCATATAAGGTTACCAAATGCAGAAAGCTAGAGGTCATCAAGTGCAAGGCTCAGCTCAGGCTGATGCTTGTATACTCTCCAGTGTGCTCTCCTCTGGGAAAAAGAAAGAGGCTCTCAGCACATGTGCAGACGCATAATGCTATGAGTATGTAACCCCTTCAGATAGGAGCTGCAAGAGAGAAAGAATTTAAGGCTATTTTGGTTTAGGTTTTAAAATGCTGTTAAGCTTGCTAGGTGTCGATGTAATCCTAGCTACTCAGGAGGCTGAGATCTAAGGATTGTGGTTCAAGGCCAGCCCGGACACGAAAGCCCGAGAGACTCTTATCTCCAATAAACCACTCAGAAAACCGGAAGTGGCACTGTGGCTCAAGTGGTAGAGTGCTTGCTTTGAGCTGCAGAGCTGAAGGACAGCACCCAGGCCCAGAGTTCAAGTCCCACAACTGACCAAAAAATTGTTGTTAAGCTACAGTAGCTACACACATGTCAGCCTCTGCATTAAGCATTGCATGTCAGCAATGTCTCACCAAGTAAAAAAGATAATACTCTCCATGTTAATTATGATTGAAGAAACTGAAGTTTTGACATTTTAGGTAAGATACATATGGCCAAAAAAATGTTAAGCAGAGAGTCTGCATTCAATGCAACTACTCTACTATAATTCTTTTTTTTTTTTTTTTTTTTTTTTGGGTCCGGTCCTGGGGCCTGAACTCTGGGCCTGGGCGCTGTCCCTCAGCTCTTCAGCTCAAGGCTAGCACTCTACCACTTGAGCCACAGCGCCACTTCCGGCTTTTTTCTTTTTACTTATGTGGTGCTGAGGAATCGAACCCAGGGCCTCAGGCATGCAAGGCAAGCGCTCTACCACTGAGCCACCTTCCCAGCCCCTCTACTATAATTCTTAGCAGTAACAATAGTCAAATCCCAGCTGTGCACTAAGTACCTGCTAGTATTCTAATAGGGACTCAGTGTTTCACATATACTGTCACTCAGTCTTCATATCAAAAGTGTAAAGGCCATAGTGCTTGTCCCACTATACGGGTTGAAGAGGCAGAAACTTAACATCCTTTAGAACTGCAAATTAAAATGACTCTGAGATTTCATCTCACTCCAGTTAGATTGGTCATCATCACGAATATGAACAACAAATGTTGGCAGGGATGTAGGGGGAAAGGAACTGTATCACAATGTTGGTGGGAATGTAAACTGGTACAAACACCAGTATGAAGCCTGCCCAAATCACCCATTTCCATGAAGCCTCAGGGAGAGACCCTTGGTCATTATGTAGAGCTTTGGCCTCAAACTGTAGTAGACACCCATGGGGAGTAATGCTGGTGATGGCAATCTCCTATGCTGGAGAAGCCTGAGGCCTGCAAAGCCCACATTCTAAGTGTGAATCCTATTCTATGAAGATGGCAAGAACAATGAGTGGTAGAGAAAGAGAAAAAATGAAAAGAATACTTATCCTGAAGCCTGAGTGCTTCTGCTTCTAGGCATAATGACTACAAAGGGAAGGTTGAGCAAGAAGGCATTTCCAGAAAAAGAAGATGGAGACAGGCACTCACCCTCTATTCCTCTGAAATTTATACCTTCCTTGACTGTGGTTCAGTCTGCTGCTGAGGAATCTTCCCAAACAAAGTTCAATATTCCCTTTGGACAAGGAGCAGGGGAGAAGCAAAAACAAAACTCCTTGGATATATTTATCCCCAAAGATCAGCAGTAGCAGACATTGTAAGTATGTGAGATATTGGGTTCTCCAATGTCTGCACTCTTCACCACCACTACAGAGGGACCAAAGTCTCAAATACTCTTGGGAGTATATATCTAAATCAGGAAGTTACAAAACTTACAATGTTGAATATAAAAAGCATTAAAGATGAAAGAACATATCAAAGATGGGAACAATACCACTAAAATAAGCATAAGGTTCAAAATTAGACACCCAAATCTATCTCTGTATACTGAAGAGAAATGTTGTTGTAAAGTTACAACTCCAAGAGAGAGCCATGAGATTATGGGTCACACCAAAATCCTAGCTAAAATATAGGTTGAGATATGAGGACGGAAGATGGAAGGCCACCTGAGCAGCAAATGCCCAGAGACACTTATCTCCAATTAACCAGAAAGTAGTTGGTATTGAAGGTGTGTTTCAAGGGGTAGGGTGGCAGCCTTGAGTTAAACAGCTAAGTGTGACCTTGAGGCCTTGAGTTCCAGCACCAGCACCAGTGCACACACACACATGCACACACACAAGAGAATGGAACAGTGTGCCAACTGCAGAAAAAGATAGAGAATAATTTTATGTGCAATTAATTTTGTTCTGTGGCAATGCAAAAGAGAAAGTTGCAGTGTCTCTCTTTTTCACAGCCTCATTATGCATTTGGTATCCCATTCATCCTTCCCTGACTCTATAAGTCACTTATCAGTCCTGAGTTGAGGAATTTCCTATTTTCTTCCTCCTTTGCATCTCCCTTTGCATGGTAAAGAGCACCCACACACAGAGCATAAACTTTTAGCAGTTAATTAGAGATGAGTCTCACAGACTTTCCTAGCCAGGGTAACTTTGAACAACAATCCTCAGATGTGTTTCCTGAGTAGCTAGGATTACAGCTGTAAGCCACAGACATACCTGGCTTAAATTTTTTTTAACAGAACCTTCCCTGAGGTTTAGTGTTAGGGGCATAGCTACTCAGGAGGCTGCTATCTGGAGACAAGCTTAAAGTCAGCAAAGTCTATGAGACTCTTATCTCCAGTTAACTACCAAAATGTCAGACATATGCTGTAGCTCAAACTGCAGACCACTATCTTGAGAACAATAGCTCAGAGGCTGGATTTAGGGATTTATACAGTGTTGCTTCATTTTCTTGTTTTTGGGGTCTGATCTATCACTTGGGGCATGCCTCCAACCAATTTGAAGTGG
Organism: Dipodomys merriami; assembly: GCF_024711535.1. Lineage (NCBI taxonomy): Eukaryota > Metazoa > Chordata > Mammalia > Rodentia > Heteromyidae > Dipodomys > Dipodomys merriami. Next base: position 86,633,338 of record NW_027204492.1, read on the forward strand.
CTTTTTTTTGTTGAGATTGAATCCATGCCAACAGTTTCGCTGTTCAACTGAGGGATCCCATATTTTGTTCTCTGAATAACTAGGATAACAAGATTGAGCCACAATACCTAGAAGAAAACATATTTTGACAGCATTGGCCCTCAGAACAATAATGCTACCATGTCATCACAGACAAAATGGGGTCTCTAGACTTGGGGCACTTTGTCTGGCTGCAGCCATTGAAGGAACGATGAAGGGAACTTCACCTCTCCCCTTAGCAATTAGGAGCTGCAATTGCGTGGGGAATCTCAGTGACATAAAGCAGCCTAGGGAAGTATTTTCCTCAGGTGGCATCATCCAAAAGGGAGGCTAAACCACAGTACAGAGGTGTACTCTACTAACTACTCTCATCAATGCATACCCTGAGACCATCACAGCCTACCTTGCTCCACAGCAGAATCACATAGACAGATTTAGCACCTGAAACCTGCTCCCAAACAAGTGCTTGTCATCTCCCAGATCCCTTACAATGTACCTAACATTCACCAGACCTAATAAGAATCAGACTTCTAAACTCTGACCAAGCCTATTAGCTAGAAATCAATTTTCTCTGCCACAGAAGTGCCAGCAGAAACTCATGGGCAGTTAGGCCCACCATCTCATGCAGATGATGCAGGTAGGTGTCATGCTCTTGCCCATATTGCCCTGCACGTGAAGAGTGCTTAGAAACCAAGACATAGACACAGTGTGCCTGCATTATCTCATGCCCCTAAGCTTCCAGCTATAGTGAGATGCCAATCACAGATTGGATGGCAAAGAGAAATCAGTGTCTTCTGGGGAGTGGCAAGATGATATATTGTAGGTTGTACTCATAAGCTGGACTCATTCTATTGGAGGTATACTCTAAGTCCCTTTTCATTTAGTTGTATTTTGTATACATTCACCCAAATTTCCTTAGGCAACTTTTAGTTGATTGAGAGGTATACCAAGCTTGAGGCTGAGTATGTGTGCATGTGTGTGCATGTGTTGGTCATAGGACTTACATTCAAGCATTTTCCTATTCTCCTTTGGCTTTCTTGCTTTCAGGAGGCATTCATTCACTTGAGCCATGCCTCTTCTCTAAACAGGTGATGTATATTGTTGAGATTATGAATGCTAAAATATGCTTGCCTGGGCAAAACTCATTCAACAATCCACCCTCACCCACCTTTGCTCTACAACTAGGAAGGACATCAAGAGTGAGCCAGGGGAAATACTATTTTAATAGCATAGGCTTTACTGAAACATAATTCCAACCTGTCCCTCACACTAGAGGGACTAGAGACTTCAGTCCTCTTTGGAAGCTGCAGCCAAGGAGAGGAACTGCATTCCCCTCTCAGAACATATAAGCTCAGATTCAGTGGGGAAGCCCAGTAACACTGAGCAGCCTGCAGACATAATCCAAGAGCATGCCAGGAACCCAACTGTACTAGGCTGTAGGGCAAGAGATATTCTACCCAATTGCTGGCATCAGTGGATACCAGAGAAGAACCCAGAAGACTGGATGCTGGACCCCACAGCAAAAGAAAGTAACCACAACACTTTAAATTTGATTACCAAGAAACATGTGTCATCCCATTTTTCATACCTGAGGGTGTCTTCAAAGGATCAACTTAAGACCAGATCTCTGGACCTGGCCATTCACCAAACAGCTAGGTAGCAATTTGTTCAACCCCAGTACTGCCAGTGGAGATCTCATGGGCCTTAAGGACTTTAGAGCTCCCAACCAGCTTCTGAAGATGATGCAGATGGAAGATCAGTGCCAAATATTGTCCTGAAGCTGCAGAGGATTTAGAAGTCCAGATTTTTACAAAGTTGGCCAGCAACAACTCCTCTCCTACCCCCACATTAGAGTGAGGGACAAATCACAGACAAAAGGACAAGAAAAAAATGATTTTTTTGTGGTAGAAGGGTAATCAAGATTTTGCTCAAACCAAAGGAAGTATATAAATGTATCTATAACCTCAGTCCTTTTAAGTTTCCTCTTAGTCTAAATAAAATCACAATTTTCACTAGGTTGCCTTCTGCTTCCAGGTCAGCCAGAGGTAAACTACCAGGATATGCTGCTCTGTGTGTGCAGGTTGGGGGACCTGGATTCAGTAATTTGCCTCTCTCGTAGGTTTCTTGATTTGGGTGGGGGATGAAACATCACTTGTGCCATGCTCCCAGTACACACATCTGCTATTTCGTCTGCCTCAGTGGTGCACAAGAGAACTCCTGCATAGGTAGTACCCATTACAACCCCAGCTGAAATATGCAGATGATGCAGGCAGAGGCTGATCCTCTACTCCTCCCTTTTGCCCTGTCTTGAGTCTTCAATAACTTGGATTTTCACAATCTACGTAGGAACTCATGCCCCTCACCCACCCAATTAAAGTGAGGGGCTAATCACAGACAGAATGAGGGAAAATGGACTTTTATGAGGAGGTGGAGTCTTAAGATTTGGGGTACCATTTCTGCCTGTAGCCAGTGAGGGAATGGTGGAGGGGAACCTTGCCTCTCCCCTTAGGAATCACTAGCTGGGATTGAGTAAGGAATCCCAGTGACATAGGAAATATTTTCCTCCACTGGTTGGTAGCATCATCCAGAGGGAGGCTGAAATGGAGTACAGAGATGTAGTCTACCAACTACTATCATCAATGCATACCCAGAGAGAAACACAGCCTGTTGTTGAGACTTTGGGGCAGGTAATCTTTTTTTGCCTGGGCTAGCCTCAAGCCTAGACCCACCCAAACCTACCCACACCCACCCTTGCTCCCCCATTTTCTAGAATAGGAATGAGCTATCAGAGCCATTAGAAACACCATTTTAACTACACAAATTCTCCCTAGTGCCACCTGGATCACCACAGACGAACTACAGACTTTGTCATTTTAATACAGAGCCAGCTAAGGGGACCTTGTTCCTCCCCTCAGGGAGCAGTCACCATACTTCATTTGACAAGTCTGTAGCAGCACCAAGCAGCCTGGGGCCACACATTCCTCTTCTATTTTCTGGCATCCTCAACCAAGAAGAGGCTGGAGCCTCACTTGCACCAGGCACAAAGGGAAGGTGTCTTCTGCCAAGTGCTGGCATTAGTGCATTCCTGAAGTGACCCCAGGCCTGCTGATCACATGACTTCACAGTAGCAGCAACAGGTAGCCAGAGTTTGTATTTTAACCCTTCTCCCAACCAGTGCACACACACTAATTAGCAATTTTCATCCCCCTTTGCTGCTAGTACCTTCATCATGTAGTGTAAGCATCAGACTCCATACCTGAGTCTCCAGGCAAACAGCTAAGAGGCAACTTCCTCCTCCACAGTGTTGTCAGCATTTAGCTGGTTGGTGGGGAGATTGCACAAAAGAATCCTGTAGAGGATACATGCAGGTCTTCCTCCTCCTGTCATTGGTACCATGCCAGGAGATACAATAAAAACCAGGACTTTCACACAGTCTGCCAATAGCCACCTGTGCCTCTCATTCTTCCAAGCAGAGGGAAAGAATGGTCACAAAGAACAAAGCATGGAGAAAGATATTAGTTTTTTCTTTTGTCCTTGGTGCCAGTCTTGGGGCTTGAACTCAGGGAATGAACCCTGTCCCTGAGCTTTTCTACTTAGGGTTAGCACTCTATCATTTGAGCCACAGCTCCACTTCCTGCTTTTTCTATGTTTGTGTGTGTGTGTGGGGGGGGTAATTGGAGATAAGAGTCTCAGGGACTTCCCTCCCTCCCCAAGCTGGCTTCAAATGGCAATCCTCATATCTTAGCTTTTAGAGTAACTAGAATGATAGGCATGAGCCATGGTGCCTGGCTCTTGAAATTTCTGTAAAGGAATAAATATAAAAGTATGTATAGACCACTGTTTAGCATTCTTTACAATAAAATGAAAAATACAGATGTAACATTCTGAGTACTAAAATGTTGTTTTTCTGGCTTTTGTGGAACCAGTAGCAGTATTTAAAAGATTGAGTATACTGGTAAGGAATGGATTGGGGTTTAAAAAAAAAAGCATCCAGGCAAGGTATGTGGCTTAGTGGTAGAGTGCTTACCTGGAACGCATGAGGCCCTGGTTTGACTCCTTGGTACCACATATACACAAAATATAAATAATTTTTAAAAGCATCCAAATCAATAATTATTTGATTTTTGTTCACTCATTTAGGCCAACAGGTCTTAAATTTTCAAAGTCTCTAACCGCCTGATTACATTTCCACACATCAAATCTTATATATCCCAGGATTCATGAGCTTTCAGTACACAGATTCCAATATTCTGTACATGATTGGCTCACTACAGAAATTTTTCAATATATACCGAGTTTTGCATAGCTAATTAAAGGATTTATGTTTGTCTTAATTTTCCCATCTGGGTTGGAGGAAGTTTTTGGTAATGGTAAATATTTTTCATTCAGGACACTTTGCAAACAACCTATTGCATTTAGATATCTATGGCAGAGGCAGGAGGATCTAAAGCTTAATGCCAGCTTGCGTAGCTAGCAAGTTTAATTCCAGCAAGGGTTGCCTAATACACCAGTCTCAGAAAAGCCCCCAAAACAAAAACAAAACAAGAACATACCTCCCCCAGAAGGGCCAAGGATGTCACTGAGTGATACATCATTTGCCTAGCATTTGCACGGATGGGGTTTGGTGCCTATCACCTCTAAAAATCAAAATATCAAAAACAAGAAAACCACCACTGTATTTTACACACACACACACACACACACACACACACACACACACACACACACACACACACACACACACACACAAATTAGGATGTCCAGCAGTCAAAGACAAGTTGTTCTTATAAAGTAATAACCAAAAAACTTCCCTAAAACTTAAAGAAACTTGTTATCAAAAGAAGAAGAATTATACCATGGAAGCAAATATTCTTTTCTGATAGAGGAAGCAACCACAAAAAAAGCCTTCATTATATTTGTTCAAAGTAGCCAGTGGTATTGACTCAAAAACAGTATCTCAACATGTTCAATATTACTTTCAAAACTAGCATATCAAAAATTAAAAACTGAACATATAAAACTTGAAGTTATTGTTTCACATGATTAGTTCAAAAAGCAAGGTTCAGATAGATGTATGTATGTATCTATCTAATATGTATACATATATGTATATAAATAATTCAAACAAATACTAAGCTACATCTTCTGAATCCAAAGGATTCTCTTCATAAAAAGCAATTACAATCTGAGGATATTTCACATTTGCCTCTTTTCCTGGCATAAATTCAGCTTCCTCTAAATCTTTCCACTTCATGAGGAACATCAATCCTCTACTATTTTCTGTGACAGCAATTATTTATCAGGCTGAAGACCTCTAGCAAAGCCCCTTGCGTTGTCACCAGCATCTCTTTTATTCTCTGATGTGCAATCATCAGATTCATTTTCAGAAAAACCAGCTTTCTGAGGGTTTAGGAAATGCTCAGTTAACTCTGGACAATTTAAATGTTCTTCCTGTTGCCAGGTATTATCAGCATCTGAATATCCCTTCCATTTCAGGAGATATTCTACCTGGCTGGCTAGTATATGTCAGCCCACTAGTTTCTCCACTTCAAATTCTTCAAGCTCTACTTCTTCAACTTTTTCAGACTTTCTGTTGTTTCTTCTTTTGTAGTTGCCTTGGAGGCCATTTTTAAATTGTAGATGTGAAGAGCTATTATTAACCTCCTCAGGTGCTCATAGTCGCAATCCTGTAGCAACTCTGGCTCCACCAACCTCAAGCTCCAGTCAGTCACCTCAGATAGGGATATTCGTTAAATTTTTATGGTAAATCCTCAAAAAACAAAAATCACCAGTCTGACTCAAATGTGAAACTTCCTAAATTACGATGCCTGCAGACCTAAAAACTGTCCATCTGTATGACATCTTCCTTAGCTTCAAGCTGGCTTCCAAGTAATAGATGAACAAAGTTGACCAGACAAGCACTGCCAGGGTATTAAAAGCTAAACTGTCATTGGAACCACAACCACAAAAGTAGGCCAGGCAATCCCCCAAAATCCATATTGAGACACATCATAAGCAACTTCTGAAAATTAAAAGTAAAAAAAAATATAACCTTCTGAGGGAAATACTGAGAGGGAGGGAGAGAGTGAGGGAGAGAGAGAGAGAAAGAGAGAGGGGGGAAAGGGGTGACACTGTCAAAAAGTGTACTCAAAAATTTTTTTAAAAAAATTTTTTTAAAAATGTACTCATTGTCTGACATATGATATGGTAGGTGCTGGTGGCTCACACCTCTAATCTTAACTACTCAGAATGCTGAGATCTGACTTTTGAAGTTCAAAGCCAGTCGGGGCAGAAAAGTCTGTGAGACTCTTATCTCCAATAGACTAGTCAGAAAAGGCCAGAAGTGAGGCTGTGGCTCAAGTGGTAGAATGCTAGCTTTGAGTCAAAGAAGTGCAGGGACGGTCCCCAGGCCCTGAGTTCAATCCCCAGGACAGCATTAAAAAAATAAATAAGGAAATGGTGCTGTGGCTCAAGTGATAAGAGCACTAGCCTTGAGCTGACTAGCTGAGGGACAGAGCATAGGCCCAGAGTTCAAGCACCATGACAAATAAATAAATAAATAAATAAATAAATAAATAAATAAATAAATAAATGGTAACCTTTTGTACATTACCTTTCTAATTACAAAAAAATATCTAAGTATAAAAACAAAACCAAAAACTCCTCCCACCAGCTAGAGAGAAGTACTCACAAATTACCAACAGGGAATATTAATTTAAATGGTGGCACATTTCTCCTATGAATCCAGAAAAGTCTGGAAGGAAGTGGTACATTTTTCAAATGGTGAAAGCAAAGAACTGTCAACTCTGACTTCCAGGTTCAGGGAAAATACTCATCAAAAATTGTGGAAAAATAAAGACATTCTCAGATGATTGAAAATTTAGAAAAGTTTCACTAGCTGATGTATCAATAATGAAGGTCTAAAGGAAGCTGTCCATACAAAAAGGAAACAATACCAGAAGGAGGCTTGGAACTTTAGAAAGAAAACTAAGAAATATATTAAAACCAGGGTGAATATAATGGACACACCTTTCCTTGTCCAATTTTAAATCACGCTGAATTGTTGAAAGAAAATTAAAATACCATCTGATGTTGGGTTCCATGAGTATAAAGAAATAGATGATAGCTGTAACTACTCTGTACATAACTTTTATAATAACAATAAAACTTTTAAAAATTAAAAAATAAAAGCACCAACAGTTTGTGAATATAAGGACCTTGAGAATAAAAGAATTTTCTACCTAAAAAAAAGAAATAGATGAAGAATTTATATTCCAAGAGGTGGATGTAGGCATAGAACTGCCGATGAGCCGGACACTGGTCACTCACGCCTTAATCCTAGCTACTCAGGAGGCTGAGATCTGAGGATCGAGGTTCAAAGCCAGCCCAGGCAGGAAAGTCAGTGAGACTCTTATCTCCAATAAAAACCACTCAGAAAACCAGAAGTGGTTTTGTGGCTTAAGTAGTAGAACACTAGCTTTGAGCTGAAGAGCTGAGGGACAGTGCCCAGGCCCAGAGTTCAAGCCCCACACCCGACAAAAAAGAAAAAGTTTTCAGTTCAAATCTCAGCAACACTAAAATAAATCACATTCTCAAAGCAGGAGGATAAAAGGACAACCTAAATGCATATAAGTACTCTACACTTCATTTTAGTAGACTTCAAAAATACTGACAACAAAGCTGGTTGCAGGTGACTCACATTTGTAATCTTAGCTGCTCTGGAGGTTGAGTTCTTAGGATCACAGTTCAAAGAGGAAAGTCTGAGACACTCTTATCTCCAATTAACCACTAAAAAGATTTTAAGTAGAGCTCTGGCTCACGTGGTAGAGTGCTAGTCTTGAGCAAAAGAAGCTCAGGGACAGTACCCTGAAGCAGACAGAAAACAAAAAAATAAAAAATAAAACATTAGACTATGCCAGATGCCAGTGTAACACCCTTATAATCTTAGCTTCTCAGGAGGCTGAGATCTGGTGACTCTCAGTTTGAGGTAAGCCAAGAAAGAAAAGTACTCTATATTCCATTTCCAAAACAAGCAGAAAAAAATAAGACAAGAAGAGTGGCTCAAGTGGTAAGAAAAACACCAGCCAAGCAAGCAGGAGGGGTCTCAGTTCAAACCCCAGTACTGCCTTCCCCTCAAAAACGTGATACATAACCCCAACAGTTATTTTCAGATTAAATGGCCAAAATAAACAGATGAAAACATATTGACAAAATATTTGTTTTTTAATTACCTGCTAGAAAGATTCTCTTTGACTTTGACCACACTCTTAGTCCATAAAATAAAGTCTTAAAAAATCGTCTGGGCTAGCTAGGTGCTGGTGACTCAGGCCTATAATCCTAGCCACTCAGGAGGCTTAGATCTGAGGATTGAGGTTTAAAGCTAGCTGGACCAGGAAAATCTATGAGACTCTTATCTGCAGTTAGCCACTAGAAAATCAGAAGTGGTGGTGTGACTCAAAGCAGTAGAGCACTAGCCTTGAGAAGAAAAGCTCAGTGACAGTGCCCAAATGGAGTTCAAGCACCACAATCAAGAAAAAGAGAAAGAAATTGCATATGCTGTCTCCAAGAAACTCTGTTCAAGTATAATAATACCAAGAAGTAAAGAATAAAAGTATAAAAACCAATGTACTATACAAACTTTAATTTTTCAAAAGCAAGAGTGATTCTATGTTAATATCAGATTGGCAAGAGGACTCACCCAGTAGAGGCACACCTAGGATGTGTTATTATTCCAGCTAATGGATCCTAACAACATTAGTGAAGTGTTGTCTATAAAAGAAGCTTGTTAGAAACTCAGGCACTGGTGGCTCACACCTGTAATCCCATCTACCTAGGAGGCTGAGATCTGAGGATCATGGATCCAAGCTGGGGTAGGAAAGTCCGAAAGATTTTCTGTAATTAATCACAGAAAAAGCCAGAAGTGTACTGTGACTCAAGTGGTAGACTGCTATGCTTGAGTAAGAATCGCTCAGGGACAGTGCCCAAGCTCAGAGTTCAAGCCCTAAGATTGGCAAAAAAAAAAAAAAAAAAAAGAGGAGAGGAGAGGAGAGGAGAGGAGAGGAGAGGAGAGGAGAGGAGAGGAGAGGAGAGGGGGGAGGGGGAAAGGGAAAGGGAAAGAGAAAGGGAAAGGGAAAGGGAAAGGGAATGGGAAGGAATTGAGTTCCTGAGACATTATTGGAAGTGGTTATATGGACACACTTGCCTAGCACTTTACAAAATTTCAAACTCCTAGTAGGAAACCACAGCATAGCCACACTGTTTGTACAAATGGCTTAAGCACAGATGAATAGTCACATAAATCCTAGTCAGAATTGTTAGAAACTTTCTCCAAATCTAAGTTCCACACCCATCCAGAGGTTTGCTTTGCAATGCGGCTTTTTAAAGAAGAACTGTCAGACCTGCAATATTAACTCTTTTCTATCCAGCTTGGAAATTAGATTTTCCAGTATGAACATTTTTTTTTTTTGCCAGTCTTAGGGCTTGAACTCAGGGCCTGGGCACTGTTGCTGAACTTCATTTGCTCAAGGCTAGCACTCTACCCCTTGAGCCACAGTACCATTTCTGGCTCTTTCTGTTTATGTGGTACTGAGGAATTGAACCCAGGGTTTCATGCATGCCAGGCAAGCACTGCCATTTGTGCTAACAAATTATGCACAGTGAGCCATTCTGACCAGTTCTGAAAATGCTGAGACTTTACTAAAATTCAAGTTCCTAAATGCCCACAGAGGCTTTGCTCTTAGTTTGAATAACTTCCCACATTATTTTATGATTGAAGAATTATTTGCTCTTAGTTTGAATAACTTCCCACATTATTTTATGATTGAAGAATTATCCTAAAACCAATACCAAAGATAAATATATAAACTTTAATCTTTCATCAACTTTTATACAAAAGTCTGCAGCAAAAGATTGTAGAAGATAATCTGTCAAGGTCTAAAATTCATTTGATCATTTCTACATGACTTGCATTGCAATTATACAACATTGATAAAAAAATCAGTGTTTACATTTGCTGATATGCAGAAATTAGATCTAAAATATATTTGGATATGATAAATTACACAGGATTCTAGATATACACAGTGAGACAAAAAAAGGATACTCAGGAGAGAAACACAAAGGCTTAATACCTCAGTGCCTCTTCATATTTATATAAAATTATATACACACTGAAACCAACTCCAAGAAATGGAAACAAGAGACCATTTTTTCTCTTTCTTTCCTTTTTTTTAGTTTTCAGTTTTTGATGATTCTGTCTTCTTTATCTTATGTATAGTGTATTCAAATGTACATCTTGGAAAGAGTTGGAGGGGAGGATACAAAACTCAAGGGAAAGGGGGTGAAAAAGTCCAGCAGTGGAACTCTCTGGACATCCATGAAAGTGAACTATATAACTCATGGGTGGAGATAGGTGGAAGGGACTGGAAAAAAATGAGGGAAGAGAAACTATATGAAAGGAAATTTACATGCTATCTGACTCATGTAATTGAAATCCCTCTTTACATCACCTCTACAATAAGAATAAAATAATTTTAAAAAAATCAATGTTTAGCCAGGGGCTGGTGGCTCATGCCTAACTAACAAGTACTCAGGAGCCTGAGATCTGAGGATTTTGGTTCCATGCTAGCCCAGGCGGGAAAGTCTGTGAGGCTTATCACCAATAAACAAGCCAGAAAAAACCAGAAGTGGCACTGTGGTTCAAGTGTTAGAGTGCTAGCCTTAAACACAAAGAGGCTCAGGGAAAGTGCCCAAGCCCAGAGTTTGGCCCCAAATCAATGCAATCTACCACAGGTTTAAGAAATTACATGGGCTGGGAAGGTGGCTCAGTGGTAGAGCGCTTGCCTTGCATGCCTGAGGCCCTGGGTTCGATTCCTCAGCACCACATAAGCAAAAAGAAAAAAGCCGGAAGTGGCGCTGTGACTCAAGTGGTAGAGCTCTAGCCTTGAGCTGAAGAGCTGAGGGACAGCGCCCAGGCCCAGAGTACAAGCCCCACGACTGGACCCCCCCCAAAAAAAATTGTGGATAAAGAAATTACACGTGATAAAATTTGGCATTCACATAAAACACTGTATTAAAGGAAATGTACTCATTACCTGACTCATGTAATTGTAACCCCTCTATATATCATCTCTATAATTTAAAAAATAAAGCAAAAATTTTTAATGGAATTTTTTTATGAAAGTTAACAAAAACAACTTTCATGGGCTGGGAATGTGACTTAGGGGTATAGTGCTTGCCTAGCATGCATGAAGCCCTGGGTTCGATTCCTCAGTACCATATAAACAGAAAAACCTGGAAGTGGCTCTGTGGCTCAAATGGTAGAGCGCTAGCCTTGAGCACAGAGAGGCTCAGGGACAGAGCCCAGGCCCTTATTTCCAGCCCCAGGACTGGCAACAACAACAACAGAAACACCTTTCAGGAAACTATGAATAGAGTTCTTCTTTCTCAAGTTAAGAGACTATAAGGAAAGCTATAGTTAGAGTGGAGAACTTGGGTCAGAGAATAAGCAGAGGGTGCCCTATGTTGTTGATTTTTTAAGTAGCTGAAGAGCCACCTCCCAGGGTGCATGGAGGGAGGGGATCCACATAGACACCAAGGTCTGACTGACACCCAGTTACATTTGGGCAGGGGGGCTAGCTAGTGATTGCTTGGATTCATAGCCTTGTCCTTTGGTGCCTGTTGAGCTTGAACCTTGAAGTCCAAACTTGTTGAGTATATATGCAGAAGGAAGGTCAGATGTGTCTGCACTCTCTCCCCCTGGGCCATGTCAGGCCTCTTGATATCAGCTTCCCAAACTTTTCTGCAGCAGTAATTTCTTTTTCCTCCATGAGGAATGGCTACTAATAGACAGTGCCTGGCAGGCAGGAGACTCTCCCAATCTGGGTAAGCTGCAGCTGTTTCTAAACTTGAAGCCTCTCTCCAGCCCTCCACACTTGCTACTTACACATATTAAACACCTCTGGGTTTTCCTTTTTTTTTTGACCATTGTGTGGCTTGAACTCAGGGCCTGGGCATGGTCCCTTAGCTTTCTCTCTCAATGATAACACTCTACCACTTGAGCCACAGTGTAACTTCCGGTTTTCTGGTGGCTAAGTGGAGATAAGAGTCTCATTGCTTTTCCTGCCTGGGCTGGCTTTGAACTGTGATCCTCAGATTTCAGCCTCCTGAGTAGCTAGGATTACAAGCATGAGCCACCAGCACCCAGCACCTCTGGGTTTTTTTCATTTGGGGTGAAGCAAGATTTTGGAAATAAATTGCTTCTAAGTAGTTGCTATACAAAGAAAGCATTTGACTAATTATCAAGTTTACATCTGGATAAATACTGAGTCCACTATGAATTTCCTGATGTTTATAAAACTCAACTAAATGATTTTAAGGTTTTTTTTTTCCTGCTGGTACTGGGGCTTGAACTCAGAGCCTCATATTCTCCTTTGGCATTTTTGCTTAAGAGGGAAAATCTACCACTTGAGTGACACTTCCTGTTCCAATTTTACCAAATCTTGTATGGCATATATAAATACCTAAATATATGAATACATATATACACATGTATACATAGATATTTATATACATATGTTTATATAGAATATTTATAAATATTTATAAATAAATATGGGAATATATAAACATATATCCCATATATGAGATCAGATATGATCTACAATATGTATTTAAAACTGAATTTCAGCCGGGCGCCAGTGTCTCATGCCTATTATCCTAGCTACTCAGGAGGCTGAGATCTGAGGATCATGGTTCAAAGCCAGCCCGGGCACGAAAGTCTGTGAACTCTTACCTCCAATAAATCACTCAGAAAATCGCAAGTGGTGCTGTGGCTCAAGTGGTAGAGTACTTGCCTTAAGCTGAAGAGCTGAGGGACAGTACCCAGGCCTGGAGTTCAAGCCCCACAACCAACAAAAAACAAACAAACAAACAAACAAACAAACAAAAAATAAACAAAACCCCCTGTATTTTACCTAGCCTTATTACTAAGACCAGCCTATCCAGTGAATTCATGTTTGATGTTCTTCCTTATCAAATTTAGAATTGGCAAAGAGTAGTCCATTCCAGAAAGCTTTTGTTTCCTACTTTTTATTGTCAGATTAACATCACATTAACATTTATCCAGTGGTAATACCACATAATTAACAGTGTACAAAAACAAGAGCAGCTAAGTTGTCCTAGGTAGACAAAATCCAGTTCACCTTCTATTTAAAAAATACTGTGTTCAAAGCCAGTTGCTGATGTCTCACGCTTGTAATCCAAGCTACTCCGGAGGCTGAGAACTGAGGATTTCAGTGTGAAGCCAGCGAGGGAAGAAAAGCCTATGAGACTTATATCTCCAATTAACTTCTGAAAACTGTGGCTCAAGTGATAGTGCACAACTTTTGAGCAAAAAAGCTGTGGGACAATGCCTAGGGCCGGAGTTCAAGCTCTAGAACATGACAAAAAAAGAATACTGTTTTAAAATGGGAATGGAATGACTACATTATGACCATATTATATTTTAGTTTGCTTCTTACAGTATGAGGTTGCTGTGACTGATAGAAATTTACTAATTTAAGTGCAATTACTTTGCATTTGATTTCTAAGTTGAAATATTGACAGATGATTTTTTTAAAAATAATACTTAAGTATCTTCCCCTCTTTTAAAAAAAATCTGCAGCTAACCTCGTACTAGTGAAAAATGAAATGTTTGCCCTTTTATTAGGACAAAGGAAGGATGCTTACTCTTACCATTCTTGCTCAACAGAGTCCAAGTGCTTTAGCAAACACAATAAGGCAAGAAAAAATTAAAATTAAATAAAAGTCATAGGATTGGAAATGAGAAAATAAAACTATCCCTAATCACAAAAAACTTGATTTTCTATGTAGAAAATTCCAGAGTCTATCAAAACACTCCTATAATGAATTGAATTCTGCAGACCACAAAACATAAGATCAGCAAACAATTTGTCAAAAAACACTGTATATATGGAAATATCACAATGAAACCCCTTTGTCCAATTAATATATGATAATAAGTATAAAACTCAACAGAAACTGAGAAAAAGGGTCAACACAGAAAAACAAATCACAATTCTATATAATAAGACTAACAATAAATATGGGAGCTAAAATTTAAAACACAATACTTACCAGAGCTAGTGATTGATGCCTGTAATCCTAATTTCTTAGGGGGCTGAGCTCTGGGGGTCATGGTTCAAAGCCAGCTCTAGGAGGAAAGTCCATGAGACTCTTATCTCAATTAACCAGCAAAAGCCAGAAGAACTGTGGCTCAAGTGGTAGAGAACCAGCCTCAAATAGAAAAACCTAAGAAATAGTGTCCAGGCCCCAAGTTCAAGTTTCAGTAGTGGTGCTTGCATGCACACACACACACATACACACACATGTGCAGAGCACACACACACTTACCCCAATACCACTTAGAATAACTCTGAAGAAAATGAGACATTAAGGTGCTGAACAAAATCTACACAATGTCTATGCTGAAATTTCCAAAGTGCTGATGAAGAAGTCTAGGAAAGCCTAAATAAACAGATTTGGACATACTATGTCTGTGATTAGAAAACCATATAGTAAAGATAGTAATTCCTCCCAAATTGGTCTGTATGTTTGATGAAATTTCCCCTCAGAATTCAAATAAGATTTAACATATCAAATGCCTTCAAACAAAAATATAGACCTCTATCTTAGGTTGGAGTTTATTAGAAAAAGATAATTCAAAATAAATCGTGGATTGAAGTAGATTCAATATCTTATGAAAAAACTATAACGAAACTTAACTAAAAACTGTTGTAAAAGGGAGGAGAAAAGAGGGTTAAAAAAAGAATAATATCAGTCAGGCATCCATGACTCACACCTATAATCTTAGCTATTCAGAAAGCTGAAATCTGGCGAACTAAAGAAAGCCTGAATAGAAAAGTCTACTAGACTCCATCTCTTTAAAAAAAATCAGTGGCAGGCACCAGTGGTTCATGCCTGCAATACTAGCTACTCAGGAGGCTAAGATCTGAGGAATGTGGTTTGAGGCCAGCTCAGTCAGGAAAATCAATGAGATTCTTTTCTTCAATTAATCATCAAAGAAAGTACAAAGTAGAGCTGTGGCGCAAGTGGTAGAGTGCTAACTTTGAGCAAAAAAAGCTCAGGGACAGCACCCAGACAGTTAGTTCAAGCCCTAAAAATGATACAAAAAATTCAAATAAATAAAATCAGTAAAAATGCAGGACTGGAAGTGTAGCTTAAGTGGTGGAGTACCAGTCAAGTGTGTGAGTCTCTTAAGGCCAAATCCTCCTATCACTATAAAAGAAGAAAAAGGAAAGAATAATATAGACTTAATTTGATCCAATTATATCACTTAACATGCATGAGTATAAAAAGCACAATGAAACCCATTGTACAATTCATTCATACTAATAAAAAATTTAATAAATTAAAGCCAGATGCCAGTGGCTCATGCTTGTAATCCTAGCTACTCAGGAGGCTGAGATCCAGTTCAAATCCAGCCCAGGCAGGAAAGACCATGAGACTCCTATCTCCAATAAACCACTAGAAACCCGGAAGTGGCACTGTAGCTCAAGTGGTAGAGTGCTGCCCTTTAGCTGCAGAGCTAAGGGACAGCACCCAGGCCCAGAGTTCAAGCCCCGCGACCGACAAAAAAAAATTAATAAATTAAACCAGATTTAATCATTCTGTCTTATAAAATGCAGAGTGAGTTATAAAACTAAACTATAATTTAAACTATAATTTATTAGCCTATAAAACTGTAGTACTTCTAGAAGAGAGCATAAGAAAATGTCTTCAGCACTGAGGAGTAAGTAGGTATAGATTTCTTACACAAGTCACTATAACACAACATATAAACATAACCTTAAAAAACTGAATATCTGCAAAATAAAAAATTTTGTTCTAAAAAACATGTCTTATTAAGTAAATGGAAAGACCAGCTACAGAATAAGAAAATATTTTCACTTCAGACAGAAGACTTGCGAAGATGTATAACCTGACTGGCCATTAAGGGAAGGCAATTTTTGACAAGTTATTATCACAAATCTATCAGCATGGCTATGTTAGTGAAAATAACAACACTGAGAAAGATGTGATAAAACTGACCTCATAGCTATGCACAGCACCAGTGGTTCACACCTGTAATCCTAGCTACTCAGTAGACTACGATCTGAGGATCGCAGTTCAAAGCCAGCCCAGGCAGGAAAGTCCTTGAGACTCTTACCTCCAATTAACCATCAGAAAACCAGAAGTGGTGCTGTGGCTCAAGTGGTAGAGCACCAGCCATGAACTGAAGAATGGACAGATAGCGCCCAGGCCCAGAATTCAAGCTCCACAACCAACAAAACAAACTAAAAAACAAAACCTGACCTATTTATTGCTGGTGGGAAGACAAAATGGTACAGTCTGGAAAAGTTTGACAGTTTCATTTTTTATTTTTTGTGATGATCTGGAATCATGAATTCTGAGCTGTTTTTGCTCAAGGTTAGTGCCCCACCACTTAACCCATAGCTCCACTTTTGGCTTTTTGGTGGTTAACTGGAAGAAAGAGTGTCTAGAAGATTTTCCTGCTTGGGCTGGCTTCAAACCAGAATCCTCTCATTGCAACCTCCTGAGTAAAAAGGATTGCAAGAGTAAGCCTCCAGTGCCTGGCTCCGTGTGTGTGTGTGGGGGGGGGGGGGGAGATATGGGTGTATGTGTGTGTGTGTGTGTGTGTTGGTACTGGAAGGCTTGATATCAGGGTCTAATGTTGTTCCTAATTTTTTTTCTTTCACAACTTAAGTTCTACCACCTGAGCCACTCCACCAGTTCCTAGTGGTTTCTTTTTCTTTCTTTTTTTAAAAAATAATTTTAATAATTATTTTTTCCTTTTCCATTGAGCTTATTGATTTTTGTTTAAGTGGCACTGAGGAATTGAACCTAGAGCCTCAGGCATGCTAGGCAAGCCCTCTCTCACTAGGCCACAGTTACTTCCCCAAACAAAGGTCTTTTTGTTGTTGTTGTTGTTGATCATGGGGCTTGAACACAGGGCCTGGGTGCTGTTTCTAAGCTTTTTCACTTACGTCTAGTGCTCTACCACTTTGAGTCACAGTGCCACTTCCCCTGGCAGTTTCTTTTAACACTAAATATATACTTGTCTTACAACCCAGACAACACTATACATATATTTAACATCTGGCCCAGCAATTGCAATTCGGGGTATCTAGCACGAGGAAATGAATTTATGTTAGCACAGAAAACTCTGTGCAATATTCATAGCCCTTTAAAAATTTATTTTTGCAATACTTAGGCTTGAACTCAAAATATCTTGGGCTTGTTATACAGACTCTTCTACAACTAAGCTAGAACTTCCATTCTTTTTTGTGCTTTTTTTATGCCAGTCCTGGGGCTTGAAATCAAGGCTTGGGCACTGTCCTTGAGCTGTTTTGCTCAAGGCTAGCATTCTACAACTGATGACACAGCTCTGGCTTGTTGGTAGTTAATTGGAAATAAGAGTCTCATAGATTTTACTACCCAGCCTGGCTTCTTGCTTCCAATCAAAATTCTCAGATCTCAGCCTCCTGAGTAGTTAGGATTACAGGCATTTGTCACCAGAGCCTTGCTGTGCAATTCCTGTCCAGGGGTGCAAGTACACTTGCACTGTGATGGGCAATTTTAGGCTTCCCATCACAATTAGAATAACAGAAGTGTGCCACTGAGTGGCAGCTCTCAATTGAGGTCTCTAAAACTTTTCTACACTGGCTGGCCTTGAACCACAATTCCCATTTCAGTACTACAAGTAGCTAGGATTATACCTGTGAGACACTGGCACCTACCTAGCAGTTTTATCGTGTGTGTGTGTGTGTGTGTGTGTGTGTGTGTGTGTGTGCGTGCATGTGTGTATATGTGCACACACATACACACACACAGAACTTTGAGCTGTCATTGGCTGTTTTGCTTAAGGCTGGTTGGTCTATTCCTGGAACCACACTTCTAATCTGGTTTTTTTTTTGGCACTTATTTGGAGATGGGAATCTTGTAGCCTTTTCTGTCCTTGCTGGCTTTGAGTCTCTAGCCTCCTGAGTAGTTAGGATTACAGGCATAAGCCCCTATCACCTAGCTCACTTTTATCTTTAAGAGATTAAAATGGGAAACATATCAGAGACCTAGTGGCTCAGGCCTATAATCCTAGCCACATAGGAGGCAAGGACCTGGGGATCCCAGTTCAAAGCCTGCCTGGAAGGTAAGTCCATGAGACTCTTACTTAAATCACCCAGAAGTGGAGCTGTGGCTCAAGCAGTAGAGCACTAGCCTTGAGCAAAATGCTTTGGGACAGCGTCTAGCCTCTAAGTTTATGCTCTAATACCGACACAAAAAACAAATTCAAAGCAAGCCTAATGTGGGAAAACAGTTTAACTGGTACATCTATATACACAGATCCAGAAATGAATGCATGTAAAATTACTGAAATCTCACCCGGTGCCGGTAGCTCATACCTGTAATCCTAACTACTCAGGAAACTGAAATCTGAGGATCCCGTTTTAAGCCACTCCAGGCAGAAATGTTGGGGTGAGACTCTTACCTCCAGTAAATTATTCAAAAAAGCTGAAGTGGTGCTGTGGCTCAAGTGGTAGAGTGCTAGCCATGAGCACAAAGAGGCTCAGGGCCAGCACCCAGGACCCGAGTTCGGGGTCCAGGACCGGCAAAAATTAAACATAAAAAAATACTGAAATCTAAATAAGCTCAATGGATAGTACTAATGCAGTATTTTGGTTTTGATATTGTATTCTAATTATATAAGATGTGACTATTGGGAAAAACTAGGTGATGGCTGTGTAAGACCTCTCTGTAATAATTTTTTTTTACAACTCCCTTTAAAAGAAAGTATGTATGAAGTACTACAAATAGTTTAGAATTTACACATTTGAATATTATGAGATGAAAATACAATTTACACATTTGCATATTATGTGATGGAAATACATCTTTAACATGGAATAGTCAAATACAAAAGAGCCTAAATTACCGTTTATCCTGAAATACTTAATGAAAATGAGTATGTGTGAATTCTTCATAATTGCATAAAATACATTTACAAACCTAGAGAGGTCAAAAAAGTTTTCTGTGAAACATCTGTATCACTCAGAATTCATCTAAAGGGTCAGAACTAGAAATATATAATTAAATATAATATATAATATCTATAGATATTTCCCACTCATTAATTCAAAACTATTGTCTTAACGAATTTTGGTGCTGACTAAGCAAATACACAACCTGCAGAGCAGTTATGGAGGCTGGAAGCAGTGGGCCCAGACTAAGCACTCACCACAGGGAATCTCTATAGCTATTACTGTCCTCATCTCTGTAACAAACAGGATGGAGATCCATTCTCTGTCTCCCAGTTTCTTCCTGTCTCCCCTCTCCTCTCTCTGTCTCTTGGTGTCTGTCAGCTTCCTTCCCCCTCTCCTTTTCACCTCAGCCCCAAATTAAAGATGGTTTTTCAAGTGATTCGGCCAGTTTCACTAGATGATGTGAGACAATCTCTCCCCTATTTACAATTAGGAGTTGTTATTCTTTTTTAATGTCACCAACACACCTCTAGAGCAACACGTGGATCAGTGACTCGCAGGGAGAGAACTGACACACTGACACAGAAAGCACTGGTATCCTCAAGCACTTTGCTTGCAAAAGGACACTTGGGTTGCCAATTGTCCCTTGGCTTTATTATAGGCTCCCCAAGCCTAAGGGACCTCAGTCAGGAGTGCGCTTCGAGTTTACATACACTCACCAGCCCTTTCCCTCCCTTTCGAGTTCGCCGGGAGCAAGCGGAGCGAGGCTGGGTTCCCTTACCAGCAAGGCTTCTCCACTTCTCGGTATTGTGTGCCCCTCAGCGGGGCTCCCAGCTCCTCTGGGAAGCCGTCCATCCCCGCCCCGCAAGAGAAACGGGAGAACCCACGTGAAGTGATGCACGAGGCTGTGGGCGGGGCGAAGTGGGCGGAGCCTGGAGGCGGGAGGCGCTCGCAACCAGCTCAGCCCGCCAGAAGAGCGCACGGCGGGCAGGCGTGCAGTCGACCAGCAGACGTGCAGGCGGTGGCGGGCCAGCTAGCCGAATAAGAGTGAGCGCGTCTGGTGAAACAGGGAGGTGTGAGTGTGCTTGCGTGTGTGTGAGGGAGAGAGAAAGTGTGTCTGTGGTGTGTGTGGGGGGAGTGCTGGGTGGTGGGAGGCAGAAAGAAAGGCAAGTGGCGAAGCGTGGGAGCGCACAGTGTCAGGATACAATAGTGCTCGGCGCCGCCTTAGCCTGAGCCGCTGCTGTTGCTGCGGCCGCTGGCTAAAGCCTCCTCTGAACTGAGAGGCCTGATGGGCTGGCAGGGCGAAGGTGGGCGCCAGGCGGGAGCGGAGGCGGGTGTGCGAGGTGCGGGGGCGGCCGCGTGGATCTCAGCGGGAGTCGAGAAGGAGGGGCTGAGGGGACTACTAGGGGGCAGGTGCGAGAAAGGGAAGTGAAGAAAGCGGGCGGCGTGGGGGGCGGTTACCACGCCCACCCCTCAACCCGTGATTGGCCTCGCCCGGCAGCGTTGCGGGGGGCCCTAGTTTGGGACGCGGCGTGAGGAGCCACGAGCTCTTTGCGCCAAGGTAGGCGGACCCTGCGCGAGCGTGGTTGGGGGCGTCGGGGCGAGTAAGCTTGTGGAGTGGCGGCCTCTCCGAGGGAGGCGCGGGTGGGCGCGGAGCGAAGAGTCCGGGTTCAGCCTCGCCGCGGCCCCGGAGCGCTCCGGCTCCCCGTAGCGGTCGCCTTGGGTGTCCCCAGAGCCGGTGAGTCAGGAGCTTCTGCAAACCCAGGTCAAGTGCTTGGTGGCTCTTCCACTGACTTGTGTGACCCATCGGAGCGGGTGGCTGGGAGCGCGGCGCGGGGGCGGGGTGCGGTGCGGGGACGGGGAGTCGGGGCGAGAGCAGGAGCTGGGCTGCAGCTACTGGTTATCCTGTGAGGAGTGGAACCCCGTAACTAGTAACAGCGGTGCGGTCGGGTGTCATTTTCTCGGCGCCCCCTTCTCTTGCAGTCCTGTGCATAGTAGGGGGCTCGGGGCTCTAGCGGGAGGGTGTCCTCCATGGGCCCCAGGAGGCTTTCTGGTCTGGGGAGGAGTGAGGGTGCACCGTGGCTGTTATGGAGTAGGTGGGCGGGAAGAAGCTTGTGTAGGGCGAAAGGAGCATTGGGCATTACTGGAGAGCAAGGAGGCACCCCCTCGGAGCAGAAGCGCTGACTGGCACACTTTTCTCTTTACATTGTTGCTAGCTGCAAAGTTTGCAGGCACCTGGAGCGCTCCTGGCGATGGGAAAACCGTGCGGGCTTTGCAAGTTGCAGAGAAATTTTCCCGCAGCCCCCTCCCTGTCCCCCACCGCCGTCGACTTCGGAGAAGAGAACTTTTTGGCGGCTCCCAAGTTTGTTTTTATTTTTCGCGCCCTGCGGAGGAGGGAAAGCAGAAATAGATACATATTTGAAACTTTTAAGTCTTTTTTCCCTCCCATTTTTCAGAGCATAGCCAACGACAGCTTCTGTGAAGTTTGCACCTGAAAACCTGTGGGATCTCAAGTGAGTGATCATCTTTGTCTGTGGAGGCATGTTTAAATTTACGTGGTTTATGTAGTTTTGCTATGCACACTGGTAGCTTATAGAGGTTTGGCAAAATTGCCCACTTCTTTTGCTTTCTAAGTTGAAGGAAATCGATGGCCTTAGATGTGCACTGGGATATTTTTCTACCCTTACCCAGTGAGATGCTTTTATCTGTGAAGCTGAGGATGGGATTCCCGCCCGAATCCCTGCTCAATCTGGTTGTATAAGAAATCAAAACCATGTTAATGGTGAGTTCAGTGGTCTGGAGTGAATGGCCACCATATTCCCTTTATTCAGTATAATAAAGTTAACTAACTCTAAACTCAGAAAGTAATGGAAAGGTAAAGGTAAAAACTGGTTGCACAACCTCATTGCTGACAAACTGGAGTCCACTTCCCAGAGTAGTTCTCTTAAATACCTACCCTGTAGCCACTTGTCAGCCAGAGGTATGGGGGTAGATCAGGGGAGAGTGGAAATGAGAACAACTCTACTCAAGAGGTTGAGATCTGAGGATCACAGTTGGAAGCCAGCCCTGATAGGAAACTCCCTGAGATTCTTATCTTCAGTTAATCACCAAAAAGCTGGTACTGGAGCCGTGGCTCTAGTAGAGTACTAAGGGACAGTGCTCAGGCTCTGTGTTCAAGCCCTAGTACTGGTGCAAACACACAAACACACACACACAAATGAGGTCTAGGTGTAAGTACTTGAGTTTTGAAAGGATAATACCATCTCTTCAAGGGTTACCTAAGATCTCTAGAAAGTAATACTCAGTGTCCAGCATGTATTAAGTTCTCAATCATTGTTTGGTATTATTGCCATCTTTTTGTCAATTGGCAATGTTGTTACCTACAGAAGAGCTCTTAGGCCATTATTGATGCCTTTAAACAGTTTCTGAAATTTTCTGGTCAGCTCTGGTATAATCACAGTTGTGCTATTCTGACTCTAGAATCCACACATTGTCTCTCCTTTCTTCTGAGCCCTATTGCTAGGGCTTGGAAGTGTGGTATCAGTATTGGGCCATTCGTAGGGCTAAGTAAAGAAAGACTTCCTATGTTCCTCAAAGTGTTTGTGATCAGCTAGGAGCCAAGAGTGAGTGACTTTGAAAATAGCCTTTGGGCACAACTGAGTCACCTTCAGGTCTGCAGAGGAGGTTTACAGGGCCAAGTCAGGTGATGGTTTCTGACATTCATCAAAACTGGTATGAATTAGTAAAATTAAAGGACAAGAATGTGGAAGATATGTGTTTATTATTATATATGTGTTTATTAGTAATGCTTGTCTTTTCCTCTCTTGTATTTCAGTAGCCATAATTTCCATCCTTCCCCTCCCCCCCCACTCCCCACCTGAGGATACAAGAAGCTATATCTTGTCCTTTCCTTAAAGAACTGGCTGGAACTAAGTACCTATTTGGCGAGTGGTGAGAGTCATATAGGAGGCATCAAGTATTTGTGAAGATGTAATATTATACAGGGCTCCTACAAACTGATGAGAGATTCAGAGAACAAGATTTAAAAGGAGCTTAAACATGATCATGGAACATAATGTACCTACCTCCTCATGGATTTTACAGTATAGAGGAACTAAGGAAGATTAAAGTTGTATCATGGCTTCCATTAAGAAAATTTCTCATGGAGTAATTTGCTATGACCGTTACTAATCCACTTTATAAATGTGAGGTTGGTATTGGCACTATTCTAGGATCTTTTCTTTTTCTTTTTCCTTTTCTTTTCTTTTTTGTAGGTCCTGGTTTCTGTCCCTGAAGCTTTGCTCAAGAGTAGCACTATACCCCTTGCCACAGCTCCACTTCAGACTTAGTAGTTTATTGTAGATAAAAGTATCACAGAAGTTCTAGGCGGGACTGGCTTTGAACTGTGATCCTCAGATCTCAGCCTTTTGAACAGCTAGGATTTCAGGTGTGAGCCCCTGGTTAATACAATTTTTATGTATGATGCTAAGGATCAAACCTAGGGCCTTAGACTGAACTCTTGGCTGTGACATCTACCTAAAATGAAGATGCTTTAATAGCTTCGGAAGTTTCTGGTGTTCTAGGTATAGTGGATTGGAAAGCTGGAACATCATCTGCAAGCTGTGGAAAGAATGAGGATGAATGGTTGGAAATGAATGAATATAAGAATGCTAGCAAGTGGTCATTGCAGACTACTGTCTTGAGGTTTTTGGGATCTTTGTGAACCCCCCCCCCCCATGTTATTTCCTCCTTTCTATAAGTCTTTCCATGAACAGTAGTGGCAAAACAACACCAGAACTCTCTCTGCTGGGTACTAGGGAAAACATGCCTAATCCCTTAATTAAGCTTGGGAAAAGGAAGACCAGACTTTAGAGCACTACTTCTCTGAGCATGAAGACAGGATCCTGAAAGTTATGGTTTGTCCTGACATGGGGAAATTGTTCTGGGCCCTTGACCAATAGAAGACCCCTATAAGTTCATGAAAACTCCTTAAACAAGTAATTTCATTTCTACCCTGACCCAGAAGCCATGCCTATGCCCTGCTAACCAAGAAGCTATTTTTCTGATATTAGCTTATAGGCAAGAAAACCTGATCCTGGAATGTATTTTAGGAACAGCTAACTATGAATATGGTACTAGCATGGCCAGTACACTAGACTTTATTGTTCAGATCTTCTGGGAAGCTTTCTAATAGTATTCTTTTAAAAAATTTAGTTTTGATAAAATATTGTAAGTTCAAAAATGTTGCAAGATTGGTACAAAAAGCTCACTGTATTCCCTTTAACCGAGGTCACCAATTATCAGTAGTTTGTTTTCATTTATTGTATCATTTGTTTTTTCTGTTTCTTTTTCTAAATCATTTCAGCATAATTAATGAGAGATTGGTACTTGTCAAGGCCATCCTATCTTTAAGTGTCTAAGTGTAACCACTAATGTAGCAGAAAATTGATGGTAAGGCCTGACCCCCATAGATAAAAGTCTTAAGTATATCTATGAAACACACATTTATAAATCATGAGTCTCTGGTGCTAGATAAAGAAATAATCCATTGTAAATATATTGAAGATAAACCCCTTTTTTCACCATTCTTGTTGTTTGTTCCTATGTCAAACTTTATTGTTGCAAAAGAAAATTTACTCCCCAACTCAGTGACCATAATAATCTTTAACATTTTGATTCCAGCAAATGTGTGTTACTTTTGTTTACTGAAAGAAAGAATTCAAAGATGGTTAAACCCTTAAAAAAAGCTCCATATTCAGTGGAAAGAGGGTAAGGAATATTACCACAATTAGGGGGAAGAGTGTTCTGCTGAAGGGACTATCTTGGGAGAAAGGGATGGGAATACAGGCTTGGTTAAGGATGTGAAGAATAAATGTCTTTGAGTTATTTGTATGGATCTCCATCTTTTCTGAAGCTTGCTGCTCTTAGATGATATAATTCATAATGTAGGGAAGCCTTTGGTGTCTAGTACAGGGATTGTACTAGACTAAGTTGAATTTGAATTCTGACTCTTTCCCCTTGATCTAGCCAGTTACTTAACTATGTGCTTCAGTCTCTTCATCCACCAAACTGCATCTGGAAGGAATTGAAAATGTAGTTGAAATAATATTTGCTCTGCGAATACTCATTTTATCTTCTACAGAAATGCAGTATGCAGGGAATAACATGAAAAATATTAGGTATTAAAAGTGGGACCCAATTGGGCTTATTTTTTCCAACAAATAACTAATTACTAGTTAAGAAACATGATAGAGGGCTGTGAATGTGGCTTAGTGGTAGAGGGCTTGCCTAGCATGCATGAAGCCCTGGGTTCAATTCCTCAGCACCACATAAACAGAAGAATCCAGAAGTGGGGCTGTGGCTCAAGTGGTAGAATGCTAGTCTTGAGCTGAAGAGCTGAGGGACAGTGCCCAGGCCCAGAGTTCAAGCCCCATGACTGACAAACAGAATGAGTAGGAATAAACAAGGTAAAAAGTAGAGAGAAGGAATTGCCAGGAAGAGGCAACAGCAGGTGTTGTGAGAGCACAGAAGTGGCAGAGAGATTTGGAAAGAATCCACAGAAGTTTAGCTATGTGAAGTAGGAAAACATTGACAGGTCCTTAAAGGGCCTCATTAAGGATCTTGTGTTTTATTCCAATGACAATGGGAAGCTGTTAGAAGGTGTTTTTTAACCTTTTCTTAAACTGCATGTGTGTATAAAAATCCAGAAAAGTGTGTAGTGTAGTCTGTACAAAAATGGTTTAAGAAGGTCCTCAGTGCACATTTTGTGATGTAATAGAGGCAGTGTGTCTGGCCCAGATATGCAGGTCTTAGCATTTTTTACTATCTACCATGAATATTTCTTAAAGAGTTACTATGATGATGTAAGAAGCTAGATTCAGGATGGTTTAATCAGACTTACATATTTCAGCGTTTACCCAGTCTTCTCAAAAAGATTAAAAAATTGTTATTCTATGGAAACAAAAATCCAGATTTCCACCAACCCTGGAAACCTGGGTTGATGTTCAGTGTTAGAAATGAAGCTGTCAGAGCTAGGAGCAGGTGACTCATGTCTGTAATACTAGCTAATCAGGAGGCTGAGATCTGAAGATCCAGTTCAAAGCCAGCCCTGATAGGAAGTATGAGACTCTTACTCTTTTTTTTTGCCAGTCCTGGGGCTTGAACTCGGGGCCTGTACACTGTCCCTAAGCTTCTTTAGCTCAAGGCTACCACTCTACCACTTGAGCCATAGTGCCAGTTCCAGCTTTTTTTTCTTGTTTATGTGGTACTGAGGAATCAAACCCAGGTCTTCATGCATGCTAGGCAAGAGCTCTACCAGTAAGCCACATTGTCAGCCCAGAGTCTCTTTATCTCTTAATCACCAATAAAACTGGAAGTGAAGACATGAAACTTTCAAGTGTAAGGTTGACTGAAGCATAGCATGATAAATGTACTGCAGTGACTAACTGAAAAGTTAAGCTTTTTTTGTTTTGTATGTGTATGTTGTCTGTGATGGCAGACAGTACATACATGAGGATTTGGGAAGGCTTACACATTTTTTTCAATGCTTATGTATTTATTTTCATCCAGGTATTGGAGGTTTTTATGTTTTAAACTATTTCTTGTGCGCATAGTCAATTTTATGGGAGGAAAACCAGTGTTCTTATCCACTGGCCATATTTACTAGGCCACTAATGTATTTACTTTTAAGTAGTAACTGATACAAGCTTTTGCAAAGGAGGAGAGTGATTAGTTGGTAACTGAATCATCTAGGTTAGGTTTGCTCAGACATTTAGCAATTGGCAGGCTGGTTAGCCTAGGTAGGAGGACCTAAACTAAGATGGATCAATTCCTTTCCATTTGTTCTTTCCTGTAGCTGGCAGGTCTGGACTTCTTAGTATAGTGGTCTTAAAGAAGATGCCACAAGCAATTTTCAAGTGTCTGCTTGCATCACACATGCTCTTGTTTCACCAGCTAAATCACATACTTCCATGGCCAACCCAGAGTCATTGTGGGAGGGAACCATTGAAGGGGATGAATACAAAGAAATGTGAAAAATTGTAGATCTTTACTATAATGGTTCATAGTAATTAGTAATAAACATTTGCACTTAGATTGGGGACATAGTTCAGTAGTAACTTTCTGGCTAGCATGTGCAAGGCCATGGATTGTGTCTTTAGGAATTAAAAAAAATGCTTTATAATTCCTGAATTTCTGGAAATGTAAGGATTGCTTCCTTATAGTTAGTATACAAATACATTGCTTTGTTGTATTAGGTATTCTCTCTCTCCCTTCCTTCCTTCCTTCCTTCCTTCCTTCCTTCCTTCCTTCCTTCCTTCCTTCCTTCCTTCCTTCCTTCCTTCCTTCTTTCCTTCCTTCCTTCCTTCCTTCCTTCCTTCCTTCCTTCCTTCCTTCTTTCCCTCCCTCCCTCCCTCCCTCCCTCCCTCCTTCCTTCCTTCCTTCCTTCCTTCCTTCCTTCCTTCCTTCCTTCCTTCCTTCCTTCTTTCCTTCCTTCCTTCCTTCTCTGGTCCTGGGGCTTGAACTCTGGGCCTGGGCACTGTCCCTGGGTTCCTTTAGCTCAAGGCTAGCACTCCACCACTTGAGCCACAACACCACTTCCAGCCTTTTCTGTTTATGTGGTACTAAGGAATTGAACCCTGGGCTTCATGCAAGCTTAGGCAAGCACTCAACCACTAAGCCCTAGGCCCAGCCTGTACAATTCCTTTTAGTGTTAAAAATGTACTTCTTGCATTCTTTTCATTTGCATGTGTTTAATAAATATTTGTTCTTTATCTCTTAAAAACAACTATGTTAACACTTCTGGCAAATATTGTTATAACCCATTTCTGATTATAGTATATTCTAGAGACTAATATAAATAAACTATTAGGATCACCTCTTCTACCGTGTGTGAAATAGAATGATGGTTTCTCTAAGAGGAAGCCAAAGAGAGACTGAGTTTGCAAGTAAGTATTCTTGTAAGTGGCTTATCTGTTAATTGATCTTGTATAACTATATTTAAAGGAAGCCCTGGGTTTCCTCAACCCCTGTTCAAGCTTTATCACAAAAAAATCTAGTGTACTAGATTGTATACTTAGTTTTATAATTAAACAAAAAGACGTACTTGGGAATCTACCAACACCTGAGAAATGAGAAAAACATTTGGAACCTCTACTTAGAACCTTTAAATATTTCATAATTTGTAGGCAAGAGAAGAAATTCTAATGTGGGCATTGTAATAAGGACAAAAGATTCTCTAGGTATGTTTTATTTATTTTTATTTATTTATTTTTGGTTGGTCATGGGGCTGGAACTCTGGGCCTGAGCGTTGTCCCTCAGCTCTTCAGCTCAAGGCCAGTGCTCTACCACTTGAGCTACAGCGCCACTTCCATTTTTCTGGTGGTTTATTGGAGCTAAGAGTTTCATGGACTTTCCTGCCTGTGCTGGCTTTGAACCATGATCCTCAGATCTCAGCCTCCTGAGTAGCTAGGATTACAGGCGTGAGCCACTGGTGCCTAGCAGGTATGTTTTATTGGATGAAAACTTTGCTGTGGTTTCAGTGAAGAATCCAGCATAGCCCTGTGAAGTATTTAGTGGCTAGGAGCAACCAAATTGAGACATTGGCTTTTGAGCTTTGCTCTGGAAGATGTCAGATAACATTCACATAACTAACATAAGACTTTACAACAGCTTAAGGACTGAAATTATTACATAAAAATGCAACTGTGAGGTACATGTGGGGAACTACAAGGGTCTGGACATCTCAAAGTATACATTCCTCTAGAAAATTACATAGTGATAGAATCTTAGCTTCCCTTTCCTCCAAGGATAAAAAATTAAAAATCCCTAACATTTTTAAAAGTCAGTGCCTTGAAAAGAGCCATCAAAATGTATTTTGTCAGGCACTGGTGTCTCACACCTGTACTCCTAGCTTCTCAGGAGGCAGAGATTAGGAGGATCACAGGTCAAGCCAGTTGGGCAAAAAGTTAGCAAGATCTCATCACAACCAATAATTGGGCATGGTGGTGCCCTTGTTACCCTAGTTATATATGAAGTGTAAATAGGATCAGGTTGCAGGCTGACCTAGGTATAAAAGTTCCGTAGCCAGGTACCATGGCTCATGGCTGTTATCCTTAGCTATTCAGGAGGCTGGAGTCTGAGGATCCTAGTTTGAAGCCAGCCTGGACCAGAAAGTCCATGAGACTCATTGCCTTTTAACCAGCAGAAAAGCTAGAAGTGAAGCTGTGGCTCAAGTGGTAGAGTGATCCACTTCTGGCCTCTTCTGGTAATTGATTATAGCTTTTCTGCCCTAGCTAGTTTCAAACTGTGACCCTCAGATCTCAGCCTCCCAAGTAGCTAGGATTACAGGCATGAGCCACCAACACCCAGCAATATATACATTTTTGCTAACAAAATTTCTGGAAGGCTGTTCAAGACACCGATAGGCTTGGGCTTGGGCTTGGGCATGCATGGCCAAGAGATGCTGGATGGGAAGATATTTCATTGCATAAATGTTTATGTGTATCCTTTATATTTTAAGCTATATAAATTTCTTTGTCTCAAAAATGAAATATGTATTTGAAAAAGAAAAACATGATATAAGGTAAGGATGATGAGGATTTTCATGAGCTCATTTCCAAATTGACCTGGTCAGATCTATTCTGGTTCAAAAAAATACTTCCTGTCAGGTTTTTCCCTAGGAATGCCTTCATAGTGGTGTACTTTTGATTTTTATGGTACTGGTAATTGGGCACAGGGCTTTGTGTATGCTATATGCACACAGAGATCTTTTAACTATAGTCCTGCCTTTTTTCACAATGCCATATGAGTGGAATCCTACAAAATAAAGCCTTTTTTTGGTCTGAATACTCTATTCCATGTACTACTTTGTTCATTCTCCTTTTGGAAGACATATAGGATGTTCATTTTTGATAATTATGACTAAAACTGTGGTAAATATTAGCATATAAGTTCTTTGGGTGGACAAGTTCGTTTCTGAGAATTGTTTTCTTTTCTCAATTATTCTGCCTTATTCTGTGATTTTCTCCTGGAGTCTAGTGGTAAATTTATTATACTGTTACCTCATAGTTCTTGAAGAGTGTTTATTTTTTCTCTACTCTTTTTTTGTCCTTTTTTTTTAATTTGTATTTACCTGATCAGTAAACATGATCTTCAAGTTCACTGATTCTTTTTTGCCACTATCAGCTTTATTGTTGAACTTATTGTTAGTTTGAGGTTTTTATACTGGTAGGGTGTGTTTTTGTTTGTTTTGAGGGTTTTGTGTGAGTAGTACTGATAAAGGGGATTGAACTGGTCCTTCCATTTATCATTTGAGAACACCCTAGTCCTTTTTAAGAAATGTTATTTCTAATATTCCTTTTTTACTCCATCCTTCACTTTTTTCTTTGGTGGTCCTGGGGTTTGAATCCGAGGCTTTTTTTTGTGGGAAACCAGCTCACATTTAATTGTGACATTTAAAAATTGTACAAGTTTTTGATATCTGCTCTCCCAAGGCTTTGTTTTTGCTAGGCAAGCCCTCTACCACTTGCACCATGCCTCCAGGCCTTTTTACTTTAGTTTATTTTTTCAGATAAGGTCTCTATTTTTCCTTTTGCCCAGGAGCATTCTTGCCCCATGATTCTCCCGTACCTATTGCCTCCCATGTAGCTAGGATTACATAAGTGTATTACTGCGTCTGGCTTGTGGGTTGAGATGGAGATTCTTAGACTTCTTACCTGGGCTGGTCTCAGGGATCCTCCCAAATCTACACTTCCAAGTAGCTAGGATTACATGCATGAGCCTCTCTCTCCACCCAGCCAGAATTTTACTTCAAGGACATTGCTTGCTAGTCAAAAGTGTTAGCACTTGAGCCACACTTCCAACCCTAGATTCTTCCTTACAGCTTCCATTCCTTTGCTGAAATTATGTCTGGTCTTGCATATTAAGTGGTTTTTCCATTCATCCATGTCACCTACCTTTTTCCTCTCAAGGCTGGCATTCTACTATTTAAGTCACACACCACCTCCAGCTTTTGCTGGTTAATTGGAGATAAGACAGACATTTCTACCCAAGCTGGCTTCAAACTGTGATCAGGTATCAGCCTCCATTAGGAATGAACCATCAGTGCCTGGCTTAATTATGATTCTTTTAATTTTACTTATAGCAGTATTGGAGTTTTGAATCCAATGGTTGCTAGGCAGGCACTCTGCTGCTTCAGCCACACCCTTCAGGTTTTTTTTCCCCTTTAGTTATTTTGCAGAGAGAATTCCATGGTTTTAAAAGCCCAGGACTTGCCTCTCAACAACAAGCCTTCACTATTCCTGCCTATACCCTCTGGATTAACAGGCATAAGCTACTGTGCCCAGCCCTAATTATTTTTTAAAATTTCTTTTTTTCTTTTTTACTCATCCTGGAGCTTGAACTCTGGCCCTGTTCTGTCCCTGAGCTTTTGTGCTCAAGGCTGGCTCTGCCACTTAAGCTAACCTCCACTTAATGGCTTTTTTTTTGGTGTGTGTGGTTGATTGGAGATTAGTCTCACGGATTTTCCTGCCCAGGTTGGCTTTGAGCCAAGATTCTCAGATCTCAGCCCCTTGAGTAGCTAAGATTACAGGCATGAGCCACCAGAACCTGGCTTAAGTTTCATTTTGATAGTCCCCAAACCTGTGTTATACTGAAGTTTGATATGATCGCTTTGTAACTTAAAGTATTTTCTTTTTTTTCTTTTCTTTTTTTTTGTTGGTCGTGGGGCTTACTCTGGGCCTGAGTACTGTCCCTCAACTCTTCAGCTCAAGGGGAGCACTCTACCACTTGAGCTACAACGCCACTTCCTAAAATATTTTCTTGCCTTTTGTTATACCCCATAAAATGGCAAAAGCTAAACAGAAGATGCTAAGGCAAATATTTTATATTTGGAGAAAAACATTGGCTCATTCTGCTAGATGTTTAGTGTGGGATATTTGTATTAATCTAGTTAGGAGTTGGCCTGTTTTCACTATAGACACCAAAGATTTCCAATTCCTCTAGTCATTTTGACTATTTTTGTTGGCTTTGAGTTTTTCCCTTGTGATACTTCCAAAGACCTGTGTTGTTGTTTTTTTTTTAATTCCACAGTTACTAATCAGTTAGTTGGTTTGCCAAGTAGTTGTGGTTGGTTAGTGGAGTTCGGGGTAGGAGTTCTTATAGTCTTCATTAAGCATGAGATTTCAGCAGGTACTAGAACCTGAGTATTAAGTTTGTCACTGACAAAAGATTTCTGTTCTTCCTTCAGGAGTGCAGCTTCTTTTACTTTTTCACATGGTTCACTGTCCCCAGCTGTGTTGGATATCTGTCAGTGTTCTGAAGCTGTGGCTCTTAAGTCCTTCCTCCCTGAGGATTAAGCCTTTTGTTCTGTACTAGATATAAAGGAAAGGAGTCTAGGCAAGTTTCACTGTGGGTGCTTCTTTGCTGAGCCAGCCAGCACTACTCTGAGAGCTATCTCTGAAGTTTTCCTTTGTCTTCACTGGAAGAGCTTTTCTGTAGAAAAATCTTTTAAGAGTGTGGAAACTTATATGTCAAAACCCTGACCTTCATATTCTGGCTTCTGGTAATTTGTTATAATTTCTAGTTTAATCTTCCTATTAGTGTATATGCTCACAGACCTGTATAATTGTGCAAGCCCCTGTCTCTCTATATAACAGGGTATTGGTTTGTTGTGCAACTTCATTTATCTCACAGGTCCAATAAAAATAGTTGCCTTTCAGTATACCTAGCTTCTTTCTTTGTTATAAAGGTAGAAATTACGCTTCCCAGTTCTTTGTATGTCCAAGATGAAATGAGTCCTAAAGTAAGTTTTTTTTAAAAATAATTTTTAAGTGAGATTAAGTGATCACATAAATTTCACAAATTTCACAGTATTGTATGATAGTGATACTTAGTTAAAGTCTCTCATTTTAACCTTCACAAAGCAAATTGTCATTATCTTGGTCTATTAAGTTTGTGAATTTGGTAAGTTGACAACAGAACTATTTGTTTCGTGTTGGGTGATATGTACATTTCCTTTCTTTTGTGCAGTATTAGCTGTTCCCTCTTTCTCTTTCCTTCCCTCCCTCCCATTGCTGCCCTTGAGTTGCTTAGTTCATTTTCCTCAATGTCCAGTGTAGGTGATAGGCCTTCTTTTATTTTTCCCGTTTCCCTCTGGTTCTGTGCCATTCTAGCTTCTCTCACATGTGTACATATATACTATATATGAGGTCAAGAATATGGAGTCATTTAGAAATTATATGATAAATTAAGTAGATGTCCTTTGTTTCTTGAATCCTGTTTACTTTGTCATATTTCCTTGCATTTTGTATTTAACATCCACTTATCAGGGAGACCATTTGTCTCTCTGATCTTGGCTTACCTCATTCAAAATGATTTGCTCTATTTCTGTCCATTACCTTGTGAATGTCATTATTTTGTACTTTCTAATGGCTCCACAATATTCCATTATATATAGGTACCACAATTTTTGGATCCATTCTTCTGTAGTGGGACATCTGGTTTGTTCCCATATCTTGGCTATTGTGAATAGTGCAGCAGTGAACATGGAGGTGCAGATGTCCTTGTATCCTGGTTCCTGTTGCTCAGGGTAGCTGCCTAAGAGTGGTATGGCTGGGTCATAGGGGAGGTCTATATTTAGCTTTCTGAGTTACCTCTGAACTGCTTTCCAAAGTGGTTGAATTAGTGTACATTCCCACCAGCAATGCAATAGGGTTCCTCTTTCTCTGCATCCCCTCCAGCATTTGTCATTGGCTGAATTTGGGATGTGGGCCGTTCTGACTGGGGTAAGGTGGTATCTAAAGTAATTTTAATCTATATAAATTGCTAAAACAGTGTATGACATATAGAAACTTGGTACAGATTCATTTTTCTTTAACTGTCCCTTGCCTCCTTGAATGTTATAGGGAAGCAGAAACAATGATATGTGTACTTTGTAATTATTGAGCATGTTGTTGGCACTTGTCAATTGATTAAATATTAGAGTGTGATTTTGTCTGTTTAGATTGTTTTGTTAGTATTCATAACAGCTGTCATTTTTTCCTTTACATTGCTAGGTACAATTGAGTTGAATGTCCCCTGAGCAACATCCTACATTCTGAATAGAATCCAATCCTGTCTGGTAAGTAGAATAGCACAGGGTTCCCCAAGGGCTATAAAATTCCTGTTGAGTTAAGGATGTTGTAACTTGCAAAATATTAGAATCATGTGATAAATATTTGTTTTTAAACCAAGGATATCAATTTACAAATGTATGTTTGATTGTATATGTGTGTATGATATGTGTATGTATGTATGTGTACAGTGTGTTTAGTCTTGGAAGGACCATGGATTAATGTATAAGAATCCTGTATAACATCCAAAAGTTGGTTCAGATGTCCATTTTTGATGATTCTTAACTTGCCCTCCCAACATTGAAGACTAATATTAAAAAATTGGGGAGTATTACCATGTTTCATACAAGAAGCTGGAAAAAGTATAACAGAATCAGTCAATGCTTATTGAGTGCTTGCTGTCTAAATATCAAGCTCCAGATGCTGTAATCCTCAATTCCTCAAATGTACTTCCCACAAAATAAGCAATTTGTAAATCACTAAGCTATATTTTATACTTTTTATACTTTGGTGATGGGGATTGAACCTAAGATCTTGGACCTGCTAGGCATGTACTGTAAATACATTTTTTTGCCTTTTTTATTATCATACATTAATTATACAATGGATTTCATTATGACTTGTTTTAGTGATATTGGGGTATGAACTCAGTGCCTTGCAATCACATTTGGCCTTTTTACTCAATCCTGGTGTGTTCTCCCACTTGAGCCACATCTCCAATTCTGGCTTTTTGCTTGCTAATTGCAGATGAAAGTCTCATGGTCTTTTCTGTTGAAGCCGTCCTCAAAGCAAGCTCTTTTGAGCTCAGGCTCCAAGGTGGCTAGAATTATAGGTATGAGCCACCAGCACCCAGCTTATTTTTAGTTTTTTGATGAACCTCCACAATGATTTCCATAGTGTTGCACTAGTTTATAGTGTTTAAAGGATTCCTTTATCCCTATATCCTTGCCAGCATTTCTGGTTTGGAAAACATTTTGACTATAATGAGATAGACTCTTAGTGTAGTTTTTCATTTCCTATGGTTAAAGGTGTTGATCATGTCTTTATGTACTTCTTCTGAGAACTGCCCAATTTATTTGTGCATTTATTAGTTGGGTTATTCTTTTGGTATTTAATTTTTAAGTCTTTGTATATTCTGGATAGTAATTCTTTATTCAGTGAATGGCTAGCAAAGATTAACTCATGTTTGTGGGTTGTCTTATTCTGGTAATTGGTTCTTTTGATGTGCAAAATTTTTAACTTGATGTAGTCCCATTTGTCAAATCTTGCTC
Organism: Dipodomys merriami; assembly: GCF_024711535.1. Lineage (NCBI taxonomy): Eukaryota > Metazoa > Chordata > Mammalia > Rodentia > Heteromyidae > Dipodomys > Dipodomys merriami. Next base: position 86,668,792 of record NW_027204492.1, read on the forward strand.
TTATTTACTGGGAGATTATCCTATTCAGTGAATATTTGCCTATGTTTCTACCTTTAAGTGTTATCCCATTGTAGTTTCAAAGTTTTAGGTCTTACATCAAGATCTTTTCCCATTTTGAATTGATATTTGAACTGTATGATAGGCATCCCATACTGTTTAAGAAGCTAACTGTAGATTATGACAAAGCTTGTTCCCGAAACTGATTTCTCACATCTTTTATTAAAACCTTTTTTATAGGAAATCTCCCCAATTTTGAGAAGAACATTGAGGAAAAAAATGCCATGCCTACTCAGATCTCTCTCTAAACATCTCTATCATTAGAAAATGCAACAAAGATCTCTTTTTTACATGGGTACTCTATAGTATGGCCTAGCTCAGTTTGAGCAGACACCTATGGAAGAGAAGATAGGTTCCTTCAGGGGAATTTTCCCTATGCTGTATAACCCATATATAGAGTGCCACCACCGATTTACCCACCAGGCAATGGATAAAATCCAGTACATGGAACAAGGAATATAAATGTCCTTACTTGTCTGTTCAGTTTTTATAGTGTTTTCAGATGACACAGTTCAACTGCGGATAGTTCTTCACCTGTGATTCCAAGAGAACTAGGTGTAATAAGTATCAAGCACAGTCTGAAAGGGTTTACCTCTGAGTTATTTTCCTTACTCTTTTCATACCATCAGTGATCCAACACTCATGTTCATGTTCCTTTGACCCTTTTCTCACACCTGGAATATCCTTCCCTCTTTGCCTTGCCAGTCCTACCTAGGACATGTCTTCTAAGTTCCTGCAAATTCTAGCTTGGCAAGAAACACACCACTCTACTTTCCCAAACTTTTCTATTGTACACTACCCTTTAATCTATATTCCCTCATTAAATACTGTCTTTTCTGTTGACATTGGTGCCTGATTCCATGTTTTCTTTCTTTGTATATGAATTAATTGCAGTTATACAACTAAACTTACACTTGCAGAATGATACGAAATCATCAAATTCTCTATATCTTCCACAGATTCATGACAGAAAATTGCTGCTTACTCTTCAATTAACAACAAAATATTACAAAGCTATGCTAACACACATTGAAAGAAAGGGTGTTTGTTCCTCATTGTATCGACTGAATTTTATACACTACTTTATTCAGTTAACAAGCTGAACACTAATTCTCATGTTCTGTAAAAACTACATGTAATGTGTTCTTAAAGCCACATAAGTCCTGTGGAAAATCAGTGTACATTTGCAGATAGTTTCATCTATTGCTTGGCCATATTGCCACTGTGAAAGTTATGGTAACATAGTTTGCCTAGGCAGAGTATGGAGTCAAAATTAGATTGTAGGCAGCATTCCCTAGTGTAATCATGGTTTCTTGTCTGCATCAAGATTTCTTACTTACTTAAATGTTTTAAAAAAAAAAACCAGGCAAGCCCGGTGCTGGTAGCTAACTCCTGTAATCCTAGCTACTCAGGAGGCTGAGATCTGAGGATCGCAGTTCAAAGCCAGTCTGGACAGGAAAGTCCATAAGACTCTTATCTCCAATTAACCACCAGAAAATCAGAAGTGGAGCTGTGGTTCAAGTGGTAGAGAGCTAGCCTGGAGCTGAAGAGCTCAGGGACAGTGCCCAAGCCCAAAGTTCAAGCCCTATTACCACTACTACCAACAAAAAAAAAACCAGGCAATTTTGCATTTTCTAAAATAGACAAAACTTAACTGTAAATAGCTATATCCTGTTTGCCTCACATGAAACTCACATCTTATAAACAGAGGTAGATGTATGTGAGTGTGAAAAGTATGTGTCTGTGCTCTTTCAGGTCTGCTCTCTTGTTGTGATCTTAGTAATATGCATCCTATTTATAGTTACACATTCTAAAGGTCTCTTCCTTACACATTGATCATTTTCCCTGCTATTAAGCTACCATTGAGTTCTGGCTGTCCATTGCATAATAGTATCCTTACTCTTGAGAGTCTGATAGTCATGTCATTATGTATCTCACCATATTCACCTATTCTCAAGTCTTCTACCCACTTCATCCATGTTTTCTTTCACCAGTCTATAAATATACTACTAGATTTCCTAGTCCTCACTTTTTATTGTCTTTGCCTAGAAGGTTCTCTCCATTCCTTCAGGTTTTTTCCGTCCTAGATATTTCTTAAGAGTTATCTTTTCCACTTCAGTGGTTCCTTCCCACCTCTAGAGCCCCAATGGACTAAATATGCTTAATGTGTACTGCCCAAATGAATTAGTGTGATAAGAGTACTTAATGGCCACAATGTCATTTCATCTTTCTAGCCCACCCCTTTACAGTGTGACTTTAAAGCTCCTCATATCAACTGCTGGAGTCATTATTCCTTGAATGTGGAATATCCTTCTGACTTGCTTTGGCCAATAAAATACAGCATTTTATTATTAGTTATTTTAATATTGTACTAAAATACAGTATTTTGTCACCCCAAATTTCTCTGAGTGACAAATAGCCTAGGTCTCAAGGAGTGGTATCTTTTCTCTTGCTCCCTGAGTCATGTGTAGGTATGTGAAGAGTCCCCAGCTAGCCTTCTGGAAGAAGAGAGTTGAGGTGGGGAGAAAACCTTAGTCAACATTCAAGCATCTAATATATGAATGAGGCCATCTTGGCTTTTCAGCCCCAGTCATATTACAAGGTGACTGTCACTGCATGAAGAGCCCTAGGAAAGATTAGACTGCCCACCCACTCAATTCCAATCCAAATTGCTAACCCATAGAATTGTGTGCAAATAAAATGGCTTTTACTTGGCCACTAAAATTTAGTATGATTTACACAACCATGAATAACTGAAAGGGCAGGGTTTGGCCAGTAGCCAAGACCTTGCAGGCATGTCTATGGTAGTTTTCCCAGTAAGATTGTAGGTCACTGTCATTGTGGTGTCACTGTAGTGTCATTCCTGTCTTTTCTTAATAGACAAACCATAGTTTGCAGTCCTCATTTCTCTTCCTGGCACTCAGGACAGTTCCAAGTTTGTCCTCAACACATTTTTCCAGAACAGTTTGATTCCTTACTCCAGTGGACCAACATTTATCCGTTTATTCCATCACAGCTCTTCTATCCTGACAGTTTGTTCTCTCCATCAACTCCTTGTTGCATCCTTCCTACTTATCCCTGTTCACTTACTCTAGAGAACCTCCCACTGAAAACCTTGGTGCTAGAAAGCTGTTCTTTGTATTATCAGCCTTCAGTCATCACTCTGAGCTCTTACTAACTGAACATGTTCTTATAATTTTGATGGACCTTAGAAATGGGAACAAATCCTGTCCAGTTATAAAGACAAAAACAAGGTTGATAGCAGTGTCTAAACTAAAACCAATATCTTAGACAGATTATTACCTAGTTGTTTGTCTTGTGTTCTTCCATTACCTGTTTGTTTCAGGTGTGTTAAAAAAACTGCATTATTAACTATCCTATGGAAATTCTTTTGAGGAGGGTATACCTTTTACTGTTTTACTCTCCCCCTTTTTATCCCCATTCAGTGATGCCAGTAACCACCAAATGCATCAGTAATCAGTAAATAATTGTTGATGCATTGATATTTAAAACCAGTTATGCTTAGTACTGTTCTATATCTTGTTTGTAGTATAATTACAACTTCATTTGCCAACTTGAACTATGTTGGAAAGGGAAAATTATACTATATATAATTTTTAATTAAGATAACAGCAATTATGCTGAATAAAACTATTTGATACATATAACTAAGTGTATGTTACTGTGTGAAATGCAATTTGGTTTTCTGAAAATAAACTTGCACGATAGTCACTCAGTAAGGTAAGTTTCTTCCTTCCTTGCACACAAATGTTTTATGATCATCTTTCAAAGCAACTATTGAAAGCTGCCTTGTAGGAGGCAGCTGAATCTCAGATGATTTCTAAGATCCTTTGATTGGTTTGGAAGGTAAGTAAATGTTTTAGAATGCTTATGGAAAGTAAAAACTGAAAACAGAACCACACTGTTCAGAAGGTGGTAATACCATAGGTCTGTAGTTTCAATTTCAAAGGCTTAAATTCAGGTATAAAATAAACTATTAGTCCCTTACTAACAGATTAATTGAAAATTAAAAATAATTTATGCAAGGCAATGGTGACCTATAATCCTGCCTGCTCAAAAGGCTGAAACAGAGAATAGAGGTTCAGAGCTAGCCTGAATAGACATGATGAGATTTTTAAATTCCAGTTAATCAACAAACTAATGTATACCAGCTGTGAGCAAAATAGCTGAGTGAGATCACAAAGCCTTGAGTTCAAGTACAAATAAAAAAGTTAAAAAAGGATGATGGAATGTCCTTAATGTTATCTGCAGGTAATCAGCCCCACTGGCTGAGAGGCCCAGTCAAGAATGATTAGTTCTCTAGGATATTGCATCTTTGTTTGGATGATTGCTTACTAATTATTGGGTCTAGACTCTGAAAATCACTTGTCAGCCTCTGGATTTTTGTCTAGTAGCGATGCAAAAATTTATTTGGTAGAAGAAATGATCCCAAAGACTTTGTATTAATTCTCCTATAGGGCATAACCACTTTTCTGTATAATTTAGAAATCTAACATTTTTACTTTTTTTTTTTGGGGTCCAGTTGTGGGGCCTGAACTCTGGGCCTGGGTGCCGTGCCTCAGCTCTTCAGCTCAAGGCTGGCGCTCTACCACTTGAACCACAGCGCCACTTCTGGCTTTTTTCTTTTTGCTTATGTGGTGCTGAGGAATCGAACCCAGGGCCTCATGCATGCAAGGCAAGCGCTCTACCACTGAGCCACCTTCCCAGCCCCCTAACATTTTTACTTTTAATGTCTGTATATACTAAGCCTGTCAAGTATGCATTGAGCTAGCTTTACAGACTGTCAGTGTTCTTTAAATCTTTGAAATGTTTTCATTCTGTGTTTCTTGTTCATCTGTCACATTTTTAATTTTGAAAGTTACTTATATACATTTACTTACATAAATATATGTATGTATGTGTGTATATATATATATTCATGTGTGTGTGTGTGTGTGTGTGTGTGTGTGTGTGTGTGTGTGTGTGTGTGTGTGTGTGTGTGTGTGTGTGTGTGTGTGTGTGTGTACTGGTGTCATACTGGGTCATAACTCAGGGCCTGGTTCTGTCCCTGAGCTTTTTCTTTTTTTGGGGTCTGGTCGTGGGGCCTGAACTTTAGGCCTGGGCACTGTCCCTCAGCTCTTCAGCTCAAGGCTAGCACTCTACCACTTCAGCCACAGTGCCACTTCTGGCTTTTTTTCTTTTTGCTTATGTGGTGCTGTGGAATTAAACCCAGGGCCTCATGCATGCAAGGCAAGCAAGCGCTCTACCACTGAGCTACCTTCCCAGCCCTTGTCCCTGAGCTTTTTTGCTCAAAGCAGCACTTGACCACTTGAGCTATAGCTTCAATTCTAGGTTTTTTTGATAGGTTTGTGGCAATTAGAGTCTCACAGACTTTCCTGCCTTTAACTTTGAACCACAATCCTCATGTCTCAGCCTTTTGAGTAGCTAGTATTACAGGTGTGAGCCACTCGTAGCCCAGATGAAAATTCTGTTTTGCTATCCATACATCCTACAACACTGCTTATAAGTCATTCCTCAGCCTCAACTCTTGTTTCTCTTTCCTTTGCTTCCTGGGATTATAGGCATGAGCTGGATCCATACCCAACTGGATACTAATTTTGAGTTGGTGTCAGGTGCTTCAAATACCTATATCATTATGATAGTAATTGAAGAGGTCTTCACAGGGTAAAAAGACTAGATACTTCTGCAAGTACACAAGAACAGGGTAGAAAGATTTTCTGAAACTACTCTCATAAAAAGGGATACTGATAGCTCTTGTGTTCTTAATATATTATCTAAGTTGGGAAGATGACATTAAGGATGTTTTGTTTTAGGAGTTCCAGAGCAGACATACAGTACCCTTTCCTATCAAACATTATTCCTATAATCTACTTTGGTTAGTAATGGCTATAAAATAACTAAATGTTAACAATAAAAATTGACAGACTACTAACACCTTAAAATAAAATTGATAGCTTTGGCAGCTACAACTTGTAATTTGGCCTCAGGTTTATTTTAACCCTTTGCTGCCACACTACTGAGCGAGATAATCAAATCAACAGGTTCATCAAGTGCCCAGTGTTGTGGGCACTGTGTTTGACCCTGTGTATCACTCTTCCCTATCCTATGCAGGCTCCACTTAGTTTCAGTCACTGATCTGCAGTTGTCCCGGTGTCTGAAGAACAGAGCCTCAGTGGAGAATTGCAGCCTTGCTTTGTCAGCTTCCAAAGGACTCAAAATAGATTTAATCAAAACAGTAGATCTTTTTCATATTAATCAAAAGCTTAGTTATCTGCAAGACCATTGAATATTTTTTTTTAATTGTATTTTATTTTATTTGAGAACATACTGTACAGAGGGGCTACAATTACATGGGCAGGATAATGCATACATTTCTTACCAAGCATTGCAGCCTCCTCCTTTGTTTACCCTTCACTTCCCTTCCCCTCCTCCCCCCTCCCCCACCCAATTATACCCCCCTCCCCCCTCCCCCCCCACACCGACATTGTAAAGCTGGTTTTGACATGACATTTTGTACTTCTCATTGTTGCAACAGGTCCACCTGAATCCTTAAACGACTTGTTTGTCCCCATCTCCTCCACATGTTATACTGACATCAAATATAGTGAAAGCGGGGGTTACACTGTGGGGGAGGGACATACAAAGCAACAAAGAAATAATCTTATAAATGCGTTAGAAACACATGCATGAAAGAAACGAAAACATTAAAATACATATTTAAGGGTTCATTTTCCTAACATCACATTATCTGACCTTTTCCGCTTGACTCATACCTATACTAGATATTGCAAATAAGGGAAACCATGGGACCTATGCTTCTTTGGGCCTGGCTTACTTCACTTAATATAATTTTTTCCAAACCTTTCCATTTCCTAACAAATGGGGAAATGTCATTCTTTCTGATGGAGGCATAGAATTCCATTGTGTATATATACCACATTTTTTTGATCCATTCTTCTACTGAGGGGCATCTGGGTTGGTTCCATGTCTTAGCTATGGTAAATAATGCTGCAATAAACATAGTTGTGCTGGTAGCTTACCATTGAATATTAAACACAAAAATTTGAAAATTCTTAGAAAAAAGAGCAAGTTGAAACAGTTGGATAGATTTGGTATTAATAAATAATGAGTCATCTTAAAACTTAATTGAAAGAGGCATAAAACAAATATCTCATTTTTGCTTAAGGCTTGTGCTCTACCAATTCAGCCACAGTTCCATTCCAGTTTTTCTTTTTTGGTGTTTCATTGGAAATAAAAGTATTATGGGCTTTCCTGCCCAGGTTGGTTTCAAACCACGATCCTTAGATCTTGGCTTCCCGAGTAGCTAGGATTATGTGTATCAGCCATTGGGACCTGGCTAAAACAAATACCTTAAAATAAAAATTCAAACACAGTCTGATATGAGCTCATTCATACAAAAGAGCAAAGTACCAATTTTTCATGCAGTATGGACAGTCTTTGAAGAAACAGTCTGAACCAGGGATGTAAAATAACAGGGAGGAGGAAGACATGAACTGATGTGAGTAGAAGAAAAATTTCAACCTACTTTTTTTCCTGTTGATTATTTGAAAGCAAAACAAAACTTTAAAGCCTTTCTTTAATGTTCTAGAATAAGGTGTTTAAAAAATGTTATCACTTAGACTAACTTCTGCTCTGGAAGAGTAAATTTTCTTTTGATGTTCATACTCAGGCTTGAATTTGGGGCCTAGGCACTATCATGGAGCTTTGTTTACTCAAGGCTAGCACTCTACCACTTGAGACATGCTCCACTTCTGGCTTTTTGATGGTTAATTTGAGATAAGAATCTCGTGGGCTTTGCTGCCTGAGCTGGCTTCAAATTGTGATCCTTAGATCTCAACCTGCTGAATAGCTATGGTTATATACATTAGCTATAGGCATCCAGCTGGAGATTTTTCTTTTTTTTTTTCTGATTTCTATTTTATTTCCTTTATGGTCAAGGTATAATTCTTATCTTTGAGCCAGTTAAGGTATAATTCTTATCTTTGAGCCAGTTTATTTTACCACTCAAAATAATGTTCTTGTTGGAAGAATATAAATTCTCGTTTGGAGTGGAATTTTCTATACATGTCAGCTTAATTATCCTTGGTTCAGATAGTGTTCACACCCTCTCATTTTTTTTTTTTTGGTATTAACTGGGGATGGAACTTAGGACCTTGCTAGCTGACACTTGATCCATATCCACTACTTGTTCTTTATATTAAGAAGGATTATTGAAGTGACCAAGTATATGCAACCAAGTATATGGTTAATTTCTATTTATATGCAACATTCTTTTCAGTGGAACTGGGGTTTGGACTCCTGTTCTTGTGCTTGCTATGCAGTTATCAATACTGAGCCATGCTTCCAGCCTTATTTTTTTTGGTAATTTTTGAAACAGGGTCTCACTTCCTTCCTCCATCAGTGCTTGGGTGCTATTCACCTGTTAGGCTGTAGCTAGGATAACAATCTCAGTCCACCATGTTCAGTGCTTCATTGAGAGGGTATCTTGAGAACTTTTCTGCCGGGGCTGGCCTGAAATTATGATCTCAACAATCTCAGCCTCCCAAGCAGCTAGGATACAGGCACCAATATACATACCCTTTTATAGGCATATACATTTCATTTACCTTGGGTAAATTCCTAGCAGTACAATTGCTGTGCAATATAATAAAGTTATGTTTTGCCTTTTTGTTTGTTATATTGTTTGTTAGCATACATTGGTTATACAAGGGGAATCCATTATGGTACTTTCCCACATGAGTACAGTACACCTAAATCAAATCCACCTCCTCTACCACTTTTTCTTCCCTTCCCTCTCTTAGAACAATTTCAGCAGTATTCATTATTCTGTTTTTATATATGCCTATAAATATACCAGTCCTCTCACCCACACTTCCCCTGCTGCTACCTACCCTCAACAGATCCTGTTTTAGTTTTCTGTCACTTTTTAGTGTATATTAATGGCACCAAGGGGTTTACATGTTGGTATTTCACGTGTGTATGAATTATGTTTTAAATAATCCCATGTTTTGTTCTCTTTCCCCACCCTTTCTCCCTATTCAGTAGCCTTCAGTATGATTCCCCATGCTATTTTCATACATAGACACAACGGATTTCAAACTGTTTGCCCTCCATCATTCTGTTTTCCTCTCCCCCATCCCTTTATCATTTAAAACAGCCCCATAGTTTTTGAGTAACTTTGTGATCCCACAGTTTGCCTGTTATAAACAGAACTGCAATAAATATGGGTATGCAGGCAACTTCATTGTATAGGAACTTACACTTCTTCAAATATATTCCTAAGAGTTGCATGGTAGTGTCATAATGCAGGTCTATTTTTAGATTTATTTCGGGGGGGGGGTAGGGGGCTTACATACTGCTTTTCATAGTGGTTGTACTAGTTTACATTCCTACCAGCTGTATTAAGGGTCTCTCTCTCTCTCTCTCTCTCTCTCTCTCTCTCTCTCTCTCTCTCTCTCTCTCTCTCTCTCTCTCTCTCTCTCTCTCGCTCTCTCTCTCCCTCCCTCTCTCTCTCTCCCCTGTCCCCTCTTCCTTCCCGTACCCCCCCCCCCCTCAATCCTAGAGCTTGAACTCAGGGCCTAAACACTGAGCTTCTTTTGCTCAAGGCTAGTGCTCTACCACTTGAGCCATAGCTCAGCTTCCAGCTTTTGGTAGTTTAGCAGAGATAAGAATCTCAGAGACTTTCCTGCTGGAGCTGGCTTCAGATTGTGATCCTAAGTCTCTGCGTAGCTAGGGTACCAGACATGAACCACCAGCATCTGGCTTATTGAGGATTTCTTTTACCTCACATCCTTGACAGCCTCTGTTGTTTTGTTTCACTTCTAAAAGAAGCTATCAAACTTCTTACCTAATAAATGGAATCCTTTTATTGTCCCACTAGCAAATCCTAGTGGTTGTAGTTGTATACTAGATAGTCACATAAAGTGAGACCAAAAGAGAATAGGAGAGAATCACAAAGGTGCAATACCAAAGTACCTCTTCATATGTATATGAAGTAATATAATACTTGAAATGTACTCGAAAGAAAAGGAAACAAAGGATTTCTTATTTTTTTTCTTTTTCTGATGACTGTATTCTTTGCCTTTTATATAGTGTATTCATGGGCACACCTGTGGGAGGGTAGGGGAGGACACAGAACCAGAGGAAAAAAGGTGAAAAAGTGCAGCAGCAGAGCACTGGCTGCAGTAGACATTGATGAAAGTGAACTATGCAACTTGTGTGTGGAGATGGGAGGGATAGAATGGGAGAGAATGAAGGAACTTATGACACTATGCAAAGGTAACCCTGAAGTATGTCATCTCTAAACAACAATAAGTTAAAAAAGGAAAAAAAAAACACTTTCCTTGTTTTGGAAGGAGTATTTTCTAGATGTCAGTTAAGTGGATTCTTTGCTTTCACAGTATTTTTTACAGTGTTGCCTAAGTTTCCTATACACTTAACAGTTTTCTTTCTAGTCCTATTTATTATCAGGAGTGGGATATTAAACTAAAACTATTGGGATTATTTCCACAGTTCTTTGTATTTACTTTTTAGCAGTTTGATTAGGAAGTGTCTGGGTATGAATTTCTTTGTATCTGTTCTGTTTGTTTTTGCTATTGTTTGTCAGCTTGGCAGTTTTCTACTATTAGACTTAGAAAGTTTTTTTCAATATAACACTCATTTTTCTCATTTGCTGATACTCCAATTATATAAATATTACATCCTTTATTGTTATCCTCTATATTCCCAAAGTTTTGTTCTTTTATCCAATCTTCCTTTCTGTCTTTTAGAATTGACTTTTTTTTGTCTTGTTTTCTTTGCAGGTACTAGGGCTTGGGCACTGTCCATGAGCTTCTTTTGCTTAAGGCCAAGCACTCTACCACTTGAGCCACAGCTCTACTAGCTTTTTGGTTGTTTATTGAAGATAAGAATCTGATAGGATTTCCTGCCTGGGCTGGCTTCTGTGATCCTCAAATCTCAGCCTCCTAAGTAGCTAGGATTATAGGCATGAGCCACTGACATCTGGCCTGACTGATTGTTTCATCCATTTTTAAGTTTACTTTCTCTTTCATTCTGCTATTGTGCTCTCACAGTTAATTTTTATATTAGTTATTGTGTTTTCCATTTCTAAATTTTCCATTTGCTTATTATTTACATCTTTTTACTGATAAATTTCTACATTTTTTACTGATACCTTTCTATTTTAACTTTACAGTGAATGATTGTTGATTTTAGCATTTATATAATAGTTTTTTAAGTTTGTTGTTGTTGTTTTAGATAATTTCAACATTTGGAAAGCCTAAATCTCTGGTAGTCAGTGGTACCCTCTTTCCATGGCTCCTTTTTCCTTCTGATTAAAATTTTTGCCTGAGGAAAAAGAATAATAATTTCAGCATTTGTGTCATCTTTGTTGGCATCTGTTTTTTTTTCCCATGTAAGTTAGCATTTTTTTTGGTCAGTCATGGGGCTTGAACTCTGGGCCTGGAAGTTGTCCCTGAACTTTTCAGCTCAAGGCGAGCCTATCTACCACTTGAGCCATGGTGCCACTTCTGGTTTTCTGGTGGTTAATTGGAGATAAGAATCTCACAAACTTTCTTCCCTGGGCTGGCTTTGTACCATGGTCCTCAGATGTCAGCCTCTTGAATAGCTAGGATTACAGGCATGAGCCACCAGAGCCTGGCTTAGCTGAGCATTTTGTGGTTCTTTGTATACCAAATTATAACCTATTTTTCCCTGTCATTTTAAATATTATAAGACTGAGTTTTGTCTCAATGCAATAGATAGTATTGGTATATTTATTAGCAGCAATCAACCTGGTTTGATTTGGACTCTGACTTCCAACTTGCTTTCTTTCAGTTCCACTGTCAGTCAGTATTGTCAGTACTATGTAGATCTACTTCATGTGGGTCATATACTGCTCAGTCAGAGTCTTGGGTGATTAACTCATTTCTCCAAGTCTTTGATACACTAATGAAGATCAGTGTACGTATAGCACGTGGAGATGATTTCAGGAGTGTTCAGAAACATCTTTATAGGTTTGCCTTTGAGTTTTTCTCTTTATTTTATTTCCCTGGTATTTCTTTTTTTTTTTTTTTTTTTTTTTTTTTTTTTTTTTTGTCGGTCGTGGGGCTTGAACTCTGGGCCTGGGCGCTGTCCCTCAGCTCTTCAGCTCAAGGCGAGCGCTCTACCACTTGAGCTACAGCACCACTTCCGGTTTTCTGGTGGTTTATTGGAGATAGGAGTCTCACGGTCTTTCTTGCCCGGGCTGGCTTTGAACCTTGATCCTCAGATCTCAGCCTCCTGAGTAGCTAGGATTACAGGCGTGAGCCACCAGCGCCCGGCTTTCCCTGGTATTTCTGGTTTCCTAGGGTGTTCCTTTTATTTCCTTCACTAAGAAATGGCCCATTTTTATACTGTACCACCTATGGGCTACCAGAGATAACTGGACAATGAGAAATTTTTCTAAGAAGAAAATAAAGGGGGAAAACGAAGATAATTGGCTTTGCTGTAGCCATTAATATAGTTCCACCAAATGGAATGGAAGGTTGCTCTCCTTCAGAGTCTTAGTTCCTACAGTGTCCCTATGTGAATCACTTTCATTGTTGCCTCCATAGAATTTTTCAGGCATGCAATAGAAGGGAAAAAAAGAGAGGAAAAATCAGGGGAATTTCTTTCTACTTTTCCATAAGCATCTGGGCATTAGTACTTTCTTTTAAAAAGAAAAGAAAAAAGATCACTTTTAAACCAGGTGCCAGTGGCTGATACATGTAATTCTTGTTACCGGAGGCTGATGTCTGAGGATTATGGTTTGAAGCCAGTCTTGTCAGGAAAGTCTGTGAGACTCTTTATCTCCAAGTAATCACCAAAAAGCTAGAAGTAGAGCTATGTCTCAAGTGGTAGAGCATTAGCCTTGAGCACAAAAGCTCAGGGACAGCACCCAGACTCTGAGTTCAAACCCCAGGATAGATACCAAACATATAGCACAGTGCTTGCCTTCAGATTTGGTTGTGTTAAGTTCAGAGAATATTAGAGGAATAAAAGTGGTAAAAATTACTGCATATTTACTTATTTTGTATCCTTTCCTGATCCTCTATTGTTAAATACTTTGAAGAGTTCTGTAGTAGCCATTTGTGCATTTTCTGTGTGTCTAAGTCTATACATGTATAGATATGTGCATACATGCATGCATGCTGTGGATTGAACCCAGAGCCTTGAAGATGCTAGGTAGGTACCCTATCACTAAGCTACATTTGCAGCTCTGGCATATATTCTTCACCAATTTTATAGTTGTGTCTAGTGGATAGAAGAGTTGACATATCTTAACCAATGTCTTTACTGATTTTTTTTTGCCAGTCCTGGGACTTGAAATCAGGGCTTAGGCAGTCTCCCTGAGCTTCTTTTGCTCAAAGCTAGCACTCTACCACTTGAACCACAGCACCACTTCTGGCCTTTTCTGTTTATGTGGTATTGAAGAATTGAACCCAGGGCTTTATGCATGTTAGACTCTACCACGAAACCACATTCCCAGCCCCTTAACTGATATTTTAGTGAATGGTTTGTGTTTATTATCACCCCAAAGTATTTAATCTGAAATAGTGGTTTCAGAAATGTAATGCTTACATACATATAAATGGGCGTGTTAAATTGAAACCCCTTGTACAACTATATGAAGATAATTTTTAAAAGGAAAATGTAGTAAGACAAAAGTTCCTAAGGGTAAGCAGAAGAATAGTACTTCCCTGAAAAACAAGGCCACATAAGACGCTGGTGGCTCACGCCTGTAATTCTAGCTACTCAGGATCTGAGGACTGCGGTTCAAAGCCAACCCAGGCAGTAATGTCTGTGACACTCTTATCTCCAAGTAACTACCAGAAAACCAGAAGTGGCACTGTGGCTCAAGTGGTAGAACATTCACCTTGAACTGAAGAGCTCAAGGACAGGGCCTAGGCCAGATTCAAGCCTCTTAAAATACCTTAAAAACAATGAAAACTCAAAAGGGCTAGAGACATGATTCAAGTGGTAGAACACCTTCACTACCTTGAATAAGGCCCTCAGTTCAAGATCAATGTCTATTGATCAATGTCTAATCAATGTTGTTATTTCAACAACTCTGTGTGTATGTGTGCACACGTGCATGCACATAGGTACACACACAAGTACTATAGCGCTGGGCCAAGGAGATGTCTCTTAGCTTTTTGCTGGTTAATTGGAGTTATGAGTCGACTTTCCTCCCAGGCTGGCTTCAAACCACGATTCTCAGATCCCAGCCTCCTGAATAACTGGGATTATGTATGAGCCACCAACACCCAGCTCAACAACCTTTTATTTCACTGTGATGAGCACTTTACTCAATAGTAAGCAGATTTATCAATAAGATTTTCTCCTTTTTTTTTTGTAAGTCCTGGGGCTTGAACTCAGAGCCTGGGCTAGCACTCTGCCACTTGAGCCAAAGCACCACTTCCAGCTTTTTCTGAGTATTTTATTAGAGACAAGAGTGCCTGGGCTGGCTTTGTACCATGATCTTCAGATCTTAGCCTCCTGAGTAGCTAGGATTATAGGCTTAAACCACTGGCGCCTGGCTTTTATTTTTCTGTTTCCCCACATATTTTATTAGCATCAATTACTTGGACAAAGAGATTTTACTTTGACATGTCCATATATGCATATAGTCTACCTTGACTAGACTCACCCCATCTTGTTATTTTATAGTTTTTCTTAAATAAGGAAATGACAACATGGAAATGTTTATTTTCCCTTTTGTCACTTCTTTTAGTGTTTTACTTTCTCCTCACTTTAATACATATATAAATACATAGATTTGAGCTAAGCCAAGCTCAGAGAGAACAATGGCATATGTTTTATCTCATGTGGAAGCTAGATCTAAAATATACCAGGGCAAGATAAATTATACAGGATTCTAGGCATTCACACACAGTGAGACCACATGAGGATATTCTTAGGGAAGGAACACAAAGTGCCTATGTGCCTCTGGACATATAAAATAATATTTGCCAAAATGGAAAAAGCACATAGATTTATGTTTTATCTAAATTTAAATAAATGGTGCTATTATACAGATCTGTGTTTTTTCCATACTCTAAAACAGCCTGGATCTTTTCATGTTTCCTATTACATTTCTATACTATATGTTGTATTGATTATAACATTGGTGCTATCTGCCATTTCATCTTATGATAGGAGTGAGCTCCTGTCATTTTTTTAAGTCACGTGTGGCTGTGTGACTTGGTTTGGTCAATAAAATGTCAGTGAAAGTAGTAGGTGGAAGCTTTAATAGCCAATATAAGATTTACTACCTCCTATTTTCCTGGCAGATAGAGATGGAGCCTCTGACTGCTTGAGTCTAGAACAAGTGCAATGAGCTCTCATTCCAACTCACTTTAAGCATATAGAATAAGTCTTTGGTTGTGTTAAGACACTCAGATTGTGGACTTCTGTTAAATCATTCTCCCATTGCTTGAAGTACTTAATTACTTAATTTTCTTTTTATAAATGATTATGTGTATATCACTTCACAAATTTGGAGATTGTTTCCAGGATGTGTATGTTAAATAGGATTGCTGGCTCATTTTCAGTTTTTGTCATTGCTTTACAAGTTGTCCTTTTTGCCTTTCCTTTCCTTTTTCCCTTTCATTTCCTTTTTCTGGTGTCAACAGTGGGGCTTGAACTCAAGGCCTGGGTTTTGTTCCTTAGCTTTTTCACTCTGCTGCTTGAGCCACCTCTCCACTTCTGGCTTTTTTGGGCCAGTCCTGGGGCTTGAACTCAGGGCCTGGGCGCACTCCCTGAGTTTCTTTCATTCAGGGTTAGCACTCTACCACTTGAGCCACAGCAGTTCTTCCAGCCTTTTCTGTTTATGTGGTACTGAGAAATCGAGCCTAGGGCTTTATGCATGCCAGGCTAGCACTCTACCACTAAGTCACCTCAGCCCCACTTCTGGATTTTTGCTGGTTAATTGAGATAAGAATCTCATGTACTTTTCTGCCCAGGCTGTCTTTGAAACAATCCTCAGGTCTCAGCTCTGGATACCATTTTATTGATCATTTTTTCCCTGTTGAGTTGTTGTTCAAATGTGGCAGGCATTTGATTTCTGAATTTGGCTTTAGTAGTTGCATTACACTGTGGTATTTGCTGATATCAAAAACTTCTGAGCTCCCCTATGACCCAGCAATCCCACTTTTGGGCATTTACCCAAATGTTTACAAACAAGACCACACTAAAGCTTCCCGCACAACTATGTTTATTGCAGCATTATTTACTATAGCTAAGATACGGAACCAACCCAGATGCCCCTCAGTAGATGAATGGATCAAGAAAATGTGGTATATATACACAATGGAATTCTATGCCTCCATCAGAAAGAATGACATTGCCCCATTTGTTAGGAAATGGAAAGACTTGGAAAAAATTATATTAAGTGAAGTAAGCCAGGCCCAAAGAAACATAGGTCCCATGGTTTCCCTCATTTGCAATAGTTAGTATATGTATGAGTCAAGCAGAAAAGGTCAGATAAGGTGATGTTAGGAAAATGAACCCTAAGATATGTATTTAAATGTTTTTTTTCTTTCATGTATTTGTTTCTAACGCATTTATATGATTATATCTTTGTTGCTTTGTTTGTCCCTCCCCCACAGTATAACCCCTGCTTTCACTTATTTGATGTCGGTATATTTTGTGGAGGGGAAGGGGAAAAACAAGTTGTTTAAATAAGGATACAGGTGGACCCACTGCAACAATGAGAAGTACAAGTTGTCATGTCAAAAACGAACTTTACAACTTTGGTGGGGGGTAGGGGGAGGATTGGGTGGGTGGGGGAGGCTTGGAAGGGATGGGAAGGGAAACAAAGGAGGAGGCTACAATACTTGATAAGAAATGTACTCATTATCTTGCCCATGTAATTGTAACCCCTCTGTACAGTTTTTTCACAATAAAACAAATAAATAAATAAACTTCTGAACTGTTACTATATTTAGAAAATAAGTATTTTGAAATTGTAGTGACTTTACACATTCTAGACAAATTATATCTTGTTTTTGCTTATAGTTCTAGCTTTTAAATTTCCGTTTTTCCTCTTATTAAATCTCTCTCCTAAGGATAATTATACGTTAATTTATATTACTGATTAAAGTTTTGCTCAAGACAGTACTAAAAATATAACTGTGTTCTACCATATGATGCATTACTTCCCGTTTACCTGTCTATAGATTAAAATTTTCATCCTCTCAACAGAAAAACCCTGATGATCTTTGTCAGCCACCTCCATATACATATAATCTGTAAATGTTTTCTTTAAATGAGTTGATTGGAATGAAAAAATGTCTGGAGTAAGTTGGAAATGTCATATTTTCAGAGGTTTTATGCTAGTTGCTAATAACTACTTTTACAGTGCTTATCCAACAAATGCTTGATTAATCTGGTCTAGAATTTACTTTGGAGAGTCCAGCTTTTTGCCTATAGGTTGACCTATGATTTATATGTTCCATTGAAAATAGAGATTTTTACCTCTTTCCAGCCAATTGAGAGGTATAGTTTCTGAACTCCATGACTAATGTAGTTTTTAGGATAACAGGCAAGATGCCCATGCTCATATATCCCTCTAGGCTGGTCTTGAACTCTGGATCCTCCTGTCAGTCTCCCAAGAGCTGGGATTGTAGGTGTATACCACCAGAGCAAGCTCATCATCATCACCATCATCTCCTCATCATGCTCCTCTTCCTCCTCCTCTTCTTCCTCTTTTGTTGGAACTAGGGTTTGAACTTAGGGCCTTGTACTTGCTAAGCAAGAGCTCTACCACTTAAGTCATACTCGTAACTGTCGTCTTTTCTTTCTGTACCAGAACCTAACCTAATATCTAAGGAACTGTTAGGGATTCTCTAGTCCAGTTTGATTCATCATACAAGGTAGGCTTGCTCATGGACTTCATCTTGTTCTTTGTTACCAACTGTATGTCTGATTCAAAAAATTTTTTGTCAGTATATGGGGGTTTGAACTCAGAGGCCTTGCATTTGCTCAGTTCATTCAGTCATGGCCAGCTCTCTACCACTTCCACTTGAACCCATGTCCCTAGCTCCACTTTTTTCTGGTTAATTGGAAGTGGAATGTTGAACTTTTCTGTCCTGTCTGGCTTCAAGCCATGATCCTCCAGGTGTTAGTCATCTAAATATGTAGGCCAGCTCCACTTTCTATTTTTGTATAAGGACTCTTAGATACACATATCAGAATCCTAACTTAAATTAACCTAAGGAGCAAAATGAAAGTTTACTAGCAAGTTGCCTTGGTTTTTTTTTTTTTGTCTTTTATAGCTTTTTTCCCCCCAGAGCTGAGGACTGAACTCAGGCAGGTGCTCTTCTGCTGAGCTAACCCCCCAGCCCCTAGCAAGTAAACTTTCTAAAAGGCCTTCTTCTTTTTAGCAAGGTTTACATTCATGCTTTCATTTGATCCCTAAATTTCCTACTCTTCCTTTTTATTCTGATTCAGTTATTCTTCCAGCCAGAATATCTGCAGCAGATGCAATGCCTCTTTCCCAATAGTTACATAAAAATCCTCAGATGACTTGTTGATCTTGCCAGGGTGGTACATATGCCTTAGACCCAGAAGGTATGTATGTTTTGGGGTAGAGAAGATTATCCTCACTCAAATCACATGAACTGTGAGTAAACTCTCATCCATTTTTTTCATTCATACTTGGGCTGAGCACTCACTATGTGCTAAGCACTGTATTAGGCTCTGGAATTCATGAACAACACGAAACACGATCTCTGCTTTCTTAAAATGTAGATTCATTAAAAAATAAATTTTAATGTGCTCAGTGATCAATGAGTAGTTACTGGTGCTATTATAAAGTAAGTGATCAGGGTTTTAACCTATTGTGGAGTGAGAAAGGCTGCTCTAATGAAGTGTTTAGATTGCAGTCTGACATGAGTGGAAATGAGCTATGTGAAACAGGGCAGAGTAATGAACAGTGCAGAGTGGGAGGATGGTATAGTATATTCAGAGAGAGCCACAGAATAAAGGAGTATACATCAGGCACTGAAAATAGGCCAGGATGGTTGTGTCACAGAGACTGAAAGGTGGGACTGGAGAAGGTTGGCACCACCTCTTACAAAGCTACCTAGTATGCAAGAGGCTAAGGAATCCTAGTGATTAATAGCTCCAGTTCATGTAGGTAGCTCCCTATGTGAGATACAGCTTCATCTAATTAATTAGCCAAGTGTACCCACTTGATTAGGATTTAAATCTAAGCATACCACAGTGTCTTGTCATGTCCATACCTGGCTCAGGCATTTCCTCTCCTAAGAAGCACTCACTACTCCTCATTTCTCCTGCCTTCTTGCCATGTACTACATTCCTGTTTCCTTAGCCCCTGCTTGGAGTATTGTCAGTTTTGTTTATTGTATTCAAGTCTGGATGCCTAGCCAAGCTAATGATTGTCATCTGAACAAAAAAATGTGTTATCATAGCAGGATTGACTTTACTTGTTTTAATATTGTTGTTGTTGGTGGTGGTGTGTGTGTATATGTTTGCCAGTACTGGGGTTTGAACTCAGGGCCTGAACTCTCTCTTGGCTTTTTTCCTCAATGCTGATTCTGCTTCTTGAAATATGCTTCCACTTCCAGATTTTTGCTGGCTAATTAGAAATAAGAGTCTCGGGGCTGGAAAGGTGGCTTAGTGATAGAGTGCTTGCCTAGCACACATGAAGCCCTGGGTTCTATTCCCTCATACCACATGAACACAAAAAGCTAGTAGCAGCACTATGACTCAAGCAGTAGAGTGTTAGCCTTGAGCAAAAGAAGCTCAGTGATAGCACCTAGGACCTGAGTTCAAGCCCCAGGACTGGCAAAAAGTCTCCCCAATTTGTCTGTCTGGACTGACTTCAAACTACAATTCTCAACTCTCAGCCTCCTGAGTAGTTAGGATTACAGATGTGAACCCCTAGCATGATGCTGCATGCTTGACTTTGAAAGGCCTATTTCACTTCTTGGCCCTAGACTGGTATCTAGGAATTTGGTTTTCAGGAGGGACCTGACATTCCTAGATTGAATAAGGATAGCTTATTGTACTTTAAATGTTTATATGCAATATGGTTTATACTCAACACCTGCTTTCTTTCTTGAGTTTGGAATTTTAATATGTGCCACACAGAAAAGACATCTACGCGACCACTGCCAGTAAACCTTGGTAACAGAGTCTCTCTAATGAGTATCCTAGTAGGTGATATTTCACATGTGTTGTCACAACTTGTTACTAGGCTGGAAGAGGCCTTTTGGAAGCCTGGTCTCCACTAGATTTCAGTCCATGCATCTTTTATTTTACTAATGCTTGTGTCCTTTTGCTATACAAGTCATATCCATGAGTGATTATATGCTGAACCCTGTGAGTCTTCTCAATAAATTACAGAATCTCAGGGTGGTCTGAAGACCTTTACACAGCACCCTTACAAAACCATTGTTAAATATTTACTGGATGCATTTTTTTGACAGAGTCTTGCAATATATATATATATATATATATATATATATACATATATATATGTATATATATATATATGTTGTATTTTATATATATATATACAGGCTTTTCTGGAACTTACTATGTAGCCCAAGCTGGCATCAAAACCACAATCCTCCTGCCTTTGCTTTTCAAGTGCTAGAATTATAGGCGATGCTTCCATGACCAGTTTGTTGAACACTTAAATTTGTTTGTTTGGTGGTACTGGGGTTTAAACCAAGACCTCATGCTTGATAGACTGGCACTTTAGGAATTGAGCTGTACCGCCAACTCTATTTTGAACTGGTTGTATTTAAGACAGTCTCACCTGGCCAAGTACCTGAACTGCAGTCCTACTTTAAGCTTTGGGTAGTAGCTAGGATCACAAACATACATCTAGAGTCCCTTCCCTGGAAATGAAATCTCATGGACATTTCTGCTCAGGCTGGCCTGGAACCTTCCCATTCTCAGTCTCCTATCGCTTGAGATGACAGGTGTGCACCACTTTGCCCTGCTATGGGTTAAAAGGGGTTCTTGCAAACTTTTCTTTCTGGCCTCCAATCATGATCCTCTTGATCTCAATCTCCCATGTAGCCAGTGTCACAGGCATGGGCCACCAGCAGCCAACTGTTGTATGCTTTTTCCCAAGGAGAAAATGTGCCTGACAAGGAACCAGGACAGCTAGTGATAGGACCGATTCACCCTCTGAGCAGTTGGCTTTGGCTCTAAACATGTACTTTTTATTCTATAAGCTACTCCTGGAAAGGAGTCTGTGAGCCCTGAGCAGCATTAGAAAGGTTTACACTGAATGTCATGATCAGATCTGCATTTTGGAAAAACTGATAGTCAATCAGAAAATTTGTAAAGGAAATTTGCTTTGTTGGATTAAAACTTAAAACCACTACAATTAAAAAGTAGCTTTTAATAGAAAAGAAATTTGGTCTAACATCTAAGCTTCCAAAATTCCAGCCCAAGTTCTATCATCAAATCTTTGTTGAGCTCTTCTTTGTGCCCTGCGAGAGGGAATTTGTGAGATCCAGTTCCTCTTTGGCTTTACTTCTAAGCTAGGTCCTGCAAAAACTAAGCATCATTTATACTGTCTATAACAGAGTGCTCTCAACTTGTTTTTAGGTAGTTGTGATTCTGTAAGCTATCAAAGCAGGAATGTGGAATTCTGAATTTAGAACTTAGGAAAACAGTAAGTGAATAGGAACTTTTAGTCACTTTCTTATGAATAGTGGTATTTTACATCACTGCATATTACTGTCTATGAGATAGTTTTCACATTTTTTAAATTTTATTTTTATTTTTTGTGAACATACTCTACAGAGGGGTTACAATTACATGGGAAAAGTTGTAAAGTTCGTTTTCGACATGACAACTTGTACTTCTCATTGTTGCAACGGGTCCACCTGTATCCTTAAACGACTTGTTTTTCCCCATCTCCTCCACAAATTATACTGACATCAAATATAGTGAAAGCAGGGGTTATACTGTGGGGGAGGGACATACAAAGCAACAAAGAAATAATCTTATAAATGTGTTAGAAACAAATGCATGAAAGAAAAAAACATTTAAATACATAGCTAAGGGTTCATTTTCCTAACATCACATTATCTGACCTTTTCTGCTTGACTCATACATCTACTATTGCAAATAAGGGAAACCATGGGACCTATGTTTCTTTGGGCTTGGCTTATTTCACTTAATATAATTTCAAACTCTACTATAAAGCCATAGTAATCAAAACAGCTTGGTACTGGCATAAGAACAGACCTCAGGACCAATGGAATAGAATTGAAAACCCAGAAATGAAACTACAGACCTATAGCCATCTAATCTTCGATAAGGGAGGTAAAAAAATAGAATAGAAGAAAGACAGCCTCTTCAGTAAATGGTGCTGGCAAAATTAGTTAACTACTTGTAGAAAACTAAAGCTAGATCCTTATATATCACCCTGCACCAGAATCAACTCCAAATGGATCAAAGACCTCGGAGTCAAAGCAGACACTCTGAAAACATTACAGGATGGAATAGGAGAAACCCTAGGTCTCCTTGGCTCAGGCCAAAATTTTCTTAATAGAGACCCAGAAACACAACAAATCAAAGAAAGGTTGGACAAATGGGATTGCATGAAGTTGCAGAGCTTCTGCATGGCAAAGGACATAGCTAGCAAGATCAATAGAAAGCCCACAAATTGGGAGAAGATTTTCACTAGCCATACAACAGATAAGGATCTCATATCTAAAATATACTTGGAACTCAAAAAATTAAATCCCCCAACAACAAATCCTCAAAGTTTTCACATCTTTAATTTTATAGTCTTTCAGTTCATAAAAATTAAATAGTTCTGTTTCCATGATTTGCTATCATTGTTTTGTCTTTCTTGGTGAGTCAGGGTGGCATTTCCTAAGGGAAAACTTAATTAGACTGTGCAATAATTTTGGAAGTAGAAGCTGGTTTTGCACCATAAAGTAGATTTAAAATCTTAATTTAAAAATCTTTGCAGGAGTAAAACATCCTGTACTGAAGGAACAGAAGTACTGTTCCTGGTTTGCATTTCTAACAGTAAGCCAGAAAGCACAGGATCTTCTGACCACTGAAACTGAAATTCTGTATGCAGTGTTTTTCATGAAACATGCTTATCATGAAAAGGTTACACTTATATTTGTCTTGGATATTCCAAAATTTTCTGTGTAGAAAATTCTAAAAATATTGGTGCAGAAAAGTCAACAGTTTAAGATCCACAAGAACATGCAAAAGCATTACATTGACTGTATGTCTGTGTATTGACTGATCTCTTAAATGGTGTCTCAGAAGGATTAAAATGAGCCTCTGTTCTGAGCATGTGGTGTTGACTGTGGCCTGAGAGTGTGCCAGTTAGCCAGTGCACCTGTGCCTTCTCACAGGGTTTTGTTGTGGCTACCCTGGAACCTGGCAGGGCATTGCCTCACTGTTCTAGTCACACATGCAGGGCTAGGAAAGCTGCCTATGAGGTTTCTCCTGCTCTGACTGACAAGAGACACAGAGATGACAGTCTAGCCATCTGGGTGTAACTCTAAAGGCAAGGAAAACAGAAGAAACTAGAATAAGAATCAAGAACACACACACATACCCCAACTGCCACTAAGCCTACACTGATCAGTGTACTTGTCAACCATCTCTTTTTGCACTAAAGAACACTCTGAAATCTGCATATGATGACCTATTTGCAGTGTGCAAATTGAACATAGAAACATGGTGCTCAGATCTGAGCAAGAAATTTGAGACATAGGTAGAGAGACCTAATACCATACTGGGGACCGACAGGCCAATTATTTTGTGTCTGATAAGTGGAATACAACTCCTAAAGGAAGCTATGTGTTTTGAACCAGAGAAAAACATACTTATGAAAGGCATCATACAATTCTTTCTTTGTTTATTATAACTCCTCCGAAGTTCATACTGACCTAAAATTCTCTAGGGCATATGAAGGCTTTGGAGAAAAAGAAGCTTGTCTTTGCTTATTTTTGAGCAAATATCCCAAAATATTAGATTAAATCATATGAAATTGCTGACATCCAAACATTTTGACCTATGGTAATGATAATTTCATATAGGTGAACCTAATACGAGCTCATTTCATCACACAATTTTTTTTCTTGCTGTCCTGGAGCTTGAACTTTCAGACTGGTGTTTCCACTTGACTTTTCCCATTCAGGGATTGTACTTGAGCCATATCTCTACTTTTACTGGTTAATTGGAGATAAGGAGTGTTGCAACTTATCAGCCTGGGCTAGCTTTGAACCACTATTTATAGAGCTCATCCTCCTGATTAGCTAGGATTCTAGACATGAGCACTTAGCTTATGATATTCAGCTACACAAATGTTTTGAAAATATTGTCAGCTTATTACATTGGACTTAGCTTCATCAGAAGTAGGAAGCACTCAAATTCTTAAGTGTCCATAAATTCTTAGAGCTTTTTTTGAGCTCAAGTCTACGTAGCCCAAGCTGTCCTGGAACCAACTGCCAAGTGTTGGGATTACAGGTGTATATCACCATACCTGGCTCTAAAATCTTTATTCCTTACAATGAGGTGTGACATTTGCCTATTATCAAAGTATTTGTTTTTAATGTAGATATTCTTGGAAGAATAATTCCAAAGAAATCCATAACCCCAAGGCCTGCTCTCTAAGGTACAATGGCACTATAATCCATGGTCTAGGTAGAGTGGAATAGCTGAGAATTATTAATTCCTAGATTGGTACCTATGTCCTTTGTAGGCAGTCATTAGGCACAACTGTAAAACAGTTTCTTAACCTTATCCTTAAATATCCTTATTGGAAGCTTGCTATTATTCCCTTACTCAAAATACATGTCCAACTCCTTTGGGAATTACCTTCAAACTCACTTTATTTTTAAGCTATCAATTTTGAAACCTTCAAACACACAGAAGAGTAGAGAAAATCATTTTAAAATAACTTACAAGTTTAATAAGATTTTTCAAGAAGATAATGAACATCCAGCACATAAATTTAAAGATCTAGCCCATACCTAATGGTAACTCATATTTTAGTTGGAGATTTATGATACTTATTTGTGGTTAAAAAGTGTGAGTTAGCCAGGTGCCAATGTCTCTTGCCTATAATACTCACTCAGGAGGCTGAGATCTGTGGATCCCCCTGAAAAGCCAGCTGGGGCAGTAAGTGAAATTCTTATCTCCAATTAACTACCAAAAAGCTGGAACTGGAGCTGTGGCTGCTCAAGAGGTAGAATGCTAGCCTTTAGGACAAACGCTTAGGGGACAGTACCCATACCCTGAGTTCAAGCCCCAGGATAAACAGAAAAAGAAAAATAGTTCAAGTTAGTGATGTTTCTATACACAGGCCACTCTGACAGAATATTAATGTTGAGATTATGAAGTCTGAGCCAGACAAAGGAGGCCTACAAACTTGAGTTTATGTTTTTTTTAAATATAATTTTTATTATTATTAAGGTGTGGTACAGGGGGATTACCATTTCATGTCACTTAAAGAGGACATTTCTTTTTTTGGGCAATGTCACACTTCCTTTGCTTTCCCCCAGTTAATTTATAGGTTTCAAAAATAAGAAGCCTAGGCTGGGATGTAGCTCCATGGCAAAACGCTTGCTTGCCTAGCAAGTGTAATGTCCTGGGTTCCATCCGCAGTACCAAGGAGGAAAAGACAAATAGTTTTTAAAAATACAAAATAAACAAGGAGACTTTTATACTGGAACATACAGTGAAACTCAGAGCCAGAAAATCTGGAAGATGGTTTTATTTTGGGGTGTGTTAACTAACTTGCTTCTTTGAAGGGAAGATTTGGGATAAGGACTTTGCCTTGTGATTTATGGCCTTGGTCATAAGAATTATAATCTCCATTTTGTAGTCACTAACTGCTATTTCTGCTTCTGTTACTTGCTTCTTTCCGATCACGAAACTACCACTGGTTACCTGCGAGTGGGTCCCTCTCCCCCTTGGATCTTGCCTTTAAATACCTTGAGTTCTTTGACTTTATTGCTGGTCTTCACTATGTTGGTATAGTGGAGGTCAGATGCCATGGCTAATAAAAAGATTCCTAGCCCTATTGACTGAGTGTTGGTGATCATAGCATCGAGTCTAATGGGCCCTGGGAAGCTTGGCTATTTCAACAGAACTCTAGACAGTCCACACACAGTGAGACCAGTGAAAAAATATTCTTAGGTGATGAACACAAAGGTGCAATATTTATATGCATCTGAGCATATAAAAATATTTATTGAAACAACTCCAGGAAACAGAAATAAGAGTTTTTTTTCTTTGTTGCTGTTTTTGTTTTCTTTTTTTGTCTTGTTTTTCTTTGGCAGGATTATGAAGGGGACACAATAATTGCAGAGAATAAAGGGTGAACAAATGTGCCCAAGACACTGTTGAAGATTAGCTATAGAGCTTGTATGTAGGGATGGGAGGGAAAATCTGGGAGACAGAGAGGGAAGGGGTGATATTGTTCAAAAAGAAATGTACTCATCATCTGTCTTATATTAACAATTTTAAAAATAAATAAGGAGCCTTTCAGAGTCATGTAGTAAAATAAATAGGGGTAAAATATTGTCATATCAGTTATTTACTTTAAAAGAATTTATTTGAAGCTTAAAACAGGTATAGAAAAACTGACAGTTTAAAATCTGATAGGTGTATATGGGTAGCAATTATACCATCCTCTGTTTATTTTTTTTAATAATAAGTTTTTTTCATTGTGAAAATACCATACAGAGGGGTTATATGAGCAAGGTAATGAGTATATTTCTTATCAAGCATTGTCTTTGCCTCCTCCTTTGTTTCCTCTTACCATCCCTGCCGCCCCCTCCCCCCACCAAAGTTGTAAAGTTCATTTTTCCACATAACGTCTTGTACACCTCATTGCCTTAATGGCTATTGATCCTGTATGGATTGTAATGTGGCGATGGGATGACCTGTTCTGGTCTGGTCTATTTGGGGTTCTAAAAGCTTCTTGTATGTGGATGGGCCTGTGCTTTTGTATATTTGGGAAGTTTTCTGCTAGGATTCTGCTGAATATATTTCCTAATCCATTGGCTTCCTTTCCAGGCCCTCTTGTATACCTATTATTCTCAAATTAGGCTTTCTGAATGTATCCTGTATTTCCTGCAGTGATCTGTCATACTTCTTGGTTTTGTTATGAATATTTGTGTGCTCTTTCTCTATGGAGTCTAAACTGTCTTCAGCCTCCGATATTCTTTCTTCTACTCCTCCATTCTGGTTTTAAGGCTTTTTACTTTACTGTTTATCCCCTTTCCTTATTCCTGGTCTTTCTTAATGGTGGCCAGCTCTTTATTAAAGTTTTTTTTTTAAGTCTTGAATAGATTGCCTTACCTCCTGGAGTTGGTTTGCCTTACATACTGGAGCTGGTTTTCAGACTTCTCTTTCCACTCCTTTATCTGGGTTTATATTTTCATTAGATTCTTTCTCCCTCTGTTGGAGTTCCTTTATCCTTTTATTTGTGGAGGCCACGAAGTCATCTATTAGCTTCTGGTTGAACTTATGTTCTCTTATAGCTGTATATAGGGTGTCCAATTTTTCATTTAGCTGATTTACCTGGCATGCTTTTAATCTATCTTGAGCATTATCCTCTAGGTCATTCTGGGACTGCTCTGTAGCTTGTTTATGTGGAGATGGTGTTGGGATTAGTTGATTGGCCATGTTTCTTGTATTTCTGTTCTACCCATTTGGAGACAAGAACCACACCAGTATGACAACAGGACAGTCTTTTAGGGCTGGAGCCAACCCAGTATCGTGTAGATGTATAGATCTTAGGGTTTCAGAATTATGGGTAGGTGTTTCCCTATTTAGCTCTGTTTTTCTTTGCTTGGAGGGGGATGTTGTGGCTCTGGGGTAGCGATTACATATAGTTGAGTAGAGATTATGTATAGTTGGAACTCTTCAGATGATCTGGGTTTGGCTGATAAATAGTCTGCCCCTTAGAGTTAAAAAGATGGGGCCCTTACACTCAGTCAAAATAGAACCAATTGTAAGTTGAGTCAGATACAAGCCATTAGGGATCAATGGACTGGAACAGATGGAGAAGAGAAGGGTTAGGATTGGAGAGATTATAAACTTAAGTACAGAAAAAATTTGGGTATAATGATAGTAGAGGGGTAAGAACAACTTAGATGAGAGGTAGTAGTAGGAGAACAGAGACCTTGTTTCCGAGTGTAAGAGGTAGAAAAGAATTGGAAGAAAAGTTATGTAGGGAATAGCTTAGAGATCTAGATGAAGATAAGAAAAGTTACATATATAAGTGTATTTGGGAGACTTGCTGAGATTAGGAAAAGTTTTATTCAAAAGTATCAGAAAGTCGCTTAATCTAAGATAACTCCTGTAATTATTGTTTACACACATAGAAGGAGGCCTTACTTTATGTATAGAACTACACAGGGCAGCTTTGATGGAGTAGTAGTATAATGTGGAGAGAAACAAAAAGGGGAGAGTGAGAAGAAAAAATTAAATATTAGGAAATGAAAAATAGATTTAAGTGAAATAGCAAATCCTAAAAAAATACACAAAAGTAACGCACAGAAATAAAAACAAACAACAAATGATCAGACAAAGAGAAAGTAACGAAAAAACCCTAAAGAGTGGGTTTTTCAGGTTGTTTGGGGGAGCTTGAGTCTCCATGTAGTTCTCAAAGCCGGTTCCTGATTAAGCCTTGTATGCCTGCCAGTAGTCCAGTTTCCTTGTGGCTTAGTTGGGAATATACGGCCTTTTGACAAGGGAGGGAGCCTGCTATCTAGACTCCCATTCTTATGCCTTGTGGCAGGGACTTTGGGGGTTTCAAGTTTGTAGACTGCTATCATAAGCCTGGAGCTGTGTTCCCAGGCTTTCCCAGGTAGCCACAGGATCTTAAGAACAGAGCTTATGTCTGTGTTCTGCTCTGACGTGATTCCTCCCTTTTGGAAGGGGTTTTGGGTCTGAGGGCTTTGGGATCCCACAGAGTTGCCACTCCAGAAAGTGGACACAGTTCGGTTACTCACAGAGTCTGTAGCTGGTAGTTCGCTGGAACACAGAGCCTGTGCTGTGGCGGCCAGGATGGAGTTGGTGGGTTCTCAGCTGGAGGGTCCTGGTGTTGGCAGGTCCAGGTTGGGGGGAGGAGGGCTGTCTGCAGTAGCTGAAAGGCCTCCTCTGTGACTTGAGGAATCCTGGCACTGGTAGGACCAGGTGGAGCTTGGTTTAGTGGGTTAGTGTGGGCAGCATCGGCCATGCTGGTCTGCAGTGAATGGGTGGGAGGCTGCTGGCAGCCTTGGGGGTGGCTGCCTGTGGCTCGGAGCTGTGTCAGTGGTGGTGCCCACAGCAGCGTGATGCCGTAGTGGCTGTGAGAGCCTAGGGTCTACGCCTAGCTGCAGGTCCCAGCAGAGCGCCCCATGGGCAGGGCAGTCCATCTGTATAGCAAGGGATTGGTTGCAGCTGTTTCCCTGGGGATCATGTGCAGGGCTGGCGGGGGCCCATGGGAATCCCACCAGTGCTGCAAGTGTGGGCTAACTTTGGAGGCTTACCCAGTGGTGCCAATTTCTGGCGATTGTAATAACAGGATTGCTGGATTTGCTCCTTATTCATAGCTGTCCTGGGGGGAGGGGTGCGGTGGTTGGAGCTTGGGCTGTTCGCCAACTTGGAGGTATTCTCCAGATTTCTTCCTAACTTTCCTCATGTACGGTGTTGAGCACTTTCTTCAGTTTTTGGGTGCTCCTCTGCTTAAAGTCTGCAAAAAGTCCCTGCTTGGTGCATGGAGCCATATGGTGCAGCTGCTCTACAAGGGGGACGTCCCATTCACTGTTTCTCTTTTCACTTTCCTTATTTGCCTGCTAGGATAGTCCTCTTGTAGTAGGAAAAGTCTTTAAGATATTTAGAGTTTGATGGGAGTGTGTCTCTTGAGGTAAAGTATGGCTGTGCCCCAAGATTTTTGGGTCAGAGACACGTAGTGGAACTGTGAGAACACCTCCATCTTCCCCCTTATCTCTCATTAGCTTTTTAAAGGGTCCATAGATAGGAGTCCTCCCAACTGATTCTAAGCCTGCACATTTTACCTATTTATTTTCTTTTTTCTTTCTTTCTTTCTTTTTTTTTTTTGGTGGTCATGGTTCTTGAACTCTAGCCCTGGGTGCTGTAACTGCTTCCTTCCTTCCTTCCTTCCTTCCTTCCTTCCTTCCTTCCTTCCTTCCTTCCTTCCTTTCTTTCTCTCTTTCTTTCTTTCTTTCTTTTTCTTTTCTTTCCTTTCTTTCTTTCCTTTCTCTCTCTTTCTTTCCTTTCTCTCTCTCTTTCTTTCTCTCTCTTTCTCTCTCTCTCTCTTTCTTTTTTATAAGTTTTTTATTGTGAAAATACTGTACAGAGGGGTTACAGTTACACGAGCAAGGTAATAAGTACATTTCTGGTTCCTCCTTTGTCTTTTCCCTACCATCCCTCCCCTCCCACTTTGACATCTACACTCCCCCCCCCACATACCCCAGCACCTAAATTGTAAAGTTCTTTGTTCAACAGTGTCTTGTATATCTCATTGTTACAATGGGTCAAACCTGTATCCCTATTTAAACATTTTTTCCCTTCCACTCCCCACATTATACCTACATCAAATACAGTGAAAACAGGTTATACTGTGGGGGAGAAACCTACAAAGCAACAAAAAAATCACATGGTACCTTATAAATATGTTAGAAACAATAGCAAGAAAGAAAAAAACTTCTGTCCATATCTTGGGGTTAATTTCACTTAACGTGATCTTATCTGGTCATATGTACATAGCTTTTGACCTTTTCTGCTTGTCCCAGACATATACTAGTTATTGTAAATAAGGGAAACCATAGGACCTATGTTTCTTTGGCCTGGCTTACTTCACTTAATATAATTTTTTCCAACTCTTTCTATTTCCTAACAAATAGGGCGATGTCATTCTTTCTGAAGGAGGTATAGAATTTCATTGTGGAATTGGGGTTGGTTCCATATCTTAGCTATTGTAAATAATACTGCAATAAACATAATTGTGTTAGTAGCTTTAGTATGGTCTTCTTTGTGATCATTTGGGTAAATGCCCAAAGTGGGATTGCTGGGTCACCGAGGAGCTCTATGTGGAATTTTTTGAGGAACCTCCATACTGCTTTCCAAAGTGGTTGAACAAGTTTACACTCCCACCAACAATGCAATAGGGTTCCCTTCTGGCCACATCCCCTCCAGCTGTTGTTATTAGAGTTCTTGATTATAGTCATTTTAACTGGGGTGAGGTGGAATCTCAATGTTGTTTTGATTTTCATTTCTTTTATGGCTAGCAAAGTTGAACATTTCTTCATGTGTCTATTCTTATTTCCTGTTCAGAGAAGTTTCTCTTTAAGTCTTTAGCCCACTTATTAATCAGGTGGTTGTTTCTTTGAGGCTTTGTTGTTGGGGGATTTAATTTTTTGAGTTCCAAGGATATTTTAGATATGAGACCCTGCTCCATTGTAAGGCTAGTGAAGGACTTCTCCCAATCCTATTGATCTTGCTAACTATGTCCTTTGCCATGCAGAAGCTCTGCAACCTCATGCAATACCATTTGTCCAACCTTTCTTTGATTTGTTGTGTTTCTGGGTCTCTATTAAGAAAATTTCTGCCTATGTCAAGGAGACCTAGGGTTTCTCCTATTCCGTCGGGTTTCTCCTATTCCATCCTGTAATGTTTTCAGTGTGTCTGCTTTGACTCTGAAGTTTTGATCCATTTAGAGTTGATTCTGGTGTAGGGTGATATATAAGGATCTAGCTTTAGATTTCTACGGGTATTTAACCAATTTTACCAATACCACTTACTGAAGAGACTGTCTTTCTTCCATCATATATATATATATATATATATTAGCTCCCTTATGGAAGATTAGGTGGCTATAGGTCTGTGGGTTCATATCTGGGTTTTCAGTTGTCCATTGGTAATGAGCTCTGTTCTTATGCCAGTACCAAGCTGTTTTGATTACTATGGCTTTGTAGTAGAGTTTGAAGTTTGGTATTGATACTCTTCCAGCACTGTTCTTTCTGTTAAGGATTGTTTTTGCTATTCAGTCTTTTATTGTTCCATATGAATTTTTGGATTGCCTCTTCTATTTCCTTGAATAATAGGTTGGAATATTGATAGATATTACATTGAATTTGTAGATAGCCTTGGGAAGTATTGCCATTTTCACGATCTTGATCCTTCCAATCCAGGAGTATGGGAAGTTTTCCCAGTTTCTAAGTTCTGCTTTGGTTTCCTTTTTCAGGTTTTTAAAATTTCAGTCATAGAGGTCCTTCACCTCTTTAGTTAATTGTTATGTTTTTTTTTTTTGTGGAGCTATTACAAAAGGAGTTGCTTTCCTGATTTCATCCACGCTCTTCTCATTGTTGAGTTGCTTTCCTGATTTCATCCGTGCTCTTCTCATTGTTGACATATAGAAAATCCATTGATTTTTGAGGGTTACTTTTATACCCTGCTACTTTGCCAAAGTTTCGAATCAGCTTGAGTAATTTGGGAGTGGAGTCTGTGGGATTCTTTAAATACAAGATTGTGTCATCTGCAAAGAGGGAGAGTTTTACTTCATCTTTTTCTATTTGGATCCCCTTTAAGTTTGCATATTGGCTTATTGCTGTAGTTAGACTTCTAATACTAAATTGAAGAGAAGTGGAGAGAGTGGACATTCTTGTCTCATTCATGAGTTTAGAGGAAATGACTTTAGTTTTTCACCATTAAGTATAATGCTGGCTGTAGGTTTGTCATATTCAGCCTTTATTGTATTAAGGAATGTTCCATGGATTCCTAATTTATCCAGAGCCTTCATCAAAAGGGGTGTTGGATTATGTCAAATGTTTTTCTGCATCTATTGAGATAACCATGTGGTTCTTATCCTTGCTCTTGTTGATATGAATTATATTGATTTGCTATATTGAACCAGCTTTGCATCCCTGAAATGAATTCTGTTTGATCGTGATGTATGATTTTTTGGATGAGTTGTTGAAGTCAATTGACCAAAATTTTGTTGAGAAATTTTCCGTCGATGTTCATCAAAGATATGGGTCTATAGTTCTCTTTCTTTGATGAGTCCCTGCCTGGTTTTGAGATGAGGGTTACGATGGCTTCATAGAAAAACTTCGGTAGTGCATTTTCTCTTTCAATTTCAGTGAAGATTTGAAGGAGTATTGCTGTGAGTTTTGCTTTGAAGGCCTTGTAGAAGTCAGCTGTAAATCCATTTGGTCCTTGGCTTTTCTTAGATGGGAGGTCTCTTATTGCTGTTTCTATTTCAGTGCTTGATATGGGTCTGTTAAGTTGGTTTAACTCATCTTGGTTTAGGTTTGGAATGTCAGTATTTGCTAGGAAATCGTCCATTTCTGCCAAGTTCTCAAACTTATTAGCATAAAGGTTTGAGAAGTATTCCCTTATAATGTTCTGATTCTTGGTTGTTTCTGTGGTGATGTCCATTTTCATCTCTGAGTTTGTTTATTTGGGTGTGTTTTCTTCTTTTTCTGATAAGATTTCCTAAGGTTATTTTGATTTTATTAATATTTTCGAAGAACCATCTCTATGTTTTGTTGATTCTTTTTTTTGGATTCTAATTCATTTAATTCTAATTTACTTATTTATTTATTTATTTTTTGGATGGTCACGGGGTTTGAATTTGGCCTGAGTGCTGTCCCTCAGCTCTTCAGGTCAAGGCGATCGCTCTACCACTTGTACTACAGCACCCCTTCTGGTTTTCTGGTGGTTTATTGGAGATAAGAATTTTACGGGGGGCTGGGAAGGTGGCTCCGTGTTTGAGTGCTTGTCTTGCATGCATGAGGCCCTGGGCTCGATTCCTCAGCACCACATAAGTGAAAAAGCCGGAAGTGGTGCTGTGGCTCGAGTGGTAGAGTGCTGGCCTTGAGCTGAAGATCTGAGGGACAGCACTCAGGCCCATAGTTCAACCCCCACGACCAACAACAACAATAACAAAAAGAATTTCACCGGCTTTCCTGCCTGGCTCAGCTTTGAACCTGGATTCTCAGAACTCAGCCTCCTGACTATCTAATATTACAGGTGTGAGCCACAGTGTCCAGCTTCTGATTTAATTTTAATTATTTGTTTCCATCTACTGGATTGGGATTTAGCTTGCTGCTTGTTTTTATAGGATGTTGAGATGTCTCATTAAATTGTTGGTTTCAGATCTCTCCAATTTGTTGATGTAGGAACTCAGAGCTATAAACTTGCCTCTGAGCACTGCCTTTGCTGTGTCCCTGAGGAGCTGGTAATTTGTGTGTTCATTTATGTTGACTATCATGAACATTTGAATTGCCTTTCTAATCTCTTCCATGACTCACTGGTGATTCAACAGTGTGTTGTTCAACCTCTACATGTTATAGGACTTCCTTTGGTGGTTTTTGGTGTTGAGTTCTAATTTTATTCCCTTGTGGTCTGAGAGATTGTATGGCATAACTTCAATGTTTCTGAATTTGGACAAGTTTGATTTGTGACCTTAAATGTGGTTTATTTTGGAAAGTGTTCCATGTGCTGCTGAGAAAAACATGTATTCTGATGCTGCTGGGTGAAATAATCACTAACTGTCTGTTAAATCTAGTTGATTTATGCAGTTGTTTAGATCTGCGGTTTCCCTGTTGAGTTTTTGCTGAATTTATCTAGTGGGGATAGTGGTTTGTTAAAGTCCCTAATAATTAATGTCTTTGAATCTAGATGATATTTGAGGGAAAATATTGTTTCTTGGATAAATTTGGGTGCTCCATTGTTTGGCGAATAGATATTTAGAATTGTAATAGCCTCCTGAAGGAGAGATCCCTTAATTAGTGTGTAGCGACCTTCTTTATCTCTTCTCACTAATTTTAATTTGAAGTCTATTTTATCTGATATTAGGATTGCAACTTTTGCCTGTTTATGGGGGCTGTTTGCTTGGTAGATTTTATTCTAACCTTTCACTTTCAGAATATGTTTGTTTTTATGGGCAAGGTGTGACTCTTGAAGGCAGCAGATAGAAGGATTTTGCTTTTTAATCCAACTAGAGAGTTTGTGTTGCTTAATTGGAGAGTTACGTCTATTAATGTTGAGAGTTAGGACTGAAAGGTGTTTGGTAGTTCCTGCCATGTTATCCCCCTTCTTGGGGTCTGTGACAACTGGGTTGTTCCTATGTATCTTGGATTCTCAGTTTAAGTGTGGTTTCTTGGCCTTTATTGTGGTCTTGTTGGTTTTCTATGTGTAGACATCTTTAACTACCTTTTGTAGGGCTGGTTTGGTGGAGATACCTTGTTTGTTTATCTTTACTATGGAAGGTTTTTATTTGACCTTCCATTATGAAGGAGAGTTTAGCTGGGTACAGTATTCTTGGTTGATAGCTGCTTGTTTTTAATGTGTGGCATATATCACTCCAGGCTCTTCTTGCTTTGTCTCTGCTGAGAAATCTGAGGTTATTCTAATTGGTTTCCTTTTATAGGTGATTGATCTTTTCTCCTTGACAACTTTAAGGATCCTTTCCTTGGTCTGAATTGATCCTATGTGGATTATAATGTGACAGTGGGATGTCCTGTTCTGGTCTGGTCTATTTGGGTTCTAAAAGTTTCTTGTATCTGAATAGGCCTATCTTTTTGCATGTTTGGGAAGTTCTCTGCTAGGATCCTGTTCAATTAATTTTCTAGACCATTAACTCTGTCTCTAGGTGCTCCTCTATACCCATTATCTTCAGATTAGGCCCTTCTGATGGTGCCTTCTAAATGTTGAATTTGTCTTGGATAGTTTTGTGTTCTTTCTCTACAATATCTAGGCTGTCTTCACTCTGAGATTTGATCTTCTGCATGGTCTAACCTACTGTTAAGCCTTTCTACTTTGTTTTTTATTTCCTTTCCTTCTAATTGGTCAGATTTGATGGCTTCAAATTCTTTGTTGCAACTTTAAGTCTTGTATGGACTTCTTTACTTCCTTAATTTTGTGTTCAGTGTTTGTACTCAAATCACTTAGTTGATTGTTTATGGTTTCCTTGGACTCCCATTCCTTCTGATGGGCTCCATTTAGCATTCCCTTTGTGGTCTCCCTGGATTCCTTCAGCTTCTGTTTATGGATTCCATGAATGCCTCTATTGATCTTTGTCTGTTCTCATCCTGCTCTTGCAATTCCTGTATTACTCTGATTAGTTTCCTCATGCTCACGCAATGCTCATGTATTTGTCTTTGACAGTTCTCAGCTTGCTGTCACAATTCCTGTATCTTTGATTAGCTTCCTCACACTCTCGAGATTTTTGCATTAATTTTTGGTTAGCCTCACAATGCTCTCGAAGTTCCTATATTAATCTTTGGTTAGCCTCATATCACTCCCTATGACTCTCACACTGCGTCCTTTGCAGGCTTTCAATCTTTTCATTCACCATATTGACCAGTAGTATTTGGAACTCTCCTCTGGATTATTCATTAACTGTTCTTTCACCTGATTATCATGAGTGGGAGTTCAGGTACCTGGACTTGCCATTTTTCTTGTGTTTTTCTGACTTGTTCTGCCCATTTGGTATGAATGTAACACCAATTTTGTGCTAGAACACTATTTAAAGGTAAGCATCAACCAGCTTCCTGTAGTTGCACAGTCAAAATGGCTGCAGGTACAAGCTAGTTCAACAGATACAATCTGTTCAACATCAAATAAGTATGAATTAATGGGTTAGGATCATCCAAGAAGGATTCAGCAGACCAGAAATTGATAGGTGGTACAATCTAGTTCAACAGATACAATCTATTTAAAATCAAACAACTATGAATTAATTGGCTAAGAACATCCAAGAGGGATCCTGCAGACCAGAAATTGATAGGTTTAGGGAGAATTGTGAGGAAAAATAGGATTAGAGGGATGTGGAGATGTAAAAAAATGTAGTGAATTTAACCAAGTCCTAATCTCAGAGAGGAAATGGATAGGACAGAATGAAGGGAGAGAGAGAAATAAGAAAAAAATGTAAAAACAAAAATTTAAATAAAAAAAATGAAACACTTAAAATTTATGTATGTATAAAGAAATGACATTGAGAGAAGAAAGGGATAGGATGAGAGGAGATAAAAAGGAAAAATGAAAAAATAAAAAATAAAAAAACTTAAAAATGGAATACTTAAAATTATATAGGTATAAAGAAATAATACTACTATTAAAAAAGTTAATCCTAAGAGGTTGTGAATTGTGTAATAAATTTCTGAATTAAGTATGTACACAATGAGGGATAAGATTTAATAATAATCGACGATAGGTATATATGTGGGGATGAGCAGAACAGCAATTAAATCTTAAAAGAAAAAAAAAAGACGAAAAGGTTAAAAGAGAATTTAAAAAAACCCACCCACACACCTAAAATAAAAATTATGAGAGAAAAAAATAGAAAGCAATTAAAAAATTAAAAAGTAGGTAGAAAAAAGAATTCTTTGATTTTTTTTTTGTTTTTTTTTTTGGGGGGTGGGGGGAAGATCTTGTATCTTCCCTGTGTCCGTAACCTTTCTCTTGGTAGAATCTCTGGTCTGCTTGTGGTGGTTGGTTTTCCTGTGGCTTGATTGGTTTCTTAAGTCAGTTTGTTTGAGCAGGCAGGATGAGGTTTTGCCTTCCCAGGACTTTGTGATCCTCCTCCCAGGCTAGTTAAGTGGGAGGGAGATAGATCTGCTTTGAGTAGCACAAAGAGGGACTTGGTTGTTTCCTCTAGCTTGGAGTTGCTGTGATGAGGCTAGGTTCTGGGTAGGGTTGAGGCCTATCAGCAATCAGTAGCTTTTCCCTGAGGGCTAGCTTCTGAGACTCAGAGCCCAGCCTGGAGCCATTCTTAGGATTTATGTTTACTGAGTTTCAATTGTTTGTCTTTTATCCCTCCTGATGTCTACTCTGCAATAGGGAGGGTCAGCCTCTGGCTTGGTTTACCCAGTGAAGAAAGTCACTTCTCTGGGGTGGAGCTTTCTCTGCCTGGGAAGGATGACTTCCGTGTGTGGTTCTGAGCCAGTAGGTCAGGTCAGGTTCCTGTCGAATGGCTCCTCTTGTTTCCTTCCAAGGCCTGAGATGGAGCTAACTGCTCTGGCCAGGCCTTTGTCAGTATCAAAGATGGAGATCTTCTCTAGTGGTGGGGGAAGGGCTACCTTCCCACTGCTGCTCCATGAGAAGGAGTAAGGATGTCTTGAGTGTGCTCATGCAAGCCTTTTGGTTCCTGGGTCATCCCTGGTCTGTGATCAGCAGGATGAAGATTTCTGCTCCTTGTCAGTTCTTGCAGGTAGTGAGTGAGTAGAATCTGCTCACACACTGCATCTGGTGCCTTTGTCCCAGTCTCTGTCGATATGGTGGCCGCTGTAGCAGCTGTGGCCACTGTGGCCGCCACTGCAGACACCGGCAAGTGCTCAGATCTGTCTCCTTGACCAAGCTGCCTGGATTTTCCCTCTCTGGCCAAACTCTCTGTACTGTGATGGCACACTTGGTGTGATTCTCTAGCCTAGGACTGTTCACTGGAACACTAAAACTGCTTTCTATGTGAGAGCTTGTTTAGCATCCAGCTTCTCCTCTGCCATCTTCCTGTGGACTCCTCCAGCCTGTTTCTTTTAAGTATTTTGAGATAACTTTTTTAATTCTAATATGAGATTTTGAGATAGTAAATTTATACAGGAGTTGGAAATACAGTATAAGAAGCAAACTTCTGTTCTGGAGGATGCAGTCAACGCATTTCAGTCTGTTACTAAATGTAACGGTATAAGGGTTTTAAAGAGTGAGTGAGGCCTGGTGCCAGAGGCTCAAGCCTGTAATCCTAGTTACTCTAGAGGCTGATATCTGAAATCACATTTTGAAGACCATCATGTCTGGAAAGTTGTGAGACTCTAATCTTCAAGTAATCACTAAAAAGCCTGGAGAAGACCTGTAGCTCTAGTGGTGGAGTACTAACCTTGAGCAAAAAAGCTCAGGGAAAGTGCCAAAGGCCCTGATTTCAAGACCAGCTTTAAAAAAATGAGCAAAGTCTGGCTCTAGTTGCTCATACCTGTAATCCAAGTTACTCAGAAGGCCTAGATCTTAGGATCAAATGGTCTGAAGCCAGTCCTGGCTGGAAAGTTGACATTCTTATCTTATCTCCAATTAACCACTAAAAAGCCAGATACAGAGCTGTAGGTCTAGTGATACAGTGTTAGCTCAGGGCAAAAATGCACACAGACACTGCTCAGACCCAAGTTCAAGCCCAGGACCATTACAGAAAGTTCTTTTGAAAATCTGGATGCGGGGCTGGGAAGGTTGCTCAGTGGTAGAGTGCTTGCCTTGCATGCATGAGGCCCTGGGTTCAATTCCTCAGCACCAAATAAGCAGAAAAAGCTGGAAGTGGCACTGTGGCTCAAGTGGTAGAACACTAGCCTTGAGCTGAAGAGCTGAGGAACAGTGCCCAGGCCCAGAGTTCAGTCCCCATGACTGAAAAAATAAAAATGTGGATATTTATCATGGTAATGTGTATTTGTAATGACTACATTCAGGAGACAGAGACAGGAATAATGTAAGATGAGGTCAACCTGGAGTACATAGCAAGATGGTGTATCAAAAATAAAAAGTCCTTGAGGCTCTTAATTCCAATTAATCATTAAAAAGCCAGAAATGGATATGTGATTTTAGTGTTAGAGCACTGAACAGTAAAAGCAAAACAAGGTCCTGAGTTCAAACCCCAGTACTAGAACAAAAAACTTTTGAGCATCTTGAGAATTATATGTTTAATAATAAAAGTGATTCCTAACATGCCAAACCTAAATCAATGTGTTGGATTGAAACTCCTTTAAAGATAATTTTTTAAATGAAAAAGATGCCAAGTTGGGAATGTGGCTTAGTGCTTAGAGTGTGTAGCCCTGGATTCAATTCCTCAGTATCATGTGTACAGAAAAAGCCAGAAGTAGTTCTGTGGCTCAAGTGGTAGAGTGCTAGCATTGAGCAAAAGAAGCCCCAGGATTGGCAAAAAATAAATAAAAGTAAACTATAAAGATTCCAAACCTATATACCTAGGTACTTAATTTTTGTGTACATACATACATACATAATACATACATACATACATTAAAAACAGAATGTACTACATATTTTTCAAAACCTACCAGAAACTGGAGCTTTGTCTTTGAGATTTTAATGTAGAACAAGTTAGAACCATTAAAATAACATTACAAAATAGACCACCCAGGATAAAACATTCTGAATGACGGGACTGTATTATCCAAATAGTGGGCTAAGAGATTAGAGGTAGGAATGAGATTGGGAGAGTATTAGGTGAGTGGATGGTAATTCAGTTGTTATTATTATTCCAATTTTCAGTATACTTTCACTATCAGAAATATTTCTTGTAGTGTAGACCCAAGTTTGGCAAATTGGTTCTGTGAATCAAATCTAATTGCTGCTTATTTTGGTATGTTCTATGAACCATGAAGAATGGTCTTAGATTTTTAATGGTTGAAAAAGAAGGAAAGAGCCAGGGGCCGGTGGCTCATGCCTGTAATCCTAGGTACTGAGGATGCTGAGATCTGAGGATTGTGGTTCAAAGCCAGCGTGGGCAAGAAAGTCCATGAGACTCTTATCTCCAAAAAACCAATAGAAAACTGGAAGTGGCTCTGTGGCTCAAGTGGTAGAGCACTAGCCTTGAGCTGAAGAGCTCAGGGACAGCGACCAGGCCCAGAGTTCAAGCCCCAAGATCAACAAACTAAAAATAAAAATAAAAAAAAAAGAGTAGTTCATGACACATGAAAATTATATAAAGCTTAAATATAATAATTATGAAATTTCATTGGAACATTCACTTGTTTATGTATTATCTATGGCTGCTTTCATGCTATAATGGCAGATTTGATTAGTTTCAACAGAGACCACATGGTCCACAAATCCAAAAATCTTCCTTACTTGGAACTTGACAAAAAATATTTTCTGACCTCTATTTTATTTGGCCTTAAAAAAATCTTTTTCTTCTCCTTGTTTCTGTTACCTGGGTTTGAACTAAGGCCTTCAAGCTTAGCCAGCATACCTCCTTGGCTGAGACTATATCTTCAAACAATCCTCCAAACTCAGCTTTCACTTGTTAATTAGAGATTAATTGTTTAATTGCAGTCTTGTGGACTTTCCTGCTCTTACTGTCTTCGAATCCTGATCTCAGTTTTCTGAGTAGGTAGGATTAAAGGCATGAATCACTATCATACAGCATGAATTTAGCCTTCTAACAAAGATGGTGGAAGCATAGAATTCCACAGGTCCCATGGTTTCTCTTATTTGCAATAACTAATATATGTCTGAGACAAGCAGAAACGGTCAGATAAGTTGATGTTAGGTGAAATGAACCCCAAGATAAGGATTCAAATGTTTTTTCTTTCTTGCTATTGTTTCTAAAATATTTATATGATATTTCTTGGTTGCTTTGTATGTCCCTTATAACCCCTGTTTTCACTGTATATGATGTTGGCATAATTTGTGGAGGGGAAGGGAAAAAAACAAATTGTTTAAATAGGGATATGGGTGGACCCATTGCAACAATGAGATGTACAAGAGGTTATGTCGAAAACCGAACTTTATAACTTTGGCACGGGGGTGGTGGTGCTGGGGGATTGGGGGCTGGGGGGAGATGGGAAGGGATGGGAAGGGGAAACAAAGGAGGAGGCAACAATGCTTGGTAAGAAATGTACTCATTACCTTGCCCATGTAATTGTAACCCCTCTGTACAGTATTTTCACAATAAATTAAAGAAAAACAAACAAAAACAGATGATTTCTGCTCAGGAGTTGAAATTTTCAAGTATATATTAAAAAGGGTAAAACTGGGTGCCCTTAGCTCTGACCTGTAATCCTAGTACTCTTTAGATCTGAGGATTGCCGTTTGAAGCCAACCCAGGCAGG
Organism: Dipodomys merriami; assembly: GCF_024711535.1. Lineage (NCBI taxonomy): Eukaryota > Metazoa > Chordata > Mammalia > Rodentia > Heteromyidae > Dipodomys > Dipodomys merriami. The sequence continues at coordinate 86,710,722 of NW_027204492.1, forward strand.
AAAGTCCATGAAACTCTTCTCTAATTAACCACCAGAAAACCAGAATTGGCACTGTAGCTCAGAGTGGTAGAGCATGAGCCTTGAGCTCAAAATCGCAGGGACAGCACCCAGGCAGGCCCTGAGTTCAGGCCCCAGGACCGGCATAAAAGAAAAAAAGATAAGACTGCTTCATGGTGCTGGCAGTAATATTTGTTGGTTGATATAACAATACTTCTCTTAGTGGTAGAATCCAAATCCACTCTAGGTAAATTTGTTTTTTTCTTTACTTGTTTTGGTTCCTTAATTATTGTTTTTTCTTTTCCTGGTCTAGAACTTGAACTAAAGTCCTGGGTGCTATCCCTGAACTTTTTTGTCCAAGGCTAATGCTCTACCACTTGAGCCACAGCTCCACTTAATGGCTTTTTGGTGGTTAATTGGAAATTAGTCTAACAGACTTTCTTGCCTGGGCTGGCTTCAAACTTCAACCTCAGATTTCAACCTCCTGAGTAGGTAGGATTTACAGGCATGAAGCACAAGCTTCTGGGGCCCATCCTTTTCATTCTTTTCGAGGACTTAGAGAATTGACCTCCATGACTGGGTAGGGGATGTGGCTTAAGTGGTAAAGGGCCTCTCTAGAAAGCAGGGGACTCCTGGGGCACTGGTAGCTCATGCCTATAATCCTAGCTACTCAGGAGGCCAAGAGCTGAGGATTTAGGTTCAAAGCCATCCTGGGCAGGAAAGTCTGTGAGACTCTTATAACTAATTAACCATCAGAAAACCCGAAATATAGTTGTGGCTAAAAGGGGTAGAGTATTAGCCTTGAACTGAAGAGCTCAGGGATAGCACCCAGGCCCAGAGTTCAAGTCCCAGTACTAGTAGTCCAATAAAGAAAAATGTAATTGACGTCCCGACCCCTAATGTGGGCACAGGAGACTCATGAGTCACATCATACATACTTATTTTTTAAAACATTAACATGATGAGATGAAGATCGCTTTCATTTAGAGAGTACCAAAAAGTTTGTTTTTTATAAACACAAAGTTTTGTTGGTGTATGGAAAAGCAATAAAATATATAGAATGTATTCTTTGCTGATGTTTTGTTGTGTTTCTGGATAGATATTTATGCCCTTAATCTCTAGACTACTGAAATGAATATGCAAGGTAAACAGACTTGAAGCGAAAAGGTTTTTTCCTATGACAGTGAAGCAATGATAGGTTGACTTGTTTTATATAAAGAGATAAATTTGGAATTAAAACACTCTTAACTGTGGCACTCTTTACTGTGATGTTAGTATTACCTTCAAACCAGAGGCAGTCAGTTCAAAGGACACATAGCACTGGATATTAGTTAAAGTAGTAGTTTAAAAGGCTCTTTGTTCACATGGGCAGGAGTTGACCCACAAGGATATAAGAAATGTGCTAATCTCGTGTGACCATTGGCCTAACTCTAACGTTTGTATCTCATAATGAATGTAAAGGATATTTTCCCGAAAGCCTAAGGATTAAGACCTTTAGATGCTTCTTTTTTTTCTTCCTGATATGTGGACTTTTTTATATTAATAAGTTTTATTTTATTGTGAAAATACCATACAGAGAGGTTACAATTACATGAGCAAGGTAGTGAGTACATTTTTTTATCAAGCATTGTTGCCTCCTCCTTTGTTTCCCCTTATCATCTCTGCCCTTCCAGCCGCCGCCCCCCCCCCCCCCGCACCAAAGTTGTAAAGTTCGTTTTCGACATAACGTTTTGTACATCTCATTATTCCAACATCAAATACAGTGAAAACAGGGGTTAGACAATGGGGGAGGGACATACAAAGCAACTAAGAAATCGTCTGTTTTTAAAAAAAATCTTATTGTGAAGAAATCATCTTATAAATGTTAGAAACAATAGCAAGAAAGAAAAACCATTTGAGTCCTTATCTTGGGGTTCATTTTGCCTAACATCAGCTTACCTGACACATACTTGTCTCAGACTTGTCTCAGACACATACTAGTTATTACAAATAAGGAAAACCATGGGACCTATGTTTCTTTGGGCCTGGCTTACTTTACTTAATATTATTTTTTTCCAAGTCTTTCCATTTCCTAACAAAAGGGGCAATGTCATTCTTTCTGATGGAGGCATAGAATTCCCTTGTGTATATATACCACATTTTCTTGATCCATTAATCTACTGAGGGGCATCTGGATTGGTTCCATATCTTAGCTATGGTAAATAATGCTGCAATAAACAGTTGTGCTGGTAGCCTTAGTATGACCTTGTTATTGATCATTCGGGTAGATGCTTCTTTACTTAAGGGTTTCTTCTAAATACCAGGTTTATCCTCCCTGGTTTTAGCTTAGACCTTGAACCGGTTTACATTTTTATACTGTTCTACTTCTTGAGCTGATAGTTTGCTAAGTTCCATAAGCCTTATTGAAGGTCCTGTTTTCCTTTTGTTAGAATTGTCTTTAGGTTTCTGACATTGCCCCCTTTGTGTCTTAATTCTGTGATTAAGGTGCAAGTCAATCATTTCTACACTCTTTTTGATGCTTATTAATTTGTTTCATTCCTTTAGAACAAGATTTTTTTCAATTTCACATTTGACATTTTGGCCCAGATAAGTCTGTGCATTGTAAGGCACTATTTTGTGCCTTGTAGGATATTTAGCAGTAATCCCATCTGGCCTCTTCACCTAGATGCTGGCAACTGCAATTACAAAATGCCAACCAATAAATGTCTCCCAAAAATTCCCAAATGTCCCCTGGGGTTGGGACCCAAAATTGCCTTCAGTTGAGAACTACTGCCTAGATTCTTGGATTTTCCACACTGCAAAGTTTGTACTTTTTGGACTATCATCATGCTATAGAGCCTTCACTATCCAAATGATTGCATTCTTCTTATTTTTTGTCAAGTTCTGGTTAGTGTCTAATTTGAATGACAATGACGTATTTTTATAGCTTCAATATTTCAGGTCATTTCTGGGGGATTTGGAGCATTTAGTATTTTGAGTGAATTTAGAGTTTAAAACCAGACTGGGATACCTAGCAAGACCCTGAGGCAAGAAAAAAAAGTTGTAGTCCAAAACATTTATGTTTCATAATATAAGGACTGTTTCTGTGCCAGTATTGGGGTTTGAACTCAGGGCTTAGTTGCTATACCTTAGCTTTTCAGTCAAGTGCTCTTACTACGTAAGTCCTAGCTCCAGACTTTCCTTCCCAGGCTGGCTTTGAACGGCATTGCTCAGATCTCAACATCCTGAGTTGCTAGGATTACAGGCATGAGCCACAGGTGCCTGGCTTAAATGAATATAAGGACTTTTAAGAACAACTTTGTAGTTTATATGGAGTTACAATTTCAGATTAGACTACTTGTTTGGAAGATGAGAATGGAGAAAGAAAGAGAAAGTGAGAGAAAATATATTCAGAAAAACAATGGGGTAGTGATCTGTGTGCGTGTGTGTTTGTGTGCACGTGCACACCCACGAGCACATACAAGTCCTAGGACTTGAATTTCAGACTCAGAGCCTAGGCTCTGTCTCTGGGCTGTTTTGCTCAAACCTCATGCTCTGCTACTTGAGCAACACCTCTACTTCTGGATTGGTTGTTGATTGGAGATAAAAGGGTCTCATAGACTTTCCTGCCCTGGCTAGCTTCAAACCATGATCCTCAGATCTCAGGCTCCTGAGTAGCTAGTAATTGCAGGCATTAGCCACTGGACTGGCACCTGGTTTGCCTTCATACTCTTAAAGATGAAATGTGCTTCACTTACTCTTTCTTCAGCCAGCCATTTTCCACTGGTCTTGGGGCTTGAACTCGGCCTGGGTGCTGTCCCTGAGCCTCTGTGTGCTCAAGGCTAGCACTCTACCACTTGAGCCAACAGTGCCACATCTGGCTTTTTCTGAGTGATTTATTGGAGATAAGAGTCTCACAGACTTTCATGCCCTTGGTTGGCTTTGAACTGCACTCCTCAGATCTCAGCTTCTTAAGTCACTGGAATTACAGAGTGAGCCACTAGCATCCGGCTTAGCCTAGACTTTTGACAACCCTGCCTTTGTGACTGCTTTTTCCTTTGTTGTTCCTCCCTTATTGGGTTCTCTGGCTACAGATCACACCCTAGTGTCACCACTTAGTTTGGGTGAAGAGTGGACACATCTGTGGCTCAAGTCATAGTATATCACTCATCCTTTATTGCATCAGCTCTTTGTGCCGTCACATAATCTTTGAGACACTTGGTAGTATAGGATGTTAGTATTTTTTCCCTTTTACCTTAGGTCATTTGAGAATGTTCTTAACAGAAATCATTCACTTTTTATAATTTCCTGGCTGCTATTTATAGGGTCTCTGGAATAGTATCAACTGCCCTCAGGGACAAGTGTGTATTGGTTGTTAAAATCAGTTTTGTTCTCTTTCCTAGGATGCTCCAAGATGAAGTGCAGTAAGCCTTCTAGCAGCAGTGAGAGTTCAGATGACTGTGAGTAGAACTGGCTGACAGCTGGGAATCTCTGCCCCTTAATCTTGTCTTTTCCTTGAAAATAATCCATTTCATACTTCCTTCAACAGTTAAAAATGTTTCTGGGAAGAAATCGTCAGGGTCCCTTTTTTTAAACTTTAATTAGTAATAAATAGGTAAATTAGGAATAAGAATTGGTTTAGTATGACATGTAACATTTTGGTTTTTACTCTATTAACTCAAATAATAAAAGCCAAATGTGTAGTAATGCTGTGAAAGCCTTTCTGGAAAGGAAAACAAAATTGAGAACCTAAACTGCAGGCCCTGATTCTAATTGTATCTAAGGTACTAGTAGTAATGTTTTAATAGTTAGTAATGTTTGAGTATGGGTCAATTATTTGTAAAAAGCCTTAATACCAGCCTTCAGGGAAATATGTAAGTTACACAGATAACTTGCTCCAGAATTTTAGTTTACCTAGCTGTTTCTGCAGATACTTTTTCAAGATGGAATATGAATTGCGTTATTTCAAAATATTGTGAGGTGTTATTATTAAAAATAATGATCTTTTCAGCCTTGGCAGTTTTGAATCATCTATATTTTTGGAGATGACTTACAAATACCATTAGACTGCATATGAAACTGTCTTAATTTCTTTAGTAGTATAAGATCATGGTCTTAGTTCTTCATAATTTTTTTGGATGGCATTTAGTTACATTAGTAGGTATTACATCTTGGCACTTTTTTCTAATTGTCTTTTGCAGGTCCTTCTACTTCGTTTTTTCCTGGCAAACTGTATAAAAGCAAAGTCAAGTCAAAAACTGAAAGAGAACAAAAGAAACCTACTGAGGTGAGATCAGTTATTCTACTTTTAGACTAAAAAACATAGGAAGTTAGGTCCTGCCTATATAATTAAAATACCCATAATCTGAAAATGTGTAGAGTAACATATATACCAATGGATTTGCCTCAACATATTTTGAATATGATTTTAGATGCATATACATTTAGAATTACTTTGTCTACTTGACAAATTGACTCTTTTCTTCATAATGTGATGCCCTTTTTTCTTTGGTAATTTCATTTGCTTTGAAGACTTGGGTCTTTTTTTTTTTCAATTCACTGCCTCAATCTCTTTATTTTTTTTTTGCCATTCCTGGGGCTTGGAACTCAGGGAGGGCCTAGGAGCTTTCCATGACCTTTTTTGTGTTCAAGGCTAGTGCTCTGCCACTTGAGCCACAGTGTCACAATCAGTTTTTTCTGAGTAGTTTATTGGAGATAAGAGCCTCACTGACTTTCTACTCAGGCTGACTTTGAACTGTGATCCTAAGATCTCAGCCTCCTGAGTATCTAGGATTACAAGTGTGAGCCACCAGCTTAGTTTCCCATCTCTCCCCATTTTTTTGTTCATTTCCTTTCTGTTTGAAGAACATCCTTTAGTCACTCTTTAGGGTAACACGGCTGGTAAATTCTCTTACTTAGTTTTTCCTACGTTTGAGAATGTTTTCATTTTTCCTTATTTCCTAAAGGACATTTCTGTTTGATATAAAATGATAGTACTTTTCTTTCAACTTAAAAAATAATGCTTTTTCCTTCCATGTATTCTAGTGAGAAATCTGATAGCATTCAAGTAGTTGTTCCACTATAGGTAACTAGTCATTTATTTTTAAATTATTTCCCAGAATTTTTCTTTTATTTTCAGAAGTCAGATTATGTCCCTAAGCATGGATTTCTTTTGACTTACTTGATTTTGAGTTGAGGAAGCTTCCTAACTGTCAAGTTTTTAGCCATTCAATATTCTTTTCACCTTTACCTTAAAGGTAAATTGCCTGAATGTTAGATACTCTTTATTTTCCTACAGGTCCTTCTGCCTCTTTGTTTTTCACTGTATGTTCTTTTCAGATTGAGTGATTTCTGTTGTTCTCTGGTTCTTTTTTAATTATTCTTTATAGTCCCTGTTTCTTTGCTGAGTCTTTCTATTTTTTTGTCTCCAAGTGTTTACAATTTCTTTTTTGCTGAGATAAATTAATTGCACAAAGGGATTTCACTGTGATATTTCCATATGTTTATACAATGTACTTTAATTAAATTCACCTTTTTATTATACTTTCTTAACTACTCCCCTACTCTTCTTTTCGAAAAGTGTGCCAGTTCTTGGGCTTCAACTCAGGGACTGGGTATTGTTGCTGAGCTTTTGTGCTCAAGGCTAGAGCTCTACCACTTGAGTCACAGCTTCACTTCTGGCTTTTTGGATGGTTAATTGGAGATTAACTTTCCTGCCCAGGCTAGCTTTGAAATGTGAATCTCATATCTCAGACTCATGAATAACTAGGATTATAGATATGAGCCCCTGGCTTCCAGTTACAAACAATAATTTTATTGAAACATTTTTATCTTGGATGCTGTCAAATATTTGCTAGGTTATGCTGACATCTGTGCTGTCTTGGCACCTGTGGTTGTTGACGGTCTTTTCTCATTTCCAGTTACTTTGATGAATGATTTTTCCATTGTACTCTGCACTTTTTTTGGTGTCATATTACAAGATATTGAGCCTCACTTAAATCTTCTCTTTTATCAATACTCCACAGTAATCAGACCAGTGGGAATACTGGTGTTGACAAAATCTTTACCAGTTGAAAAATACCTAGGCCCCCTGTCTTTGTTCTTATTATCTCTATAGGAAACAAAGAGAGAAATTCTTACTTTGTTTACTAATAGTGGAGGTGAGGTTAGTGAGGGGTACTACATTTTTGATTAGTAATAGTAATAGCTCAGGCTACAGACCTATCCCTACTAACATCACATTAAGGAGAATTGGTTTCTAAGTATTCCTGGATGAGAATGGATGTAAATACCTTCTCAGTTGATATCCATTGATGCAATAATTACCCTTCAAAATGATAGAGTGCTATGCTAGCTCTTTCTGTGATTAATTGGAGATAAAGATTATCACAGATATTCCTACTCAGGCTGGCTTTGAACCATGATCCTCAGATCTCAACTTCCTGAGTGGCTAGGATTACAGGTGTGAGCCACCAGCACCTAGCAGGTACGTTCCTATTGGGATACTGTTTTTCCTGAGATAATGATCTGCTTCTCTGGAAGACCCATATTCTTCAAGATATTTTGTAAAAAATTGCTAGAAAATGGACATAGTACTAAATAACCAATTTGAATGTATTTAGAAATCTTTCATTCTTCCCAAAATAACCCTACATATTTTCATCTAATAGTAAAAGATTGACTACCTATGATCTGGACCTAGAGTCTTGTGTGTGTGTGTGTGTGTGTGTGTGTGTGTGTGTGTGTGTGTGTGTGTGTGTGTGTGTGTGTGTGTGTGTGTGTGTGTGTGTGTGTGTGTGTGTGTGTGTGTGTGTGTTTGGGAGAAGAGGGCAGATTGACTGTTTTTTTGTTTCTTGTTTTGCAAATTCTTTATTGTGATTAAGTGATTACATAATTTCACTAATTTCACAGTATTGTGGGATAGTGATGCTTAAAGTCACAAACACATTCTAACTTTCATGAGGCAAATTGTCTATCATGATCTATAAAGTTTGTGAGCTCTATGAGCTTTGACAATACAGTTATTTCTTCCACATCAAGTGATATGTACATTTCTTTCCTTTTGCACAGCATCAGCTGTTCCTCTATCCCACTTGTTCCCTATCTACCATCGCTGCCATTGAGTTTCTTAGTTCATTTTGATAATGTCCAGTACAGCTGATGGGTTCCACTGTTGTATGTTTTTCCTTGATTACCTCTAGTTCTGTGTCCTCCTCCTATAGTCTCATTTTTTTAATCTAAGATGGTCATAGCAACAAAGTAAAAGCTACTATTTTTAATTTTAGTAAGATTCTTATTAGCCATTAGATATTCAGCATGTGAACATCTAATGATGTGACATTTTCATGCATGACAACCTCATACCCTTTCTATCACTCTCCCTTATCCCCACTCCTTGCCTTCTCGTATAATTTCAGCAGTTTTCTATATGCATTTTCACATATACATATAAAGTGCTTCAACTATATTCACCCTCTTTGTCCCACCCCCAACAGAATGTTCTTATATTTTAATGTAGTAGAGAATACTACCTACATTCAAGTAGAGCTTTTTTTACATCATTTTGCCTGTATTTCTAACAAGCCTAATTCTTTTGCTTTTTGCTCTATTACCAATAAAAACATGAAGTAACCTTTAACCAAAAAGGGTCATTGAGGGCAGGGAATGTGACACAGTGGTAGAGTAATTGCCTTGCATGCATGAGGCCCTGGGTTCGATACCTCAGCACTACATAAACAGAAAAAGTCAGAAGTGGCACTGTGGCTCAAGTGGTAGAGCACTAGCCTTGAGCTGAAGAGCTGAGGGATAGCGCCCAGGCCCAGAGTTCAGGACCCACAACCGACAAAAAAAAGGGGGTGGGGGTCATTGAAAGAATGACTTGGGGGGGGGGAGGGGGGAGGCTGGGAAGGGAGGTGAAGGGTAAACAAAGGAGGAGGCTGCAATGCTTGGTAAGAAATGTATGCATTATCCTGCCAATGTAATTGTAACCCCTCTGTACAGTATGTTCTCAAATAAAATAAAATTAAAAAAAAAAAGAAAATAAAGATAGGAAATCTCTTATTTAAATATTAAAAAAAAACAAAAACAAAAAACAAAAACAAACAAAAAAAAAGAATGACTTGGAATATAATCCTCAAATACCATGTCTAACATGCAATTTGCTTAGGTCCCCAAGTCTGACTTGACTTTGTGCCCCCTTCTTCATTACAAGAATACATACTGTAGTCTTATTGTTTGGTTTGAGGTGAGGGGAATAATACAACTTAATCTAAGAACAATAAATGTTTAGTATTTTATAGTCATTGATGTTCTTATTGTTGTCACCCATGCCTATCAAAATGTTTCATTTATTTCTTTTTATGGTGCCAAGGATTAAACTCAGGACTTTGGGTATGCTGGCCAAGTACTCTACCACTGAACTACATTAAGTTTCAGGCACAGAGCCAGATGTGACGACTCATGCTTATACTCCCACCACTCAGGAGGCTGAGGCAGGAGGATCATAAATTCAAGGCCAGGCTGAGCTATAATAGCAAGACCTCTGTCTTGATAAGTTTCCTTTACTTTAAATGATTGGTCCATATAGGTAGCCTGGAAATATTTTTCTGCCTTAAGATTATATAATTGAGGTCAGTGCCCTTTGATTAAACATAATAGCCATATTTGCAGCTGTTTTGTATGTTTGGAGTGATACACAGTTTGTGATCAGTTATGTATGGTTTTAGATTTAGGTGAATATGAATTGACACTGGTCTACCTTTCTGCTTCATTGATATAGGCCAGATGACAGTCTCCTTTGTGTCACACAGGAAGTAAATGTGTTTTGACTTTTCCTCTGAAAAATGTCACACAAAGGTCCAGAGTAACTATGCTTTTAAAAACTGCCCACTGAAAGATGTAAATAAGAGCAATAAAAGCCAAAGTTTTCCATGAAGTGTATTTTCATTTTGTGGCTCTGGCAGGCTAAGCATTGGTTTTTTTAAATTGAATTCATAGGGAGACCTCCTTTGTTAATGAAAGCATCTGAGAGGCCAGATGCACATGCAGTGTTGGATTTGGCATAGCTTCTAAGACTCTGTGTGAGCCTGTGAATCCTCCCTTTGACCATAAATAAGTAGTTATCTACTAAGTACAAAGCCTTTCTGTTTCAGAAATTGTTGGGGAAACCATTAGTGCATGCAAAATAGGCACATGATTAAGAACTTGTAGCTTGATAAGAAATGTACTCATTATCTTGCCCATGTAATTGTAACCCCTCTGTACAGTATTTTCACAATAAAAAAAGAACTTGTAAAACTTCTCAAGTTTATTACATAGAAAGATCACTGCCATATGCATCATTTGTGATCTTTTTAAGTTTAGCAACAACTACCCATGTTTTATTTTGTGAAGTTTCTTCTTGATAGGACATTTTCTTGGGAATCCTGCAAGTTTTTACAGATAAATTATGAGCACCTTAGTTGAATAATAAACTTATGTCTCTCCTACTCCATCAACAATTATTTTATGGATTAGATAGAGCTCAACTATATACTTTTTTGTGATTTTAGAAGACGATGATTATAATAAAATTACTATATCTAGTATTTTAGCAGTTGCAATTCTTCCAATATCATGCTATATATGCAAGATTGCCTATTTAATCCTTACAACCAGCACTATGCCATATGCATTATTACTGTCTCCACTTTACAGATGAGTAAACTGAGATTGAAAATTTTGATAATTTGCTAAAAGCTACCAAGTAATGAAACCATTACTAACTCAGGTAGCCTATCCAAGAACCCATGTTCTTTTTTCTTTTCTTTCTTTTTTTTTTTTTTTTGTTGTTTGTGGGGCTTGAACTCTGGGCTTGGGCGCTGTCCCTCAGCTCTTCATCTCAAGGCTCCTGCTCTACCACTTGAGCCACAGCACCACTTCCGTTTTTCTAGTGGTTTATTGGAGAGAAGAGTCTCACAGACTTTCCTGCCCAGGCTGGCTTTGAACCATAATCCTCAAATCTCAGCCTCCTGAGTAGCTAGGATTACAGGTATGAGCCACTGGCGCCCATCCCATATTCTTTTCTTTTTAAAAAAAGTTAACTATATCAAATACCATCCTGGTTTAAACATCAAAATATAAATATATATTCAGATATAGCTGTGTGTGTGTGTGTGTGTGTGTGTGTGTGTGTGTGTGTGTGTGTGTGTGTGTGTGTGTGTGTGTGTGTGTGTGTGTGTGTTTGCACATGTGCTAGCATTGAGGCTTGAACTCTGAGCCTGGATGCTATCCCTCAGCTTTTCACTCAAGGCTCTATGACATGAGCCACAGCTCCACTTCAGGCTTTTTTTTTTGGTTGGTCCTAGGGCTTGAACTCTGGGCCTGGGTGCTGTCCCTGAGCTCTTCAGCTCAAGGCGAGTCCTCTACCACTTGAGCCACATCACCACTTCCTGTTTTTGAGTAGTTAATTGGAGCTAAGAGTATCATGGACATTCCTGCCTGGGCTGGTTTTAAACCGCGATCCTTAGATCTCAGTCTCCTGAGTAGGTAGGATTACATGCATGAGCCACCAATACCTGTTTCACTTCAGCTTTTTTTGCTTGTTAACTGGAGATAAGTCTCACTGACTTTTCTGCCTAGTCTGTCTTTGTACTATGATCCTCAGTTCTTAATCTCCTGAGTAGATAAAAATTATAGGTATAAACCACCAGTACACAGCCAGATGTAGTTTTTATCTTTGTTTCTGCTCTCTTTGTCTTTTCTCCTTCCACCTCTCTGTATCTCTCTCACCCTCTATTTCCTCCTCTCCTCCTCCCTCCCCTCTCTTTTATGGTTTGTATGTGTCTCCCAAAACTCATGTCTTGGAACACTAATCCCCAAGTCACTAGTGTTAGCAGTGGAATTGAATAAATGTTTAGGTTGTGAGAGCACTGCTCTAATTAATGTATCACCAAAAGAATGAGTTACCATGAGAGTGGATTTGTTATAAAATCTTGCTTTTGCTTTCATTCTGTTTGCCCTTTTACCATATAGTATGATATAGCACAACTCACCATGATGAATAAACAGAAAAATCACCAGAGATTCAAGATTCTAGATCCCTGAGCCAAATAAATTTGTTCTTTAATCAATCACTCCATCTTAGCTATTGTTAAAATAGCATAAAATAGAATAAAACATTCCTCACCCTGTTTTCCTTTCCTCTGCAGATTTTTAAATTTCATCCTTTTTAAATTTTCTTTATGAAAATATATGCAAGTATATGTATATGTATATATATAAAACAGTATTTTCACACACAAAAAAAACCCAACAACAGCCAGGACATGTTTGGGGCAGGGTGATTATATACAGTGGGTTTTTTTTTGGGTTGGTTGGTTTTTGTTGTTTTTGGTGCCAATATTGAGGCTTGAACTTGGGACCTGGACACTATCCCTGAGCTTTATTTTTAGCATAAGGGCCATGCTCTACCACTTGAGCCCCACAGCTCCACTTCCAGGTTTTTGATGGTTAGTTGGCAATAAAGAGTCTCATAGTCTTTCCTGTTTGGGCTGGCTTTGGACCACAATCCTCAGATCTCAGCCTCCTGAGTAGTTAGGGTTACAAGCATAAGCCACCAGTGGCTGGCTGTATTCATTTTTAAAGCCTTTAAAATGCCTTTTCTTACCAGAAATTGGATCATTAGATAAGTGTGGTAAATATATTCCATACTACTTTGCATAAATCTGCTTCAGTGCTAAACTTACATTCTCATTCCCTCTTCATCATCTTATATCCTGTCTCATGTTTGAGATGCTTGACTTACACAGCAGTATAAGACATAGTCTCACTCTCTGCCTAAGGGAAAATTCTTTCCTAGAAAACTTGAATCTGACACTGTTTAATTTAGATAGCTGCAAAATTGAAACTAGGCTTTATCACATAAATCTGCTGTTTTTTTCTAATGAAGGAAAATTATAATAATCATTGGATTTAGCTTTGACTTTGCTTAAGGAAAACACATATGTGCCAGGCTCTGGTGAATCAGACCTGTAATCCTAGCAACTCAGGAGGCTGAGATCTGAGGATTGCAATTTGAAGCCAGCCTGGATAGGATATTCCAGGAGATTCTTATCTCCAATTAACTACCCAAAAGCCAAACATGGAGTTCTGGTTCAAATGGTAGAGTGCCAGCCTTGAGCACAAAAGCTTGAGGACAGCACACAGGCCCTGAGTTAAAGCCTCAGGACTGGGACAAAAAAAAGAAAAACAGGTATGAGTTGGTTGGTATTGTATACTTTGAGGTTTCCCAGACTACAGATTTCCCAGACTTCACATATTCCTTGGAGATTTTGGTATTTCTAAAGCAATGAACAATCGCCAGATGTCACTGACCTCTATATCTCTTTGCCTACAGTCTTCAAGTTACTCTTCTGTTTTGTAAGTATATTAGCTTCTTAGGGTTGTTGTAACAAATTATCTCAAAGAAAGTGTCTTAAAATGACAAGAATTTGCCAGGCTCAAGCTGATAGTCCTAGCTATTCAGGAGGCTGAAATCGGAGGATCAGGGTTCAAGGTCAGTTCCAGAAGGAAAGTTAATGAGACTCTTAAATCCAATTAACTACCAAAAAGTCAGAAGTAGAGCTGCAGCTCAAATGGTATATCACTAGCCTTGATCAAAAAAGTATTGGAACAGTGCTCAGGCCCTAAGTTCAAGCCTCAGTACTGGCATATTGTTCTCTTAAAGTTCTAGAGGTCAGAAATCCAAAACCAGTTAGTCTTGACTCTTTGAATTGGAAAACTCAACTTCCGGGGAAAACTCAACTTCCGGGTCCATCAACATTCATTTCTTCAGATGAATGTATCATTTAGTCATTGATTTCTCTTCTGCCTTAAATCTCCCTCTGCCTTTGGCTTACAAGGCCATTAATTGCTTTTAGCCCCCATCAACTTATTCCAGAATCCGTTCTTCATCAAAATGTTTAACTTAGCATCAATAACATTTCTCCCAAAAGGGCAGCATCCACAGGTCCTGGGAATGAAATATAAAAGTATCTTGGGGATGGAGGCAGCTCCATTCAACTTACTATAACATATTCTCAAGATACTTAGGAAATTATATAGAACAGATTTCATAAGCAGATGTGTCATATGTAAAAACATTAATTTCATGCCATGTGATGAGTTGACTTATTTTTTAAATGTGTCACTTGGAAAATAAATATTTTGGAATGTTTAAAAATACATTGTAAGTGGACCTGTGGCTCATACTGGTAGAGCACTAGCCTTGAGCAGAAAAAGTTCAAGGGTAGTGCCCAGGCCCTGAATTTAAGAAACACCACACCCAACAAAAATAATAAGGGCCTGGGAAAGTGGCTTAGTGTAGAGTGCTTGCCTAGCATGCATGAAACCCTGCGTTGGATTCCTCAGTACCACATACACAGGAAAAACTGGAAGTTGTGCTGTGGCTCAAGTGGTAGAGCTAGCCATGAGCAAAAGAAGCTCAGGGACAGTACCCAGGCCCTGAGTTCAAGCACTAGGACTGGAAAGAACGAAAAATATATGGCTCTAATAGTCTTTCCAGATTTAATGTAGTATTTACCACAGCACTGCCTTGTTGATAAGACATTATTAGTGTAGTACAATTGTCAATTGCCACCACTGCTTAACCACTACGTTGTTAAGGCACTCTAATAATTTATAGACATGGGTTGGAATATTCAGCAAAATGAGTCATTGTCTCCTGTTAGTCACTCTAAACACTGAACTCTGTCCTAAACGGATCCCCACGTGCAAAGTATTATGTAATAAATCTCAGGTTTTTTGTTTCCTGTTAGCTTTCTCCTGTGTAGCACCAATTCACTTTAATTCACCAAGATTCTTAGTAGGAAGGCCATTTTGTCCCCACCTGACCACCTGATGTATAAGATACATGCACACATATTCTTATCTATTTGGTTCTAGTCATATTATTAATACTACACTTTCCTTAAACATTTTTCAAGTTGTCCATGAAAGGAATGAATAATAGAATAACTCATATTCATTTAAATGGCATCATTCAATTATATTACTATTCGGTCCTATACTCTATGAAATGTCAATTTAAACAGAACTATACCTCCTGAGAATTAGTTGCTTTATGAGATCATATTCTATGCCTTTGCTTTCATTTAAAAAAGAACTTGGACAATTTTTCTTCTTAGAAAAATAAGCATTAAAGACTAAAATATTTCCTTGATAGCATATTTTTCTTTGTTCTTACAAAAATGTAGGCAAACTCATTTATCTTTAGCATGAAAATATTATGATTTTTTCATACTAGCGATTAATTAGTGAAGCATAGACCAATGTATGTATGCTTTTATGTGACAGTCAATTGCTTAGATGTTATCCAGACTTTTGTTACTAAACTCATTTCTTTTTTCTCTTTTTGGTCAGTCGTGGGACTTGAACTCTGGACTTGGGCTCTGTCCCTCAGCTCTTTAGCTCAAGGCAAGCACTCTACCACTTGAGCCACAGCGCTGCTTCTGGTTTTCTGCTGGTTAAATGGAGATACTCTCACGGACTTTCCTGCCGGGCTGGCTTTGAACTGTGATCCTCAGAACTCAGCCTCCTGAATAGCTAGGATTACAGTCATGAGCCACCAGCGCCCGGCTACTGAACTCATTTCTGAGTTAGCTTAAGAACATATACTTAAGGACACAAATTCATTTGCTGAAAAAGACAGAATTGCCAAGCTAAGGCTGCCATTGCTATTTTAGTCATGCATGTTTGCAAGCTAAATCACACCTTTCTTTGCCCTTTAGTTACTCACAGACCTGTTAAATCAAATGATCACAAAAGTCTGAGTTGTAGTTGTACCCATTTATAATCATCCCCTAAATCTCATATTTAAAGTTTCCACATAGTGAGGGATCTCTTTTAGGGATGAGATTTGAAAGCCCCTTAGCTGCTACAGCACCCTTATCATTCCTGTCCTCCTCATCTTTGAGGAATTCACTAATAGTAAAAAAATTATTTTGATAAACAGATAGGTTAAAGGCTAAAGAAAATGAGGCTAAGAATATTATTTAAGTTCTAAATATAAAGGTAACTATGTATGTGGTGTATGTGTAGGTGTGAAGGCGAGATGCAAGGGAAGGAGAAAACACACCTGTTGAGAAAGAAGCAGTAAAGATAGCATAGTATGTATAATTACAAAATATGACAGAGTTGAGATCAACATGTGCCATACCAATAAATAGGTATGGGTTAATACCTATTAAAGAAAAATACGTTGGGATTACAGTGCCTGTAATCTTAACTACTCAAGAGTCTGAGATCTATGGATCTAGATTTGAAGCCAGTCCAGGCACGAAACTCGGTGAGATTCTTATCACCAACTAAGTACCATAAAAGCAGGAAGTAGAGCCGTGGCTCTAGTGGTAGATCATTAGTCTTGAGCAAAAAAAAAAAAAAAAAAAAAACTCAAGGCCAGCACCAAAGCCCTGAGTTCAAGCCCCAGGACCAGCACAAAAAATATTTTCATATGACTCACAAAATGGAGCACTTGCCTAGCAAGGAGGAGCTCCTGGATTCTATTCCCAGCAACACAAAAAAGTATACATGGAATACCTACTCAGAAAGACTAAAAAAGAGGATAGATAAAGATATACTAAGAAAATTGAAACAAAAGCAGCAGTGGTAGTGATTATGGTATCAGACAAAATTGAGGCATTCATGTAAGTATAGAGTTATTTCTAAGTAATTTTAAATGAAGTGATGGGTAATGAAACCAGTAGGTTATAAATGGATATTTGTTGCTTATTTTAGGAACTTAAGGATTATTTCTTTTAATACATTTATTATAGAGGTGATGTACAGAGGGGTTACAGTTACATAAGTCTGATAAAGAGTACGTTTCTTTTTGGATAGTGTCGCCCCTTCCCTCTTCTGTTCCAAGTTTATACAAGCTGTTTTAAAGTGACCTATATTGTTTGTTTAAATTTAAGGAGCCCAAGAATAAATCAAAAGAGGTTTCTTTTATCAAGAATAATCTGGCTTCCCTTGTCAGTGTGTTGGAGATACTTCTTTGAAAATAGACAGTGGTAGAGAATGTTCTTTTCAAAAGGAGAACATTAAAAACAATGTTAAATCATGGGGATGGTCTTCTAAGGTATATGCAATGTATCTTCCCAGGTATTCCGGAAGGACCTCATCAGCGCTATGAAAATTCCAGATACTGAACACATTAATCCTGATAGCTATTACCTTTTTACTGACACATGGAAAAAGGAATGGGAAAAGGGAGTCCAGGTCCCAGCCAATCTGGACACTCTGCCACAGCCTAGTGTCAGGTATTTACATGCTTGCCTCTTTGACTTATGGTATGAATACTCTCATGGCTATGTATGCTTTGGTGGGGCAGGAGCATGGGGAGGACATGACTTACCTTGTTCTCATATCATGTTTACCAATTCACTGAAATGGGTGACACATTGTATCAAATCATGATCGTTCAGGAAGTCAAGGTCATTTCTTTAGAAATGCATTATGAGCCTGTTCATAGCATGAAACTGAAGTCCAATCTGAATTCATGATAGGGTTTTGGGAACCAAGATTTCCAAATCTGTCTCAATAATCAATATTTGGCTGGGAAGTTGGCTCAGTGGTAGAGTCCTTGGCTCGCATGTATGAGGCCCTGGGTTCGATTCCTCAACACCACATAAGCAGGAAAAAGCTGGAAGTGGCACTGTGGCTCAAGTGGTAGGGCGCTAGCCTTGAGCTTCATGAAGAGCTGAGGGACAGCACCCAGGCCCAGAGTTCAGCCCCATGACTTAAAAAAAAAATCAATATCATTTATTAGGCCTGGAAGAAAAAGATCATTAATTAAACCTTCCTCCTGAGAAATTGCCTCAATATAATAGAAGCCTCTGGTGATTTTCTTAAATATAAAGCCAAAGCATACAGTTTATAAATTTCATACAGTTTATAAATTTCATACAGTCAAGAATCAGTGTATATTCTAAAAGAAGAAAAGTGAGAGAAAGAGTGGGTTGAGAGGGATGGTTGATAATGTTGAAAGGGGTGACATTGATCAAAATGCATTTTATTCATAAACTGCTTTGATAAATGGCAATTCATTTGTACAACTACTTAAAGATAATTTTAAAAAGAGTTGTGGCTAGTTTTGGAAAACATTTTCTTTTACCAGTCTTTGTGTTCTCAGTGTTTTACACAAAAATGTTCAGTATAAGATTGAGTGAATGAAGGTATGAATAAATAGAGCATAGAGCTCCTGGGCAAAGAGGCTATTGGGACCTGCTGGTTGCTATGAGAAATTGCAGATCTCATTGTACATCTGTTTCTACCCTGTATTAGGCTTTTTTTGAGACTATGCAGACCAGGTTGACCCCAAACTTGTAATCATGCCTCACCTTCCCCAAATGTGAGGATTGCAGGCATGCACCACCAAAGCTGGCATGTATTAGCTTCTTAAAGGGCAACATAAGCTTCTTTGGATTCTGTGTTTCTAGTACCTGATTCTTAGATCCTACCCATGCTCCAGAAATGCTTGTAAAATCACTTTTTAGCAATCCAGGGTATCCCAACTCACAGAGAGGTTGTGCACACTGAAGGAAAGTTCCATTGACTTCTTCAACACAAACTTCACTTGTCATTTACACCATCTTCTGCCTCCTAAATGTCAGAATAACATGAATGAAAACAAGAGATGGGCATTTTCATGTCCTTGCTGTGAGAATTTTATATAAATATGACAAGCTTGCTTGTCTTCCATTCCATTGGATTAGAATGCTGGAGGATTATTCCAATCCAAGCATTATTGAAACAACTCAGTCTTGGTTTTGATTCAAAATCAGTATCATTTGTCACTAAATGGAGGTAATATTATTCTTGCAGGTTAAATGGAAAATGTCATATGTACCATTTGAGAAATGATAAGTAAGCAAACAAAAACGGAATAGCATTTTAAAAAAGAGTAAATTTGAAGGCTTTAGAGTTGGTGGCACATACTCCCCAATTTATATAAGGTTTCAGTGCTCTATTTGTTCTAAGCATCTAAAATAGTTACCATTAGTGCTATGAATTTTCTGCTAAATCCCTTATTTCTCATAGTTATTTTTCAATCATAGAAAATTTTCATTTTAAACAAAACAGACTATTAAATTATTAGCCATTAAATTTTTAACTGGTTGGTCTTTTTTGTTGTTGTTGTTGCTGTTGGTCGTGAGACTTGAACTCTGGGCCTGGGCACTGTCCCTCAACTCTTCAGCTCAAGGCTAGCACTCTACCACTTGAACAACAGCACCACTTCTGGTTTTCTGGTGGTTTATTCAAGAGTCTCACAGAGTTTCCTGCCCGGGCTAGCTTTGAACCACGGTTCTCAGATCTCAGCCTCCTGAGAAGCTAGGATTACAGGCTTGAGCCACTGGTGCCCAGCATTAACTGGTTGCTCTTGATAGGTGGAATATATTGTTTTCTATTTCTTAGAAGGCATCAATAAGCATTTTTCTGGAGTATGCAGCCTTCATTCTCAAGTTTTAGGGTACTTCAGAATCTCCTGGAGGACTTGTTAACTTCACCTCAGAGCTTTTGGAGTCAAAAAAGCACAAGAGCCTACTTGAAAAATAAACTAAAGCAAAACAGGGTGGGCATGGCTGAAGTTGTACAGTCTTGCCCTGGCAACTACAAAGCCTTGATTTCAAACACCACAACCACCAAAAGAAAAATAAATATTCCAACAGTGACTATTCTAAGAGATAAGAAATAGAAGCTGATCTGGGGATGTGGCTTACCAGCTTAGCACTTGGCTAGTGTTCATAAGCAGTAGGTTCCATCCCAATACCATAAAAAAGTTGAAGCTTCTCATCTGAAGGTCTGTGCTCAGAAACTGCCACAGTATTATTTCCACCATTTTTCTTGGTGGTGGTCATAGGCCTTGAACTCTGAGCTGGGGCACTGTCTCCGAGCCCTTTTTGCTCCAGGCTAGTGCTCTACCACTTTGAGCCATTTCTGGAGATTAATTGGAGATAAGAGTCTCATGGAGTCGGTGCTGGTGGCTCACACCTGTAATCCTAACTACTTACAAGGCTGAGATCTGAAGATCGAGGTTCAGAGCCAGCCTGTGCACAAAAGTCCGTGAGACTCTTTTCTCCAATTAATCACCAGAAAATTGGAAGTCCCACTGTGGCTCAAGTGGTAGAGCACTCATCTTGAGTTGAAGAGTTAAGGGACAGTACCAACGCCCAGAGTTCAACCCCATGACCACTACCACCAACAACAAAAAAGTCTTATGGACTTTACCACCCAGGCTGACTTTTAACCGTGATCTCAGATCTCAGCCTCCTGAGTAGCTAGGTTTCCAGACATGAGCCACCAGCCTCTGGCTATCACAACCATATGTTATTAATGCTATCTGAGATTAAAGCGGAGGAAGGTGGATTCCATATTCATACAAATTGAGTTCAGTACTATTAACTCTTTTTTGTTGGTAATAATGGAGTTTTGAACTTAAGGTCTTGCATTTGTTAGGCAAGCACTATCACTTCAGTCACACCTCCAGCCCACATGTTTGTTTTTTTTTTTATTTTTTGATTTGAGGTTTTGCACTGTTGTGTAGGCTGGTCTTGAACTCCTGGCCTCAAGTGACTTATGATTGCTATCACTTACAGTTTATTAATGCTTTGAGTTTTGCATAGTGAAAATAATACATCTAACACTTACTCAGGCTACTGACACCAGCCATTTTTTACTATATATTGAGCCAAACACATTATTTTATATAATAGCCATGTGATTTGATAGTAATCGTAATTTATCATTGTCCCTACTTTTTTCATTAAAAAAAAAAAAAAACAACCTGCACCTTAAATCATTTCCCTGAATCACCATACCAAGTGAGTGGCAGAAAACAAGGGCTTGTGTAAATAGAAAGCCTGTGCTTTGTACCAACATCCAGTATTGTCTCCATGAGAGAAAACTGAATTTGGCTCAAATACATCTTTGATGTCCAATCTGGCCATAACTTTGTGCAGATATCACCCTTTCTCATCCTTCCCTTTCTAAATACACTTCATGACCTTTGCATCAAGAACAAAATTATATACAGTGGCATTATAGTAGTCTTTGAATCTATGAAGGTGAATGAAGTATAGCAGTGAATTCACAGCAAAGCACAACACAATTTGCAGAACCATTCGTTTTCTAGAAACAGATTTTCCATATTTCCCAGAGGGCAATGCAAGTCATATACATAGAGTGCCCCAGCTCCACTCAATAGCCTTAATACTGTTGGGCCCATTCAGTCCGTGCCTGGTACCTGTCAATTGTTAAATCTCACCTGTACCATTCTCTTGCTTTTGTAGGATTATATCTGAGAAGGTAAATAGTGTTCCCTTCATCCTACCTCAACAATACATTCGTTGCTCCAGCTCAGACCCTGAAGAGCCTGGCTTTGTCAATATCATGGAGTTGTCAGCAGCTACATGTTGCTATGATCTGGATGATATGGATATCATTTGGCTTGAAGAACTCAATCATGACCTTACAGAAATGGGTAAGTTGTTTTCTTATAAGTAGTAAGTTGATTCAAACCCATGATTTTTTTTCCTCAAAGTTGTTAGGACCTTTTAAATTTGCTCTCAGGCTTTTTTTTGCTGGTCCTGGGGCTTGAACTCTGGGCCTGGGCATTGTCCCTGAGCTTCTTTTGCTCAAGGCTAGCACTCTGCCACTTGAGTCACAGTGCCACTCGGGTTTTTTCTGTGTATGTGGTACTGAGGGATCAAACCCAGGGCTTTGTGCCTGCTAGGCAAGCATTCTACCACTAAGCCACATTCCCAGCACTTGCTTTCATTTTTTTCGCCCATCTTTTTTTGTAGAATTTTCATCTGTTTTTATCTTTGATCTCATCTTAATGAGATATTCTTTCAAATGTATAATAGAATAGAGCAGTAATATTCCAATCTTAACATCCTTTCTCAGAAAGGTATAATGAGCAGATCAACAATGGCATGTAAGTTTCATGAGGTTATTCTTTAGGAGGAGAGAAAGCAGGTAGATCAATAGAGGGTGGAAACCACAAAAAAGAAGGGAATAAAAACACTGACAAATGCAGAAAATCAGAATTAAGAGCATAATGATGGCCTACCATGTATTTTTGTAGTTTAGGAAGTACATTATATCCAAAGATCACAATCATTACAATACTGCTTTTATCATGAAACTATCGGAATTTTGCCATTTAGATAAGGCTTTTAAAAGAAACTTCATATTTTGTAATAGTTCATTTTACAGAAAAGTTGTACATTCAGTACAGCCTGTATTCAGGTACTCATAAAACATTTTCAGTTTTCCTAATATTACTGTATTACTTTGCCATACTATATTTATCAGCACAGGTAACTGGGTGCTGGTAGTTCACACCTGTAATCCTAGCCATTCAGGAGGCTGATTCTCCTGCCAGCCTGGGCAAGAGAATCCATGAGATTCTTACCTCATGGATTAAATTAATCATAAAAAAGTGGAAATAGCTGTGGCTCAAATAGTAGAACACCAATCTTGAACAAAAAAATCCAAGCAAGAACATGAGGTCTTAGACAGAAGCCCCAGTACTGGTGCCCATGTACTTACACACACATAGGTATTTACCATTAAGTAAAAACTCTAGATTTTATTGAGATTCTGTTTTTTTCCCTGCTGACCTTTTTTATTCAACATCCTATCCAAGACACTGCATTGCATTTAAGATTGGAAGAGTTTTTAAAGATGTTGCCTTTTTTCAGTTTTCTCTTAGGGTACATGATACTAAGTTTAAAATAAATTTGAAAAATCTATTAAGCATTTTTGATTTAGATTAATTTTGAATTAAATTCTTACTGTATACTAGTTGTCATACTAAATAATGTATAAAATGATATCCTTACAACAAATCATCACATTTAATATTTTTATAGATAAGAACACTAAGCCCTAAAGAATATAAATAACTTTCAAAGTTTGTGTAACAAATATGAGATACAGTTGGAATTTGAATACAAGTTCCCTTATAAATAAACACTGTACTCCTTAACTCATAATTTTTCTTGACTGGAAAAGTGAAGCAGAGGCCTGAGTAATTTCTTTGGGTTCATAATCTTTTATGTTATCTTAACTTTAAAAAATTGAATAGCATTGGTATTTTAAAAGCCAGGTTAGAAACCAGGCACTGGTGGCTCACACCTGTAATCTCCCTCCCCTCTCTCCTCTTTCTCCTCTCTCCCCCCCTCTCACCATCTCTTCTCTTTCTCCCCTCTCTCCTCTCTCTCCCTCTTGTTGCAGGTTTTGCACTCAGGGCCTGGGTGCTGTCCCTGAGCTTTTTTCCAACAAGGACTCTACCACTTTGATCACAGCTCCACTTCCAGATTTTGAGTGCTTAATTTGAAATAAAAGATTCATGGGGACTGTGACCTCATGGCGCAACAGTAGCATGTCTGACTCCAAGATTCATGGGGACTTTTCTGCCCAGGCTGGCTTTGACCTGCGATCCTCAGATCTTAGCCTCCTGAGTAGTTAGGATTACAGGTGTGAGCCACCAGTGCCTGGCTTCTAACCTGGCTTTTAAAATACGAATGCTGTTCAATTTTTTAAAGTAAAGATAACATAAAAGATTATCCGAAGAGAAATATAACAGCTGGGTCTTGTAATCCTAGTTACTCAGGAGGCTGAGTTCTGAGGATCACAGTTCAAAGCCAGCCCGGGCAGGAAAGTCCGTGAGACTCTTTATCTCTAGTTAACAACTAGAAAATCAGAAGTGGGGCTGTGGCTCAAAGTGGTAGAGTGATAGCCTTGAGCAAAAAAGCTCAAGGACAGCACTCAGGCCCTGAGTTCAAGCCTCACAACCAACAAACCAACAAAAGAGTCAGGTTTGAAAAGTGAGTATTTCATATGTATAATTGTGTACACATAGTACCTAAATCTTGCTTTTTTTGGCTTAATACATTTTGTATGACTATCTCCTTGTATAATCATTAGATGTGTTTATTGAAACCAATTTTCTCAGAGAATCATTCGTATCCAAATAAGTATATAATGTATTTTATGTCACAAACTAATATTCAAAATTACAAAGCTTAACTATTTCCTTCCACAATTGAAATATGAGAGTTAGGAGGAGACTGGCTGTGGTTTAGATAGAAAATTGAAAGTATCAGTAAAAATTTTTTTAAAGAAACACAATGAAATGTATTTCTCCTCTCATGTGTCAATCACTAATATTGTTATAGGTAAATGTTAGAGAAGCATTATTTAAAAAAAACTTTGAAATCTGATTGTTTGAGAGCAAAGATAGTGTCAGCCTTTAGAATCCTGCAATGAAACCCCACTTGTTTATAAAAACTAATATATTCTTTTTTTAAAAAAATGTTTAAAATGCCGTGCACCAATGGCTCATGCCTATAATCTAGCTACTCAGAAGCTGAGCTCTGAGGATTGTAATTCAAAGCCAACCCAGGCAGGAACATTTATGAGACTCTTATCTCTAGTTAACCAGCAAAAAGCCAGAAGTGTA
Source organism: Dipodomys merriami (assembly GCF_024711535.1). Taxonomy (NCBI): domain Eukaryota; kingdom Metazoa; phylum Chordata; class Mammalia; order Rodentia; family Heteromyidae; genus Dipodomys; species Dipodomys merriami. The sequence goes on from NW_027204492.1 coordinate 86,735,203, forward strand.
GCTGTGGCTGAAATACAACTGGCCTTGAGCAAAGAAGCTCAGGGCACTGCCCTGAGTTAAAGCCCCAGGACTGGCACAAAAAATGCTTTAAATAAATGAATCCAACCCTTTCCTGCTCTAGGCACACAATAGGTGACTTGGGAATAATACTTGACTGATGGATTGATTGTTTGTATTTCTGCACAGGTCAAGAATCAGTTACTGAAACACTTATGGAAAAGGTCATAGAAGCCCTGGAACGTCTTTGCCATAAACGCATGAGCCATGCTATTAAGACAATGGAAGGACTAGACATAGAGTATGAAGAAGATGTGGTCTGTGATGTGTGCCATTCTCCAGACAGTGAAGAAGGGAATGATATGGTATTCTGTGATAAGTGTAACATCTGTGTGCATCAGGTTAGTACGTTTGGAGATCACCACCTCTGCATGGCCAGCCTTTCTGAAGCTCAGTGATGATATCTATCACCCATATCAGGATAGCAATGTATATTTAAGGGTAAAAGTAAAACTTTGGGTTGTTGTTCTTCAGTATTTCCTCTGGAAACAATACTTTAAATCTCTGAGATATCTTAGCTACTAACTTTCTCACTTGGCTAAACCCAAATCTTTAGTTTGTTACTTCATATCCAGACCATTGGAATTACCTTGTTTTCCCAAGGAGTCCCATGCTTCCTGCCTAGGAGTATCTGCTCTGCCTTAAAATCACTGTGATATTATTGGTTTATTCCTATAGGTAGTAACCTTGATTTGTTTATACTTCATGCCACATTGGAAAGCTACATTACTTATCTTGGTAACCCAGGCTCTTCCTATGCACTACTGTCAGGCAACTAGCCTCACCCTGTGATTTAAGAAGAAATCTAATGGGCAGTCGTGTGTGTGTGTGTGTGTGTGTGTGTGTGTGTGTGTGTGTGTGTGTGTGTGTGTGTGTGTGTGTGTGTGTGTGTGTGTGTGTGTGTGTCTTGACCTGTGTGTGTGTGTGTGTGTGTGTGTGTGTGTGTGTGTGTGTGTGTGTGTGTGTGTGTGTGTGTGTGTGTGTGTGTGTCTTGACCTAGGACCTGGGTGCTGTCCCGAGCTTTTTTGCTCAAGGTAGCACTCTAACACTTTCAGCCACAATGCTACTTATGTTTGTTTGTCAGCCACAATGCTACTTATGTTTGTTTGTTTGTTTTCCTGGTAATTAATTGGAATGAGTCTCAAGGACTTTCCTATCCAGGCTGGCTTTGAACCAACATCCTTATATCTCAGCCTCTAGGTAGCATTATAGGCGTGAGCCCCATACCTAGCTTAAAATACTATCTTAACCCCTTAGTTTTACACACAATGCAAGAAAACATTATATAAATTTATCTGTTATTCTTTCTATCACATTGCCTAATAATATCAATGTTACTGTTGCAAGACTCATTTCAGTTTTCTTTCCCCACAAGTGTATTGATGAATATTGCTGGCACTGTATTGTCCTAACTCCAGCTGTCAGAAGTCTACATATCTTCCAAGATCAAGTTCAAATCTTTTCTTGACCTTTATCTTAAGTGAATCTATTGTGTTGTGTTCATATTATTACTTTATCTAGCAAGCACTGTAGGTATTCAGCATCATTCATGAACCTGGACTATACTACATGCTGAAGACAATCAGTGATGAAGAGGCAGACATGCTCTCTGCCTCCCCCCCCCCCCCCCGGAAGATCATAGTCTGGTGTAACTACTACAAGGAATTGCCAATTTAGCATAGTACTTCAAGGGGTCGTTTTAGATATAAATTCATGCTACTATAGAAATGCATAGAAGGGAATGAAGGTCAAGGAAAATTCCCAGGAAGTGGCAGCCCTACCAAATCTTAATGACCAAAAGGAGAGGTCAGGCGAACCAGCAAAATATGTTCAGGCAAATAGGAGAACACATTGATAGCAAGTAGTAAGAGTAGGATAATCATGTCAAAGACACTTCTGTTTACTTCATAATGGAAAGGTGGAACAGGAAAGGCCTGAAGATTGAGGACAGAGAAAGGCAAAGGGAAAACATGTGAAGGATCTTCTAACAAACTACTGAATATCTTTTTTCCTATCAACCCAAAAAGATAGGATTTGTGATTTAGAAAAATAATTATTTAAAAAAACTGAAATGACTAGATAACATAGGAGAGAAAGAAATGAACGAGCAGTTGACACTTCAACTCCAGGGCTACCTAACTTATTCCTTTGTATGTCAAAAGTATTCAGAATTTTCTGTGACCAATTTCTTCATTTACCTGTGTCCTTTAAAAGTGTGAATTTTGAAAGTTTATGAGTTCCATCAATTATTGGCACTTAAGACACACTTTCAGTGAGAGCATAAATTCTTTACCATTTAACTATAAACTTAAGTATTCAATACATTTCACAATCCCTTCCATGCAATTCCAAAATTAGAAAGCATTTAATGACTACATTTTTGCCTGAAGTTCTATACCACAACTAATTTGTGAACATCAGAACTAAACCAATATGAGACCATTTATATTCCTTACCCATTTTGTTAAAATACTATTTTTTTTGAGAAATGCTAATATGTTTGATTATATTATACTGCCCTTTATCTCACTGGTAGTATACCATGTTACTTTTGCATATGATAAAATGTGATCAATTCTGAACTTTCCAATGTTTATCTTCAAAGGGGTTTCAGATAAATGATTGTACATCTGTAGTCGGCTTGAGGGGAATAGGGTAAAGGTTGTTTATATATTCTGCAATTCCCTATTACATCTGGGACACAATGTAATGAAGAATTATTTTCAGATTTTTTTGTTTTAAAAAATTAAATGTAGCATAATTCTCCCTAATAGTATGCTTGTTCTTTAAAGCATCCAATAATGACTATAGACAAATTCAGATTATTCCCCTGTACATTCATTTGGATTCTAAAGAGCTACGTAGGTTATAACTCCCTCTGTTGACTGAAAAGTGACAAAACAATTTGGTAAAGGCCAAAGATCTATCCCATCTGAAGAGAAACCACAGTATCATCAAACAATTTGGAAGATCTCGTTTACTCCCTAATAGAAAAGGGGCATATTGCCATCTGAAATTATTGAACAAATTTTTCTTCCTTACCATATCTGGTGCAATGTTTGTTCCTCATTAACAAAGATACTCTCACAGTCAGTACTTTAGAAGTATACCAGTACTTTGAGATTTTAATATTCCACTAAATTGTTTTTTCTTTAAAAAAAAATTTGAGGGATGGGAATGTGGCTTAGTGGTAGAGTACTTATTTAGCATGAATGAAACCCTGGTTTTGATTCCTCAGTACCACTTAAACAGAAAAAGCCAGAAATGGCATTCTGGCTGAAATGGTAGCCTTGAGCAAAAGAAGCTCAGGGACAGTGCCCAGGCCCCAGGCCTGGCAAAAAATGTGAAAGTTAAGACCATCCAGGTCTCTTTCATACCCATTTTCTACTTAGCCAAAATATTGCACAGTTAGATTAAAAGTGGAGTTATATTTGCATGAAAGTATGTGCTCATGGTTTATAAATATAACACTTGACACTGAGTTTATTAACGCCCTGAAATTACATGTAAAATGTATGCCTATGCAGTTTTCTTGAGTTTAAGCTAGCTGTAGAAGGATGACAAAGGTTTGACTACACAGAGTTGACCAGGTAGCACAGGGAAACTACCTAGACAGACACACAGACATGAGAATTTAAATGGCCAATTACAGAGGAAGAGGCCTACTTGTCTAAGTTTGGGTGGGCTGGGGAATGGGAACCAATAGCACAATGTTAGGACATGTGGGTTTAGGTCAGAAGTCAGCAAACCTTAAAGGGTCAGAAATATTTCAGCTTCTGTTACATAGATTTTTTTTCTTTTTACCACCCTTTAAGATATAAAAACAAATCTTAGTGTTTGCCTTACAAAACAGGTTGAGGGACATAGCCAGTACTACTATGGATGGGGGAAGAGGTAGATGAGAGCAGAAGAAATCCCTGAAGGGTTTTGATGCTGTTCAAGAATATGAAATCTTGCATTTTAATATAGGAAAGACAGAAGGTGTGAAAGTGGAGGAAAAGACTTTAGAAATAACCCGAACATGGTGTGATGAGAACTTAGGTGAAACAGTATGGTAGTGGTGGAGATAGATGGTAGAAAGTAAGGTCAGAATCTCTGGACCACTCTAGAGGGAAGAATAGCAAACACCCGGCCACTGGATGAAGGTAAGTGGTATTCTAATCCAAAAGTTTCATCTGGATGATCTGAAGGGAACATGGCTAGATATGGAAAGGAGTTTGGAAACAGTAGGTTGCAGGAGGGGCAGGGGTGGATAGATATAATAGTAACTATTCTAACTTGTATCTGATGGGGGGGGGGTGAATCTTCTAGGGCCTACAGAAGTTCTGAAGCTGCTATGTTGAATCAGTTGGCGATGGAAGATTTGCTAGATCACAGAGAGAGCCAACTGTCTTTTAGGTTTTGTCCCAAATATAGTAGAACAGTAAGGAAGGAAAGATGGGTAAAATTGGACATAGGGAAATAGAAGTCGAAAGGACTAGTTGATGGGCATGGTTTAAGTGGTAGAGCATTTTCCTACCAAGAGGAATAACACTGGCACATTTTCCAAACTGTAATCTCCTATCTCATTATTTTTTTATTTCTCCAGTTTGATTCCATAAAGAATTTTGAGGAGCTTCCAGAATTCATAAATTATTGCAATTAGTATAATATTCTATTCAAGATTCAATCCAATTCCCCTTTTCTTCAACTGAAGTAAAAACTACAATTTGCTGCATGATGTTTATGCACTGAGCACTATTAAGCCCTTTAAGATATTAGCTTATTTGCTTCTCAGAAGTTTATTTCTTAATACTTTTTTTCTTGATCACGACCATGCAAGACATGTAGAAGTTGCTTAATAAGTGTTTAGCTTGCTAATTATAATGTATAAACATGGTAGAAAGTTTAGAATACAAGCCAACTAAAAAGATCTGTATCTCAGATGACTGTTGAGCTAGCTGCTGAGAGTACCCCTTCCTAATCTTACTCTATTGTCTTTAAAGACAGTTCTTAGGAACAGATATGCTAATCTTTGAGATACTGAAAATTGTTTTTTTGACTGCTTTTAAACGAATCCTGGAAAGAAGCTTTTTGGGCTTAATTTGCCTCTCTCACAATAGTGAAGGGTGCTGTTTTCTGCATCAGAGCAGATGTATGTGTAGATGTCGACTCTTCTCTCTCTCTCCTTCTTATGTCTCCAGGCCTGCTATGGTATCCCCAAGATCCCACCAGACAACTGGCTGTGTAGTTCCTGTGTTCTGGGTATTCGTCCAAAGTGTCTATTGTGTCCAAAGAAAGGTGGAGCCTTGAAATCTACCAGGAGTGGGAGTAAATGGGCTCATGTCAGTTGTGCTCTATGGATTCCAGAGGTAAGAAAACATCCCAGCCTAATGCCGTTTGCTCCAAGGTCTCCTCCCTCAATCCATCATTCCCATGATGTTTATACCTACTAAGATAAGACATAGCGTGGAGATGCTTCCTGCTCACTCATGTTTGTAAATGCATGTTTGTATATGCTTCCACTTAAACTAAATTAGATGTCTCATGGATGCCAGAGTGTGTATATGTGTGTGAATAAAATACACACACACACACACAAACCTACATACATGCTGATTGCTGTAGCTGGTACTCCCAGTGGTCTTAAAGTCTTGTAAAAAAAAAGTAGAAAATAGCAGGATACCAAGATATTTTGTTCCTATGGCTCTGTAGTTTGAAGTCTGGTGTTGTGATACCACCTACATTACTTTTTTTTTTTTGCCTAGAATTACTTTTGCTATTCTAGGTCTTTTGTTGTTCATATGAATTTTTGGATTGTTCTCTCAAAATGTCAACATCAGGGCTGGGAATGTGGCTTAGTGGTAGAGTGTTTGACTTGCATGCATGAAGCCCTGGGATTCCTCAGTACCACATAAACAAAAAACCAACAAAACAGAAGTGGTGCTATGGATCAAGTGGTAGAGTGCTAGCATTGAGGAAAAGACGCTCAGGCACAGTGCCCAAGCCCTGGATGAAAGCCCCAAGACTGGCAAAAAAAATCCCAACATCAATTGGATTTTGATGAATATTGCATTGAATTTGTATATCATTTTTGGTGGTATGGCCATTTTCACAATATTGATTCTACCTATCAATGAACATGGAAGGGAAGATGGTGGCTCTCTCACAGGTAGCCCCACTACCTGTCTCTGACCAAAAGAAGATCTAGGGGACAGCCACACTTTACTTCAAGAGATACACTCCAATCAAAATCTAAATACCTAAAGACTTTTTCTACTACAAGAGGACTATCCTAACAGGCAAATAAGGAAAGGGAAAAGAGAAACAGTGAGCTGCTGCACCACAGGGCTCCGCGCCACGCTGCGCTGTGAGTTTCTGCAGACTTTAAACAGAGGAGAACCCAAAAACTGAAGAAAGCTTTTAACGCTAGACCCACGGAAAGTGAGGAGGGAATCTGGTGAAGACCTCCAAGTCTGCCAATGGCCCCCACCCCAACCTGTTCCCCCCAGGGCAGATACAGGGAAGGAGCGAATCCAGCAATCCTGCCATTACAGTTGCCAGAAATTGGCACCACCGGGTAAGCCCCCAAAGTCAGCCCATGCCTGCAGTGCTGGTGGGATCCTCGTGAGCCCCCACCAACCCAGCAAAAGGCCCCCAGGTCATCACAGCCACAGCCAATCCATCCCTTTATGCTTTAAGGGCTGACCGCCCCGCCAAATGGGCACTCTGCTGGGACCTGCTCCCTCCCTGGGTGCAGACCCCAGGCTCTCACAGCCAGTGCATCACCAAGCTGCTGCAGGCATCTCCGCTGACACACCTAGCAGCCTCAGGGAGCCACCCCCAAGGCTGCCTGCTGCTGCCTGCCACCTCCTACTGCATCTGCTGCAGACCACCATGTCCCCTTGCAGTCCACACCAGCCTGCCACTCCAACTTCCACCCGGTCCTCCCAGTGCCAGGACTCCCCTTGCCACCACAGAGGAGACCCTTCAGCATCAGCAGAGCCACCCCCCCACCTGGACCTGCCAACACCCTGACTGTCTGAGAACCTGCCAATTCCATCTTACCCATCACAGCACGGGCTCTGTGGTCCAGCTCACCACCAGCTACAGACATTGTGAGTAACCCAACTGGGTCCACTTCCTGGGGGTGGCAATTCCTTGCGGGATCCCAAAGCCCTCTGACCCAAGTCCCCTTCCAAAAGGGAGGGATCACAACAGAACAGAACATGGACATAAGCTCTGTTCCTAAGGCTCCTGTGGCTACCTGGGAAAGCCTGGGAACACAGTTCCAGGCCTAGGATAGCAGTCTACAAACCTGAAACCCCCAAAACTCCCTGCCACCAGGCCTGAGATTGGGACTATAGATAGCAGGCACCCTCCCCCATCAAAAGGCCATCTGCTCCCAACCAAGCCACAAGGAAAGTGGACTACTGCAAGGCATACAAGGTTCTATCAGGAATCGGCTCTGAGGACTATGGGGAGACTAAAGCTCCCCCAAAGCACCTGAAAAACACATTCTTTAGTTTTTTATTGTTTTTGTTTTGTTGTTAGTTTTTATGTCTGATCGTTTGTTGTTTGTTTTTATTTCTATGTGTTATTTATGTGTATTGTGATTTAGGATTTGCTATTCCACTTAGTTTCTATTTTTCATTATTATTTCCTAATTTGTAAGTCTTTTTCTTCTTTCTTTTTCTCTCACTCTCCCCTTCTCCTTTCTCTCCACATTTACTACTACTCCATCAGAGCTACTCTGTCTAGTTCTGTACACAAAGTAAGGCCTCCTTCTATGTGTGTAAACAATAATTACAGGAGTTAACAGATTAAGCGACTTTTGAATAATATCTGAACAATCTTTTTCTAATTTCAGCAAGTCTCCAAAATACACTTACATATAACTTCTTTTTCTTATCTTCACCTAGATCTCTAAGCTACTCCCTACATAACCTATCTTCAAATTCTATTCCACCTCTTACACTCGGTAACAAGGTCTGTATTCTCCTCCTACATATACCCCTCCCCTAAGCTGTTCTTACCCCTCTACCATCATTATGCCCAAGTTCTCTTCTGAAATTAAACTCATATCTCTCCAATCCTAACCCTTCACTTCTCCGTCTGCTCTAGCCCATTGATCCCTAAAAGTTTGTATCTGACCCAACTTACAGCTAGTTCTATATTTGACTACAAAATTGGTTCCATTTGACTATTTTGAGTACAAGAGGCACATCGTGTTAACTCTAAGGAGCAGACTACCTATCAGGCAAACCCAGATTGTCTCAAAAGTTACAACTATACGTAATCTCAACCCTGAAGCCACAATATCCCTCTCCAAGAAAAAGAAAAAGAGAGCTAAATAGGAAAACACCTACCTGTAATTCTGAAACCCTAAGATCTATACATCTACACGATACCAGATTGGCTCTGGTCCTAAAAGACCGTCCTACTGTTGTACAAGTGTGGTTCTTGTTTCCAAATGGGTAGAACTAACAGCGAAAATACAAGAAATATGGCCAATCAACAAACCCCAACACCATCTTCACATAAAAAAGCTACAGAGCAGTCCCAGAATGACCTAGAGGATGATGCTCAAGATAGATTAAAAGCATGGCTGGTAAACCAGCTGAATGAAAAATTGGATGCCCTGCATAGGGCTGTCAGAGGACGGGATGAAGCCAACTAGAAGCTAATAGATGACTTCACAAATAAAAGCTAAAGGAACTCCAGCAGAGGGAGAAAGAATCTAATAAGAAGATAGGAACACAGATAAAGGAGTGGAAAGAGAAGTCCGAAAACCAACTCCAGTAGGTAAGGCAATATATTCAAGACTTAAAAGAAAATTTTAATAAAGAGCTGGCCATCATTAAGGAAAAGTGATAAACACCAAAGTAAAAAATATTGAAAGTAGAATGGAGGAGGTCGAAGAGAGAACATCAGAGGCTGAAGACAGTTTAGTCTTCATAGTGAAAGAGCACACAATTATTCATAACAAAACTAAGAAGCATGACAGATCACTGCAGGAAATACAGGATGTATTCAGAAAGCCTAATTTGAGAATTATAGGTATACAAGAGGGCCTGGAAAGGAAAGCCAATGGATTAAGAAATATATTCAGTAGAATCTTAGCAGAGAAATTCCCAAATATACAAAAGTACAAGCCCATCCAGATACGAAAAGCTTTTAGAACCCCAAATAGACCAGACCAGAACAGGTCATCCCACCGCCACATTACAATCCATACAGGATCAATAGCCACTAAGGCAAGAATTCATAAAGCTTCCAGGGAGAAGAGAACAATCACATATAAATGTAACCCAATCAGAATTACCTCAGACTTCTCAGCAGACACTATAAAAGCAAGGATGGCCTGGAAAGATATATGTCCCACCCTAAACTCAAATAACTACCAACCAAGAATAATCTACCCAGCTAAGCTTTCATTCATAGCAGAAGGACAAATAAAAATCTTCCACAGCAAGGAAAATCTGAATTAATAAATTGCTGCTAAACCAGCTCTACAAAAAATCCTCAAAGATGTTCTACATATAGAAAACCAACAAGAACAGAATATAGGCAGTGAAGCAGTCCACAAACAGAGAAATATGTAATCACAACAAGAACAGCTAAGGCCCAGTTTTCTCCCCCCAAAAAATGGATAAAAAGGTAGGGACAGACAAACACCTCTCAGTCCTAATCCTCAATATTAATGATCTTAACTCTCCAATTAAGCGACATAGATTGTCCAGTTGGATCAAAAGGCAAGATCATTCGATCTGCTGTCTTCAACAGACAAACCTTGCCCACAAAAATAAACATTCTGAAAATAGAATAAAATCTATCAAGCAAAAGTCCCCCATAAACAGGCGGGAGTTGCAATCCTAATAGCTGATAAAATAGACTTCAAGTTAAAATCAATGAGAACTGATAAAGAAGGTTACTACATACTAATTAAGAGATCTCTTCTTCAGGAGGATATTACAGTTCTAAATATCTACTCACCAAATAATGGAGCATCCAAATTTACCCAAGAAACAATACTTTGCCTCACATCTCACCTTGATCCAAAGACATTAATTGTTGGGGACTTACTACACTACTATCCCCACTAGATAAATCAACCCAGCAAAAACTCAGCAGAGAAACCTCAGATCTTAACACCTGCATAGATCAACTAGACTTAACAACTAACAATTTAATGAGGCATCTAAAGCTCCTTGAAAAAGAAAAACAAGCTAAACACCAATCCAGTAGATGGAAACAAATAATTAGAATTAAATCCGAATTAAATGAATTAGAGTCCAAAAAAACTATAGAAAGAACAAAACAGAGATGATTCTTTGAATAAATTAATAAAATTGACAGACCCTTAGAAAATCTTAGGAGAAAAATAAAAAAACTCATAGATGAGAATGGAAACATCACTGCAGAAACAGCCAAGATTCAGAATATAATAAGGGGATACTTCTCAAACCTTTATGATAATCAATTTGAGAATCTAAAAGATATGGGCAAATTTCTAGCAAATATTGACATGCCCAAACTAAGCAAAGATGATTTAAACCAACTTTAAAGGCCCATATCGAACATCGAAATAGAAGCAGCAATAAAAGACCTCCCACCCAAGAAAAGCTCAGGACTGGATAGATTTACAGCTGAATTCTACAAGGCATCCAAAGAAGAACTCACACCAATACTCCTCCAATTCTTCAATGACATTGAAAGCAAAAATTCACTACCACACTTCACTATACCTTTTTTTTTTTTTTGTCGGTCATGAGTCTTGAACTCGGTACCACACTTTTTTATGAAGCCAGCATAACTCATCCCAAAACCAGGCAGGGACTCATCAAAGAAAGAGAACTATAGGCCCATTTCTTTGATGAATATCGATACAAAACTTCTCAACAAAATCTTGGCCAATTGACTTCAACAACTTATCACAAAAATCATATAACATGATAAAACAGGATTCATTTCAGGGATGCAAAGCTGGTTCAATATACGCAATACCATATAATTCATCACATCAACAAGAGCAAGGATAAGAACCACATGATTATCTCAATAGATAGAGAAAAATCATTTGACAAGATCCAATACCCCTTTATGATAGAAGCTATGAAAAAACTAGGAATCCATTGAACATTCTTCAATATAAAAGGCTATATTTGACAAACCTACAGCCAGCATTATACTCAATGGTGAAAAGTTAAAGCCATTTCCTCTAAATTCATGAGCAAGACAAGGATATCCACTCTCTCCAGCCTCTTTAACCTAGTATTAGAATGCCTATCTAGGGCAACAAGACAAGATGCAGACAGAAAGGGGATCCAAATAGGGATAGATGAAGTAAAACTCTCCCTCTTTGCAGATGACATGATCTTGTATTTAAAGAACCCATGGAGTTCACTCCCAAGTTACTTGAGCTGATCGGAAACTTTGGCAAAGTAGCAGGGTATAATATTAACCCTCAGAAATCAGTGCCAATAATGAGAAGAGCACAGCTGAAATTAGGAAAGCAATCCCTTTTGTAATAGCCCCACAAAAAATAAAATACTTAGGAGTTAACAAAAGTGGTGAAGGATCTCTATGACAAAAACTTTAAAAACCTGAAAAAGGAAATTAAAGCAGAACTAAGCAAGTGGACAAAGCTCCCATGCTCCTAGGTTGGGAGGATTAACATCGTGAAAATGGCAATACTGCCAACGGCTATCTACAAATTCAATGCAATACCTATCAATATCCCAACCTCATTCTTCAATGAAGTAGAAGAAACAATCTAAAAATTCATATGGAACAATAAAAGACCCCAAATAGCAAAAACAGTCCTTAATAGAAATAACAGTGCTGGAGGAATATCAATTCCAAATTTCAAACTGTATTACAAAGCCATAGTAATCAAAACAGCTTGGTACTGCCGTAACAACAGACCTGAGGACCAATGGAATACTACTGAAGACCCAGAAATGAACCCACAGACCTATAGCCATGTAATCTTTGACAAGGGAGCTAAAGAAATAGAATGGAAGAAAAACAGCCTTTTCAGTAAATTTTCCAGGCAAAATTGGTTAAACACTTGTAGAAAACTAAAACTAGATCTGTATATATCACTCTTCACCATAATCAACTCCAAATGGATCAAAGACCTTGGAGTCAAAGCAGACACTCTGAAAACATTACAGGATGGAATAAGAGAAACCCTAGGTCACCTTGGCACGGGTCCAGATTTTCTTAATAGAGACCCAGAAGCACAACAAATCAAAGAAAGGTTGGACAAATAGGATTGCATGAAGTTGCAGAACTTCTGCATGGCAAAGGACATAGCTAGCAAGATCAATAGAAAGCCCACGGATTGGGAGAGGATTTTCAGTAGCCATACAATGGACAAGGATCTCATATCTAAAACAAACTTAGAACTCAAAAAACTAAATCCAACAACAAATCCTCAAAAAAACAAATGCTTGATTAATAAATGGGCTAAAGACTTAAAGAGAGACTTCTCTGAAGAGGAAATGAGAATGACCAATAGACATATGAAGAAATGCTCAAGACAACGTTGAGATTACACTTACCCCCGTTAGAAAGGCTATAATCATGAAATCTAGTAATAACAGGTACTGGAGGAGATGTGGCCAAAACAGAACCGTACTGCATTGTTGGTGGGAGTGTAAACTTGTTCAGCCCCTGTGGAAAGCAGTATGGAGGTTCATCAAAAGGCTCAGCAATCCTACTTTTCGGCATTTACCCAAACAATCAAGCGAGGTCATATCAAGGCTACCAGCACAATCATGTTTATTGCAGCATTATTTACCATAGCTAAGATACGGAACCAACACCGATGCTCCTCAGTAGATGAATGGATATACAATGGAATTCTATGCCTCCACCAGAAAGAATGACATTGCCTCATTTGTTAGGAAATGGAAAGACTAGGGAAAAAATACATTAAGTGAAGTAAGGCAGGCCCTAAGAAACATAAGTCCCATGGTTTTCCTTGTTTGCAATGACTAGTACATGTCTAGCTCAAGCAGAGAAGGTTAAAGGCTATGTACATATGACCATATGAGATAATATTAAGCAAAATATATCCCAAGACATGGACACAAGTGGTTTTTTCTTTCTTGCTAGTGTTTTTAATGTACTTACAATGTACTATGTGATTCTTTTGTTTCTTTTGTATGTTCTCACCCCACAGTAAAAGTCCTGTTTTCACTGGATTTGATGCTGGTGTTCTGCATCTTGTATATATATTTTTTGTAATTTGAGGAGGACAAGGATATTGCAGAATGCTTAAATGGGGGTGTAGGCTGACCCATTGTGACGATGAGATGTACAGGACACTATGTTGAAAACAAACTTCAAAATGTTGGGGGGGGGCAGGAGGTGTTGGGGAGGTGGGGAGGGAAGTGATGGTAGGGGGGAAACAAAGGAGGAGGTAACAATGCTCACTATGAAATATACTCATTACCCTACTCATGTAACTGTAACCCCTATGTACAATATTTTGCTATATATATACATATGTGTGTGTGTGTGTGTGTGTGTGTGTATGTGGAGAGAGAGAGAGAGAGAGTTTGGCACAGACATCATGAAACATGATGTATAAGTTGTATCTACTTTCTTTCAAGAGAAAAACAAACCTAGAAGCAAAAGAAAGTTGCACTGTTAATGTAATAAGAGTAGCATCATTCATAAATTCATGAGGCAAGAGTAGTTTTCTGAGGTTTTCAATATAGATACTGGTAGAGAGATCCATGAAAAAATAGGGTACTCAAATGTTCTTAATGGAATTTTCTCTTCATAGAAAGTTTCCTCCTAGCCGGGCGCTGGTGGCTAACGCCTGTAATCCTAGCTACTCAGGAGGCTGAGATCTGAGGATTGCGGTTCAAAGACAGCCTGGGCAGGAAAGACCGTGAGACTCCTATCTCCAATAAACCACCAGAAAACCGGAAGTGGCGCTGTAGCTCAAGTGGTAGAGCGCTCGCCTTGAGCTGAAGAGCTGAGGGACAGCGCCCAGGCCCAGATTTCAAGCCCCACGACCGACAAAAAAAAAAAAAAAAAAAAAAGAAAAGAAAAGAAAGTTTCCTCTTACTTGCTAAATCAATTCTGTAAATATTGAGAATATTTCGGAAGTTCTCAAAAATAATCATTAAAGTAGATTGCTGGTAAATTCCCACTTCAGTGTCTGTTCTACACACTCTCAAATCAATATCCTTTACTGCAAGTCTTTACTAGCAAGTAGTCCAGGGGAGTGTTTTATATTCGCTTATCTAAATTAGATTAGTCTAAGATGCAAACTTTCCCAGAATTGCCTATACTCAGCATAAGTTGGTGAAATACTTCATTCCTTAAAATTTGTAACTGGAGTACTGTGCCAAGAGTACATGGCCACATCTTGATGTGGAGCAAAACAGCAATTTGTGGAAGCAGTAGCAGTGACTGCCATAGGCAAGTAAAATAATGTGTGTATCATTGTCCCCATAGTAGATCAAATAGAATTACAAGGTAACTGTCTTTCTTAGAAGCTTTCAAATTAATCTAAATATTCATCAACAAATGGTCAGTATAACAATTCAAGTAGATTGCCAGGTAGTATTAATTCAGGAATTGTCTATGTATGTAAATCTTTCCAAATTAAGCTAACCCTTTTAGGTAATCCAAGTGGTATTATACATGTGTTTATATGGTGTTAAGATTATTGAGAAAGGGGCTGAGAAGTTGGCTCAGTTATAGAGTGCTTTCTTCACATGCATGAGGCCCTGGGTTCGATTCCTCAGCACCACGTAAGCAGAAAAAAGCCAGAAGTGGTGCTGTGGCTCAAGTGGTAGGGCTCTAGCCTTGAGCTGAAGAGCTGAGGGACGGCGCCCAGGTCCAGAGTTAAGCCCCCATGACTGACAAAAAAAAAAAAGAAAGATTATTGAGAAAGTCATATCAGGTAGCACACTGTCCTATAAACCTTATGTCAACAAGCTCAAGTTTCATGAACATAAGGAACAGTGTTCCTTTTATTGCTTTGTACTTTAATTGGAATATAATCAAGTTATGCAGCACATAGAGGCCACAGAAATAAATACACTAGAAACATCCCATAAGTCATGATCAGGATTCATTTAATAAGCAAAGACTTTGGTCAAGTGTTAGGTTAAGAGGTATAGTGGCAAAGAATATATTTTCATAAAGTCTCTAGCTGAAAATGCAAGCACTATGAATTATTAATTCTAATTCTAGGAGGGTGTAAGTGTCTACTTTGTTATCCATCCCCATGATTGCTTATAATAGTATCAACTGCAGTTTTGAAGGAATAGACCTAGGGGTGTGATAATGTAAAAAAAAATAAAAGCTCTTATATAGCATATTTCTCTTTATAGTATTTTTACAGGTTGAGTGTAATACTTGGTAACCATTTTATTAATATGATGGTTTCATAGAATGTGATTTCTTGATGGAGTTTTTCTTTATTTTAATTAAAATGGAATCTCTGCCATGTTTTATTAGAAAGCAATAAGTGATAGTGAAAATGTGCATTAAAATAAACTTTTTGGACCTTTGCTTGCAATACAAAAAAAATGAACATGAAATGTCTTTCCATTCCCTAGTATCTTCTGATTGGTTCAGATTTTTATAGTTTTCACTATAAAGATCTTTTACAACTTTAGTTAGGTTTGTTCCTAAGTATTTTATTTATGTATTTGAGGCTATTGCAAATGGACTTGTTTTCAGGATTTCTCTTTCTGCTTGTACATTGTTGGCATACAGAAATGCTCCTGATTTTTGTAGGTTAATTTGGTACACTACTACTTTGCCAAAGTTGTTGGCTAGTTTTAGGAGCTTGGGAATGAAGTCTTTGAGTTCTTTAGGTTTAAGATATGTCATCTGCAAATAGGAATAGTTTAATTTTTTTTCTTTTTCTCTGTGAATCTCTTTTATCTTGAGTGTAGAGAATGGACATCCTTACTTTGTTCCTGATTTTAAGGAAATGGTTTTAGTTTTTCACCTTTCTATGTGGTGTTGGATGTTGGTCTGTCATAAATAGCCTTTGTTGTTTTAAGGAATGTTCCTTCTATTTGTACCTTCTCCAGAGTTTTTTTTAACATGAATGAATGTTGCATTCTGTCGAAGACTTTTGCTATATCTATTGAGGTAGATGATCATGTGATTCTTGTCTCTGTCTCTGTTGATATGGCCAATTACATATTGATATGAGTATGTATAACCAGCCTTGCATCTGTGGGATGAAGATTACTTGCTCATAATGTATGATTTTCTTTTTACTTGTTTCTGGATTCTGTTGGCTAGTATTTATTGAAGTGTTTTACATTTGTGTTCGTCAAAGAAATTGGTCTATAGTTCTCTTTTTTGTTGGATTCTTATATGGTTTTGACTCTGAAATTGCTTCCTCTGTTTTCTTCATGGAAAAGTTTGAGGAATACTGTTATTCGTTCACCTTTAAAAGTCTTATTAGAATTCACCAGTGAATCCATCTGGGCCTGGGCTTTTCCTTGTTAGAAGACTTCTGATTACGTCTTAAATATCATGTGTTATGGGCTTGTTTAACTGGTTTGTATCTTCTTGGTTCAGCTTAGGCTGTTTGTATGTCTCTAGAAATTTGTCCATTTCTGCCAGGTTTTCCTTCTTTGAGTATAGGTTCTGAAAGTAGTCCTTCATAATCATTTGGATTTCTTGGATGTTTGTTTCCTGTGGCATCTCTGGTTTTATTGATTTGAATCTCTTTTTTTTCATCAGTCTTGCTAGTGCTCCTTCAATTTTTTTTTCAAAAAACCAGCTTTTTGTTTCATTGATTTTTTTTTTTTTGGTCCAGTCGTGTGGCCTGAACTCTGGGCCTGGGCGCTTTCCCTCATCTCTTCAGCTCAAGGCTAGCGCTCTACCACTTGAGCCACAGCACCACTTCCGGCTTTTTTCTTTTTGCTTATGTGGTGCTGAGGAATCGAACCCAGGGCCTCTGGCATGCAAGGCAAGTGCTCTACCACTGAGCCACCTTCCCAGCCCCTGTTTCATTGATTTTATGTGTAGTTTTTTTAGTCTCTATGTCATTGATTTCTGCCCCAATCTTTGCTGTCTTTTCTCCATCTAGTAGTTTTGGACTTGGTGTGTTCTTTCTCTAGCACTTTTTGTTGCCTCATGAGGTTATTTACTTGAGCTGTTTCTGTTTTCTTTATGTGTGGGCTTACAGCTATGAACTCTCAGCAATGCTTTTGCTGTATCCCAGAAGTTCCATTGTGATGGGCTGGGAATGTGGCTTACTGGTAGAGTACTTGCCTACCTTTGATGAAGCCCTGGGTTCGAAACCTCAGTTCCACTTAAACAGAACAAGCCAGAAGTGGTGCTTAGCTCATGTGGTAGAGTTCTATCCTTGAGCAAAAAGAAGCTCAGGGACATTTCCCAGGCCCTGAATTCAAGCCTCAGGACTGGCAACAAAAGTAAAATAGACCCAAAGATCAATGGAATAGATTAAAAGGCCCAGAAATAAGGCCATACCCTTACAGTTATCTGATATTTGATAAGAGAACCAAAAACATGCAGTGAAAAAAATGCTCTTTAATAGTTGGTGTTGGGAAAACTGGGCATGCATATGCAGAGAAATAAAAAGTCCATCCCTTTTATCACCATGCAAAGATATCAATTAGAGTGGATCAAAGACCTCAACATCAGACCTGAAAAGTTTTTTAACTGCTACAAGAGAGAGTGGGACAAACATTAGAACTTACAAGTATAGGTAGAAACTTCTTGGAAAGAGTACTAGGAGCACAACAGATAGGAAAGAGACTTGACAAGGGGTACTCCATCAAAATAAGTTTCTGCACAGCCAAGGACATAGTTAGTAAACTATAAACAAAGCCAACAGACTGGGAAAATACATTTACCAGCAATACATCAGTCAAAGGTCTTATATCCAATATACATCAAGAATTCAAGAAACTAACCCCTCTCAAACCTAATAAACTAAACACTTAAATGGGCAAGGGAGCTAAGGAGAGACTTCTCAGAAGAAGAGGTAAGAATGGCAAAGAAGTAGAGCGCTCGCTTTGAGCTGAAGAGCTGAGGGACAGCGCCCAGGCCCAGAGTTCAAGCCCACGACCGACAAAAAAAAAAAAAAAAAAAAAAAAAGAATGGCAAAGAAACATGAGGAAATGCTCAACATCTCTAGTCATAAAGGAAATGCAAATCAAAACTACTCTGAGATTCTATCTCACCCCAGTTAGATTAGCCAACATTGTGAGTTTGAATGACAAATGCTGGCAGGGATGTGGGGACAAAGGAACCTTATAGCACTGTAGGTAGGAACATAAACTAGTACACTCACTCTGGACAGCAGTCTGGAAGTCCCCCCAAAAGTCTGTTTATAAACATAGACTTACCTTGTGGCCCAGCCATAACCACTATTAGATATCTACCCTGAACATCATGAGCCAGCATATGCTAAGGACAACTGAACATCCATGTTCATTGCCACACTATTAACAATAGCCAAGATATGCAAACAACCCATATGCCTCACAATAGACATGTTTATCAAAAAAATGTGGTACCTATCTATATACAATGGAAATTTACTCAGTCATCTGAAAGAATAAAATAATGTCATCTACAGGGAAATGGCTGAAACTAGATCAAATAATGTTGTTAGGTAAGCCTAGCTCAGAGAGAAAAACCATGCACGTTCTTTCCGATATGTAGAAATTAAATGCAGGAGACACTGGGATATGCTGTTATACAGGATTGTAGATACTTCCAAACTAATTAAAAGAGAATATTCTTAGGAGATAAAAAGGCAAAATGTCTGCATGCCTCTTCATATTTATAAAATTAGAGAGAGAGAGAAAAAAACTCCAAGTTACAGAAATAAGAAATCTCTCTTTTTTAATTTTATTTTTTGATGGTTCCGTCTTCTTTATGTATGGTATAATCAAGAGTTTATCTTCAGGGGGCTGGGAGGGAGAACTCAAGGAGAAAAGGGTGAAAAAAATGCATCAGTTGAGCTCACTGGACAAGGAAGAAAGTGAATTACACAACTGGTGGGTAGAGATAGGAGGGAGAGATTGGGAGATAATGAGGGAACAGAAGACACTGTATGAAAGGAAATGTACTCATTACCTGACTCATGTAATCCCTCTTTACATCACCTTTATAATAATAATAAAACAAATTCATTATTTTAAAAAAGTGAAATACAAACCGGGCACCAGGGGCTCATGTCTATAATCCTAGCTACTTAGGAGGCTGAGATCTGAGGATAGCAGTTCAAGGCTAGCCCAGGGAGGAAAGTCCATGAGACTCTTTTTTTTCCCAAATTTTTATTGTGATTAAGTGGTTACATAATTTCCCAAATTTCACAGTATTGTGGGATAGTGATGCTTAGTTAAAGTCACAAACACATTCTAACTTTCATGGAGCAAATTGCCTATCATAGTGTATAACATTTATGAGTTCTATGAGCTTTGCAATACAGTTTGCATTACAGTTATTTCTTCCACATTGGGTGATATGTACATTTCTTTTGTTTTGCATAGTGTCATCTGTTCCCTCTTTCCCACTTGTTCCCTCCCTCCCATCGCTGTCATTGAGTTGCTTAGTTCATTTTGGTCAGTGTTCAGTGCAGGTGATGGGTCCCGCTGTTGTATGTTTTTCCCTGATTCCCTCTAGTTCTGTCTGAGACTCTTTTATCTTCAATTATAAACACCAGAAAACTGGAAACCTTGAGCAAGAAAGTTCAGAGACAGTGCCCAGGCCCTAAATTCAAGCCCTATGACCTACAAAAAACATTAAATTCAGCAAACTTTCTCAAAGAGAAGCATTTTCTTATGGCTCCTAGTTCCCACTTTCCAGTACCTTTTGAACTATTCTAGGTAGAACCTGTGCTAGTTTGGCCATCTTTGATGGTTATTCACTTTTTAACTTGTTTCTCGTAGTCTTGCCTATATTTGTAAAATTATGTGAACTCTATTTTTCATACAGAAAAGAGTTTGTCCATCTCTTTTTTTTAAAGTATCCTTTGCTTTTTATCACTATCCTAAAAACCAATTTCACTTTGGAGCTACTTTAGCTGAGGATGTAGAGTCAGCCAATAGTAATTAGTGGTTTGAAAGATTTGGCTTTGATATGTTATCTTTATTTCAACTTATATGCTATAAATTCTTCCTTACATAAAATTTCTGCTGTTTTCCAGCAATTTTAGGCTTTATAAACCAAATGTAAAGAAATATCACTGCACAGTTTTTCTCCTTTGCTGATAAAATGAATCAGCAAGGAACATGGCTCCATCTCTAACATATATGATAAATGTTATAGGATTTGTGAATTTGAATTCTTTTCCTTAGCCTTCTCTGATTCCTAATTAAGCATGAATGTCTTTGATTCATTGATAACCATGCTCAGTGTACATTTTTACCCTTTCATCCCATATGTGAATCATTTGCATTTGTGGACACGATTGGAAGACTTGAGAAATAGTTAAGAGATAATGTTTTATTTATTCTTGGTTCCATACTAACCTTGCAAGATGGGCGCTTACCTCACTCACTGTTGTGATGTTCTGAGCCTCTTTATAACATAATTTGTGGCTTATGAAAGGAACTTTTGCAATGCCTTAGTTCTTTTTGTTTTTTGTTTGTTTTTCGCTGTCCTGGGGCTTAAATTCAGGTCCTGGGTGCTGTCCCTGAGCTTCTTCTGCTCAAGGGTAGCTCTCTACCACTTGAGCCACAGCACCACTTCGGGGCCTTTCTGATTAGTTTCTTAGAGGTGAGAGTCTAATGGACTTTCCTGCCCAGCCTGGCTTCAAACCACAGTCCTCAGATCTCATTCTCCTGAGAAGTTAGGATTACAGGAGTGAGTCACTGATGTCAAGCTTAATTCTTGTGTCTTATGGTGGTATTTTATTTATAGGTCAGCTTTGCTTGTCCTGAAAGGATGGAACCCATCATAAAGATATCCCACATACCACCCAGCAGATGGGCCTTAGTTTGCACCCTGTGCAAGTTGAAGACAGGAGCTTGTATTCAGGTAAGTCTCCATGAAAAACCAGATTGGCCATACTTACCCTCCCAGTACAAGTGTTTCATTAACCAAAAAATTACACAAGAGGCTTCCCACTCACACCTAGAGTGCTAATGTTATTCTAACCACTTCTGGAAATCACGTTTTTGAGTGTTGCCTCTAGACCATTCTGGTTATTCTTTCTGTTCATAGTGTTTGCCAAGTACAGTAGTGTACACCTATAGCTGACTACCTGTAGGCCTAGCTACTCAAGCAGTTGAGATGAGAAGATCACTTTAGTCTAGGAATTTGAAGCCAGCCTGTCTTAAAAAATGTATTTGTAGTAGTAGTTAATCTATGTTTTTTACTGTCAGAGCTGATGAGTTAACTGAACTCTTGACACCAAGCTACGATACTATTTGGGATGGAAATAAGCTAGATAGAACTGTAAAGCATGCAGTTTATGATATGGTATTATTTACCTACTAACTGTAAATGCACTTGAGATCCAAGATGATTTCGATCTTATGATAGATTATTCTGTTTTTGGGCTGAGTGACCATTTTTGGTAGGGATGCACTTGAATGGATAAAATCTGGTGGTTATCTTTTGCAAGTCACTCTCATAAGCACATTTGTTATATATTGTGGTATAAGTAAAGCTTTCTGGGACGTCTGAGGTACAGGAATTCAAATAATGAAGAAATAGTTGCTGTGGTGGCACCCAGAAGCAGCAGTTGGAAGGTAACACAAAAATAAATAAGATGGAGGGGCTGGGAAGGTGGCTCAGTGGTAGAGCGCTTGCCTTGCATGCATGAGGCCCTGGGTTCAGTTCCTCAGCACCACATAAGCAAAGAGAAAAAAAGCCGGAAGTGGCGCTGTGGCTCCAGTGGTAGAGCACTAGCCTTGAGCTGAAGAGCTGAGGGACAGCACCCAGGCCCAGAGTTCAGGCTCCACGACTGGACCCAAATAAATAAATAAATAAATAAATAAGATGGAAAGCCAGGCCACAATGGCTTAAACCTATAATCCTAGCTACTAAGGAGGCTGAGATCTGAGGATCACAGTTGAAAGTCAGGCCCAGGCAGGAAAATCCGTGACACTTATCTCCAATAAACTACTCCAGAAAAGCCAGAAGTAGGGGCTGGGAAGGTGGCTCAGTGGTAGAGTGCTTGCCTTGCATGCATGATGCCCTGGGTTTGATTCCTCAGCACCACATAAGCAAAAAGAAAAAAGCCAGAAGTGGTGCTGTGGCTCAAGTGGTAGAGCACTAGCCTTGAGCTGAAGAGCTGAGGGACAGTGCCCAGGTCCAGAGTTCAGGCCCCACGACCGGACCCCCTTGCCCCAAAATAAAGAAAAAAAAGAAAAGCCAGAAGTAGTGCTGCGTCCAAAGTGGTAGAGCACTAACCTTAAATAAAAAGAAGCTCAGGGCCAGTGCCCAGGCCAAGAGTTCAGGCCCTAGCACCAGCAACAAAAATAAGAATAAGATGGAAAGGAACAGTTGCCTCCAGAAAAGACACAAAAATTGACTTTGTAGTTTTGTTTTTCATAATGTCATTTTACTTTCTAGTCCAAATGTAATTTGGTGGCTCTGCTGGCAAAAGGGAAAGAACAACTGAGCTTCTACTCCTTAGGTCTCCTGCATGTGAGCTGCAGGTGGTTGGAGTTGGATATGCCTTCTAACTTTCTTTGTAGAAAAGGGAATATAAAATGTCAATGCTTAAGATAGTAGTTCTAGGTGTTTTTTTGTGAGGTTCCTTACTGTCATGTCATGTTCTAGACTCATCTGACAAAACTGAATGCTTCCTTTGCTAATTAGAAACTTTTATTTGGCTAACTGTTCACCTTAATTACAGCACTGTAACATATAAAGGAAGTTGTTTGTCTAGACTCTACAATGACACATTTCCTGTTTCTGTGTACATTGTCTCCTTGTTGGACCTTGTACGCGTTCCCCTTGAAAGCCAAGATTCTGTGACTCAAGTGATAGAGTGATAGCCTTGAGCAAGAAAATCTCAGGGACAGTGCCCAGGCCCTGAGTTTAAGTTCCAAGCCTAGTAAAAACAAAACAACAACAATAACATTAGTTCTAGCCAGGCACTGGTGGCTCATGCCTGTAATCCTATCTATTCAGTAGGCTAAGATCTTAATATCACACTTCAGAGACAGCCCAGATGGGAAAGTCTGTGAGACTCTTGTCTCCAAGTATCCACCAGGAAAAAAAAAAAAAACACGAAAGTGGTAGAGCGCTAGCCTTAAGCAAGAATAGCCCAGAAACAGCTCTGAGGCCCTGATTTTAAGCCCAACAGCTAACCGACCCCCAACTCGGCAAAAAAAAAAAAAAAGAACCTAAGCCTGGTGCAAGTGGCTCATAGCTGTAATCCTAGCTGCTCAGGAGGCTGAAATCTAAGGATTTTGGTTAAAGCCAGCCTTGGCAGGAAAATCCATGAGATTCTTATCTCCTATTACACAGTAAAAAGCCAAAAGTGGAGCTGTAGATCAAGTAGTAAAAGGCTAGCCTTGATCACAAAAGCTCAGGAACAGCATCCAGGCCCTGAGTTCAAGCCCCAGAACACACACACACACACACATTTTTATACGTTACTAATTAGTAACTGACTGTAGTAAGAAAACATAAGCTTTGGCACTAGCTGTCTTAAGTTTGCACTCCACCTTTTACCTACCACATTCTATGTGCCTTTCATTAGTTATTCATCTGTGAATTTTATCTTTCCGAAGAGGCTGTAAGCTCAGACTGTTTTATCCCTAGATTTCCAACACACTAATACATGGAAGACAGACAAGAAATAGTAGACTGAAGAACAGATGTATAAGTGGAACTTTCTCATGTAAAGGGCAATAGTTAATTTCATTATTTAGAATTCAGATTGTACCTATGATTATTAGGCACGTACTCTACCACTGGAGCACACCTCCAGCACTCTTTGCTTCTGTTACTTTTTTTTGTCAGGCATGGAGCTTGAACTCAGGACCTGGGCACTGTCTCTGAGCTTTTGTACTCGGGTCTAGCACACTCTACCACTTCAAGCCACAGCGTTACTTCCAGTTTTCTAGTGGCTAATCAGAGATAAGAGCTTCAACTATTTTCTTGCCTAGACTGGCTTTGAACCACAATCATCAGATCCTCCTAAGTAGCCAGCATTACAGGCATGAGGTACTGACAACCAAGCTTTTGTTACATTTTTAATAGAATCTTCATTTTTTTTCCCCAGACAGTACTATAGTCCTTGTATTTATGCTTCTCACATAGCTGGTGTGACTGACACAAGCACTGTATTCAACTTTTTGTGTATGTGCTATACACAAGCTTAAGCACTATCCCAGAGCTTTTCCACTCAAGGTTAGTGCTCCACTTTAAGCTTTTTGATGGTTAATTAGAGATGAGAGTCTCAGGAGATCTCAGATCTCAGCCTCTGGTGGCCAGCCTACACACAGCTTTTTTGATTGTTTGAGATAGGGTCTCCGATAATTTTTATTTGGGATGTCCTCAAACCACAATACTCCCAATCTAAACCTTCCTAAGTAGCTAGGATTACAAGTATGAGCCATGGTCCCTGTCATAATTGAGACAACACATTTTTAAAATAACTTATTGAGATTAAGTGATTACATAAATTTCACAGTTTTGTGGGATAATGATTCTTAGTTAATGTCACAAACACATTTTAAACTTCACAGGCAAATTGTCATTATCATGGTCTATAAAGTTTGTGAATTTTATAAGCTTTGACAATACAACTATTTCTTCTGTGTTAGGTGATATGTACATTTCTTTCCTTTTGCTTAGAGTTAGCTGTTCCCTCCTTCCCTCTCCTTCCCTCCCTCCCATCGCTGCCCTTGAGTTGCTTAGTTCATCATCATCAATGTCCAGTGCAGCTAATGGGCCTCTCTGTTGAATATTTTCCCCTGTTTCCCTCTGATTCTTTGCCCTCCTCCTAGCTTCCCTCAGATGTGCATACACGCGCGCGCACACACACACACACACACACACACCATATATGTGGTCATATATGTGGTCATATGGAGTCATTTAGAAATGATATGACAAATTGAGTGGAGGTCCTTTGTTTCTTGAGTCCTGTTTACTTTGTTATATCTCCTTACATTTTGATTTAACATCCACATATCATTTGTTCTAGTTCCATCCATTTCCCTGTGAATGCCATTATTTTGTCCTTTCTAATGGCTGCATAATATTCCATTATATATAGGTACCACAATTTTTGGATCCATTCATCTGTAGTGGGGCATCTGGTTGTTTCCATGTCTTGGCTATTGTAAACAGGGCTGAAATGAACATGATGGTGCATGTGTCCTTGTGTCCTGGTTCCTGTTGCTCAGGGTAGATGCCTAAGAGTAGTATGGCATAGGGGAGGTTTATATTTAGCTTTCGGAGGTACCTCCAGACGGCTTTCCAAAGTGGTTGTATTAATGTACATTCCCACCAGCAATGTAATAGGGTTCCTCTTTCTCCACATCTCAGCGAGGCTGAATTTAAGATGTAGGCCATTCTGACTAGGTGGTATCTCAGGGTTGTTTTTACTTGTATTTCCTTTACGTCCAGGGATGATGAACATTTCCTTGTGTGTTTCTTTGCCATGTTTATCTCTCTATAGCCCCCTTGCCCATTTATTGATTGGTTTGATAGATTTGGGAGGGATTAGTTTCTTGAGTTCCCTGTATATAATGGATATTAGACCTTTGAGATAACATTTTTATCAGTTCTAAGGTTGAATTCTACCACTTAAGCTTCCAGCTCTTTTTGCTTTAGGTTATTTTTCAGATAGGGTCTCACTGGTAGCTGGGACTGCACTACCATATCTGGCTTGTTTATTGAAATGAAGTCTCACTGACCTCCCAGGACTAACCTTGAACTGCAATCCTCCTGATCTCTTGTCTCATGAGTAGCTAGGATTACATGTATGAGTCAGTTACCATGACCGGCTTTTCTTTTTCCTTTTTTCTTTTTCTTTTTTACAATGTCATTATGTAAAACCCAGGACTTCATACATGCTAGACAAGTACCTTACCACTGACCTGTCTTCCCAGTCCAAACTTCCGAGTATATGGAATTTCATTTATTCAAGATAATAAGGTTATAAGCAATAGGCATTAAAAAGCATATTACAAGGTGGTTACATGCCATAGAAAAGAAAAATGTGGAACTCAGTAGAAAGATAGGAAATGTGAGGCAAGGAGCATGGGTTATAAGTTTAAGTCAAGGTGGTAAGGGTAGAGTCTATCTTGGAGCTAGGTAGCTTTTGAGCAAAGATTGGAAAGCAAAATAAAAAGCAATACAAATGTTCCAGACAGTAGATATGCTCCAGACAGAGGGAGGAATGGTCATTGAAAAGACTATGAGATATGAGTGCCAGCAAGATCAGAATGTGATATGTGGAAAGAGAGAGTCAAAGAGATTACATGGAGGGTGGCTTATTGGTTAGGGAAAGGGACTAGCAGACTTATTATATGTGACCATATAGCAAATATGTTAGGCTTCGTGAGTTGTATAGTCTCTTTCACAGCTACTCAGCACTACATTTTCAGTACAAAGGCAGCCACAGATGATACTTTAAACAAAGGAGCATTACTATAACTGGCTCTATTCCAACAAAACTTAAATTTCCCATGTTACAAAATATTCTTTTGACTTTTTTCTTTACTATTTAAAAATGTTTAGAATTTTTTTCTTTTCCTTCTTTTTTGTTGTGAGACCAGGACTCAAACTCGGTACCTGATGCTTTACTGGTGCTCTACCAACTGAGCCACATCGCCAAACCTTGGGAAAAATTTTTAATTTTTATGTTGTTATTATAAAGGTGATATACAGAGGGGTTTCACTTGCTTAAGTCAAGGCAATGAGTACATTTCTTTTTGGACAATGTCACCCCTTCCCTTACTCTGAGTTTTTCCCTTTCATCCCTACCCACAATTTATATAGTTCCAATACTGTGTCTAGTGAGTAGCACTGTTAGATTTGTTTGCCATTTGTCCCTCCATTTCTGTGTGGAATTTTTTAATGTAAAAACTGAACTGTAAACATAGCTTATTAGTAATTTGCCTAGCATGCACATGGACCCAGGTTCAATCCCAGCACCATTAAAAAATGTAAAAACTTCTTAGCTCACAGACAACATAAAAATGGGAGACTAGCTTCATTTGGCTTTTGAGTCTCCTGATAAGATTTTTCAGTACCCTTATAAGATTTTGGTGTGTTTTTTAAGTGCTTAAGAAGCCCTTGGCAAGTTTTGTACAGATGGGTGAAACAATTTATATGTTTTGGAAACAATTATGAGGAATAAAGATAAAATAAGATCAGCCATGTACCAATAATCATTGAAGCTGGATGATGTTATATAGGACTATCACTGTGTTCTGTTATGTAAGTTTTAAAAATTGCCTATTAACACTTTAAAAACAAATCCAAACACAAGTATTGTAGTGCATACCTCTAGTCCTAGCACTCAAGCTGTATCAGAAGGATAGAAACTTTGAGTTCAGCCTAGACTACATAGGGAGTGACAATCTGGTGTATAGGTAAGTGAGAATTGATTTTAAATACAAAACCAGTGTTCACATCTATAATCCTAGTTACTGAGGATTGAAGTTCAAAGCTAGTCCATATAGGAAAGACTGTGAAGCTTTTATCTCGTTAACCACAAAAGGCTGGAAGTAGAGCTGTGGGTCAAGCAGTAAAGTACTAGCCTTGAGCAAAATAGTTCAGGTACAGTTCAAGCCCCATTACACACACACACACACACACACACACTCACACACACACACACACACACACACACACACACACACACACACAGAAAAAGAAAACTATTTTGACAGTTTTACTCAAAATAGATTATGAAGACTGAAGTTTAGAAACCAGAAAAGCAATTAGGAGCCTGTTATAGCAATTCATGAGAAAATGGTTGCTTATCCCACAGTGGTAGGGCTGAAGGTGGTAAGAATTGGCTGGAATTTGCATGAATGACAAAGTTGGATTGAACAGGAGCTATTATAGATCAGAGAGGAGGTATAAAAGAAAATAGGTGTTAGGATAACATCAGGATTTTGACTCAGTGGATACAGCAGAATATTGGCAAGCAGGAAAACTCACTAAGCCTTAGTGTCCAAAGATGATATTGTGGGCTGGCCTCATAGAAACAGCTAGCTATCATTATGGCTGACCTTAGTCAGGTTCCTCCATAGGCCAGGCTTATACTGCAAAGCCTGAAGGCTGCAGCATAAATTCCATTGGTAACATAGGCCATCGGATTTGGCCCAAGGCCTCTAGGTAAACAAAGACAACTCTTTGGGCTGAGAGGGTATCTCCCAGGATAAATGAAGACATCCATACAAAATTTCTGTACAAGTTTTCATAGCAGCATTATTTCATAAAATCTCCCAAAGTGAAAAATACCCTGGTACACATCAGTTAATGAATGGATAAATACAGTGGAATAGGTGTTTTGGGCCATAAACAGCATTGAATTTCTAATACATGCTACAACAAGGATGAACCATAAAGTAGTGTTACATGGAAAAGGTCAGACACTGTCATATTTTATATGACTTTACATAGATGAAACGTTCAATAAGCAACTATGTAGAGATAGAAAGTTGATTAGCAGCTTCTTGAAGCTGGAAAAACTGCAAATGAGCATCAAATTTGTTTGTGGGATGAGAAAAATGTTCTGGAGTTAGGTAGTAATGATGGCTACACACACAAGGGAAGCCAGAGTTGCTCCTATATTCATTCACTGAGGCCACCAGGATCCAGCAAGGCTACGGGGAGGACTAGAACCCTAGAAACATTACTAGCCTCTCTTCTCAGGGCTCTTGGAGGTTTTTACCCTCATGTCCACTGCCCACTCTGGTCACCCTTGGGCTACCAGCTTGAGGTTCTCTCTAGGCTACATGTGCTATAATGGACTTACAGCCAGTCCTTACTACAGGGAGAGAAGGCTATTCTGGAAAAATGTCCCAAACTCATTCCCATGGCAAAAGAAAAAGGAATGTACACATGCGTACACAACCAAATAAATGCACATGCACACACACACACACACACACACACACACACACACACACACACACACACACACACACACACACACACACACACACACACACACACACACACCTCACTTTATGCACAGACAAGTTCTTCTCAAACTAATGGTCCTTCTCAACTGGGCTGAAGCCAAAAATCATTTTGATCACCTAGGGCTGATGCTGGCCTTACCTCTAGGGTGTTAGACACTGGTGGTCCTACTCAGAGGGGGCTTGCCATGTGTGAAGATTCTAAGAAGGGCAGAACAACTGCCTGCCACCCCACTAGGCAGAGAGTAGAGAGGAACTCTAGGCAGTTCTAAGAAGCCACACCAGTTCAAGGAGAGAGAATGAGTGGCAATGATAGACTCCTGGGGCCCTGGTGAAGCCGTGGACCAGACTTGTACTTGCTTTGGCCTTCTGCAAGAAGCTTACCTCTCCTTAAGGATATACACAGAAAGGAAAGGCAACCAAAGTGCCTGATACTTTTAGCCCACAAACAGGATGACTGACAGGACTGAGACTGATAGTGGCTGATGAAGGCTCTGCTAAATCAAGGCAGAAAACCTGTGTTGGGAAACAGGAAAGGCACCTGGGATGTATGGGCAGCAGTTGGGGATGCCAGGGCAGCTGAAGATGAGCTGCTTTGGGGCCACGAACAGGAAGAACAACTGGGTACATGTGCACTCCAGCGTGGAGACTGACACCTAAAGCAGCAATCTGGGTTCATAAGGGCCCTTAGACAAAAGCTGTCCTATGCCCTGTATGATGGACCCCCAGCACGGACTTCCCTCAGCTCTGCTAGGGAATGGGAACCCACATGTGCATCGGAAGTATGTGCTCCAGAGAAGCCCCAGGCTAACCCAGCTGCACAGATCTTCTAAACAGGCAGTGTCTCCTGTGAACACAAAGCTTTGTGCTTGGGAGAAAAGGAGAGGTGAGGGGGGAATTCAATACAAGGTTTTCTCCCACAGTCAAGTGCTTAAAAACACTTTCAGAGGAGGATGAGGAGGAACAAATACCACACTTGTCTTTGGAACTCACATAGAGAGACAGGCAGGCAAACCATCGCCCACACCCAGCCTACAGGACCCCTTGCAGCCACTCCTCTCTTGGTCTCCCTGCTTTCCTCACACCTCCAGGGAAACATGGGAATATATCACCATACTTTCAGATGGAAGTGTTTTATATCTGTGCTGTTCAAAATGGTTGAAATGCTACTACTAGAATTTGAAATCCAGTCTTTGTTCTTGCAAGGTACTCTATTGCTAAGCCATGTCTCCAGCCCTACATGAGCAATTTCAAGCCAGGCACAGTGGTTTACACCTGTAATCTAGCTACTCAGGAGGCAGAGATTAGGAGGATGCCAGTTCAAAGTTGGTCTGGGCAAAAAAAGTTAGCAAGACCCTGTCTCAACATTCCTATAATTTCAGATGCATGTGGGCATAGATCACAGTCCCAGGCTAACAAGGCAATAAGTACAAGAACAAAAGTTAGGTTACTTAGTTTTTTCAGCCCATGCAACCATTGTAGAACCATGGTTGCCCTGGCAATAATACTGACTTTATTTTTCATTTTTAGAAGCATTTTACTAGCTACTGTTCATTCCATAGTTGATAACAATGCCAAAATGAATGGCACAACTTCAGTCTTTAAGACCTATGGCCAAGGATTTGACAGTTACATTATAGGTATGATGCAAAAAGTAGCAGTATAAGATCACATACAAAGTAATGTGAAAGGTCCAGAAAAGAAATCACATAACTTGATTAGGAGTTAAGGAAGGTGGCTCAGCAAAACTCAAAATTCAAGGTTTAAATGCTTGAGCTGAAACCTTAAAATGGGAATTGGACACATTTTTTACAGGTAACTGGTAAATAATTTTCATGGTCATACCTTTTCTTTGTCTTTCCTTGGCTTCCTACAAGTTCAGTATATGCTTGACATAGGGCTTTCCCGGCCCCCCCCCAAATCTGTTGCCGTTAACCATCCTTTCTTCCACAGTGCTCTGTAAAAAGCTGCACCATAGCTTTTCATGTCACCTGTGCCTTTGAGCACAACTTAGAGATGAAGAGGATCCAAGATGATAGCAACAAAGAAAAATTCAAGTCATTCTGTCTCAAGCACGGCCAAAACAGGAAGTCACTTGGGGAGGTTGAGCCCTACAACCACAGAGCTGCCAAACAGAGCCAGACCAAGAGTGAGAAAAATAACGTGAGGGCACAGAAGCTTCGTGAGCTAGAAGAAGAGTTCTATTCCTTTGTGAAAGCAGAAGATGTGGCTGCAGAACTAGCGCTATCCGTGGAAACTGTGGACTTTATCTATAACTACTGGAAACTCAAGCGCAAAAGCAACTTCAACAAACCATTATTTCCTCCAAAGTTGGAAGAAGAAAACACCCTGCTACAGCCAAAAGAAGAAAATATTCACACTCGCATGAGAATGTTTATGCATCTTCGGCAGGACTTGGAGAAGGTAAGGAGACTGGCTCTGACTAGTGCATAGATCACAGTCTGCATAAAAATAGAAGGTCCTACTTCCAGTTTAAAAAGGACCACCTCACTGGGTGCTGGTGGCTCACACTTCTAATCCTAGCTACTCAGGAGGCTGAGATCTGAGAATCACGGTTCAAAGCCAGCCCTGGCAGAAAAGTCCGTGAGACTATTATCTCCAGTAAACCATTAGAAAACTGGAAGTGGCACTGTGGCTCAAGTGGTAGAGTGCTCACCTTGAGCTGAAGAGCTGAGGGACAGCGCCCAAGCCCAGAGTTCAGGCCCCACCACCACCACCACCACCAACAACAACAACAACAAAAAGAAGCACCTCAAAAGTCTGCACTCCTGGGTCTTTGCCTGTCTTCTGATTTTATTATGGTCTGGAGATATTGGGGCGCCTTTGAAATTTTGATTAGCACATTCAAGGGATTGGCAAGGCCTCATGTATATGATTTTTGTTGTTTTTTTAAATTATATATTTTTGTTTTTTGTTGGTCCTGGCTTGAATTTGGCCTGGGCACTGTCCTTAAGCTTTTTATGCTCATCTATTGCTCTACCACTTGGGGCACAGTGCCACTTCCACCTTTTCCTGTGACTAATTGGAGATAAGAGTGTCACCGACTTTCCTGCCCAGCATGGCTTTGAACCATGATCCTCATATTTCAGACTCCTGAGTAGCTAGGATTACAGACATGAGCCACCCACACCCAGCTTTAGTTTACTTTTTTGTTCATTTTGAGCCTAAATCGGCTTGACTGTATTTACTTACACAATTTAGAGACTGCAGGTTGAGGAAAGAGTGTACTTTAGGTGCAGGAAAGTGCTAGCTGCACTCTGGGTATTTTAGACTGAATAGTATGGATTGTATGTTGTGGGGCACTGCTTTCAATTATAGGAGGTAATATAAGATACTTGGCAGCATTGCTGGCCTCTACTACTCCCCACACATAGTTGTGTGGCCCGTAGCTAAGGACAGCTCCAGAGTCCTGCAAGCCTGTGGCAGTCAGAAGCACCTCAGGTTGACAGCCACACCACCAGATAATTTAACTCAGGATATATTCTCCAAGTATCCACTAAGTTAGGTGCTATTGGAGTTCAAAGGTAAACTAGGTGCTATGTTTACCCTGAAGAATCTTTACATTTATTGTGCAGTTATAGAAATGGCTAGGTGCAGGGGGGGGGGTCCCTTCTGCTACCAAAACTCCAAAAACTATGAGACCTTAAAAAATATGATTTTTGTTTTTTGCCAGTCCTGGGTCTTGAACTCAGGGCTAGTACACTGACCCTGAGCTTCTTTTTTTTTTCTCAAGGCTAGCACTCTACCACTTGAGCCAGCACCACTGCTGGCCTTTTGTGTTTATATGGTACTGAGGAATCAATCCCAAGGCTTCATGCATGCTAGGCAAGCACTCTACCACTAAGCCACATTCCTAACCTGAGTACATTTCTATTTGAACAGTTTCACCCTCTCCCTCATTTTATCTCAGTGAAATATGAAAAATTTTAAGATATACATAGAGTCCCTTTGGTATTACTATTGTTACAAACACTCTTCTAAACATTTTATAAATGTTAATCCTAACCTGCTTATGGAAGAAAACACTTAACCACCTCCATTTATAAACGTATAAACTAGATCATAGAACAGGTGAGGGGTCACCCACTGGTGACTGTGGAAACTTGACTAAACTGAAGGTATGAGCGAAAAAGCCACTTTCTACTCAGGACGCTGAGATCTGAGAATCGCAGTTCAGAGCCAGCATTAGCAGGAAAAGTCCATGAGACTCTAACCTCCGATTAACCACTAAGAAAAACAAAGTGGAGCTGTGACTCAAGTGGGAGAGCACTAGTCTTGAGCAAAATCCTAAAGGACCATCCCCAGGACCAGCACAAAAATAAGAAGCTACTTTGAATCTTGGAAGCAGACCATTCTCCTCCTCTCCCATCATTTGTATTTGGGGACTGAAAGGGAAGGCGGCTAAATCAGTAGACATTCTTCCCATTCTGATTGTGCATGTAACACCACAAAAAGAATAGACTTTTAAAGTTGGGCACAGTGGCTTACACCTATACTACCAGATACTCAGGAGGCCCCAAAGACTGAGAGGAGGCTGTCTTGATGCCAGTCTGGGAGGAAAAAGCTGGTGAGACCCCCTTTCACCACACCAGGCATGATGGTACATGTCTGAAATTCCAGCTACACAGGAGGCATAGATAGTAGGATTATGATCCAAATCTAGCCCAGGCAAAAGCATGAAGACCCTATGAGAAAATAGCTTAGAAAAAAATGACCAAAGGGTGTGGCTCAAGTAGTAGAATGCTTGTCTAGTAAGTACAAGGCCCTGAGTTCAAACCTCAAAGTTGTTGCAAAAGAAAACAGATTTCAGAAGGTAGCGTTGGAGCATTTTGCTTTTGCCACTGATTAATATGGAATTAATGCCCCATGAAATGCTACAGAAATTCCTGTGGAATTCTCTCACTGTGTGGCTCTTGAATCTAGTCATCATTCTTACCTATCCCCTTCTTCAATCTTAGTCATCTTCATTTTAAACAATTTTAACTGTCAAATTTTGTTACTGTGACAAACATCTATTTTCTGGGGATTGGTCTTTTAGGTTCAAAATCTGTGCTACATGATAAGCCGAAGAGAGAAGCTGAAACTCACACAGAATAAGTTACAGGAGCAGATCTTCAACTTGCAGGCCCAGATAATTCACGATGAAATTGCTACAGGTAAGCTGTTTGTTAAAATTGTCCTGGCAGGGGGCTGGGAAGTTGGCTCAGTGGTAGAGTGCTTGGCTTACATACACAAGGCCCTGGGTTTGATTCCTCAGTACCACATAAGCAGAAAAAAGCCAGAAGTGGTGCTGTGGCTCAAGTGGTAGGGTGCTAGCTTGAGCTGAAGAGCTGAGGGACACTGCCCAGGCCCAGAATTCAGCCCTCATGACCGACAAAAAAAAAATGTCCTAGCAAATATATAGACTCTGGTTATGTCCTTTTTAATAATTTAATTTTGTCAAATGTTCCACTTAAAATATTTTAAAGTTCTTGTCAGATATTTCATTTGCTTCTGTCCAGTCCTGATGTGAACATAGCTCATGTTATCTCATGAGGCCAGAAATCTCAGGATAGGATTGGAAACTGCAAGTCTCTAAACCCCAAACAGATGTTTGAAGCCTTTAGTTGTAGCCATGAAATTATTCTGTAATGATCTAATTCATTAAGGTATCTCAATATGGGCTGGGAATGTTGCTTAGTGGTAAAGTGCTTGCCTAGTGTACATGAAGCCTTGGTTTCAATTCCCCAACACCACATAAGCAGAAAAGGGCAGAAGTGTCACTGTGGCTCCAGTGTTAAAGTGTTAGCCTTGAGCACAAGAAGCTCAGGGACAGTGTCCAGTCCCTGAGTTCAAGCCGCAAGTCTGGCAAAAAAAAAAATATCTCAATAGTTGAGATTCCACCTATAATACTAACTTCTCAGATGGCTGAGGTCTGAGGATAGTGGTTCAAAGCCAGCCCAGGCAGGAAAGTCTGACTCTTATCTCCAGTTAACCGTAAAAAAGCTGGAAATGGGGGTATGGTTATAATAATAATAATATGATGGTGGTGGTGATGATGATGATGATGATGATGATGATGATGATGATGATGATGATGATGATGATGATGATGATAAGATTGAATATCAGTTCCTAGACAGGATTTAATTCCAGGGTTATTCACCAATAGTTTATAAAATCTTAGCCAGAAGTTAAGAGAAATATATATTATCTTTTCGTTTACTCATTAACATTTGTTGAGTACCTACTAGGGACTAAGATCTAAGCTAGACAGGATCCTTTCTTGTATGGAAGCCTAGCTGAAGTAATGACGGTCATATTCAGTAATACCTGTAGCCTCTCTGCTTCTCATTTAACACAGATAAGTAACAGCCTAGGCCACTAGGGGTCACTGAGATATGTATGCAGAATCAGCTCCTGCTAGGGCTCAGCCAAATGAGGCTTTGGGGTATTTGTGAGTGATAACAGGAAGAAGCACAGTGGTGTAGCAGGAGACAGTGATAGTATTACAGGACAATGCGACTGGCTTGCAAAGCAAGAAGAACCAAAGAACAGCAAGGAAAAGCCCCTGTGTGCTGAAGAGATTGACTTTAGACATTTGGCTTCTTATTGTAGAAGTCATAGCCTCCAAGTGGCTGGCAACATCAACAGGTGGCAGAAATGGGGGCTGTGGGTCTCACACACTGCCCATGGGAGACATCTTTGGCAAAGCTTCAATAAGATGATAGTGGCAAGGATTAAGTCCATATGCATGGATTAATTTTTGGTAGTATATATTTTTTTTAATTTGGAAGTGTTCACATAATGAAGACCTATGATCATATGATGACATAGCCAGGGAACTGGCCAAAGGTGGGAATGTTGTGATTCTTGCCTGATTCTTACATTAGAACCTCCCTGTAATCTCTACCATGGTAACTTGTACTCAGGATATTATTATAGGCTAAGAGCTTAAACTTCATGGGAACCACCCACGTCTAATGACAGGTTACAACATACATGTACTCTTCCTGACCAAAACCTGTGCTGCATGTATGAGGAAGGCCAGGAGAGAAGGGAGGGATAGGATCTGAGATGTCCATGTTCAAGACATGTCTGTAGCAGTGCCATGCATTGCCTATGCTTGCATGAACCGGGACACACAAGTAGACAGTGTCAATTGCAAACCCCTGCTAGTGACCTTGTATTTGGAGGGGAAAGAGGCAGACTAGGGGTACAAGGAGCAGCATACTAGTCTTTGTAATCCTTTTACAGATAGGGAAAAGAGAGGTAAGGAAGTTGGGAGCCATGGAACAGAGTTGCACTACTGAGACTACTACCCTTCACCCCATCCTCCAGTACCACTTTCACCACTTACACCATTACACCGTGTTAGGTCTTTGATAAACACTAGGAAGAGTGGGTACATCAACTCCCTCTGCCACAAGCACATAAACTATTACTTAAATCAGTTGTTAAAACAAATCATTCTTTTCCATCTCAGGATCTCCTTTGACAGATGCACTGGAGAACGCACTATTTTCCTCACCATCAAAAGTTGCCTTAAGTTCGGGGGCCAGACCAATACCAGAAGATTGCAGAAATGGCACCATAGAGACTGATCATCGACCCTGCTCCCCTGACAGTGGCTTGCTTACTCTCAGTAAAAGAAGCCTACAGGTGCCTGAAGAGCCACTGGACCTGCAAGTGAAATCGTCTACAAGGCCTCTGCTAGAAAGCAAGAATAAGTGCTTGCTGGACAGCCACAACCATTCTCAGAATGAAGCCAACAGTCCCAGTCCTCAGAAATCTCCATCTTCTGAGCTTTCTCATGGGCCGTCAGTGGAGGTGGAGAAGTCTCCAGTCTTTGAGGCTGTCCTCTATGGACAGTCTCGTACCAACAATGGAAATAGTGAGCCTAGCCCCAAGTCTGCCAAGTCAGATGGCCTTAAGGACAATCTGCCTATGAATGTCATCCAGGAAGCTAGTGCTAGTGAGATGCTTGATAACCAGGAGCCCATGGTAGGCTCCCACTTAGCTGGTCAGAGTAGCTTTAGAAAATCAACTGTGGAAAAATTCACATCCTTTAAAGAAACCACCAAAAAATGCAGAAGGAGCACTGAGGGCCCCCAATGCTATGTGAAACCAACTAAGAATATAAATCCTAATGATCAGTTCCAGGGTAGGAAGCTTCTTAGGCCATCCTCTGAGAAAGCTGCATATCCAGAGACCGATGGTTATTGCCCAGATTTGGAACTGAGTGATTCCGAGAGCGAAAGTGTTGGAAGTAAGGAAAAAGCCCTTGTAAACAAAGATAACTCAGACAAGGAAAGCCCTCCTTAGGATTCTGAACAGGATTGCCATAGGGAAAGTGAGGTACATCCTTTTCCCCATGGTTCAATGCAGAGATGATTAGAAACTGCCAGTAGTCCAATATTTGCCCCAGTTACTGGGACAAATCCAAACACCAAAGGATTCTGGCATATATTAGGAGGACATACAGGAAAGGGGAATTTTTTCCACAGTAAATTGAATTGCAGTATTTGAAAAGGTTTCAACTCTTTTAATTTTTACAAGCACATAGTAAGAATTCCAGATGATGTCTGGAGGTTGGTTTGTCAGAAGTTGGTTTGGAAACAGTTAGGTCCAGAGTTATTTGCTCAGTGAATACACAGGGACAGCTTTCTAATTACATTAACGTACTGCTAAGTTTATGTATTAAGGGTCCTTACATTGCTAGTGGTCTCTCTTTATGTATTAAGGGTCCTTAAATTGCCAGTGGTTTACAAGAGACCATGATTATCAGACACTAAATCTACTTACCATTTGAAACTACAATATGATTCCCAGAGCTCCAGTCTCTGGAAAGTTTCTAACTGTATTGGTGTCTGTAAACCCTCTTCAAAGGAGAGACTAGGAGAGATCATCTTTGTCAGATACTGTCAAGCTCACTATTCTCTTCCTTTGCTTTCAGAAAGGTGGAGTTCTCCTAATGCTTGAAGTGTCCAGTGCCTGTTCTTAGACCTGCTTGTTGGGGACACACTCATAACTCTTTTACCCAGCTAACTAGCATAAAAGGCTCACTTGTAATAGTCTTTACCAAAGTACACATGTACTACTTCCAAGGAAGATGCTCTGATTCTCTGTTTAGGGATTTGTGAAGAATCCCAGTCTTTCCCGAAGTGAGCTAATTTCTGGGATATTTGTACCAGATCAGGGTTTTTGTGTTGTTTTCGAATGAGTTTGGCTGACAGTTTTTGTATTCCTCCTTTAATGTTTATCAAAAATTTTATTGAGGTATAAGGAAAATATAATGAAGCGCACAGAGGTTAACTATTCTTATTTGTTTTAATTTTGAAACATTTTTATTTTCAAACAATTTGAATTCATGTGTTTATTACATGGATATAATTTAGCTTTGTGTTCGTTTTTTTAATCCAAGGCAATTTTCCAAACAAAAAGGTTGGAGCCATTTTTCACAGGTTCTTTGTATACCCTGCTCCAAAACTCTCAGCCTTGGTTCCGTCTTTCTAGAGGAAGAGAATAATTACACTTCAGGGGAAGGGGTGAAACACGTTTGCTTCCATTTTAAAAAGGGGGCAAAATACAAGTTTTAAAATGTGAGGTAAACTGGGATGTTCAGCTCTCTTGTTGTTAGTCTTAAATCAATATTCTCTTTTTTCTAGCTTGGAAAAATGTAGTGACAATTTTCAGACAGAAGAGGCCATTTTCAATTTCTAAAGTTTTGTACTGGTGAAATAGCCCGGCTCTGATAAGGTGCCAGTGAGTGAAGCCTACGCTGGTTCGGTGGCTACAGAAAACTCAGTGCACTTTGCTTCACCCCACTTTTGTTATGACTTTGTCAAAAAAGGTTCTTATGCTTTTATCCCTTTCTGGAAACTTCTGTGTTTTACCTGTTGCTTGGCTGTCTTCAGGATATTTCTTCTGTACCTATGTACAAGTGTGAATATGCCATGACATGCATGATGTAGAGTTTTTGAATGGAAAAATGGTAGCAAGAACTTGCCCCTATACCTGACTAGTGGACAAAAATTTTACACTTTGATGGTAAACAAAATTTAAGAAAATTATGTTGAAAAGGCCTCTTGGTATTAGAGGCCAGTATAGGATTTTATATTCATCCTGTCATGCCTTTCCATTTTGTGTGCATGGGAAAGAAAGCAATTGGGAACAATATGCTTCACCCACTTTCCATATGCAATGCTATGGGAGAATGTTGACTAAGCATCATTTCAATCAGGGAAATACAGTAATAATATTTTTGCAGCATTTTTCTAAATAAATGAAGGAGTCTTCCATTGTATATATTTCAACTGCCCCAGATTGCATTTGCTGCATTTTGTTTGAAGTATTACCTCTTGCCTTTATTAATTTTTATCTTAGAAAGTCTGGTTTTTTGAGATATAACTACAATCTGTTTTCAGAGTTACTTTTTTTACCAATACTTTTTCATTAAATTATGAAAATAATTACTGTCATTTTTTATTTTAGCATACTTGTTTTAAGAAAATCTTACTGTGTTCCTTTTATACTTAAAATTATATTCACTAAGAAAAATTAATGATGGGGAGATAAATGAAGAGGAGGAATTGAGTTTTTAGAAACAGAGGAATTGAATGTTGAGAAGCCCAAATTGATTATAGTGGCACATATCTGTAGTCCCAACACCCAGACGGCTGACTAAGGAGGACTGTTAGTTAAAGGCTAGCTGAGCTACATACCTAGGCCCTATCTCAAACAAGCAAAAAAAGACAGATTCATGATTCATATCAATACAGGGGGCCAAGGAAAATTCTAGGTACTTATTTGGGCTTTACCCAAAAACTATGATTTCATCAGGCTGGGAAGACAAAGACCTTAGAGTCATCAATAGGAATCACCAGAGAGATGGGTCCTATCTAAAGTGACAAGGTTCAGAAAAATTCAGTAAATTGAGGATCATATAAGTAAGTATTCTTTACAGTGTTTGTTCCATTTGGAGTCCTCTACATATAATAATATAGGAATTATGTGATATCCTGGGAGGTACTCAGAAGCTATCATAAATATTTTCATTATGTTAGCAAAGTGAACTGTGAAAGGTCATTGGGTAAATCAATAGTGATGAAAGCGTTCTCCCCTTTTTCTTGTCTTCCCTACAGGTGAATAATACTTGGTTTTTGTACTTCATTCTAAAGAACTGAAACTACAGTTTGTTAGCCATAACTAGCCAACAAACCCAATTGGGTTTATACCAATGTGTACATTTCCACTGAAAGATGAACTTTGGATTTTATTAATACATTAGGCATCATGTATTATGTTAATACACAGCAATCAGGAGGTCAAACAGGGCTGCCTGCAGTCTCTGGGCCAAAATTTGTACAGTTGTCTTGTCCTCCAGTCCTCAAAGATGGAATGTAACACATAGGCAAAGACCAGACTAAAGGTCACTTTCAAGACAACTACTTGGGCTGAGTGCCAGTGGCTCAACTTGTAATCTATCTATTCTGGAGAGTGAGATCTTAGAATCAAGGTTCAAAGCCATTTGGGGCAAGCAGGTCTCTCACACTTACCTCCAGTTTAAGCACAAAAGAAAAAGCCAGAAGTGGAACTTTCCAGTGGCTCACATGGAGCACTAGCCTGGGAATGTGAGCCACCTTCCCAGCTCATATATATTAATATTTTTAAAGTAACTTTTCCTTTATAATAAAGACGTATCACTTGGGATTGTACGTCCTATGCAGAGCTTTGAAGCTTCTGGGAGTTCCATTGATTTTTCTTCCTCATAGACTGGAGCAGATTCTATTGCTGAAAGATGTCGGGATAATTGTCTTTAAAAATGAGTCAAGTTGGGGCTGGGAAGATGGCTCAGTGTTAGAGTGCTTGCTTTGCTCTATTCCTCAGCATCACATAAGCAGAAAAAGCCGGAAATGGCACTGTGGCTCAAGTGGTAGAGCGCTGAGACTTGAACTTAAGAGCTGAGGGACAGTGCTCAGGCTTAGAGTTCAGGCCCCATGACTGACCAAAAAAAAAAAAAGTTAAGGAAGCTTACAAATCCAAAGTCCGATATTTTGCTTTTTCATTGTTGCTAAATTCTTATACCTCATACTTCCTAAATGCATGAATCATCTTGATAAACTTGGCCTTTTCATCTTGTTTAGGTGGATTGAGCTGTGAACATTTCTCGGCCTGACTATCCCAAAACTTGAGAGTCCTTCTCTCCCCCACACTACTCCTTTCACCCTTTCTCCATTTCATATAAGATCAATGATTAGTTCTTAAAACAAGGTAGTGAAGCCTGGAGCCTGTGACTCATTCCTGTAAACCTAGCTACTCAGCAGACTGAGATCTGAGGATGATGATTCAAAGCCAGCCCAGGCAGGAAAGTCCATGAGACTCTAATCTCCAATAAACCACCAGAAAACCAAAGTGGCAGTGTGGCTCACGTGATAGAGCACTAGCCTTGAGCTGAAGAGCTCAGAGACAGAGCCCAGGCCCAGAGTGCAAGCCCCACGACCAACCACCCCCCTCCAAAAAAAACCCCAAACTAGCTAGGCACTAGTATCATAGCTACTCAGGAGGCAGAGATCTGAGGATCACAGGTCAAAGCCAGCCTGGGCAGGAAAGTGCATGAGACTATCACCAAAATTCGACTAAAGGGGGAAAAAAGCCAGAAATGAACTATGTCTTTTAAGTGGTCTGTACTAGCCTTGAGCAAAAAACTTCATTGGCATGTCAGGCGCCAGTGGTTCATGCCTGCATCCTAGAGACTCAGGAGGCTGAAAACTGAGGATTATATTTCAAAGCCAGCCCAGGCAGGAAAGTCTACCAGAAAACTAGAAGTGGCTCTGTGGCTCAAAGTGGTAGAGGACTAGCCTTGACCTGAAGAGCCCAGAGACAGCACTTTGGCCCAGAGTTCAAGCCCCATGACCAACAAAAAAATACAACCCTCAGTGGCAACATGTAGACCCTTCAGTTCAAGCCCCAGGACCCTCTCCAAAAGAAAAAAAATGATGGAGAGATAGCTAGAGTTGAGAGCACTTACAAAATGACCTTCTACTCAGCACATGTACAAATCATGCATCTCATTTTAGTCATTTCTCACATAATTAAAAAACTAAATTATTGAAATTTGGAGAATCACAAATTGCATTGAGTTAATCACTTCAGCCTCAAAAACACCTCCAGTTGGACAGTTCACCATTTTAGATCTTTCAACTACCTAATGGATGAAAAATTACTATTCCTGGTTTGAATAAGCTTCTCATAGGCCAGACACTAGTGGTTCACACCTATAATCCCAACTACTCAAGTGGCTGAGATCTAATGATCTTAATTGGAAGCCAGCCCAGGCAGGAAAGAGCTTGAAACTCTTGCCTCCAATTAACCACCAAAAAGCAGGAAGTGGTGCTGTGGCTCAAAGTGGTAGAATAATAATTTGAGCAAAAGAGCTCAGAGACAGCAATCAGTACCCAAGTTGAAGTCACATGACAGTAAAAACAAAAACAAAAAAGCCTGCCATAGGCACCAGGATACTATTAACAGGCTTTTTCTAATGTCACCCTAAATTCATGTCTACTTTGGAAACTAGGATCTCTGGTTAAGTTCTTGCCCCTCCTAGATCTGCAGGGTAGCCAGAAGGATAAACCCAATGGTGGTATTCACAAAGCTGCTGTTGGCTGTAACATTTGCTGACTGCATAGCTGTCTATAGGCTTCAGGAAGTCAAACAGGGCTGCCTGTAGTCTCTGGGCTAGAATTTATGCAGTTGTTCTCTGGTCCTCAAAAATGGAATGTAACACACACAGGCAAAGACCAGACTAAAGGTCACTTTCAAGACAACTACTTGGGCTGAGTGCCAGTGGCTCACACCTGTAATACTACATACTCGGAGACTGAGATCTTAGAATCATGGTTCAAAGCAAGTTGGGGCAGGCAGGTCCCTAATACTCATCTCCAATTTAAGCACACAAAAAAAAAACAAAGCCAGAAGTGGAACTTTCCAGTGGCTCTCATGGAGCATTAGCTTCATGCAAGAAAGCTCAAGGACAGCCCTCTTAGGAGCACAACCAAGATCAAAATGCTTGGTAGGACAAGCCAGAAAACCATGCTTGGAAGCAGTCAAGCCTTCAAGAAAGTTAAAACCAGGAAATGGAGTTGTGGCTCAAGAAGTAGAGTGCCAAAGTTGAGCAAAAAAAGACGAGCACAAGGCCCTGAGTTCAAGCCTCAATAAAAATGTACGAGTGTGTGCATGTGTGTGTGCACATGCACACACACACAGAGCCCCGATATTCATGGAGTCCTTATTCTGTGCCAGGCCCTTAACTATCCCCAATTTCTCATGTGGAGATGACATTGCTAATTCCATTTGTCATGTGACAACTGAAGCCAAATATTTAAGGGAGTCAGTGCCCTACACTTACAACAGTCAGGATTAGAACCTGTCATCTATACAACTCATACTGTTGATCACTTTGCTTGACTCCTGTGTCCAGAGCTCCCTCTCTCAGCAATCTTTCTCAGGTTCTCTCCAAAGAAAGCAACTTGTGTGGAAGTTTAATCATGGATTTGGTACAACTTAATCCCTACCATTAAGCCAAATTTAGTTGCACAAAGGCTAACTGCTAAGAGGCTTGCATCTAAAGAACAGTATAAGCCATACAAATGTAGGCAATCTAGACTAACATATACAGTACATCTAAGTCCTAGTGGACTTGCCTTCTCCAAAGTCTGTCCAACTTGTAAACTGGCTATAGCAATCTAAGCCATGGTTCCCGAAAGACATCTGCATCTGTGAATATTAATTACCTTACAGAGTTAAAGGAACTTTGCAAACATAATTAAAGTCAATAGCTGTGAGCCCAGTTTCCTGTATAATTAGGGCCAGCCAGGATACTTAGTAGAAGGAGGCAGAAGGATGCATGTCACTAAGAAAAGATATGACTATAGAAGTAAGAAATTGGAGCAGTGTGAAGAACTTAGAGCCAACAACCACCAGAAACTAAAAAAAGCAAACACATCCAAGAAGTTTCCAGAAAGAACTCAACCCTGGCCATATTGTGATTTTAGACTTCTGACCTCCCCAATTATAGGAGAATAGATTTGTATTGGGTTTTTATGCCATTACTGAGGCTTGAACTAAGGACCTGGGCACTTTCTCTGAGTGTGTTTGCTTAGGGCTAGTGCTCTACCACTTGAGACACAGTTCCACAACCAGCTTTTTGGTAGTTAATTGGACATCAGAGTCTCATAGACTCTGCTGCCCAGTTTGAATTTGAACCATGGTGTATCTCTGCCTCCTGAGTAGCCTCCTGTGAGCTACCTGTAATCCAGGCCACATTTGCATTGTTTTAAAACAATTAAATTGGTAGTAATCTATCACAGAAGAAAAAGAAAATGTATATACTGGGCACAAGACCAAGTGCTTCTTACTGTTTCAAGAACATTTCCTCATTCCTGCCAGGCTCATCTGGGCTATAATAAGCTGGTGGTGTACATTCACCCTTTTGTGTGTACATGTGGATCATATTTACACCCTCTGTCTTCCTTAACTTATACAACTTTTTTTTTTGCCAGTTCTGGCCTTGAACTCAAGGCCTGGACATTGTTCCCTAAGCTCCTTCTGCTCAAGGCTGGCACTGTACCACTTGAGCCACAGCACTACTTCCAGCCTTTTTATGTGGTACTGAGGAATCAAACCCAGGGCTTCATGCAAAAATGTTATGAAAGCACTCTACCACTAAGCCACATTCCCAGCACCTTATCTTACACTTTTAATGGAAACACCTTCTTGAGCCATGAATAGTGACAATATACTTCTAATTCCAGCTATTCAGGAGG
Source organism: Dipodomys merriami (assembly GCF_024711535.1). Taxonomy (NCBI): domain Eukaryota; kingdom Metazoa; phylum Chordata; class Mammalia; order Rodentia; family Heteromyidae; genus Dipodomys; species Dipodomys merriami. Next base: position 86,780,168 of record NW_027204492.1, read on the forward strand.
TAGAGACAGGAGGGTGAAGCATTCAAGGCCATCCAGGACAAAGCTAACAGTCAGACTTTGTCTCAAATAAAAATAAAAATAAAATGTTTGAAAGAGCTGGGTGATGGTGGCTCACACATATAATTCTAGTCAATTAAAATGCTAGAATTGGAGGATCATGGTTCAAGTCCAGCTCAAGCAGAAAAGTTCCTGGTACCCCTTCTCATTCAAAGCAGTGCATCATAATTAGGATGACATCTGTCATCTTAATGGCAACCGGAAGCCTAAAATGGGTGCGTGGCAGCCCAGGCACTTGATAACAAAAATGTTAGCAAGACCCTATCTGAAAAACAAAACAGTCTGGGTGCTGGTGATTTATGCTTGTAATCTCAGCTACTCAGTAGGTAGAAGCAGGAGGACTGGATTCCAAGGACAGCACTGTCTAAAAATTAGCTAAAGCAAAAAGAAATGAGTATGTGGTCCAACTTGTAGAGTGTTAGCCTGGCAAGCCCAAGGCCCTCATTTCAAACCTCAGTGCTACCAAATCAGTATAAGCCAGACGCCAATGGCTGGCACCTGCAATCCTAGCTACTCAGGAGGCTGAGATCTGAGTATCACAGTTCAAAACTAGCTCAAGCAGGAAAATCTGTGAGACTGTAAGATCAGGACCAAATATAATGGTGCATTCCTATGATCTCAGCACACAGAAGGATGAAAAGTTTGAAGCCTACCTAGGCTCTATAGCAAGAGAACCTATATTAAAAATAGTAGTATGGCCAGGCGCCGGTGGCTCATGCCTGTTATCCTAGCTAATCAGGAGGTTGAGATCTGAGGACTGAGGTTCAAAGCCAGCCCAAGCAGGAAAGTCCGTGAAACTCTCATCTCCAGTTAACCACCAGAAACCATAAGTGGTGCGGTGGCTCAAAGTGGTAGAGCATTAGCGTTGAGCTGAATAGCTCAGGGACAGCACCCAGGCTCAGAGTTCAAGCCCCAGGACCCATAAAAAATATTACTAATATGGAAATAGATATACCATGCTAACTCTAAGAAACTGGAGAGATTAATACCTTACAAAAGTGAATGCATCAAGAGGACATATCAATCATTAATGTTTATATATATTCCTAATCACAGCATTTTTGGTGTTTTTATTTGTGTGTGTGTGTGTGTGTGTGCATGTGTGCATGTGCACACGTGCACATGTGGCAGTACTGGGACTTGAACTCAGGCCTTATGCACTGGTACTCAGTTTTTTTCATTCAAGGCTGGTGCCCTACCACTTAAGCCACAACTACAAAAAAAGTAAAAAATCAAACGCAAAACTGTTGTATGCCTTATTAAACATAAGATAATCCACATCAGATTGTAAAGTATTTTATGAAGCCACTGTATGTGAACCATCCATCCAATCTTAAGAGACATCTGAAAAATAAACATTGAGAGAACCACCTTTGAGGAGTGTTCATTGTGGAAAAGCCTATAGATCAAAGTATGTTTTTTTTTCTTTTGTCGGTTGTGGTGCTTGAACTCTGGGCCTAGGGGCTGTCCCTCAGCTCTTCAGCTCAAGGTGAGTGCTGTACCACTTGAGCCACAGTGCCACTTCCGGTTTTCTGGTGGTTAATTGGAGAAAAGAGTCTCAAGGACTTTCCTGCCAGGGCTGCTCAAATCTTAGCCTCCTGTGTAGCTAGGATTATAGGTGTGAGCAACCGGCACTTGGCCAGTATGGTCTTCTTGTATATGAAAACTTCACACTGGGTAGAGACTTTATAAGTGCCCTTGCAGTTAGATACTCTTTAGGGAACACAGCCATTTTAGAGGACACTTAAAATTCATTCTGGAGAAAAGCCCTTTTACATATGAACAGTGTGGGGAAGGCTTGTGGTATGTCTTCCCTGACTTATCACAGAAAGCAATCCATCAGACTGAAAAAGTGTCAAAGTATGTGTGAGTGTTGAAGGATCTTGTACCTCACAGGGAAACAAAGCCTTTAGTAAGAAAGCACACTTGTGTTGAGAATTCCAACTGCCGTCTATGGGAAAACTTTACAGGGAAAATGGTACAGCTTATCAGATAACATATCCTAGAGATAAATGCAAACGTTGAACTTTAAAACATTTTAGAACCTGTATCAGCATGTGTGTGTATTTCTTTTTCTTACAATGTTATTGTAATTAAAACTAGTGAGCATGAGTTTATGTTTTAAAACTTGTTATGTAATCAATACGTTCTAGTGGCTCATGATTGTAACTCTAGCTACTGAGGAGCCTGACATCTGGAGGATTTTGAATTGATGTCAAGTTTTGAGTTGGGCAGAAATTTCACTAGATTTCATCCCTAAAATGACCATTTAAAAGCCAAGATGAATATATGACTCAATGGAGGCATGCTAGTCATGAGAAAGGGTGAGATTTTACACTTAAACTGCCACAAAAATTATATAAGTTTTGTAAATTGGGTAGAATTGGAGTTTTATATTTCTGTATTAAAAGCTTTTAAAGAAAGCACAGTGTTTTCCAGGCATCCATCTCCTGAGTGTATATTTTAAGAGTGATTACTAGGGAACATATAGTCTTGCTGGGAAGAGATAAGAGGGACATAGAAAAAGCAGGGTGAATGGATGTAATGAATGTGTAACCTATGTATGTAGTGAAATTCCTGTATAGTTCAGTTTGTGTTTATTTTAATAACCAAGTTATATTTTAAAACGTGTTGATAATAGTATAATTTGAGAAGTGATAGTCACAGATACAAATATTATAGAGGAGAAACAAGGGCATTGTAACACTGTGAGCATGTACTATGTGTCTTGTGGTTGACATTTAATGCTGATGTAACAATCAGAACATCACTTACCTCAATGCTGTCACATTCAGTATGAAGGATACAATATGAGCCTCAGGGACTGCACTTCCTATAGCATTCCTATTTGTTCTACAGATACATGTTAATTCCAAGAGACTTATTAACACCCTGTCATCTAAGATGGGTAAAGAAAGCTGTTTGTTTTCATTTGAGAGATGAACCCTAGGTAAATTCAGATTCATGTGAGTTCTTTTTTTCATTTTAAAACCAATCAAGGAGTATACATGAAGAGAAGAATTAAACAAGAGACTAATGTTTGGTTTTGTATAACAAGGGCCTGGTTTATGAGTCATTTAATCAAAAACATTTATTAAATATATGTTAATGCTCCTGATATTGGGAATATAAAGATTTCTGAACCCTGATTCTAGAACTTCAAAACTAATAATAGAGGATGGAATTCTCACCCTTTTAATGTGCATGTGAGTTATGCGAATATATTTTGGCAAATACAGAGTCAAGAGATTTGGAGTGGGCCACAAGGTTCCAACCAGTTTCTAGGTGATGCTGATGGTGCTGGTCCCACTATGCAGGGGTAGCCTCTGTTCAAAAAACAATACAAGTAAATGGGAACCAGTGACTCATGGCTATCATCCTAGCTACTCAAGAGGCTCAGATCTGAGGGTGGTTGTTTCAAGCCAGTCCGTGCAGGAAAGTCTCTGAGAAACTTATCACGGATTAACCAGCCTTAGGCCAGAAGTGGAGCTGTGACTCAAGTGGTAGAGTGCTAGCCTTAAATAAACCAGCCAAGGAACAACAATCAGGCCCTGGGTTTAGCTGCATAGATAAACTTTTGTAGGAAAAGTTTCTTTTACTTTTTTTATAATTTTATTGTAAAGGTGATGTACAGAGGGATTACAGTTACATAACTAAGGTAATGAGTATATTTCTTTTTGAATACTGTTACCCGCTCCTTTGTATTCTCCTACTTCCCCTTTCTGACTCATCTCTCCCCACCCAATTTGTAAAGTTCCTTTCCCCCATAGTGTCTAGTGAGTATCTCTCTTGTATTGGTTCACCCTTTGTCCCACCTTTTGTGTGATTTCCTTTCCCTTCCCCAATAAGTTTCTTTTGAGCCACTGTTTCAAAGGACTCAGTCCAAACTTGATCGGCCCACTTCTTTGTGAATTGTGGCATGAGATTTTTGCTGGTTAGTTGGAGATTTGAATCTCATGGACTTTTCTGCACAGGATGAGGCAGTGTGAAGTGGAGCCAAGCTTCTCACATCATCGTGGCTCAGAAGTCAGTTAAGACATGAGGGGCACACTGGCAATGCCCAGCTCCTGAAGGTGTTGCTACTTGTCAACAGTCCACAGTCAGGTTACCATACTTTTAACACATGGTCTTTGCAGACCAACCCAGACCCAAACAATAGCACAATGCTCTACTTCACCTTAGCTTTAGCTTTTTTTATTTTTCTATTTTGAATAAAGAAGTGTTTTCTAGAATGGGTTTGGAAGAAAGCTTGATTCTGGGTTCTTGGAGACCTAATAGTATAGGATGGGCTTCTCAAACTTTCATGTGATTAGCTGGGTACAGATGAGTTCTACCTCAAATCCTAGCTACTCAGGAAGCTGAAATCTAAGTACCCCAATTCGAAGCCATTCCAGATAATAGTATCCATGGGACTCTTTCCTTCAGTTAACCTCCAAAACACTAGTAGTGGAACTATGACTCAAGTGGCAGAGCAGTAGCCTGGAGCAAAATAGCTCAGAGACAGAGACCAAGACCTGATTTCAAGCCCCATTACTTGCACAAAACAAACCAAAACACAAAACTCCTCTTTTGTGTACATGTGTCCTCTTCTCTTTCCATAAGAAAACCAATAAAAATATCCTTTGTGAGAAAAACAAAATGTAGACACCAATATTTATCCAATAAGAAGTCATTTTATTATTGTGTTAGAATTCTGTTCTTCACATTCTGATCTTCACAGTATTCCAAAGGGTCACAATGTATACATAGAACATTTATAAGCAGAAATAAAATCAATCCATGTAATTTACAAAACTAACATTTCTTCACTTTCAATCATTTTGATTTATGGGCTAGGATAGGGGCACTTTAGATAGAAATTTTCTCAGCACAATTTTTGTTTAAAATATGGATGAGAAAGCCCCCTGATCCTAGCAGGTGTCCCCTTAGAGAGAAATGTGGATTATTTTATGCAAAGGAAACCTCGTATTGAAAGTCTCTTAGATCAAATTATGTTCCTGGTTAGCAGTACTGGGAAACGTGGAGTTAATTTAGGCAAGTTCTCAAGCAATCAGGCACATATATGCCAACAGCTGAGAGTCTTCTCTGTTACATATTTATTAGCACATATTAACTGTACAGTGTGTGGGGTTTCTTTAAAAAGATGTGCATAATTACATATACTCTGTCATGCATGAGCATGTGCAAGGGCATTTATATGTGCATACTGGAGCTTGAACCATGGGCCTGGGTACTGTTCCTTACTGATTTTTTTCTTACATCTGGCACTCTACTACTTAAACAACAGCTTCCCTTGTGGCTTTGTGCTTGTTAATTGTAGATAAGAATCTCATGAGATGGCAGAGGAAAAGCTGGAGGCTAAACAAGCTCTCACATAGAAAGCAGTTTTAATGTTTCAGCTAGGCTAGAGAATTACACCAAGTGTGCCATCACAGGACAGAGAGTTTGGCCAGAGAGGAAAAATACAGGCAGCATGGTCAAGGAGACAGATCTGAGCACTTGCCCGTGGCCGCGGTGGTGGCAGTGTCTGCTGCCGAGGCCACCACAGGACAAAGGTGCCAGACACGGTGTGCAAGTGGATTCTATTCACCACCAGCAAGAACTGACAAGGAGCAGAAATCTTCATCCTGCTGATTGCAAACTAGGGATGGCCCAGAAACCAAGAAGGTGGTGTGAGTACCCCCAAAATATCCTCACTCCTTCTCAAGAAGCAGCAGTGGTAAGTTAGCCCCTCCCCCACCACCAGAGAACTTCATCTCTGATACTGACAAAGGCCAAGTCCGAGCAGCTAGTCCAACTCAGGCCTTGGAAGAAAATAATAGGAATCATTCAACAGGTCACAGGAACCTGACCTGACCTGACCTGACCTGACCAACTTAGCTCCACCCAGGGGAAAGTTGCTCTTCCCAGGCAGAGAAAACTCTGCCCTGGAGGAGTGACTTTCTTCACTGGGTAAACAGAGCCAGAGGCTTCCCTTCCCCACTACAGCCTCGGCAGCATGACCAGCAACAGGAGGGGTAAAAGACAAACAATTGAAACTCAGTATACATAAAACCTGAGAATGGCTTCAGGCTGGGCTCTGAGAGTGTTTCAGGAACTAGCCCCTCAGGGAAAAGCTACTGATTGCTGATAGGCCTCAACCCTACTCAGAACCTACCCTCATCACAGCAATTCCTAGTTAGAGGAAACAGCCATTTCCCTCTTTTGTGATACTCAAAGCAGATCTCACTCCCACTGAACTAGCCTGGGAGGAGGATCACAAAGTCCTAGGATGGCAGAGCTTCTTCCTGCCTGCTCAAATAAACTGACTTAAGTAATTGACTTCAAATTAAAATTAGTGAGAAGAGATAAAGAAGGTTGTTACATACTAATTAAGGGATCTCTCTTTCAGGAGGATATTACAATTCTAAATATATATTCACCAAACAACAGAGCACCCAAATTTATCCAAGAAATACTACTTTCCCTCAAATCTCACCAGATCCAAAGGTATTAATTGTTGGGGACTTTAACACGCTGCTGTCCCCACTAGATAGATCAACCTGGCAAAATCTCAACAGAGATATCACAGATCTAAACAAGTGCATAGATTTAACAGACATCTACCAAGTATTTCACCCAGAAGCATCAGAATACACTTTCTTCTCAGCAGCACACGGAACATTTTCCTAAATAGACCACATTTAAAGTCACAAACCAAATTTGTGCAAATTCAGAAACATTGAAGTTATGCCATGAATCAAACAGGATTCATTTCAGGGATGCAAAGCTGGTTCAATGTATGCAAATCAATTAATATAATTCATCACATCAACTACAGCAAGGATAAGAACCACACGATTATCTCAATAGATGCAGAAAAAGCATTTGACAAGATAGAGCACCCTGTTATGATGAAGGCTCTGGAAAAACTAGGAATCCATGGAACATTCCTCAATACAATAAAGGCTGTATATGACAAACCTACAGCCAGCATTATACTTAATGGTGAAAAACTAAAGCCATTTCCTCTTAACTCAGGAATGAAACAAGGATGTCCACTCTCTCCACTTCTCTTCAATCTAGTATTAGAATGCCTCGCTACAGCAATAAGACAAGATGCAAACATAAAGGGGATCCAAATAGGGAAAGAAGAAGTAAAACTCTCCCTCTTTGCAGATGACATGATCTTGTATTTAAGGAAGTCCACGGACTCCACTCCCAAATTACTCAAGCTGATTCAAAACTTTGGCAAAGTAGCATGGTATAAAATTAACCCTCAAAAATCAAGGGCTTTTCTGTATGCCAACAATGAGAAAAGTGTGGCTGAAATTAGGAAAGCAACTCCATTTGCAATAGCACCACAAAAAATAAAATACCTAGGAATTAACTTAACCAAAGAAGTGAAGGACTGGAAGTGGCGCTGTAGCTCAAGTGGTAGAGCGCTTGCCTTGAGCTGAAGAGCTGAGGGACAACGCCCAGGCCCAGAGTTCAAGCCCCACGACCGAAGGAAAAAAAATTAAAAAAAAAAAAAAAAGAAGTGAAGGACTTGTATGATGAAAATTTTAAAAACCTGAAAAGGAAATCAAAACAGAACTTAGAATGTAGCAAAAACTCCCATGCTCCTGGATTGGAAAAATCAACATCGTGAAAATGGCAATACTTCCCAAAGCTATCTACAAATTCAATGCGATACCTATCAATATTCCAACCTCATTCTTCAAGGAAATAGAAGAGGCAATCCAAAAATTCATATGGAACAATAAAAGACCCCGAATAGCAAGAATGATCCTCAACAGAAAGAACACTGCTGGAGGAATATCAATACCAAATTTCAAACACTACTACAAGTCCATAGTAATCAAAACAGCTTGGTACTGGCACAAGAACAGACCTCAGGACCAATGGAATACAATTGAAAACCCAGAAATGAACCTACAGACATATAGCCATCTAATCTTCGATAAGGGAGCTAAAAAAATAGAATGGAAGAAAGACAGCCTCTTTAGTAAATGGTGCTGGCAAAATTGGTTAAATACCTGCAGAAAACTAAATCTAGACCATTATATATCACCCTGCACCAGAATCAACTCCAAATGGATCAAAGACCTCGAAGTCAAATCAGATACCCTGAAAACATTACAGGACGGAATAGGAGAAACCCTAGGTCTCCTTGGCACAGGCTGAAATTACCTTAATAGAGACCCAGAAACACAACAAATGGGATTGCATGAAGCTGCAGATTTTCTGCATGGCAAAGGACATAGCTAGCAAGATCAATAGAAAGCCCACGGATTGGGAGAAGATCTTCACTAGCCATACGACGGATAATGGTCTCATATCTAAAATATACTTGGAATTCAAAAAATTAAATCCCCCAACAACAAATCCTCAAAGAAACAACTGCCCAATAAACAAGTGGGCTAAAGACTTAAAGAGAAACTTTTCTGAAGAGGAAATAAGAATGACCAATAGACATATCATTAAGAAATGCTCAACCTCTCTAGCCATAAAAGAAATGCAAATCAAAACAACATTGAGATACCACCTCACCCCAGTTAGAATGGCTATAATCAAGACTCTAATAACAACAGATGCTGGAGGGGATGTGGCCAAAAGGGAACCCTACTACATTGTTGGTGGAATGTAACACTTGGTGAACAAGTATTCAACCACTTTTGAAAGCAGTAAGGAGGTTCCTCAAAAGACTCCATATAGAGCTCTCCTATGACCCAGCAATCCCACTTTTGGGCATTTACCCAAATGATCACAAACAAGACCATACTAAAGCTACCAGCACAACTATGTTTATTGCAGCATTATTTACCATAGCCTAGATATGGATCCAAACCAGGTGTCCTTCAGTAGATGAATGGATCATGAAAATGTGGAAGTATTTGGAAAAAAGTATATTAAGCGAAATAAGCCAGGCCCAGAGAAACATAGGTCCCATGGTTTCCCTTATTTGCAATATCTAGTACATGTCTAGGGCAAGCAGAAAAGTTCAAAAGCTATGTACATATGACCAGATAAGATGAAGTTAAGTGAAATGAACACCAAGATAGGGACACAAGTGGTTTTTTTCTTTCTTGCTATTGTTTTTAACATACTTATATATTATTCTTTTGTACTTTACATTAAAAAGGAGGCCAATTCCCTGAGCTTGGAATATTTTCCAGGCCCTGGTACCTCATCTCTATAATTTTAGTGGTCAGGAGAATGTGTTCTGACGATCATGTTTCAAGACCAGCCTGGGCCGGAAAATCCCCCAGACTATTTGCAATAAACTACCCCTTAAAATTCACAAGTGGAACTTTGACTCACTTTGGAGAGTACTATCTTTGAGCAATGAAGCTCAAGGACAATGAATTTAAGATCCTGAGTTGAAGCCACAGAGTAAGCACAAAAACATTGTCATATTTTGGCACATATTAGAGTAAATGTATCTTATAGAGGTGCTGTTCAAAAATTCATACTAAGCCATTTTCATTTTATCATTTATTGCAAATTATATGTTATAAACGCTATATAATTTACATATGAAATTTATGTATACATACAAGGACATACAATACAAAGAGCAATCCTATTATTGCAAAAGAACCCAGTAGGGTTTTCAGCATTTGTTTCTTCATAAAATCACTATGTATTCATCACTATGTTAGTCATTTTTCATGAACTCACAAGCTAATTAGAAATATCATACATTCTGATTTTTACTATTTCCCTTTAAAATGACAGAGATGCCCATCTTAGCATGACTCAGTTTTTAAAAAATCTATGAAACATTTAGAAGCCAAATGAGTAACTTTAAAGACAACTCACACCTGGGATTAGCTCAATCTCACTAGAATACAAAACTTTAGTCTGTGGTTAACAGATGCTATATTTAGTGAACAAAGTGAAATTGCACATCTCCCTTAAATGGCTATTTCTGCATTTTTGCTACAATACCATAAACATTTAATTCATAGCTTTGAATAGCATTGTGTTTTAGTATACAAAAGAAAATGACTGTGATTATTTTAGCTGGGATTAGTGGTGTTCAATAAAATAATCAAGACAGGAAGGCATACACTTAACTTTTGCTTAACTAAGACAAACATCAATATCCTCTGGCCACTTTTTGCAGAGATTTTGGGTACATTGTGATCAAAATTACATAAAACTTGTCAGCAATGTTTATTTACACAAAATGAAATCATATTGATTTATAGAACAGAATACTTTTCTAAAAAAATGGGTTGATGCTATCAGTGCTCTGGAATCCAGGCTTGGTGAAGTTGCTCAAAATTAAAAGCCTTGGGAAGAATGATTTCTGTCCATGACTCCACAATTCAATGTAATAGTTACAGGTTGTATTTTAAATCACCCCAGAACAATTTAAGTATGGAAATACATTCTAAATAACCATCCTAGATACAAGTTTTATAAGTGACCAATTTCAGTATTATTCTATCAAAACAGAAGTATAAATTCCTTTCAAAAACTGAATCTGTGAAAGCTGTTTTCCCTATTAGCAGCCATATAGCTATGAATAGCATGCTTAATACATGCTCACATGATCAACCTAGTGACACCTTCTAAATTGATTACTTGGGATCAACACACCCCAGTTAGTTTCCCCTGCAGATTGAGTGTGGACAGCCCAGGGAGCAGCTTCAAGAATGACCTGACCAGTTTATGGTTTTATATATTAATTTTTTTTTTTTATCAATCATGGGTTTTGAACTCAGAGACTAGGCACTGTCTCTGAGCATTTACACTCAAGGCTAGCAGTCTACCACTTTGAGCTACAGTTCCACTTCTGGTATTCTGGTGGTTAATTTGGAGATAATAGTCTCAAGGACATTCTTGCTTGGACTAGCTTCAAACTACAATCTTCATATCTTTTGAGCCTTTTGAGTTACTAGAATTACATGCATGAGCCACCAGCATCTTAGTAACAGTAGGAAGCTTTGAGCAAATAGCATTCCCTCCTCTTGGCTCTGGCAAGTTGCTGTCATTATGGAGATTTGAGAAAAATTATTTGAAGAAAACAAATTATTATACTTGAATATTTTTGATATGGATGGCAAATAAGATGAAAATCAGATCTATCTTGATTTGTATTTTTTTAAATGCCAGTACTAAGGCTTGAACTCAGGTCCTGGATGCTGTCCCTGAACATCTTGGCTCAAGTTTAACACTCCATCACATGATCCAGAGCTCTACTACTGGCTTGTTGGTGATGAATTAGAGATTAGAGTGTCATGGACTTTTCTGCCAGGCTGGCTTTGGATGATCACCATTCAGACCTCAGTCTCCTGCATAGGTAGGATTAGACCTGTGAGTCCCAAGTTGCCAGCTATCAAGTTTTCAAAATAACCTACAGAGTTTATCATCATGCTTAAAAATTTACTTTAGTTATTTCTTTGCTAAATGTCACAGGGTTTTGACTAATCCTTCGTTTCTTTTTTTGTGTTTGTTTTTTGTTTTGTTTTGTGTCAGGTCTGGTGTTTGAACTCTGTGCCAGGGTGCTGTCACTTAGCTTTTTCTTTCAGGGTTAGAACTCTGACACTTGAGCCATGGTTGAGCTTCCAGCCTTTTGCTGGCTAACAGGACATAAGAATCTCAGAGAATTTTGCTTCTGGCCTGTATTTGGACAGATACTCAGTTCAAAGCCTCCTTTATACCTAGATTATAGGTATGAGCCCCTGATGCCTGACTCTAATTTTCTTGATAATCACAAAAGGTGATCAAACAATAAGTACCTTTGTAAAAATTGTTGGTGAGTTGGCTCTGAAGTTTTTATGTTCCATACACCTTTACTTATCAGGGAACAGAAAAGCCATATGGTTGCATTAAGAGAACAATAGGCAGGCACTGATGGCTCACACCTGAAATCCTAGTTTCTCAGGAAGCTGAGTTCTAGAAGCCAGCCTGGGCAGGAAAGTCCATGAGACTCATCTCCAATTCACCATCAGGATATCAGAAGTGAAGCTGTTGCTCAAAGTGGTAGAATGCTAGTCTTGAGCAAAAAAGCTCAGAGGCAGTGCCTAGGCCATCAGTTCTAGCCCAATGATCTACCAAAACCCTCCACAAAACTTCAAAAGTGAAAACATCAACACAAACTATACAATGCCGGGCACTGGTTTCTCAGCCAATTGAGAGGCTGAAAATGGGGGGATGACAGCTCCAGGCCAGCTAGGGCAGAAAAGTTTTCTAGATCTCTTCTCAAGGAAGTGCTACACATGGTGGTGTGCATGCTATCCTAGCTATATTGGCAAGAGTAACATGGGAGCATCATATCCAAGTGCACACCCAGGCAAGACATGAAAACTATCTTAAAAAGAGTGTCTTATATCCCCAAAATAACCAGCTAAACATAAGACTATAGCCTGGCTCACATTGAGAACATAAACATGGTAATTATGAGTCCCAGTGTTCAAATTCCAGTACCACCAAAACAAACAGAAATAATGTGGAATTTATTCAAATAGCAATAAGCCTTCTGAAGTTTTCTTAACATAGCTACCTCAGTAGGGGTATTTGCAAAATTCCTTATCAAATGCCTATTTCTTATTTCTTTTGAGATGTGGTCTTGCTATGTTGTTCAGATTGGCATGGACTTCTGGGCCCAAGTGCACAACTGCCTGTGTCTCAAAAGCAGCTAGAATAACAGGCAGATACCATCACACCCAGCTTTCAACTGCCTAAAAAATTAAATTAATGGGGTGAGGTATGGCTTAATTGATAGAGAATCTGCTTAGCAAGTGTGAGATCCTGAGTTGAGTCTCCATTAAAGCCCTCAAAAATTAGATGTACAAAGCATTATGTCAATTCTGTGTCTAAAATATCATTAGCCATATAATAAAGCAAGTAGGAAGCAATGATCAGGTATCTTGAAAACTGTGCCTAGCTTTTCATTCTACTTCATTAAGAAGCCAGTTATCCATCTAAGTGATACATAAACAATGAGATGTATTCTTAAACAACTATCATGGAGCACTGAGGAAAGCTGAATAGTTGAAATTGTTATATTTGAAAGAACATTTAATTAGGATTAAAGTCATGAAGTGGAAGTCACTTGGCTTTTCTAAGAAGAGCTTACTGGAAGAGAATTCAGTAGCTTTAAAACTGATTGAAACTAGTGAATTTAAATGTACTGTGTTTTCAATGATTCAGTATTCAACTAGTTATTTTAACTACCCTTTAATAACTTTAGCATTCATAAAAAAGTGCACAGAAACCTAGTGTTAAACTCAGCATATAAAAATTGAAAACCTGAATACAAAGTTCTTGGTACCACTGTTTCACACTCCATCTGAATATCTGTGAAGTTGTAGAAGCTGTCTACATCTACACATGCTGTATCCTTTTCTTTTTTTTTTATTATTGTGAAAATACCATACAGAGGGGTTACAATTACATGGGCAAGATAATGAGTACATTTCTTGTCAAGCATTGTTGCCTCCTCCTTTGTTTCCCCATACCTTACCTTCCCCTCTCCACCCCCACCCCCCTAACCCCTACGACCCCCTCTATCCCACCACCCACCCCACCAGAGTCATAAAGTTTTTTTTCGACATAAAGTCTCGTACATCTCATTGTTGTGATGGGTCCACCTGTAACCATATTTAAGCAGTTTGTTTTTCCCTTCCCCTCCACAAATTATATCAACATCAAATACAGTGAAAGCAGGGCTTATACACTGGGGGAGGTACATACAAAGTAACAAAGTAATCATCTTATAAATATGTTGGAAGCAATCACAAGAAAGAAAAAAAAAACATTTGAATCCTTATCTTGGGGTTCATTTTGCCTAACATCAACTTGTCTGACAGTTTCTATTTGTCTCAGACATATACTAGTTGTTTGCTGTATCCTTTTCTATTCAAGCAATTATTTTAAATAGAAAATAAACAAAAATTAACTTCTGGAACCTGAAAATGCCAAAGCCCACATCTCTAATAGCAAAGAAAATCACAAGCGTATTATGAAATGAAATTCAAGTACATCATTTATTCTATTTATTCTATAGGATATATTACTCATTAGTTTTTTTTTTCTCTGCACCTAGCAGCTAGTGATAACAACTTTCATTAAGCTTGTTTATTCTGTTTCCATATGTATTTGCATTATTTTTCAAAATTACTCATCCTGTATCTTTGCCCCTTACTCACATTACCTTCTCCTAGGTTGTCCCTTATATTCATGTTCTTTTTTATCCATAGATATTATTATGTATGTGGATTTATGTAATGTGTGCACATGTCCTTGAATAAGAATCTCTAGATTTTCTATAGAATCCATGCCAATATGATTTCTCCATTCATATTGCAAATTCAGCTTTATTTCATTAGGGTATATTAATTATGTAAGGTAGTGGGATTTTTTTGTGTGTGCCTGTACTCAGGGCCTGTGATCTCACTTGGCTTTTTTGCTTGAAGCTGAGACTCTACCACCTGAGGCAAACCTCCACTTCCAGCTTTTTGCTAGTTAACAGTAGGTAAGTTTCTTTCAGATTTGTCTGCCAGTAGTCACCCAGATTCCTGGCCCTTTGATGGATCCCTAACCAAACGCATACCATGCTCACCCTCTGTGATGCCTGACTTGGGGAAATGAATTGCGCAGATTTGAGGAGCTCCACTTGAGCTCCCAAGCAACCTTTATTGTGGATCCACTCAGGAGTGAAAACCAATCCCCACAATGCCCACTATCTAGACGAGCCATCCTTGTTCTGGAACCCAATATTCCTCCAAGCCTCTATGTACCACTTAGATCCATCGAGATGCCACTGGACCAAACACACACAGACACACAGACACAGACACAGACACACACACACACACACACAATCCTCATTCTCTCCTGACCTCTATCATTGCCTGCCCAGCATGGCCCTCAACCTGTCAGTGGAGGGCAGGATTTGAGAGGTGGCAGTAGGAGCAGCAGGAGCAGCAGCCAACCCTGGATCAGGAGCAACAGTAACAGCAGGAGCTCAAGTAAAAGCACAGGTAGCACTGGTCTCTGTGCCCTCCTACACTCTGGCTTTTTCCTCTCCTTTCTTGATCTCCATATTCCCTTCCACCACACACATACACAAACACACACACACACACACACACACACACACACACACTCCCCTCCATCCCTCCATCACATATACACACACACTCCACAACACACATATATGTGCATAGATACACTCCCTCCTACCACACGCAGATGTACACATTCCCTTTCATCACACATACACACATTCTCCCCTCTGCATCAAACCTACAAGCACACACAAATACCTAACACCACACAAACACGCACACTCACACACATTCCCATCCAACACACTCCTCCACCACAGATGCACAAAACTTCCTTCCACCATACCTATACACACAAACACATAGCCTCTACTACACATAAACTCCACTCTATCACACACACACACACACACACACACACACACTGCTTCACTGCCTGCACTCCTGCTGCTTGACACCTGACTGCAGGTCCGCTGTCCACATGTGTGCAGCTGCACACTTAGCCAGCTGCACACCCGCCACCTGAAAACTGCCTGCACGCCTGCCTGCTGCTCACAAGGTGTCTGCTCACTGCCTGCTCACCTCCTGCCCTCCTGTCAACCTTGTGCTCTTCTGCAGGATTGAGTTGAGGCCCCAGTGCCTCCTGTCCAGGCTCCACCCACTGGGTCCAGTTCACAGCTGGGCTCTGTGCTTCTGGTGTGTTCTCCTGCTCCTCCTGCAGGGTGGGGTAGGGTGGGGCGGGGCTTCCCGAGGAGCTGCAAGTCCAGCTAGGTGCCAGGCACCACCAGGTGGAGAAGCCTCAGCCTCAGTGCTGTCCAAACTCAGCCTTGTCTGCTTGCTCCTGGCGAACTTGAAAGGTAGGGAAAGGCTTGTGGGTGTACATAAACTCCAAGTGCGCTCCTGATTGAGGTCCTTTAGTGTTGGAGAGCCTATAATAAAGCCAAGGGACAATTAGCAACCCAAGTGTCCCTTTGCAAACAAAGTGCTTGAGGATGTTAGTGCTTTTCCATGCTCTCCCTGTGAGTTACTGATATGGGTGTTGCAGCTATATTGACTATATTTAAAAAATACCCTGGGAGAAGATTTTCACTAGCCATACAACATACAAGGTCCTCATATCTAAAATATACTTAGAACTCAAAAAATTAACCCCCCAAACAAATCCTCAAAGAAACAACTGCCCCATTAATAAGTGGGCTAAAGACTTAAAGAGAGAAAATACTGTTGCTTCTTGATGCCTTTTAATTTTGACAAAAAAAAAAAGGAATTCAGAGGCATGCACTCCACCACTGAAGTCAGATGTCCAATAGTATTTTCTGTATCTGTACTTTCCAATTTTATTTTAATTTTCCCAGATTAGCATAGAGATACTGCTTGTATAGGCAACTATACTTTGTACTACTGTATATTGAGATAAGATTTAAAAATTAAGTTCTTCAGATGATCTCAAACCACACTCCTCAGGATCTTTACCTCAAGTGTAGCCATGATAGGAGGAGTAAGCCAAGCAGGGGAAAATAGTTTAAAAGCTTACATGCATTACAGAAGCATAAAACCATAATGTCACCTGACAAATATTAAAAAATATAATGAATGTGTTGGTATACACCTGTTAATCATAACAACATGAAGGCAGAGGACAAAGTATGGGGAGGTCAAAGCCCCTTGGGCTGAATAAGAAGACCTTGTTTCAAAATAAAAATCAGAAGGTGGACGGACCCTGGGGTCTAATGCCTATAATCCTAACTTCTCAGGAGAGTGAGATCTAAGGATCACTGTTTGAAGCTAGCCTGGGCAGGAAAGGCTGTGACACTTTTACCACCAACAAATACTCAGAAAAAGCTAGCCTTGAGCAAAAGAAATTCAGGGCTCAAAAAGCATCAGGGCTCAAAAGAAACAGAAAAGAAACAGAAACAGAAAACAGAAAAAGAAAAGAAACAGAAACAGAAAATGAGAGAGGAATATTTGAATTCATTTTTACAACTTGATTATTTATATTTTTCTTTATAGGAATCACTTCCTCTATTGAATATTTCATTATTATGCACATATATTAAAAGTTAGTACATTAGGGCACAGGGCTCAATAGAATACTTGCCTTGCATGCATGAGGCCCTGGGTTTGATTCCTCAGCACCACATAAGCAGAAAATGCTGGAAGTGGCTCAAGTGGTAAGTGCTAGCCTTGAGCGGAAGAGCTGAAGGACAGGTCCAGAGTTCAGGCCCCATAACCGACAAAAAAAACTACATTAAAAAAATAAACTTCCATCCTGTTTGAAGGCTGTATCCAGGTGGTAGAATTGTGCTCATCTTCTCAGGAGGCATGATCCTAAATCAGATGAGAGACTCCATGGCACCAAGCAGCCTGTGATAATATTTAAATGCACTGGCTCTCATATCAGCCAAGAGCCAGCCTGAACCCCAATTAGACCATGTACAAAGGGAGATATATAATACAGAACTGCTCAATTCATTAGATAGCACAGCAGCAACCCAGACTGCTTGACACCCAGACCCCATAACAGAAGCAGGAAGCCACAGTTGGCACTTTAAACCTCCTGCTCCTAAAGATGCACTTGCCATCCCTCACATACCAACTTGTCTGCATCACCACCAGAAAAACTGATTATCAGATCTTCATAATCAGGGGAGGGGATGGCAAATGGATAGGAGGCAGTTCCCTCAGCCTCAATGGTACCAGAAGATAGCTCATACCAGGATAAGACCTCTGGTACTCCCAGTGGTGCTTTATGGAAAATGCAGTCATGAATTCACCATCCCCCATACAAACCCTATCTCCCTCCCCCTAGGATGAATTTAGAAGTCCACATTTGCACACTACATGCCAACAGCAACTCTTGCTTCTCACCTTCTCAATTAGAATAAGGAACCAAACACAGACAGAAGGATGGGAAAATTAGGGTTAGTACTGAGTAAACACCGAAGCACTGTACCTATACTCCTAATCCTTTTAGTTGCACTACACTTTGAATAAGGACTCAGCATTTTCCCTAGGCAACCTTGGGCTTCTAGTCCATTGCCTGGACTGCCCTCAAGCAATTATCAGCCATGGTAACTTTGCTCCCCAAATAGCTAGGAAAACAAATCAGTCACTACAGCCACTAGAAACACAATTATTACAATAAATACCCTACTTTCACTGCCTACTCAATAGGACTAGATCTTTACATATTGCCACCTGGCCCCCACAGACCAAGACAGGCTAGAATCTTCAATCTTCTTACAGAGACTGAAGTCTGGTGATGGAACTTATTTAATCATCTCAGAGTTCACTACCTGAGATTCAGCGAAAAAAAAAAAAAGAAATGGAAAAAAAAACCCACCCAGTGGTATGAAAAGAAATGGGGCCAGATATTTTTCTCTCCCTTCCTGGAAGCCTCATACTCTAGCAACCTGAAGACCCAAGTGCACCAGCCTGAAGCACAAAATGTATTCTGCCCAACTGCTAACATCATTAGAAACTTGGAAAGCAATACTGTTTCCCTGAACCCAGGACACCACAGCAGACCAAGGAAGCCACAGTTAGCACTTTCAACCTGTTCTCCAACTTCCACTTATCATTCCTTTCTTTCCCTGGTGGCACCATTAAACAAACTGATCTAAGAATTGGACACTATACCCTGCCAGGCTTCAGACATCTAGGCAGCAATTTCATCCACTGGAGATTACTGCCAGGGTAGATCTCCTGATTGGTTAGGACTTCTAGTGCCCCCAGAAGGCATCAGAAGACAATGCAGGAGACAGAGTCTCACCACCAACTTCTCTAACATCACCACCTCCACCGCCATTCTCTCTTGCTACATACGTTCCTGATACTGCATAGGATTTAGAAATCTGCACTTTCATGCAACTTAGAAGAAACAACTCCTAGTGATACAAAGCAGCCAGGAGAAATATTTCCCTTCTTCACTGTTCGGTGGCATGATCCAGCAGGGAGGCTGAACCAACTATAGAGGTGTACTCAACCAACCCTCTCAATACATACCCAGACAAAATCACCCTCATCACACTCCACAGCATAATCACAAAGACAGATTTAGCACTTTAAAACTTCTCCCAAACAAGTACTTATCATATCCCACATTACTATCTGGACGAACTGTGTCCTGACTAAACAAGAATTGGCTATCTAGCAAGCTCAAGACCAGCTAGTGCTGCTAGTGAACCTATTTCTAAAATATACACCAAAAACAAAACCAAAGTTGAAAAAACAAAACAAGGGACAGGGAATGTCACTCAGTGATAAATCCTTTGCCTAGGATTTTCAAGGACCTGAGTGTGGTACCCAGCACCTCTAAATAAGCAAAATCTCTAAAATAGAAAACTGACACTGTGTTTTATGTATATAGACATACAAATTAAAAACTGCGATTCACCATCAACACTTCACTTAAAGAGATGCTGTTCTGAAGGGCTGGGAAGGTGGCTCAGTGGTAGAGCGCTTGCCTTGCATGCCTGAGGCCCTGGGTTTGATTCCTCAGCACCACATAAGCAAAAAGAAAAAAGAGATGCTGTTCTGATTAAGTAATGAACAAAATATTGCATAACATTTATAGAAACTTGTTATTAAAAGAGGAAATAAACCATGGAAGCAAATATTCTTTTCTGAAAGAAGAAAGAACTACAAAAGCCCTTATTTTATTTAATAAAATAGCCGGCGGTATTGATGAAAAAGATGTATCTCAACAACTCCTCAATACTATGTTCAAAACTAACTTATCAAACTTTATTATAAGTAAGTTACTGTTTCACATCATTAATTCAATATACACTGTTGATTATACATATATTCATATATATGTATATGTATGTGTATACGTATGTATATGTATACAATTTTTTTAAAAAATTAAAATTAAAAAAATGTACAAAAAAGAGTTCTTTGATTTTTGGGGGGGGGGTGGATGGGAAGATCCTGTATCTCCCCTGTGTACATAACTAGTCTCTTGGTGGAGTCTCTGGTCCACTTGTGGTGTTTGGTTTTCCTGTGGCTTGATTGGTTTCTTAAGTCAGTTTGGGCAGGCAGAAAAATGCTCTTCATTACTCAGGATTTTGTGATCCTCCTCCCAGGCTAGTTCAGTGGGAGGGAGATCTGCTTTGAATATCACAAAAGAGGGAGATGACTGTTTCCTCTAGTTTGGAGATGCTGTGATGAGGCTAGGTTCTGGGTAGGGTTGAGGCCTTTCAGCAAACAGCTTTTCCCTGAAGGGCCTAGCTCCTGAGATACAGAGCTCAGCTTGGAGCCATTCCCAGGGTTTATGTTTACTGAGTTTCAATTGTTTGTCTAGGCTGCTGTAGGGAAGGGCTGCTCAGCCAGGCCTTTGCCAGTATCAAAGATGGAGATTTCCAGTATTGGGGGAGGGGGGCCTTCCCTCCTCTGCTCCCTGAGAAGGAATGAGGAAGTCAGGGTTCTACTCGTGCCAGAGTCTTGGTTCCTGGTCTGTCTCTGGTCTGCAGTCTGCAGGATGAAGATTTCTGCTCCTTGTCAGTTCTTGCTGGTGTTGAGTAGAATCCGCTCACTTGCCACGTGGCACCTTTGTCCCAGACTCTCTCTGTAGGTATGTCGAATATGGCTGCCGCTCATGGCCGCCTCCTCTGCCTCCGCAGCAGGGGCTACTGGCAAGTGCTCAGATCTGTCCCCTTGCTTGGATTTTCCCACTCTGGCCAAACTCTCTGTACTGAGATGGCACACTTGGTGTGATTCTCTAGCCTAGGACTGTTCATTGCAAAAAAATTTTTAATAAGTTTTTTATTGTGAGAATACTGTACAGAGGAGGGGTTACAGTTACATGAGCAAGTTAATGAGTACATTTCTTATCAAGCATTGTTGTCTCCTCCTTTGTTTGTCCCCTACAATCCCTTCCCTCCCATCTCCACAACTACATTCCCCCCCCCACCCCCACCCTGCCTAAATTGTAAAGTTCATTTTTTGACATAGCGTCTTGTACATATATGTCATTGTTTCAGTGGGTCCACCTGTATCCCTATTTAAAGAATTTGTTTTTTCCCTTCCCTTCCCCAAATTATACCAACATCAAATACAGTGAAAACAGGGGTTATACCATGAGGGAGGGACATACACAGCAACCATTTGTTAGGAAATGGAAAGACTTGGAAAAAATTATATTAAGTGAAGTAAGCCAGGCCCCAAAAAACATAGGTCCCATGGTTTCCCTTATTTGCAATAACTAGTATATGTCTGAGGCAAGCAGAAATGGTCAGAAAAGATGATGTTAAGTGAAATGAACCCCAAGATAAGGACATAAGTGTTTTTTTCTTTCTTGTTATTGCGTCTAGTGTATTTATAAGGTACCATATGATTTTTTGTTGCTTTGTAAAAAGAATGTTTATCCTGAAGCCTGGATGCTTCTGCTTCTAGGCTTAATGACTACAAAGGGAACAGGCATTTGAGCAACAGGCATTTCGAGACAGAAGATGGAGACAGTCATCATTTATTCCTCTAAAAGTTCTTCCTTCCATGACTGTGGTTTCAACCTGCAGCTGTGGAATCTTTCCAATCCAGTTGAATGTTCCCTTTGGACAAGGAGCTGTGGAGAAGAGAAGAGAACTCCTCAGCTACATGTCCTCTATAGACCAGCATTCTCAGAGCCTGTAAGTATGTGAGACATGGGGTACCCTAATGTCTTCACTCTTCAACACCATTACAGAGGGAGCAAGGTGCCAACTATTCTTGGAAATATATCTCTAAATTAGGAAGTTACAAAGGCTATAGATACTGGATACACAAAGCGTTCTGTGAAGTAACAGATCAAACATGGGAACAATATCACTAAAATAAGTGTGAGATTCAAAGCAAAATCCCCAAATCATCCTAGTCATACTGAAGCGAAATGGTGCAGTTAGGTTTCTACAGCATGAGTGAGGTTGAATCTGTGGGTCATAACAGTAATCCTAAAAAAGAGGCTGACATCTGAGTTTGGAAGACAGTAGGCAGCCTGGGGAGCAAAGGTGGAGAGACTCTTATGTTCAGTCAACCAGAAAGAAGCTGTAAGTTGAGGTGTCATTCAACATATAAAGAAGCAACCTTGAGTAAGAAAGGCATATGTGATCTCTAGGCTCTGAGTTCAAGCACCAGTCCCATCACTCACAAAAATGAGAGTGGAACAATGTGCCAACTTCACAAAAGGTTAGAGAATAAGTATATATGTGAGTAATTGTGCATAATAATCATTGAGAGGTTGAATTAGAAATGTGTGCACCTGTAGGAAGTAACTTGGGCTTAGATATGAAATGGTAAAAATGAAATATTCCAAAATCAAGTAGGGAAAAAAGTGATGGGAATGGAAATTTCTATGTTTTATAGATTGTTGAATTATGAAATTAGTAAGTAGATTTGAATTTTAAATGAATGATAACAAAACAGAAAAGGCCATGGGAAAGCAAAAGAGAAAAGAGAAAGGAGTCTCAGTAGGGTAGGAAAAAAGACTAGAAAATGTTTTCCAAATACAATTTGGAACTGAATTCAGAAAAAGAAGAGGATCAGTTTCCTCTCCTCAGAGACACCTGACACGATTTGATTCCAGCCCAATACCATTGTCTGGCCCTGAGCTCCAGGGAGGAACAAGTTTCCTTGCTGACCAAGGGAGCTGAGGATATCTACCTTGGTTAAGGGACAGGAAATAGCAGATCATAGCAGGTCAGCTGGCACAATGTTCATGACTGCTCATGTGCATTCCTCTTTTCCTCTCAGAAGAATGCTATCTGTGTTCATGCCACCTATATTTCAGAAGGTCCTTAGGTGTTTTTTTCTGTTTTGTATTCTAGGAAATGGTAGCTGCATTTGAATTCACACTTGGTTGGCTTTATCACTCATGATTGGAGGTCTAACACTAGAGTCATACCTTCAGAAGTTTCTTTTTGAAGGTTAATTATAGATGGAACTATTCTTCATTTTCTGCTCCTTGATGCCTTTAAATCACTGTTCTCCAGGTCTCAGCTTCCTGAGTAGCTAGGATTACAGATCTTAGCCACTGGTGCCTGGTTGATAGATGTGTATTTGTTCCCTGTGTCATTTGCACTTTGAATTACCCAGGTTCTTCAAAACACCCTCCCTGACTTGGTTCATGCTAGGATTATAGGCCTCAGCTACCAACCCTTACCCCACATATTATTTTTCATTATTTTAAACAAGAAAATCTCATATCAAATATTTAATAAACATTCTTTATAGTCACTAAGTTATGAAATCAGTATTATTTGTTTCAAACAAGCTGTACAAAACCTACCACATATTCTTTTGAGAGAGAGCAAGGAGACTATTCAGTAAATGACATATTCAGTCATCTATAACCACAAGTCCAGACTCATGGAAGAAAGTTGGGAAGGGGTGAGGATGTTAGAAATAAGTATGAATTTTCTTCCTCTTTCTTTCTTTCTTTCTTTCTTTCTTTCTTTCTTTCTTTCTTTCTTTCTTTCTTTCTTTCTTTCTTTCTTTCTTTCTCTCTCTCTCTCTCTCTCTCTCTCTCTCTCTCTCTCTCTCTCTCTCTCTCTCTCTCTCTCTCTCTCTCAGTGTCTCTGTCCCTCTTTCTGTTTCTTATTTTTTTTTCTCAAGACTACTGCTCTACCATTTCAACCCTTGTTCCATTTCCTGCTTGTTTCATGGTTAAGTGAAGAGAAGAGTCTCAGGAACATTCCTGCTCAGGCTAACTTCAAACCACAACACTCAGATTTCAGACCCCTAAATCATTAGTTTACAGAAGTTGGGTACCACACACTTTGTAAGGGTGATTTTTAAGTCATGCTCCTAATTTTTTCTGTGGTAATGTAGTAGGAGAAAGTCTCAATGTCTCTACTATCCATCCTGTATTTTGTGTCCCACACATCCTTCCATGACTACATCAGTCTTTGATCATGGTCCTGAGTTGAAAAGTTTTTAATTCCTCTCTTCTGTGTATCTCCCATTGCATGTTGAAGGCACCCATGTGCAAAGCATAGATTTTGGGTTCCTTTCCTTAACACTAGTCTGGAAACATCTTGGAGAAGGAAGGTGGAGAGAAGAAAGACAGGAAGGAGGAGGAAGGAGGGAGGGAGCAAGGCTTGTTGAATAGAGAGTACATTCCTGGTACTTTCTCCCAAAAAAGCCATTGTTAACAGATATTTAAAGACCACAAACTTGTCTTTTAGACATTTGGCCTCCTAACTGCTGGATGGGATGTAATTCATGAAATCTGGTTGATGTTTTTGTTCCATTCCATGTCGGGGATCCCCTTTTCAAGTCCCCTCCCAAACCTGCAAATTCTGCCCATGCTCCAGGACTGGTAAGGGCAGAGGTGCAAGTTTGCCTTCATAGGTCTTCTGTAGCAATCACAGGTGGGCCCACAGAAGGACAGATGACTCTGAAAAGTTTATCTGCTGCAACTTTGGCTCTTAATAAGTTACAGGTAAATCATGCTTAAGCCTATTTCTATGTCATCTCCTTGTTGCTTCAATTGGAGTAAAGGAGCTTTTGGTAAAGACTCATATGTTTTAAAACTATAGTTCCAAGCCAGCCCAGGCAGAAAGATCTTTGTGAGATTCTCATCTCTGATTAACCAGTGGAATGTTGGAAGTGGAGTTGTGCTGTGATACTGGCATTGAGCGAGAGAGCTCAGGGATAATGCTCAAGTCCAGTGACTGACCAAGGAAAAGGCCAATGGGACATTATTCCAGAAAAACAAAACAAAAAAAAACACTCCTGGGATGAAGCAATGAAGCATCTGGAGGCAGTTGAAAAACACTGATCAGATGAGAGAGATAGTGTTAGATCCTGGAGTTACTTGTGCTTGGCCCTTCAAAATTAATCAGAGCCCAGAGGTCATAGGAAAATAGTTTATAACCATGCCTATCTAGTGCCCATGTGGGTCTGCTTTGTAACTGTGCTTGTCATTAATCTGTTTTAGTGGGTAGTAAAAAGCTAGGGTTGTCAAAGGGAAGATAATGTAAAATTCCACCCCCCTGTATCTGCTCAAAGCCCTAACTAGCAGGGACTTTTGGCTAACACTATGGCCACATGTTCAGGAAAAGAAGTTTGTGGACCTGAAATCATGTCCCTATTGAGAACTCTCTAAAAGCCTGCACAGTTAACTTAGGCATTGTGAATGTCAGCAAAACTCAGGTTCTCCAGGCAGCAAGGAAAATGCTTTTGCAGACTAGAGTGCTAAGCAACTGACACTATTTTAGCCCAGAAAAAAATTCTATGCAGTTGTTAAAAGTTAAAGGTTGTATGTACTTTCCAGTTTGGAGTAAATATTGCTCATAACAACATCTGATCCTGGCAACTCTTGGTAAAATAGGATAAGGTTTTAGGCTCCTGGCTAGGCAGGGTCAGCATCCATGAGTCAGCTTGAAGAAGTTAGAAAAGATAGATCTTTGTCCATCAACCCCCTCCCCCTTAAGAACAAGGGACCAATAAGTTGATGTTAGGTGAAATGAATCCGAAAATAAGGATTCAAATTTTTTTCTTTCTTGCAATTGTTTCTAACATATTTATAAGATGATTTCTTTGTTGATTTGTATGTCCCTCCCCCCTGGTATAACCCCTGTTTTCACTGGGAGGGGTGCAAGGGGGAGGGAAATGGGAAGGGATGGGAAGGGGAAACAAAGGAGGAGGCAACAATGCTTGATAAGAAATGTACTCATTACCTCGCCCATGTAATTGTAACCCCTCTGTATGGTATTTTCACAATAAAGAAAAGAATAGCAACAACAGAAAAGAACAAGGGACCAAGGTCATTTTTGGAAAATGAAGGCAGGATTGATGAAAGGAACTGGCATGGGAAACAGTGATAACAAATGTGCAAGTATGGAGACCACACTTGTGAGAGATGGTTACAGGCTCCTCCCAGAAAATCCTAGCCTTATTGGAAAGAAATCTGGTTAACAATAGTTGTCACCCTGGTAAATTACCCAGGAGCCACCGCCTAAAAACTGCCTTGAAAACCAGCGAGGCCCCAGCATGTTGTTTAGACCCAGAAACAATATACAAATGCAGTGTCTTATTTAGCCTCAGGTAAGCCCTGCTCTCGGTGCCTCTCTTGGTGCCTTTATTTATGCTGAAGCTCTTTCACCACCCAAACATGTGGTGTCTGTCCTTAAAACCTTGGTGCATGCTCTCTGCAGCCTGCAGGTCTTTGAGACAGAAGTCTGCCTGCAGACACTGGCCTTTTAATAGTCTACTGATTCGATCTCTTAAAATGTCCTCATGTGACTGAGACACCTTACAACAGGAACACCAATGGCCTACCCTTCAGCATGAGAAGGGAGTCACCATCACCACTTTAACCCCACTCCCAAAGAAGTGCTTGTCATTCCCTGCTGGTGTCTTCAAAGGACCCGCTGAAGATCAGACCTCTAGTGCCGCTATGCAGAAAACAGCCATGGGGAAATTTCCTTAGAAATGGGAATGCCAGCTGCCGCTGCCTCCACTGCCAGGGGATCCTCTCGGCTCTCCACTTCCCCCTGGCCGCCGTGCGGGAGGGAGGCCGAGATGGCTGATGAGATGGCCAAGGCTCAGGTCGCCCGGCCTGGTGGTGACACGATCTTCGGGAAGATCATCCGCAAGGAAATCCCCACCAAAATCATTTTCAAGGACGACCGGTGTCTTGCTTCCCATGACATTTCCCCTCAAGCACCAACTCATTTTCTGGTGATCCCCAAGAAACATATATCCCAGATTTCTGTAGCTGAAGATGATGATGAAAGTCTTCTTGGACATTTGATGATTGTCGGCAAGAAATGTGCTGCTGATCTGGGCCTAAAGAAGGGCTATCACATGGTGGTGAATGAAGGTATACATGGCGGCCAGTCTGTCTACCATGTTCATCTCCATGTTCTTGGGGGTCGTCAGATGCACTGGCCTCCTGGTTAAGCATGCTCCAGGGTAACTTTCCTTCTCTAGGCAGAGATGAGTCTTGCAAGTTCTAATATGTTTTAAATGGCAGGTATTTTTTCCTATGTATGGAACTACTAAAGACATTTAAAAACCTATGCCTAATAAAAGACTTCATTGCATGGTGAAAAAAAAGAACTGGGAATGCCAGTGGCCCCTATGCAGACCCTTAGGACCTCTACTGCCCCTGCCAGCACCTGCACACAATGCCAGCCAGGCTCACACCCCATGTACACACGCATCATTGTGACCTTGTGGACAATCTATATGCCCAGATTGATGCACACTCTCCAGCACCAACTCTTGCTACTCATCCAACCATGCATAGTGAGGGATCAATCACAGATAGGAGGAGGCAGAGAAATTATACAGACACCTATATCTAGGATTAGCTAGGATAAAAGGAATGAGCATCACAGTCACCAGAATAATCACTTTAGCAACATAGGCCATACTAAAATACAATGCCACTGTCACCACAAATTAATTTTATCTACAGTCTTCTGTCCCTATTTGGTGGCTGCAGGTGGGTGGAGGAACTGAATTCTGCCTCTCAGGCCATATAAGCTGAGATTCAGTAGAGAGTTCCCATGGCACCTAGTGGCCTGGATTCATATTTTCCTCCCTCACTGGCTAGTGGCATGGCCTCAAGGACAGTGGCAACCCAAATGCATCAGGCAGCAGGAGGAGAGGGATTTTGCACAACTGCTGGCACTCTTAGATAATGAGAGAAGAATCCAGATTGCTTGACTCTAGATTCCATAGTAGAAGCAGCCTATAGCCACAGCTGGAACTTCCACCTGCTCCCAAACATGCACTGGTCTTCCCTTTCCTTTCCACCTGGTGGCACCACTAACACATGGAAGACTGCATCTCTGGGTCCTGACTTTGGCAGACAGCTAGGAGGCTATTTCCTGCTGCCAACTCAGAGCTTGGGTGTGGCCAAGAAATGTAGTGCTAAAACCAGGCATCTGTAGACTTTATAGGTGGTGGTTTGAACCACAAAAGATGGTCCTGCCCTTTCAAAGTATTCAGATGCCTGAAGATTCAAGTACTTGACCAGCAGTAATCCCTGCCCTTCATGTTCTCAGTTATAGTAAGGAACAAAACCCAGACATGAATGCAGGGAGAACTTAGTGTATTTTCTATTGTGGTGTGTGTGTGTGTGTGTGTGTGTGTGTGTGTGTGTGTGTGTGTGTGTGTGTGTATGTGTGTGTGTGTGTGTGTGAGAGAGAGAGAGAGAGAGAGAGAGAGAGAGAGTATTGTTTAGATTTGTCCTCATAAAGAGAACCTATACCTGCACTCCAGTCATTTGTGTTGAATTTTAGAAGTATACACACACACACACACACACACACACACACACACACACACACACACACACACACACACATAGTGAGGTCTCACAATTCTCACTTCACCATCTGGAACTTTGAGTTTAGCAAGAAGAGAACGACCAAACAGAGATGCTTGGTATATTTGGGTTTGTCTTGGGAACTTAGATTCAGGGATTAGCCTCCCTCTAGATTAGATTTCTTGTTTTGGAGGTCATTCTACTCCTTGAGCCATGGCACCAGTACTCACAGACAATTTGGGGTGGGGGAGTCAGAGGCCATGCCAACATTTTACCTGTGCATAGGTAAAAGCAAGATTCAGCCACATTGACACTTGCTCCCAAATTAGCTAGGCTATCAGGATTGGGCAACATAGCCATCAGAAATACCATGTGAACAATACAGGCCCTACAGAATCAAAATGTCACATGACCACCACATATTTAGGAATTCAGGAGGCACTAGAGACTTTGGTTGCCTTTTTGTCTATTCAGACCACTGCAGGAACCATGCTCCTTTTGGGTGCATTAGCTAAGATCAAGTGGCTCCCACTGGCATGGAAATATTTTCCTTTTCAAGTGGACTTTACATGCAAAACCAAGATGTAATCAATATTGTACCAGGCAGGAGAGCAGGGGTATTCTGATAAACTACTGGCATCAGTGGACACCTAGAGAAGAACTCAGAAGTCCTGACTTCAGGAACCCACATCAGAAGCAGGTGGCCACATCTGGCACTTCAAACCTTCTTCCAAACTGCAATTGTCATCCCACTGTCTACCTGGAGGCCTCATCATGATAAGACCTGAGGAGCAGACTTGTGGACCAAGTGACAGGACAAAATACTAGGAGGCAATTCCCACTGCCATAGTGGTGTCAGAACTGAGCTTCTGTGTAATTTGGACTTATAGATCTCCCAGCTGGCATCAGTAGACACTGCAGTTGAATGTTCACAACCCTACCCCATCTTGCCTGTCCCTATGTAGTATTGTATAGCTTAGTGCTATACACAGTGCACAACAGTGACATTGGGACCTCACCTTGCCAGTTATGCTTCCCATAGTCAGTAGTACAGGGAGAAATATAGTATTTCATAGGGGAGTGGGAAATAAATATTTCCATTTCTATTCCTCAGCCAGTGTTGTACCACTGGAACTATACCATCATTCATTTTAAGTTAAGATATACATATAATTTGAGGGCTTGAACTCTGGTCCTTGGAACTGTCTCTGTGATTCTTTTGCCCAAGGCTAGCACTCTACCACTTGAGTCATAGCACCACTTCTGGCTTTTTCTGTGATTATTTGGAGATGGGAGTCTCACAGACTTTACTGTCCAGGCTGGCTTTGAACCTCAACCTCAGATCTTAGCCAATGAATAGCTAGGATTACAGGTGTGAGCCAATGGCACCTGGAAAGTTGAGTTATATTTTGAATAAGGTCTTAGAATTTTTCCTTCCATCAATTGTTGCTTCCAATGGAGCACAGCATTTACCACCACACTGACATCCATTGTGTTTGTATGAGTTATATGTGTTTGTATGTCTATGCAGTTGTAGATGTAGAGATTATGAGACTCACGTTTAGGGATTAATGCATTTAATCTTAATTTCTTGCTCTTGGAGGTGAATTGATCATTTCTTCACGCATCCAATTCGATCAACTGATTTTTTTTTGGTTGAGATTTTTTTGGGGGGGTCCGGTCACGGGGCCTGAACTCTGGGCCTGGGCACTGTCCCTCAGTTCTTCAGCTCAAGGCTAGGGCTCTACCACTTGAGCCACAGCGCCACTTCCGGCTTTTTTCTTTTTGCTTATGTGGTGCTGAGGAATCGAACCCAGGGCCTCATGCATGCAAGGCAAGCGCTCTACCACTGAGCCACCTTCCCAGCCCATTGGTTGAGATTCTTATCAAACCAAATCTCTTCATGGGCTGTGTTCAAATTCTGAATCCCAGATTTTGTTCCCTGGGTATTTAAGATAACAAGATTGAGCTACAGTACAGGCAGAAAACATATTTGGACAACATGTGCCCTACAGAATAATAATACCACAGTGTCATAACAAATTATGTGGTCTGTACATTTCAGACACATTTTCTGGCTGCAACCATCCAGAGAATTGTGATGGGGAACCTGGCCTCTCTCCTTAGGAATCACTGGCAGAGATTGAGCAAGGAATCCCAGTGACACAAAGAAGCTAGGGGAAATATATTCCTTCTTTACTGGTTGGTGCAATCATTCAAGAGAGAGACTGAACCAGAGTACAAAGATAAAGTCTACCAACTACTCTGATCAATACAGACCCAGACAGGATTACAGCCTGTGCCTCACTCCACACCCACTCCACAGAAGAATCACATAAACAGATTTACCACATTAAACCTATCATTTCCCACATCCGATCTGGAGGAACTATGACAAACAAGGTTCAGACTACTAAATTCTGACACCAAGGCCCTTGGTTGCAATTCAGTTTTCTCTGATCCAGTAGTGTCAGCAGAAACTCATGTGTGGTTAGGACCGCAACCATCTACTGATACCTCAGTCAGGGCTCATACTTTCATCCATATTGCCCCAAGGCAGAGTGCTCTATAGCCCAGACTATAACAGAGTGTTCCCTAACAATTAAGGCCCATTGCAATCCTAATGAGAGTGATGAATCAAACCTTGATTGAATGGCACAGAAAAATCAAAAGGTTTGTCTTAGTTTGCGGGGGGTGGGGGGGTGGGGAGGTGTCAGGGAAGTCTTGTTCAGGTTGAATTCATGTGCAGGCAGAGAACCAGTTATATTCCTAGGATTTTGCCTTTACTTATACTTTGAATAAGGCTTATTGCATTTCCATAGGCCAAGTCTTAACATTTCCCAGTATTCATGAGTTTGTAGTATACAGATTCCAATATTCTATATACTGCAGATCAGGTCAATGTCCATCTAGTTTTTCTTACCTCACTGAAGAAAATCAATTGTCTTAATTTTCTTATTTGGGTTGGAGGAAGTTTTTGGAAGGGGGAAATAATTTTCGTTCAGGACATTTTGCAAACACCCTACTCTGACATCAATGTCAGAGGCAGGAAGAAGTAAACTGTGAGTCCAGTTTGGATACCTACAAAGTTCAAGACCAGCAACTGCTGCTAGGGAACCTATTAAAAAACAACTCAAAACCAAACACCAAATTTAAAAATACTAGTGAAACTAGTGAGAAGGTCGTTTCTCAGGGGTACATTTTTTTCTTACTATTTTAAGGACCTTATTTTGGTACCCAGGAAGTCCAAAAACAGTGTGTATTAGGTATACACATATACAAATAAAAAATCAGGATAGTCCTTCAACAATACAATAAAAAACAAGTGGTTATGATTAAGTCATACAAAATATTGTATAACATTTCAAAAAATTTATTACTAAAAGAGAGGAAATATACCATGGAAGAAAAATATTCTTTTCTGAAAGTGGAAGCAACTACAAAAAGCTTTTATTATACTTTTCAAAATATTGGTATTGATAAAAAAAACCAGTATCTCAACAACACCTTCTATACTATGTTCAAAACCAACATATCAAACTTTATTTTATTATAAGGAAGTTATTGTTTCATAACTTTAATTCCAAATGCAAGACTCATCTTATACATGTAAACAATTCAGATGATTACTGAACTTCATCTTATGGAGAAGAATTCCAACTTATCCTCTCTTCATAAAAAGCAATTACCATCTGAGGGCATTTCACATTAGCCTCTTTTGCTGGCACTAACTCAGTTTCATCGGAACCTTTCCACTTCATGACAAACATCAATCCTCCACTACTCTGTTTGGCATCAATTATTCCTTCAGGCTCTAGACCCCTAGCAAAGCCCCTTGGGTTGTCACCTGCATCTCTTGGCTCATTTGATGTGCTAGCACCAGATAAACTAGCATTGTGAGAATTTAGAAAAGCCTCAATTAGGTCTGGACAATTTATATTGTCTTCTGTTACCCAAGTATTATCAGCATCTGAATATCCCTTCCATTTCAGGAGATATTCTACCTTGCCCTCTACTATGCGTCGGCCCAATACTTTCTCCACAGCAAATAGTTTAGGCTCTGCTTTTGGATATATGATGCGCTTTCCATATGGTGTCAATCTTCTTTTTGGTAGTATCCTTTTCTTGGGGGCCATTTTTGAATTGCAGAGGTGAAGAGCTATTATTAACCTCGTCAGATGCTCTGGGTCCCAATCCTGCAGTGACTCTGGCCCAGCTGCCTCAAATCTCAGTCATACACCACTAGATACGTTTTAATATTTTGTGGTAAGTCCTGGAAAAATAAAAAAAATACAAGTCTGATTCAAATGTGAGAATTCCTAAATCTGAACTAAAAACTGTACATCAGTGTGCCATTTTCCTTAGCTTCAATTTGGCTTCTTGGAAATAAAAAACCTAAGAAGACCAGACAAGCACTCCAAGGTGTTAAAAGCTAAATTGTCATTATAAACAAAACCGCAAATGTAGGTCAGACAAACCCCAAAATATACATACAAGAAACATCAAAGCAGCTTATGAAAACTAAAATTAAAGGCAAAACATTCTGAGGAAAAAAACGTAGAGTGTGGAAGGTTTGACACTGTCCAAAAAGAAATGTACTCATTACCTGGCTTATGAAATGGTAACCCCTCTGTAAAACACCTTCACAATTACAATAAAAGTATCTAATAATGTAAAAATATAACTCCTCCAGAAGCTACAGAGAAATACTAACAATTACCTAATGAAGAACATTGATTTAAATGGTAGCATATGCCTCCTCTGAATCCAGAAAAGTCTCGAATGTAGTGATACATTTTTTACCAAGAGTAAAGAACTGTCAACTCTGAATTCCAGGCTCAGGGAAAATATGTTTCAGTAATGGTGGAGAACTAAAGACATACTCAGATAACAGAAAATTTAGAGATTTCACTAACAGATGTATCAATACATAAGAAGAGGAAATAATGCCAGAAGGATGCATTTAATTTTAGAAAGAAAACCAAGAAATATATGAAAATCAGGGTGAACATAGTAGACACACCTTTCCTTTTGCAATTTTCAATCATGTTGAGTGGTTGAAGAAAAGATGATAACATTTGATGTTGGGTTCCATGTATATAAAAGAAATAGATGAGAAAATTTTATTCCAAGAGCTGGATGTGTGGGAAAATGTATACAGCTACTACCTACAAAACACAAAGCTCTGGGCTCAAATCTCAGTACAACTACAACCAATCATATTCTCAGAAGTAGGAGGGTAAAAGGACGACATAAAATATTGACAACAAAGCTGGTTATATGTGACTCACTCTTGTCACCAGAAAATATGTATGGAATAGAGAATTTGGATCTAGTCTTGCTGGTACAGGCAGGGAGAGGAAACATGCTCCCTCTCAGGATACATTAGCTGAAATTCAGAAGAGGGGCCCAGTAGAACTAGGGGACGGGGACATACTTTACTCCTCCTATGACATCAAGCAAGAGCAACGGGAAATGGCAATTGGAACAAGCAGGAAGTAAAGTTACTCTACCAAAGGGCATTATGGATATGGAAGAACCCAGACCACCTGAACCAGGAACCTGCAGCAGAAGAAAACAACAATTAGCATTAAAACCTGCTCCCAAATAAGCACTTCTCATCTCATCTTTCCTACCTGATGTTGAATTCAAAGGATGATCTAAGGCCCAAATCTGTGGATACAGCAAGGTGGCAAACAGCCAGGTGGCAATGTGGTCCACACCAGTACTGCCAGAGGAGAACTCGGAGCCCTTAGGGCCTTTGCACCCCCAGTTGGCGGTGTCTGTGGATGACAAAGGTGGAAAATCAGCATCCACGCAATGTCTCTACTCCTCATCCCCCCCACCACGCATCTTCCCTCCTCTCGGGGTGCATTCGCTGCGGTGGCCCAGGGTCCCTATGTGGACTATGTTCATCCTTTCCCCTCCACTGCCCGGCGGCGCCATCCGAGAGAGAGCCGCACCGCAATGGCACCAGGCTGAGGAGCCAGACGTGTTCCCCCTACTGCTGGCATCCGGGATCCCTGACAGGAACGCCTACGGCCTAGCCCCAGCACGAGAAGGGAGTCACCCTCACCACTGTACCCCCGCTCCCAAAGAACCACGTGCCCCCCTCTTCTCTCCCTGCCGGCGTCTTCCAAGAACCCACTGAAGAGCAGACCTCTGCAGCCGCCACGCGGCAAACAGACAGGCGGGAATTTCCTCAGCGCCGGGACTGCCAGTGGACACCACGCCGACCGTTAGACCTCTAGCTCCCTGACGGCACCTGCGCACCATGCCAGCCAGGGTCATGACCCCATGCGCACATAAATGTCCTCATGAGTCTGTGGACAATCTAGATGCCCGGATTTACGCACAGTACCCTAGCACCATCTCAGGACACTCACCCGGACCAATCACAGACAGGAGGAGGAGGAGAAATGAAGGGAGTGGAGACCCCACCCAACAAGTCCTTTTATGCTTCTGTAGTGTTTTCATAATGGCTCACATTTACCCCTGTGCTGCCTTCTGCTTCTGTTGGAGCAAGAGTTGCGCCACCATGCTAAATTGCTCTGTGTGCGCTGCACTGGTCTGGGGACTCGGATGAAGGTATTCATGCCTCACCTTTGCTTTCTTTTTTCTAGTTCCTGTTATTGTATCATGGCCCATGCAACTAATACATAGAAACACTGTTTTGAAAGAGTGATTCCAGACTATACATTTGCCTAGCCTTCCACCTTCCACCCATACCTATGTCACAGGATTCTCTAGGATACAAGGATTGGGCATCACAGTCTCCAGATTCACCACTTTAAGGAACAGAGACCATACTAAATTATAATGCCACTTTGTCACTAATTAATTCTGGCTACAGCCATCTGCTTGATTTGGTGATGTATTTGGAAGAACAAACTTTGTTTTCCCTTTCATACTGAGATTTTGCCTCATTTGCAGAGATTTTGGGGGAGGCCACATGGCAACAGGTATCCTGGGCTCTTTCTTTATTCCTCCACTGACTGGTGGCTTTATCTGAAGTGGAGTGGGAGAAATACATCAGGCAGGAGAGGGAGGGATATTTTGCACAACGGCTGACACACTTAGATAATCACAGAAGAATCTAGATTGTCTGATCCTGGACACCACAGCAGAAGCTCATAACCACAGTTAGCACTTGCATCTTGCTCCCAAACACAGACTTATCTTTTTCCTGTCCAAATGGTGTCACCACTAACAGACCCAGGATTGAATCTCTGGACCTAGCTTCTGGCAAACATCAAGGTGGCCATTTTTCTTCTGTGTAGTTGCTGACTCAGAACCTGTGCATTTCTGCCACCTCTAGAGATCAAAACAGACATTTGCATACAATACAGGTGGCTTTTCACATTGCAAAACCACTATTATACCACAGGAGCAATAGCACAGTGCCATCATGTTTAATTTTTTGTTGTTGTTGGTTGTGGGGCTTGAACTCTGGGCCTGGGCACTGTTCCTGAGCTCTTCAGTTCAAGGCAAGTGTTTTGCTACTTGAGGCACAGTGATACTTCTGGTTTTCTGGTGATTAATTGGAGATAAGAGTCTCATGGACTCTCCTGCCCAGGCTGGCTTTGAACTGTGATCTTCAGATCTCAGCCTCCTGAGTAGCTAGGATTACAGGCGTGAGCCAGAAGCGCCTGGCTTAATGTTTAATTATAATTTAAATAAACATCTAAGAATTTTTCCTAGCCCAATTTTTGCTACTACTCAAGATGAAAGGGCCCTGCAACTCTGAAATCTTTTGTGTATGAGTTGCTTGTATTCATGTGTTTGTGTGTGTGTGTGCATGGGTGTGTATGACTTTGGGGGTGTGAATATGAGACTAGGATTTATGGATTTACTCAATTTCACCTACCTTTCTTGTTTTAGGGGGTCAATCTATAACCTGGACCACACTTCCATTTAAAACACCTGCTTTTTTATTGAGATTGAGGCTAGGACAAATTTTCCTGGGCAGTTCACAAAATCTAAGTCCCTAATTTTGTTCCATGAATAGTAGGCTAATGAGGATGAGTCATCATAACTTGCAGAAATCTTATTGTGACAAAACAGACCTTCAGAACAATAATGGCAGTATGACAGGCTAAATAGGTTCTCAAGCCTTTAGGCAACTTTTCCCTGGCTGCATCCAGCAAGGGAATGGTAGTGGAGAACCTCACCTCTCCCCTTACAAATCACAAGATGGCACTGAGTGGAATCCCAGTCATACGAAACAGCCTAGGGTAATATTTTTCTATTGCACTGGTTGATGACATAATCCAAGATGGAGGCTGACGCAGTGTACAGAAGCATGCTCCACCAACTATTCACATCAATGCATACCCTGAGACAATCACAGCCTGTCTCACCCCCACATCATAGCAGAATCACATAGTGTTAGCACTTGAAACCTGCTCCCAAACAAGTATTTGGCATCCTCAGATTCCTAGCTAACCATCTAACAATCACCAGACCAAATAAGGATCTGACTTCTGAACTTGACTGGAGACCATGGCTTCCAATCACAATTGTCTCTGCCACAGTGGTGCCCAGAAACTTATGTGCAGTTAGGACTTCCATCATGGGCAGGTGATGCAAGCTGCTGTAATACTTCCACCTCTACCTTGATATTTCTCTACATGTGATGAGTGATTAGAAGATCTGAATTATACAAAGTGTGACTGCATTACCTCTTGCCCTTCAGCCTTCCTAGTAGAGATGAGGACCCATCACAGACTGATTGGCAGAGCATAATCAGAGAGTTTGACTGTGTTTGGGGGGAGAGGCCTCCTCTAGGTTGCACTCATAAGCTGGCACAGTAAGAGTCGGGCTATATCTCCAGGTCTTGGTGGTTTACTCGTACTTTTAATACAGTCTTCAAATATTCCCTTGATAGCCTGATGTTTCCCATTGACCCACAGGTGAAGCACAATGATGAGTGGCTGACTATGTGTGCTAGTGTGTACACACTGGTCATGGACTTAGGTTCAGGCACTTTCCTCCTCTTTCTTCTCTTTCTTGCTTTCAGAAGGCATCTCACCACTTTCACATTAAAACCAATCTGAAGAGGTGGTGTTTCCTTGTTGTTGTTGAGACTGTGGGCAAGAAAATTTATCTGGGCTGGATCCAAGCCAATGTCTACCCACAACAACCTTTGCCGCCCCATTAGCTAGGAGAATAGGAATGGGTTACCATAGCTATTAGAAATGACATTTTAACTACACAGAGCCTGGTGCCACCTAAGTCACCACAGACTAACTACAGATGTCCATTTTTGATGTAGAGCCAGCTGAGGGAACCTTGTTGTTCCCTTCAGGGAGAAGTCACCATGCTTAAGTTGAGACACCAAGTGGCACCAAGCAGCCTGGTGCCATATTTTCCTCTTCTGTTTTCTGGAATAATCACCAATCAGGAGCAGGCTGGAGCCTCAATTGGACTAGGCATACAGGGAATGTGTCTTTGGCCCAAATATGGGCATCAGTGCATTCCTGGAGTGACCCCAGGCCCTCCAATCACATGACTTCACAGTAGCAGCAACAGGTAGCCAGAGTTTGCACTTTAACCCTTCTCCCAATCAGTGTATACACATAGGCTTAATTAGCATTTTATCCCCATTTTCTGCTGTTACCTTCACCATACCATGGAAAGATCAAATCCCACACCTGAGTCTCCAGGCACACAGCTGAAGGGCAACTTCCTCCTTCCAATATTATTAGCAACTCCCTGCTGGGTGAGTAGATTCTTTGTGTTCTTGCACAAGAGAATCCTGTAGGGGATACACACAGGGCAGCTTGTCACTGTTACCATGCCAGGAGACACAGGACAAACCAGGACAGTCTACAAGGGGCTTTTTGTGCCCCATAAGTCTTCTAAGCATAGTGAAAGAATGGTATCAGAGCAGATCATGGGGAAAAATATTCTTTAATTATTCTTCTGTGAGTGCTAATTTTGGGCTTGAAGTCAGGACCTGGGCACCATCCCAGAGATTTTCTGCCCAAGGAAGACATCCACCAATTGAGTCATAACCACATATCTAGATTTCTTTGGCAGAAGATAAGTGTCTCAGAGTCTGACCTAATTTGGACAGGCTTCCAAATTCAATCTTCTAATCTCAGCTTTCTGAGTGGCTAGGATAACAGGCATGGGCTACTGTGACTGGCTCATTAATTTACTTAAAGAATAGAAAACTCTCTATTGACCACTCTTTACTATTATTAAAAATGAAGTAAAAAAATGTGGTTGCATTCTGATGACTACACAGTTCTTTTTCTGGCTTTTGTAGAATCAGTAAACCAATACTGAGAAACATCGAACCTACATGTAAAGAATGAATTTCAGAAACTAAAAAGTATGCAAGTCAAAAGATTATGAAATTTTGTCCACTCATTAGGTCCTAAATTGTCAAAACCTCTGAGCATCAATTTCATTTCCACAGTCTGAGTCTAATATACTCTAAAATGCATATGCTTTCCCTATACACATTCTAATCTTCTGTAAAGTAATGGATAACCACAGAATATTTTCAATGTCCACTTAGTGTTGCTCAGCTAATTATTGGAATGTTTTCATCTGGGTGGTAAAGTTATTGGTACTAAAATATATTCCCTTCAGTGAAATTTGCAAAGAACGAATTCATTTGTTTCTATGTCAGAGGCAGAAGCACATAAAATTTGAGGCTGCTCTGATGCCTGACAGGATAAATGCCATCAAGAGCTTCCCAGGGACCCATTCTCAAAAACAAAACAAAACAAAACTGACCAGGAATGTACTTGAATGACAGATCGTTACCATAACATAGAGTCTGGGTGTGAAGTCAAGCACCTCTAAATAAACAAAACCTCCAAAAACATTGCCAGTGTAATTGTTTTATGTATATACATACAAATAAAGAAAAAGCATTGGGTGGTCCTTCAACATAGCTGTTAAAAACAGTGCTTCTGATTAAGTAAAACCTAAAATATTTGCCTGAAACATTAAAAGCCTGTTCTTAAAAGTTGAGAAAATGTAGCTTGGAACCAAATATTCTTTTCTGATGGAGAAAGAAACCCCAGAAAGCTTGTAATATATTTAAATAAAAAATTCCAGAGCAGCATAAATACTATTTTCAAAACCAACATATCAAACCTGATTTTATTAGAATATAGTTGTTGTTTCACAATATTAATACAAAACAAAAAATTTAGATTGTACATATTTATTGTTAATGAATATATATCAATCAATGGAAACAATTACTGCATTTCATTTTCCAAGACAATTTAGTCTCTCTTGATAAAAAGCAATTACAAGTTGAGGGCATTTAGCCTTAGCCTCTTTTGCCAGCACCAACTCAACTTGATCTACATTTTTCCACTTCATGAGGTCATGAATTCTCCACAAATATCTGAAATACTAATGATTGTTCAGGTTTTAGAACCCTAGAAAGGCCATTTCTATCTTCAAATTCACTAGGAGGTAAGCCAGATTCATCAGAATTTATGAAGGCTGTGATTTTCAGCACAATGTAAAATTTTCTTCTGATTCCCAGGTATTTTGCGCATCTGAATATCCCTTCCATTTCAGAAGATATTATATGTAGCCATATCATACACAGCAGCTCGCTTCTTTCTCCACTTCAAAATTTCCAGACACTAATTCTTTCACTTTTTCAGATTTCCTACTCTGTTTCTTTCTTCTTTTAGATAGTTCAGTCTTCTTAGAGACCATGTTTTAAATTGTGGATTTGAGGGTCTAGTATTAATCACCTCAAAAGCTCCAAGTCACAATCCTGCAGCTAATCTGGTCAGTAAGCCCCAATTTCGAGTCACCTCCAATGGGGATATTCATTAAATTTTTTTCGGCAATTGCTGAAAAAAGAAACACCATTCTGATTAATTGTGAAACTTCCAAATCACCATGTATGCAGATCTAAAAACTATCCATTTGGTATGCTCCTCAGCTTTAATCTGGCTTCTAGTAATAGACAAATAAAGCAGACCAGATAACTACTAGCAGGTTGTTGAAGGCTATTTTGTCATTGGAACCACAACCACAAAATAGGACATGCAAACTCCCAAAATATCCATACTAAGACACACCATATGAAACTTATGAAAAGTAGATTTAAAAAATCTTTATTTAACCTAGAAAGAAATATATTAACTATAGAGAAACACTGATTTAAATGCTAGCATAGTATATTACCCCTCTGAATCCAGAAAAGTCTAGAATGAAGTAATACATTTTTCAAATGGTGAAAATAAAGAACAGTCAACTCTAAGTTCCAGGTTCAGGAAAATATACTTCTTGTATATATAATATACATTATACAAAATACATATATAAAATATACTCTTGTAGCAGCTTCCCAGAATTATCTGCTGAAACATTTCAAATTTTCTGCACCAAGAATGGCCAGAGGTGGACTATGCCTGACAGAAGACTTTCCGCGCTTCCTCTTCTGTAGCTGCATCAAACTCAAAGGTTCTCTCCTCCTCATCCCCTAGG
This sequence comes from Dipodomys merriami, assembly GCF_024711535.1. Lineage (NCBI taxonomy): Eukaryota > Metazoa > Chordata > Mammalia > Rodentia > Heteromyidae > Dipodomys > Dipodomys merriami. Next base: position 86,820,968 of record NW_027204492.1, read on the forward strand.
GGATAGTCTCTGGCCTTGAGTTTCTGCCCCCAAACCAGCACACACACACACACACACACACACACACACACACACACACACACACACACACACACACACACACACACTTCTTCTAAGAATTATATGGCAGACAATGAAATACTTAGGTGCTGAGGAAAAAATATACATAGGATGTGTATGTTGAAAATTCCAAAGTACTGATGAAGTCTAGAAAGGCCTAAATACAGAGTTTGTTTATTGTTTCTTGATTACAAAACCATATAGTAAAGAAGTAAATTCTTTTCAAATTGACCTGCCTTTTCATGAAGTTATCCTTTAAAATTCAATACGATTATTCATATCAAATTCCTATATGCAAAAACGTGAACCTCCATCTTAGGTTGAAGTTGATTACAAAAAATAATTCATAATCAGTAGTGGATTGAAGTAAATTTTATTTTATTTTATTGCAAAACTACTAACATGAAACTTACTAAAATCTGTCTAATAGGACAGAAGAAAAGAGGGTTAAAAAGGAATAATATCAGTGAGACCAAAGGAGGAGACACTTAGAATAGGAACACGAAGGCTCAATTCTTCAGTGCCTCTGATCATATAAAATAATATTTATTGAAATGAACTCTAGCAAATGGAAACAGGAGGTTTTTTCCTTCTTCTTTTTGTCTTGATTATTCCTATTTCATTCTTTAGGGGGTGAAGGTGGCACAAAAAAAGGTGGAGAGAAAAAGGATGAACAAATGCAGCAGTGGTATTCATTAAATAGTATTTTGATAATGAGCTACAGAACTTGTGGGCAGGGACAGGAGGGGAATATTGGGAGATAGCACAGGAAGTTGTGATATTTTACAAAAAGAAATGTACTTACTGTTAGGTTTTTTAAAAGAGGTAGCTGAGTAAGAACCATACCACGTACATGGTATTCAGGTAAGGGGTAGGTTTATTCATCATTCTGTCTGGCACCAGGCCATGTTGGCACTTCATGAGGCTGGGAGAGACCTGGGAAATAGGGTGTCTGGGCCTGGGCTAGGCCTTATCTAGGGTATGGGAGGAGAAAGGTGTGGCCACATCAAATTCAGATGTGACCTCAGCAGATGCAGATGTGACCTCTTCCAGGTGTGCCAGTTGCCTAGATAACGCAGGTACTGGGCAGAGACTTTGCTGTGAGGAGAGTGGAGTCTGCTCGCCATCCAGGAGCGGACCTCACAATTACCTTACTTATGAAATGGTAACCAGTCTCTACAATACATTTATAGCAAGAATAACTATTTAATTTTTAAAAAGGAGGAATAATACAAGCGAAGTGTCCATGGCTCACACATCTATCTTTGCTACTCAGAAAGCAGAAATCAGGAAAATTGAGGTTCCAACAAAGCCTTGGCAGAAAAGCTTACAATATTTCATGTCTGAAAAAATGACCCCAAAGCAAGGCTGGAAGTTATGCTCAAGTGGAAGGATTCCAGCCAAGTGAAACTGATGTCCTTAAGTCCATAAGCCTACCAACAAAAAAAGACAAGGAAATGGAAAGAAAGAACAATATGGTGTTAATTTTATCAAAGTATATCACAATACATTCATGAATGTAGGAGGCACAATTGTACAATTCACTTATACTAATGAAAAAATTAAAAAATAACTGATTTATTCTGAGATGCATCAAGTTCATTATAAAATGTACATTTAAAATGATAATTTGTTAAACTATAATTTATTAAAAAATAAAACAGCAATATTTCTATAAGAAAGCTGTAGAAAAAGTCTCCAGCACCTAGGGCCAAGTGTACCTTTTTACCCAAGTCATCAAAACACAACATATAAACACAAAACTTATACATTTATGTATTCCTAAAATGAAACTATATTTTCTGTCTGAAAATAAAGCTCTGGTTAAGTAAATTTAAAGACCAGCTTCATAAAAAGGAAATATTTTCACATCTCACAGAGGACATATAAAGCCATTTAACATCACTGGCCATGAAAGAAAAACCATTTTAACAAGCTATCATCACACATCTATCCAAATGACTATATGGGGAGAATATCAAATACTGAGAATGATGTGATGAAACTGATCTCTCATTCATTGCTAGTGTGAATACAAAATTGTACAGATAGTCTGGAAATGTCTGGCTATTTATTTTCTTTTCATTTCAATTCTTATATTTCTTTTTCATTCTTTCTTTCCTTCCTTCTTTCTTCTATATTTTCTTTCTTTTTCTCTCTCTTTGTGTCTCTCTGTCTTTTCCCTCTCTCCCTCCCTCTCTCCCTCCTTCTCTCCTTTCCTCCCTCCCTCCTTTCCTTCCTTTCTTTTCTCTGCACTGGTCCTGGAGCTTGAAGTCAAGGCCTGGACTTTCCCCTGTGTTTTCAGCCCAATCCTACTGCTGTACAACTTGAGCCACTGCTATAAATCTGGGTTTTGGTGGTATTGGAAACAAGAGTCTCAGGGACATTCAAATCTTCAGATCTCAGGTTCCAGAGCAGCAAAGATTACATACAGGAGACTCTGGGGCCCAGTTTTTTTCTTTCAATTTTCTTTACTCTGTGTGTGTGTGTGTGTGTGTGTGTGTGTGTGCGTGTGTGTGTGTGTATGTGTGTGTTTGCACACGCACACATGTAGGTACAGTGCCTGAAATAAGGGCCTCATGTACTTCAGGTGTTTCTGCTCACATCTGGACGTTTCTTTTAGCATTAAAAATATACTTCTCAGCCAGGCACTAGTGGCTCATTCCTGTAAATCCTACCTACTCAGGAGGCTGAGATTTGAGGATAATGATTCAAAGCCAGCAGAGGCAGAAAAGTCACCATGAAACTCTTTTTTACTTAATAAGGTTTTTTTTTATTGTGAAAATAGCGTGCAGAGAAGTTACAATTACATGAGTAAGGTAATGAGGACATTACTTATCAAGCATTATTACCTCCTCCTTTCTTTCCCCTTCCCATCCCTGCCCTCCAATACACTCCCCCTCCCTCCTCCAAAGTTCTAAAGTTCATTTCTCGACACAACGTCTTGCGCATCTCATTGTTGCAATGGGTCCACCTGTATCCCTATGTAAACAATTTGTTTTTTCCCTTCCCCTCCACAAATTATACCAACATCAAATAAAGTGAAAACAAGGGTTATACCGTGGGGGAGGGACATACAAAGCAACAAAGAAATCATCTTATAAATATGCTAGAAACAATAGCAAGAAAAATCCATTTGAGTCCTTATCTTGGGGTTCATTTTGCCTAACATCAACTTACCTGCACGTTTCTGCTTGTCTCAGACAGATACTAGTTATTGCAAATAATGGAAACCATAGGACCTGTTTCTTTGGGCCTGGCTTACTTCACTTAATATAATTTTTTCCAAGTCTTTCCATTTCCTAACAAATGGGGCAATGTCATTCTTTCTGATGGAGGCATAGAATTCCCTTGTGTATATATACCACATTTTGTTGATCCATTCATCTACTAAGGGGCATCTGGGTTGGTTCCATATCTTAGCTATGGTAAATAATGCTGTAATAAACATAGTTGTGCTGGTAGCTTTAGTCTTGTTTGTGATCATTTGGGTAAATGCCCCAAAGTGGAATTGCTGGGTCATAGGGGAGCTCTATGTGGAGTCTTTTGCGGAACCTCCGTACTGCTTTCAAAAGTGGTTGAGCAAGTTTATATTCCCACCAACAATGCAGTAGGGTTCCCTTTTGGCCACATCCCCTCCAGCATCTGTTGTTTAATTAGAGTTCTTGATTAAAGCCATTCTAACTGGGGTGAGGTGGTATCTCAATGTTGTTTTGATTTGCATTTCTTTTATGGCTGGGGAAGTTGAGCATTTCTTCATGTGTCTACTGGCCATCCTTCTTTCCTCTTCAGAGAAGTTTCTCTTTAAGTCTTTAGCCCACTTATTTATTGGGCAGTTGTTTCTTTGAGGATTTGTTGTTGGGGGATTTAAGTTTTTGAGTTCCAGGTATATTTTAGATATGAGACCCTTGTCTGTTGTATGGCTAATGAAGATCTTCTTCAATCTGTGGGCTTTCTATTGATCTTGCTAGCTATGCCCTTTGCTGTGCAGAAGCTCTGCAACTTCATGCAATCCCATTTGTCCAACCTTTCTTTGAGTTGTTGTGTTTCTGGGTTTCTATTAAGAAAATTTGGCCTGTTCCAAAGAGATCTAGGGTTTCTCCTATTCCATCCTGTAGTGTTTTCAGGGTATCTGCTTTGATTCCCAGGTCTTTGATCCATTTGGAGTTGATTCTGGTGCAGGGTAATCTATAAGGATCTAGCTTTAGTTTTCTACAAGTAGTTAACCAATTTTTCCAGCACCATTTACTGAAGAGGCTATCTTTCTTCCATTCTATTTTTTAGCTCCCTTATTGAAGATTACATGGCAATAGGTCTGTGGGTTCATTTCTGGGTTTTCAATTCTACTCCATTGGTCTTGAGGTTTCTTCTTGTGCTGGAACCAATTTGTTTTGATTAGTATGGCTTTGTAGTAGAGTTTGAAATTTGGTATTGATATTCTTCCAGCATTGTTCTTTCTGTTGAGGAGCATTTTGCTATTCAGGGTCTTTTATTGTTCCATATGAATTTTTGGATTGCCTCTTCTATTTCCTTGAAGAATGAGGTTGGAATATTGATAGGAATCGCATTGCATTTGTAGATAGCCTTGGGAAGCATTGCCATTTTCATGATGTTATCCTTCCAATCCAGGAGCATGGGAGTTTTTTCCACTTTCTAAGTTCTGTTTTGATTTCCTTTTTCAGGTTTTTAAAGTTTTCATCATAGAGGTCCTTCACTTCTTTGGTTAAGTTAATTCCTAGGTATTTTATTTTTTGTGGGGCTGTTACGAATGGAGTTGCTTTCCTGATTTCAGCCACACTTTTCTCATTGTTGGCACACAGAAAAGCCATTGATTTTTGAGGTAATTTTATACCCTGCTACTTAGAAAAAATTATACTGAGTGAAGGAAGCCAGGTTTCCCTTATTTGCAATAACTAGTACATGTCTGAGACAAATAGAAAATGTCAGGTAAGATGATGTTAAGCGAAATGAACCCCAAGATAAGGACACAGGTGGGTTTTTCATTTCTTGCTATTGTTTCTAACACATTTATAAGGTACCACATGATTTTTTTGTTGCTTTGTCTGTCTCTCCCCCATGGTATAACCCGTTTTCACTGTATTTGATGTTGGTATAATTTGGGGAGTGGAAGGAAAAAAAAACAATTGTTTACATAGGGATACAGGTTGACCCATTGCAACAATGAGATGTACAAGATGCTATGTCAAAAAACAAACTTTACAATTTAGGCGGGGAGGGAGGAGTGTAGTTGTGGAGATGGGAGGGAAGGGATGTTAGAGGAAAAACAAAGGAGGAGGCAACAATGCTTGATAAGAAATTTACTCATTACCTTGCTCATGTAATTGTAACCCCTCTGTACAGTATTTTCACAATAAAAAACTTATTAAAAAAAGAAACTTTTCCTCCAAATATTTATCTAGGCAGCTAAACCCAGGGCCAGGTTGCTGTCCCTTGGCTGATTCACTTAAGGTTACCACTCTACCACTTGAGCCACATCTCCACTTCTAGCCTACAACTGGTTATTCAATGATTAGATTCTCATGGACTTTGCTGCCAGAGTGGCTTGAAACAGCTATCATCACATCTCAGCTTCCTGAGAAGGAGAAACATAGGCACAAACCGCTGGTTCCCATTTCTGTGTATTGATTTTTGAACAGAGGCAAAATTCCCTGCACTGTGGGACCACCACCGTCAGCATCACCTAGAAACTTGTTGGACCCTTGTGCCCACTCCAGACCTGTTAACTACACATTTACTAAAACATATTCATATAACTCCCATGCAAATTAAAGATTGAGAATTCCATTCTCTATTCTTAGTCTTGAAGTTCTAGAATCAGTGTTCAAAAATCTTTATATTCCTGAGATCAGGATCCAGTAATACATGTGTATATGTATATATATATATATATATATATATATATATATATATATATAATATTTTTGACTTAATGATTTATAAAATAATCCCCTGTTATACTAAACAAAACATTAAACTCTTCTGTAATACCTCCTTACATGTGTGCTCCTTGATTGGTTTTGGAATGAAAAAAGATCCACATGATACTGAATTCAGTGGGTGTTCACATCTTCAAATGAAAACAAAGCATCTTTCTTTATTCATTTTGATTTTGGTTGTTTTTTGGTTTTAGTAAATTTCTTGTAATTAACATGTGTTGCTAACTGCTAATTGAGGCTGCACAAAAGGATACTGGACATTAGAAATGAGAAAATACAGAGACAGGTTTATATATTAAAAATTCAGTGGGAACCAGGGGACCCCAAGCTCACTGGCACTTGGGCCCCAGGTTCCCACAAGCAAGCATATGTATTTGAGTTCACAAAAGGAAGGTCACAATGTATATATGCAAAAAAATAAAGCATCTCTACTGATATTACAACGAGAGACCCAAAAGACCTTGTGAGAAATAATGGTTTTCTTACTGTTTGGAGAAAGGAGAATGAACCCAAGCAAAGTCCAGACATGTATTCCACTTTATCTAGCTTTTACAATCTCGCTCTCAGCCCTTCATGTTGCCTTCAAGATCTAGCTCTCAGCCCTTCCAGTACTAAGGAAGGGGGAGGAATTCCAGTCTTCTAACCCTCTACAGAGCTGTCTGTTTAACCCTGGCCAGTCCTCAGTATTCTGAGTACTGTTGAGGAGCCATTCCAACCTCTCAAACTTTTTCCACATTTCACAAATCAGCTTCCGAGGTCCCTACAGGGACACCTCTATACTCTGGTTCAGCCTCCCTCTTGAATGATAGCAACATCAGTAAAGCTGGAAAATATTTCCCCTGGATGCTTTGTGTCACTAGGATTCCTACTCATTCTCAGCTAATGATGCCTAAGGGGAGAGGCCAGGTTCCCAACACCATCCTCTACATGGCTACATCCAGTGAAGGTACCCAAAGCCTATAGACCCCATTTAATGTGTGATGACACAGTGGCATTATTGTTCTCTAGGGCCAGAGTTGTGAATACATGTTCTGTGCTAGGTAAGATAGATAGCATGATCTTGTTACCTTAGATAATCAGGCAACAAAATTGAGGATTCTCAATTTGAACATGGCCCAAGATGGGAGTTATTTTTGCCTCAATCTCAATAAAAAAGAAGCTGATTGAATTGGAAGTGTGGAGAAGGTGACCGTTCCCAGAGAGCAAGAAAGCAGATTAAATTGCAAGATTAAATTAATCCCTAAATAAAAATCTCCCCACCTATACATAGACATATATTTCAATGTACACAAACTGAAGAGATATCAGATTGGTGGTGCATGTTTTGCTTCATTGAAGCAACAATTGATTGAGGAAGATATTCTGAAACCCTATTCAAAATATAACAACCTAAAATGAGTGGTGGTGTAGCTCCAGTGGTACAATCCTGGCTTAGGAAAAAAAGTGGAAACATTTCCTTTCCCCTCCCCTATAAAGTACTATATTTCTTCCTCCCTGTACTACTGCTTCTGAATGGTTCCTAGACTAATTGGGAAGGTGAAGTCCAAGTGTCATGCTTGTGTACTGTGGGAAAATCCAGGCTACTGAAGACTCCATAGGGATAGCACAAGGCCCAGTGTGAGGAGGGAGTTGGGGGAGGGGGGGTGAGCTTTCACCTGCAGTGTCTGCTGACATCGCTGGGGGAGCTACAGATTCAAAATTAACAAGAACTCTGTTCTGGAACCACTATGGCAGAGGGAATTGCCCTCTAGTTTTTTTTTTCCTGATGATTGGTCCACAAGTCTTCCCATCAAGTCTTCTCATGATGAGGCCACCAGCTAGAGATGAGTGGGATGATAATTGCTCTTTGGGAGCAAGATTAAGGTGCTAGTTGTGGCCACCTGCTTCTGCTGTGGGATCCTGAGTTCCCCAGTCCTCTGTAGGTGTCCAGTGATGCCCACAGTTGATCAGAATACCCCTGTCACTCCTGCCTGGTACAATTGTGGTTCCATCTTGTTCTTGAATATGGAGGCCAGCCAGTGGAGGAGGGAAGTATTTTCCAGGCCAACAGGTGCCACTTGATCTCAACTAATGAAGCCAAGAGGAGCCTGGTTCCTTCATTGGGCTGAATATACCAAAAGGCACTAGAGAGTGCCTCCTCAGTATGTGGTGGTCAAGTGGCATTTTGCTTCAGTAGGCCCTGTGTTGTTCATGTGGTATTTATCATGGCTAGAGTGCCCAATCCTTGTCTCTTAACTAATTTGGAAGGAAAGGCCAACATGGGTCAATCTTGCTTCTATCTATGCCCAGGTAAAAAGTTTGCATGGCCTATATCTCCCCCGCTGAAATCGGATGTGAATACTGGTGGGTGGTATTGCTCAAGGAATAGAATGACCCCCAAAGCAAGAAATCTAAGCTAGAGTGGGAAAATCCCTTAATCCAAGTCTCAGGACCAGAGCACACACATCAAGTGTCCCTTTCAGGTGGTGTTCCTTTTGCTAGACTTAAAGCTCCAGATGGTCTAGGCAAAATTGTGAGACCTCATTCAAAATATAATTCAGTCAAAATGACCAGATTATAGGTACAGTGTCAGTTTATGAGTACAAATCTAAATGATACTCTGACACAAACTCCCAGTAGAAAACCACAGCCAGTTCTCCCTATCTTCCCATCTGTATTTGGTCTCTCATCCTAACTGGGAAGATGAGGGCCAGTGGTTACTGCAGGTCAACTACTTGAATCTTAGGGCATCTGAACACTTTCAAAGGGTAGGGCAATAGTTTCTCATTTGAAACTCTATCTTCAAGGTCTGCAGATGCCTTGATTTAGCACTAGAGGTCTTGTCTGCACACAAGCTCTGAGTTGACAGCAGGAAATAGTCTCCTAGCTGTGTGCCAGAGGCAGGATCCTCAGTTCTCAGTCTGTGGTGGAGCCACCAGGTGGAGAGAAAAGGGAAGACCAGTGCATGTTTGGGAGCAGATGGAAGTTCCAACTGTGGCTACCATCTTATACTATGGAGTCTAAATTCAGGCAATCTCTATTCTTCTTTGGTTATCTAAGTGCCATCTGTTGTGCGTAATAGCCATCCTCCTGATGCCTAGTGCATTTAGGTTTCTACTTCCCTTGAGGTGATGCCACCAGCCAGTGAGTGAGGCAAAGATGAGCACAGACATATGGAGTCAAGGTGCCTTCCCGCTGTATTTCAGCTAATGCAGCTTGAGAGGACAAATGCAGTTCTTCCTCTTGGCTGCAGGAACCAAATGAGGAAAGAAGGCTGTAGGTGAAATCAATTTACGGTGACAGAGTGGCGTTGTATTTTAGTATATCCTGAGCTATTAAAATAATTATTCTGGTGATTGTGTGTGGTGCTCACTCCTTTTATCCCAGCCAAGTCTGGAACGCAGGTAGGGGTTGAAGAGGGAGTGTGAGAAGCCAGGTCAGGCAAATGTATATTCCTGATTTAGTTTTCTGAAAAAGTGTTTGTGTGTCCTGATTGCATGGGCTGATGTAAAACAACTCCTGGTAAATGGAAGAAAGCAGAGGCTAGGCAGAGAATTCTGCATCCAATAAGGCCAGAACTGTGCAGCACACACAGTTCAGCTTGCCATGATGTTGCAACTCTCACTTAAAAAGAAGCAGAATTCAGCTGTGGGGTAACTGTGAGACATTATGGAAACCCTAAGGAAACATGAAAGGCCTGGGGTGTGTCTCCACTGGTGCAGTGCTGGGTTGTGAGGACACACCTGAATATCTCCCAGCCCGATATCAACCCCCCCCCCATTTCCCCGCCTTCTCCTGTTTGTGATTGGTCCCTCACTATGCATGGTAGGGAATGGCAGGAGTTGGTGTTGGGTCAAGTATGCTTCAATCCCGGCATCTAGATCATCCACAGGGTCACAACGACCCATGTGTGCGTGGATTCATAAGCTTGGGCTTGGTGCGCAGGCGCAGGTGAGAGCGCTAGAGGTCTAACAGTCGGCGTGGTGGCCACTGGCAGTCCCGGCACTGAGGAAATTCCCGCCTGGCTGTTTGCCGCGTGGCGGCTGCAGAGGTCTGCTCTTCAGTGGGTTCTTGGAAGACGCCGGCAGGGAGAGAAGAGGGGGGCACGTGGTTCTTTGGGAGCGGGGGTACAGTGGTGAGGGTGACTCCCTTCTCGTGCTGGGGCTAGGCCGTAGGCGTTCCTGTCAGGGATCCCGGATGCCAGCAGTAGGGGGAACACGTCTGGCTCCTCAGCCTGGTGCCATTGCGGTGCGGCTCTCTCTCGGATGGCGCCTTCGGGCAGTGGAGGGGAAAGGATGAACCCAGGTCATGCGGGGACCCTGGGTCACCTCAGCGAATGCAGTCCAAGTGGAGGGACATACATGTCAGGGTGGGGACGGGGAGTAGAGACATTGTGTGGACGCCGACTCTCTGCCTTCCTCATCCACAGACACAGCCAGCTGCAGGCACAAAGGCCCTAAGGGCTCCCAAGATCTGCTCTGGCTGTACTAGCTGGGTCCACTTTCCCGCCTGGCTGTTTGCCACCTTGCTGAGTCCACAGATCTGGTCATCAGGTGTTGCTTTGAAGACACTGTCAGGTAAAGAAGATTGGATGACAAGTGCCCGTATGTGAGCAGTGTATTGTTTTTGGTTTGTTTGTTTGTTTGTTTGTTTTAACATGTGGCTTGAATTGGTGGTCTGGACGTTGTTCGTGAGCTTTTTCACTGAAGGCTAACGCTATACCACTTTCACCCACAGCTCCACTTCCCGATTTCTGGTGGTCAATTGGAGATTAGATTAGATTCTCACTCTTTCCTGCCTAGGATGCCTGATGCCTTCTAACGATTCTCACTCTTTCCTGACCAGGATGCCTTCTAACCCGCCATCCTCAGATCTCAGCCTCCTGAGTAGCTATGATTACAGGCATGAACCACCTGGGCCCACTTCTTGGAGCAGGTTTTAAGTGCTACCTGTAGTTATTTCTTCTGCTGCCATGGTCCTAGGTCTGGTAATTTGGAGTTTTCACTGAGGATATATCCACTGATGCCAGCAGTTGGGCAGAGAGAGGCTAATTCTGGCCTGATCCAATTGGCATTCCACTCGTACTTGATTGGTGTCAAAGGAGCATTAAAGTATGTCCCAGGCCCTTTCTTCTACTGGGCCTTCCACCTGAATTTTAGCTAATGTACTCTGAGAGGTGGCTACCTGCAGCTTCCAGAAGAAACCCAAAGTCTCTATCCCTACTTTTTTGTGGTAACTACATGTAATTATGTTTCAGTAGGGCCTCTGATGTTCAAACGGTGTTTCTAGTGGCTGTGCTGATCCACTCATGTTATCCTAGCTATCTGGGGAGCAAATTTGCTATGGGTTGATGTTTGTTTGAGGCCAGTCCAGGAAATGGCATGGCCTCATACTCTCTAGCAATGTGACTATGGCACTGGAAACCAGGCCCAAATGATAGCACACCCAGAAAAGGAAGAAAGACAAGTGAGAGTAGGAAAATCCATGGATCCACCGCCTATGGCCAACAGAGACTCAGACACAGACAGACAGATATACATGCACAATATGCTGTTGTGCCTCTTGCTGGACTGGAAGGCCAAAACTGCCTAGGGAAAATGTTAAGACCTTATTCAAAATGTAATTCAACCTAAAAAGATTAGGAGCACAGGTCCAGTGCTTCAATGCTGGCTCATGAGTAGAAACTCTAAAGCACCAGTTTTTCTGCCTTCTATCTGTTTGGTTCCTCACTCTAATTGGGAGGGTGAGTGGCAGAAGTCCCTGATAGTCGGCAGTGTACAAATCTGGACTTCTGAATTTTTCATAGGGGGAGGGGAATAGGGTTTGTATTCCTGTCTGCCTTTTCTTTAAAACATCACTGGGAGTGCCAGAGATCTTATGCAGGTATGAGCTATCTTCTGGTAGCATTGAAGCTGAAGGAATTGCCTCCTATCCATTTGCCACCCCCTCCCCTGGGTGTGAAGATCTAATCATCAGTTGGTCTTTTGGTGATGCCCACATGTTGGTATGTGGGGCATGACAAGTGCATCTTTGGGAGCAGGTTTAAAGTGTTAACTGTGGCTACCTGCTTCTGCTGTGGGGTCTGGGTCAAGCAGTCTGGGTTTTCCCGAGTTATCTAATGATTTGAGCAGTTGTGTAGTATATATCCCCCCTCGTACATGGTAAAATTGTGGTTCAGGCTGGCTCTTGAATGATAATGGTAGCCAGTGCATTAGGACAATATTCAGACTGCTTGGTGCCACTGGGATTCCCATTAAAATTAAGATTAATGCTGCCAGAAAAGAGGAACACAATTCTTCTACTTAGATACAGCATCAAAATGGAATAGAAGTTTTTGTTTTTTACTTTACTTTCTGTTTTGATATAGGAATATAATGTTTTCCGTAAACAAAAATCTCATAATCAAACAAATAAAGGAACCAATTCCTATAAAGAAAAATATGAACAAATTGTAAAAATGAATTTAAATATTCTTTTCTCTCATTTCCTGTGGGTTTTTTTTGAGTCCTTGGGCTTGAACTCATGGCCTGAGTACTATCTCTGAGTTTCTTTTGCTCAAGGCTAGCTTTTTCTGAGCATTTGGTTACTAGAAAGTCTCACAGCCTTTCCTTCTAATGTTGGCTTTGAATGGCAATCCTCAGATTTCAGCCTGCTCAGAAGTTAGGATTACAGTCTTGAGCCCCCAGGGCCCAGCTTCTGTTTCTTTTTTTTTAATAACAAAGTCTTCATATGTAGCCAGGTGGGCCTTGAGCTCTCCATAATTTGTCTTCTGCCTTTCTGTTACTAGGATTAACATGTATGAACCAACACATGTATCATATTTTTTTGAGAATTTCTCATGTGACATTATGGCTTTATGCTTCCTTAGGGCCTGTGTGGTTTTAGCATTTTTTTTTTTTCTCGGATGGGCTTACCTTTGGTATAAAGATTGTGAGGAGTGTGGTTTGAGGCCATCTACAGAAATTAGTTATTCATATCATACCTCGATATAATGTGGCACAATGTGCAGTTGCATATTGAGGCAGTGTCTCCAACTGGAAAAAAACATGTATAACAAATACTACGGGATACCTGACTTTAGTAGTAGAGCACCTGCCTCTGAGTTCCTTTCTTCTCATTGTCATTCCCTACTCTCTCATTCCTTTGGCCACAATCAAGTTTTCTTTAGTTTTGTTTTGTGTTGTGTTTGTTTGGTTGTCTTGTGTTATTTGAATTTTAAGATCACAAGCTCTTCAGCTCTGAGTATAACATGTGCAGGATGTAAAATGAAGATGAATCCTTGCTACCCGGTGGCTTAGACCTGAAGAATTGAGGTTCAACAACAGCCCAGGCAGGAAAGTCTGTGAGACACCATCTCCCACAGTCACTAAGGAAGGAGGCTGACCACTGCCTCATGGCTTTAAACCGAGTTACTCAAGAAACTGAGTTCTGAGAATCTGAATCAAAGTCAGACTGGCCTGGAAAATTACTAAGACTCTTATTGGAAATAAGACTCTTATTTCCAATTAAGCAACAATTAGGAGGAAGTTGAGTTGTGATTCATGTGGTAGAGGTCTAGTATTGAGCAGAAAAGCTCAGTAACAGCACCCAGTTTTTGAGTTCAAGCTCTAAGATACACACACACACACACACACACACACACACACACACACACACACACACACACACACACACACACACACAGATGATAATGCTACAGCAAATCCTGGGCATGTGTGATGAAAATTTCAATATTTTAAAAAGTATTTATAATTATATTCAACAGTTGGTTTTTAATTTTTTTCTCATGGATCCTTAGAACTGTGTAATCTTTTCATTTTCTTGCAACTGCTAGAGAAAATACAAGTCACATAATTTCACAATTACACTCATCATTAAGTTTCTGTTTTAGGTGGCATTGGGGTTTAAATTAAGGGCCTTTCCTTTGCTAGGTTGGTGTTTTACTACATAAGCCATGTCCCCCAACCTTTACTTCAGTTTTCAGTTTGGATGTTGTATTCTTGCCAAGGGCTGGCCTGGATTGCCATGCCTATCTATGGCCTGTTATGTAGCTGGGGTGTGTACCACTAGACCCAGCACTTTTCATTAATACGTTGTTTTGATAATTGTTTTCTTTTCTTTTGCCTCTGCTGCTTTCAAACTCCAATTCTCCCACGGTTTGCCTCCAGGATAGCTAGGATTACAACATGAATCTCCAGGGGTTTTATTGTTTTTGTTTTTGTGCCAGTCCTGGTGCTTGCTCCAAGGGCTTGGCCACTGTCCCTGAATTTTGTGTTCAAGGCTAGCGTCCCACCACTTTTAGCCACAGCTGTTTCTGGGTTTGTAATTAAATGAAGAATTTCACAGTCTTACCTGCCGAGGCTGCATTTGAATCATTATCATCAGATCTTAGCCTCCTGAATAGCTAAGATTATAGGCACGAGACACCAGCAATTAACTTCCTCCAGGTTTTTTTTTCCAATAGCAATGTCCCTAACCCCAAACCTCACAAAAGTTGTAGAAAACATATTTTCAAACTGGTCATCAGTGGCTCATGCTTATTATCATTGCTACTCAGGAGATTGAGATCTGTGTCTCACCATTCAAAGCCATCCTGGGAAGGATACTCAATGAGGCTCCTATTTCTGATGACCTACCTAAAATCTGGAAATAGCACTATAGCTCAATGTGGTACAGCACTAACCTTGAGCACAAAATCTCAGGAACAATGCCCAGGCCCTGATTCCAATCAGGCCCTAGGACCAGCACACACACACACACACACACACACACACACACACACACACACACACACACACACTTTTCAGGTAGCCACAGATTTCAACTATGTATTTTTTTTCTTTCCTCTACTAACTCAAGAAGACTCTATCAGCTACTGCAAAACATAATGATTTTTCCAATTCCTTAATGCTTTAGTAGAGGACCTACTTTTTCTTGTGAAGATAGGCAGATATATAGAGTCAGAAAACAAGGATCCTTATTACATGTTGATCTAGAGTGTACATCAGCAGGGTAAATAAAATAAGCAATGTATACACATGTATGTAGGGGTGTGGTACTCTTAAGTTGAATCCCAGGTGCTTGATACATGTCTAAAGGTCTTTGTAAACTAAACAAATTATAAGCTTTATTTGGGTAGTAATAAGAGTTTCTCACTATATATCTATTCTTTTCCATCACAGTCTCAAAATTTTCAATGGGCCTGGAAAAGAATCTCACCTTCAAGCCTCTCTTGAAGCAAGGGTATCTATTTGATCCAGCTCTAGCAAACAGGATGTGAGAACCTCTTGATTTTGGCTTCTAAGAGAGTTATTGTTTTCTGGTTGAAATTGGGAAGCACTGGAGGGCGTTTGGCTGTTCACCTGCTTCACTGTAAGTAGAAGACAGAGCAGGAAGATAGGAGACGCCTTGCACTTTGAAGATATTGCAGAGATTGCATTGTAGAATGACCAGCATGTTTCTCATTTTCTGGCCTCAGGTGAAGGTCCTCTACTCCCTGCCGCATTCCTCCAATAGTAGTCAGCTCACACTCAGCATTCAGTGTCCCTAGAGTAGCAGAGTCCCTTCCAACAGATTTATATTTGCATTCATCCAACTACTGTTTGCCTCAGGCACTGTCCATTTGTCTGAAGTCAAGAGGAAGTGAGTAGAGAATTTCTGCTATAGGTCTACAGAATACTTATGCCCTTTGGAAAAGAATGACATGGAAGTCAAACTTTTGAGGCAAGTCATGATGTCCCTCTCTTGTTGTTCTACCTATTCAGTGGGCTGAGATTTGGCAGATTGTGGTTTGAAACCAGTAAGTTGAACAAGTCCACTAGAATCTAACTCTACTTAACAAGCAAGAGTCAGGCTGGAGTTATGGCTCAAGTGGTAGAGCTGTAGGTGAACAAGGAATTTGAGTGAGCACAACAAGATCTAACAGTCCAAATCCTGGTCTTGGCATGCATGTGTGTGTGCACACATGCATGCACACACACATCCACACACACATACAAAATACAACAAGAAAACGAAATAAGCCCTCTGAATTAGGGGAGAGCTAACACTGGGGCTAGTAACTTGTATTTCATAGAATGTTCACAATGTCTAAAGACAAGGAAACTAGACATTTTCTTCACAGGTGGTTTGTAGCAGAGGTCAATCAAACTCAGATACAATGCTTCCCAGATAAACCCTTGGTGATTGCACCTCTGCCCTCAGTAGTGCTGGAGGATGGGTCGAATTGGGACTCGGAAAGGAATCCCAGATATGGAATGGAACAGAAACATAGCCCAGATTTCATCACATCCAGCATTCATGAGGGAAAATGGCTAAAAGTTGGTATTCTTTTTATTTTTGCCAGTTATGGGACTCGAACTCTGTGATTGGGTGCTGTCCCTGAGCTCTTTTGCTCAAGGCCAGAACTTTACCAGTTGTATTACAGCATGACTTTCAGCTTTTTTTGGATTAACTGGAGATAAGAATGAATCAGACATCCTGACTGAAGTGGCTTGAACCAAGATCCTCAGATCTCAGCTTCCTGAGTAGCTGGGATTACATAAACCAGGCAGGAACCTGGCAAGTTTCTGTTCTTTATGCAACTAAATACATGTTAACAACTCAATGTCCTGTGACATTCACTGTGAGATATGCTGTTCTGGGGAAAATACAAGGCAAGTATTTGTTGTTCAACCAGCCTTGTTCTCTTCCTCCCTCCCTCCTCCTCCTTCCTGTATTTGTACTTTCCACTTTCTTCTTCATATTTTCCTTCCTCCTCCATATTCATTGTCCTTCTCTTTCTTCCTTCCTCACTTCATCCCTTTTGCCCGTTCGTATTTTTCTTCCCCCTTCTCCTACCATCTTCTTTCCTCTTCTTTTTCCTACCTCTTTGTTTTCTTCCTCTCTTCCTCAGCTGCCTCTTGTTGCTGTCTTTGCCCCTTCTCCCCACTCTCTCTTCTTTTGATGGAAGCCAGGGTCTTCCACATGATAAGCTTGCACTCTCCCACTAAGCTTCACCACAGCTTCCTATTCCATGTTTGAATTTGTTTCTTTGTGCCAAATGAGAGACTTCAACTCAGGACCCCAATGCTGTCTTTTGTTGCTCAAGGTTAGTGCTCTGCCTCTTTAGCCAAAGGTCCACCTCTGGCTTTTTGGTTGCTAGGTATCTGAGGCTCATGGACTTTCTAGCCTGTGTTGGCTTTGAGCTGAATTCTGAGATCTCAGGCTCCTGAGTAGCTAAGATTACAGAAGTGAGTAAATAACACATGTGATTTTTCACATATTTGATCTATAAGAAAATAATTATCATCTGACTTACACAGAATTCCAATGATGCAGTTAGGGAGACATTTCAGTTATTTAAGATTCCCAGCATGGAAAGTGTCACAAGATGATTCAAAACTAGTAATAAGGAAAGGACCACAAATTCTACACTCTGCCTGTGGGGCCTCTTTTGCCACAGAATGGGAGATGCTCAGTAGCAAGAAACTATAAAAACCCCTCAACTCAGGATCATGAAAGAACACTGATGTGGTCAGAAAATGGTGAGTGGGATACAAAATGCAGGACGAGGCTGTGAAAATAAGAGGATGTAGAGACATTGTTATTTTCTCTTGTTACACTGACAAAGAATGAAATTGGGACCATGTATTAAAAACCACCCTCGCAATACTTAACATCTGTTAAATAGCTACTTAAGAGTCTGAAATCTGTGTATTGTGATTCAAAGACACCTTGAGTAGGAAAGTACATGAGACTCTTCTCTCCACATAACCAAAAAGAATCTGGAAATGGAGCAAGGACTCAAGTGGTAGAACAGTACCCTTGAGGAAAACAGAAAGAACAAAAGAGAAAGGAAAAAGGAAAGAAAAAAGGAAGGAAAGAATAAAGGAAGGAAGGAAAGAAAGAAAGAAAGAAAGAATGGAAGGAAGGAAGGAAGGGAGGAAGGGAGGAAGGAAGGGAGGAAGGAAGGGAGGAAAGAAGGAAGGAAGGAGGAAGAAATAACAAAAGAAAAGAATGAAGGAAGGAGAGGAAGGAAGCAAGGAAGCAAGAAGGAAAAAGGGGAAAGAAAGAAATGAAGGAAGGAAATAAGGAAGGAAGAATGAAAGAAAGAAGGGAGGAAGGAAGGAAGAAGGAAGGAAGGAAGGAAGAAAGGGAGGAAAGAAAGAAAGGTGACTAAACCCTAAAATCAGACTTAAGTACAAAGAGGCTCAGGGACAGTGCCTAGGCCGAGTTCAAGCTCCAGGATTGGCAAAAATGAAAAAAAGGACTTGTAGGTGTGACTCCAGTGGTAGAGTATCAGTTATGAGTGATAAAGTCAATCAAGTGTGAGGCCCTGTGTTAAAATCAAGCTACCAGGTACTGGCATACAATATCCAATAAGTAACACTAAAGAACATTGACAAGATTTAGAAGATCCCTTCTCCAGTGCAGATAGAATTGACACAGATAGCATTCTTCTGAGAGGAAAGGAATGCACATGAACAGCTATGAAAGTTGTGCCAAATGACTTGCTGTGTGCTGCAGCTCCCTGTCCCTTAACGAACATGGACTTCTAACACAACTCCTTGGTCAGCAAGTTCAGGCTAGGGTCCAGGGCTAGTCAATGTTATCAGGCCAAAGGTCAAATCATGCCAGCTCTCTCTGAGAAGAGGGAAATGATCTTATTCCTTTCCTGAATTCAGTTCCAAGCAGTATTTGGAAAACTTCCTGGGCTTTTATTTCCTACACTACTGAGACTACTTTCTCTTGTCTTTGCTTACCTTCTACTTTTTCTCTTTGTTAGCATTCATTTTAATTTTTTTCATATTACACAGAGAAATGTAGAATAATTTCTATTTTTGAAGCAATTCATTTGAAAATGCAAATTTATTTATGAAGTTTATAAACCAACACTATATAAAAGGCAGAGTTCCAATGCCATTTCTTTTTTCCTGATAGGATTTGTAAAGTTTCAATTTTGCATTCCCATATCTGAGCCAAGTCTGTGTGCTACAGATGCATGCATTGGATTCTGATTCATCTTTCAGTGGTTCTTTATTCAAAATTGATCACATATACTAGTAGACTCTAACCTTTTCTGAAGTTGTCACACTGCTCCATTCTCATTTTTGTGTGTGTTGGTAATAAGGCTTGGACTCAGAGCTTTGAGCTCACACTTTCCTTTTTTTTTTTTTTTTTTACTCAAATTGCCACTCAACACATTTGATCATACCTGCACTTCCAGCTTTTTCTGGTTAATTGGAAATGAGGCACTCTCAGCCTTTGCTCCCCAGGCTGCCTTCCATCTTCCAACCTCAGATCTCAGCCTCCTTATTAGATAAGATTTTTTTTGTGACCCACAGGCTCCAAACTCAGTCATGGAGTTGGAGCCAAATAGCATGATTCGCTTCAATATAAGCAGAATGATTTGGGGGTCTTGTTTTGAACCTCATGCTTATTTTAGTGGCATTGTTCCTATCTTTGATCTGTTCATTCACTGTCAGTGCTTTGTGTATTCAACATTGGTAGGCTTTGTAACTTCCTGATTTCTATATATACTCCCAAGAGTATTTGAGACCTTGTTCCCTCTACAGTGGTAGTGAGAATACAGATATTGTGGTGCCACATATTTCACATATTTACAGGCTGTGTTACTATAGTCTTTGGGATAAATGTAGCTGAGGAGTTCTCTTCTCTTCTCCCCAGCTCTTTGCCCAAAGGGAATACTCAACTGGATTGGGAAGATTCCACAGCAGCAGGCTGAACCACAGTCACAGAGGGCAGAACTTCCAGAGGAATAAAGGGTGAGTGACTGTCTCCATCTTTTGTCTGGAAATGCCCTTATTGTCCTAGCCACCTTCCTAGAGATGATTCGAATGTGGGCTGTGCAGGCCTCAGGCTTCTCCAGCATAGGAGATCTCCATCACCAGTCTCACTCCCCATGGGTGTCTACGGGTGTCTACTGGAGTTTGAGGTCAAAGTTCTAGATTATGATCAAGGGTCTCTCCCTAAGGCCTCATGGAAATGGATGATGTGGGCAGGATTCATACTGGCTCTAAAATACCCTAGTCAAACATATACTATGTCATGTTGATTTCATCCTTTGATAGATTCCCCAGTGCCCCACATCAACCATGTGACCCTGAAGAAAGCAGATTCTTGACTAAGTTTCTGCCTTCTTCAGCTGGTAGAGTGGGACAGAAACTGTAGTTTCACTTTGTATATGAAAGTTGGTTGACTTTGTGTATGTCACACACTAAGGCAGTGCCTGGCTATTCTAGCAGGTGCTCTGGAATTTGACTATTTTTACTGTTGAAGAGTCCAGCAGAGTAGTTGCAGGTAGGAGTTTTGGAGTGAAACTCTCTGGCATTGGAACCAAACACTGCTTAATATATTTTTGACCACAGGTATCTTAGGTAAACTGTCAAAGCTTTGATCTTTTCAATTGTAGCAACATGAATATTTGTCATGCCTATTTATTTGCTGAAAGATTGGAGAAATACAACAATTAGCACAAATGCTCACAGGTAAGACGTGACCGTACCTTAGCAGCATTTGAAAACGTAAGCCTAAATATCCTTATAGCTTTGTTCCCCTGCTGCTATGGTGAGACACCTCTTCAAATTGTGAGAAAAAACACAGTGACTCAGAAAAGTGCACTTACCACATTATACAACTGCCCATGTACTGAGAGCCTCTTTCTTTTCCCCAAAGGCAAGCACACTGGAAAGAACACAAGCAGCGGCCTAGGCAGAGCCCTGCCCTTGATGAACTCTGGCTTTCTGCATTTGGGACTTTGCCTGAACAGACCAATGAAACAAACAGTATGTTTGTACTAGATTTCCTAGCTGCTGTGTGAATGTACTTACTTTCTGACCTGAAAAATGGCAAGCACCCCTCTCCCCAATGCATTCTCTCTCTCTGCTGAAGCCCCTGTTAATAAACAACAGGAAATGGTCAGAGAGAGAGAAACCCTGCACTTTCACTCATGCAACTCCATACATTTTGACAATGTAGCCCTAGATTTTACCAAGGACAAGTGGATTTTATTGAGTTCAGAACAGACAACCATGTATAGGGATGTGATATTGAAGAACTGTGAAAACTTGAGTCAGGTAGCATTTTACTTCAGCAAACCTGTCATGCTTAGTGAGAGTGAAGAGGACAGAATGGACAGAGAAATTCCTCTAGGTTTCTGTTCAGGAAGGATGACTCCCCTTATATCCCAACAAGCACAACTTACTCAAAATAGTTTGCAACCTGAAACACAGAACAGCAAGGAGGAGTCAACACATGAACACAATCTTCCCGAATGTAACTCCATTGGCGAAGCCCTGTGCACAGAAGCTACCATTGCTCCGAATAGGAAAATGTATAGTGGATGGCAAAGCCATGCATGGGATGACTCTGAGGTTGATTCTGGAGAGTTCTTCCATGGTTGGTCACATAATAAACTTTGTAGTGAGGAAAGATCAAAAGAAAACGACAGAGATACAAACCCATGTGGTATAAGCTCTTCTGTAGCTAAGCAGGATAGAAATCAGATAGAAACAAAAATTTATGAATGCAAGGACTGTGGGAAACTCTTAGTTTCATTCACACAACTTTTGGAACATAAGAAATATCATACTAGCCAGAAATTGCTTAAATGCAGTCAATGTGAGAGAACATTCCTCTGTCCCAAAGCTTTGCATTTGCATCTCAGAGTCCACACTGGTAACAAACAACATATATGTAACAGTTGTGGAAAATGCTTCAGCTCAAGTTCTAACCTTAAAAGACATGCAATGATTCATACAGGGGAGAAACCTTATGAATGCCCAGAGTGTAAGAAAACCTTTAGAGATAGCTGTCTTCTGATGCAACACAAAGTAATTCATTCTGAACAAAAGCAATATGAATGCAATGAATGTGGCTTAGCTTTTCATAGGCGTGCTCATCTTACCAAACATAAGCTAATACACACTAGAGGAAAAAAGACTTCCCTGCACTGTGTATGCTAGAACATTCAAAATTGTTTTGTTCCTCAATAAACATAAGCCACAGTCTCTGTGGAAACATTTATGGCACTCCATCAAATCTTAAGAGATACCTGAATAATGCTGCAATAAACATAGTTGTGGTGGTAGCTTTAGTATGGTCTTGTTTGTGATCATTTGGGTAAATGCCCAAAAATGGGATTGCTGGGTCATAGGGGAGCTCTATGTGGAGTCTTTTGAGGACCCTCCATACTACTTTCCAAAGTGGTTGAACAAGTTTATACTCCCACCAACAGTGTAGTAAGGTTCCCTTCTGTCCACATCCGCTCCAGCCCAATTTGTTAGGAAATGGAAAGACTTGGAAAAAATTATATTAAGTGAAGTAAGCCAGGCCCAAAGAAACATAGGTCCCATGGTTTCCCTCATTTGCAATAACTAATATATGTCTGAGACAAGCATAAATGGTCAGATAAGTTGATGTTAGGCAAAATGAACCCCAAGATAAGGACTCAAATATTTTTCTTTCTTGCTATTGTTTCTAACATATTTATAAGATATTTCTTTGTTGCTTTTTTTTTACTTTAAACTTTTCTTTATTTTTTATTGTGAAAATACTGTACAGAGTGGTTACAATTACATGGGCAAGATAATGAGTACATTTCTTATCAAGCATTGTAGCCTCCTCCTTTGTTTCCCTTTCCATCCCTTCCCATCCTCCCTCAACCCCCTACCCAATCATCCACGCTACACCCCCCTGCCCCGCACCAAAGTTGTAAAGTTCATTTTTCGACATAATGACTTGTACATCTCATTGTTGCAATGGGTCCACCTGTATCCCTACTTAAATGATTTGTTTTTCCCCTTCCCCTCCACAAATTATGCCGACATCAAATGCAGTGAAAGCAGGGGTTATACTGTGGGGGAGGGACATACAAAGCAACACAGAAATAATCTTATAAATGTGTAAGAAACATTGGCATGAAAGAAAAAAAAATTTGAATACATATCTTAGGGTTCATTTCCCTAACATCACCTTATCTGACCTTTTCTGCTTGACTCAGATATAATAGATATTGCAAATAAGGGAAACCATGGGACTTATGTTTCTTTGGGCCTGGGTTACTTCACTTCATATAATTCTTTCCAAGCCTTTCCATTTCCTAACAAATGGAGCAATGTCATTCTTTCTGATGGAGGCATAGAATTCCATTGTGTATATATACCACATTTTCTTGATCCATTCATCTACTGAGGGGCATCTGGGTTGGTTCCATATCTTAGCTATAGTAAATAGTGCTGCAATAAACATAGTCGTGCTGGTAGCTTTAGTGTGGTCTTGTTTGTAAACATTTGGGTAAATGCCCAAAAGTGGGATTTCTGTTCTTTGTTGCTTTGTATGTCCCTCCTCCAAGGTACAACCCCTGTTTTCACTGTACTTGATGTTGCTATAATTTGTGGAGGGGAAGGAAAAAAAACCAATTGTTTAAATAGGGATACAGGTGGACCCATTGCAACAATGAGATATACAAGACGTTATGATGAAAAACGAACTTTACAACTTTGGTGTGGGGAGGGGTGGTGGTGCAGGGGGTGGTAGTGGGAGATGGGAAGGGATGGAAAGGGGAAATGAAGAGGCAACAATGCTTGATAAGAAATGCACTCATTACCTTTCCCTTGTAATTTTAACCCCTCTGTATGGTATTTTCACACACAAAAAAGAGAGTTACCTGAAGATACACAACAGGAGAAACATCTCTGAGGTGTGTTTACTGTGGGAAAGCCTGTAGAGCAAAGTATGCTCCTCTTGTACATGCAAATCTTCACACTGCATAGAGCCCACATAGGCGCCTTTGCTGTTAGATATCCTTCAGGGAACACTGTCAGCTTAGAAGACGCCTAAAAATTCATCCTGGAGAAAAGCCCTTTACATATGAGCAGTATGGGGAAGGCTTTGGTATAAGTCTTCCCTGACTTATCATAGGAAAAATGACCCATCAGATTGAAAAAGTGTCTCTAAGTATGTGTGACTTCTCATAGGACAAATGACCCATCAGATTGAAAAAGTGTCTCTAAGTATGTGTGAGAGTTCAGGGATCTTATACCTCACAGGGAAACAAAGCCTTTAGCAAGAATGCAGACGTTCCTTGAGAAATCCCAGTGTAATCTATGGGAAAAGTTTCAGGGGAAAGTGGTATTGTTGACCAGATAACATATCCTGTGCATAAATGTAAAAATTGAACTTTTAAATGCTTTATTGAACTTTTAAATATTTTTGAACCTGTGTTCTCTGTGTGTGTGTTTCTTTTCCTTACAATGTTATTGTAGTCATAAGCTAGTGTGGATGAGTTCAGGTTTTAAAATTTGTTATATAGTTGATAATGTGCACTCACTGTAACACTAGTTACCGAGGAGGCTGAGATCTCAAAATTAGGGTTTGTGGCCAGCTTGGGCAGAGAAGTTCACTGGCCTTCATCACCTAAAGAACCATAGAAAAGCCCAGCTGGATACATGGCTCAAATAGTGGAGTGCCAGCCATGAGCAAGGGTTACTGTCAAAAAAATTATATAAGTTTTGTAAATTGGGTAGGACTTGAATTTAATAGGTATGTATTGAAAGCTTTTAAAGCAAGTATAATTCATTATAGGCATCCCATTTCTGAGTGTTTCTTTTAAGAGAGATTGCTGCAGAATGTGTAGAATGGCTCGAAAGGGGTAGGAGGGACATGGCAAAATCAGGGAATCAGTATGAGTGGACATAATGAGTGTATAACCTATGTAAGTAGTGAAATTCCTGTATAGTTCATATTGTGTTTACTTTAATAAACAACTTAAATATATGTTGTGATATGTGTTATTATAATTTTTAAAGTATTGGTCACAAATACAAATTTAGAGGAAAGAAAGAAGAGCCTTGTAAGACTATGAGCACCTACTACCTTATGGTTGACATGTAATGCTGATGTAACAACCAGCCAGCACTTACCTCAGTGCTGTGACAATCAGTATGAAGGATACAAATAGGTCACAAATACTAGTCTATCTATTGATTTTCTTAATTGTTCTACAAATACATGTTAATTCCAAGAAATTTACTAACACCCTGTCATCCAAAATGGATAAAGAAAGGTAACTTTTGTTCCCAATGAAGAGTTTTGCCATGGGAAAATTCAGAATCATGCAAATTTTTCTTTTTTTTTCATTTCAAACCCAAGCATGGAGAATACACAAAAGGAGGAATTGCACTGGAGATTAATCTTTGGTTTAGTACAAGAGACTTATTTGTGAATCATTAAATCAAAATATTATATATATATATGTATGAATCACTGATCTACTCAGGTATATAACAATTTCTGAACTCTGAGAACTTTGAGATGAACAATAAAGAATGGAATTTTCACCCTTGTAATGTACACATGAATTATTTGAATATGTTTTAGTAAATACGCACAGAACAGTTCTAGAGTGGGGCACAAGGGTCCATGCAGTTTCTAGGTGATGCTGATGGTGCTGGTCCCACTGTGCAGGGAATGGGCCTTTCAGCCTCTGTTCAAAAAAATAATGCACAGAAATGGGACTTAGTTGTTCATGCCTGCAGTCCTAGCTATTTATGAGACAGATGATAGTTTCAAGGCAGTCTGGGCTGGAAAGTATATGAGAACCTTTCACTGATTAACCAACCATAGGCCAGAAGTGGAGCTGTGGCTCAAGTGGTAGAGTGGTTATCAAGAGACAGCAACCTGGCCTGGGTTTAGCTGCCTAGCAGCATGTTTGGAGGAAAGGTTTCTTTTGACCCACTGTTTGTGAGGTCTTAGTCCACAATTGATCAGCCCACTGCTTTGCAGCATGGGGCATGGAATTTTTGATGGTTAGTTGAGATTTGAATATCATGGACTTTTCTGCATTGGCTGAGGCATTGTGAAGTGGAACCAAGCTCCCTACCACATGGTGGCTCACAATTTGATTAAGACAGGAGGGGCACACTGTCAGTGAGCTAATCTCTTCACAAGGCAAGCTCCTGAAGGTTTCCCAACAGCCCACAAGTCTGGTGTCCACCCTTTTCACACATGGGACTTCACAGACCATCCCTGCTCCAAACTATAGCATAATGCTGTACTTCCCATGGGCTTTAGCTTTTTTATTTTTCCATTTTGAATGAAAAATTGTTTCTAGATCAGGTTTGGAAGAAAGCTGATTCTGGATCTTAGAGACATAAGAGTATTGGATGAGCCTCTCAAACTTCAGTGTGATAGCTGGGCACAGGTGACTCCTGCCTCAAATCCCAGCTACTCATGAGGCTGAAACCTGAGTATCCCAATTTGGAATCATTTCAGTCAGGAAAGTCCATGAGATTTTACCTCCACTTAATCTCCAAAAGGCCAGAAGTTGAGCTGTGGCTCAAATGGTAGACCAGAGGCCTTGAGCAAAAAAGCTCAGCGACAGAGCCCAAGCTCAGATTTCAAGCCCCATTTATGGCACAATCCTAACCCAAACACAAAAACAACCTTTCTGTTTACATGTCTGCCCATCTATTTCTATAAGAGAACCATCTTTTTTCTTTCTTGCTATTGTTTCTAACGTATGTATAATGTACCATGTGATTTTTTTGCTTCTTTGTATGTTCCTCCCCCATAGTACAACCCCTGTTTTCACTGTATTTGATGTCAGTGCCCTGCATCTTGTATATACACTTCGCTAATTCAGGGAGGGGAAGGGAAAAAACAAAATGCTTAAATAAGGATATAGGTTGACCCATTGTAACAATGAGATATACAAAACACTATGTTGAAAACAAACTTTACAACTTCTGCTGGGGGGGGGGAGGTAGTAGTTGTGGAGGTGGGAGGGAAGGGATGGTGGGGAGGGGAAACAAAGGAGGAGGCAACAATGATCAATAGGAAATGTACTCATTACCTTGCTCATGGAACTATAACCCCTCTGTACAGCATTTTTACAATAAAAAATGTACAAAAATGTCCCTTCTGAACCAAGCAAATTGTCAACACTTAGAATACCCAATAAGAAGTAATTTTATACCTGGGCACCAGTGGCTCATCCCTGTAATCCTAGCTACTAGGGCAACAGAGATATAAGGATCACGGTTCAAACTATCCCAGGCAGGAAAGTCTGTGAGACTCTTCTCTCCAATAAACTAATCAGAAAGAGATGGAATTGGTGCTATGGATCAAGTGGTATTGTTCTAGCCTTAAGCACAAAACGACTCAAGGACAGTGCCAAGTCCCTAAGTTCAGGCCCCAGGACCAGCAAAAAAAAAAAAACGTTGTTTTATTATACTTCTGTGAGTTCCGTTCTTCCCAATACTCCAAATGGTCGCACAATGTACAGGTAGAACCTTTATAAGGAGAAATAAAGAAACAATCCAAGTAAGTTATATAACTAACATTTCTTCACTTTCAATCCTTTTGCTTTATGGGTTAGAAGGTACAAGTTGGATACCAATTTTTCAACGCAATTCTTGTTTTAAAAATGGATGAGAAAGATGGCTAATCTTAACAACTATGCAAAACAAACCTTGTTTTGGAAGTCTCTCAGATCCAAATCTCTTTTTGTTTAGTTTCCTGGGAAGCATGTGGACTGTTGGCCAAGTTTTAGCCAATAACTCACATACATCCTAAGCACTAATAGAGACTTTTCTGTTACATTTTTATTAGCACATATTAACTGTGCAGGATATAAATTTTCTTCAAAAAGATGTGTTTGGTTACACATCCTCTGGTACTCATGAACATACCCAGGTGTACTTATGTAGGTACACTGGTGCTTGAACTGATGGTATGGTCACTGTCCCTTAACCATTTTTTCCTTAAAGTTGGCACTCTACTACTTGAACTACAGCTCCTCTTGTGGCTGTGTACTGGTTAACTGGGGATAAGAATCTCAAGGACTTTCCTGCCCAGACTGGGTTCAAAGCTCAGTCCTGGGATCTCAGCCTCTTGAGCAGCTTGGGTTATAGCTATGAACCATCAGTGCATGGAAATTGATGCTATTTTTAGACTTACTTTGCATCTCTTCATTACCTCTCTCTTTCATACATACTCTGTCATAGTCTGGCACACACACACACACACACACACACACACAGAGGTATACATGCACACACATTTACCCATGAAATAGCAATTCCATCATTACCAGAAGACATAAACTACACTATGTTGTTGTGCTTTTAATATTAGACAAACAGTCAAATCACCAAGCTTTGAACCATTGGTCAGGCTCTGGTTGCTCAAACTGTAATCCCAGGTACTCAGGAGACTAAGAACTGAGGAACACAATTTGAAGCAAGCCTGGGCAAGAAAGTCCATGAGAGTCTTATTTACAATAAACTACCCCCAAGAAATCAATGTTTACTTTGCTGTTCTGTGAGTAAATACTACTTTTTGAGCAGCACATTTATAAGCTACATTTACTCTAATATGTGTCAAAATTTGACAATTTTGTTGTGGTGATCCTTCAGCTTGAATTCAGGGCCCTGAACTCATTGTCCCTGAGCTTGTTTTGCTCAAGGCTAGTGCTCTACCTAGAATGTGAAGTAAGTCACACTCAAAGAACCATAGATCCCATGGTTTCCCTCATTTGTAATAATTAGTATATGTCTAAGATAATCCTAGCAGATTAGCATAATAGCTCAATAGCTATGTATATATGACCATATAAGATGATGCTAAGCCAAATGAACTTCAAGACTTGGCAACAGGGTTTTTCATTGTTGTTGCTGCTGTTGTTGTTTTTATTGTACTATGTGATTTCTTTTTTTCTTTTGTTTTTTTTTCTTTTTCCTATGGTTTATCACTTGTCACTGTATTTGAATGTGATATTCTGGATATTGTATATATATTTACCTGAATAAGGGAAGGGAAGAGGATCAACAAAATGGTGAGACAAAGGACAAAGATTGAACCAATGGAACAGTGATACTCACAAGACAACATGTTGGAAATGAATTGTACAACTTGTGGGGAAGGAAAAGTGAGAGCAAGATGAGGAAGGAGGTCACAAGTTCCACAAGGCGAGTACTCACTACCTTGGGTATGTAACTGTAACCCTTCTGTCCATCACCTTGACAATAAAAATTTTAAAAAAGAAAAAAATAATATTTAGCCATTTTCATTTATATATGAAAGCTACACACCCACAAAAGAAAGTTAGGTGAAAATTTCAAATATCCAAGTCCCGCAATCACCAATAACACACACGTACACACCCACATACATATTCAAACACATGAACCTACACACAACTCACAGTGGAAAAAGGTTTCAGTATGAGGGTGTACTTTGTGTTCAATCGCAAGAAAAATTTGGTGTAGAGAAAATCTTCATACCTTATGCAAAATGTATAAACCTATAAAATACAGTGGTGTAGCTCCAGTGAGACAAAGTAGGTTGGGGATGTTACTGGACACCTGCAGGGTCTGTAGATGCCAGCTTTGATTGCAAGAAGTCATAACCATGTAGAAGCTATGGCCTGTCAACAAGATGGAAGAAGTTGCCTCTTAGCTATATGCCAAAGGCAAGGTCCAGAGCTTGAATCCTTGACCTGTTGGTTGTGCCACCTGGTGGAGAGGAGGAGTATGGCAAATGCATGCTTGGGAGAAGGATGCAAATAACTATGGCCACAGGCTTCTGCTGTGTGGTTCAGGATCATGCAATCTGCATTGTCCTGTAGCTCTCTAAAGGATGCCAACAATTAGGCAACATACCTCTCCATTCCTTCTTTGTATATTGGGGGGTTCCACTCCCCTTGAGGTGATGAGAGGAGGAAAGTAGAGAAAATTTGCTTGTTTCCACTACACCTCCACACTGAATCTCAGCTAATACAGACTGAGAGGAAGAATGCAGTTCCTCCACCCAGCTGTAGCCACCAAACGGAGAAAGAAGGCTGTAGCCAGAAATAATTAGTGATGGTAGAGTGACATTGTGTTACAGAATAGCTTTTGTAAAGTAGTGATTTGTGTTATTGTGATGCCTAGTCCTTTATGCTACCTAATGCTGGGCCATAGGTGTGTGTGTGTGTGTGTGTGTGTGTGTGTGTGTGTGTGTGTGTGTGTGTGTATGTCTGTGTGTATGTTTGGGTCCACACCAGGAAAACATATGTCTGGAATCACTGTTTGCAAAAAAAAAAAAAAGGTTGTGTGTGCTGATTGCATGACACAACTAAAACAACATCCTCTAAAAGAAGAAAACAAAGCTGATGCAGCAAATCCCTGCATCCTAGTCCGCAGATCAGCATAGGACTCACAGAGCAGATTGGCATGGTGACACAACTCTGGCAAACAGAATCAGAAGGCAGTTGATGGATAATTGTGAGCCATTATGAAAACCCTAAGGAAATGGAAAAGGACTGGTGTCGTGCCTCCACAGGTGCAGTGGTGGATTGTGAGTACATATCCCAGTATTTCCCAGCCCCATATCAACCCCTTATTTCCCCACCTCCTCCTGTCTGTGATTGGTCCCTCACTGTGCATGGTAAGCTGAGTAGCTGGAATTGGGGCTGGGGGAGTGTGTGTCAATATGGGGAACTACATCATCCACAGGGTTACAACAATGTGTGTTTGCGCATGGGGTCATGAGCCTGGGCGGCATAGTGCGCAGGCGCCAGTGCTGGGGGCGTGTACGTCAATCCGGGAATCTAGATCTTCCACAAGGTCAAAATGATGCGCGTGTGTGCGTGGGGTCATGAGCCTGGACAGCATTGTGCGCAGGCGCCAGCGTGGGCGCTCGAGGTCTAACAGTCGGCGTGGTGGCCACTGGCAGTCCCGGCGCTGAGGAGATTCCCGCCTGGCTGTTTGCCGCGTGGGGGCTGCAGAGGTCTGCTCTTCAGTGGGTTCTTGGAAGACGCCGGCAGGGAGAGAAGAGGGGGGCACGTGGTTCTTTGGGAGCGGGGGTACAGTGGTGAGGGTGACTCCCTTCTCGTGCTGGGGCTAGGCCGTAGGCGTTCCTGTCAGGGATCCCGGATGCCAGCAGTAGGGGGAACACGTCTGGCTCCTCAGCCTGGTGCCATTGGGGTGCGGCTCTCTCTCGGATGGTGCCGCCGGGCAGTGGAGGGGAAAGGATGAACCCAGGTCGTGGGGGACCCTGGGCCACCTCAGCGAATGTACTCCGAGAGGAGGGAAGACGCGTGGGGGAAGGCGGGCTCGAAGTCGAGACACTTCATGGAAGCTGATTCTCTACCTTCATCATCCACAGACGCTGCCGGCTGGCGGCGCAAAGGCCGAAGAAGTCTGGAGATTTCCCCTGGAGGTGTTAGCGTGAACCACATTGCTGCCTGGTGGTTTGCCACGTTGCAGAATCCAGAGTTCTGGTTCTGACTTGGTTTATTGGAGACACCATCAGGTAAGAGTTGGGATGACATGAGCCTCTTTGGGAGCATGTGTTTTGGTTTTAGTTTTTCGTTCGTTTGTTTGTTTTCATTAGGGCTGTTGAACTCGGGGCCCCGGGTTGTTCATGAGCTTTTTCACTCCGCCTAGTGTTGTACCACTTTAAGGCACAGCTCCACTTCTGGTTTGCTGATTGTTAATTGGAGATAACTGTATAATAGGCATTTTCCTGCCTGGGCTGGCTTCAAACAGCAACCCGCAGATATCCACCTCCTAAGTAGCTAAAACTTGAGTCTTCAGCCGTGGACCACTGGCTTTGGGAGCATGATTTAAGTGCTTCCTCTGCTTATATCTTCTGCTTCATTGTCCTGAGTCAGGTGATCTGGGTATCCCCTAATTCGTGTCAGAAGTTGGACAGATAACTCTACTCCCTGCCTCATCCAATATGAATTCCCTCTTACTATTGGTTGGTGTCATAGGAAGAGGAAAGTATGTCATAGGCCCCTGGGTGCTACTGAGCCTCCCATCTGAATCTCTCATAAGTAGGCTGAATGGAGGAATGCAATCCACAACCTTCCTCCAGCTTCAAGAAGAGATCCAAAGTATCCACACCTGCTTATTTTGTGGGGCCTGCAGGCATTATGTTTTAGTAGGGTATCTGGTGTTAAAATTGTTTTTGGTAGATGTGATGTGATCCTACTATTCTAGCTAATGCACAACAAAGGTGGTTGTCAATGGATCTTTCTTTGAGATCAGTGCATGGAAAATTTACCATGGCTTTAGTTAAAAAAAATCACTGGCCATGGTACTACTAGCATGGCCTGCCTGATGGAACACCCCTCCATCCCACAAAGAAAACAGAATGCCAAGCAAGTGTGGGTGTATCCTTCAATCTACAGACTAAGTATATAGGACAAGCATATAGCCATTGTGGCCTCATGTGACAATTGTCCTCTTTTTAGACTGGAATCCTCATGTTGCTGATAAATTGAGAAATAAGTGTGAGACCTTGGTCATATACTACTGAATAGTAAAGGCTTTACTTTTACAGCTGCATATTATGACAAACCAGAATACTACCTTTCCACGGTTAAAAATAACAATAACCCTCATTTCTCCATGTCCTACTGTGTGGTCCTTCTTTATAATTGATAGGGGGAGGGGCACAAGTTATTCCTGTTAAACTGTGTGAAAGTGAAGACTTCTCAATCCTATGCAGTGTCAGGAACATGTGGCAGGTTCAATTGGGGGTAGGGGTTGGTTATGGTAGGGGTTTTTGTGATGAACCTCCTCATGCTGTTGTCTTCTAAAGCCTGTTGCAGGGAGCTAGAGTTCCTAACCACTCATGAAACCTCCACTGGCAGTACTGGAGTAGATGAAGTTGCTGCCTAGATATTTGAAGCTCCGTGGTCTAGTGTCAAATTCTCAGGTTGGTTTGTTGATAGTGCCACAAGGCAAACAGGTGGGATGATGTGTGGTAATTAGAGAACAGGCAGAAAGTGCTAACTGTGGTTTTCTTGGTCAACTGTGAACAGTACTCCTTTCTGGGTATGCACTGATGTCAGAAGCTGGACAGAATACATCTCCCACTTCAGTCTGGTATAGTTGGGGCTTCAGCTTCCCAGTGCATCCTGCAGCCAGGTAGAGTAAGAGAAAAGTATGGCTCCAAGTCTTTTGCTGCCTCTGGGCTTTGTTTTCTTTTTACAGAATATCAGTTAATTTACTCTGAGATGAAGAAAGAGGTTCCTCCACCAGGCTTCAGCCTCTAAAGGAGACTGAAGATTCTAGCATGTTGTAGTCTGTGGAAGCCAGGTAGCATTATTTACAGAAAGCTGGTGTCTAGTCCCTATTGAGTAGGTAGTGACAGGGTGGCGTTACGTTTCAGTGGGACCTCTGGTTTTGAAATGGTGTTTTTAGTGGCTATGGGACCCCTCATGTTATCTTAGCTATCTGGGGAGCAAATTGCTGTTGTTTATGTTTATTTGAGGGCAGTCCAGGCAATGGCATGTCCTCATGTTTTCAGGAAAAGTGGCTATGGCATTGGACTCCTGGTCCTAGTGATAGAACAGCCAGCAAAAAGAAGAAAGACAAGTGAGAGGGGGGGAGATGGGAAGGGAGGGGAAGGGGAAACAAAGGAGAGGCAACAATGCTTGATAAGAAATGTACTCATTACCTTGCCCATGTAATTGTAACCCCTCTGTGCATTATTTTCACAATAAAAAGTGAAAAGTGGGAGACAAGTGGGACAAGTGAAAGTGGGAGAATCCCCGAATTCAATACCTACAACCAACTGAGACAAAAACAGACAGATTCATATGCACAATGGGCTGTGTGCCTGTTGCTAGACTGAAAGCCCAAGGCTCCCTAGGGAAAATGGAGAGACCTTAATCAAAGTGAAATGCATCCTAAAAGGATTAGGAGCATAGGTTCAGTTCTTCAGTGCTAGCTCATGAGTAGGAATCCTAAAGCACCAGTATTCCTACCCTTTTGTCCAGTTTGGTTCCTCGCTTCAATTGGGAGGGTGAGTGGCGGGAGTCACTGGTGGCACACAGTGTGCAAGTCTGGACTTCTGAATTGTTCCTAGGGGGGAGTGGAATGGGGTTTGTGTGGGGAATGGTGAGCCCCTGACTGCATTTTCTGTAAATCATCACTGGGAATTCTAGAGGTCTTATCCAGATATGTGTTATGTTGTGGTACCATTGAAGCCCATTGATACTCCTCATGCAGGTGTGAAGATGATATGGTCTGTTGGTCTGGTAGTGATGCCAAAATGTTGGCACGTGGGGGATGACAAGTATGTCTTTGGGAAATTAGTCTTTCAGGGTTTATCTCAGTATAAAGTGGTACAAATTAGAGTTCCATAGAGACAGTATCTGTAATAGAACCTGAGAAACAGAGTAAATCAGAAAAAGTACACAAATTACACAGGTGCTGCCTCTGAGTTCCCTTCTTGTTATTGTTAACATGGAAAGGCATCAAAAGAAGCAAACACTATGAAGGAAACTCCTTGAAGCTTATATTTTAAATTAACTCTCCAAAACCTGCAAATAGCACTGTAGATCAATTTGATAGAGCACTAGCCTTGATCACAAACGTTCAGGGACAGTACCCAGGCTCTGAGTTCAATCGAGCCCTAACAAGAACACACACACACACACACACACACACACACACACACACACACACACACACACACACACACACACACACACACACACACACACACACACACACACACACACACACACACACACACACACACACACACGAACACATATCTGCGCACAGAAAAACATTTTCAGGGAGCAACACATTCAGCTATGTTTTTTCTAATTTCCTAACTCAGGAAGACTCTCTCTGCAGCTGTAAATGATAATGAATCTTCCTAGTTCTTAATGCTTTACTAGAATACCTAATTTGTCCTGTGGAGATAGGCAGAAGTATGGAGTCAGAGACAAAGGATTGTCATGAAATGTTGATGTAGAGCATACATCAGTAGGGCAACTTTAATAAGAAGGCTATGGATCTATATATGGTATGGTGGGCGCTCTCTAGCCTGAACGCCTAGTGTTTTGTACCTGTCTAAGGGGCTTTGTAAACAAAACAGATTAAGTTTTATGTGGGCAGTAATGACAGTTGCTTATCTGATATCTATTTTTCCTATCTTTTCCATTACTACCTCAAATTTTCATCAAGCCCAGGAAAGAGGTTCACCTTCTAGCCTCCCTTAAAATAAGAATATCCATTTTACCCAGCTCTGGCAAATAAGATGTAAGTGAGAATCTCCTGATTTTGGGTTCTAAGACAGTTGCTGTTTTCTGGTGAAACTGGGCAGATTTAGCAGTCATTTGGATGTTCACCTGCTTCACATTTAGTAGTGGGCCTCTGGAGAGCTTTCTTAGCAGTATGAAAGAATACGTGTTTAAGAGGGCAGAGCAGGAAGATATGAGGAGCCTTGCAATTTGTAGACATTGCAGACTATATTGTAGAATGACCAGTAAGTTGTTCATTTACTGCCCTCTGCTGTCAGTCCTAACTCATCTACCTCCCTCCCACAATGTTCAACTCCTGCTCCATATGCAGTGTCACTAGGACACTGGAGTCCCTTCCAGGAGGTATATATTTGCATTCATCAAATCACTGTTTGCCTCAGGCAGTACTTAGTTGTCTGAACCCAGGACTAGTTGGTTAGAGAAGGCCTGCTATAGATCCAAAGAAAGTTTGTGACCTTTCAGAAAAGTATGACACAGAAATTAAATTTTTGAAGCAAGTCATGATGGCTCACCCGTCATCCTATCTACTCAGTGGGCTGAGATTTGGAAGATTATGGTTTGAAGCCAGTCAGGCAATAAAGCTCACCAGAGTCTACCTCTGAGTAAAAAGCAAAAGGTCAGACTGGATGTGTGGCTGAAGTGGTAGAGTTCTAATTGAAAAGCAAGCCAAGCAAGAGCAACAGGCTCTGAGTCCAAACCCTGGTCTTGGCCATGCATGTACACACCTGCACACACACACACACACACATACACACACACACACACACACACACACACATGCTACAGTAGAACTACTCAGGATTAGTTGAGTGCTAACACCAGGTCGAGTAGTTTTTACTGTATTTCATAGAATGCTCACAATGACTTCTGAGCAGGCAGACCTCTTAGAGATAAGGAGAGTAGACATTGGATTGCGGTGGAAGTCTTCACAGGTGGTTTGTTACAGATGTTAGTCAAACTCTGGTGTGATGTCTCCCAGATCCACCCTTCGTTTTTGTACTCTGGCCTGATTAGTCCTGGAGTTTGGCTAGAATTTGAATACTTGGGTGGAGACTTTGGAAAGGAAGCCCAGAATGGAAATGAACAGAAACACTGACAGACTTCATTGATTGCATCCCATCCAGCAGTTGGGAGGCCAGATGGCTAAAAGAGAAGTTTGTGTTCTGCAAACGACTACATATTTGTGGACACCTAAATATCCTATGGCAGTCAGTGTGGGATATGCCCTTTTAGGAGAAAATGCAAAGCATGTACTCCCTGATCAACAAGTCTTGCTCTCTCCCTCCCTCCTTCATCTTCCTTCATGCCTTTCTTCTTTCCACCTTCTATATCTTCTCTATTCTCTTCAATATTCATTGCCCCATTCTTTTCCTTCCTCACTCCTTTCCATTTTTGTTGCTAACTGCAACCCAAGGCAGGACAATGGGGATACCAGAGCCTAAGAAATGAGAAAAACATAGAGACGCAGAGAGAGGAGATGCAGTGGAAACAGGGAAACCAAGATTCACAGGCCCCTGGACCCAAAGTTCCCGCAAGCAAGCATATTTATTTGAGTTCATATGAAGAAGGTTACCATGCATATATGCAGAAAATAAAGCATCTGTACTGTTATTACAATCAGAGACAAAACAGAGTTTATGAGAAAAACCGACTCCTTTATTGTTTTGTGAAGAAGATGGCAAGCCAGGCAAATTCCAAAAAATATATTCCACTTTATCTAGTTTTCAAGGTCTAGCTCTCAACACTTCCAGCACTAAGGAAGGTGGCAGCATTCTAAGCTTTTAACCCTCTTCAGAGCTATCTGTTTTAACACATCCATGGCCAGTTCTCAGCATTCTGAGTGTTGCTGAGGGAGCATTCCAACCTCACAAACCTTTTCCAGGTTTTCCAGCGCAGCTTCAGAGTTCCCTACACTTTTTCTCATTCTTCTTTCCTCTTCCCCCTTCTGCTACCCTCTTCTTTCTTCTTCTTTCTATTAACTCTTTATTTTCCTCTTCTTTCTGCCTTCCTCTCTTTTTTCCTCTGTCTCTTCTTCTTTTCTTCCATCCCTCTTCCCAACACTTTCTCTCTTTCTTACCTTGAAGCCAGAGATTTCCACATGATAAGCTTGTGCTCTCCCTTGAAACTACACATCAGCTTCTTATACCATGTTTCAATTTTTGTCTTTGTTCTAGTGCTGGGACTTGAATTCAGAACCCTAACACCTTCCTTTGTAGCTCAGGGGTAGTGTTCTGCCACTTTAGCCACAGCTCCACTTCTGGATTTTTGCTGGTCAGTTGGAGATATGAGGCTCATGGACTTTCTAGCCTGGGTTGACATTGAACAGAAATTCCTACATCTCTGGCTCCTGAGTAGCTGGGATTACAGGAGTGAGTAACCAGTGCAGAATTTTCATATTTGTGGTATTTGAGAAGGTGATTTCCCTTTCCTCGCAGTCTATGATCAAAGGTCATAGCTCATCTCATGTAAGGTATCTCTGAGAAGAGGAAACTTAGCCTCCCCTTTTGGTGAATTTGGTTCCATCAAATATTTGGAAAAACTGATCCTGGGCTTGTATTTAACCTACAAAGACTTCTTATCTCTTTTGCTTTCCCACTACACTTTTCTGTCTTGTTAGCATTCATTTTTAAATACAAGTGTACTTACTAAGTTCTTAAATCAACATTGTAGAAAAGATAAAAAGTTCCATTCCCCTTTCTTTTCTCCTGGTTTTGGAAGGTTTCATTTTTGCATTCCCATATCTGACCTCTGGTACAGGTACATGTATTGGTTTCTGATTTATCCTCTCACTGGTTCTTTTTGCAAATTTAAGCACATATACAATTATTCTCTAAGTTTCTGTGATGTTGGCACACTGTTGCACTCTCATTTTAGTGTGTGTTGGCACTGGGTTTTGAACTCAGAGCCTTGAGCTCATACTTGTCACGTTTATTCAAGGCTGCCTTTCTACCCCTTCAACCACACCTCCTCTTTGAACTTCTTTCTGGTTAAATGGAAATGAGGCTCTCTCAGTCTTTGCCGGACAGGCTGCCTTCTATGTTCCAACCTTAGATTTCAGCCTCCGGTATAGGTAAAATTATTGTTGTGACCAACAGTTTTCAACCTCACACTCGGAGATGGAACCTAACAGCCCTACTTGCTCACTCACTATGCAGAGAATGATTTGAGTGTCTTTTGTGAACTTCATGCTTACATTAGTGGTATTGTTTCCATTTTTGATCTGTTCATTTACCGCCAATGCTTTGTGTATTTGACATCTGTAGGTGTTGTGACTTCCTGACTTGGATATATACTCCAAAGAATTTTTGATACCTTGCTCCCTCTGCAGTGGTGATAGAGTGTGCATACGGGTTACTCAATCTCACACATACTTGTAGGCTCTGGGAAGGCTGTTCTTTGATGGAAATAGCAGAGGGTTCTCTTCTCTTCTCCCCAGCTCCTTGCCCAAAGTCAACATTCAACTAGACTGAGAAGATTCCACAGCTGCAGGCTGAACCACATTCACGGGAGAGGAACTTTCAGAGGAATAAAAGGTGAGTGCTGGTTTCCATCTTCTCTCTGGAAATGCCCTCTTGCTCAGCCTTTCCTTTGTATTTATTATGCCTAGAAGCCAAAGCACCTGGGCTTCAGGATAAACATAATTTTCAGTTTTTTTTTATCTTACTGTAACACTCATTGTTATTGTCACCTTTATAGAGGAGGATTCAAAGTCAGATTGTGGACTATGAAGGCCTCAGGCTTCTCCAGCATAGCAGATCATCACCCCCAGTCTCAATCCCCATTGGTGTCTTACTGGACTTTGATGCCAAAACTCTAGATAATGATCAAGGGCCTCTCCTTGAGGCCTCATGGAAGTGGATGATGGGGGCAGGATTCATTCTGGCTCTACAACATCCTAGGCAAATTTATCCTAAGACATGTTGATTTCATTCTTTAATAGACTCCCCAGTGCCCCACATCAATATGTGAGCCTGAACAAAGGAGGTGATTGACCTAAGTTTCTGCCTCTTTTTCCTGGGATACGAACTCAAGCAAGGAAAATAACAAAATGCTGAAATAGTGTTACAGGATGTACCATTGTAACAATGAGAGGTATAAGACACTATGTTGAAAACAAACTTTACAACTTTGGGGGGGGGGGAGAAGTTGTGGAGAGAAGGGATGGTAGGGAAAAAACAAAGGAGGAGGTAACAATGCTCAATAGTAAATGTACTCATTACCTTACTCATATAACAGTAACTCCTCTGTACAGTATTTTCACAATATGACCCAGCAATCCCACTTTTGGGAATTTACCAGCACAACTATGTTTATTGCAGCATTATTTACCATAGCTAAGATATGGAACCAACCCAGAGGCCCCTCAGCAGATGGATGGATCAAGAAAATGTGGTATATATACAATGGAATTCTATGCTCCATCAGAAAGAATGACATTGCCCCATTTGTTAGGAAATGGAAAGACTTGAAAAAAATTATATTAAGTGAAGTAAGCCAGGCCCAAAGAAACATAGGTCCCATGGTTTCCCTTATTTGCAATAACTAGTATATGTCTGAGACAAGCAGAAAAGGTCAGAGAAGTTGATGTGAGGTGAAATGAACCCCAAGATAAGTATTCAAATGTTTTTTTCTTTCATGTGATAGTTTCTAACATATTTATAGGATGATTTCTTTGTTTTTTTGTTTTTTTGTTTTTTTTTTTTTTGTCCGGTCGTGGGGCCTGGACTCTGGGCCTGGGCGCTGTCCCTGAGCCCTTCAGCTCAAGGCTAGCACTCTACCACTTGAGCCACAGCGCCACTTCCGGTTTTTTTCTTTTTGCTTATGTGGTGCTGAGGAATCGAACCCAGGGCCTCAGGCATGCAAGGCAAGCGCTCTACCACTGAGCCACCTTCCCAGCCCAGGATGATTTCTTTGTTGCTTTGTATGTCCCTCCCCCACGGTATAACCCGTTTTCACTGTATTTGATGTTGGTATAATTTGTGGAGGGGAAGGGAAAAAACAAATTGTTAAAATAGGGATACAGGTGGACCCATTGCAACATTGAGATGTACAAGTCGTTATGTCGAAAAAGGAACTTTACTACTTAGGTTGGGGGTGTGGGGGTGGGAGATAGGAAGGGATGGGAAGGGGAAACAAATGAAGAGGCAACAATGCTTGATAAGAAATATACTCATTATCTTGCTTGTGTAATTGTAACCCCTCTATACGGTATTTTCCCAATAAAATAATAATTATTTTTTTAAAAAAAAGTCTCATGGACTTTCCTGCCCAGGCTGGCTTTGAACCATGATCCTCAGATCTCAGCCACCTGAGTAGCTAGGATTACAGGCGTGAGCCACCAGTGCCTGGGTAATATATTGTTCTTTACCCTTTTAAGTATTTGTACTTTTACATCATTTCTTGTAGACAGATATACATCTATTTTTAAAGATATATTTTGCAGAATGACAACATGTGTTAAGTTACATGGCATCTGTCTAGCAGGTGCTAAAGAGAGGAAATATTTTGTGAATAACTTCTCATTCATTTATTTTGACTGTTTAACCTGAACCTTATTATTGTGCTTAGGTATAACTTTTTGTGGAGTGAGGTTTGAATCTAGACCTTCACTCTTGCTTGGCTGTTTCTATAACACTGAACCACTCTTAACTGCTAAGCTTTTGCTGGTTACTTGGAAATTGAGTCTAGAGCACTTTTCTTCCTGTGCTTGCCTCAAACTGAGAGCCATCAGGTCTCAGCCTCCTGAGTAGCTAAAATTACAGATGTGAGCACCTAGGAAATTCTAACATTTTCTTATATTTTGTTTTCTGTCTGTTTTTCTGTTTCTCTTTCCTGTTTTCCTTTCTTACATTACTGTGAGGTGTTTTAATATTTTGATTTAATTAGTGTTTTGAATACACCTTTTATATTTTCAATAGACACTATAGATATTAAAATACCTGAATAATTAATCATAGTTTACAGTTGTTAATACTTTTTATGTCTGCCATAGTACTGAAACACAGACTAGTCGCTGTTCCTGAGCTTCTTTTGCTCAAGGCTCACACTCTGCCACTTGTGCCACAGCTCCACTTCCAGTTTTTCATGGTTATTGATAATGAATGTCACAGACCTCCGCCATCTAAATAGCTAGGATTAAAGACATGTGTTACCAGCATCCAGCTTTGTTATCAAAATTGTTTATTGCTACTAAGTGGAGAGAACTTATTTTCAGCTAGGTAGGTTTTTATCCTCCTATTTGAGAATGTGTTTTGTTTTGGTGGTATTGAGATTTGAACTCCAAGCTTTGTATTTTGTAGGGATTATTCTATCCCATTATCCACATATCCAGCTCTTAGAATATAGATTTCTCGTGTATTTTTGTATAGATGGAACCCATTATCATGTCATATTATGTCCTCATCAGTTCAGTATGATTTAAAATTGTACAAGGAAAGGTGTGTGTATTATAGCCACCCTGATTTATACATATTTCTTGGTTTTTCTTTCTAAAGTTCTAAGCCTCTTTCTAATACTGCTTTCTTTTTGTATGGAGAACTTCCTTTAGCTGGATATTACTGATACAACTTTAGTTAATTTTTTTCTGAGAATGCCTTTATTTCCCACTTTTCTTTTCTTTTCTTTTTGTGAAAATACCATAGAGAGGGGTTACAATTACATAGGCAAGATAGTGAGTACATTTCTTATCAAGCATTGTTGCCTCCTCCTTTGTTTCCCCATACTATCCCTTCCCCTCTCCACCCCCCACCACCCACCCCGCCTATTTTCTCTGAGCCTGGAATTCAGAGCTGACAGTTCTTTACTTTCACCATTTGAACAATGTACCCCTACCTTCTAGACTTTTCTGGATTCAGAGAAGAAATGTGATAGCATTTAAATCATTGCCCCTCTGTAGGTAATGTGAGCATTTCTCTCTAGCTGCTTTGAGGTGTTTTTTTTCTTTTAATTTTCATAAGTTGGTTATGGTATGTCTCATTAGGGATATTTTGGGGGGTTGCCTGTCTGGTTTTGTGGTTGTGATTCCAAGGACAATTTAGATTTAGCATCCTGGCGGTGTGTGTCTGGTTTGCTTCGTTTGTTTCTTACTCAGAAGCCAGGGTGAAGCTGAGGAAAATTCCACACGGATGTATGGTTTTTAGGTCTGTATGCATGGTGATTTGGGAAGTTTCACAATGAGTCTGACTGGTGTTTTTTTTTTTCCTAGGACTAACCATTTAACAGAAAACCCCTCGGTGGTGTCTGGAGCTTGAGGCTTGAGAGCCAGAGTTGCTACAGAATTGTGACCTGGAGCATCTGAGGTGGTTAATAATAGCTCTTCATATCCACAATTAAAAATGGCCTCCAAGGAAACTAGAATTCCCAAAAGTAAGAAAAAGAACAGAAAACCTGAAAATGTTGAAGAAGAGCTTGAAGAATTTGAAGTGGAGAAAGTAGTGGGCAAACGTATAGTAGCTGGCAAGGTAGAATATCTCCTGAAATGGAAGGGATATTCAGATGATGATAATACCTGGGAATCAGAAGAGCATTTGAATTGTCCAGACTTAATCGAGGCTTTTCTGAATTCTCAGGAAGCTACTAGTGAATCTGAAGGTAGCGTAACAACAGAGAATAGCGAAGCTAGTGATAATCCAACGGGGTTTTCTAGGGGTCTAGAGCCTGAACGAATAATTGGTGCCACAAGAAGTAGTGAAGGATTGATGTTCCTCATGAAGTGGAAAGATTCGGATAAAGCTGATTTGGTGTTGGCAAAAGAGGCTAATGTTAAGTGTCCTCAAATTGTAATTGAATTTTATGAACAGAGAATAGTTTGGGATCCTTCATCGGAAGGTGATGCGCAGTGATAAATACATATATATGTGTATATATGTATATGTTTACACATATATATATACAAATATACAAATATAAACAAACTGTGAGTCTTGGTTCTTGTGTTAATGGTTTGAAACAATAACTACAATCTACTAAAATCAAATTTGATATGTTGGCTTTGAAAATAGTGTTAGTGACAGTTGAGATTTTTTGCATCATTTGTACTTGTTACTTTGAAGAAGTATAATAAAGACTTTCTGTAGTTGCTTCCTCTCGTTGGTGTATTTTATTCCTCTGCATTCAAAAACAGCAATTTTTAAATTCTAGACAACTTTTTCATTAACTTCAGTATTCAATGTCCACTCTGAATTTGTGTGTGTGTGTGTGTGTGTGTGTGTGTGTGTGTGTGTGCGTGTGTGTGTGCGCATGCACACACATATATGAAAGATTCTTACATTGAAGTTTATATTTTGGGAGATTTTGCTTGTTTACAAGTGTTGGGCTCCAAACCCAGGGTCTTGCATATGACAGGTAAAGTATATTACCAACAAATGATATATCAACGAGTGACATCCCTGCCTCCCCTCCTTTTTGAGACAGGGTCACTGAGAAGCTCAGGCTGGTCTTACTCTTGCTAGATGGCCACACTTGCCTCATATTTTAGGTACTCTGGAATTGGCCATAAATATGTAAATGTAATAGGTTGTTTGCAGCTTTTCCTGAAAGGAATATTTATCACCATCAAGAAAATCCTAGCTAGATAAGATTAAGACAAATCTCCTTTGCATTAATTGGCTAAGCAAAACTAAGTGGACATTGAAAATTTTGTCTAGTGAGCCATTTCTTTACAAAATATTGGAATCTGTTTAGTGAAAGCTCTTAAATTTGGAGATATCTTAGACTCAGCTAATGGAAATATAGTCAGCTGCTTACAGATTTTGAACTGTACAACTTCCTGGCATAAACGAATGAACAAAATTTCATAATTATTGACTTGTATACTTTTCTCATTAAATAAATTCATTCCTTACATACAGGTTCAATCTTCTCAATATTGGGTTAGTGGTTCCACAAAGGGCAAAAAAATCAAGTTTTTATTAAGCAGAACGCTACCTCGCTGTTTATTTTTATGTAGCTGTAAATAATGGAGAACAGTGGTCAATAATATTTTTATATTTTTAAAGAAAATTTAGGTGCTGGTTGCCAGTGGCTCACACCTGACATTGTAGCTACTCAAAAAATTAAGTTCTGGGCTGAGAAGGTGTCTCAGTGGTAGAGTGCTTGCCTTGCATGCATGAGGCCCTGGGTTCGATTCCTCAGCACCACATAAATAGAAAAAGCTGGAAGTGGCACTGTGGTTCGAGTGGTAGAAGGCTAGCCTTGAGCTGAAGAGCTAAGGGACAACATCCAGCCCAGAGTTCA
Organism: Dipodomys merriami; assembly: GCF_024711535.1. Classification (NCBI taxonomy): domain Eukaryota; kingdom Metazoa; phylum Chordata; class Mammalia; order Rodentia; family Heteromyidae; genus Dipodomys; species Dipodomys merriami. The sequence goes on from NW_027204492.1 coordinate 86,865,251, forward strand.
GCCCCCATGACTGACCAAAAAAAATTAAGTTCTGAGGATCGAGTTTGGAGGCTAACCTTATTAGGAAAGTCCCTGAAACCCTCATCTACAATTAACTTCAAAAAAAAAAAAGTGTAGCTGTGGATCAGGTTGTAGAGAACTAGCCTTTAGAAAAGCAAACACAGCGGCAACATCCAAGCCTTGAGTTCCAGACCCAGGACACTGACACTCTCTCTCCCATCCTCCCTCCCTCCCTCCCTCCTTCCCTCCCTCTCTCCCTCTCTAGCTCTCTCTTTCTCTCCCTCTCTCTGTCTCTCTCTTTGTGTCACACACATACACAACACACGCACACACACACAGAGTAAATTAGAATTCTCTTTCTCCATGCTCTGAGCTCTGTTTCTGATATTCTTTCCCTCTGCATGGAAGTTTGAATGACACAAGTAGCCCCTGGCAGACTGTGTGAAAATCCTAGTGTTGCTGGGCTCCAGTGGCTCACGCCTGTAATCCTAGCTACTCAGGAGCCTGAGACCTGAGGATCACGGTTCAAAGCCAGCCCTGGCAGGAAAGTCCGTGAGACTCTTATCTCCAATAAACCACCAGAAAACCAGAAGTGGCACTGTGGCTCAAGCAGTAGAGCTCTCGCCTTGAGCTGAAGAGTGCAGGGATAGCACCCAAGCCCAGAGTTCAAGCCCCGCAACCAACCAAAAAAAAAAAAAAATCCTAGTGTTTACTGTGATTCCTGGCATGGTAACAGAGAAAGGAGGAGGAAATACCTGTGTGTATCTTTTCCATGTTTATTTTGTTCAAGAGCACAAAGAATCTACCCACTCCCTACCAGCTAAATGTTGACAACAATGTGGAGGAGGAATTTGACTCCTTGCTATATACCTGAAGACTCTGGTATGGAGTCTGATCCTTACTTGGTATGGTAAAAGTACCTTCAGCATGTGGATATGAAAAAAATTAGAACTATGTGGGTACACTGGTTGGGAGAAGAGTTAAAATGCAAACTCTTGATACCTGTTGGTGTCACTGTGAAGTCATGTGATCAGAGGAACTGGGGCCACCTCAGAAATATACTGATGCCAGTACTTGGGGCAGAAGACACCTTCCCATGGTGCTTGGTGCAATTGAGGCTCCAGCCTATTCTTGGTTGATGATCCCAGACAACAGAAGAGGAAAGTATGGCCCCAGGCTGCATGGTACCATTGGCTATGCCAACAGAAGCAAGGTGACTGCTCCCTGACAGGAGGAACAATGTCCCATTAGTGGGCTCTGCACCCAGAATAGACAAAGTCTGTAGTTATTCTGTGGTTAACCAAGTAGCAATAGGGCCTGTTTGGTTAAAATGGTGTTTCTAATGGCTGTAGCAGCCCATTCCTCTTTTGCTAGCTAATGTGAAAGCAAAAGTGTATTGGGTTGGTCTAGGCTTGGGACAAGCCCAGGCAAAAAGATTTCCTGCCCACAGTCTCAACAACAACAAAGAAACAATATCTGCTCAGAGTGGAGTCATGGCAAAAGTGATGGAATGCCTCCTGAAAGTAAAACACAAAACAAAACAAAAAAAACAAGAGGAGGGGAATGGCTTAATTCAAGTCCTATGACCACTTTATACACACTGGCATGCACACAAGCAAGCAGGCACAGAGAGTCGTTCATTGTGATGCTTATCACTCAATGGGAAACATAAGGCAACTGAAGGAATACTGGAAGACTTTATTCAAAGTAATGAATACTGGAAGACTTTATTCAAAGTATAAGTAAAACAAAAAGGCCTTGGGATATAGCTCCAGTGGTAGTGTGCCTGCATATGAATTCAATCGACAGCAGACCTTTCTGCTACCCCCAACACAACCCGCAAAGACAAACCCTCTGATTTCCCTCTGTTCACCTGCCCATGATTGGTCTCTTACTCTAATTGCGAAGCTGAGGGGAATGAGTTAATGCCGGCATACTATAAAATATAGCTTTTGAAGCATGCTTCATGTGCAGGGAAATATGGACAGAAGCCCAACAGCCACCTGCATCATCTGCAGAGGATGGTGGTTCTAACAACCAAGAGCTTGTGCTAGCATCCTGTGGCAGAAAAAAATTGACTCCTGGTCAGTCAATGGATCCACTGTCATAGTTCACAGGTCTGATCCTTGTTTGATCTGATAATTTTTATCTCAGGCAAGAATATAGGAAATGAAAAGTACTTGCTTGGGAACAGATTTAAAGTGATGAATCTATGTGACTCTGCTGTGGAGTTGGGTGGGGGATAGGGTAGGCAGTGATCAACTCTGGTTATGCACTGATGATAGTAATTGTTATAGTACACCTCTGTACTCTGTTTCAGCCGTCCTCTTAGATGATGCCAGAAACCAGTGGAGGAAGAATATCTTTCCCCAGGTTGCTTTGTGTAACTGGGATTCCCCACTCAATCTCAGCTAGTGATTCCCAAAAGAGACAAGAGATTCCCCACCGCAGCTTTCCCACTGGCTGCAAGTAGAAAAGGTGCTGAAAGTGTTGAGGCTCTATTTAGTTTGTCAAGACACATTGCCACTGTTATTTGTTAGGGCCTATGTCATCAAAATGCGGTTTCTGCTAAGTATTGCTGCTAGTTTCCATTAGCCTAGTTATTCATGGAACAAAACCAGAGATTCATAGTTTGAGAACAGCCCAGGAAAAGGTTTGAATTGGCCTCAATCTCAACAATAAAGCACGTGTCTGAACTGGAGGCTTATTCCAGGTGATACATCAGACCCTTCAACACAAGAATGCAGGGTGAAAAAAGAAAGAAAAGAAAACAAGGAGAAATTGAGTCAATCCCTAATTTCAAATCAAATAATTACCCCTCCCCCACAAACCTGTAAACACAAACACACAATTCACACACACAAGTTGTCAGTAGTGTGCTGGATTGGAAGCACAAGTTTGTCTAGGAAAATTTATTCAGCATATAATTAAAACTATTAAGGTCTGTACTGTAGTTCCAGTGGGACAATATTAGTTTAGGATGTGACCTGCCACCCACATGGTCTGAAGATGCCTGCTTGGAATGCTAGAGGTTGGAACTGCACATGAGCTTTGAGGTGGCAGCAAGACTGAAGAGGAAATGACCTCCTATCTCTTTGCCAGAGACCAGTTTCAATCCTTGGTGGTGCCACCAGGTGGAGAGGAAGGGGTGAAAATGCATGTTTGGGAATAAGATGCAAGTTCCAACTCTGTCTACAGGCTTCTGCTGTGTGGTTCAGGGTCAGGCAGTCTGGATTCTTCTCGGTTCTCTAAGGATGCCAGAGGTTGTAGGTAGTATGTATCCCCTTCTTGCCTGGTATTTTTGGGGCTCCCACTCCCCTTTGGATGATGCCGCCAGCCATTGAGGGAGGAAAGTATGAGTATAAAGCACTAGTTGCCAAAGGGCCTTTCAGCTGAATGTCAGCAAATGCAGCCTGAGCGAGAAGATGCAGCTGATCCACCCAGCTCCAGCCACCAGATAGGGATGGAAGTTTTAGCCAGACTTAATTTGTGGTGTCAGAGTGGCTGTTATTAAAGCAGTGATTCTGGTTACTGTGATGACCACTACTTTTCCTAGCTATAGGTGTGTGATGGGCCTTTGTGTATGTGTGTGACTGTTACTCTGTGTGTGTGTTTGTGTGTGTGTGTGTGTGTGTGTGTGTGTGTGTGTGTGTGTGTGTGTGTGTGTGTGTGTGTATGTTATGCAAAGCCAGGCAAATATATGGTCAGGATACAATCTTAAAAAAATTTTTTTGTGAGTACTGATTGCATAGGCTAAATTGTAACACTTCTGACTAAAGCGAAGAAAGTAATGTTTAGGTGGGAAATCTCTTCATTCAATCCTATGACTAGGGAAGCACATATAGGGAGGTATGGCATGGTGGTGCAGTGCTCACTCAAACAGAAGCAGAATGCAGCACAGGGATATTTGTGAGCCATTATGGAAACCCTCAGGGAATATAGAAGGACTGGTTGTGGGTCTCTACTTGTACAGTAGAGACCAAGCTCAGTGCTTGGTTATGAGTACACACTGGAACATCTCCCAGCCCCATATCAACCCTTCATTTCTCTGTCTCCTCCGGTCTGTAATTGTTCCCTCACTATGCATGGTAGGGTGAGTGACAGGACTTAGTGCTTGCGGAGAATATGTCAGTCTGGGAATTTAGATCATCCACATGGTCACGATGATGCAGGTGTGCGTGGGGTTATGACCCTGGCTGGCATGGTGCGCAGGCGCAGGTGAGAGCACTAGCCATCTAACGGTCGGCGTGGTGCCCACTGGCAGTCCCGGCGCTGAGGAGATTCCCGCCTGTCTGTTTGCCGCGTGGCGGCTGCAGAGGTCTGCTCTTCAGTGGGTTCTTGGAAGACGCCAGCAGGGAGAGAAGAGGCCAGCAGGGAGAGAAGAGGGGGGCACGTGGTTCTTTGGGAGCGGGGGTACAGTGGTGAGGGTGACTCCCTTCTCGTGCTGGGGCTAGGCCGTAGGCGTTCCTGTCAGGCATCCCGGATGCCAGCAGTAGGGGGAACACGTCTGGCTCCTCAGCCTGGTGCCATTGGGGTGCGGCTCTCTCTCGGATGGTGCCGCCGGGCAGTGGAGGGGAAAGGATGAACCCAGGTCATGTGGGGACCCTGGGTCACCTCAGAGAATGCACACGGAAAGGAGGGAAGATGCGTGTGTAGGAGGGTGGGGAAGTGGAAAGAGACATTGTGTGGAAGCCGATTCTTTGCCTTCCTCATCCACAGATATCACTGGCTGGGGGCGCAAAACCCTAAGGGCTCGACGATCTCCTCTGCTCCACATTGCGGCCTGGATGTTTGCTGCCTTGTCGAATCCACACGTCTGGTTCTCAGGTGCTCCTTTGAAGTAGCCATCAGGTAGAGAAAACCAGATTACAGAGGCCTTTTTGGGAGCAGGTTTAAAGTGATAACTCTGGTTATTTCTTCCACTGTGGGGACCTTGTTCAGGTGATCTGGGTCCGTCTCTGAGTATTCACTAATACCTAATATTAGCAGTTGGATTCTGTCCTTCCTGCCTGGTCCAATTGGCATTCCCACTCACTCTCATTTGGTGTCATGGAAAGAGGAAAGAATGTCCCATGCCCTCTGTTACTATTGGCCATCCCATCTAAATTTCAGATAATGTATCCTGAGATGGGAAACACGATCCCCCATCTGCCTGCAACTTCAAGAAAGATCTGAACCTTCTATACCTACTTAGTTTGTTGTGTCAAGGTGGAGTATGTTTCAGTAGGGCCTGGGGTGCTAAAATGCTGCTTCTGGCAACTGTGGTGCTGATTTGTCTTATGTTAGCTGATCAGTGAGCAGATGTGGTTGTTGGCACATTTTTGTTTGAGCATGGGTAGGCTTGGTAAAATATAGCATTATTTTAGCTTTCAAAAAATGGTGTAGGTACTGGTGACACACCACAATTGATAGAATTCCCCTTCGAAAGTAAAACCCTGAGAAAACCAAGTGAGTACATACTTAAATCCATGATCTAGGACCAGTGCACATCCCATGTGGCTTGTAGTGATTTTCCTCTCCCAACAGTTCATGCCCATCTTCTCCAAGGCAGAACTACAAGAGCTTGTTTAAACTCTACCCTGTACAAGAAATAGAAAATTCTTCCCCAAACAAAAAAAGGAAAAAAAAAACCCTTAACCAAAAACCAAAAACTCATTCGTCGCTGTCCTGCTGTGTGGTCCTTCATTATAATTGGTAGGCAGAAAGACAGGAATTCCTGCTTACAAACTGTTTAAAATCTTGAGTTGGAACTTCTCTGCATTGTGAGGAAGGTGCATGGAGAGAGGGGTGGGATTAGGAATATGGATGAGGCTGGTGAGCCTCTTCCAGCATAGTCTCCAGACCTCTGCTGGGGGTGCTAGACATCCTAACCACCCACCATGATGCTGGCGTTATAGGGCAGAAGAATTTGCCATTTATCTATTTGCAGTATGTACAGGTCTACCACTTTGATCCTCAGATTAGTTTGTTGATGGTGCCACCAATCAGAGAAGAGGGGAATAAGTGCTTCTTGGAGAATAGGTTTAAGTGATGTCACTTCCTTGGACTACTGTGGGGTCCTGGGATCAGGCAAACAGTATTCCTCTTCAGGTTTCTACTGACATCAGCATTTGGGCAGAATAAATCACCCACTTCAGTCCGGAGAAGTTGGGGATCCAGTTTGATCATGCATGGTACTACCAGGCAGTGGAGGAGAAACATATGGCCCCAGGTTTCTTGGTGCCACTGGGTCTTTTCTTCTGTATCTCAGCTAATGAATTCTGAAACCAGAAATGGAATTCCTCCACAAGGCTTCAGCATCCAAAAGAGGACTGAAAATTCTAGTCCATCTTAGTCTGTGGAGGCCATGTGGCATTATTGAAAGAGTGATGAAGTGTCTAGTTCCTATTGAGTAGGTAGTGACAGGGTGGCATTATGTTTCAGTAGGGCCTCTGGTGATAAAATGGTGCTTCTGGTGGCTGTGGTAACCCACTTTTATTATCCTAGCTAGTTGTGGAGCAAAATTGCAGTGTGATGATGTTGGTTTGAGGTTAACAAGGCAAATGTTGGCACAGCCTCAGCCACACCAGAAAAGTGGCTGTGGCACTGGAGGTCTGACCCAAGTGGTAGAACAAGCACCAAAAGGAAAAAAAGACCAATGAGAGTTGAAGAATCCCTGGATCCACTACCCATGACCAGCAGAGACACAGACACAGAAACATATACCCAGTCACACACAATGTGTTGTGTCTCTCTATAGACTGGAAGCTGAAGGCTGACTAGGGAAGACTGTGTGACTTTATTCAAACTATAATGTAACCTCTAAGGATTAGGAGTGTAGTTCTAGTGCTTTAGTGGGGGCTCATGAGCACAAAGCCTAAAGCACCAGTGTTCCTGTCCTTCTGTCTGTGTTTGATCCCTCACTTTAATTTAGGAGAGTGAGGGGCAGGATTTCTGAATGGTAGTCTCTGTGCAAATCTAGGCTTCTCAACTCATACTGTTCATAGCAATAGGGTTTGTATTGGGAGTGGTGAGTCCCTACATGCATTTTCTGTAGACCCCCACTGGGAGAGCTAGAGGTCTTAGCCAGGTAAGAGCTATCTTCTGATATCTTTGATGTGTCTTTGGGAGCAGGTTTAAAGTGCTAACTGTGGCCATCTGCTTCTGCTGTGGGGTCTTGGGTCAGGCAGTCTGGATTCCTCTTGTGCTGTCTAATGATATGAGCAGTTGTGTAGTATACACCTCCCTTCATACATGCTGTAATTGGGGTTCAGGTTGGCTCTTGGCTGATGATGGCAGCCATTACTCTAGGAAAATATTGTCCTAAGCTACTTTGTGCCACTGGGTCATTCATCTGATTCTTCACTAATATCCCCTGAATAGTGGAGAACAGTTCTTCCACCTGAATACAGCATCCAAAGGGGATGGAAGATTCTGTACCAGACTTAATCTCTGGTGACATTGTGGTTTATGATTCCTTAGGGCCTGTATGATTCTTAGCTTTGTTGTTTTTAACTGCTTGGCTTACTTCTGCTATAATAGCTCCTCTTGAGGTGAAGTTCCATAAGACTGTGGTTTGAGGCCAGGCAAAAGCAATTAGTTTTTCAGACCTTACTTCAATATAAAATGGCAGAGTGCAGAGCTGCATATAGGGACAGTATCTCTACATTATCATGGGAAAATTAGAGAGTCAATTGGGAAACATAAATATATAGCAAATAGTACTGGATACCTGACTTTAGTCAGAGCATGCCTGCCTCTTAGTTCCTTACTTGTTATTGAGAAAATGAAAAGGCATCAAAAAGAAGCAACAAGTTCTTTGCAGTTCTGTTTTTCCCCTACTTTCTCATTGTTTTGGCCAATAATGAGAGTTTTCTTTGGTTTTGTCTTGTTTCATAGTGTTTTGTTTGTTTTGAATTTGAGATCACAAGCTCTTCAGAACCCAGAATAAGATGTGTATGATATAAAATGAAAAGGAATCCTAGATACTCCATTAGCTGAGATGTGGAGATTTGAGGGTCAAAGCCAGCCCAGGCTGAAAAGTCTGTAAGACTCCATCTCCAATAGCCACTAAAAAATCTAGGCTTAGCCAGGTACTAGTGTCCCATGGTTGTAATCAAAGTTATTCAGGAGGCTAAGATCTGAGAATCCAGGTTGAAGGCCAGTCTGGCTCAAGTGGTAGAGCACTAGCTTTGAGCAGAAAAGCTCAGTGAAAGTGCCCAGACCCTCAGTTTAAGGCCTTACTCTTATTCTCTCTCCCCCCTCTCTCTGTCTCTGTCTCTGTCTGTCTCTCTTTCTCTCTCTCTCTCACACACACACACACACACACACACACACACACACACACACACACACACACACACACACTAATGCTAGAGCATATCCTGGGCATGTGTGTGGGGAAAATTCCAATATTTACAAAATATTTATAATCCTTTTAAACAGTTGGTTTAGTGTTTACCCATAGACTTTTTGCAGTGTGTAATTTATTGTTTTTCTTGTAAGCCATATATCTTTTAATATTATACTACTGTCTATATGTGTTGATATTTTTGGAGGCTTTGTGGTTGAAACTTAAGGTCTTGCACTTGCTAAGCAGGAGTTTTACCACTTAAGCCATGCCTCAACCATTTCTCTTTAGCTAGTTTTCAGATTGGATGTCTTATTGTTGCCTGGGGCTGGCCTGGATTGCCATCCTCCTAGCTATGGCTTGTCATGTAGTTTGGATGAGAACCACTATACACAACCTTTTTCATTAAGATGCAGACATGATAAATGGTTTTAGTATTCCATTTTTGCCTAGGCCAAATTATCGCAACTTTTTCCTCCTGAAAAGCTGGGATTACAAGGCTGAGACAACACAACCCCCAGCTCTTGTTTTTGTTTTTGGGCTCACCCTAGGACTTGAACTGTGGGCCTGGGTGCTGTCTCTGAATTTCTGTGCCCAAGACTAGTCTTCTTCCACTTTGAGCTACAGCATTAATTCTGTTTTTTTGGTAGTTAATAGGAAATAAGTGTCTTATAGACTTTCTCCTTCCTATGTTGCTTTGAATCTCAATTCTCAGATCTCAGCCCTAGCCTCCTGAATAGCTAGGAGTATATGCATGAAGCATAGGCACTTGGCTTCCTGGTCGCCTTTCCAGTTGATTAAATGATGCCACAAATCCCAAAGCTCAGGCAAGGTTTTTAAAAAATATTTCAAGGCAGGCATTTCAGGCTTACTCCTGTAACCCTACCTGTTTAGGAAACTGAGATCTGTGAATCGCTCTCAAAGCCACCCTGGGCAGGAAAGTCTGTGAGGGTCTTATCTCTAATCAAGTACAAAAAGCCCAGAAAGGGCTATGTCTCAATGTAGTAGAGCACTAACCTTGAGCAAAAAGCTAAGGGCTAGTGTCTAGGTCCTAAGTTCAATCAAACCCCAGAACACACAGAAACACACACACACACACACACACACACACACACACACACACACACACACACACACACACACACACACACACAACTCAAGAGAGCTAGAGATCAAGAGCTAAAGAGGAAGAGAGTGAGAGAGGAAGAGAGCGAGTGTGTGTCAGTGTGTGTGTGTGTGTGTGTGTGTGTGTGTGTGTGAGAGAGAGAGAGAGAGAGAGAGAGAGAGAGAGAGAGAGAGAGAGAGAGAGAGAGAGAGAGAGAGAGAGAGAGAGAGAGAGAGAGAGAGGGGGAGAAAAAGAAACATTTTCAAATAGTGGATATCAACTATTTTTCTTTTTCCCCTCTCCTAACTCTTAAAGGTTATATCTGTAAGTGCAACCCATCATCAATTTCCCTGTTCCTTAATGCTTTACTAGAGGACATACTTTGTCCTGAGAGAAAGGCAGATGTAGGGTGTCAGAGGCCAAGGATCCTCATTGAATATTGATATAGAGTGGACATCAGCAGGGCAAATAGAGTGAGAAGGATATACACATGTATGTGGTGTGGGGCCTCTTTCTCCTGAAGCCCTGATGTTTGATAACTGTCTGAGGGCCTCTGTAAACTATAAGCTTTAAATGGGAATTAATGAATGCATCTTACCTGGTGTCCATTCTTCCTATCTTTTCCATTACAGCCTCAAACTTTCCCAGTGCCTAGTAAAGAGGCTCACCTTCTAGCCTCCCTGGAAGTGAGGATATCCATATGAACCAGCCCTGGCAAAAAGATGTGAAATTCTCCTGATATTGGAGTCTAAGGGAGTTAGTGTTTTCTGGTTGAATTTGGACACACATGGAAGGCATTTGGCTGTTGGCCTACTTCACAATTAATAGTGGGCAGAGAGCTACCTTAGCAGCGTGAAGAGAACACAGGTTTAAGAGGGCAGAGCAGGAAGATAGGAGGAGCCTTGCACTTTGAAGACACTGCAGAGATTGTATTGTTGCTCATTTTCTGGCGTCAGGCAAGGGTTCTCTAGACAAAGAGACTAAGCCTCAAAGAAGTAGGGATGCTGAGTATGTCATAGAACCTGCTGGAAGGAGCAGTAGTTAGTGAATTTGTAGATGATGGGTAACTGCTTTCAGTATCACCAAGAACCAAGTTGGGGAGGGTATTTTGAAAAACATGGCTCACTTACAGTGAAAAATGCCACAGGGAAAAAAATACCCACCTATCAATAAGGCACCAGTTGCCCACATCTGTAATCTTAGCTACTTACAAGGCTGAACCAGGAGAATAGAGTTTTCAAGCCAGCAGGGGGCAGAAATCTCCATCTCCACTAGTAAAAGCAGAACTGGGATGTTACTCCAGTCCTAGAGCACTAGTCATGAGTGATAAAGCCAAGCAATTGTGAGGCTATCAGGTACTAGCTTACAACACAAAACTAAAACACCAAATGACCTTGCCAGGAATTAAAAGCCCCTTTCTGACATGTAGGTGGCATGGACACAGATAGCATTTTCATGAGAGAAAAGAAAGAGGAATACACATGAGCAGCCATGAATGTTGGGCCAGATGACTGGCTATGTGCTGCTGCTTCAGTCCCTTAACTGAGATAGACTTGTCCCTTGGCTTCCTTAGTCAGCAAGGAAATTTCTTCCTCTGTGGGCCCCAGGGTCAGAATATCAGGCCAAAGGTCAAATCATGCCAGCTGTCCCTAAAGAGAGGAAACTGATCTTCTTTTCTTTAATTTGGTTCCAAATAGAATTTGGAAAACTTTTCTTGTGATTCATTTGCTTACCCACTGAGACAGCTTGTTCACTACCTTATCTGTTTTGTTACCAAGCATTTAAAAAGTGTAATTTACCCAGTTCAATACCAACATTCTATAAAAGGTAGAAAGTTCCATTCCCATTTCTTTTGTCCTGGTTGTTTTTGGAAACTTTCATTTTTGTCCTTCCCACTTCTGACCCCAACTTCGCTCCTATACGTGCAAGTATTGGTTTCTGGTTCATCTTCTCAGTGGTTCTTTATGCACAATCAGTCCCAATACAATCATTCTCTGTTCTTTGTTGTAGTTGGCCTACGATTCCACTCTCATTTATTGTGTATACTGGCACTGGGGCTTCAATTTAGAGCCTTGAACTCACATTTATCTCTTTCACTCAAGGTTGCCTCTCTATCCATTGAGCTGAAACCCCCTTCCAGCTTCTCTCTGGGTTATTGGCACAAAGACTCTCCTAGACTTTGTCTTTACCCATCTTTGCTCTGTTCATTCACCTTCAGTGGTTTTATCTTCAACAATTGTAAACTTTGTAACTTCCTGATTTGCATGTATACTCCCAAGAATATTTGATACCTTGTTCCTTCTGTAGTAGTGGCAAAGAGTGCAGATATTGGAGCTACCCCATATCTCACATACTTAGAGGCCCTGGTAATGCTCATCTTCAGGGGAAAGGCAGCTGAGGAGTTCTTCTGTTCTCCCCAACTCCTTACCCAAAGGGAACATTCAACTGGATTGGGAAGATTCCATAGGAGCAGGCTGAACCACTGTCATGGAAGACAGAACTTGCAGAGGAATAAAGGGCAAATGACTGTCTCCATCTTCTGTCTGGAAATTCCATCTTGCTCAGCCTTCCCTTTGAGGTTCATCATGCCTAGAAGCACCAGATTTCATGACAAATATTCTTTCCATGTTTCCTCTTTCTCTAGGACTGATTGTTCTTCTCAGCTTGGTAGAGGAGGATTTGAATTTAGAATGTGGGCTTTTTAGGCCTTAGGCCTGCTGTACTTCACATGAACTTCAGCCTTTTCAAAAGTATTTTCTAGAATGGGTTTTGAAGAAATCTTGATTCTAGACCTTGGAGACCTGACAGTATAAGATGAGCCACTCAAACTTGAATGTGTTAATTTGGTGGCGATGGCTCACACCTGTAATCCTAGGTATTCAGGAGGCTAAGAACTGGGGATGATTCAAAACCAGTCCAGGCAGGAAAATCCATGAAATTCTTACCTCCAGTGTATCACCAAATGGTCAGATGTGGAGCTGTGGCTCAAGTAGCGGAGCAATAATCTTAGTCAGAGCCCAGACCCTGAGTTCAAGCCCCAAGACTGGCACAAAACAAACAAAAATGCAAAAAAAACACTCTTTAATGTGTGTATATGTCTCCTTCTCTTTCTATAGGAGAGTCATTAAAAAATCTCTTCTGAGAGAAACAAATTGTTGACACCAAGAATTATCCAGTACGAAGTCATTTTATTATTATGCTGAGTACTGTTCTTCCTGTTGCTCCAAATGTTTCTAATATACATATAGAACCTTTATAAGCAGAAATGAAAACAGTCCATGCCATTTACAGAAAACCCTGTACTTTCAATACTTGGGTGAGGAGAGGAGGATATAGATTTGGGAGATTTAATACTAAGTTAAAAATAAGGACCATGTGAATAATCTTAAATGTACAATGCAGTTAGTTCTTATTTTAAATACTGATGAAAGAGGTACTTAATTTTAGCAACTTACCCCTTAAAGAGAAATGTGAATCTTTTACACAAAGGAGGCCTGCATTGACAATTTCTTAGATTTAATTAGCATTTTTTAGCAGAACTGGGAATCATGTTTAGTGTTAGCTATGTTTTCAACCACTTGAACCACATCCCAAGCCCTAAAATATGTTTTTCTTTCATATCCCTTCAAAGATATGCAAGTGCATATGTGTTTACCTGGGCTTGAACCCGAGGCCTGGGCACTGTCTTTTTGGCTTAGGCTGCCAGCCTACAACCTGTTTTTCACCTCCACTTGCAGATTTGTGCTGGTTTATTGGAGATATGAATCACATGGACTTTTCTTCCTAGGCTGGCTTCAAATCTCAGTCCTTAGATCTCAGCCTCCTGAGTAGCTAGAATTATAGTTGTGAAACGCCAGTGCCCAAAATTAGATGTTTGTTTTGACTTACTTTGTCTTAATAACTTTCTCTGTCCACCTCTCTTTCTTTCTCTCTTTCTCTCACCCACTCACTTCCACAAACTCACATTGCAAATAACTCATTTTTCATTAGCAGAAGACATAGACTAGAGCAGTTTATTCTGCTTTTAACTTTAAAGCCAGGTCAAATCACTGAGTTCCGAATTTTTGTTAGGCACTGGGGGCTCATACTTATAAACCTAGCTACTCAGGAGGTTGAGATCTGAAGATCACAATGTGAAGCCAACCCAGGCAGGAAAGTTCAGACCGTCATATCTTCTTGTAAAAAAAGTTGGAAATGGAGTTGTGACTCAAGTCATAGAGCTCTAGCCTTGATCAAAATAAGCTCAGGGACCACTAGTATATAGGCCCTAAGTTCAAGGACAGGCACACAAAAGTCAAATTTTGGCACACATGAAAGTTAATATGTTATAGAAGTGCCGTTCAGAAATTAACATTAACTTTTTCATTTTAATATTTATTGCAATTTACATTTTATAAACACTAGATAAATTACATGTGGATGTTTCCCATACATACATGGATGCTTAATAAAAAATTAGCCATCCTATTAATGTAAAAGAAAGCAATAGGTTTTAATCTTTTTTGCTGGTCCTGGGGCTTGAACTTGAGTCCTGGGTGCTGTCCCTGAGCTTTTTTCTTTTTTCTTTGTCGGGTATGGGGCTTGAACTCGGCCTGAGCATTGTCCCTCAGCTCTTCAGCTCAAGGTGAGCACTCTACCACTTGAGCTACAGCACCACTTCCGGTTTTCTGGTGGTTTATTAGAGATAGGAGTCTCACAGTCTTTCTTGCCTGGGCTGGCTTTGAACCATGATCCTCAGATCTCAGCCTCCTGAGAGTGAGCAACCAGCACCTGGCCTGAGCTTTTTTCTTACTCAGGGCTAGCACTTTACCACTGAGTTACAGCTCTACTTCGGGGTTTTTTTTTTGGTGATTAAGTAGAGATAAGAGTCATACAACTTTCCTGCCTATCCTGGCTTTAAACTGTGATGCTTAGATCTCAGCCTCCTGACTAGCTAGAATTACAGGTGTGAGTCACTGGTGCTCAGCAGCAATGGACTTTTCACAGTATTTTTGTTGTTGTTATAAAAGTGACATACAGAGGTGTTACAGTTATATAAGTCATGTAAAGAATGCATTTCTTGTTGGACAATGTCATCACTTTCATAAGATTTTGAACATGTGTATCTTAAAATCAGTATGTATTCATTTTTCATGAACTCACAAGCTAATCAGAATATCATATATTTTGATTTACTATTCACATTTAAAATGACAAAAACAGCCATCATAGTATAACTTAGTTAAAAAATGAGTTGCATATTTGGAAAGCCATTTTTTGGACATGTAGTTGGATTGACATTTACTGCAGTTTGTTCAAGTGTGAGTAGAAGGGTGAAGTTTTAGCATAATGATATAAATCTTACAAGGATATGGTAGATTCCCCCCCCCCCCCCGTCTTCAATTTCTTTCTTTCTAGAGATCTAAAATGTCATTACTGGAATACAGTCCCAATTTGTGTCTTTGTCAGGTATTCAGATATTCAATCTATCACATGCTGAATTAATAGAGAATGGGAACAGGTTTACATTGATCACTTATTGTAAGCAGTTCTCTAGAATTTCTTGAGAACCCTCTGCTATTGTGAGATTGACAAAGCTGGATAACATACAAAACAGACATCATAGAGTGAAAGTAATCTGAGTTGACACTTGAGGTGTTGGATGTTTTAACTGCATTGTATTGATTTTTATGAATAAGTTAATCAGATTCTTTATATCATATGCATCTCTGAGATGCATTGTTATTGCATTTCCCATGTATAACATATAGTATGTTTGGAAATTTGGTATAAATCATTCATCTTTTTATTTTTTAAATATGGATTACTACTGGTTCTCAGAGAGGGAAAATAGTGTGGCACTTTGTAACTTGTAGTCATTTGTTGCCATTTGGCATATCCTATTTTCCCTGTAGAGTTTGTAATTAATTATATGTAATTTATTTATAAATTATTTTTATTTATTGTTGGTTTTGGAGCTTGAACTCGGGACTTGGGCACTGTCCCTGGGCTCTTGTGCTCAAAGCTAGCTCTCTACAACTTTTAAAATTTTTTTATTTTTTGGGGGTCCAGTCATGGGGACTGAACTCTGGGCCTGGGGGCTGTCCCTCAGCTCTTCAGCTGAAGGCTAGCACTCTACCACTTGAGCCACAGCACCACTTCCAGCTTTTTTCTTTTTGCTTATGTGGTGCTGAGGAATCGAACCCAGGGCCTCAGGCATGCAAGGCAAGCGCTCTACCACTGAGCCACCTTCCCAGCCCTACAACTTTTTTTTTACTGTATTTTTTCTTTTCTTTTTTGGTGCTAGAGATTGAGCCCAAGATGTTGCACTTGCTAGGCAAACATTTTGCCACTGGGCTACATCCCAGCCCTAGATCCCTACAACTTTGAGCCACAGTACCCCTGGGCTGGCTTTGAACTGTGATCCTCAGATGTCAGCCTCCTGAATAGCCATGATTGCAAGCATGAGTCACTGGCACCTGGCACTCGCTCTCTCTCTCTCTTTCTCTCCCTCTCTCTCTCTCTCTCTTGCTCTCTCTCTCTCTCTCTCTTGCTCTCTCTCTCTCTCTCTCTCTCTCTCTCTCTCTCTCTCTCTCTCTCTCTCTCTCTCTCTCTCTCTCTCTCTCTCTCTCTCTCCCTCCCTCCCTATATATATGTATATTTTAAACGGTAGTTTTTTTAAACTGTAGTTTTCTTCAAGTGTTTCATCCTACACTTTAGTGTTTTTCTTCCAAAATTTCTAATAAATATGTAATCTATTCATTTTCAAAAAATCTATCAACTATTTAGAAGCCTAATGACTAACTTTAAAGACAATCTAACTAAAGAATACAAATTTTAAGTTTGATTAATGGATACTAAATTTAGTAGACCAATGTGCACTGAACATCTCCCTTATGGGTTTTATTCCTAAGATTTTGCGAAAATACCACAGGAAAAACTAAGAACATAATTTATAGCTTTGCATAACATTGTATTTTTGTTGGCAAAAATTACTGTGATTATTTTAGCTGGGATCAGTGGGGTTCAATACTATAATCATAACAGTCAGGTATACTTAAATTTGCTTAACTAAGGAAAAAATCAATACCCTTTGGCCATTATTTGCAAAGATTGTGGGAACATTGCACAAAACCTATCAGCAATGTATATATTCTCATCTTCTGAAATCATTGGTTTTATAGAAGGGAATGCTTTTCTAAATGTGCAAGGCTAACAGTGAGCCCAAGGCTAGGCTCAGTGAACCTGCTCAAAGTGAAGTCTTAACAACGATGATTTCTGGCCATGAATCCACAATTCAATGCAACAGTTACAGGTTGACATAAAATACTTTCCAAAACATCTTAACCATGAAAATACGTTCTTAATAACCACCCTGGAAAGAAGTTTTATAAATGGACATTTTCAATATTAGCTCCATCAAAATAAAATTGCAGACTACTTTCAAAAAAATCAAACTCTGAAAGCTGTTTTCCCTATTAGCAGTCAGAATGGCATAGCTATCAGGATGGCATGTGCAGTACCTGCTCACATGATCAACCTAGGGACACCTTCCAAATTGATTACTTGGGATCCCCCATCCCCTATTAAATAGTTTCCCCTGAAGCCTGAGTGTAAGCAGCCTAGAAGTAGGTTAAAAAATGAGTCTTGAATAAGTAGCACTCTTTTCCCTATCTGGTAAATTGTAGTCATTATGTAGATTTGAGAAAAAATTCTTTGAAGTAATCAACATAATTTCATTTTATTTGAACAGTATTTGATATGAATGACAAATCATTGAAAATCCAATCTTTTGAGATTTTGTTTAATAACCTGTGTAGCTTATGATCATGGTTAACTCACTTACTTTAGGTATTTAAGTAAATGTCACAAGGTTTTGTATAACTCTTTCTATGCTTTTTGATTGATTGATTGATTGATTTTGTGTGTGTGTGTGTGTGTGTGTGTGTGTGTGTGTGTGTGTGTGTGTGTGTGTGTGTGTAGTCTGGGGCTAGAACTCAGGGCCATGGGGCTGTCACTTATCTGTGCTACACATGGCAGTGTGCACCTGTTATCCTAGCTTCTTTGGTAAGACTAACAAAGGCAGATCATGTCCAAGCAAACACCGAGGCAAGAAATGACACACATCTCAAAAACAGGGACTGGAGTCTCAGAAATAACCAACAGAAAGAACCCAAGGTTGAAGTCTGACTCTGTGGAAAAAGGAACAACATGGCAAGTATGAGTCCCAGGGTTCAAATTCCAGTACCACCAACATGAAATTAAATAATGTGAAATTTATTCAAATAGCCACACTCCTTGTGAAGTGGTCTTTATCTAGCTACGTCAATAGAGATAATCGCAAAACTCCTTAACACATGCCTATTTCTTTCTTCTTTCTTTTGACATGGAGTCTTATTATGTTGCCTTGGCTGGCCCTGGACTTCTGGGCTCAAGTGTCCACCTACCTCTGCCTCAAAAATACCTGGAAGGACAGGTGGATACCATCAGACCTTGCTTTCAATTAATGGAGCTGAGGTACAGCTGGAAATGGTTGATTGCCTGCTTGGCAAGCATGAGGTCCCCTGAAATGAGATTTACAAGGCTATGTAAACCCTGTGTCTACAATCTCATTAACCATATAATAATGTAAGCAGGAAGCAATGATTATGTATTTCTGAAAATAGTGCATAGGTTTTCATTTTAATTCATTAACCAGTAATAAATCCCTTTAAGTGAAAATTTAGCAGTAAAATATATTCTACTGCAGCTGCTGCATTCACTCTTACCTGACTGCCTGCCAGAACATCTGCTGGCTTACCCACCTACCATTAGTCACTTTCCAGCTGCCTGCATGGTTGCTTGCAGCCTGCACACCCTCTGTACACCTTCCACAGACTGCCTGCCACGTGGACTCTTCTAGTGGGGTGAGCTGGGTACACATGTACACAAAATACACCTGCTAGCTAGGTGTCAGTGGCTCACATGTATAGTCCTAGCTATTTGAAATGCTGAGATGGGGACAATTATGGTTCAAGTCTAGACACAGGAGATAAGTTTTAGAAATTGGAACTGAGAGGTGCCCCTGGTGGCCCACTCCTATTACTCTAGTATGGTGGGAAGCCTAAACTAGGCCCATCACAGCACTAGCGAACCACTGGACAGGACTTGAGAGTCTTATCCTTAAAACAAACAAACAACAACAAAAACAGCACAGCCAGGTGCTGATGTCCCTCACCTGTAATCCCAAGCACTCAGGAGGCTTCTGATTGGAAGCAGGCTGCCAGGCCCAGTAGGAAAGTCAGTGAGATCATTTTATCTCCTATTAAATGACCAAAAGCTAGTAGTTGATCTGTGGCTCAAGTGGTTCAGCATGAATCTTTGAGCAAAAAGTTCAGGGACGGTGCCCAGACCTTAAGTGTAAGGCCCAGGTTGGTATTAACAAAAACCAGCACAAAATGGTTGGAGTTGTGGCTCAATTGTATGAGAGCCTACCTCACAAACACAAGACCCTGACTTCAAAGTCTACCACTGCAAAAATAAATAAGAAAAAATGTTATAAATACTCATGTAGAGTTTTCTGTGCTAATGTAAATTCATTTCATCACGCTAAATACCCAGATCTTCAGTTGCTGGGCCAGATGTTAAGTGTATGTTCAGTGTTGACTGGGTTGGATGGTAAGAATATTTTCAGTGCTAAAAGAATCTGCCAGGAAGTGGAACTGTGGCTCTGATGGTAGAACCTCAGATGTGAGAGAAAAAGCTGAAGAAGAGCATGAGGCTTTGAGTTCAAGCCCTAGTAACTACACAAACACACACATTATAAACACAGAAAGCCTGACATGGTTGGCTTAGGCTTCTAATCCTAACTACTCAGGAGTCTGAGATGAAAGGATCCTGCTATTAAGTCCATGAGACCTTCTTATTTCCAATTAACCACCAAAAGCCTGGATGGGGAGCAGAAACATTAGATTTGGGCAGAAAAGCTCAGGAACAGGCCCAAATGCTGAGTTTAAGCTGCAGGACTTCCACAAAGAAAGAAAGGAAAGGAAATATTAAATCTTTCCAGACTGTCTGTACCATTTTGTATTTCCACCAGCAATGAATGAGATAAATTTCACCAGAGCTTTCTCAGTGTTTAATATTTTCACTATAAACCCATTCTGAAAGGTATGTGGTGATATCTTCTTAAAAATTTCTTTTCCTTAATGGGCAGTCATGTCATATAACTTTTCAAGTCCTCTGTCATATGTGAAAATAATTTCTTTTTTTCCCCTAGACTGTGTTTCTTTTCTTTTTTTTATTGTGAAAATACTGTACAGAGGGGTTACAATTACATGGGCAAGGTAATGAGGGCATTTATTTTTTTTATTGTGGAAATACTGTACAGAGGGGTTACAATTACTTGGGCAATGAGTGCATTTCTTATCAAGTATTGTTGCCTCCTCCTTTGTTTCCCCCTACCATCCCTTCCCATCTCTCCCCCCATCCTCCATGGGCGCCAAAATTGTAAAGTTGATTTTCGACATAACATCTTGTACATCTCATTGTTGCAATGGCTCCACCTGTATCCCTATTTAAACAATTTGTTTTTTCCCTTCCCCTCCACAAAGTATACCAACATCAAATACAGTGAAAACAGGGGATATACCATAGGGGAGGGATATAAAAAGCAACAAAGAAATATCCTATAAATGTTAGAAACAATAGCAAGAAAGAAAAAAACATTTGAATCCTTATCTTGGGGTTCATTTCACCTAGCATCAACTTATCTGACCTTTTCTGCTTGTCTCAAACATATACTAGTATTTGCAAATAAGGGAAACCATGGGACCTATGTTTCTTTGGGCCTGGATTACTTCACTTAATATAATTTTTTCCAAGTCTTTCCATTTCCTAACAAATGGGGCAATGCCATTCTTCTGACGGAGGCGCAGAATTCCATTGTGTATATATACAACATTTTCTTGATCCATTCATCTACTGAGGGGCTTCTGTGTTGGTTCCATATCTTAACTATGGTAAATAATCCTGAAATAAGCATAGTTGTGTTGGTAGCTTTAGTATGGTCTTGTTTGTGATCATTTGGGTAAATGCCCAAAAGTGGGATTGCTGGGTCAGAGGGGAGCTCTATGTGGAGTCTTTTGAGGATCCTCCATACTACTTTCCAAAGTGGTTGAACAAGTTTACACTCCCACCAACAATGCAGTAGGGTTCCCTTCTGGCCACATCCCCTCCAGCATCTGTTATTAGAGTTCTTGATTATAGCCATTCTAACCGGGGTGAGGTGCCTCAGGACCAATGGAATAGAATTGAAAACCCAGAAATGAACCCACAGACCTATAGCCATCTAATCTTTGATAAGGTAGCTAAAAAATTAGAATGGGGGCTGGGAAGGTGGCTCAGTGGTAGAGTGCTTGCCTTGCATGCTCGAGGCCCTGGGTTTGTTTCCTCAGCACCACATAAGCAAAAAGAAAAAAGCCGGAAGTGGCCCTGTGGCTCAAGTGGTAGAGCACTAGCCTTGAGCTGAAGAGCTGAGGGACAGCACTCAGGCCCAGAGTTCAGGCCCCACGACTGGACCCCCTAAAAAAATTAGCATGGAAGAAAGATAGCCTCTTCAGTAAATGGTGCTGGCAAAGTTGTTTAATCACTTGCAAAGAACTAAAGCTAGATCCTTATATATCACTCTGCAACAGAATCAACTCCAAATGGATCAAAGACCTCAGAGTCAAAGCAGACACTCTGAAAAAAATTACAGGATGGAATAGGAGAAGCCCTAGGTCTCCTTGGCATAGGCTGAAATTTTCTTAAAAGAGACCCAGAAACACAACAAATCAAAGAAAGGTTGGACAAATGGGTTGCATGAAATTGCAGAGCTTCTGCATGGCAAAGGACATAGCTAGAAAATATTTTCTTATCTGCAGCTGGTCTTTCCATTCATTTACTTCTAATCTTGCAGATATCAATTTTTCAAGTTTTGTGGTAAATGTTGTGTTCTGGTGATTTGGCTGAGAAATCTATACCGAGTCAGTCTTGTTCTTTCTTCTAGAAATATAACAGTTTTATACTTCAATACAATATAGTTAAACTAATGATAGGGTTTGAATTTATAATTTGATAATTCACTTTGGTTTTCCTAAGGTAGAATGAATCTCTTTTTACTTTTTTAAACTGGTCCTGTGGCTTGAACTCTGGATGTGAGTGCTGTCCTTGAGCTTCTTTTGCTGTACCACTTGAGACACAGCACCACTTCCAGGTTTTTCTGAGTAGCTTACTGGAGGTAAGTATCTTCTGGACTGATTTTGAACCATGATCCTTAGATCTGTCCCTCCTGAGTAGCTAGGATTACAGTTGTGAACACCGACACTTGGCTCTTTTTACATTTTTATTAGTTTAACTGAGTTACACAAATAGGTTTTATTGTGATTTTTATATTTATGCATGTAATGCAATGTACTTTGATCAAATTAACTCAATGTTATTGTTTCCTTTTTATTTTCTTTCTTTGGTGGTACTAGGTTCTGTATTTTAGGGCCTCATAGTCACTAGGCTCTCAGTCTACCACTTGAGCTACAATTCCTGCCCTGTTGTTTTGCTGATTGTTTTTCCATCATAGAGTCTTAAAAATATCAGCAAATAAAAGACATGGAGTATTTTCTGCCCAGGCTTTGTTGGAACCTCTATCCTCCAGATTTTAGCTTTCTGAGTAGCTAGGATTATAGTTGTGATCCATAGATACTTGGCTTATATTATTCTTTCTTAACTCTCTTTTTCCCGTTGTTTTAAACAGTTTTAGTACATTTCATTATGCTATTTACATCAAGGCTCAAGCCTAGTTTGAACTTTGATTTATTGTAATTTTTCTTAATTTATTAATTTTTACTGTTATTAGAAAGGTGATGTTACCATTTCATAAAGAGGGATTACCATTTCATAAGTAAGGTAATGAGTACATTTGTTTTTGGACAATGTCACCCTTTCTTTCATTCTTTCCCAGTTTTTCCCTCCTAATCCTACCTACAAGTTTTAATTGATTTAATTTTTTTTGTCAGTCATGGGGCCTGAACTCTGGGAGTGGGCATTGTCCCTCAGCTCTTCAGCTCAAGGCTAGCTCTGTACCACAGCACCAACTTCTGACTTTTTCTGCTTATGTGGTGCTGAGGAATCGAACCCAGGGCCTCATGCATGCTAGGCAAGGACTCTACCACTGAGCAACCTTCCCAGCCCTGATTTAATTTTTATAACAAATCTACCTAAGGTAGAAGTTCATTTTTTTTGCCTATAGATATTTTATCTGCAAAATCTTATTTGAAATCAGAGGGGGAATTATATCAAACATATAGATCAATTTGGGAAAAATTGCTATCTTGTGTATATGCTTTCCTAATCCGCAAATGCAGTACATCTAATTTCTATTGTTTTAGGCCTTCCTAGACTTCAGCAGCAGCACCTTGGAATTTTTCAGCATACATATTCTGTACATATTTTGTTCAGTTCTTATGTACTTCATTTTCTGTGGAGTAATTCTAAGTGGTAATGTGCATGTGTGTGTGTGTGTGTGTGTGTGTGTGTGTGTGTGTGTGTGTGTGTGTGTGTGTGTGTATGTGAAAATACTGGGCTTGAACAAAGGGTCTGGGCACTGTCTCTCAATTTTTTTCCACTGAAGAGTAGCACTCTAGCACATGAGCCATAGCTCCACTTCCAGCCTTTGCTAGTCAGTTGGAGATAAGATTCTCATGAAATTTTAATTTTAGCTTCTATATTAATTGTTAGTTTATTTAGGTTTTATATTTATTTTTGGTTAGTTGTTAGTACATAGAACTGCAATTCATGTTTGTGTTTTGACATTTTTCCTCAATTTCTTTTGATTTTTCTTTTAATTAGCATAAATTGGTTGTACAGAGAGATTTCATTGTGGTATTCCCATACATATAGTATTCTTTGACCAATTGTATGCTAATATTATGTTTTGTGGACTGCTGAATTCAATTATTGTAAGAGTCTGTTAAGAGTCTATGGAATTTTCTACATAGTAAATCATGTTGTTTGGGAATAGGGATAGTTTTATTTTCTCATTTCCAATTCTATGCCTTTTATGTATTTTTTTGCTTGTCTTATTGTTCTGGTTATTGTCTTTTTTTTTATTGTACTTTGCCCCAATCGTAAGGCAAATATTTCATTTTTTACCAAAATGCTGTTAGCTGCTGGGATATGAAAAAGAATGGAAGACAATTAAGTATAATTTAAACAAAATTATCTCTCTGTATTTCAACTCAAATTTCAAATGTAAAATAAGTGCATTTTAATTAGTAATGTAACTATCACGGTCACAGCAAACTCACACTTTAAGAGTCAAGCAAAGAGGGAATGTGTTGATAGTACACTCCATTGCCATGTAAAAGCATGGTGTAGTATTTTGTGGGGGACCTGTGGCTTGAACCAAGGCCTAAGCCTTGTCCCTGAGTGCTTTTTCTAAAAGCTTGCTCTCTGCTACTTGAGCCACAGCTCCACTTAGGCTTTTTTTTGGACATTAATTGGAATAAGAGTCCCATAGCATTTCCCGACTCTGATTGGCTTCAAACTGCAATCCTCACATCTCAGCCACATGAACAGGTAAGATTACAGGATTGAGCCACCAGCACCCAGGTTGAAACACAGTATTTTTAAGTTGAAGGTATACTGGATTTTGTCTTCCTAGAATAATTTAGCTGCTCTTTCTTTAATAGACTGCAAATTATGTGGGATCACCATTGGTTACAAGTTAATGTGAAACTCAAGAAATCTAATCATGGAAAATGAGTCAGCAAAAGCTCTTGGAAATGGGCCAGGCATTGCCAATTTGAAAATATGATAAGGAAAAAGGTCAAACATGAATTCCCAAGACAGGCTGGCTTCAGAAAATTCAGTTTTATTTACATATTTTAGCTCACATCTGATTAAACATATGTGATAAACATTTTTGTGTTCATGTACTTTTGTATAAACATATGTATTTAAAATATATACTTATGTATACAAATATTTATGTGTATATGAACTCAAATATTTCTATATAAATATACACATATATATGTACATTTAGCCATTCAAGGTATGGAAAACTTGTATTTGGCTTAAGTAGTAGAGTTCCCTCTGGAGGAAAAATCAAGGTAGAGCCTGAGGCTCTGATTTCAGTCACCACTGCCACAAGTTAAAAAAAAAAGAGAGAAGATAAGAAGAAAATCTTAAAGTTGCTCAGCTGAGTTGGATAAACATCAGAAAATTCACAATGACCTCTGGATTTAGGCAGATAGAAACTTGATCTTTCGCCAAATGCTTTCTCTGGGAAACTCATGTACACAAATTCCTTAAAAGGATATATATATACCAGAGCTAACATGTATATTATTTCCTAAGAAGCAATTTATTTTCAAATTCTTGCTCCACTCCAGCTCTACAGGCCCAAGTTTAAAAACCCAGAGGTTTGTAATATGTATGAATATCAGGTGTAGATGAGGGTGGGAGAGGGGCTTTGAGTTTGGAAGCAGCTGCAGCTCACGCATATTGGGAGAGTGTCCTCCCTTGCAGGACCGTCCATCACTAGCCATTTCTAGGGGAGCAAGAAGGAATTACTGCTTCAGATACATCTGGGGAGCTGGTAAGTAGAGGACTGAAATGGCTTAAGGTGAAAGTGGGAACCTTGTTTGATCTTCCTTCCATTTATCAACTCAACAAGTTTGAACTGCAAATTTCAAGCTTAGTATGCAACAAAGGACAGGGCTACAGATACATGCAATCACCAGGGTTCCAAAATGTCACTGTCAATCATTAGACTTGGTACCTGTGTGAACACCTTGTCTACATGCATCCTGGGAAGTGTATATATAGCATCTATTAGTGGGAAGATAGCTCTTTACTTACTTAAAAAGTACAGGGCAATGTCTGCTTATTCTCTCACTCAAGTTCTCAACTCTAACTATAGCATTGCTAGTAAAGTCTCTTAACTTGAGAAAGGAATCCTCTATGCATAGTTTCCTGAGTTTTTAAAATCATAAGTGAATGCTGAGTTTTATCACATGTAATTTACTTAACCCGTGGTAGATTTCATTGACTAAACATTGATATTTGATTCAACTTTGCACAGATTGCAAAACAACCAGTGTAAAAATTGTAAAAATGACTTTTAAACCTTAACACATTCTATACTACTAATACTTTGTTGTAGATTTTTGTGTGAAAGTTGATTGAAGATAAATGTGTGTAATTTTGTCTTTGTATAGTATTGGAGTTAGGATAAATGTGCAGCTACAAAATAC
Source organism: Dipodomys merriami (assembly GCF_024711535.1). Lineage (NCBI taxonomy): Eukaryota > Metazoa > Chordata > Mammalia > Rodentia > Heteromyidae > Dipodomys > Dipodomys merriami. Next base: position 86,890,938 of record NW_027204492.1, read on the forward strand.
TGTGGGAAGTTGTGCAAACTAAGAGTAAGATAGAAAAGCCTCTGTGGGCATTTAGGAACTTGATTTTAGAAGAGTCTCACCATTTGCAGTACTAGTCAGAGTGGCTTACTGGGCATAATTTGTTGCATAAATGTAGTTCATCCTGGGATAAGAAGTTTCCTGTTTTCCAAACCATACAGAAAAGATTTAACCCAGCATACTGATATCTTGACTTAGAAAGGTTTCATGGCAAAGCAAATCTCTGGATGCATGTGGAACTTTGATATGGAGAATATTCCCATCAAATCTGACTAGGACTTACCAGATCATTCATCTGTGCTCAAGCCATTTGTACATACAGTGAGGTTATGCTGGGGTTTCCTAGTAGGAGTCTGATGTTTTGTAAAGTGCTAGGTAAGGGTGTCCACATGACTAGTCATGAATAATGTCTCAGGAACTGAATTTCTAGCAAGCTACTCTGGTAGATAACATTTCTTTGTGTTGTTAGGACTTCTTGCTAGAGGAATCACACATCCTAGTGACTTGACGGGTTGAGGCCTCTTGGAAGTCTGATATTAATAAATATATAGCCACTGGGTTTTTCTTTTATAAATTCAGGATTTTATAATATATTGTTCTCTTCTTTTCAATTCTTTAAACTCACTGTGCTATCATTCCTAAAGCAAGTTTCTTGGAGACAACATATATTACTATTTTAAAAGACTTTATGAACTGAAAGGATGGCTCAAATAGAAAACAGTCTTGTTAGGGGATTAAAAAGAAATATTTTGTGAATATCTTTACATGCATTTATTTTGACCATTTAATCTGAGCATAATTATTGAGCTTAAGTATAGCTTTTTGTTTGCAATACTAAGGTTTGAATCCAGACCTTCATGTCTGCTTGGGTGGCACTTTATTTAGCACTTGAGCACCTCTACCTGCCCTATTTTTCACTAGCTATTTTGAGAATAGAATCTAGAAGACTCTTCCTCCAAGACTGACCTCAAACTAAGAGCCACAAGATCTCAGCCAGCAGATTAGCAAAGGTTAGAGGCATGAACCACTGTCAACTGGAAAGTCTAATACTTTTTTTTCTTTTGTGTTTGAACATACTATTTTATTCTGTTGATTTTTTAATTTGTATTGTAAAGGTGATATACAGAGGGGTTAAAGTAGCATAAGTCAGATAATGCGTACATTTCTGTTTGGACAGTGTTACCCCCTCCCTCATTTTCTCCCAGATTTTTCTTCCTGAACCCCTTCCCCCATTAGTATAGTTCATTTCCAACATAGGATATACTATCACTGATGTATTAGCTCATCCTTTGTCCCATCCTTTCTATGCTTCCCCTTCACCTCCCCAAATCAGATAAACTTAGATAAAAGACAAAGTGTACAGAAATCAACAAGAGTAATAAAAGGAAAAAATCAGAAAAACTGAATCACAAACAGTACAATAAAAAACTTTTGTTTCCATTTCTTGGAGTTCATTTAAATTAACATAATTTTATATGAACATATGCACATAGCTATTGAGCCATTATCCTCTCCTAAGAATAACCTCCTTTGGTCTCTCTGCATGAATGTTGAGTATCCTGTTTAATTTATCATGTCCAAGTGTAATTTTTATCTTTTACTATCCACTGGGCTTGCTTGTAGATTTATGGTCACATTGTAATTATTACAAATAAGGGAAACCAAGCAACCTATGTTTCTTTGGGTTTGGCTTACTTTGCTTTGCACAACCATGTTCATTGCAGCATTGTTTACAATAGCTAAGATATTGAATCTCCCTAGATGCTCCTCAGTGCTCGAAGGGCTCAAGAAAGTGTGGTGTTTATATATATACATACATATATATGTATATATATGTACACACACATATACACACATGCACACACTACACATATGCACACAATGGAATTCTATGCTTCCATCAGAAAAAATGACAGTGTTCCGTTTGTAAGGAAATGGAAAGACTTGGGGAAAATTAAATTAATTCTATTATTTTATAATTTTTTGTTTCTGTCAGTTTCTCTGTTTCTTACTCCTGTTATCCTTTGCTTGCCTTTTTGTGGGGTACTAAAATATTTGGACTTATTGACTTTATAGTTTTATTAATAGTCATTCTAAGTATGAAAATATAGCTAATTAGTCCTAGTCTACTCTTGTCATTATTTTTGACTTCTACCAAAGTGCAGAGAACTCATTTTTATATAGGTGTCCTTTTAGCCTACTCAGAGAATGTGTTTTGTTTTGTAAGTACTGAGATTTGAACTCAGAGATTGGTGTTTGGTAGAGAGTTGTTTATACCCTTTCATCCCCACATCTAACTCTTGGAATATAAATTTCTCATCTATTTCTTTTATATAGATAACACCTAATATCAGATTGTAGTACAATTTTCCATTCAAATACTCAATATGATTTAAAACTGCACAAGGAAACGCATGTCTATTATATTCACTCTGATTTTTACATATATCATGATTTTCTCTTTTAGTTCCATGCCTCTTTCTGGTATTGTTTCCTTTTTGTATGGAGATCACCTTTAGACTGTCATTATTGGTACATCTAGAGAAGCTTTCCAAAATTTTCTCTCATCGGAGAATGTCTTTATTTCTCATAATTCCTGCAGGATATTTTTCCTGAACCTGTAATTCAAAGTTGACAGTACCCTATGTTTGAAAAATGTGCCATTTCCTTCCAGACTTTTCTGGATTCAGAAGAGAAAATTGCTATCATTTAAATCGGTGTTCCTCTGTAGGTAAGATATTTCTTTCAAAATGCTATGAGGTGGGCTGGTAAGGTGGGTCAGTGGTAGAGTGCTTGCCTCGCATGCATGAGGCCCTGGGTTCGATTCCTTAGCACCACATAAGTAGGAAAAACCTGAAGTGGTGCTGTGGCTCAAGTGGTAGGGTGCTAGCCTTGAACTGAAGAGCTGAGGGACAGCGCTTAGGCCCAGAGCTCAGGCCCCAGGATTGACAAAAAAAAAATGCTATGAGGTGATTTTTTAAAAAAAATCTTTATTTATATAGGTTGTTTATGTGTGGCTTCTTAGGATATTTTTGGGGTTTGCTTGGCCTATTTTGTGGTTTTGGTTCCAATGATAATTTAGCTTTTAACATCCCAGCAATTCTTATTTGGTGTGCTTTGTCTATTACTAGAAGCCAGGTTGAAGCTGAGGAGCATGCCACAGGGATGGACGTTTTCTAGAACTCCATGCATGGTAATTTAGGAAGTCTCACAATTTATTCAGATTGGTGTTTTTTTTTAATTTTCACAGTACTTACCATAAAAAGTTAACGAATAACCCCCATTGGAGGTGATTGAAGTTTGAGGCTCACTGGTCAGAGTGGCTGCAAGATCACGACCTGGAACACCTGAAGTGGCTAATAATAGCTCCTCAAATCTGCAATTAAAGATGGCCTCCAAGGAAACAACACTGCCAAAAAGAAGGAAGAAACAGAGTGGAAACTGTGAAAAAGTTGAAGAACCAGAGATTGAAGTATTTGAAGTGGAGAAAATAGTGGACCGGCGTGTAGTAGCAGGCAAGGTAGAATATCTCCTGAAATGGAAGGGATATTCAGATGCTGTTAATACCTGGGAACCAGAAGAAACTTTAGACTGTGTTGACTTAATCAGGGCTTTTAAAATTTCTCAAGGAGTGAGTTCATCTGCCAGTCAATATGAGGATAGCACATCAAATGATAAAAGAGATGCTGGTGCCAATCCAATTGGCTTTTCTAGAGGTCTTGAGCCTGAACGAATACTTGGTGTCACGGAACATAATGGAGAAATGATGTTTTACATGAAGTGGAAAAACTCACGTGAAACTGGGTTGGTTTCTGCAAAAGAGGCTAATGATAAGTGCCCTGAAATTGTTACTGCTTTTTACAAACGGAGGCTGTATTGGCCTTCAAACTGAAACAGTAATTGTTTCATATATACACATATATATTATGAAGGTGTGTATATATAATATATATTCATTTCAAAATATACATGTAAAACCTGAGGCTTGCGTTTTGCATTAATGTTGTGAAGAAAGAACTACATTTTAATAAAATCACATTCATATGTTGTTTTTTAATGATATATTTTTATTGTAAAGATACTCTTCAGAGAGGTTACAATTACATGAGCAAGGTAATGAGTCTATTTCCTTTTAAGCATTGTTACCCACTACTTTGTTTTTCCCCTACCATTCCTTTCCTCCCTACTTCCCTAACTCCTCCCTCCACCCCCCCCAAAGTTGTAAAGTTCATTTTCAACATAGTGTCTTGTATATCTCATTGGTACAATAGGTCATCCTGCATCCTTATTTCAGCATTTTGTTATTTCCCTTCCCCTCCCCAAATCAGAAAAATGTATGCACAAGATGCAGGACACTGGAATCAAATACAGTGACAACAGGGGTTGCACCATGGGGGAAGAACATACAAAGAAACAAAAAAAAATCACATAGTACATTATAAGGGCATTAAAAACAACAAGATACATAAAATCTCTTGTATCCCTATCTTGGGGTTCATTTTGCTTAGCATCAGGTTATATGGTCATATGTACATAGCTTTTGACCTTTTCTGCTTGTCCTAGACATATACTAGTTATTGCAGATAAGGGAAACAATGGGACCTATGTTTCTTTAAGTCTGGCTTACTTCACTTATTATAATTTTTTCGAAGTCTTTCCATTTCCTAACAAGTGGGATGATGTCATTCTTTCTGATGGAGGCACAGAATTCATATATATATATATATATATATATATATATATATATATATATATATATATACACACACACATATATACATACATACCACATTTTCTTGAGCTATTCGCCTACGGAGGGGCATCTGGATTGGTTCCATATCTTAACTATGGGGAATAGTGCTGAGATAAACATAGTTGTGCTGGTAGCTTTAGTATGGCCTTGTTTGTGATCATTCAGTTAAATGCCCAAAAGTGGGATTGCAGGGTCAGAGGGGAGCTCTATATGGAGTCTTTTGAAGACCCTCCATACTACTTTCCAAAGTGGTTGAACTAGTTTACATTCAGACCAACAATGCAGTAGGGTTCCCTTTTGGCCACATCTCCTACAACATTTGTTGTTATTAGATTACTTGGGGTGAGGTGGAATATATATGTTGTTTTGATTTGCATTTCTTTTATGACTAGAGAAGTTGAGCATTTCTTCATGTGTCTATTGGCCATTCTTATTTCCTCTTCAGAGAAGTTTCTCTTTAAGTCTTTAGCTCACTTATTAATCAGACAGTTGTTTCTTTGAGGATGTTGGGGGATTTAATTTTTTGAGTAGTAAGTATGTTTTAGATATGAGACCCTTGTCTATTGTATGGCTATGAAGATCTCCCAACCTGTAGGCTTTCTATTAATCTTGCTTGCTATGTACCTTGCCATGCAGAAGCTCTGCAGTTTCATGCAATCCCATTTGTCCAACCTTTTTTTTTTTTGATTTGTGGTGCTTCTGGGTATTTATTAATAAAATTTCAGCCTGTGCCAAGAAGCCCTAGATTTTCTCTATTCCTTCCTGTAATGTTTTCAGGGTGTCTGCATTGACTTTGAGGTCTTTGATCCATTTGGAGTTGGTTCTGGTGCAGGGTGATATATGGGGATCTAGCTTTAGTTTTCTACAGGTGTTAAACCAATTTTGCCAGCACCATTTACTGAAGAGGCTGTCTTTCTTCCATTCTATTTTTTAACTCCCTTATTGAAGATTAGGTGGCTATAGGTCTGTGGGTTCATTTCTGGGTCTTCAGTTCTATTCCATTGGTCCTCAGGTCTGTTGTGCCAGTGCCAAGCTGTTTTGATTACTATGGGGTTTGTAAAAGAGTTTGAAGTTTGGTATTGATATTCCTCCAGCACTGAAGAACAAGTTTTTTTTTTTAATGTTAGGCATTTTTGTCATTACTTAATCAGAACAGCAGTCTTTTAAGTGCTATGTGGAATAGTTTTCCAGGTTGTTTGTATAACTGGAATTCCCCACCCAATTGCAGCAAGGGATTGCTAAGGGGAGTGGCAAGGTCCAGACCCCTAAGGCTCCCCTGCTGGTTGCAGTCAGAAAAGGTGCCCTAAGACTTGATGTCCTATTTGTCTGTCAAGACACGGTGCCAGTATTGTTCAGTAGGGCCTGTATTGTAAAGATTTCGTTTTTTGCTAGTTATAGGGTTCAGTCCCATTAGCGTAGGTACTAAGGGAACTAAGACAGGGATTTATCATTTGGACACAGCCCAAGAAGAGAGTTGATGTGTTTTCAACCTCCAAAAAATAGCAGAAGATTAAACTGGAGGCATAGCCCAGGTGATTGAATGGTTTGAAAAGGAAGAAAGCAATGTAAAATTGGAGGAATTACTGAATCAAAGTCTCATATCTCTTCATTTATTCATGCAAAGGCAAACACAGACACACCTACATGCACACACAAATGCACAAACACAATGTATGTCAGAGAGATGGTGTGTATTTTTTGCTTGATTCGAAGGAAAAGTTGATCTGGGGAAAATTCTGAGACCTTATTCAAAATATAACTGAACCTCAAATGAACAATGTGTAGCTCCAGAGGTACAATACTGGCTTAGGAATACAACAGGGAAAACTTCCTACCCACTCCCTCCCCAACACACCTCATATAAAATATTATATTTCTCTCTGTTCTACTGTCTGGCTGGGTGGGTTTGAGCTTCCACCTGCGGTGCATGCTGACACCTGCTGGGGGCGCTATAGGACCAAACTATACAGGAGCTCTCTTCTGGCACCACTATGGCAGAGGGAATTGCCTCCTAGTATTTTGTACTGTCACTTGGTCCACAGGTCTGCTCCCTAGGTTTTCTTTTGATGAGGTCACCAGGTAGAGAAAAATGGGATGCCAACTGCTGTTTGGGAGCAAGCTTAAAGTGTCAGCCATGGCCACCTTCATCTGCTGTGGGTTTCTCCTTCTGTTTCTCTCTAGGTGTTCAGTGATGCCAGTGATTGATCAGAGTACCCGTCTCTCCGACATGGCACAGTTATGCTTCCATCTAGTTCTTGAATGTAGAAGCCAGCCAGTTGAGGAGGAAGGGGTTACCCAAATCCCAAGCGGATGCCACTTGATGTAGCTCATGTACCTGAATGGAGCATGTTTCCCGCACTGGACTTAACATAGCAAAGGGCAACCAAAGTCTCTAGTACCTCTTGGGTATGTGGTGGTCATGTGGCATTTTGATTCAGTGGGGTCTGTGTTTTCTTGTGGTATTTCTAATGGCTTTTGGTGCCCAATCCTGGTATCCTAGGTAATTCTGTAGCAAAGCCTAATGTGGATGAATCTTGCTTATACCTATGCCCAGGTAAAAAGTTGTCATGGCCTCAGTCTCACCCTACAATTGTCTGTGAGTACCGGTGGCATGGCTCAAGGAATATAATGATCCCCAAAACAAGAAATCTAAGCTAGAGGGAGCGAATCCCTGAATCCAACCCTTTGCACCAGTCCTGACACACCAAACATCTGGGTCTAGTGGTGCTTTTCTTGCTAGCCTTGAAGCTCCAGATGTTCTAGGTAAAATTGTGAGACCTCATTAAAAATATAATTCAAGGCAAATGGCGGGGGTGTAGGTACAGGGTCAGTTTATGAGTACAAATCTAAACAACACACTAATTGCCCCCCTCCCTCCAACAGAAAACCACATCCAGGGGCTGGGAAGGTGGCTCAGTGGTAGAGCGCTTGCCTTGCATGCCTGAGGCCCTGGGTTCAATTCCTCAGCACGACATAAGCAAAAAGAAAAAAGCCAGAAGTGGCGCTGTGGCTCAAGTGATAGAGTGCTAGCCTTGAGCTGAAGAGCTGAGGGACAGTGCCCAGGCCCAGAGTTCAGGCCCCACGACCTGATCCCCTCCCCCCCAAAAAGAAAGAAAACCACACTCAGGTCTCTCGACCTGTCTATGATTGGTCCCTCACTCTAATTGGGAAGATGTGTAAGGGATTGGTTCTGCTTCACTCTTTGAATCTTTGAGTAACTAAAGATTTTGCAAGGGCAAGGCAATCATGTGAGGTTTGAACTGCTACCTGCATGGTCTATAAATGCCTCCTTTGAGGTCTAAAGCTATTAGATGTGCACAAGCTCTGAGTTGGCAGCAGGAAATAGCCTCCAAGCTATGTGCCAGAGGAAGAGTCTGGAGATAAATAACCATCCCAGATACAAGTTGTATAAGTGGTCACTTTCAGTATTATTCTATCAAAATAGAAGTATAAATTCCTTTCAAAAACTCAGTCTCTGAAAGCTGTTTTCCCTATTAGCTATCATATGGCTAGGAATGGCATGCCCAGTACATACTCACATAATCAACCTAGTGACAGCTTCTAAATTGGTTGCTTGGGATCCGCACACCCCAGTTAGACAGTTTTCCCTGCAAACTGAAGGTGGGCATCCCAGAGAGCAGCTCCACAAATGAACTATTTGTTTTGTCAGTCATGTGTCTTGAACTCAAGGTATGGGTGCTGTCCCTGAGCTTTTGCACTCAAGGCTAGCACTCTACCACTTTGAGCCACAGTTCCACTTCTGTTTTTAATGTTGTTAATTGGAGATAACAGTCTCAGGGGCTTTCTGCCTGGGCTGATTTCGAACCACAGTGCTCATATCTCAGCCTCTTAAGTAACTAGGATTACAGGTGTGACCCACCAATGCCAGGGTAACAATGGACAGTTTTGAGCAAATAACAGTCTCTCCCCTCATTCTAGGAAATTGCTGTCAGTATGTAAATTTTAGAAAAAATTCTTTGTAGAAAACAAAAAATTATAATTGAATAGTATTTTATATGAATGGCAAATCAAATGAAAGTCAGATCTCTCATGGTTTTATGCCAGTACTGAGGTTGAACTCAGGTCCTGGATGCTGTCCCAGAAGTTCTTTGCTTGAATTTAGCTGTCTACTACATGATCCACAGCTCTACTATTGACTTTTTGGTGATAAATTGGAGATAAGATTGTTATCAATTTTCCTGCCTGGCTGGCTATGAATGATCACTATCAAATCGCAACCTACTAACTAGTTAGGATTATAGACATGAGACCCAAGTGCCCACCTATCAGATTTTTTTTGTCGGTTGTGGGGCCTGAACTCTGGGCCTGGGCACTGTCCCTCAGCCCTTCAGCTCAAGGCTAGCACTCTACCACTTGAGCCACAGCTCCACTTCTGGCTTTTTCAGCTTATGTGGTGCTGAGGAATGGAACCCATGTCTTCATGCATGCAAGGCAAGCACTCTACCGCTGAGCCTCCTTTCCAGCCTCCACCTATAGAGTTTATCATCATGTTTAACAAATTTACTTACAGTATTTCTTAGCTAAATGTCACAGGGTTTTGACTAATTCTCAGGGGTATTTTTGCATTCGTTTTTGTTTTGTGCCAAGTCTGTGGCTTCCACTGAGGGCCTAGGTGCTGACCCTTAGCTTTCCCTTTCAGGGGTGTCACTCTGCCACATAAGCCATGGCAGCACTTCCAGCCTTTTGCTGACTAACTTGAGATAAGAATCTCAGAGACTTTTATGATTGGCCTGTATATGAAATGATCCTCCGCTTAGTCTCCTCTATATATAGGATTATAGGTATATAATATATAGGTGTATATAAGTATATATGTATACATATAAAAGCATATAATTATAGGTCTACATATGTGTCCATATATATATATATAGGTATACTCTAATTTTCTTGATAACCAAAAAAGGTAATCAATCAATGTGCACCTTTGTAAAATTACTGGTGAATAGGCTCTGATGTTTGCATGTTCCATACACCTTTCCTTATCAGGGTGCAGAAGAGCCATGTGCAGAAGAGCCATAACTACAGCCAGGCACTGGTGGCTCATACCTGAAATCCTAGCTACTCATGAGAGCTGAGAATCTCGGTGGAAACAAGCCTGGGAAGGAAAATCTGTGAAATTCTTATCTCCAATCAACTACCAGGGTATCAGAAGTGGAGCTATTGCTCAAAGTGGCAGAATGCTAACTTTTATCCAAGAAAAGCTCAGGGACAGCTCCTAGGCAAATATTTAAAGCCCCATGAGCTATCAAAACAAAACAAATCAAAACACCTCTCCAAATGAAAAACAACAACAAAACTATACAATGCCAAGCACTGGTGTCTTACCTTTCAATCCTAGCCAAATGAGAGGCTGTAAATTGGAGGATCACAGTTCCAAGCCAGCTAAGGCAGAAAAATTTTGCAAGATTCCTTTTCAAGGAAGTGCCACACATAATGATGTATACCTATTATCCTAGCTGTGATGGAAAGATGAGAAGACTAACGTGGCTACATTGTGCCCAAGTGCACAGCCAGCAGTACATGACAGCTATCTCAAAAAGAGTGTCTCATATCCCCAAAATAACCAGCAAAACACAGGGCCGCAGCCTGGCTCAGCAGTGACCTCAGCATCAACCCGACAAGTACAAGTCCCAGTGTTCACATTCTAGTACCTCCAAAACAAATCTAAATAATGTGGAATCTATTGAAATCGCCATAATAAGCCTTCTGAAGTGTTTTTTTTAACACAGCTTCCCTTATAGAGGTATTCACAAAACTGCTTATCATATGTTTACTTTTCCGTCTTTCTTTTGAGATGTGGTCTTACTATGTTTCTAGTCTGGCCATCGACTTCTGGGCTCAAGTACAAAACATTGTGTCAACTCCATGTCTAAAATCTTATTAGGCATATACTAAGGCAGGTAAGAAGCAATGATCATGTATTCTTGAAAAAAAGTGCCTAGTTTTTCATTTTAATACATTAAGTAGTCAGTTGTCCATCTAAGTGATAAATAAGCAATGAGATGTATTCTTTTTTTTTTAATTGTATTTTATTTTATTTGAGAACATACTGTACAGAGGGGCTACAATTACATGGGCAGGATAATGCATACATTTCTTACCAAGCATTGCAGCCTCCTCCTTTGTTTACCCTTCACTTCCCTTCTCCACCTCCCCCCTCCCCCCAATGAGATGTATTCTTAAACAACTATCATGGAGCACTGAGGAAAGCTGAATAGTTGAAATTGTTAAACTTGAAAGAACTTTTTATTAGTATTAAAATCATGAAGTGGCAGTTACTTGGATTTTCTAAGAAGAGTATCCTATGAAGAAAATTACAAGCTTACTTCAGTAGCTTTCAAGCTGATTAAAACTACTGAATTTAAATGAAATATGTTTTCAATGATTCAGTATTCAACAAGTTATTTTAAATACTGTTTAATAACTTCAGCATCATAAAACCCATGTGTAGAAAAGCCTAGTATTAAACGCAGCATATAAAAATTGAAAAACAGCTGAATATCAAGTTCTTGGTCCCACTGTTTCACACTCCATTTGAATATCTGCGAAGTTGTAGAAGCTGCCTACAGCTCTACATGCTCTGTACTTTTCTAAGCAAGCATTTGTTTTCAATAGAAAACAAAGCAAAATTTAAATTCAGGGACCAAAGTATGCCAAAGCCCATGTCTCTAGGACCAAAGAAAATCACAAGTTTATTATGAAATGAAATTCAAGTACATCCTTTATTTGACTTTGTAGTATACACTATTCATTAATTTATTTTTCTTTGCCCCCCACCAAGTAGTGATGACAATTTTCATTAAGATTCTTTATAATATTTCCATATGTATTGCATTATTCAAAATTACTCATCCTCTGTCTTTTCCCCTTCTATCCCTTCTTGTAAGTTGTTCCTTAGATTCATGTTCTTTATCTATAGATAGTGTTACATATGTGGATATATGTAATGTGTACACGTCCTTGAATAAAAATCTCTAGATCTTCTATAGATTCCATGCCAATATGATTCACCATTCATAATGCAAATTGAGCTTTATTTCATTAGGTTATATTGATTTTGCAAGTTAGTGTGCTTCTTTATTTTTGTGTTAGTACTGGGGTTTGAACTCAGGATCTGTGATGTCACTTGGCATTTTTGCTTTTAGCTGGGACTCTATCACCTGAGGCAAACCCCCACTTGCAGCTTTTTGCTAGTTAACAGGAGGTATGTGTCTTTCAGCTTTGTCTGCCAGCGTTCCCCAGCTTCTTGGCCCATTGATGGATCCCTCAACCACACCCGTGCCACACCCACCCTCTGTGATGCCTACCATGGAAGATCCAATCTTGAGCTCCCCAGAGTTCCGCCTGGGGTCCCTAGCAACCTGTACTGTTGTTCCACTAGGGAATGATAACCGCTGCACATTGTGCCCGCTTTCTTCACTGCCCTTTGTTGTACCTGCCCCCTAATATTCATCCAAACCCCTACCTACTGCTTTGACCCACCAGGAAGTAACTACACTCCCCGCACCCTCCATATTCCCATCCTGTTTGAGTCATTGCCTGACCAGCGTGTCTGCAGATCGATCAGTGAAGGGCAGGACTTGGGAGGTGGTGGCAACAGCAGCAGCAGCAGGAGCAGCAGGAGCAGCAGCTGCAGCTGCCCCTGCATCAGCAGCAAAGGTAACAGCAGGAGCTCAAGCAATACAAAGGTAGTGGTCCCTGTGCCCTCCCAAACCGTGGCTTTTCCCTCTCCTTCCTTGGCCTCCACACTGCCTTTTACCACATACATACACACACACACACACACACACACACACACACACACACACACACACCTCCAACACACAGACATACTCTTTTCCAACACACACACACACACAAATACAAATACACAAACTCCCTTCAACTACACAGCAGCATACACTCCATCATACATATACACACATTCCCCTCCACAATAAACCCACAAATACACACACAGAAGGCCTTCCACCACACAAAAATGCACATTCCCACACACTGACAACCATACCACATACTCCTCCACCACAGACACACAACTTCCTTCAACCACACAAATACACTCATACACAGCCTCCACCACACACAAACTCCCCTCTATCACACACACTCACATTCATATTGTACCACTGACCATGTTCACTCCTTCCTGACTGACTGCATCCCTTTCTGCCCTCCTGCTTCTTGATGCCCAATTGCAGGTCTGCTTTCTACAAGTGTGCAAGAGGTTTGCACACCTGCATACCCAGTGGCACGTCTGCCATCTCTGGGCCACCAGCACGCCTGCCTGCTGCTTACACGGTGTCTGCTCACTGCCTGCCGGCCTCCTGCCCTACTGTCAGCCTTGTGCTTTTCTGCAGGATTGAGTTGGGGTCCCAGTGCTTCCTGTCCAGGCTCCACACACTCGATCCAGTTCACAGCTGGGGTCCGTGCTTCAGGTGTGCTCTGCTGTGGGGCTGGGCAGGGCGGGGCCGGGCTTCCTGAGGAGCTTCAAGTCCAGGTAGGTGCCAGGCACCACCAAGTGGAAAAGCCTTAGCCTCAGTGCTGTCCAAACTCAGCCTCGCTCCACTTGCTCCCAGCGAACTCGAAAGGTAGGGAAGGGCTTTTGGGTGTACATAAACTCGAAGTGCACTCCTGACTGAGATCCTTTAGGCTTGGAGGGCCTATAGTACAGCCAAGGGACAAGTAGCAAGCCAAGTGTCCCTTTGCAAGGAAAGTTAATGAGGATGCCAGTGCTTTTCCTTGTCAGTGCTCTCCCAGTGTGTCAGTGATACAGGTGTTACAGTTAGATGGATATTAGTTATATCAAAATATACCCACCTAATCAGTTCATTTAAAGTAGAGGACAGATTCTGTTGGATCCTCTAAATGAAACTGGCCAAATCATTTGGAAAACCATTAGTTCAAGGCTTAAAGATGAGAGAGAGAGAGAGAGAGAGAGAGAGAGAGAGAGAGAGAGAGAGAGAGAGAGAGAGAGAGAGAGAGAGAGAGAGAGAGAGAGAGAGAGAGAGAGAAGAGAGAGAGAGAGAGAGAGAGAGAGAGAGAGAGAGAGAGAGAGAAAGAGAGAGACACAGAAGGACACACAGAAACAGGTTTGTCAACATAGTTTATACAATTATGAGGAACTCACATATACTCAGTATCATGAACAGCTTCATGATAACATTAGGCTCTTTTGTATTTTGCCTATTTTCCATATTAAAGTTGTAGTTCCATTTTGTAATATGATGATATGTGAATTCTCAAATGTTTGTAGTACTTTAGACTTACCTTACTTTATTACATTGAATTTATTTTGGAGGGAATTGTAAAAAACATGTGTAATACAGATAGGTCCCACATAACCTTCACCTAGTTGATCCCTAAGGTTATATATATATATATATAGTTAAAATGCAATATCAACTGCAAGAGAGTAACATTAGTACAATCCACAGTGATGATTTAGAATCCATACACTCCTATCTGGATCTTTGTACATAATTCTATAAAATTTTCTTGCTTGTGTAGATTCTCTACCACAGTCGTTATTTTTAAATATACTTTTTTTTGTTTGGTCATGGGGCTTGAACTCTGGGCCTGGGCACCATCCCTCAGCTCTTTAGCTCAAAGCTAATGCTCTACCACTTGAGCTACGGTGCCACTTCCGGTTTTTTCTGCTTATGTGGTGCTGAGGAATCGAACCAAGGGCCTTTTGCATGCAAGGGAAGCACGCTACCACTGAGCCACCTTCCCAGCCCTTTTAATATATTTTTACTATGAAGATACTGTACAAAGGGTTTACAGTTACATGAGTAAGGTAAGGAGTCCACTTCCTATAGAGCATTGTTACACCCTCTTTTGTTTTTTCCTTACTATCCTTTCCTTCCCCACATCCCAAACTCCTCCCTCCCCACCCCCAAGTCGTAAAGATGTTTTAACACAGTGTCTTGTACATCTCATTGTTACAATGGATTAACCCATATCCTTGTTTCAGCATTTTGCTATTTCTCTTCCCCTCCACAAATTAGAAAAATGTATATACAAGATGCAGGTCACTGGAAACAAATACAGTGAAAACAGGGGTTTTACCATGGGGGAAGAACATACAAAACATTAAAAAAAATCACACAGTACATTGTAAGTACATTAAAAACCAGAGCAACAAAGATAATACATCTTGTGTCCCTATCTTGGTGTTCATTTTGCTTAGCATCATCTTATATGGACATATGTACGTAGCTTATGACCTTTTCTGCTTGTCTGCTAAGATTATCCTAGACATAGACTACTTATTGCAAATTAGGGAAACCATGGGACCTATGTCTCTTTGGGTTTGGCTTACTTCACTTAATAAAATTTTTTCCAAGGCTTTCCATTTCCTAATAATGGGGTAGTGTCATTCCTTCTGATGGAGGCATAGAATTCCACTACACACACACACACACACACACACACACACACACACACACACACACATATCACATTTTCTTTCTTTCTTTTTTTTTTTTTTTTGTTCGGTCGTGGAGCTTGAACTCTGGGCTTGGGCGCTGTCCCTCAGCTCTTCAGCTCAAGGCGAGCGCTCTACTGCTTGAGCCACAGTACCACTTTCGGTTTTCTAGTGGTTTATTGGAGATGAGTCTCACGGACTTTCCTTGCCTGGGCTGGCTTTGAACCATGATCCTCAGTTCTCAGCCTCCTGAGTAGCTAGGATAACAGGTGCCTGGCTCACACTTTCTTGATCCATTCATTACTCAGAAGCATCTGGGTTGGTTCCATATCTTAGCTATGGTGAATAAAGATGAGATAAGCATAGTTGTGGGGGTAGCTTTAGCATGGCCTTGTTTGTGATCATTTGGGTAAGTGACTAAAAGTGGGATTGCTGGGTCATAAGGGCGCTCTATGTGGAGTCTTTTGAGGACCACATAGCACTGCTTTCTAAAGTGCTTGAACCAGTTTACACTCCCACCAATAATGCAATAGGGTTCTCTTTTGCCACAACCCCTCCAGCATCTGTTGTTATTAGAGTTCTTGATTATAGCCATTCTAATTGGGGTGAGGTAGAATCTCAATGTTGATTTGGGTTTCTTTTATGGCTAGAGAAGTTGAGCATTTCTTCATGTGTCTATTGAACATTATCATTTTTTCTCAGAGATGTCTCTCCTTAAGTCTTTACCCATTTATTAATTTGGCAGTTGTTTCTTTGAGAATTTGTTGTTGGGGGATTTCATTTTTTGAGTAGTAAGTATATTTTAGATATGAGACCCTTGTCTGTTGTGTGGCTAGTGAAGATTTTGCAATCCTTGGGTTTTCTATTGATCTTGCTAGCAGAAGCTCTGCAGTTTCTTGCAATCCCATTTGTCCAACCTTTCTTTGATTGGTTGTGTTTTTGAGTCTTTATTAATAAAATTTCAGCCTGTGCCAAGGAGCCTTAGATTTTCTCATATTCCTTCCTGTAGTGTTTTCAAGGTGTCTGCTTTTAATTAGAGGTCTTTGTTCCATTTGGAGTTGATTCTGATTCAGGGTGAAATGTGAGGATCTACATTTACTTTTCTATAGGTGTTTAACCAATTTTGCCAGCACTATTTACTGAAGAGACTGTCTTTCTTCCATTCCATTTTTTAGCTCCCTTATTGAAGATTAGGTGGCTATAGGTCTGTGGGTTCATTTCTGGGTCTTCAGTTCTATAAATTGGTCCTCAGGTCTGTTCTTATGCCAGTACCAGGCTGTTTGTATTACTATGGCTTTGTAATAGAGTTTGAAATTTGGCGTTGCTATTCCTCCAGCACTGTTCTTTGTGCTAAGGGTTGTTTTTGCTCTTTGGGATCTTTTATTGCTGCATATGAATTTTTGGGTTGTTTCTTCTATTTCACTGAAGAATGAGGTTGGGATATTGATAGGTATCACATGGAATTTGTACGTAGCCTTTGGCAGTATTGCCATTTTCACGATGTTAGTCCTCCCAATCCAGGAGCATGGGAGGTTTTTCTACTTCCTTAGTTCTGCTTTACTTTCCTTTTTCAGGTTTTTAGTTTCCATCACCGAGATCCTTCACTTTCTTAGTTAATTGCTACATATTTTATTTTTTGTGGGGGTATTACAAAAAGAGATGCTTTCCTGATTTCAGCCACTCTATTCTTGTTATTGGCACACATGAAAGCCATTGATTTTTGAGGGCTTAATTTTATACCCTGCTACTTTGCCAAAGTCTTGGATCAGCTTGAGTAACTTTGGTGTGGAGTCCATGGGATTCTGTAAATACAAGATAATGTCATCTGCAAAGAGGGAGTTTTACTTCATCTTTCCCTATTTAGATCCCCTTTATGTTTCCATCTTTTCTTATTGCTGTAGCTAGGAATTCTAATGCTAAATTGAAGAGAAGTGGAGAGAATGAACATCCTTGTCTCATTCCTGAGTTTAGAGGAAATGGCTTTAGCTTTTCGCCATTAAGTATAATTCTGGCTGTTGGTTTGTCATACACAGCTTCTATTTTATTGAGGAATGTTCCCTGGATTCCTAGTTTTTCCAGAGCTTTCATCATAAAGGGGTGCTAGATCTTGTCAAATTCTTTTTCTGCATCTATTGAGATAATCCTGTGGTTCTTTTCCTTTATCTTGTTGGTATGCAAAATTATATTAACTGATTTGTATATGTTGAACCAGATTTGCATCCCTGAAATGAATCCTGTTTGATTATGGTGTATTATTTTTTCATGAGTTGTTAGTTGAGAAATTTTACATTGAAGTTCATCAAAGAATTGGGTCTATAGTTCTCTTTCCATGATGAATCCTTGCCTGGTTTTAGGATGAGGTTATGATAGCTTCATAGGAAGAGCTTGGTAATGAACTTTCACTTTCAATTTCATTGAAGAGTTGCAGGAGTATTGGTGTGAGTTCTGCTTTGAATGCCTTGTATAATTCTGCTGTAAATCCATCTGGTACTGGGCTTTTCTTGAGTGGGAGGTCTCTTATTGCTGTTTCTATTTCAATGCTTGATAGTGGTCTGTTAATTTGATTTAAATCGTCTTGGTTTAGTTTGGGAATGTCAATATTTGCTAGAAATTCGTCCATTTCTTCCAGATGCTCAAACTTATTAGCATAAATGTTTGAGAAGTATTCCTCTATAATGTTCTGAATCTTGGTTGTTTCTGTGGTGATGTTTCCTTTCTCATCTCTGAGTTTATTTGGGTGTGTTCCCTCCTTTTTCTGATAAGATTTGTTAACTGTCTGTCAATTCTGTTAATTTTTCAGAAAAACCAACTCTTTGCTTTGTTGATTCTGTTTTGTTTTGTTACTCTAATTCATTTAATTTTAATTGTTTGTTTCCATCTATTGGATTGGGGTTTAACTTGTTGATTTCTTTGAAGGAGCTTCAAGTGCCTCATTAAATTGTTGGTTTCAGATCTCTCCAATTTGTTGATGTAGGAACTCAGAGCTATAAACTTGCCTCTGAGTATTGCCTTTGCTGTGTCCCAGAGGAACTGGTAATGTGTGTTCATTTTTATTAAATATCATGAGCATTTGTATTTCTTTTCTAATTTCTTTCATGACCCACTAGTGGTTCAACAGTGTGTTATTCAGCTTTCATGTTTTACAGGAATTTCATTGGTGGCTTTTGGTGTTGAATTCTAATTTTATTCCCTTGTGGTCTGAGAGAATGCAGGGCATAATTTCAATGTTTCTGTATTTGGACAGATTTGCTTTGTGACCTAGAATGTGGTCTACTTTGGAGAATGTTTCATGTGCTGCTAAGAAGAACGTGTATCCTGATGCTGCTGGGTGAAATATTCTGTAGATTTCTGTTAAGTCTAGTTGGTCTATGCAGTTGTTTTGGTCTGAGGTTTCTCTGCTGAGTTTTTGCGGTCTTAATCTATCCAGCGGGGATAGTGGTCTGTTAAAGTCCCCAACAATTAATTTCTTTGGATCTATGTGAGATTTTAAGGAAAGTAGTGTTTCTTGGATAAAACTGGGTGCTCTGTTAGTTGGTGAATAGGTATTTAGAATTGTAATATGCTCTTGAAGGAGAGATCCCTTAATTAGTATGTAATGGCCTTCTTTATCCCTTCTCACTAATTTTAATTTGAAGTCTATTTTATCTTATATTAGGATTGTAACTCCTGCCTGTTTATGGGGACCATTTGCAGCCTTTCACTTTCTAAATATGTTTGTTTTCGTGGGCAAGGTGTGTCTCTTGAATGAAACAGATAGAAGGATCTTGCTTTTTGATCCAACTAGACAATCTATGTATCTTAATTGGAGAGCTAAGGCCATTAATATTGAGAATTAGGACTGAGAGGTGTTTGGTAGTTCCAGCTGTGTTATCCAACTTCTTGGGGGCTGTGCCAACAGGGTTATTCCTATGATTCTTGGATTCTCTATTGGGGGCTGTTTCTTTGCATTTTTTATTCTGTTGTTGATTTTCTATGTGTAGAAAATCTTTAAGTAGCTTTTGTAGAGGCTAGTTTTGTGGGGATATATTGTTTCAGTTTTTCTTTTCTGTGGAAGGTTTATATTTACCCCTCCATTATGAAGGAGAGTTTAGCTGGGTACAGTTTCTTGGTTGATAGTTGTTTGTCTTTAGGTCATGGCATACATCAATCCAGGCTCTTCTTGCTTTCATGGTCTCTACTGAGAAGACTGAAGTTATTCTGATTAGTTCCCCCTTGTAAGTGATTGATCTTTTTCTCCCTAACAGCTTTAAGGATCTTCTACTTGGTCTTTATTTATCCTATGCATATTACAATGTGATTGTGGGATATCCTGCTCTGCTCTGGTCTATTTGGGGTTCTAAAGGCTTCTTATATCTGAATGGCCCTATCTTTTTGCATATTTGGGAAGTTCTCTGCTAGGATCCTATTAAATAAATTTCCTAGTCCTTTACCTTGTATCTCTAGGCCCTCCTCTACACCAATTAGCCTTAAATTAGGCCTTCTGATGGTGTCTTCTAAACGTTGAATAGATCTATCATATTTCTAGGATTTGTCTTGAATACTTGTCTATACTTTCTCTATAATGTCTAGGCTGTCTTCAATCCCAGAGATTCAATCTTCTGAACAGACTAACCTACTGTCAAATCTTTCTACCTTGTTTTTTATTTACTTTCCTTCTAATTGGTCATATTTCATGGCTTCAAATTCTTTGTTAGAGCTTTATTTTAGATCTTGTATGGACTTCTTTATCTACTTAATTTGGTTTTCATTCTCAAATTTCTTACTTGATCGGTTATAGTTTTCATTGGACTCTCTTTCCTTCTGCTGGACTTCATTCAGCATTCCTTTTGTGGACTCCATGGATACTTCCAGCTTTCTGTTTGTGGGTTCTATGAATGCCTAAATTAACCTTTGTTTATTCTCATCCCACTCACACAGTTCCTCTATTAATCTTTGATTAATCTCATGCTCATGAAATTCCTGTATTAATCTTTGGTTAGTCTCATCCTGCTCACAGATTTCCCTATCATGCTCACACAGAGGCCTTTGCAGGCTTTCAATCTTTTAATTCAGCATACTTATCAGTAGTGTTTGTATAGCATTTTGAGAGCTCTCCTCTGGACTATTCATTAACTTCTCTGTTGCCTGATTATCATTAGTGAGTGGCAGTTGAAATATGTGCACTTGCCATTTTTCTTGTGTTTCTCCAGCTTGTTCTGCCCAATTTCATGCTATAAGACTATTTTAATGCAAGCGTCAAGCCAGAGCCCTGTAATTGCACAAATTGTTTGACACAGTCAAAATGAGTACAGACACAATGTAGTTCAACAACAAACAACTAGGCATCAATGGACTAAGAAAATCAAAGAAGTAATCCACAGACCAGAAATTAATAGGTTTAGGGAGAATTGTGAGGAGAAAATAAGATTAGTGGAATGTTAGTAGGAAATGGGGGAAGGGGAAGATTACTAAGACATAAATTCAGAGAGAGGAAAAGGACAGAAGTAAAGCAGAAGAGAGACAAAAGGAAAAAAGAAAAATTTAAAATTTAAAAATGAAACACTTAAAACTTATATAAGTATAAAGAAGTAATAGCACAATTAAAGGAGTTAAGGCTGAGTTTGTGAACTGAGTAATCGATATCTGACTTAAGTATGCACACAATGAAGAATAAGTTCTAATAATCGAAGACAGGAATGTATCTGGGGATGAACAGAACAGCAATTAAGTGAAGCAAAAGAAAAAAACCCAAAAACCAAAAGGACCAAAATGGAAAAGAGTAAGAAGAGACTTAAGGAAAAAAACCTAAAATAAAAATAATGAAAAAAGTAAAAAACAATTTTATTAAAATTTGTAAAAATTAGGTAGAAAAAATAATTCTTTGATGTTTTGGGGGGAGAGGGATCTTGTGTCTCCCCTGTGTCCATAACCAGTCTTTTGGTGGAGTGTCTGGTTTGCTTGTGGTGTTTGAGTTTCTTGTGGCTTGATTGGTTTCTTAAATCAGTTTGTTTCAGCATTCAGAATGAACCTGTGGCTTTCCAGGGACTTTATGACCCTCCTCCCAGGCTAGTTCAGTGGTAAGGTGGTCTACTTTGAGTGTTACAAAATGGAGAGATGGCTGTTTCCTCTTGCTTGGAGTTGCTGAGAGAGAACTAGGTTGTGGGTAGGGTTGAGGCCTCTCAGCAGTCAGTAGCTTTTTCCTGAGGGGGAAGCTCCTGAGATACTCATATAGTCCAGCCTTGAGCTATTCTCAGGATTTATGAGTATCAAGTTTCCAATTGTTTTTCTTTTACCCTCCTGCAACTGCAGTTGTTGCTCATGCTACAGAGGGATGAGGCAGCCTCTGGCTTGTTTACCCAGTGAATAAAGTTGCCCCACCCTGGACAGAGCTTGCTCTGCCTGGGAAGGACAACTTTCCCAGGGTGGAGCTGAGCCCTGCAGGTTAGGTTCCTCTGACCTTTTGAATGGCTCTGAGTTAAGTGCTAGGTGCTCTGGCTTGGTTTTTGTCAGTATTAAAGATAGAGTTCTTCTCCAGTGATGGAGGAGGGGCTACCTTCCCACCGATGCTCTATGACAAGGAGTGTGGATGTCTTGTGGGGTACTCACACCTTTCCATTGGTTTCTGGGCCATCCACAGTCTGCGACTATCTGGAATCAGTAGGATGAAGATTTCTGCTCCTTGTCAGTTCTTCCTGGCGGTGATTAGAATCCTCTGGCACACCATTTCTGGAGGCTTTGTCCTGGGCTTTGTCTGTTGATATGGTGGCTGTGGCAGCAACTGCTGCCACTGCCACAGACACCGGTGAGTGCTTGAATCTGTCTCCTTAGCCAAGGTGCCTGAATTTTTCCTCTCTGACCAAACTCTCTGTGCTATGGTGGCACACTTGGTATGATTCTCTCTCCTTGGACTTTTCACTGGAATACTAAAACTGGTTTCTACCTAAGAGCTTGTATAGCCCTCAGCTTCTCCTTTGTCATCTTCCTCCAGACACCACAATCATTCTTGCCACAGTTAGAGTCACAGTCACCTGGGACCTTAATCATGTTAATCATCCCTATAATATTCTCAGTTGGGAATAATACTTTCTTGATACCTTTTTACAACATCTATTTGAGATTTGCTTAAATACATTGGTTCATATCTTTTTACTGAGAAGTGACATTCTATAGGATGGATGTGCCAGTTTAACTCTTTTCCCACTAAAGTCCATTTGGGTTGTTTGCATTTTATTTTAAACTGCAGTTACTGAAGCTTGAACCCAGAGGCATGACACAGTCCCTTTACAATTTTGCTCGGGAAATCCTTCTACCATTTTATCCACAGCTCTACCTTAGCGTTTTTTTTAAGGTGGAAATAAGAGTCTCAATGGACTTTCCTTGGTTACTGGCCTCAAAATGGGATTCTCAGATTTTAGTAACTAAGATTGCAGGTATGAGCTACTGATTCTCAAATATGCTTCACATAAAATACTAAAAATAAAATGCTACAAATAAAATACTACAAATAAAATGAGCTCTGCACTGGTAGCTCATGCCCATAATTCAGAGGCTGAGACATGGAGGACAGAGCTTGGAAGTTTGCTGGGGCAGAAAAGTCTTCAAGAATCTGATCTCCAATTAACTGCCCCCAAAAGGCAGATCAGAGTTGTGGTTCAAGTGTTAGAGTGCCAGCTATTAACAAAAAAAGTGAATGAGAGCTTAAGATACTACAGACACACACACACACACACACACACACACACACACACACACACACACACACACACACATGCGCGTGCACACACAGGCACATGCATACACACTTCCAGGCATGCACATACACACAAACAAAATAAAACTTCTAGGGATGCCAGTGGTTTGTATGTGTAATCCTAACTATTGAAAAGCTGAGATAGGGAAAATTATGGTACAAACCCAGCAAGTATAGAAAAGTTTTAGAGAATTCAACTGAGAGCTGCCACCTGGTGGTACACTGCTGTTGTTCTAAGTTGATAGGAAGCCTTCAAATAGACTCATCACAGCACAAGTGCACCCCTGGGCAGGAAAATTGTTACCTGAGCCAGACCTCAGTGGCCCACACCTGTAATCCTAACAACACAGGAGACTGAGTTCTGAGGATCACAGTTTGAAGACAACCTAGGCAGGTATATCCATGAGACTCTCATATTTCCAATTAAGCCCTAAAATCTGGAAGTGGAAGTATGGCTCAAATGGTAGAGGAATAGAGTTGAGCCAAAACACTCAAGGATAAGACAAGGTCCTGAGATCAAGTCCCTGGAATGGTACCACCACCAACACAACCACCACCAGCAACAACACTATCAACAACAAGAAAAAGAAAACAGACCCAGCACAAAGAACTTGAGTTGTGGGTCACTTGTAGCAAGGCCGGTGTAAGCACAAAGCCCACATAGAGTTGAAGCCCTCAGCTGTCGTACCTCAAAAATAAATAAGAAAAACAGGACTGTGAATATTCACATAGAATTTTGTGTTAACATAAATTGATTTCCTCATGCTAAATACCAGATGTGCAATTGCTGAGCCAGATGTTAAGTATAAGTTCAGTTTTGTTTTGGGTGGTCCAGGGGCTTGAACTCATGGCCTGGGTCCTGAGCTTCTTTGTGCTGAAGGTTAGTGTTCTACCACTTGAGCCTCAGGGCCACTTCTGGCTTTTTTGAGTAGTTTATTCAAGATAAGAGTGTCATGGAGACTTTTCTGCCAAGGACTGGCTTTGAACCGCTATCCATAGATCTCACCCTCCTTAGTAGGATTATAGGCATGAAGCCACTGGCACCTGGTGAGAAGTAAATTTTAATGCTAAAAGTACCTCCTGGAATAAAAGGTATGGCTCAGGAGGTAGAACATAATTTGAATAAATAAATAAATAAATAGAAAAGAAAGGACCCAGCCTGCATTGCACTCTTCAGGGCACAACCCAGAATGTTGTCGAAAAGAGAAAGGGAGAGATAGGGAACATTAGACATGATTGGCAGAGAGAGAGAGAGCAAAGAGATCCTGAAAGTAAACAGACTTCTGACCATTTACCATTGCAGTGGCAAAAACTGTTTAAAACTGAGAATGGCATAAAAATGGGCGCTCTGGCTTTCCAGGGAGCACAGGAGGTATTTCAAAGGGGTTTCACGGATGGGGCGTGACTTGCAGCACCCCATTAAATGTGTAGGAGAGTCAGTCTAGTGAGTGAAGGACTGACCAGGCAGAAGCTGCATCCCGACTTCCCCCAGAGCCCTCTAGAGAGAAATGGCCAAGCCCCCAAAACCAAGCGTCCTTGGCTTCAGAGGTGACCGGCCTTTCAGCTAAAGGCCGTAGGAGCTCTCTGGCATGGTGCCACGTCTGGACAGAGACTGAGCAACAGAGAACCATACAGAGTAGTTTCACTCACCAGAGTAGAGAAGTGGCGTGGATGTGGATGTGAAGGCCAGCAATAGTATTGGTGAAAAGTCTCGTGTGGTGTCTCAACGCAATTCGGTTCACAGAAAAGGGGTGGTTAGGAAATTCTAGAATTTCCAACTCAAAAACCCCATCTGAGTCATGGCACCATATGTAAGGTATATTAAATAGGTAGGTTTCTTTAGGTAGCCTATGAAGAGAACACCACGCTATTCAGGCGGGAAAAGAAGTTAATTTAGTACGCATTATCCTGCCCACGTAATTGTAACTCCTCTGTACAGTATGTTCACAAATAAAATAAAATTAAATTAAAAAAAAAAAGTTAATTTACCGAACTGCTGCTCCCGCCATGCATGGTGGAGAGGCATGGCTGAAAAGGGACGGGGGGTGGAGGGCTCTCTCTGCCTTTTTTTCTTTTGGTCCGGTCCTGGGGCCTGAACTCTGGGCCTGGGTGCTGTCCCTCAGCTCTTCAGCTCAAGGCTAGCACTCTACCACTTGAGCCACAGCACCACTTCTGGATTTTTTCTTTTTGCTTATGTGGTGCTGAGGAATCGAACCCAGGGCCTCATGTATGCAAGGTAAGTGCTCTACCACTGAGCCACCTTCCCAGCCCTCTCTCTGCCTTTTTTGTGCCACCTTCACCCCCAAAGAAAGAAATAGGAACAATCAAGACAAAAAGAAAAGGAACAAACTTACTATTTCCATTTCTTAGCGTTCATTTCGATAAATAGTATTTTCTATCATCAGAGGCACTGAAGAATTCAGCCTTTGTGTTTCTATTCTAAGTGTCTCCTCCTTGGATCTCACTGATATTATTCCTTCTTAACCCTCTTTTCCTCTGTTCTGTTAAGCAAATTTTAGTCAGTTTCATGTTAGAATTTTTGTAATATAATAAAATAGAATTTATTTCAATGTACTACTTATTATGAATTAATTTCTATAATCAAGTTCAATCTTAGGTAGATGTTCATAGTTCTGCATATGGGAATTTGATCTGCCTATTCTTATTTGAAGTTTGAAGGGGATTTACAGGAAAAATATAGGTCACTTTGAGAAGGATTTATTTCTTTACTATCTGAGTTTAAAAATAAGAAACAGTATTCAATTAAATTCCATGTATTTAGGCCTTCCTAGACTTAATACTTTGGAATTTTCAGCATATACATCCTGTGTATATTTTCCTTAGCACCTAAGTATTTCATTGTCTGCCACATAATTCTGAGAAGAATGGTGTGTGTGTGTGTGTGTGTGTGTGTGTGTGTGTGTGTGCATGTTCACATGCATGTGTGTTGGTTGTGGGGCTTAAACTCAAGGCCAGGCACTGTCCACATTGGATGGGGAGTAGAGAGCCTTTGAGTTTTGAAGCACTTACAGGTTGGCACAGAAGAGGAAAATGTTCTGTCAGGTACAGTCCACCTCTGGGCCATTCCTAGTGCAGAAATCTTGAAATGTTTCATCAGATAAGTCCAGGAAACTGCTGAGGGCTGCTCAGTAGGGCTGAGATGGTGCCTGGGAGACAGGAAAGCTCCATCTGATCTTCCTTCTGCAAATATACCCAAGAAGTTTAGAGTGCAAGTTTCACACCCAGCAGGCAGCAAAAGGGCCTCTAATCCAAGTAATCTCTGGGGTCTTTAAAATGACACTGGGTGTCCCTCAGTAGGTACAGATGGCAGACCTGGGTACCTGTGTGGACTCTCTCCCTACATACAATCTGGGAGTGTGGTATAGAATATTTATTGCCAGAAAGATACCTATCCGCCAAATGAATAAAGAAATGCCATGGGTACTATTTCAGCTTATTTTCTGAGCCAAATAATCCACACTAACTTTAGCTTTTCTGGTAGAGTCTCCTAATTTGAGAAATGAACCTTGAATCTAAAGTTTACTGAGAGTTTCTTTTTTAAATCACAAGTGAATGTTGAAGTTGTCCCATGTAATTTCTTAAAGCAGTGGTATATTGCAGAGTAAACATAGCTTTTGAATCAACTTTGTATAAATGCAATACAACCCATTTAGAAATTGTCAAATTGAAATTTTTTTTAAATTTATTGAGATTAAGTGATTATATAAATTTCACAAAATTCACAGTTTTGTGGGATAGTGATACTTAAAGTCACAAACACATTTTAACCTTCATGAGGTGCATTGTTATTATCATGGTCTATAAAGCTTATAGTCTATACAAGCTTTGACAGTACAGCTATTTTTTCCAAATTGGGTGATACATACATTTCTTTCTTTTTGCTTACTGTAAGCTGTTCCCCTTTTCTCTCTCATTTCCTCTCTCCCATCGCTGCCCTTGAGTTGCTTAGTTCACTTTCATCAATATCCAGTGCAGCTGATGGACCCCTCTGCTGTATTTTTCTCCCAATTCTTTCTGATTCTGTGCCCTTCTCCTATCTTCCCTCAGATGTGCACATCTGTATACCATATATGAGGCCAAGAACATGGAGTCATCTAGAAATGATATGACAAAATTAAGAAGTCCTTTGTTTCTTGATTTCTGTTTACTTTGTGCTATCTCCTTGCATTTATTGTTTAACACCTGTATATCAGGGAGATCATCTGCTGTTTGTCTCTCTGATCTTAGCTTACCTTATTTATTCTTGTTCCATCCATTTCCCTTCAAAAGCCATTAAATTGTTGAGTTTGTGAGGCCCCTCGACAGGTTCTATCAGGGTAAGGGGTGGTCCTCCAGCTACTGGTCTGATTCACACCCCTCAGCAGGCAGGTTCTGTCAAGGGGAGGGGCCATCTTCCAGCCCAAACTGTGGGCAGGACTGGGTTCTAGTGCTCATCAAGTATGGGTCCCCAAGGCTTCCCACTGGATGTTAGTAGGTGGGGTGAGGGGATGGATCTGTCCTCATTGTTCCCTTAGGGTGTGGCGATCCTTCTTGGGTAGGGAAGTGGGGGGTCCAGTTCAAACCTCTTGGGTCACCGCCAGTGTTGGTCTTCTGTGGGGAAAGTCCCCGGCAGGATATTCGTTAAACCTGGGTCTGGTTGTGGGCTGGCTGGCGGAGCTGCGCAAATTCCCCTCAGTCTCAGCCTGATGCTGTCCAGGTCCTGCTCTGTAGACCTTTTCTGGGTCTGGGTTCTGCAATTCACT
Source organism: Dipodomys merriami (assembly GCF_024711535.1). Classification (NCBI taxonomy): domain Eukaryota; kingdom Metazoa; phylum Chordata; class Mammalia; order Rodentia; family Heteromyidae; genus Dipodomys; species Dipodomys merriami. The sequence goes on from NW_027204492.1 coordinate 86,918,654, forward strand.
GCTGGTCCTGAAATCCCCAGCAGCCACAGGCCGCTTTCCTGGCTTGGTGGTGTTGGCCCTCACTCTGACAAGGAGAGAGGGAGTGGCCTTCACGTGTTACCCTCTTTGTGTATGCAGTCTATGAGGGTTTATCTCCTTTCTCCTTCTCCTGTAGTTCTCTTTGTTCAGGTTTTCTTTGTTGTCAGTTTCTTGGTTTGTTTGTTTGTTTTTTTTTTTTTTTTTTTTTTTTTTTTTGTCAGTCGTGGGGCCTGAACTCTGGGCCTGGGCGCTGTCCCTCAGCTCTTCAGCTCAAGGCTAGCACTCTACCACTTGAGCCACAGTGCCACTTCCGGCTTTTTTCTTTTTGCTTATGTGGTGCTAAGGAATCGAACCCAGGGCCTCATGCATGCAAGGCAAGCGCTCTACCACTGAGCCACCTTCCCAGCCTCTCTTGGGGGTTTTGTGTGTTGGGATTCTCCCTTTCTCTCTTCCGTTGGAAAGGGTTAGGGGGACTCCCTCTTGTTTCAGCACCATCTTGAGGTCTTCCTCAAATTTAATGTAGTCCTTGACAGATTCTCTTCTACTAATCACTTTTGCACATTTTGTGTGAAAACTGATGAAAGATAAAAGTGTATGGTTTGGTCTTTGTCTGGTATTTTTTTTTTATTGTGAAAATACCGTACAGAGGGGTTACAATTACATGAGCAAGGTAATGAGTACATTTCTTCTCAAGCATTGTTGCCTCCTCCTTTGTTTCCCCTTCCCATCCCTTCCCATCTCCCCCCTCCTCTGTCCCCTCCACCCTCACCACCCCCACACCAAAGTTGTAAAGTTCTTTTTTCGACATAACGTCTTGTACATCCCATTGTTGCAATGGATCCACCTGTATCCCTATTTAAACAATTTGTTTTTTCCCTTCCCCTCCACAAATTATACCAACATCAAATACAGTGAAAACAGGGTTTATACCATAGAGGAGGGACATACAAAGCAACAAAGAAGTATCTTATAAATATGTTAGAAACAATAGCAAGACAGAAAAAAACATTTGAGTCCTTATCTTGGGGTTCATTTTGCCTAAATCAACTTATCTGACTGTTTTTGCTTTTCTCAGACATATACTAGTTATTGCAAATAAGGGAAACCATGGGACCTATGTTTCCTTGGGCCTGGCTTACTTCACTTAATGTATTTTTTTCCAAGTCTTTCCATTTCCTAACAAATGGGGCAATGTCATTCTTTCTGATGGAGGCGCAGAATTCCACTGTGTTTATATACAACATTTTCTTGATCCATTCATCTACTGAGGGGCATCTGGGTTGGTTCCATATCTTAGCTATGGTAAATAATGCTGCAATAAACATAGTCATGCTGGTAGCTTTAGTATGGTCTTATTTGTGCTCATTTGGGTAAATGCCCAAAAGTGGGATTTCTGGGTCATAGGGCAGTCTTTTGAGGATCCTCCATACTACTTTCCAAAGAGGTTGAACAAGTTTACACTCCCATCAACAGTGCAGTAGGGTTTCTGTCCATATCCCATCCAGCATCTGTTGTTATTAGAGTTCTTGATTATAGCCATTCTAACTGGGGTGAGGTGGTATCTCAATGTTGTCTGGGATTGGTGTTAGGATAATTCTACATTTGCAAAATACTGTTGGAAATTATGTAAATTGAAAGATAGCAAAGCCACCGTGAACATTTAAGAAATTGAAATTTAGGAGAGTGTCACCATTTGCCGAAATAGTCAGAGCCACTTATTGTGCATAATTTGATTACACAAATGTGGTTCATCCTGTGGAAGAGTTCAAGCCTGCTGACTTCCAAATTGTAGAAAAGAGTTAACACAGCAGGCCTGACAACTCTACTTTGCATTGTCATATGGAGAAGCAAATTTCTAGATGGGTGTGGAACTTATATATGAAGAATGTTCCCATCAAAACTGACTAGAACTTAAAAGACTGTTCATCTATGTTTAAGCCATTTGTACAAACAATGTGGCTATGCTGTGTTTTCCTATTAGGACCCTGGCATTTCGTATAATGTTAGGCAGGTATGTCCACATGACCAGTCCCCAATAATGTCTCAGGACTTGAATTTTCTAGCAAGCTTCTCTGACAGACAACATTTCACTCTTGTTGTTAGAACTTCTTGTTGGAGGAATCACGCATTCTAGGTGAATTGATGGGGAGAGGCCTCTTGGAAGGCCTCTTGGAAGTCTGATATTGATACACAGCCACTCCTGCTCTTAGTCATATATTGTTTTCTCCATTTTTATTCTTAGCCTTTCTTGGCTACTATATTTGAAAATCATTTCTGGACAGCATATACTATGTTTTTGTTTTTGTTTTTCTTTTGTCAGTCATGGGGCTTGAACTCTCGGCTTGGGTGTTATCTCTGTGCTCTTCAGCTCAAGCGAACACTCTACTGCTTGGACCATAGCACCCCTTCCGGTTTTCTGGTGGTTTATTGGAGATAAGAGTCTCATGGTCTTTTCTGCCCGGGTTGGCTTTGAATCCTGCTCCTCAGATCTTAGCCTACTGAGTAGTTAGGATTACAGGCGTGAGCACCTGACTTTTCATATACTATGTTTTAAAAAATATATTTTATGGAATGAAAACATGTCAATTTACATAGCATCTGCCTAGCAAGTGCTAAAGAAAAGAAATATTTTGGGAATATCTTTTCATGCATTTAGTTTGACCACTTCACCTGAACATAAATATTGAGCATATATATAGCTTCTTTTTTCCTCATGACTGGATTTAAAATCAGAATCTCATCCTGCTTGGCTGGTGCTTTGTCACATGACCCCTCTACCTGCCCTACTTTTGGCTAGCTAGTTTGGAAATGAAGTCTAGAGCACTTTTCTTCCAAGGCTTGCTCCACACTGAGAGCCACCAGATGTTATCCCCGACTTCCCCCTTCATCCTGTCTTAACCAAGGCAGGGGGAAAGTCAAAACAGTACCCCTAACCCCTAAACTCAGGGGCATCACTGGGCATCTGGGCATCACTGACTCACACCTATATTTCCAGCTACTCAGGACACTGAGATCTATTCAAATCCACTCTGAGCAGGAAAGTAATTGAGAGTCATATTTCTAATTACTAAAATGCCCGGAATGGTGCTGTGGATAAGTGGGGTATTATTCCTGCCTTGATCCGAAATTCTCAGGGACAGTGCCCAGGCTGATTTCAATCAAGAACCAGGACAATGCCTTCCCCCATACACACTCACAAAGATATATTCAGGTAGCATCAGATTTCAACTATGCATTTTCTTCATTCTTCTTCTACCTCAGGAAAACTGTATCTGTAACTGCAAAACATAATGAATTTTCTACTTCTTAAATGCTTTACTAGAGTAGCTACTTTGTACTGTGGAGATAGGTAGATGTAGGGAGTCAGAGACAAATGATCCTCATTGAATGTTGATCTAGACTGCACATCAAGAGGGCAAACAGGGTAAGAAGTGTATAAACATGTATGTGGAGCAGGAGGTGCTCTGCAGACTGGAGTCCTGGTATTGATACCCATCTAAGTAGCATTGTAAAGAGATTATAAGCTTTATGTGGCACTTAATGAGAGTTCCTTACCTGATATCCATTCTTCCTGTCTTCTTCATTACAGCTTCAATTTTCCCTGTGCCTAGTAGAGAGGCTCACCTTTTAGCCTCCTTGGAAGCGAGGATATCCATTTGACTCATCATTGGCAAATAAAATGTAAGTGAGATTCTCTTGAGTTTGGCTTCTGAGAAAGTTATCATTTTCTTGTTGAAAAGGGTGAGACCTCACTGACTTTTTGTAACTCACCTGCTTCATTCTCTGTACCAAGAATGTAGTCATAATATGTAATGGGCAGCAAGCTATCTTAGCAGCATAAAGAGCAGCCTGGCACCTTGAAGACACTGCAGAGACTGCATTGTAGAATGATCAGCAAGTTGCTCATTTTCTGACCTCAGCTGACAATCCTTTACACCCTCTAACTCCCTCCTGCAATGTTCTGTGAAAACGCAGCATTTAGTGTCACAGAGTAATGGAGTCCCTTCCACAGGTTTTTATTCACATTTATCGAACCACTGTTAGCCTCAGGCAGTATTTTTTGCCAGAAGCCAAGATGAGGTGGGTAGAGAAATCCTGCCATAGTCCCACAGAAAGTTTGTGTCATTTTGGAAAGGTAAGACCTGGAAAGGAAGCAGACTTCAGACACCAGTCCTGATGGCTCACTCCTGTCATCCTATGTATACTCAGTGGGCTGAGATCTTGAGCATTGTGTTTTGAAGCCAGCCAGGTAAAAAATGTCACTAGATTCTACCTGTGATTAACTAGAAAAAGTTTAGACTGGAGTTATGAACCAAGTGGCAGAGCAGCAGGTAAACAAGGAAACCCAGTGAGAGCATCAGGCTCTGAGTCCACACACACACACACACACACACACACACACACATGCACACACAAAAAAGCCAATGTAAAAAACAAAACTCTTCAGGATTTGACATAATCAGTAGATAGCAAACAATGGCTAGTGGTTTTGCTGTATTTTCTAGAATGCTCACAATGACTTCAGAACAACAGGACTCTTGCAGAGAAAAAAAGTAGACATTGGCTCACCAGTGGAAGTCTTCACAGGTGGTTTGTAGCAGTCTTCAGTCAAACTCAGGTGTGAAGCCTCCCAAATCCACCATTGGTATTTGCCACTCTGCCCTGATTAGTCTTGGAGGATGGGCAGAATTTGAAGCTTTGCATGGGGACTTGAAAAAGGGATCCAGGACATGGAAATGAACAGAAACATTGATCAGATTTCATTGATTACATCCCATGCAACAGTCAGGAGGCCAAAACACAAAAAGAGAAGTTTGTGGTCTTTATAAACAACTAAGTATCCTTTTATAACTCAATTTCCTGTGGCAGTCACTGTGGGATATGACATTTTAGGGGAAAATTCAAGGCATATATTCACTGTTCAGCCAGCCTTGCTTCCTCCCTCCCTCCTCTTTTTGTCTTTCTTCTTTCTTCCTTCTTTCTCCATCTCCTTTCTCTCCCATATTTATTGTCCATCTCCTTCTTACTGTCTCCTTTACTTTATCTTTTTTTTATTTTCCCCCTGCTCATTCTCCTACCTTCTTCTTTCTTTTTTTTCCTATCTCTTTGTTTTCCTGCTCCTTCTTGCCTTCCACTCTTCTTAATCTTTCCCTTCTCGTCTCCCCTTGCCTTCCACCAATACACATCCCCTCTGTATCCCTTTCTCTGTATCTTTCTGTCTCTGTCTCTGTCTGTCTCTCTGTCTCTCTCTCTTCCCCCCCTCTGATTTAGGCTGAATGTAGATCTTGTAACTTATAATCATGTAATCTCTCTTTAAGATACATTTCAGCTTCCTATTTAATTTTTGATATATTTTTTCTATGTGCCAGTCCTGGGGTAGAGCTCAGGGTTTCAGTGCTGCCGCTGAGGTTTTTGTTCAGGTTTAGTGTCTTGCCTCTAGAGCCCCAGCTATATTTCCTCCATTTGGTAGCCAATTGGAGATAGCAGGCCCATGGTCTTTCCTTCCTTGGTCAGCTTTGAAATGAAATTCTCAGATCTCAGCCTCTGAATGGCTGAAATTACAAGAATGGGTCACTATCACATGGAGTATGTCATAATTTTATCTTTAATAAAGATATTCTCCTTTCCTCAAAATGAAGAGCCTTATCATCTCCATTCCCTAGGAAGCTGAAAATATAGCTTGAGAGATATTTCAATTATTTGAGAACTCCAACATAGAAAGTGTCACAAGATGATTGGAGAGTAGTGATAATGGAACAACCCCAAAGTCTCAAGTCTGTGCTCTGCTCACGGGTGCTCTTTACCATGCAATGGGAGATGCCCAGGAGGAAGCAAGTAGAATAGTCCTTAATTCAGTAGTATGGTAGAAGACTGATAGAGTGAGGGTAGGGTGAGTGGGACACAGGATGGATGATATGGTTATGAAAAGGAGAGGATGGATGACAGAGTAACAGGCACATTTTCTTTAACTACATCCTTCATTGTGCCACAACAAAATTGGGAAAATCACTTACAAATGTTCCTTACTGTTGGGAATGGTGACTCAAGGGGAGCTGAGCTATTTGAGAGGCTGAGATGTAAGGGTGGTGGTCAAAGCCAGCCGGTGAAGAAAGTTCCTGACACTCTACTTTCCATTTAATGAAATCAGTGGGCACTAGGTTAAGTGGTGGAGAAGTATCCTTGAGGAAATCAAAAAAGAAAAAAAGCTAGTATATTTGGCATGGACAGAAGTAGCATTCTTCTGAGAGGGAAAAGAAGAGGAATGCACACGAGCAGCCATGAAAAATTGTGCCAGCTGGCTTGCTGTGTGCTGTTGCTTCAGTTCCTTAACCAAGGTGGACTCCCTCAGCACCCTTGGTCATCAAGGAAACTTCTTCCTTCCTGGGGCTCAGGGCCAGTGTAAGGGATCAGGACAGAGGTCAATCATGCCAGCTATCTCTGATGAGAGGAAACTGATCCTCTTGTTTTCCTGAATTCAGTTCCAACTAGTGTTAAGAAAGGTGATCCTGGGCTTCTTTTTCCTACCCATTGATACTCCTTTCTCTTTTGCTTGCCTCTTTCTTTTCTCCATTGTTATCATGTATTCTAAACAAAATCTATTTACCACATTCAAAGCCCAACAACCAATATAAGGTAGAAAGTTCCATTGCCAACTCTTTTCTTTTGTTGGGTTTTGTAAGGTTTCATTTTCATCCTTTCCATTTCTGACACCACCTTCCCTGATACAGGTACATGACTGGTTTCTAATTCATCCCCTCAGTGGTTCTTCATGCAAAATTAATCACACATACAATTATTCTCTATGTTCTGGAGTCAGCACACCGTCGCACTTTCATTTATCATGTGTTCTGGTAGTGGGGCTTGAACTCAGAACCTCAAAATCACCTTTTCCTTTCTTATTCAAGGCTTCGTCTCTTCTCCTTGAGCCACAACCCACTTCCAGCTTCTTTCTGGCTATTTGGAGATAAGCATCTCTCTGCCATTGCTGCCCAGGCTGCATGCAAATCTCCACCCTCCTGTTCTCAGACTCCTGAGTAGCTAGAATCAGAGACAGGTGTGAACCACTGGCACCTGCCCCAATTTTTACCTATTAAAAAATAAACATGAGTTAGGTGCTGGTGGCTCCTGCTTGGAATGCTACCTACTCAGGAAGCTGAGACCTGGAGGATGGAGATTCGAAGGCACGCAGGGCAGAAAAGTCCATAAGACTCCCATGTACAATTAAGTGTCTGAAAAACCATACTAGAGTTTTGGTTCAAGTGATTGATCTCCATCCTGAACAAAGCAGCTGAGAGAGCTGACAGTCCTGTGTGTAAATGTGTGCATTGCACTCACATACATTTGCACACATGTAGACAAAATACACATGCTAGCTAGGTGTCAGTGGCTCATATGCATAATGCTAGCTACTTGCATATATATGCTATATGCATGATGATGAGATGTGGAGAATTATGGTTTAAGACTAGCCACTAGAGATAAATTTTAGCGACCTCAACAGAGACCTTGCCTCCTGTTATTCTAAGCATGATGGGAAGCCTAAAATAAGCCCATCACAACACAAGTGCTCCCCTGGACCAGAATTGAGATTCTTATCCTATAAACAAACAAAAATAAACAACAACAACAACAAAACCCCAGCACAGCCAGGTGTTGGTGCCCCTTATTTGTAATCCCAACAACTCGGAAGGCTGAGATCTGAGGCTTCCAATTGGTAGTCAGCTGTCAGGCCCAGTAGGAAAGTCAGTGACAGAATTTTATCTCCTATTAAATGCCAAAAATCCAATAGTTGACCTGTGGCTCAAATGGCAGAGCACTAAGCCTTGAGTGAAGTATCTCAGGAACAGTACACAGAACGCCGGTACAAGCCTGAGGTTAGCAATTAAAATTAACTAGAAGACAAGGACTGGAGTTGTGGCTCATTTGTAAGATAACCTGCTTCCACAAGGACAAGGTCCTAGATTCAAGCCCTAGTACAGCAAAACTAATTAGAGAAAAAGCACTATAATTCTTCCCCAGTATTCTGTGTCAACATAAATTCATTGCACCATGCTAAGTACCCAGAAGTGCAATTGCTGGATCAGATGTTAATTGTAAGGTCAGTGTTGTCCAGCTTGGATAAGAATGTTTATACTGCTAAAAGTATCTATGAGGAAATGGAAGCATGACTCTTATTGTAGAACCTCAGTTATATGTGAAAAGGCTGAGCAAGAGAATGTGGCCTTGTCTTCAAGCCTCAGTAACTACACACACACACACACACACACACACACACACACACACACACACACACACACACACACACTTGTGCATTGAAAGCCAGGCATGGGTGGCTGAAGCCTTGAATCCCAGCTATTCAGGAGGCTGATAGCTGAGGATCCTGGTAGGAAAAGTTCATGAGACCCTCTTTCTTCCAATTAACCACCCAAAACCTGGATGGTGAATAGTAACATTAGATGAGCAGAAAAGCTCAGCAACAGGCCCAGACCCAGAATTTAAGATCCAGGACTTGTAGAAAAGTTGTAAGGAAAGAAACTGTTAAACCTTTCTAAACTCTCTGTATCATTTTCTATATCCATCAGCAGTGAATGAGATCAGTTTCATCAGGGCTTTCACAGTGTTTAATATTCTCATTATAAAGACATTTTGATAGATTAATGGTGATACCTTGTTTAAAAAACTGCTTTCCCTTGATGGCCAGTCACAATATACAGCTTTGCAAGTCCTCTGTCAATGTGAAAATCTTTTTCTTATCCGAAGCTGGTCTTTCCATTCATTTGCCTAACAAGAGATGCTTTTCAGAACAGAATGTTTAAGTTTGCAGATATCCAGTTTTTCAAGTTGTGTGATATATGTTATGTTTTGGTGACTTGTCTGAGAAATACACACCTAGTCAGTCTATGCTTTCTTCTAGAAATATAACACTTTTATAGTTTACTACATTACAGTTTAAATAATTTTAAATTGACAATTTTAATTTCTCTTTCATTTTTCAGTATGAGTAAACTATTTTTAATATTTTATTGATATAAATGAATTTTACAAATGGGTTTTGTTGTGCCTTCTACATTCATGCATTTAACTCCCATTATTGTTCCCTTATGTTTTTTTCTTTTTTGGTGGCACTAGGTTATGTATTTAGGGCCTCACATTACCTCGGCTGGCTCATTTCCACTTGAACTACAATCCCAGCCCTGATTTTTGCTGATTTTTTAATTCCATGTCTATACTTTACCATCAGCATTTTGGAATTTTCAGCATACACATCCTGTATATATTTTGTTCAGTTTTTATGTACTTCATTTTGTGCAGAACAGATTAGAGTGGTATTGTTTTGTGTACATGTGTGTCTGATTGTGTGTGTCACTACTGGGGCTTGATGTCAGTGCCTGAGGACGGTCTCTTAGGTTTTTCCACTCAAGAATAGCAGTATTCTTTAGCAGTACTCCAGCACTTGAGCTACAGCACCATTTTTGTTTATCTTGGGTTAATTGGAAATAAGAGTCTCCTAGTCTTTCCAGAGCTGGAATTGAACCGTGATCCTCAGATATCAGACTCCTGAGTAGCTAGGGTTACATGTGTGATCCACCAGGGCTGGCTTGATTTTTGTTTTTATTAGCACATAATAGTTACACAAAGGGATTTCATTGTCATATTTCCTAAATACAGTATTCTTTGACCCACTGTATGCTGATCTTATATGTTTTGTGGTCTCCTGAACTTAATTAGGTATAAGTGTCTCTTGATAGAGTCTATGGAATTTTCTACACTGAAAATCACATTGTTTGTGAATAGGGATAGTTTCATTTTCTCATTTCCAATTTTTTGTCTTTTATTTTTCTGTTTGCCTTATTATGCTGTCTAGTGCATTTGGGCTATTTTGAGCCTAAGTGATGAGTGAAAGCATCCTTCCTTCGCCTCAATCACAGAGAAAAATATTTCATTTCTAATCAGAACAATGTTAGCGTCAGAGTTGGGCTGGGAAGGTGGCTCAGTGGTAGAGCACTTGCCTTGCATGCATGAGGCCCTGGGTTTGATTCCTCAGGCACCACATAAGAAAAAAGCCGGAAGTGGCATTGTGGCTCAAGTGGTAGAGCGCTAGCCTTGAGCTGAAGAGCTGAGGGACAGCACCCAGGCCCAGAGTTCAGGCCCATGACCGGACCCCCCCCAAAAAAAATCAATGAAAGACACTGAAATATAATTTACAAATTATCTCTCACCATTACAACTCAAATACCAACTGAATTTTTATTAGCATATATATGTGTATATATATGTATATATATGTTTATATATTCCACAGTCACAGCAACTTTATACTGTAAGAAGAAAACCAAGATGGAATGTTGTTGACAGTACTTCCCATGGCAACCAACAAGTGCAGCACGGTTTTTTTGTGGGGGATCTGGGGCTTAAACCCAATGCCTGGCCCCTGTCTCTGAGCTTTTTTGCTTAATATTTTACTTTATGACAAGTAACAGCTCCACTATGGCTTTTGGGAGGTATTATTGGAGATGAGAGTCTCACAGAATATTCTGCCTGAGGCTCACTTTGAACTATGATCCTAAGATCTCAACCACATGAATAGCTAGGATTACAGGCCTAGCTTAAAACACTATAGTATTTACATGATAGGTATACCAGATTTTGTCTTCCTGGGATAACTTATCTGCTCTTTCCTCAATAGATTGTAAATGATGTGAGATCACCATTGGTTAAAAGTTACTGTGATGCTTGAGAAATCTGATAAGGGAAACTGAGACAGCAAAAGTTCTTGGGAATGGTCCAGCCATTGCCAAATACGAATAGGAGCAGTATCAAACATAAGTTCCCCAGATAGGATAGCCTTAGAAATAATACTGGGTGAAATGCAGATTTATGTACACATTGTAGATTATATCCAACTCTGTAACATGATATTTATTTGTATATTCAAATACTTATAAATATATGTAGGTATATATTTATCCTTATGTATATAAATATATGTGTGTATATGTAAATTTATGCATATATGTATATTTATGTCATCGAAGATTTGGAATACCAATTTGGAGTGAAGCCCTTGTGGTAGAGTTCCCTTGAGTCAAAAACCTAGTAAGAGCCTGAGACTCTGAGGCAAGTGCCAAAAAACAAAACAAAACAAGAGAGAACGAAAAAGAAAAAGCATAGAGTCACTCAGCTGAGTTGGATAAACATCAGGAAATTCACATTGGCCTCAGGATTTAGGCAGATCTAACCTTCTTCTTCAGCCAAATGCTTTCTCTGGGAAAACCCTGTATACAAATTCTCTAAAGGTGTATATATGGCAAACACCTTGAGCTTACACATATTATTAATTCACAAAGAAGCAATTCATTTTCAAATTCTTGCTCCACCCCAGCTCTGGAGGCCCAAATGAAAATACCCAGAGATGTGTAATATGTAAGAGTAAGTAGCAAGGGCTGAGGAGGGCAGGAGAGGGGCTTTGAGTTTGGAAGCAGCTGCAGCTCACCCACATTGAGAGAGTGTCCTGCCTGGCAGGCACTGTCCATCACTAGCCATTCCTAATGGAGCAAGAAGCAATTATTGCTGCAGAAAGGTCTGGGAAGAGGGCTGACATAGCCTACGGGGAAAGAGACATCCACATCTAATCTTCCTCCTGCTTATAAACTCAACAAGTTTGGAATGCAAGTTTCAAGCTCAACAGGTACTGAAGGACAGGGGCTACAGATTCAAGCAATCACCAGAGTCCCAAAAAATGTCACTAAGTTTTCAGTCTACAGGCCTTGGTGCCTGTGGGAATACCTGTCTACAAGCACCCTGGGAAGTGTGTATATAGTATTTACTAGTGGGAAGAATGTTCTTCTCATACTTAAAAAAGATGAGGCACCCTCTTCTTTTTCTCGCACTCAATTCTCAACTCTCTCACTTTTCTTATATAGTCTCTTAACTTGAGAAAGGAATCCTCTATCCATATTTCCTAAGAGATTTTTAAATCATAAGTGAATGCTACATTTTATCACACATAATTTCTTTACACTGTGGTATATTGCATTGACTAACATTGATTTTTGAATCAACTCTGCAGAGATTCAATACAACACAAGTAGAAATGATCAAATTGAATTATAGACTTGAGATTCTCTTCTACTAATCTGTCTGCAGATTTCTGTGTGAAACTTGATGGAAAGTAAGTGTGTGTAGTTTTGTCTTTGTGTGGTATTGGTGTTAGGAAAATCCCTCAATCCAAACATACTGCGAAGCTATGCAAATTAAGAGAAAGAGAGCAAAGCCTCTGTGAACATTTAGGAACTTGAATTTTAGGAGAGTATCACTATTTGCAGAATTGTTCAGAGTGGCTCACTGCATAACTTGATTGCATGTGGTTCACCCTGGGTTAACAAGTTCCCTGATTTCCAAGCTTGGCAGAAAAGAGGTAACCCAGCAGGCCTGAAAGCTCTACTGGGAAAGGCCTCATGGTAAAGCAAATCTCTGGATGGGTGTGGAACTTAGATTTGGAGAATGTTCCCACCATATCTGACTAGAACGTACAGGATCTGTGCTTAAGCCATTTGTACAACCTGTAGCTATGTTGTGTTTCCTCCTAGGAGTCTGTTGTTTTGAATAGTGCTAGGTGTCCAAATGACCAGTCCCCAAAAATGTCTCAGGACCTGAATTTGTAGCAAGCTTTTTTTAAAAAAAATTATTGTCATGGTGATGTACAGAGGGGCTACAGTTACACAATTAAGGTAATAAGTACATTTCTTGTCAAACTTGTTACCCCTTCCCTAATTTTTCTCCTATTTTCCCTCCCTCCCATACCCCACCCCCACCCTCAAGTTGTACAGATCATTTCCAACAAACTGTCTTGTGTATATCAATGTTGCATTGGTTCCTCCCTTGTCCTTTGTCTCACCATTCTGTTGTTCCCCTTCCCTTCCCTAACTCAAATAAATGTATATACAATACCAGGATACCAAAACCACATACAGTGACAACAGAGGATATACCATAGGGGGAAGAATATACCAGTGAAACAAAAAACCCATAGCACCTCACTCATGTTGTTAGGACTTGTTGATAGAGGAGTAGCACATCCTATGTGAGTCATTTGGAAGAGGCCTCTTAGAAATCTGATATTAATATATAACCACTACAGCTTTTGTAACTTAAGGTTTGTATAATATATTGTTCTTTGCATTTCTACATTTTAAATATCTGTGCTATTATTACTCAAGAGAGGTTGTTATAGGAAACATATACTATTTCTTTTTTGCTGGTCCTATGGCTTGAACTCTGGGCATGGGCACTGTCCCTTAGGTTCTTTTGTTCAAGGCTAGTGATCTACTACATGAGCTACATCACCACTTTGAGGTTTTTTAGTAGTTTATTGGAGATAAAAGGCTCATGCACTTTCCTGTTTGGGCTGGCTTCAAACTTTGATATTCAGTTCTCAGCCTCCTGAGTAGCTAGGATGACAGGTATGAGCCACAGATGCTTGGCTATATACTCATTTTTTATAACAACATTATTTTATGGACTGATAGCATGGCTCAAGTTGAACAGCATCTCTCCTCCAGGTGGTTAAATAGTGAAATAGTTTGTGAACATACTTTCATATAATTATGTTTACTACCACCTCACCCCAGTTAGAATGGCAAAAATCAAGAACTCTAATAACAATAGATGTTGTAGGGGATGTGGACAGAATGGAACCTTACTTCATTGTTGGTGCGAGTGTAAACTTGTTCAACCACTTTGGAAAGCAGTATGGAGGTTCCTCAAAAGAGTTCACATAGAGCTCCCCTATGACCCAGCAATCCCACTTTTGGGCATTTACCCAAATGTTTACAAACAAGACCACACTAAAGCTACCAGCACAACTATGTCTATTGCAGCATTATTTACCATAGCTAAGATATGGAACCAACCCAGATGCCCCTCAGTAGATGAATGGATCAAGAAAATGTGGTATATATACACAATGGAATTCTATGCCTCCATCAGAAAGAATGGCATTTCCCCATTTGTTAGGAAATGGAAAGGCTTGGAAAAAATTATATTAAGTGAAGTAAGCCAAGCCCAAAGAAACATAGGTCCCATGCTTTCCCTTATTTGCAATATCTAGTATATGTATGAGTCAAGCAGAAAAGGTCAGATAATGTGATGTTAGGAAAATGAACCCTTAAGATATGTATTTAAATGTTTTTTTTCTTTCATGCATTTGTTTCTAACGCATTTATAAGATTATTTCTTTGTTGCTTTGTATGTCCCTCCCCCCACAGCATAACCCCTGCTTTTACTGTATTTGATGTTGGTATAATTTGTGGAGGGGAAGGGGAAAAGCAAGTCGTTTAAATAAGGATACAGGTGGACCCATTGCAACAATGAGAAGTACAAGTTGTCATGTCAAAAACGAACTTTACAACTTTGGTGGGGGGGGGGGAGGATTGGATGGGGGGAGGGGGGAGGCTGGGAAGGGATGTGAAGGGTAAACAAAGGAGGAGGCTGCAATGCTTGATAAGAAATGTACTCATTATCTTGCCCATGTAATTGTAACCCCTCTGTACAGTATGTTCACAATAAAAAATAAAAAATTAAAAAAACAATTATGTTTACTATTTACCTGAACATAATGTCAGGGCTTATGCATAGATTTTTTATTTTTAGATTTTGGCAGTTCAAGGGTTTGAATCCAGAGCTTGATGCTTGTTTGGCTGGTGCTATAGTGCTTGAGCCACTCTATCTTCCCTTTATTGATTAGCTATTTTGGGAATGTCATCTAGAGATGTTTGCTTCCTGGGCTCGCCATAAAAAAGCAACCAAATCTCACTCTCATGGTGCTCTAAGCATGAGCGACTGGATTCAGGCAACTCTAATATTTTTATAATCTTTTGTTTTCTGTCTGTTTCCCTGTTTCTCATTCTTGTTTTCCTTTTCTTGCTTTACTGTGGGTAACTACAATATTTGGACATATTTAGTGTTTTGAGTACACTTTGTGTACTTTTCTTGATAATCATTGTAGTGATGAAAATATATGTATATAATTAATCCTAGTCTATTGTTTTTGTTATTTTTGACTTGTACTAAAGTGGATAGAACTTATTTTCATATAGGGAGCCCTTTTATCCTCCTACTTGGGAGATGTGTTTTGTTTTGGTGGTACTGAGATTTGAATCCAGAGCTTTGTGTGTGGTAGCCAATTGGTCTACCCTTTCATCCACACATCCAGCTCTTGGAATATAAATTTCTCATCTATTTCTTTTAAAAATGGAACCCAATATCAAATAATCATACAACTTTTCCTTCAATAACTCAAGAGGTTTTAAATTACACAAGGGAAGGTGTATCTGTTTTATTCATCCTGATTTTTACATATTTCTTTCTTTTCTTTCTAAATTTCTTTTTTTTTGGGGGGGGTCCAGTCGTGGGGTGTGAACTCTAGGCCTGGGTGCTGTCCCTCAGCTCTTCAGCTCAAGGCTAGCACTCTACCACTTGAGCCACATCGCCACTTCTGGCTTTTTTCTTTTTGCTTATGTGGTGTTGAGGAATCGAACCCAGGGCCTCAGGCATGCAAGGCAAGCTCTCTACCACTGAGCCACCTTCCCAGCCCCTTTCTAAAGTTCTAAGCCACTTTCTAGTATTGTTTCCTTTGTCTATGAAGAATTTCTTTTAGACATTCATTATTGATACATCTGCTGGTGACACTTTTCTAAATTTTCTTTTTTTTAATTGTGAAAATACTGTACAGAGCGGTTACAATTACATGGGCAAGATAATGAGTACATTTCTTATCGAGCATTATAGCCTCCTCCTTTGTTTCCCCTTTCCATCCTCCCCCTGCCCCCCACCTAATCCTCCCCCCTCCAACTTCTCTAAATTTTCTGTCATCTGAGAATGTCTTTATTTCCCCCAATCTTGGAAGGATATTTTCCTGAACCTGGAATTCAGAGGTGACTGTTCTTTATTTTCAACATTTGGGAAATGTACCATTACTTCTAGATTTTTCTGGATTCAGGGAAGTAATGTACTATGCTAGTATTTAAATCAGTGTTCCTCTATAGTCAATAAATTTCTCTAGGGGCAATATGGACTTGTTTTAAAATTTAATTTTCATAAGTTTCATAGGGTTTGTCTTGGTCTGAATATTTTTGGGGTTTGCCTTGCTTATTTTGTGGTTGTGATTCCAATGACAATTAAGTTTTTAACACCCTGGTAGTATTTATCTGTTTTGCTTTGTTTGTCTATTACTACCAGCCAGGTTGTTGTTGAGGTGCATGCCATGCTGATAGACAGTTTTTAGTCTTCAAGCAGGGTGAGTTAGAAGTTTCACAATTAATTTGGACCTTTTTTCTATTTCCAGTAATTACCATAAAAATTTAATGAATATTGCCATCGGAGCTGACTAGAGGTTGAAGCTCACTGGCCACATTTGCTGCAGGATTCTGACCCAGGGTATCTGAGGTGGTTAATATTAGCCTCTCAAATCCCCACTAAAAATGGCCTCCAAGGAGATTGTACCACGAAAAAGAAGAAAGAGACAGAGCAAACCGTCTGTAAAAGTGGAAGAGTTAGAGCCTGGAGAGTTTGAGGTGGAAAAAGTGCTGAGTCGTCGTGTACGATGTGGCAACATAGAATACCTCCTGAAATGGAAAGGCTATTCAGATACATATAATTCCTGGGAAACTGAAGAAAATTTAAACTGTGCTGACTTAATCACAGCATTCATAAATTCTGATGAATCTGGTTCACCTCCAAGTGATTTTGAAGATAGGAACGGCTTTGCTAGGGGTCTGAATCCGGAAGGAATCATTGGTGTCACCGATATTTTTGGAGAACTGATGTTCCTCATAAAGTGGAAAAATGTAGATGAAGTTGAGTTGGTGCTGGCAAAAGAGGCTAAGGCTAAATGCCCTCAACTTGTAATTGATTTTTATCAAGAAAGACTAAATGGAAAATGAAACAGAATAATTGTTTCCATTGATTAAAATATATAAATTAAACTATATATGATCCACTATGATCTGAATCTTGTGTTTAACATTAATGTTGTGAAACAACAACCACATTCTAATAAAATCTGGTTTCATATCTTGGTTTTGAATATAATATTTGTGCTACTCTCGGGATTTTTAAATTAAATATATCACATACTTTCTGGAGGTTTTTTTGTCTATTAGAAAAGAAAATTTGCTTCCAGGCTATATTTTCTTGATTTTAAAGAACAGGCTTTTCAGGCTGGGAAGATGGCTCAGTGGTAGAGTTCTTGCCTTGCATGCATGAGGCCCTGGGTTTAATTCCTCAGCACCACATAAGCAGAAAAAGCCGCAGGTGGCACTGTGGCTCAAGTGGTAGAGAGCTAGCCTTGAGCTGAAGAGCTGAGGGACAGCACCCAGGCCCAAAGTACAGGCCCCACGACTGGCAAAAAACAAAAAACAAAAAACAGGCTTTTCATATATCAGGCAAACATATTAGTTATTACTTAATCAAAAGCATTTTTTCTAACGGCTATGTTGAAGGACCATTCCAATGTTTTGTGTTCATTTGTGTTTGTATTCATATAACACTTACAATGGCAATGCTTTTGGAGTTTGTTTATTTTGATTGCTGGACTCCACACCCAGGCCATAAGCTAGCCAAATGATCTATCACTCAAGTACATCCCTGACATCTGTTTTGTTTTTGAGACTTGGTCCCTGGGAAGCTCATTCTGGCCTTGATCCCGCCCGGCATCAAGCTTGACTCAAATTTTAGGTTTCCCTGCGTCTGACATAGAAATGTAAACGCAATAATTTCTTTGCAATTTTTTTCGGAAGAGAATATATTATAAAATCAATATCTATACCACTCAGATGAACAAATTACACACCTTGGTTTTCCTTAAGTAGCTGAGCAAAACTAAGTGGTCATTGAAAACTTTCAGTAGCGAACTACTACTTTATTTATACTGAAAGCTGACGAATTTCAGCCTGTGAAAAAGGAAGCAACTACTTAGAGATTTTGACGACTGAGGGCCTAAATGAGTTAAGAAAATTTCATAATCATTGACTTGAACATTTTGCATTTCTCCAATTCATTCCTTACAAGTAGGGTTAATTTTTCTCAGTATTTTATTACTTGTGCCAGAAAAGCCAGAAAAATAATTTTGTCATCATCAGAATGTTACCTCACTATATATTGCTTGCTTAATTTTTATAATAGTGAAGCGTGGTCAAAAATGAGTTTTCTATTCTTCAAAAAGTTAATGAGCCAGGCATAGTGGCTCATGCCTGTCATCATTGCCACTCAGGAAGCTGAGATCAGAGGATCCAGTTTGGAAGCCCAATTAGGTAAGTCTCTGAGACACTCATCTCTTATTAACTCCCAAAGAAATATGAACATGGCTGAGGTCTTCTTAGAGACAAAAGGATCTGAAAGAGTGCCTAGGTCTTGACTTCTAGTCCAGAGATTGACACTTACAGAAGAATAATTAAAGAATATCTTTCCCCATGCTCTACTCTGAAAATATTCTTTCATTCTGCTTGGAAGAATGAGGGTCACAAGTAGCTCCTGGTAGACAATTAACTCCTGGTTTGTCCTGTGATTTCTGGCATGATAATAGAGAGAAGCAGAGAGAACATAGGGTCTGTGTGCATCCCCTACAGCATTCTCTTTGAAAAAGTACAAAGAATCTACTCACCCAGGAGACACTTGCTAACAACATTATAGAGGAGAAAGTTGCCTCTTAGCTATGTGCCTGGAGACTCCAGTGTGGGTTTTGATCCTTCCTTAGTACAGTGAAGGGAACAGCAGCAAATGGGGATGAAAATTGTTAATTAGGCCTATGCATGTGTTCACTGATTGGGAGAAGGGTTAAAGTGCAAACTCTGGCTACCTGTTTCTGCTACAGTGGAGTCATGTGATCAGAGGGCCTTGAGTCACTCCAGGAATCCAATGATGCCAGCACTTGGGGAGATGACATCTCTGTTTGCTGGTGCAGTAGAGGCTCAAGCCTGCTCTTGGCTTTTGATGCCAGTAAACAGAAGATGAAAGTATGGCCCTAGGCTGCTTGTGACCGTGGGTGTCCCAACTAAAGCATGGTGACTGCTTCCTGAAGGGAAGAACAAGGTCCACTTAGCTGGCTCAGTACGAAAAAGAGGCAGTGTGTGTACTTAGGCTTTGGCTACCCAGGTGTCACTAGAGCCTGTGTGGTTAAAATGGTGTTTCCAAAGGCTATGGTAGCCCATTCCTGTTCTCCTAGCTAATGGGTTAGCAAAGGTGAGTGTGGGTGGACATTGGCTTGGATTCAGCCCAGACAAAAATTTCTTGCCCAAGGTCTAAACAACAACAAGGAAACATCATCTGTTCAGGTTGGTTGTATGGTCAAAATGGTGAGATGCCCTCGGGAAGCAAGAAAGAGAAGAAAGAGGAGGAAAGTGGCTGAATGTAAGCCCATCCCAGTGCACACACACTAGTACATACAGTCAGTCACTCATTCATCATTTTGCTTCACCTCTGTGTCTATGGGAAACTTAAGAATATCGAGGGAATAATTGAAGACTGTATTCAAAGTATAACTAAACCACAAATTCCTGGGGATATGGCCCAACTTTTACTATGCCAGTTTATTTGTTACTATGCCAGTTTATAAGTGCAGCCTAGAGAAGGCCATCATCCCCCAACCCAATCCCAACCACAGACCAAAACACTCATTATGTTCTGTGGACCAACCTGGGGTGGATCCCTATCCACACTAGGGAGTCTGAGGGGCATGAGGAAATGCTGTCACACTTTGCATAATTTTTTCTTCTAAGCACTTGTCACATGCCTGGAAATATCCGGGCATGGAGTGGGAGTATTAAATGGGCTTGCATCATCTGCCCATGATGGAAGTCCTAACCGCACATGACTTTCTGCTGGCACCACTGTGTCAGAGACAATTGCCTGGTAATGATGGCCTTGGAGCAAGTTCAAAGTCTGATCCTTATTTGGTATGGTGATTGTTGGCTCTGCATTTGGTGGATGACAAGTCTTTTTATGAGAGCAAGATTCAAGTGCTATATCTGTTTATGTGATTCTGCTGTGGGGTGCAGGGTGAGGTAGGCTATGCCTTGATGAGAGAAGGTGATAAAGTATACCTCTGTACTCTGCTTCAGCTTCAGTTTTGTATGGTGCCACCAACCGGTACAGGAGGAATACATTTGCTCAGGCTGCTTCGTGTCACTGACATTCCACTCGATCCCAGCTAGTGATTGATAAGGGGAGAGGTGAGGATCTCCACTACCATTCCCTTGCTAGATGCAGCCAGAAAACTTGTCCAAAGGCCTGAGACCCTATTTAGACTGTGATGCTGCCATTATTGTTCTGTATGGCCTGTTAGGTCATAATAAGGTTTTTGCTAGGTGTGGTGACTTATTCTCATTAGCCTTGCTATTCATGAAACAAAATCAGGGAGTTTGTGAACAGCCTGGGAGAATTTGTCCTAGCCTCAATCACAATACAAAAGCAAGTATTGTAACTGGAGGTGTAATCCATGTGATAGATTAGCACTCAAATGAATAAAGCTAAGTGAAATTGCATGAATTCATGAATTCTAGTCTCATATTCACCCATCCCCCCCACAAAGACATACATACCCATGCACACAAAAACACATGAACACTCATGTAAGCCACGCACAAAAGATGTCAGAGTGGCAGGGCCCTTTGTGTTCAAGTGGAAGCATAAATTAGTGTAGGGGAATTTTTAGAAGTTTATTCAAATAATTGTTAAACATAATGCACTGTGTTGTAGTTCCTATGGTAAAATGGTGATTTGCAATGTGAGGAGCCACCTGAATTGTGTGCAGATGTCTGCTTTGAGGAGTAGTGGTGGCAGATGCACACAGGTTCAGAGTTAGCAACAAGACAGGAGAAAAATGACCACCTTGCTGTTTGCCAGAAGCTAGGTCCAGAGATTCAATCTGGGTCTGTTGTAGAGGAAGGAGATGTTTGGGATATATATGGAGGTGCCAACTGTGGCTCTTAGCTTCTTCTCTAGGGTCCAGTATTAGATGATGTGTAATATTCTCTAGCTATCTAAGGGTGCCAGGAGTTGTGCAAACCCAGTGTTCCTCTCCTGTCTGGTATATTTAGGGCTCCCATTCCCCTTAAGGTAAAGCCACCAGGCAGTGGAAGAGGAAATTATCCACCCAAGATACTTGTTGTCATGAGGCCTACCACAGAATCTCAGCAAATGCAGCATGAGAGCAAGAAGGCAGTTTGTCCACCCAACTGCATCACCAAATAGAGACAGAAGGCTGTAGCTGTAATTATTTGGTGACAGAGTGGCACTGCATTTTAATATGGTCTGTTTGTTAAAGTGGTGAATCTGGAGACTGGGGTGTCTAATCATTTTATCTAGAGAATCCTGTGTCATAGTTGTGGGTATAGGGTGGGAAGGCAGTCATATGAATGGTTTGGAATCACTCTTTCCAAAACAGTGTTTGAGTGTACTGGGAGCGTGGACCAAGATATAATAATGCTAATTAGCAAGAAGAAAGCAATGCTGAGACAGTAAGTCCCTACAGCCGAGTCCCCAGACCAGCACAGTACATATAGTGGGTTTTGGAATAGTGCTACGATTCACCCTCAAAAAGAAGCAGAAAGTGGCACAGGGGTAATTGGTGACATTATGGAAACCCTAAGTAAATATGAAAGGAGTGGGGGTGTGTCTCCACTGGTGCAGTGCTGGGTTGTGATAACACTACTGAATATCTCCCAGGTCCAAATCATACCCTGGCTGGCATGGTGCGCAGGCGCAAGCAGGGGCACTAGCCATCTAACGGTCGGCGTGGTGTCCACTGGCAGTCCCGGCGCTGAGGAAATTCCCGCCTGGCTGTTTGCCGCGTGGCGGCTGCAGAGGTCTGCTCTTCAGTGGGTTCTTGGAAGACGCCGGCAGGGAGAGAAGAGGGGGGCACGTGGTTCTTTGGGAGCGGGGGTACAGCGGTGAGGGTGACTCCCTTCTCGTGCTGGGGCTAGGCCGTAGGCGTTCCTGTCAGGGATCCCGGATGCCAGCAGTAGGGGGAACACGTCTGGCTCCTCAGCCTGGTGCCATTGGGGTGCGGCTCTCTCTCGGATGGCGCCGCCGGGCAGTGGAGGGGAAAGGATGAACATAGTCCACATAGGGACCCTGGGCCACCGCAGCGAATGCACCCCGAGAGGAGGGAAGATGCGTGGTGTGGGGGGGGAATGGGGAGTAGAGACGTGGACGCTGTTTCTCTGCCCTCGTCATCCACAGAAACCGCTGGCTGGGGCGCAAAGGCCCTAAGGATTCCCGAGATCTGCTCTGGCTGTACTGGACCCAGGTGAATCGCATTGCTGCCCGACTGTTTGCCGCCTTGCCAAGTCCACAGATCTGGTCCTCAGATCGTCCTTTGAAGTCGCTATCAGGTAGGGAAGATGAGAGGACACGTGTTTCTTTGGGAGCAGGTTTTAATGCTAAGGGTGGATGTTTCTTCTGCTGGGTCATCAAGGCTCAACCCTACCTAATGCCAGCTGTTGTGCCAAATAACATTACGTCCTGCTTCGTCCAGTTGCCATTCCCGATTGCTCTTGCTTGATGTCATAGGAGGAAGAAATTATGTCCCAGGCCCTCTGGTGTTATTGGGCCTCTCCTTTGAATTTCAGCTAATGTGCCCTGAGAGACAGACCCTGGTTCCTCCCCCTGACCGCACTATCAGGACTAGATCCAAATTCTCTATCCTGACATATTTTCTGGCGACAAGAGTGAGTCCACTACAGTGGTTTTGTTGTCAATATTTTTCATATCTACTAACGCTGTAGAGAACTTATTTTCATTTAGCTTGTCATTTTATCATCCTCCTACTATCTGAATGTTATTTGTTTTATTGTACTAAGATTCATACTCACACCTTTCTGTTAGCAGGCAGTTATTGTATACCTTTTTCCACATATCCAGCTATTGGAATATAAATTTCTCATCTCTTTTATACAGAAGGAACCCAATATCAGATATTATAATTTTTCCTTCAACCATTCAACATGACTTAAAATTGCACAAAGAAAGGTGTGTCTATCATATTCAAGCAAATTTTCGTATATTTCTTGGTTTTCTTCCTAAACTTCCAAGACTCCTTCTAGTATTGTTTCCTTTTTGTATGGAGAACTTCCTTTAGCTGCTTATGATTGATACATCTGATAGTGAAATTTTTCTAAATTTTCTCTTACGTGAGTATGTACGTCTTAATTTACCCCTTATTCCTAATGGATGTTTTCCATGCATCTGGAATTCAGAGTTGACAGTTCTTTGCTTTTCCCACTTGAAAATTGTACCATTACCTTCCAGACTTTAGTGGATTCAGAGGAGATATATGCTACCATTTAAATTAGTGTTCCTTTTTAGGTAATTTTGAGTATTTCCATGTACCTGCTGTGGGGAAGACTTTTTTCTCTTTATTAGGTACTTTATTTTAACTGTAAGGTCTTGTACAGAGGGGATAGCATTTCATAAGTCACGTAATGAGTGTATTCCTTTTTGAACAGTGTCAACCCTTATCACATTGTCCAAGTATTTTCCTCTGGAAGTATTGTTTTAAATCTTAGTTTTCATAAGTTGCTTTTGATGTTTTTTGGTATGTATATTTTGGGGGGTTATCTGACGTACTTTTGTGGTTATGTTTAGAATGACAATTTAGCTTTTAACAACCTGGAGTGCTTGTCTGGTCTGCTTAGTTTTTCTATTTCTAAGAAGCCAAACTGAAGCTAAGGAAGATGCCACACACAGTACAGTTTTAAATAGCAAGCATGCTGATTTAGCAAATTTTACATTTGAGTCAGAATGGTGTTTTTGTTTTTCCAGGTCTTACCAAAAACATTACAGTATCCGCTCAGGGGTGGCTGGAGCTTGAGGTGCGTGGGCCAGAGTCACTGCAGGATTGAGACTCACAGCATATGACGAGGTTAATACTAGCTCTTCACATCTCCAATAAAAATGGCCCCCAAGAAAAGGATACTACCAAAAAGAAGATTGACACCATATGGAAAGCGCATCATATATCCAAAAGCAGAGCCTAAACTATTTGCTGTGGAGAAAGTATTGGGCCGACGCATAGTAGAGGGCAAGGTAGAATATCTCCTGAAATGGAAGGGATATTCAGATGCTGATAATACTTGGGAAACAGAAGACAATATAAATTGTCCAGACCTAATTGAGGCTTTTCTAAATTCTCACAATGCTAGTTTATCTGGTGCTAGCACATCAAATGAGCCAAGAGATGCAGGTGACAACCCAAGGGGCTTTGCTAGGGGTCTAGAGCCTGAAGGAATAATTGATGCCAAACAGAGTAGTGGAGGATTGATGTTTGTCATGAAGTGGAAAGGTTCTGATGAAACTGAGTTAGTGCCAGCAAAAGAGGCTAATGTGAAATGCCCTCAGATGGTAATTGCTTTTTATGAAGGGAGGATAAGTTGGAATTCTTCTCCATAAGGTGAAGCTCAGTAATCATCTGAATTGTTTATATCTATATTGTTTATATGTATACATATATATGTTATTATGTATGTATAAGCTGAGTCTTACATTTGGAAATAAAGTTATGAAACAATAACTGCTTTATGATAAAATAAAATTTGATATGTTGGTTTTGAATGTAGTATTGGTGGTGTCAAGATACTGCTTTTTCTCAATACCACTGGCTATTTGAACTAAGATAATACGGACATTTTGTAGTTGCTTCCTCTATCAGGAAAGAATAATTTGCTTCCATGTTATATTTCCCTTCTTTCAATGATATGTTTCTGTAAATATTAGGCAATATTGTATTCACGATTAATTATAATGTCTTGTCTTAACTAAAGTGTTGAGGAACATTTCAAATACTTCTGTTCATTTGCATATATACTTAAAATACAGTGATAGTTTTCTGTTTTTGAGATATTCCTTTTTTAAAGATGCTGTGCAACAAACTTAGGTCCTTAAAAATGCTATGCAAATGATGAATCACTGAATAGCATCTCTCTTGCTGGTTTTGTGGGGGATTTTTGAAAAAAAATTGATTGTTTTTTGTTTTTTTAAGAAACTGGGTTCATCAACAGCAATTGTTGGTCTTGAACTTGCTAGGTAGCCACGTTTCCCTCAATCTAAGTTCAGTAGGTAGTTTGCAATATGTTCTGAATGAAAATTATTTGTCACTGCCAAAAACTTCCTCCAACCAAATGAGAAAATTAAGAAAAACTGTTTTTTTTTCATAAGGAAAGCAAAACTCAGTGGACATTGAAAAGTGTCTGTAATGACCTATTCATGTACAGAATATTGATGCCTGTATACTGCAAGCTCAGGAATCCTGAGAAATCTAAGGGTCAGGCTGTGGAAATACGATTAGCTTTATTCAAAGTATAGGTAAAGCAAAAAGGACTGGGATTAAAGGTTCACTGGTTCTTTGCCTACATATGAACCATAAAAATTAAGACAAACACCTTGATTTTGCTCTTTCATCAGTCTGTGTGTGGATGATGCCACCAACCAGTGCAGAAGGAAAATATTTCTCCTGGATTGCTTTGTGTTAGTGGGATTTCCTACTCAATCTCTGCTAGTTATTTCTAAGGAAAGAGGTCAGGTTCCCCATCACTGTTGTCTGAAAGGCTGCAGCCAGAAAAGGTGCCTAAAGTCTAATGTGTGATAATACATTGGTGTTATTGTTCTATAGCACCAGTATTGTCAAAATATGTTTTGTGCTGGGTATGGTGGCTTGAAGTTATTATCCTAGATACTCAGGTAACAAAATCTGGGATTCATAATTTAAACAAAGCCCATGAAGAGAGTTGGTTTGACATTAATCTCACTAAAAAAGCAGTTGATTGAATTGGAAGCATGGAGAAGGTGATTAGTTGATCCCCAAGAGCAAGAAAGCAGGATTGAATTGCTTAATCCCTAAATCAGAGTCTGATAATCTCCCCACATACATATGCACACTCATATACACCAACACATATCAACACAATAGATGTCAGAGTGGTTGTACATGTTGTGCTCATTTGGAAGTAACAACTGAGGGAGGGAAAAATTCTGAGAACATATTCAAAATACAACTCCACCTAAAATTAATGGTGGTGTACTTTCATTGGTACAGTGGTATCTTAGGAATCGAAATGGAAATATTTCCTTTCCCTTTCCCTTCCCCTATAAAAACAACTATGTTTCTCCCTGTTCTATTGACATGGGAAGCTTAATGGGAATCCTAATTGGGATGGCCAGATGAGTTTTCACCTGCAGTGTCTGGCAACACCACTGGGAGGTGCTAGAGATCCAAACTACACAGGAGCTCTGTTCTGGCATCAGTATGGCAGAGGGAATTACCTTCTAGTGTATTTTGTCCTTTCGTTTGGTCCTCAAGTCTTCTCATGATGAGGCCACCAGGTAGAGATGAGTGGCTGATAATTGTTCTTTGGGAGCAGGATTAAAGAGCCAGCTGTGGCAACCTGCTGTAGGATACTGAGGGCAAAACTTCTCCAGTCCTCTGTAGATGTCCAGTGATGCCAACAGTTGACCAGAATACCCCGTCAATCCTGCCTGTTACAATTGTGGTTCCATCTTGTTCTTGAATGTGGAGACCAGCCAGTGGAGGAGGGAAGTATTTTCCAGGCCAACAGGTGCCACTTGATCTAATGCCCCCAATGCATGGTTCCTGCATCGGGCTGAATATACCAAAAGACACTAGAGAGTGCCCCCTCAGTATGTGGTGGTCAAGTGGCATTTTGATTCAGTAGGGCCTATGTTGTTCATGTGGAATTTCTCATAGCTATGGTGCCCAATCCTTGTATCCTAACTAATTTGGAAGGAAAGGCCAACATGGATGAATCTTGCTTTTAACTATGTCCAGGTAAAAAGATGGCATGACTCCATGTTCCCCCCCAAATCATCTGTGAGTACTGTTGGCATGGATCAAGTAACAGAATGGCCCCAAAAGCAAGATTTCTAAGCTAAAGTGGGCAAATCCCTGAATCAAAATCCCAGGACCAGCACAAATACACCAAGCATCTTTTTCTGGTGTTATTCCTCTTGCTATATTTGAAGCTCCTGATGATTAAGGGAAAATTGTTAAACCTCATTCAATATATGATTTAATGCAAAAGACCAGGGTATAGGTACAGGGTCAATTTGTTAGTACACATCTAAACACTCTTACACACACCCCCTCAAAAGAAAATCACTAAGATCTCCTTGTTTGTGTTTAGTTTCTTGCCCTAATTGAGAAGGTGAGAGACAGGAGTTGCTGCTGGTAGATGACTTGAATCTTAGGGCATCTGAACAATTGGAAAGGGTTAGACCATGGTTTGGGGTTTGTACTGCTACCTACAGGGTCTGCAGATATGCTGTTTGGGTACTAGAGGTCTTGGCTGCACACAAGCTCTACTTGGCAGCAGGAAATAGCCTCCTAACTGTGTGCCAGAGGCAGGATCCAGAGATTCAGTCCTCAATCTGTGGTGGAGCCACCAGGTGGAGAGGAAAGGGAAGACCAGTGCCTGGTTGGGAGCAGATGGAAGTTCCAACTGTGGCTACCATCTTCTGCTATGGAGTCCATAGTCAGGCAATCTGGATTTTTCTCTGGTTATCTAAGTGTGCCATCTGTTGTGCAAAATACTTCTCCTCCTGCTGCCTGATGCATTTGGTTTCCCACTCCCTTTGAGGTGATGCCACCAGCCAGTGTGGGAGGAAAGTATGAGCATAGACACATGTTGCAATGGGATCTCCCAGCTGAATCTCACCTAATGCAGCTGAGAGGCAGAATTCAATTTCTCCACCAGGCTACAGACACCAAATGGGGCCAGAAGGATATAGGCAAAATTCATTTGTGATGACAGAGTGGCATTGTATTTAGTATAGCCTGTGCATTTAAAGAGCTTATTCTGGAGACTGTGATACTCACTCCTTTTATCTTTGCTAATCCTGGGTCACAGCCATGGGGAGGGGGCCCTTTGCCTGGACAGGCCAGGCAAATACAGGGTTTGAATCCAGTTGTTTGAAAAAAGAGGCTGTGCGCATTCGTTGCATGGCCAAGTAACAACAATGCCAGCTAAAAGGAAGACAGCAAAAATATAGACATTGAATCCCTACATCCAAATCTGCCGACCAGCTCAGCACACACACACAGTGGCTTGGCATGATGGTGCAATTCTCTTGCTCAACAAGAAGCAGAAGGCAGCACAGGGGTAACTGTGAGCCATTATGAGAACTCCAAGGAAACATAGATTGACTGGGGGGGAGGGTGTCTCCACTGCTGCAGTGCTGAGTTGTGAGAACACAGCTGAATATCTCCCAGTCCCATAAAACCCCTCATTACTCTGCCTCCTCCAATCTGTGATTGGTGTGATTGGTCCCTCATTGTGCGCCGTAGGGTGAGTGGCAGGAGTTAATGCTGGCAGAATGTGTGTAATCCATTCCTCTAGTTCGTCTACTAGGATCAAGATGATGCATGTCTGTGCATGGGGTCATGGACCTGGCCAGCGTGGTGTGCAGGCATCCTAACGGTCGGCGTGGTGTCCACTGGCAGTCCCGGCGCTGAGGAAATTCCCGCCTGTCTGTTTGCCGCGTGGGGGCTGCAGAGGTCTGCTCTTCAGTGGGTTCTTGGAAGACGCCGGCAGGGAGAGAAGAGGGGGGCACGTGGTTCTTTGGGAGCGGGGGTACAGTGGTGAGGGTGGCTCCCTTCTCGTGCTGGGGCTAGGCCGTAGGCATTCCTGTCAGGGATCCCGGATGCCAGCAGTAGGGGGAACACGTCTGGCTCCTCAGCCTGGTGCCATTGGGGTGCGGCTCTTTCTCGGATGTTGCCTCCGGGCAGTGGAGGGGAAAGGATGAACCCAGGTCATGGGGGACCCTGGGTCACCTCAGCGAATGTACCCCGAGAGGAGGGAAGACGCGTGGGGGAAGGCGGGCTCGAAGTCGAGACTCTTCATGGAAGCTGATTCTCTACCTTCATCATCCACAGACGCTGCCGGCTGGCGGCGCAAAGGCCGAAGAAGTCTGGAGATTTCCCCTGGAGGTGTTAGCGTGAACCACATTGCTGCCTGGTGGTTTGCCACGTTGCAGAATCCAGAGTTCTGGTTCTGACTTGGTTTATTGGAGACAACATCGGGTAAGAGTTGGGATGACACGAGCCTCTTTGGGAGCATGTGTTTTGGTTTTAGTTTTTCGTTCGTTTGTTTGTTTTCATTAGGGGTGTTGAACCTAGGCCATGTGGGGACCCTGGGTCACCTCAGCAAATGCACCCTGAGAGGAGGGAAGATGCGTGGTGGGGCGATGAGGAGTAGAGACATTGCGTGGACGCTGATTCTCCACCTTTGTCATCCACAGACACCGCCAACTGGGGGTGCAAAGGCCCTAAGGGCTCCGAGTTCTCCTCTGGCAGTACTGGTGTGGACCACGTTGCCGCCTGGCTGTTTGTCCCCTTGCTGCATCCACAAATCTGATCCTCAGGTGTGGTCGTCAGGTTCTCCTTGGAAGTCACCATCAGGTAGAGAAAATACGATGAAAATAACTCTTTGGAAGCAGGGTTTTTTTGTCATTCATGTGTCTTGTATTCCCACCTGGGTGTTGTCCCTTAGCTTTTTACACCAGGCTAGTGCTTTACTGCTTTGATCCATAGCTCCACTTCTGATTTTCTCATGGTTAATTATAGATAAGATTACCACAGGGGGGAGGATTGGGTGGGGGAAGGGGGGCAGGGGGAAGTTGGGAAGGGATGGGAAGGGGAAACAAAGGAGGAGGCTACAATGCTTAATAAGAAATGTACTCATTATCTTGCCCATGTAATTGTAACCCCTCTGTACAGTATTTTCACAATAATAAATAAAAATTAAATTAAAAAAAGATCACCACCGAATTTTCCTGGCAGGGCTGGTTTGAATAGTGATCCTTAGATCTCAGCCTCCTGAGTAGATATGATTATAGATGTGAACCACTGGCACCTGGCTTTGGGAGCAGGTTTTAAGTGGGATGTGTGATTATTTTTGCTGCTCTGTGGTACAAAGTCGGAGGTCTAGTTTGTTCTCTGGGTGTCCAGTATGCCAGCAGTTGGATATAGTAACTCTACTTCCAACCAAGACCAATTCACACTCCTTCTTA
This sequence comes from Dipodomys merriami, assembly GCF_024711535.1. Lineage (NCBI taxonomy): Eukaryota > Metazoa > Chordata > Mammalia > Rodentia > Heteromyidae > Dipodomys > Dipodomys merriami. Next base: position 86,948,750 of record NW_027204492.1, read on the forward strand.
CTCTTGGTTGGTGTCATAGAAGGTGGAAAATAGGTTGCAGAGTCCCTGATGCTACTGGGCCTCCCCACTGAATTTTTGGTGTTGTACACTGAGGGGAGCAATATGATACTCCATCTGTCTGCAGCTTAAAGAAGAAATTCAAAATCTCTATCCCTACTTGTTTTGTATCAAGGTGGCATTATGTTTTAGTAGGGCCTCTGGTTACAATGATGTTTTTGGGGTCTGTGACAACCTGTTCTTATTCTTCAAGCTAATGCAAATCAGAGATGGTTGTTGGTGTATCTTTGTTTGAGATCAATGCGTGGAAAATTTACTATGGCTTTCCTTTTTTAAAAAAAAATCAATATGCCGTTGCACTTGTGGCATGGCCCATCTGATGGAATGCACCACCCATAGTCCCTAAAAAAAAAAGCCGATCAAGTGATGGTAAATCCTTCAATCTATATCTTAGGACCAGCAACTAACAGACATGGCCTGTTCTGCTGTATGTCCTCTTCCTAGACTAGAAGCCCAGCATTGCTGGGAAGTAACTGTAAGATGGGGATCGAAAACTACTCAAACTGTAAAGGTTCTACTTGTGTATTTCCATCTTATGACAAACCAGAATACCACCTTTCCTCCATATAAACAAACAAGAAAACAAGAAAAAAGACTCATTTCTCACCATCCTGTACTTAATGTTTAGGTGAGGGGCACAAGGTTTACTGGCAAACTGTGTGAAAGTGCAGACTTTTTACTCCTATTCAGTATCAGAAAGGCATCTGGGAGTGGGGTTGAGAGGTATTGATGTTGGGTTTTGGTGGTGAGCCTCCTCATACTTTTTCTCCAGATGTTTATTGGCAGCTCTAGACTTCCTAGACCTTCACTGGCAGTTTTGGAGTGTATGAAATTGCTGCCTATATATTTGAAGCTTGGCAGGGTCCAGTGTCCAATTCACAGATTGATGTATCAGTGATGTCACCAGTCAAAAAGTGGAATGATAAGTAGTAAATGGAGAACAGGTTCAAAGGGCCAACTGTTGCTTCATTGGTCTGCCATGATGTCCTAGGTTGAGGGGAACAGTATTCCTTGTTGGGTAGCCACTGATATAGGCAATTGGTCAGAATACATCTCCTGCTTCATCTGGTACAGCAGGAGCTTCAACTTGTCATTGCATGCTACTTCCAGGCAGTGTAGGAGAAAAGTATGGCCCAGGTCTCTTGGTGACACTGGATTTTTTTTATCATTAAAAATGAATCTACACAACAGCCAGAAATAGGCAACACCGGGTAAGCCTCCACAGTTATCCAGTGCCTACAGTGCCAGAGGCATCCCTGTGGACCCCCGCTAACTCTTCATACAGCCCCCAGGAAACCACAGTCATAGCCAATCCCTAGCTCCATGGGCTGACTGCCCTGTCAACTGTGTGTTCTGCTGGGACCTGCTCCCTCCTGCTTCGAGCATGGCTGACACAGTCTGTAGCTGCAGACAGCCACCCCCAAGGCTGCTGGCCACTTCCCACTGCTGCTGTTACAGCCCAGCACATCTGCTGCTCCCCTCAGCAGCCTGCCAAACCAAGCTACACCTGGTCCTCCCAGCACCCTGACTCCCCAGGTCGCAAAGCGAGACTCTTCAGCTGCTGCAGACACCATCGCCCCACATCGTCCTGCCAAAACCAAGACCCTCTGACTGAGAACCCACCAACACCTTCCTGGCCACCACAACACAGGCTTTGTGGTCCAGCACACGACCAGCTAAAGACCTTGTGAATAACCCAATTGGGTCCATTCCCTGGGGGTGGCAATTCTCTATGGGTTTCCAAAGCCCTCTGACCCAAGCCCCTTTCCAAAAGAGAGGGATCACATCACAGGCCAACAAAACTTAAGCTCTGTTCCTAAAGCTCTTGTGGCTACTTGGGAAAGCCTAGGAACACAACTCCAGGCCTGTGATAGCAGTCTACAAATTTGAAACTCTGAAACTCCCCACCATCAGGCCTGAGAGTAGGATACTAGGTAGCAGTTATCCTCCCTTGTCAAAAGGCCATCTGGCCCCAATCAAGCCACAAGGAAAGGCACACAAGGTTTTATCAGGAATTGCCTTAGAGGACTATGTGGAGCCTCAAGCTCCCCCAAACAACCCAAAAAAATCACTCTTTAGAATTTTTTTTAGTTTGTTTTTATGTCTGATCGTTTGTTGTTTATTTTTGTTTCTGTGTGTTACTTTGGTGTATTGTTTTTTAAGGATTTGCTATCTAGTTCTATACACAAAATAAGGCCTCATTTATGTATGTAAACGATAATTACAGGAGTTATCTTAGATTAAGCAACATTCTAATATTCTTTGAATAAAACGTTTTCTAATCTCAGAAATTCTCCCAAATATACTTATATATAACTTCTTTTCTAATCTTCATCTAGATCTCCAAGCTATTCCTTACATTACTTTTCTTCTAATTCTTTTCTCACACTCAGAAACAAGGTCTCTATTCTCTTCCTACTACAGATACCTCTCCTTTTAGCTGTTCTTACCACTCTACTATCATCATATGCAATTTTTCTTTTGAACTTAAATTATATCTCTCCAATCCTATCACTTCTCTTCTCCATCTTCTCCAGTCCATTGATCCCTACTGGTTTATGTCTGATCCTAATTACAGTTTGTTCTATTTTGACTGAATACAAGGGCCCACTTTATTAATTCTAAAGTGCAGACCACTTATCAGCCAAACTCAGATAATCTCACAAGTTACAACTATATGTAATCTCTACTACGGAACCACAGCATCCCTCTCCAAGCAAAGAAAAAGAGAACTAAATAGGGAAACACCTACCCATAATTCTGAAACTCTAATATCTATACATGTACATGACACCGGGTTGGCTCTGGCCCTAAAAGACTGTCTTATTGTCCTACCGGTGTGATTCTTGTCTCCAAAATGGGTAGAAATAACCACAGAAACACAAGAAATCTGGCCAATCAACTAACCCCAACACCATCTCCACATAAACAAGCTACAGAGCAGTCCCAGAATGCCCTAGAGGATAATGCTCAAAATACTTTAAAAGCATGACTGGTAAATCTGCTGAATGAAAAGTTGGACACCCTGCATATGGCTATAAGAGGATGTGATGAGGCCAACCAGAATCTAATAGGCCACTTTGTGGCCTCCACAAATAAAAGGATAAAGGAACTCCAACAGAAGGAGAAAGTGGCCAATAAAAAGATAGAAACCCAGAGAAATGAGTGGAAAGAGAAGTTGAAAAACAAACTCCAGTAGGTAAGGCAATCTATTCAAGTCTTAAAGGAAAACCTCAATAAAGAGCTGGTCACCATTAAGAAAGATCAGTAAGAAGGAAAGGAGACAAACAGCAAAGTAAAAAGCTTTGAAAGCAGAATGGAAGAGGCAGAAGGAAGAATATCAGAGGCTGAAGACAGTTTAGACTCCACAGAGAAAGATCACACAAATATTCATAACAAAACTAAGAAGCATGACAGATCACTGCAGGAAATACAGGATACATTCAGAAAGCCTAATTTGACAATAATAGGTATACAGGAGGACCTGAATAGGGAAGCCAATGGACTAAGAAATATATTCAGCAGAATCCTAGCAGAGAACTTCCCAAATATACAAAAGGACAAGCTCATCCAGATACAAGAAGCTTTCAGAACCCCAAATACACCAGACCAGAGTAGGTCATTCCACTGCCACATTATAGTCCATACAGGAGCAATCGCCACTAGGGAAAGAATTCTTAAAGCTTCCAGGGAGAAGAGAACAATCACATATAAAGATAACCCAATCAGAATTACCTCAGACTTCTCATCAGACACCATAAAAGCAAGGATGGCCTGGAAAGAAGTATGCCATGCCCTAAAGATGAATAACTACCAGCCAAGAACAACTGCATAGATCAACTAGACTTAACAGACATTTGCTGAACATTTCACCCAGCAGCATCAGATTACACTTTCTTCTCAGCAGGACATGAAACATTCTCCAAAATAGACCACATTCTAGGTCACAAAGCAAAATTTGTCCAAATTATTATTAAAAACAATCCTAAACAGAAAGAATAGTGCTTGATGAATATCTATTCTAAATTTCAAACTCTACTACAAAGCCATAGTAATAAAACAGTCTGGTACTGGCACAAGAACAGACCTGAGGACCAAGGCAATAGGACTGAAGACCCAGAAATGAACCCATAGATCTAAAGCCAACTAATCTTTGACAAGGGAGCGAAAGAAATAGAATGAAAGAAAGACAGCCTCTTCAGTAAATGGTGTTGGCAAAATTGGTTTATCACTTGTAGAAAACTAAAGCTCAATGCTTATATATCACCCTGCACCAGAATCAACTACAAATGGATCAAAGACCTTGAAATAAAAGCAGACACCCTGAAAACATTACAGGAAGGAATAGGAGAAAATCTAGGGTTCCTTAGCACAGTCTGAAATGTTCTTAATAGAGACCCAGAAACACAACAAATCAAAGCAAGGCTGGACAAATGGGATTGCATGAAACTGGAGAGCTTCTGCATGGTGAAGGATATAGCAAACAAGATCAATAGAAAGCCCACAGACTGGGAGAAGATCTTCACTAGTCATACAACAGACAAGGGTCTCATATCTAAAATATACTTAGAACTCAAAAAATTAAATCTCCCAACAAATCCTCAAAGAAACAACTGCCCAATAAATAAGCTAACTGCCCAATAAATGAGCTAAAGACTTACAAACTTTTCTGAAGAGGAAATAAGAATGGCCAATAAACACATGAAGAATTGCTCAACTTCCCCAGCCATAAAAGAAACACAAATCAAAACATTGAGATTCCACCTCACCCAGTTAGAATGACTATAATCAAGAAATCTAATAACAATGTATGCTGGAGTGAATGTGGACAAAAGGGAACCCTACTGCATTGTTGGGAGTGTAAACTTGTTCAACAACTTTGGAAAGCAGTATGAAAGTTCCTCAAAAGACTGCACATAGAGGTCCCCTATAACCCAGCAATCCCACTTTTGGGCATTTACCCAATCAATCACAAACAAGCTCATACCCAAGCTACCAGCACAACCGTGTTTATCACAGCATTATTCACCATAGCTAGGATATGAAACCAATCCAGATGCCTCTCAGTAGATGAATGGATCAAGAAAATGTGGTATACATATACAGTGGAATTCTATGCCTCCATTAGAAAGAATGACACTGCCCCATTTGTTAGGAAATGGAATGACTTGGAAAAATTATATTAAGTGAAGTAAACCAGGCTCAAGAAAACATAGGTCCCATGGTTTCCCTTATTTGCAATAACTAGTACATGTCTAGGACAAGCAGAAGTGGTCAAAAGCTATGTACATATGACCGGATAAGATTATGTTAAGTGAAATGAACCCCAAGATAGGGATACAAGTGGTTTTTTTCTCTCTTGCTGTTGTTTCTAACATATTTATAATGTACCATGTGATTTTTTATGTTACTCTCCCACGGTATAATCCCTGTTTTCACTGTATTTGAATCCGGTGCCCTGCATCTTTTACACACCATTTTTATAATTTGGGGAGGGGAAGGGATATAAAAAAAATGCTTAAATAAGGATACAGGTTGACCCATTGTAACAATGAGATGTACAAAATACTATGTTGAAAATGAGCTTTACAATTTTGGGCAGGGAGGGAGTAGTTGGGGAGGTGGGGAGGGAAGGGATGGTAGGGAAAAAAACAAAAGAGGAGGCAACATGCTTGACATAAAAGGTACTCATTACCCTACTCATGTAACTGTAACCTCTTGGTACAGTATTTTTACAATAAAAAATATATATGAAAAAATGAATCTACATAGTGTACTCTGAAATGAGGAAAAGGTTCCTCCACAAGGCTTCAGCCTCTAAAAGAGGACTGAAGATTCTAGCTTGTACTAATGTATTTAGGCTAGGTAACATTATTTATAGAAAGGTGAAGTGTCTTGTCCCTATGAATAGTAGTGACAGAGTGGCATTATGTTGATAGTGCCTCTATTACTCAAATGGTGTTTCTGGTGGCTGTGGGACCCACTCGAGTTATCCTAGCTATTTGGGGAGCAATGAGCTGGGAGATGATGTTTGTTTAAGGTCAGTGCAGGCAATGGCAAAGCCTCAATTTCTCCAGAAATGTGGCTCTACCACTGGAGGCCTAGCTCAAGTGAGAGAGAAACCACCAAAAGGACAAAAGACAAATGAGAGTGAGAGAATCCTTGGATCCACTATCCAGGATCAGAAGAGACCCAGATATAGATAGATAGATAGATAGATAGATAGATAGATAGATAGATAGATAGATAGATAGATAGATAGACAGACATAGATAAACACAATGTGCTGTTGTGCCTCTTGCAAGCTTGAAAGCCCAATGCTGCCTAGGGAAAATTGTGAGAGCTTATTCAAAGTGTAATGCAACCTAAAAGAATTAGGAATGTGCAGTTCTATTGCTTCAGTGCTGGCTCCTGAGTATGAACCCTAATGTACCAGTTTTCTGGCACTTTTGTCTGTGTTCGGTTCCTTGCTTTAATTGGGAGGCAAGAGGCAGGAGTGGCTGATGACAGTGTGCAAATCTGGGCTTCTGAATTCCTTCTAGGAGAGGAATAGGGTTTGTGTGGGAGATGGTGAGTCCCTGCCTGAATTTTCTGTAAATCACACTGGGAGTGCCAGAGGTCTTATCCAGGTATGAGATACTTTCTGGTACCATTGAGGCTGAGGGAACTGCCTCCTATCTATTTGCCAAACCCTCCCTAAGTGTATAGTTCTGATCAATCATGTGTTGGTTTGTTGATGCCCACAAGTCGGTATGTGGGGCATGACAACTGCAACTTTGGGAGAAGGTTTAAAGTGATAACTATGACTACCTGCTTCTGCTGTGGGGTCCAGAGTCAAGCAGTATGGATTTCTCGCATGTTATCTAATGATTTGAGCAGTTGTGTAGTATATACTTCCCCTCATACATGGTGTAATTGTGGTTCAGGCTGGCTCTTGGATGATAATGGCAGCCAGTGCATTTGGAAAATATTCAGTAAGGCTGCTTGGTTCCACAAGGTCTCCCATAAGAATTAAGATTAATGTTGCATGAGAAGAGGAACACAATTCTTCCACCTGGATACAGCCTCCAAAATAGATGGAAGTTTAGTTTTTACAAATTTCTGTGGGTTTTGTACATTTTTTATTGTAAAAATACTCTACAGAGGGGTTACAGTTACATCATCAAGGTAAAGAGTACATTCCCTATCTACCATTGTTGCCTCCTCCTTTGTTTTTCCCCTACCATCCCTTCCCTCCCACCTCCACAACTACCCCCCCAGATAAAAAGCTATGTATCATGTAAGATGATGTTAAGCAAAATGAACCCCAAGATAGGGACACAACTTTTTTTTTCTTTCTTGCTATTGTTTCTAAGGTATTTATAATGTACCATGTGATTTTTTTGTTTCTTTGTATGTTTCTCCCCCAAGGTGTAACACCTCTTTTCACTGTATTTGATGTCAGTGCCCTGCATCTTGTATATACACTTCTCTAAATTGGGGAGGGGAAGGGAAAAAAACAAAATGCTTAAATAGGGATATAGGTTGACCCATTGTAACAATGAGATGTACAAGACACTATATTGAAAACGAACTTTGCTGTGTTTTAATATGTGTACATAGTATTTTCAGGAAATAAAATTCTCATAATGAAAGATTCAGTAAAGGAACAACTTCCTAAAAAACATGAATAATCATATTACCAAAATGAATTTAAATATTCTCTTTTATCGTTTTCTCTTTTTTGAGCCCTGGGACTTCAACTCATGGCCTGAGTGCTGTCAATGAGTGTTTTTTTGTTGTTTTGGGGGAGGTTTTTTGCTCAAAGACAGATTTGTCTGAGCAGTTGGTTGGTGGGGAGAGTCTCATAGCCTTTCCTGCCCAGGCTGGCTTTGAATGGTGATACCCAGATCTCATACTCCTGAGAAGCTAGTATGATAAGCATAAGCCCCAAGGGTCTGGATTCTGTGTCTTTTTAGAAACAAGGTCTTCTTATTCAGCCTATGTGTCCCTTGACCTCTCTGTACTTTGTCCTCTGCCTTCCTGTTGCTAGGATTAATAGGTATATGCCAAAACATCCACCATATTTTTTGAATAGTTCTCAGGTGACATTATGGTCTTGTAAGGAAACTCAGTCATGAGAAACAGAGAAGCAACCACTTAAGAGAAGGAACCTCTTAAGAGGCCAAACTATGAGTCTTTATTGGTGATCCAGAGGACTGCTAGTTGACTCTTATCTCAAAGACCAGCAGCCATGAATGCAGCTTACACAAAGCTTATATAGGGCATGACCTCATAATATGTAAAGAATTACAACTAACAAAAGTGTTATACAGAAGCAAATCAAACCAGATGAGAACACTTAAACATAATAGAAATGTTAAATAAAAGCAAACCATCTAAGGAAACTCAAGGGCCAATCCATTCGCTTACTTCATTCCCCACTGGATTAATGTACAGGAAATTGAATCCTTAATTTGGAGGGCCTAGGCTGCATTTGGGGATCTTAGAGGAGGGTGAAGAATCAGGGCAATGTAGAAGTCTAAGCGAGGGTGATTGGCTCTCGGCGGGGCGGGGCAGGGCGGGGCGCACCCGGGGACCTGGACAACGGCAGAGGTATGCTACATGGCCGCCCAGCAGAGGCCGGCCCCTCCCGCCCGCACCCTGGCCCCCGGAGACGCGGGAGGCGTCGGGAGAGGGGCATGAATGGCGGGGGAGCCAGTGGGGGAGACGGGGGGGGGGCGCACTTGGTGGCCTGGCCTGCGTGCCCCACTGACCACTGGACACCGGGAGCCCCACAGACGCCTCCAGAGCCCACCTGGCTCAGCCCCACTCGGAAGCTGGTCCGCACCCACCTCGGGGACCCAGACCCTTGATGTTAAGGTGAACTGATAGGTGAAGATCCTTCTTCTGTTACTTCTTCAAGCTGACTCAGGGACACTGATCCTGCCTAGCCAGGGACTTAAATCCTTAGTCTGCTTTATGAATGGGTTGCCAAGATCAGATGGCATTAGGTGCAATATTTACTCCAGCTGGAAAGTACAAACAATATTTAACTTTTAACAACTTCACAGACATTTTGGCTACAGAAATGTAACCTGTTTAGCACTCTGGTTTACAAAAGCATTGTCCTGGCTGCCTGTGGAACCTGACCTTTGGTGACCATTAAAATGCCCAATAGGTACCTGTGATGGTTCCCCTATAGCCCAATAGGGATGTAATCTGAAGTCCATGCCTTTTTGTTTACAATCCTCTTTTGAACAGATGCATTTATGTGGCTGGTGTTAGGCCAAAACTTTCTGGCAGTTAGGGCTTTGAGCAGATACAGTGGGTTGGGATTTTAGACTATCCGCTAATTTGACAGCCCAAGCTCTTTATTATATACTATAACACATGACTGACAGGCTAGGGTGTAAATTCCTGCTCAATTACAAAGTAGGCAGGCATGGGCATTAGATAAGCATTCTTACAGACCATTTTCCTAGGATCTCCCAGCTTTGATTAATTTTGAAGGGCTAACCACAAATGACTCCAGGATCTGACACCATCTTTGTCATCCAAGCAGTGTTTTTCACCTACATCTGTATGCCCGTCATTGCCAAGACAAGCCAACAGCTTCTTTTTCATGCTTAGATAATGCCTATTGGCATTTCCCTTGGTTTGTTGCTGGACTTGAGCTCAGGGGCTGAGCACTGTCCCTGACCTATCCTGCTCAATGCTAGTACCCTACCACTTTTGATCCATAGCACAAATTCACTGCTTCCAGTACTCTTTTGGTTAATTAGAAATCAAAGTCTCAGAAGGAATCTTCTCGGCCCAGGCTGACTTTTGAACTGCAGTCTTTAGATCAATGAGTCTTTCCCAAAAGCTCTTTTACTCCAATAAAGCAACAAGGAGATGAAATAGAAATAGGCCTTATGCATGGTCTTACCTGGACCTTAACAGCCAAAGTTACATCTGACAAACTTAGAAGATTCGTGTTTCTCTCTGTGGGTCCATCTGTAATTGCTAAAGAAAATCTTCAAAGGTAAAAACTTAAACAGCAATTAAACATCAGTTTGATAATTTTCCCTTTTACCAATTTGAAACAAACATTTAGGACAATTTTTTATACTTTTTTATTGTAAAAATACTGTACAGAGGGGTTACAGTTACATGAGTAAGGTAATGAGTACATTTTTTATCGAGTATTGTTGCCTCCTCCTTTGTTTTTCCCCTACCATCTCTTCCTTCCACACCTCCCCAACTACTCCCCCCCCCACGCTGAAGTTCTAAAGTCATTTAGGAGAATTTTTACTTTTAAATTTCTTTTATCTAAGAACACACTCCTCTCCAAAGCCTTTTTGCTAACTTCTCCTTTAGAACTTCACCCTTTAGCTATCATTTGCATTTAAACAACACTTTAGAAACCTTGAAACAACTTTCTGCAACTTCTTTTTAAATTTGCTGTTTTTCCTTTTTCCCCTGCAGTCTCAGTTGCCTTAGAAAACTTCTGAACTCAAATGACAGGTTTTAATTTTTTAACCATACCAAGTATCCAGACTTAACATACTTAAAGAATCTCAGAACGTTTTTTGCTTTCCCAGTGTTAGCATTAACCCCGCTTCTTGTTTTTAGCTTCACCAAGACCTGAGCTCTTCCCGGCCCTAGAGTTCCCACCACATTGCTGGCCACTCCCTCTCTCCACCCAGACATACCTGCTCCTGGATCTCACCACTGTCCCACCTGAATAGGGGAAGATGCCATATTGCTCCCTCTTCTGGGGTAGATATGCCCCCTGTAATAAATTTGTTTAATATATATTTTTTATTTTAAAGATACTGTACAAATGTCTTAGTTACATGAGTAAGTTAATGAGTACATTTCCTATCAAGCATTGTTTCAATCTCCTTTGTTTTTCCCATAACACCACATTCCTCCCCACCTCCCCAACTCTTCCCTCCCCCCACTCGAAGCTGTAAAGTTCATTTTCAACATAGGAGCTTGTACATCTCATTGTTACAATGGGTTAATCTGTATCCTTATTTCAGCATTTTGTTATTTTCCTTCCCCTCCCCAAATTATAAAAATATGTATACAAGATGCAGGGCACCAGAATCAAATACAGTGAAAATAGGCATTACACTATGGGGCAAGAACATACAAAAAAAAATCACTTAGTACATTAAAAACAACAGGGACAAAGGAAACACCTCTGTGTCCCTATCTTGTGGTTCATTTCACTTAGCATTATCTAATATGGTCATATGTACATAGCTTTTGACTTTTTCTGCTTGTCTAGTAAAATTATCCTAGACCTATAGTAGTTATTGGAAAATAAGGGAAACCATTGGGTCTGGCATACTTCACTTTATTTTTTTCAAGTTTTCCATTTCCTAACAAATGGGGCAATGTCATTCTTCCTAATGGAGGCATAGAATTCCATCTGATAGATAGATAGATAGAGATAGAGATATATAGAGGTATATAGATATAAATATATATTTAATATATATCTATATATTTAATATATATCAAATTTTCTTGATCCATTCATCTACTGAGGGCATCTGGGTTGGTTCCATCTCTTAGCTATGCTAAATAATGCTGTGAAAGACATAGTTGTGCTGGTAGCTTTAGTATGGCCTTGTTTGTGATTGTTTAAGTAAATGCACAGAGGAGGGGTTGCTCTATGTGTACTCTTTTGAGGAATCTCCATCCTGCTTTCCAAACTGGTTGAACCAGTTTACACTCCCACCAACAATGCAGTAGGGGTTCTCTTTTGGCTATAATCCCCCCAGCATCTAACTGGGTTGAGGTGGACTCCCAATGTTGTTTTGATTTGCATTTCCTTTATGGTTAGAGATGTTGAGCATTTCATCATGTGTCTATTGGCCATTCTTATTTTCTCTTCAGAAAAGTCTGTTTGTCTTCAACCCACTTATTAATCGGGTGATGGTTTCTTTGAGGATTTGTTGTTGGAGGATTTAATATTTTGAGTTCTAATTATATTTTATTTTTGTTTTTTTTTGGGGGGGGGGTCCAGTTGTGGGGCCTGAACTCTGGGCCTGGTCGCTGTCCCTCAGCTCTTCAGCTCAAGGCTAGCACTGTACCACTTGAGCCACAGTGCCCCTTCCGGTTTTTTTCTTTTTGCTTATGTGGTGCTGAGGAATCGAACCCAGGGCCTCATGCTTGCAAGGCAAGCGCTCTACCACTGAGCCACCTTCCTAGCCCCCTAATTATGTTTTATATGAGGCCATTTTTCTTGTATGGCTAGTGAAGATTTTCTACCAATCTGTGGGCTTTATATTTATCTTGCTAGCTCTGTCCTTTGCAATGAAGAAGCTCTGTAGTTTCATGCAATCCCATTTTTCCAACCTTTCTTTGATTTGTTGTGTTTCTGGGTCTTTATTAAGAAAATTTGGGCCTCTACCAAGGAGCCCTAGAGTTTTGTCTATTCCTTCCTGTAATGTTTTCAGGATATGTGCTGTTACTTCAAGATCTTTGATCCATTTGGAGTTGATTCTGGTGCAGGGTGATATATGGGGATCTAGCTTTAGTTTTCTACAGGTGTTAAACCAATTATGCCAACACCATTTACTGAAGAGGCTGTCTTCCTTCCATTCTAATTTTTTAGCTCCTTTATTGAAGATTAGGTGACTATAGGTCTATAGGTTCATTTCTAGGTCTTCAGTTTTATTTCATTTGTCCTCTTGTCTGTTCTTCTGCCAGTACCTAGCTGTTTTGATTACTATGGTTTTGTAGTAGAGTTTGAAATTTGGAATTGATATTCCTCCAGAACTTTTCTTTCTGCTAAGAATTTTTTTTTGCTATTCAGGTCTTTTATTATTCCATAGGAATTTTTGGGTTACTTCTTCTATTTCATTGAAGAATGAAGTTGGGATATTGATGAGTATCTCACTGAATCTGTAGATAACCTTTGGCAGTATTGCCATTTTCACAATGTTAATCCTCCCAATCCAGGAGCTTTGGAGGTTTTCCACTTCCTCAGTTCAGCTTTACTTTCCTTTTTCAAATTTTTAAAGTTTTTATCATAGAGGTCCTTTACTTTTTTAGTTAAGGTAATTCCTAGGTATTTTGGGGTTTTTTGTGGAGCTATTACAAAAAGAGTTGCTTTCCGGATTTCAGCTGCCCTCTTCTCATTATTGGTATACAGGAAAGCCATTGATTTTTGAGGGTTAATCTTATACCCTGCTACTTTGCCAAAGTTTCAAATAAGCTTAATTAACTTGGGAGGGCAGTCCATGGAGTTCTTTAAATACAAGATCATTTCATCTTCAAAGAGGGAGAGTTTTACTACACCTTTCCCTATTTGGACCCCCTTTACTTTTGCATCTTGTCTTATTGCTTTAGCTAGGCACTCTAATAATAAAGTCAAAAGAAGTGGAGAGAGTAGGCATCCTTGTCTGTTTCCTGAATTTAGAGGAAATGGTTTTTATTTCTTTTCACCATTAAGTATAATGCTGTAGGCTTATCATACACGGCCTTCATAATATTGAGGAATGTTCACAGGATTCCTACTTTCTCCAAAGCTTTGATAATACAGAGGTGTTGGATCTTATCAAATGCCTTTTCTGTATCTATTGAAATAATCATGTGGTTCTTTTCCTTGCTTTTGTTGATGTGATCAATTGTATTAATTGATTTGCGCATATTGAACCAGTTTTGCATGCCTGAAGTGAATCTTGTTTAAATCATAGTGTATGAATTTTTTGAAGGCTTGTTGAAGTCAAATGGCCAAAAATTTTGGAGAAGTTTTGCATCGATATATATCAAAGAAGTGGGTCTATAGCTCTCTTTCTTTGATGAGTCTCTGCCTGGTTTCAGGATGTGGGTTATGATGGCTTCATAGAAACAGTTTGGTAGTGAACTTTTACTTTCAATTTTATTGATAATTTGGAGGAGTATTGGTGTGAGTTTTGTTTTGAAGGCCTTGTAGAATTCTGCTGTAAATCCATCCAGTCCTGGGCTTTTCTTGGGTGGGATGCCTCATTGCCATTTCTATTTAGATGCTTGACATGGGTTTGTTATGTTGGTTTAAATCATCTTGGTTTAGTTTGGGCATGCCGATATTTGCTAGGAATTCTCCCATTTCTTCCAGATTCTCAAATTTATTAACATAAAGATTTGAGAAGTATTGCCCTAAAATGATCTGAATCTTTGTTGTTTCTCTGGTGATGTTTCCATTCTCATCTCTTATTTTGTTTATTTGGGTGTGTTCTCTTCTTTTCTAATAAGATTTGCTAAAGGTCTGTCAATTTTGTTAATTTTTTTCGAAGAACCAACTCTTCATGTTGTTGATTCTTTCTATGTTTTTGGATTCTAATTCATTTAATTCCGATTTAATTTTAATTATTTGTTTCTGTCTACCTAACTAGGGTTGAGCTTGTTGCCCTTTTCCAAGAAGCTTCAGGTGCCTTGTTAAATTGTTGGTTGCCGATCTCTCCAACTGGATGATATAGAAACTCAAAGCTATAAACTTGCCTCTGAGTACTTTTCTGTGTCCCAGAAGAGCTGGAAATTTGTGTGTTCATTTTTGTTAAATACCATGTACATTTGAATTTCTTTTCTAATGCCTTCAATTACCCACTGATGGTTTAACCATGCATTTTTCATCCTCCATGTGTTACAAGATTTTCTTTGGTGGCTTTTGTTGTTGAATTCTCATTTTATTCCCTTGTGGTCTGAGAGAATGCAGGGCATAATTTCAATGTTTCTGAATTTGGACAAATTTTCTTTGTAACCAAAAATGTGGTCTATTTTGGAGAATGTTCCATATGCTGCTGAGAATGTGTATTCTGATGCTGCTGGGGGAAATATTCTGCAGATGTCTGTTAAATCTATTTGGTCTATGCAGTTGTTTAAATCCAAGGTCCTTATGTTTAGTTTTTGCAGGGTCGGTTGTATTCCAGCCTTTCTCTTTTAGAATTTTTTTTGCGGGGGGGAGAAGGTGTGTCTCTTAAAGGCAGGAAATAGAAAAATCTTCCTTTTGATGCAACTATGCACTCTATATCACTTAATTGGATTGTTCAGTCCATTGACATAGGACTGAGTGGCTTTGGTAGTTCCTGCTATGTTATCCACCTCGTTGGGGCTGTGGGAACTGGGTTCTTCCTATGATTCTTGGATTCTCTATTTTGGGGCCAATTTTTTGCCTTTATTATGCTCTTGTTATTTTTCTATGTATAGGACATCTTTAAGTATCTTTCGTAGGGCTGGTTTTGTGGAGATATATTATTTCAATTTTTCGTTACTGTGGAACGTGTTTATTTGTCCCTTCATTATGAAGGAGAGTTTAGCTGGGTACAGTATTCTTAGTTGATAGTTGTTTGTTTTTAGGGTGTGGCATACATCATTCCAGGCTCTTCTTGCTTTCATGGTCTCTGCTGAGAAATCTGAAGTTATTCTGATTGGTTTCCCTTTATATGTTATTGGTCTTTTCTCCACCAGCTTTAAGGATCCTTTCCTTGTATCTATTGATCCTGTGCAGATTACAGTGTGACAGTGGGATGTCATGTTCTTGTCTGGTGTATTTGGCTTTCTAAAGACTTCTTGTATCTGAATGCACCTATCTTTTTGCATATTTGAGAAGTTCTTTGAGAAGTTAAAAAATTCCTAGACATCTAACTTTTGTCTCTAGGCCCTCCTACACACCTACTAGCCTTAAATTAGGCCTTCTGATGTTGTCTTCCATATGTTGAATAGATCTAAAATATTTCTTGGCTTTTTCTTGGATACTTGTTTCTATAACTTCTAGGCTGTGTTCAATCCAAGAGTTTTGATTTTCTGCACAGTCTAACCTACTGTCAAGACTTTCTACTTTTTTATTTCCTTTCCATCTAATTGGTCAGATTTCATGGCTTCAAATTCTTTGTTGGAGCTTTGTTTAAGATGTTGTATGGACTCCTTTACCTCTTTAATTTGGCTTTCAGTGTTCATTCTCAAATCCCTTAGTTGATTGGTGATAGTTTCATTGGGCTCCCTTTCCTTTTATTGGACTTCATTAATATTCCCTTTGTGGACTCCATTGATTCCTCCAGCTTTCTGTTTGTAGATTCTGTGAATGCCTCTATTGATCTTGGTTTATTCTCATACAGCACATGCCATTCCTTGTTTAATCTTTGATTTGCCTCCTCAAACTCCCAAAATTCCTGTATTAATCTTTGGGTAGCCTCATCACGTTTACACATTTCCCTATCATGCCCACACAGAGCCATTTATAGGCTTTGAATCTTTTCATTCAGTTTGTTTACAACGAGTGTCTGTAGAGCATTTTGGGAGCTCTCCAATATATTATTCATTAAGTGCTCTTTTGCCTAATTATCAGTAGCAGCAGTTGAGATACATGGATCAACCCAGAGCCCCGTACTTGCACAGATTTTTGACACAGTGAAAATGAGAACAGATATAACATAGTTCAACAGCAAATGACTAGGCAACAATTTGTACTAAGGAAATAAGAGAAGCAGTCAGTAGACCAGAAATTAATAGGCTTAGGGAGAATTGTGAGGAGGAAATAAGATTAGAGGGATGTGAGTAGGGAATGAAAAAGAGGGAAGATAACTAAGACCTAAATTCAGAGAGAGGAAATGGAGAGAAGGAAAGAAGAGAGACAAAGAAAAAGGAAAAAAAGATAAATAAAAAATTTAAATGAAACACTTAAAATGTTTATAAGTATGAGGAAATAATACCAGAATTAATGGAGTTAAGTTTGAGTGTTTGTGAACTGAGTAATCGATATCTGAATTAACTATGCACACAATGAAGATAAGGCCTAATTATTGAAGACAGGTATGTATCTGGGGATGAACACAACAGCAGTTAATAAAGCAAAAAAAAAAAGGACCCAAAAGGAAAAGAGCAAAAAGAGAATTTTTAAAAACTTAAAATAGAAATAATTTAAAAAATAGAAAACAATTTTTTAAAAATAAAAATTAGGTAGAAAAAAGTTCGATTTTTTTGAGGGGGGCTATCTTTTGTCTCCCCTGTATCCATACCCAGTCTCTTGGTGGAGTCTCTGGTTTGGTTATGGTGTTTGGTATTCCTGTTGCTGGACTGGGTTCTTAAATCAGTTTGTTTGAGCAGCAGAATGAAGCTCTGCCTTACCAGGGACTTTATGACCCTCCTCCCAAGCTAGTTCAGTGGGAGGGAAATCTCTTTTGAGTGTCACAAAAAAGAGAGGTGGCTGTTTCCTCTCTCTTGGAGTTGGTGTGAGGGAACTAGGTTTTGGGATGCAATCAGTAGCTTTTCCCTGATGGGCTAGCTCCTGAGACACTCACACAGCCCAGCCGGAAGCATTCTCAGGATTTATATGTATCAAGTTTCCAATAGTTTTCTTTTACCCACCTGCAGCTGGGTCTGCTGCCTGTGCTACAGTGGGATTAGGGCAGGATCTGGATCTGTGTACCCAGTGAATACAGTCTCCTCCCTTTTCCTAGGAAGAACAACTTTCCCCACAGTGGAGCTGAGCCCTGAAGTTCAAGTTCTTTTGACCTTTTATATAGCAATTTTTATTGTGATTAAGTGATTACATAAATTTCACAAATTTCACAAAGTTCATTGAATTCATAAACTTTATAGGCTATGTCCTTTTCATGACCTATAAAGTTTATGAATTCAATGAACTTTGACAATACAGTTATGTCTTCCACATCGTGTTATATGTACATTCATTTGTAGTGGGGGCATCTGGGTTGTTTCTGTATCTTGGCTATTGTTAAAAGTGCTGTAATGAACATGGAGGTGCATGTATCCTTGTATCCTGTTTCTGTTGTTCAGGATAGATGCCTACGTGTGGTATGTCTGGGTCATAGGGGAGGTCTATATTTAGCTTCCTGAGGAACCTCCAGACTGCTTTTCCAAAGTGGTTGTATTAATGTACATTACCACCAGCAGTGCAATAGGCTTCCTCTTTCTCTGCATCCCCTCCAGCATTTTTCATTGGATCATTTTAGGATGCAGGCCATGGTTGTTTTTATTTGTCTTTCCTTTACAACCAGGGATGGTGAAGATTTCCTCATGTGTTTGCCATTTTTATCTCTTCTTCTGAGAAGTCTCTCTTTAGGTCCCTTGCCCATTTAGTACTTGGTTTGTTAGGTTTGGGAGGGATTAGTTTCTTGAGTTCCCTGTGTATACTTGATATCAGGCCTTTGTTTGATATATTGCTGGTAAATATTTTTCCCAAATTAGCTGGCTGTCTTTCTAGTTTCTAGCAATATCTTTAGCTGTGTGAAAACTTTTTATTTTAAGGTAGTCCCATTTGTAGAGTCTCTCTCCAATTTGTTGTGAACCTGGGACTCTGTTCAGAAAGATCATGTCTGTGCCCATAAGTTCGAGTGTCTCTCCTACTCTGTCCTGCAGTAGTTTCAGAGTTTCAGGTTTGATGTTATGGTCTTTAATCCATTTTGAGTTGATGTTACTGCATGGTGACAGGCTGGGGTCCACTTTTAATTTTCTGCATGTGGCAGGACTATTTTTACACCATCAATAGTTGAAGAGGCTATGCTTCTCCAATGTATGTTTTTGGCTCTTTTGTCAAATATCAGCTGACTGTAAGTGTGTGGTTTTATTTCTGTATCTTCTATTCCATTGGTCTTCAGGTCTGGTTTTGTGCCAGTACCAAGCTGTCTTTGTTATTACGGCTCTATACTAGAGTTTTTGGGATCATTGAGGTATAATATCATGCCATCTGCAAAAAGGGATAGTTTAACTTCTTCCTTCCCTATGCACATCCCTTTAATGTCTTTTTTGCCTTATTCCTCTGGCTAAGGATTCCAGAACTATATGGGAGAGGACTGGTGCAAGTGGGCATCCTTGCCTTTTCCTGATTTTAGAATTGGTTGTAGTTTTCCCCCATTAAGTATACTATTGGCTATTGGTCTGTCGTATATGGCTTTTTCTGTTTTAAGTAATGTTCCTTCTATTCCTATTTTGTCCAGAGCTTTTAACATGAATGAATATTGTATTTTATCAAAAAGCCTTTTCTGCATCAATGGAGATAATCATGTGGTTCTTGACCTTGGATCTGTTGATGTGGAGTACATCTATTGATTTATGTATGTTAAACCATCCCTGTACCTCTGGGGTGAAACCTACTTGGTTGTAATGTATAATTTTTTTATATGTTTCTGGATTCTGTTAGCTAAAATTTTATTGGGAATCTTTGCATCTGTGTTCATCAAGGAGATTGGCCTTTAGTTCTCTTTTTTGTTGGGTCCTTGCATGGTTTGATGATGAATTTGATACTGGCTTCATAGAAAGAGTTTGGGATAGTTCCCTCTGTTTCAATTTCTTGGAAGATTCTGAGGAGTATGGTTATTAGTTCCTCTTTAAAGGTCTTATAGAATTTTGTAGTGAATCCAACTGGCCATGGGCTTTTTCTTGTTGGAAGACTTCTGATTGTTTCCTCTATCTCATTGTAAGACATTGGCTTATTTAATTGTTTTATTTCTTCTTGGATCAGCTTGGGCAATTTGTAAATACAAAGTCATCCATTTCTGCTAGGTTTTCTTTTTTTAGTGAGCATAGATTCTGGAAATAATTCTTTATATTTGTTTGGATGTCTTGGGTATTGGTTGTAATTTTTCCCATAGCATCCCTGATTTTATTGATTTGGATTTCCTCTTTTCTTTTTGTAGTTAATCTTGCCAGAGCTCCATCAATTTTATTGAATTCTTTTCAAAAAACCAGCCTTTTGTTTTATTAATTTTATTTATAGTTTCCTTAGTCTCTATCTCGTTAATTTCAGCTCTTATTTTGGTTATCTCACTCCATGTAGGAACTTTAGGTTCAGTTTTTTCATGCTTTCTAGCAGTTTTAGTTGCGACTGCTTTTGCCATGCCCCACGGGTTTCTTCGTAATGTGTATTCATTTTCTTTGAATTGTAGAAACATTTTAGTTTCTTCTGCTCAACTTCCATGTATTTGAGTAATTTCTACGGTATGCTTTGTTATTGAGAACTAGCTTGATTACAACATGGTCAGATAAAATACAGAGGATTATGTCAATCCTCTTTTATTTGCTTAAATTCCTTTTTTGAACTAAGATATGATCTATTTTGGAAAAAGTTCCATGAGCTACAGAGAAAAACATGTACTGGGTTGTTGTAGGGTGGAAAACTCAGTAGATGTCCATTAATTATGCTTGAGATATGGCATCATTTAATTTGGAGGCTTCTTTGTCAGTCCACTGGTTGGCTGACCTGTCCTTTTATGAGAGTGGAATATTAAAGTCTCCTAGTATTATTGTGTTTGGACCTATTTTATTCTGTAAATCTGAGATATTTATTAAACATATTTGGGTGCACCAATGTTTGTACAGTATAAATTGATAATGTGATGTCATCTTCTTTGATTGTTCCCTGTATTAATATGTAATGTCCTATTTTATCTTTTTGGATTGATTTTAATGGAAAGTTTATTTTGTCAGATATCAGGATGGCAACTCCTGCTTTCTTGCTGGTAGTATTTGCATGGTAGATCTTCCTCCATCCCTTCACTTGGAGTTTGTTTATATCTTTGGCTGTGAGATTCATCTCTTGAAGGCACAAATGGATGGGTCTTGTTTTCTGATCTAATCTGCAGTTCTTTTTCTTTTGATTGGTGAATTGAGCCCATTAATATTTATAGTTATTATAGAGAGATGCATTGTGTTTCCTGTCATGTTCCTGCTATCCTACGTTTTTCTTATTTCCTTTTCTCCTGTGCTTACTATGTTGGTTTTCTAGTGATATCTGTCTGATGTCAATCCCTGATGTTGATTGTTTTCTTCAGGTTGTATTCCTCCTCTTAATATTCTTTGAAATTCTGGCTTAGAGTTAATTAATCCGTTTAGCATTTCTTTATTATTATAATTTTTAGTTTCTCCATTGAATGTGAATGCTAGCCTTGCTGGGTATATCAGTCCAGGCTGGAAGTTACTGGTTCAGTTATTGGGCTCAGATCGTACTTTCCCAGGGTTTCCTTGCATTCAGTGTCTGTGTGGAAAGATCTGCAGTGATTCTGCTTTTTTTTTTTTTTTCCAATTATAGTATAGTCCCTTCTTTGTTTTTGTTGCATGGAAGGTTGTTTCTTTATTATTCATATCTATTATTTTTACTATAATGTGCCTAGAAGTGTTTCTCCTGGTATCCTGTTTGTTAGGTGTTCTGTATGATGTTCTTTTTAATATGGAGGAAATTTTCATTGATAATCTTACTAAATAGGTGCTGCATTCCTTTGCTCTGGTATTCCTCACCTTCCTCCACCCCAATTATATGAAGGTTAAATTTCTTAGTACTCTATGCTTGTTCTTAGACTTCCTTTTAGTATAATTGAAGTTCTATTTCCCCAAATCTGTGACTTTTTTGCAGTTGCTGCATTCTGTCTTCTGTATCTGATATTCTAAATGCTATTTCATACACTCCGTTCACTATGGCTTACATTGTGGTTTGCATGGAAGAAATTGAGCCATGTATGATTTCTATGTTGTTTTTCAGAGTATTAATTTCATCTCTTAGCGAGGTGTGTACTGCATCTCTTTTTGAGTGCATCTCCTGTTTTATATCCTGTATTTCTTTTGATAATTCATTTCTTTGCTCTTTAAATTTCTGATCTATTTTTTGCTTTAAATATTGAGTCATGGCCTTGAACAGCTCTTGGATCTAGCTTTTATTCCTCACTTCTTTTCCATTTTCACTGGCATTCTTCGCTGGGTGGCTACTGGCCTTTGAGTGTGGTTTGCTGTCTTGGCTCATTATGAATCTTGTGATTTTTTTTGGTGTGATTTTCACATTGAGATTCAAGGATTATTGGAGACAAATCCCAAACCTGCTTTGGTCAATAGGTGGCTGTCTTTGCTTGGTTCTGGGTTTGTTCCTGGGTCAATTTATGAGGCTTGCTCTTGGATCTGGGTTGGCTGAGAGAGTCTTTAACTGGTCTCGGTTCTGTTATGGGAAAGGCCTGTTAGTCTGACCCATGTAGGGTTCTCATTTGTCTGCTGGATATCACAGGCAATTCCTGCCTTCAGTCAAGGGCTAAGTATCCCAGTCTTCTCATGCTCCCTCCGAGGAGTGTTCTTGGCAAAACCAGGTGGGTTGGGTTTTTTTCTCCTAGTTGTTGGAGTCTCCTAAGAGTTCCTGTTTATTATCAGGTGCTGGTGGCCTGAGCTGTCCAATCTCCCTCCTGAGGTACACAGGTATTTTTAATTTTTTTTATGCTTATGTGGTGCTGAGGAATCGAACCCAGGGCCTCAGGCATGCAAGGCAAGCACTCTACCACTGAGCCAACTTCTCAGCCCTGGTACACAGTTCTTAAAAGCAGGAACCAACCCGGTATTGTGTGGATGTATAGAACTTAGTGGGTAGGTGTTTCCTATTTAGCTCTCCTTTTCTTTGCTTGGAGAGGGAGGTTGTGCTTCTGGGGTAGAGATCGCATATGTTGTGACTTTTGAGATGATCTGGGTTTGGCTGTTAAGTTGAACCTTAGGGTTAACAGGATGGGCCCCTTGTACTCAGTCAAAATGGAACCAACTGCAAGTTGGCTCAATGGAAAATTCAGTAGGTGATGGTGAGCTAGACCACAGAGCCTGTGTTGTGGTGGCCAGGAAGGCGTTAGTGGGTTCTCAGTCAGAGGGTCTGGGTGTTGGCAGGACCAGGTGGGGGGTGGCATCTGAAACAGATGAAGGGTCTTGCTATGCAGCATGGGGAGGCTGGGTACTCGGAGGACCAGGTGGAACTTGGGATGGTTAGCTGCCATGGGCTTCAGTGGCATTGCTAAGCTGCAGCAGTGGTGGTGGGAGGAGGTGAGCAGCCCTGGGGAGCAGCTGACTGCAGCTGCAAGCCGTGTCAGTGGCAGTACAGTGGGTCCACCTAGTTTGGCTGGTAGTGGTGTCTACAGCAACTGTGGACTGTGTCCGCAGCAATGGTGAAGGTACACACCCGGTTATGACAGTGTCAGCGGAACTTGCAGCACCAGCATCATGATGCCACAGTGGCTGTGGGAGGCCAGGGTCGGCACCTGGTGGTAAGGGAGAAATTACAGAGATATTTAAATTATTAGTAGTCCCAACATACAACATATATGGGTTTTTATAGCTTGTCAGACATAAATAATGCTGATATCTTATATTAGTGATTTTAATGAATACCTGTTAAATGTTTGATATGAAACTTTCTGGTTGAAAATAATTAAAATTAATATGTAGGTTGCATTTTGTTGGCTGAGGCCTGTAATCCTATTTACTCAACAAGTCTTAGTATCACAGTTAGAAACCAGTCCAAGCAGGAAAGTCCATGACACACTTACCTCCAATTAACCAGCAAAAGGCCAGCAGTTGAGCTGTGGCTCAAGTGGTAGAACAGTACCCTTGAACTAAAAGCTTAGAGATAGGGGATAGGGATGTGGTTTAGTTGAGCGATTGCTTAGAATGCATGAAGCCCTGGGTTCGATTCCTCAGTGCCACATAAACAGAAAAAGCCTGAAGTGGTGCTGTGGCTCAAGTGGTAGAGCACATGCTTTGAGCACAGAGAGGCTCAAGGACAGTGCCCAGGCCCTGAGTTTAAGCCCCAGGACCAGATAAAAAATTAAAAAAACAAGCTTAGAGATAGCACCTAGGTCACATATTCAAACATCATTACCAGCACACACAAAACAAATCTAGAAAGAAAAATGCATGGAGATAAAAAGTAATGGAGGCAATCTTGGATTGTATACCATGATTACAATTAGGTAGAGAGAGTAAAGGAGGGATTGAAGCATGTGGAAAGCTTTGGTATCATAGATCTTTCTGGAAGATGCACTAGTTACTGAGTGCCTAGATGGTAAGTTACAGCTTTCAATATCACAAAAAATCAAAGTTGAGGATGAGGTTTTGAAGAAAAAGGGTAATTCACAGTGAAATTGGCCCAGGGAACAAATACCCACCTGTCAACCAGGTGCCATTGGTTATCATCTGTAATCCTCGACACTCACCAGGATGAGACCTGGAGAAAGGAGGTTTAAAGCCCACAGGGAGAAAAAAGTCTGAAACAGTCCATCTCTAATGAACCATCAAATAGCAAACTTGTTGCTGGGCATTGGTGAGTCACACTTTTAAACATAGCTACTAAGGTTGCTGAGATGTGAGGTTTGCAGTTCAAAGCCAGCTCAGGCAGGAAGGTTTGTGAGACTCTCCTCTCCAATAAACTACTCAGAAAAAGCTGGAAGTGGAGCTGTGGCTCAAATTGTAGAGCAATAGACAGGAGCACAAAGAGGCTCAGGCACAGAACCTGGGCCCTGAGTTCAAGCCCCAGGACTAGCAAAACAAAAAAAAAAGGAAAAGATTTGGAGGAGTGACTCTAGTAGTAGAGTACCAGTTATGTGACATAAAGTGCTAAACCCTGAGTTCAAACACAGCTACCAAGTACTGGCATACAACACCAAACATAAAACACCCAAGAGCCTTGACAAGATGTAGAAACCCCCATCTTAATATAGGTGGCACGAACATAGATAACATTCTTCTGAGAGGAAAAGGAAGAGGAATGCACATGAGCAGCCATGAATGTTGGGCCAGCTGATTTGCTATGTGCTGCTACCTCCTTTCCCTTAACCACATGGACTTCTCCCTCAGCTCCCTTGTTCAGCAAGGAAACTTCTTCCTCCCTTGGGGCTCAGGGCCAGTGAACAGGATAAGGACAAAGGTCAAATCATGCTTGCTGTCTTTGAGGGATGAAAACCGATCCTCTTCTATTCCTGAATTCAATTCCAACTAGTATTTGGAAAAATTCCTGGTATTTTTATTTCCTACCCTACTGAGATTCCTTCCTCTTTTGTTTCACACTACTTCCTGTTTTGTTATCATTCATTTTAAAATACAAATCTACTGGCTAAGTTCATAAATCAACATTACATTAGGGATAAAAATTTCCATCTTTTTTTCCAAATAGGTTTTGGTAGGTTTAATTTTTGCATTCCTTTATCTGACACAACATGCATGCTACAGGTATGTGTACTGGTTTTTGGATCATCCTTCCAGTAGTTCTTTATACATAATTAATTGTATATGCAATTATTCTCTAACCTTTTGTTGACATTTGTGTCTGAACTTGAGCTCAGAGCCTTGAGCTTACACTTGCTTTTTATTACTCAAAGCTTATTTGTATGTGTGTGTGTGTGTGTGTGTGTGTGTGTGTGTGTGTGTGTGTGTGTTGAAATCAGAGCCTTGAGCTCACACTTGCTTTGTTTCCTCAAAGACTGCCTCTCTATATTTTGAACCACACTTCCACATTCAACTTCTTTCTGGTTACTTGGAAATAAGACTCTCTCAGCCTTCGTTGGCCAGGCTGCCTTCCATCTTCCAACTTCAGATCTCAGTCTCCTTATTAGGTAGGATTATTGTTGTGACCCACAGGCTCCAAGTTCACTCTTGAAGTTGCAACTTAACAGCACTATTAGCTTCAATACGAAGGGAATGATTTGGGGTTCTTGTTTTGCACTTCATGTTTATTAGCTTTGATCTGTTCATTCACAGGTGTATTAAACACCAGTAGGCTTTGTAAATTCCCAATTTAAATATACACTCCCAAGAGTATTTGAGAACTTGCTCCCTCTGCAGTGGTGGCAAAGGGTACAGACATTTGGTACCCCATGTTTCACACATTTGCCAACTCTGATGATACTGGTTTTGGGATAAATGTAGCTGAGGAGTTCTCTTCTCTTCTCAACAGCTCATTGGCCAAAGGGAACATTCAACTGGATTGGGAAGATTCCACAGTAACAGAAGGCAGAGATTTCAGAGGAATAAAGGGTGAGTGTCTGTCTCCACCTTCTGTCTGGAAATGCCCTCTTGCTCAGCCTTCCCTATGTAGTCATGATGCCCAGAAACAGAGGCACTCGGGCTTCAGGAAAAATGTTCTTTTCATTTTTTTCTCTTTATCTAGCACTCATTGTTCCTGTCACCTTCAAAGAAGAGTATTTGAATTGAGAGCGTGGACTTAGCATTTTAAAAGCTAAACCCAAATAACCTTAAATGCTTTCTGCTCTTGCGCCTATGATGGGAGGCACATCTTTATATTTGGGGTGCACGCTCACTCAAAAACTTGTACTCACAACATGTTACAACTGCACATGTGCTGAGAGCCTCTTTCTTTTTCCAAAATTGCAGCACCCTGGAAAGCATACAAGCAGCAGCCTGAGCTGAACCCTTGATGACCTCTGGCTTCCTGCATTTGGGGCTTTGTCTGAATGGACCATTGAAGCAAACAGTATCATTGTCCTAGTTGTCCTAGCAGCTGTGTGAGTGTACTTCCTTTCTGACCTTAAAAATGGCAGACACCACCCAATCCACTGCATTCTGTCTGTCTGCTGAACCACCTGGCAATATACAACAGGAAATTGTAACCGAGGGAGAAACATTGCACTTTATCTTATGCAATTCAACAGGTTTTCACCATGTGACCCTAGATTTCACCAAGGAGAAGCAGATTGTATTGAGTTCAGAACACCCAAACATGCGTATGGTTGTGATGTTGAAGAACTGTGAGAATTTGTCTCAAATAGTATTTTACTTCAGCCAGCCCATCATGCTTATCCAGAGTGAAGAAGTAAGGGAGAGACTGGATAGAGAAATTTCTCCAGGTTTTTGTTCAAGGAGGACTACTCTCCTTACATTTCAACAAGCACAAGTTACTCAAAATAGTTTGCAACTAGAAACACTGAATAGCAAGCAGGAAATAACACATGGGCACAATCCTCCTGAATGTAATTTGATTGGTGCAGCCCTGTACACAGAAGCTACAATTGCTCAGAGGAGGAAAATAGGTAGTGGATGGGAACGCTATTCATGGGATGACTCTGAGGTTTGATCCTAGAGAATCCTTCCATGGTTCACCACATACTAGAGTTCATAATGAAGAAGAATCCAAAGAGCACAGTGGAGATACAAATCTTTCTGTTATGAACTCTTTTGTATCTGAGCAGAAGAGAAACCAGATAGGAACAAATTATTATGAATGCAGGGACTGTGCTGAACTCTTCCGTTTATTCATACAACTTACAAAATATAACAAATCCCATACTAGAATGGAATTACTTAAATGCAGTCAATATGACAGTGCATTCCTGTGTCCCACAGCTTTGCAGTTGTATCTCAGAATCCACACTGGTAACAAGCAACATATATGTAATACCTGTGGAAAATGCTTCAGCTCAAGGTATAACCTTAAGAGACATTCCACAATTCAAACAGGGGAGAAATCTTATTAATGCCCTGAGTGTAAGAAAACCTTTAGAAATAGTTGTCTTCTGAGGCAACACAAAGTAATTCATTCTGAACAAAAACAATATGAATCCTTAAAAGACTTGTTTGTCCCCATCTCCTCCACATGTTATACTGACATCAAATATAGTGAAAGCGGGGGTTACACTGTGGGGGAGGGACATACAAAGCAACAAAGAAATAATCTTATAAATGCGTTAGAAACACATGCATGAAAGAAACGAAAACATGGGGGGGAGGGGGGTATGATTGGGTGGGGGGGAGTGGGGTGGCTGGGAAGGGAGGTGAAGGGTAAACAAAGGAGGAGGCTGCAATGCTTGGTAAGAAATGTATGCATTATCCTGCCCATGTAATTGTAACCCCTCTGTACAGTATGTTTTCAAATAAAATAAAATAAAATTTTAAATTAAAAAAAAACAATATGAATGTAATGAATGTAGCAAAGCTTTTCATAGTCGTGCTCATCTTACTAGACATAAGCTAATACACACTAGAGGAAATTACACTTTCTTGCAATGTGTGTGCGAAAACATTCAAAATTGTTGCATTCTTTAACAAATGTAAGCCACATAAGACTGAAAAATACTTTATGTAGCCACCATGTAAACATATTTAGACATCTGTCCTATCTTGAGATATCTTAAAATAAACATGGAGAGAACTACTTTTGACGTGTGTTCATTGTGGGAAAGCATATAGGTAAAATATGGTCGTCTTGAACACATGAAACCTCAGACTGGATAGACCACATGTGTGTCCTTGCTGTTAGAAATTCTTAAGGGAGCACTGCCATCTTAGAAGACACCTAAAAATTCATCCTGGGGAAAGCCCTTTACAAGTGAGCACTGCGGGGCAGGCTTGCAGTATCAGACTTCCCTGACCTGTAACAGAAAACAGTCTATCACACTGAAAAAGTGTCAAAGTATGTGTGAGAGTGTTGGGGAATCTTGTACCTCACATGGAAACAAAGCCTTTTAGTAAGAATTCACACTTTCCTTGAGAATTCAGAATGTAATCTTTGGGAACAGTTTCAGGGTAAAGTCGTTATGCTCATCAGATAACATATACTGGGGATAAATGTAAACATTGAACTTTTAAATATTTAATCCTGTATCCCTGTTTGTGTGTGTGTGTGTGTGTGTGTGTGTGTGTTTCTTACAATATTATTGTAGTTAACACTAGTGTGCATGAGTTCAAATTTTAAAATTTGTCATATAATTGATATGTGCTGGTGGCTCTCTCTTGTAACTCTTGCTACTGAGGAGGCTGATATCTGGAGAATTGTGGTTTGAGGCCAGCCTGGGCAGAAAAGTTTTACTAGAGTTCATCTCTAAAGTAAACATTAAAAAGGCAATCTGGCTGTATGGTTCAAATGGGAGTGTCAGCCATGAGCCATAGTGAGGTTTTATATTTAAACTGTCAACAAAATTATATAATGTTTGTGAACTGTTTAGAGTTTGAATTTTGTATGTGTTAATTAAAAGATTTTAAACAAAGTATAGTGTCTTCCCACACTCCTGAGTGTATATTCAAAGAGAGATTACTAGGGAATGTGTAGGCTGGCTGGACAGAAATAGGTTGGATAAATGAACTGGACATAATGAGTACATAATGTATGTATGTAGTGAAATCCCTGTAGAGTACATTTTGTGTTAATTTTAATAAACAACATAAATTTAAAAACATACGTTGAGAATAGATTTGTGTGTCTTGTTTTTTTGTTTTTTTGTGGGTTGTGGGTCTTGAGCTCTGGGCCGGGGCACTGTTCCTCAGCTCTTCACCTCAAGTCTAATGCTCTACCACTTGAGCCACAGTGCCACTTCTGGTTTTCTGGTGGTTAATTGGAGATAAGAATCTCATGGACTGTTTTGCCCAGGCTAGCTTTGAACCTTGATTCTCAGATCTCAGCCTCCTGGGTAGCTAGGATTATAGGCATGAGCCGCCGGCATCCAGCTTGAGAATAGATTTTGTTATAAGTGTTATTATAATTTGAAAACTGACAGTCACAAATACAAATTTTACAAGGGAGAACCAAGGGTATTGTAACATGCTGAGTATCTAATATATGTATATATATATATATATATATATATATAATAGTTAATACTAATGCTGTTATAACCATCAGAACAACATTTACAGTAGTGCTGTCACATTCAATATGAAAGATACAACAGAGGCCTCAAGTACTGATCTATGAACAGCATTCCCATAAGCATTGATTACTTGTTCTAAAAATATATATTGGGCTAGGAATGTGGCTTAGTGGCAAAATGCTTGCCTAGCATGCATGAAGCCTTGGGTTCGATTCCTCAGTATCACATAAACAGAAAAAGGTGGGAGTGGCATTGTGGTTCAAGTGGTAGAGTGCTAGCCTTGAGCAAAAGAAGCTCAGGGACAGTTCTCAGGCCCTGAGTTCAATCCCCAGAAATGGCAAAATAAAAATAAATATACATATTAAATCCAAAATTTCACTAGCACAGTGTCATCCAAAATGGATAAAGACAGTTAAGTGTTGTTTTCATTTGAGGAGAAGAGTCTTGGCTGAATTCAGTATCATGTTTCCTCATTTTTTTCCTTTCAAAACCAATCAAGGAGAATACATGAAGGGAGGAATTACACAAGAGTAACAATTGGTTTATTATAACAAGGGACTGTTTTGTGAATCATTTAATCAAAAATATTTATTAGATATCTATTACTGATCTTTATGCCCTCAAGAATATAAAGAGTTCTGAGACCTGATTCTGGAGCTTGAAGACAAATATCTATGAAAATACACTTCAAATAATCATCCTAGGTAGAAGATTTATGTGGACACTTTCAGTATTATTCTATCAAAATAGAAATGTAAATTCTTTTTAAAATCTCAGTCTCTGAAAGCTGTTTTCCCTATTAGCTACCATATGACTGTGAATGGAATGCTCAGTACATGCTCATATGATCATCCTAGTGACAACTTCTAAACTGATTACTTGGGATCAGCACATCCCAGTTAGACAGTTTGCCTTGCAGACTGAATGTGAGCAGCCGAGGGAGCAGCTCCCAGAATGATCTGTTTTGTTGCAATTTTTATCTGCCTTGTTTGTTGTGATGTTTTTTATTGTCAGAACAGGGGCTTGAACTCAGGGGCTGGGTGCTATCCCTGAGCTTTTACCCTCAATGCTAGCACTGTGCCACTTTGAGCAACATCTCCACTTCCGGTTTTCTGGTGGGTAATTGCAGATAAGAGTGTCGGGGACTTTCCTGCCTGGTCTGGCTTAGAACTGCAATTCTGCCTGTAACTAGAATTACAGGCATGAGCCATTGGCTCCTAAGTGAGTGTGGACAGTTTTGAGAAAATAGTAGTTTCTCCCCCCACTCCAGAATATTGCTGTCATTATGTTGATTTGGGAAAATTCTTTGAAGTAATTAAAATATTACACTTGTGTAGTACTTAATATGAATGACAAATATAAGTAAAATCAGATCTGTCATGGTTTGTATTTTTATGCCAATACTGAGGCTTGAACTAAGGTCCTGGATGCTGTCTCTGAACTCCTTTACTCAAGGTAGGCACTCTCCAACATGACACACATCTCTACCAGTGACTTTTTGGTGAATAATTGATGATAAAGGTCTCATCAGCTTTCCTACACAGGTAGTTTTGAATGGTGATCTTCAGATTTCAGCCTCTTGAGTAGCTAGGATTAGAGCAGTGACCCCTTGTGCTCAGCTATTAGGTTTTTTAAATAACCTACAGAGTTTATCATCATTTTTAATTAAATTATTTTAATTATTTTTTAGCTAAATATCACACCGTTTTGTCTAACTCTGTGTCTTTTTTTTGTTCTTGTTTGTTTTTCTTGCCAAGTCTGGGGCTTGAACTCAGGGCAAGGGTTCTGTTCCTTAGTTTTTTCCTCAAGTGTGATACTCTGCAACTTGAGCTATGGCTCTATTTACAACCATTTGCTCGTTATTTGGAGATAAGAATCTCAGAGACATTTGCACCTAGCTTGTATTCGAATTGATCCTCAGTTCATAGCCTCTCCTGTACCTAGAATCATAGGCATGGGACACTAGTGCCTGGCTCTGATTTTCTTTTTTCTTTTTTTATTGTGAACATACTGTACAGAGGGGTTACAATTACATGGGCAGGATAATGCGTACATTTCTTACCAAGCATTGCAGCCTCCTCCTTTGTTTACCCTTCACATCCCTTCCCAGCCTCCCCCCTCCCCCCCAATCCCAATCCTTCTCCTTCCCCCTCCCCCCCCCCCCCACCGACGTTGTAAAGCTCGTTTTGGACATGACAACTTGTACTTCTCATTGTTGCAACAAGTCCACTGGTTTTTCCCCATCTCCTCCACAAGTTATACTGACATCAAATATAGTGAAAGCAGGGGTTATACTGTGGGGGAGGGACATACAAAGCAACAAAGAGATAATCTTATAAATGCATTAGAAACACATGCATGAAAGAAAAAGACATTAAAATACATATCTAAGGGTTCATTTTCCTGACATCACATTATCTGACCTTTTCCGCTTGACTCATACATATACTAGATATTGCAAATAAGGGAAACCATGGGACCTATGTTTCTTTGGGCCTGGCTTACTTCACTTAATATAATTTTTTCCAAGTTTTTCCATTTCCTAACAAATGGGGCAATGTCATTCTTTCTGATGGAGGCATAGAATTCCATTGTGTATATATCTGATTTTCTTGATAGCCACAAAAGGAGACCAAACAATAAGCACCTTTGTAAAAATTGCTAGTAAGTTGACTCTGAAGTTTGCATGTTGCATACACCTTTCTCTTTCAGAAAACAGAAGAGACATGCGGTTGCATTAAGAAAACAACAACAGCCAGGCACTGGTGGTTCACCCCTGAAATCCTAGCTACTCAGGAGGCTAAGATTAGAGGATCTCAGTTTGAAGCCAGCCTGGGCAGGAAAGTCTGTGAGATTCTTATCTACAACAAATCCCCAAAATATCAGAAGTGCAACTCTTGCTCAAAGTGGTGAAAGGTAGCCTTTAGCAAAGAAACCAAAAGCTCAAGGACAGTGCCCAGGCCATCAGTTCAATCTCCATGACCTACCAAAAAGAAAGAAAGGAAGAAAGAAAGAAAGAAAGAAAAGAGAGAGAAAGAGAAAGAAAGAGAGAGAGAAAGAAAGAAAGAAAGAAAGAAAGAAAGAGAAAGAAAGAAAGAAACATTTGAATCCATTGCAACCATGAGATGTACAAGTCGTTATGTTGAAAACGAACTTTACAACTTTGGTGGGGGGGAGGGGTGAGGAGGATTGGGTGGTGAGGGGAAGGATGGGAAGGGATGGGAAGGGGAAACAAAGGAGGAGGCTACAATGCTTGATAAGAAATGTACTCATTATTTGCTCATGTAATTGTAACCCCTCTGTACAGTATTTTCACAATAAAAAAAAGAAAAAAAGAAAGAAAAGAGAGAAAGAAAGAGAGAGAGAAAGAAAGAAAGAAAGAAAGAAAGAAAGAAAGAAAGAAAGAAAGAAAGAAAGAAAGAAAGAAAGAAAGAAAGAAAACAGCAAAACTATACAATGCCAGGCACTTGTGGCTCACCTTTGTAATTCTAGCAAAATGAGAGGCTAAAATGGAGGTTCACAGTTCCATGTCAACTGAGGCAGAAAAGTTTGGAAAATCCCTCCTCAAGAAAGTGCTAATGTGGTGTTGTACACGTTTTCCTACCTATATTTATAAGACTAACATGGGTACATCATGCCCAAGTCCACATCCAGGCAAAACGTGGAACCTATCTCAAAAATAGTGTCCCATGTCCCCCAAATAACCAGTACAACACAGGACTGGAGCCTGGCTCAGTATTAATAGCATCAACCTGGCAAGTACAAGTCCCAGTGTTCACATTCCTGTATCATCAAAACAAACTTCAATAATGTGGAATTTATTCAAAGAGCCATAAGCCTTCTTAAATGATCTTTACATAGCTACATCAATAGAGGTATTCAAAAACTCCTAATCAAATGCCTATTTCTTTCTTCATTCTTGTGAAATGCAGTCTCACTATGTTGCCCAGTCTGGTCATGAACTGCTGGGCTCAAATACCCACCTGTCTCTGCCTCAAAAGTAGCTGGAATGACAGGTGGATACCATCACACCCAGATTTCAACTGCCTAAAAAATTCAGTCAATGGCATCAGGTGTAGCTCAAGTGGTAGTGTCTGCATGGCAAGCATGAGATCCTGAGTTGAATCCCCAGTATGTCAACCCCATGTCTAAAATCTTATTAGGCAAATACGAAGCAATGATTATGTATCCTAGAAAAAATGCCTAGATTTTCATTCTAATTCATCACACACACACACACACACACACACACACACACACACACACACACACACACACACATTCACATCCCTCCACAACACACATGTAGGCACATATACCCACACTCCCACTGCAGACAGGCATACACACTCTTCTTTACACATACACACACACACACACACACACACACACACCCCTCCCCCCACATACCCCTGTACCATAGGCATTCACACAACTTCCCTCCACCACACCCACACTCTCCACACAAACACTAAGCCTCCACCACACACAAACTACCCCCCCTCACACACAGACACTCACATTGCACCACCAGCCCTTCTCACTCTTCCCTGACTGTCACATCACACATCTGCCTGCCTTCCAGCCTCTTGACTTCTAATAGCAGGCTGGTTGTCCACAAGGATGAATGCTGTTTGCTGTTTGCACACCTGACTAGCCAGCTGCATGCATGCCACCTGCAAGTCATCTGCTCACATTCCTGCTGCTCACAAGGTGTCTGCACACAGCCTGGTGGCCTCCTGCAAGCCTGTCAGCCCTGTGCTCTTTGCAGGGTTGAGTTGGGTCCCAGGCCTTCTGTTCAGGCTCTACCCACTTGGTCCAGATCACAGCTCAGAGCTGCTCTTCAGGTGTGTTCTTGTTCCTCCTTGGGGATGGAGAAGGGTAAGGCTGTGCTTCCTGAGAAGCTGCTAGTCCCCCTAGCACCAGACACCTCCAGGTGGAGATGCTTCAGACTCAGTGGTGTCCAAACCCAAGCCTGCTCCATTTGCTCCCCAAGAACTCAAAAGGTAGAAAAATGGCTTGTGGATGCACAAAAACTCCAAGTGCACTCTTGACTGAGGTTCTTGAGGCTTGAAGAGCCTATAATAAAACCAAGTGACAATTTGCAACCCAAGTGTCCCTTTCTAAGTAAAGTGCTTGAGGATGTGAGTGCATTTCTCTGTCAGTTTTTCAGCCCCCTCCCAGTGAGTCACTGATAGGGGTATGGCAGTTAGAGGTGTATTGGTTATATTGAGAAAAATACCTTCAAATCAGTTGATTTAAGTAGAGAGGAGAGATTATGTAAATGAAACTGGCTGAAACACTTGGAAAACCTTTAGTTCAAGGGTGAGGAGAAAAGAGTAGAGAAAGGCAAAGAGACAGAGAGAAACAGAGAGACAGAGAAGAGAAACACAGAGACACAGAGGGACACACAGAGAAATAGAAAGGCTTGTAAAAGTAGCTTATGACATTATGATTAACTCATATATATTCATTTTCATTAACCATTTCATGTTAACAGTAGGCTCTCTTGTATTTTGCCTATTTTCCATATTGAAGATGTCCAATTTCCTAATACACTGATTTATGAATTCTAAAATATATGTATATATATAACTTCATACTTACCTTACTGTACATACTTCATATGTCCCTCACTTACTTTGTATACTTATCATACTTTATTATAATGAATTTATTTTGGGGGAATTATAAAAATGTGTATTATAGAAGGATCTCATGTAGTGTAGCTATCACCTAGTTTTTCCCAAAGGTCATATCTTATATAAATAGAATACAATATCAAATCCAAGAGAATGACATTGGTACAATCTACAGTGCTTATTTACAATTCATGCACTCCTACCTGGATCTGTGTACGTAATTCTATGCGATTTTCCTGCATGTGTAGATTCTCCATCATAATCATTCTTGCCACAGAGTTACAGTCACCTGGCAACCCTGGCATGTTCACCATCTCTGTAATGTTCTCATTTGGGCATATTAGCATGCTAGCCAGAAAGACAGAAAGAAAACAAATACAAGAATTGAAAAGAAAAGCAATTGTCAGACATTTCCAGACTATTTGTACCATTTGTGCATTCCCACTAGCAATGAATGAGAGATGAGGTTCATCATATCTTTCTCAGTATTTGATATTCTCCCCATGTAGTCATTTGGATAGATTTGTGGTGATACCTTGTTAAAATGACTTTGTCCGTCATGGCCCATGATGTTAAATGTCTTTACAAGTCCTCTGTGAGATGTGGAAATATTTTCTTATTCTGGAGCTGGTCTTTCAATTTACTTAACGAGAGAAATTTTTCAGACAGAAAAAATCATATGCAAAGCTTTTCTAAGGCCATGACATCAACATTTCTCTGAAGCAGAGCCTTCCTAGCTTACCTTTAAGCTGGGCATCTACATTCAACAAATAGCCTCTCTCACCTCTAGGCTTTTCAGCAGTGGCTGGAGAGTTCCCTCCACCTAGCAAGAGGTACCAGGATGGCTGTAAGAAGTTACAACTTGGGGGTGGTGAGAGACTGGGGAGAGGGATAGTGAGAGAAAAACAAAGGGGTGGGTAACAATGTTCCACAAGAAATGTACTCATTACATTACTTGTGTAACTGTAACCCCTCTGTACATTACCTATACAACAAAATAAAATTTAAAAAAAGTTACTTAGACTCAACCTCCTTACTTCAATACCTAATTAATTGTTCAAGTTTTGTGTTCGTATGTTGTATTTTGGTGACTTGTGTAAAAATTCTGCACTTAGTCCTAGGTGCTAAAGACTTTTTCTACTGTTTTCTTCTAAAAATATTACATGATTATAGTTTAATAAGTTATAGTTTAAGAAATTATAGTTTTAATTATAACACTTTGACTCTTCTAATAGAATATATGTTCTTAAAATTCTTTTATTAGTATAAATGAATTGTTCAATTGTACCTTCTACATGTATGCATGAATTGTAATGTACTTTGATCAAATTAACTTCATAGTATTCTATCTTTCCATTTCTTTCTCATTCCTCCTTTTTTTGACAGTAGGCTTATAGACTTAAGGGCATCATTTTCCCTTGGCTGGAATCTTCCACTTGAGCAGTATTTCCAGCCTTGCTTTTTGGGGGATTTTTTAAAAGAGATGGAATATTGTAGACTTCTGCTCAGGCTTTGGTGGGAACCTCAATTTTCCAAATTTCTGCTACTTGAGTAGCAAAGATTAAATATGTGAGCCATGGACACTTGGCTTATATTATTCCTTCTTTTTTTTTTTTTTTTTTTTTTTTTAGGTCCGGTCGTGGGGCCTGAACTCTGGGCCTGGGGGCTGTCCCTCAGCTCTTCAGCTCAAGGCTAGCGCTCTACCACTTGAGCCACAGCGCCACTTCTGACTTTTTTCTTTTTTCTTATGTGGTGCTGAGGAATCGAACCCAGGGCCTCATGCATGCAAGGCAAGCACTCTACCACTGAGCCACCTTCCCAGCCTATTCCTTCTTTTTAAAATTGATTGGGTGGGGGGAGGGGGGAGGCGGGGAAGGGAAGTGAAGGGTAAACAAAGGAGGAGGCTGCAATGCTTGGTAAGAAATGTATGTATTATCCTGCCCATGTAATTGTAGCCCCCCTGTACAGTATGTTCTCAAATAAAATAAAATACAATTAAAAAAAAATAAAATTGATGAGTTTATTGTTAGTATAAATGTGATAGAGTGGTTACCATTTCACAAGTCAGGTAATGAGTACATTTCTTACCACTTCCTTTTTTCTTTCCCAGATTTCCCTTCCTGTATCTGTCCACAAGTTGTATAGCTTGTTATCAACATAGTATTTAATGAGTACTACTCCTACATTTGTTCATCTTTCTCTCTGCCTTTTTTTGTACAGCCTTCTTCCCCAGAGAGAGAAATAGGTACAATCAAGACAAGAAGAAGTGGAGAAAACCCTCCTCTTTCCATTTCCTAGAGTTCATTTTGATAAATATCATTTACATGATGAGAGGCACAGAGACATTGAGCCTTTATGTTTCTGTTCTAAGAATGTCCTCCTTTGATCTCGCTGATATTATTCAATCTTAACTCTCATTTCTTTTCTCCAATTAAACAAATTTTAGTAAGTTTCATGTTAACATTTTTATTATAAAATAAAATAATTATTTTGATCCCTACTTATTTAGAATTAGTTTTTTGTAATCAACTCCAACCTAAGGTAGAGGTACATATTTTTGCATATAGGTATTTTATCTGCCTAATCTTATTTGGTTTTGAAGGGGAATTACATGAAAACTGTAGGTCAAATTGGGAATAATTTTCATCTTTATTATATAGTTTTCTTTATATATATATATTTTTATTGTAAAGAAACTGTATAGAGGGGTTACAGTTAGATGAGTAAGGTAATGAGTATATTTTCTATCGAGCATTGTTACCTCCTCCTTTGATTTTCCCCCTCCCATCCCTTCCCTCCCACCTCCCCAACTCCTCCCTCCCCCAACATTGTAAAGTTCATTTTCAACATAGTGTCCTGTATATCTCAATGTGACAATGGGTCAACCTGCATCCCCATTTAAGCATTCTGCTATACCCCTTCCCCTCCCCAAATTACAAAAATGTATATACAAGATGCAGAACACCAGAATCAGATACAGTGAAAACAGGAGTTATACAGTGGGAGAAGAACTTACAAAAGAAACCAAAGAATCACATAGTGTATTATAAGAACATTAAAAATAATAGCAAGAAAGAAAAAACCCTTGTGTCCCTCTCTTTGGTTAACATCATCTCATATGGTTATATGGACATAGCCTTTGACCTTCTCTGCTTGTTGTAGACATGTACCAGTCATTGCAAACAATGGAAACCATGGGACCTATGTTTCTTTGGGCTAGGCCTATTTCACTTAATATAATATTTTCCAAGTCTTTGCATTTCCTAATAAATGGGGCAATGTCATTCTTTCTGATGGAGGCATAGAATTCCATTGTGTGTGTGTGTGTGTGTGTGTGTGTGTGTGTGTGTGTGTGTGTGTGTGTGTGTGTGTGTATCACATTTTCCTGATCCATTCATCATCTACTGGGGGGGATCGGGGTTGGTTCCATATCTTAGCTATGGTGAATAATGCTGTGATAAACATGGTTGTGCTGGTAGCTTTGGCATGACCTTGTTTGTGATAATTTGGGTAAATGCCCAAAAGTGGGATTGCTGGGTCATAGGGGAACTCAATGTGGAGTCTTTGGAGGACCTCCTTACTGCTTTCCAAAATTGTTGAACAAGTTTACACTCTCACCAACAATGCAGTAGGGTTCCCTTTGGACCACATCCCCTCCAGAATCTGTTATTAAATTTCTTGATTATATACATTCTGACTGGGGTGATATGGAATCTCAATGTTGCCTTGATTTGCATTTCTTTTATGGCTAGAGAAGTTGAGCATTTCTTCATGTGTCTATTTGGCTGTTCTATTTCTTCTTCAGAGAAGTCTCTCTTTAAGTCTTCAGCCCACTTATTTATTGGGTAGTTGTTTCTTTGAGGATTTGTTGTTGGGGGATTTGGGTTTTTGAGTTCTAAATATATTTATATATACTATATATATTTATATATACTATATATAGATAGATACTTGTGTTCTAAGTATATTTTGAGTTCTAAATATATATTTAGATACAATATGTCCATTGTATGGCTAGTGAAGATCTTCTCCCAGTCCATGGGCTTTCTGTTAATCTTGCTTGCTATGTCTTTTGCCATGCAGAAGCTCTGCAGTTTCATGCAATCCCATTTGTCCAACCTTTCTTTGATTTGTTGTGTTTCTGGGTCTCTATTAAGAATATTTCGGCCTGTGCCAAGGTTCTGGCACAAGAACAGACCTGAGGACCAATGGAATAGACCGAAGACTCAGAAATGAACCCACAGATCTATAGCCACCTAATCTTTGACAAGGGAGCTAAAGAAATAGAATGGAAGAAAGACAGCCTTTTCAGTAAATGGTGCTGGCAAAATTGGTTAAACATTGTAGATCCTTATGTATTACCCTGTACCAGAATCAACTCCAAATGAATCAAAGACCTCAAAGTCAAAGCAGACTCCCTGAAAACATTACAGGAAGGAATAGGAGAAACTTTATTATATGGTTTTCAAATTGAGAAACCAAATACATTTAAATTCCATGTGTTTAGGTCTTCTTATACTTCATCAGTACTTTGGAATTTTGAGCATACACATCCTGTATATAATTTCCTTGGCACTTAAGTATTCTATTGTCTTCAGTGCAATTTGTTTTTGAGTATGTGTCTGTGGTACTAGGGTCAAACTAAAGGCAGGGCACTGTCCACATTGCATGGGAAGGAGAGAACCTCTGAGTTTGGAAGCAGCTACAGGTCAGCACGGAAGAGGAAAGTCTTCTGTCTGTCAGGCACAGTCCACGTCTGGTCATTCCTATTGCAGAAAACTTGAAATGTTGCAGCAGATAAGTCTGGGAAACTGGTGAGGAGGGTTGAAATGGTGCAGGAGAGATGGGGAGCTCCACCTGATCTTCCTTCTGCAAATAAGCTCAAGAAGTTTGGAGTGCAAGTTTCACACTCAGCAGGCAGCAAAGGACAGGGCTTTAGACCCAAGCAGTCATCAGGGTCTCCAAAATGTCACTGGGTGTCACTCAGTAGATAAAGATGGCAGACATTGGCACCAGTGTGAAATCCCTCCTTACATGCACTCTTGATAGGTGGGTGTAGAGTATTTATTTCCAGAAAGATTTCTGCCCACCAATAGAAAAGAGAAAGAAAAAGTGGGGCACTGTCTCAGATTATTCTCTGACCCAAATATTCCACTCTAACTTTAGCTTTTCTTGTAGAGACTCTTAACTTGAGAAAGGACTTCTCTATCCATAGTTTCCTGAGAGGTTTTAAAATCATAAGTGAACGCTGAATTTATCACATGAATTTCTTTAACCAGTGGTGTATTGCATTGAGTAAACACTGATTTTTCAATCAACTTTGCATAGATGCAGTACAAGCCATGTAGGAATGGTCCAATTGAGTTGCCTTGATAGATTCTCTTCTAATCTTTTTGCAGATTTTTGAGAAAGTTGATGAAAGATAAGACTATATACTTCTGTCTTCAGCTGGTATTGGTGTTAGGATAATGCTTTAGTTACAAAGTTCTGTGGGAAGTTATGCAAACTAAGAGTAAGGGAGCATAGCCTCAGTGAACATTTTGGAATTTGACTTTTAGAGTCTGTCCATTTGCAGAACAGGTCAGAATGACTCACTGCACAAAATTTTTGCACAAATGTGATTCATCCTGGCATAAGATCTCAAGCCTCCTAATTTCTTTTTTTTTAATTTGAATTCACAATTTTATTGTCTTCATAACAAAAGTTGGAGCTTAAAACTGGATCACTTGCCCCTTTCTCTTTTTATCTCCACCCAATTCAAAATGTTTGCATCTCTTAATAGCTAGCATTCTCTTAGAACTACAGTTGGGCTCAACACATTCAAGTCTCAGCACAATCTTCTTTGTAGTCTTAGCTTTTTTCTGGAAAATTGGCTTAGTCTGACCACCATAGCCACTCTGCTTCCTGTCATAACGACGCTTTCCCTGGGCATACAGAGAATTCTTGCCCTTCTTGTACTGTGTTACTTTGTGAAGTTGGTGCTTGCCACACTTCTTAGAAAAAGTATGGCGGGTTTTAAGAATGTTATCCATGATGGCAGGAAGCCTGCAGCAGCGCCAAAAATAAAGAAGCCTCCTAATTTCTAATCTGTTCAGAAAAGAGTTGACACCATAGCCTTAACAGCTCTGCTTTGCAATGTCTTATAGAAAAGTAAATGTCTGGATGGGTATCAACTTAGACTTGAGAATATTCCCCTCAAAACTGACTAGAAATTAAAAGACACTTCATTTGTACTCAGGTCATTTTACAAACCATGTGGCTATACTGTGGTTTCCTACTAGGAGTCTGATATTTTGTAAAGTGTTAGGCAATGGTTTCCACTTGACCAGTCCCCAATAATGTCTCAGGAACAGAATTTCCAGCAAGCTTCTCTCATAGGCAACATTTCACTCACTTTATTAGGACTTGGTGCTGGAGGAATAGCACATTCTCGGTGAGTCAACTGGGAGAGGCCTCTTGGAAATCTGATATTAGTATATAACCATTCCTGCTCTTAGTAATTAAGTTTTGTATAGTATATTTTTTCCTCCCTTTTTATTCTTAGCCTTTTGGGCTATTGTACATGAAGATAGTTTCTAGACAGCAAGTGCTATTTTTTGAAGAATATATTTATAGAATGAAGACGTGTAATTTATTTAGCATCTGTCTAGGACATGCTAATAAAAATATTTTCTTAATATCTTTTTATGAGTTTTTTCCAACCATTTCACCTGAACATAATTATTGGGCATGTGTATACCTTCTTTTTTCCTTACTACTGGGGTTGAATCTGGACCTTCCTGCTGCTTGGCTAGTCCTTTGTCACATGAGCCACTCTACCTGCCCTACTTTTGGCTAGCTAGTTTGGAAATGGAACCTACAGCACTGTTCTCCCTGGTCTTGCCTCACACTGAGAGCCAGTAAATCTCAGCCTCAATGTTCCCCATGGTCCTGGCTTCATTCAGGCAGGGGGAAAGTCAAAGCAGTTCTTCTAATCCAAAACCCCAGGAAAGGTTTGAAAACAGATATTTGCAATCTAGACATCACTAACTCACACCTATATTTCTAGCTACTCAGGAAACTGAGATCTAAGGAAAGCTGTTCAAAGCCATTCTGAGTAGGAAATTCACTGAGAGTCTTATTTCTAATTGCTAAAAAGAATGGGATGGCACTGTGGCTCAGTGGGGTAGTATGCTAGCCTTGATACCAAAGTCTCAGGGGCACTCCCAGGCTGAGTTCAATCAGGCCCTAGGACCATTTACCACCCACCTCTGCCCATACACACTCAGAAAGATATATGAAGGTAGCACCACATTTCCACTATGCATTTTCTTCATTCTTCTAATTTCTTCTTTGCAATTGCAAAACATAATGAATCTTCCTCTTCCTTAATGTTTTACTAGAGGACCTCCTTTGTTCTGTGGAGATAAACAGATGTAGGAAGCTATAGACCAAGAATCCTCATTGAATGTTGATCCAGAGTGGATATAAGGAGAGCAAACAGAATAAGAAGGGTGTAGAAATGTATGTGAGGTGGGCAGTGCTCTCCAGATTGGAGCCCTGATATTTGACACCTAAGTAGCTTTGTAAACTAAACAGAGTATAAGTTGTATGTGGCATCTAACGAGAGTTGCCCATTCTTCCTATCTTTTCCAATACAGCCTCACATTTTCCCTGTGCCTTGTAAAGAGGCTCACCTTCTAGCCTCCCTTGAAGTGAGAACAACCATTTGACCCAGCTCTAGCAAATAAGATGTATGTGAGATTCTCCTGAGTTTGGCTTTGAGAAAGTTATCGTTTTCTTTTGAAAGGGGGCAGAGCTCACTGGCCTTTTGTTATTCACCTGCTTCACTTTCAGTACCTAAAACACAGTCACAATATGTAATGGGCAAGGAGCTATATTAGCAGCATGAAGACAACACACATTTAAGAGGGCAGAGCAGAAAGACAGGAGGAGCCTTGCATGTTGAAAACACTGCAGAAACTGCATTGTAGAATGAACAGCATGTTGTTCATTTTTTTGGCTTCAGCTGACAGTTATCTACCCCTGCCACCTCCCTCCCAGTGTCCAACACAGGCTCAGCATTCAGTGTCACAAGGGTAGTGAAGTACTTTCCAACAGGTTTTTATTCACATTTATCAAACCACTGTTTGCTTCAGGCAGTATTTTGCTGCCTGAGGCCAAGAGGAGGTGGGTAGAGAAGTCCTACCATAGGCCCACAAAATGTTTTTGTCATTTTGGAAAGGTAAGACCTAGAAAAGAAGCAGACTTTGGAGGCTAGTCCTGATGGCTCAGTCCTGTCATCCTATGTACTCAGTGGGCTGAGATCTTGACTATCGTGTTTTGAAGCCAGCCAGGTAAAAACAAATGTCACTAGATTCTACCTGTGATTAATCAGGAAAAGTTTAGACTGGAGGTATGACTCAAGTGGCAGAGAACTAGGTAAAAGTGAGAGCATCATGCTCTGAGTACTCTTCCTGCCTCCCTCCCTCCCTTCCTCCCTTCCTCCCTCCCTCCCTCCCTCCCTCTCCTTCCCTCTCTCCTGTTCTCTCTCTCTCCCTCCCTCCCTCCCTCCCTCCCCCCCCCCTCTCTCTCTCTCTCTCTCACACACACACACACACACACACACACACACACACACATGCACCCAGTGTGTGGGGGAAACACTTCAGAATTTGACATAATTACAAGATAGCTAGTGCTTTTTGTTGTATTTCCTAGAATGTTCACAATAACTTCAGAGAAAGCAGACCTCAGATAAGGAAATTAAACATTGGATCACTGGTGTAGGCTTCATAGGTAGTTTGTAGCAGACATCAAACTCAGGTGTGAAGCCTCCCAGATCAACCCTTGGTATTTACACCTTTGCCCTGACTAGTCCTGGAGAATGGACAGATTTGAAGCTATGAGTCAGGACTTGGAAAAGGAATCCCAGACATGGAATTGAACGAAACATTGACCAGATTTTATGGATCACATCCCAGCCAGCAGTCAGGAGGCCAAATAGTGAAAGGAGAAGTTTGTATTCTTTAAACAACTAAGTATCTGTTGATAACTCAGTGTCCTGTTGTTGTCACTATAGGCTATGCCTTTTGGGGAAAGTACAAGGCAAGGCATGTACTCACTGTTTAGCCAGACTTAATCCCTCCTTCCTTCCTCCTCTTTCCTATCTTTCTTCTTTCCTCCTTTTTACTCCATCTTCTTCTTTCTTTCCCATGTTCATTATCCTTCATCATGCTTCCTTTCTTTTTCCTCCTTTCTCTCTTTCTTTTTTCCTCCTGCTCATTTCCTACCCTCTTCTTTATTTTTCTTACTCCTACCTCTTTGTTTTCCTCCTCCCTACACCTTTCCCTCTTCTTCCTCTGCCTC
This sequence comes from Dipodomys merriami, assembly GCF_024711535.1. Taxonomy (NCBI): domain Eukaryota; kingdom Metazoa; phylum Chordata; class Mammalia; order Rodentia; family Heteromyidae; genus Dipodomys; species Dipodomys merriami. Next base: position 86,993,106 of record NW_027204492.1, read on the forward strand.
TTCTTCACTCCCTTTCACCTTCATCAGCACAAACTCACTCTGTCTATGTCTCTCTATCTCAGTCTGTGTCTCTCTCTGTGATTTAGGCTGAATGTAGAGTCATGTATATTAGAAACTGTACTAAGCCACACCCCAGCTTCTCATTTTTTAATTTTTTTCTTTGTACTAGTCCTGAGGCTTGAACTCAGGGCTTCTGAGCTTTTTTGTTTGAGGCTAGTGTCCTGGCTCTAGAACCATTGCTCTACTTCCTGCTTTTTGGTGGACACTTAGAGATATCTGGTCCATGGTATTCCCTGCCTTGGTTGACTTTGAAGTGAAATTGTTAGATCTCAGACTCTGAGTGGCTGAAATTTCATGAGTGCGCCACCAGCCATGGAATTTTTCATATTTTTGATCGTTAAGAAAATGATACTCCTTTCCTCAAAATAAAGAGGCTTACCATCTACATTCCTCAGGAAGCTGATAATGTAGCTAGTTAGACATTTCAGTTATTTGAGAGTTCCAACATAGAAAGTGTCACAAGATTGATTGGAGAGTAGCTATAATGGAACAACCCTCAGTGTTTCTGCTCTGCTCACAGGTGCTCTTTACCATGCAATGGGAGATGCCCAGGAGGAAGCAAGTAGAAAAGTCCTCAACTCAGGACCATGATAGAAAACTGACAGAGTCAGGACAGGGTGAATGGGACACAGAATGGTTGATGAGACTATGAAAAGGAGGGGATGGGTAGTAGATAAACAGCCCCATTTTCCTTAGCTAGATCCTGTATTACACCAGCACAAAATAGGGACCATTACATAAATGTTCCTTACTGTTGGGAATGGTTACTCACATGGGTGTCTGAGCTACTCAGGAGGCTGAGATATGAGGATGGTGGTTCAAAGCCAGCTGAACAGAAAGTCCTTGAGACTCCACTTTCCTTTTAAGCACCAAATAATTTAGCAGTGCAACTATAGTCTTGAGGAAAAAAAAGAAAATAAAGCTAACCTGTCTTTTTTTATTTTGACAGTCATGAGGCTTGAACTCTGGGCCTGGGTGTTATCCTCAACTCTTCAGCTCAAGGCAAGCACTGTACAACTTGAGCTACAGCACCACTTCTGGTTTTCTGTTAGTTTATTGGACATAAGAGTCTCACAGACTTTCCTGTCCAGGCTGGCTTTGAACTGTGATCCTCAGATCTCAGCCTCCTGAGTAGCTAGGATTACAGATGTGAGCCACTGGCACCTTGCTTAACCCATCCTTATGTTTCCAAAATCCTTAGTCTGTCCCATCTTTGTTCCTGGTGCTTGGAGTTCCTAAGTCTGGATTTGTGGTGCTAGATGAGTGAACATATCCTTTACTGAATAGTCTACTTGCTCTCTGTCAAAAGAAAATCTGGTGGGTTTTGTATATCTTTTCAGGCACAAATAATGTTTAGTTCCTACTTTAGTGTTTATGATGAATGCTTCTTAAAGATCTGATTTAAAATATTGTTATTTAAAATAATTAAAATGAATATATAGGCTGCATATCAGTAGCTGAAGCTTATGATCCAGATATGTGGCAGTCTGAGGTCTCAGGATCACCATTAAAAACCATCACAGACAGGAAAGTCCATGAGATTCTTATCTCCAGTTAACCAGCATGAGGTCAGAGTGGAACTGTGGCTCATGTGTAAGTACTAGTCTTGAGCAAGAAGCTCAGGGTCAATTCAAGCCCCAGGACTAGCACAAACAAAAAAAAAGGCTAGAAGGAATTTAGTCCAGAGAAAAATGTAGTGGAGGCAGGCTTGAATATCATAGTATGATGACAACTAAGTTAGAGGGACGAAAGGAGAGATTTGGGAATGTGGAGACTAAGCCTCAAAAAAGCAGGACAGCTGAAGTATGCTGAGAGAAGCAGTAGTTAGTGAACTCCTAGATGGTTGATCACTGCTTTCAATATTAAAAAGAACCAAGTTGAATTTGGGGAGGGTATTTTGAAGAACATATGTAATTCACAGTGAAAAATATCACAAGGAACACATACTTATCAACCAGGTGCCAGTGGCCCATTTCTGTAACTCTAGCTATTCAGGAGGCTAAGACGTAGAGAACTGAGGTTCCAAGCTAACAGGGGGCAGAAAAGAATGAATGACTCCATCTGTAATTAACCAGCAAAAAGAAGTAATTGGAGGGGTGACTCCAGTGGTAGAGCATAAGTTGTGAGTGATAAAGCTACCCAAGTGTGAAACTCTGAGTTCAAATCCATATCCCAGGTACTGCCATACAACACAAAACCCAAAAACACCTAAGGACCTTCACAAGATTTAGAAGCCTCCTTCTGAAGTATAGTTGACATGGACACAAATAACATCTTTCTGAGGAGAAAAGGAAGAGGAATGCACATGAACAGCCATGAAAGTTGTTCAAGCTAACATGCTATGTGCTGCTGCTTCTTGTCCTTTAACAAAGGTGGACATCTCCCTTGGTCAACAAGGAAACTTCTTCCTTCCTGGGCACCAGAGCCAGTGTAAGGGATCAGGCCAAAGGTCAAATCATGCCAGCTGTCTCTGAAGAGAGGAAACTGATCTTCTTTTCCTGAATTCAGTTCCTCCTAGTATTTAGAAAACTTTTCTTGGGCTTCTTTTTCCTACCCATTGATACTCCTTTCTCTTTTTCTTTCCCAGTACTATTTTCTATATTCTTAGCATTCTTTCTAAACTGAAAATCTACTTATCACATTCAAAATCCACAAGGCAATAAAAGGTAAAAAGTTCCATTCCCATTTCTTTTCTCTTTTTTGGTGTTGCAAATTTTTATTTTTGTCACTCACATTTCTGACCCCAGCTTGCCTGCCGCAGGTACATGTGTTGGTTTCTAATTCATCCTCTCAGTGGCTTTTTATGAAAGATTAACCCACATACAATTATGAGCTGTTCTTTTCTGTAGCTGATACATTGTCCACTCTGATTTACTGTGTGTTCTGTTATGGGGCTTAAACTCAGGGCCTCAAGCTCACACTTGCCTTTTACACTCAAGGTTGCCTCTCTTCCCCTTGAGCCACAATCCACTTCCAGCTTATTTCTGGCTACTTGGAGATAAGCATCTCTCTGCCATTGCTGCCCAGGCTGCATGCAAATCTCCATCCTCCTGGTCTCCACTTCCTAAGGGGTTAGGAATACAGGTGTGAACCACCGGCACCTACCCCAATTTTTATCTATTAAAAAAAAGTGAGGTAGGTGCTGGTGGCTCCTGTTTAGAATGCTAACTACTCAGGAGGCTGAGACCTGGAGGATGGAGATTTAATGGCAGACAGGGCAAAAAATCTGTAAGACTTACATTTACAATTTAGTGTGAAAAAAGCCAGAAATGACAGAGCTCGAGCTCAACCCTGAACAAAACAGCTCCAGGTCTTGTGTGCAGATGTGCATGCACACACACACACACACAAAAACAAACACCCTTGTACATATGTAAACAAAATATACCTGATAGCTAGGTATCAGTGCCTTACATGTATAATCTTAGATACTTGGAATGCTGAGATGGGTAGAATTATGGTTCAAGTCTAGCCACTGGAGATAAATTTTAGAAACCTCAACAAAGAGCTGTTTTCCTGTTCTAAGTGTAATGGGAAGCCTAAAATAAGCCCAGCACAGCACAATTGCTCCCCTGGACAAGAACTGAGATTCTTATCCTAAAGGCCAATGAAACTACAACAACAGCAACAACAACAACAACAACAAGAAAATCCCAGCACACCCAGGTGCTGGTGTCCCTTCCTGTAATCCCAACATTTCTGGAGGCTGAGATCTGAGGCTTCCAATTGGAAGTCAGTAGTCAGGCTCAGTAGGGAAGTCAGTGACAGAACTTTATCTCCTACTAAATGCCAAAATTCCAGTAGTTGATCTGTGGCTCAAGTGGTAAAGAACTACACTTGGAGAGAAATTGTTTAGCAATAATGCCCAGACCTTGAATGCAAGCCCCAGGTTAGCATTAGAAATAACCAGGACAAAGAAGGGTGCAGGTGTCACTCATTTGTAATAAGAGAGCCTGACCCACATGCATAAGGCCATGAGTTCAAGCTCTAGTATTACAAAAATAATAAGAAAAAAAGCATTATGTTTATTCACCCAGGTTTCTGTGTCAGTATAAATTCATTGCATCATGTTAAGCACCTAGAAGTGCAGTTGATGGGTCAGATGTTGAGTATATGTTCACTGTTTTTTGGGTGGTTGATAATAATATGTTTAGTACTAGAAGAACCTGTGAGGGGCAAGTGGAAGCATGTCTCTGGTTGTAGAACCTCACTTGTGAGCGAAAAAAGCTAAGAAGAGCATGAAGCCTTGTGTCCAAATATCAGTACACACGCGCGCGCGCACACACACACACACACACACACACACACACACACACACACACACACACTGCAGAAAGAGAGAGGGAAGAGAGAGAAAGAGAGAGAATGTTCTGGTCATGGGTGGCTTAAATATACAATCCCAGATACTCAGGAGACTTATAGCTGAGGATCCTGGTAGGAAGCAAAACTCCATGAGACCCTCTTTTTCCAATTAACCACCAAAAATCTAGATGGGAAGCAGGAGCAGTAGGCTTGAGCAGAAAACCTCCGTGACAGGCCCAGACCCTGAGTTTAAGTTCCAGGACTTGCACTAAAAGGGAAAGAAACTGTCAAACCTTTCCAGCTCATGTGTGCCATTTTGTATATCCACCAACAATGAATGAGATCAGTTTTATCAAGGTTTTCTCAGTGTTTAATATTCTCATATTCTCACTATAAAGCCATTTTCATAGATTTGTATTGATATCTTATTAAAAAATGCTTTTCCTTAATATCCAGTCATGTTAAATATTTTTGGAAATCCTCTCAGATGTGAAAATATTTTTTTTATTCTGCAGCTGGTCATTCCATTCATTTATTAGCAAAAGATTTTTAGAATTTTTATTGTGATTAACTGATTACATAAATTTCACATATTTCATAGTATTGTGAGATAGTGATTCTTAGTTAAAATCACAAATATATTCTAACCTTCATGAGGCAAATTGTCATTATTGTGGTCTATAAAGTTTGCAAATTCTATGAGCTTTGACAATACTGCTATTTCTTCTGCATCAGATGATATGTACATTTCTTTCCTTTTGCTTGGTGTTAGCTGTTTGCTCTATCTCTCTCATTCCTTACCTTCCTATCGCTGCCCTTGAGTTGGTTAGTTCATTTTCATCAATGTCCAGTGCAGCTGATGGATCCCACTATTGTATATTTTCCCTTGTTTCCCTCTGTTTCTGTGCCCTTCTTCTAGCTTCCCTCAGATGTGCACATATATAACATATATGTGATCAGCAAAATGAGGTAATTTAGTAATGTTATGACAAGATGAGTGGAAGTCCTTTTTTCTCAAGTCCTGTTTACTTTGTCATATCTCCTTACATTTTGGATGTAACATCCACTTATCAGGAAGACCATGTGCCATTTGTCTCTTTGTTGTTGGCTTACCTCACTCAAAATGATTTTTCCTTGTTCCATCCATTTACCTGCAAATGCCATTATTTTGTCCTTTCTAGTGGCTGCATAATATTCCACTGTATATAGGTATCACAATTTTTGTATACATTCATCTGTAGTGGGGCATGTGGGTTGTTTCCATATCTTGGCTATTGTGAACAGTGCTTCAATGAACATGGAGGTGCATGTGTCCTTGTATCCTCGTTCCTGTTGCTCAGGATAGATACCTAGGAGTGGTATTGTCAGGTCCTATGTGAGGTCTACATTTAGCTTTCTGAGGAACCTCCAGACTGCTTTCCAAAGTGGTTATATTAGTGCACTTTACCACCAGCAGTACAATAGGGTTCCTCTTTATCCACATCCTCTCCAGCATTTGTCATTCACTAAATTTAGGATGTGGGCCATTCTGACTGGGGTAAGGTGGTATCTCAGGGTTGGTTTTATTTGCATTTCCTTTACAGCCAAGCATGGTGAAGATTTTCCTCATGTGTTTCTTTGCCATTTTTTAATCTCTTCTTCTGAGAAGTCCCCTTTCAGTTTCCTTGTCCATTTAGAAATTGGTTTGTTAGGTTTGGGAGGGATTAGTTTCTTGAGTTCCCTGTATATACTTGATATCAGGGCTTTGATATATTGCTGGTAAACATTTTTTCCCAATTAGATGGCTGTCTTTCTAGTTTGTTTGTAATGTCTTTAGCTGTGTGAAAACTTTTTATTTTAAGGTAGTCCCATTTTTAGAGTCTCTCTCCAATTTATTGTGACCCTGGGACTCTGCTCAGAAAGATCATGTCTGTGCCCATAAGTTCGAGTGTCTCTCCTACTCTGCCTGCAGTAGTTTCAGAGTTTCAGGTTTGATGTTATGGTCTTTAATCCATTTTGAGTTGATGTTACTGTATGGTGACAGGCTGGGGTTCACTTTTAATTTTCTGCATGTCGCTGCACAGTTTTCACAGCACCAGTAGTTGAGGCTATGCCTCCTCCCACTGTATGTCTTTGGCTCCTTTGTCAAATACCAGCTGACTGTAAGCGCGTGGTTTTATTTCTAGATTTTGTAATCTATTCCATAAGTCTTCAGGTCTGTTTTTGTGCCAGTACCAAACTGTCTTTCTTATTATGACTCTATTATAGAGTTTGAAATTTGGTATTGAGATCCCTCCAGTGTTGTCTTTTTTGCCTAGAATTGTTTTGGCTATTTTAGGTCTTTTGTTGTTCCATATGAATTTTTGGACTGTTTTCTGTATTTCAGTAATGAATGTCATTGGGATTTTAATGGTAATTGCGTTGAATTTTTATATCAATTTTGGCAGTATGGCCTTTTTCGCTATATTATGTCTGCCTATCCAAGAACATGGAAGTTCTTTCCATTTCTTGGTGTCCTCTATAATTTTTATTTACTTTTTTATAGTTTTCATTAAATAGTTCCTTTACATCTTTGTCTAGGTTAATTCCTAAATAATTCATTTTTTGAGGTTATTGTCAGTGGTGTTGTTCCATTCATTTCCCTTTCTGCTTGTACATTGTTGGTGTACAGAAAGGCAACTGATTTGAGTGGGTTAATTTTGTATCCTGCTATTTTGTCGAAGTGGTTTATAAGTTCTAAGAGTTTGGGGGTAGAGTTTTGGGGGTCATTGAGGTATAATAATATCATGTCATCTGCAAAAAGGGATAGTTTAACTTCTTCCTTCCCTATGCACATCCCTTTAATGTCTTTTTGCCTTATTCCTCTGGCTAAGGATTCCAGAACTATATTGGAGAGGACTGGGGCAAGTGGGCATCCTTGCCTTTTCCTGATTTTAGAATTGGTTGTAGTTTTCCCCCATTAAGTATACTATTGGCTATTGGTCTGTCGTATATGGCTTTTTCTGTTTTAAGTAATGTTCCTTCTATTCCTATTTTGTCCAGAGCTTTTAACATGAATGAATGTTGTATTTTACCAAAAAGCCTTTTCCACATCAATGGAGATAATCATGTGGTTCTTGACCTTGGATCTGTTGATGTGGAGTACATCTATTGATTTATGTATTTTAAACCATCCCTGCATGTCTGGGATGAAGCCTACTTGGTTGTAATGTATAATTTTTTGATATGTTTCTGGATTCTGTTAGCTAAAATTTTATTGAGGAGCTTTGCATCTGTGTTCATCAAGGAGATTGGTCTTTAGTTCTCTTTTTTGTTTGGTCCTTGCCTGTTTTGTTGATGAGTGTGATACTGGCTTCATAGAATGAGTTTGGGATAGCTCCCTCTGTTTCTATATCTCGGAAGAGTTTGAGGAGTATGGTTATTAGTTCTTCTTTAAAGGTCTTATAGAATTCTGTAGTCTTCCTTGTTGGAAGACTTCTGATTGCTTCCTCTATCTCATTGTAAGATATTGGCTTATTTAATTGATTTATTTCTTCTTGGTTCCATTTGGGGAATTTGTATTTCTCTAAAAATTCATCTATTTCTGCTAGGTTTTTCCTTCTTTAGTGGGTGTACATTCTGAAAATAGTTCTTTATAATTGTTTGGATGTCTTGGGTATTTGTTGTAATTTTTTCGGTGGCATCCCTGATTTTATTGATTTGTGTTTCCTCTCTTCTTTTTGTAGTTAATCTTGCCAAAGGTCCATCAATTTTATTGAGTTTTTTTTAATAAACAGTGTTTTGTTTTATTCATTTCATTTATAGTTTTCTTAGTCCCTATTTCATTAATTTCAGCTCTTATGTTGGTTATCGCACTCTGTCTAGGAACTTTAGGTTCCATTTTTCCATGCTTTTCTAGCAGTTTTAATTGCAACATGAGATTATTTACTTGGTCTGTCTCTATTTTCTTGATGTGTGCACTGAAGGCAATCAATTTGCCCCTCAGGACTTCTTTTGCCATGTCCCACATGTTTCTTTGTAATGTGTTTTCAATTTCACTGAATTGTAGGAACTTTTAAATTTTTTCTTTAATTTCTTCTGTGACCCAAGTGTTGCTCAGAAGTGTGCTGCTCAATTTCCATGTATTTGAGTAATTTCTACGGTATACTTTGTTATTGAGAACTAGCTTTATTCCACTGTGTTCAGATACAATATAGGAGATTATATCAATCCCCTTTTATTTGCTTAAATTCTTTTTATGAACTATGATATGGTCTATTTTGGAGAAATTTCCATGGGCTGCTGAGAAGAATGTGTACTGGTTTGTTGTAGGGTGGAAAACTTGGTAGGTGTCAATTAATTCTGCTTGAGATATGGCATAATTTAATTCGGTGCCCATTTTGCCAATCCTCTAGTTGGTAGACTTGTCTATTGGTGAGAGTGGGGTATTAAAGTCTCCTGGTATTATTGTATTTGGATCTATTTTATTCTGTAAGTCAGAGTATTTTTTAACATATTTAGGTGCAGCAATGTTTGGGGAGTATAAATTGATAATGGTGATTTCCTCTTCTTGAATTGTTCCCTGTGTCAATATGTAGTGTCCTTTGTCTTTTCGTATTGACTTTAATGAAAAGTTTATTTTGTCAGATATCAGGGTGGCACTTCCTGCTTTCTTGCTTGGAGTATTTGCTTGGTAGAACTTCCATCCCTTCACTTGAAGTTTCTTTTTATGTTTGGCTATGATTTGATGGCAACAACTACAAGGTTCTTGTTTTCTGATCCAATCTGCAGTTCTTTTCTTTTTGATTGGTGAATTGAGGACGTTAAAATTTATGATTATTATAGAGAGATGCATTGTTTGCTGTCATTTTCCTGCTTTCCTAAGTTGTTCTTCTTTCTTTTCCTCCTGTGCTTACTAAGTTGGACTTCTAGTGATATTTGTCTGATGTGGATCCTTGATCTTGATTGATTTCATAATGTTGTGTTTCTCCTCTTAATATTCTTTGAAGTTCTGGCTTATGAATTCATTTAGTTTTTCTTTACTATTAAAATTTTTAGTTTCTCCATCAAATGTGAATGCTAGCTTCACTGGATATACCAGTCTGGGTTGGCAATTATTCTCAGGGCTTGGATGGTACTTCCCAGGCTTTCTTTGCATTCAGTGTCTGTGTGGAGAGATCTGCAGTGATTCTGATTTTTCCCATTATAATATAGCTCCTACTTTGTTTTGTTGCATGCAAGATTGTTTCTTTTTATTCAGATCTATCATTTTTATTATAATGTGCCTAGAAGGGTTCTTCCTGGGATCCTGCTTGTTAGACGTTCAGTATGCTTCTGTTATATAAGTAAGATGTTCTCTTTTATGATTGGGGAAATTTTCGGTGATACTCTTATTGAATCAGTGTTGCATTCCTTTGTTCTGGTATTCCTCACCTTCATCCACCCCAATTAAATTATATGAAGGTTAAATATCTTGGCACTGTCTGCTTCTTCTTGCACTTCCCTTTTGCATAGTTTAAGTGTTTTTTTCCATATTTGTGACTTTCTTCCAGTCACTGATTTTGTCTTCTGTATCTGATATCTTAATTTCCATTTCATTCATTCTGTTAAGTATGGCTTCCATTGTGCCATGCATGGAAGAAATTGAACCATTTATGACTTTTATATTGTTATTCAGAGTATTAATCTCCTCAGTGAAGTGTGTACTTCTTCTATTTTTGAATGCATCTCCTGTTTGAAATCCTGCATCTCTTTTGATATTTCATTTCTTTGTTCTTTAGATTTCTGACCTATTTCTTGCTTTAATTCTTGAGTCATTGCCTCTAACATCTCTTGGATGTAACATTTGTCTTCCATTCCTGTTTTGCTTCCACTGGGCCTCTTCCCTGGGTGGCTGCTGGCTTTTGGGGGTGACTTGCTATCTTGGCTATGGATGATTCTTGTGATTTTTTTTCATTGTGATTTTCCCCTGGGGATTCAGGGATTATTGGAGACCAATTCCAAACTTTGACTGTCTTGGTCAACAGGTGGCTGTCTTTGCTTGGTTCTTGGTTGGTTACTGGGTTGCCTGAGAGTCTTTATCTGGTCTTGGTTCTATTGAGGGAGAGCTGGACCTCCAGCTGTGAGTCTGAGCCAGGTAGGTCTCTCATCCACCTGCTGGAGATCACAGGCAGTTCCTGCCTTCAGCCAAGGAATAAGCAGCCTAGACTGCTCGTGCTCCCTCCTAGGTGTGCCCTTGGCAAGACTGGGTGGGCTGGGCTTATTTCTCCCAGTTGCTGGAGTCTGCTATGAGATCCTGACTACAATCAGATGCTGGCAGCCTGAGCTCTCCAATCCTCAACCCTGGATTCACAGGTTAGGCTCTGGTGGGATTTGGGATTCTGGTTCTCCCACCCTGGACACACAGGTCTTTTGCTATCACAGGCATGGTTCTTGGGGGGAGTGCGGTTCCCTGTTTCCCCCTTTGGCTGATGCATGTGTTCAGCTTCTGACTTCAGTCAGGAGTGGTGGGTCATGCAGCTCAGGCATCCGATACAGAAACCTGGACCCAGCTTCCAGTCCGCAGCTTAAGACACACTGCTTGGGCTCATTGAGAACTCTGCTGCTGTGTATCCCATCTGGGGTACGCAGTTCAGATTTCTTCTGCTGGCTGCTGTGGTCTGCGGGTGCTGTTCTGGGTTTGAGCGTTTAATCCCTCCCAGGGGTACTCTTGGTCAAGTCTGGTGGCTGGGTATGCTCCACAGGCCAGTGGGGGACTTGCACAGTTCCCAGTTTTAGTGGGACCTGTAGTCCAGATGGTCGGGAGAGGGGTCTGGGTCAAACTCTGGGAGTTACCACCAGCACTGGTCTCCCTTTGGGGTGGAGGCTGTCTCCTGTGGGGTACTCACTTATCCTGGAACTGAGCTCTGAGGTTTCTGTGTCTGTTTGTGCTCTCAGGGTCAGCACTGGCACCTTGGGGGTCTTCTGCACTGGCATTCTACAGACGGTAGTTCTGGGGTTTGCCCCTCGACTGTGAGGCCGAATGGCTTTGGTGAGATGATGTGGGGCTGCTCTGTAGACGAGGGGGTGGGGAAGGGGCTTTGTGCAGGTTCTGAGCTCTGAGGTATCTCTGTTTACAGTCACCAGATCTGGCACTGGCACCTGGGCAGTCTTCTGTGCTGGCGTTCTTCAGACGAACCACTGTGGCTCTGGAGTCTCTGGAAGCCCTGGCCAGGCCAGGGTTTGATGCAGAGCTGTGTGGCCAGCAAGGGGTGGGGGAAGGGTCTTCGCACTTTTCTATTCTGAAATTTTTCCTTTTCATTTTTTTTCTCCTGGGGTTTTTCTCTGGGTGTTCAGCTTTTTGTTGTTGTTGGTGTCTTGAGGAAATTGAGCATTGGAATGCAAACTCTTTATTTGGTTGTAGAGTTGTGGTGTTTCCCTACTGCCTATTGCCATCTTGGCCCCCCTCCAACAAGAGATGTTTTTAAGAACAAAAGCTTTAATTTTGCAGATATCCAATTTTTAAGTTTTGTGGTATATGTTTGTTTTGGTGTCTCTTGGAGGAAGATGGAATTAATGCTGCAGATAAGGCTGGGAAGCTAGTAAAATGTTGGCTGACATGAATCTACATCTGCTCTTCCTTCTGCTTATATACTCAACAAGTTTGAAAGGCAAAGTTCAAGCTCAGCAGGCACCAAAGGATAGGACTACAGATTCAAGCAATTACCAGAGTCCTGGAAATGTCACTGAGTGTCAGTCAGCAGACCTCAGTGTCTGTGTGAAACCCCTGTCTACATGCACCCTGGGAAGTGTATAGATAGTATTTATTAACGGGAAGATAGCTCTTCACCTACTTAAAAAATGACAGGGCACCCTCTGCTTATTCTCTCACTCACGTTCTTAACTCTTAACTGTAGTGTTTCTTGTAGAGTCTCTTAACTTGAGAAAGGAATCTCTATCCATAGTTTCTTGAGAGTTTTTAAAATCATAAGTGAATGCTGAATTTTGTCACATTTAATTTCTTTAAGCAGTAGTATATTTTATTGACTAATCATTGATTTTTGAATCAACTTTGCATAGCTTCCATACAAACCATGTAGAAATGATGAAATTGAATTGTAGAACTTGGCAAATTCTCTTGTACTAATCTTCTATTACAGAATTTTGTGTGAAAGTTGATGAAAGATGAATGTGTGCAGTTTTGTCTTAGTCAGGTGTTGGTGTTAGGATAATTCTGCAGTCACAGAATACTGTGGGAAGTTATGCAAACTATGTGTAAGAAAGCAAAGCCTCTGTGAACATTTAGGAATTTGAACTTTTGGAAAGTCTCATCATTTGCAGAACTGGACAGAATGGCTCACGCTGCATAATTTCTTTGCACACATGTGGTTCATCCTGGGATAAAAAGTCTGCTGACTTCCAAGCTTGGCAGAAAAGTGTTAGCACAGTAGCACAGGCAGCTCTACTTTGAAAGACCTCATGGCAAAGCAAATCTCTGGATGGGTGTGGAACTTAGATTTGAAGAATGTTCCCAACTATTCTGACTAGGACTTATAAGACTGTTCATCTGTGCTCAAGTCATTTGCAAAAACTTCTCAGTCAAAGGCAGGCTTATTCTAGGGATTGAACTGGCTTCATTGTAATTTGCACTAAGGTCTTGACCACAGTTGCCCAGTAATCCCAGATTTGATAGAAAGCCTGTCAGACAAAATGGTGTTTTATTTCCACCTCATTTTGCTTCTTACACTCTTCATTTCTGAAAACCATCATTGAAATATTTTGGATTTTCTTTACCTGGGCTCTTTGTATATATCTGTGCAGGTAGACCTGAGCCTTGAGGGAAGGAATAAAACTGTGGAGAAGGTACAGCCTGCTCCTTTGAGAAGTTGTAGGGGGATAACTGTCCTGTAGGGTGTTTTCTGGAGCCAATAAAGTATCTTGGACTGCTGGAGCATAGTGACTCACACTGTAACACTAGCATTCAGGAAGACTGGGGCAAGAGGATCTCAAGTTTGAAGTAAGTCTGGGCTGCACAATGAGTCTCAAACAGAAGTATCCAGGACTGAGCTTGCCACTGGCTTCTGTTAATCTTTTGGGCTTCTGGGTTAGAGTACTTAGAAATGACAAGTTTACCCCAAATGTTAAGAAAAACAATTTCTATATGGTAGAAATGCTCTCATAAGCACGTTTTCTATAATCATAAGAATTGGGATATTTGATTCATTTTCTTTGTAAATAAACATGTAATAAAGCTTCAGTGGTGTTTTTTTTATTTAGTTTGAAGAAAAAAAATTTAAATCCCGATCAGAGGTGAGTAGAGGTTGGGGCTTGCTGGCCAGATTTGCTGCTGAATTGTGACCAAGAGACTTTGAGGTGGTTAATAATAGTCCCTCAAATCTGCGATTGGAAGAAACAAAGGCAGATGAAGGAGGAGCAGCTAGGAGCTTACCAAACTCTAGCATAGAAACTGTTAGGTAAATTAAATCAGCAGCAGAGGAAAGAGAGAGCAGCATGTGGTATTCTGGCAGGTAAAGGTTTATTTTGGGGCTTAAGCCTGCCTCTGGTCAGGTTGGAAGCCTATGCATCCAGGACAAAAAGGGTTCAACCACACCTGGGGCAGGACTTATCAAGTCCAAGACAGGGGAAAGGTATGGCCACACTGAATGTAGATGTGACATCAGGGAGAGGGGAGGTGATTGCCTCTATGTGAGCCAGTTACCTAGGTGATGCAGGTACTGGGCAGAGACTTAACTAAGAGGAGGGAGGAGTCTGCTAAGCCTTCCCAGGGTGGACCTTACATCCAGCTTTTTTAATAATTATGATAAAGGACTCATATTCTCTCTGGCTACTTCCTACTGGCAAGGGGTATCGACATTAGAAGAAAAAGGTGAAAATGTGGTTTTCCCTCCCCCCACCCCATAGGAGAAGACAGAGAGCAGCAGTGTCCCTTGGTAGATGCAGTCCTAGAGTGAAGTCTGGAAGAAGTCTCCTGAGGCAGAGGATTCATAGGCCCAAGAGGGCAACAGGTGTACCTCAAAGTCAGTGTTGGTACAAAAGTGGCAGGAGACAGAGCCCTTTTTATTCTTGAGAGATGAATCCACTGTGGCTGTTCCTTGAGCTTGACTGCCATGGGGGTGTAGCACCTGGGGCACCAGAAGCAAGGAAGTTGGAAGTTGTCTTGGAAATGCTCTTTGGAATGCTAGCTTTGCCTCCCAGTCTGCTTTTGAATTGCTGTCTGTGATGACATCCAGTCCCATCTGGTATCCTCAGCAGTGAATGTCTACCTTGTGGAGATGAGGAAAGACAGTCAACTCTCCAGTGTACCTGTTGTCCATACCTTTGGCAGCCTCCACGTGGTGGCCGTGGTGAAGGGCAAAATTTTGCCCAGTGTCTTTCTTGTCCACACTTGTAGCATGGTCCAGACAGCATATGTTGGGTGCTGGTTCTCAGAGGATACTGGATGGCAGGTGCCAGTATTTGTTAATTCTCCCTCTTATGGTCTGTCTTATCAGCAATCGCCTGATCTTCCCAATTATTAAAAACCTTAAATGCCATGCTCACCAGATCTCGTTGGGGGTGGGGGTTGAGGACCATCCTCAGCCTTTTTAAAAATGTTTTCTTAATATCAGGGGCTGATTGGGTGATAAAATGAGTATTAAGAACTACCTTGGCCTCCAGTGACTCTGGGTCTAGCTTAGTATAGTGCTGGAGTACTACCATGAGGCATTCCTGAAGTTCGTCTGGATTTTCATTGGGCCTTTGTGTAATGTGGTTTAATTTGTCACAATTAACAGGGAGATAGGCATCCTTTCAAAGGCCAGCCACTAAGTAAGTTATCATCCTATTTCTGTTTTTGCTCCCAGAAACATTACATTGATAATTCCAACTGGGCTTTTCCCTGGGCACAGCTGTTGCATCTACTGGAAAGTCAATATCCAAGTGGTTTGCTTGGTTAGCATGCACCTGAGCACCGATCCACACCCTTTCCTTTTCCTCAGCAATAATGGTGGAGGACAGTATTAGATATATGTCCTGCCAAGTAAGGTCAGAAGTCTGAGCCAGGTATTTAAGCTGTTTGGTATAATTATTAAAATCTTTGGTGTAAGATCCCAGCGGCTTCTCAATCTGAGCAATATTGAACATTGAAAATGGAGCATGCATTCTAATGATGCCTTCAGGTCCTGCCACCTCTCGCAAAGGGCACATAGAGTTTGGTGGACATTGTGTGCCACCGGTGTGAGAACAGGTGCAAGCCATAAGGGGGCAAAGGGAGAGAGGGGAAAGAAGAGGCAAAGGGAGAATGTGGAGAAGGAACGGAAGGTCCAGCAGGAAGAGGGGAAGTCAAAAAGGGGTAAGACACATCAGGCTCCAGAGGGGGCTTGGAACCTCAGAGATGGGTTGTCCACATGTGAGGAGGATATGGGAAGCTGGGCATGATTGGCAGAGAGCCGGGTTATCCTGGAGAGCAAAGAAAGCCTGAATATAAAGGACCCATAACCATTTACCATTGCAGCAGCAAAAATCATCTAACTTACTGATAATGGCATAGCCAAAAGTTCCATCTTTGGGACATTGAGAGCAATTATCCAGGCTTCAGTGCAATAATAAATTAGATACTTTCTGTTGATGCAGTCCTTAAGGGACAAGACATCCAAGGAATGCAGAAGGCATTCCAAAGGAGCTTCCTCCTTCTGGCATGACTTACAGCACCCCTTTAAATGCACAGACGGGAGTCAGTCTGGTGAGTGAAGGAGAGCTGACACCAGGAGTGTAGACACCAAACAACAGCGAACCCTTAGAGTTTTACTCACCAGACTAGAGAAGTGGTGTGGATATAGATGTGGATGTGGAGGCCAAACATCTCTCAAACCTAACCCTCAGTTTTAATGGAATTAACTCTCCAATTATTGACATAGATTGTCTAGTTGGATCAAAAAGCAAGATTCTATTATCTGCTGCCTTCTAGAGACATACCTTGCTGGTTCAATATACATAAATCAACAAATGTAATTCATCACCTCAACAAGATCAAGGATAATAATCACATGATTATATCAATAGAAGCAGAAAAAGCATTTGACAAGATCAAACACCCCTTTATAATCAAGGCTCTGGAGAAAGTAGGAATCTAGGGAACATTCCTCAATATAATAAAGTCTGTGTATGGCAAACCTACAGCAGCAATATATTTAATGGCAAAAACTAAAGCCATTTCCTCCAAATTCAGGAATGAGACAAGGATGTCTGCTCTCTCCACTCCTCTTCAATTTAGTATTACAATATCTAGCTTCAGCAATATGACGAGATGCAAACATAAAGGGGATCCAAATAGGGAAAGATGAAGTAAAACATTCCCTCTTTGCAGATGACATGATATTGTATTTAAAGAACCCCATGGACTCCACTCCCAATTTACTTGAGCTATTTTGAAACTTTTGCAAAGTAGTAGGGTATAAAATTAACCCTGAAAAATCAATGGCTTCCTGTAGCCAATAATGAGAAGAGTGCAGCTGAAATCAGGAAAGCAACTCCTTTTGTAATGGCACCACAAAAAAATAAAATACTTAGGAATTACCTTAACTAAGGAAGTGAAGGGCCAGAAGCCTAGGATTACACCTGTAATCCTAGCTACTCAGGAGGCCGAGATTTGAGGATCACAGTTCAAAGCCAGTCCAGACAGTAAAGTCAGTGAGTCTCATCTCCAATAAACTACCAGGAAACCAGAAGTGGCACTGTGGCTCAAGTGATAGAGCACTTGCCTTGAGCTGAAGAGCTGAGCGACAGTGCCCAGGCCCAGAGTTCAAGCCCCACGACCTACCAAAAAAGAAGAAGAAGAAGAAGTAGAAGAAGAAGAAGGAGGAGGAGGAGGAGGAGGAGGAGGAGGAGGAGGAGGAGGAGGAGGAGGAGGAGGAGGAGGAGGAGGAGGAGGAGGAGGAGGAGGAGGAGGAGGAGGAGGAGGAGGAGGAAGGAAGAAGAAGAAGAAGAAGAAGAAGAAGAAGAAGAAGAAGAAGAAGAAGAAGAAGAAGAAGAAGAAGAAGAAGAAGAAGAAGAAGAAGAAGAAGAAGAAGAAGAAGAAGAAGAAGAAGTGGTGAAGGACCTCTATGGTGAAAACTTTAAAAGCCTGAAAAAGGCAAGTAAATCAGAGCTAAGGAAGTGGAAACACTTCCCAAGCTCCTGGATAGAAGGATTAACATCATGAAAATAGCAATACTACCAAAAGGTATCTACAGATTCAATGCATTACCCATCAATACCCCAACCTCATTCTTCAATGAAATAGAAGAAGCAACCCAAAAATTCATATGGAACAACAAAAAGCCCTGAATCCAGAGCAAAAAGAGCAGTGCTGGAGGAATATCAATAGCAAACTTCAAACTCTTCTACAAAGCCATAGTAATCAAAACAGCTTGGTATTGCATAAGAACAGACCTGAGGACCAATGGAATATAACTAAAGACCCAGAAATGAACCTACTATACCCACCTAATTTTTGATAAGGGAGCTAAAAAATAGAATGGAAGAAAGTATCTTCAGTAAATGGTGCTGGTAAAATTGGTTAAACACCTATAGCAAACTAAAGCTAGATACTTATATATCACCCTGCACCAGAATCAACTACAAATGGATCAAAGACCTCGAAGTCAAAGCAGACATCCTGAAAACATTACAGAAAAGAATAGGAGAAACTCTAGGCCTCCTTGGCACAGGCCAAAATTTTCTTAATAAAATCCAGAAACACAATAAATCAAAGAAAGTTTGGACGAATGGGAATCCATTTATCTGCAGAGTTTCTGTATGACAAAGGACATTTCTAGTAAGATCAATACAAGGCCCACGGATTAGGAGAATATCTTCACTAGCTATACAACAGACAAGGACCTCATATCCAAAATATACTTAGAACTCAAAAAATCAAATCCTCCAAAAACAAATCATCAAAGAAATAACTGCTTCACTAATAAATGGGCCAAAGACATAAAGAGAGACTTCTCTGAAGAAGAAATAAGAATGGACAATAGACACATGAAGAATTGCTCAATTTCTCTGGCCATAAAAGAAATGCAAATCAAAACAACATTGAGATTCCACCTCACCCCAGTTAGAACTTCTATAATTAAGAAATCTAATAACAGATGCCTGAAGGCATTTGGCCAAAAGGGAACCCTACTGCACGGTTGTTGGGAGTTTAAACTTTTTCAGCTACTGTGGAAAGGGGTATGGATGTTCCTCGAAAGACTCCACATAGAGCTCCTCTATGACCCAGCAATCCCACTTCTGGGCATTTACCCAAATGATCCCAAAGAAGGCCATACTAAATATGTTTATCGCAGCATTATTCACCATAGCTAAGATATTGCACCAACCCAGATGCCCCTCAGTAGATGAATGGATCAAGAAAATGTGGTATATATACACATATATCACAGAATTCTATGCTTCCATGAGAAAGAATGACACTGCCCCATTTGTTAAGAAATGGAAAGACTTAGAAAAAAACTTATTAAGCAAAGTAAGCCAGACTCAATAAAATATAGGTCCCATGATTTCCCTCATTTGCAATAATTAGTAGGCATCTAGGATAATTTTATCAGATGAGCTGAAAAACTCAAGGGCTATGTACATATGATCATATATGATGATGCTAAGTTAAATGAACCCCAAGGTATGGACACAAGACATCTTTCTTTGTTATAGTTTTTAATGTACTATATGATATTTTTGTTTCCTTTGTATGTTCTTCCCCCTATACCATATCCCCCATTGTCACTGAACTTGATTTTGGTACCCTGCATCTTATACATATAGTTATCTAATTTGGGGAGGGAAGGGGAATAACAAAACGCTGAAACAAGGATACAGGATGACCCATCGCAACAATGATACCTACATGACACTATGTTGGAAGTGAACTTTACAACTTCACTGCGGAGGAGTGAAGGAGGTGGGGGAGGGCAGGGATAGTGGGAGAACAAGAAATATTCTCATCACCTTACTCATGTAACTGTAACTCCTCTGTACAGCATCTTTAAAATAAAATAAAAATTTAAAAAGTCTGCCATTAAAAATGGCCTCCAAGGAGACTGCACTACCAAAAAGAAGAAAGAAATCAAACTGGAAGTCTAAAAAAGTTGAAGATTTAGTGTTGAGGATTTGAAGTGGAGAAAGTAATGAGCTGCCATGTACGATAGTAGACATAAAATATCTCCTGAAATGGAAGGGGTTTCCAGATGCTCATAACATCTGGGAACCAGAAGAAAATTTTCATTGTGTTGACCTAATCATAGCCTTCATAAATTCTGATGAATCTGATTTACCTCCTAGTGAATTTGAACATAGAAATGCCTTTGCCTTCACAAGTCATTGGTAGTCACAGATATTTGTGTAGAATTGATGTTCCTCATGAAATGGACAAATATAGATCAAGTTGAGTTGGTGCTGGCAAAAGAGGCTAAGGCTAAATGACCTCAACTTGTAATTGTTTTTTATCAAGAGAGACCAAATTGACACAGAAGATGAAACAAAGTAATTGTTTGCATTAATTGATAAATAAGTTCATTGAACAACATATACATACACAGTCTGAGTCTTTTTTTTTCATTAATGTTGTGAAACAACAACTATATTCTAATAAAATCAAGTTTGATGTGTTGGTTTTGAAAGTAGTATTTGTGCCTTTTTATATGTTAGGCAACTTTTTATTTATTACTTAATCAGAAGCATTCTCTTTAACAGCTATGTTGAAGGGACATCCAAATGTTCTGTGTTTATTTGTGTGTATACACATAAAACATTTACATTGGCGATATTTTTAGAGATTTTGTTTATTTAGACATACTGGAGACCTCACCCATGCTATATACTAGGCAAATAATCTATCACTCAGTTACATCCCTGGGTTCTGTTTTATTTTGTTTGGGCCCTGATCTTGCCAGGCATTAGGCTGGCCTCAAACTTAGGTGCTTCTGCCTCTGACATAGAATGCAATAAGTGAATGCAATAAGTTCTTTGAAAAATTTTCTGAAGGGAAAATATTTCAAAACCAATAACTTCACCAACCATATGAACAACCTTGATTTCCTTTAATTACCTAAGCAAAACTAAGTAGACCTTGAAAACTTTCTGTAATGAGGTATTACTTTACAGAATATTGGAACGTGTATAGGGAAAGCTCATGAATTTCTGAGTATCTAAGACTCAGCTGGAAGAAATGCAATCATCTGCTTAGAGATTTTGAAAATTTAGAAACTACCTGAATGAACAAAATTTCATAATCATTGGCTTGAATACTTTTGTATTTCCCAATTCATTCCTTACATGTATGTATAATCTTTCTCATTATTGGTTTACTAGTTCCACCACAGCCAGCAAAGCAACTTGTGTAGTCATCAGAATGCAACATCACTGAATATTGTTTACTTAATTTTTAATAATGATAAAGATTGGTCAATAAAGAATTTTCTTTTCTTTAAAGAAATTAATGAGCCAGGTGCAGTGGCTCATGCCTGTCATCCTTGCCACTCAAGAAGCTGAAATCAGAGAATCCAATTTGAGTCTTCCTAAATTAAATAAGACTCTGAGACACTCTCCAATTAACTGCCAGAAAATCTAGAAGTGTGGCTGTGGCTTAAGTGGTAGAGTTCTTCCTTGAGCAGAAAAGCTATGGGATAGTGCCCAGGGCCTGACTTCAAGTCCAGAGATTGGCATTCACAGAAGAATAATTAAAGAATATCTTTCCAAATGTTCTGCTCTAATACCATTCTTTCACTCTGCTTGGAAAGATGAGGGGCACAAGTAGCACCTAGAAGAGTGTATAGAAGTCCTGGTTTGTCCTCTGACTCCTGGCATGGTAACAGTGACAAGCTGAGGGAATGTCTGGTCTGTGTGCATCCCCTACAGGATTCTCTTGTGCAAGAGCACAGAGAATCTCCCCCACCCAGAAGGGAATTGCTAACAACATTGCAGAGGAGGAAGTTGGCTCTTAGCTGTATGCCTGGAGACTCAGGCGTGGGATTTGGTTCTTCCTTGGTATGGTGAAGGTAGCAGCAACCAATGGGAATGGAAATTGCTAATCAGCCCTATATGTGTGCACTGGTTGTGAAAAGAGTTAAAGTGCAAACTCTGGCTACCTGTTCCTGCTCTGGTGAAGACGTGTGATCAGAGAGCCTTAGGTCACTCCAGCAATGTACTGATGCCAGCATTTGGGGAGAAGACACCTTCCATTTGTGCCTGGTGCAATTGAGGCTCCAGCCTGCTCTTGGATGATGATGCTGGAGAAAAGAAAACTATGTGCCCATGCTTCTTGGTACTACATGATGTCCCAACCAAATCATGGTGACTGCTCCTTGAGGGGAGAAACAAGGTCACCTTAGCTGGCTCTGCATCCAAAAGAGACAAAGTCTCTACTTAGTTTGTGATGACCCAGGCGGCCCTAGAATCTGTGTGGTAAAGATGGTGTTTCAATTGGCTGTGGTAGATAATTCCTCTTCTCATTGCTAATGGGGGAGTACAAAGGTAGATTTGGGTAAATCTGGGCTTAAGGCTAACCCAGGCAAAAGCTTTCCTGCCCACAGTCTCAGCAAGCAAACAGCACATGTTCAGAGTGGTGGCATGGCTAATGTGATGTAAGCAAGAAAGAGAAGAAAGTATGAGGATATTCCTGAATATAATTGAAATTCCTGAATCTAAATTCCATGACCCACCCACAATTACTATCACACACACACACACACACACACACACACACACACACACACACACACACACACACACACACACACACACGCCTTATGCACAGACAATAAGATAGTAAGCTTGGTGATTTAACTCTCACTCCATGAGAAGCATAAAGCTGTCTAGGGAATATGGGAAGCCTTTATACAAACTATAGGGAAAACAAAGGAGCTGGGGTATAGATCCACTGGTATTGGGCCAGTATATAAGTTCAATTTACAATAGGCCTCCCTGTCAAAACTCCCTCCAAAAGAAAAAAACAAACCCTCCGATTTCTCATTACCCACTGGCCTCACTGTACAGTTCCTCACTGTAATTGGGAGACTGAGTGTCATAATTTAATGCAGACACCATCTGTCATAGTCTAGGCTTCTAAGAACTCTTCATGTACAAGGTGATAAGGGTAGAAGCATGACACCCATCTGCATCATCTGCATTCAGTGGAGTTCCTAATGGTTCATAAGTTTGGCCTGGCACTACCGTGGCAGAGAAAATTAACTCATAGCCAATGGCACTGGGATTAGATTCAGAGGTCTGGTCCTTTTTTGGTCTGGTGATAATTCCTCCAGTTAGGGATGTGGAGATGAAAATTACTTGTTTGGGAGCATGTTTAAAGTGTTAACATGTTTATGTGTCTCTGCTGTGGAATGGGGTGGGGGTCAAGCAGACTGTGATACTCTCTGGGCATACATTGATGAGAGTAGTTGATAGAGTATACCTCTGTGCTCTTGTTCAGCTTCACTCTTGGATGATGCATCAGTGGAGGAGGGAAGTATTTTCCTGTGTGATTTGTAAAACTGAAATTCCCCACCCAAATGCAGGTAGTGATTGCTAAGGGGAGAGGTGGTATCCAGCCCTGCAAAGCTCCCCTGCTGACTGCAGCCAGAGAAGATGCCACAAGACTTGATGCCCTATATAGTATGTCAAGATACAGTACCAGTATTCTTCAGTAGGGCATGTGTTGTAAAAATGTGGTTTCTTCTAGGTATGGGACTCTCATTGCCTATCTACTCAGGGAACATAATCAGGGATTCATCATTTGAACACAGCCCAAGAAGAGAGTTGACTTGTCCTCTCAATCTCAACAAAAATGGAGTTGATCAAACTAGAGACATGGCCCAGATGATCAGTTGGCCCCCAAAATCAAGAAAGCAAGGTATAACTGCAGGAATCCCTGAATGAAACTTTCATAATCTCCACACCTACAAACACACAAATAAACACACAGACACAGACATAGTCCCAGACACACACACACAAACACACACACACATGCACACACACACACACACACACACACACACACACACACACACACACACACACACACACACACACACACACACACACACACTGGATCACTGGATATCAGCATGGTGGTGCACATTGTGCTTGATTAGAAACACAAATTGATCTGGGGAAAATTCTTGAGAACTTATTCAAAATATAATTCAACCTAAATTGAACATTGGTGTACAATAATGGCTTAGGAAATCAAACAGAACAACCTCCTTCCCACTCTTCTATAAAATACTATATTTCTCTCAGTTCTACTGTCTCTGACTATTCCCTATCTTAATTGGGAATTTGAGAGCCACAGGTCACAGCTTGTACACTGTTGTAATATCTGGGATACTAAAGACTCCACAGGGGCAGGCCAAGGCTGGGTGAGGGTGTGAGATTTTACCTACATTAGCTTTTGATGACTGCTAGGGGTATGACAGGTCCAAAACACACAGAAGCTCTCTTCTGGCACCCCTATGGCAGAGGAAATTGCTTCCTACTATTCTGTCCTGTCACTTGATCCACAAGATTACTCCTCAGGTTTTTCATGAGGAGGCTACCTGGTAGCAATGGGAGGAATGACAATTGCTATTTGGAGCAGGTTTAAAGCACCAGCTGTGGATACCTGCTTCTGCTGTGGGTTCTTGATATCGAGCCTTCTGGGTTTCTCCCTACGTGTCCATTGATGCTAGTAATTGATCATAATACCCTATGCCCCTCCTGCCTACTACAGTTGTGGTTCTAACTTGTTTTTGAATGTGAAGGCCAACCAGTTGAGAAGGAAGGTATTTCCCAAGCCAGTGGATGCCACTTAATCTCAGCAAATGCACCCAAGAGGAGCATAGTCCCTGCAGTGGGCTAAATATAGCAAAAGGTGACCAAAATCTCTAGTGCCTCCTGAATATGTGGTGGCCAGGTGGCTTTTTGATTCAATAAAGCCTATGTTATTCCCATGGTATTTCTGATGATTGTGGTGCCCAGTCCTGGTATCTGAGCTAATTTAGGAGCAAAGGCAATGTGGGTGATCCTTGCTTTTACCTATGCCCAGCTAAAAATTTGTAATGGCTTCAGCGTCTCCCCACCATTGGCTGTGAGTACTGGTAGCATGGCTCAAGGAACAGAATGATGCCCAAAGCAGGAAATCTAAGAATAGGCAACCCAAACCCCAAGATCAGCCCAAACACACCAAGCATGTCAAGTCTGGTGGTGCTCCTGTTGTTACACTTGAAGCTCCAGATGGTCTAGAACAAATTGTGAGACCTCATTCAAAATATAATTCTAAAAGAAGCCTAGTGGAGACCAGAGGAAGATGGCAGAGATATAGCTTGGCTATATGTGAGCTCTCTCCAAGATACCAGTTTTCACAGTTCAGGGAATAATTCACTATGGGAAAATCACCAAGTGAGATGTAATAGTACAGAGATTCCATCTAGTAAGGAAAAATTGAGGCAGTTTGCACCAGAAGACAGATTTGAGCACAAGCCGTGGCCACAGCCACCATTAACTGCCACAGGACCAGCCAGACAAGGCCGAAGCAAACATGTCAGAGACCACGGGCCGTATCTCTTTACCCACCTCAAGCGGGGAATGGATGATCAGGAACAGAATTCCACATCTTGCTGACCACCAGCACAGATCGGGATGGGCCGAAAAGCCATGGGAAACTGTGACTATCCCCACTCCTTTCCACAGAACAGCTCATGGAAGGAAGACGCCCCTCTCTCCAGCTTTGCCACCGGAGAATGATGCCATATGCCATATTGGCTACTGGCATAGATTGTGCCATAACAGCTAGCAGATAACTCAGGAACTCAAAAGCAGCAGGCAGCACCATTTTTCTTCAGGGAAAGGAATTGGACCTGTGAGAGTTGACTCTGCCAGGGGAAGGCTGCCCTGCTCAGAAGGAATTAACTAGGCCAGGGCGGATCAGCCTTCACTACCTGCTGAACCCAGAAGAGGCAGCCACAACCCCATGCAGACAGCAAAGGAATTCTACCCATACCTCAGCCAAACTGTCATCTCAGCTGACTGCGGCAATCTCACTAAAATTCATAAAAACATAATGAATAAAAACTGGACAGGCTACAAAAGCGGAGAGAGGATCCAGGTTAGTGGCCCAAAGGGGGCTCCCCACTTTGGGAAAAGCCACTGATACCAGACAGGCCAAAACCCAAACCACACCAAGCTCAGTCCCAGCAGCAACAAACTACAGTCTCCAGCCACCTCCTTCTGGCAGCATAATGGGAGAAAAAGAAAAAGAAAAAGCAGATCGTGTCGTGCTTTTTAGTTTGGAAAGGTCACAAAGTCTCCAAGCCAGTAAGCAGAACTTTATTTCTGCGCACCCAAACAAGGTGATTTGAGAAACCAACCAACCAACCCGAAAAAAACGACCATTACAAGCAAATCAAAAATCCCATCAAGGAACTGGAAGGCAGACATAGGGGAGACATAAGAGCCCCCTTTTTCCCCAATTAAAACTTTTTTATTTTCTGCCGGGCGCTGGTGGCTCACGCCTGTAATCCTAGCTACTCAGGAGGCTGAGATCTGAGGATCGCGGTTCAAAGCCAGCCCGGGCAGGAGAGACCGTGAGACTCCTATCTCCAATAAACCACCAGAAAACTGGAAGTGGCGCTGTAGCTCAAGTGGTAGAGCGCTCGCCTTGAGCTGAAGAGCTGAGGGACAACGCCCAGGCCCAGAGTTCAAGCCCCACGACTGACAAAAAAAAAAAACAAAAAAAAAACTTTTTTATTTTCTGGTTTTTTAAATATATATATATATATATATATATATATATATATATTGCTCATTCTCTTTTTATTTTTTGCAAATAGTTTAATTCTCAGCTTTTTATGTCAGTTTTTTTTCTTATGTGTTCTTTGTTTTTAGTTTAGTTTTCTTGTTTGCAACAATCCCATTGTGTGTTTTTTCCTTCCTCATTGCTGTTCCGTTCACAACTGGATACACAGCCTACAGTGACCACTAGGCTTCCTCCATAACTGTGTATAGACTTAATTCAGAGTATAAATTGATTTCCCAATTCCCTACTGCACAAAATAAGTATTCTTAATTTTAGTATTATTACTTCATATGTACATAATTGTTCTAATTTGTTATGCATTTTTCTTCTTTCCTTTTTGTTTTGGTTCTGATTTTTTCATTTTTTGTTTTTGTTTTTTGGTCGGTCTTGGGGCTTGAACTCTGGGCTTAGGTGCTGTCCCTGCACTCTCCAGCTCAAGGCGAGCACTCTACGGCTTGAGCTACAGCGCCACTTCCGGTTTTCTAGTGGTTTATTGGAGATAAGAGTCTCACGGACCTTCCTGCCCCGACTGGCTTTGAACCGAGATCCTCAGATCTCAGCCTCCTGAGTAGCTAGGATTATAGGCGTGAGCCACCAGCGCCCGACTTGTTTTTTTGTATTGTTTTGTTTTAATTTTTCTTCTCTTTCTTACTTAGAATTTAGGTCATAACTTTCCTCCCTCTGTTCCTTTCCTTTGCTACATCCCTCTAATCTGATTTTTCTCCTCCTATAATTCATTGTATATCTAAATCTTTCTTCTAACTACACTTCATCCATTTACAATTATGTCTACTCCTTCGTTCGCTCTTTGCTTTCTTTACTCTGTTGATCCTCAAATGTGAAATATTGAGCTAGACTGTATCTGTAGTCAGTGAGACTGTGCCAAAGTGGCTCAAGGTGTTATCCCTTTGGCCTAAACCATTCTAAACCTCAGAACACAGCTACTCACTGATTGCAACTGTTTATAACCCCCACTTATGAAACATAATACACCTCTCCTGACAAACTTAAGCAGAGGTCAATAAGGGAATACCTATCTACAATTGGGAACCACTAAAATCTTTGCAAAGATACTGCCCAGCTGTAGATTTTGTCTTAAAACTGTGCTCGTGGTGGTATTGGGCCTACTTACATAGCCAATAGAGGAGAGATACAGTGACATACCTATTTGGATTGTGTACCTCCAAAGTCTTCACAACCACGGGGCAATGTGCTGGTGCTTATCTTAAAATTGTGTTCTGGTGAGGGACTGGATATACTTTCATCCCCAACAATGGAGAGATATAGGGAAAACAGCTTTCTTTGAGTGAGAACCTCCAAAATCTGTGCAACTGAAGGGATTTGGTTTCAGGCTTGCCATAAAATTGTGTTCTGATGGGGAAGTGGAGATATTTTCAATTCTACAAAGAAGAAATAGAGTGAAAATACCCATTTTGAGTGTGAACCTCCAATTCCTGTGTAACTACAGGGCTCTGGGTGGGGACTTGTCTTAGAATTGTGATTTAGTGTATAATTAATATAATCTCACTCCCCAAAAAGGTAAGATATGGTGAAAACTCCCATTGTTGATTGAAAACCCTCAAAGTCTGTGCTACTACAGTGCTCTGGGTAAATGCTAGTCTTTGATGTGTGTTCTGGTGTGTAATAGGATATAATCACACCCCCAAAAAGCTAAGAGTAAAAATACCCATCATTGTCTGTAAAAAAAGTCTTGCAACTACAGGGTTCTGGGTAGGTGCTTGTCTTAGAATTGTCTTCTGATGTGTAAATGGTATACACTCACTACCCCAAAAGGTGAGATAGAATGAAAATACCCACTGTTAATTATAAACCTCCAAAATCTGTGCATCTACAGGGCTCTGGGTGGGTACTTGTGTTCTAGTGAGAAATTGAATTTGCTTTCATTCCGAAATAGGCAGAATAAGCCACAGAAACACAAGAAAAATGGCAAGTCAGGGAATTTCAAATCCCACCCAAGACAAACAGGCACTAGAGCAGTTAGTAAAAAATCCAGATGATACCCCTCAAAATGCTTTACAAACACTACCGGTAAACATGCTGAATGACAAAATCGAAAGCTTACATAAGGCCATACCTGAGTGTGATGAGACAAACAAAAGATTAATAGAGGAATTCATGGAATCCACAACCAGAAAGCTGAATGAATTCCAAAAAAAAGGAAAGGGAGTCTAGTGAAAGTATAGCCACTCAACTAAGGGATTTGAGAGTGGTATGTGGTAGGGTGAGAGGCAGGAGTTGGTGCTGGTGGAATGTGCGTCATTCCAGGTATCTAGATCTTCCATAAGGTCACGACGATGTGTATGAGTGGGGTCGTCAGACTGGCTAGCATGTACATGTGATGGCGGCGGGGGGGGGGGGGGGGGGGGCGGGGGGGAGGGAGGGAACTAGGGGTCTAACAGTCAGTGTGGAGTCCACTGGCAGTCCTAGCGCTGAGGAAATTGGCACCTGGCCGTTTGCTGCATGGCGACTCCAGAGGTCTGCTCTTCAGTAGGTCCTTTGAAGACGCTAGCAGGAAGAGAAGAGGAGAACAAGTGGTTCTTTAGAAGCGGGGATACAGCAGTGAGGGTGACTCCCTTCTCATGCTTGCTAGGCTGTTGGGTTTCCTGTGAGGGGATCCCTAGATGCCAGCAGTAGGGGGAACACGTCTGGCTCCTCAGCCTGGTGCCATTGGGGTATGGCTCTCTCTCACTCGGATGGTGCCACCGGGCAGTGGAGGGGAAAGGATGAACCTAGACTGCGTGGGGAGCCTGGGCCACCTCAACGAATGCACTCCAAGAGAATGGAAGATGGGGTGGGGGCGAGGAGTAGAGACATTGCGTGTATGCTAATTTTGCTATTTCATCATCCACAGACTCAGCTGGTTGAGAGCACAAAGCCCTAAGAACTCCCAAGGTCAACTCTGGCAGTACTGGTATGGACCACATTGCTGCCTGGCTGTACATCGCCTTGCTGCATCCACAGTGCCTGTGCTCAGGTGGTTTTTTGATGTTGCCATCAGGTAGAGAAGACAGGATGAGAACTGTTTCTTCAGTAGCACATTTAACATGTGGTTGTCTCTTCTGCTGTGGGGTCTTTGGCCAGGTGATCTGGGTTCTTCTCTGGGTATCCACTAAAGCCAGCAGTTGGACTGAGTAACTCTGCACTTCCTCCCTGGTCCAATTGGCATTCCTGCTGGCTCTTGGTTGGTGTCATAGGAAAAGCAAAGTATGTGCTATGTCCCCTGCTGCTATCGGGGTCCAAATTTTAGGGAATGTTCTCTGAGAGGGAGAACAAGGTCCTCTATGTGGACATGGACAGCTTTGGTGAACCATGGCTTAGCTTGCTATAGACAGTTTACAAGTTGGACAAGCTATGGAGAAGACAAGTCCACTAAGACCTAGTTCTATGGTATACATTAGTCTAGAGTGCCCACTTTGTATGGCTTATATGGTTCTTTAGATGTGAGCCTCTCAGCAGTTGGCCTTTGTGCAACTAAATTTGGCTCATTGGTAGGGAGCAAGTATCAAATCCATGATTAAACTTCCACACAGAGAGACTTCTGGAAGATGGTTGAGGAGAAGCTGAGGGCTAAACAAGCTCTCACATAGAAACTAGTTTTAGTGTTTCGGTGTTTATTGTTTCACTGTAAAATCTAAGGCTAGACAGTCATACCAACTGTGAAATCATACTACAGAGAGTTTGGCCAGACAGTAAAAATTCAGGCACCTTGGTTAAGAATACAGATTCGACATCATCCCTGGTGGTGAAAGAAATGCAAATAAAGACAACCCTGAGATACCACCTTACCCCAGTCAGAATGTCCCACATCCACAAATCAGCCAACAACAAATGCTGGAGGCGATGCGGAAAAAGAGGAACCCTATTACACTGCTGGTGGGAATGTACACTTATACAACCACTTTAGAAAGCAGTCTGGAGGGTCCTCAGAAAGCTAAAGATTGACCTCCCTTATGACCCAGTCATACCACTTCTAGGTATCTACCCTGAACAATAGGAACTATGCACAAGGACACATGCACCTCCATGTATATTGCAGCACTGTTCACAATAGCTAGGATATGGAAACAACCCAGATGTCCCACCACAGATGAATGGATCCCAAAATTGTGGTATCTATACACAATGGAATATTATGCAGCCATTAGAAATGACAAAATAATGGCATTTGCAGGGAAATGGATGGAGCTAGAAGAAATCATGTTGAGCGAGGTAAGCCAAGAGCAAAGAGACAAATGGTACATGGTCTCTCTGATAAGTGGATGTTAAATCCAAAATGTTAGGTGATATGACAAAATTAACAGGACTTAAGAAACAAAGAACTCCCACTCATCTGGTCGAACCACTACTAAATAACCCCATGCTACTGATCACATGTATGGTGTATATGTGTACACCATTATATGTTATGGACCATGATAGATAATTTGCTCCAGGAAAGTTAGAATGAGCTTGTGACCTTAAATGAGCATCATTATCCCACAATACTGTGAAATTTGGGAAATTATGTAATCACTTAATCACAATTTTTTAAAAAAAAAAAAACAGAAAACTAGAAGTGGCACGATGGCTCAAGTGGTAGAGCATGAGCCTTGAGCTGAATTGTTCAGGGACAGCTCCCAGGCCTAGAGCTCAAGCCCCATGACTGACCCAGAGAGAGAGAGAGAGAGAGAGAGGAGAGAGAGAGAGAGAGAGAGAGAGAGAGAGAGAGAGAGAGAGAGAGAGAGAGAGAGAGAGAGAGAGAGATCTTTTATGCGATCGTTTCTAACATATTTATAAGATTATGTCTTTGTTGCTTTGTATGTCCCTCCCCCATGGTACAACCCCTGCTTTCACTATATATGATGCTGGTATATGTGGAGGGGAAGGGAAAAAACAAATTGTTAAAACAGGGATACAGGAGGGGCTGGGAAGGTGGCTCAGTGGTAGAGCGCTTGCCTTGCATGCATGAGGCCCTGGGTTTGATTCCTCAGCACCATATAATCAGAAAAAAAAAGCTGGAAGTGGTGCTATGGCTCAAGCGGTAGAGTGCTACCCTTGAGCTGAAGAGCTGAGGGACAGCACCCAGGCCCAGAGTTCAGGCCCCATGACCGGACACAAAAAACAGGGATACAGGAGGACCCATTGCAACAACGAGATGTACAAGTCGTTATGTCGAAAAATAAACTTTACAACCTTGGTGGTGGGGGGACGGGGGTTGGGTGGGAGGATACAAAGGGATGGGAAGGGGAAACAAAGCAGGAGGCTACAATGCCCGATAAGAAATGTGCTCATTATCTTATCCATGTAATTGTAACCCCTCTGTACAGTATTTTCACAATAAAAATATATTTTAAAAAATCCCTACCAAAAAAAAAAAAAAAAAAGAATACAGATTCAAGCACTTCAAGTCTGTGGTGGAGCCTGCAGCAGAGGCTCACTCAACATAGTGAGTCCGGGACAAAGGTGTCAGAGGTGGTGTGTGAGCAGCTTCTACTCACCACCAGCAAGAACTGACAAGGAGCAGAAATCTTCATCCTGCTGACCACAGATAGTCTCAGATCATGGACATGGATGGCTCAGAAACTAAAGGTAAGGTGTGAGTACCCCCAAGACATCCTCACTCCTTCAGCTGTGGGAAGGTAGCCACCCCACACCACCGGAAAATAACTCCATCTTTTAAAGAAATGTACTCATTACCTTGCCCATGTAATTGTAACCCCTCTGTACAGTATTTTCATAATAAAAAAAAGAAAAAGAAAAAAAAAAGAACTCCATCTTTGATACTGACAAAGACCCAGCCAGAGCAGCTAGCACATAACTCAAGCCTTGGAGGAAGACAATAAGAGGCATTCAACAGGTCAAAGGAACCTGACCTGCAGCTGGGCTCAGTTCCACCCCTGGGGAAAGTTGTCCCTCCCAAGCACAGCTCTGCATGTGCGGGGTTGACTCTCCTTAGTGAATAAACAGAGACAGAGACTACACTAGCCATCTGCAGCACAGGCAGCAACTCCAGCGCTCGAGCAATTGGAAATAAATAAATAAACATAAATCCCAAGATTGGCTCCACGCTGGGCTGCTTGAGTCTCTCTGGAGCCAGCCCATCAGGGTAAAGCTACTGATATCTTCTAGGCCATAGCCCTACCTACAACCAAGCTCCCTCTCAGAAACTCCACGCTAGAGAAAACATCCACTTCCCTCTTTTGTGGTACTCAAAGTAGATTGCCCTCCCACTGAAATAGGATGGGAGGAGGGACATAAAGTCCCAAGTAAAGCAGAGCTTCCTTCTGCCTGCAGAAACAAACTGATTTAAGAAACCAACCAAACCACAGGAAAACCCACAAACCAGAGACTCCAGCAAGAGATTGGTTACAGACACAGTGGAGACACAAGATCTCCTCCCCCCCCCCGCCTAAAAAAAATTCGAAGAACTCTTTTCTACATAATTTTTAAACTATTTATTTTTCATTTTTATCTTAGGTTTTCTTTTGTTGTTCTTTATTTTTTTTATATTCTCTTCATACTCTTTTCCCTTTTGGTCTTTTTTTTTTTGCCTTAGTTAATTAATGTTCTGTTCATCCCCAGATATATACCTGTCTTTGATTATTAGGCCTTATCCTTCATTGTGTGCTTACTTAATTCAGATATTGATTATTCAATTCACAAACACCCAGCCTTAACACCTTAGTTGTAGAATTATTTCTATATACTTATTTTATTTTTAACTCTTTCATTTAAAATTTTTTATTTCTCATTGTTCTTCATTTCTCTTCTCCTTTCCTTCTATCTCCTCCCTCTCTCTGAATTTGTGTCTTCGTTATATTCCCTCTCTCACTTTGCCTCCCTACATTCCTCCAATCTTATTTTCTCCTCACAATGCTCCCTAAACCTATTAATTTCTGGTATGCTGACTCCTTCTTTGATTTTTCTTAGTCCATTGATCCCTAGTTGCTTGTTGTTGAACTATAATGTATCTGTTGAACTAAACTGTATCTATACCCCTTTTGACTGCATCAAACAATCTGTACAACTACAGGGCTCTGGTTGATGCTTGCTTTGTTAGTGTCCTAGCTCTGAATTGGTTGACTTTCATACTGAAATGGGCAGACAAAGCAGCAACACAAGAAAAATGGGAAGTCCAAGTATTTAAACTCTCAAATCAGGCAACAGAGCAGTTAATGAAAAATCCATAGGAAAGTTCCAAAATGCTCTGGTAAACATGCTGAATGAAAAGATTGAAAGCCTGCAAAGAACTCTGTGAGTGTGATAGGGAAATGTGTGAGTGTGATTAGGCTAACCAAAGAATAACACAGGAATTTTTTGAGTGTTATGAGGCTAACCAAAATTTAATATATGAATTGTGTGAGCAGGAGGAGAATAGATAAAGACTAATGGAGGCATTCATGGAATCTACAAACAGAGAGATGGAGGAATCCTGGGAGGTTACAAAAGGAATGCTGAATGAAACCCAATAGAAGAAAGGAATTCCAATGAAACCATAACAAATCAACTAAGGGATTTGAGAATGAAAACTGAAAACCAAATTAAGGATGTAAATAAGTCCATATAAGATCTAAAACAAAGCTCCAACAAAGAATTTGAAGCCATCAAAGCTGACCAATTAGAAAGAAAGGAAGTAAAAAAAACAAATAGAACGTCTTGAAAGTAGGTTAGATCATGCGCAGTAGCAGGGTATAAAATTACCAATCAAAAGCCGGGTGCTGGTGGCTCACGCCTGTAATCCTAGCTACTCAGGAGGCTGAGATCTGAGGATTGTGGTTCAAAGCCAGCACCGGCAGCAAAGTCCGTGAGACTCTTATCTCCAATAAACCGGAAGTGGCACTGTGGCTCAAGCGGTAGAGCACTTGCCTTGAGCTGAAGAGCACAGGGACAGCGTCCAAGCCAGAAAATTACCAATCAGAATCAATGGTTTTTCTGTATGCAGACAATGAGAAGAGGGTGGCTGAAATCAAGAAAGCAACTCCTTTTGTCACAGCCCCATAAAAAATAAAATACCTAGGAGTTAACTTAACTAAAGAAGTGAAGTACCTCTATGATGAAAACTTTAAAAACCTGAGAAAGGAAATTAAAGCAGAACTTACAAAGTGGAGAAACCACCCATGCTCCTGGATTGGGAGGATTAACATCGAGAAAATGGCAATACTGCCAAAGGCATCTACAAATTCCATGTGATACCTACCAATATTCCAACCTCATTCTTCAATGACATAGAAGAAATGAGCCAAAAATTCATATAGAACAAAAAAAATACCCAATATAGCAAAAACAACCTTTAGCAGAAAGAACAGTGCTGGAGGAGTATCAATACCAAACTTCAAACTCTACTACAAAGCCACACTAATCAAAACAGCAGGGTACTGGAACAAGAACAGACTGGAGGACCAATGGAATAGAACTGAAGATCCAGAAATGAACCCACAGACCTATAGCCACTTAATATTTGACAAGGGAGCTAAAAGAAATAGAATGGAGGAAAGAAAGCCTCTTCAGTAAATAGTGGAGGCAAAATTGGTTAAACATATGTAGAAAAGTAAAGCCAGAAGGTTATATATCACCCCTCACAAGAATCAACGCAAAATGGATCAAAGACCTCAAAGTGAAAGTAGACATCCTGAAAACATTACAGGAAGGAATAGGAGAAACTCTAGAGCTCCTTGGCACAGGCTGAAATTTGCTTTTTTGTGTGTGTGAAAATACCGTACAGGGGGTTGCAATTGCATGAACAAGATAATGAGTATATTTCTTACCAAGCATTGTTGCCTACTCCTTTGTTTCCCCTTCCCATTCCTTCCCATTTCCCACCCACTCTCCCCCCTACCCCTTCTCCCCTCACCTCCTGGCCAGAATTGTAAAGTTCGGTTTTCTACATAACGACTTGTACATCTCATTGTTGCAATGGGTCCACCTGAATCCCTATTTAAATGATTTGTTTTTGCCTTCCCCTCCACAAATTATACCAATATCAAATACAGTGAGAGCAGGGGTTATACAAAGAGAGCAGAGACATACAAAGCAACAAAAAAATCATCTTATAAATATGTTAGAAACTATCGCATGAAAGAAAAAAACATTTGAATACTTATCTTGGGGTTCATTTCACCTAACATCAACTTATCTGACCTTTTCTGCTTGTCTCAGACATATACTAGTTATTGCAAATAAGGGAAACCATGGGACCTATGTTTCTTTGGGCCTGGCTTACTTCACTTAATATAATTTTTTCCAAGTCTTTCTATTTCCTAACAAATGGGGCAATGTCGTTCTTTCTGATGGAGGCATAGAATTCCATTGTGTATATATACCACATTTTCTTGATCCATTCATCTACTGAGGGGCATCTGGGTTGGTTCCATATCTTAGCTATGGTAAATAATGCTGCAATAAACATAGTTGTGCTGGTAGCTTTAGTATGGTCTTGTGATCTTTGGGTATAAAATGCCCAAAAATGGGATTGCTGGGTCATGGGAGAGCTCTATGTGGAATCTTTTGAGGAACCTCCATACTACTTTCCAAAGTGGTTGAACAAGTTTACATTCCCACCAACAATGCAGTAAGGTTCCCTTCTGTCTGCATCCCCTCCAGCATCTGTTGTTATTAGAGTTCTTGATTATAGCCATTCTAACTGGGGTGAGGTGGTATCTCAATGTTGTTTTGATTTGCATTTCTTTTATGGGTTCTGAGGTTGAGCATTTCTTCATGTGTCTATTGGCCATCCTTCTTTCCTCTTCAGAGAAGTTTCTCTTTAAGTCTTTAGCCCATTTATTTAATGGACAATTGTTTCTTTGAGGATTAGTTGTTGGGGGATTTAATTTTTTGAGTTCCAGGTATATTTTTGAAATTTTCTTAATAAAGACCCAGAAACACAACAAATCAAAGAAATGATGTACAAATGGGATTGCATGAAACTGCAGAGCTTAGCATGGCAAAGGACATAGCAATCAAGATCAATAGAAAGCCCATGGATTGAGAGAAGATCTTCACTAGCCATACAATGGACAAGGTTCTCATATCTAAAATATACTTAGAACTCAAAAACATTAAATCCTTCAACAATAAATCATCAAAGAAACAACCGTCTGAGTAATAAGTGGGCTAAAGACTTAGAGACTTCTCTGAAGCGGAAATAAGAATGGCCAATAGACACATGAAGAAATGCTCAACTTCTCTAGCAATAAAACAAATGCAAATCAAGACTATTGAGATTCAACCTTATGACAGTTAGAATTGCTATACTCAAGAAATATAACAACAGATGCTGGAGGCGATATGGACAAAAGGAGCCCTAGTACATTGTTGGTGGGAGTATAAACTTGTTCAACAACTTTGGAAAGCACTATAGAGGTTTCCTCAAAAGACTCCACATAGAGCTCCCTTATGACACAGCAATCCCACTTTTGGGCATTTACCCAAATGATCACAAACAAGGCTATACTAAAACTACCAGGACAACTATGTTTATTGCAACATTATTTACCATAGCTAAGATATGTAACCAACCCAGATGCCCTTAGTAGATTAATGGATCAAGAAAATGTGATATATATAGATATAGATAGATATATAACAGAGCGGGAGAGAGAGAGAGACAGAGAGAGAAAGAGAGAGAGAGAGAGAGAGAGAGATGCCTCAATCAGAAAGTATGACATCACCCCATTTGTTAAGAATGGAAAGATGTGAAAAAAATTGTATTAAGTGAAGTATGCCAGGCCCAAAGAAAAACAGGTCCCATGGTTTTCCTTATTTGCAATAACTATTATATGTGTAGGAGAAGCAGAATAGATGAAAAGCTATGTGTATATGACCATATAAGATGATGTTAAGTGAAATGAGCCCCAAGATAGGGACACAGGTCGTTTTTTTTTCTTACTATTGCTTTTAACCTATTTATAATGTACTATGTGATTTTTTTGTTCTTTTGTATGTTCCTCCCCCATGGTATAACCCCTGTTTTCACTGTATTTCATTCCTGTGCCTTGCAGCTTGTATATACCTTTTTCTAATTTGGGGAGGGGAAGGGAAATAACAAATGATGAAATAAGGATACAGGTTGACCTATTGTAACAATGTGATATACAAGACACTATGTTGAAAACGAACTTTACAACTTCAGGAGGGGGAGGGAGGAGTTGGGGAGGTGGTGAGGTTAAGGATTATAGGGGGAAAACAAAGGAGGAGGTAACAATGCTGGATAGGAAATGTACTTACTACCTTTCTCATTTATCTGAAAACCCTCAATACAGTATTTTTACAATAAAACACACACACACATAAATATGCTTGAGAATTTGTGAGAAATGGACTAATTTCTAGCAAATATTGACATGCCCAAACTAAACCAAGATGAGTTATACCAACTTACCAGACCCATATTGAGCAGCAAAATAAAAACAGCAATAAGAGACCTCCCACACAAGAAAAGCCCAGGATAGAATAGATTTGCAGCTGAATTCTACAAGGCCTTCAAAGCAGAACTCACACCAATACTCCACCAACTTTACAATGAAATTGAAAGATTAAGTTCACTACCAAACTTTTTCTATGAAGCCATCGTAACCCTCATCCCAAAATCAGGCAGGGACTAATCAAAGAAAGAGAACTATAGACCTATTTCTTTGATGAACATTGATGCAAAATTTCTCAACAAAATTATGGCTATTTGACCTCAACAACTCATCAAAAAAAAATCATATACGATCATCAAACAGGATTTATTTCAGGGATGCAAAGCTGGTTCAATATATGCAAATCTATTAAAATAATTTATCACATCAACAAGAGTAAGGATAAGAACCTCATGATTATCTCAATAGATGCAGAAAAATCATTTAACAAGATCCAACACCCCTTTATAATGAAAGCTGTGGAAAAACTAGGAACCCATGGAATATTCCTCAATATAATAAAGGCCGTGTATGACAAACATATAGCTAGCATTATACTTAATGGTGAAAAGATAAAGCCATTTCCTCTAAATTCAGGAATTAGACAAAGATGTCTACTCTCTCTGCTTCTTTTCAATTTAGAATTAGATTGCCTAGCTAGAGCAATATGACAAAATGCAAATACAAAGGGGATCCAAATACGGAAGCATGAAGTAAAACTTTCCCTCTTTGAAGATGACATGATCTGGTATTTAAAGAACCCCATGGACTGCACTGCCAAGATACTCTAGCTGATTCAAAACTGTAGCAAAGTAGCAGGATATAAAATTAACCCTCAAAAATCAATGTCTTCTTTATGCCAATAATGAGAAGAGCCCAGATGAAGTCAGGAAAGCAACTCCTTTTGTAATAGACCTACAAAAAATAAAATACCTAGGAATTAACTAAAGAAGTGAAGGATCTCTATGATGAAAACTTTAAAAACCTGAAAAAGGAAATTAAAGCAGAACTAAGAAGTGAAAAATTCTCCCATGCTCCTGGATTAGGAGGATTAACATCATGAAAATGGCAATATTGCCAAAGGCTATCTACAAATGCAATGTGATACCTCTAAACCTCCCAACCTCATTCTTGAATGAAATAGAAGCAGCAAATCAAAAATTCATATGGAACAATAAGAGACCCCAAACAAAAATAATCCTTAGCAGAAAGAACAGTGCTGGAGGAATTTCCTCCAAAAGGGCATATCCCACAGTGACTGCCACAGGGCTTTGAGTTGTCAATAGGTATTTAGTTGTTTAAAGAACACAAACTTTTCTTTTAGCCATTTGACATCCTGCCTTCTGCATGGGATGTAAATCCATGAAATCTGGCTGATGTTTCTTTTACATTCTATATCTGGGATTCCTTTTCCAACTCCCAAAGGTTCAAATTCTGCCCATCCTCCAGGACTAGTCAGGGCAGAGGTGCAAATACCAAGAGTGCATCTGTGAAGTATCTCACCTGACTTTGACTGACCTCTGCTACTGCTGTACCACCGTCGCAGGACCCCCACCAAGAAGACCACCGAGAGTCAGACATTCCGAAATGCAAAAGCAAGGCTTTATTTAGGCAGGCTGCAGCTCGGGCCTCTTCCTTCACACCGACACAGCAGAGCTTAGGAGGAAGCGCCGAGCTGAAATTTCACAGGGTTAATAAAGGCAAAAACTACAAAGTTACAAAAGGAGAAGGAGAAAAAAAATCACAGTCTGACAAATTTACAGCTCAGCAGGGCATTCCAAGGTGATAAGAGGTAGTAAGGAGTTATCAAACTTGCTGGGTCTTAATGGGCCATCTGGACATTCCAGAGCAGTTAAAGCTTAGCAGGGAGTAATTGGTGGTCTGTTTATCATGGGCTAGCTTGGTCATCTCCTGAAGTTTGTGGGGACCCAAGGTCAGCTATTGTAAAAAGTGGGGCCTGATTTTAGAGTAGCTTTGTTCAAATAATCTATAGTTTAGCAGTTTCAGCACAAACAAGATGGTTTCTGAAATTCGGGTGGGTCCAAGGTTAATATGAGCAGCAGAAGGGTTACTGCTTTAAAATGCAGTTGTTTTAAACTCTTCACTACAAACCACCTGTGAAGACTTCCACCAAGTATGCAATGTCTCATTTCCTTATTTGCTCTGAAGCCATTATGAGCATTTTGTGAAATACAGCAAAAACTACTTACCCCAATGTTAGCACACCTCTAATTCTGAGTGCTTGTTTTTGTGTTGTATTTTATGTGCAGGCATGTGTGTGTGTGTTTATGTGTGTGTGTGCCAAAACCAGGGTTTTGACTCTCAGATCCTGTGGCTCTCACACAGCATCCTTATTCAGCTACAGTTCTACAACTTGAGCCACAACTATAGCCTGACATTTTGCTTGTTAACCAGAGGTAGACTCTCATGGACTTTTTCACCTGGCTAGATTCGAATCACAGTCTTGCAAATCTCAGCCCATTGAGTAGGTAGGATGACAGAGGTGAGCCTTTACAACTCTTCTCAAAAGAATGATTTTCATTTCACAATTTTCTAAAAGGGCACAGTCTGTGGACCTATAGCAGGAGTTCTCTCCCCACCTCCTGCTAACTTTAGGCAAACAAATACTGTCTGAAGAAAACAGTGGTTGGATGAATGCAAATATAAACCTGTTGAAAGGGACCCAGGGACACTGAACACAGAGCTTAAGCAGGAGAAAGGTGGAAGGGAGTAGAAAACCTTCACCTGAGGCCAGAATATGAGCACTCCACAATGCAATCACTGCAGTGTCTTGAAATTGCAAGGGTTCTCCTATCTTCCTGCTCTGCTCTCTTAAACATGCGTTTTCTTCATGCTGCTAAGAAATCTCTCCACCTACTACTAATTGTGAAGCTGATAAACAGTGAAATGCCTGCCAAGTGCATTCAATTTCAACCAGAAATAGTAACTCTCTTAGATGCCAACATCAGGAGATTCTCACTTACACCTTATTTGCCAGAGCTGAGTCAAATTGATATCCTTATTTCAGGGGAGGCTAGGTGGTCGGTCAGTTTACTGGGCATGTTAAAAAATTGAGGCTCTAATAGAAAACATAGGAAGTATGGATATCAGGTAAGCAAGTCTCTTTATTTCCCATATAATGCTTATAATCTCTTTAGATTACAAAGCCTCTTAGACAGGTGTCAAACACAAAGGCTTCTGCCTAGAGAGCACCCTCATGCCACATACATGTCTATACCTTTCTTATTCTATTTGTTTCCCTGAGGTCTACTCCAGATCAATATTTAATGATATTCCTTGGTTTCTGACTCCATACAGCTGCCTATCTTCAAGGGACAAAATAGGTCATCTGTAAAGTATTAAGGAAGATACATTATGTTTTGCAGTTGCAGATAGAATCTTCCTGAGTTAGGAGAGGAAATAAGCAAATAAATAGTTGAAATCTGATACCTGAACATGTCTTCTGCGTGTGTGTGTGTGTGTGTGTGTGTGCGCGCGCGCGTGTGTATGTGTGTGTACTGGTCCTGAGGACTGATTGAAATCAGAGCCAGGGCACTGCTTCTGAACATTTGTGCTCAAGGATAGTGCTCTACTATATTGATCCATAATGCTATTTCCAGGTTTTTGGTAGTTCGAAATAAGAGCCTCATGGAATTTCTCTCCAGGGTAGTATTGAATGTCAATCCTTAGATCTCAATCTCTGGAGTAGGTAGGATGATGGGCATGAGCCACTGATGACCAGTTGGAAAATATTTTTTCTATAACGTTGGTGAGGTTTGGAGTTAGGGACATTGCTTTGCCTCATTTCTATAATAATGACTGCTCAAGAGGCTTAGATCTAATGATCACAGTTCAAATACAGCCTTAGCAGGTAAGACTATTAGACTCTTATCTCCAATTAACTACAAAAAAAAAACTAGAAACAGAATTGTGGCTCAAAGTGGCAGAGCCCTAGCCTTGAGTAAAATCTCTTAAGTATTCATATGTTATTTTTTCTTTAATGCAATTGTTTCTAACATATTTATAAGATTATTTCTATGTTGCTTTGTATGTCGCTCCCCCACGGTATAACCCCTGCTTTCACTGTATTTAATGTTGGTATAATTTGTGGAAGGGAAGGGCAAAAACAAACCGTTAACTAGGGTGGACCCATTGCAACAAGTCGTTATGTCGAAAAATTAACTTTACAACTTTGGTGGGGGGAGATCGGGTAGGGGGAGGTGGGAGGAGTATGGGAAGGGATGGGAAGGGGAAACAAAGAGGAGGCAACAATGCTTGATAAGAAATGTACTCGTTATCTTGCCCATGTAATTGTAACTCCTCTGTACGGTATTCTCACAATTAAAAAAAAAAATCTCTAAGACAATGGCCAGACCCTCAGTTTAAGCCCAGATGATGGCACAAAAACAAAAATAAAAAGCTCAGGCTTGTGATCCTATGTACCCAGGAGGCAAATATTTGGTTAATTAATGTTTGAAGCAAGGAAAGACAAAAAAATTTATCAAGGCTACATCTTAATGACCAGTGCTGGGTGTAGTGATACACAGGCCAGCTACAAGGTAGGCCATCAATAGGTGGATTGCAATCCATGCAGCCCTTGGCAAAACTACGAAATCCAATATGAAAATTAAGGAAAATTTTAGGGGTATTGCTTAAGTAGTTAAACACCAACATAGAAATGCAAGGACCTTACTTTAAATCCCAATGCCACCTAAAAATATCAACATAATGAATAGCATAATTGTGAAAGTCATATGGTTTGAAATTACTTCAGCAGTTTCAAGAAAAATAATAAATTACAAACTTCAAGAGGTCCATGAGAAGAAAAGAAAAACCAACCAAGTGTTGAAAAAATTATAAATATTTCCCACACATGCCCAGGATATGATGTAGCATTAATGTCTCCGTGTGTATATGTGATATGTGTATGTGTGTATGTGTGTGTGTGTGTCCTAGAGCTTGAATGCAGGGCCTGTGAGCTGTTGCTGAGACTTTCTGTTCAACATTAGGCCTTTATTACATTAATCACTACTCTACTTCATCCTAATTTTGGTTAGCTGGAAATAAGAGTCTCAAGGATATTCAAGGCTACTCTGGGTTTGAACCTATCAGTGTCTTGAGTAATTATGATTAAATCCAGGAAACACTGTTGCCTTGGTCAGCCTACCTTTTTTAATGGCTATGGGAGATGGAGGTTTCACAGACTATTATTCCTGGGCTGTCTATGAACCTCAATTCTTCAGTTCTCAGCCACTTGGGTAGCTAGAATACCATTTCATTTTATGTCCTGTATATCTTACAATGGAAGGTGAAGAGCTTGTGCTCTTAAAACTCAACACCAGAAAGCAAAACAAAACAGAAGAAAACCAAGGAATCAGAAAGCAGGGAAAAGAATTCCAGCAATATCCCTTCCCTCCCCCACTCCTTCCACTCTCCCCCCCAGAAGGTGTCCTTGTTTCAGCAGAGTAGGTGAAAAACAAAGGACGGGTAACGATGCTCAATCAGAAATCTTCTCATTACCTTAGTCATATAACTGTAAACCCTCTGCACAGAATCTTTACAGTAAAATAATATTTAAAAAGAATTCCAGCAATAGAAAATATTGTTGCTTCTTCTTGATACCTTTTCATTTGGACAATAACAACAAAGGAACTCAGATGTAGACACTCTATGACTAAAATCAGGAATCTGCAGAGTCGGGGAGGAGGGAGGAGTTGGGGAGGTTGGGAGGGAAGGGATGGTAGGGGAAAAACAAAGGAGGAGGAAACAATTCTCCACAGGAAATTTACTCATTATCTTACTCATGTAACTGTAACCCCTCTGTACAGTATTTTTACAATAAAAATATATACAAAAATAGAATAAAATCAGGCATCCAGTACTATTTGCTATTCTTGTTTTGTCCAACTAATTTTCCCAGGATAACATACAGCTAATGTTTCTATATGCAGTTCTACATTGTGTCACTTTATATTAAGATGAGATCTGAGAAACTAATTTTTTGAAAGGCCTCAAAACACAGTCTTAAGAATCTTCACCCCAAGGGTATCTATGAAATTATGAATAATCCCAACAGAGGAAAAACAACATCATACAGGCAATAAGGATTCATAACGCCACTGAAATAAGGGGAATGGGCCTATGCTTTCCCTAGATAATTGGCTCCTCATTATTTCTCTAGGTGGTTTTTAACACTTTTATTAGGTTCATGTGTCCTCATCTGGTTTGATTTGCTTATGCATAACACTTTTGTTAGGTTTAATCTTTTACACTTATATGGTCTTGACCTATATATAAGCTTTGTGCTAGCTGTATTCGGTGCTGCTGGTCTTTGAGTCAAGAGTCCACCTGCTCTCCAACAAAGACTCACAATTTGGACTCTTAAGTGGGGGCATCTCTGTTTCTCACAACTGAGTTTCCTCACAGCATTTGGGGGTTGTCCACAATCCCAGTCAATGAGACTCCAGTGCCACGGGGTGCACTTGGGTTCCTTGCTGCCAAACTAGCAAACAGCTTTGACAATTCTGGCTGCTAGAGGATGGGAACTCCATAGGGCAGGCTCTGCTTGAAACTTTTCTTGGGGCCAAATGGCTCTTCTGCCACTCTGACAGCCCTGATTGTGGATGCCAGACATGCCACTAAATCTTTTGGGAGTTTGGAGTTGCTAAGGAGACCTCTGGAGTAAGTGTCTGTTTGTCTGTCTTTATCTTTTTTTTTTTTTGTCTTCTGGAAAATGGGAAGGTAAGAGGAAAAAATGTGCTCAGACCCACCTCCTATCT
This sequence comes from Dipodomys merriami, assembly GCF_024711535.1. Taxonomy (NCBI): domain Eukaryota; kingdom Metazoa; phylum Chordata; class Mammalia; order Rodentia; family Heteromyidae; genus Dipodomys; species Dipodomys merriami. The sequence continues at coordinate 87,037,394 of NW_027204492.1, forward strand.
CCCTATTCTGATTAAAATAGGGGATCCTGGCTCTGCCTGCCATGGTGGTCCGTGGATCAAGGCCACCTGGTGTCTGGTACTGCTGTGGTGGAGGTCTGTATACCAAGGACAACTAGCATCTGGTAGTACTCTCATACTGTAGAGAATCTTGTCTCTCAGGACAGTACAGAATTTGAGTTATGGTGGAGGTGGGAGACACCCATGCAGTTGCCTTCATTTTTTGTTTCTATCATGTGGGTCCTTGTTTTCTGTGTCTTTGTTCATTTGGAGAATAAATGTTCCAGCTTCTAGGTGGGCCTAATCCTGGACCTACTATGTTCCCCCTTGTTGCAGAAGTCAAGAGGTAGAGCATGGGTTGTTGCAGGCCTGGTTTGGTCCTCTAGCAATCTGGCTAAAATCACAAGCCACAGGCTATGTCCTCTCCCTGCAGTGGCAGCTGGAGGGAGAGGAACAGATGGCTGTGGACATGATTCGGACATCTAACTAATCCCAGCAGTGTAAAAGTTGTGAAGTGCTCTCATTTAAGATTAGATAAAAGACAAAGTCAAGCAAGTTTAGTTTCAGGTGATCCCCCCCAGCCTTCCTCTAACAAAACGTATTAAAAGGTCAAATGGTATGCTAATGCTGTGTATTAGCAAGGAGAAATGAGGCCCAACTACATTGCCTTGTTAAAAAGCTTGGACTTAAATCTTGGTCATCTATAAGAAACTCTGCTTGTTTGATAAAAGATATGAGTACTTTGCCACTAAAATTCCAGAAAATATACAGCTGGTATTCATTTTTTTATATATAGGAAGATCATCTTAATTTTTTTTATTGTGAGAATACCGTACAGAGGAGTTACAATTACATGGGGAAGGTAACGAGTACATTTCTTTTTTTTTTTTTTTTTGGTATTCATTTTTTTGCACTTTAGGATCTTTGTGCACAAGTGTATGTGAGTGTGTGAACATATTCAAATGAAAAGCTGTTAACACTGTAATCAAGAGTATCTGACTTAGCAAAAATATAAATCTCTTGAGGACTTAGGGTTTATTTCCCTCCACTGTTAAAATTTAAGGCTAGGTATCAGAAAGAATAAAGATTTATTTCAAACCTGAAAGTAATGTGGGAATATGATTAGTATTCCTAAAAACTGCCCCTTGTAATGTTTCAAAATTGAAAAAGCTTTAAAAATACGTTTTTTTTTAAGACAATCTGTGATGTAATTTGATTTCAATGCTATTTTGCAGTTACATGCATACTGGGTTAAGTCCTTCTTGGCTATCTCAGGGGACCACTTGGAGGCAGGCACACACAAGAGAAAGATTATTATAAGATTTATTAGAGGGGCCATATCTCTCTAAGGAGAGGGAGTAGTATGTCATCTGCCCCTATTCAGGTGGGACAGTGGCGAGGTTCATGAGCAGGTATGGGCAGAGACAGAGTGGCCAGATATATGGTGGGAACTCTAGAGCAGGGAGGAGCTCAGGTCTGAGTGGAGTTGAGAAGGAGAAGTGGGGATAATGCTAGCATTGGGGAAAGCAAAAAATGTTCTGGGGTTACTTAAGTTTGTTAAGTCTGGATACTTGGTGTGGTAAAAAAATTAAAAACTCAATTTAGTTCAAAAGTTTTCTAAGACAACTGAGACTGCAGGAAAAAAGGGAAAATAGCAGATTTAAAGCCAAATCGCAGAAAAGTAAATGAGCATTACCTGTTTCAAGGTTTCTAAAGGGTCGTTTAAAGGCAAATGAAAGCTAAAGGGTGAAGTTCTAAAGGAGAGGTTAGCAAAAAGGCTTTGGAGAGGAGTGGGTTCTTGGATAAAAGAAATTTAAAAGTAAAAATTGTCCTAAATGTTTGTTTCAAATTAGAAAAAGGGAAAATTAGGAGTATCAAAATGATGTTTAATTGCTGTTTATGTTTTGCCTTCAAAGGTTTTCTTTAGCAATTATAGGTGGATCCACAGAAAGACACATTATTCTAATAAGTTTGTCAGATGTAACTTTGGCTACTACTAAGGTCCAGGTGAGACCATGCATAAGGACTATTTCTATTTCATCTCATTGTTGTTTCAATTGGAGTAAAAGAGCTTTTGGAAAAGATTCATTGATCTGAAGAATGCAGTTCAAAAGTCAGCCTGGACAGAGAAGAATCTTTGTGAGACTCTTATTTCTAATTGACCATCAGAGTACTGGAAGAAGTGGATTTGTGCTATGGCTCAAAAGTGGTAGAGTACTAGCCTTGAGTGTGATAGTTTAGGGACATCACTCAGGCCCTGAGTTCAAGTACAGAAACCAACCAAGGGAAATTGCAATGAGCATTATCCGAGCATGAAAAAGAAGCTCTTAGTTTGTCTGGTGATGACAGGCATCCAGAGGCAGGTGAAAGACACTGATTGGATGACAAAGATGGTGTCATATCCTGGAGTCATTTGTGGTTGGTTCAAAATTAATCAAAGCTGGGAGATCCTAGGAAAATGGTCTATAAGAATGCTTATCTAATGCCTATGCTTATCTACTTTGTAATTGAGCAAGAACTTACACCTTAGTTTATCAGTCATCTGTTATAGCAGGTAATAAAGAGCTAGGGGTGTCAAATTAGGGGATAGTTTAAAAACCCAACCCCCTGTATCTGCTCAAAGCCCTAAATGGCAGAGAGTTTTGGCCTAACACTAGCTACATACATTCATCTGTACAAAAGGTTTCTAACCAATAAGGCATGGACTTTACAGAGGTAGCTGTTGTGCATTTTAAGGATCACCAAAGGTCAAGTTCCATAGGCAGCCAGGAAATGCTTTTGCAAACCAGAGTGCTAAATAGGCTACATTAGTGTAGCTGAAAAGTCTGTGCAGTTGTTAAAAGTTAAATATTGTTTGACTTTCCAGTTTGGAATAAATATTGCTCCTAATGACGTCTGATCTTGGCAACCCCCTTCCTAAAACAGACTAAGGTTTTAAGTCCCTGGCTAGGCAGGGTCAGTATTCCTGAGTCAGCTTGAAGAAGTAACAGAAGATGGATCATTACCTATCAGTTCACCTTAAGATCAAGGGACTGAAGTCATTTTAGAAAATGAGGCAGGACAGATTCAAGGAAGAGGCATGGGAAACAGTAGTAACAAATGTGCAAGTGTGGAGACCACAACAGTGAGAGATGGATACATGCTCAAGCCACCTATGTCTGCCCAGAATATCCTAGCCTTATTAAAAAGAAATCTGGTTAACGAAAGTTGTCACCCTGGTAAATTGCCTCAAGACTTTGTCTGAAATCTGCCTTGAAAATCAGTTGGGGTCCAACCTATGGAGCCTACCTAACTCAGAGAAAGCAACCAGACAAGTATTGGGAGATTTCACTGAAGTCACCTTCATTATTTAGTTTAATAATACTTCCTTAAGTTTCTGTAGTCTCTGTGCCGAATTTACAGGTAGCCCAGCAGGAGGTGTGCAATCAGACTGGGAGACCCAGCCATTTCCCAGCTCAGATATAATCCCTCCCTTCCAACCAGTAGACTCCATTTGGATTTAAAAGTTCATCAAAGGTGGATTCACTCCTGCCTGGAAGGGACCCCACATTACTGTCCTGACCACTCCTACTCTGGTGACAGTAGATCGAATCCCTGCATGGCTCCATCAAATTCAATTGAAGCCTACTGATTCTGGATGGAAGACACAAACCACTTCAGATCCACTGAAGCTTAGACTTCTACAATACCCCGTTCCTTCGCCCTCCTCTAAGACCCCCAAATGCAGCCTAGGCCCAAAAATCAATGATTCAATTTCATGTACATTAATCCAGTGGGGAATGAAGGCGAATGGATTGGCCCTTTAGTTTCCCTAGATGGTTTGCTTTTATTTAACATTTCTATTATGTTTAAGTGTTCTCATCTGGTTTGATTTGCTTCTGTATAACACTTTTGCTAGTTTTAATTCTTTACACATTGTGTGGTCTTGGCCTATGAAAGGTTTGTGCTAGCTGCATTCATGGCTGCTGGTCTTCAAGAGTCAACTAGCAGTCCTCTGGATCGCCAATAAAGACTCACAGTTTTTCCTCTTAAGTGGTTGCTTCTCTGTTTCTCATGACAAAGTTTCCTTCCTTCCAAGACCTTAATGTCACCTGAGAACTATTTTAAAAAATGATGAATGTTTTTGCATATACCTATTAATCCTAGCAACAGGAAGGCAGAGGACAAAGTACGAATAGGTCAAGGGACACATAGGCTGAATAAAAAGACCTTGTTTCTAAAAAGACACAGAAGTCAGACCCTTGGGGCTTATGCCTATCATACTAGCTTCTCAGGAGTATGAGATCTGGGTATCACCATTCAAAGTCAGCCTGGGCAGGAAAGGCTGTGAGACCTTCCCCACCGACCAGCTGCTCCAACAAAGCTGTCTTTGAGCAAAAGAAACTCAGGGACAGCACTCAGGCCATGAGTTGAAGCCCCAGAGAAAATGATAAAAGAGAATATTTAAATTCATTTTGACAATATGATTATTCATATTTTTATAGGAAGCTGTTCCTTTACTTAATGTTTCATTATGAGATTTCTATTTCCTGAAAAGATTATGCACACATATTAAAACACAGATAATAAATTAAAAATCTAAACTTCCATCTATTTTGGAGGCTGTATCCAGGTGGAAGAATTGTGTTCCTCTTCTCATGCAGCATTAATCTTAATTCGTATGGGAGACCGTGTGGAACCAAGCAGCCTTTCTGAATATTTCCAAATGCACTGGCTGCCATTTTATCAACCAAGAGCCAAGCCTGAACCACAATTGTGCCAGGTATGAGGGCAAGTATATACTACACAACTGCTTAAATCATTAGATAACAAGGGAGAAACCCAGACTGCTTCACCCTGGATGCCACAGCAGAAGCAGGTAGCCATATTTATGACTTTAAACCTTCTCCCAAAGTTGCAGTTGTCATACCCCACATACCAACTTGTGGGCATCAACAAACCAACACATGATCTGAACTTAAACCTGGGGGAGGGTATGGCAAATGGATAAGAGGCAGTTCCCTCAGCCTCAATGGTACCAGAAGGTATCTCATACCTGGATAAGACCTCTGGCACTCCCAGTGGTGATTTACAGAAAATTCAGGCAGGGACTCACCATTTCCCTCACAAACCATATTCCTCTCCTAGGAAGAATTCAGAAGCCTAGATTTGTACACTGTCATCAGCCACTCCTGCCTCTTGCCCTCCCAATTAGAGCAAGGAACCAAACACAGACAAAAGTGCCAGAAAACTGGTACATTAGGGTTCATACTCAGGAGCCAGCACTGAAGCAATGGACCTGCACATTCCTAATTCTTTTAGGTTGCATTACACTTTGAATAAGCTCTCACAATTTTCCCTAGGCAGCCTTGGGCTTCCAGGCTGGCAAGAGGCACAACAGTATGTGTGTGTGTGTGTGTGTGTGTGTGTGTGTGTGTGTGTGTGTGTGTGTGTGTGTGTGTGAATTTATATGTATACACACACACATACACACACATCTGTGTCTGCATCTCTTCTGGTCCTGTGTGTGTGTGTGTGTGTGTGTGTGTGTTTGTGTGTGTGTGTGAATGTATATGTATACACACACACATACACATCTGTGTCTGCATCTCTTCTGGTCCTGGGTAGTGGATCCAGGGATTCCCTCACTCTCATTTGTCTTTTGTCCTTTTGGTGGTTACCCTATCACTTGAGCTAGGTGTCCAGTACTAAAGCTACATTTCTGGAGAAATTGAGGCTATGACATTGGCTGCAATGGCCTTAAACATCAACTCCCAGCATATTGCTCCTCAAATATGATAACACAAGTGAGCCACCACAGCCACCAGAAGCACAATTTGAACCATAGAGGCCGTATCAAACATAATGTCACTCTGTCACTTTCTACTCTATATAGACAAGACACTTCAACTTTCTAAAAAGAATGCCACCTGGCCTAAACACATTAGTACAGGATAGAATAGTCAGTTCTCCTTTAGAAGCTGAAGCCTGGTGAAAGAACCTCTTTCCTGGTCTCAGAGTTCACTAGGTAGATTCATTTTAATGATAAAAAAATCCAGTGTCGGCTGGGAAGGTGGCTCAGTGGTAGAGCGCTTGCCTTGCATGCATGAGGCTCTGGGTTCGATTCCTCAGCACCACATAAGCAAAAAGAAAAAAGCCGGAAGTGGCGCTGTGGCTCAAGTGGTAGAGAGCTAGCTTTGAGCTGAAGAGCTGAGGGACAGTGCCCAGGCCCACAGTTCAGGCCCCACGACCGGACCCCCCCCAAAAAAATCCAGTGTCACCAAGAGATCTGGACCATACTTTTCTCCTACACTGCCTGGAAGTAGCATGTAATAACAAGTTGAAGCTCCTGCTGTACCAGATGAAGCAGGAGATGTATTCTGACCAACTGCTGACATCAGTGGCTACCCAGCAAGGAATACTGTTTCCCTCAACCCAGGACATCACAAAAGACCAGTGAAGCAACAATTGGTCCTTTGCACCTGTTCTCCTGTTAAAGACACAGACTCACGTGACCCCACCTAAGGATTCATGTGCTGTGTGAGGTTTATGTATGCTAGTGGATGAGGAAAACACTCCTCCATATTCCTGCCAAAGGTCAGGGTATCCAGCTGCAGCTTCCAGGTTGGAATGAGGCAGCTCTTTCTATGGGGAAGTGGCCTTCATGCTCCCCCTGAGTAATTCCATAGAACAATGCCTCTAGAATAATGCCTCATTATCCCTTTTTTTGTTTCTAAGGGAGCCCACCTACACCTTGCTTACTCTTTATAATTTTTGATCACATGGAATGGCTTTACCTTTGTTGACAACAATTAACTCTTCTTGCTCATTGACTAAAGGTTGTTAACTCCCATTGTCTGTATCCCCAGAAAACTGTTTAAGGTGAACTTTCTGTCCTGTGGCTGTCCAGTGACTGAAGATTCATTTTCTATGCCCCTATGCTGTATATAAGCATATGATGTTTTAATAAACCTTGTCTATCGCTACATGGTATGGCCCGCTTTCTGTCTACAAGATACTGCATTCTCAGGTCTCACTGTGTGAACAGCAACAAATGGCACCTAAACAGGGACCTGGAAATGGAGAAGTTCCACTCGAAGGATGTGGTGCTCCACAGAAGGTGAGTGGATATTTCATTATGGAACAATCAGAAAGTCGAGCTCAGCCATTTGTCAATTTAGTGTATCATGTTCTTAAGAAAAGTGGAGTGAAGTTGTCTAAGGGGAAACTTCCAGAATGTGAATATAATCCTTGGTTGCCTGATGAAGGATCTTTGGATGAAGAAATATGGCAGAAATTAATTACATTAAAAATAATGTAAAAGGAACTCATAGGCAAGGAGAGTACATCAACTCTCAGTTTTGGGTGACGTGGGCTCTCATTCATGCCATCATAGAAGTAATAGAATACAAGGAAACTATTGATCAGGAACAAGTGATCATTCTTTGCATAAATATGAATTAGATGAAGAAACTTTGACAAAAGCAAAACTAATGCATAATGGAGTCTTTTCTGTGCGAATAACAAAATTTAAGACTGCCCTCCATCAGGCTGGGGTGTCAGAACAGGCTGAGAAGCCTCTGACGCCATCTGCTTCTTTTCCATCAGCCCCTCTGGCAGAGAAGCTTTATCCTCCTCTTCCAGATGAGGATGAGGATGAATTAGAGTGTCCTCCTTGTCTTATACACTCTGCAACTCCTTTACCTTTTGAGGGAGACTGTGACTTCGACCAGAGCACTTCTAGATGGCCTTTAGAGGCTGACCCCGTAGCTAGAGAGCCCCCACTTCGCCAGTCTATGCTGGGGACAGGCCGTTAAGGGTGGATGTTCCCCATGGACACGCTCATGAACTGCATCTTTTCTTTCCAGTTAATTATGAATGACAACCTCCCCCCTGCCCCCATCCTGGAATACATCATGCTGGATTGGGACATGGTGTCTGCTTTCAAAAAGGCTTGTGCGTCTTATGGTCCCACCTCTCCATATGATAATGCCCATTGGATCCCTTATGATTTTCACCTAGTGGCTAAAATGGTTTGTCAAAATCTTAAAATCTTGGGGCTGGGAAGGTGGCTCAGTGGTAGAGCGCTTGCCTTGCATGCATGAGGCCCTGGGTATGATTCCTCAGCGCCACATAAGCAAAAAGCAAAAAGCCGGAAGTGGTGCTGTGGCTCAAGTGGTAGAGCGCTAGCCTTGAGCTGAAGCGCTGAGGGACAGCGCGCAGGCCCAGAGTTCAGGCCCCATGACCGGACCCCCCCCAAAAAAATCTTAAAATCTTCAATGGCAAATGTGGCTTGCAGATGCTGCTCATGAGGCAGTGCCTGGGAAGGCTGCACTGGGTAATCCTCATGGTTTGACTTTTGACATAGTATAGGTTCAGGGCTTTTTAAAACTGTTCAGCAATAATTGGCTATTACCCAAGTAGCGCTACCTTTCATACAGTGTGCTGCACTGGACCCTTGGGAAAAGATCGATTCTGGGTCTGAGAATGTAGGATATTATACTACAATTCTTCAAGGAGCCACTGAGCCTTATTCAAATTTTATAAGCCGTCTGAGAGATTCCATAGAAAAGCAGGTCCCCAGAAGCAGCTTGTGTTTGATAATGCTAATGAAGACTGCCAGACAGCTCTTAAACAGATAATGGAGACAGGAGGAATGACAGATTACATGAAGCAATGTAGTAATATTGGGACCCATAATCATAAAGCCAGAGTAGTGGTTATAGCAGCAGTAGAGGCACAAAAACAATCTTCTGTGAAATGTTTTAATTGTGGAAGAAATGGTCATATGAAAAGGCAGTGTAAGAAGCATGCTTCAGTTAGCCTGCTCACCTTGCCACAAAGTCAAAACCCCCTGGGATTCGCCCTAAATGTAAAAGAGGATATCATTGACCTAGTGAATGTTATTCCAGACTTGATAAAGAAGGAATTCCTATTAGAAAGCAACCAAGACAATATACCACCTCCAGCCAGGGAAACAGACTACAGGGCCTGCCTTCGGCCCCTTAGAAGTAGAGGGCCAATCCTATCCTAATATTATGGAATTAAAAGCTAAATCTAGAAGGAAGTGCTGCTATAGACATCCCTGCCACTTCAGACTTGACTATCCACATGTTAAGTTACCTATTGGCTATTGGGGTCCTGTTCTTGCTGATACTGTAGGCTTTCTGTTGGGAAGGAGCAGTTTATCTATGGAGGGAGTAGAGATTCACACAAGCATGATAGATACAGATTATAAGGGAGAGATAGCTCTCATGATATCCATGCCTGTAGAATGGCCCGTCAAAAAGGGAGAACATATAGCTCAATTGCTCTTGCTGCCTTACATAAAACCATAGGCAGAGGCTAAAGAGCACACAGGAGGTTTTGGCAGCACTGATATTGTCATTGCCTGAACTCATGTTCTCTCTGAGTCAGACAAACCTATGATGGATCTTAAGATTAAAGGGAAAAATTACTCAAGCTGATTCAAAACTTTGGCAAAGTAGCAGGTTATAAAATTAACCCCCAAAAATCAATGGCTTTTCTATATGCCAACAATGAGAAAAGTGTGGCTGAAATTAGGAAAGCAACTCCATTTGTAGTAGCACCACAAAAAATAAAATACCTAGGAATTAACTTAACCAAAGAAGTGAAGGACCTCTATGATGAAAACTTTAAAATCTTGAAAAAGGAAATCAACACAGAACTTAAAAAATGGCAAAACCTCCCATGCTCCTGGATTGGCAAGATTAACATCGTGAAAATGGCAATACTTCCCAAGGCTATCTACAAATTCAACGCGATACCTATCAAAATTCCACCCTCATTCTTCAAGGAAATAGAAGAGGCAATCCAAAAATTCATATGGAACAATAAAAGACCCCGAATAGCAAAAACGCTCCTCAACGGAAAGAACACTGCTGGAGGAATATCAATACCAAATTTCAAACTCTACTATAAAGCCATAGTAATCAAAACAGCTTGGTATTGGCATAAGAACAGACCTCAGGACCAATGGAATAGAATTGAAAACCCAGAAATGAACCTACAGACCTATAGCCATCTAATCTTCGAAAAGGAAGCTAAAACAATAGAATGGAAGAAAGACAGCCTCTTCAGTAAATGGTGCTGGCAAAATTGGTTAACTACATGTAGAAAACTAAAGCTAGATCCTTATATATCACCCTGCACCAGAATCAACTCCAAATGGATCAAAGACCTTGAACTCAAAGCAGACACTCTGAAAACATTACAGGATGGAATAGGAGAAACCCTAGGTCTCCTTGGCTCAGGCCGAAATTTTCTGAATAGAGACCCGGAAGCACAACAAATCAAAGAAAGGTTGGACAAATGGGATTGCATAAGATTGCAGAGCTTCTGCAGGGCAAATGACATAGCTGGCAAGATCAATAGAAAGCCCACGGATTGGGAGAAGATCTTTACTAGCCATACAACGGACAAGGGTCTCATATCTAAAATATACTTGGAACTCAAAAAATTAAACCCCCCAACAACAAATCCTCAAAGAAACAAATGCCCAATAAATAAGTGGGCGAAAGACTTAAAGAGAAGCTTCTCTGAAGAAGAAAGAAGTGAAAGACCCCCGGCGTGGGGTGTCCTTCGATCTAAAGAGACCCTTCCCCAAGGAACAACGAGACCACTTGTACGGATGCAAACAGCACGAGGTTTATTCGGGCATGCCTCGGCTCCCAGGTGCACTTAACCACGAGATCCACAAGGTTCGGGTCAAGTGTCTGGGAACCGGTTACACGGGTACCCGGGGCGACAAAGTCTATCGGGAGACTTGCGCGCCGAGTGCTTGAAAGCACCCTCTTTTTATGGACAGCAGAAGCGAGGTTACAGAAGCGAGATGCTTGGTTACAGAGTATTGATTGGTTAATTTTAAATTACGCTCAGGGTGGGGATTGGTCAGGTTAAGCTGGCCAGATGGGGTAGGTGGGGTTGGGGGGAAAGCTGACGTGTCGGTACTTGCCCTGACAAGTCTGTGCTGGTCGTCATGCACCGAAACTGTTCGTTCCCTAATTTTGACAAGTGATTTATTACCTCCTGACCTACCCTGCCATTATGGTTAAGGTTTTCAGGAAGGGACGGGAGGGTCGGCTATTTTCCAGGAATGTCTGGTTTTAGGGCATGTGTTAGAGTCATGCTGAGGTCAGCAGGTGGCGACTCAGTGGTTAATGACTTGCCTGTGTCCTGCTTTGTTCTCTTAGGTATGTAGGGGAAGGGGCAGCAGTTTTCCTTAAAGGGCTCAATGGTTGAACATATTCTGGGGTCTGGGGTCTTTTCATTCCCCCATTTTCTTTTTGCCTGAATGAAATCCTTCATTCAACCGGAGATTCCTCCGTGTATCAGTTAACTCAATTTTATACCAGCTGTACTTGTAAGCTCCAATTTTAAGACATACTCATACCTTTTGCAACATACTTAAACTTTCTGAGGTTTGTCTTAAAGACAATCCTTACTTTTCAAATTTCCCCAATTCTCTTTCCAAGGCTTTTTTTACTTCCTTCTTTTTTTTTTTTTTTTTTTTTTTTACAATTCCTTTTCCAAGGCTTTCTGTACCACCTTCTTTCTTTACAATCCCTTGAGCATCTTTGTGTCTGGAGTTTAAAACTGCCCAATTTTCCTTTGGCTTGCGGAACCTTTATCTTAGAACAGCCCTGAGGCACCACCATGATGCAGAAGCTTGCTAGATTTTAAGGCTAAGAGTATTACCTCTATTGATAACACACTCAGGTTATTACCATATCAGAGTCAAACTAGGCTGTGACCCTAGAGTGGATTTCCAGTCACTATGCACTGAAGTGCCTAAGACAAGCAAGCCAGTGATATCCTTGTCCCCAATATCCACTGTGGGAAGAGAGGGTTTCTGGATATCACCCAAAAGAATGTCCCACAAGATGACGGAATCAAGCAGGAGTTCCTCCAAGTGACTGTCAGGCCGTCGTTGAACTTCATCCATTAGGGTATACAGCAGCACCATCAGCAACCACAACAGCAGGGTCTCTCAGTGGCTCCAAGGGGCTGTCGTCACACCTCATGCTGGGCTGTAAATTCCTACACAGACTGGTTAAAGATACATTGCATAGGCTTGGCAGGCTTTGATCCTGCTGGTTTTTAAGATCTTTTAAACAATAGCTCAGGACAATTTACCAAAATCACAACTTTTTACTAACCAGATATTTTTGTAAATAGACACAGAAGGCTCAGAAGGCTTGTAACCATCTCTGACAGATGCAGTCTCCACACTTGCACACCTAGAGCTGTTAACACTATTCTTTATGCCTTTTTTAAAAAATTATTTTATCTATTTTGTCTCATTTTTCCAAAACTGACTCTGGACCCTTGCTCTTAAAATGGGGGTAGAAGGGCGAAGGTCAATCTTCTGTAACTTCTTCAAGCTGACTTCAGGGGCGTTGATCTTACCTAGCCAGGAACCTATAACCTTAGCCTATTTTACAAAGAGGCTATCAGGGTTAGATGTCATTAAGAACAATATTTTAACTTTTGACAACTGCACAGACCTTTTCTCCGGCTACAGCAGTGTAGCTTGTTTAGCACTCTGGTTTGCAAAAACATCTTTTTAGATGGCTTAGGAATGTGATCTCTAATGTCCCAAACAATGCTTAAGTTACCTTTGCAGGCCTTTAGACAGATATCAATAGAAACACACTCTCAGGTTTACAAACCTTTTCCTGAGCAGATGAACTTTATGTAACTGATGTCAGCTCAATAGTTACTGCCAATTAGAGCTTTTGGCACATAAAGGGATTAAGATTTAAGCTATCTCCCACATTTTATACTATCACAGAGGACTGGCAAGTTCCTGTCCCTTACAAGGTAGTCATGAACATTAGGCATGCTTATAAACTCTTCCCATGACCTCCCGGCTCTGACCAGTTTTGAAGGGCCATGCACAAATGACTCTAGGACCTGACATTTCTGCCATCCAAGCAGTGGCTTACTGCCTCTGGATGCTCCTCCAATACTTTTGTCCCAGGAGTGTCTCCTTTACATTGGGATAAATGCTTTATTGGCATTTCCCTTAGCTGGTTGCTGGACTCGAACTCGGGGCCTGAGCACTGTCCCTCAGCTCTACAGCTCAAGGCTAGCTCTCTGCCACTTTGAGTCCCAGACTCGGGGCTTGAATGCTGTCCCTTAACTCTTCAGTCCAGGGCTAGTACTCTGCCACTGTGAGTCCCAAACTTGGGGCTTGAGTACTGTCCCCCGACTCTTTAGTCCAGGGCTAGTACTCTGCTGGCTGAGTAGAGGTGACAGTCTCACAGGAACCTTTTTGTGCCCGGGCTGGCTTTAAACCAGTTTGCAGATCAATGAGTCTTACAAAAGGCCATTTTACTCCAATTAAAAGCAACAAGGTGGTCAACATAGAAGTAGCTTTTAAGCATGCTCTTACCTGAAAAGAGTCAAAGTTACATCTGACAACTTGTAAGAATCCTCTGTGCTTTGCTTTGGGCTTTGCTGGAAACTTAAAAAAACCTATAAGAGCAAACTAGAATAGCAATTATTTTGGTAATCCTAATTTTTTCTTTGTGCACATTGAGGCCAATGTTAAGAACAATTTTACATTTAAACTTTATATCCAAAAATCCATTCCCTATTTTTTTTAAAAACCTCTTATTAATCACCTTTAATATTTTATACTTTAGTTTTCATTTGCATTTTGAAAAGATCCCTTGAAATCTTGAGGCCAAGTGTCACTCATTGTCTCTTGGTTGCTTGTTTTAAAACAGACACACATTAAAATTTTTAAATTTAAATGACAATTTTCCTTAATGCAAGAATTACAGTCACCTTTACTATACCACAAAGCTAGATTTAACATCTTTATAACTTTTAAAAACATCCTAATTGCAGAACATAATTGAAAGTAAGCCACATTATACAAATAACTTTTTACCCTCTTTTTAAGGCCTTCCTAATTTTAATGTTAACACATCCAAGGGAAAGTTTTAGCAATACTAATCAGATCATCACATCATTCATTTTAACCATCATGTTTTCAGTGCCTATCTGCAGGGAAAAGAGACAGAACAACGATGGGCCACTTGGCCCCTCCTATGGAATAGGCAGGCACACACCCAATCTGACTCTTTAGGGTTAGATGAACTGCGTTTGTGCCAGTTTGCCTCATCATGCTTGGACTCCTCCCAGGGCCTGTCCCACTGCATGACCAGCTGAACTGCACTTCTGCTTGTTCACCCTTTACCCCTAAAGATAGGTCTTCTGTTGGTTTCTAAGTTTTTCCCCGTCTCTTCTCTTGGTTCTTAAATGAAATACAGTTTTAGGTAGACAGAACAGGTAACATCTTTGACAGTGTTAAACTAACCTTTACATTTAAATTTTTAATATTTATCCCAAATTTTAGCCAAGGGAATTAAATCCCGAACTGCCAATGCATTTTTGTTAAGCCAGATAACTTGATTACAGTATAAACAGTCTTATGCATTTTAAAATATTAGTTTTTAAAATACCAGATTTTCTAATTTACAAGTTAAAGAACCTTTTAAAAAGCTATTTAAAACAATGTGAGGATTTTTTAAAATTTTTGGTAATGTCCAAACCTCATAACCTTTTGAAATTTAAATTTAAATCACCCAATTGTTACAGCATGCTGACAATTTTTTTTTTATCTTTGAACACGTTCACAGACACACACAAAACACACAGATCTTAAAGCGCGCAAAAATCAAAATCAGTTGTACGTACACTTTCTAAAGGTTTTAAACAAAAAAATTTAAGACAGTATTTCTTTTAGAACTAGGTACCTTTGTTGTGCTTCATTTTCACAGAGCTTGCTTGTTAGCAAGGCTTATGAATTTCTTCTGAGTTGGAGGAGGGCTGAGGGAGGGAGTCACCTAAGACTAAACTGGCCTGATTTTTTTTTTTAACCCAATTTTAGACAGAACTAGCTGAAAAGTCCAATCCAGGTACACAGCCTTCTACGCCCTCACCTGTCCTCCAGCAGCCTCCACTGGGAGAAGGTGCAGCCTGAGGCTTGAAGGGAACCAAACTAGCCCAGTAACCCTTCATGCCTCGCGGGGAGGGTGGGCATAGCAGGTCTGTGACTAGGCCCAGCTGGAACTTTTATTCCCTCAGAGATGTTTAAATAAATAAATAACAAAAACACAGATAAACACAAAAACCAAGGATCCACATTTAAAACTGGTACCAATTCTAAAAACAGAACTAGACAAGAACTGAAGGCTGAGTTGGGGACTAATGGGCCCCAGTTTATCCCTACCGGAACTCTGTGCTGTTCCCACTCAGCAAGCTGAATCCAGAGTCTGCTGGGTGAGCCTGCCACACTCACCCAGAACTTTCCTACCCCATAAAACAAACACACTAAAGTTAACAAGACAAACATGTGGCCACAAAGACAGAATCAAGTCTCAGTGAATAGGGCGACATCTCACCACCATTCACTTACCAGGGGACTCAACCCCCCTACTCACCTCCGGAGGATTTTTCTCTTAGAGTCCTGCAGACGTTGACCCGGGGGTCTTCCAAGGCAGAGGCGAATTCCCAGTCATCTTGGGGCAAGGGAAGGAAGTCCCTAGCGGCCGTTCCCTCAGACTGACAGGTTCTCCCCCACGCTCAGACCCCCCGAGCCAAGGCCCGAGGCTGAGATCTAACTGAGGCCACCTGCAGATGGTCAGTGGCAATTTCATAATTGACAAACAAGCAAGTTCCCAAAACCTGACAATCTCGGCTCAGGCTGTGACTTCCAGTGATCTATAGTCAGACTTAAGGGGGTTGTTAGTTGCTGCCCCATCCCTTTAAGGACAACAAAACAGACAACAGAAACAATTAACACTAAACAGAAACACAAAAACAGACAGGCGCCAAACAGAAAAAGCGACTTCAGATGGGAGTGGCCGACCATGGCTAAACTCCCCGGGAAGGAGAGAGAGCTGAGGTTGGGAAATTGGAGAGGGAAGGAGTGGGGGAGAGAGCTGAGGGGCAGATGGAAGGGTTAAGGGGGTAGGGATTGGGGGGTCCGGGGTTGGTATGAAGGGTCTTATCCACGGGGGTGGACCTGAGATAAGCACTTCCCAGGTGACAATATAGGGAACCTGGTCTGGATGCCCGTGAGGTCCTGGGTCCATTATCCTAGCTTTAACCTGTAAGGCAATGGTTAGGTTAAAGGTTCCTTCCCGTGGCCATCCACAGTTGAAAGTGGGCCATTCTGATGAACAAAAAGTTACCCATTTTCTTTTCTTTACCTCTACTGAGAGATTGTGAGCTGACATTCGCACCTCTTTCCAATGGTGTAGAGTGAGGGAGAGAGGGGTCGTGACAGTTTGTCCCATGGTAAAATTTTTAACGAACACAGACACAAAACAGTCCACAAAACAGACAACACTTAACTTCGCCGCGCTCTGTTGTTCAAACTGAAAGTGAAACCTGACGGAGGCTTACTTTAGGTTTAACTGAAGGAGTGACACAATACTATTAGCAGTCACACACTCTCCCAGATTCACCACAGCGAAGGCAAGAGCAGCAAACTAGCAGAAAAACAAACCATAAGGGTAGAAGCAATGCAAGCAGCCAAAACTCTACAGCAAACAACATCACAAATCAGTCACAGTCACACTACTTTTCCGCTGCGCTGTTTCGGCAACCAACCGAAGGCAATAACCAGACGGAGACTGTTTTGAGAGTCCAAGCCTCTCGTCTCCCAGTGAAATCCCGCGTCTAAAAGGATTGAGTTTCAGAGAAACAGGTGGGCCACTGTTTCAGGCCCCGGACGAGCCACTGTTTCAGGCTCCGGACGGGCCACTGTTTCAGGCCCCGGACGAGCCACTGTTTCAGGCTCCGGACGGGTCACTTTTAAGTCTGCTGAGTGAGCCTGCCACGCTCACCCAGAACTTTCAGACCCCGGATGAGCCACTTTTTCAGGCTCCGGACACCCCCAAGACGTCTCCTGGGGGCTGCGGTCGGGAGTACGAGCTCGTCAGCTCCTCCACGGGTCCGCCAGATACAGACGAGTACGGCCGAACTCACAGAATCGCAAGCGCACAGTAATTGGACACACAGATTGACTTTAAACAGCACACAGACAATACACAGACAATACACAGACGCTGGCCAGCTTACCTCCCGAAAATGGGTCGGTGGTCCCTGGGTGAGGGTCTCTATCCCGGACGAGCCCCCAAGATGAAAGACCCCCGGCGTGGGGTGTCCTTCGATCTAAAGAGACCCTTCCCCAAGGAACAACGAGACCACTTGTACGGATGCAAACAGCACGAGGTTTATTCGGGCATGCCTCGGCTCCCAGGTGCACTTAACCACGAGATCCACAAGGTTCGGGTCAAGTGTCTGGGAACCGGTTACACGGGTACCCGGGGCGACAAAGTCTATCGGGAGACTTGCGCGCCGAGTGCTTGAAAGCACCCTCTTTTTATGGACAGCAGAAGCGAGGTTACAGAAGTGAGATGCTTGGTTACAGAGTATTGATTGGTTAATTTTAAATTACGCTCAGGGTGGGGATTGGTCAGGTTAAGCTGGCCAGATGGGGTAGGTGGGGTTGGGGGGAAAGCTGACGTGTCGGTACTTGCCCTGACAAGTCTGTGCTGGTCGTCATGCACCGAAACTGTTCGTTCCCTAATTTTGACAAGTGATTTATTACCTCCTGACCTACCCTGCCATTATGGTTAAGGTTTTCAGGAAGGGACGGGAGGGTCGGCTATTTTCCAGGAATGTCTGGTTTTAGGGCATGTGTTAGAGTCATGCTGAGGTCAGCAGGTGGCGACTCAGTGGTTAATGACTTGCCTGTGTCCTGCTTTGTTCTCTTAGGTATGTAGGGGAAGGGGCAGCAGTTTTCCTTAAAGGGCTCAATGGTTGAACATATTCTGGGGTCTGGGGTCTTTTCAGAAGGATGGCCAATAGACACATGAAGAAATGTTCAACATCCCTAGCCATAAAAGAAATGCAAATCAAAACAACATTGAAATATCACCTCACTCCAGTTAGAACAGCAAAAATCAAGAACTCTAACAACAACAGATGCTGGAGGGGATGTGGACAGAAAGGAACCTTACTTCATTGTTGGTGGGAATGTAAACTTGTCCAACCACTTTGGAAAGCAGTATGGAGGTTCCTCAAAAGACTTCACATAGATCTCCCCTATGATCCAGCAATCCCACTTTTGGGCATTTACCCAAATGTTTCCAAACAAGACCACACTAAAGCTACCAGCACAACTATGTTTATTGCAGCATTATTTACCATAGCTAAGATATGGAACCAACCCAGATGCCCCTCAGTAGATGAATGGATCAAGAAAATGTGGTATATATACACAATAGAATTCTATGCCTCCATCAGAAAGAATGACATTTCCCCATTTGTTAGGAAATGGAAAGGTTTGGAAAAAATTATATTAAGTGAAGTAAGCCAGGCCCAAAGAAGCATAGGTCCCATGGTTTCCCTTATTTGCAATATATAGTATAGGTATGAGTCAAGCGGAAAAGGTCAGATAATGTGATGTTAGGAAAATGAACCCTTAAATATGTATTTTAATGTTTTCGTTTCTTTCATGCATGTGTTTCTAACGCATTTATAAGATTATTTCTTTGTTGCTTTGTATGTCCCTCCCCCACAGTGTAACCCCCGCTTTTACTATATTTCATGTCAGTATAACATGTGGAGGAGATGGGGACAAACAAGTCGGTTAAGGATTCAGGTGGACCTGTTGCAACAATGAGAAATACAAAATGTCATGTCAAAACCAGCTTTACAATGTCGGTGTGGGGGGGGAGGGGGGTATAATTGGGTGGGGGGAGGGGGGAGGCGGGGAAGGGAGGTGAAGGGTAAACAAAGGAGGAGGCTGCAATGCTTGGTAAGAAATGTATGCATTATCCTGCCCATGTAATTGTAGCCCCTCTGTACAGTATGTTCTCAAATAAAATAAAATAAAAGTAAAAAAAAAAAAGATTAAAGGGAAGGTGTTTTCTGGTATGCTAGACTCTGGTGCTGATGTTTCCATTATTTCCTCTGATGTTTGGCCCCCTGAGTAGCCTATAGTAGAAGTCAATGCTGCTTTATCAGGAACTAAAGACCCTCCATAAGTGAAAGAGTTCACAGAGCTGTTTTGTGGGAGGCCTGGGGGAATCTCTGCTGTCCTGCAGCCTCTAATTACTCAAATCCCCATGAATTTTGGGGGGAGAGATTTTTTTACATCAGACTCAAGCTCAAAATGACTATTCCCTCCTCATCTGAGAACCTTTATTCTAAGCAGGCATCTCATATGATGCACCATACGGGGTATGTTGAAGGGAAAGGGCTGGGGAAGAATGAACAGGGCATAGCAAAACCTATAGATCCCCAACCCAACATTGGGAGAACTGGGCTGGGTTTTTCCTTGGGGCTGCTGAGCCTATATCCACCATCCAAATTCAGTGGAAATCTGAGGAACCAATTTAGACAGCTCAGTGGCCCTTAACAAAAGAAAAACTGGGAATATTACAGTGTTTGGTACAGGAGCAATTATAGCAGGACATATAGGAACCTTCTTTTCCTCCCTGGAATTCCCCGGTCTTTGTTGTAAAGAAGAAATCTGGTAGATGGCACCTACTAATAGATCTAAGAGCTGTAAACTTGGCTATGGTAACAATGGGAGTGTTCCAGCCTGGTCTTCTTACCCCCACAACCATTCCTAAAGACTGGCCACTTGTTTTAGATTTAAAGGATTGTTTTTGTTCTATACCTGTTCATCCTTTAAATAAGAAGCAGTTTGCATTTTCTGTTCCCTCTCTTAACCAAAAGGAACCTCACTCAAGATATCAGTGGAAGATTTTGCCTCAAGGGATGACTAATCCCCCCACTATGTGTCAGTATTTTGTAGGACAGGTAATTGCCTCAACTAGACAAAAGTATCCCTCAGCATATATTAATCATTATATGGATGATATTCTTATTGCTGCTTCTTCATCACAGGAAATATCTCAGTGCTATTTTCATTTGCAGCAGCAACTACAGACTCACGGGTTAATAACAGCCCCTGAGAAAGTTCAAACTACTGACTCTGTGATGTATTTAGGTCACGTAGTTGACAGGACCATTGTACGTCCCCAAAAAACTTCTATAAAACAGAATCATTTACACACCTTGAATGATTACTAGAAATTGTTGGGTGATATCAATTGACTTCGTCTTTCATTGTGGATTCCTGATTATAAACTTGCCAATTTGTTCAAAACCTTAGAGGGAGACCCTGCCTTGGATAGCCCCTGACAATTGACTTCATTAGCTGTGAGTGAACTTCAGTTTTTTGAACAGCGGTTACAAGAGGCTTTTGCTGTTCACTAAGACCCTTCTTTGCCATTAGTATTGTTAATTACTCCTACTTTAATTAATACCACCAGCATTGTAACCCCAAATTCCCATCCTTTGGAATGGATTTATTTACATCATAAAGGACACAAGGTGGTGTCTTCATATGTAGATCAGATTGCTACTATGATAATTAAGGGAAGAGAGCGTTCCTGCCAGGTGTATGGATTTGACCATGATGGGATTGTTTCACTATTAACAAGCCAACAGTTTAAGGACAGTTTCGTAGTGTTTTTCTCCTTGCAGTGTGCACTAGCAGATTGCTATGGAATTATTGGCAACCATTACCCTCCAGGAAAGCTATGGGATTTTCTGTTAAAAACATCTTTTGTTATTAATGTAACTGTGCAGTCTCACCCTATCCCTCATGTACCCACCTATTTTATAGGTGGCTCTTCCCCTGGATGTCGTGGCATTCACAGACCTGACATTAATGAAACCATACATACCCAATTCACCTCGGTGCAGCAAGTGGAATTAGCAATGCTGGTAACCCTGTTACAAAAACATCCGGGCCCTATAAATGTTGTGTCAGATTCTCTTTGTGTTTTAATTCTTTTTCCAGCCATTGAGACAGCATCTCTCTCCTCTCACCCTTGCTCACTCACCTACAACTTCTTCAAAATAGACAATCTCCACTGTTCATAACACATATTTCTGTTCATTCTCGGCTACCTGGGCCATTGACAGAGGGAAATGCCACTGCTGATAAACTTACTGCTTGTGCTTTTTCTTTCCCCCAAGGGGAACATGACCTATTGCATACTAATGCTAACCTACCCCGTTTTACATGTCCATTACCACATTCCTTTTCCCCAGGCCCAAGCCATCGTTGGAAGCTGTGATATCTGTGCCCCATTACATTGTACTTCCCATTCAGCAGGCACTAACCCACGAGGGGATTCCAGTAATTCACTGTGGCAGATGGACGTTACTCATACTACCTTGTTTCCCAAACAGCCTTACTTACATCTTACATGCTGTTGTAGATACCTTCTCTTCCTTCATATGGGCAGTACCCATGTCCTCAGAGTCAGCCAAATCAACAATTACCACGCTTAAACTTACTTTTCCTGTTATGGGCCTTCCTTATGCTATAAAAACAGATAGTGGTCCTGCTTATATAAGTAAACACTTTGCTGCATTTTGCAGCAAATGGCAAATTAAACATATTACTGTCATTCTATATAACCCTCAGGGCCAGGCCACTGTAGAACAAGCCCATAGAACACTTAAGCTACAACTATTTTAAACACACACACACACACACACACACACACACACACACACACACACACACACACACACACAAAACGGGGGGAACCCGAAGGGAAATTCCTGCCTTAACCTTATGTACTCTAAACCTTTTAAAGTTTACCTCAAGGTGATCCTTATGCTAGAGCTGAAAATCATTTTACCTCTTCAGCTCCATCTCAATATCATATTTCCATATGGTATAGAGAATTTGATAAATGGAAACCAGGATTAAGGACTTGAAGTGGGAAAGGATATGCTTCTATCATTCCAGATGAAACCACCAGCAAAATACGGGTTCCTCTTCAGATCATCAAACCTGGAGAGATGAAAACAGTACAATCAAACTCAAAGGAGAAGAACTAGCACACCACTTTGCAGACCTAAACATGAAAACCCGATGATGACATCATCCTTATCACAAGAAAACTAGCCAGACACTGCCAACATAGGGTCATGATTAAGGAGTTGTCGATTAAGGGAGAAGCCATTCTGGCCAGTACTAATAGCCCTAAAACACCTTGAACATCTGCTTTTGGCTATGGTAGCACTGCTTATCTGTGCTTCTGCAATGAACATGTGTATTGGTCCTATATCCCTCATCCACCATTATTAAGATTAGTGGATTGACTAGATCCAGGCTCAGTGGCATATACTAATGATAGTATGTATTTTCCTCCACTGTGGGACCATGCAGATCCCACTCATCCAGCTGAGGAAGGAACTCCCTATAACATATCCTTAGGATTTGAGTCTTTACCACTGTGTTTTGGGGCACCCCCTTGTTTACCAATCAGAAGATAGGTATACATTTTACCTGATGATAAGATCCTGATTGTATGGGGCTATTCAGTATACTTTCCTTAGATTTTATTGGTCAGAACCATTCTTAAACAAATAAGATTGGGCAACCAACTAACCCCATATGCCAGGGCATTAAAATTTTGAATTGGATTTGTATTCCTATTCATTGGTCTCAGTGCCACAGCCCTAGAGGAAAAATTATACAATATAATAATAACATCTCATTTATAGATTGGGGGCCCCACAGGCATTTCCTCACCAATTGTTCTGAAAAGCATGTTGGTGATTGGTGTACTAGTAATTCTGTTCAGTGATGTTCATACAGCAGAGTTATAAATCGTGTAGAACCCACTGGCTTGCTTACATGGCATGATGGAGGTCTTGTACCTCTTAGGCCACGTATAAATTTCAAGGGTCGCTTGGGCCCTGAACAGTGGCATTTATGGAAACTTGCTGCCCCATTTTATACAACTCAAAATTGGATTGGTCTTTTTATTAGATCATATGAGGCAAACTATACATTTTATAGAAATCATTCTTCTACTATACAGGCTTATATTAGACTTCCCTATGTATCAGCCATAGGAACTGTATCAATTAATGAAACCTTACATAGCTTAGATTGCATGCTTCAATCGATCTATTCTTTTCAATATGTCTTCTCAATTCTTCCTGATATTATGATCTCACTTAAGGGTCTGGATGCTTGTTAACCTTACCTGACTTTGGCAGGAGAGCCCCTCTGTAGGTTTCTTGACAGGAGTCTTCCAGCATCTGTTGAAGAGGACTAGGAGATTTCTGGGCATGATTATAACCGCAGTCATTAGACTGATTGCTATCACCATGACCACTGCAACCACTGGAATGGCTCTGCATTACACTGTCCAAACCAAGGGTTGTAGAGAAGTGGCAACAAGATTTTCATCAGCTGTGGACTCACCAGCTAAATATTGAACAGGACATTGAGTTCTGTCTGAACACTCTGCAACATGTGGTCCAGTGGATGGGAGACCAGATAATAGATCTGCAGAAACAGCTAACCTTCAAATGTGATTGGAGCACAAGGAAGCTGTGTGTCACTTCCACCCACTTCAACGCTGCTAACATCACTTGGCAGGAACTTCTGTACCACCTGTAGGACTTGAGAGCTAACTTATCTTGGGACATACATTAGCTGAAAAAGGAAGTCATTGAGTCTTTCTTGGCACAGCTCTCTGGGGTGGAATATGAAGGACTAGCTGAAGGAATTGCACCTGTGTTAGATAAATTAGATCCCCATACCTACGGCAGAGTTTTGCCCATAGTGCTTTTATGGGATTTATTATATTGTGTCTTATGATGTTTGTGTTCTTTGCAGGATACTGTTGACTCTGCTCAAAAATAGCTAAAGTGTCCCTCTCCCTAAAGGATCTCCCCTGCAAAAGGGGGAGATGTCGGAAACACAGACTCACATGATGCTACCTATGGATTCATATGTTGTATGAGGTTTATGTATGCTGGCAAATGAGGAGAACCCTCCTCCATAACCCTGGAAAAGGTCAGGGTACCCAGCTGTCGCCTCCAGGTTGGAATGAGGAAGCTCTTTCCCTATCTGGACGAAGGTCTGGGTGCCCAGCCACGACCTTGGTGGAGGATATGGGGAAAATGTCCTTCGTGTTCCCCCTGAGTAATTCCATAGAACAGTACCTCTAGAATAATGCCTCATTATCCCCTTTTGTGTTTCTAAGGGAGCCCACCTACACCTTGCTTACTCTTTATAATTTTTGATCACCTGGAACTGCTTTACATTTGTTGACAATGATTGACTGTTCCTGCTCATTGACTAAATGTTGTTAACTCTTATTGTCTGTATCCCCAGAAAACTTTCTGTCCTGTGGCTGTCCAGTGACTGAAGATCCATTTTCTATGCTCCTATGCTGTACATAAGCATATGATGTTTTAATAAACCTTGTCTATATCTGCATAGTATAGTCTATTTCCTGTTTATCAGGTACTGCGTTTTCAAGACTCACAATGTCCTCCAATTACTACTTATCATTACACTTTTTGCCTGGTGACATTGATAAACCAGTCTGTGAATTGGACACTGGACCGTGACAAGCTTCAAATATCTAGGCAGCAATTTCATCCACTCCAGTACTGCCAGTGGAGATCTCATGAGTGTTTAGGAACTCTAGAGCCCCCAATAAACATCTGGAGAAGAAGCAAGAGGAGGCTCACCACCAAAACCCCTGACAATACTATCTCTCATCCCTGCTCCCCTATTCCTTTCTGACACTGACTGGAAGTTAAAAGTCTGCACTTTCACACAGTTTGCCAGCAAAACCTTGTGCCCTTTCCCCTACTCGTTAAGTACAAGACAGTGAGAAATGAATCTTTTTTGTGTGTTTGTTTTTATGGAGGAAAGGTGGTATTCTGGTTTTTTGTAAGATGAAAATACATGAGTAGAGCCTTTACAGTGTGTAGCTTCTGATCACCATCTTACAGTTAATTCTCAGCAACACTGGGCTTCCAGTCTAGGAAGAGGACAAACAGCAGAGCAGGCCGTGTCTGCGACTTGCTTGTCCTAGGATATAGATTGAAGGATGTAACATCACTTGCTTGGCTTTTTCTTTTTGTGGGTGGTGCATTCTATCAGGTGGGCCATGCCCCAAGTACCATGCATATTGATATTTTTTTAAAGAAAGCCATGGTAAATTATCCATGCATTGATCTCAAAGATCAACCAACAACCAACTTTGATTTGTATTAGCTTGAATAATAGGAACAGGCTGTCACAGACCTCCAAAACATCATTGTAATTGAAATACCCTGTTTTCGGATGCCCCCTCACAGACCACCAGAGACCACGATCAATGCAAACAGCAAAGAGTCTTTTATTGCAAACTTGAGCTTGGTCCTCCGCGCACTCAGTAACCGGTGACACTAAGAGACCCCGAGCATAAAATCAGCACAGTTTTTATAGTATTGAACAAACAACTTTAAGGAAGTTTTACATAAGAAATTACATGATTGGTTAACATTTAAAGCAAGTTAAGATGGGCAAATATGATTGGTTGACCTTTACAGAAAAATATCCTTGGTCCATAGCTTGACCATAAACGGTTATGAGTCACATGTGGACCAACAATATGCATGGCATGTCTCGCCCTGGGCTCTGAAGAACCAGTTGGTTGGAACATTATATGGTTGTCCTCAGAACTGAAACTCTTAGCGCTAGGTCACTTGGGGGCAACACCACTTGGGGGTAAACACCTGCTTCTACTAAAGGCTAGTTTCAGATCCTTACTTCTTTCAGTAACACCAGAGGCCCTACTGAAAATTAATGTCACCCTGATACAAGAAAATAAGTAGGAATAGAGATTTTCTTTTTCTGGCTTTTGTGGCACCAGTAATACAATACTGGGAAAAATTGACCCTACTTGTAAGAAATGAATTGGAGAAATGCAAAATGTTAAGTCAATGATTATGAAGTTTTCTTCACTCATTTAGGGCCTGAATTGTCAAAATCTCTAAGTAGCCATTTCCTTTTCCACAAGCTGAGTCTCAGATATGCTCAAATTCATCAGTTTCTGTAAAAAATATTTAACTATTCTGTAAAGTAGTGGCTCACTACTGAAAGTTTTCAATGCCCACTTAGTTTTGCTCAGCTACTTAAGGGAAACCAAGATGTATAATTTGTTGTTGGTTCACAACATTACTGCTAAACACAAGATTCAGATCATTGTATATCATATATTGTTTAATGTATATATTTCAATCAATGGAAATAATTACTCTGTTTCTTCTTCCACACAAATTTGGTCTCTCTGTAAAAAGCAATTACAAGTTGAGGGCATTTAGCCTTAGCCTCTTTTGCAAGCAGTAACTCAACTTCATCTACATTTTTCTATTTCATAAGGAACATCAATTCTCCACAAACATCTCTGACACCAAAGATTTGTTCTGCTTTCAGACTCCTAGAAAACCAGTTTCTAACTTCAAATTCACTAGGAGGAGAACCAGATTCATCAGAGTTTATGAAGACTGTGATTAAATTAGCACAGTGTAAATTTTCTTCAGATTCCCAGGAATTATGTGCATCTAAATATCCTGTCCATTTCATGAGATATTCTATGTGGCCACATCGTACATGGTGGCTCAATAGTTTCTCCACCTCAAACTCTCCAGGTGCTAATTCTTCAACTATTTCAGTCTTTTTTCTCTGTCTCTTTCTTCATTTTCATGGTACAGTCTCCTTGGAGGCCATTTTTTAGTTACAGAGTTGAGGGGTTATTATTAACCACCTCATATGCTCTGGGTCACAATCCTGCAGTAAAACTTGTCAGTGAGCTTCAACCTCTAGTCAGCTCTGATGGAGATATTCATTAAATTTCATGGTAATTACTAGAAGTAGAAAAAAAAACACCAGTCCGAATCAATTGTGAAACTTCTAAGTCACCATGCTTGCAGATCTAAAAACTGTCCTTCAGCAAGGCATGCTCATCAGGAAAAACCTGGCGTCAAGTATTACACAAACAAAGCAGAGCAGATAAATACTGCCAATGTGTTAAAAATTGAATTGTCATAGGAGCAACAACCACAAAATAGGCAAAGCAAACCCAAAAAATATCCATACCAGTATACACCATGTGAAACATGAAAAATCAGTTTTAAAATAAATCCATATTGTACATAGAGAGAAATATATTACTTATAGAGGAACACTGATTTAAATGCTAGCATAGCATATTACTCCTCTGAAACCATTAAAGTCTAGAAGTAAGTGGTACGTTTCCCAAATGGTGAAATTAAAGAACAGTCACCTCTGAATTGCAGGTTCAGGAAAATATCCTTCCGGGATTGGGGGAAATAAAGACATTCTCAGATGACAGAAAATTTAGAAAAGTGTCACTAGCAGATGTATCAATAATGAATGTCTAAAGGAAATTATCCATACATAAAGAAACAATACCAGGAAGTGGCTCAGAACTTCAGAAGGAAAAGAAAGACATATGTAAAAATCAGGATGAATAAAACAAATACACTTTCCCTTGTGTAATTTAAAACCTGTTGAATTATTGAAGGAAAAGTTGTAGGACTATCTGATATTGGGTTCCATTTTTAAAAAGAAATAGATGAGAAATTTATATTCCAAGAGCTGGATATGTGGATGAAAGGGTAGAACAACTGTCTACCACACACAAAGCTCTGAGTTAAAATCACAGCACCACCAAAACAAAACACATTTCCCAAGCAAGAGAATAAAAGGACACCCTATAAAAATAAATTCTCTCCACTTTAGTAGAAGTCAAAAATAATGACAACTGTAGACTAGAATTATTTATATACATATATTTTCATCTCTTCAATGATTATGAAAAAACTATACAAACTGTACTCAAAGCAATAAATTCCAAATATTCTAACAACCCACAGTAAAGCAAGAAAAGGAAATCAAGAATGAGAAATAGGGAAACAGACAAAAAACAAAAAAAATATAAAAATATTAGATTTGCCTGCAGCCAGTGACTCATGCCTACAATCTTATCTTCTCATGAGAGTGAGATTTGGTTGCTATAATTTATGGCAAGACCAGGAAGCAAACATCTCTAGATGACATTCCCAAATAAAGGGAAGATAGAGTGGCTCAAACACCATAGCACCAGCCAAGCAAACATCAAGGTCTGGATTCAAACCCTTGAACTAACAAAACATAAAAATGAAAAAGCTATGCATAAGCCCTGACATTATGCTCAGGCTAAATAGTAAACATAATTGTATGAAAGTATGCTCACAAAATATTTCACTATTTAACCACTTGGAGGAGAGATGCTGTTCAACTTGAGTCATGCTATCAGTCCAATAAAATAAGGTCATTTAAAAAAAGGAGTATACAGTTAAGCACCTGTGGCTCACACCTGTCATCCTAGCTACTCAGGAGGCTGAAATCTGAATACAAAGTTCAAAGCCAGCCCAGGCAAGAAAGTACATGAGAGTCCCATCTGCAATAAACGACTCAAAAACCCAGGAGAGGTGACGTAGCTCATGTGGTAGAACACTATCTTTGAGCAAAAGAACCTCAGGGACAGCGCCCATGCTCAGAGGTCAAGCCATAGGACCAGCAAAAAAAGAAATAGTATATGTTCCCTATAACAACTTCTCTTGAGTAATAATAGCACAGACATTTAAAATGTAGAAAGGTAAAGAACAATATATTATACAAACCTTAAGTTACAAAAGCTATAGTGGTTATATATTAATATCAGATTCCCAAGAGCTTCTTCCAAATGACTCACCTAGGATGTGCTATTCCTCCATCAACAAATCCTAACAACATGAGTGAAATACTATATGATTGTTTCATTTATATCATTTTGGTATCCTAGTATTTTATATACATTTATTTGAATTAGGGAAGGAAAGGGAACATCAGAATGGAGAGACAAAGGAAAACCCAGAAACCAATGCAACACTGATATACACAAGACAGTATGTTGAAAATGATCTGTACAACTTGGGGGTGGGCTGTGGGAGGGAGGGAAAGTAGGAGAAGAATGAGGAAAGGGGTAACAAGTTTGACAAAAAATGTACTTATTACCTTATTTATGTAACTGTAACCACTCTGTACATCACCATGACAATAAAAAAATTTAAAAATCTTGCTACAAAATCAGGTCCTTAGACATTTTTGGAGACTGGTCATGTGTGCCCCGGCCGGCGGGGTTGGTCAACAAGGGCTCGAAGAGGAACTGACCTGAATGAGAGACAAACCAGACAGGAGGAAGGAGACCAAGACAGGGTTCTGATCAAGGTCTGTTTATTGAACTTACAAGTAGGCTTATATACTATAAATGAAAGAGGAAGTGGTTGCAACATATTGGTAACACAGTTTTTTTTTTTTTTTTACAAAAACAGGATGTAGGTAAGTAACAGATCAATAACTATCTTTAGGATAAATCTAAGCCACAGGGAGGAGGGAGGTCTGTTACAAAAATTCCTTAAGCAATAGTTATGAGCTGACAATTGGCTTTGTGGTTAATTAAGCAATAACTCTAACAAATGATAGCTTTAGGAAAAGTTTTACAGTGGTCTCCGGCACATGTGGACAACTCTGCCTAGCAATCTTCAAAACAGCAGATTCCTAGGAGGAAACCACAGCATAGCCACAGGTTGTACAAATGGCTTGAGCACAGATCCTGTACTGTACGTTCTAGTCAGATATGGTGGGAACATTCTCCAAATCTAAGTTCCACACCCATCCAGAGATTTGCATTGCCATGAGGCCTTTCCCAGTAGAGCTTTCAGGCCTGCTGGGTTACCTCTTTTCTACCAAGCTTGGAAATCAGGGAACTTGTTAACCCAGAATGAACCAAGTTTGTGCAATCAAGTTATGCAGTGAGCCACTCTGAACAATTCTGCAAATGGTGAAACTCTCCTAAAATTCAAGTTCATAAATGTTCACAGAGGCTTTGCTCTCTTTCTCTTAGTTTGCATAGCTTCACACTATGTTGTGATTGCAGGATTTTCCTAACACCAATACCACACAAAGATAAAACTACACACATTTACTTTCCATCAAGTTTCACACAGAAATCTGCAGACAGATTAGTAGAAGAGAATCAAGTCTACAATTCAATTTGATCGTTTCTACTTGGGTTGAATTGAATCTCTGCAGAGTTGATTCAAAAAATCAATGTTTAGTCAATGCAATCAACCACAGGGTAAAGAAATTACATGTGATAAAATGTAGCATTCACTTATGATTTAAAAATCTTTTAGAAAAATATGGATAGAGGATTCCTTTCTCAAGTTAAGAAACTATATAAGAAAAGCAAGTGTTACAGTTGAGAATTGAGTGAGAGAATAAGCAGAGGGTGCCCCATCTTTTTTTAAGTATGAGAAAAGCATTCTTCCCACTAGTAAATACTATATACATACTTCCCAGGGTGCATGTAGACAGGTATTCCCACAGGCACCGAGGCCTGATGACTGAAAACTTAGTGACATTTTTGGGGACATTTTGATTGCTTGAATCTGTAGTCCTGTCCTTCAGTACCTGTTGAGCTTGAAACTTGCATTCCAAACTTGTTGAGTTTATAAGCAAGAGGAAGATTAGATGTAGATGCCCCTTTTCCAATAGGCCATGTCAGCCCTCTTGTTACCAAATTCCCAGACTTTTCTGCAGCAATAATTACTTCTTGCTCCACTAGGAATGGCTAGTGATGGACAGTGCCTGCCAGGTAGGACACTCCCTCAATGTGGGTGAGCTGCGGCTGCTCCCAAACTCAAAGCCCCTCTCCTGCCCTGCTCTACCCTTGCTATTTCTTCATGCATATTACACACCTCTGAGTTTTTTCATTTGGGCCTGTAAAGCTGGGGTGGAGCAAGAATTTGAAAATGAATTGCTTCTTTGTGAAATAGTATGTGTAAGCTTGAGGTGTTTGCCATATATACACCTTTAGAGAATATCTGTATGGAGTTTTCCTAGAGAAAGAATTTAGCTAAAGAGGAAGGTTACATCTGCCTAAATCCTGAGGCCAATGTGAATTTCCTGATATTTATCCAACTCAGCTGAGTGACTCTATGCTTTTGTTTTTATCTTCTCTCTTGTTTTGTACTTTTAGCACTTGCCTCAGAGTCTCAGGCTCTCCTAGGTTTTTGACACAAGAGGGAACTCTACCACAAGACCTTCACTCCAAATCTGTTTTCCAAATCTTCAATGGCATAAATATACATATATGCATATATTCATGTATGCATATGTGAGTACATATGTACACATAGACATATTTATGTACATACGGACAAATATGTTATATAACTATATGTGTGTGTATGAATATACACATACCACACTATATAGCCGTATGTAATCTACAATGTGTACATAAATCTGAATTTTACCCGGCATTATTTCTAAGGCTATCATATCTGGGTAACTCATGTTTGATACTGTTCCTTTTCATATTTCAGAATTGGCAATGGCTGGCCCATTCCCAAGAGCTTTTGCTGTCTCCATTTCCCTTATCAGATTTCTCAAGCATCACAGTAACTTTTAACCAAAGGTGATTTCACATAATTTATAGTCTACTAAGGAAAGAGCAAATAAGTTTTCCCAGCAAGACAAAATCTGGTATACCTACCATGTAAATTATATTGTGTTGGAAGCTGGGCCTCTAATCTTTAGCGATTCATGTGGCTGAGATATGAGCATCAGAGTTCAAAGAAAACTCTGGGCAGAATATTCTGTGAGACTCTTATCTCCAATAATATCCCCCCAAAAGCCATAGTGAAGCTGGTATTCAAGTCATAAAGTGCAAACATTGAGCAAAAAAGCTCAGAGAGGTGGGCGCCGGTGGCTCACACCTGTAATCCTAGCTACTCAGGAGGCTGAGATCTGAGGATCACAGTTTGAAGCTAACTGGGGCAGGAAAGTCTGTGAAACTCTTATTTCCAATAAACCACCAGAAAACCCGAAGTGGCACTGTAGCTCAAGTGGTAGAGTGCTAGCCTTGAGGTGAAGAGCTGAGGGACATTGCCCAGGCCCACAGTTCAAGCCCCACGACTGACAAAAAACAAAGCTCAGAGACAGGGCCCAGGCCTTGGATTTAAGCTCCAGATTCCCCACAAAAAATCAAGCTGCACATATATGTTGCCATGGGAAGTAATGTCAACAACATTCTATCTTTCTTGGTTTCCTCTTACAGTATAAGGTTGCTGTGACTGGGATATATATATATACACACACTAATGAAAATGCAGTTGGTATTTGAGTTGAAATGGTGAGAGATAATTTTGTAAATTACATTTTAGTGTCTTCCATTGAGTTTTTAAACTCTGCACCTGAAAATGTTCTGATAAAAAAAGAAATATTTTTCCCTGTGATTGGGGCAAAGGAAAGATGCTTTCACTCATCACTTTAGCTCGAAATAGCCCAAATGCTCTAGCTAGCATAATAAGGCAAACAAAATTAAAAGGCTTAAAATTGGAAATGAGAAAATAAAACTATCCCTATTCACAAATAATGTGATTTTATATGTAGAAAATTCCATAAAATCTATCAAGGACACCTGTACCTAATTAAATTCAGCAGACCACAATATATAAGATCAGCACTCAATGGGTCAAAGAATACTATATTTAGGAAATATGACAGTGAAATCCCTTTGTGTAACTAATATGTGGTAATAAAAACAAAAATCAAGCCAGCCCTGGTGGATCACACATGTAACCCTAGCTACTCAGGAGTCTGATATCTGAGGATCACGGTTCAATTCCAGCTCTGGAAAGACTAGGAGACTCTTATCTCCAATTAACCCAAGATAAACAAAAATGGTGCTGTAGCTCAAGTGCTGGAGTACTGCTAAAGAATACTGCTATTCTTGAGTGGAAAAACCTAAGAGACAGTCCTCAGGCACTGACATCAAGCCCCAGTAGTGACACACACAATCAGACACACATGTACACAAAACAATACCACTCTAATCTGTTCTGCACAAAATGAAGTACATAAAAACTGAACAAAATATATACAGGATGTGTATGCTGAAAATTCCAAAATGTTGATGGTAAAGTATAGACATGGAATTAAAAAATCAGCAAAAATCAGGGCTGGAATTGTAGTTCAAGTGGAAATGAGCCAGCCAAGGTAATGTGAGGCCCTAAATACATAACCTAGTGCCACCAAAAAAGAAAAAAAAAAAACAATAATGGAAGTTAAATGCATGAATGTAGAAGGCACAATAAAACCCATTTGTAAAATTCATTTATATCAATAAAATATTAAAAAGTTTACTCATACTTAAAAATGAAAGAGATTAAACTTGTCAATTTAAAATTATTTAAACTGTAATGTAGTAAACTATAAAACTGTTATATTTCCACTTTGGAAAGCAGTATGGAGGTTCCTCAAAAGACTTCACATAGAACTCTCCTATGACCCAGCAATCCCACTTTTGGGCATTTACCCAAATGTTTACAAACAAGACCACACTAAAGCTACCAGCACAACAATGTTTATTGCAGCATTATTTACCATAGCTAAGATATGGAACCAACCCAGATGTCCCTCAGCAGATGAATGGATCAAGAAAATGTGGTACATATACACAATGGAATTCTATGCCTCCATCAGAAAGAATGACATTGCCCCATTTGTTAGGAAATGGAAAAACTTGGAAAAAATTATATTAAGTGAAGTATGCCAGGCCCAAAGAAACATAGGTCCCATGGTTTCCCTTATTTGCAATATCTAGTATATGCATGAGTCAAGCAGAAAAGGTCAGATAATGTGATGTCAGGAAAATGAAACCTTAGATATGTATTTTAATGTTTTTTTCTTTTATTTTAAATTTAATTTAATTTTATTTGTGAACATACTGTACAGAGGAGTTACAATTACATGGGCCGGATAATGCGTACATTTCTTACCAAGCATTGCAGCCTCCTCCTTTGTTTACCCTTCACATCCTGTTTTTTTTCTTTCATGCATGTGTTTCTAACGCATTTATAAGATTATCTCTTTGTTGCGTTGTATGTCCCTCCCCCACAGTATAACCCCTGCTTTCACTATATTTGATGTCAGTATAACTTGAGGAGGAGATGGGGAAAAACCAGTTGTTTAAGGATACAGGTGGACCTGTTGCAACAATGAGAAGTACAAGTTGTCATGTCCAAAACGAGCTTTACAACGTCGGTGCGGGGGAGGGGGGGAATGGGGGGGGGAAGGAGAAGGATTGGGATTGGGGGGGAGGGGGAAGGCTGGGAAGGGACGTGAAGGGTAAACAAAAGGAGGAGGCTGCAATGCTTGGTAAGAAATGTACGCATTATCCTGCCCATGTAATTGTAACCCCTCTGTACAGTATGTTCACAAATAAAATAAAATAAAATAAAAATAATAAAACTGTTATATTTCTAGAAGAAAGCATAGACTGACTAGGTGTGTATTTCTCAGACTGAAAGATTAAAAATTAGAATTACATTTTACAATTGCTTAAGCTAGCACTGACCCTTCCCCTCCCTAAAAATAAGTAAAAAGTTTCAGAGTCCATATGCCGGCCCCTGGACAAGGTCTGTGGTCATAGATAAAGAACAAACGAGTATGTTCTTCTAAGTCCCTGTTTGGAAATTCCCCAAATGGGACCCAAGATAAGGACCATCTGGCGAGTCCAGCAAACTAGGCCGAATGTCAACCAATCACAAGCCTGTAACTATGTGAACTCCCCTCCAGGGTGACTGTTCCCCCTAGACTTGCCCCGAGCCAATCGTTTTACAAAGAGTGTTACAAAATTTCTGGAGTAGCAAAATGATTGCTGGAGTACATAGTAACTTTTAAATGGGCCAATCCTGGGAAACCTGGTGTTATATGCTAATTTTGTGGTTTTTGCCTTTAAGAATGTATGTAACCGCTGCTAGGCATATGCTGAATAAACTCCTCTTGCTTGTTGCATCTACTGGTTTGGAGTCTTGGTTTCTGGGGCTCCCTCCCGTAGACGAAAGTATCCCAGTGAGTCTGGGGTCTTTCAAGACAAGACACCAAAACATAACATATACCACACAACTTGAAAGATTGGATATCTGCAAACTTAAAACATTCTATTCTGAAAAGCATCTTTGGTAAGTAAATGAATGGAAAGTCCAGCTGCGGAATAAGAAAATATTTTCGCATTGACAGAGGACTTGCAAAGCTGTATAATGTGACTGGCCATCAAAGGAAAGCAAGTTTTTTTAACAAGGTATCGCCACAAATCCATCAGAATACCTTCATAATGAGAATATTAAACACTGTTAAAGCCCTGATGAAACTGATCTCATTCACTGGTGATGGATATACAAAATGGTACAGACAGTCTGGAAAGCTTAACAATTTCTTTCTTTAAATTTTTTTGTGCAAGTCCTGGAGCTTAAATTCTGGGTCTGGGCCTGTTGCTGAGCTTTTCTGCTTGTCTAGTGTTACTGTTCCCCATCCAGGTTTTTGGTGGTTAATTGGAAAAAAGAGGGTCTCATGGACTTTTCCTACCAGGATCCTCAGCTATCAGCCTCCTGAATATCTGGGATTCAAAGCTTCAGCCACTCATGCCTGGCTTTCAGTGTGTAAGTTTGCAGGTGTGTGTGTAGTTACTGAGGCTTGAAGAAAAGGTCTCATTCTCTTGCTCAGCCTTTTCACATATAACTAAGGCTCTACAATGAGATCCCAGGATCACCTTTCCAAATACTAGTCAGAGATGAATTCAGGAAAACAAGAGGATCAGTTTCCTCTCATCAGAGATAGCTGGCATGATTGACCTCTGTCCTGATCCTTTACACTGGCCCTGAGGCCTGGGAAGGAAGAAGTTTCCTTGATGACCAAGGGTGCTGAGGGAGTCCACCTTGGTTAAGGGACTGAAGCAACAGCACACAGCAAGCCAGCTGGCACAATTTTCATGGCTGCTCATGTGCATTCCTCTTCCTTTCCCTCTCAGAAGAATGCTACCTCTGTCCATGCCAAATATACTAGCTTTTTTCTCCTTTTGATTTTCTTCAAGGATACTTTTCCACCACGTAACCCATGGTTCCAGTGCCCACTGGTTTCATTAAATGAAAAGTAGAGTCTCAGGGACTTTCTTCCCAGGCTGGCTTTGACCCACTACCCTTACATCTCAACCTCTCAAATAGCTCAGCTCTTCTTGAGTCACCATTCCCAACAGTAAGGAACATTTGAAAGTGATTTTCCCAATTTTGTTGTGGCACAATGAAGGATGTAGTTAATGAAAATGTGCTTGTTACTTTGCCATCCATCCTCTCCTTTTCATAACCATATCATCCATCCTGCCCTCACTCCATCAGTCTTCTGCCATACTGCTGAGTTAAGGACTATTCTACTTGCTTCCTCCTGGGCATCTCCCATTGCATGGTAAAGAGCACCTGTGAGCAGAGCATGGACTTTGGGGTTGTTCCATTGTCACTACTCTCCAACCCTCTTGTGACACTTCTTATATTGGAGGCCTCAAATAACTGAAATGTCTCCCTAGCTACATTATCAGCTTCCTAGGGAATGCAGATGATAAGGCTCTTCATTTTGAGGAAAGGAGAATCACTGTATTAAAATTTTTTAATGAAAAACTCCATGTGTTAGTGACCCATTCTTGTAATTCCAGCCACCCAGAGGCTGAGATCTGAGGATTTTATTTCACAGCTGACAAATACACTAAAGACCACGGGCCCTATATCTCCAATTGGCCACCAAAAAGCAGGAAATAGAGTTGGAGCTCTAGAGACAGGACACTAGCCCTGAACAAAAAGCTCAGTGACAGCACTGAAGTCCCGAGTTCAAGCCCCAGGACTCGCACATTGAAAAAAATATATTGAAAATTGAATAGGAAGCTGGAATGTAGCTTAGAGAGAGATTACATGTTTATAAATTAATATATATACATTCAGCCTAAGCCAGAAGGAGAGAGACAGAGACAGACAGAGAAAGAGATACAGACAGGCATTGTACTAGTGGAAGGAAAGGGGAGATAGGAACAAGGGTAAGATTAAGAAGAGGGGAAGTTAGAGGGAGCAGGAAAACAAAGAGATAAGACGAAGAAGAAAGAAGAAGGTAGGAGGAGTCTGGAGGGGAAGAGAGAAAAGAGAAAAAAGAAAGAAGACACTAAGAAGGTGATGGACGGTCAATATGGGAGAAAAAGGAGATGGAGAAAGGAGGAGGAAAGAAGAAAGGCAAAAAGAGGAAGTCTGGCTGAAAAGTGAACACATGCCTTGTACTTTCCCCTACAAAGGCATATCTCACAGTGACTACCACAGGGCATTGAGTTATGAAAGGATACTTAGTTGTTTAAAGACTACAAACTTCTCTTTTTTCCGTTTGGCCTCCTGACTGCTGCATGGGATGGAATCCATGAGATCTGATTGATGTTTCTGTTCATTTCCATATATGGGATTCCTTTGCCAAGTCACCACCCAAAACTTCAAATTCTGCCCATCCTCCAGGATCAGTAAGGGCAGAGTGGCAAATACCAATGGTGGATTTGGGAGGCTTCACACCTGAGTTTGACTGACATCTGCTACAAACCACCTGTGAAGACTTCCACTGGTGATCCAAAGTCTAGTTTCCTTCTCTGCAAGAGTCTTGCCTGTTGTGAAGTCAGTTTGAGCATTCTAGAAAATACAGCAAAACCACTAAATATCTATGGACAAAAATATGAACCTCATCCTTAGGTTGAAATTTCTTACAAAAAAATAATCAAATACAACTTGCGGGTAGGATTGGGAGGGAAAAAACTGGGAAAGAATGAAAGAAAGGGTGATATTGTCCAAAAAAGAATGTACTCATTACCTGACTTATGAACTGGTAACACCTCTGCACATCACCTTTTTAATAACAATAAAAATTAATAGTTTAAACATTTTGTTTTTTTCCCTTCCCCTCCCTAAATTAGACTGACATCAACTACAGTGAAAACAGGGGTTATACCATTGGGGAGGAACATACAAAGCAACAAAAAAAAATCACATGGTACATTATAAATATGTGAGAAACAATAGCAAGAAAGAAAAACAACCACTTTTGTCCCTATCTTGGGGTTCATTTCACTTAACATAATCTTATCTGGTCATATGTACATAGCTTTTGACCTTTTCTCCTTGTCCCAGGCATATACTAGTTATTAGAAATAAGGGAAACCATGGAACCTATGTTTCTTTGGGCCTAGCTTACTTCACTTAATATAATTTTTCAAAGTCTTTGCATTTCCTAACAAATGGGGCAGTGTATTCTTTCTGATGGAGGCATAGAATTCCAGTGTATGTGTGTGTGTGTGTGTGTGTGTCACATTTTCTTGATCCATTCATCTACGGAGGGGCATCTAGGTTAGTTCCATATCTTAGCTATGGTAAATAATGCTACAATAAACATAGTTGTGCTGGTAGCTTTAGTATGGTCTTGTTTGTGATCATCTGGGTAAATGCCTAAAAGTGGAGATGCTAAGTTGTAGGGGAGCTCTATGTGGAGTCTTTTGAGATACCTCCATACTGCTTTCCAAAGTGGTGGAACAAGTTTACACTCCCACCAACAGTGCAGTATGATTCCCTTTTGGCCACATCCCCTCCAGCATCTGTTGTTGTTAGAGTTCTTGATTATAGCCATTCTAACTGGGGTGAGATAGAATCTCAATGTTGTTTTTATTTGCATTTCTTTTATGACTAGAGAGATTGAGCATTTCCTCATGTGTCTATTGGCCATTCTTATTTCCTCTTCAGAGAAATTTCTCAAATGTTTAAATAGGGATACAGGTTGACCCATTGTAACAATGAGATGTACAAGATACTATGTTGAAAAACGAACCTTACAATTTAGCTGGGGGTTGGAGGAGTAGTTGTGGAGGTGGGAGAGAAGGGATGGTAGGGAAAAAACAATGGAGGAGGCAACAATGCTTGATAGAAACTGTACTCATTACGTTGCTCATGTAACTGTAACTCCTCTGTAAAGTATTTTCACAATAAAAAAAAACTTATTTTAAAAAAGAGATAAAAAGATGCAGCAATGTCAAATACAAGCAACTTAATGGTGGCTGGGTTCAGTAGCTGTTAGAGAATGTCATGAAGAAATAGCATATACTTGATATCTATAATCAGATCTTGGAATCCATAGATACTGTATTTGTTAGAGGCATACCATACAATATAAACAGCTGTAATAAAGAAAAAACTATGAAACTAAATAATAATAATTAAGAAAAATTACAAAAATCAAGGCTCAAACTAGATTTGAGCTTTGATGTAAATAACATAATAAAATGTGCTAAAACTATTTAAACAACAGGAGAATAGAGGGTTAAGGGAAAATAATATAAGCCAAGTATCTATGGATCACAACTATAATCTTAGCTACTGAGGAAGCTAAAATATGGAAGATAAAGGTTCCAACAACGCCTGGGTAGAAAATACTCCATGGCTTTTATTTGCTGATAGTTTTTAGATTCCATGACTGAAAAAAATCAGCAAAACAACAGGGATGGAATTGTAGCTCAAGTGGTGGACTGACAGCCCAGTGAATATCAGGCCCTAAAATACAGAACCTAGTGCCACCAAAGAAAGAAAATAAATAAAAAGGAAAGAATAATACGGAGTTAGTTTAATCTAAGTACTTTGCATTACATGCATAAATGTAAAAAGCGCAATAAAAATCCATCTGTATAATTCATTTATACTAATAAAAATGTAAAAAGAGCTAAGGGTTGGTGCTCCCAACTGTAATCCTAGCTACTTAGGAGGCAGATATCTGAAGATCATGGTTCAAAATCAGCCCAGAAGATACTTACCTCCAATCAACTACTCAGAAAAACCTGGAAATGGTGCTGTGTCTCAAGTAGTACAGCAAAAGAAGCTCAAGGACAGCACCCACATCTAAAGTTCAAGTCATAGAACCAGTTAAAAAAATATAAAAAGAGATCCTTTCTACCTTAGGAAAACCAAAGTGAATTATCAAATTATAAATTTAAAACCTATCATTAGTTTAACTATATTGTATTGAGGTATAAAACTATTATATTTCTAGAAGAAAGAACAAGATTGACTCAGTGTAGATTTCTCAGCCAAATCACCAGAACACAACATATACAACAAAACTTGAAAAATTGAATATCCACAAAATTAAAAGTTTTTGTTCTGAAAAACTTCTCTTGTTAAGTAAATGAATGGAAAGACCAGCTACAGATAAGAAAATATTTTCACATCTGACAGAGGACTTGCAAAGTTACATGACATGACTCTCCATTAAGGAAAATAAATTTTTGTTTTGTTTTGGGTTTTTTGGGGGGTCCGGTTGTGGGGCCTGAACTCTGGGCTTGGGCGCTGTCCCTCAGCTCTTCAGCTCAAGGTCAGCACTCTACCACTTGAGCCACAGTGCCACTTCTGGCTTTTTTCTTTTTGCTTATGTGGTGCTGAGGAATCAATCCCAGGATCTCATGCATGCAAGGCAAGCGCTCTACCACTGAGCCACCTTCCCAGCCCAAGGAAAAGAAATTTTAAAGAAGATATCATCACACACCTATCGGAATGGCTTTATAATGAGAATGTTAAACGGAGAAATCTGTGGTGAAACTGTTCTCATTTATTGTGGTGGGAATACAACATGATACAGTCTAGAAAGATTGAACATTTTCTTTCTTTGTGCAAGTCTTGGAGCTTAAACTCAGGATTTGGGCCTGTTCCTGAGCTTCTCTGCTCAAGTCTATTGCTTCTGCTCCCCATCCAGGTTTTTGGTGGTTAATTGGATATAAGAGGGTCTCGGGGACTTAAATAGCAGGATCCTCAGATCTCAGACTCCTGAGTAGTTAGGATTAGAAGCCTAAGCCAACCATGTCAGGCTTTCTGTGTTTATGATGTGTGTGTTTGTTTGTAGTTACTAGGGCTTGAACTCAAAGCCTCATGCTCTTCTTTCTTAGCTTTTTCACTCACATCTGAGGTTCTACCATCAGAGCCACACTTCCACTTCCTGGCAGATTCTTTTAGCACTGAAAATATCCTTACCATCCAACCCAGTCAACACTGAACATACAGTTAACATCTGGCCCAGCAACTGAAGATCTGGGTATTTAGCGTGATGAAATGAATTTACGTTAGCACAGAAAACTCTACATGAGTATTTATAACATTTTTTCTTATTTATTTTTGTAGTGCTAGACATTGAAGTCAGGGCCTTGTGCTTGTGAGGTAGGCTCTTGTACAATTGAGCCACAACTCCAGCCATTTTTGTGCTGGTTAATTTTAATATAACTTGGGTCTTACACTCAGGTCTGGGCACTGTCCCTGAGCTTTTTTGCTCAAAGATTCATGCTGAACCACTTGAGCCACAGATCAACTACTAGCTTTTGGTCATTTAATAGGAGATAAAATGATCTCACTGACTTTCCTACTGGGCCTGGCAGCCTGCTTCCAATCAGAAGCCTCCTGAGTGCTTGGGATTACAGGTGAGGGACATCAGCACCTGGCTGTGCTGGTTTTTGTTGTTGTTTGTTTTAAAGATAAGACTCTCAAGTCCTATCCAGTGGTGCACTAGTGCTGTGATGGGCCTAGTTTAGGCTTCCCACCATACTCAGAGTAACAGGAGTGGGCCACCAGGGGCACTTCTCAGTTGCAATTTCTAAAACTTATCTCCTGTGTCTAGACTTGAACCATAATTGTCCCCATCTCAGCATTTCAAGTAGCTAGGACTATACATGTGAGCCACTGACACCTAGCTAGCAGGTGTATTTTGTGTACATGTGTACCCAGCTCAGCCTACCAGAAGAGTCCAGGTGGCAGGCAGTCTGTGGAAGGTGTACAGAGGGTGTGCAGGCTGCAAGCAACCATGCAGGCAGCTGGAAAGTGACTAATGGTAGGTGGGCAAGCTAACAGATGCTCTGGCAGGCAGTCAGGTAAGAGTGAATGCTGCAGCTGCAGTAGGGACATGTGAGTGTCGATGTGTGTGTACATGTATGGCTGGTGGACAGAAGTGTGGAGGCAGAGAAAGGAGTGGGATGGGGCAGAGTGTGGGAGTACACAGTGATTAGTGCTGCCTTAGCTTTCCTTTGAACATTTACTGCTGCTGCCATCACCTTCTAAACATGTCCAGAGCCTAAATCCCTGCTGGGTGAGTGAGATGGGCAAGGGCAGAGGGCTGGAACAGAGGTGAGTCAGTTTGTTCCTGGATCTGCCTGCTGGATGTCAGCGGGAGTAGACAAGGAAGGATGTGGAGGAATATTAGATGGCATGTGCAAGGACAGCACCTGAAAAGAGCAGGTATTGTGGGTGTCTGTTATCACTCCTAAACCTGAGTGGACTACAGTGCAGATTGCAGGGCCCCACATGGAAAACTATGATGCAAGTGTGGCAGGTGAATAGAGCCCAGTGAGCTTGGGGAGTGGCAGCCTCTGAGAGTGAGGCTTTGAACCAAAATCCTACTGATCTCCTCCCAAGTAGCCT
The DNA here is from genome assembly GCF_024711535.1 of Dipodomys merriami. Taxonomy (NCBI): domain Eukaryota; kingdom Metazoa; phylum Chordata; class Mammalia; order Rodentia; family Heteromyidae; genus Dipodomys; species Dipodomys merriami. The sequence continues at coordinate 87,079,712 of NW_027204492.1, forward strand.
GGTAAATCTGCAGATTTTACAATATTTGGAATTCTGTCTCATTTTATTATGAAAATAGTTCTTAGATAGCAAATACAAGATTTGCTAGAAAAGGAAATGGAGAGATAAAAACATTTATACTTCAACATTTTACACTTCATTAAAGGATTCTGTAATCCAACTTCCTTATTTTACAAGCCAGCCCAGGTAGAAAATTTCATGGGACTCTTATCTCTAATTAACCAGCAAAAGACTGAAAGTTAAGTTGTGGCTCAACTGGTACAGTGCCAGCCTTGAGCAAAACAGATAAGGGACAGCCCCATGGCCCCAACTTCAAGCCCCAGACTCACCACACACACACACACACACACACACACACACACACACACACACACACACACACACACACACAATCAAAAAGCATTGAGAGTTATCTCAATAGATTGGATTTTCAATGATTTGTCATTTATATCAAATACTGTTCAAATAAAATAGAATTATTTTGATTACTTCAAAGAATTTTTTCTAAAATCTTCATAATGACTACAATTTGCCACATAGGGGAAAGAGTGCTACTTATTCAAGACTGTTGGTTGTGAACCTATTTCTAGGCTGCCTACACTCAGTTTGCAGGGGAAACTGTTTAACATGGGATGGGATGATTCCAAGTAATCAATTTGGAAGGTGTCCCCAGGTTGATCATGTGAGCAGGTACTGCACATGACATTCTGACAGCTAAGCCATTCTGACTGCTAGTAGGGAAAACAGCTTTCAGAGGTGGATTTTTTTAAAGGAATCTGCAATTCTCTTTTGATAGAGCTAATATTGAAAGAGTCCACTTATAAATCTTCTTTCTAGGATGGTTATTAAGAATGTATTTTCATGGTTAAGATGTTCTAGAGAGTAATTTTTAATATATATTTTATTGTAAAATACTGTACAGAGGGGTTACATGAGCAAGGTAATGAGTCCATTTCCTATCGAGCATTGTTAACCCCTCCTTTGTTTTTCCCCTACCATCCCCTTTCCTCCCCATCTCCCCAACGCTTCCCTTCCCCACCAAAGATGTAAAGTTTATTTTCAACATAGTGTCTTGTGCATCTCGTTGATATAATAGGTCATCTTATATCCTTATTTCAGCATTTGATAATATCCCCTCTCCTCCCCAAATTAGAAAAATGTATATACAAGATGCAGGACACCAGAATCAAATACAGGGACAACAGGGGTTATATCATGGAGGAAGAACATACAAAGAAACAAAACACCACATAGCATATTATAATTACATTAAAAGAACAGCAAGAAAGATAAAACCCTTTTTGTCTCTATCTTGGGGTTCATTTCGCTTAAGATCAGCTTATATAGTGATATGTACATAGCTTTTGACCTCTTCTGCTTGTCCTAGATATATACTAGTTATTGCAGATAATGGAAACCATGAGACTTACGTTTCTTTGGGCCTGGCTTACTTCATTTAGTACAATTTTTTCCAAGTCTTTTCATTTCCTAACAAATGGGGTGATGCCATTCTTTCTGATAGAGGCACAGAATTCCATTGTGTGTATATATAAATATATATATATATATATATATATATATATATATATATATATATATATATAACACAATTTCTATCCATTCATCAACTGAGAAGCATCTGGGTTGGTTCCAAATCTTAGCTATGGTAAATAATGCTGCGATAAATATAGTTGTGCTGGTAGCTTTAGTATGGCCTTTTTTATGATCATTTGGGTAAATGCCTAAAAGTGGGATTGCTGGGTTATAGGGGAGCTCTTTGTAGAGTCTTTTGAGATACCTCCATACTCCTTTCCAAAGTGTTGTACAAGTTTACACTCCCACCAACAATGCAGTAAGGTTCCCTTTTGTCCACATCCCTTCCAGCATCTTTTGTTATTAGATTTCTTGATTATAGCCATTCTAACTGGGGTGAGGTGGAAAGTAATTGTTGTTTTGATTTGCATTTCTTTTATGGCTAGAGAAGTTGAGAATTTCTTCATGTGTCTACTAGGCACTTTTATTTACCTGAGAGTATTTTAAGCCAACCTGTAACTGTTGCATTGAATTGTGGATTCATGGACAGAAATCATCCTTGGAAGATTTGATTTTGTGCCTTGCCTTGGGCTCACTGTTAGCATTGCACCATTAAATTTAGAAAAGCATTCTCTTCTATAAAGTCAATGATTTCATAAGATGTGAATAAACGTTGCTTTTAGGTTTTGTGCAATTTTGATCACAATGTATCCGCTTTCTTTGCAAATAATGGCCAAAGGATATTGATTTTTTCCTTACTTAAGCAAAGTTAAGTATACTTTCCTGGTTCGATTACAGTATTGAATGCCACTGATCCCAGATTAAATAATCACAGTAATTTTTTCAACTAAAATACAATGTTATGCAAAGCTATAAATTGTGTTTTTAATTTTTCCTGTGGTATTTTCACAAAAATCTCAGGAATAAAACCCCTTATGGAGATGTACAGTTCACATTGGTCTACTATGTTTAGAATCCATTAACCAAAGCTTAAAATTTGTGTTCTTTAGTTACATTGTATTTAAAGTTAGTCACTTGGCTTATAAATATTTGATAAATTTTTTAACTAAGTTGTACTATGATGGTTGTTGCTGTCATTATAAATGTAAATAGTCAAATCAAAATTTATATTTCTAATTAGCTCATGAGTTCATGAAAAATAGATACATACTGATTTTATCAAGATTCACATGTTTAAAATCATCCTATGTCCAAAAAGAAATGCATTATTTACCTGACTTATGTAACTGTAACACCTCTGTATCACTTTTATAACAATAAAAATATTGTGAAAAGCCCGTTGCTGCTGGGCACAGATGACTCACACCTCTAATCCTAGCTACTCAGGAGGCTGAGATCTGAGGATCACCATTTGAAGCCAGGCTAGTCAGGAAAGATTGTGTGACTCTTATCTCAAATTAATCACCAAAAAATGGAAGTAGAGCTGTAACACAGTGGTAGAGTGCTAGCCTTAAGTGAGCAGAAGGCTCAGGGACAACATCCAAGAACCCAAGTTCAAGCCCCAGGGCCAGCAAAAAAAATAAATGAAAACCTATTGCTTTCTTTTACATTAATAGGATGGCTATTTTCGTTAAGCATCCATGTATGTATGGAAAGCATCCATATCCATAATTTATCTAGTTTTTATAAAGTGTAAATTGCAATAAATATTAAAATAAAAATAGCTTAATACTAGTTTCTGAACAGCACTTCTGTAACATATCTTTACTGTGTGACAAAATTTGACTTTTTGTGTGCTTGTCCTTGAACTCAGGGCTTATACACTCGTGGTCACTGAGCTTATTTTGATCAAGGCTAGAGCTCCACTTCCAAGTTTTTTTAGAAGAGGATAAGACTGTCTGAATTTTCCTGCCTGTTTGGATTCAAACTGTGATCTTCAGATCTCAGCCTCTTGAGTAGCTAGGTTACAGGCGTGAGCCACCAGTGCCTGACAAATATCCCAAACTCGGTGATTGGACCTGGTTTTAAAGTTAAAAGCAGAATGAACTGCTTTAGTCTATGTCTTCTGCTAATGAAAAATGAGTTATTTGTATGTCAGTGTGTATGGGTGGTTGGGTGAGAGATAGACAGAGACAGAGAGACAGAGAGATGAGAGAGAGAGGTAGACAAAAAGAGAGTAATTGAAGAGATACAAAGTAAGTCAAAACAAACACATCTATTTTGGGGCACTGGGGGTTCACAACTATAATCTTAGCTACTCAGGAGGCTGAGAATGAGGACAGAGATTTTTAGTATGTGTTTTTATTGTAAAATTACTATACAGAGGGGCTATAGTTACATGAGTAAGGCAATGAGTACATTTCCTATCTAGCATTGTTACCTCTTCCTTTGTTTTTCCCCTACTATCCCTTCCCTCTCTACCTCCCCAACTCATCCTCCCCTTCTCGAAATTCTAAAGTTCATTTTCAACATAGTGTCTTGTACATCTCATTGTTACAATGGGTCAACCTGTATCCTTATTTCAGCATTTTGTTATTCCCCATCCCCTCCCCAAATTAGAAAAATGTATATACAAGATGCAGGGCACTGACATACAATAGAGTGAAAACAGGGGTTATACCATGGAGGAAGAACATACAAAAGAAACAAAAATATCACATAGTACATTATAAATACATTAAAAAACAATAGAAAGAAAGAAAAAAACACGTGTGTTCCTATCTTGGGGTCCTTTCACTTAACGTCATCTTATATGGCCATACGTACATAGCTTTAGACCTTTGCTACTTATCCTAGATATGTACTAGTTATTGCAAATAAGGGAAACCATGGGATCTCTGTTTCTTTGGGCCTGGCTTACTTCACTTAAGATAATTTTTTCCACATCTTTCCATTTCCTAACAATGGGGCGATGTCATTCTTTCTGATGGAGGCATAGAATTCATATTAATAGATAGATAGATAGATAGATAGATAGATAGATAGATAGATAGATAGATAGATAGATAGATAGATAGATATTACATTTTCTTGATCCATTCATCTACTGAGGGGCATCTGGGTTGGTTCCATATCTTAACTATGGTAAATAATGCTTCAATAAACATAATTGTGCTGGTAGCTTTAGTATGGTCTTGTTTGTGATCATTTGGGTAAATGCCCAAAAGTGGGATTGCTGGGTCATAAGAGAGCTCTATGTGGAGTCTTTTGAGGAACCTCCATACTACTTTCCAAAGTGGTTGAACAAGTTTACACTCCCACCAACAATGCAGTAGGGTTCCTTTTTGTCCACATCCCCTCCAGCATCTGTTGTTAGAATTCTTGATTATAGCCATTCTAACTGGGATGAGGTGGAAACTTATTGTTGTTTTGATTTGCATTTCTTTTATGGCTAGAGAAGTTGAGAATTTCTTCATGTGTCTATTGGCCATTCTTATTTCCTCTTCAGAGAAGTTTTCTTTAAGTCTTTAGCCCACTTATTAATTGGGCAGTTGTTTCTTTGAGGATTTGTTGTTGGGGGATTTAATTTGTGATTTCCAAGTATATTTTAGATATGAGACCTTTATCCATTGTATGGCTAGTGAAGATCTTCTCTCAAGCCATGGGCTTTCTATTGATCTTGTTAGCTGTGTTATTTGCCATGCAGAAGCTCTGCTGTTTCATGCAATTCCAGTTGTCCAACGTTTCTTTGATTTGTTGTGTTTCTGGGTCTTTCTTAAGAAATTTTCGTCCTGTGTCAAGGAACCCTAGAGTTTCTCCAATTCCTTCCTTTAATGTTTTCAGGGTGTCTGCTTGACTTCGAGGTCTTTGATCCATTTGGAGATGATCCTGGTGCAGGGTGATATATAAGGATCTTGCTTTACTTTTCTACAGGTGTTTAACTAATTTTGCCACCACCATTTACTGAAGAGGTTGCCTTTCTTCCATTGTATTTTTTTTTTAGCTCCCTTGTCGAAGATTAGGTAGCTGTAGGTCTTTGGGTTCCTTTCTGGGTCTTCAGTTCAATTCCATTGGTCCTCAGGTCTGGTTTTGTGGCCATACCAAGCTGTTTTGATTTGGTTTGGTGGCCATACCAAGCTGTTTTGATTACTATGATGTTAGAGTTTGAAGTTTGGTATTGATATGCCTACAGCACTATTCTTTCTTCTAAGGATTGTTTTTGCTATTCAGAGTCTTTTATTGTTCCATATGAATTTTGGGGTTGCTTCTTCTATTTCATTGAAGAATGAGGTTGGAATATTGATAGGTATCACACGGAATTTGTAGATAGCCTTTGGCAATATTGCAATTTTCACCATGTTAATCTTCCCAATCCAGGAGCATGGTAGGTTTTTCCATTCCCTAAGTTCTGCTTTAATTTCCTCCTTCAGATTTTTTTCTTTTTTAGTGTTTTACATTGTAAAAATAGTATACAGAGGGGTTACAGTTATATGAATAAGGTAATGAGTACATTTCCTATCAAGCATTATTACAATCCTCCTTTGTTTTTCCCCTATCATCCCTTCCTACCCTATCTCCCCACTTCCCCTCTCTCCCCACCAAGATGTAAAGTTCATTTTCAACATTAGTGTTTTGTAACCATTGTTACAATGGGTAAAGTTTTCATCATAGAAGTCCTTCACTTCTTTAGTTAACTTCTAGGTATTTCATTTTTGGTGGGGGCATTACAAAAAGACTTGCGTTCCTTTCCCCATTTGCATCACTTTTATTGTTTTCATCTTGTCTTATTGTTCTTGTTTGGCATTCTAATGCTAAACTGAAGAGAAGTGGAGAGAGTGGACATCCTTTTCTCATTCCTCAATTTAGAGAAACTGGTTTTAGCTTTTTGCCATTAAATCTGGCTGTAGGTTTGTCATACACAGCCTTTATTATACTGAGGAATTTTCCATGGACTCCTAATTTTTCCAGAGCCTTCATCATAAAGGGGTGTTGGATCTTGTCAAATGCATTTTTTACATCTATAGAGATAATTATGTGGTTCTTATCCTTGCTTTTGTTGATGTGATGAATTATATTAATTTATCTGTGTATGTCATACCAGCTTTGTATTCCTTAAATGAATCTTGTTTGATGATGGTGTATAATTTTTCTGATAAGTTGTTAAAGTTGATTGACCAAAATTTTGTTGAGAAGTTTTGCATCGGTGTTCATCAAAGAAATGGGTCTATAAGTCTCTTTCTGTGATGAGTCCTTCCTGGTTTTGGGATGAGGGTTACAATGGCCTTATAGAAAGAGTTTGGTAGTGAACTTTCACTTTCAATTTCATTGAAGAGTTGGAGGAATATTGGTTTGAATTCTGCTTTGAAGGCTTAGTAGAATTCAGCTGTAAATCTTCAGGTCCTGGACATTTCTTGGGAGGGAGGTCTCCTACTGCTGTTTCTATTTTGATGCTTGATATGATACTGTTAAGTTGGTTTTAATAATCGATATTTGCTAGAAAATCGTCCAATTCTTCCAGATTCTCAAACTTATTAACATAAAGTTTTGAGATGTATTCTCTTATAGTGTTCTAAATCTTGGTTGTTTCTGTGGTGATGTTTCCATTCTCATCTCTGAGTTTGTTTATTTGGGTGTGTTCTCTTCTTTTTCTGATAACATTTTCTAAGGGTCTGTCAATTTTTTTAATTTTTCAAAGAAGCAACTCTTTGTTTTGTTGGTTCTATGTGTTTTTTGGTACTCTAATTCATTTAATTCTGATTTAATTTTAATTAATTGTTTCCATCTTCTAGATTGGGGTTTAGCTTGCTGCCCTTTTTCAAGGAGGTTCACATGTCCCATCAAATTGTTGGTTTCAGACCTGTCCAACTTGTTGACATAGAACTCAGAGCTATAAACTTGCCTCTGAGTACTGCCTTTGCTGTGCCCCAGAGGAGCTGGTAATTTGTGTGTTCGTTTTTGTTGAATGTCATGAACATTTGAATTTCCTTTTAATCTCTTCCATGACCCACTGGTGGTTCAACAGTGTGTTATTCAGCTTCCATGTTTTACAGGATTTTCTCTGGTGGCTTTTGGTGTTGAATTCTAATTTTACTCCCTGTGGTCTGTGAGAATGCAGGGCATAATTTCAATGTTTCTGAATTTGGACAATTTGCTTTGTGACCTAAAATGTGGTCTATTTTGGAGAATTTTCCAAGTGCTGATGCTGCTGGGTGAAAAATTCAGTATATGTCTGTTACATATAATTGATCTATACAGTTGTTTAGGTCTGAGGTTTCTCTGTTGAGTTTTTGCTGGATTGCTCTATCCAATGGGGATAGTGGTGTGTTAAAGTCTCCAACAATTAATGTCTTCAGCTCTACATGAGATGTGAGGGAAAGTAATGTTTCTTGGATATATATGGATTCTCCGTTTATTTTGGTGAATAGATATTTAGAATTGTAATATCCTCCTGAAGGAGAGATCCATTAATTAGTGTGTAGTGACCTTCTTTTTCTCTTCTCACTAATTTTAATTTAAAATCTATTTTATCTGATATTAGGATTGCAACTTCTGCTTGTTTATGGGGGCCGTTTGCTTGGTAGATTTTATTCCAGCTTTTCACTTTCAGAATATGTTTTTGTGGGCAAGGTGTGTCTCTTGAAGGCAGCATATACATGGATCTTGCTTTGTGAGCCAACCAGACAGTCCATATCGCTTAATTGGAGGTTAAGTCCATTAATATTTAGAGTTAGGACTGAGAGGTGTTTGGTAGTTCCTGCCATGTTATCAACCTTCTTCAGGGCTGTGACAACTTGGTTCTTCCTATGGTTTTTGTATTCTTTGTTTGGGGGCTGTTTCTTGGCCTTTATTGTGCTCTTGTTGGTTTTCTATGTGTAGGATATCTTTTGTAGGTCTGGTTTGGTGGATATATATTGTTTCAGTTTTTCTTTACCACGAAAGGTTTTTATTTTACCTTCCATTATGAAGGAGAGATTAGCTGGGTACAGTATTCTTTGTTGATAGATTGATAGTTGTTTGTCTTTAGGGCATAGCATACATCATTCCAGGCTCTTCTTGCTTTAATTTTTTTTTCCATTTTCCTACTCATAGATATTTATCCTTGTTAACATGTTGGCCCAGAAGCCTAAAGAAAGAAAGCAGCTACCAGCCGGGAAAAAATAATTGGTAAGGAGATAGAAAAGAAGTTATGGGAAACTCAAACATGCTTGTGATGTGGATATGGAGTACCCCAGTCTTACCCACCAGGCTCTGGAATCAGCATGTAGAGTCCTGAGTCTTGTTGGCTTATAGATCTCTGAGCAGAAGCAGAGACCATGTCAGTAGGAGGTCCTTAGCCCAAGTACACACATTCAGCCAGATGATTGTTTCTTTCTGTTATTACCCAGTGCCCATTGTGGAAGGCTTAGTGGAATCTTGTGTTCACTGAGGCAGGTTCTTTCTCCTCACAGACACTCTTACCCCTCAACCTACCCCATATGTAACAAAAGAATTTCTGGCACATATGTGCATGTACTTGCTTTGTCTCTGCTGAGAAATATGACCTTATTTTGATTGTTTTCCCTTTATAGATGATTGTTCTTTTCTCCTTGAGAGCTTTAAGGATCCTTTCCTTGGTCTGAATTAATCCTGTGTGGATTATAATTGATGGTGGGATCTCCTGTTCTGCTCTAGTCTATTTGGGATTCTAAAGGATTCTGGTATCTGAATAGGCCTATCTTTTTGAATGTTTGGAAAGTTCTCTGCTAGGAACCTGTTAAATAACTTTCCTACACCATAAACTTCTGTCTCTAGGTGCTCCTCTACACCCATTAACCTCAAATTAGGCCTTCTGATGGTGTCTTCTAAATGTTGAATAGATACATCATATTTCTTGGATTTGTCTTGAAGAGTTGTATGCTCTTTCTCTATAACATCTAGGTTGTGTTCAATCCCAGAGATTCGATCTTCTGCATGGTCTTACCTACTGTCACGACTTTCTACTATGTTTTTAAAATTTCCTTTCCTTCTAATTGGTCAGATTTCATGGCTTCAAATTCTTTGTTGGAGCTTTGTTTTAGATCTTGTATGGACTTCTTTACATGCTTAATTTGATTTTCAATGTTCATTCTCAAATCCCTTAGTTGATTAGTTATGGTTTCATTGAACTCCCTTTCATTATGATGGGCTCCATTCAGCATTCTCTTTGTGGTCTCCCTGGATTCCTTCAGCTGAGTGTTTGTGGATTCCATGAATGCCTCCATTAACCTTTGTCTATGCTCATGTCACTCATACAATTCCTGTATTAATCTTTCATTAGTTCCTCACACTCAAAAAATTTCTGTATTAATCTTTGGTTTTCCTCATCATGCTCATGAAGTTCCTGTATTAATATTTGGTAACTTCATCATGCTTATACTTTTCCTTATCCTGCTCACACGTTTCCCATCACACTTGCACAGAGTCCTTTGCCAGCTTTCAATCTTTTTACTCAGTATGTTCACCAGTAGTGTTTGTAGATTATTCATTAACTACTCTTTCACGTCATTTTGATGAGTGGGAGTTGAGATACATGGACTCATCATTTTTCTTGTGTTTCTCCAGCTTGTTCTGTCCATTTGGTAGAGAAACAAAACCAATTTCATGCTAGAACACTCTTTTAAGGCCAGCATCAACCAGAACCCTGTAGATGCACAGATTGTTTGATGCAGTCAAAATGAGAGCAGATACAATCTAGTTCAACTTACAATCTAGATCAACAACAAACAACTATGGACTAATGTACTAAGAACATGGAAGAAAGAGTTAGCACACCAGAAATTAATAGGTTTCGGGAGAACTGTGGGGAGAAAATAAGATAAGAGGAATGGGAGGAGGGAAAAGGAAATAGGAAATTTAACCAAGACCTAAATTCAGAAAGAAGAAATAGATAGAAGGAGAGGAGAGAGATAAAGAAGTAAAAATGAAAACATAAAAATTAAAAAAAGAAACACCTAAAAATTATGTAAGAAATAGTACCAAGAGAGGAAAAGGATAGAAGGAAAGAAGGAGAGAGATAAAGGAAAAAGGAAAAATCAAAAAATTAAAAAAATTAAAAAATGAGTATAAAGAAATAATGCTACTATTAAAGGAGTTAAGGCTGAGAGTTTGTGAATTGAGTAATCAATTTCTGAATTAAGTATGCACACAATGAAGATATATATGTATATATATATATGTATGTATGTATGGGGATGAGCAGAACAGCAATTAAGTCATGCAAAAGAAAATATAAAACAAAAAACAAAAAAGTCCAAAAGGGAAAAGAGGGAAAAAAAGAATCTAAAACACACACACTCACCTAAAATAAAAGTGATGAAAAATTAGAAAACAATATTTTAAATTTTAAAAATCAGGTAGAAAAAAAGAATTCTTCGATTTTTTTTGTTGGGGGGGATTCTTGTGTCTCCCCTGTGTCCATAACCAGTCTCTCTCTTGGTGGAGTCTCTGGTTTGCTTGTGGTGTTTGGTTTTTCTGTGGCTTGATTTGTTTCTTAAGTCAGTTTGTTTGAGCAGGCAGAAAAATGCTCTGCCTTATCCTGGTCTTTATGACCCTCCTCCCAGGCTAGTTTAGTTGAAGGGATATCTGCTTTGAGTATTACAAAAGAGGGAGATGGCTGTTTCTTCTAGCTTGGAGCTGCTGTGATGAGGCTAGGTTCTGGGTAGGGTTGAGGCCTGTCAGTATTCAGTTGCCTTTCTCTGAGGAGCTAGCTCCTGAGACACTCACAGAGCCCAGCCTGGAGCTATTCTCAGGATTTATGTTTACTGAGTTTCAATTGTTTGTCCTTTACTCCTCCTGCTGCTGGGACTGCTGCCTAAGCTGCAGAAGGGAGGGGCAGCCTCTGGCTCTTTTTACCCAGTAAAAAGCATCACTCCTCTGTGGTTAGAGCCTCCTCTGTGGTTAGAGCCTCCTCTGTGGTTAGAGCCTCCTCTGCCTGGAAAGAGCAACTTTCCCCAGGATGGACGTTCCTGTGACCTGTTGAATGGTTCCTCTTGTCTTCTTCCAAGGACTGAGTTACATGCTAGCTGCTCTACCCAGGTCTGTGTCAGTATCAAAGATGGAGTTCATCTCCGGTGGAGAGGGAGGGGCTACATTCCCACTGCTGCTCCATGAGAAGGGTACTCACACCTATCCCTTGGTTTTCATATGATCCTCGGACTATCTGTGGTCAGCTGGACGAAGATTTCTGCTCCTTGTCTGTTCTAGCATACGGTAAATAGAATCTGCTCCCCCAACACCTCTGGCTCCTTTGTCCTGGGTCTCTGTTGATAGGTTGGCCTTGGCAGCAGCTGCTGCTGCCAACACTCCAGACACCAGCAAGTGCTCAACTCTGTCTCCTTAACCAAGCTGCCTGGATTTTTCCTTTCTGGCCAAACTCTCTTCAATATGATGGCACACTGGGTGTGACTCTCTGGCCTAGGACTTTTAACTGGAACACTAAAACTGCTTTCTTTTTTTTCTTCTAAAACTGCTTTCTATGTGAGAGCTTATTTAGCCCCCAGCTTTTCCTCCACCATCTTGCTACACTTTCTCTGAGGACTGAGATTTGAAGCCAGCATAGGAAGAAAAATCCGTGTGATTCTTATCTCCAATAAACCAGCACAATCCTTCAAATGGAAGTGAAAAACAGGCTATAGGCTGGCAGCCTTGAGCAAAAAAAGACAGTGTCCAGGACCTGGGGGTCAAGTCCAGGTAAACATATATGCATGTGCATCTTTGAAGGCATATTTTACGGCTTCAGATGTGGTTCACGTGGTTGAAAACATAGCTAACACTCCACATGATTCCCAGTACTAAGTAACTGACAATACAAGGTTTCCTTTCCATAAAGCAGTTACATTTCTCTTTAAGGGATGATTTGCTGAGATTAAGCATCTTTCTCATCAGTATTTAAAACAGGAACTAATTGTGCTGTACATTTAGGATTATATACATGGTCCTTATTTTAAACTTACTATTAAATTTCCCAAATCCATTTCCTCCTCTCCTTGTCCAAGTATTGAAAGTGCAGGTTTTGTGTATAAATGGCCTAGATTGTCTTCATTTCTGCTTGTAAAGGTTCTAAATGTATATCAGAAATATTTGGAGCAATAGGAAGAATGGAACTCATAGCATAATAATGAAATGACTTCTTATTGGATAATTCTTGGTGTCAACAATTTGTTTCTCTCGGAAGAGATTTTTCTTAATGACTCTCTTATAGAAAGAGAAAGGAACATATACACATTAAAGAGTGGGGTTTTTTTGCATTTTTGTTTGTTTTATGCCAGTCTTGGGGCTTGAACTCAGGGTCTGGGCTCTGTCCTTGACCTTTTTTTGCTCAAGACTATTGCTCTACCACTTGAGCCATGGCACCAGTTCTGACATTTTGGTGACTTATTGAAGATAAGAATTTCATGGGCCAGGCACTGGTGGGTCACACCTGTAATCCTAGTTATTCAGGAGGCTGAGATCTGAGAATCACAGTACAAAGCCAGCCTGGGCAGAAAAGTCCATGAGACTCTTCTCTCCAATAAACCACTAGAAAACTGGAAGTGGCATTGTGGCTTAAGAGGTAGAGCTCTCACTTTGAACTGAAGAGCGCAGGGACAGTGCCCAAGCCCAGAGTTCAAGCCCCACGATGGACAAAAAAAAAAAAAAGAAAAAGAAAAAGGAAAAAAAGAATTTCATGGGCTTTTCTGCCTGGACTGGCTTTGAATCATCCTCAGTTCTTGGCCTCCTGAATACCTAGGATTACAGGTGTGAGCCATCACCAACAAATTAACACATTCAAGTTTGAGAGGCTCATCCTACACTGTCAGGTCTCCAAGGTCTAGAATCAAGCTTTCTTCAAAACCCATTCTAGAAAATAGTTTATTTTTCCAAAATAGAATATTTTTGTAAAAGCTAAAGTTCATGTGAAGTACAGTGTGGGGTACATGGGCAGCAAAGATGGCACTGAGAGGAAGTTGAGTGGGCAGAGCCCAAGTTGTTTATGTTAAAATCTGATTAGATACCACAATCAAGTGAAGTGACATCAGTGCATGAACAGCTCGTGGACAGCAGGGAAAGTATAGAAAGCTTAGGTGCATAATAGGGTGACCTCTACAGTGATTGGTTGGTTTCTTTTCCTCCCCTTCCATGCCACACATGTTTTTTGCTTTAAATATGCTTGCTGTGTGATAATAAATGAGTTCCTGTTTGACTTGACTCCCCGATGCGTCTGATTCTTTCCGAGGCTAAGGGAGGCTGGGGAATGCATGAGTGGCGCACTTACCTTTCCTCGACATACTCCTATGGAATCTTCCCAATCCAGTTCAATGTTCCCTTTGGGCAAGGAGTTGGGAAGAACAGAAGAACTCCTCAGCTGCATTTTCCCTGAAGATGAGCATTACCAGGGCCTCTAAGTATGTGAGATATGGGGTACCCACAATGTCTGCACTCTTCACCACTACTACAGAGGGATCAAGGTATCAAATATTGTTGGGAGTATATATTTAAATCAGGAAGTTACAAATCTTACAGTTGTTGAAGATAAAAACCACTGAAGGTGAATAAACAGATCAAAGATGGGTAAAGACAAAGTCTAGGAGAGTCTTTGTGCCAATAACCCAGAAAGAAGCTGGAAGGGGGTTTCAGCTCAATGGATAGAGAGGCAACCTTGAGTGAAAGAGATAAATGTGAGCTCAAGGCTATAAATTCAAGACCCAGTGCCAGTACACACAATAAATGAGAGTGGAATAGTAGGCCAACTATAAAAAAGAACAGAGAATAATTGTATATGGGAATGATTCTGTGTAAAGAAACATTGAGAAGATGAATCAGAAATCAATACCTGCACGTATAGGAGCCAAGTTGGGGTCAGAAGTGGGAATGACAAAAATGAAATCTTCCAGAACAACCAGGACAAATGAAATAAGGATGGAACTTTCTACCTTTTATAGAATGTTGGTTTTGAACTGGGTAATTTGCACCTTTTTAAATGCATGGTAACAAAACAGATAAAGTAGTAAGCAAGCTGTCTCAGTGGATAAGCAAATGAATTCACAAGAAAAGTTTTCCAAATTCTTTTTTTTTTTTTTTGGTCAGTCGTGGGGCTTGAACTCTGGGCCTGGGCGCTGTCCTTCAGCTTTTCAGCTCAAGGCGAGCGCTCTACCACTTGAGCTACAGCACCACTTCCAAGTTTTCCAAATTCTATTTGGAACCAAATTAAAGAAAAGAACAGGTTCAATTTCCTCTCCTCAGAGAAAGCTGGCATGATTTGACCTTTGACCTGATATTTAGACTGACCCTGGGGCCCACAGAGGAAGAAATTTCCTTGCTTACCAAGGGAGCCCAGGGACAAGTCTATCTCGGTTAAGGGACTGAAGTAGCAGCACATAGCAAGTCATCTGGCTCAACATTCATGGCTGCTCATGGATAGTCCTCTTTCTTTTCTCTCAGGAGCATGCTATCTGTGTCCATGCCACCTACATGTAAGAATGGGGCTTCTAAATCTTGTCAGGATCATTTGGTGTTTTGGTTTTGTGTTGTAACCTAGTACCTGGTAGCCAAATTTGAACTCAGGGCCTCACAATTGCTTGGCTTTATCACTCATGACTGGTGCTCTAGCACTGGAGGCACACCCCACCCCAGTTCTGCTTTTATTAATTAATTTGAGATGGAGATTTCTGCCCCCTGCTGGCATGAAACCTCTATTCTCCTAGTTCGGCCTTGTAAGTAGGTAAGAATACTAATGTGAACCACTGGTGTCTAATTGACAGGTTGATATTTTTTCCCTGTGGCATTTTTCACTGTAAGTTATGCATATTCTTCAAAACACCCTCCCCAACTTGGTTGTTGGTGATACTGAAATCAGTGACCCACCATCTACACATATACTAACTACTGCTAGTTCCAGCAGGTTCTATGATACACTCAGATTTCTTACTTCTTTGAGGCTTAGTCTCTGTCTAGAGAACCCTCACCTGAGGCCAGAAAATGAGCAACATGCTGGTCATTCTACAGTACAATCTCTGTAGTGTCTTCAAAGTGCAAGGCTCCTCCTATCTTCCTGCTCTACCCTCTTAAACCTGTGTTCTCTTCATGATGCTAAGGTAGCTCTCTGCCCACAACTGAATGTGATGTTGGTCAACAGCCAAATGCCTGCCATGTGTGTCCAAATTCAACCATAAAACATTAACTCTCTTAGATTCCAATATCAGGAGAATCTTACATCTTTTGGCCAGTGCTCGTTCATATGGATATCCTCGCTTCAAGGGAGGCTAGAAGATGAGCCTCTTTATGAGGCACTGGGAAAATTTGAGGCTATAATGGGAAAGATAGGAAAAATGGATATCAAGCAAGAAACACTCATTAATTCCCATTTAAAGCTTATAGTTTACAGAGCCTCTCAGACATCTATCAAACATCAGCGCCTCAGGAGAAAGAGGCCCCACACTACAGATGTGTGTATACCCTTCTTATTCTATTTGCCCTGCTGATGTCCACTCTAGATCAATATTCAATGAGGATCCTTGATCTCTGACTCCATCCAGTTCCTCAGGACAAAGTATGTCCTCTAGTAAAGCATTAAGGAACAGGAAAATTGATTATGGGTTGCACTTACAGATATAGTCTTCAGGAGTTAGGAAAAGGAAAGAGAAAAATAGTTGAAATCCACTGCTATCTGAAAATGTCTCTCTCTCTTTCTCTCTCCCTCATTCTTTTCTTCTCTCACTCTCTTGCACTCTTGCTCTTTTGCTCTTGCTCTCTTCCTCTCTCACTCTTTTGCACAGTGTGTGTGTGTGTGTGTGTGTGTGTGTGTGTGTGTGTGTGTTTCTGTGTGTCCTGGGGTTTGATTGACGTTAGGACCTAGACACTGCCCCTTAGTTTTGTGCTCAAGGCGGATGCTCTATTACATTGAGACAAAGTGCCCATTTTGGACTTTTTGTACTTGACTAGAGATAAGACTCTCACAGACTTTCCTGCCCAGGGTGGCTTTGAAAAGGATTCGCAGATCTCAGTTTCCTGAATAGGTAGGGTTACAAGAGTGAGCCTGAAATGCCTGCCTTGAAAATTTCTTTTTAAAACCTTGCCTGAGGTTTGGGATTAATGGCATCATTTTATGAATTGGAAAAGAGCCCAGGAACCCATGTGCCTGTGCTTCATGCAGCTTCATGCATATAATCCTGCTATTCAGGAGGCTACGGCTGAGATCTGAGAACTGAGATTCAAAACACTATGGGAAGGAATGTCTATGAGACTCTTATTTCCTATTAACTACCAAAAAGCCAGAATTAATGCTGTAGCTGAAAGTGGTAGAACACAAGTCTTGGGCACAAAAATTCAGAGACAGCACCCAGGCCCACAGTTCAAGTCCCAGGGTGGGCACAAAAACAAAAACAAAAGAGCTGGGGGTTGGGTTGCCTTAGCCTTGTAATCCCAGCTTTTCAGGAGGAAAATCTTGGGATAATTTTGCCTAGGCCAAAAGGAATAATAAAAACATTTATCATGTCTGCATCTTAATGAAAAAGGCTGGATACAGTGGTTCTCATCCAAACTACATGACAAGCCATAGATAGGAGGATGGCAATCCAGGCCAGCCCCGGGCAACAATATGACATCCAATCTGAAAACTTAAAGAGAAAGGGTTGGGGCATGGCTTAAGTGGTAAAACTCCTGCTTAGCAAGTGCAAGACCTTAAATTTCAATCACAAAGCCACCAAAAATATCAACACACATAATGAATAGTATAATATTAAAAGATATATGGCTTATAAGGAAAACAATAAATTATGCACTGCAAAAGGTCTATGGGTAAACACTAAACCAACAATTGAAAAGGACTACAAATATTTTGCAAATGTTGTAATTTTCCCCATACATACACATGCCCAGGAGATTGTATATATATATATATTCTAGCATTAGCATATGTGTGTGTGAGAGAGAGACAGAGACAGAGACAGAGAGAGATGGAGAGAGACACAGAGACAGAGACAGAGAGACACAGACAGAGACAGAGACCAAAAAATAAAGAGAAAGAGAGAGACTGAGGGTGAGGGCTTAAATTGAAGGCCTGGGTACTGTCACTGAGCTTTTCTGCTCAAAGCTAGTGCTCTACCACTTGAGCCACAGCTCCACTTTCTGCTACTTGGTGGTTAATTGGACATAAGAGTCTCAAGGAATTTAGTGCCAGACTGGCCTTCAACCTTGATTCTCAGGTCTTAACTGCTGAATAGCTTGGATTACAACCATGGGACATTAGTACCTGGATAAGCCTAGATTTTTATTTGTTGGTCATGGGGCTTGAACTCTGGACTTGAGTTCTATCTCTGTGATCTTCAGCTCAAGGCAAGTGCTCTACTGCTTGAGTCATGGTACCACTTCTGGTTTTCTAGTGGTTTATTGGAGATAAGAGTCTCATGGACTTTTCTGCCCAGGCTGGCTTTGAACCGTGATCCTCAGATCTCAGCCTCCTGAGTAGCTGGGATTATCTGTGTGAGCCACCAGAGCCCAGCTAAGCTAAGATTTTTTTAGTGGCTATTAGAGACGGAGTCTCACAGACTTTTCAGCTTTGGCTGGCTTTGATTCTCAAATCTCCACATCTCAGCTACTAGAGTATCTAGGATTCCTTTTCATTTTATATCACACACATCTTATACTGGGTGCTGAAGAGCTTGCAATCCCAAACTCAGAACAAAACAAAATACAATGAAACACAAGAAAACCAAAGAAAACTCTTTTTTTTTTTTTTACCAAAACAACGAGAAAGTAGGGAAAAAACAGAACTGCAAAGAAAAAATACCTGTTGCTTCTTTTTGATGCCTTTTTCATTTTCTCAATAACAAGTAAGGAATTCAGAGGCAGGCATGCTATGACTAAAGTCGGGTATCTAGTATAATTTGCTATACATTATGTTTCCCAATTGGCTCTCTATTTTTCCCAGGATAACGAAGAGATACTGTCTCTATCGGCAGCTCTGCACTCTGCCATTTTATATTGAAGTAAGGTCTGAAAAACTAATTGTTTTTGCCTGGCCTCAAACCACAGTCCTAAGGATCTCCACCTCAAGAGTATCTATTATAGCAGAAGTAAGCCAAGCAGTTAAAAATAACAAAGCTAAGAATCATACAGGCCCTAAGGTAGCATAAACCATAATGTTATCAGAAATTAAGTGTGGTACAGAAACTTCCATCCCCTTTGGATGTTGTATTCAGGTGAAAGGACTGTCCTCCACTATTCAGGGGTCATTAGTGAAGATTTGGATGAATGACCCAGTGGCACGAAGCAGCCTAGGATAATATTTTCCTAGAGCAATGGCTTCCATTATCAGCCAAGAGCCAACCTGTATGAGGGAAGGGGTACACTACACAACTGCTCATATAATTAGACAGCACAGGAGGAATGCAGACTGCCTGACCCAAGACCCCACAGCAGAAGCATTTGACCATAGATAGCACTTCAAACCTGCTCCCCAAAACACCTCAAAGATACCAGAAGATAGTTCCTACTTAGTTAAGACCTCTGGCTCTCCCAGTGGGGGTCTACAGAAAATGCATGTAGGGACTCAAAACTCCCAACACAAACCCTATTGCTATGAACAGTATGAGTTGAGAAGCCTGGATTTTCACAGAGACTACCATTCAAAAATCCTGCCCTTCACTCTCCTACATTAAAGTGAGGAATCAGACACAAACAGAAGGATAGGAAATCTCGTGTTTTAAGCTTTGTGCTCATGAATCCCCATTGTAGTACTGGAACTACACTCCTAATCCTTGAGGGTTGCATCACATTCTCCCCTAGGCAGCCTTGAGATTCCAGTCTAGAGAGAAACATATTACATTGTGTGTGTGTGTGTGTGTGTGTGTGTGTGTGTGTGTGTGTGTGTTTCTGTCTGTCTGTCTGTGTGTGTGTCTGTCTGCGTGTCTGTCTGTGTCTTTGTCTGTGTCTCTGCCGGTCATGGGTAGTGGATCCAGGATTCTCCAACTCTCATTTGTCTTTTTTCCTTTTGGTGGTTGTTCTACAATTTGGGTCAGGGCACCACAGCCACTTTTCTGGTGTGGCTGAGGCTGTGCCAACATTTGCCTTGTTAGCCTCAAACCAACATCATCACACTGCAATTTTGCTCCACAACTAGCTAGGATAACAAAAGTGGGTTACCACAGCCACCAGAAGCACCATTTTATCACCAGAGGCCCTACTGAAACATAATGACACCCTGTCACTACCTACTCAATATGAACTAGACACTTCAGCATTCTTTCAATAATGCCACATGGCCTCCACAGACTAAGACGGACTAGAATTTTCAGTCCTCTTTTGGATGCTGAAGCCTTGTGGAGGAATCTTATTCCTGGTTTCAGAATTCGTTAGCTGAGATACAGAAGAAAAGACCCAGTGGCACCAAGAAACCTGGGGCCATATATTTCTACTCCACTGCCTGGTAGTACATGATCAAACTGGAGCCCTAACTCCACCAAACTGAAGTGGGTGATGTATTTTGCCCAAATGCTCACATCAGTGGAAAGCCGAAGAGGAATACTATTTGCCTGATCCCAGAATACTACACTTACACCTGTTCTCCAAGAAGCACTTATTCTCCTTCTCTATGTGGTGGCACCATCAACAAATTAATCTGAGGATCAAAGTGGTAGACCTGTACATACTGCAAATAGCTAGATGTCAAATTCTTCTGCACTATATGCCAGCATCATGGTAGGAGGTCTGGAGACTATGCAGTAAGAGGCTCACCAGGCTCGTCCATACTCCCAACACCACCCTCCTCACCATGCACCTTCCTCACACTGCAGAGAATTTACAACGCAGGATTTTCAGTTTGTAAGCAGGAATTCCTGTCTCTCAGCCTACCAATTACAATGAAGGACCACACAGCAGGACAGTGAAGAATGAGTTTTTGTTTTTTTGGCTAAGGGTTTTTTGTTTGTTTGGGGGAGGAATTTTCTGTGTGTTTTTTTTACAGGGGAAAGGAGTGTATTCAGGCTTTTATCAACCAAGAATTATACTAGTGAGGCTACATCCACAGGACTCCACTGTTTTGGTAGAGTTTAAACAAAGTCTTTTAGTTCTGCCTTGGAGAAGATGGGCTTGCACTGTTGGGAGAGGAGAATCATCACAAGCCACATTGGGTGTTCACTGGTCCTGGATTATGGATTTAGGGATTCACTCACATGGTTCTTTAGGGTTTTATTTTTGAAGGGGGAATTCTATCAATTGTGATGTGTCACCAGTACCTACACCATTTTTTGAAAGCTAAAATAATGCTATATTTTTACCAAGCCTACCTAGCATCAAACAAAAATATGCCAACAAACACATTTGCTCACTGATCAGCTAACATGAGACAAATCAGACATCCCAGCTGCCAGAAGCAGCATTTTAGCACCCCAGGTCCTACTGAAACATACTCCACTTTGACACAGCCACATAGGTAGGGACAGAAACTTCAGATCTTTCTTGAAGTTGCAGGCAGATGGGGAATTGTGTTTCCCATCTCAGGATGCATTATCTGAAATTCAGATGGGATGCCCATTAGTAACAGAGGGCATGGGACATTCTTTCCTCTTTCTATGACTCCAAATGAGAGTGAGTGGGAATGCCAATTGTACCAGGCAGGAAGGACAGAATCCAACTGCTAGTATTAGGTATTAGTGAATACCCAGAGACGGACCCAGATCACCTGAACAAGGTCCCCACAGCGGAAGAAATAACCAGAGTTATCACTTTAAACCTGTTCCCAAAGAGGCCCCTGTAATCTGGTTTTCTCTACCTGATGGCTACTTCAAAGGAGCACCTGAGAACCAGACGTGTGGATTCGACAAGGCAGCAAACATCCAGGCCGCAATGTGGAGCAGAGGAGATCGTCGAGCCCTTAGGGTTTTGCGCCCCCAGCCAGTGATATCTGTGGATGAGGAAGGCAAAGAATCGGCGTCCACACAATGTCTCTTTCCACTTCCCCACCCCCCTACACACGCATCTTCCCTCCTCTTGGGGTGCATTTGCTGAGGTGACCCAGGGTCCCCGCATGACCTGGGTTCATCCTTTCCCCTCCACTGCCCGGAGGCAACATCCGAGAGAGAGCCGCACCGCAATGGCACCAGGCTGAGGAGCCAGACGTGTTCCCCCTACTGCTGGCATCCGGGATCCCTGACAGGAACGCCTACGGCCTAGCCCCAGCACGAGAAGGGAGTCACCCTCACCACTGTACCCCCGCTCCCAAAGAACCACGTGCCCCCCTCTTCTCTCCCTGCCGGCGTCTTCCAAGAACCCACTGAAGAGCAGACCTCTGCAGCCGCCACGCGGCAAACAGACAGGCGGGAATCTCCTCAGCGCCGGGACTGCCAGGGGACACCACGCACACACGTGTCATCGTGACCCTGTGGACAATGTAAATGCCTGGAATGACGCATACTCTGCAAGTCCTGCCACTCACCCTACCATGCACAGTGAGGGACCAATTACAGACAAGAGGAGGTGGAGAAAAGAGGGTTCAATATGGGACTGGGAGTTGTTGCAGTGTGTACTCACAACCTAGCACTGAGCACTGTACCAGTGGAGACACACCACTAGTCCTTCTATGTTCCCTTAAGGTTTCCATAATGGCTCACAAATATGAAGCATTCTGCTTCTGTTTGAGTGAGCACTGCACTACCATGCCATACCTGCCTATATGTGTTGCCCTAGTCATAGGATTGAATGAAGAGATTTCCCACCTAAATGTTGCTTTTTTCGCTTTAGTCAGAGGTGTTACAATTTAGACCATGCAATCAGTACTCAGAAAAAATTTTTTGTAAGACTGTATCCTGACCATATATTTGCCTGGCCTTGCATAACACACACACACACACACACACACACACACACACACACACACACACACACACACACACACACACATGCACACACAGAGTCACACACCTATGACCCAGGAATAGCTAGGAAAATAGTGGTCATCACAGTCAACAGAATCACTGCTTTAATAACAGAGACCATAGTAAAATACAACGCTGCTCTTACACCACAAATTAAGGCTGGCTACAGCCTCTGTCCCTATTTGGTGGCTGGAGCTGGGTGGATCAGCTGCATCTTCTCGCTCAGGCTGCATTTGCTGACATTCAGCTGGAAGGCCCTTTGGCAACAAGTGGTTTATACTCATACTTTCCTCCCTCAATGGCTGGTGGCATCATCCAAAGGGGAGTGGGAGCCCCCAAATTATCAGGCAACAAGGAAATATATACTATGTACAACCTCTGGCACCCTTAGAGAACTGGAGAAGAATCCAGACTGCCTGAGCCTGAACCACACAGCAGAAGCCTGTAGGGACTTGCATCCTCTTCCCAAACATGCACTTGTCACCCCTTCCTCTCCACCTGGTGGGACCATCAAGGATTGAAACTCTTGACCTGGTCTCTGGTAAAGAAGTAGGAGGTCGGAGGAGGGAGCAAGATGGCGACGGGGCAGTAGGGAAACGCCATGGCTCTCCCCAAACAAAAAAAAGAGTTTGAATTCCAATGCTTAATCTCCCCAAGAGACCGATGACAACAAAAAGATGAACACCTAGAGAAAAACAGGAGGCGGAAAAAAAAAAAGAAAAAAAGAAAGAAAAAGAAGAATTTCAGAACAGAGGAGCACGAAGACCCCTCCTCCAACCTTTACTGGCTGTGGGGCAGTGCACCAAGCTGCGGCCAGCCCTGCACAGCGGGGGCTGCCGGAGTCCCAGAGACACAGGGGGCTGTCTGCAGATCACCCACGCAGAAGCCGCCTGAGGTACTGGTGTTGGACCCGCTGATCGAGACGAACAGAGAAACCTCCAAGCTGGGAGCTTGCACAAAGATCCCACCCCCACCCCTCACTCTCCATGGGAGCAGAGAGGCTCCATCCCACCAAAGCTACTCGGCCCCATGGCGGGAACCCCAGAGCTACATGGGACACCCACAGAGCACCAGAGCAGAAGACCTGCAAGGAACTGGTGCTGATCCGGAGAGCACAGAGACTAGCCCTGGCACTCAGAATCTGCATGGAGGCCCCTCCCCAACCCCCGTCCGGAGGCCTGAGGCCCATCCCACAGTGCAACCCAAACAGCATCAACCGAGGCAGAGACAGAGGAGAAACACGCAGAGCCACCACCACCCACAACCACCTCAACTGAACTCTGATTGCAACGGCAACCAACGACCTACATCACACAGAAACTACAACTAGCTCCAGGGTGAGTACCCCACAGGGGACAATGTATCCCTCAAGGGAGACCAGAGCTGGTGGGAATCACCAGACCCTGATCCAGATTCCCTACCCCAACACCCAGACCACAGGACCCACTAAAACTGGGAACTGTTCGAGAGCTCCACCAGCCCGTGGAGCACACTCAGCTGGCCAGGCTAGAGCAAGAGCGCCCCTGGAAGGGAGCTTAAATGCCAAAGCCAGGAACAGCACCCCTGGGTCAAAACAGCCAACTGTGGAAAAAATTTGAACTGTGTACTCCAGACTGCATAACCTAGGCAGGATACACAGCAGCGCAGGTCCAACTGGCGTGCCCCAGGCCGGGGCCCGGACCAGGCCTGGAGATCCAGTGCCTGAGCAACACAACCAACTCCCCCCAACTGAAATCAGAAGCTGAGCATACGCCTCAGCAGAGGGGGGAAAAACAGGGTACTGCACCCCCTGGGAATCACGCCTGTGACAGCAAAAGATCTGGGGGTTCAGGACAAGAGAAGCCCAAACCCCACCAGAACCCGACCTATATATCCTAGGCTGGGAATTGGACAACACAGGCTGCCAGCACCTGATAATAGTCAGGAGCTCAGGCTGGTAAGGTGGCTAAGCAGTAGAGTGCTTGTCTTGGGTGCATGAGGCCCTGGATCTGATTCCTCAGCACCACATAAACAGAAAGGGCCAGAAGTGGTGCTGTGGCTCAAATAGTAGGGTGTCATCCTTGAGCTGAAGAGCTGAGGGACAGGGCCCAAACCCAGAGTTCAAGCCCACAACCAGACAAAACAAAACAAAACAAAACATCAGGAGCCCATAGCAGATTCCAGCATCTGGGAGAGTGCATCTAGCACATCCGATCTCACCAAGAGCACCTGTAGGAGCAAACAGGAACAGTCTAGGCTGCTCAATCCTTCTAAAGGTGGGAACCACCTGTGATCTACAGCAGAGAGCTGAGAACTCTATGTGGGTCAGACCAGCAGCTGGAGGTTGGCCCCCAACAGAACAGGTACAGACTCTACCAGCAGAGAAATAGCAACCAAGCAAAGAAAGACATCTATTGACCAAAACAAAATTTCAGATTAGTCTCCAATAATCCCTGAACCCCCATGCGAAAATCACAGAGAAAAATTACAACATTTATCAACACCCAGGATAGCAAGCTATCCCCCAAAAGCCAGCAGTCGCCCAGGGGAGAGCCCCAGTGGGAGCAAAGCAGGAATGGAAGACAAAAGTTACATCCAAGAGATGCTGGACGGAATGACTCAAGAAATAAAGCGAGAAATAGACCAGAAATTGGAAGAACAGAGAGTTGAAATATCAAAAGAGATGCATGATATCAAACAAGAGATGCATGCAAAAATAGAGGCATCACACACCTCACTAAGAGGTGAGATTAGTACAAAAATAGAGGCAGCACACACCTCACTAAGAGGTGAGATTAGTGCAAAAATAGAGGCACTACACACCTCATTAAGAGGTGAGATTAGTACTTTGAGGACCAACATTGAATCCATAAATGAGTCCATTGCCTCCATGCAAACCACAATGGAAGTCACAGTTAACAGAGTGAACGAAATGGAATGTAGAGTGTCAGATACAGAAGACAGAATACACCAACTGGACCAAAATATGACAGATATGGAAAAAAATCACTTAAATTATGCCAAAGGGAAATTCAAGAGCAAGCAGACAGTGCCAAGAAATTTAACCTTTGTATAATTGGAGTGGACGAAGGTGAGGAATATCAAAGCAAGGTAATGCAATACCTATTCAACAAGATAATCGGTGAAAATTTTCCTCATCTCAAAAAAGAACATCTTACCTACATAACAGAAGCATATAGAACACCTAACAAGCAAGATCCCAGGAGAAACACTTCTAAACACATTATAGTAAAAATGATAGATCTGAATAATAAGGAAACAATCTTGCATGCAGCAAAAATTAAGAAGGAGCTATACTACAACGGAAAAAAAATAGAATCACTGCAGATCTCTCCACCCAAACATTGAATGCAAGTAAGTTCTGGGAAAGTACCATACAAGCCCTGAGAGCCAATAACTGCCAACCCAGACTGATATACCTGGCAAAGCTAGCATTCACATTCGATGGAGAACTGAAAATTTTTAATAGCAAAGAAAAACTGAATGAATACATAAACATTAAGCCAGCATTACAAAGAATACTAAGAGGGGGAACACAACCTGAAGAAAGCAACCAGGAACAGGGACCCAGGCATTAATAGAAGTCTAACTGAGCAAGCACGGGAGGAAAGGAAAGAAGAAAAACTGAGGAAAACAGGGAATGACAGGTACCACAATGCATCTCTCTATACTATCTCTTAATATTAACGG
The DNA here is from genome assembly GCF_024711535.1 of Dipodomys merriami. Classification (NCBI taxonomy): domain Eukaryota; kingdom Metazoa; phylum Chordata; class Mammalia; order Rodentia; family Heteromyidae; genus Dipodomys; species Dipodomys merriami. Next base: position 87,105,703 of record NW_027204492.1, read on the forward strand.
GCTTAATTTGCCAATCAAAAGACAAAGAACTGCAGATTGGATCAGAAAACATGAGCCATCCATCTGTTGCCTTCAGGAGACCCACCTCTCAGCCAAACATACAAACAAACTCAGAGTGAAGGGTTGGAAAAGGATATACTAATCAAATGCCCCCAGTAAGAAAGCAGGTGTAGCTATCCTGATATCTGACAAAATAAACTTTTCATTAAAATCAATACAAAAAGCACTACATATTAATACAGGGAACAATCCAAGAGGAGGATATTACCCTCATCAACTTATATTCCCAAACATTGGTGCACCCAGATATGTTAATCAAATACTCTCAAACTTACAGAATAAAATAGATCCCAATACGATAATACTAGGAGACTTTAACACCCCACTCTCACCAAAGGACAGGTCTACCAACCAGAGGATTGGCAAAGAAGCTACCGAATTAAGTGAGGCCATACTTCAAGTGGAATTAACTGACATCTACCAAGTATTTCACCTTAAAACAACACAGTACACATTCTTCTCAGCAGCTCATGGAGCTTTCTCCAAAGTAGACCATATCATAGTTCATGCAAGGAACTTAAGCAAACACAAGGGGATTGACATAATCCCCTGTATCCTATCAGACCACAGTGGAATCAAGCTAGTTCTCAATAACAAAGCATACCACAGAAATTACTCAAACACATAGAAATTGAACAGCACACTTCTAAACAATGCCTGGCTAATGGAAGAGATCAAAAAAGAAATTAAACATTTCCTACAACTCAATGAAATTGAAAACACCTCACAAAGAAACTTGTGGGACACAGCAAAAGCAGTCCTGAGGGGCAAATTTATTGCCCTCAGTGCCCACATAAAGAAAATAGAGACAGACCAAGTAAATAATCTCATTTTGCAATTAAAACAGCTAGAAAAACAAGAAAAAAAATGGAACCTAAAGTTACTAGACGGAGCCAGGTAACCAAACTAAGAGTGGAGATTAATGAATTAGAGAATCAGAGAATCATAGCCCAAATTATCCAAACAAAAAGCTGGTTCTTTGAAAAAATAAATAAAATTGATGGACCATTGGCAAGATTAATTTTAAAAAGAAGAGAGGAAACCCATATTAACAGGATTAGGGATGTCATGAGAAAAAATCACAACACATATCCAAGATATCCAAACAATTTTAATGGACTACTTTCAAAAGTTATACTCTCTAAAGAAAGAAAACCTGGCAGAAATGGATGCATTTTTACAGAAATACAAGTTGCCCAAACTGAGCAAAGAAGAAGTAAATCAATTAAATAAGCCAATATCCTACAACGAGATACAGGAAGCAATTAGAATTCTTCCAACAAAAAAATCCCAGAACCAGATGGATTCACAACAGAATTCTATAAGACCTTTAAAGAAGAATTAGTACCCATACTCCTCAAGCTCTTCAGAGAAACAGAGAAGGAGGGAGCTATCCCAAACTCATTCTACGATGCCAATATCACACTCATTCCCAAACCAGGCAAAGACCCAACCAAAAAAGAGAATTACAGGCCAATTTCCTTGATGAACACAGATGCAAAGATTCTCAACAAGATTCAAAAGAATCCAGAAATACATAAAAAAAATCATACACTACGACCAGGTAGGCTTCATCCCAGAGATGCAGGGATGGTTTAACATACCTAACTCAACAAATGTAATCCAACACATCAACAGAGCCAAGGTCAAGAATCACATGATTATCTCCACAGATGCAGAAAAGTTCTTTGAGAAAATTCAACATTCATCCATGCTAACAGCTCTGGAGAAAATAGGAATAGAAGGAACATTTCTTAAAACAATAAAAGCCATTTATGACAGATAAATAGCCAATATTATACTTAATGGGGAAAAGCTACAACCTATTCTCCTAAAATCAGGAATAAGGCAAGGATGCCCACTGTCTCCACTCCTCTTCAATATAGTCCTGGAACCCTTAGCCCGGGCAATAAGGCAAGAAAAAGACATTAAAGGGATCCACATAGGGAAAGAAGAAGTTAAACTATCCCTTTTTGCAGATGACATGATGCTATACCTTAACGATCCAAAAAACTCCATCCTCAAACTCTTAGAAATCATAAATCACTTTAGCAAAGTAGCAGGATACAAAATCAACTCTGTACACAATCCCATTCACAATAACCTCCCCCAAAATAAAATAGTTAGGAATTAACCTAACCAAAGATGTAAAAGAACTATTTAATGAAAGCTATAAAAAGTTAAAGAAAGAAATTACAGAAGACACTAGGAAATGGAAAGACCTCCTATGCTCTTGGATAGGCAGACTTAATATAGTGAAAATGGCCATACTGCCAAAATTAATATACAAATTCAATGCAATTCCTATGAAAATCCCAATGACATACATCTCTGAAATATAGAAAACAGTCGAAAAATTCATATGGAACAACAAAAGACCTAGAATAGCCAAAATAATTCTAGGGAATAAAGACAACATGGGAGGGATATCCATGCCGAACTTCAAACTCTACTATAGAGCCATAATAACAAAGATAGCATAGTACTGGCACAAAAACAGACCGAAAGACCAATGGAATAGAATAGAAGATCCAGAAATAAATTCACATGCCTACAGTCAGCTGATATTTAACAAAGGAGCCAAAGACATACAATGGAAGAAACACAGCCTCTTCAACCACTGGTGCTGGGAAAACTGGGCGGCCACATGCAGAAGACTAAAAGCGGACCCCAGCCTATCACCATGCACCAACATCAACTTAAGATAGATTAAAGACCTTAACATTAAACCTGAATCTCTGAAACTACTGCAGGACAGAATAGGAGAGACACTTGAACTCACAGGCACAGGCAGGAACTTCCTGAACAGAGTCCCAGTGTCACAATAAATTGGAGAGAGACTCGACAAATGGTACTACCTTAAAATAAAAAGCTTCTGCGCAGCTAAAGTTATTGCAACAAAGCTAGAAAAACAACCAACTAATTGAGAAAAAATATTTACCAGCAATATATCAGACAAGGGGTTAATATCCAGTATATACAGGGAACTCAAGAAACTAATCCCTCCCAAACCTAACAAACCAATTACTAAATGGGCAAGGGAACTAAAGAGAGACTTCTCAGATGAAGAAATAAAAATGGCAAAGAAACACATGAAATATTCACCATCCCTGGTTGTGAAGGAAATGCAAATAAAGACAACCCTGAGATACCACCTTACCCCAGTCAGAATGTCCCACATCCTCAAGTCAGCCAATGACAAATGCTGAAGGGGATGTGGAGAACGAGGAACACTATTACACTGCTGGTGGGAATATACACTTATACAACCACTTTGGAAAGCAGTCTGGAGGGTCCTCAGAAAGCTAAATATTGACCTCCCTTATGACCCAGTCATACCACTTCTAGGCATCTACCCTGAACCACAGGAACCAGTATACAAGGACACGTGCACCTCCATGTTTATTGCAGCACTGTTCACAATAGCTAGGATATGGAAACAACCCAGATGTCCCACCACAGAATAGATCCAAAAATTGTGGTATCTATACACAATGGAATATTATGCAGCCATTAGAAATGATGAAATAATGGCATTTGCAGGGAAATGGATGGAGTAGAAGAAATCATGTTGAGCAAGGTAAGCCAAGAGCAAAGAGACAAATGGTACATAGTCTCCCTGATAAGTGGATGTTAAATCCAAAATGTTAGGTGATACGACAAAATTAACAGGACTTAAGAAACAAAGGACTTCCACTCATCTGGTCAAATCACTACTAAGTAGCCCCATGCTGCTGATCACATGTATGGTATATATGTGTACACCAGAGGGGAACCAGGAAGATGACACAGAACTTAGAGGGAATGAGGGAAAAACATAAAACAGTGGGACCCATCAGCTGCACTGGACATTGACCAAAATGAACTAAGCAACGCAATGCCAGAGATGGGAGGGAGGGAACAAGTGGAAAAGAGGGAACAGCTGATGCTATGCAAAACAAAAGAAATGTACATATCAACCAATAGCTATCGCAAAGCTCATAGAAGGGGCTGGGAAGGTGGCTCAGTGGTAGAGTGCTTGCCTTGCATGCATGAGGCCCTGGGTTCGATTCCTCAGCACCGCATAAGCAAAAAGAAAAAAAGCCGGAAGTGTCGCTGTGGCTCAAGTGGTAGAGGGCTAGGCTTGAGCTGAAGAGCTGAGGGACAGCACCCAGGCCCAGAGTTCAGTCCCCATGACCGGACCCCCCCCCACAAAAAGCTCATAGAACTCATAAATGTTATAGACCATGATAAAAAATTTTCTCCAGGAAAGTTGGAATGTGTTTGTGAATTTAACTGAGTATCACTATCCCACAATACTGTAAAATTTGGGAAATTATGTAACCACTTAATCACAATTTTAAAAAACCAGTATTTTCACAATAAAAAATATACAAAAATTTTGAAAAAAAATCAAGAGCTAAGATGTAGCTCAGTGGTAGAGTGCTTATCTAGCATGCACAAGCCCTAGGTTCAAGCACAAGCACCACCAAACAAACAACCCCACTCCCTTCCAATATCTTGGCCTTTCTTCACTCTGAAGAAAATAGACAAAAATGACCAGAGTGACATTAGCCTCCAGCAATTACACTGGGCCATGGGGTAGATTTTAAGATGGAACACACTAAGAAAGACAAGAGCCTCAGACTGATAGTTATGGAGCTATTTTATGGTAACTACCATAAAATAGCTTCAGGTATCTTTAATATGTGAAGGGAACAAAAAGACCAACTTTTTTTTTGGTGCCATTTGGGGCTTGAACTTAGGACCTGGATGCTGTCCTTGCACTCTTTTTATTCAAGGCCAGTGGGAAAAAAGACGTAGGATAGGTCATTTCCTCTTCCATCTTGTTGCCAACTCAAAGCTCATATGAAGTTCTAACCTCTAGCATTCCAAGCAGGCATCTGCAGACCATGTGGATGGCAGGTCACATCCCAAACCAATATTGTCCCACTGGAACTACACTACAGACATTAATAGTTTTACTTATATTCTGAATAAGGTCTTAAATTTTCCCCTAGACCAACATGTGCTTCTAATCCAGCACACCATGCACCTCCACACTGAGAACTTGTGTGTGTGAATTGTGTGTGTGTGTTCACAGGTTTGTGTGTGCAAGGAGGGGGTAATTATGTGATTTGGAATTAGGGATTAACTCAATTTCATCTTGCTTTCTTGTTTTGAGGGGTCTGATGTATCACCTGTAGTAAGCCTCCAGTTCAGACACCTGCATTTTTGTTGAGATTGGGGCCAGTCCAAGCCTTTTCCTGGGCTGTTCTCAAACTATGAATCTCTGATTTTGTTCCATGAACAGTTAGGCTAATGAAAACTAGTCACAATACTTAGCAGAAACCACATTTGGATGACACAGGCCTTACCAAAGCACAGTGTCAATGTGTCTTCACAGACTAAATAGAGCTTCCATACTTTTGGCACCTTCTCTGGCTGCAGCCAGTGGGAAAGCTGCGGTGGGGAATCCCTTGTCTCTTTTAGGAATCACTAGCTGAGATTGAGTGGGGAATCCCAGTTACACAAAGCAACCTGGGGAAAGATATTCTTCCTCCACTGGTTTCTGGCATCATCTAAGAGGAAGGCTGAAACAATATAGAGATATACTCCACCAATTACTGTCATTAATGCATACCCAGAGAGGATCACCACCTACCCTATCCTCCCCCACCCCACAGGCGAATCACGTAGATTCATCACTTTAAATCGGTTCCCAAACAAGTATTTTCATTTCCCATATTCTTACCTGAGATAAAAATCACCAGATCAAAAAAGGATCAGTCCTGTGAGCTATGACAGTGGATCCATTGACCAGGAGTCAATTTCTGCCACAGGATGCTAGCACAAACTCATGAGTTAGAACCTCCATCCTCTGCAGGTTGATGCAGGTGGCTATTACTCTTCTGCCCATATTTCCTGCACATGAAGAGTGCTTCAAAAGCTATATTTTACAGTATGCCAGCATTGACTCATTTCTCTCAGCCTCTCAATTAGAATGAGAAACCAATCATGGGCTGGTGAGCAGAGGGAAATCAGAGGGTTTGTCTCTTCTGGGGGGATGGGGGTAGCAGGGAGGTCTGCTGTAGATTGAACTTATATGCCAGCGCACTGCCACTGGAGTTATATCCTCAGGCCTTTTTGTTTTACTTACACTTTGAATAAAGTCTTCCAATATTCCCTTGGCTGCCTTATGTTTCCCATTGTGAGAGGTAAGCATCACAACAAATGACTGTCTGTGCCTGCTTGCCTGTGTGCATGCTCGTGTGTATAAGGTGGTCATGGGACTTAGATTCAGCCATTCCCCTCCTCTTGTCTTTTTTGCTTTCAGGAGGCATTCTATCACTTTTGCCATGATTCCACTCTGAACAGATACTGTTTCTTTGTTGTTGTTGAGACTGTGGGCAGGAAATCTTTTTGCCTGGGCTTTTCCCAAGCCTAGACCAACCCAATACACTTTTGCTCGCTCATTAGCTAGCAAAATAGGAATGGGCTGCCACAGCCATTAGAAACACCACTTTAACCATACAGGCCCTATTGCTACTTGGTTAACCACAGAATAACTACAGACTTTGTCTATTTTGGGTGCAGAGCCCACTAATGGGACCTTGTTACCTCCTGCAGCCTGGGGCCATACTTTCCTCTTCTGTTGTCTGGGATCATCAACCAAGAATAGGCTCAATTGCACCAAGCACCATGGGAAGGTGTCTTCTGCCCCAAGTACTGGCATCAGTGCATTTCTGAGGTGGCCCCAGTTCCTCTGCTCACATGACTTCCCAGTGACACCAACAGGTATCCAGAGTTTGTATTTTTAACTCTTCTCCCAACCAGAGCACCCACGTAATTCTAATTAACTTTTTCATATCCACATGCTGAAGGTACTTTTACCATACCAAGTAAGGATCAGACTGCATACCAGAGTCTTCAGGTATATAGCAAGGAGTCAAATTCCTCCCCCACATTGTTGTCAGATTCCTCCTCCACATTGTTGTCAACATTTAGCTGGTTGGGAGAAGGTAGATTCTTTGTGCTCTTGAACAAAGGAAACCTGGAAAAGTTGCACACAGGTATTTCCTCCTTTTTTTCTGTCACTTTTACCATGCCAGGAATCACAGTAAACACTAGGATTTTCACAGGGGCTACTTGTGTCATTCAAACTTCCAAGCAGAGGGAAAGAATAATATCAGAGAGCAGAGCTCAGAGCATGGGGAAAGGTAATTCTAATTAACTGTGTGTGTGTGAAGTCACAGTGAGAGAGGGGGGAGGGAGGGAGGGAGGGAGAGAGAGAGAGAGAGAGAGAGAGAGAGAGAGAGAGAGAGAGAGAGAAAGGGGGGAGAGTGTGTGCCAATGTCCTGGGGCTGGAACTCAGGGCTTAGATGCTGCCACTGTGTTTACTTTTGTCAAGGGCAGTTCTCTACAACCTGATCCACAGCTACACTTTTGGTGTTTTTGGAAGTTAATTGTAGATGGGGGTTTCAGGGACTTTCCTAATAAGGTTAGCCTCCATACTTGATCCACAGAACTTAGGTTTTTGAGGAGCTACAATGTCACACATGAGCCACTGGCAACCAGCACTTCAATTTTGTTTAAAGAATAAGAAAATATTATTGACCACAGTTCCCCATTATTTATAAACAGTAAGGTAGCATTCTGCTTACTAAAAAGTTGATTTTATGCCTTTTTTAGAACCAGTAATCCAATATTGAGAAGATTGAACCTGTACATAAGGATTGAATTGAGTTAATGAGAAAGGCATACCAGTCAATAATTATGAAATTTTGTTCATTCATTTATGCCAGGAGGTTGTACAGTTTCAAAATCTGTAAGCAGGTGACTACATTTCCATTAGCTCAGTCTAAGATATCTCCAAATTCAAGAGCTTTCACTAAACAATTCCAATATTTTGTAAAGAAATGGCTCAATAGACAAAATTTTCAATGTCCACTGAGTTTTGTTTAGCTAATTAATGGAAAGGAGATTTGTCTTAATCTTATCTAGCTAGGATTTTCTTTTTTTATTGAAAATACCGTACAGAGGGGTTACAATTACATAGGAAAGATAATAAGTACATTTCTTATCAAGCATTGTTGCCTCTTTGTTTCCCCTTCCCACCCCTTCCAATTTCCCCCCACCCCCCTAAACCCCCCACTCCCTGTCGTCGTCCCCCCCACCCCCCGCCAAAGTTGTAAAGTTCGTTTTTCGACATAATGATTTGTACATCTCATTGTTGCAATGGGTCCACCTGTAAGCTAGGATATTCTTGATAGGGATAACTATTCCTTTCAGGAAAAATTGCAAAAACCTATTACATTTACATATTTATGGCCAATACCAGAGTACCTAAAATTTGAAGCAAGTGAGGCTATCTAGCAAGAGTAAGACCAGCCTGAGCTTCTCAGTGACCCTGTCTCAAAAAGGAGGGGAGGCAGGGATGTCACTCATTAATATATCATTTGCTGGTAATATACTTTACCTGTCATATGCATGGGTTTGGAGCCCAGCACTTGTAAACAAACAAAATCTCCCAAAGTATAAACTTCGATGTAAGAATCTTTCATATGTGCACGTGTGCAAACACACACAAATTCAGAGTGGACCTTGAAAACTGCAGTTAAAGGCAAGTAATTCTGATTAATTAACAATTAAATAGTTCGTCGAAACTTTGAAAAATTACTGTTTTTGAATGCAGAGGAATAAAATACACCAAAAAGAGGAAGCAACTACAGAAAGTCTTTATTATACTTCTTCAAAGTAACAGCACAACTGAAGCAAAAAAAATCTCAACTCTGTCACTGTTTTCAAAACCAACATATCAAATTTGATTTTATTAGATTGTAGTTATTGTTTCAAACCATTAACACAAGAGCCAAGACTCAAAGTTTGTTTATACTTTTATATGTATGTAATGTATTTTTCACTGAGCATCACTTTCTGATGAAGGATCCCAAACTATCCTTTGTTCATAAAATTTAATTACAATTTGAGGACATTTAACATTAGCCTCTTTTGCCAACACCAAATCAGCTTTATCCGAATCTTTCCACTTCATGAGGAACATCAATCCTTCACTACTTCCTGTGGCACCAATTATTCGTTCAGGCTCTAGACCCCTAGAAAACCCCGTTGGATTATCACTAGCTTCGCTATTCTCTGTTGTTACGCTACCTTCAGATTCACTAGTAGCTTCCTGAGAATTCAGAAAAGCCTCGATTAAGTCTGGACAATTCAAATGCTCTTCTGATTCCCAGGTATTATCATCATCTGAATATCCCTTCCATTTCAGGAGATATTCTACCTTGCCAGCTACTATACGTTTGCCCACTACTTTCTCCACTTCAAATTCTTCAAGCTCTTCTTCTTCAACATTTTCAGGTTTTCTGTTCTTTTTCTTTCTTTTGGGAATTCTAGTTTCCTTGGAGGTCATTTTTAATTGTGGATATGAAGAGCTATTATTAACCTCAGATGCTCCAGGTCACAATTCTGTAGCAACTCTGGCTCTCAAGCCTCAAGCTCCAGACACCACCGAGGGGTTTTCTGTCAAATTTCTATGGTTATTCCTAGGGGAAAAAAAACACCAGTCAGACTCATTGTGAAACTTCCCAAATCACCATGCATACAGACCTAAAAACCATACATCCATGTGGAATTTTCCTCAGCTTCACCCTGGCTTCTGAGTAAGAGACAAACGAAGCAAACCAGACACACACCGCCAGGATGCTAAATCTAAATTGTCCTTGGAATCACAACCACAAAACCAGACAGGCAAACCCCAAAAATATCCCTAATGAGACATACCATAAGCAACTTATGAAAAATAAAAGGAAAAAAAAATCACCTCAAAGCAGCTAGAGAGAAATGCTCACATTACCTACAGAGGGGCAATGGTTTAAATGCTATCATATTTCTTCCCTGAATCCAGAAAAGTCTAGAAGGTAGGGTTACATTGTTCAAATGGGTGAAAGTAAAGAACTGTCAGCTCTGAATTCCAGGCTCATGGAAAATATCCTCATGAAAAGTGGGGAAAATAAGGCATTCTCAGATGACAGCAAATTCAGAAAATTTTCACTAATGTTGTATCAATAATGTCCAGCTAAAGGAAGTTCTCCATACAAAAAGAAAGCAGTATTAGAAAGAGGCTTAGAACCTTAGAAAGAAAAACCAAGAAATATGTATAAATCAGGGTGGTTATAATAGACACACCTTTCCTTGTACTAATTTTAAATCATGCTGAACTGATGAGGAAAAATTATAATATGACCTGATAATGGGTTCCATCTATACAAAAATACATGAGAAATTTATATTCTAAGAGCTGGATATGTGGATGATGGAATAGAATAATCCCTACTAAACACAAAGCTTGGAGTTCAAATCTCAATACCACCAAAACAAAACACATTCTCAAATAGGAGGATAAAAACCTACCTAGCTGAAAATAAGTTCTCTCCATTTAGTAGCAATCAACAATTTTGATAACAAAGCTGTATGCTGGTAACACATGTCTTTAATCCTAGCTATTCAGATGGCGGAGGTCTGTGACATTCATTATCAATAACCATGAAAAACTGGAAGTGGAGCTGTGGCAAAAGTGGCAGAGTGTGAGCCTTGAGCAAAAGAAGCTCAGGAACAGCGACTAGTCTGTGTTTCAGTGCTATGGCAGACATAAAAAATATTAACAACTGTAAACTATGATTAATTATTCAGATATTTTAATATCTAAAGTATCTTTTGAAAATATAAAAGGTATATTCAAAACACTAATTAAATCAAAATATTAAAACACCTCACAGTAATGTAAGAAAGGAAAACAGGAAAGAGAAACAGAAAAACAGACAGAAAACAAAATATAAGAAAATGTTAGAATTTCCCAGGTGCTCACATCTGTAATTTTAGCTACTCAGGAGGCTGAGACCTGATGGCTCTCAGTTTGAGGCAAGCACAGGAAGAAAAGTGCTCTAGACTCAATTTCCAAGTAACCAGCAAAAGCTTAGCAGTTAAGAGTGGTTCAGTGTTATAGAAACAGCCAAGCAAGTGTGAAGATCTGGATTCAAACCTCACTCCACAAAAAGTTATACCTAAGCACAATAATTAGGTTCAGGTTAAACAGTCAAAATAAATGAATGAGAAGATATTCACAAAATGTTTCTTCTCTTTAGCACCTGCTAGACAGATGCCATGTAACTTAACACATGTTGTCATTCTGTAAAATATATCTTTAAAAATAGTATATGCTGTCTAAAAGAAATTATGTAAAAGCACAAATGCTTAAAAGGGTAAAAAACAATATATTATGCTAACCTTAAATACTAGGAGCATGATGGTTATATATTAAAATTATTAGACTTCCAAGGGGCCTTTCCCATTAGTTACCTAGGACGTGCTACTCCTGCAGCAATGAGTCCTAACAAAATGAGGGAAATGTTGTCTATCAGAGTAGCTTGTTAGAAATTTAGTTCTTGAGATATTATTGGGGACTGGTCACATCCGCAACACAGGACACCCCTGTCTAACACTTGAGAAAATGTCCAACTCCTAGTAGAAAACCACAGGATAACCACACTGTTTGTACAAATGGCTTGAACCCAGATGAACTGTCAGAATTCTAAGTCCCAGACAGATTTGGTGGGAACACCCATCTAGAGATTTGATTTGCCAAAGTAGAGCTGTCAGGACTGCTTGGAAACCAGGAGGATTGGGTTCTTTTGTTGTATATATTTTTATTGTAAAAATACTGTACAGAGGAGTTACTGTTATATGAGTAAGGTAATGAGTACATTTCCTATGGAGCATTGTTACCTCCTCCTTTGTTTTTCCCCTACTGTCCCTTCCCTCCACAACTTCTCCCTCCCCACTCCTAAAGTTGTAAATTTTGTTTTCAACATAGTGTCTTACATTTCTCATTGTTACAATGGTACATCCTGTAACCCTATTTCAGCATTTTGTTATTTCCCTTGCTTGAGTTCGTATCCCAGGAAAAAGAGGCAGAAACTTAGGTCAATCACCTCCTTTGTTCAGGCTCACATATTTGATGTGGGGCACTGCGGAGTCTATTAAAGAATGAAATCAATATGTTTTAGGATAAATTTGCCTAGGATGTTGTAGAGCCAGAATGAATACTGCCCCCATCATCCACTTCCATGAGGCCTCAAGGAGAGGCCCTTGATCATTATCTAGAGTTTTGGCATCAAAGTCCAGTAAGACACCAATGGGGATTGAGACTGGGGGTGATGATCTGCTATGCTGGAGAAGCCTGAGGCCTTCATAGTCCACAATCTGACTTTGAATCCTCCTCTATAAAGGTGACAATAACAATGAGTGTTACAGTAAGATAAAAAAAACTGAAAATTATGTTTATCCTGAAGCCCAGGTGCTTTGGCTTCTAGGCATAATAAATACAAAGGAAAGGCTGAGCAAGAGGGCATTTCCAGAGAGAAGATGGAAACTGGCACTCACCCTTTATTCCTCTGAAAGTTCCTCTCCCGTAAATGTGGTTCAGCCTGCAGCTGTGGAATCTTCTCAGTCTAGTTGAATGTTGACTTTGGGCAAGGAGCTGGGGAGAAGAGAAGAGAACCCTCTGCTATATTTCCATCAAAGAACAGCCTTCCCAGAGCCTACAAGTATGTGTGTGATTGAGTAACATGTATGCGCACTCTTTACCACCACTGCAGAGGGAACAAGGTATTAAAAACTCTTGGGAGTATATATCCAAGTCAGGAAGTCACAACGCCTACAGATGTCAAATATACAATGCATTGATGGTGAATGAACAGATCAAAAATGAAAATAATACCACTAATGTAAGCATGAAGTTCACAAAAGACACTCAAATCATTCTCTGCATAGTGAAGCAAGTAGGGCTGTTAGGTTCCATCACCAAGCGTGAGGTTGAATACTGTTGGTCACAACAATAATTTTACCTATACAGGAGGCTGAAATCTGAGGTTGGAACATAGAAGGCAGCCTGTCCAGCAAAGACTGAGAGAGCCTCATTTCCATTTAACCAGAAAGAAGTTCAAAGAGGAGGTGTGGTTGAAGGGGTAGAAAGGCAGCCTTGAATAAACGTGACAAGTATGAGCTCAAGGCTCTGAGTTCAAAACCCAGTGCCAACACACACTAAAATGAGAGTGCAATAGTGTGCCAACATCACAGAAACTTAGAGAATAATTGTATATGTGCTTAAATTTGCAAAAAGAACCAGTGAGAGGATGAATCAGAAACCAATACATGTACCTGTACCAGAGGTCAGATATGGGAATGCAAAAATGAAACCTCCCAAAACCAGAAGAAAAGAAAGGGGAATGGAACTTTTTATCTTTTATACAATGTTGATTTAAGAACTTAGTAAGTAGATTTGTATTTAAAAATGAATACTAACAAGACAGAAAAGTGTAGTGGGAAAGCAAAAGAGAAAAGAAGTCTTTGTAGGTTAAATACAAGCCCAGGATCAGTTTTCCAAATATTTAGTGGAACCAAATTCACGAAAAGGAGAGGCTAAGTTTCCTCTTCTCAGAGATACCTTACATGAGATGAGCTATGACTTTTGATCATAGACTGGCCCGGACCTGGGGTCCAGGGAGGAAGAAATTCCTTGTGAACCAAGGGAGCTGAAGGAGAATTCCACCTTTTAAGGTACAGGAAGCAGCAGAATTTAGCAAGTCAGCTGGCACAACCTGCATAGCTGCTAATGTGCATTCCTCTTCATTTTCCTCTCAGAAGTATATGTCCATACCAGTATACTTCAAAAGGGGGTTTCTCAATCTTGTCACGGTCCCTAGGTGTTTTTGGTATTGTGATGTACAGCAGTACCTGGTAGCTAGTTTGAAATCAGGGCTTCATACTTTCTCTGCTTTATCACTCATGACTTGTCTCTACCTCCAAGTCCTCCTTTTTGCTGTTTAATTAAAGATGGAGTCTTTTGGACATTTCTGCCTCATTCTGTGGACTTAAACCTCTGTTTTCAAGGTCTCAGCCTCTTGTGGAACTAGGATTACAGATGTACGCCACAGACACGTGGCTGACAGGTGGGTATTTATTCATGTGGCATTTTTCCCTGTGAATTACCCATGTTTTTCAACATACCCTCTCCAACTTGGTTCTTTGTGATTTTGAAAGAAGTGAAACACCATCTAGGAATTCTCTGACCACTGCTTCTTCCATCAAGTTCTGTGATATACTCTACTTTCCTACTTCTTTGAGGCTTAGTCTCTTTGGCTGGCTCCACATGTTCTCAGCCCTCCTTTCACCTCTCCACATCAGCTGTCATCATGGTATAACATCCAGGCCTTACTCCTCTAATTTCATCTCCATTCTTTTTCCCTTCTTGATTTTTTTGTCAGTTGTGAGGCTTGAACCCTGGGCCTGGGCCTGGGTGCTGTCCCTCAGCTCTTTAGCTCAAGGTTAGTGCTCAACCACTTGAGCCACAGTATCACTCCGGGTTTTTGGTGGTTAACTGGAGGTAAGAGTCTCACAGACTTTTCTGCCTGGGCTGGCTTTCAACCACAATACTCAGATCTCAGTCTCCTGAGATATGAGTCTCCTGCCTGCAGTCTCCTACCTGCCCCTTCTAGATTTTTTTATGTGGGTTATACTCATAAGGTTTGAATTAAGAGCAAACATGCTGTCCCTGAGATTTTTTTAAAAAATCAAGCTAGTGTTCTTCCACTTGAGCCACAACTCCACTGCTGGCCTTTTGCTGGTTAACTGGACACTAAATTCTAGTGGACTTTCCTGCCTGGGCTAGTTTTAAACTGTGATCCTGAGACCTGTCTAGTAGCTAAGATTGTTAGTCTCCCCTACCAACCCGTAGCCTACATATTAAGTTTTATTATTTTAAACAACAAAGTTTTATATCAAATGTTTAACAAGTATTTGGTACAATCTCTAAATTAGGAAATCAGTATTATTTGTATGTGATAAGCTGTATAAAACCCATCAGGTTTGTAATTGAGAGAGACACAGAGAGAGGGAGGAAGAGAGAGAGAGGGAGAGGGAGGAGGGAGGGAGAGGGAGAGGGGAGAGAGAGGGGGGAGAGTGCAAGGGGACTATTCAATAAATGACATGTTCACTCATAGAGACCATAAGTCTGGACTTAGTACCTCCAAACACCTGAAAGAAATATCGGAAGGAGTGAGGATTTAGGATTCTTATAAGATAGGTTTTCTTTCCTTTTCTTTTGTCTTCTTTCTATCTCCATTCTATTTCCTTTCTTTCATTCTGTCTCTCTGTGTCTCTCTTTCTTTCTGTCTTTGCCTTTATTTTTGTCCCAAGGCTACTGTTCTCCTACTAGAGTCCTAGATCTACTTGTGGAATGTTTTTTGGCTAAGTGGAGAGAAGAGTCTCAGGGATGATCCTGTCTTGTCTGGCTTTGAACCACTATACTAAGATTTCAGACTTACAAATAACTAGTTTACAGAAGTTGAATAACAATCACCGTTTGTTTGTTGCAGGTCCTAGGGATTGAACTCTTGGCCTGAGCATTGTTCTTGATCATCTTTTGCTCAAGGCTAGCACTCTACCATTTAACCATAGTGCAACTTCTGGCTTTTTGTGATTAATTAGAGATAAGAGTCTCAGGGACTTTCCTTCCTGGGTTGGTTTTGAACCATGATCCTCAGGTCTGAGCAACCTCCTGAGGAATAAGCCACTGGTATCCGAGTACAATGTTGGGTTTTAAGTCATGGTATCAATTTTGTTCTGTGGCAATGTAGCAGAAGAAATTCTCAGTGTCTCTACAATCCATCCTCTTGTTTTCATGACCTCATACTGCATTTTGTGTCCTGCTCATCCTTCCCTGACTCCACCAGGCTTTTATCTTGATTCTGAGCTGAGAGGTTTTATAATTCCTCTCTTCTGAGCATCTTCAATTGCATTGTAAAAAAAGAACCAATGTGTAGAACATAGACTTTGAGGTCCTTTCCTTATCACTATTTTTCAATAATCTTGTGAGATTTTCTATGTTGGGATGCTTAAATAACTGTAATGTATCTGTAAGCGCACCATTGGTTTTCTGAGTAATTCAGATGATAAGCCCCTTCGTCGAGGAAAGGGAAATCACCTTCTCAAATACCACAAATATGAAAAATTCTGCACTGGTTACTCACTCCTGTAATCCTAGCTACTCAGGAGCCAGAGATGTAGGAATTTCAGTTCAAAGCCAACACAGGTTAGAAAGTCCATGAGCCTCATATCTCCAACTAACCAGCGAAAATCCAGAAGTGGAGTTGTGGCTAAAGTGGCAGAACACTACCCCTGAGCTAAAAAGGAAGGTATTGGGGCCCTGAATTCAAGTCCCAGGACTAGAACAAAGACAAAAATTGAAACATGGTATAAGAAGCTGATGTGTAGTTTTGTGGGGGAGCTCAAGCTTATCATGTGGAAATCTCTGGCTTCAAGGTAAGGAAGAGAGAAAGTGTTGGGAAGAGGGATGGAAGAAAAGAAGAAGAGACAGAGGAAAAAAGAGAGGAAGGCAGAAAGAAGAGGAAACTAAAGAGTTAATAGAGGAAACTAAAGAGTTAATAGAAGAAGAAAGAAGAGGGTAGCAGAAGGGGGAAGAGGAAAGAAGAATGAGAAAAAGTGTAGGGAACTCTGAAGCTGCGCTGGAAAACCTGGAAAAGGTTTGTGAGGTTGGAATGCTCCCTCAGCAACACTCAGAATGCTGAGAACTGGCCATGGATGTGTTAAAACAGATAGCTCTGAAGAGGGTTAAGAGCTTAGAATGCTGCCACCTTCCTTAGTGTTGGAAGTGTTGAGAGCTAGACCTTGAAAACTAGATAAAGTGGAATATATTTCTGGAATTTGCCTGGCTTACCATCTTCTTCACAAAACAATAAG
Source organism: Dipodomys merriami (assembly GCF_024711535.1). Taxonomy (NCBI): domain Eukaryota; kingdom Metazoa; phylum Chordata; class Mammalia; order Rodentia; family Heteromyidae; genus Dipodomys; species Dipodomys merriami. The sequence goes on from NW_027204492.1 coordinate 87,122,578, forward strand.
GGAGTCAGTTTTTCTCATAAACTCTGTTTTGTCTCTGATTGTAATAACAGTACAGATGCTTTATTTTCTGCATATATGCATGGTAACCTTCTTCATATGAACTCAAATAAATATGCTTGCTTGCGGGAACTTTGGGTCCAGGGGCCTGTGAACCTTGGTTTCCCTGTTTCCCACTGCATTTCCTTCTCTCTCTGCATCTCTATGTTTTTCTCATTTCTTAGGCTCTGGTACCCCCATTGTCCTGCCTCGGGGTGCAGTTAGCAACAAAAATGGAAAGGAGTGAGGAAGGAAAAGAATGGGGCAATGAATATAGAAGAGAATAGAGAAGATATAGAAGGTGGAAAGAAGAAAGGCATGAAGGAAGATGAAGGAGAGAGGGAGAGAGCAAGACTTGTTGATCAGGGAGTACATGCTTTGTATTTTCTCCTAAAAGGGCATATCCCACACTGACTGCCATAGGATATTTAGGTGTCCACAAATATGTAGTCGTTTGCAGAACACATACTTCTCTTTTAGCCATTTGGCCTCTCGACTGCTGGATGGGATGCAATCAATGAAGTCTGTCAATGTTTCTGTTCATTTCCATTCTGGGCTTCCTTTCCAAAGTCTCCATCCAAGTATTCAAATTCTAGCCAAACTCCAGGACTAATCAGGCCAGAGTACAAAAACGAAGGGTGGATCTGGGAGACTTCACACCAGAGTTTGACTAACATCTGTAACAAACCACCTGTGAAGACTTCCACCACAATCCAATGTCTACTCTCCTTATCTCTAAGAGGTCTGCCTGCTCAGAAGTCATTGTGAGCATTCTATGAAATACAGTAAAAACTACTCGACCTGGTGTTAGCACTCAACTAATCCTGAGTAGTTCTATTGTAGCATGTGTGTGTGTGTGTGTGTGTGTGTGTGTGTGTGTGTGTGTGCATGTGTGCAGGCGTGTACATGCATGGCCAAGACCAGGGTTTGGACTCAGAGCCTGTTGCTCTTGCTTGGCTTGCTTTTCAGTTAGAACTCTACCACTTCAGCCACACATCCAGTCTGACCTTTTGCTTTTTACTCAGAGGTAGACTCTGATGAGCTTTATTGCCTGACTGGCTTCAAACCATAATCTTCCAAATCTCAGCCCACTGAGTAGATAGGATGACGGGTGAGCCATCATGACTTGCTTCAAAAATTTAATTTCTGTGTCATACTTTTCTGAAAGGTCACAAACTTTCTTTGGACCTATAGCAGGCCTTCTCAAACCAACTAGTCCTGGGTTCAGACAACTAAGTACTGCCTGAGGCAAACAGTGGTTTGAATGCAAATATATACTTCCTGGAAGGGACTCCAGTGTCCTAGTGACACTGCATATGGAGCAGGAGTTGAACATTGTGGGAGGGAGGTAGATGAGTTAGGACTGACAGCAGAGGGCAGTAAATGAACAACTTATTGGTCATTCTAAATATAGTCTCTGCAATGTCTACAAACTGCAAGGCTCCTCCTATCTTCCTGCTCTGCCCTCTTAAACATGTATTTTTTCATACTGCTAAGAAAGCTCTCCAGAGGCCCACTACTAAATGTGAAGCAGGTGAACATCCCAATGACTGCCAAATCTGCCCAGTTTCACCAGAAAACAGCAACTGTCTTAGAACCCAAAATCAGGAGATTCTCACTTACATCTTATTTGCCAGAGCTGGGTTAAATGGATATCCTTATTTTAAGAGAGGCTAGAAGGTGAGCCTCTTTCCTAGGCTAGATGAAAATTTGAGGTGGTAATGGAAAAGATAGGAAAATTAGATATCAGATAAGCAACTGTCATTACTCCCCACATAAAACACATCTGTTTTATTTACAAAGTCCCTTAGACAGGTACAAAACACTAGGTGTTCAGGCTAGAGAGTGCCCACCATACCACATACATGTCTATAGCCTTTTTTTAAAGTTGCCTTACTGATGTACGCTTAGATCAACATTTCATGAGGATCCTAGACTCTATACTTCTGCCTATCTCCATAGGACAAATTAGGTCCTCTAGTAAAGCATTAAGAACTAGGAAGATTCATTATCATTTGCAGCTGCAGATAGAGTCTTCCTGAGTTAGGAAAGCAGAAAATACATACTGAAAGTCGTACTCCCTGAAAATGTTTTTCTGTGCAGATACGTGTTCCTGTGTGTGTGTGTGTGTGTGTGTGTGTGTGTGTGTGTGTGTGTGTGTGTGTGTGTGTGTGAACATGCTTTCTCTCTGGTTCTAGGGCTTGATTGAGCTCAGAGCCTGGATACTGTCCCTGAACGTTTGTGATCAATGCTAGTGCTCTACCACATTGATCAACAGTGCTATTTCCAGTGTGGGGTAGTTAATTTAAAATAAAAGTCTCAAGGAGTTTCCTTCCCAGTGTTTGCTTCTTTTGATGCCTTTCCATGTTAACAATAACAAGAAAGGAACTCAGAGGCAGTACCTGTGTAATTTGTGTACTTTTTTCTGATTTATTCTCAAAGTTTCCCAGGTTCCATTACAGATACTTTCTCTACATGAAACTCTAATTTGTACCACTTTATACTGAGATAAAATCTGAAAGACTAATTTCCCGAAGACATACTTGTTATCCCCCACGTACCAACATTTTGGCATTACCAAGAGACCAACAGACCATAAGATCTTCATACCTGGATGAGGGGTATCAATGGACTTCAATGGCACCAGAAGATAACTCATACCTGGATAAGACCTACAGCATTCCCAGTGATGATTTACAGAAAACGCAGTCAGGGGCTCACCATTCCCCACACAAACCCCATTCCACTCCCCCCTAGGAACAATTCAGAAGTCCAGAATTGCACACTGTGTGCCACCAGTGACTCCCGCCACTCACCCTCCCAATTGAAGCGAGGAAACAAACTGGACAAAAGGGTAGGAAAACTGATGCTTTAGGATTCCTACTCATGAGCTAGCACTGAAGAACTGAACCTATGCTCCTAATCCTTTTAGGATGCATTTCACTTTGATTAAGGTCTCTCCATTTTCCCTAGGGAGCCTTGGGCTTTCAGTCTAGCAACAGGCACACAGCCCATTGTGCATATGAATCTGTCTGTTTTTGTCTCAGTTGGTTGTAGGTATTGAATTCAGGGATTCTCCCACTTTCACTTGTCCCACGTCTCCCACTTTTCACTTTTTATTGTGAAAATACTGCACAGAGGGGTCACAATTACATGGGCAAGGTAATGAGTACATTTCTTATCAAGCATTGTTGCCTCTCCTTTGTTTCCCCTTCCCCTCCCTTCCCATCTCCCCCCCTCTCACTTGTCTTTCTTCTTTTTGCTGGCTGTTCTATCACTAGGACCAGGAGTCCAATGCCATAGCCACTTTTCCTGAAAACATGAGGACATGCCATTGCCTGGACTGCCCTCAAATAAACATAAACAACAGCAATTTGCTCCCCAGATAGCTAAGATAACATGAGGGGTCCCATAGCCACTAAAAACACCATTTCAAAACCAGAGGTCCCACTGAAACATAACGCCACCCTGTCACTACCTACTCAATAGGGACTAGACACCAGCTTTCTGTAAATAATGCTACCTGGCTTCCACAGACTACAACATGCTAGAATCTTCAGTCTCCTTTAGAGGCTGAAGCCTGGTGGAGGAACCTCTTTCTTCATCTCAGAGTTAATTAGCTGATATTCTGCAAAAAGGAAACAAAGCCCAGAGGCAGCAAGAGACTTGGGGCCATACTTTTACACTGCCTGGCTGCAGGATGCACTGGGAAGCTGAAGCACCAACTATACCAGACTGAAGTGGGAGATGTATACTGTCCAACTGCTGTCATCAGTGCAAACCCAGAAAGGAGTACTGTTCGCAGTTGACCAAGGAAGCCACAGTTAGCACTTTCTGCCTGTTCTCTAATTACCACACATCATCCCACCTGTTTGCCTTGTGGCACTATCAACAAACCAACCTGAGAATTTGACACTAGACCACGGAGCTTCAAATATCTAGGCAGCAACTTCATCTACTCCAGTACTGCCAGTGGAGGTTTCATGAGTGGTTAGGAACTTTAGCTCCCTGCAACAGGCTTTAGGAGACAACAGCATGAGGAGGTTCATCACAAAAACCCCTACCATAACCAACCCCTACCCCCAATTGAACCTGCCACATGTTCCTGGCACTGCATGAGATTGAGAGGTCTTCACTTTCACACAGTTTAACAGGAATAACTTGTGCCCCTCCCCCTATCAATTATAAAGAAGGACCACACAGTAGGACATGGAGAAATGAGGGTTATTTTTTAACTGTGGAAAGGTAGTATTCTGGTTTGTCATAATATAGAGCTGTAAAAGTAGAGCCTTTACTGTTTGGTAGCATATGACCAAGGTCTCACACTTATCTCTCAATTTATCAGCAACATGAGGATTCCAGTCTAAAAAGAGGACAATTGCCACATGAGGCCACATTGTCTATATGCTGGTCCTATATACTTAGTCTGTAGATTGAGGGATACACCAACACTTGCTTGGCATTCTGTTTTCTTTGTGGGGGAGGGTGGAGGGATGTTCCATCAGACAGGCCATGCTAGTAGTAGTACCATGGCCAATGATATTTTTAACTAAGGCCATTGTAAATTTTCCATGCACTGATCTCAAGGAAAGATCCAATGAAAACCACCTTTGTTCTGCATTAGCTTGAATAGTAGGAACACATCACATCTACCAAAAACATAATTTTAACACCAGATACCCTACTAAAACATAATGCCCGCAGTCCTCACAAAATAAGCACCATGGATACTTTGGATCTCTTCTTGAAGCTGGAGGAAGGTTGTGGATTGCATTCCTCCATTCAGCCTACTTATGAGAGATTCAGATGGGAGGCTCAGTAGCACCCAGGGGCCTATGACATACTTTCCTCTTCCTATGACACCAACCAATAGTAAGAGGGAATTCATATTGGATGAGGCAGGGAGTAGAGTTATCTGTCCAACTTCTGACACGAATTAGGGGATACCCAGATCACCTGACTCAGGACAATGAAGCAGAAGATATAAGCAGAGGAAGCACTTAAATCATGCTCCCAAAGCCAGTGGTCCACGGCTGAAGACTCAAGTTTTAGCTACTTAGGAGGTGGATATCTGCGGGTTGCTGTTTGAAGCCAGCCCAGGCAGGAAAATGCCTATTATACAGTTATCTCCAATTAACAATCAGCAAACCAGAAGTGGAGCTGTGCCTTAAAGCGGTACAACACTAGGCGGAGTGAAAAAGCTCATGAACAACCCAGAGCCCCGAGTTCAACACCCCTAATGAAAACAAACGAAGAAAAACTGAAACCAAAACACATGCTCCCAAAGAGGCTCGTGTCATCCCAACTCTTACCTGATGGTGTCTCCAATAAACCAAGTCAGAACCAGAACTCTGGATTCTGCAACGTGGCAAACCACCAGGCAGCAATGTGGTTCACGCTAACACCTCCAGGGGAAATCTCCAGACTTCTTCGGCCTTTGCGCCGCCAGCCGGCAGCGTCTGTGGATGATGAAGGTAGAGAATCAGCTTCCATGAAGAGTCTCGACTTCGAGCCCGCCCCCCCCCCACGCGTCTTCCCTCCTCTCGGAGTACATTCGCTGAGGTGACCCAGGGTCCCCCACGACCTGGGTTCATCCTTTCCCCTCCACTGCCCGAGCGCGCCATCCGAGAGAGAGCCGCACCCCAATGGCACCAGGCTGAGGAGCCAGACGTGTTCCCCCTACTGCTGGCATCCGGGATCCCTGACAGGAACGCCTACGGCCTAGCCCCAGCACGGGAAGGGAGCCACCCTCACCACTGTACCCCTGCTCCCAAAGAACCACGTGTCCCCCTCTTCTCTCCCTGCTGGCGTCTTCCAAGAACCCACTGAAGAGCAGATCTCTGCAGCCGCCACGCGGAAAACAGCCAGGCGGCAATTTCCTCAGCGCCGGGACTGCCAGTGGACACCACGCCGACTGTTAGACCTCGAGCGCCCACGCCGGCGCCTGCGCACAATGCTGTCCAGGCTCATGACCCCACGCACACACGCGCATCATTGTGACCTTGTGGAAGATCTAGATTCCGGGACTGACGTACACGCCCCCAGCACTGGCGCCTGCGCACTATGCCGCCCAGGCTCATAACCCCATGCGCATACACACGTTGTTGTGACTCTATGGATGATGTAGTTCCCCATATTGACACACACTCCCCCAGCCCCAATTCCAGCTACTCAGCTTACCATGCAGTGAGGGACCAATCACAGACAGGAGGAGGTGGGGAAATGAGGGGTTGATATGGGGCTGGGAAATACTCGGATATGTACTCACAATCCACCACTGCACCCGTGGAGGCACACCAGTCCTTTTCCATTTCCTTAGGGTTTTCATAATGGCTCACAATTATCCATCAACTGCCTTCTGATTCTGTTTGCCAGAGTTGTGTCACCACGCCAATCTGCTCTGTGAGTCCTATGCTGATCTGCGGACTAGGATGCAGGGATTTGCTGCATCAGCTTTGTTTTCTTCTTTTAGAGGACGTTGTTTTAGTTGTGGCATGCAATCAGCACACACAACCATTTTTTTTTTTTTTTGCAAAGAGTGAATCCAGACATATGTTTTCCTGGTCTGGACCCAAACATACACACAGACATACACACACACACACACACACACACACACACACGCATCTATGGCCCAGCATTAGGTAGCATAAAGGACTAGGCATCACAATAACACAAATCACTACTTTACAAAAGCTATTCTGTAACACAATGTTACTCTACCATCACTAATTATTTCTGGCTACAGCCTTCTTTCTCCATTTGGTGGCTACAGCTGGGTGGAGGAACTGCATTCTTCCTCTCAGTCTGTATTAGCTGAGATTCAGTGTAAAGGTGTAGTGGAAACAAGCAAATTTTCTCTACTTTCCTCCTCTCATCACCTCAAGGGGAGTGGAACCCTCCAATATACAAAGAAGGAATGGAGAGGTATGTTGCCTAATTGTTGGCATCCTTTAGAGAGCTACAGGACAATGCAGATTGCATGATCCTGAATCACACAGCAGAAGCCTGTGGCCTTAGTTATTTGCATCCTTCTCCCAAACATGCATTTGCCATACTCCTCCTCTCCACCAGGTGGCACAACCAACAGGTCAAGGATTCAAGCTCTGGACCTTGCCTTTGGCATATAGCTAAGAGGCAACTTCTTCCATCTTGTTGACAGGCCATAGCTTCTACATGGTTATGACTTCTTGCAATCAAAGCTGGCATCTACAGACCCTGCAGGTGTCCAGTAACATCCCCAACCTACTTTGTCTCACTGGAGCTACACCACTGTATTTTATAGGTTTATACATTTTGCATAAGGCATAAAGATTTTCTCTACACCAAATTTTTCTTGCGATTGAACACAAAGTACACCCTCATACTGAAACCTTTTTCCACTGTGAGTTGGTGTAGGTTCATGTGTTTGAATATGTATGTGGGTGTGTACGTGTGTGTTATTGGTGTTTGTGGGACTTGGATATTTGAAATTTTCACCTAACTTTCTTTTGTGGGTGTGTAGCTTTCATATATAAATGAAAATGGCTAAATATTATTTTTTTCTTTTTTAAAATTTTTATTGTCAAGGTGATAGACAGAAGGGTTACAGTTACATACCCAAGGTAGTGAGTACTCGCCTTGTGGAACTTGTGACCTCCTTCCTCATCTTGCTCTCACTTTTCCTTCCCAACAAGTTGTACAGTTCATTTCCAACATGTTGTCTTGTGAGTATCACTGTTCCATTGGTTCAATCTTTGTCCTTTGTCTCACCATTTTGTTGATCCTCTTCCCTTCCCTTATTCAGGTAAATATATATACAATGTCCAGAATATCACATTCAAATACAGTGACAAGTGATAAACCATAGGAAAAAGAAAAAACAAAAGAAAAAAAGAAATCACATAGTACAATAAAAACAACAACAGCAGCAACAACAATGAAAAACCCTTGTTGCCAAGTTTTGAAGTTCATTTGGCTTAGCATCATCTTATATGGTCATATATACATAGCTATTGAGCTATTATGCTAATCTGCTAATCTTAGACATATACTAATTATTACAAATGAGGGAAACCATGGGATCTATGGTTCTTTGAGTGTGACTTACTTCACATTCTAGGTAGAGCACTAGCCTTGAGCAAAACAAGCTCAGGGACAATGAGTTCAGGGCCCTGAATTCAAGCTGAAGGATCACCACAACAAAATTGTCAAATTTTGACACATATTAGAGTAAATGTAGCTTATAAATGTGCTGCTCAAAAAGTAGTATTTACTCACAGAACAGCAAAGTACATATTGATTACTTGGGGAAGTTTATTGTAAATAAGACTCTCATGGACTTTCTTGCCCAGGCTTGCTTCAAATTGTGTTCCTCAGTTCTTAGTCTCCTGAGTACCTGAGATTACAGTTTGAGCAACCAGGGCCTGACCAATGGTTCAAAGCCTGGTGATTTGACTGTGTGTCTAACATTAAAAGCACAACAACATAGTGTAGTTTATGTCTTCTGGTAATGGAGTTGCTATTTCATGGGTAAATGTGTGTGCATGTATACCTCTGTGTGTGTGTGTGTGTGTGTGTGTGTGTGTGTGTGTGTGTGCCAGACTATGACAGAGTATGTATGAAAGAGAGAGGTAATGAAGAGATGCAAAGTAAGTCTAAAAATAGCATCCATTTCCATGCACTGATGGTTCATAGCTATAACCCAAGCTGCTCAAAGGCTGAGATCCCAGGACTGAGCTTTGAACCTAGTCTGGGCAGGAAAGTCCTTGAGATTCTTATCCCCAGTTAACCAGTACACAGCCACAAGAGGAGCTGTAGTTCAAGTAGTAGAGTGCCAGCTTTAAGGAAAAAATGGTTAAGGGACAGTGACCATACTATAGTTCATACTATAGTTCATATAGACCATACTGTAGTTGAAACACCAGTGTACCTACGTAAGTACACCTGGGTATGATCATGAGTACCAGAGGATGTGTAACCAAACACATCTTTTTGAAGAAAATTTATATCCTGCACAGTTAATATGTGCTAATAAAAATGTAACAGAAAAGTCTCTATTAGTGCTTAGGATGTATGTGAGTTATTGGCTAAAACTTGGCCAACAGTCCACATGCTTCCCAGGAAACTAAACAAAAAGAGATTTGGATCTGAGAGACTTCCAAAACAAGGTTTGTTTTGCATAGTTGTTAAGATTAGCCATCTTTCTCATCCATTTTTAAAACAAGAATTGCGCTGAAAAATTGGTATCCAACTTGTACCTTCTAACCCATGAAGCAAAAGGATTGAAAGTGAAGAAATGTTAGTTATGTAACTTACTTGGATTGTTTCTTTATTTCTCCTTATAAAGGTTCTACCTGTACATTGTGCGACCATTTGGAGTATTGGGAAGAACGGAACTCACAGAAGTATAATAAAACAACTTTTTTTTTTTGCTGGTCCTGGGGCCTGAACTTAGGGACTTGGCACTGTCCTTGAGTCGTTTTGTGCTCAAGGCTAGAACAATACCACTTGATCCATAGCACCAATTCCATCTCTTTCTGATTAGTTTATTGGAGAGAAGAGTCTCACAGACTTTCCTGCCTGGGATAGCTTTGAACCGTGATCCTTATATCTCTGTTGCCCTAGTAGCTAGGATTACAGGGATGAGCCACTGGTGCCCAGGTATAAAATTACTTCTTATTGGGTATTCTAAGTGTTGACAATTTGCTTGGTTCAGAAGGGACATTTTTGTACATTTTTATTGTAAAAATGCTGTACAGAGGGGTTATAGTTCTATGAGCAAGGTAATGAGTACATTTCCTATTGATCATTGTTGCCTCCTCCTTTGTTTCCCCTCCCCACCATCCCTTCCCTCCCACCTCCACAACTACTAGCTCCCCCCCCCAGCAGAAGTTGTAAAGTTTGTTTTCAACATAGTGTTTTGTATATCTCATTGTTACAATGGGTCAACCTATATCCTTATTTAAGTATTTTGTTTTTTCCCTTCCCCTCCCTGAATTAGCGAAGTGTATATACAAGATGCAGGGCACTGACATCAAATACAGTGAAAACAGGGGTTGTACTATGGGGGAGGAACATACAAAGAAGCAAAAAAATCACATGGTACATTATACATACGTTAGAAACAATAGCAAGAAAGAAAAAAGATGGTTCTCTTATAGAAATAGATGGGCAGACATGTAAACAGAAAGGTTGTTTTTGTGTTTGGGTTAGGATTGTGCCATAAATGGGGCTTGAAATCTGAGCTTGGGCTCTGTCGCTGAGCTTTTTTGCTCAAGGCCTCTGGTCTACCATTTGAGCCACAGCTCAACTTCTGGCCTTTTGGAGATTAAGTGGAGGTAAAATCTCATGGACTTTCCTGACTGAAATGATTCCAAATTGGGATACTCAGGTTTCAGCCTCATGAGTAGCTGGGATTTGAGGCAGGAGTCACCTGTGCCCAGCTATCACACTGAAGTTTGAGAGGCTCATCCAATACTCTTATGTCTCTAAGATCCAGAATCAGCTTTCTTCCAAACCTGATCTAGAAACAATTTTTCATTCAAAATGGAAAAATAAAAAAGCTAAAGCCCATGGGAAGTACAGCATTATGCTATAGTTTGGAGCAGGGATGGTCTGTGAAGTCCCATGTGTGAAAAGCGTGGACACCAGACTTGTGGGCTGTTGGGAAACCTTCAGGAGCTTGCCTTGTGAAGAGATTAGCTCACTGACAGTGAGCCCCTCCTGTCTTAATCAAATTGTGAGCCACCATGTGGTAGGAAAGCTTGGTTCCACTTCACAATGCCTCCACCAATGCAGAAAAGTCCATGATATTCAAATCTCAACTAACCATCAAAAATTCCATACCCCATGCTGCAAAGCAGTGGGCTGATCAATTGTGGACTAAGACCTCACAAACAGTGGGTCAAAAGAAACCTTTCCTCCAAACATGCTGCTAGGCAGCTAAACCCAGGCCAGGTTGCTGTCTCTTGATAACCACTCTACCACTTGAGCCACAGCTCCACTTCTGGCCTATGGCTGGTTAATCAGTGAAAGGTTCTCATATACTTTCCAGCCCAGACTGCTTTGAAACTATCATCTGTCTCATAAATAGCTAGGACTGAAGGCATGAACAACTAAGTCCCATTTCTGTGCATTATTTTTTTGAACAGAGGCTGAACGGCCCATTCCCTGCACAGTGGGACCAGCACCATCAGCATAACCTAGAAACTGCTTGGACCCTTGTGCCCCACTCTAGAACTGTTCTGTGCGTATTTACTAAAACATATTCAAATAATTCATGTGTACATTACAAGGGTGAAAATTCCATTCTTTATTGTTCATCTCAAAGTTCTCAGAGTTCAGAAATTGTTATATACCTGAGTAGATCAGTGATTCATACACATATATATATATAATATTTTGATTTAATGATTCACAAACAAGTCTCTTGTACTAAACCAAAGATTAATCTCCAGTGCAATTCCTCCTTTTGTGTATTCTCCATGCTTGGGTTTGAAATGAAAAAAAAAGAAAAATTTGCATGATTCTGAATTTTCCCATGGCACAACTCTTCATTGGGAACAAAAGTTACCTTTCTTTATCCATTTTGGATGACAGGGTGTTAGTAAATTTCTTGGAATTAACATGTATTTGTAGAACAATTAAGAAAATCAATAGATAGACTAGTATTTGTGACCTATTTGTATCCTTCATACTGATTGTCACAGCACTGAGGTAAGTGCTGGCTGGTTGTTACATCAGCATTACATGTCAACCATAAGGTAGTAGGTGCTCATAGTCTTACAAGGCTCTTCTTTCTTTCCTCTAAATTTGTATTTGTGACCAATACTTTAAAAATTATAATAACACATATCACAACATATATTTTAAGTTGTTTATTAAAGTAAACACAATATGAACTATACAGGAATTTCACTACTTACATAGGTTATACACTCATTATGTCCACTCATACTGATTCCCTGATTTTGCCATGTCCCTCCTACCCCTTTCGAGCCATTCTACACATTCTGCAGCAATCTCTCTTAAAAGAAACACTCAGAAATGGGATGCCTATAATGAATTATACTTGCTTTAAAAGCTTTCAATACATACCTATTAAATTCAAGCCCTACCCAATTTACAAAACTTATATAATTTTTTTGACAGTAACCCTTGCTCATGGCTGGCACTCCACTATTTGAGCCATGTATCCAGCTGGGCTTTTCTATGGTTCTTTAGGTGATGAAGGCCAGTGAACTTCTCTGCCCAAGCTGGCCACAAACCCTAATTTTGAGATCTCAGCCTCCTCGGTAACTAGTGTTACAGTGAGTGCACATTATCAACTATATAACAAATTTTAAAACCTGAACTCATCCACACTAGCTTATGACTACAATAACATTGTAAGGAAAAGAAACACACACACAGAGAATACAGGTTCAAAAATATTTAAAAGTTCAATAAAACATTTAAAAGTTCAATTTTTACATTTATGCACAGGATATGTTATCTGGTCAACAATACCACTTTCCCCTGAAACTTTTCCCATAGATTACACTGGGATTTCTCAAGGAACGTCTGCATTCTTGCTAAAGGCTTTGTTTCCCTGTGAGGTATAAGATCCCTGAACTCTCACACATACTTAGAGACACTTTTTCAATCTGATGGGTCATTTGTCCTATTATAAGTCAGGGAAGACTTATACCAAAGCCTTCCCCATACTGCTCATATATAAAGGGCTTTTCTCCAGGATGAATTTTTAGGCGTCTTCTAAGCTGACAGTGTTCCCTGAAGGATATCTAACAGCAAAGGCGCCTATGTGGGCTCTATGCAGTGTGAAGATTTGCATGTACAAGAGGAGCATACTTTGCTCTACAGGCTTTCCCACAGTAAACACACCTCAGAGATGTTTCTCCTGTTGTGTATCTTCAGGTAACTCTCTTTTTTGTGTGTGAAAATACCATACAGAGGGGTTAAAATTACAAGGGAAAGGTAATGAGTGCATTTCTTATCAAGCATTGTTGCCTCTTCCTTTGTTTCCCCTTTCCATCCCTTTCCATCTCCCACTACCACCCCCTGCACCACCACCCCTCCCCACACCAAAGTTGTAAAGTTCGTTTTTCATCATAACGTCTTGTACATCTCATTGTTGCAATGGGTCCACCTGTATCCCTATTTAAACAATTGGTTTTTTTCCTTCCCCTCCACAAATTATAGCAACATCAAGTACAGTGAAAACAGGGGTTATACCTTGGAGGAGGGACATACAAAGCAACAAAGAACAGAAATCCCACTTTTGGGCATTTACCCAAATGTTTACAAACAAGACCACACTAAAGCTACCAGCACGACTATGTTTATTGCAGCACTATTTACTATAGCTAAGATATGGAACCAACCCAGATGCCCCTCAGTAGATGAATGGATCAAGAAAATGTGGTATATATACACAATGGAATTCTATGCCTCCATCAGAAAGAATGACATTGCTCCATTTGTTAGGAAATGGAAAGGCTTGGAAAGAATTATATGAAGTGAAGTAACCCAGGCCCAAAGAAACATAAGTCCCATGGTTTCCCTTATTTGCAATATCTATTATATCTGAGTCAAGCAGAAAAGGTCAGATAAGGTGATGTTAGGGAAATGAACCCTAAGATATGTATTCAAATTTTTTTTTCTTTCATGCCAATGTTTCTTACACATTTATAAGATTATTTCTGTGTTGCTTTGTATGTCCCTCCCCCACAGTATAACCCCTGCTTTCACTGCATTTGATGTCGGCATAATTTGTAGAGGGGAAGGGGAAAAACAAATCGTTTAATTAGGGATACAGGTGGACCCATTGCAACAATGAGATGTACAAGTCATTATGTCGAAAAATGAACTTTACAACTTTGGTGCGGGGCAGGGGGGTGTAGCGGGGATGATTGGGTAGGGGGTTGAGGGAGGATGGGAAGGGATGGAAAGGGGAAACAAAAGAGGAGGCTACAATGCTTGCTAAGAAATGTACTCATTATCTTGCCCATGTAATTGTAACTACTCTGTACAGTATTTTCACAATAAAAAAATAAAGAAAAGTTTAAAGTAAAAAAAAGCAACAAAGAAATATCTTATAAATATGTTAGAAACAATAGCAAGAAAGAAAAATATTTGAGTCCTTATCTTGGGGTTCATTTTGCCTAACATCAACTTATCTGACCATTTATGCTTGTCTCAGACATATATTAGTTATTGCAAATGAGGGAAACCATGGGACCTATGTTTCTTTGGGCCTGGCTTACTTCACTTAATATAACTTTTTCCAAGTCTTTCCATTTCCTAACAAATTGGGCTGGAGGGGATGTGGACAGAAGGGAACCTTACTACACTGTTGGTGGGAGTATAAACTTGTTCAACCACTTTGGAAAGTAGTATGGAGGGTCCTCAAAAGACTCCACATAGAGCTCCCCTATGACCCAGCAATCCCATTTTTGGGCATTTACCCAAATGATCACAAACAAGACCATACTAAAGCTACCACCACAACTATGTTTATTGCAGCATTATTCAGGTATCTCTTAAGATTTGATGGAGTGCCATAAATGTTTCCACAGAGACTGTGGCTTATGTTTATTGAGGAACAAAACAATTTTGAATGTTCTAGTATACACAGTGCAGGGAAGTCTTTTTTCCTCTAGTGTGTATTAGCTTATGTTTGGTAAGATGAGCACGCCTATGAAAAGCTAAGCCACATTCATTGCATTCATATTGCTTTTGTTCAGAATGAATTACTTTGTGTTGCATCAGAAGACAGCTATCTCTAAAGGTTTTCTTACACTCTGGGCATTCATAAGGTTTCTCCCCTGTATGAATCATTGCATGTCTTTTAAGGTTAGAACTTGAGCTGAAGCATTTTCCACAACTGTTACATATATGTTGTTTGTTACCAGTGTGGACTCTGAGATGCAAATGCAAAGCTTTGGGACAGAGGAATGTTCTCTCACATTGACTGCATTTAAGCAATTTCTGGCTAGTATGATATTTCTTATGTTCCAAAAGTTGTGTGAATGAAACTAAGAGTTTCCCACAGTCCTTGCATTCATAAATTTTTGTTTCTATCTGATTTCTATCCTGCTTAGCTACAGAAGAGCTTATACCACATGGGTTTGTATCTCTGTCGTTTTCTTTTGATCTTTCCTCACTACAAAGTTTATTATGTGACCAACCATGGAAGAACTCTCCAGAATCAACCTCAGAGTCATCCCATGCATGGCTTTGCCATCCACTATACATTTTCCTATTCGGAGCAATGGTAGCTTCTGTGCACAGGGCTTCGCCAATGGAGTTACATTCGGGAAGATTGTGTTCATGTGTTGACTCCTCCTTGCTGTTCTGTGTTTCAGGTTGCAAACTATTTTGAGTAAGTTGTGCTTGTTGGGATATAAGGGGAGTCATCCTTCCTGAACAGAAACCTAGAGGAATTTCTCTGTCCATTCTGTCCTCTTCACTCTCACTAAGCATGACAGGTTTGCTGAAGTAAAATGCTACCTGACTCAAGTTTTCACAGTTCTTCAATATCACATCCCTATACATGGTTGTCTGTTCTGAACTCAATAAAATCCACTTGTCCTTGGTAAAATCTAGGGCTACATTGTCAAAATGTATGGAGTTGCATGAGTGAAAGTGCAGGGTTTCTCTCTCTCTGACCATTTCCTGTTGTTTATTAACAGGGGCTTCAGCAGAGAGAGAGAATGCATTGGGGAGAGGGGTGCTTGCCATTTTTCAGGTCAGAAAGTAAGTACATTCACACAGCAGCTAGGAAATCTAGTACAAACATACTGTTTGTTTCATTGGTCTGTTCAGGCAAAGTCCCAAATGCAGAAAGCCAGAGTTCATCAAGGGCAGGGCTCTGCCTAGGCCGCTGCTTGTGTTCTTTCCAGTGTGCTTGCCTTTGGGGAAAAGAAAGAGGCTCTCAGTACATGGGCAGTTGTATAATGTGGTAAGTGCACTTTTCTGAGTCACTGTGTTTTTTCTCACAATTTGAAGAGGTGTCTCACCATAGCAGCAGGGGAACAAAGCTTTAAGGATATTTAGGCTTACGTTTTCAAATGCTGCTAAGGTACGGTCACGTCTTACCTGTGAGCATTTGTGCTAATTGTTGTATTTCTCCAATCTTTCAGCAAATAAATAGGCATGACAAATATTCATGTTGCTACAATTGAAAAGATCAAAGCTTTGACAGTTTACCTAAGATACCTGTGGTCAAAAATATATTAAGCAGTGTTTGGTTCCAATGCCAGAGATTTTCACTCCAAAACTCCTACCTGCAACTACTCTGCTGGACTCTTCAACAGTAAAAATAGTCAAATTCCAGAGCACCTGCTAGAATAGCCAGGCACTGCCTTAGTGTGTGACATACACAAAGTCAACCAACTTTCATATACAAAGTGAAACTACAGTTTCTGTCCCACTCTACCAGTTGAAGAAGGCAGAAACTTAGTTAAGAATCTGCTTTCTTCAGGGTCACATGGTTGATCTGAGGCACTGGGGAATCTATCAAAGGATGAAATCAACATGACATAGTATATGTTTGACTAGGGTATTTTAGAGCCAGTATGAATCCTGCCCACATCATCCATTTCCATGAGGCCTTAGGGAGAGACCCTTGATCATAATCTAGAACTTTGACCTCAAACTCCAGTAGACACCCGTAGACACCCATGGGGAGTGAGACTGGTGATGGAGATCTCCTATGCTGGAGAAGGCTGAGGCCTGCACAGCCCACATTCGAATCGTCTCTAGGAAGGTGGCTAGGACAATAAGGGCATTTCCAGACAAAAGATGGAGACAGTCACTCACCCTTTATTCCTCTGGAAGTTCTGCCCTCTGTGACTGTGGTTCAGCCTGCTGCTGTGGAATCTTCCCAATCCAGTTGAGTGTTCCCTTTGGGCAAAGAGCTGGGGAGAAGAGAAGAGAACTCCTCAGCTACATTTATCCCAAAGACTATAGTAACACAGCCTGTAAATATGTGAAACATGTGGCACCACAATATCTGTATTCTCACTACCACTGTAGAGGGAACAAGGTCTCAAATACTCTTGGGAGTATATATAGAAATCAGGAAGTTACAAAGCCTACCAATGTTGAATACACAAAGCACTGACAGTGAATGAACAGATCAAAGACAGGAACAATGCCACTAAAATAAGCATGAGGTTCAAAACAAGACCCCCAAATCATTCTGCTTATATTGAAGTGAATCATGCTATTTGGCTCCAACTCCATGACTGAGTTTGGAGCCTGTGGGTCACAAAAAAAATCTTATCTAATAAGGAGGCTGAGATCTGAGGTTGGAAGATGGAAGGCAGCCTGGGGAGCAAAGGCTGAGAGTGCCTCATTTCCAATTAACCAGAAAAAGCTGGAAGTGAAGGTATGATCTAATGTGTAGAGTGGTAATTTGAGTAAAAAAAAAAAAAGGAAAGTGTGAGCTCAAGGCTCTGAGTCCAAGCCTTATTACCAACACACACAAAAATGAGAATGGAGCAGTGTGACAACTTCAGAAAAGGTTAAATTCTACCAGTATATGTGATCAATTTTGAATAAAGAACCACTGAAAGATGAATCAGAATCCAATGCATGCATCTGTAGCACACAGACTTGGCTCAGATATGGGAATGCAAAATTGAAACCTTACAAATCCTATCAGGAAAAAAGAAATAGCATTGGAACTCTGCCTTTTATATAGTGTTGGTTTATGAACTTCATAAATAAATTTGCATTTTCAAATGAATTGCTTCAAAAATAGAAGTGATTCTACATTTCTCCATGTAATATGAAAAAAATTAAAATGAATGCTAACAAAACAGAAAAAGTAGAAGGTAAGCAAAGACAAGAGAAAGTAGTCTCAGTAGTGTAGGAAATAAAAGCCCAGGAAGTTTTCCAAATACTGCTTGGAACTGAATTCAGGAAAGGAATAAGATCATTTCCCTCTTCTCAGAGAAAGCTGGCATGATTTGACCTTCGGCCTGATAACATTGACTAGTCCTGGACCCTAGCCTGAACTTGCTGACCAAAGAGTTGTGTTAGAAGTCTATGTTCGTTAAGGGACAGGGAGCCGCAGCACACAGCAAGTCATTTGGCACAACTTTCATAGCTGTTCATGTGCATTCCTTTCCTCCAAGAAGAATCCTATCTGTGTCAATTCTATCTGCACTGGAGAAGGGATCTTCTAAATCTTGTCAATGTTCTTTAGTGTTACTTATTGGATATTGTATGCCAGTACCTGGTAGCTTGATTTTAACACAGGGCCTCACACTTGATTGACTTTATCACTCATAACTGATACTCTACCACTGGAGTCACACCTACAAGTCCTTTTTTTCATTTTTGCCAATCCTGGAGCTTGAACTCGGCCTAGGCACTGTCCCTGAGCCTCTTTGTACTTAAGTCTGATTTTAGGGTTTAGTCACCTTTCTTTCTTTCCTCCCTTTCTTCCTTCCTTCCTTCCTTCTTCCTTCCTTCCTTCCTCCCTTCTTTCTTTCTTTCTTCCTTCCTTATTTCCTTCCTTCATTTCTTTCTTTCCCCTTCTTCCTTCTTGCTTCCTTGCTTCCTTCCTCTCCTTCCTTCATTCTTTTCTTTCTTTATTTCTTCCTCGTTCCTTCCTTCCTTCTTTCCTCCCTTCCTCCCTCCCTTCCTTCCTATCTTCCTTCCTTCCTTCCTTCCTTCCTTCCTTCCTTCCTTCCTTTCTTTCTTTCTTTCTTTCTTTCTTTCTTTCTTTCTTTCTTTCTTTCTTTCTTTCTTTCCTTCCTTCCTTCATTCTTTCCTTCCTTTTTTCTTTCCTTTTTCCTTTCTCTTTTGTTCTTTCTGTTTTCCTCAAGGGTACTATTCTACCACTTGAGTCCTTGCTCCATTTCCAGATTCTTTTTGGTTATGTGGAGAGAAGGGTCTCATGTACTTTCCTACTCAAGGTGTCTTTGAATCACAATACACAGATTTCAGACTCTTAAGTAGCTATTTAACAGATGTTAAGTATTGCGAGGGTGGTTTTTAATACATGGTCCCAATTTCATTCTTTGTCAGTGTAACAAGAGAAAATACCAATGTCTCTACATCCTCTTATTTTCACAGCCTCGTCCTGCATTTTGTATCCCACTCACCATTTTCTGACCACATCAGTGTTCTTTCATGATCCTGAGTTGAGGGGTTTTTATAGTTTCTTGCTACTGAGCATCTCCCATTCTGTGGCAAAAGAGGCCCCACAGGCAGAGTGTAGAATTTGTGGTCCTTTCCTTATTACTAGTTTTGAATCATCTTGTGACACTTTCCATGCTGGGAATCTTAAATAACTGAAATGTCTCCCTAACTGCATCATTGGAATTCTGTGTAAGTCAGATGATAATTATTTTCTTATAGATCATATATGTGAAAAATCACATGTGTTATTTACTCACTTCTGTAATCTTAGATACTCAGGAGCCTGAGATCTCAGAATTCAGCTCAAAGCCAACACAGGCTAGAAAGTACATGAGCCTCAGATACCTAGCAACCAAAAAGCCAGAGGTGGACCTTTGGCTAAAGAGGCAGAACACTAACCTTGAGCAACAAAAGACAGCATTGGGGTCCTGAGTTGAAGTCTCTCATTTGGCACAAAGAAACAAATTCAAACATGGAATAGGAAGCTGTGGTGAAGCTTAGTGGGAGAGTGCAAGCTTATCATGTGGAAGACCCTGGCTTCCATCAAAAGAAGAGAGAGTGGGGAGAAGGGGCAAAGACAGCAACAAGAGGCAGCGGAGGAAGAGAGGAAGAAAACAAAGAGGTAGGAAAAAGAAGAGGAAAGAAGATGGTAGGAGAAGGGGGAAGAAAAATACGAACGGGCAAAAGGGATGAAGTGAGGAAGGAAGAAAGAGAAGGACAATGAATATGGAGGAGGAAGGAAAATATGAAGAAGAAAGTGGAAAGTACAAATACAGGAAGGAGGAGGAGGGAGGGAGGAAGAGAACAAGGCTGGTTGAACAACACATACTTGCCTTGTATTTTCCCCAGAACAGCATATCTCACAGTGAATGTCACAGGACATTGAGTTGTTGCTTAAAGAACAGAAACTTGCCAGGTTCTTGCCTGGCTTATGTAATCCCAGCTACTCAGGAAGCTGAGATCTGAGGATCTTGGTTCAAGCCACTTCAGTCAGGATGTCTGATTCATTCTTATCTCCAGTTAATCCAAAAAAAGCTGAAAGTCATGCTGTAATACAACTGGTAGAGTTCTGGCCTTGAGCAAAAGAGCTCAGGGACAGCACCCAATCACAGAGTTCGAGTCCCATAACTGGCAAAAATAAAAAGAATACCAACTTTTAGCCATTTTCCCTCATGAATGCTGGATGTGATGAAATCTGGGCTATGTTTCTGTTCCATTCCATATCTGGGATTACTTTCCAAGTCCCAATGCTACCCATCCTCCAGCACTACTGAGGGCAGAGGTGCAATCACCAAGGGTTTATCTGGGAAGCATTGTATCTGAGTTTGATTGACCTCTGCTACAAACCACCTGTGAATAAAATGTCTAGTTTCCTTGTCTTTAGACATTGTGAACATTCTATGAAATACAAGTTACTAGCCCCAGTGTTAGCTCTCCCCTAATTCAGAGGGCTTATTTCGTTTTGTTGTTGTATTTTGTATGTGTGTGTGGATGTGTGTGTGCATGCATGTGTGCACACACACGTGCATGCCAAGACCAGGATTTGGACTGTTAGATCTTGTTGTGCTCACTCAAATTCCTTGTTCACCTACAGCTCTACCACTTGAGCCATAACTCCAGCCTGACTCTTGCTTGTTAAGTAGAGGTAGATTCTAGTGGACTTGTTCACCTTACTGGTTTCAAACCACACTCTGCCAAATCTCAACCCACTGAATAGGTAGAACAACAAGAGAGGGACACCATGACTTGCCTCAAAAGTTTGATTTCCATGTCATTCTTTTCCAAAGGGCATAAGCATTCTGTAGACCTATAACAGAAATTCTCTACTCACTTCCTCTTGACTTCAGACAAATGGACACTGCCTGAGGCAAACAGTAGTTGGATTAATGCAAATATAAATCTGTTGGAAGGGACTCTGCTACTCTAGGGACACTGAATGCTGAGTTTGAGCTGACTACTATTGGAGGAATGCGGCAGGGAGTAGAGGACCTTCACCTGAGGCCAGAAAATGAGAAACATGCTGGTCATTCTACAATGCAATCTCTGCAGTATCTTCAAAGTGCAAGGCGTCTCCTATCTTCCTGCTCTGTCTTCTACTTATAGTGAAGCAGGTGAACAGCCAAACGCCCTCCAGTGCTTCCCAATTTCAACCAGAAAACAATAACTCTCTTAGAAGCCAAAATCAAGAGGTTCTCACATCCTGTTTGCTAGAGCTGGATCAAATAGATACCCTTGCTTCAAGAGAGGCTTGAAGATGAGATTCTTTTCTAGGCATGTTGAAAATTTTGAGACTGTGATGGAAAAGAATAGATATATAGTAAGAAACTCTTATTACTACCAACATAAAGCTTATAATTTGTTTAGTTTACAAAGACCTTTAGACATGTATCAAGCACCTGGGATTCAACTTAAGAGTACCACACCCCCACATACATGTGTATACATTGCTTATTTTATTTACCCTGCTGATGTACACTCTAGATCAACATTTAATAAGGATCCTTGTTTTCTGACTCTATATATCTGCTTATCTTCACAAGAAAAAGTAGGTCCTCTACTAAAGCATTAAGGAATTGGAAAAATCATTATGTTTTGCAGTAGCTGATAGAGTCTTTCTGAGTTAATAGAGGAAAGAAAAGAATACATAGTTGAAATCTGTGGCTACCTGAAAAGTGTGTGTGTGTGTGTGTGTGTGTGTGTGTGTGTGTGTGTGTGTGAGATCTGGTCCTAGGCCTGATTGGAATCAGGGCCTGGGCATTGTTCCTGAGATTTTGTGCTCAAGGTTAGTGCTCTACCACATTGAGCTATAGTGCTATTTCCAGATTTTAGGTAGTTCACCAGAAATAGGAGTCTCATTGAGTATCCTTCCCAGGATGGCTTTGAATGGTGAGACACAGATCTCAGTCTCCTGAGTAGCAATGATAATAAGCATGAGCCAGTGATGACCAGTTTGAAAATATGTTTTCTACAACTTTTGTGAGGTTTGGGGTTAGGGACATTGCTATTGGGAAAAAAAAACCTGGAGGAAGTTGATTGCTGGTGTCTTGTGCCTATAATCTTAGCTATTCAGGAGGCTGAGATCTGATGATAATGATTCAAATGTAGCCTCGGCAGGTAAGACTGTGAGATTCTTCATTTAATTACAAACCCAGAAACAGCTGTGGCTAAAAGTGGTGGGACGCTAGCCTTGAACACAAAATTCAGGGACAGTGGCCAAGCCCTTGGAGCAAGCACCAGGACTGGCACAAAAACAAAAACAATAAAACCCCTGGAGATTCATGTTGGCTGAGGATTGTAATCTTAGCTATCCTGGAGGCAAACCGTGGGAGAACTGGAGTTTGAAAGCAGCAGAGGGAAAAGAAAAGAAAACAATTATCAAAACAATGTATTAATGAAAAGTGCTGGGTCTAGTGGTACACACCCCAGCTACATAACAGGCCATAGATAGGCATGGCAATCCAGGCCAGCCCTTGGCAAGAATACAACATCCAAACTGAAAATTGAAGCAAAGGTTGGGGGAAATGGCTTATGTAGTAAAACACCAACCTAGCAAAGGAAAGGCCCTTAATTTAAACCCCAATTCCACCTAAAACAGAAACTTAATGAGTGTAATTGTGAAATTATGTGACTTGTATTTTCTCTAGCAGTTGCAAGAAAATGAAAAGATTACACAGTTCTAAGGATCCATGAGAAAAAATTTAAAAACCAACTGTTGAATATAAGTATAAATACTTTTTAAAATATTGAAATTTTCATCACACATGCCCAGGATTTGCTCTAGCATTATCATCTGGGGATGTGTGTGCATGTTTGTGTGTGTGTGTGTGTGTGTGTGTGTGTGTGTGTGTGTGTGTGTGTGTGTATCCTAGAGCTTGAACTCAAAAACTGGGTGCTGTTACTGAGCTTTTCTGCTCAATACTAGACCTCTACCACATGAATCTCAACTCAACTTCTTCCTAATTGTTGCTAAATTAGAAATAATGTCTTATTTCCAATAAGAGTCTTAGAATTTTCCAGGCCAGTCTGGCTTTGACTCAGATTCTCAGAACTCAGTTTCTTGAGTAACTCGGTTTAAAGCCATGAGGCAGTGGTCAGCCTCCTTCCTTAGTGGCTGTGGGAGATGGTGTCTCACAGACTTTCCTGCCTGGGCTGTTGTTGAACTCAATTCTTCAGGTCTAAGCCACCAGGGTAGCAAGGATTCATCTTCATTTTATATCCTGCACATGTTATACTCAGAGCTGAAGAGCTTGTGATCTTAAAATTCAAATAACACAAGACAACCAAACAAACACAACACAAAACAATAATACAAAACTAAAGAAAACTTGATTATGGCCAAAGGAATGAGAGAGTAGGGAATGACAATGACAAGAAAGGAACTCAGAGGCAGGTGCTCTACGACTAAAGTCAGGTATCCCGTAGTATTTGTTATACATGTTTTTTTCCCAGTTGGAGACACTGCCTCAATATGCAACTGCATATTGTGCGACATTATATCGAGATATGATATGAAAAACTAATTTCTGTGGATGGCCTCAAACCACACTCCTCACAATCTTTATACGAAAGGTAAGCCCATCAGAGAAAAAAAACAGGCTAAAACTACACAGACCCTAAGGAAGCATAAAGCTATAATGTCATATGAGAAATTCTCAAAAAAATATGACACATGTGTTGGTACATACATGTTAATCCTAGCGACAGAAAGGCGGAAGACAAATTATGGAGAGCTCAAGGCCCACCTGGCTACATACGAAGACCTTGTTATTAAAAAAAAAAAAGAAACAGAAGCTGGGCCCTGGGGGCTCAAGACTATAATCCTAACTTCTGAGCAGGCTGAAATCTGAGGATTGCCATTCAAAACCAACATTAGAAGGAAAGGCTGTGAGACTTCCTAGTAACCAAATGCTCAGAAAAAGCTAGCCTTGAGCAAAAGAAACTCAGGGATAGTACTCAGGCCAAGAGTTCAAGCCCAAGGACTCAAAAAAACCCACAGGAAATGAGAGAAAAGTATCTTTAAATTCATTTTTACAATTTGTTCATATTTTTCTTTATATGAGTCGGTTCCTTTGTTTGATTATGAGATTTTTGCTTACTGAAAACAATATATTCCTATATCAAAACAGAAAGTAAAGTAAAAAACAAAAACTTCTATTCCATTTTGATGCTGTATCTAGGTAGAAGAATTGTATTCCTCTTTTCTGGCAGCATTAATCTTAATTCAAATGGGAGTCCTAGTGGCACCAAGCAGTCTGTATATTGTCCTAATGCACTGGCTACCATTATCATTCAAGAGCCAGCCTGAACCACAATTTTACCTTGTACGAGGGGGGATATATACTACACAACTGCTCAAATCATTAGATAACACGGGAAAACCCAGAATGCTTGACCCAGACCCCACAGCAGAAGCAGATAGCCACAATTAGCACTTTAAACCTACTCCCAAAGATGCACTTGTCATGCCCCACATACCAACATGTGGGCATCACCAAAAGACCAACTGATGATTAGATCTTCACACCAGGGGAGGGGGTGGCAAATGGATAGGAGGCAATTCCTTCAGCTTCAATGCTACCAGAAGATAGCTCATACCTGCATAAGATCTCTGGCACTCCCAGTGATGTTTTAAAGAAAAGGCAGACAGGAACACAAACCCTATTCCCCTCCCCCTATGAAAAACCTCAGAAGTCCAGATTTGTACACTGCCAACTATCAGGGACTTCTGCCACTCACCCTCCCAATTAGAGTGAGGAACCAAACAGATAGAAGGCAGAAAAACTGGTGCTTTAGAGTTCCTACTCATGAGCCAGCACTGAAGCACTGGACCTGTGCTCCTAATCTTTTTAGGTTACATTTTGAATAAGGTCTTAACATTTTCCCTAGGCAGTTTTGGCCTTCCAGTCCAGCAAGAGGCACAATAGCACATTGTGCATGTATATCTGTCTGTCTGTGTCTGAGTCTCTGTTGGCCATAGGTGATGGATCCATGGATTCTCCCACTCTGACTTGTCTTTATTCTTTTTCGTGGGTGTGCTATCATTTGGGCTTGGTTTCCAGTGCCACAGCCCCATTGCTAGAGAGTATGAGGCCATGCCATTTCCTGGACTGGCCTCATACAAACATCAACCCATAGCAAATTTGCTCCCCAGGTAGCTAGGATAACATGAGTGGATCAGCACAGCCACTAGAAACACTGTTTGAACATCAGAGGCCCTACTGAAACATAATTACATGTAGTTACCACAAAAAAGTAGGGATAGAGACTTTGGGTTTCTTCTGGAAGCTTCAGGCAGCCACCTCTCAGAGTACATTAGCTAAAATTCAGGTGGAAGGCCCAGTAGAAGAAAGGGACCTGGGAAATAATACTCCTTTGACACCAATCAAGTACGGGTGGAATGCCAATTGGATCAGGCCAGAATTAGACTCTCTCTGCCCAACTGCTGGCATCAGTGGATATATCCTCAGTGAAAACTCCAAATTACCAGACCTAGGACCACGGCAGCAGAAGAAATAACTACAGGAAGCACTTAAAACCTGCTCCAAGAAGTGGGCCCAGGTGGTTCATGCCTGTAATCATAGCTACTCAGGAGGCTGAGATCTGAGGATGGCGGGTTAGAAGGCATCCTGGTCAGGAAAGAGTGAGAATCGTTAGAAGGCATCAGGCATCCTGGTCAGGAAAGAGTGAGAATCTAATCTAATCTCCAATTGACCACCAGAAATCGGGAAGTGGAGCTGTGGGTGAAAGTGGTATAGCGTTAGCCTTCAGTGAAAAAGCTCACGAACAACATCCAGACCACCAATTCAAGCCACATGTTAAAACAAACAAACAAACAAACAAACCAAAAACAATACACTGCTCACATACGGGCACTTGTCATCCAATCTTCTTTACCTGACGGTGTCTTCAAAGCAACACCTGGTGACCAGATCTGTGGACTCAGCAAGGTGGCAAACAGCCAGGCGGGAAAGTGGACCCAGCTAGTACAGCCAGAGCAGATCTTGGGAGCCCTTAGGGCCTTTGTGCCTGCAGCCGGCTGTGTCTGTGGATGAGGAAGGCAGAGAGTCGGCGTCCACACAATGTCTCTACTCCCCGTCCCCACCCTGACATGTATGTCCCTCCACTTGGACTGCATTCGCTGAGGTGACCCAGGGTCCCCCATGACCTGGGTTCATCCTTTCCCCTCCACTGCCCGGCGGCGCCATTCGAGAGAGAGCCGCACCCCAATGGCACCAGGCTGAGGAGCCAGACGTGTTCCCCCTACTGCTGGCATCCGGGATCCCTGACAGGAACGCCTACGGCCTAGCCCCAGCACGAGAAGGGAGTCACCCTCACCACTGTACCCCCGCTCCCAAAGAACCACGTGCCCCCCTCTTCTCTCCCTGCTGGCGTCTTCCAAGAACCCACTGAAGAGCAGACCTCTGCAGCCGCCACGCGGCAAACAGCCAGGCGGGAATCTCCTCAGCGCCGGGACTGCCAGTGGACACCACGCCGACTGTTAGACCTCTAGCGCTCTCACCTGCGCCTGCGCACCAAGCCCAAGCTTATGCATCCACGCACACATGGGTCATTGTGACCCTGTGGATGATCTAGATACCGTGATTGAAGCATACTTGACCCAACACCAACTCCTGCCATTCACCTACCATGCATAGTGAGGGACCAATCACAAACATGAGAAGGCGGGGAAATGGGGGGGTTGATATCGGGCTGGGAGATATTCAGGTGTGTCCTCACAACCCAGCACTGCACCAGTGGAGACACACCCCAGGCCTTTCATGTTTCCTTAGGGTTTCCATAAAGTCTCACAGTTACCCCACAGCTGAATTCTGCTTCTTTTTAAGTGAGAATTGCAACATCATGGCAAGCTGAACTGTGTTTGCTGCACAGTTCTGGCCTTATTGGATGCAGAATTCTCTGCCTAGGGTCTACCTTCCTCCATTTACCAGGAGTTGTTATACATCAGCCCATGCAATCAGGACACACAAACACTTTTTCAGAAAACTAAATCAGGAATATACATTTGCCTGACCTGGCTTCTCACACTCCCTCTTCAACCCCTACCTGCGCTCCAGACTTGGCTGGGATAAAAGGAGTGAGCACCACACAATCCCCAGAATAATTATTTTAATAGCACAGGATATACTAAAATACAACGCCACTCTGTCACCATAAATTGATTTCACCTACAGCCTTCTTTCCTCATTTGGTTCTGCAGCCAAGAGGAAGAACTGCATTTGTCCTCTCAAGCTGCATTAGCTGAAATTCAGTGGGAAGGCACCTGGGCACTATGTATCTGTGTCTGTGCTCATCCTTGCCTCACTCACTGGCTGGTGGAATCACCTTAAGGGAAGTGGAAACCTAAATACACTAGGAGGAGAGCTATTATGCACAACAGAAGACACTTAGAAAACCAAGGAATAGAGATTGCCTAACTCTGGACTCCATAGCATAAGGTGGTAGCCACAGTTGGAACTTCCATCTGCTCCCAAACATGCACTGGTCTTCCCTTTTCTCTCCACCTGGTGGCTCCACACAGCTAGGAGGCTATTTCCTGCTGCCAACTCAGAGCTTGTGTGCGGCCAAGACCTCTAGAGCTAAATCAAGGCATCTGCAGACCTTGTAAATAGCGATTCAAATGACAAACCATTGCCCTACCCTTTGAAAGTGTTCAGATGCCCTAAGATTCAAGTAGCTGGCCTGCAGTAACCACTGTCCCTCATCTTCCCAATTAGGATGAGAAACCAAATACAGATGGGAAGATATGGAGAACTGACTGTAGTTTTCTGTTGGGGGTGGGGGGTTGTGTCAGAGTATCATTCAGAGTTGTACTCATAAACTGACCCTGTACCTATACTCAGGTCATTTAAACTGAATTATATTTTGAATGAGGTCTCACAATTTTCCCTATACCATCTAGAGCTTCAAGTCTAGCAAGAGGAGCACCACCTGAAAGGGACACTTGATGTGTCTACTCTGGACCTAGGACTTGGATTAAGGTCTAGCTTAGATTTCTTGCTTTGAGGGTCATTCTATTCCTTGAGCAATACTACCAGTACTCACATCCAATTTTTGGGGTAGATAGAGGGCATGCAAAGTTTTTACCTGGGCATAGATAAAAGCAAGTTTCACCCATGTTGGCCTTCCTTTCCAAATTAGTTATATACAAGGATTGGGCACCATAGCCATGATAAATACCACATGAACAACACAGGCCCTACTGAATCAAAATGCCACCTCACCACCACATACTCAGGAGGTATTATGTAGTGCTCTTTGGTATATTTAACCTAGTGCAGGAA
The DNA here is from genome assembly GCF_024711535.1 of Dipodomys merriami. Lineage (NCBI taxonomy): Eukaryota > Metazoa > Chordata > Mammalia > Rodentia > Heteromyidae > Dipodomys > Dipodomys merriami. Next base: position 87,151,053 of record NW_027204492.1, read on the forward strand.
CCATGCCCTTCTTGGGTGCATTAGCTGAGATCAAGTGGCACCTGATGGCCTGGGAAATACTTCCCTCCTCCACTGGCTGGCCTCCACGTTCAAGAACAAGATGGAACAATAATTGTACCAGGCAGGAGTGACAGGGGTATTCTGATCAATTATTGGCATCACTGGAGAAGTACTGACCTCAGGATCCCACAGCAGAAGCAGGTGGCCACAACTAGAACCTTAATCCAAAGAGCAATTATCATCCCACTCATCTTTACCTGGTGGCCTCATCATGAGAAGACTTGTGGGGAAGACTTGTGACCCAAGTGTCAGGAAAAAAATACTAGAAGGCAATTCCCTCTGCCATAGTGGTGCCAGAACAGAGTTCTTATTAATTTTGAATCTGTAGCTCCCCCAGCGATGTCAGCAGACACTGCAGGTGAAAGCTCACCCCCACCCCCTCCACTGGGCCTTGTGCTATCCCTATGGAGTCTTCAGTAGCCTGGATTTTCCCACAGTACACAAGCATGACACTTGGACCTCACCTTCCCAATTAGTCTAGAAACGATTCAGAATCAGTAGTACAGGGAGGAAGAAATATAGTACTTTATAGGGGAGGGGGAAGGAAATGTTTCCACTTCTTTTTTTTTTATCTGAGTAACTTTTTTTAATAGCAAAATTATTTGACTTTCAGTGAAACAGATAAATATATTTATATGCTTATAACATTACTATATTTGGATTAATTTCAAAATGCAATCATGAAAAACATTATTTTCCTTTCAGAGTGTTGTGTTTGTTGTTTGATAGCAAGCTGTCTTGGTATTTACTTGGTATTTAACTGTCACAGTTCTATAATTTGAGTGGACTTGGTGGGCCACTTTTTACATAGGGCCCACCATGTAATAATGAAGAAATTCTATGCTATACTGGGTGTCGAAGATTACTCAGTCACGAAGCTGGCTGAGGATCTGGCTGCTGGACAGAACATCTTTGAGAAAGATCATACAGATTATCTCCACCTACTCCTCTTTTGCCTTGAATTGCTATGCCAATATGACTGGTTCTTCATATGATTCCCAAGAACAATTCAAATGATCCAGTTGGAAATCAAAATCCAAAACATCTCTACTTCCCTCCATGCTTTTTTTTTTCTTGGTCCAGAATGAAAACACCACAGGGTAGGATTCCTGAAAAGAATGATTCATTAGGTGATCTTCTTTTGAAAACAGGCATTATTGTACCACTGGAGCTACACCACCACTCATTTTAGGTTGTTATATTTTGAATAGGGTTTCAGAATATCTTCCTCAATCAATTGTTGCTTCAATGAAGCAAAACATGAACCACCAATCTGATATCCCTTTGGTTTGTGTACCTTGAAGTATATATCCATGCATGTATAGGTGGGGAGATTATAGGACTCTTATTTAGGGATTAATTTAATCTTAAAATTTAATCTGCTTTCTTGCTCCTGGGAACCAATTGGTCACCTTCTCCGTACTTCCAATTCAATCAGCTGTTATTTTGTTGAGATTGAGGTCAAAACATCTCCCTTCTTGGGCCGTGTTCAAATTGAGAATCCTCAATTTTGTTGCCTGAGTATCTAGGATAACAAGATCATGCTGTCTATCATACCAGCACAGAACATATATTCACAACTCTGGCCCTAGAGAACAATAATGCCACTGTGTCATCACACATTAAATGGGGTCTCTAGGCTTTGGGTGCCTTCACTGGCTGTAGCCATGTAGCGGATGGTGATGGGGAACCTGGCCTCTCCCCTTAGGCATCATTAGTTGAGAATGAGTAGGAATCCCAGTGACACAAAGCATCCAGAGGAAATATTTTCCATCTTCACTGGTGTTGCTATCATTCAAGAGGGAGGCTGAACCAGAGTATAGAGGTGTCCCTGTAGGGACCTTTGAAGCTGACATGAAATGTGGAAAAAGTTTGAGGACTGGCCAGGATTAAAACAGGCAGCTCTGTAGAGGGTTAGAAAACTTGAATTCCTCCCCCTTCCTTAGTACTGGAAAGGCTGAGAGCTAGACCTTGAAGGCAACATGAAGGGCTGAGAGCTACTCTGTAAAAGCTAGATAAAATGGAATACATATCTGGACTTTGCCTGTGTTCATTCTCCTTTCTCCAAACAGTTTTTCACAAGCTCTTTCTGGGCTCTGGTTGTAATATCAGTAGAGATGCTTTATTTTTTGCATATATCCATTTTAACCTTCCTTTTGTGAACTCAAATACATATGCTTGCTTGTGGGAACGTGGAGCCCAAGTGCCAGTGAGCCTGGGATCCCCCGGTTCCCACCAAATTTCTTTGTATATACCTGTCTCTGTAGTTTCTCATTTCTAGTGTCCAGTATCCTGTTGTGCAGCCTCATTTTGCAGTTAGCAACACATGTTAATTCCAAGATATTTACTAAAACCAAAAATCAACCAAAATCAAAATGAATAAAGAAAGATGCTTTGTTTTCATTTGAAGATGTGAGCCCCCGCTGAATTCATTATCATGTGGATCTATTTTCATTCCAAAACCAATAAAGGAGCATACATGTTAGGAGTTATTTCAGAAGAGTTTAATGTTTGGCTTAGTATAACAAAGGATTATTTTATAAATCATTAAATCAAAAATATTATATACATACATGTATTACTGGATCCTGGATCCTGATCTCAGGAATATAAAGACTTATGAACTCTGATTCTAGAACTTAAAGACTAACAATAGAGAATGGACTTCGCAATCTTTAATGTGCATGGGAGTTATATGAATATATAAATGTGTAATTAACAGGTCTGGAGTGGGTACTAGGGTTCAACAAATTTCTAGGTCCCACTGTGCAAGGAATTCTGCCTCTGTTCAAAAAACAATACACAGAAATGGGAACCAGTGGTTCGTGCCTATATTTAACTACTCAGGAGGCTGAGATCTGTTTCAAGGCAGTCTGACAGGAAAGTCCATGAGAATCTAATCATTGATTAACTAGCTGTGGGCTAGAAGTGTAGATGTGTCTCAAATGGTAGAGTAGTAACCTTAAGTGAATCAGCCAAGGGACAGCAACCTGGCCCTGGGTTAAACTGCCTAGCTAAATATTTGGAGGAAAAGTTTCTTATAACCTACTGTTTGTGAGGTCTCAGTCCACAATTGCTCAGCCCCACTGCTTTGCAGTTTGTGGCAGGGGATTTTTGCAGGTTAGTTAGACATTTGAATCTCATGGACTTTTCTGCACAGGCTGAGGCAGTGTGAAGTGAAGCCAAGCTTCACATCTCATGGTGTCTCAGAAGTGAGCTACCTCTGCACAAGGTCCAGATCATGAAGGTTTCCCCACTTCCCAACAGTCCACAGTGACCATGCTTTTAATACATGGAACATTGCAGACTGTTGCAGATCCAAACTATAGCACAATGTTCTACTTCACATGCGCTTCAGCTTTTTTATTTTTCTATTTTGAATAAAAAACTGTTTCTAGAATGGGTTTGGAAGAAAGATTGATTCTGGATCTTGGAGACCTAACAGTACAGGATGCACATCTCAAACTTCATTGTGATAGCCAGGAGCAGGTTTTTTTTCCTACTAGGCATGTGGGCTGAGACATAGGTCCATATGTCCCGGACTTGGACTCATTGCCTTGCACTTGCTGGACAAGTGAGAATTAGGTTTTTTGCTCCTCTAAATCTTAGCTACTCAGAATACTGAGATCTGAATATCCTGTTAAAAAGCATTTCCAGGCAGAAAAGTCCATGAGTAACTTACCTCCAATTAACCACAAGAGGCCACAAGTAGAGCTGTGGCTCAAGTGTTGGAGCAGTAGCATTGAGCAAAAAAAAGCTTGTAAACAAAGCCCAAGCCCTGATTTCAAGCCCCATTACTGGCACAAAACAAATTGAAACACACACACACCCTTTTTATGTACATGTGTCCCCTTCTCTTTCTGTAAGAGAACAATTTAAAACATCTCTTCTGAGAAAACCGAATTGCAGACACCAAGAATTATCCAATCAAAGTCACTTTATTATAATGCTGTGAGTTCTATTCTTCCCAATACTCCAAATGGTCACCATGTACAGGTAGAACCTTTATAAGCAGAAATATAAACAATCCAGATAGTTTACAAACCTAAAATTTCTTCACTTTCAATCCTTTTGCTTTCTAGGCTAAGAGAGGGAGAAGTTGGACACAAATTTTGTCAACAAAATTCTTGTTTTAAATATGGATGAGAAAGATGCCTAATCTTAGCAAGTATTCCCTCAAAGAGAAATGTAACTATTTTAGGCAAAGGAAACCTTGTATTGGATGTCTCTTGGATTTAAATAGCTTTTTATTTAGCTGACTGGGTAGCATGTGGAATGTTAGGCAAGTTCAGAACCAATCAGTTCTGAATGAAGCACTAAGAGAAGCTTTTCTGTTACATTTTATTAGCCTATATTAACTGAACAGTATATGGGATTTCTTCAAAGAGATGTGTGTGGGTGCATGAGCCTGTGCAAGTATATCTATGTATGTAGATAGGCAATTGAAGCAGGGTCTGGGAACTGTTCCTTAACCATGTTTATTCTTTTTTTTATTTTTTAAATTTAATTTTATTTTTTTTGTGAACATACTGTACAGAGGGGTTACAATTACATGGGCAGGATAATGCGTACATTTCTTATCAAGCAGTGCAGCCTTCTCCTTTGTTTACCCTTCACATCCCTTCCCAGCCTCCCCCCCTACCCCCCCATCCTCCCCCCCGGCCCCCCCCACACCAACGTTGTAAAGCTCATTTTTGACATGACAACTTGTACTTCTCATTGTTGCAACAGGTCCACCTGTATCCTTAAACGACGTGTTTTTCCCCATCTCCTCCACAAGTTATACTGACATCAAATATAGTGAAGGCAAGGGTTATACTGTGGGGGAGGGACATACAAAGCAACAAAGAGATAATCTTATAAATGCGTTAGAAACAAATGCATGAAAGAAAAAACATTAAAATACATATCTAAGGGTTCATTTTCCTAACATCACATTATTTGACCTTTTCCGCTTGACTCATACATATACTAGATATTGCAAATAAGGGAAACCATGGGACCTATGTTTCTTTGGGCCTGGCTTACTTCACTTAATATAATTTTTTCCAAGTTTTTCCATTTCCTAACGAATGGGGCAATGTCATTCTTTCTGATGGAGGCATAGAATTCCATTGTGTATATATACCACATTTTCTTGATCCATTCATCTACTGAGGGGCATCTGGGTTGGTTCCGTATCTTAGCTATGGTAAATAATGCTGCAATAAACATAGTTGTGCTGGTAGCTTTAGTGTGGTCTTGTTTGTAAACATTTGGGTAAATGCCCAAAAGTGGGATTGCTGGGTCATAGGGGAGCTCTATGTGAAGTCTTTTCAGGAACCTCCATACTACTTTCCAAAGTGGTTGAACAAGTTTACATTCCCACCAACAATGAAGTAAGGTTCCCTTCTGTCCACATCCCCTCCAGCATCTGTTGTTGTTAGAGTTCTTGATTTTTGCCATTCTAACTGGAGTGAAGTGGTATCTCAATGTTGTTTTGATTTGCATTTCTTTTATGGCTAGGGATGTTGAGCATTTCTTCATGTGTCTATTGGCCATCCTTCTTTTTTCTTCAGAGAAGTTTCTCTTTAAGTCGTTAGCCCACTTATTTATTGGGCAGTTGTTTCTTTGAGGATTTTAATTTTTTGAGTTCCAAGTATATTTTAGATCTGAGACCCTTGTCTGTTGTATGGCTAGTGAAAATCTTCTCCCAATCCGTGGGCTTTCTATTGATCTTGCTAGCTATGTCCTTTGCCATGCAGAAGCTCTGCAACTTCATGCAATCCCATTTGTCCAACCTTTCTTTGATTTGTTGTGTTTCCGGGTCTCTATTCAGAAAATTTCGGCCTGTGCCAAGGAGACCTAGGGTTTCTCCTATTCCATCCTGTAATGTTTTCAGAGTGTCTGCTTTGACTTTGAGGTCTTTGATCCATTTGGAGTTGATTCTGGTGCAGGGTGATATGTAAGGATCTAGCTTTAGTTTTCTACAAGTATTAACCCTGTTTATTCTTAAGGCTGGCATTCTATTATTTGAGCTACAGCTCCTCTTGTGGCTCTGTATTGGTTAACTGGGGATAAAAATCTCAGGGACTTGTCTGCCCAGACTAGATTCAAAGCTTGGTCCTATGATCACAGCTTCTGGAGCAGCTTGTATTACAGCTATGAGCCTTCAGTGCATGGAAATAGGTGTTACTTTTTAAACTTACTTTACATCTCTTCAATACCTCTCTACTTTTTACACACTCTGTCATTCTCTTGTGCATGTGCACATACACACGGGTATACACACCACACACACACACACACACACACACACACACACACACCAAATAGTGTTTTCATAATCACCAGAAGGCATAAACTACATTCTTTTATTGTGCTTTTAACATTACACAAAAAGTCAAATCACAGAGCTTGGAACATTTGTCAGGTCCTGGTACATCAAGCTGTAATTCTAGCCATTCAGGAGACCGAGATCTGAGGCTCACAATTTGAGGCCAGTCAGGGGAAGAAATTCCACAAGAGTCTTATTTTCAATAAACTACCCCAGCATATTTGCAAAGTGAGCTCTGACTAATTTGGTAGAGCACTAGTCTGAGCAAAGAAGCTCAGAGATGAGTTTAAGACCCTATGTTCCAGCTGTAGGATCAACACACAAAAAATTGTCAAATGTTGGCACATATTAGAGTAAAGGTAGCTTATAAATGTGCTGTTCAAAAATTAGTATTGAACCATTTTATTTGAATATTTTTTACAAATTACATTTTATAAATACTGTATAATTTACATAGGAAATCTACATACCCATAGAAGAAACTACAGTAAAATTATGTGAATCCATAACTCTAAGTCTCACAATCACCAATAATACAAAAAACACATACACAACAATGCACATACCCCAAATTGGAAACAAACATGAATAACAAATAGCTGGATATCTGACTTTAGTGGTAGAGTGCCTACCTCTGAGTTCCTTTCTTGTTATTGTCCAAATGAAAAATCATCAAGAAAAAGAAACTATTTTCTATTGCTGGAATTTTCCCCCTATTTTCTTGTTCCATTTGACATTCTCAAGGGAATTTTTTGTTTTGTATTGGTGTGGTTTGTGTTGTTGTCTGGGGTTATTTGAATTTCCAAATGAAAAGCTCTTCAGCTCCCAGTAAAATATGTGAAGGATATAAACTGAAAGGGAGTCCTGGCTACCAAGGTGATTAGACCTGAAAAAATTGAAGTTCAAAGACAGCTGAGACAGAATAGTCTGTGATATCCTATCTCCTATAGCCACTAAAAATTAGGCTGACCAAGGCACCAGTGCCTCATGGCTTTAATCATAATTGCTCAAGAAGCTAAGGTGTGAGGTCCTGGTTCCAAGCCAGAGTGATTTAGAATGGCCTTGAGACTCTTATTTCCAATCAATCAACAATTAGAAGGAAGTAGAGTTGTGATTCATGTAATAGAAGTCCAGTATTGAACAGAAAAATCTCAGCAACTGTGCATAGGCCTTGTGTTCAAACTCTAGGATACAGAAACTCACACAGACACACAGGGACACAGAGACAGTAATGTTAGAGTATATCTTGGGCATGGGTGGGAAAGATTCCAATACAGAGAAAAATATTTTGAATCATTGATTTTCATGGCCTAGCCTACATTTGGGGGACTTAGAAAAGGGCAAAGAATCAGGGCCATGTAGAAGTCTGAGCTTCAGGAGATCTGAAGTGGCTTTTACTTTCCATCCCGAATCAGCAGACTTCACATGAGTATGATGGTGCCAGGCAGGGATCCCATTTACTGTCACCGCTGTGGGGGTGCTCAGAATAATGATGTAGGGTCCCTTCCAAGCAGAGGTGAGGGCATGTCTGATAAACTTCTTAGTCTAAATGGAATCTCCAGTTTGGCAGGGATGGGATGGATCTTAGCAGGGTCTCCCAGCCTGCTTGCCTACCTCCTACTGGGCCACCTGTAAGTTCTGCACAGAGACTATAGAGAATTAAGGAAGCATTATGAAACTAAAGAGGGAGCCTGACTTCAGTGAAATCTCCCAGTATTTTTCTGACTTTTTTTAAGGCCTATCTTCTGTTATTCTAGCTAGTTGTAGAGCAAAGCTGCAGTGGGATGATGTTTATTTGAGGCTAATCAAGACCAATGATGGCAGACCTCAGCCACTCCAGAAAAGTGGCTCTGGGGGCCTGACCCAAGTGGTAGAACAACCACCAAAAGGAAAAAAGACAAATGAGAGTTGAAGAATCCCTGGATCCGCTATCTATGACAGCAGAGACACAGACACAGACAGACAGACAGACAGACAGACAGACACACACACACACACACACACACATACACACAATGTGTTGTTGTCTGTATCTCTAGACTGGAAGCCCAAGGCTGCCTAGGGAACACCGTGAGACTTTATTCAAACTATAATGCAACCTACAAAGATTAGAAGTGTAGTTCCAGTTTTTTAGTGGGAGCTCGTGAACACAAAACCTAAAGAACCAGTTTTCCTGTACATTTGTCTGTTTTTGATTACTCACTTTAATGTAGGAGAATGAGGGGCAGGATTTCTGAATGGTAGTCTGTGTGCAAATCTAGGCTTGTCAACTCGTACTGTTCATGGCAATAAGGTTTGTATTGGGAATGGTGAGTCCCTACATGCATTTCTGTAGACCCCCACTGGGAGCGCTAGAGGTCTTAACCAGGTAGGAGCTATCTTCTGGTATCTTTGAGGTGTCTTTGGGAGCAGGTTTAAAGTGATAATTGTGGCTACCTACTTCTGCTGTGGGGTCTTGGGTCAGGCAGTCTGGATTCCTCCTGTGCTGTGCAATGATATGAGCAGTTGTGTAGTATACACATCCCTTCATACATGCTGTAATTGGGGTTCAGGTTGGCTCTTGGCTGATGATGGCAGCCATTGCTCTAGAAAAATATTGTCCTAGGCTGCTTAGTGCCACTAGGTCATCTGAATCTTCACTAATGCCCCCTGAAAAGTAGAGAACAATTCTTTCACCTGAATACAATGTCCAAAGGGGATTGAAGGTTCTGTGCCGTACTTAATCTCTGGAGACATTATAATTTATGCTACCTTAGGGCCTGTATGGTTTTTAGCTTTGTTATTTTTAACTGATTGGCTTACTACTACTATAATAGATACTGTTGAGGTGAAGGTCCTTAGGATTGTAGTTTGAAGTCAGGCAAAAGCAATTAGTTTTTCAGACCTTACTTCAATATAAAATGGCAGAGTGCAGAGCTGCTTATAGGGACAGTATCTCTACATTATCATGGGAAAATTAGAGAGTCAATTGGGAAACATAAATATATAGCAAATAGTACTGGATACCTGACTTTAGTCAGAGCATGCCTGCCTCAGAATTTCTTACATGTTATTGAGAAAATGAAAAGGCATCAAAAAGAAGCAACAGGTGTTTTTCTTCGCAGTTCTGTTTTTTCCCCTACTTTTTCATTTTTTTGGCCAATAAAGAGAATTTTCTTTGGTTTTGTTTTGTTTCATTGTGTTTTGTTTGTTCTCTGAGTTTGAGATCACAAGCTCTTCAGCACCCAGTATAAGATGTGTGTGATATAAAATGAAAAGGAATCCTAGATACTCCAGTAGCTGAGATGTGGAGATTTGAGGGTCAAAGCCAGCCCAACCTGAAAAATCTGTGAGACTCCATCTCCAATAGCCACTAAAAAAATCTAGGCTTAGCCAGGTATTAATGTCCCATGGTGGTAATCCAAGCTATTTAGGAGGCTAAGATCTGAGAATCCAGTTGAAGGCTAGTCTGGCCACCAAATTCCTTGAGACTCTTATCTCCAATTAACCACCAAGTAGCAGAAAGTGGAGCTGTTGCTCAAGTGGTAGAACACTAGCTTTGAGCAGAAAAGCTCAGTGAAAGCACCCAGGCCTTCAGTTTAAGCCCTCACCCTTAGCCTCTCTCTCTCTCTCTCTCTCTCTCTCTCTCTCTCTCTCTCTCTCTCTCTCTCTCTCTCTCTCTCTCTCTCTCTCTCTCTCTCTCTCTCTCTGTCTCTCTGTCTCTCTGTCTCTCTCTGTCTCTCTCTCTGTCTCTCTCTCTGTCTCTCTCTCTCTCTGTTTCTATCTGCTGCTCAATATCTCTCTGCCCCTCTCTCTCTCTCAATGTCTGTCTCTGTCTGTCTGTCTTTCTGTCTGTCTCTTTCTGTCTGTCTGTCTGTCTGTCTGTCTCTCTCTCTCTCTCTCTCTCTCTCTCTCTCTCTCTCTCACACACACACACACACACACACACACACACACACACACACACTAATGCTATAGCATATATATTCTGGTCATGTGGGGGGGGGAAATTCCAACATTTACAAAATATTTATAATCCTTTTAAACAGTTGGTTCAATGTTTACCCATAAACCTTTTGCAGTATGTAATTTATTGTTTTCCTTGTAAGCCACATATCTTTTAATATTATACTATTCATTATGTGTGTTGATATTTTTGGAGGCTTTGTGGTTGAAACTTAAGGTCTTGCACTTGCTAAGCAGGAGTTTTACCACTTAAGCCATGCCTCAACCATTTCTCTTTAGCTAGTTTTCAGATTGGATGTCGTATTGTTGCCCGGGGCTGGCCTGGATTGCCATCCTCCTAGCTATGGCTTGTCATGTAGTTTGGATGAGAACCACTATACACAACCTTTTTCATTAAGATGCAGACTTAATAAATGATTTTATTATTCTTTTTTGGCCTAGGCAAAATTATCCCAAGATTTTCCTCCTGAAAAGCTGGGATTACAAGGCTGAGACAACACAACCCCCAGCTCTTTTGTTTTTGTTTTTGTGCTAACCCTGGGACTTGAACTGTGAGCCTGGGTACTGTCTCTGAATTTTTGTGCCCAAGGCTTGTCTTCTTTCACTTTGAGCTATAGCATTAATTCTGGCTTTTTGGTAGTTAATAGGAAATAATAGTCTCATGGACTGTCCTTCCCATATTGCTTTGGATCTCAATTCTCAGATCTCAGCCCTAGCCTCCTGAATATCTAGGATTATATGCATGAAGCTGCATGAAGCACAGGCACATGGGTTCCTGGGCTCTTTTCCAATTCATAAAATGATGCCATTAATCCCAAACCTCAGGCAAGGTTTTAAAAAGAAATTTTTAAGGCAGGCATTTCAGGTTCACTCCTGTAACCCTACCTATTCAGGAAACTGAGATCTGCGAATCCTTTTCAAAGCCACCCTGGGCAGGAAAGTCTGTGAGAGTCTTATCTCTAGTCAAGTACAAAAAGCCCAAAATGGGCACTATGTCTCAATGTAATAGAGCACCAGCCTTGAGCAAAAAGCTAAGGGCTAGTGTCTAGGTCCTGAGTTCAATCAAACCCCAGGACACACATAAACACACACACACACACACACACACACACACACACACACACACACACACACACACACACACACACCACAACACACACACAGAGTGCAAGAGAGTGAGAGAGCAAGAGAGCAACAAAGAGCAAGAGAGTGAGAGAGAAAGAAAATGAGTGAGAGAGAAAGAGAGGGAAAGACATTTTCAGATAGTAGGGGATTTCAACTATTTTTCTTTTTCCTTCTCCTAACTCCTGAAGGTTATATCTGTAAGTGCAACCTATCAACAATTTTCCTGTTCCTTAATGCTTTACTAGAGGCCATACTTTGTCCTGAGGAGAAAGGCAGATGTATGGTGTCAGAGGCCAAGGATCCTCATTGAATATTGATATAGAGTAGACATTGGCAGGGCAAATGGAGTAAGAAGAGTATACACATGTATGTGGTGTGGGGCCTCCTCTGTATCCCTAAGCCCTGATGTTTGATAACTGTCTGAGGGGCTCTGTAAACTATAAGCGTTAAATGGAAATTAATGAGTATTTCTTACCTGGTGTCCATTCTTCCTATCTTTTCCATTACAGCCTCAAATTTTCCCAGTGCCTAATAAAGAGGCTCACCTTCTAGCCTCCCTGGAAGTGAGGATATCCATATGAACCAGCACTGGCACAAAAGATGTAAAATTCTCCTGATATTGGAGTCTAAGAGGGTTAGTGTTTTCTGGTTGAATTTGGACACACATAGCAGGCATTTGGCTGTTGACTCACTTCACCATTAGTAGTGGACAGAGAGCAACTTAGCAGCATGAAGAGAACACAGGTTTAAGAGGTCAGAGCAGGAAGGTAGGAGGAGCCTTGCACTTTGAAGGCACTGAAGAGATTGCATTATTGCTCATTTTCTGGCTTCAGAGGTTTAGAGGGTTTAGAGGGTTCTCTAAACAAAGAGACTAAGCCTCAAAGAAGTAGCGAAGCTGAGTATGTCATAGAACCTGCTGGAAGGAGCAGTAGTTAGTGAATTTGGAGATGATGGGTAACTGCTTTCAGTATCACCAAGAACCAAGTTGGGGAGGGTGTTTTGAAGAACATGGCTCACTTATAGTGAAAAATGCCACAGGGAAAAAATACCCACCTATCAATAAGGCACCAGTTGCTCACATCTGTAATCTTAGCTACTTACAACGCTGAACCAGGAGAATAGAGGTTTCAAGCCACCAGGGAGCAGAAATCTCCATCTCCACTTACCTAGTAAAAGCAGAACTGTGATGTGACTCCAGTGCTGGATAGAGCACCATTCATGAGTGATAAAGCCAAGCAATTGTGAGGCTATCAGGTACCAGCTTACAACACAAAACCAAAACACCAAATGACCTTGCCAAGAATTAAAAGCCCCTTTCTGACATGTAGGTGGCATGGACACAGATAGTATTTTCATGAGAGAAAAGAAAGAGGAATACACATGAGCAGCCATGAATGTTGGGCCAGATGACTGGCTATGTGCTGCTGCTTCAGTCCCTTAACTGAGATAGACTTGTTCCCTCGGATTCCTTAGTCAGCAAGGAAATTTCTTCCTCTGTGGGCCCCAGGGTCAGAATATCAGGCCAAAGGTCAAATCATGCCAGCTGTCCCTGAAGAGAGGAAACTGATCCTCCTCTTTTCTTTAATTTGGTTCCAAATAGAATTTGGAAAACTTTTCTTGTGATTCATTTGCTTATCCACTGAGACGGCTTGCTCACTACTTTGTTTTGTTACCATGCATTTAAAAAGGTGTAAATTACCCAGTTCAAAACCAACATTCTATAAAAGGTAGAAAGTTCCATTCCCATTTCTTTTGTCTTGGGGTTGGGAAGGTGGCTCAGTGGTAGAGGGCTTGCCTTCCATTTCTTTGTCTTGGTTGTTTTTGGAACCTTTCATTTTTGTCATTCCCACTTCTGACCCCAACTTGGCTCCTATACGTGCAGGTATTGGTTTCTGATTCATCTTCTCAGTGGTTCTTTATGCAGAATCATTCCCATATACAATTATTCCTGTTCTTTTTTGTAATTGGCCTACTATTCCACTCTCATTTATTGTGTGTACTGGCACGGGGGCTTGAATTTAGAGCCTTGAGCTCACATTTACTTTTCACTCAAGGTTGCCTCTCTACCCATTGAGCCACAACCCCGTTCCAGCTTCTTTCTGATTAATTGGCACAAAGCTTCTCCTGGTCTTTGTCGTTACCCATCTTTGATCTGTCCATTCACCTTCAGTGATTTTATCTTCAACAACTGTAAGCTTTGTAACTTCCTGATTTAAATATATACTCCCAAGAATATTTGATACCTTGATCCCTCTGTAATAGTGGTGAAGAGTGCAGATATTGGAGCTACCCCATATCTCACATACTTAGAGGCCCTGGTAATGCTCATCTTCAGGGGAAATGCAGCCGAGGAGTTCTTCTGTTTTCCCCAACTCCTTACCCAGAGGGAACATTTCGCTGGATGGGGAAGATTCCATAGGAGTAACTCGGCTGAACCATGGTCATGGAAGGGAGAACTTGGAGAGGAATAAAGGGCAAGTGACGGTTTCCATCTTCTGTCTGGAAATTCCATCTTGCTCAGCCTTCTCTTTGTAGTCATCATGCCTAGAAGCACCCAGATTTCATGACAAATATTCTTTCCATGTTTCCTCTTTCTCTAGCACTGATTGTTCTTCTCACCTTAGTAGAGGAGGATTTGAACTTAGAATGTGAGCTTTTCAGGCCTCAGGCCTTCTGTACTTCACATGAACTTTAGCCTTTTCAAAAGTATTCTATTTTGGAAAGATAAACTATTTTTAGAATGAGTTTTGAAGAAAGCTTGATTCTAGACCTTGGAGACCTGACAGTGTAGGATGAGCCTCTCAAACTTGAATGTGTTAATTTGTTGGTGATGGCTCACACCTGTAATCCTAAGTATTCATGAGGCTAAGAACTGAGGATGATTCAAAGCCAGTACAGGCAGGAAAGTCCATGAAATTCTTATCTTCTATAAATCACCAAAAGGTCAGAAGTGCAGCCATGGCTCAAGTGGTAGAGCGATATTATTAAGCAAAAAATGGTCAAGGACAGGGCCCACACTCTGAGTTCAAGCCCCATGACTGGCACAAAACAATCTTTTGCAAAAAAAAATTCTTTAATGTGTATATGTGTCCCCTTCTCTTTCTATAAGAGAGTCATTAAGAAAAATCCCTTGTGAAAGAAACAAATTGTTGACACCAAGAATTATCCAGTAAGAAGTCATTTTAGGAAGTGGCACTGTAGCTCAAGTGGTAGAGCGCTACCCTTGAGCTGAAGAGCTGAGGGACAGCGCTCAGGCCCAAAGTTCAATCCCCACAACCAACCAAAAAAACGTCATTTTATTATTATGCTATGAGTTCTGTTCTTTCTGTTGCTCAAAATGTTTCTGACAAACATATAGAAACTTTATAAGCAGAAATGAAAACAATCTATGCCATTTATAAACAAAACCTGCACTTTCAATACTTGGGCGAGGAGAGGAGGAAATAGATTTGGGAGACTTAATAGTAAGTTAAAAATAAGGATCATGTGTATAATCCTAAAAGTACAGCACAATTAGTTCCTGTCTTAAATACTGATGAGAAAGATGCTTAATCTCAGCAAATCATCCCTTAAAGAGAAACGTGACTGCTTTATGGAAAGGAAACCTTGTATTGTCAGTTACTTAGTAGTGGGAAGCATGTGGAGTGTTAGCCATGTTTTCAACCACTTGAACCACATCCGAAGCCCTAAAATATGTTTTTCTCTCATATGCCTTCAAAGATGCAGGTGCATATATGTTTACCTGGGCTTGAACCCAAGTCCTGGGCACTGTCGTTTTTGCTCAAGGCTGCCAGCCTACAACCTGTTTTTTCACCTCCATTTGCAGGTTTGTGCTGGTTTATTGGAGACAAGAATCACACGGATTTTTCTTCTTAGGCTGGCTTCAAATCTCAGTCCTCAGATATCAGCCTCCTGAGTAGCTAGGATTATAGTTGTGAACCACCATTGTCCAAAAATAGATGTTTGTTTATATTGACTTATTTTGTATGTCTTCAATAACTCTGTGGTCTGCCTCTCTTTTCTCTCTCACCCACCCACCCCCACACATTCACATAAAAATAACTCATTTTTCATTAGCAGAAGACATATACTAGAGCAGTTTATTCTGCTTTTAACTTTAAAACAAGTTCTAATCACCAAGTTTGTTATATTTGTCAGGCACTGGTGGCTCACGCCTGTAACCTAGCTACTCAGGAGGCTGAGATCTGAAGATCACAATTTGAATCCAAACAGGCAGGAAAATTCAGTCTTATCCTCTTGTAAAAAAAAAAAAAGTTGGTGCAATGGTAGCAGTGAGCCCAAGGCCAGACTCAGTGAAGCTGCTCAAAGTCAAGTCTTACAAGGATGATTTCTGTCCATGAATCCACAACTCAGTGCAGCAGTTACAGATTGGCTTAAGTACTCTCCAGAACATCTTAACCATGAAAATATGTTGCTCTTTTTTTTTCTGTCGGTCTGTGCTTGGGCACTGTCCCTCAGCTCTTCAGCTCAAAGCTTCAGCCACAGAGCCACTTCCTGTTTTCTTAGTGGTTTATTGGAGATGAGAGTCTAACGGAGTTTCTTACCCAGGGTGACTTTGAATCAAGATCCTCACATCTCAGCCTTCTGAGTAGCTAGGATTATAGGCGTGAGCCACCGATGCCCGACTAATTAAAATACGTTCTTAATAACCATTGTTGAAAGAAGTTTTGTAAGTGGTGGACTCTTTCAATATTAGCCCTATCAAAATAGAATTGCAGACACCTTTCAAAAAATTCAATCTCTGAGAGCTGTTTTCCCTATTAGCAGTCAGAATGGCATAGCTGTGAGAATAGCATGTGCAGTACCTGCTCACATGATCAACCTGGGGACACCTTCCAAATTGATTACTTGGGACCAACCCATCCCCTGTTAAACATTTTCCCCTGCAGACTAAGTGTAGGCAGCCTAGAAATAGGTTCAAAAATGACAATCTTGAATAAGTAGCACTTTTCCCCATCTGGCAAATTGTAGTCACTATGTAGATTGAAGAAAAAAATTCTTTGAAGTAATCAAAATAATTGTATTTTATTTGAAGAGTACTTGATATGAATGACAAATCATTGAAAATCCAATCTATTGAGTGTTTGTTTAATAGCCTGTGTAGCTTATCATCATGGTTAACTCACTTACTTTAGGTTTTTCTTAGCCAAATGTCACAAGGTTTTGTATAACTCTCTATATACTTTTTTATTGTGTGTGAGTATGTGTGTGTGTGTGTGTGTGTGTGTGTGTGTGCGCGTGTGTGTGTGTGTGTGTGTGTGTGTGTGTGTGTGTGTGTGTGTGTGTGTTGAGTCTGGGGCTTGAACTCAGGGACATAGGGCTGTCCCTTATCTGTTTTGGTCAAGGCTGGCACTGTACCACTTGAGCCACAGCTTAACTTCCAGACTTTTTCTGGTTAATTGGAAACAAGAGTCCCATGGAATTTTCTACCTGGGTTGGCTTCAAACTATGGTCCTCAGATCTCAGCCTTCTGAGTTGCTAGGATTACAGTTTAGAACCACTGGTGCATAAGTCTCATTTTCTTTATAGCCACAAAAGCTCATCAAACAATAACCATTTTGTATGAAACTGTTGACTACTGGGCTTCCAAAGTTTTTGTGTTGCATGCACCTTTCCTTTTCAGGGAACAGAAAAGCCATCTAGTTTTTTTTTAATTTTTATTTTATTTTATTTGTGAACATACTGTACAGAAGAGTTACAATTACATGGGCAGGATAATGCGTACATTTCTTACCAAGCATTGCAGCCTCCTCCTTTGTTTACCCTTCACATCCCTTCCCAGCCTTCCCCCACCCCCCCAATCCCAATCCTTCTCCTTCCCCCCCCCTTCTCCCCCCCCCCCCCCCGCACCGACGTTGTAAAGCTTGTTTTGGGCATGACAACTTGTACTTCTCATTGTTGCAACAGGTCCACCTGTATCCTTAAACAACTGGTTTTTCCCCATCTCCTCCACAAGTTATACTGACATCAAATATAGTGAAAGCAGGGGTTATACTGTGGGGGAGGGACATACAAAGCAACAAAGAGATAATCTTATAAATGCGTTAGAAACACATGCATGAAAGAAAAAAACATTAAAATACATATCTAAGGGTTCATTTTCCTGACATCACATTATCTGACCTTTTCCGCTTGACTCATACATATACTAGATATTACAAATAAGGGAAACCATGGGACCTATGTTTCTTTGGGCCTGGCTTACTTCACTTAATATAATTTTTTCCAAGTTTTTCCATTTCCTAACAAATGGGGAAATGTCATTCTTTCTGATGGAGGCATAGAATTCCATTGTGTATATATACCACATTTTCTTGATCCATTCATCTACTGAGGGGCATCTGGGTTGGTTCCATATCTTAGCTATGGTAAATAATGCTGCAATAAACATAGTTGTGCTGGTAGCTTTAGTGTGGTCTTGTTTGTAAACATTTGGGTAAATGCCCAAAAGTGGGATTGCTGGGTCATAGGGGAGATCTATGTCAAGTCTTTTGAGGAACCTCCATACTAGAAAAGCCATCTAGTTTTATTTTAAAAAATCTAAACAATGCCAAGAGCTGTTGGTTCACCTTTGCAATCCTAGCTACTTAGGAGGTGAAACTGGAAGGATCAAGTTCCTGAAATGTTTGCAAGATCTCTTCTCAAGGAAGTGCTACACATGGCGGTGTGCATCTGTTATCCTAGCTTCTCTGGTAAGCCTAACAAAGGCAGATCATATCTAAGCAACCACTGAGCCAGGAAATGACACACATCTCAAAAACAGGGACTCAAGTCTCAAAAATAACCAGCAGAAAGAACCCAAGTCTGAAGTCTGGTTCTGTGGAAAGAGGAACAACATGGCAAGTATGAGTGCCAGAGTTCAAATTCCAGTACCACTAACATGAAATTAAATAATGTGAAATTTATTCAAATAGCCACACTCCTTGTGAAGTGGTCTTTATATAGCTACATCAATAGAGATAATCACAAACTCCTTAACACATGCCTATTTCTTTCTTCTTTCTTTTGACAGGGAGTCTCATTATGTTGCCCAGGATGGCCCTGGACTTCTGGGCTCAAGTGCCCACCTGCCTCTGCCTCAAAAATAGCTGGAAGGGGGAAGATGGCGGAGGAGAAGCTGGAATCTGAATAAGCTCTCGCATAGAAAGCAGTTTTAGAGTTCCAGTGAACAGTCCTAAGCCAGAGAATCACACCAAGTGTGCCATCACAGGACAGAGAGTTAGACAAGAGAGGGGAAGCCAAGGCAAGGAGACACATCTGACCGCTTGCCAGCAGCCGCCGCGGCTCGTGGGTCACCAGTGTTGGTCTCTAGTGGGGGAAGTTTCTGGCGGCGTACTGACCGATCCTAGGTCTGGTTGTGGGCTGGCCAGTGGTGCTGCCGGAATACTCCAGGGTCTTAGCCTGGTGCTGTCCAGGTCCTGCTCTATAGGCCTTAGTCTGTGTCCGGTTTTGCAGTTCACTGCTGGTCCCCAGCAGCCACAGACTGCTGTCCCGGCTTTTGGTGTTGTCCCTCGCTCTGACAAGGGGAGAGGGAGTGTCCTTCACGAGTTACCCTCTTGTGTATGCAGTCTGTGAGCGTTTTTCTCTTTTCTCCTTCAGTTCCTGTAGTTCTCTCTTGCTCAGCTTTTCTTGGTTGTCTTTTTCATGGGGGTTTGTGCGTTGGGACTCTCCTTTCTCTCTTTGGTTGCAGAGTTTGTGTGACTCCCTCTTGTTTCAGTGGCATCTTGAGGTCTTGCTCAAATTGAATTGTAGACCTTTACAGATTATCTTTTACTAATCATTTTTGCACATTTTGTGTGAAAGCTGATGAAAGATAAAAGTG
Source organism: Dipodomys merriami (assembly GCF_024711535.1). Classification (NCBI taxonomy): domain Eukaryota; kingdom Metazoa; phylum Chordata; class Mammalia; order Rodentia; family Heteromyidae; genus Dipodomys; species Dipodomys merriami. The sequence goes on from NW_027204492.1 coordinate 87,170,342, forward strand.
TATTATTTTCTCATTGTCTGGTATTGGTGTTAGGATAATTCTACATTTGTAAAATACTGTAGGAAATCATGTAAATTAGAGAAAGACAACAAAGTCTGTGAACATTTTGGGGGGGGGCTTCTGGTCGTGGGGCCTGAACTCTGGGCCTGGGCACTGTCCCTCAGCTCTTCAGCTCAAGGCTAGCGCTCTAACACTTGAGCCACGGCACCACTTCTGGCTTTTTTCTTATGTGGTGCTGAGGAATCGAACCCAGGGCCTCAGGCATGCAAGGCAAGCGCTCTACCACTGAGCCACCTTCCCAGCCCAGTCTGTGAACATTTAAGAGCTTGAAGTTCAGGAAAGTGTCACCATTTGCAGAACTGTTCAGAGTGGCTCACTGTGCATAATTTGTTTTCACAAATGTGGTTCATCCTGTGGAAGAACTCAAGTATACTGATTTCCAACCTGAGTAGGAAAGAGTTAACACAGCAGCACTGACAGCTCTACTTTGCAATGTCTTATAGAGAAGCAAATTTCTGGATGAGTGTAGAACTTATATTTGGAGAATGTTCACATCAAAACTGACTGTTCATCTGTGCTTAATCGATTTGTACAAACAAATATGACTATGCTGTGTTTTTCTAGTGGGAGTCTGGCATTTTGTGTAGTGCTAGGTAGGCCTGTGCACATGACCAGTCCCCAAGTCCCCAATAATGTCTCAGGACCTGAATATCTAGCAAGCTTCTCTGTTAGACAACATTTCACTCCTGCTGTTAGGTCTTCTTGGTGGAGGAATCACACATTCTACCTAAGTTGACTGGGAGAGGCCTCTTGGAAGACTGATATTGTTACACAGCCACTCCTGCTCTTAGTCATTAAGGTTTGTACAGTATATTGTTTTCTCCATTTTTATTCATAGCCTTTCTTGGCTACTATACTTGAAAATAATTTCTAGACAGCATATACTATGCTTTAAAGAACATATTTTATGGAATGAAAACATGTCAATTTACATAGCATCTGCCTAGCAAATGCTAAAGAAAAGAAATATTTTGGGAATATATTTTCATGCATTTATTTTGACCATTTCACTTGAACATAATTATTGAGCATATGTATAGCTTCTTTTTTTCCTCCCGACTGGGTTTGACTCTAGACCTTCATGCTGCTTGGCTGGTGCTTTGTCACATGAGCCACTCTAACTGCAGTCATTTTGGCTAACTAGTTTGGGAATGAAGTCTAGAGCACTTTTCTTCCAGGGCTTGCCTCACATTGAGAGTCACCAGGTGTTAGCTTTGACTTGCCCCTATGTCCTGGCTTCACCCAGGTGGAGGGAAAGTCAAAGCAGTACCCTTAACCCCTAATCTCAGGGAAGGATTTTCAAAAAGACATTTCAAATCTGGGCATCACTGACTAACGCCTGTATTTCCAGGTACTCAGGAAACTGAGATCTATGGAACGCTATTCAAATCCGTTCTGAGCAGGAAAGTCATTGAGAGTCTTATTTCTAATTACTAAAAGCTCAGAATGGTGCTGTGGCTCAATGGGGTAGTATGCCTGCCTTGATCCAAAATACTCAGGGACAGTGCCCAGGCTGATTTCAATGAAGAACCAGGACCATTCCCGCCCCCATACACACTCAACATCAGATTTCAACTATGCATTTCCTTCCTTCTTCTTCTACCTCAGGAACACTGTATCTGTAACTGCAAAACAATGAATCTTCCTTAATGCCTTACTAGAGTAGCTACTTTGTACTGTAGAGATAGGTAGATGTAAGGAGTTAGAGACCAAGGTTCCTCATTGAATGTAGATCTTGAGTGAACATCAGGAGAGCAAACAGAGTAAGACACACATACACATGTATATGGAACAGGAGGTGCTCTGCAGACTGGATCCCTAGTATTGACACCTGTCTATGTAGCTTTGTAAAGAGATTATAAGTTTTATGCAGCTCTTCATGAAATTTGCTTGCCTAATATCCATTCTTCCTATCTGTTCCATTATAGCCTCAAATTTTTCCCATGCTTAGTAAAGAGGTCACCTTCTAGCCTACCTTGAAGTGAGGATGTCCATTTGACCAAGCTTTGGCAATTAAAATGTGAGATTCTCTTGGGTTTGGCTTCTGAGAAAGTTAACATTTTCTTGTTGAAAAAAGGTGAGATCTTACTGGCCTTTTTTTAAAAATAAATTTTTAATTGTGAAAATACTGTACAGAGGGTTACAATCACATGAGCAAGGTAATGAGTACATTTCTTATCAAGCATTGTTGCCTCCTCCTTTATTTTTCCCCTACCATCCCTTCTTTCCCATCTCCACAACTACACTCCCCTCCCCCACAAAATTGTAAATTTCGTTTTTTCGACATAGCATCTTGTACATCTCATTGTTGCAATGGGTCCACCTGTATCCCTATTTAAAAAAATTTGTTTTTTCCCTTCTGCTCCACAAATTATGCCAACGTCAAATACAGTGAAAACAGGGGTTATAGCGTGGGGGAGGGACATACAAAGCAACAAAAAAGTCATGTGGTACCTTATAAATAGGTTAGAAACAATAGCAAGAAAGAAAAAACCATTTGTGCCATTATCTTGGGGATCATTTTGCTTAATATCATCTTATCTGACCTTTTCTACTTGTCTCAGATATATACTAGTTATTGCAAATAAGGGAAGCCATGGGACCTATGTTTCTTTGCACCTTGTTTATTTCACTTAATATAATTTTTTCCAAGTCTTTCCAGTTCCTAACAAATGGGGCAATGTCATTCTTTCTGATGGAGGCATAGAATTCCATTGTTTATATATACCACATTTTCTTGATCCATTCATCTACTGAGGGGCATCTGGGTTGGTTCCATATCTTAGCTATGGTAAATAATGATGCAATAAACATAGTTGTTCTGGTAGCTTTAGTATGGTCATGTTTGTGATCATTCAGGTAAATGCCCAAAAGTGGGATTGCTGGATCATAGGGGAGTTCAATGTGGGTCTTTTGAGGAACCTCCATACTATTTTCCAAAGTGGTTGAACAAGGTTACACTTCAACCAACAATGCAGTAGGGTTCCCTTCCAGAGACATTCCCTCCAGCATCTGCTATTATTAGAGTTCTTGATTATAGTCATTCTAACTGGGGTGAGGTGGTATCTCAATGTTGTTTTGATTTGCATTTCTTTTATGGCTAGAGAGGTTGAGCATTTCTTCATGTGTCTATAAGCCATTCTTCTTTTCTCTTCAGAGAAGTTTCTCTTTAAGTCTTTAACCCACATATTTATTGGGCAGTTGTTTCTTTGAGGATTTGTTGTTGGGGGATTTAATTTGTTGTATTCTAAATATATTTTAGCTATGAGATCCTTGTCTGTTTTATGGCTAGTGAAGATCTTCTCCTAATCCGTGGGCTTTCTATTGATCTTTCTAGCTATGTCCTTTGCCATGCAGAAGCTCTGCAACTTCATGCAATCCCATTTGTCCAACCTTTCTTTGATTTGTTGTGTTTCTGGGTCTCTTTTAAGAAAATTTCGGCCTGTGCCAAGGAGACCTAAGGTTTCTCCTATTCCTTCCTGTAATGTTGTATGTCTGCTTTGACTCCGAGGTCTTTGATCCATTTGGAGTTGATTCTGGTGCAGGGTGATACATAAGGATCTAGCTTTAGTTTTCTACATGTGATTAACCAATTTTGCCAGCACCATTTACTGAGGACACTGTCTTTCTTCCATTCTATTTTTTTTAACTCCCTCATCGAACATTAGGTGGCTGTAGGTCTGTGGGTTTATTTCTGAGTTTTCAATTCTATTCCATTGGTCCTGAGGTCTCTTCTAGTGCCAGTACCAAGCTATTTTGATTACTATGGCTTTGCAGTAGAGTTTGAAATTTGGTATTGATATTCCTCCAGCACTGTTCTTTCTGTTAAGGATCATTTTTGCTATTCAGGGTCTTTTATTGTTCCATATGAATTTTTGGATTGCCACTTCTATTTCCTTGAAGAATGAGGTTGGAATATTGATAGGTAGTGCATTGAATTTGTAGATAGCCTTGGGAAGTATTGCCATTTTCACGATGTTGATCCTTCCAATCCAGGAAAATGGGAGGTTTTTCCACTTTCTAAGTTCTGTTTTGATTTCCTTTTTCAGGTTTTTAAAGTTTTCATCATAGAGATCCTTCACTTCTTTAAGTTAATTCCTAGGTATTTTTTTTTGTGGGGCTGTTACGAATGGAGTTGCTTTCCTGACTTCACCCACACTCTTTTCATTGTTGGCATACAAAAAGCCATTGATTTTGCAGATGAATTTTATGCCCTGCTACTTTGCCAAAGTTTCTGATCAGCTCAACTAATTTGGGAGTGGAGTCCATGGGATTCTTTAAATACAAGACTATGTCATCTGCAAAGAGGGAGAGTTTCATTTCATCTTTCCCTATTTGGATCCCCTTTATGTTTGCATCTTGTTGTAGATAGAGATTCTAATACTAAGTTGAAGAGAAGTAGAGAGTGGATTCCTTGTCACATTCCTGAGTTTAGAGGAAATGGCTTTAGTTTTTCACCATTAAGTATAATGCTGGCTGTCAGTTTGTCATATACAGCCTTTATAGTATTGAGAATGTTCTCTGGATTCCTAATTTTTCCAGAACCTTCATCATAAAGGGGTCTTGGATCTTGTCAAATGTTTCTCTGCATCTATTGAGATAGCCATGTGGTTCTTATCCTTGCTCTTATTGATGTGATGAATTATGTTAATTGATTTGTGTATATTGAACCAGTTTTGCATCCCTGAAATGAATCCTGTTTGATTGTGGTGTATGATTTTTTTGGATGAATTGTTGAAGTCGATTGGCCAAAATTTTGTTGAGAAGTTTTGCATTGATGTTCATCAAAGAAACGGGTCTATAGTTCTCTTTCTTTGATGAGTCCCTGCCTGGTTTGGGGATGAGAGTTATGATGGCTTCTTAGAAAGAGTTTTGTAGGGAACTTTCTCTTTCAATTTCATTGAAGGGTTGGAGTAGTATTGGTGTGAGTTCTGCTTTGAAGGCCTTGTAGAATTCCGCTGTAGGGCTGGGAAGGTGGCTCAGTGGTAGAGCGCTTGCCTTGCATGCATGAGGCCCTGGGTTCGATTCCTCAGCACCACATAAGCAAAAAGAAAAAAGCCGGAAGTGGCGCTGTGGCTCAAGTGGTAGAGCGTTAGCCTTGAGCTGAAGAGCTGAGGGACAGCGCCCAGGCCCTGAGTGTAGGCCCCACAACCGGACCCCACAAAAAAATTTAAAAAAAAAAAGAATTCCGCTGTAAAACCATCTGGTCCTGGGCTTTTCTTAGATGGAGGTCTCTTATTGCTGTTCTATTTCAATGCTTGATATGGGCCTGTTAAGTTGGTTTAACTCATATTGGTTTAGTTTTGGCATGTTGATATTTGCTAGGAAAAGGTCCATTTCTTCCAGGTTCTCAAACTTATTAGCATAAATTTTTAGAAGTATTCCCTTATACTGTTTTGGATATTGGTTGTTTCTGTGGTATTGTTTCCATTTTCATCTCTGAGTTTGTTTATTTGGGTGTGTTCTCTTCTTTTTCTGATAAGATTTGCTAAGGGTCTGTCAATTTTATTAATTTTTTCGAGGAACCAACTCTTTATTTTGTTGTTTCTTTCTATGGCTTTTTTTAGGGTACTAATTCATTTAATTCTCATTTAATTTTAATTATTTCTTTCTGTCTACTGGATTGGGGTTTAGCTTGCTGCTCTTTTTTAAGGAGGTTCAGATGTCTCACTGTATTGTTGGTTTCAGATCTCTACAACTTGTTGATGTAGGAACTCAGAGCTATAAACTTGCCTCTGAGTACTGCCTTTGCTGTGTCCCAGAGGAGCTGGTAATTTGTGTGTTCATTTTTGTTGAATATTATGAAGGGCTAATAATCAATGACTGGTTTATATCATGGGATGAGCAGAACAGCAATTAAGTCGTGCAAAAAAGAAAAAAGAAAAAGAATAAGAAAAAAAAAAGGACCAAAATTTCAAAAGAGATTAAAAAAAAAAAGCACACACACACATACACTTACCAAACTCTTGGTTCCTAGGCCATCCCTGGTCTGCGATCAGCAAGATGAAGATTTCTGCTATTTGTCCGTTCTTACTGGTGAGTAGAATCTGCTCACATGCCGCATCTGGCGCCTTTGTCCTGGACTTTCTCTGTTGGTATGCCATCTGCAGCTGCCGCTGCAGCGTCCACAGCCACAGCTACCAGCAAGTGCTCAGATCTGTCTCCTTGACCAAGCTGCCTGGATTTTCCCTCTCTGGCCAAACTCTCTGTACTGTAATGGCCAAACTCTCTGTACTGTAATGGCACACTTGGTGTAATTCTCTAGCCAAGGACTGTTCACTGGAACACTAAAACTGCTTTCTATGTGAGAGCTTGTTTAGCCTCCAGCTTCTCCTCCGCCATCTTCCTCCGGTCTCCCTTACTGGCCTTTTGTAGTACACCTGCTTCATTCTCTGTCCCAAGAATGCAATCACAATATGTAATGGTCCGAGAGCTAGCTTAGCAGCATAACGAGAACCCTGGCACCTTGAAGACCCTGCAGTGACTGCATTGTAGAATGATCAGCATGTTGCTCATTTTCTGACCTCAGCTGACAGTCCTCTACACCCTATCCCTCCCTCCTGAAATGTTCTGTGAAAACTCAGCCTTCAGTACCATAGGGTGATGGGGTCCCTTCCTAAAGGTTTTTATTCACATTTATCAAACCACTGTTAGCTTCAGGCAGTATATATTTTTGCCAGAAGCCAAGAGGAATTGGGTAGAGAAGTCTTGCAGTACGTCAACAGAAAGTTTGTGTCATTTTGGAAAAGTAAGACCCAGAAAAGAAGCAAACTTCAGAGGCCAGTCCTGATGGCTCACTCCTGTCATCCTATGTACTCTGTGGGCTGAGATCTCAAGCATTGTGTTTTGAAGCCAGCCAGGTAAAAAATGTCACTAGATTCTACCGGTGATTAACTAGAAAAAGTTTAGGCTTGAGTTATGACCCAAGTGGCAGAGCAGCAGGTAAACAAGGAAATCCAGCGAGAGCACCAGATTCTGAGTCCATACACACACACAGATACTTGCACCTGCATGCACAAAGAAACCCAATGCAAAAAAAAAAAAAACGTTTCAGGATTTGACATAATTAGTAGATAGCTAACAATGGTTAGTGGTTTAGCTGTATTTTCTAGAATGCTCACAATGACTTCAGAACAGGCAGGATTCTTATAGAGAAGGAAACTAGACTTTGGATCATTGGTGGCAGTCTTCACAGGTGGATTGTAGCAGTCAAACTCACTTGTGAATCCTTCCAAATCCACCATTCATAGTTGCCACTCTGCTCTAACTAGTCCTGGAGGATGGGCAGAATTTGAAGCTTTGGGTTGCTACTTGGAAAAGGAATCCCATATATGGAAATGAACAGAAACATCGATCAGATCTCATGGATTCCATCCCATGCAACAGTCAGGAGGCCAAATGGAAAAAAGAGAAGTTTGTGGCTTTAAACAACTAAGTATCCTTTCATAACTCAATGCCTTGTGGTAGTCACTGTGAGATATGCCTTTGTAGGGGAAAGTACAAGGCATGTATTCACTTTTCAGCCAGCCTTCCTCCTCTTTTTGTCTTTCTTCTTTCCTCCTTTCTCTATCTCCTTTTTCTCCATATTTACTGTCCATCTCCTTCTTAGTGTCTTCTTTCCTTTTACTCTTTTCTCTCTGCTCCTTCTCCTACCTTCTTTCTTCTTCTTTCTCCTATCTCTTTGTTTTCCTGCTCCCTCTAACTTCTTCTCTTTCCCCTTGTTCCTGTCTCCCCTTTCCTTCCACTATTACACAGCCTGTCCATATCTCTTTCTCTGTCTCTATCTCTCTCTGTCTCTCTCCTTCTGGTTTAGGCTGAATGTATATATTTTAATTTATAAATATGTAATCTCTCCTCTAAGCTACATTCCAGCTTCTTATTCAATTTTTGATATATTTTTCCTATGTCCGCGTCCTGTGGCTTGAACTCAAGACTTCAGTGCTGTCGCTGAGCTTTTTGTTCAGGGCTAGTCTCCTGTCTCTAGAGCTCCAGATCTACTTCCTGCTTTTTGGTGGTCAATTGGCGATATCTGGCCCATGGTCTGTTTCGCTGTTGTCAGCTTTCAAATGAAATCCTCAGATCTCAGCCTCTGAGTGACTGGAACTACAAGAATGCATTGCTAACATATGGAATTTTTCATTTTTTATTTATTTTTTATTATTTTATTTATAATGTGATTTGTATTGTGATTTAATAACGTGATTCTCCTTTCCTCAAAATGAAGAGCCTTATCATCTGCATTCCCTAGGAAGCTGATAATGTAGCTAGGGAGACATTTCAGTTATTTGAGTCCTCCAATATAAGAAGTGACACAAGATGATTGGAGAGTAGTGACAATGGAACAACCCCAATGTCTGTGCTCTGCTCACAGGTGCTCTTTGCCATGCAATGGGAGATGCCCAGGAGGAAGCAAATAGTCCGGTGCTGTGCTGGCACTTTCTGCAGACTTTAAGCAGAGGAACACCCAAAAACTGAAGAAAGCACTCAATACCAGACCTGCAGAAAGTTAGGAGGGAATCTGATGAAGACTTCTGAGCCGGCAAACGGTCCCCCCTCTAGCCCCTACTCCACCCCGCCCCCAGAGGCTAAGGGGAAGGAGAGAACTCAATACCACCATTACAATAGTCAGAAATTGGCACCACCGGGTAAGTCCCCAAAGTCAGCCCATGCCTGCAGTGCTGGCAGGATCACCATGGGCCCCCACCAACGCTGCACAAGGCCCCAAGAAACCACAGCTACAGCCAATCCATTGCTCTACGTCCTATGGGGCGACCGCTCTGCCACTCTTCAGCATCAGCAGAGCCACCCACCCAGACCCTCTGACTGAGAACCTGCCAACTTCATCTTACCCACCACAGCACAGGCTCTGTGGTCCAACACACTGCCAACTATAGACATCATGAATAACCCAACTGGGTCCACTCCCTGGAGGTGGCAATTCCCTGTGGGATCACAAAGCCCTCTGACCCAAGCTCCCTTCCAAAAGGGAGGGATCACACCAGAACAGAACACAGACATAAGCTCTGTTCCTAAGGCTCCTGTGCCTAACTGAGAAAGCCTGGGAACACAGCTCCAGGCCTATGATAGCCGTCTACAAACCTGAAACCCCCAAAACTCCCTGCCAACAGGTTTAAGAGTGGGACTCTAGAGCAAGCACCCTCCCCAATCAAAAGGCCACCTGCTCCCAACCAAGTCACAAGGAAAGTGTACTACAGCAAGGCATACAAGGTTCTATCAGGAATCTGTACTGAGGACTATGGGGAGACTAAAGCTCCCCCAAAGAACCTGAAAAACCCATTCTTTAATTTTTTATTGTTTTGGTTTTGTTTTGTTTGTTAGTTTTTATGTCTGATCCTTGGTTGTTTTTATTTCTATATGTTACTTATTTGTGTTGTGATTTAGGATTTGCTATTCCACTTAAAGCTTCTATTTTTCATTATTATTTGTTTTTTTTTCTTCCACTTTCCAATTTCCTAATTTGTAAGTTTTTTTTTTCTCTTTTCCTCTCACTCTCCCCTCTCCCCTTCTCTATTTTCTCCACATTATACTACTACTCCATCGGAGCTACCCTGTCTAGTTCTATACAAAAAGTGTGTAAACAATAATTACAGGAGTTAACTTAGATTAAGTGACCTTCCAATAATATCTGAATAATCTTTTTCTAATCTCAGCAAGTCTCCCAAATACACTTATATATAACTTCTTTTTCTTATCTTCATCTAGATCTCTAAGCTACTCCTTATATAACTTTTCTTTGAATTCTTTTCCACCTCTTACCCTCCATAACAAAGTCTTTATTCTCTTCCTACTACATATACCCCTCCCCTAAGCTGTTCTTACCCCTCTTCTATCATTATACCCAAGTTCTCTTCCGAACTTAAATTCATATCTCTCCAATCTTAACCCTTCACTTCTCCATCTCCTCCAGCCCATTAAACCCTAACGGTTTATATCTTACCCAACTTACAGTTGGTTCTATATTTGACTACAAATTGGTTCCATTTGACTATTTTGAGTATAAGGGGACCATCTTGCTATCTCTAAAGAAAACACTACTTATCAGCCTAATCCAGATTGTCTCAAAAGTTACATCTATAATCTCAACCCTGAAGCCACAATATCCCTCTCCAAGCAAAGAAAAAGAAAGCTAAATAGGAAAGCACTACCCATAACTCTGAGACCCTAAGATCTATACATCTACATGACACCAGGTTGGCTCCATTCCTAAAAGACTGTCCTACTGTCATACAAGTGTGGTTCTTGTTTCCAAATGGGTAGAACTAATTGCAGAAACACAAGAAACATGGCCAATCAACAAATGCCAACACCATCTCCACATAAACAAGCTACAGAGCAGTCCCAGAATGACCTAGAGGATAATGCTCAAGATAGATTAAAACCATGGCTGCTAAACCTACTGAATGAAAAATTGGACACCTTGCATAGGGTTATTGGAGAATGCGAAGAGGCCAACCAGAAGCTAATAGATGGCATCCATAAATAAACAGATAAAGGAACTCCAGCAGAGGGAGAAAGAATCTAATGAAAAGATAAGAACCCAGAATGAACTTTACAAGTTTGGCTAGGGGAGGGGGGTCGGGGGGTGGGAGATGGGAAGAGATGGGAAGGGGAAACAAAGGAGGAGGCAACAATGCTTGATAAGAAATGTACTCATTGGGCTGTGAAGGTGGCTCAGTGGTAGAGCGCTTGCCTTGCATGCCTGAGGCCCTGGGTTCGATTCCTCAGCACCACATAAGAAAAAAGAAAAAAGCCGGAAGTGGGGCTGTGGCTCAAGTGGTAGAGCACTAGCCTTGAGCTGAAGAGCTGAGGGACAGTGCCCAGGCCCAGAGTTCAGGCCCCACGACCGGACCAAAAAAAAAAAAGAAATGTACTCATTATCTTGCCCATGTAATTATAACCCCTCTATATGGTATTTTCACAATAATAATTTAAAAAAGGAGTGGAAAGAGAAGTCTGATAACCAACTCCAGGAGGTAAAGAAATCTATTCAAGACTTAAAACCTTAATGGGCCACCATTAAGAAAGACCAGCAAGAAGGAAAGGTGATAAACACCAAAGTAAAAAGCCTTGAAAGTAGAATGGAGGAGGCCAAACAAAGAATATTGGAGGATTAAAACAGTTTAGACTCCATAGAGAAAGAGCACACAATTATTCATAAAAAAAAAACAACTAAGAAGCATGACAGATCACTTCAGGAAATACAGGATATGTTCAGAAAGCCTAATTTGAGAATAATAGGTGTACAAAAGGGCCTGGAGAGGGAAGCCAATGGATTAAGAAATATATTCAGCGGAATCCTAGCAGAGAACTTCCCAAAATATACAAAAAGACAGGCCTATCCAGATACAAGAAGTTTTTAGAACCCCAAATAGACCAGACCAGAACAGGTCATCCCATTGCCACATTTTAATCTGTACCTGCTAAATAGCCACTAAAGAAAGAATTCTTAAAGATACCAGGGAGATGAGAACAATCATATATAAAGGTAACCCAATCAGAATTACCTAAGACTTCTCAGCAGACAGCATAAAAGCAAGGATGGCCTGGAAAGAGGTATGCCATGCCCTAAAGATGAATAACTACCACCCAAAGAATAACCTACCCAGCTAAGCTCTCATTCATAGCAGAAGGACAAATAAGAACCTTTCACAGCAAGGAAAATCTGAAGCAACATATCGCTACCAAACCAGCTCTTCAAAACATCCTCAAAGATGTTCTACATATAGAAAACCATCAAGAACAGAATATAGACATTGAAGCAGTCCACAAACAGAGAAATACATAATCACAACAAGAACAGCCAAGGCACAGCTTCCTCCCCCCAAAATGGATAAAAAGGTAAGAACAGACAAACACCTCTCAGTCCTAACCCTTAATATTAATGGACTTAAATATCCAATTAAGTGACATAAGATTGTCCAGTTGGATCAAAAAGCAAGATCTTTCTATCTGCTCTCTTCAAGAGACACACCTAGCCCACAAAAAATTTTCTGAAAGTGAAAGGCATTAATTGTTGGGGACTTTAACACAGCACTATTCCCACTAGAATTATCAATCTCTGCAGAGAAACTTCGAATCTTAACATCTGCATAGATCAATTAGACTTAACAGATATTTACCAAATATTTCACCCAGCAGCATCAGATTGCACCTTCTTCTCAGCAGCACATAGAACATTCTCCAACATAGACCACATTCTAGGCCACAAAGCAAATCTGTCCAAATTCAGAAACATTGAAATTATGCCCTGCATTCTCTCAGACCACAAGGAAATAAAATTAGAATTCAACACAAAACACCACCAAAGTAAATACTGTAACACATGGAGGATGAACAACACACTGTTGAACCACCAGTGAGTCATGGAAAAGATTAGAAAGGAAATTCAAATATCAATGCTATTTAACAAAAATGAACACACAAACTATCAGCTCCTCTGGGACATAGCAAAGGCAGTACTCAGAGGCAAGTTTATAGCTCTGAGTTCCTACATCAACAAATTGGAAATATCTGAAACTAACAATTTAATGAGGCACCTAAAGCTCCTTGAAAAAGAACAAGCTAAACCCCAATCCAGTAGATGGAAACATATAATTAACATTAAATCTGAATGAAATGAATTAGAATCCAAAAAAACTATACAAAGAATCAACAAAACAAAGAGTTGGTTCTTCGAAAAAATTAATAAAATTGACAGACCCTTAGCATATATAATCAGAAAAAAAGAACACACCCAAATAAACAAACTCAGAGATGAGAATGGAAACATCACTACAGAAACGGCCAAGATTCAGAATATAATAAGGGAATACTTCTCAAACCTTTATGCCTAATAAGTTTGAGAATCTGAGAGATATGGACAAATTTCTGGCAAATATTGGCATGCCCAAACTAGACCAAGATGAGTTAAACCAACTCAACAAACCCATATTAAGCACGGAAATAGAAGCAGCAATAAAGACCTCCCACCCAAGAAAAGCCCAGAACCAGATAGATTTGCAGCTGAATTCTACAAGGCCTTCAGAGAAGAACTCACAAGAATACTCAACTATCTCTTCAATGACATTGAAAGCAAAAATTCACTACCACATTATTTTTATGAAGCCAGCATAACCCTCATCCCCAAACCAGGCAGGGACTCATCAAAGAAACAGAACTATAGATCCATTTCTTTGATGAATATCAATACAAAACTTCATAACAAAATCTTGGCTAACCAACCTCAACAACTCATCCAAAAAATCATACACCACGATCAAACAGGACTCATTTCAGGGATGTCAAGCTGGTTCAATATATGCAAATCAATCAATATAATTCATCACATCAACAAGAGCAAGGATAAGAGCCATATGATTACCTCAATAGATACAGAACAAGCATTTGAAAAGATCCAACACCCCTTTATGATGAAAGCTCTGGAAAAACTAAGAATCCATGGAATTTTCCTCAATATAATAAAGACAGTATATGAAAAAACCTACAGCCAGCATTATACTTAATGGCAAAAACTTAAAGCCATTTCCTCTAAATTCAAGAACTAGACAAGCATGTCCACTTTCTCTACTTCTCTTCAATTTAGTATTAGAATGCTTATCAACAGCAGTAAGACAAGATGCAAAAATAAAGGGGATCCAAATAGGGAAAGATGAAGTAAAACTCTCCCTCTTTGCAGATGACATGATCTTGTATTTAAAGAACCCCATGGACTCCACTCCCAAGTTACTTGAGCTGATTGGAAACTTTGGCAAAGTAGCAAGGTGTAACATTAACCCTCAAAATCAATGGCTTTCCTGTGTTCCAATAATGAGAAGAGAGTTGCTGAAATTAGGAAAGCAACTCCTTTTGTAATAGCCCCACAAAAATAAAATACTTATGAGTTAACTTAACAAAAGAGGTGAAGGACCTGGATGAAGAAAACTTTAAAACCTGAAAAAAGAAATTAAACCAGAACTAAGCAAGTGGAAAAACTTCCCATGCTCCTGGATTGGGAGGATTAACATGGTGAAAATGGAATACTGGTAAAGGTTATCCACAAATTCAATGTGATATCTATCAATATCCCAACCTCATTTTTCAATGAAAGAAAAAGCAATCCAAAAATTCATATGGAACAATAAAAGACCCTGAATAGCAAAAACAATCCTTTGTAGAAAGAACAGCCTTGGAGGAATATCAATTCCAAATTTCCAACTCTACTATAAAATCATAGTAAACAAAACACCTTGGTACTGGCACAAGAACAGACCTGAGGACCAATGGAATAGGACTGAAGACCCACAAAATAACCCACAGACCTATAGCCACCTAATCTTTAACAAGGGAGCTAAAAAAATAGAATGGAAGAAAGACAGTAAATGGTGTTGGCAAAATTGGTTAAACACTTGTAGAAAACTAAAGCTAGATCCGTATATATCACCCTGCACCAGAATCAACTCCAAATGGATCAAAGACTTCGAAATAAAAGCACACTCCATGAAAACATTACAGGAAGGAATAGGAGAAACTCTAGGGCTACTTGGCACAGGCCGACATTTTTTTAATAGAGACCTAGAAGCACAACAAATCAAAGAAAGGTTGGACAAATGGGATTGCATGAAAATGCAGAGCTTTTGCAAGGCAAAGGACATAGCAAGTAAGATCAATAGAAAGCCCACAGACTGGGAAAAGACCTTCACTAGCCAAACAACAGACAAGGGTTTCATATCTAAAATATACTTAGAACTCAAAAAAACTAAATCCCCAACAACAAATCCTCAAAGAAACAACTGCCCGATTAATAGATGGGCTAAAAACTTAGAGAGAGACTTCTCTGAAGAGGAAATAAGAATGGTCAATAGAAACATGAAGAAATGCTCAACTTCTCTAACCATAAAAGATATGCAAATCAAGACAACGTTGAGATTCCACCTCACCCCAGTTAGAATGGCTATAATCAAGAAATCTACTAAGAATAGATGCTGGAGAGTATGTGGCCAAAAGGGAACCCTACTGCATCGTTGGTGGGAGTATAAACTTGTTCAACCACTCTGGAGAGCAGTATGGATGTTCCTTAAAAGACTCCACATAGAGTTAGTTCCCTTATGACCCAGCAATCCCACTTTTGGACATTTACACAAACGATCACAAACAAGGTCATACCAAAGCTACCAGCACAACCATGTTTATTGCAGCATTATTTACCATAGCTAAGATATGGAACCAACCCAGATGCCCCTCAGTAGATGAATGGATCAAGAAAATGTGGTATATATGTACAATGGAATTCTATACCTCCATCAGAAAGAATGAGATTGTCTCATTTGTTAGGAAATGGAAAGACATGGAAAAAAATTATATTAAGTGAAGTAAGCCAGGCCCAAAGAAACATAGGTCCCATGGTTTTTCTTGTTTGCAATGACTAGTAGATGTCTAGGACAAACAGAGATGGTCAAAGGCTATGTACATATGACCACATGAGATAATGTTAAGCAAAATGTACCCCAAGACAGAGACACAAGTGTTTTTTTTTTCTTTCTTGCTAGTGTTTTTAATGTACTTATACTGCAATATGTAATTCTTTTTTCTTTTGTATGTTCTTCCCCCATGGTATAACCTCTGTTTTCACTGGATTTGATGCCTGTGTTCTGGATCTAGTATATACATTTTTGTAATTTGGGGAGAAGGGATATTGGGGAACGCTTAAATGGGGATTCAGGTTGACCCATTGTGACAACGAGATATACAGGACACTATGCTGAAAACAAACTTTACAATGTCGGGGTTGAGGGTGGGAGGAGTTGGGGAGGTGGAGAGGGAAGTGAAGGTAGAGGGAAAACAAAGCAGGAGGTAACAATGCTCACTACGAAATGTACTCATTACCTTACTCATATAACTGTAACCCCTCTGTACAACATTTTTACATATATTAAAAACCAACCTAGGGAGAGCCTGAGACTCTGAGGCAAGTGCCAAAAATACAAAATAAGAGAGAAGATAAAAGCAAAACATAGCATCACTCAGCTGAGTTGGATAAACATCAGGAAATTCACATTGGCCTCAGGATTTAGGCAGATGTAACCTTCCTCTTTACCCAAATGCTTTCTCTGGGAAAACTCTATATATAAGTTCTCTAAAGGTGTATATATGGCAAACACTTTGAGCTAATACATATTATTAATTCACAAAGAAGCAATTAATTTTCAAATTCTTGTCCACCCCAGCTCTACAGGACCAAATGAAAAAAACGCAGAGGTATGTAATATGTATGAGTAAGTAGCAAGGATAGAGGAGAGCAGGAGAGGGGCTTTGAGTTTGGAAGCACCTGCATCTCACCCAGATTGAGAGAGGGTCCTGCCTGGGAGGTCCTGTCCATCACTGACCATTCCTAGTGAAACAAGAAAGAATTATTGCTGCAGAAAAGTCTGGGAAGTTTGTAACAAGAGGGCTGACATGGCTTAAGTGGGAAGGGGCATCTACATCTAATCTTCCTCCTGTTTATAAACGCAACAAGTTTGGAATGCAAGTTTCAAGCTCAACAAGGACTGATGGAGAGGGCTACATATTCAAGCAATCACCAGAGTCCCAAAAATGTCACTAAGTTTTCAGTCATCAGGCCTCGGTGCCTGTGGAAATACCTGTCTACATGCACCCTGGGAAGTGTGTATATAGTATTTACTAGTGGGATGAATGCTCTTCTCATACTTAAAAAAGATGGGGCACGATCTGCTTATTCTCTCACTCAATTCTCAACTGTAACACTTGCTTTTCTTATATAGTTTCTTAACTTGAGAAAGGAATCCTCTATCCATATTTTTCTAAAAGATTTTTAAATCATAAGTGAATGCTACATTTTATCACATGTAATTTCTTTACCCTGTGGTTGATTGCATTGACTAAACATTGATTTTTGAATCAACTTTTCAGAGATCAATACAATCCAAGCAGAAATAATCAAATTGAATTATAGACTTGAGAGATTCTCTTCTACTAATCTGTCTGCAGATTTCTGTGTGAACATTGATGGAAGATAGGTAGTTTTGTTTTTGTGTGGTATTGGTGTTAGGAAAATCCCGCAATCACAACATACTGTGAAGCTATGCAATCTAAGAGAAAGAGAGAAAAGCCTCTGTGAACATTTAGGAACTTGAATTTTAGGAGAGTTTCACCATTTGCAGAATTGTTCAGAGTGGCTCACTGTGCATAACTTGATTGCACAAACTTGGTTCATCCTGGGTTAAGAAGTTCCCTGATTTCCAAGCTTGGCGGAAAAGAGTTAAAGCCTGAAAGCTCTACTGGAAAAGGCCTCATGGCAAAGCAAATCTCTGGATGGGTGTGGAACTTAGATTTGAAGAATGTTCCCACGATTCTGACTAGAACGTACAGTACAGGATCTGTGCTTAAGCCATTTGTACAACCTGTAGCTATGTTGTGTTTCCTCCTAGGAGTCTGCTGTTTTGAATAGTGCTAGGTGTCCACATGACCAGTCCCCAAAAATGTCTCAGGACCTGAATTTGTAGCAAGCTTTTTTAAAAAAAAATTATTGTCATGGTGATGTACAGAGGGGCTACAGTTACATAAATAAAGTAATAAGTACATTTCTTGTCAAACTTGTTACCCCTTCCCTCATTTGTCTCCTACTTTCTCTTCCTCCCATACCCCACCCCCAAGTTGTACAGATCATTTCCAACAAACTGTCTTGTGTATATCAATGTTGCATTGGTTCCTCCCTTGTCCTTTGTCTCACCATTCTGTTGTTCCCCTTCCCTTCCCTAACTCAAATAAATGTATATACAATACCAAGGATACCAAAGTCAAATACAGTGACAACAGAGGATATACCATAGGGGGAAGAATATACCAGTGAAACAAAAAAAATCCCATATTAGGGAAATGAACCCTAAGATATGTATTCAAATGTTTTTTTCTTTCATGCGATTGTTTCTAACACATTTATAAGATTATTTTTTTGTTGCTTTGTATGTCCCTCCCCCATGGTATAACCCCTGCTTTCACTGTATTTGATGTTGTTATAATTTGTTGAGGGGGAGGGAAAAAACAAATCATTTAAATAGGGATACAGGTGGACCCATTGCAACAATGAGACGTACAAGTTGTTATGTCGAAAATGAACTTTACAACTTTGGTGGGGGGGGAGGGTTAGGTGGGGAGAGGATGGGATGGGAAGGGGAAACAAAGAGGAGGCTACAATGCTTGATAAGAAATGTACTCATGATCTTGCCCATGTAATTGTGACACCTCTGTACAGTATTTTCACAATAAAAAAAAAATCCCATAGCACTTCACTCATGTTGATGGAGGAATAGCACATCCTAGGTGAGTCATTTGGAAGAGGCCTCTTGGAAATCGGATATTAATATATACCCACTACGGCTTTTGTGACTTAAGGTTTGTATAATATGTTGTTCTTTGCCTTTCTACATTTTATATATCTGTGCTATTATTACTCGAGATGTTGTTATGGGGAACATATACTATTTAATTTTTTGTTAGTCCTAAGGCTTGAACTCTGGGCATGGGCACTGTCCTTCAGGTTCTTTTGCTCAATGCTAGTGTTCTACCACATGAACTACATCACCACTTATGGGTTTTTTTTTTTTAGTAGTTTATTGGAGATAAGAGTCTCATGGACTTTCATGCCTGGGCTGGCTTGGAACTTTGATATTCAGATCTCAGCCTCCTGAGGATGACAGGTATGAGCCACCGATGCTTGGCTATATACTCTTTCTTTATATAACAACCTTATTTTATGGACTGATAGCATGGCTCAAGTTGAACAGCATCTCTCCTCTAGGTGGTTAAATAGTGAAATAATTTGTGAACATACTTTCATACAATTATGTTTACTATTTAGCCTGAACATAATGTCAGGGCTTATGCATAGCATTTTTACTTTTAGGTTTTGGCAGTTCAAGGGTTTGAATCCAGACCTTGATGCTTGCTTCGCTGGTGTTGAGCCACTCTATCTTCCCTTTATTGGCTAGCTATTTGGGGAATGGCATCAAGAGATGTTTGCTTCCTGGGCACGCCATAAATTATAGCAACCAAATTTCTCACGAGAAGATAAGATTGTAGGCTTGATCCACTGCCTGTAGGCAAGTCTAATATTTTTGCAATTTTTTTGTTTTCTTTCTGCTTCCCTGTTTCTCATTCTTGTATTACTTTTCTTGGTTTACTGTAGGTTGCTACAATATTTGGACATATTTAGCATTTTGAGTACACTTTGTGTACTTTTCTTCATAATCATTTTAGTGATGGAAATATATGTATACAATTAATCCTAGTCTATTATTGTCATTATTTTTTACTTCAACTTAAGTGGAGAGGACTTATTTTTATATAAGGGGTCCTTTTATCCTCCTACTTGGGAAATATGTTTTGTTTTGATGGCACTGAGATTTGAACTCAGAGCTTTGTGTGTGGTAGACATTTGTTCTACCCTTTCATTTAAACATCCAGTTCTTGGAATATAAATTTCTCATCCATTACTTTTAAAAATGGAACCCAATATCAGATAGTCTTATTTTTCCTTCAACAATTCGAGAGGTTTTAAATTACACAAGAGAAGGTGTATTTGTTTTATTCATCCTGATTTTTGCATGTCTTTCTTTTCTTTCTTAAGTTCTGGGCCACTTTCTAGTATTGTTTCCTTTGTCTATGAAGAATTTCTTTTAGACATTCATTATTGGTACATCTGCTGGTGACACTTTTCTAAATTTTCTTTCATCTGAGAACATCTTTATTTCCCCACAATTCCAGAAGTATATTTTCCTGAACCTGGAATTCAGAGGTGACTGTTCTTTATTTTCACCATTTGGGAAATTTACCACTTACTTCTAGACTTTTCTGGATTCAGAGGAGTAATGTGCTATGCAAGCATTTAAATCAGTGTTCCTCAATAGTTAATAAATTTCTCTAGGTGCAATATGGATGTTTTAAATTTTAATTTTCATAAGTTTCATATGGTATATCTTGGTCTGGATATTTTTGGGGTTTCCCTTGCCTATTTTGTGGTTGTGGTTCCAATGACAATTTAGTTTTCAACATTTTCTGCTTCGCTTTGTTTGTCTACTACTACAAGCCAGATTGTTTTTGAGGTGCATGCCATGCTGATAGACAGTTTTTAGATCTGCAAGCGGGGTGATTTAGAAGTTTCACAATTAATTTGGACTGGTGTTTTTTTCTACTTGCAGAAATTACCATAAAAACTTAATGAATATCCCCACTGGAGCTGACTAGAGGTTGAGGCTCGCTGGCCAGATTTGCTGCAGGATTCTGACCCAGAGTATCTGAAGTGATTAATATTAGCCCCTCAAATCTCCATCAAAAATGCCCTCCAAGGAGACTGTATCACAAAAAAAGAAGAAAGAGACAGAGCAAAAGGTCTGCAAAAGTTGAAGAATTAACACCTGCAGAGTTTGAGGTTGAAAAAGTATGGTGTACGATGTGGCAGCATAGAATACCTGCTGAAATGGAAAGGATATTCAGATACATATAATTCCTGGGAAAGTGAAGAAAATTTAAACTGTGCTGACTTAATCACAGCATTCATAAATTCTGATGAATCTGGTTCACCTCCAAGTGAATTTGAAGATAGGAACGGCTTTGCTAGGGGTCTGAAACCGGAAGAAATCATTGGTGTCACTGATGTTTGTGGAGAATTGATGTTCCTCATGAAATGGAAAAATGTAGATGAAGTTGAGTTGGTGCTGGCAAAAGAGGCTAAGACTAAATGCCCTCAACTTGTAATTGCTTTTTAACAAGAAAGACTAAATTGGAATGGAAGATGAAACAGAATAATTGTTTCCATTGATTGAAATATATACATTGATCCACTATGATCTGAATCTTGTGTTTAGCATTAATGTTGTGAAACAACAACCACATTCTGATAAAATCTGGTTTCATACTTGGTTCTGAATGTAGTATTTATGCTGTTCTGGAGATTTTTGAATTAAATATATCACAAACTTTCTGAAGTTTTTTTTTATCTATCAGAAAAGAAAGTTTGCTTTCAGGCTATATTTTCATTTTTTTTTTGTCTGTCATGGGGCCTGAACTTTACAACTTTGGTGCGGGGGAGGGGGGGGCAGATGGAAAATGATGGGAAGGGCAAACAAAGGAGGAGGCAACAATGCTTGATAAGAAATGTACTCATTATCTTGCCCATGTAATTGTAATCCCTCTGTACAGTATTTTCACAATAAATTTTTTAAAAAAGAACAGGCTTTTCATATATCAGGCAAACATATTAGTTATTACTTAATCAAAAGCACTGTTTATAATGGCTATGTTGAAGGACCATCCCAAAGTTTTGTGTTTGTGTTTGTATTTATATAACACTTACATTGGCAATGTGGTTTTTTTTGAGATTTTGTTTATTTTGATTGCTAGACTCCACACCCAGGCCATAAGCTAGCCAAATGATCTATCACTCAAGTACATCCCTGACCTCTGTTTCGTTTTTGAGACTTGGTCCCTGGGAAGCCCATTCTGGCCTTGATCCTGCCAGGCATCAAGCTTGACTCAAATTTTAGGTTTTCCTGCCTCTGACATAGAAATGTAAACGCAATAATTACTTTGCAATTTTTTTCTGAAGAGAATATATTTTAAAATCAGTATCTTTACCAGTCAGATGAACAAATTACACATCTTGGTTTCCCTTAAGTAGCTGAGCAAAACTACGTGGTCACTGAAAACTTTTAGTAGTGAACCACTACTTTACAGAATAGTGAAATATGTATACAGAAAGCCGATGAATTTTAGCATATCTAAGACTCAGCCTGTGGAAAAGGAAGAGGCTACTTAGAGATTTTGACAACTGAGGGCCTAAATGAGTTAAGAAAATTTCATAATCATTGACTTGAACATTTTGCATTTCTCCAATTCATCCCTTACAAGTAGGGTTAATTTTTCTCAGTATTGTATTACTTATGCCAGAAAAGCCAGAAAAATAATTTGTGTAAGCCAGAAAAATAATTTGTGTCATGATCAGAATGTTACCTCACTATATATTGCTTACTTAATTTTTATAATGGTGAAGAGTAGTCAAAAAAGAAGTTTTCTTAGAGCCAAAAGGATCTGAGAGAGTGCCTAGGTCTTGACTTCTAGTCCAGAGATTGACACTCACAGAACAACAATTTAAAAATTACAGGTTGACACATTGCAACAATGAGATGTACAAGACCCTATGTCAAAAAATGAACTTCATAATTTAGGCGTGGGGTGGGTGGACAAAGGAGGAGGAAACAATGTTTGATAAGAAATGTACTCATTACCTTGTTTATGGGATTGTAACCCCTCTGTACAATATTTTCACAATAAAAAACTTACTTAATAAAAAGAAAAATTAAAGAATATTTTTCCCATGCTCTATTCTGATACCATTCTTTTATTCTGATTAGAAGGATGAGGGTCACAAGTAGCCCCTGGTAGACAATTAACTCCTGGTTTGTCCTGTGATTTCTGACATAACAGTGAGAGGCAGAGGGAATATCAGGTCTGTGTGCATCTCCTACAGGATTCTCTTGTGCAAAAGTACAAAGAATCTACTCACCCAGGAGACACTTGCTAACAACATTGTAGATGAAAAAGTTGCCTCTTAGCTGTGGGATTTGATTCTTCCTTTGTATAGTGAAGGGAGCAGCAGCAAATAGGGATGAAAATTGCTAATTAGGCCTATGCATGTGTTCACTGATTGGGAGAAGGGTTAAAGTGCAAACTCTAGCTACCTGTTTCTGCTACACTGGGGTCATATGATCAGAGGGCCTGGGGTCACTCCAGGAATCCACTGGTGCCAGCACTTGGGGAGATGACATTTCTGTGTGCCTGGTGCAGTAGAGGCTCAAGCCTGCTCTTGGTTGTTGATGCCAGAAAACAGAAGAAGAAAGTATGGGCCCAGGCTGCTTGGTGACTCTAGGTGTCCCAACTGAAGCATGGGGACTGCTCCCTGAAGTGAAGAACAAGGTCTACTTAGCTGGCTCAGTACAAAAAAGAGGCAGTGTGTGTAATTAGGCTGTGGCTACCCAGGTGTCACTAGAGCCTGTGGGGTTAAAATGGTGTTTCCAAAGGCTATGTATGGTAGCCCATTCCTGTTCTCCTAGCTAATGGGTCAGCAAAGGTGAGTGTGGGTGAACATTGGCTTGGATCCAGCCCAGACAAAAATTTCTTGCCCGAGGTCTGAACAAGGAAACATCACCTGTTCAGATTGGTTGTATGGTCAAAATGGTGGAATGCCTTCTGGAAGCAAGAAAGAGAAGAAAGAGGAGGAAAGTGGCTGAATGTAAGCCCATGCCCAGTGCACACACCCTAGTACATACAGTCAGTCACTCATTCATCATTTTGCTTCACCTCTGTGTCTATGGGAAACTGTATTGAAGACTATAACTAAACCACAAATTCCTGTGGATATGGCCCAACTGTTGCTCTGCCAGTTTATCTGTTACTATGCTAGTTTATGAGTGCAGCCTAGAGAAGGCCAGAAATCTCAATACAAAAGCAATATGGTAACTGGAGATGTGATCCAGGTGATAGATTAGCACCCAGATCAAGAAAGTCAAGTAAAATTGCGTGACTCCCTAAATCCTATTCTCATATTTACCCATCTCCCCCACGAAATACATACACAATCATGCACACACACACACACACACACACACACACACACACACACACACACACACTCACGAACACCCATGCAACTCATGCACAAAAGATGTTGGAGTGGAAGGGCCTTATGTGCTTGAGTGGAATCATGCATTGGTGTAGGGGAATTTTTAGCTGTTTATTCAAATTATAATTAAACATGAGTCACTGTGTTGTAGTTCCTATGGTAAAATGGTGTTTTGCAATATGAGGAGCCACCTATATTGTGTGCAGATGACTGCTTTGAGCACTAGTGGTGACAGACACACACAGGTTCAGAGTTAGCAACAAGACGGGAGAAAAATGGCCACCTTGCTGTTTGCCAGAAGCTAGGTCCAGAGATTTAATCTAGGTCTGTTGTAGAGGAAGGAGATGTTTGGGATATGTATGGAGGTGCCAACTATGGCTCTTAACTTCTTCTCTGGGGTCCAGTATCAGACAATATGTAATACTCTCTAGTTATCTAAGGGTGTGCAAACACACTGTTCTCTCCTGTCTGGTATACTTGGGGCTCCCATTCCCCTTAAGATAAAGCCACCAGGCAGTGGAAGAGGAAATTATGCACCCAAGATACTTGTTGTCATGAGGCCTACCACAGAATCTCAGCAAATGCAGCATGAGAGCAAGAAGGCAGTTTGTCCACCTGCATCACTAAATGGAGACAGAAGGCTGTAGCTGTAATTATTGGGTGACAGAGTGGTACCGCATTTTAATATGGTCTGTTAAAGTGGTAAATCTGGAGACTGGGGTGTCTAACCATTTTATCCTAGAGAATCTAGTGACATAGTTATGGGTATAGGGTGGAAAGCCAGGCTGTTCCAGAATCACTCTTCCAAAACAGCGTTTGTGTGTACTGGGAGCGTGGACCAAGATATAATATTGCTAATCAGAAGAAGAAAGCAATGCTGAGACAGCAAATCCTTACATCCGAGTCCCCAGACCAGCGCAGTACATACAGCAGGCTTTGACATAGTGCTGTGACTCACCCTCAGAAAGAAGCAGAAGGTGGCACTGAGGTAGTTGGTGACATTATAGAAACACTAAGGAAACATAAAATGAATGGGGTTGTTTCTCCACTGGTGTAGTGCTGAGTTGTTAGTATGCACTGGAATATCTCCCAGACCCATATCAATCCCTCATTTGTCAGCCTCCTCCTGTCAGTGATTGGTCCCTCATTGTGCATGGTAGGGTGAGTGGCAGGAGTCGGTCCTGGGGTAGTATGAATGAATCCAGGCATCTAGATTGTCTACAGGGTCACGACGACTTGTGTATGCGTGGGGTCATGACCTTGGCCGGCATGGTGCGCAGGCGCAGGCAGGGGCACTAGAGGTCTAACGGTCGCGTAGTGGCCATTGGCAGTCCGGGGCTGAGGAAATTGGCACCTGTCTGTTTGCCGCGTGGCGGCTGCAGAGGTCTGCTCTTCAGTGGGTTCTTGGAAGACGCCGGCAGGGAGAGAAGAGGGGGGCACGTGGTTCTTTGGGAGCGGGGGTACAGTGGTGAGGGTGACTCCCTTCTCGTGCTGGGGCTAGGCCGTAGGCGTTCCTGTCAGGGATCCCGGATGCCAGCAGTAGGGGGAACACGTCTGGCTCCTCAGCCTGGTGCCATTGGGGTGCGGCTCTCTCTCGGATGGCGCCTCCGGGCAGTGGAGGGGAAAGGATGAACCCAGGTCATGTGTGGACCCTGGGTCACCTCAGCAAATGCACCCCGAGAGGAGGGAAGATGCGTGGTGTGGGGGGGGAATGGGGAGTAGAGACGTGGACGCTGTTTCTCTGCCCTCGTCATCCACAGAAACCGCTGGCTGGGGCGCAAAGGCCCTAAGGATTCCCGAGATCTGCTCTGGCTGTACTGGACCCAGGTGAATCGCATTGCTGCCCGACTGTTTGCCGCCTTGCCAAGTCCACAGGTCTGGTCCTCAGATCGTCCTTTGAAGTCGCTATCAGGTAGGGAAGATGAGAGGACACGTGTTTCTTTGGGAGCAGGTTTTAATGCTAAGGGTGGATGTTTCTTCTGCTGGGTCATCAAGGCTCACCCCTACCTAATGCCAGCTGTTGGGCCAAATAACCTTACGTCCTGCTTCGTCCAGTTGCCATTCCCGATTGCTCTTGCTTGATGTCATAGGAGGCAGAAATTATGTCCCAGGCCCTCTGGTGTTATTGGGCCTCTCCTTTGAATTTCAGCTAATGTGCCTTGAGAGACAGAGCACAGTTCCTCCCCCTGACCGCACTATCAGGACTAGATCCAAATTCTCTATCCTGACATATTTTCTGGCGACAAGAGTGAGTCCACTACAGTGGTTTTGTTGTCAATATTTTTGGTATCTACTAACGCTGTAGAGAACTTATTTTCATTTAGCTTGTCATTTTATCATCCTCCTACTATGAGAATGTTATTTGTTTTATTGTACTAAGATTCATACTCACACCTTTCTGTTAGCAGGCAGTTGTTGTATACCTTTATCCACATATTCAGCTATTGGAATATAAATTTCTCATCTCTTTTATATAGAAGGAACCCAATATCAGATATTATAATTTTTCCTTCAACCATTCAACATGACTTAAAATTGCACAAGGAAAGGTGTGTCTATTATATTCAACCAAATTTTCATATATTTCTTGGTTTTCTTCCTAAATTTCCAAAACTCCTTCAAGTATTGTTTCCTTTTTGTATGGAGCACTTCCTTTAGATGCTTATGATTGATACATCTGATAGTGAAACTTTTCTAAATTTTCTCTTACGTGAGTTTGTATGTCTTAATTTACCCATTATTCCTAATGGATGTTTTCCATGCAGCTGGAATTCACAGTTGACAGTTCTTTGCTTTTCCCACTTGAAAATTGTACCATTACCTTCCAGACTTTACTGGATTCAGAGGAGAGATATGCTACCATTTAAATCAGTGTAATTTTGACTATTTCCATGTACCTATTGTGGGGAAGACTTTTTTCACTTTATTAGATACTTTATTTTAACTGTAAGGTCTTTTACAGAGGCGATAGCATTTCATAAGTCAGGTAATGAGTGCATTCCTTTTTGAACAGTGTCAACCCTTGCCACACTCTGTCCAAGTATTTTTCTCTGGAAGTATTATTTTTAATCTTAGTTTTCATAAGTTGCTTTTGATGTTTTTTGGTATGTATATTTTGGAGGGTTGTCTGACTTACTTTTGTGGTTATGTTTAGAATGACAATTTAGCTTTTAATAACCTGGAGTGCTTGTCTGGTCTGCTTAGTTTTTCTATTTCTAAGAAGCCAAACTGAAGCTAAGGAAGATGCCACACCCAGTATAGTTTTAAATAGCAAGCATGCTGATTTAGCAAGTTTCACATTTGAGTCAGAATGGTGTTTTTGTTTTTCCAGGACTTACCAAAAACATTAGAGTATCTGCTCAGGGGTGACTGGAGCTTGAGGTGCGTGGGCCAGAGTCACTGCAGGATTGAGACTCACAGCATCTGACGTGGTTAATACTAGCTCTTCACATCTCCAATAAAAATGGCTCCCAAGAAAAGGATACTACCAAAAAGAAGATTGACACCGTATGGAAAGCGCATCATATATCCAAAAGCAGAGCCTAAACTATTTGCTGTGGAGAAAGTATTGGGCCGACGCATAGTAGAGGGCAAAGTAGAGTATCTCCTGAAATGGAAGGGATATTCAGATGCTGATAATACTTGGGTAACAGAAGACAATATAAATTGTCCAGACCTAATTGAGGCTTTTCTAAATTCTCACAATGCTAGTTTATCTGGTGCTAGCACATCAAATGAGCCAAGAGATGCAGGTGACAACCCAAGGGGCTTTGCTAGGGGTCTAGAGCCTGAAGGAATAATTGATGCCAAACAGAGTAGTGGAGGATTGATGTTTGTCATGAAGTGGAAAGGTTCTGATGAAACTGAGTTAGTGCCAGCAAAAGAGGCTAATGTGAAATGCCCTCAGATGGTAATTGCTTTTTATGAAGGGAGGATAAGTTGGAATTCTCCATAAGGTGGAGCTCAATAATCATCTGAATTGTTTATATCTACATGTATAATATATATATATATACATATATATCTGTTATTATGTATGTATAAGCTGAGTCTTACATTTGGAAATAAAGTTGTGAAACAATAACTTCTTTATGATAAAATAAAATTTGATATGTTGGTTTTGAATGTAGTATTGGTGGTGGTGTCGAAATACTGCTTTTATTCTATACCACTGGCTATTTGAACTAATATAATACAGGCAGTTGTAGTTGCCTCCTCTATCAGGAAAGAATATTTGCTTCCATGGTATATTTCACCTCTTTCAATGACAAGTTTCTGTAAATGTTAGGAATATTGTGTTTATGATTAATTATAATGACATGTCTTAACTGAAGTGTTGAGGAACATCTGAATACTTTTATTTTCATGTCTGTATACATTAAATACAGTGATAGTTTTTTGCTTTTAAGATTTTCCTTTTCCCATATATATCTTTATACATTTTTTATTATAAAAATACTGTACAGAGGGGTTAGAGTTACATGAGTAAGGTAATGAGTACATTTTTTATGGAGCATTCTTTTTTTTGGGGGGGTCCAGTTGTGGGGTCTGAATTCTGGGTCTGGAAGAGCTGTCCCTCAGCTCTTCAACTCAAGGCTAGCACTCTACCACTTGAGCCACAGCGCCACTTCCGGCTTTTTTCTTTTTGCTTATGTGGTGCTGAGGAATCGAACCCAGGGCCTCAGGCATGCAAGGCAAGTGCTCTACCACTGAGCCACCTTCCCAGCCCTTATGGAGTATTCTTGCCTCCTGGTTTGTTTTTCCCCTACCATGCCTTTCTTCCCCACCTCCCCAACTACTCTCCCCCCCCCCACTGAAATTGTAAAATTCATTTTCAACACAGTGTCTTGTACATCTCATCGTTACAATGGGGCAACCTATATCTGTATTTAAGCATTTTGTTTTTTCTCCCCTCCTGAAATTAGAAAAATGGATATAAAAGATGCAGGGCACCAGAATCAAATACAGTGAAAACAGGGGTTATACCATGGGGCAGGAACATAAAAAAGAAACAAAAAATCACATAGTACATTATAAATATGTTAAAAACAATAGCAAGAAAGAAAAAAACCATTTGGGTCCCTATTTGGGAGTTTATTTCGCTTAACATCATCTTATATGGTTATCCATATATATTTTTATTGTAAAAATAGTGTATTTTCCTTTTTAAAAGGTGCTGTGCAACAAACTTGGATCCTTAAAAATGCTATGCAAATGATGTATCACTGAATAGCATCTCTCTTGCTGGTTTTGTGGGGTTTTTTTTTTAGAAAAAAATTTTGATTGGTTTTTGTTTTTTTTTAAACCTAGGTTCACCAACAGTAATTGCTGGTCTTGAACTTGCTAGGTAGCCAGGTTTCCCTCAATCTAAGTTCAGTAGGTAGTTTGCAATATGTTCTGAATGAAAATTATTTATCACTGCCAAAAACTTCCTCCAACCAAATGAGAAAATTGAGAAAAACTGTTTTTTCCCATGAGGAAAGAAAAATTCAGTGGACATTGAAAAGTGTCTGTAATAACTTATTCATATACAGAATATTGGTATCTGTATACTGCAAGCTCAGGAATCCTTGGAAATCTAAGAGTCAGGCTGTGGAAATACAATTGGCTTTATTCAAAGTATAGGTAAAACAAAAAGGACTGGGATTATAGGTTCATTGGTTCTTTGCCTACATATGAATCATAAAAATTAAGAGAAACCCCTTGATTTTGCTCTTTCATCAGTCTGTGTGTGGATGATGCCACCAACCAGTGCAGAAGGAAAATATTTCCCCTGGACTGCTTTGTGTTAGTGGGATTTCCTACTCAATCTCTGCTAGCGATTTCTAAAGAAAGAAGTCAGTTTGCCCATCACTATTGTCTGAAAGGCTGCAGCCAGAAAAAGTGCCTAAAGTCTAGTGTGTGATAATATGTTGTTATTATTTTTCTATAGCACCAGTGTTGTCAAAATATGTTTTGTGCTGGGTATGGTGGCTTGAAGTTGTTATTCTAGATACCCAGGCAACAAAATCTGGGATTCATAATTTAAACACAGCCCATGAAGAGAGTTGGTTTGGCATCAATCTCACTAAAAAAGCAGTTGATTGAATTGGAGTCATGGAGGTGATCAATTGGTCCCCAAGAGCAAGAAAGCAAGATTGAATTGCTTAATCCCTAAATCAGAGTCTGATAATGTCCCTACTTACATATGCCCACTCATATACACCAACACATACCAACACAATAGATGTCAGCGTAGTTAGACATGTTGTGCTCAATTGGAAGTAAAATTGAAGGAGGGAAAAATTCTGACAACTTATTCAAAATACAACTCCACCTAAAATTAATGGTGATGTAGCTCCAGTGGTACAATGGTGTCTTAGGAATTGAAATGGAAATATTTCCTTTCCCTTTCCCTTCCCCTATAAAATACTATGTTTTTCCCTGTTCTACTGACATGGGAAATCTAACTGGGAAGGTTAGGGGCAAGTGTCACTGTGTGTGCACTTTGGGAAAATCCAGGCTACTAAAGACTCCTTAAGGACAGAGCTAAGCAGGGTGGAAGGATGTTTTCAGCTGCAGTGTCTGCTAACACCGCCTGGAGGAGCTATAGATCCAGACTACACAGGAGCTTTGTTCTGGCATCACTCTGGCAGAGGGAATTATCTTCTTGTATTTTGTCCTTTTGTTTGGTTAGCAAATCTGCTCCTCAAGTCTTCTCATGATGAGGCCACCAGGTAGAGATAAGTGGCTGATAATTGTTCTTTGGGAGCAGGTTTAAAGTGCCAGCTGTGGCAACCTGCTGTAGGATCCTGAGGGCAGGACTTCTCCAGTCCTCTGTAGATGTCCAGTGATGCCAACAGTTGACCAGAATACCCCGTCAATCCTGCCTGTTACAATTGTGGTTCCATCTTGTTCTTGAATGTGGAGACCAGCCAGTGGAGGAGGGAAGTATTTTCCAGGCCAACAGGTGCCACTTGATCTAATGCCCCCAATGCATGGTTCCTGCATCGGGCTGAATATACCAAAAGGCACTAGAGAGTGCCCCCTCAGTATGTGGTGGTCAAGTGGCATTTTGATTCAGTAGGGCCTGTGTTGCTCATGTGGAATTTATCATGGCTATGGTGCCCAATCCTTGTATCCTAACTAATTTGGAAGGAAAGGCCAACATGGATGAATCTTGCTTTTACCTATGTCCAGGTAAAAAGCTGACATGACTCCATCTTCCCCCCAGATCATCCGTGAGTACTAGTGGCATGGATCAATTAACAGAATGGCCCCAAAAGCAAGACGTCTAAGCTAAAGTGGGCAAATCCCTGAATCCAAATCCCAGGCCCAGCACAAATACACCAAGCATCTCTTTCTGGTGATATTCCTTTTGCTAGACTTGAAGCTCCAAATGATCTAGGGAAAACTGTTAAACCTCATTCAATATATGATTTAATGAAAAGGACCAGGGTATAGATAGGATCAATTTAAACAACACTCTGAAACACACCCCTCAAGAGAAAATCACTCAGTTCTCCCTCTCTGTGTTTGGTTCCTTGCCCTAATTGGGAAGGTGAAAGACAGGAGTTGCTGCTGGTCAATGACTTGAATCTTAGGGCATCTGAATAATTGGAAAGGGCTAGACCATGGTTTGGGGTTTGTACTGCTGACTACAGGGTCTGCAGACATGTTGTTTGAGCACTAGAGGTCTTGGCTGCACACAAGCTCTACTTGGCAGCAGGAAATAGCCTTGTGTGTGCCCGGATCCTATGTGGCAGGATCCAGAGATTCAGTCCTCAATCTGCGGTGGAGCCACCAGGTGGAGAGGAAAGGGAAGGCCAGTGCATGGTTGGGAGCAAATGGAAGTTCCACCTGTGGCTACCATCTTCTGCTATGGAGTCCATAGTCAGGCAATCTGGATTTTTCTGTTTATCTAAGTGTGCCATCTGTTGTGCAAAATACTTCTCCTCCTGCTACCTGGTGCATTTGGGTTCCCACTCCCTCTGAAGTGATGCCACCAGCCAGTGTGGGAGGAAAGTATGCGCACAGACACACATGGTGCAATGGGATCTCCCAGCTGAATCTCACCTAATGCAGCTGAGAGGCAGAATTCAATTTCTACACAAGGCTACAGGCACCAAATGGGGACAGAAGGGTGTAGGCAAAATTCATTTGTGGTGACAGAATGGCATTACATTTTAGTATGGCCTATGCTGTTAAAGTGATTATTCTAGAGAATGTGATACTCCTTTTACCTTTGCTAATCCTGGGTCACAGGCATGGGGGGGGTGTTTGTGTACAGGACAGGCAAATACAGGGTTTGAATCCCATTGTTCAAAAAAAGAGGTTGTATGCATTGGTGGCATGAGCCAAGTCGCAACAATGCCAGCTAAAAGGAAGACAGCAAAGTCTAGGCAGTGAATCCCTACATCCAAATCTGCTGAACAGCTCAGCACACACACAGTGGCTTGGCATGACAGTGCCACTGTTGCTCAAAGAGAAGCAGAAGACAGCACAGGGGTAACTGTGAGCCATTATGGAAACTCAACGAAACATAGATTGACTGGGGGTGTGTCTCCACTGCTGCAGTACTGGGTTGTGAGGACACACATGAATATATATATATATATATATATATATATATATATATATATATATATATATATATATATATATCCCAGTCCCATAAAACCCCTCATTACTCTTCTTCTGCCTGTTTGTGATTGGTTCCTCACTATGCATGGTAGGTGAGTGGCAGGAATTGGTGCTGGTGTATTATGTGTAAATCCGTGCATCTAGATTGTCTATAGGGTCAAGATGATGTGTATGTGGGGTGGGGGGGGTGTCTTGAGCCTGGACAGCATTGTGCACAGGCGCCGGCGTGGGCGCTAGAGGTCTAATGGTCGGCATGGTGGCCACTGGCAGTCCCAGGGCTGAGGAAATTCCCGCCTGGCTGTTTGCCGCGTGGCGGCTGCAGAGGTCTGCTCTTCAGTGGGTTCTTGGAAGACGCCGGCAGGGAGAGAAGAGGGGGGCACGTGGTTCTTTGGGAGCGGGGGTACAGTGGTGAGGGTGACTCCCTTCTCGTGCTGGGGCTAGGCCGTAGGCGTTCCTGTCAGGGATCCCGGATGCCAGCAGTAGGGGGAACACGTCTGGCTCCTCAGCCTGGTGCCATTGCGGTGCGGCTCTCTCTCGGATGGTGCCGCCGGGCAGTGGAGGGGAAAGGATGAACCCAGGTCATGCGGGGACCCTGGGTCACCTCAACAAATGCACCCCGATAGGAGGGAAGATGCGTGGTGGGGGGATGAGGAGTAGAGACATTGCGTGGATGCTGATTTTCCACCTTTGTCATCCACAGACACCGCCAACTGGGGGTGCAAAGGCCCTAAGGGCTCCGAGTTCTCCTCTGGCAGTACTGGTGTGGACCACGTTGCCGCCTGGCTGTTTGTCACCTTGCTGCATCCACAGATCTGATCCTCAGGTGTGGTCCTCAGGTTCTCCTTGGAAGTCACCATCAGGTAGAGAAAATACGATGAAAATAACTCTGGGAGCAGGGTTTTTTTTGTCATTCATGTGTCTTGTATTCCCACCTGGGTGTTGTCCCTTAGCTTTTTACACCAGGTAGTGCTTTACTGCTTTGATCCACAGCTCCGCTTCTGATTTTCTCATGGTTAATTATAGATAAGATTACCACAGAATTTTCCTGGCAGGGCTGGTTTTGAATAGTGATCCTTAGATCTCAGCCTCCTGAGTAGGTATGATTATAGATGTGAACCACTGGCACCTGGCTTGGGAACAGGTTTTAAGTGGGATGTGTGGTGGTTATTTCTGCTGCTCTGTGGTACTAGGTCAGGTGGTCTAGTTTGTTTTCTGGGTATCCAGTATGCCAGCAGTTGGACATGGTAACTCTACTTCCAACCACGTCAAATTCATAGTCCTTCTTACTCTTGGTTGGTGTCATAGGAGGTGGAAAGTATGTTATAGACTCCCTGATGCTACTGGGCCTCCCCACCGAATTTTTGGTGGTGTACACTGAGAGGAGGAATACAATCCTCCATCTATCTGCAGCTTAAAGAAGAAATTCGAAATCTCTATCTCTACTGGTTTTGTTGTATCAGGGTGGCATAATGTTTTAGTAGGGCCTCTGGTGTTACAATGATGTTTTGGGGTCTGTGACAGCCTGTTCCTATTCTTCAAGCTAATGCAAATCAAAGGTGGTTGTTGGTGGATCTTTGTTTGAGATCAAAGCATGGAAAATTTACCATGGCTTTCTTTAAAAAAAATCAATGTGCCATGGTACTTGTGGCATGGCCCATCTGATGGAATGCACCACCCATACTCCCCAAAAAAGAACAATACAAGTGAGTGATGGTACATCCTTCAATCTATATCCTAGGACCAGCAACTAGCAGACAGACACAGCCTGTTCTGCTGTTTGTCCTCTTCTTAGACTGGAAGCCCAACATTGCTGAGAAGTATGTGTCCCTTGACTTCTCCATACTTTGTCCTCTGCCTTCTGTTGCTAGGATTAATAGGTGTACACCAAAACATTCATCATATTTTTAAAATATTTCTCAGGTGACATTATGGTCTTGGAAGGAAACTCAGTTGTGAGAATCAGAGAAGCCACTACTTACCAGGCCAAATTGTGAGTCTTTGCTGGAAAGCAGGTGGACTATTGACTCAAAGAACAGCAGCACTGAATGCAGCTAGCACAAAGCTTATATATAGGTCAAGACCACATAAGGTGTAATGGATTAAACCTAACAAAAGTGTTATACATAAGCAAAGCAAACCAGATGCAGACACTTAAACCTAATGAAACTGTTAAATAAAAGCAAACCACTTAGAGAAATAATCAGGAGCTAATCATTTAGGGAAAGCATAGACCCCGTCTCCTTATTTCAGTAGCTTTATGCATCTTTATGGCCTGTATTGTTTTACCTTGTTGTTTTCCTCTATTGGGATTATTCATGATTTCATAGATAACCTTGGGGTAAAGAGGCTTAAGATCGTGTTTTGAGGCCTTTCAAAAAATTAGTTTTTCAGATCTCACCTTAATATAAAGTAGCACAATGTAGAACTGCATATAGAAACGTTAGCTGTATGCTATCATGGAAAAATTAGAGTCAATTGGACAAAGCAAAAATAGCAGATACTACAGGAAAACTGATTTTAGTGGCAGAGTACCTATGTCTTAGTTACTTTCTTGTAATTGTCCAAATGAAAATGTATCAAGAAGAAGCAACAGTATTTTCTATTGCTGGAATTCCTTTTTTAAAATTTTATTTTATTGTAAAGATGTGGTGCAGAGGGTTTACAGTTACATGAGTAAGGTAATGAGAACATTTCTTGTCAAGCATCTCTGCCCCCTCCTTTGTTTTTCACCTACGATGTTGAAATAAGGACACAGAATGACCCATTGCAACAATGATACTCACAAGAGACTATGTTGGAAAAAACTTTGCAACTTTGTTGGGGGGGGGGGGAGGAGTGGGGGATGAGCTGGGGAGGGAAGTGATATTGTTGGAATTCTTTTCCCTACTTTCTGATTCCTTTGGGCATAATCAAGAGAATTTCTTTAGTTTTGTTTTGTTTTTCTGTGGTTTGTTTTGCTTTCTGGTGTTGAGTTTCAAGATCACAAGCTCTTCAGCCTCCATTGTAAGATATACAGGACATAAAATAAAATGGTATTCTAGTTACCCAGGTGGCTGAGAACTAAAAAATTGAGGTTCATAGACAGCCCAGGAATAACAGTCTGTGAAATCCATCTCTCATAGCCACTAAAAAAGGTAGTCTGACCAAGGCAACAGTGTTTTCTGTATTTAATCATAATTACTCAAGATACCGATAGGTGAGGATCCTGGTTGAAACCCAGAATAGCCTTGAATATCCTTGAGAATCTTATTTCCAACTAACCAAAATTAAGATGAAGTGGAGTAGTGATTCATGTGATAAAGGCCTAATGTTGAACAGAAAATCTCAGCAACAGCTCACAGGCCCTGCACTCAAGTTCTAGGACACACATACACGCATCACATATACACACCAAGACATTAATGCTAGAGCATATCCTGGGTGTGTATGGGGAATATTCCAATATTGACAAAAATATTTATTTTTTTCAACACTTGGTTGGTTTTTCTTTTCTCCTCATGGACCTCTTGAAGTTTGTAATTTATTATTTTTCTTGAAACTGCTGAAATAATTTCAAGCCGTATGACTTTCACAATTATACTATTCATTATGTTGATATTTTTAGGTGGCATTGGGGTTTAAAGTAAGGTCCTTACACTTGCTATATTGGTATTTTACTACTAAGAACATACCCCCAACTATTTTCCTTAGTTTTCATATTGGATCTCCTAGTTTTGCCTAGGGCTGCATGGATTGCAATCTACTTATTGATGGCCTACCTTGTAGCTGGCCTGTGTACCACTACACCCAGCATTGGTCATTAAGATGAAGCCTTAATAAGTGTTTTTTTTTTTGCCTGTCCTGGCTTCAAACTTCAATTATCCAAAGATTTGCCCCCTGGATAAGCTAGAATCATAAGCCTGAACTTTTTGTTTTTGTGCCAGCACCAGGGCTTGAACCAAGGGCCTGACCATTCTTCTAGAGTTTTTTGCTCAAGGCTCGTGCTCTGCCACTTTGAGCCACAACTGTGTTTCTGTTTTATTTGTAGTTAATTGGAGATGAGTCTAACTGTCTTACCTGCTAAGGCTGCATTTGAACTGTGATCATTAGATCTAAGCCTCTTGAGCAGTCAGTATTATAGGAATGAGGCAAAGAAATGTCCCTAACTCCAAACCTCACCAACGTTATAGAAAAAATATTTTCCAACTGGTCATCAGTGGCTCATGCCTATCATCCTACCTACTCAGAAGATTAAGATCTGAGGATTTCCATTGAATACTGCCCTGGAGAGAAATTCCATGAGACTCTTATTTTGAATTAACACAGAAAACCTGGAACTAGCACTATAGATCAATATAGTAGAGCACTATTCTTGAGCACAAATGTTCAGAAGCAGTGCACCGGCTCTGACTTCAATCAGTCCTCAGGACCAGCACACACACACACGCACACACACACACACACACACACACACACACACACACACACACACACACACACACACACACACAGAGGACATTTTCAGGTATCGATGGATTTCAACTATTTATTTGCTTATTTCCTCTCCTAACTCAAGAAGACTATCTATCTGTAACTGCAAAACACTTCCTTATACTTTACTAGATGACCTATTTTGTCCCTTGGAGATAGGCAGATGTATGGAATCATAAACCAAGTAATGCCATTAAATACTGATCTGGAGTAGACCTCAGGGACACAAATAGAATAAGAAGGATGTAGATATGTATGTGGCATTTCGGGGGGGAGGTACTCTCTAGGCAGAAGCCTTGAGCTTTATACCTGTCTAAAGAGCTTTGGAATCTAAAGAGATTATAAACATTATATGGAAATAAAAAGATTTGCTTATCTGATATTCATTCTTAATATGTTTTCCATTACAGCCTCAAATTTTTAATGTGCCCAGTAAACAGGCTGACCTCCTAGCCTCCCCTGAAATAAGGATAAAAATTTGACCCAGCTCTGGAACAAGAAGTAAGTGAGAATCTCTTGATGTTGGCATCTAAGAGAGTTATTATTTTTGGTTGAAATTGAATGCACTTGGCAGGCATTTCACTGTTTATCAGCTTCACAATTAGTAGTGGGTGGAGAGATTTCTTAGCAGCATGAAGAAAATGCATGTTTAAGAGAGCAGAGCAGGAAGATAGGAGAACCCTTGCAATTTCAAGACACTGCAGAGATTGCATTATAGAATGACCAACATGTTGCTCATAGTCTGGTCTCAGGTGAAGGTCGTCTACTCCCTTCCACTTTCTCCTGCAGTATTCAGCTCAAGCTCTGCGTTCAATGTCCCTGGGTCCCATACAACAGGTTCATATTTGCATTCATCCAACCAGTGTTTTCCTCAGACAGTATTTGTTTGCCTGAGGTCAACAGGAGGTGGGGAGAGAATTCCTGCTATAGGTCCACAGAATGTTTGTGCCCTTTTGGAAAAATGAAATGAAAATCAATTTTCTGAGAAGAGTTCTGAAGGCTCACACCTGTCATCCTACCTACTCACTGGGCTGAGATTTGCAAGACTGTGATTCGAATCTAGCCAGGTGAAAAAGTCCATGAGAGTCTACCTCTGGTTAACAAGCAAAATGTCAGGCTACAGTTACGGCTCAAGTGGTAGAACTGTAGCTGAACAATGATGCTGTGTGAGAGCCATAGGATCTGAGAGTCAAATCCCTGGTTTTGGCGCGCGCGCGCACACACACACACACACACACACACACACACACACACACACACACACACACACACACACACAAACATGCACATAAACATACACATGCCTCCACATAAAATACAACATGAAAACAAAACAAAAAAAGCCCTCAGTTTCCTGAAAAGACTTCACATAGAGCTCCCCTAGGACCCAGCAATCCCACTTTTGGGCATTTACCCAAATGTTTACAAACAAGACCACACTAAAGCTACCAGCACAACTATGTATATTGCAGCATTATTTACCATAGCTAAGATACGGAACCAACTCAGATGCCCCTCAGTAGATGAATGGATCAAGAAAATGTGGTATATATACACAATGGAATTCTATGCCTCCATCAGAAAGAATGACATTTCCCCATTTGTTAGGAAATGGAAAGGCTTGGAAAAAATTATATTAAGTGAAGTAAGCCAAGCCCAAAGAAACATAGGCCCCATGGTTTCTCTTATTTGCAATATCTAGAATATGTATGAGTTAAGCAGAAAAGGTCAGATAATGTGATGTTAGGAAAATGAACCCTTAGATATGTATTTAAATGTTTTTTTTCTTTCATGCATTTGTTTCTAACTCATTTATAAGATTATTTCTTTGTTGCTTTGTATGTCCCTCCCCCACAGTATAACCCCTGCTTTCACTATATTTGATGTCAGTATAATTTGTGGAGGAGATGGGGAAAAACAAGTTGTTTAAGGATACTATGAGAAGTACAAGGTGTCATGTCCAAAATGAACTTTACAACTTTGGTGTTTGGGGGGGGGGAATGGGTGGGGGGGCGGGGGGAGGCTGGGAAGGGATGTGAAGGGTAAACAAAGGAGGAGGCTGCAATGCTTGATAAGAAATGTACTCATTATCTTGCCCATGTAATTGTAACCCCTCTGTACAGTATGTTCACAAAAAATAAAAATTATAATTAAAAAAAAAGCCCTCAGGATTAGGAGAGCTAACATGGGTATTAGTAGTTTTTGTTGTATTTCACCAAATGTTTACAATGCCTTCAGAGCAAATAAGGAAACAAGACATTGTATACCTGGTGGAAGTCTTCACAGGTGGTTTGTAGCAGAGGTCAGTCAAAGTCAGGTGAGATACTTCACAGATGCACTCTTTGTATTTGCACCTCTGCCCTGACTAGTCCTGGAGGATGGGCAGAATTTGAAGCTTTGGAAGGGGACTTGGAAAAGGAATCCCAGATATAGAATGTAAAAGAAACACCAGCCAGATTTCATGGATTACATCCTGTGCAGAAGTCAGGATGCCAAATAGCTAAAAGAAAAGTTTGTGTTCTTTAAACAACTAAATACCTATTAACAACTCAAAGTCCTGTGGCAGTCACTGTGGGATATGCCCCTTTGGAGGAAATTACAAGGCATATACTCACTGTTCAACCAGGCTTACTTCTTCCCTCCCTTCTACTCTTTCCTTTCTTCTTTCTCCTTCCTTCTCCATGTACTCCTTTCTCCTCTATATCCATTTTTCTCCTTCTTCCTTCTTCATTTCTTTCCTTTTTGTTTTTCTGGTTTTCTTCTTTCTTCCTCCTTCTCCGACCCTCTTTTATCTTCTTTCTCTGACCTCTTCCTTTTCCTCCTACCTCTGCCTTCCACTCTTCCTCCTCTGCTTCTTTTTCCTGACACACCTCCATCTCTCTACCATTCTCTCTATTCCTTAGGTAGAATGAGGGGTCTTCATCATGATGTGGTTGCACTCTCCAACTAAACTACACCCAGCTTCCTATTCCACATCTCAATACTATTCTTTGTGTCCCAACATTGTCCCTTTTTGCTCAGAGATAGTACTCTACTTCTTTAGCCAAAACTCCACTGTCCACATTTTTCTTGTTAACCGGCCATCTGAGGCTCATTGATATTCCAGCTTCAGTTGTCTTTGAATGGAAACCCCTATATCTCAGGCCTCTCAAGAGTTAGGATTGCAGGAGTGAGCAACCGGAACTCAGAATTTTTCATATTTTTGATCTTTAAGAAATTGCTGCTTCTGTTCTCAAAATGAAGTGGCTTATCCTCTGGATTATGCAGAACTCTATTGACACAGATAGGGAGATAGTTAAATTATTTAATGGTCCCAACATCCAACATATATGGGTTTTGTACAGCTTGTCAGACATACATAATACCGATTTCCTAAATTAGTGGTTATAATGAATACTTGTTAAACATTTGATATGAAACTTACTTGTTTAAAATACTTAACATGTAGGCTGCATGTTGGTGGCTGAGGCCTGTAATCCTATTTACTCAACAAGTCTTAGTATCAGTTAGAAACCAGCCCAGGCAGGAAAGACCATGACATAATTACCTCCAATTAACCAGCAAAAGGCCACAAATTGAGCTGTGGCTCAAATGGTAGAACAATACCCTTGAACCAAAAGCTTAGCGATAGGAGCTGGGAATGTGGCTTAGTGGTAGAGTGCTTGCCTAGAATGCATGAAGCCCTGGGTTTGATTCCTCAGTACAACATAAACAGAAAAAGCCAGAAGTGGTGGTATGGCTCAAGTGGTAGAGCACTTGCCTTGAGCACAGAGAGGCTCAAGGACAGTGCCCAGGCCCTGGGTTCAAGCCTCAGGAGCAGAAAAAAATTAAGAAAAACAAGCTCAGAGATAGCACCTAGGTCACGTATTCAAACACTATTACCAGCACACACAAAACAAATCTAGAAAGAAAAACGCATGGAGATAAAAGTAATGGAGGCAATCTTGGATTATATACCATGGTTACAACTAGATAGAGAGAGTAAAGGAGGTATTTGAGAATGTGGAAAGCTTTGTGTATCAAAGATCTTTCTGGAAGAAGCAATAGTTACTGAGTGCCTAGATGATAGGTTACAGCTTTCAATATCACAAAAAAAAAAACAAAAAAAAACAAAAAAACAAAAACAGGGGAGTTCCAGGAAGATGGCGGAGGAGAAGCTGGAATCTGAACAAGCTCTCGCATAGAAAGCAGTTTTAGAGTTCCAGTGAACAGTCCTAAGCCAGAGAATCACACCAAGTGTGCCATCACAGGACAGAGAGTTAGACAAGAGAGGGGAAGCCAAGACAAGGACACACATCTGAGCGCATGCCAGCAGCCGCCATAGAGGCGGCAGGGTCGCAGCGGCAACCGCAGCCGCGGCCATACCTGAGCGCTCACACAGAGTCCGGGACGAAGGAGCCAGACGCAGCGGGCGAGAGGATTCTACTCAACACAAGCAAGAACCGACAAGGAGCAGACATCTTCATCCTGCAGTTTGCAGACCAGAGACGACCCAGGATCCAAGACTCGGCGTGAGTAGAAGCCCGACGTCCTCACTTCCTTCTCAGGGAGCAGAGGAGGGAAGGCCACCCCTCCCCCCACCCCAGCACCGGTGATCTCCATCTTGGATACCGACAAAGCTCGGAGGAGCTGCCAGCTCCAACTCAGGCCTTGGAATAAAACGAGTCATTTAGCAGGTCACAAGAACTTAACTGCGAAGTGACCTGCCAGACTCAGCTCCATCCAGGGAAAACTCACCCAGCTCAGGCGCCAGCCATTGGAGTGGCTTTCCTCACTGGGTAACCAGAGCCAGAGGCTGCCCCTCCCTCTAGCAGCCTCCACAATCAATTGAAAAACAGAAACCCTGAGAATGGCTCCAGGCTGGGCTCTGTGAGTTTTTCACAAAATAGCCCCAGGGAAAAGCTACTGTTTGTTGAAAGGCCTCAACTCTACCAGAACCTAGCCTCATCACTGCATCCCCCTCTTTTGTGATTCTCAAAGCAGATCACCCTCCCAGTAAACTAACCTGGGAGTGGGATCTCAAAATCTTGGGTAAAGCAGAGCATTTTTCTGCCTGTTCGAACAAACTGACTTAAGAAACCAATCAAGCCACAGGACCTCAAGCTGACCAGAGACTCCAACAAGAGGCTGGTTACAGACAAAAGGGAGATACAGGATTCTTCCCACCCCTCAAAAAAAAAAAAAATCAAAAAAAAAAATCAAAGAACTTTTTTTCTTCTTCTTCTTTTCTTTTTTCTTTCTTTCTTTTTTTTGGTACCTTATATATATAAAATTTTTTTTTCCTTTCCTAAAACTTTTATTAATCTTTAATTTTTGCCTTTTTTGAAAAAATAATGGTTTTCCAGTAACTTTTTTTCCCTCTTATAATTTTTATTTTAGGAATACGTGAATGTGCGTTTTCCTTTCTTTTCTTGTATTCTTTCCCTTTTTCTTTCTTTCTTAATTATCTTTTTGTTTTTTCTCTAGCTCTACTGAACTTCTGATCTTTTTTTCTCCCTTTCTTATCCTTTTCACCTTTTCCTCTCTTTTGTTCTTCTGTATGTGACTTAACTCTTGACCTGCACATCCTCAGATAAACCCATAGTTAACTAGTAGACCCTATCCCCCATTGTGTACACACTTAATCCACAAATTTATTACTCAATCCAAAACCTCTGAGACTTAAATTCCTTAATAGCAGTACTACCTCTTTATACCTATATAATATTTTAAGCATTTTTTTAAGTTTTTCACATCTCCTCTATCTCCATCCTGTTTGCTCAATATATTCACATTCCTCTCTAAATAGATGGTCTTTCAATCTCCATAACTATATTAATTTTTATATTTCTATTTTTTTCTGGTCTCTTTTCATTTCCCTTTCCCTTTCTTCCTTTTCTCTCTCTCTCTCTACTTGCATCCTACCCAACCTATTTCCTGCATTGAGATTAGGACATAGTTAATTCTCCCTGTGCCTCCCCACACCAATCTATTCCTATTTTTTAACCACATCTCTCCCTAACCCTAAAAATTTCTGGTTTTCCAAATTCTTCTCTGCGGTTCGAAGCCCATTAACATATAGTTGTTTGATGTTGAATAGATGTATCTGTTGAACTAGATTGTATCTGTAGACTATTGACTGTATAAATGCAAACGTTGGTTGATGGTTGTCTTAAGATAGTATTCTAGCACAAAACTGGTGCTATTTTCATCTCAAATGGGCAGAGTAAGCCGGAAAAACACAAGAAAAATGGCAAATCCAGGTATCTCAATTCCCAATCTTGATAATCAGGGGTCAGAACAGATAATGAACAATCCAGAGGAGAGCTCCCAAATAGCTCTACAAACACTGGTGGCAAACATGATAAATGAGAAGTTTGACAACTTACAAAGGACTCTGTTTGAGCGTGATAGGGAGAGAGAGGAGGCATCCCAAAAGTTTATACAGGAATATCATAAGCGTGAGGAAGCTACTCAAAAACTGATACAGGATATGCGTGAACAACTTGAGAATACTCAAAGAGAAAGGGAGGAATGGCGTGAGCAGGCTGAGAACACTCAAAGAGAACTGCAGGAATCCCACGAACGGCAAGAAAGAGAACTGCAGGAATCCCACAGACGGGAGGAAGCTAATCAAAGAGTAATTCAGGAATTGAGAGACCAGGTAGAGAATACACAAAGATCACTAAAGGCATTCATGGAATCCATTAACAAAGAGCTGAAGGAAGTCAGGGAGACCACAAAGGGAATGCTGAATGGAACCCAACAGAAGGAATGGGAGTCCAAAGAAACCATAACCAATCAACTAAGTGATTTGAGAACAAACACTGAACACCAAATTAAGGAAGTAAAGAAATTCATACAAGACCTAAAACAGAGCTTCAACAAAGAACTTGAAGCCATCAAAGCTGACCAATTAGAAGGAAAAGAGATAAAAAACAAAGTAGAGAGTCTTGACAGCAGGTTAGACCATGCAGAAGATCGAATCTCAGGGATTGAAGACAGCCTAGATATTATAGAGAAAGAACATACAACCATCCAAGACAAGTCCAAGAAATATGATAGATCTATCCAACACCTGG
Organism: Dipodomys merriami; assembly: GCF_024711535.1. NCBI lineage: Eukaryota > Metazoa > Chordata > Mammalia > Rodentia > Heteromyidae > Dipodomys > Dipodomys merriami. The sequence goes on from NW_027204492.1 coordinate 87,214,247, forward strand.
AAGACACCATCAGAAGGCCTAATCTAAGGATAATGGGTGTAGAGGAGCACCTAGAAACAGAAGTTAATGGTCTAGGAAATTTGTTTAACAGGATCCTAGCAGAGAACTTCCCAAACATACAAAAAGATAGGCCTATTCAGATACAAGAAGCTTTTAGAACCCCAAATAGACCAGACCAGAATAGGACATCACACTGTCACATTATAATCCACACAGGATCAACTCAGACCAAGGAAAAGATCCTTAAAGCTGTCAAGGAGAAAAGGTTAATCACCTATAAAGGGAAACCAATTAGAATCATCTCAGATTTCTCAGCAGAGACAATCAAAGCAAGAAGCGCCTGGAAAGATGTATGCCATGCCCTAAAAACAAACAACTATCAACCAAGAATACTGTACCCAGCTAAACTCTCCTTCATAACTGAAGGCCAAATAAAAACCTTACATAGCAAAGAAAAATTGAAACAATACATCACCACCAAACCAGCCCTACAAAAGATTCTTAAAGATGTCCTACACATAGAAAACCAACAAGACCGCTACAAAGGCCAAGAAACTGCACCCAAACTGAAGAACCCAGTTTTCGCAGCCCCCAAGAAGGTGGATAACATGGCAGGAACTCCCAAATACCTCTCAGTCCTATCTCTTAACGTTAACGGACTGAACTCTCCAATTAAGCGACATAGACTGTCTAGTTGGATTAAAAAACAAGACCCTTCTATCTGCTGCCTGCAGGAGTCACATCTTGCCCGTAAAAACAAACACATTTTCAATGTTAAAGGCTGGAACAAAATCTACCAAGCAAACGGCCCCCATAAACAGGCGGGAGTTGCAATCCTAATATCAGATAAAATAGACTTCAAATTAAAATTCGTGAGAAGAGATAAAGAAGGTCGCGCTACATACTAATTAAAGGATCTCTCCTTCCGGAGGATATTACAATTCTAAATATCTATTCGCCAAACAATGGAGCACCCAAATTTATCAAAGAAACACTACTTTCCCTCAAATCCCATATAGATCCAAAGACATTAATTGTTGGGGATTTTAACACACCACTCTCCCCACTAGATAGATCAACTCGGCAAAAACTCAACAGAGAAACCGCACATCTAAACAGCTGCATAGATCAACTAGACTTAACAGACATCTACCGAACATTTCACCCAGCAGCATCAGAATACACGTTTTTCTCAGCAGCACATGGAACGTTTTCTAAAATAGACCACATTTTAGGCCACAAAGCAAACTTCTCTAAATTCAGAAACATTGAAGTTATACCTTGCATTCTCTCTGACCACAGGGAATAAAATTAGAACTCAACACCAAAAGCCACCAAAGAAAGTCTGGTATCACATGGAGGCTGAACAACACACTGCTGAATCATGAGTGGGTCATGGAAGAGATTAAAAAGGAAATTAAAATGTTCATGCTATTCATCAAAAATGAACACACAAATTACCAGCTCCTCTGGGACACAGCAAAGGCAGTACTCAGAGGCAAGTTTATAGCTCTGAGCTCCTACATCAACAAATTGGAGAGATCTGAAACTAGCAATTTAATGACACATCTAAACCTCCTTGAAAAAGAGCAGCAAGATAAACCCCAATCCAGTAGATGGAAAGAAATAATCAAAATTAAATCAGAATTAAATGAATTAGAATCCAAAAAATCTATAGAAAGAATCAACAAAACAAAGAGTTGGTTCTTCGAAAAACTTAACAAAATTGACAGACCCTTAGCAAATCTTATCTGAAAAAGAAGAGAACACACCCAAATTAATAAACTCAGAGATGAGAATGGAAACATCACCACGGAAACAACCAAGATTCAGAACATTATAAGGGAATACTTCTCAAAACTTTATGCTAATAAGTTTGAGAACTTGACAGAAATGGACCTTTTCCTAGCAAATATTGACATGCCAAAACTAAACCAAGATGAGTTAAACCAGCTTAACAGGCCCATATCAAGCATTGAAATAGAAACAGCAATAAGAGACCTCCCAGCTAAGAAAAGTCCAGGACCAGATGGTTTTACAGCGGAATTTTACAAGGCCTTCAAAGCAGAGCTCACACCAATATTCCTCCAACTCTTCAATGAAATTGAAAGAGAAAGCTCACTACCGAACACATTCTATGAAGCCATCATAACCCTCATCCCAAAACCAGGCAGGGACTCATCAAAGAAAGAGAACTATAGACCCATTTCTTTGATGAACATTGATGAAAACTTCTCAACAAAATTTTGGCCAATCGACTTCAACAATTCATCCAAAAAATCATACACCATGATCAAACTGGATTCATTTCAGGGATGCAAAGCTGGTTCAATAGACGCAAATCAATTAATATTATTCATCACATCAACAGGAGCAAGAATAAGAACCACATGGTTATTTCAATAGATGCAGAAAAAGCATTCGACAAGATCCAACACCCCTTTATGATGAAGGTTTTGGAAAAATTAGGAATCCATGGAACATTCCTCAATACAATAAAGGCTGTATATGACAAACCTACAGCCAGCATTATACTCAATGGTGAAAAACTAAAGCCATTTCCTCTTAACTCAGGAACAAGACAAGGATGCCCACTCTCTCCACTTCACTTCAATCTAGTATTAGAATGCCTAGCTGCAGCAATAAGACAAGATGCGGACATAAAGGGGATCCAAATAGGGAAAGAAGAAATAAAACTCTCCCTCTTTGCAGATGACATGATCTTGTATTTAAAGAATCCCATAGACTCCATTCCCAAATTACTCAAGCTGATTCAAAACTTTGGCAAAGTAGCAGGTTATAAAATTAACCCTCCAAAATCAATGGCTTTTCTGTATGCCAACAATGAGAAAAGTGTGGCTGAAATTAGGAAAGCAACTCCATTTGTAATAGCCCCACAAAAAATAAAATACCTAGGAATTAACTTAACTAAAGAAGTGAAGGACCTCTATGATGAAAACTTTAAAATCTTGAAAAAGGAAATCAACACAGAACTTAAAAAATGGCAAAACCTCCCATGCTCCTGGATTGGAAAGATTAACATCGTGAAAATGGCAATACTTCCCAAGGCTATCTACAAATTCAATGCAATACCTATCAAAATTCCACCCTCATTCTTCAAGGAAATAGAAGAGGCAATCCAAAAATTCATATGGAACAATAAAAGACCCCGAATAGCAAAAATGCTCCTCAACGGAAAGAATACTGTTGGAGGAATATCAATACCAAATTTCAAACTCTACTACAAAGCCATAGTAATCAAAACAGCTTGGTATTGGCATAAGAACAGACCTCAGGACCAATGGAATAGAATTGAAATGCCAGAAATGAACCTACAGACCTATAGCCATCTAATCTTCGATAAGGGAGCTAAAACAATAGAATGGAAGAAAGACAACCTCTTCAGTAAATGGTGCTGGCAAAATTGGTTAACTACATGTAGAAAACTTAAGCTAGATCCTTATATATCACCCTGCACCAGAATCAACTCCAAATGGATCAAAGACCTTGAACTCAAAGCAGACACTCTGAAAACATTACAGGATGGAATAGGAGAAACCCTAGGTCTCCTTGGCTCAGGCCGAAATTTTCTGAATAAAGACCCGGAAACACAACAAATCAAAGAAAGGTTGGACAAATGGGATTGCATAAGGTTGCAGAGCTTCTGCAGGGCAAATGACATAGCTAGCAAGATCAATAGAAAGCCCACGGATTGGGAGAAGATCTTCACTAGCCATACAACGGACAAGGGTCTCATATCTAAAATATACTTGGAACTCAAAAAATTAAACCACCCAACAACAAATCCTCAAAGAAACAACTGCCCAATAAATAAGTGGGCGAAAGACTTAAAGAGAAACTTCTCTGAAGAAGAAAGAAGGATGGCCAATAGACACATGAAGAAATGTTCAACATCCCTAGCCATAAAAGAAATGCAAATCAAAACAACATTGAGATATCACCTCACTCCAGTTAGAACAGCAAAAGTCAAGAACTCTAACAACAACAGATGCTGGAGGGGATGTGGAGAGAAAGGAACCTTACTTCATTGTTGGTGGGAATGTAAACTTGTTCAACCACTTTGGAAAGCAGTATGGAGGTTCCTCAAAAGACTTCACATAGATCTCCCCTATGAGCCAGCAATCCCACTTTTGGGCATTTACCCAAATGTTTACAAACAAGACCACACTAAAGCTACCAGCACAACTATGTTTATTGCAGCATTATTTACCATAGCTAAGATATGGAACCAACCCAGATGCCCCTCAGTAGATGAATGGATCAAGAAAATGTGGTATATATACACAATGGAATTCTATGCCTCCATCAGAAAGAATGACATTGCCCCATTTGTTAGGAAATGGAAAAACTTGGAAAAAATTATATTAAGTGAAGTAAGCCAGGCCCAAAGAAACATAGGTCCCATGGTTTCCCTTATTTGTAATATCTAGTATATGTATGAGTCAAGCGGAAAAGGTCAGATAATGTGATGTCAGGAAAATGAACCCTTAGATGTGAATTTAATGTTTTTTTTCTTTCATGCATGTGTTTCTAATGCATTTATAAGATTATCTCTTTGTTGCTTTGTATGTCCCTCCCCCACAGTATAACCCCTGCTTTCACTATATTTGATGTCAGTATAACTTGTGGAGGAGATGGGGAAAAACCAGTTGTTTAAGGATACAGGTGGACCTGTTGCAACAATGAGAAGTACAAGTTGTCATGCCCAAAACAAGCTTTACAACGTCGGTGCGGGGGGGGGGGTAGAAGGGGGGGGAAGGAGAAGGATTGGGATTGGGGGGGAGGGGGGAGGCTGGGAAGGGATGTGAAGGGTAAACAAAGGAGGAGGCTGCAATGCTTGGTAAGAAATGTATGCATTATCCTGCCCATGTAATTGTAACTCCTCTGTACAGTATGTTCACAAATAAAATAAAATAAAATTAAAAAAAAAAACAAAGTTGAGAATGGGGTTTTGAAGAAAAAGGGTAATTCACAGTGAACAAAAAACAGGGAACAGGGCTGGGAAGGTGGCTCAGTGGTAGAGTGCTTGCCTTGCATTCATGAGGCCCTGGGTTCGATTCCTCAGCACCACATAAGCAGAAAAAGCTAGAAGTGGTGCTGTGGCTCAAGTGGTAGAGCACTACCCTTGAGCTGAAGAGCTGAGGGACAGAGCCCAGTCCCAGAGTTCAGGCACCATGACTGGAAAAAAAAAAAACAGGGAACAAATACCCACCTATCAACAAGGTGCCAGCGACTATCATCTGTAATCCTCTACACTCACCAGGATGAGACCTGGAGAATGGAGCTTTAAAGCGCACAGGGAGAAAAAAGTCTGAAACAGTCCATCTCTAATTAACCATCAAATAGCAGGACTTGTTGCTGGGTATTGGTAAGTGATGCTTGTAAACATAGCTATTAAGGTGGCTGAGATCTGAGGGTTGCAGTTCAAAGCCAGCTCAGGCAGGAAAGTTTGTGAGACTCTCCTCTCCAATAAACTACTCAGAAAAAGCTGGAAGTGGAGCTGTCGCTCAAATTGTAGAGCAATAGACTGGAGCACAAACAGGCTCAGGCACAGAACCTGGGCCCCGAGTTCAAGCCCCAGCACTAGCAAAAAAGCAAAAAGAAAAGACTTGTAGGAGTGATTCCAGTAGTAGAGTACCAGTTGTGAGACATAAAGTGTTAGGCCCTGAGTTCAAATACAGCTACCAAGTACTGGCATACAACATCAAACATAAAACACCTAAGAGCCCTGACAAGATGTAGAAGCCCCCATCTCAATATAGGTGGCATGAACACAGATAGCATTCTTCTGAGAGGAAAAGGAAGAGGAATGCACATGAGCATATGACATGTTGTACCAGCTGATTTGCCATGTGCTGCTACCTCCTGTCCCTTAACCACCGCGGACTTCTCCCTCAGCTCCCTTGTTCAGCAAGAAAACTTCTTCCTCCCTGGGGCTCAGGGCCAGTGAATAGGATAAGAACCAACGTAAAATCATGCTTGCTGTCTTTGAGGGATGAAAACCGATCCTCTTCTATTCCTGAATTCAATTCCAATTAGTATTTGGAAAAATTCCTGGTATTTTTATTTCCTACCCTACTGAGATTCCTTCCTCTTTTGTTTCACACTATTTTTTCTGTTTTGTTATCATTCAGTTTAAAATACAAATCTACTGGCTAAGTTAATAAATCCACACTGCATTAATGATAAAAAGTTTCATTCCTCTTTCCTTTTTCCCAATACATTTTGGAAGTTTTATTTTTTGCATTCTTTTATCTGACCCAACCTGCATGCTACAGGTACATGTACTGGTTTTTGGATCATCCTTTCAGTGGTTCTTTATGCATAATTAATTGAACATACAATTATTCTCTAACTGCTTGTTGACATTTGTGTCTGAGCTTGAGCTTAGAGCCTTGAGCTCACACTTGCTTTTATACTCAAAGGCTCTCTAGAGTGTATAGTTTGAACCACACCTCCACATCCAACTTCTTTCTGATTAATTGGAAATAAGACTCTCTCAGCCTTTGTTGGCTAGGCTGCCTTCCATCTTCCAAATTCAGATCTCAGTCTCTTTTTTAGGTAGGATTATTGTTGTGACCCATAGGCTCCAAGCTCCATCTTGAAGATGGAACTTAACAGAACTATTAGCTTCAATATCAAGAGAATGATTTGGGGTCTTGTTTTGCACCTCATATTTATTTTAGTGGTATTGCTCCCAGCTTTGATCTGTTCATTCACTGCCAATTCTTTGTGTATTCAACACTTGTAGGCTTTGTAAGTTCCCAATTTAAATATATATTCCCAAGAGTATTTGAGAACTTGCTCCCTCTGCAGTGGTGGCAAAGTGTACAGACATTTGGTACCCCATGTTTCACACATTTGCCAACTCTGATGATACTGGTTTTGGGATAAATGTAGCTGAGGAGTTCTCTTCTCTTCTCAACAGCTCATTGGCCAAAGGGAACATTCAACTGGATTGGGAAGATTCCACAGGAACAGAAGGCAGAGATTTCAGAGGAATAAAGGGTGAGTGTCTGTCTCCACCTTCTGTCTGGAAATGCCCTCTTGCTCAGCCTTCCCTATGTAGTCATGATGCCCAGAAACAGAGGCACTCGGGCTTCAGGAAAAATGTTCTTTTCATTTTTTTCTCTTTATCTAGCACTCATTGTTCCTATCACCTTCAAAGAAGAGTATTTGAATTGAGAGCGTGGACTTAGCATTTTAAAAGCTAAACCCAAATAACCTTAAATGCTTTCTGCTCTTGCGCCTATGATGGGAGGCACATCTTTATATTTGGGGGTGCATGCTCACTCAAAAAATTGTACTCACAACATGGTACAACTGCACATGTGCTGAGAGCCTCTTTCTTTTCCCAAAATTGCAGCACCCTGGAAAGCATACAAGCAGCAGCCTGAGCTGAACCCTTGATGACCTCTGGCTTTCTGCATTTGGGGCTTTGTCTGAATGGACCATTGAAGCAAACAGTATCATTGTCCTAGTTGTCCTAGCAGCTGTGTGAGTGTACTTCCTTTCTGACCTTAAAAATGGCAGGCGCCACTCCACCCACTGCATTCTGTCTGTCTGCTGAACCACCTGTTAATATACAACAGGTAATTGTAACCAAGGGAGAAACATTGCACTTTAACTTACGCAATTCAAAAGGTTTTCACCATGTGGCTCTAGCTTTCACCAAGGAGAAGCAGATTGTATTGAGTTCAGAACACCCAAACATGTGCACGGTTGTCAGGTTGAAGAACTGTGAGAACTTGTCTCATATACTATTTTACTTCAGCCAACCCATTATGCTTATCCAGAGTAAAGAAGTAAGGGAGAGACTGGATAGAGAAATTTCACCAGGTTTTTGTTCTAGGAGGACTACTCCCCTTACATTCCAACAAGCACAAGTTACTCAAAAGAATTTGCAACCAGAAACACTGAACATCAAGGAGGAGTTAACACATGGACACAATCCTCCTGAATGTAATTTGATTGGTGAAGCCAATCAAATTGCTCAGAGGAGGAAAATAGGTAGTGGATGGGAACGCTATTCATGGGATGACTCTGAGGTTGATCTTGAAGAGTCCTCCCATGGTTGGACACATAACAGTTCATAATAAGGAAGAATCCAAAGAGTACAGTGGAGATACAAATCCTTCTGTTATGAACTCTTTTGTATCTGAGCAAAAGAGAAACCAGATAGGAATGAAATATTATAAATGCAGGGATTGTGGGGAACTCTTCAGTTTATTCACACAGCTTACAAAATATAACAAATCTCATACTAGAATGGAATTAATTAAATGCAGTCAATGTGACAGTGCGTTCCTGTGTCCCACAAATTTGCAATTGTATCTCAGAGTTCAAACTGGTAACAAGCAACACATATGTAATACTTGTGGGAAATGCTTCAGCTCAAGGTATAACCTTAAGAGACACTTTACAATTCATACAGGAGAGAAACCTTATGAATGCCCTGAGTGTAATAAAACCTTTAGAAATAGTTGTCTTCTGAGGCAACACAAAGTAATTCATTCTGAACAAAAACAATATGAATGCAATGAATGTAGCAAAGCTTTTCATAGGCGTGCTCATCTTACTATACATAAGCTAATACACACTAGAGGAAATTAGACTTTCCTGCAATGTGTGTGTTAAAACATTCAAAAGTGTTGCATTCCTTAACAAACATAAGATAAGCCATATAAGACTGAAAAATACTTTAAGTACCCACTGTGTAAATGTATTTAGTCATCCGCCCTATCTTAAGAGATACCTGAAAATAAACACGGAGAGAACCACTTTTGATGTGTGTTCATTGTGGGAAAGCCTATAGAGCAAATATGGTCGTCTTGAACACATGAAATCTCAGACTGGATAGACCACATGTGTGTCCTTGCTGTTAGAAATTCTTAAGGGAGCACTGCCATCTTAGAAGACACCTAAAAATTCATCCTGGGCAAAGCCCTTTACAAGTGAGCACTGCGGGGCAGGCTTGCAGTATCAGTCTTCCCTGACCTGTAACAGAAAACAGTCTATCACACTGAAAAAGTGTCAAAATATGTGTGAGAGTGTTGGGGAATCTTGTACCTCACATGGAAACAAAGCCTTTTAGTAAGAATTCACACTTTCCTTGAAAATTCAGAGTGTAATCTTTGGGAACAGTTTCAGGGTAAAGTGGTCATGCTCATCAGATAACATACTGGGGATAGATGTAAACATTGAACTTTTAAATATTTAATCCTGGGTATGTGTGTGTGTGTGTGTGTGTGTATGTTTCTTACAATATTATTGTATTTAAAACTAGTGTGCATGAGTTCAAGATTTAAAATTTGTTATATAATTGATATGTGCTGGTGGCTCTCTCTTGTAACTCTTGCTACTGAGGAGGCTGATATCTGGAGAATTGTGGTTTGAAGCCTAACCTGGGCAGAAAAGTTTACTAGAGTTCATCTTTAAAATAAACATCAAAAAGGCAATCTGGATGCATGGTTCAAATGGAGGAGTGTCAGCCATGAGCCAGGGTAAGATTTTATATTTAAACTGTGAACCAAATTATATAACATTTATAAATTGTGTAGAATTTGAATTTTATATGTGTTAAGTAGAAGTTTTTAAACAAAGTATAACATCTTCCAGGCATAGCACTCCTGAATGTATATTTTATTTTATTTGTTTATTTTTTTTGGTCGGTCGTGGGGCCTGAACTCTGGGCCTGGGCGCTGTCCCTCAGCTCTTCAGCTCAAGGCTAGCACTCTACCACCTGAGCCACAGCACCACTTCCGGCTTTTTTCTTTTTGCTTATGTGGTGCTGAGGAATTGAACCCGGGGCCTCATGCATGCAAGTCAAGCACTCGACCACTGAGCCACCTTCCCAGCCCCGTGAATGTATATTTTAAAAGAGATTACTAGGGAACATGTAGGCTGGCTGGAAAGAGATAGGTGGGATAAATCAAAAGCAGGGTTACTGGACATAATGAGTACATAATGTATGGATGTAGTGAAAATTCTGTAGAGTCCATATTGTGTTAATTTTAATAAACACCGTAAATTTAAAAATGTATGTTGAGAATAAATTTTGTGATAAGTGTTGTCATAATTTGATAAGTGACAGTGACAAATACAAATTTTACAGGGGAGGAGCAAGGGTATTGTAACATGCTGGGTATCTATTATGTATGTTATAGTTGATACTTAGCTGATATAACAATCAGAACAGCATTTACCACAGTGCTGTCACATTCAATATGAAGGATACAACATAGACCTCAAGTACTGATCTCTGAATAGCATTCCCATAAGCATTGATTCGTTGTTCTAAAAATACATATTGGGCTTGCAATGTAGCTTAGTGGCAAAATGCTTGCCTAGTATACATGAAGCCTTGGGTTTGATTCCTCAGTACCACATAAACAGAAAATGCCAGAAGTGGCACTGTGGCTCAAGTGGTAGAGTGCTATCCTTGAGCAAAAGAAGTTCAGGGACAGTTCTCAGGCCCTGAGTTCAAGCCCCAGGACTGACAAAAATTAAAATAAAAGTACATATTAAATCCAAAAATTCACTAACACCCTGTTATCCAAAATCAATAAAGACCATTAAGTGTTGCTTTCATTTGAGGAGATGAGCTGTCTGAATTCAATATTATGTTTCCTCACTTTTTTTCATTTTACAACCAATCAAGGAGAATACAAGAAGGGAGGAATTACACAAGAGATTAACAATTGGTTTAGAATAACAAGGGACTGTTTTGTGAATCATTTAATCAAATATATTTTAAATATATATTACTTACCTTTATCATCTCAAGAATAGAAAGATTTCTGAGCCCTGACTCTAGAGCTTTGAGAAGAATAACTATGAAAATACACTTCAAATAATCATCAATAGGTAGAACTTTTTTAAAACAAGTTTTTATTGTGAAAATACTGTACAGAGGGGTAATGAGTACATTTCTTATCAAGCATTGTTGCCTCATCCTTTGTTTTTCCTCTACCATGCCTTCACTCCCACCTTCACAACTACACTCCCTCTCCTGCCTAAATTGTAAAGTTGGTTTTTCGACATAGCTTCTTGTACATCTCATTGTTGCAATGGTTCAACCTGTATCCCTATTTAAACAATTTGTGTTTTCCCTTCCCCTTCCCAAATTATACCAACATCAAATACAGTGAAAACAGGGGTTATACGGTGGGGGAGGGACATACAAAGCAACAAAAAAATCTCGTGGTACCTTGTAACTACGTTAGAAACAATAGCAAGAAAGAAAAAACCACTTGTGTCATTATCTTGGAGTTCATTTCACTTAACATCATCTTATCTGACCTTTTCTGGTTGTCTCAGATATATACTAGTTATTGCAAATAAGGGAAACCATGGGACCTATGTTTCTTTGGGCCTGGCTTACTTCACTTAATATAATTTTTTCCAAGTCTTTCCAGTTCCTAACAAATGGGGCAATGTCATTCTTTCTGATGGAGGCATAGAATTCCATTGTTTATATATACCACATTTTCTTGATCCATTCATCTACTGAGGGGCATCTGGGTTGGCTCCTTATCTTAACTATGGTAAATAATGCTGCAATAAACATAGCTGTGCTGGCAGCTTTAGTATGGTCTTATTTGTGATCATTTGGGTAAATGTCCAAAAGTGGGATTGCTGGGTCATAGGGAAGCTCTATGTGGAGTCTTTTGAGGAACCCCCATACTACTTTCCAAAGTGATTGAACAAGTTTACACTCCCACCAACAATGCAGTAAGGTTCTCTTCTGTCCACATCCCCTCCAGCATCTGTTGTTATTAGAGTTCTTGATTATAGCCATTCTAACTGGGGTAAGATGGAATTTCAATGTGTCTATTGTCCATTCTTATTTCCTCTTCAGAGAAGTTTCTCTGTGACTTTTTAGCCCACTTTTTTATTGGGCAGTTATTTCTTTGAGGATTTGTTGTTGGGGATTTAATTTTTTGAGTTCCAGGTATATTTTAGGTATGAGACCCTTGTCCATTGTATGGCCATGGGCTTTCTATTGATCTTGCTAGCTATGTCCTTTGCCGTGCAGAAGCTCTGCAACTTCATGCAATCCCATTCGTCCAACCTTTCTTTGATTTGTTCTGCTTCTGGATCTCTACTAAGAAAATTTCAGCCTGTGCCAAGGAGACTTATGGTTTCTCCTATTCCATCCTGTAATGTTTTCATGGTGCCTGCTTTGACTCCGAGGTCTTTGATCCATTTGGAGTTGATTCTGGTGCAGGGTGATATATAAGAATCTAGCTTTAACTTTCTACAAGTGATTAACCAATTTTGCCAGCACCATTTGCTGAAGAGGCTGTCTTTTTCCATTCTATTTTTTTAACTCCCTTATCGAAGATTAGATGGCTATAGGTCTGTGGGTTCATTTGTGGGTTTTCAATTCTATTCCATTGGTCCTCAGGTCTGTGCTTGTGCCAGTACCAAGCTGTTTTGATTAGTATGGCTTTGTAGTAGAGTTTGAAATTTGGTATTGATATCCCTCCAGCACTGTTCTTTCTGTTAAGGATCAATTTTGCTATTCGGGGTCTTTTATTGTTCCATATGAATTTTTGGATTGCCTCTTCTATTTCCTTGAAGAATGAGGTTGGAATATGGATAGGTATTGCATTGAATTTGTAGATAGCCTTGGGAAGTATTGCCATTTTCACGATGTTGATCCATCCAATATCCTAGGTAGACGTTTTATGTGGCCAATTTCAGTATTATTCTATCAAAATAAAAGTATAAATTCTTTTTGAAATCTCAGTCTCTGAAAGCTGTTTTCCCTATGAGCTTTCATATGACTATGAATGGCATGCTCAGTACATGCTCACATGATCATACTAGTGAAACCTTCTAAATTGATTACCTGGGATCAGCATGCCCCAGTTAGACAGTTTGCCCTGCAGATTGAGTGTGAGCAGCACACTCAATTTTGGTAGTGGCACCAAAATTATCTGGTTTGTTGCATTTTTATCTGTTTTGTTTGTTGTTGTGGGGTTTATTTGTCAGTCCTAGGGCTTGAACTCAAGGACTGGCTGCTGTTCCTGAACTTTTACCCTCAAGGCTAGCACTATACCACTTTGAGCATATCTCCACTTCTGGTTTTCTGGTTGTTAATTAGAGATAAGAGTGTCAGAAAGTCTCTGGATTTTCCTTCCTGGTCTGGCTTAGAAATGCAATCCTCAGACCTCAGATTCTTGAGTGATTACAGGCATGAGCCATTGGCTACTGGGTGAGTATGGACAGTTTTGAGCAAATAGCAGGTTCTCCCCTGACTCCAGCAAATTGCTGTCATTATGTAGATTTTGGATAAAATTCATTGAAGTAATCAAAACATTATACTTGTGTAGTACTTGATATGAAAGACAAATCTAATTAAAATCACATCTGTCATGGCTTGTATTTTTTATGCCAGTACTGAGGCTTGAACTAAAGTCCTAGATGCTGTCCCAGAACTTCTTTATTCAAGGTTAGCACTCTCCAGCATGACTCACATCTCTACTAGTGTCTTTTTCGTGAATAATTGATGATATGGGTCACATTGGCTTTCCTGCCCAGTTGGCTTTGAATGGTGATCTTCAGATCTCAGCCTCCTGAGTATCTAGGATTAGAGCTATGAGCCCCGTATGCCCAGCTAAAAGGTTTTTAAATAACCTACAGAGTTTATCATTTTTTATTATTGTGAAAATACCGTATGGAGGGGTTACAATTACATGGGCATAATGAGTATATTTCGTATCAAACATTGTTGCCTCCTCCTTTGTTTCCCCTTCCCATCCCTTTCCATCTCCCACCACCCCTCCCCCCCCTCCCCGCCTCTGGTCAAAGTTGTAAAGTTCATTTTTCGACATAACGACTTGTACATGTCATTGTTGCAATGGGTCCACCTGTATCCCTATTTAAACGATTTGTTCTTTTCCCTTCCCCTCCACAAATTATACCAACATCAAATATAGTGAAAGCAGGGGTTATACCATGGGGGAGGGACATACAAAGCAACAAAGAAATCATCTTATTAATATATTAGAAACAATCGCATGAGAGAAAACATATTTGAATATTTATCTTGGGGTTCATTTCACCTAACATCAACTTATCTGACGTTTTCTGCTTGTCTCAGATATATACTAGTTATTGCAAATAAGGGAAACCATGAGACCTATGTTTCTTTGGGCCTGGCTTACTTCACTTAATATAATTTTTCCAAGTCTTTCCAGTTCCTAACAAATGGGGCAATGTCATTCTTTCTGATGGAGGCATAGAATTCCATTGTTTATATATACCACATTTTCTTGATCCATTCATCTACTGAGGGGCATCTGGGTTGGCTCCATATCTTAACTATGGTAAATAATGCTGAAATAAACATAGTTGTGCTGGTAGCTTTAGTATGGTCTTATTTGTGATCATTTGGGTAAATGTCCAAAAGTGGGATTGCTGGGTCATAGGGGAGCTCTATGTGGAGTCTTTTGAGGAACCCCCATACTACTTTCCAAAGTGGTTGAACAAGTTTACACTCCCACCAACAATGCAGTAAGGTTCCCTTCTGTCCACATCCCCTCCAGCATCTGTTGTTATTAGAGTTCTTGATTTTTGCCATTCTAACTGGGGTGAGGGGGTTTCTCAGTGTTGTTTTGATTTGCATTTCTTTTATGGCTAGAGAGGTTGAGCATTTCTTCATGTATCTATTTGCCATTCTTCTTCCCTCTTCAGAGAAGTTTCTCTTTAAGTCATTAGCCCACTTATTTATTGGGCAGTTGTTTCTTTGAGGATTTGTTGTTGGGGGATTTAATTTGTTGAGTTCCAGGTATATTTTAGATATGAGACCCTTGTCCATTGAATGGCTAGTGAAGAACTTCTCCCAATCCATGGGCTTTCTATTGCTCTTGCTAGCTATGTCCTTTGCCATGCAGAAGCTCTGCAATTTCATGCAATCCCATTTGTCCAACCTTTCTTTTATTTGTTGCTTTGCATCTCTATTAAGAAGAGTTTATCATCATTTTAATGAAATTATTTTAATTATTTCTTAGCTAAATATCACATCATTGTCTCTTTTTTATTCTTGTTTGTTTCTTTCCATGTTTGGGGCTTGAACTCAGGGCTAGGGTTCTGTCCCTTAGTTTTTTCTCTCAAGCAAGACTCTCTGCCACTTGAGTCATGGCTCTATTTCCAACCATTTGCTGGTTAATTGGAGATAAGAATTTCAGAGACTTTTGCAGCTGGCTTGTATTTGAATTGGTTCTCAGTTCATAGCCTCCCCTCTACCTAGGATCATAGGGTATGAGCCATTAGTGCTTGGTTCTGATTTTCTTGATAGCCAAAAAAGTTGATCAATCAATGAGCACCTTTGAAAATTATTGGTGAATAGGCTCTGAAATTTGCTTGTTGTATGCACCTTTCCTTTTGAGGAAACAGAAGAGCCATGTGGTTGCATTAAGAAAACAAAAACAGCCAGGCCCTGATGGCTCACCCCTGAAATCCTAACTACTCAAGTGCCTAAGATTGGAGAATCTCAGTTGGAAGCCAGCCTGGGTAGGAAAATCTGTGAGATTCTTATCTCCAATAAATCCCCAAAATATCAGAAGTGGAGCTATAGCTCAAAGTAGCAAAATTCTAGCCTTTAGGGAAAAAAAGCTCACGGACAGTGGTTCGTGCTTAGACCATCAGTTCAATTTCCATGACCTACCAAATAAAGAAAGAAAAACTAGATCAAAAGTATACAATGCCAGGCACTTGTGGCTCACCTTTGTAATTCGAGCAAATTGAGGGCTGAAAATGGAGGCTCACAGTTCCATGTCAGCTGAGGCAGAAAAGTTTGGAAAAATCCCTTCTCAATGAAGTGCTAACATGGTGTTGTGCACATTATCTTAGCTATATTGGGAAGACTAACATGGGTACATCATGCCCAAGTCCACACCCAGGCAAAACGTGGAACCTATCTCAAAAATAGTGTCCCATGTCCTCCAAACAACCAGCACAACACAGGGCTGGAGCCTGGCTCAGTAATAATAATATCAACCTGGCAAGTACAAGTCCCAGTGTTCAAATTCCACTACCACCAAAGCAAACTTAAATAATATGGAATTTATTCAAATAGCCATAAGTCTTCTTAAATGATCTTTATATAGCTATATCAATAGAGATTTTCGTAAAACTCCCTATCAAATGCTTCTTTCTTTCTTCCTTCTTTTGAAATGCAGTCTCACTGTGTTGCCAAGGCTGGTCATGAACTGCTGGGCTCAAATACCCACCTGTCTCTGCCTCAAAAGTAGCTGGAATGCCAGGTGGATACTATCATATCCAGATTTCAACTGCCTAAAAAATTCAATCCATGGCATCAGGTGTGGCTCAAGTGGTAGAGTGTCTGCGTGGCAAGCATGAGGTCCTGAGTTGAGTCCCCAGTATGGACCCTCAAAATTCGATCTATAATGCATTATGTCAACTCTATGTCTAAAATCTTATTAGACATATAATAAGGCAAGTAGAAAGCAATGATCATGTATCCTTGAAAAAAGTGCCTAGATTTTCATTCTAATTAATCTCACACACACACACACACACACACACACACACACACACACACACACACACACACACACACACACACACACACACCTCAACATGCATGCAGGCACATACACACACATTCCCACTGCAGACAGGCATACACACTCTTCTTCAAACACACACACCCTTGTACCACAGGCATGCACACAACTTCCCTCCACCACACACATACTCTCCACACAAACACAAAGCCTCTACCACACACAAACTCCCCCCACACATACACATACACACTCACATCGCACCACCAATGCTGCTCACTCTTCCCTGACTGTCACACATCTGCCTCCCTTCTGCCTCTTGACTCATAATAGCAGGCCAGTTGTCCACAAACATGAACACTGTTTGCTGTATGCACAGCTGCCTAGCCAGCTGCATGCATGCCACCTGCAAGCCACCTGCTCATGTGCCTGCTGCCCACAAGTTGTCTGCACACAGCCTGTTGGTCTCCTGCAAACCTGTCAGCCTTGTGCTCTTTGCAGGGTTGAGTTGTGTCCTGGGCCTCTTGTTCAGGCTCTGCCCACTTGGTCCAGCTCACAGCTCAGAGCTGATGTTCAGGTGTGTTCTTGCCCCTCTTTTTGGTGCAGGGCTGGGCTTCCTGAGAAGCTGCTAGCCCCACTAGACACCAGACAGCCTCAGTGGAGATGCCTTAGCCTCAGTGGTGTCCAAACCCCCAGCCCTGCTCCACTCCCTCCAGGCACCTAAGTATTCTATTGCCATCAGTGTAATTTGTTTTTGAGTGTGTGGGGGGGGGGTGGTACTGGGGCTTAAACTCAAGGCCAGGCACTGTCCACATTGGATGGGGAGGAAAGAACCTCCGAGTTTAGAAGCAGCTACACATCAACACAGAAGAAGGTCTTCTGTCTGTCAGTCACAGTCCACTTCTCGTCATTCCTAGTGCAGAAAACTTGTAGTGTTGCAGCAGATACATCTAGGAAGCTGGTGAAAAGAAAAGGGTTGAAATGATGCAGGAGAGATGGGGAGTTCCACCTGATCTTCCTTCCGCAAACACACTCAAGAAGTTTGGAGTGTAAGTTTCACACTCATTAGACAGCAAAGGACAGAGCTTTAGAAACAAGCAGTCATCAAGGTCTCCAAAATGTCACTGTGTCACTCAGTAGATAAAGATGGCAGACATTGACACTGATGTGAAATCCCTCCCTACATACACTCTGAGAAGTGGGTGTATTTATTTCCAGAATGATTGCTGTCCACCAAATAGAAAAGAAAAAGAAAAAGTGGGGCACTGTCTCAGATTATTCTCTGACCCAAATATTCCACTTTAACTTTACTTTTCTTGTAGAGACTCTTAACTTGAGAAAGGACTTCTCTATCCATAGTTTCCTGAGAGTTTTTATAATCATAAGTGAAGGCTGAATTTATCACATGAATTTCTTTAACCAGTGGTGTATTGCATTGAGTAAACATTGATTTTTCAGTCAACTTGGCATAGATGCAATACAAGCCATGTAGAAATGGTCCAACTGAATAGTAGACCTTGACAGATTCTCTTTTCCTAATCAATTTTTGCAGATTTTTGTGAAAATTGATGAAAGATAAGACTATATAATTCTGTCTTCAGCTGGTATTGGTGTTAGGATAATGCTGCAGTTACAAAATTCTGTGGGAAGTTATGCAAAATAAGAGTAAGGGAGCAAACCCTCAGTGAACATTTAGGAATTCACTCCTAACCCATCCCTTCTCTCACTTTTTTTTAAAAAAAATTGAGATTAGGTGATTACATAAATTTCACATATTTCACAGTATTGTGGAATAGTGACACTTAAAGTCACAAATACATTTTAACCTTCACAAGGCAAATAGTCATTATCATGGTCTATAAACTTTGTGAATTCTATGAGCTTTGACAATACAAATTATATTTTCCACATCAGGTGATGTTTTGCTTAGTGTAGGCTGTTCCCTCTTTCACTCTCATTCCTCCCTTCCCATCGCTGTCTTTCGGTTGCTTAGTTCTTTTATTTCCAGTGCAGCTGATGGGCCCCTTTGTTGTAAGTTGTTCTGTTTCCCACTTATTCTGTGCCCTCTTCCTGGCTTCCCTCTGTTGCATGCATATATCTACCATATATATTGTCAAGAATATGGAGTCATTTAGTAACGATATGACAAAATGTGGGCTATCCTTTGTTTCTAGAGTCTTGTTTACTTTGTCATATCTCCTTGCATTTTGGCTTTACCATTCTAATATCAGAGAGACCATGTGCCATTTGTCTCTTTCTTCTTGGCTTACCTTGCTCAAAATAATTTGCTCTAGTTCCATCCATTTCCCTGCAAATGCCACTATTTTGTCCTTAAAAATGGGTGCATAATATTCCACAGTTTTTGGATCCACTCATCAGTAGTGGGGCATCTGAGTTGTTTCCAAATCTTGGCCATTGTGAACAGTGCTGCAATAAACATGGAGGTGCATGTGTCTTTGTATACTGGTTCCTGTTATTCAGGGTAGATGCCTAGGAATGGTATGGCTGGGTCATAGGGGAGGTCTATATTTAGCTTTCTGAGGTAGCTCCAGATGGCTTTCCAAAG
Organism: Dipodomys merriami; assembly: GCF_024711535.1. Taxonomy (NCBI): domain Eukaryota; kingdom Metazoa; phylum Chordata; class Mammalia; order Rodentia; family Heteromyidae; genus Dipodomys; species Dipodomys merriami. The sequence goes on from NW_027204492.1 coordinate 87,233,372, forward strand.
TGGTTTGTATCAGTGTCTATTCCCACCAGCAATGCAGTAGGGTTTCTCTTTCTCTGCATCCCCTCCAGCATTTGTCATTGGCTGAATTTAGGATGTGGGCCACTCTGTCTGGGGTAAGGTGGTATCTCAGTGTTGTTTTTATTTGCTTTTCCTTTACAGCCTGGGATGATGAACATTTCCTCATGTGTTTCTTTGCCATTTTTATCCCTTCTTCTGAGAAGTCTCTCTTTAGTTCCCTTGCCCATTTCATGATTGGTTTATTATATTTGTGAGGGGTTAGTTTCTTGAGCTCCCTGTATATAATGGATATTACACCCTTGTCTGATACATTGCTGGTAAATATTTTTCCCAATTAGTTGGCTGTCTTTCTAGCTTGGTTGCTATAGCTTTAGCTGTGCAGAAACTTTTTATTTTAAGGTAGTAGCATTTGTCCAGTCCCTGTCCAATTTGTTGTGAGCCTGGTACTCTGTTCAGGAAGTTCCTGCCTGTGCCTATCAGTTAAAGTGTCTCTCCTACTCTGTCCTGCAGTAGTTTCAGAGGTTCCAGTTTGATGTTAAGGACTTTAATCCATTTTGAGTTGATGTTAGTGCATGGTGACAGGCTAAGGTCCACTTTCAGTTTTCTGCATGTGGCCACCCAGTTTTCCCAGCACCAGTAGTTGAAGAGGTTATGATTCTTCCACTGTATGTCTTTGGCTCCTTTGTCAAGTATCAACTGACTGCACATATGCTGCTTTATTTCTGGGTCCTCTAATCTGTTCCATTGGTCTTCAGGTCTTATTTTGTGCCAGTACCAGGCTGTCTTTGTTATTATGGCTCTATAGTAGAGCTTGAAATCTGGTATTGTGATCCCTCCTACATTCTTTCTTTTCCCTAGAATTGCTTTGGCTAACCTAGGCCTTTTGTTGTTCCATATGAATTTTTAGATTGTTTTCTCTATTTCAGTAAAGTATGTCATTGGGATGTTAATGGGAATTGCATTGAATGTGTATATCAATCTTGGCAGTATGGCCATTTTCACTATATTAATTCTGCCTATCCAAGAACATGGGAGGTCTTTCCATTTCCTGGTATCCTCTATGATTCCTTTTTTTGGGGGGAGGGGGTCCAGTCATGGGGCCTGAACTCTGGGCCTAGTCGCTGTCCCTCAGCTCTTCAGCTTAAGGCTAGTGCTCTACCACTTGAGCCACAGCGCCACTTCCGGCTTTTTTCTTTTTGCTTATGTGGTGCTGAGGAATCGAACCCAGGGCCTCATGCATACAAGGCAAGCACTCTACCACTGAGCAACCTTCCCAGCCCCTATGATTCCTTTTTTAAGGCTTTTATATTTTTCATGAAATAGACCCTTCACATGTTTGGTTAGGTTAATTCTTAGATACTTTATTTTTTGAAGAACTCCTAATTTCTAAGCTATGCAGAAAAGAGTTAACACAGCAGCCTTGACAGCTCTACTTTGCAATGTCTTATAGAAAAGTAAATTTCTGGATGGGTGTCAACTTAGATTTGGAGAATATTCCCTTCAAAACTGAGTAGAAATTAAAAGATACTTCATTTGGACTCAAGCCATTTTACAAACCATGTGGCTATACTGTGGTTTCCTACTAGGAGTCTGATATTTTGTAAAGTTAGGCAGTGGAGTCCACATCACCAGTTCCCAATAATGTCTCAGGAATGGAATTTCCAGCAAGCTTCTCTCATAGGCAACATTTCACTTGCTTTGTTAGGACTTGGTGCTGGAGGAATAGCACATTCTAGGTGAGTCAACTGGGAGAGGCCTCTTGGAAATCTGATATTAGTATATAACCATTCCTGCTCTTAGTAATTAAGTTTTGTATAGTATATTGTTTTCTCCCTTTTTATTCTTAGCCTTTTGGGCTATTGTACTTGAAGATAGTTTCTAGACAGCATGTACTATTTTTTGAAAAATATATTTTATGGAATGAAAATGTGTTAATTTACTTATTATCTGTCTAGGAAATGCTAATAAAAAGAAATATTTTGTGCATATCTTTTTATGAGTTTTTTCCAACCATTTTACCTGAACATAATTATTGGGCATATGTATACCTTCTTTTTTCCTTACTACTGGGGTTGAATCCAGACCTTCCTGCTGCTTGGCTTGTCCTTTGTCACATGAGCCACTCTACCTGCCCTAGCTAGTTTGGGAATGGAACCTAGAGCAATTTTCATCCTGGGCTTGCCTCACAATGAGAGCCAGTAGATCTCAGCCTCAATGTTCCCCATGGTCCTGGCTTCATTCAGGCAGCAGGAAAGTCAGAGCGGTACTCCTTACCCGAAACCCCAGAGGTTTGAAAAAAGACATTTTCAGTCTAGGCATCACTGATTTACACCTATATATCTAGCTACTCAGGAAACTGAGATTTAAGGCAAGCTGTTCAAAGCCGCTCTGAGCAGGAAAGTCACTGAGAGTCTTATTTCTAATTGCTAAAAAGAATGGGATGGCACTGTGGCTCTGTGGAGTAGTATGCTAGCCTTGATACCAAAGTCTCAGGGACACTCCCAGGCTGAGTTCAATCAGGCCCTAGGACCTTTAACCCCCCATTCTCACCCATACACACTCAGAAGGATATTAAGGTAGCACCACATTTTCACTATGCATTTTCTTCATTCTTTTAATTTCTTCTTTGCAATTGCAAAACATAATGAATCTTCCTCTTCCTTAATGTTTTACTAAAGGACCTCCTTTGTTCTGTGGAGATAAGCAGATGTAGGAAGCTATAGACCAAGGATCCTCACTGAATGTTGATCTAGAGTGGGCATAAGGAGAGCAAACAGAATAAGAAGGGTGTAGAAATGTATGTGAGGTGGGCAGTGCTGGCAGTGCTCTCCAGACTGGAGCCCTGGTATTTACACCTGTCTAAGTAGCTTTGTAAACTAAACAGAGTATAAGTTGTATGTGGCATCTAATGAGTGTTGCTTACCTGATGCCCATTCTTCCTATCTTTTCCAATACAGCCTCACATTTTCCCTGTGCCTTGGAAAGAGGCTCACCTTCTAGCCTCCCTTGAAGTGAGAACAACCATTTGGCCCAGCTCTAGCAAATAGGATGTATGTGAGATTCTCCTGAGTTTGGCTTTGAGAAAGTTGTTTTCTTCTTGAAAGGGGGCAGAGCTCACTGACTTTTTATTATTCACCTGCTTCATTCTCAGTACCTACAATGTAGTCACAATATGTAATGGGCAAGGAGCTATATTAGCACCATGAAGAAAACACATATTTAAGAGGGCAGAGCAGGAAGACAAGAGGAGCCTTGCACTTTGAAGACACTGCAGAGACTTCATTGTAGAATGATCAGTATGTTGTTCATTTTCTGGCCTCAGCTGATAGTCCTCTAACCCTGCCACCTCCTTTCCATAGTGTTCATCACAGGCTTAGCAGTGTCACAAGGGTTGTGGAGTCCTTTCCAACGTTTGCTTCAGGCAGTATTTTGCTGCCTCAGGCCAAGAGGAGGTGGGTAGAGAATTCCTGCTATAGGCCCACAAAAAGTTTGTGTTGTTTTGGAAAGGTAAGACCCAGAAAAGGAGCAGACTTCAGAGGCTAGTCCTGATGGCTTACTCCTGTCATCCTATGTACTCAGTGGGCTGAGATCTTGTGTATCATGTTTGAAGCCAGCTAGGTAAAAAATGTCACAAGATTCTACCTGTGATTAACCAGGATATGTTTAGACTGGAGTTATGACCAAAGTGGCAGGAAAGGAAACAAGTAAATCTAGTGAGAGTATCAGGCTCTGAGTACACACACACACACACACACACACACACACACACACACACACACACACACACACACACAAACACACACACTCGTACCTGCACATAGGGAAAAGAAACAAGTGCTTCAGGAATTGACATAATTAGAAGATAGCTAATATGGGCTATTGGTTTTAGCTGTATTTCCTAGAATATACACAATTTCAGAGAAAGAAGACCTATTAGAGATAAGGAAATTAGACATCAGATCGCTGGTGAAGTCTTCATAGGTAGTTTGTAGCAGATAGCAGTTAAAATCAGGTATGAAGACTCCCAGATCCACCCTTGGTATTTGTACCTCTGCCCTGACTAGTCCTGGAGGATGGGCAGAATTTGAAGCTGTTAGTCAGGACATGGAAAAGGAATCCCAGATATGGAAATGAACAGAAGCATCCCATAGAAGCTTCTGTTAGATCACATCCCATCTGTTAGATCACATCCCATCCAGCAGTCAGGAAGCCAAATAGTGAAAGGAGATTTTTTTTTCTGTCAGTCGTAGGGCTTGAACTCTGGGCCTGACGGCTAGCTAGTGCTCTACCACTTGAGCTCCATCACCACTTCCGGTTTTCTGGTGGTTTATTGGAGAGAAGTGTTTCAGGGACTTTCCTGTCCGGGCTGGCTTTGAACCACAATCCTCAGATCTCAGCTGCCTGAGTAGCTAGGATTACAGGCATGAGCCACCGGTGCCCAGTGAAGTTTGTATTCTTTAAACAACTAAGTATCTGTTTACAACTCAGTGTCCTGTTGTTGTCACTGTAGGTTATGCTCTTTTGGGGAAAGTACAAGGCAAGGCATGTACTCACTGTTTAGCCAGACTTAATCCCTCCTTCCTTCCTCCTCTTTCCTTTATTTCCTCCTTTTTCCTCCATCTTCTTTCTCTCCCATGTTCATTGTCCTTCTCTTTCATCATCCCTCCCTTCCTTTTCCTCCTTTCTCTCTTTTTTCCTTCTGCTCCATCTCCTACCCTCTTCTTTTTCTTTCTCCTACCTCTTTGTTTTCCTCCTCCCTATACCTTCTCCTCTTCTTCCTCACTCCCTTTCACCTTCATCAGCACACACACACATTCTGTCTCTGTCTCTCTGTCTCAGTCTTGGTCTCTGATTTAGGCTGAATGTAAAGTCATGTATATTAGAAACTGTACTCTCTCACTAAGCCACACCCCAGCTTCCCATACCATTTTTCATTAATTTTCTTTGTGCTAGTTCTGATGGTTGAACTACGGGTCTTCCAAGCTGTTGCTGAGCTTTCTTGTTTGAGACTAGTGTTCTGACTCTAGAACCATCACCCTACTTCCTGCTTTTTGGTGGCCAATTAGAGACATCTGTTCCATGGTATTCCCTGCCTTAGTTGACTTGGAAGTGAAATTCTTATATCTCAGGCTCATGAGTGCACCACCAGCACATGGAACTTTTCATATTTTTTATTTTTAAGAAAATGATTCTCCTTTCCTCAAAATAAAGAGGCTTACCATCTACATTCCCCAGGAAGCTGATAATGTAGCTAGTTAGATATTTCAGTTAGAGAGTTTCAACATAGTTTCACAAGATGATTGGAGAGTAGCTATAATTGAACAACCCTCAGTGTTTCTGCTCTGCTCGCAGGTGCTCTTTACCATGCAATCGGAGATGCCCAGGAGGAAGCAAGTAGAAAAGTCCTCAACTCAAGACCATGATAGAAAACTAACAGAGTCAGGGCAGGGTGAGTGGGACACACAATGGTTGATGAGACTATGAAAAAGAGGTGATGGGTGGTAGAGAAATAGCCCCATTTTCCTTAGCTAGATCCTGGATTGCCCCAGAACAAAATTGGGACCATTACTTAAAATGTTCCTTACTGCTGGGAATGGTTACTCAGATGGGTATCTGAGCTACTCAGGAGGCTGAGATCTGAGGATGGTGGTTCAAAGCCAACCTGGACAGAAAGTCCTCGAGACTTCCCTTTCCTTTTAACCACCAAATAATTTAGCAGTGGAACTATAGTCTTGAGGGAAAAAAAGAAAATAAAGCTAACCCATCCTTATGTTTCCAAAGTCCTTAGCCCTTCCCATCTTTGTTCCAGGGACTTGGAGTTCCTAAGTCTGGATTTGTGGTGCTGTCAAAAAAAAATCTGGTGGGTTTGTACATCTTTTCAGGCAAAAATATTGCTGATTTCCTGCTTTAATGTTTATAATGAATGCTTTGTTAAAGATCTGATTTAAAAGCATTGTTGTTTAAAATAATTAAAATGAATGCATACGCTTTGGATCAGTAGCTGAAGCTTATGATCCTCATACATGGCAGTCTGAGGCATCAGGATCATAGTTAAAAATCATCACAGTCAGGAAAGTCCATGAGATTCTTACCTCCAATTAACCAGAACGAGGTCAGAAGTAGAACTGTGGTTCATGTATAAGCACTAATCTTGAGCAAGAAGCTCAGGGTCAATACCTAGGCTCTCAGTTCCAGCCCCAGGACTAACACAAACAAAAACTGTCTAGAAGGAATATAGCATAGAGGGAAAGTAGTGGAGGCAGGCTTGAATATTGTAGCATGATGACAACTAAGGTAGAGGGAAGAAAAGAAAGTTTTGGGACTAAGACTTCAAAGAAGCAGGAAAGCTGAAGTATGTTAGGAGAAGCAGTAGTTGTAAGTTCCTAGATGGTTGATCACTGCTTTCAATATCACAAACAACCAAGTTGAATTTGGGGAGGGTATTTTGAAGAACATAGGTAATTCACAGTGAAAAATATCACAGGGAACACATACCTATCAACCAGGTGCCAGTGGCCCATTTCTGTAACTCTAGCTATTCAGGAGGCTAAGACGTAGAGAACTGAGGTTCCAAGCTAACAGGGGGCAGAAAAGAATGAATGACTCTATCTGTAATTAACCAGCAAAAAGCAGTACTTGGAGGGGTGACTCCAGTGGTAGAGCATAAGTTGTGAGTGATAAAGCTACCCAAGTGTGAAACTCTGAGTTCAAATCCATATCCCAGGTACTGCCATACAACACAAAACCGAAAAACACCTAAGGACCTTCACAATATTTAGAAGCCTCCTTCTGAAGTATAGTTGACATGGACACAAATAACATCTTTCTGAGGAGAAAAGGAAGAGGAATGCACATGAGCAGCCATGAAAGTTGTTCAAGCTGACATGCTACGTGCTGCTGCTTCTTGTCCTTTAACAAGGGTGAACATCTCCCTTGGTCAACGAGGAAACTTCTTCCTTCCTGGGCACCAGAGCCAGTAAGGGATCAGGCCAAAGGTCAAATCATGTCAGCTGTCGCTGAGAAGAGGAAACTGATCTTCTTTTCCTGAATTCAGTTCCTCCTAGTATTTGGAAAACTTTTCCTGGGCTTCTTTTTCCTACCCATTGATACTCCTTTTTTTTCTTTCCCAATACTTTTTTTTCTATATTCTTAGCATTCTTTCTAAACTGAAAATCTACTTATCACAGTCAAAATCCACAAGGCAATAAAAGGTAAAAAGTTCCATTCCCATTTCTTTTCTCTTTTTTGGTGTTGCAAATTTTTATTTTTGTCACTCACATTTCTGACCCCAGCTTGCCTGCTACAAGTACATGTGTTGGTTTCTAATTCATCCTCTCAGTGGCTCTTTATGAAAGATTAACACATATACAATTATGAGCTGTTCTTTTCTGTAGCTGATACATTGTCCACTTTGATTTACTGTGTGTTCTGTTATGGGGCTTAAACTCAGGGCCTCACTCTCAGGCCTTTCACACTCAAGGCTGCCTCTCTTCCCCTTGAGCCACAACCCACTTCCAGCTTATTTCTGGCTACTTGGAGATAAGCATCTCTCTGCCATTGCTGCCCAGGCTGCATTCAAATCTCCATCCTCCTGGTTTCCACTTCCTAAGGGGCTAGGAATACAGGTGTGAACCACTGGCACCTGCCCCAATTTTTATCTATTAAAAATACAAGTGAAGTAGGTGCTGGTGGCTCCTGTTTGGAATGCTAACTACTCAGGAGGCTGAGACCTGAAGGATGGTTTAAAGGCAGACAGGGCAAAAAAAATCTGTAAGACATCTACAATTTAGTGTGAAAAAAGCCAGAAATGACAGAGCTCAACCCTGAACAAAACAGCTCCAGGTCTTGTGGGCAGATGTGCACACACACACACACACACACACACACACACACACACACACACACACACACACACACACACACACACACACACACACACACACACCCTTGCATATAGGTAAACAAAATACACCTGATAGCTAGGTATCAGTGCCTCACATGTATAAGCTTAGCTACTTGGAATGCTGAGATAGGTAGAATGATAGTTCAAGTCTAGCTGCTGGAGATAAATTTTAGAGACCTCAACAAAGAGCTGTCTTCCTGTTCTTCTAAGTGTGATGGGAAGCCTAAAATAAGCCCAGCACAGCACAATTGCTCCCCTGGACAGGAATTGAGATTTTTATCCTAAAAGCCAATGAAACTACAACAAGAGCAGCAACAACAACAACAACAAGAAAATCCCAGCACACCCAGGTGCTGGTGTCCCTTGCCTGTAATCCCAACATTTCTGGAGACTGAGATCTGAGGCTTCAAATTGGAAGTCAGCAGTCAGGCCCAGTAGGGAAGTCAGTGACAAAACTTTATCTCCTACTACATGCCAAAATTCCAGTAGTTGATCTGTGGCTCAAGTGGTAGAGTACTATGCTTTGAGTGAAATAGTTGAGGAATAGTGCCCAGATATTGAGCGCAAGCCCCAGGTTAGCATTAGAAATAATCAACACAAAGAAGGGCTGGGGTTGTTGCTCATTTGTAATGAGAGCCTGGTTCCCACACATAAGGCCATGAGTTCAAGCCTTAGTACTGCAAAAATAATAAGAAAAAAAGCATTATGATTATTCACCCAATTTTCTGTGTCAGATGAGGAACAGGAGCACTAGGCTTGAGCAGAAAAGATCAGCGACAGGCCCAGAACCTTAGTTTAAGCTCCAAGACTTGCACTTAAAAAAGGAAAGAAACTGTCAAACCTTTCCAGCCCATGTCTACCATTTTGTATATCCACCAGCAATGAATGAGATTGGTTTTATCAGTGCTTTCTCAGTGTTTAATATTCTCACTATAAAGCCATTCTGATAGATTTGTAATGATATCTTGCAAAAAATGCTTTTCCTTAATGGCCAGTCATGTTATACATCTTTGGAAATCCTCTATCAGATATCAAAATATTTTCTTATTCTGCACATGGTCATTCCATTCACTTATTAACAAGAGATGTTTTTAAGAACATAAACTTTAATTTTGCAGATATCCAATTTTTAAGTTTTGTGGTATATGTTTGTTTTGGTGTCTCTTGGAAGAAGATGGAATCAATGCTGCAGATAAGGCTGGGAAACTAGTAAAAGGTTGGCTGACATGGACCAGGTGGAGGAGGGAATCTACATCTGCTCTTCCTTCTGCTTATATACTCAACCAGTTTGAAAGGCAAAGTTCAAGCTCAGCAGGCACCAAAGGACAGGGCTGCAGTTTCAAGCAATCACCAGAGTCCTGAAAATGTCACTGAGTGTCAGTCAGCAGACCTGTGTCTGTGTGAAACCCCTGTCTACATGCACCCTGGGAAGTGTATAGATAGTATTTATTAACGGGAAGATAGCTCTTCACCTACTTAAAGAAAGACAGGGCACCCTCTGCTTATTCTCTCACTCAAGTTCTCAACTCTTAACTGTAGTGTTTCTTGTAGAGTCTCTTAACTTGTGAAAGGAATCCTCTATCCATAGTTTCTTGGGAGTTTTTAAAATCATAAGTGAATGCTGAATTTTATCACATTTAATTTCTTTAAGCAGTAGTATATTTTATTGACTAAACATTGATTTTTGAATTGACTTTGCATAGCTTCCACACAAACCATGTAGATATGATGAAATTGAATTGTAGAACTTGGCAAATTCTCTTGTACTAATCTTCTCTTACAGAATTTTGTGTGAAAGTTGATGAAAGATGAATGTGTGTAGTTTTGTCTTAGTCTGGTATTGGTGTTAGGATGATTCTACAGTCACAGAATACTGTGGGAAGTTATGCAAACTATGTGTAAGAAAAAGTTTCTGTGAACATTTAGGAACTTGAATTTTTGGAAAGTCATCATTTGCAGAACTGGACAGAATGGCTCACTCTGCGTAATTTCTTTGCACACATGTGGTTCATCCTGGGACAAGAAGTCTACTGACTTCCACGCTTGGCAGAAAAGTTTTAGCACAGCAGCACAGACAGCTCTACTTTGAAAGACCTCATGGCAAAGCAAATCTCTGGATGGGTGTGGAACTTAGATTTGAAGAATGTTGCCAACAATTCTGACTAGGACTTATAAGACTGTTTATCTGTGCTCAAGTCATTTGTACAAACTGTGCTTATGCTGTGGTTTCCTCCTAGGAGTTTGACAATTTGTAAAGTGCTAGGCCTCAATAATATCTGCAGAACTGAATTTCTGGCATGCTTCTCTGATATACAATATTTCACTCATGTTGTTAGGACTTGTTGCTGGAGGAATAGCACATTCCAGGTGAATCAACTAGAAGCCTCCTGGAAGTCTGATATAAATACATAGTCATTCCTATTTTTATAACTTAATTCATATAACATTTTTCTGTGCATTTCAATATTTTAAGTCTCTGCACTTTTATTACTCAAGAGAGTTAGTTATAGGGAAGATATACTACTTAAAAAAACTTTATTTTACACACTGAGAGCATGGCTCAAGTTGAAGAGCATGTCTCCTGCAGGGGCTTAAAAAGATAAATATTTTGTGATTATCTTTTCATGCACTTATTTTGACTATGTAGCTAGAATATAATGTTGGGGGTTATACATAGCTTTTTATATTTATATTTCATTTATTTATATTTATAATTTTATATTAGGATCTGAATCCAGACCTTGATTCTTGTTTGATTGGTGCTGTAGCACTTGGGCCACTCTACCTGCCTTTCTCATGGCTAGATATTTGGGAATGGCATCTAGAGCAGTTTTCTTCCTGGGCTTGCCACAAATTATTGCAACCAGATCTCAGCCTCATGAGAAGATAAGGATGTAGGCATTTTATTTTTCTGTCAGTTTCTGTTTCTCACTCCTGTTTTCCTTTCCCTGTTTTACTATGGATTGCTAGAATATTTGGACTTATTTAGTGTTTGTATATTTTTCTTCATAGTCATTCAAGTTATGAATATATATATAATTAATCCTAGTCTATTGGTGTTGGTATTTTTGAGAAGTGAAGATAAGTTATTTTTATATAAGTTGTCCTTTAACCATCATACTTGGGAAATGTATTTTGATTTGGTGGTACTGAGATTTGAACTCGGAGCTTTGTGCATGGTAGATAGTTGTTCTACCCTGTTATTTTTCTTGGCGGGGGAGGGGGGTGGGCGTAATGTCGGTCACAAGGCTCAAACTTTTCTATCCTTTTATAGACACATCCAGCTCTTGGAATATAAATTTCTCATTGATTTCTTTTATACAAATGGAACCCAGTATCCGATTCTATTACAACTTTTCACCAACAATTCAACAGGATCTAAATTATACAAGGGTAGGTATGTCTATTACATTCACCCTGATTTTTACATATTTCTTGTTTTTTTTCTAAAATTCCAATCCACTTTCTGGTATTGTTTCCTTTTTGTATAGAGAACTTCCTTTAGATGGTAATTATTGATACATCTGCTAGTGAACTTTTCTAAATTTTCTGTCTTTGGAGAATATCCTTAGTCCTCACAATTTCTGATGGATACTTTCCTGAACTTGGAATTCAGAGTAATGGATCTTTACTTTCACCATTTGAAAAATGTACCACTACCTTCTAAACTTTTCTGGATACAGTGGAGTAATGTGCTATGAAAGCATTTAAATCACCATTCCTCTATAGGTAAAATATTTCTTTCTTATTCCAAATTAGTTTTTTTAATCTAATTTTCGTAATTTTTATATGGTGATTCTTGGTGTGTCTATTTTTAGGGTTTGCCTGGCCTATGTTGTATCTGTGGCTGCAATGACAATTTAGATTTTAATACCCTGTAAAGCTTATATGGTCTATTTAATCTTTCTATTACTAGAAGACTGGCTGAAGCTGAGGATCATGCCACATGGATGAACAGTTTTTAGATTTGCAGGCATGATGATTTAGAAGAGTCACAATTGATTGACTGGTGTATTTTTTTCTTTTTCCAGTAATTACCATAAAATATTAAATCCTGATCAGAGGTGAGAGAGGTTGGGGCTTGCTGGCCAGATTTGCTGCTGGATTGTGACCAAGAGACTTTGAGGTGGTTAACAATAGTCCCTCAAATCTGCGATTGGAAGAAACAAAGGCAGATGAAGGAGGAGCAGCTAGGAGCTTACCAAACTCTAGCATAGAAACTGTTAGGTAAATTAAATCAGCATCCAGGGAAAGAGAGCAGCACGTGGTATTCTGGCAGGGTAAAGGTTTATTTTGGGGCTTAAGCCTGCCTCTGGTCAAGTTGGAAGCCTATGCATCCAGGACAAAAAGGGTTCAACCACACCTGGGGCAGGACTTATCAAGTCCAAGACAGGGGAAAGGTATGGCCACACTGAATGTAGATGTGACCTCAGGGAGGGGGGAGGTGATTGCCTCTATGTGAGCCAGTTACCTAGGTGATGCAGGTACTGGGCAGAGACTTAACTAAGAGGAGGGAGGAGTCTGCTAAGCCTTCCCAGGGTGGACCTTACATCCAGCTTTTTTAATAATTATGATAAAGGACTCATATTCTCTCTGGCTACTTCCTACTGGCAAGGGGTATCGACATTAGAAGAAAAAGGTGAAAATGTGGTTTTCCCTCCCCCCACCCCATAGGAGAAGACAGAGAGCAGCAGTGTCCCTTGGTAGATGCAGTCCTAGAGTGATGTCTGGAAGAAGTCTTCTGAGGCAGAGGATTGGTAGGCCCAGAGGGCAATAGGTGTACCTCAAAGTCAGTGTTGGTACAAAAGTGGCAGGAGACAGAGCCCTTTTTATTCTTGAGAGATGAATCCACTGTGGCTGTTCCTTGAGCTTGACTGCCATGGGGGTGTAGCACCTGGGGCACCAGAAGCAAGGAAGTTGGAAGTTGTCTTGGAAATGCTCCTTGGAATGCTAGCTTTGCCTCCCAGTCTGCTTTTGAATTGCTGACTGTGATGACATCCAGTCCCATCTGGTATCCCCAGCAGTGAATGTCTACCTTGTGGAGATGAGGAAAGACAGTCAACTCTCCAGTGTACCTGTTGTCCATACCTTTGGCAGGCTCCATGTGGTGGTTGTGGTAAAGGGCAAAATTTTGCCCAGTGTCTTTCTTGTCCACACTTGTAGCATGGTCCGGACAGCATACATTGGGTGCTGCTTCTTAGGGGAGACTGGATGGCAGGCTCCAGTATTTGATAATTCTCCCTCTTATGGTCAGTCTTATCAGCAATCTCCTGATCTTCCTAATTATTAAAAACCTTAAATGCATGTATGAGTCAAGCGGAAAAGGTCAGATAATGTGAGGTCAGGAAAATGAACCCTTAGATATGTATTTTAATGTTTTTTTCTTTCATGCATGTGTTTCTAACGCATTTATAAGATTATCTCTTTGTTGCTTTGTATGACCCTCCCCCACAGTATAACCCCTGCTTTCACTATATTTGATGTCAGTATAACTTGTGGAGGAGATGGGGAAAAACCAGCTGTTTAAGGATACAGGTGGACCTGTTGCAACAGAGAAGTACAAGTTGTCATATCCCAAACGAGCTTTACAACGTCGGTGCGGGGGGGGGGGGGGGGAAGGGGAGGGTTGAGGACCATCCTCAGCCTTTTTAAAAACTTTTTCTTAATATCAGGGGCTGATTGGGTGATAAAATGAGTATTAAGAATGACCTTGGCCTCCAGTGACTCTGGGTCTAGCTTAGTATAGTGCTGGAGTACTACCATGAGGCATTCCGGAAATTCATCTGGATTTTCATTGGGCCTTTGTGTAATGTGGTTTAAATTGTCACAATTAACAGGGAGATAGGCAACCTTTCAAAGGCCAGCCACTAAGTAAGTTATCATCCTATTTCTGTTTTCCCTCCCAGAAACATTACGTTGATAATTCCAACTGGGCTTTTCCCTGGGCACAGCTGTTGCATTTACTGGAAAGTCAATATCCAAGTGGTTTGCTTGGTCAGCATGCACCGGAGCACCAATCCACACCCTTTCCTTTTCTTCAGCAATAATGGTGGAGGACAATATGAGATATATGTCCTGCCAAGTAAGGTCAGAAGTCTGAGCCAGGTATTTAAGCTGTTTGGTATAATTATTAAAATCTTTGGTGTAAGATCCCAGCGGCTTCTCAATCTGAGCAATATTGAACTTTGAAAATGGAGCATGCACTCTAACAATGCCCTCAGGCCCTGTCACCTCTCGCAAAGGGCACATAGAGTTTGGTGGACATTGTGTGCCACCGGTGTGAGAACGAGTATGAGCCATAAGGGGGCAAATGGAGAGAGGGGAAAGAAGAGGCAAAGGAAGAATGTGGAGAAGGAGCGGAAGGTCCAGCAGGAAGTGGGGCAGAGTCAAAAAGGGGTAAGACACATCAGGCTCCAGAGGGGGCTTGGAACCTCAGAGATGGGTTGTCCACATGTGAGGAGGATATGGGAAGCTGGGCATGATTGGCAGAGAGCCGGGTTATCCCGGAGAGCAAAGAAAGCCTGAATATAAAGGACCTCTAACCATTTACCATTGCAGCAGCAAAAATCATCTAACTTACTGATAATGGCATAGCCAAAAGTTCCATCTTTGGGACATTGAGAGCAATTATCCAGGCTTCAGTACAATAATAAATTAGGTACTTTCTGTTGATGTATTCCTTAAGGGACAAGACATCCAAGGAATGGAAAAGGCATTCCAAAGGAGCTTCCTCCTTCTGGCATGACTTACAGCACCCCTTTAAAAGCACAGGCGGGAGTCAGTCTGTTGAGTGAAGGAGAGCTGACCAGGCAGGAGGAATGTAAACACCAAGCAACAGAGAATCCTTAGAGTTTCACTCACCAGAGTAGAGAAGTGGTATGGATGTGGATGTGGAGGTGGAGGCCAGCAATGGTATTGCTGAAAACTATCACATGGCATCTCCCAGTAGTTCAGTTTGCAGAAAAGGGGTGGTCAGGAAATTCTAATATTCCTGACTCAAAACCCCATCTGAGTCATGGCACCATACATGTTAGGTAAATTAATTTGGCAGCCAAGGAAAGAGAGCAACAAATGGTATTCAGGCAGGGGAAAGGTTTGTTTTTGAGCTGAAGGCTGCCTCTGGTCAAGTTGGAAGCCCATGCAGCTGAGAAAAAAAGGGTTTAACCACATCTGGGGCAGGATTTATAAAGGCTTGGGGTGGGGGAGATGTGGCCACACCGGCTGCAGATGTGACCTCAGGGAGGGGGAAGGGGCTGCCTTAATGTGTGACAGTTACCTGGGTGATGCAGGTACTGGACAGAGACTTAATCAAGAAGAGGGAGTAGTCTACTCCACCTTTCCAGGGTGGCCATCACAGTATAAAGGCTTTAGCCAGCAAGCAGCTTGCTTAAGTAGAAAGATTTGAGCACTAGCTGGTGACTGCCATACCAACAGAAAGAGCCTGGGACAAAGGCACTGGAGATGGGCACTGGAGATGGGGTGAGAGCGGCTTCTACTCACCACCAGCATTAACTGGCAAGGAGCGAAAATCTTCATCCTGCTGACCACAGATGGATGAAGACTGCAGACAGTCCAAAAAACCAAGGATAATGCAGGAGTACTCTTCAAGACAACCTCACAAACATCAACCCAGACAACTCTAGTTGCACGAATTTTTTTTGGCACTGTCAAAATCAGTACAGATACAATCTAGTTCAACAACAGAGAATTGGGGATCAATGGACTAAAAAAAATCAAAGAAGGAGACAGAGGACCAGAAATTAAGAGTTACTGGGAGAATTGTGAGGAGAAAATAAGACTATTCCCATATGGGAGAGAAAGGAAGAGAGGAAAGGTAACTAAGACCTAAATTCAGAGACATGAAAAAGAAAAGAGAGAGAGAGAGAGAGAGGAAGGAAGGAAGGAAGAAGGAAGGAAGGAAGGAAGGAAGGAAGGAAGGAAGGAAGGAAGGAAGGAAGGAAGGAAGGAAGAACAAGCAAAAAGGAAAAGGAAAAAAAGAAAAATGAAAAATTCATCACATCAACAAGAACAAGGATAAGAATCACATGATTATCTCAATAGATGCAGAAAAAGCATTTGACAAGATCCAACAGCCCTTTATTATGAAAGCTCTGGAAAAACTAGGAATCCAGGGAACATTCCTCAATATAATAAAGGCTGTGTATGACAAACCCATAGTCAGCATTAAAGTTAATGGCAAAAAGCTAAAGCCATTTCCTCTAAACTCAGGAATGAGACAAGGATATCCACTCTCTCCACTTCTCTGAAACAAGGATGCAGGTTAGCCATTGTAACGAGATGTACAAGACACTGTTGAAAATAAACTTTACAACTTTGGGTGAGGAGGGAGCAGTTGGGGAGTTGGGGAGGGAAGGGATGGTAGGGAAAAACAAAGGAGGGGGTAACAATGCTTGATAGGAAATGTACTCATTACCTTATTCACTTAATTGTAACCCTTCCGTACAGTTATCTTTACAATAAAAATATATTTTAAAAAGTCATGTTCAGTGATGAGTGCTTTTTATCTTTCTTTGACTCTGTAAGTTTCTAAAGCATATTAATTTAATTTATTAAGTTAATCTTTTCATCTAAGTTCATTTTTTACCAGTTCAGGGCTTGAACTCAGGGTCTGGGCACTGTCCCTGAGCTTCTTTTGTTCAAGGCTAGCATTCTACCACCTGAGTCACAGCACCACTTCCAGCTTTTTCTGTTTATGTGGTAGTGAGGTATCGAACCCAGGGCTTCATGCATGCTAGGCAAGCACTGTGCCATTAAGCCATATTCCCAGCCCTCATCTAAGTTCATAAAGTTAGTTAGGTTCTGGAAATTTCAGTATTAGACAACACCAGAGATCCAACTGTAATTTAAGAAATTTATAAAATTAAGCCCTTTGAAAGGACATCTGTTATTATCATTATATATGAAGCATGTATGATCATTACAGTTTTTGTTGTTGTAGAGCTTTTGTTGGTCCTAGGGCTTGAATTCTGGGTCTGAGCACTTTTCCTGTGATTTTGTACTCAAGGCTAATGCTCTACCACTTGAGCCACCACTCCACTTCTGGCTTTTTTGTGGTTAATTGGAGACAAGAGCCTCATGGACTTTCCTGCCCAGGCTAGCTTCAAAATGTGATCCTCAGATCTCAGCCTTCTGAGTAGCTAGGGTTACAGGTGTGAGCCACCAGTGCCTGGCACTATGTATGTAATATAAAACATACACAATAAAGTTATACAAACAATAATAACTCACTTAAGGGGCCTGGGGATGTGGCTCAGTGGTAGAACAGTTGCCTTGTATGCCTGCTGTCCTAGATTTTGATCCTCAGTACTGCAAAGCAGAATAAAACAACAAAAGTAACAGTGTAGGAAATTTAGAATGCTTAAATCATTCAACCCTGATTTAATAAGCCATATAGTATTGATACTATTTAATTAATCTATCAGTATTGGAAACTGAAAGCAGTTGGGCTGTGTATGGCAGGTAAGAGCTCTACCATTGAGCTACATCTCTAGTCATTATTGTTGTTGTTGTTGTTGTTTTGTGCCAGTCCTGGGGCTTGAACTCAGGGCCTGAGGAATATCCCTGAGCTTCTTTTGCTCAAGGCTAGCACTCTACCACTTGAGCCAAAGTGCCACTTCTGGCTTTTTCTGCTTATGTGGTACTGAGGAATCGAACCCAGGGCTTCATGCATACTAGGCAAGCACTCTATCAACAAGCCACATTCACAACCTTGATATTATTTTTATTTATTTATTTGTGCTGATATGATCCAGGCTGGCTGGGCAGAAACATGACACGTAATCACAAAATAAAGAAAAAGAAAAGGAGTTGGGGCTGTTGTATGACTCAGGTGGTAGAACACTAACTTACCAAGTGTGAGGCTCTGAGTTAAGACCCCAGAATCATCTAAACAAAACTGTTATTAGAAGCTGGGGATGGTGGCATATACCTGCAATTCCAGAATGGAAAGGATCTTGAATTTGAGGTCAAATTGTACTACATAGTGAGTTTCAGGCCAATATGGCAACATATTTAAGACCCTGTCTCAGAAATAAAAACATTAGGCTGGGAGACAGTGACTTGCACCTGTAAGCTCCTCATTGGGCTGAGATCCAAAGATCACAGTTTGAAGCCAGCCTGGCAGGAAAGACCACGAGACTTTTATCTCCAATTAATCTCCAAATATTTGGACATGTAGTTGTGGCTCAAGGAGTAGGGCACCAGCCTTGAATGAAAAAAGCTGAGGACCAGCACCTAGGTTGTGAATTCAAGTCCCAGTACTGGCACATGTGCACATGCATGCATGCATGCATGCATGATGCATGCACACACACGCAAGAGTGCACACACACATACATAGAAATAACACCAAAATGCTGTGATCATATATATATATATATATATATATATATATATATATGTCCTCTTGATGAATTTACTTTTGTAAGGTATTAATCTATCCATTTACTTTTGGTTAGTATTAGCATAGTATACTCATTTCCATATTACTAATATATTTTTGTTGGTCATGGGGCTTGAACTCTGAGTGCTCTCCCTGAGCTCTTCAGCTCAAGGCTAGTTCTCTACCACTTTGAGCCACAGTGCTACTTTCAGTTTTCTGGTGGTTAACTGGAGATAAAGAGTCTCACATACTTTCCTGCCTGAGCTGGCTTTGAACCTCAATCATCAGATCTCAGCCTCCTAGGTAGCTAGGATTACAGGCATGAGCCACTGGCACAGGCATGCCACTCTTTTTAATATAGGCTCTCATACTACAGAGCCTAGGTGGGCTTCAAACTTTTAATCCTTCTGTGTGCTGAGATCAAAGGCATGCACCATCATATTTGGTCCTGATCTTACAGTCTCACAGACTTTCCTGCCTGAGCTACTTTTGAACTGTGATACTCAGATCTCAGCCTCCTCAGTAGCTAAGATTGCAGGTGACAGCCACTGGTTCCTAGCTTATATTAAATTTCTTTGGTAGCACTGAGTTTTGAACTCAGGGCCTTGGGCTTGCCAGGCAAACACTATGAATTGGGACCACATGCTCATTCCTTTTTGCTTTAGCTAATTTTTAGACACTGTTGCCCTTGGAATCCAATCCTCTTGCTTCTACCTACTGAGTAGCTGAGATTACAGGCACGTAGCCTTGTTTGTTTTTCAGATAGGATATTGCTAACATTTTTGTTATCAAGTGCCTGGGCTGCCATGTACCCATTTTAGGCTTCTTGCCATTAAGATGACAGATGTCATCCTAATTATGATGCACTGGTTTGAGTGAGGAGGAGTACCAGGAACTTTTCTTCTTGGGCTGGACTTGAACCATGATCCACCAACTCTAGCATTTTAATTAACTAGATTTACATGTGTGAGCCACCAACACCCAGCTCTTTCAAATGTTTTAGTTTTTATTTTTATTTTAGAGACTAAGGCTTACTGGTAGGTTTGTCCTTGATGGCCTTGAACTCTTCATCCTCATGCCTCTACCTCCTGAATAGCTGGGATTAGAGGTATATATCACTATGCATGGCTCAAGAAGGTGTTTGCATTGAAAGTATAAGCTAAAAGGGGTGGGAATGTGGCTTAGTGGTAGAGTGCTTGCCTAGCATGCATGAAGCCATGGGTTTGATTCCTCAGTACCACATACACAGAAAAAGATTGAAGTAGTGCTGTGGCTCAAGTGGTAAAGTGCTA
The DNA here is from genome assembly GCF_024711535.1 of Dipodomys merriami. Lineage (NCBI taxonomy): Eukaryota > Metazoa > Chordata > Mammalia > Rodentia > Heteromyidae > Dipodomys > Dipodomys merriami. Next base: position 87,252,987 of record NW_027204492.1, read on the forward strand.
GCCTTGAGCAGAAGCAGCTTAGGGAACAATGCCCAGATCTTGAGTTCAAGCCCAGGACTGGTAAAAAAAAGTGTAAGTTAAGGAAGACAGAGGGTGTAAATATGATCCAAGTATTAATAGGTGCAAGCATCACAATGAAATTACTTTGTACAGTTAATGAAAACTTTAATAAAGCAGGGAAAGCTGGGTACCAGTGGCCTGTAATTCAAGCTACTCAGTGGGCTGTAATCTGTGGATTGAAGTTTGAAGCTATACTGGTCAGAAAAGACTAAAACTCTTATCTCCAATAAACTACTAAAAAAAAAGCCAGAAGTGGAGCTGTGGCTTGAGTGGTGGAGTGGTAGCAAAAAAGCTCATATACAGGGCTTGGGCTCTGAGTTCAATTCCCAGGACTGGAGTGGACACACACACACACACACACACACACACACACACACACACACACACACACACACACACACACACACACACACACACACACACACACACACACACACACACACACACGAGTGTACAACACCAGCTTATTATAGCCCAGATGAGCCTGACAGGAATGAGGAGATGTTCTTGAAACAGTAAGAAGCACTTGGTTTTGTGCCCAGTGTATACATTTTCTTTTTCTACTGTAACAGATTACCACCACTTTAACTGGTTTAAAACAATAAAAATCTGGCCTGGATTACAGGTAGCTCACAGGAGGCTACTCAGGAGGCAAAGATATGCCATGGTTCAAAGTCAACCCGGAGACTCTGATCTCCAATTAACCACCAAAAAGCTGGAAATGGAACTGTGTCTCAAGTGGTAGAACTCTATTATAGATCAATAGAAAGCCTATGGATTGGGAGAAGATCTTCACTAGCCATACAACGGACAAGGGTCTCATATCTAAAATATACTTGGAACTCAAAAAATTAAATCCCCCAACAACAAATTCGCAAAGAAACAACTGCCCAATAAATAAGTGGGCTAAAGACTTAAAGAGAAACTTCTCTGAAGAGGAAAGAAGGATGGCCAATAGACACATGAAGAAATGCTCAACCTCCCTAGCCATAAAAGAAATGCAAATCAAAACAACATTGAGATACCACCTCACTCCAGTTAGAATGGCTAAAATCAAGAACTCTAAAAACAACAGATATTGGCACTCTATTTTTGAGCCACAATTCCACTTCCTGGTTTTAAATTTCTTGAAGTCTTGACTGCTTCCAAGCATGTTTGTCTGGCTTGTCCTACCAAGCATTTTGATCTTGGGTATGTTCCTATGAGGGCTGTCCTTGAGCTTTCTTGCATGAGGCTGGTGCTCCATGTGAGCCACAATTCCACTTCTGCCTTTTTTCTTTTGTGCTTAAATTGGAGATGAGTGTTATGGACCTGCCTGTCCCAATGGGCTTTGAATTTTGATTCTAAGATCTCAGCCTCCTGAGTAAACAGGATTACTGGTACTCAGCCTAAGTAGCTGTTTTGAAAGTGACCTTTAGCCTTGTTTTTGTCTATGTGTTACATTCGATCTTTGAAGACTATAGGACAAGACAACTGCACAAATTCTGGCCCAGAGACTACAGGCAGCCTTGTTTGACATTCCTCATGCCTACCCATGGCTATGCAGTCAGCAAATATAACCAACAGCAGATTTGTGTATACCACTATTGGGGTTATCCTTCCATCTATCCCTGCAGAACTGGGAGGGGCAAGAACTTAACCATGAGATCCTAGTTTGCAAAGTAGACATGAATTTAGGGTGACAATAGAAAAAGTCTGTTAGTAGTACCCTGATGCCTTGGGGTTTTTTTTGTTTTTGTTTTTTACTGTCATCGGACTTGAACTTGGGGCCTGGGTGCTGTCTCTGAGACCTTGCTCAAGGTTAGCATTCTACCACTTTGAGCCACAGTGCCACTTCCTGCTTTTTGGTGGTTAATTGGAGATAGAGAGTCTCAAGCTGTTTCCTGCCTGGGCTGGCTCTGAACCTCAATCATCAGATCACATCCTCCTGTGTAGCTAGGATTATAGGTGTGAGCCACTGGTGTCTGGCCTATGACAGGCTTATCCAAACCAGGAATAGAAATTTTTCTCCCATTAAGTAGTTGAAAGGTCTAAAATAGTTAACTCTCCTTGTGGAAGTGTTTTTGAGGCTGAAGTGATTAACTCAATGTAATTTGTGTTTCTCCAAATTTCAACAATTTAGAGTGAAGTTTTCTTTTTAATTATGTGAGAAATGTCTAAAATGAGATGCATGATTTGTACATGTTCTGAGTAGGTCATTTTGCAAATGCTCTCACTCTAACCATCCTAGGTTTCCATCATGTTTTTCCTTTGGTGCAGGCTCGGGGGCTTGAACTCGAGGGCCTGGCCTAGATGTTGCCACTGAGTTGTTTTTGTTTTTTTTTCGTCGGTTGTGGGGCTTGAACTCTGGGCCCAGACCCTATCTCTGAGCCCTTCAGCTCAAGGCTAGTGCTCTACCACTTTGAGCCACAGAGCCACTTTTGGTTTTCTAGTGGACTATCCTGCCTGAGCTGCTTTGAAATGCAATCCTCAGATCTTAGCCTACTGAGTCTCTAGAATTACAGATATGAGCCACTGGCACCTGGCATGCCACTCAAGTTTTGGGGGGTTTTTTTGTTTTTTTTTGCTCAAGGCTACTGTAGACCACTTAAGCCACAGTTCAATATCTGGCTTTTTCTACCTTTAGTAGTTTTTTAGTGATAGAGTCTCATGGACTTTATGAGAAAGAACCATGGACTTTCCAGGCTTTGAACTGTGATCCTCAGCTCTCAGCCTCCTGAGTAGCTATGAGTACAGGTAGGCATGAGCCACTAGTACACAGCTCATTTTTTTTGTTTTTGCCAGTCCTGGGGTTTGAACTCAGGGCCTGGGCACTGTCCCTGGGCTGCTTCTGCTCTACCACTTGAGCATCAGCTCCACTTTCAGCTTTTTCTGTTTATGTGGTACTGAGGAATCAAACCCAGGGCTTCATGCATAGATAAGCACTCTACTAAGCCACATTCCCAGCCCCCAGGTTTTTTTTTTGGTTGGTTGTTCATGGGACTTGAACTCAGGACCTGGTGCTCTACCTGAGCATTTTTGCTCAAGGGTAGCACTCTACCATTTGGAGTCACAGCTCTATTCCTGGTTTCCTGGTGGTTAACTGGAGATAAGTCTCACTGACTTTCCTGCCCCAGCTGGCATTGTACTATGATCCTCAGATCTTAGCCTCTGGAACAGCTAGGATTATTTTTAGGCATGAGCCACCAGTATGGAGCACTAGCTTGTTTTGTTTTTTGTTTTTTTGGTTGGTTGTGGGGCTTGAACTCTGGGCCTGGGCTTTGTCCCTGAGCTCTTCAGCTCAAGGCTACTGCTCTACCACTTGAACTACGGTGCCATGGACTTTCTTGCCCAGGCTGGCTTTGAACCATGATCCTCAGATCTCAGCCTCCTGAGTAGCTAGGATTACAGGTGTGAGCCACCGGCACCTGGCTTCACTAGCTTGTTTTAAGAACCAATCATTGACCATATATGAAATGGAGAAAGGGTGAAAGTAGTAGTGTGGGGGAGGGAAGGACCCTCAAAGTTTGGGATGGTCAGGTCCTGAGAAATGTTCACAGCTCAATCCACCTAAACAAGATGAGATGGCTGAGTTTATCAAGATGATTGATGTATTTAGGAAGCATGAGGTCTAAGAATTTAGCAACAATTAGAAAGCAAAAGATTTGTGAGCTTCCTTAACTCATTTTTAAGGACAATTATCCTCACATCTTTTGGCAATAGAATCTGTTCCAATCTATGAGAAAAAAAATCAGTGGATCTCCCAGAAGCCTCAAAGCTCTGCACAGGACTACAACCACAACCACAAGAGGTAGGTATTTATTATAAACTAAGTTACTTTAAAAATATTCATATATATGGGCTGGTAAGTTGGCTCAGTGGTAGAGTGCTCACTTTGAGCAAAATAGCCTCAGGGACAGTGGCGAGGCCCTAAGTTCAAGTCTCATGACACACACACACACTAATAGCCAGGTGCAAGTGGCTCACACCTGTTATCCTAACTACTCCAGAGGCTGAGATCTGAGGATCACAGTTCAAAGCCAGTCTCAGCAGGAAAGTCCATGAGACTCTTATCTTCCCAGCCTTATGAAATCATAGTTTCTGGGCTCCCTGTACTGACACGAATCAAGAATCTGTCCCCCCCCCTTTTTTTTTTTGCTTGTTGAAGATAGGATCTAGACATGTAGCTCAGCTAGCCTTTAACTAACAATCCTCCTGTGTCAGCCTTATGAATGTTGGGATTACAGGTGTGTGCCACTATAATCAATCTAGGTTTCTCAACATTCAATTCCTTTGTTTCTATACACTCAATTCCTCCTCTTCATTTCTCTCCCCATCATTAGTTTTGCTTAGTGAATATAATTTTAAGTATAAAAGGAACACAGTAAGATTTTCTTAAAACAAGTACACTAAAATAAAAAATGACCATGCAGACAGTAGTTATTTTCATAATTTAATGAAAAAGTATTGGTAAGATGACTTTGAAAACAGATTGTATTGATCTTGAAAAATCAGACCTTCTAAGATAAAAAATTAATAGAAGCAAGAGGTAATACTTCAAACAAAATGTAGCAAATGCAATCTGGGGCAGTTAAAATGTATACAATAGAAGGCTCCTTCATTTATTTAGAAAAATGTTGCAAAAATATTATTACTATATTTCCTGATTGAAATGATGCGTAGTCAATCTTCTCCCATAGCATTGCATATGGAAAGTAGCTGAAGTATATTGTTCCCATTTGCTTTCTCTCCCATGCACACAAAATGGAAAGGCATGACAAGATGAATATAAAATCCTGTATTGGCCTCTAACACCAAGAGGCCCTTTCAACATAATTTCCTTATAATTTTGTTACCATGAAATTGTCAAATTTTTATCCACAGAAGAATAGTCAGGTATAGGGGCAAGTTTTCTCCACTATTTTTCCATTCAAACGCTCTACATCACACGTCATGGCATATTCACACTTGTACATTGGCACAGAAGAAACATTCTGAAGACAGCCAAGCATCAGGTAAAATACAGAAGTTTCCAGAAAGGGAGAAAAGCACAAGAACCTTTTTTGACAAAGTCAGAACAAAAATGGGGTGAGGAAAAGAGTGTTGAGTTTTCTGTAGCCACCAAACCAGCGTAGGCTTCACTCACTGGCACCTTACCGGAGCCAGGCTATTTCACCAATATAAAACTTTAGAAATTGAAAATGGCCTCTTCTGTTTGAAAATTATCACTACATTTTTCCAAGCTACAAAAAAAGAGAATATTGTGAGCATCCCAGTTTGCCTCACATATTAAAACAGGTATTTTGCCCTCTTTTTAAAATGGAAGCAAATAAGTTTCACCTCTTCCCCTGAAGTGTAATTATTCTCTTCCTCTAGAAAGAAGGAACCAAGGCTGAGAGTTTTGGAGGAAGGTATACAAACAACCTGTGAAAAACGGCTCCAGCCTTTTTGTTTGGAAAATTGCCTTTGGACACAAAGTTAAATTATATCCATGTGACAAACACATGACTCAAATTCTGTTTGAAAATAAAATTCTGTTTCAAAATTAAAGCAGGTAAGAATACTTAACCTCTGTGCACTTCGTTATATTTTCCTTATACCTCAATAAAATTTCTTATAAACATTAAAGCAGGAAGACAAAAACTGTCATCAAACTCATTCAAAAACAACACGAAAACCTTGATCTGTTACAAGTATCCCAGAAATGAGCTCACTTTGGGAAAGACTCTGGGATCCTTCACAAATTCCTAAACAGAGAATCAGAGCATTTTCCTTGGAAGTAGTACATGTGTACTTTGGTAAACACTATTACAAGTGAGCCTTTTATGCTTGTTAGTTGGGTAAAAGAGTTATGAGTTTGTCCTCAACAAGAAGCTCTAAGAGGGGGCTGGGAAGGTGGCTCAGTGGTAAAGTGCTTGCCTCGCATCCATGAGGCCCTGGGTTCGCTTCCTCAGCCACCTCATAAGCAAAAAAATGCTGGAAGTGGCACTGTGGCTCAACTGGTAGAGCGCTAGTCTTCAGCTGAAGAGCTGAGGGACAGCGCCCAGGCCCAGAGTTCAGGCCCCATGACAGACAAAACAAAAACAAAAACAAAAAAAGAGAAGGTCTAAGAACAGGCACTAGACACTTCAAGCATTAGGAGAACTGAATGGTAAGTTATGATTCTGTCAAAGAAACTCCACCTTGCCAGAAGCAAAGAAGAGGGTAGTGAGCTTGACAGTATCTGACAAGATGATCTCTCCCCATCTCTCCCTTAAAGAGGGTTTACTGACACCAGTACAGTTAGAAACTTTCCAGAGACTGGAGCTCTGGGAATCATATTGTAGTTTCAAATGGTAAGTAATTTTAGTGTCTGATAATCATGGTTTCTGGTCAACCAGTAGCAGTGTGGTGATCCTTAATACATAAACAGAGACCATTAGCAATGTAAGGACCCTTAATACATAAACTTAGCAGTATGTTAATGTAACTAGAAAGCTGTGCCTGCATATTCACTGAGTAAATAACTCTAGACCTAGCTGTTTCCAAACCAACCTCTGACAAACCAAATTCCAGACATAATCTGTAATTCTTACTCTATTTGTAAAAATTAAGACTTGAAACCTTTTCAAATACTGCAATTCAATTTACTGTGGAAAAAAATCCCTTTTACTGTATTTCCTCCTAATATATGCCAGAATTCTTTGGTGTTTGGATTTTTCCCAGTAACTGGGATAAATATTGGACCACTGGCAGTTTCTAATCACCTCTGCATTGAACCATGGGGAAGAGGACGCACCTTGCTTTCCCTATGGCAATCCTGTTCAGAATCCTGTATGTTCCTTGTCTGAACTATATTTGTTTACAATGGCTTTTTCATTACTTCCATCACTTTTGCTCTCCGAATCACTCAGTTTCAAATCTGGGCAATACCCATCGGTTTCTGGATGTGCAGCTTACTCAGAGGATTGCCTGAGATGCTGCCTACCCAGGAACTGCTCTTCGGGATTAATATTCTTGGTTTCACATAGCATTGGGGGCCCTCAGTGCTCCTTCCACATTTTTTGGTCATTTCTTTACAGGATCTGAACTTTTCCAAAGTTGATTTTCTAAAGCTACTCTGACCAGCTAAGTGGGAGCCTACCATGGGTTCCTGGTTATTGAGCATCTCATTAGCACTAGCTTCTTGGGTGACGTTCACAGGCAGATTGTCCTCAAGGCCATTTGACTTGGCAGACTTGGGGCTAGGCTCACTATTTCCATTCTTGGTATAACATTGTCCATAGAGGACAGCCTCAAAGACTGGAGACTTCTCCACCTCCACTGATGGCCCATGAGAAAGCTCAGAAGATGGAGATTTCTGAGTAGGACTGGGACTGTTGGCTTCATTCTGATAATGGTTGTGAGTGTCCAGCAAGCACTTATTCTTACTTTCTAGCAGAGGCCTTGTAGACGAAGGCACCTGTAGGCTTCTTTTACTGAGAGTAAGCAAGCCACTGCCAGGGAAGCAGGGCTGATGATCAGTCTCTATGGTGCCATTTCTGCAATCTTCTAGTATTGGTCTGGCGCCCAACTTTAAGGCAACTTTTGATGGTAAGGAAAGTAATGCATTCTCTAGTGAATTTGTCGAAGGAGATCCTGAGATGGAAAAGAATGATTTGTTTTCATAACTGATATAAGTAATAGTGTATATGCTGTGGCAGAGGGAATTGATGGACCCAATCTTCCTAGTGTTCACCAAAAAACTTTCATTGATACATAAGTACATAATGGTGTAAGTGGTGGGAACAGCACTAGAGGATGGGGCTAAGGGTGCTAATCTTAGTAGTGCCACTCTGTTCCATGGCTCCCAACTACCTTACCTCTCTTTCCCATATCTGTAAAAGGATTACAAAGACTAGTATGCTGCTCCTTGTACCCCTAGTCTGCCTCTTTCCCCTTCAAACACAAGGTTACTAGCAGTGGTTTGGAATTGACACTCTACTTGTGTGTCCCAGTTCATGCAAGCATAGGCAATGCATGGCACTGCTACAGACAGGCCTTGAACACAGACATTTCAGATCCTATCCCTCCCTTCTCTCCTGGCCTTCCTCTTAAATGCAGCACAGGTTTGGTCAGTAAGAATACATGTATGGTGTAACCTGTCATTAAAAGTGGAGGGTTCCTACAAGGTTTAGGCTCTTAACCTATAATAATATCCTGACTACAAGTTACCATGGTAGAGATTACAGGGACAACATTCCCACCTCTGTCCAGTTCCCTGGCTATGTTATCATATGATCATAGGTCTTCATTATGTTGAACACTTCCAAATTAAAAATATATATATACTACCAAAAATTAATCCATGCATATGGACTTGCCATTTGCCACTATTATCTTATTGGAGCCTTGCCAAAAGGTATTCCCCATGGACAGTGTATGAGACCCACAGCCCCCATTTCTGCCACCTGTTGATGTTGCCAGCCACTCGGGGCTATGACTTCTACAATTAGATGCCACATGTCTAGAGCCAATCTCTTCAGCACACAGGAGCTTTTCCTTGCTGTTCCTTGGGTCTTCTTGCTTTGCCAATCACATTGTCCTGTAACAGTATCACTGTCTCCTGCTACAACACTTTGCTTCTACCTGTTATCACTTACAAATACCCCACAGCCTCATTTGCCTGGCCCCTGGCAGGAGTTGATTCTGCAAACATATCTCAGTGACCCCTAGTATCCTTGGCTATAACCTATCTGTGTTAAATGAGAAGCAGGGAGGCTACAGGTATTACTGAATATGACTGTCATTACTCCAGCTAGGCTTCCATACAAGAAAGGATTCTGTCTAGTTTAGATCTGAGTCCCTAGTAAGTGCTCAACAAATGTTAATGAATAAATGAAAAGATAAGGTACACGACTATTAACTTCTGGCTAAGACTTTATAGACTGCTGGTGAATAACCCTAGAATTAAATGTTTTCTTGGAACTGAGATTCAATCTTATATTATTTTTTTATTACAACTACACTATTTCCAGATTTTATACAGTTAACTGGAGATAAGAGTCATAGACTTTCCTGCCTGGGCTTGCTTTGAACTACTACCCTCAGGCCTCAGCCACCTGAGTAGCTAGGATTATAGGTGGGATATTATTTATTGAGATTTTTGGGGGGGGCTTGAACTCAGGGCCCGGGCACTGTTCCTGAGCTTCTTGTGCTCAAGGCTAGCACTCTACCACTGGAACCACATTGCCATTTCTGGCTTTTTTTGGTTTTTTTTGCCAGTCATGGGGGCCTGATCTCTGGGCCTGGGAGCTGTCCCTGAGCTCTTCAGCTCAAGGCTAGTGCTCTACCGCTTGAGCCACAGCGCCACTTCAGGCTTTTTCTGCATATGTGGTACTGATAATCGAACCTGGGGCTTCATGCATGTGAGGCAATCACTTGACCACTGAGCCACCTTCCCAGCCCCTGGCTTTTTCTTTTTATATGGTACTGAGCATTTGAAAACAGGGCTTCAATGCATGCAAGGCAAACACTCTACCACTAAACCACATTCCCAGCCCATACTGAGATATCTTAATGATTTAGATCAATACAGAATAATTTCATGGCTTCAACTAAAGGCCTCAAACATATGTTTGGGGTTTAGAGACTTGCAATTTCCAATCCTATCCTGAGATTTCAGCCTCATTAGATAACATGAGCCATGTTCATATCAGGACTAGGCTGAAGCAAATGAAATATCAGACAAGAACTTTAAAATATTTTAAGTCGAACATTTAAAAAAATTAAATTATTAAAAAGGATGTAACTGGAGTCTATATATTTGCTAGGACAATTTTAACACACAGGTTACCTGTAGCAATTTCCTCATGTATAATCTGGGCCTGCAAGTTGAAGATCTGCTCCTGTAAGTTGTTCTGAGAGAGTTTCAGCTTCTCTCTTTTGCTTATCATGTAGCACAGATTTTGTACCTAAAAGCCCAATCCCCAGAAAATAGATGTTTGTCACAGTAACAAAACTTGACAGTTAAAATTTTTTATCTAAAATGAAGATGACTAAGGATGAAGAAGGGGATGGGTGAGAATGATGATAGATTCAAGGACCACATACTGAGAGAATTCCACAGGAATTTCTACAGCCATCATGGGGCATTATTCCCATATTAAACAGTAGCAAAAGCAAAATGCTCCAAAGCTTCATTCTGAAATCTGTTTGTTTTTGCAGCAACTTTGAGGTTTGAACTCAGGGCCTTGTACTTGCTAGACAAGCATTCTACTACTTGAGCCACTCACTCCAGCCATTTTTGTTTAAGCTATTTTCAGATAGGGTCTTCATGCTTTTTGCCTGGGCTAGACTTGGATCATGATCCTACCACCTATGCCTCCTGTGTAGCTGGGATTTCAGACATATACCATCATACCTGGTGTGTTAAATGGGGTCTCATTAGCTTTTTCCCCCAGACTGGCCTCAAGACAGCCTCCTCTCCATCTCTGGGGCATCCCGAGGAGCTGGTAGTATAGGTGTAAGCCACTGTGCCCAACTTTAAAAATCTATTCTTTTTGTTGTGTTACAAGCTTAATATTTTCATGCATTATCAGAATGGGAAGAACAACTGCTGATTTAGCCTTCTCTTTCAGTTCCCGAGTACAAATGATGGTAGAGAAAGAGAAAAGTCTGCTTTCCAGATCGAAAGGAGTTTCTTTTTTGTGCTGGTCCTGGGCAATGTCCTTCAGGACTTTGCTCAAGACTAGTGCCCTCCCATGTGAGTCATAGCTCTACTTCGTTTTTTAAGTTGTTCATTGGAGGTAAGAGTCTCATGGACTTTCCTGCTAAGGCTGGCTCTGAACTGCAATTCTCAGATCTCAGCTTCCTCAGTAGAAAGTGGCTTTTTTGCTCATACCTTCAGCTTAGTCAAGTTTCCACAGTCACCAGGGAGAAAACTTCCTCTCTCACACCCCTCACCTGTTCTGTGATCTAATTTGTGCATCTGTAAATGGGGGTGTTTAAGTATTTTCTTCCATAAGCAGGTTAGGATTAAAAGAATATTTACAAAATGTTTAGAAGAGTGTTGGTAAACAACAGTAATAACAACAGGGATTCTATGTGTATCTTAAACTTTTTTCATATCTCCCTGGGATAAAATGAAGGAGAGGGTGACAACTGTTCAAATAGAAATGTACTCAGGCTTGGAATGAAGCCCTGGGTTCGATTCCTCAGTACCACATAAACACAAAAGGCCAGAAGTATTGCTGACTCAAGTGGTAGAGTGCTAGGCTTGAGAAAAAAGAAGCTCAGGGACAGTGCCCAGGCCCAGGGTTTAAGTCCCAGGATAAGCAAAAATATATATTCTTTTAAGGTCTCATAGATTTAGAGTTTAGGTAGCAGAAGGGAAATCCCCCACCACCAAGCCATTTCTATAACTGCACAACAGTAATACCAACAGGGACTCTATGTATATCTTAAAATTTTTCATATTTCACTGAGATAAAATGAGGGAGAGGGTGAAACTGTTCAAATAGAAATGTACTCAGGTTGGGAATGTGGCTTAGTGGTAGAGTGCTTGCCTAGCATGCATGAAGCCTTGGGATTGATTCCTCAGTACATATAAACACAAAAGGCCAGCAGTGGTGCTGGCTCAAGTGGTAGAGTGCTTGCCTTGAGAAAAAAAAGAAGAAGCTCAGGGTCAGTGTACTGGCCCTGAGTTCAAGACCCAGGACTGGCAAAACACAAAAAACATATTTTTTAAGGTCTCATAGTTTTTGGAGTTTTGGTAGCAGAAGGGACCCCCCCCCCTGCACCTAGCCATTTCTATAACTGCACAATCAATTTAAAGATTTCAGGGTAAACATAGCACCTAGTTTACCTTTGAACTCCTATAGCACCTAACTTAGTGGATACTTGGAGAATATATCCTGAGTTAAATTATCTGGTGGTGTGGCTGTCAACCTGAGGTGCTTCTGACCGCCACAGGCTTACAGGACTCTAGAGCTGTCCTTAGCTGTGGGTCACACAACTACGTGTGGGGAATAGTGGAGGCCAGCAATGCTTCCAAGTATCTTATATTACCTCCTATAATTGAAGGCAGTGCCCCACAACATATAATCCGTACTATTCAGACTAAAACACCCAGAGTGCAGCTAGCACTTTCCTGCACCTAAAGTACACTCTTTCCTCAGCCTGCAGTCTCTAAATTGTGTAAGTAAATACAGTCAAGCCAATTTAGGCTCAAAGTAATGAACAAACTAAGTAAACTAAAGTTGGGTGTGGGTGTCTCATGTCTGTAATCCTAGCTACTCAAGAGGCTGAGATGTGATGATCATGGTTAAAAGCCCCTGGGCAGGAAAGTCAGTGACACTCTTATCACCAGTTAGTAACAGAAAAAGCTGGAAGTGGCACTGTGCCTCAAATGGTAGAGCAATAGAATTGAGCAAAAGAAGCTCAGGGACAGCGCCCCGGCCGAGTTAAAGCCTCAGGACCAGCAAAAATAAGGTAGGAAATTATAATAAAACAACAACAAAAATCATAAACATGAGTCTTGCCAATCCCCTGAATGTGCTAATCAAAATTTCAGAGGAGCCCCAATGTCTCCAGACCATAGTAAAATCAGAAGATAGGCAAAGACCCAGGACACAGATTCTTGGGGAGGTCCTATTTAAACTGGAAGTAGGACCTTTTATTTTTATGCAGACTATGAACTACACACCAGTCTCCTTACCCTCTCCAAGTCCTGCCGCAGGTGCATAAACATTCTCATGCAAGTGTGAATATTTTCTTCTTTTGGCTGTACAAGGATGTTTTCTTCTTCCAACTTGGGAGGAAATAATGGTTTGTTGAAGTTGCTTTTGCGCTTGAGTTTCCAGTTCTTATTGATGAAATCCACAGTTTCCACGGGTAACTCTAGTTCTGCAGCCACGTCTTTTGATTTCACAAAGGAATAGAACTCTTTTTCTAGCTCACGAACCTTCTGTGCCCTCATGTTATTTTTCTCACTCTTGTTCTGGCTTGGTTCAGCAGCTCTGTGGTTGTGGGGCTCAACCTCCCCAAGTGACTGCCTGTTGACTGTGCTTGAGACAGAATGACTTGAACTTTACTTCGTTGCTATCATCTAGGATGGTCTTCATCTCTAGGTTGTGCTCAAAGGCACAGGTGACATGAAAAGCTGTGGTGCAGTTTCTTACAGAGCACTGCAGAAGAAAGGAGGGTTAAAGGCAACAGAACTAGGGGTAGAAGGGCAAGCAGAACCCTATGTTGAGCAGATACTGAACTTGTATGAAGCCAAGGAAAAACAAGGACAAGGTAGGACTATGAAAATGATTTATCAGTAACCTAGGAAACGTGTTCTTACAGAAAGGAACAAAATACAGAGGCAAAAAAAATCCTTAGCAAAAAGAACAGTGCTGGAGGGGCTGGAAGGTGGCTCAGTGGTAGAGCACTAGCCTTGCATGCCTGAGGCCCTGGGTTCGATTCCTCAGCACCACATAAGCAAAAAGAAAAAAGCCAGAAGTGGCGTTGTGGTTCAAGTGGTAGAGCGCTGGCCTTGAGCTGAAGAGCTGAGTGACGGTGCACAGGCCCAGAGTTCAGGCCTCATGTCCAGACCCAAAAAAAATTTTTTTAAAAACAACAGTGCTGGATGGATATCAATTCCAAATTTCAAACTCTACTACAAAGCCATAGTAATCAAAACAGCTTGGTACTGGCACAAGAACAGACACCAGGACCAATGGAATAGCATTGAAAACACAGAAATGAACCCACAGACCTACAGTCACCTAATTGTCAATAAGGGAGCTAAAAAAAAATAGAATGGAAGAAAGACAACCTCTTCAGTAAATGGTGGTGGCAAAATTGGTCAATCACCTGTAGAATACTAAAGCTAGATGCTTATCCTTATATATCACCCTGCACCAGAATCAACTCCAAATGGATCAAAGAGCACAGAGTCAAAGCAGACACCTTGAAAATATTACAGGGTGGAATAGGAGAAACCCTAGTTCTACTTGGCACAGGTCGAAATTTTCTTAATAGAGACCCAGAAACACAACAAATCAAAGAAAGGGTGGACAAATGGGATTGCATGAAGTTGCAGAGCTTCTGCAAGGCAAAGGATCTAGTTAACAAGATCAACAGAATGCCCATGGATTGGGAGAAGATCTTCATTAGCCATACAACAAACATGGGCCTCGTATCTAAAATGTACTTAAGAATACAAAAAATTAATTCCCTGAACAACAAATCCTCAAAGAAACAACTGCCCGATACATAAGTGGGCTACAGACTTAAAGAGAAACTTCTCTGAAGAAAGAATGGCCAATAGACATATGAAGAAATGCTCAACCTCTCTAGCCATAAAAGAAATGCAAATCAAAACAACATTGAGATTCCACCTCACCCCAGTTAGAATGGCTAGAATCAAGAACTCTAATAACAACAGATGCTGGAGGGGATGTGGCCACAAGGGAACCCTATTGCATTGTTGGTGGGAGTGTAAACTTGTTCAACCACATTGGAAAGCAGTATGGAGGTTCCTCAAAAGACTCCACATAGAGCTTCCCTATGACCCAGCAATCCCACTTTTGGGCATTTACCCGAATGATCACAAACAAGACCATACCAAAGCTACAAGCACAACTATGTTTATTTCAGCATTATTTACCATAACTATGATAGGGAACCAACCCAGATGCCCCTCAGTAAATGAATGGATCAAGAAAATGTGGTATATATACACAATGTAATTCCATGCCTCCATCAGAAAGAATGACATTGCCACGTTTGTTAGGAAATGGAAAGACTTGGAAAAAATTATATTAAGTGAAGTAAGCCTGCCCCAAAGAAACATAGGTCCCATGGTTTCCCTTATTTCTAATAACATGCATATGCTTGGGACAAGTAGAAAAGGTCAAAAGCTATGTACATATGACCAGATAAGATGATGTTAAGCGAAATAAACCCCAAGATAGGGACACAAGTGGGTTTTTTCTTGCTATAGTTTTTAACACATTTATAATGTCTCCCATGTGATTTTTTTGTTTCTTTGTATGTTTCTCCCCCACAGCATAACCCTGTTCTCACTGTATTTGATGTTGGTACCCTGCATCTTATATATATATATATATATATATATATATATATATATATATATATATATATATGTATATATACTTCTCTAATCTGGGGAGGGGAAGGGAAAAAACAGGGATACAGGTTGATCCACTGTAACAATGAGATGTACAAGACACTATGTTGAAAAATAAACTTTACAATTTAGGTGGAAGGGGGGAGTGTAGTTGTGGAGGTGGGCGGGAAGGGATGATAGGGGAAAAACAGAGGAGGCAACAATGCTTGATAAGAAATGTACTCATTACCTTGCTCATGTAACTGTAACCACTCTAGATAGAGTATATTTACAATAAACATATTTAAAAAAAATCAAAGCAGACAACCTGAAAACATAAGAGGAAGGAATAGGGGAAACTCTAGGGCTTCTTGGCACAGGCCAAAATTTTCTTAGTAAAGACCCAGAAACAACAAATCAAAGAAAGGTTTGAATATTGGGATTGTATGAAACTTCAGAGCTTCTGCATGGCAAAGGACATAGGTTGCAAGATCAATAGAAAGCCCACAGATTGGGAGATCTTCACTAGCCATACAATGGACAAGGGCCTCATATCTAAAACATACACAGAACTCCAAATATTAAATCCCTCAACAACAAATCCTCAAAGAAACAACCACCTGATTAATAAGTGGGCTAAAGAGTTAAAGAGAGACTTCTTTGAAGAGGAAATAAGAATGGCCAATAGACACATGGAGAAATGCCGAGCTTCTCTGGCCATAAAAGAAATGCAAATCAAGGGCTGGGAAGTTGGCTCAGTAGTCCAGTGCTTGCCTCACACATGCATGAAGCCTTGGGTTCGATTCCTCAGCACCACATAAGCAAAAAAAAAAAAAAAAGCCGGAAGTGGCACTGTGGCTTTAGTGGTAGAGCTATAGCCTTGAGCCTTGAGCTGAGGGACAGTGCCCAGGCTGAGTTCAAGCCCCATAACCAACCAAAAAAAAAAAAAAGAAAAGAAAAGAAAGAAATGCAAATCAAAACAACATTGAGATCCTACCTCACCCCAGTTAGAATGGTTATAATCAAGAAATCTAATAACAATAGATGCTGGAGGGGAAGTGGCCAAAAGGGAATCCTACTACCTTGTTGGTGGGAGTGTAAACTTAATTCCACCACTTTGGAAAGTCATCTGGATGTTTCTCAAAAGACTACACATGGAGTTCCCCTAAGATCCAGCAATCCCACTTTTGAGCATTTACACAAATTATCATAAACAAGGCTGTACTAAAGTTCTTGATTTTTGCCATTCTAACTGGGGTGAGGTGGTAACTTAATGTTGTTTTGATTTACATTTCTTTTATGGCTAGGGAGGTTGAGCATTTCTTCATGTGTCTATTGGCCATCCTTCTTTCTTCTTCAGAGAAGTTTCTCTGTAAGTCTGTAGCCCACTTATGTATTGGGCAGTTGTTTCTTTGAGGATTTGTTGTTGGGGGATTTAATTTTTTGAGTTCCAAGTATATTTTAGATATGAGACCCTTGTCCGTTTTATGGTTAGTGAAGATCTTCTCCCAATCTGTGGGCTTTCTATTGATCTTGCTAGCTATGTCCTTTGCCATGCACAAGCTCTGCAACTTCATGCAATCCCATTTGTCCAACCTTTCTTTGATTTGTTGTGTTTCTGGGTCTCTATTAAGAAAATTTCGGCCTGAGACAAGGAGACCTAGGGTTTCTCCTATTCCATCCTGTAATGTTTTCAGAGTGTCTGCTTTGACTCTGAGGTCTTTGATCCATCTGGAGTTGATTCTGGTGCAAGGTGATATATAAGGATCTAGCTTTATTTTTCTACAAGTAGTTAACCAATTTTGCTAGCACCATTTACTGAAGAGGCTGTCTTTCTTCCATTCTATTTTTTTAGCTCCCTTATCGAAGATTAGTTGGCTATAGGTCTGTAGGTTAATTTCTGGGTTTTCAATTCTATTCCATTGGTCCTGAGGTCTGTTCTTGTGCCAGTACCAAGCTGTTTTGATTATTATGGCTTTATAGTAGAGTTTGAAATTCGGTATTGATATTCCCCCAGCAGCGTTCTTTCCGTTGAAGAGCGTTTTTGCTATTTGGGGTCTTTTATTTTTCCATATGAATTTTTGGATTGCCTCTTCTATTTCCTTGAAGAATGACATAACAACAGATGCTGGAGGTTATGTTGACAGAAGGGAACCTTACTTCATTGTTGGTGGGAGTGTAAACTTGTTCAACCACTTTGGAAAGCAGTATGGAGTTTCCTGAAAAGACTTCACATAGAGCTCCCCTATGACCCAGCAATCCCACTTTTGGGCATTTACCCTAATGTTTACAAACAAGACCACACTAAAGCTACCAGCACAACTATGTTTACTGCAGCATTATTTACCATAGCTAAGATATGGAACCAACCCAGATGGCCCTCAGTAGATGAATGGATCAAGAAAATGTGGTATATATACACAATGGAATTCTACGCCTCCATCAGAAAGAATGACATTGCCCCATTTGTTAGGAAATGGAAAGGCTTGGAAAAAAATTATATTAAGTGAAGTAAGCCTGGCCCAAAGAAACATAGGTCCCATGGTTTCCCTCATTTGCAATAGTTAGTATATGTATTAGTCAAGCAGAAAAGGTCAGATAATGTGATGTTAGGAAAATGAACCCTAAGATATGTATTTAAATGTTCTTTTGCTTTCATGCATTTGTTTCTAATGCATTTATATGATTATTTCTTTGTTGCTTTGTATGTCCCTCCCCCACAGTATAACCCCTGCTTTCACTGTATTTGATGTCGGTATAATTTGTGGAGGGGAAGGGGAAAAACAAGTTGTTTAAGGATACAGATAGACCCGTTGCAACAATGAGAAGTACAAGTTGTCATGTCGAAAACGAACTTTACAACTTTGGTGCGGGGGCGGGGGGAGAATTGGGTAGGGGGGCAGGGGGAGGCTGGGAAGGGATGTGAAGGGTAAACAAAGGAGGAGGCTGCAATGCTTGATAAGAAATGTACTTATTATCTTGCCCACGTAATTGTAACCCCTCTGTACAGTATGTTCACAAAAAATAAAAAAAAATAAAAAAAGAATCAATGAAACAGTTGTTTCTTCACAAAAATTAACAAAATTGACAGACCCTTAGAAAAATCTTACCAGAACAAAGAGAACAAACCCAAAAAAACAAACTCAGAGATGAGAATGAAAACATCACCACAGAAACAACCAAGATTCAGAACAGTATAAGGGAATACTTCTCAAATCTTCATGCTAACAAATTTGAGAATCTGGAAGAAATGGATGATTTCCTAGCAAATATCCGCATGTGAAAACTAAACCAAGATGAGTTAAACCAATTTGTTAACAAACCCATATCAAGCATCAAAATAGATACAGAAATAAAAGATCTCCCATCTAAGAAAAGCCCAGGACCAGATGGATTTACAGTGGAATTCTATAAGGCCTTCAGAGCAGAACTCACACCAATATTCCTCCAACTCCACATTGAAATTGAAAGTTAAAGTTCACTACTAAACTCTTTCTATGAATCCATCATAACCCTCATCCCAAAATCAGCCAGGGACTCATCAAAGAAAGAGAATTACAGATGCATTTCTTTGATAAACATCAATACAAAACTTCTCAACAAAATTTTGGCCAATCTGTAGAGAGCTGCGAGAGGCCGCACCTGGAAGATGGTGCCAGCTTCCGCCCTCCGCCTTCCCGATGGCGAGTGCTCTCTGTGGTAAACAACTCCTGATATGGCTAAGGCAAAGAATCTGGCTTGCTTCCGTGCACCTGAACCTATTGGTGGTTCCCACGTGGCGTATCAGGGTTGGCTACCCAGCGGGTACTTAAGGCTGTGGGGAATTCTCCCCGGGGTTGGGGTCAGAAGATTACAAAAAGGTCCTGAATAAACTGCAGAGAGAAGAGTCCGGTGTCGCGTCTTCCTTGCTGGTCGAGGCGGTAGCCACACGTGGTGGCCCGTACGGGGACTCAGCCATAACCCCAACGAGGACTCAGAACTCTCTGCGGTCAGGGTGGTGCACCGGTAAGTCCCCAGGTAAAAGGGGAATCCGCGACAAAAGCGGGGGTAAGTCCCCAGGTAAAAGGGGAATTCGCCACAAGAGCGGGGAGTAAGTTCCCAGGTAAAAGGGGAATCCGCCACAAGAGCTGGGAGTAAGTTCCCAGGTAAAAGGGGAATCCGCCACAAGAGCGGGGGGGATTTTTGCTCTTCTCGGTAGATAAAGAGAGAGTGAGAACCCGGGGCTAGTCAATAGAGTAGCCAAAAGTGAAAGTAAAAGTTTGTTTACCAGCTTTAAATGTTTAAAACATGGGCGCTTCTTCTTCGCACCCAATTTTTTTGGCTCTCAATGAGCTACTGCACTCAAAAAAGTTAAAAATAAAAAAGAGTACTTTAGAGAGATTTTTGAATGAATGTGACACCGTTGCCCCATGGTTCGCTGTCTCTGGAAGCCTCACGGTGGCCTCTTGGGAGAAACTAGGGAGGGACCTAGATTTTGCCTCTGAACAAGGAACGCTTAAGAGCGGAGTGAGACCAATATGGAAACTGATAAGAGGCTGTCTCGAGGACCAGCGTTGCAGTGAGGCGGTAGAGAATGGTCAGGCCGCCTTAGAAATGCTGCAGGAAGAAAGATCAGAAAGGGCAGACAGCGAAAAGGAGGAGAGCAGGGGGGGGTCATACCCTGATTTTGCCGAACTAGAGACCTCTGAGTCTACAGACTCAGAGGAACTACAATCACTCATAGAACAAATAGAAAAAACAAAGATAAGAAAGAGGAGGAAAGGGAAGGAGAGAGAGGACCCAGATAAAGACGAATGCACGCCCTCCGTGCACCGCCCCACACCTTCGGCCCCTCCGCTCTATGCGGAGGACCCTGGAAGTGGCAGCCCCGGCTGTTCTTTCAGCCCAGGCGTGTGGAAAGCGGTCAGAACCGAGTTACATCTAGCCTGTCCAATATTTCAGGATCCACAGGGACAGCAGTATCATGAACCCTTAGATTTTAAGGTGATAAAATCTTTAGCTGAATCTGTGCGGACATACGGAATCACGGCCTCCTTTACTGTAGCCCAGGTGGAGGCCCTAAACAGACACTGCATGACACCCGGTGATTGGAGTGGGCTCACACGAGCTTGTTTGAGCCCAGGTCAGTATTTAGATTGGAAGGCCTTTTTGATTGAATTTGCTAGTGAAGAGGCTGCGGCCAATCAGGCTGGGGGAAACCCAGCTTGGGACAGAGATATGCTGCTTGGACAGGGGAGATTCGCCAATCAGCAGATAGGCTACCCGGTTCAAGTTTATGAACAAATCAATAAAATTGGCATAAAGGCATGGAAGGCCTTACCAAATAAAGGCGAGGTGAGTGGCAATCTCACCAAAATCCTGCAGGGCTCTATGGAGCCGTTTTCGGACTTTGTTGCTCATATGGTCGAGGCTGCTGGCAGAATTTTTGGTGACCCAGACGCAGCCATGCCATTAATTAAACAGCTTGTTTACGAGCAGTGCACTAAGGAATGCAGAGCCGCCATAACCCCATATAAGAATAGGGGACTAGAAGCATGGATGAAAGTTTGCAGAGAGCTGGGCGGACCACTAACTAATGCTGGATTAGCTGCTGCTGTGGTGCAATTAACCCAGAAGAAAGGGGGCTGGGAAGATGGCTTAGTGGTAGAGCACTTGCCTTGCATACCTGAGGCCCTGGGTTCGATTCCTCAGCACCACATAAGCAAAAAGAAATGAAAAAAGCCGGAAGTGGCGCTGTAGCTTAAGTGGTAGAGTGCTGGCCTTGAGCTGAAGAGCTGAGGGACAGCGCCCAGGCCCAGAGTTCAGGCCCAGGAAAAAACCTATTCAAAAAACGCTGCAAATTTGTCTAAACAGTTGTTTAGTTATCTTTTAGGTAATTGAACTAGGGAATTCGACAGCCTGATGGAACAGCTCAGGGTTGCCATCGTCATGGTGAACTCGACCCAGGTGGATGCCGGATTGGCGGAGGGGTTATCTTCATGGATCTCCGCTGCTATGATTCATCTCAAGGAGGGGGCGGGTTTGGGAGCCCTGATAGGCCTCCTGGTGTTAGCCTCCTGGTATGTCTGTGGTGCATTTGCCAAATTAGAGGTTCTCAGCGTCGCAGTGCAGCCATGATTATCCAAGCCTTTACAGTCATTGGAGCAGGTCAGTCCCCCTAAGCGTGGCTTGCCACCCTAAAACAATGAACACAGATTGCAAAGCCAAAGTACTGCAGTCGAGAGGCATGAGTTTTGCCCTCGAGGAGAGCATGTTTGATTGCACACGGGTTCGATTCGCCTTTTCCCGTCCTTGTGAAAAACGAATCAATGGACAGGCTGAGTCATCCCTAGAGAAGGCGCCCTCTGGGAGAAGGCTTGTATGCAGTCCTTGCATTGCACAACAGGGATCAGACCTCTGTTCTAATCTGTGTTCTTTAAACAAAAAAGGGGGAACTGTAGAGAGCTGCGAGAGGCCGCACCTGGAAGATGGTGCCAGCTTCCGCCCTCCGCCTTCCCGATGGCGAGTGCTCTCTGTGGTAAACAACTCCTGATATGGCTAAGGCAAAGAATCTGGCTTGCTTCCGTGCACCTGAACCTATTGGTGGTTCCCACGTGGCGTATCAGGGTTGGCTACCCAGCGGGTACTTAAGGCTGTGGGGAATTCTCCCCGGGGTTGGGGTCAGAAGATTACAAAAAGGTCCTGAATAAACTGCAGAGAGAAGAGTCCGGTGTCGCGTCTTCCTTGCTGGTCGAGGCGGTAGCGACACCAATCGACTTCAACAACTCATCCAAAAAAATCATATGCCATCATCAAACAGGATTCATTTCAGGGATGCAAAGCTGGTACAATATACACAAATCAATCAATATAATTCATCACATCAAGAAGAGCAAGGATAAGAACTACATGATTATCTCAATAGATGCAGAAAAGGCATTTGACAAGATCCAACACCACTTTATGATGAAGACTCTGGAAAAGCTAGGAATCCATGGAACATTTTTCAGTATAATAAAGGCTGTGTATGACAAACCTACAACCAGCATTATACTTAATGGCAAAAAGCTAAAGCCATTTCCTCTAAAGTCAGGAACAAGACAAAGATGTATGACTCTCTCCACTTCTCTTCAACTTATCATTAGAATGCCTAGCTAGGACAATAAGACAAGATGAAAACATAAAGGGGATCCAAATAGGTAAAGCTGAAATAA
Source organism: Dipodomys merriami (assembly GCF_024711535.1). Taxonomy (NCBI): domain Eukaryota; kingdom Metazoa; phylum Chordata; class Mammalia; order Rodentia; family Heteromyidae; genus Dipodomys; species Dipodomys merriami. Next base: position 87,275,295 of record NW_027204492.1, read on the forward strand.
AACTCTCCCTCTTTGCAGATGGCATGATCTTGTATTTAAAGAATCTCATGGACTCCACTCCCAATTTACTTGAGCTGATTGGAAACTTTGGCAAAGTAGCAGGGTATAAAATTAAGCCTCACTAATCAATGGCTTTTCTGTATGCCAATAATGAGAAGAATGCAGCTGAAATAAGGAAAGCAACCCCTTTTGTAATAGCAAAAAATAACTAGGAGTTAACTAAAGAGGTGAAGGACCTCTCTGAAGAAAACTTTAAAACCCTGAAAAAGGAAATTAAAGCAGAACTAAGGAAGTACAAAAACCCTCCCATGCTCCTGAATTGGAAAAATAAAAGACCCCGAATAGCAAAAACAATCCTTAGCAGAAGGAACAGTGCTGGAGGAATATCAATTCCAAATTTCAAACTCTACTACAAAGCCGTAGTAATGTTATTGTTGTTGTCATTGTTGTTGTTGTTTTTGCCAGTCTTGGAGCTTGAACTCAAGGCCTGGGTTTTGTCCCTGAGCTTTTCTTGCTCAGGGCTAGCACTCTACCACTTGAGCCACGGTGCCACTTCCAGCTTTCTCTGTGTATGTGGTACTGAGGAATCAAACCTAGCATGCTTCATGCATGCTAGGCAAGCACTCTACCACTAAGCCCCATTCCCAGCCCTAGAAATAATGTTTTAAAACAGCAAAATTAATTGGAAATGCAGATACCACAGTAAGGACAATAATTCAGTATCTGAAATAAAATGATTAATAATGATTATGAAAATGTGGAAAACATTTTACTTTTCAGAGGGGGAAATGCATATCTATGGTGGAAGAAAATGAAGATGTATATATTCAACACTATTTGATCACTTAGAAGGGGCAGGTACTCTATTTCATGTCAGGACTAATTCACAGAATCTTGGCCTCCAACTGTATCTCACACAGGGTCCAAAAGGAGACAATGTACACAGAAGTAGGAAATGTGTCATATTAGAGTCTAGAGAAACAGCTTCCTTTATATGCTACAGTGCTGTAATTAAAGTGAACAAAGTTATCCAAATCAAAGTTTAAGAACAAAGGAAGCATTCAGTTTTGACAGATGAATCTAGAACATGACACCTAGAACTACACTGTCCTAAGCTATGCAATTTTATAGCCCCTTTTCTAGAAGCAATATCCAACTCCAACTACCTACAGCTCACATGCAGGAGACCTAAGGAGTAGAAGCTCAGTTGTTCTTTCCCTCTTTCCAGCAGAGCCACCAAATTACATTTGGACTAGAAAGTAAAATGACATTATGAACAACAAAAGTACAAAGTCAATTTTTGTGTCTTTTCTGGAGGCAACTGCCCTTTCCATCTTATTCTTTGTTTTTGCCTGGTGCTAGGGCTTGAACTCTGGTCCTGGGTGATGGCCCTGAGCTTCTTTTTGTTCAGGCTAGTACTCTACCACAGCACTACTGAGCCACAGCACTACTTCTAGGATTTTTTGGAATAGTTTATTGGAGATAAGTCTCATGGACTTTTCTGCCTGGGCCTGACTTTGAACTGTGATCCTCAAATCTCTGCCTCCTGAGTAGCTAGTATTACAGGTATGAGTCATTGTGGCCTGGCTTTCCATCTTATTCTTGTGTTACCTTCCAACTGCTGCTTCTGGGTGCCATCGCAGCAACTATTTCTACTTCATTTGAATTCCTATACCTCAGACATCCCAGAAAGCTTTACTTACACTACCATATATAACAAATGTGCTTATGAGAATGACTTGCAAAAGTAACTGTAAGCCAGGCCCAAAGAAACATAGGTCCCATGGTTTCCCTTGTTTGCAATGACTAGTACATGTCTAGGACAAGCAGAGAAGGTCAAAGGCTATGTACATATGACCACATGAGATAATGTTAAGCAAAATATACCCCAAGACAGGGACACAAGTGGTTTTTTTCTTTCTTGCTAGTGTTTTTAATGTACTTACAATGCACTATGTGATTCTTTTGGGGGTTTTTGTATGTTCTTCCCCCATGGTATAACCCGTTTTCACTGGATTTGATTCTGGTGTTCTGCATTGTGTATATACATTTTTTGTAATATGGGGAGGGGAAGAGATATTGGGGAAGGCTTAAATGAGGATGTAGGCTGACCCACTGTGATTAAGCGATGTACAGGACACTGTTGAAAATGAACTTTACAATACTGGGGTTGGGGAGGCAGGAGGAGTTGAGGAGGTGGGGAGAGAAGTGATGATGGGGGGAAACAAAGGAGAAGGTAACAATGCTCGCTACGAAATGTACTCATTACCCTATTCATGTAACTGTAACCCCTCTGTACAACATTTTTACAATAAATATATATACAAAAAGTAACCACCAGATTTTATCCATTCAATTGCATCTTTTTTCCTTACCAAAAATGGTCACTCAGCCCAATAACAGAATCATCTATCAAATCATCCAAATCATCTTGGATCTCAAGTGCATTTAGAGTTAGTAGGTAAATAACACAAAATCATAGACTGCATGTTTTAGAGTTCAATCTAGCTTATTTCCATCCCAAATAGTATCATAGCTTGGTGTCAAGAGTTCAGTTACCTCATCAGCTCTGACAGTAAAAGACAGAGAGATTAACTCCCGCTACAAGTGCTTTTTGAAGAGAGGTTGGCTTCAAATTCCCAGACTAAAGTGATCTTCCCGTCTCAACTGCTTGAGTAGCTGGGCCTACAGGTAGTTGGCTACAGGTGTACACTACTATACCTGGCAAACACTATGAACAGAAAGAATAATTGGAATGGTCTAGAGGCAACATTCCAAAAAAAAAAAAAAAAGGATTTCCTGAGATGGTTAGCATAACATTAACATTCTAGGTGTGAGTGGGAAGCCTACTGAGTAATTTTTTGGTTAATGAAACACTTGTTCTGAGAGGGGGAGTAGGGCCAATCTGGTTTTAGTTGATTCTACCACTTTTCATGGAGACTTACCTGAATACAAACTCCTGTCTTCAACTTGCACAGGGTGCAAACTAAGGAACATCGGTTGGGTGGTATGTGGGATAACTTTATTTGTTCCATCCTTTCAGGACAAGCAATTCTGACCTACAAATAAAATACCAACATAAGAAAGAAGAATTAAGCCTGGCATCAGTGGCTCACTCCTGTAATCCTAGCTACTCAGGAGAATGAGATCTGAAGACTGTGGTTCAAAGCCAGGCTGGGCAGGAAAGTCCATGAAACTCTCATCTCGAAAAAACTAATCAGTGCTGGAAGTGGCACTATGACTCAAGTGGTAAAGAGCTAGCCTTGAGCAGAAGCTCAGGCACAGAGCGCAGGCTCTGAGTTTAAGCCCCAGGACTGGAAAAAAAACACAAAAATCATAAAGAACTAAGGCATCACAGAAGTACCTTTCATAAGCCACAAATGATGTTATATTAGAGGTTCAGAACTTCCCAACAGTTAGTGAGGTAAGCCCCCATCTTGCAAGGTTAGAATGGAACCAACAATAAATAAAACATTATCTCTTGCCACTTCTCAGTCTTTCAATAATGTCCACAAATGCAAATGACTCACATACGGAATGAAAGAGTAAAAATGTAGACTGATCATGGTTATGAATGAATCAAAGATGTTCATGTTTACTTAATAACCAGAGAAGGCTAAGGAAAATAATTCAAATTCACAAATACTGTAACTTCTGTCACATGTTAGAGATGGTGCCACATTCCTTGCTGATTCATTTAATCAGCAAAGGATATCTTTACATTTGGTTTACCAATATTGCTGGAAAGCAGCAAAACTTCTATGTAAAGAAGAATTTATAGCATATAAGTAGAAATAAAGGTAACATGTCAAAGCCAAATCTTTCAAACCACAAACTACTATTGGCTGACTCTACGCCCTCAGCCAAAGTAGCTTCAAAGTGAAATTGGTTTTTAGGATAGTGATAAAAGGCAAGGAATGGTTTTAAAAGAGATGGACAAAACTCTTTTCTGCATGAAAAATAAAAAGAGTTCACATAACTTTACAAATATATACACAACTAAGAAACAAGTTAAAAAAGTGAATAACTGTCAAAGATGGCCAAACTAGCACAAGTTCTACCCAGAATAGTCCAAAAGATACTGGAAAGTGGGAACTAGGAGCCGTAAGAAAATGCTTCTATTTCAGAAAGTTTGTTGTATTTAATTGTTTTTGTAGGTCATAGGGCTTGAACTTGGGCATGGGCACCGTCTCTGAGCTTTCTTGCTCAAGGTTTCCAGTTTTCTCTTGTTTATAATTGGAGATGGAGTCTCATGGAGTTTCCTGCCTGGGCTGGCTTTGAACCATTATCCTCAGATCTCAGCCTAAATAGCTAGGATTATAGGCATGACCCACTGATTATTTTTATTGTTATTATTAAGGTGATGTACAGAGGGATTACAATTACATGAGTCAGGTAATGAGTACATTTCCTTTCATACAGTGTCTTCTGTTCCCTCATTATCTCCCAATCCCTCCCTCCTGTCTCTACCCACCAGTTGTATAGTTCATTTTCTTCTATGTCCAGTGAGCTCCACTGATGGATTTTTTTCACCCTTTCCCCTCGAGTTCTGTACCCTTCCCTTCTCCTGAAGATAAAACACTTGATTACACCATACATAAAGAAGACAGAACAATCAAAAATTAAAATTAAAAAGCAGAGATTTCTTGTTTCTGTATCTTGGAGTTTCTAATTTTATAAATATGAAGAGGCATGTAAACATTTTACCTTTTTCTTTCCTAAGAACATCCTCTTTTAGCCTTTGACTGATGTATTGTTGGTTATATTTTCCCAGTCTGTTGCCTATCTTTCTAGTTTACTATGTCCTTAGCTGTGCAGAAACTTTTTATTTTGATGGAGTACCACTTGTCAAGTCTCTCTCCTATCTGTTGTGCCCCTAGGACTCTTTTCAAGAAGTTCTATCTATACCTGTAAGTTCTAATGTTCGTCTCACTCTCTCTTGTAGCAGTGACAAATTTTCAGGTCTGATGTTGAGGTTTTTGACCCACTCTGAATTGATATTATTGCATGATGATAAACAGGGATGGACTCTTATTTCTCTATATATGGATGCTCAGTTTTCCCAACACCAACTAATAAAGAGCCTGATATAGTGGCGGAAGTAAAGATGGAATGTAATATTTGACTTGGATTGTGTAAAACAGATAATGAATGATTTGGAGATATAAATGTAAGTGTGTTGTGGATAAGCCTTCCATGGAAACTAGCTATTTTAGCTAGTAACTGTAATTGTAACTCTGTAACCCTGTAACTCTGTAACTGTTTCTGCTGTTTTGTAAATAATACCAGCCCTATTCTATTCCCCTGCTGCCCACCAGCAAAACCTTGGCAGGAAATTTAAATTTAAGGTGCAAATTTCTTGTAACAATCACTGGCTAAAACCAACACCCAACCTCCCCCTTTCCCCACCCTAGCCCAAAATATTTAAAAGCTGATGAGGAATGGCATTTGGGCCATTTCCTGGGATCCTGACTCCAGGTGCCGTCCTGGCAGGTCAGCACTTTTCACTCAATAAAATCTTGTACATTTTCACTGCGAACTGAGTGGTCTCACTGCACCTCCCCACTACAAGCCTATTTGTTGCACTGTATGTTTTTGGTTCCCTTATCGAATATCAGATAACTTTAAGGGTATGGCTTTATTTCTGGGCCTTCTAATCTATTTCATTGATTTTTGGCTATTTTTTTTTTGTTGCCAGTCCTGGTACTTGAACTCGGAGCCTGGGCACTCTCCCTGAGCTTCTTTTAGCTTTTAGCTTCTTTTAGCATGTGAGCCAAGCACCACTTCTGGCTTTTTCTGTCCATGTGGTACTGAGGAATCAAACAGAGCTTCATGCATGCTAGGCAAGCACTCTACCACTAAGGCACATCCCTAGCCCCTCACAATGGAACTTCTGGGATACAGCAAAAGCAGTGCTGAGAGTTTGTAGCTCTAAGCCCACACATAAAGAAAACATGAGCTGGGAAGGTGGCTCAGTGGTAAAGTGCTTGTCTTGCAAGCATGAGGCCCTGGGTTCGATTCCTCAGCACCACATAAGCAAAAAGAAAAAAGCCAGAAGTGGTTCTGTGGCTCAAGTGGTGGAGCACTAGCCTTGAACTGAAGAGCTGAGGGACAGGGTCCAGGCCCAGAGTTCAGACCCCATGACCGGACCCAAAAAAACAGAAACCCTCAAGTAAATAACCTCATGATGCAACAAAAACTGCTAGAAAAAGAACAAACCAAATCCAAAACTACTAAATGGAGAGACGGAGAGTGATAGCAAAGATTAGGGCAGAAATCAATGAAATAGAGACTAAAACACTATACATAAAATCAATGAAACAAAAAGCTGTTTGGGGGGGAAAATAATAAAACTGATAGAGCACTAAGCAAGACTGATGAAAAAAAAAAGAGATAAGATTCAAATCAATAAAATCAGAGATGCCACAATAAACATTACAACAAATATCCAAGAAATCCAAATGATTATGAAGACTACTTTCAAAACCTATACTCAAAAAAGAAGGAAAACCTAGCAGAAATGGACAAATTTCTAGAGATATATAAACCACCTAAGCTGAACCAAGAAGATATAAACCAGTTAATCAAGCCAATAATACACAAGATTGAGGAGATAATCAGAAGTCTTCCAACAAGGAAAAGCCCTGGCCCAGATGGATTCATTGGTGAATTCTAATAAGATTTTTAAAGGTGTACCTCAAGCTTTTCTGTGAAGGAAATAGAGCAATTTCAGACTCAAAATCACATAAGAATCCAACCAAAAAAAAGAGAATTACAGACCATTTCTTTGATGAACACAGATGCAAAACTCTTTTAATAAATACTAGCCAACAGAATCCAGAAACAAATAAAAAAATCATACATTATTACCCAGTCTTCATCCCACAGATACAAGACTGATTTAATATACACAAATTAATAAATGTAAATTGACCATATCAACAGAGACAGAGACAAGAACTACATGATCATCTACTTCAATAGATACAGAGAAAGTCTTCGACAGATCAAGGCCACCCTGAGCTTCCCAGGAACTCAGTCCCAAAAGCAAAACAAAACAGGAGCTAGAGATGTACCTGAGTGATAGAGGATTTGCCTAGCATATGGCCTGAGTGTTGTGCCCAGTACTACTCTAAATAAACAAAATCTCCAAAAGAAATTGCCAGTGTGTTTAATATATACATACACACACACAAACAAAAAATGGATGGTCCTTCAACACAGCAGTTAAAGACAGCTGTTCTGATTGAGCAATGAATAAGAGATTTACCTTACATTTAAAAAATAACCTGCCCTTGAATGATGAAGAAGTAAATATAACCTGGAATTAAATACTCTTTTATGATAGCGAAAGCAACTCCAGAAAGCCTTATTGTATCCAAAGCACCACAAATACTACTTTCAAAACTAACATATCAAATTGATCACTATTATTTCACAACATTAATGCAAAACACAAGACTCAGATTGTACATATTTTGAAATGAATATGTGTGTATATGTATGTATATTATATATATATATATATATATATATATATATCAATGGAAAAAATTACTGTGTTTCATTTTCCAGCCCAATATAGCCTCCATTTATAAAAATCAGTAACAATGTCAGGGCCCTTATCATTAACCTCTTTTCCTGGAACCAACCCAATTTTACTTGGATTTTTTCACTTCATGAAGAAAATCATTTCTCCATCATGTGACAGCAATTATTTGTTCAGGCTCAAAACCCCTAGGAAAGCCACTTGGATTGTCACCAGCATTTCTTTTATCATTCGATGTGCTATCATCATATTCACTGGCAGATGAACTCGCTCCTTGAGAATTTATGAAAGCCCTGATTAAATCAGCACAATCAAAAGTTTCTTCTGGTACCCAGGTATTATCAGCATCTGAATATCCCTTCCATTTCAGGAGATATTCTACCTTGTCTGATACTACACACCGCTCCACTATTTTCTCCACTTCAAATACTTCAGTCTCTGGTTCTTCAACTTTTTCACAATTTCCACTCTGTTTCTTCTTTCTTTTGGACAGTGTAGTTTCCTTGGAGGCCATCTGTTAATTGGATATTGAAGAGCTATTATTATCCACCTCAGATGTTCCAGGTTGTGATCTTATAGACACTCTGGCCAGCGAGCCTCAAGCTCCCGTTACCTCCAAGGGATTATTTGTAATTTTTTATAGTAAGTACTGGGAAAAGAAAAATACACCAATCCAAATCAATTGTGAAACTTCCTAAATTACCATGTTTGCAGATCTAAAAACTGTTCATACCTGTGACATGTTCCTCAGCAACAAACTAGTTTCTAGTAATAGACAAAGCAGATCACTTAAGCATGGCCAGGGTGTTAAAAGCTAAATTGTCATTGGAAACCATAACCACAAAGAGGCAAAAACACCAAAAATATCCTTAACAAGACAAACCATAAGCAATGTATGAAAATAAAGAGTAAAATAATTCCTCATAGCATTTAGCCAGAAATATATTACCTACAGAGGAACATTGATTTACATGCTAACATAGCACATTTTCCTTTGGGAACATTTTTCAAATGTAAAGAATTGTTAACTCTGAATTCCAGGTTCAGGAAAAATATCCTTCAGGAATAGTAAGAAATAAAGACATTCTCAAATGACAGAAAATACAGGAAAGCTTCCCTAGCAGACGTATCAATAATGACCATCTAAAGGAAGTTCTCCACAAAAAAGGGAAACAATACCAGAAAAAGGTTGAAGAGCTTAAAAACGAAAAGCAAGACATATGTAAAAATCAAGGTAAGTATAAGAGACACCCCTTTAACTGCAGTTTGCAATCATATTTACTGGCTGAATGAAAAGTTGTAATACCCTATGGGTTCTAAATAAAAGAAATATATATATAAAGAAATAGATGATAAATTTATATTCCAAGAGCTGGACATGTGGATGAAAAGGTGGAACAACTGTCTACCAAACACCAAGCTCAGAGTTCATATCTCAGTACCAACAAAACAAAGCACATTCCGTGAGTAGGAGGATAAAAGGACAACCTATATGAAAATAACTTTTGTCCGGCTTTAGTAGAAGTCAAAAATAACAACAACACTAGAGTAGGACTAACTATATTCATACATTTTCTATCTAGAGTGACTATGAACTAAACTATACAAAATATACTCAAAATACTAAATAAGTCCAAATATTTGAGTACCCCACAGAAAGGCAAGAAAAGGAAAACAGGAGTGAGAACAGAGAAAATGACAAAAACAAAAAAATATAAAATATTAGAATTAATGTAATTTTTCCCAAGTCTTTCCATTTCCTTACAAATGGAGCAATGCCATTCTTTCTGATGGAAGCGTAGAATTCCATTATGTATATATACCACATTTTCTTGATCCCTTTGTCCACTGAGGGGCATCTGGGTTGATTCCATATCTTAGCTATGGTAAACAATGCTTCAAGGAACATGGTTGTGCAACGTCCAAGTAAGCCGAACCCAAAGAAACATACATGCATGATTTCCCTCATTTATAATAATAACAATTTGACTATAAATCTTCCAGTAAACCTAATGGAGAGTAAAATATAAAAAAATTACACTAGGACATGGTAAATTAAACCAGACTCTATAAACACACAGTGAGACCAAAGGAGGTTAGTCTTAAGATCAAAATGGCTCAATAGCTATGTGCATATGATCATATAAAACCATGCTTATGGAAATTAACTGCACAGAACAGAAACAGGAGGAGTTTTAATATACTGTTGTGATCCTTTTTTCTGTTTTTCCCCTTTTTTCTCTGTTTTTGGTATTTCTGTATCCTTTGTCTTGTATATAATTTTATCTGATTTGGGGAGAGGAAGGGGAAGCACAGAAACAGTGGGACAAAGGGTGAACTAATATAGCAATGATAATCACTAGACACTATATTGGAAATGAACTATACAAATGGGGGAAAGGGGTGTGAGGGAAAAAACTGGGAAAAAATAAGGGAGGAAGTGACACTGCTTGAAATGAAATGTACTCATTACCTGACTTATGTAACTGTAACCCTCTTTACATCACCTGTATAATACAAATTTTAAAAAATAAACAAAATAGTATGTTCAAACATAAATTAAAAAAATAGACTTTCCAGATGCCAGTGGCTCATGCCTTTAACCTTAGCTAATCTGGTAGCTGAGATCTTGTGGCTCTTAGTTTGAGGTCTGCTCAGAATGAAGAGTCTTCTAGATTCCATTCTCAAAAATGCTAGTGAAAAATAGGGCAGGTGGAGTGGCTCAAGTGCTAAATAAAGCACCAGCCAACCAGGCATGAAGGTCTGGATTCAAACCCCAGTACTGCAAACAGAAAGCTATACCTAAGCCCAATAATTATGTTCAGATTAAATGGTCAAAATAAATGCATGAAAAGGTATTCACCAAATATTTCTTCTTTTAAGCCCGTGCAAGACTGATTGTCTTCTACTTGAGCCATCTTCTCAGTTCATAAAATAAAGTCTTTTAAAATAGTAATATATGCTGTCTCCATGAAACTCACTCCAGGAATACTAATAGCACAGTGAGGTAAAGAACTGAAAGGAAGAGAACAATATATTACACAAACCCAAATTTTCAAGAACAGGAATGGTTACATATCAGTATCAAGACTTCCAAGAGGCCTCTCCCAGTCCAGTCACCTAGGATGTGCGATTACTCCAGCAAAAAGTTCTAACAACACAAGTGAAATGTTGTCTATCAGAGAAGCTTGCTAAAAAATGCAATTCCTGAGACATTTAGGGGGGGCTGGTCATGTGGAAAGCCCTGCCTAGGAAACCACAGCCTAGCCACACTGTATGTATACTATATGAGCACAGACAAACAGTCTTGTAGGTTCTAGTCAGATTTGAGGGGAACATTTTCCAAATCTAAGTTCTACACTCTTCCAGAGATTTGTTTTGCCATTGGGCCTTTCCAAGTTGAGCTGTCAGGTCTACTGGGTTAACTCTTTTCTGTACAGTTGGAAATCAGGAGACTTCTTATTCTAGGGCGAACCACATTTGTGCAAACAAATTATGTGCAGTGAGCCACTCTGATCAGTACTGCAAATGGCGAGACTCCTAAAATCAAGTTCCTAAATGTTCACAGAGGCTTTGCTTTCTTACTCTTATTTTGGATAACTTTCCACAGTATATTATGTGATTGCAGGATTTTCCTAACACCAATACCAGAAAAAGACAAAACTACACACATTTATCTTCCATCAACTTTCACAAAAAATCTGCCACAAAATATTAGTAGCATAGAATCTGTCAAGGTCTAAAATTCAATTTTACCATTTCTACAGATTGTAGAAAAGTATACAAAGTTGATTCAAAAAATCAATGTTTAGTCAATTCAATCTACCACAAGTTAAAGAAATTATACTTAATAAAACTCAACTTTCACTTTTTTATTTTTTTATTTCATTGTAAAGATGCTGTAAAGAGAGGTTACAGTTACATAAGTAAGGTAATGAGTATATCTCTTGTCAAACATCATTCATTACCCACTCCTTTGCTGTTTTCCCACTATCCCTTTTCTCCCCCCACCTGTCCCCTTACCCCACAGAAGTTGTAAACTTCATTTTCTGACATAGCATCTTTTGAGTATCTTGTTGCAATGGGTCATCCCTAAAGAATTAAAAAGAGACTTCTCTGGAGAGGAAATAAGAATGGCCAATAGACACATGAAGAAATGCTCAACATCACTGGCCATAAAAGAAAGGCAAATCAAAACCATATTGAGATTCCACCTCACCCCAGTTAGAATGTCCATCATCAAGAAATCAAATAATAACAAATGCTGGCAGGGATCTGGCCAAAAAGGAATACTACAACACTGTTGGTGGGAATGTAAGCTGGTTGAACCACTCTGGAAGGCAGTATGGAGGTTCCCACTTCAGAAGGCTTATGGTTATTTGAATAAATTCCACAGAATTTAGGTTTGTTTTGGTGCAAAGCCAGCCAAGGCAAAAAAGTCTCTGAGACTCTTATCTCTAATAAAATACGCAGAAAAAGCTGGAAGTGGTGCTTTGGCTCACATTGTAGAGTGCTAGCCCAGGCCCTGAGTTCAAGCCCCAGGACCTGCAAAAAAATGACAAAATCTTATTGATAAATCTGTTTACTATTGAGTATAAATCACAGTGAAACAAAAACTTGTAGAGCTGGGTATGGTGGCTCACACATAATCCTAGTTATTCAGGAGGCCAAGATCTGAGAATCAGTTTGAAGCCAGCCTGGGTAGGAAAGGTTCTGAGACCCTTAACTCCAATTAACCAGCAAAAACCTAAGGGACAGCTCCTTGGCCCAGCGCTGCAGTACTTGTACACATACACATGCACATACATACAGAGTTGTTGAATAACTAGACACTGATTTTGAACTTAGGGTTTTATTTAAGGTAGTGAAGATGTTTTACCATTTGAATCATGTCTATAGCCCTTTTGAATTTTCATTATTTTTAAGTTATTTTAAGAGGCTTGTACTCAGGGCTTAGGCCTTGTTCCTGAGCTTTTTTGTCCAAGGCTAACACTCTTCCAATTGAGCCACAGCTCCACTTCCAGCATTTTTGGTAGTTAATTGGAGATAAGAGTCTCATGGACCTTCCTGGCTGAGCTGACTTTGAACTGCAATATTCAGATCTCAACCTCCTGAGTAGTAAGATTACAGGCATAAGACACTGATGCCAGGCCAGCTCTGCCTATGGATTTTCCCCCAAAGGAAATACTTATACAATGTAACTGTTATTTAGTAGTTTGTTATACTAAATTCTATTAAAATTCAAGACTAAAGACAAAACACCAAAAGCCAGCCCAAAGGTTCTCATATTCCCAAATTAATGAGGCTAAAGTGGCTTGAATATTACTTTCTTTACAGACCCACATTCCTGGCTATATTGGAGCTTCATGTGTCCTGAATCCTACTAGTCACCAGAAATATTCCTGTGAGAGGAAAAGTCCTAATATGGTAGCAAAGAAGCTGACTAGGCCATTACAATGCCTTGCAGCAACACAGATCTGGCCCTAAACTATGATCAAAAACTGAATACTCATTCCAACCCAACCTTCCCAGCCTACTGTGCCATTCTTCAAACTCAAGCACTAAAATCCTAAAATATTAGAGAGTGGTTCATTTATCTTCACAAGAGTTTGGTAATAAAATGCAAAACTGTTAAGTTAGGAAAAAGAAAGTGTAGGGAAACCAGAGATGGGGGTGGGGAGAAATGAATGAAGTCCTGGAGGACAAAGGTTACTGAAAAACAGCAGGAAAGAAGGAAGGGAGGGTGACAGAGAGCTAAGACAAGGAAAATGATCAAGTCAATGATATACTAGATTAGGACAAAGAACCTGCACTTCCAGATGAGGATGGGATTACCGTATATGCTTTCAGAAAACTAGCCTTGGTTTTTTTGTTGTTTTTTTGTTTTGTTTTGTTTTTGTTTTTTTGCTTTTTTATGGTCGTGGGCTTGAACTCTGGCTAGGCACTGTCCCTGAGCTCTTCAGTTCAAGACAAGCGATCTACCACTTGAGCCACAGTGCCACTTCTGGTTTTCTGGTGGTTAACTGGAGATAAGAGTCTCGGACTTTTCTGCCCGGGCTGGCTTTGAACCGCAATCCTTGGATCTCAGCCTCCTGGGTAGCAAGGATTACAGGTATGAGCCACTGGTGCCCGGCATGACCTTTTTTTTCAGGGGGAAGTACAGTTCTTCTGCTTACCCTAAGCAACTTTTGTCTTACTACATTCTCCTTTTAAAATTTATAGTTAAATAGTTGTACAAGGGGTTTCAATTTAACATGTCCATTTATATGTACATAAACATTACATTTCTGAAACCAGTATTTCAGATTAAATACTTCAGGGGAGAGAATAAACACAAAACATTAATTAAAATATCAGTTAAGGGTCTGGGAATGTGCTTGCCTAACATGCATGAAACCCTGGGTTCAATTTCTCAGTAACACATAAACAGAAAAACTGGAAGTGGTGCTGTGGCTCAAGTAGTAGAGTTCTAGTCTTGAGCAAAAGCTCAGGGAGAGTGCCCAGACTCTGAGTTCAAGCCCCAGAACTGGCAAAAAAAAAAGACAGTTAAGACACTGGTTCTGGGTAAAGTAGAATAAAAATGTCTACTCTTCTATCCATTAGACACACCTATAAAATCTGTGGAAAATGTATGGCTAGAGCTGCGAATGTAGCTCAGTGATAGGGTGCCTGCCTAGCAAGTTCAAGACCCTGGGTTCAATCCACAGCATGCATGCATGTATGCGCACATCTATACATGTATAGACTGATACACACAGAGAATGCACAAATGGCTACTACAGAACTCTTCAAAGTATGTAACAATAGAGGGTCAGGAAAAAATACAAAAATGAGTAATTTTTTTATTGTGAAAATACTGTACAGAGGGGTTATAATTACATGGGTAAGATAATGAGCACATTTCTTATCAAGCATTGTAGCCTCCTCCTTTGTTTCCCTTTCCCATCTTCTCCCCCCTCACCCAAACCTCCCCCCCCCACCAAAGTTGTAAAGTTCGTTTTCGACATAATGACTTGTACACCTCATTGTTGCAATGGGTCCACCTGTATCCCTATTTAAGCGATTTGTTTTTCCCCTTCCCCTCCACAAATTATACCAACATCAAATACAGTGAAAGCAGGGGTTATACTGTGGGGGAGGGACATACAAAACAACAAAGAAATAATCTTATAAATGCTTTAGAAACAATCACATGAAAGAAAAAAAACACTTGAATACATATCGTAGGGTTCATTTCCCTAACATCAACTTCTCTGACCTTTTCTGCTTGACTCAGATGTAAACTAGATATTGCAAATAAGGGAAACCATGGGACCTATGTTTCTTTGGGCCTGGCTTACTTCACTTAATATAATTTTTCCAAGTCTTTCCATTTCCTAACAAATGGGGCAATGTCATTCTTTCTGATGGAGGCATAGAATTCCATTGTGTATATATACCACATTTTCTTGATCCATTCATCTACTGAGGGGCATCTGGGTTGGTTCCATATCTTAGCTATAGTAAATAATGCTGCAATAAACATAGTCATGATGGTACTTTAGTGAGGTTAAAATGAGTAATTTTTACCACTTTTATTCCTCAAATATTCCCTGGCCTGAACTCAATACAACAAAATCTGAAGGCAAACACTGTTCTTGGAGCCGTATGTTTGGTGTCTATCCTGGAGTTTGAACTCAGAGCCTCAGTGCTGTCTCTGAGCTTTTGTGCTCAAGGCTAATACCCTACCACTTGAGAAATAGCTTCACTTCTAGCTTTTTGGTGATTAGTTGGAGATAAAGAGTCTCACAGACTTTCCTGACCAGACTGGCTTCAAGCCATGATCCTTAGATTTTAGCCTGTGGAGTATCAAGTATTGCAGGTGTGAGCCACTGGCACCTGGTTTAAAAGTGATGTTTTTCTTTTTTTTTTAAAGGAAATACTAGTGCTCAGATGCTTATGGAAAAGCAGAGAGGATTTTTCCTGTATTTTTTCTCCTCTATTTCATGCCTGGAAAATGCTATGATGGAGGCAACAATAAAAGTGATTCACATTGAGACACTGTAGGAACTAAAACTCTGAGAGGAACCTTCCATTCCATTTGGTGGAACTATTAATGGCTACAGCAAGGCCAATTATCTTTTTTTCCCCTTACTTTCTTCTTACAAAAATTTCTCATTGTCCACTTGTCTCTGGTGGCCCATAGGTGGTACAGTATAAAAATAGGCCATTTCCTAGTGAAGAAATAAAAAGAAAGCCCTAAGAAACCAGAAATACCAGGGAAATAAAAAGGGAAGAACTCAGAAAGGCAAACCTATAAAGATGTTTCTGAACGCTCCTGAAATCATCTCCACATGCTATAGGTAAACTGATCTTCATTAGTGTAACTTGGAGAAATGAGTTAACCACCCAAAACTCTGAATGAGCAGTAGATAACACACATGGTGTAGATCTACATAGCACTGACAATACTGAACTGATAGTGGAACAGAAAGAAAGCAAGTTAGAAATCAGAGTCCAAATCAAACCAGGTTGATGGCTGCTAATAAATATACCAACACCATCTACTGCATTGAGACAAAATTCAGAGTCTTATAATATTTAAATGACAGTGAAAATCTGAAATAATTTGTTATACAAATAACCACAAAATGATGCTAATTTAAGCCAGGCGCTGGTGGCTCAAGTCTGTAATCCTAGCTACTCAAGAGGCTGAGATGTGAGGATCATGATTCAAAGCCAGCCCAGGCAGGAAAGTCCAGGAGACTCTTATCTCCAATTAACCACCAGAAAACCGGAAGTGGCGCCTTGGCTCAAGTGGTAGAGGGGCTTACCTTGAGCTAAAGAGTTCATGGACAATGCCCAGGCCCCACAGTTCAAGCCCCACAACTGACCAAAAAAGATGCTAATTTACATGGGAATAAAAACAACATGCCAACAGAGATAACACAAATGTTGAAATTATTATCCTTTTTCCCCAGGCAAAAATTTTAACTGGAAGGAAAAAGGAGCCATGGAAAAGAGGGTACCACTGACTACCAGAGATGTAGGTTTCCCAAATGTTGAAATTATCTATTAAAAAAAAACCTTAAAGAAGCTATTACAAAAATGCTCAAATCAACCATCACTCACTGTAAAATTAAAATAGGAAGTTATCAGTAAAAATGTAGAAAGTTATCAGTAAAAAGATGTAAATGGTGGGGGGCAGATGGGAAGGGATAGGAAGGGGAAACAAAGGAGGAGATGGAGACAACAATGCTTGATAAGAAATGTACTCATTACCTTGCTCATGTAATTGTAAACCCTCTGTGCAGTATTTTCACAATAAAAAATTTTTTAAAAGATGTAAATAATAACCAAATGGAAACTTTAGAAATGGAAAACATAGTAACTAGTATAAAAATTAACTGTGAGAACACAATAGCAGAATGAAAGAGAAAGTGAATTTGAAAACGGATAAAACAACCAGTCAGGCCAGATGTCAGCAGCTCATGACTTTCTAGCTACTCAGGAGGCTGAGATTTGAGGATTGAAGAAGCCAGCCCAGGCAGGAAAGCCTATTAGATTCTTATCTTCAATAAACTACCAAAAACCTAGTAGAGCTGTGGCTCAAGTGGTAGAGTGCTTGACCTTGAGCAAAAGAAGCTCACACACAGCACCCAGGCCCTGAGTCAAAGCCCTAGTACCCACACTGAAAACAAGACAAAACAAAACCAGTCAATTCTAAATGACAGAAATGAAGACCGGATAAAATAACAAAATTCTGGGAATATAGAGGATGACAATAAAGGATCTAACATTTATATAACTGGAATACAAGCAAATGAGAAAAATGAGTGTTATACTGAAAAAAAATCTTTGTAAGACTAAAATGGTTGAAAACTGCCAAGCTGACAAACAGAATAAACAAAACAAACAGAACAAATACAAAGAAATCTATACCCAGATACTTTCAAATCCAACTGCTAAAAAATACAAAGAACTGTGGAAATAATCACAATAGTTTTAGTTTAATATCCCATTCTTGATAATAAATAGGACTAGAAAAAAATTACTAAGTATATTGGAAACTTAGGCAACACTGTAAAAAATACTGTGAAAGCAAAGAATCCACTTAACTGACATCTAAAAAATACTCCTTCCAGGACAAGCAAAATGTTTTTTTTTCTCCTTTTTAACTTATTGCTGTTTTAGAGATGACATACTTCAGGGTTACCTTTACAGGCAGTAAGTCTATTGCCTTTTTTTGGTCAGTCTTGGGGCTTGAACTCTGGGCCTGGGCGCTGTCCCTCAGCTCTTCAGCTCAAGGCAAGTGCTCTATCACTTGAGCTACAGCGCCACTTCCGGTTTTCTAGTGGTTTACTGGAGATAGGAGTCTCACGGTCTTTCTGGCCTGGGCTGGCTTTGAACCTCGATCCTCAGATCTCAGCCTCCTGAGTAGCTAGGATTACAGGCATGAGCCACCAGCGCCCAGCTAGTCCACTGCCTTTTGCATAGTGTCATATATTCCTTCATTCTCTCCCATTCTATCCCTCTGATCTCTACCCATGAGTTGTACAGTTCACTTTCATCAATGTCCAGTGCAGCCAGGGTGCTCCGCTGCTGCACTTTTCACCCTTTTTCCTCTGATTCTGTGCCCTCCCCCCACCATCCCACAGATGTGAACATGAATACACCGTATATAAGGTAAAGAATACAGTCATCAGAAAAAAGAAAAAAAATCTAAGAAAGAAGTCCTTTGTTTCCTTATCTTTGGAGTTCATTTCAGCATGTATATTATTTCATATACATATGAAGAGATGCTTGGGTACTACACCATTGTGATTCTCTCCTGACTATTCTCTTTTGAGAGTAGAATACATACTCACTATATGTGAGTATCTAGTATACAAGCTACAAGCACTAGGAATTGCTGGTGGGACAATAAAAGGGTTCCGTTTATTAGGTAAAATGTTTGGTAGTTTTAGAAGTGAAACAAAGTAACAGATGCTGGCAATGATGTGAGGTAAAAGAAGTACTCAATAAGCTGGATGCTAGTGGTTGATATCTGGAGTTCTAGCTATGCAGAACCGGAGGGTCGCAGTTTGAATCCAGCTCCAGCAGGAAAGTCTGTGAGACTCTATTTTTTTTTTGGGGGGGGGGGTCCGGTCGTGGGCCTGAACTCTGGGCCTGGGCGCTGTCCCTCAGCTCTTCAGCTCAAGGCTAGTGCTCTACCACTTTAGCCACAGCGCCACTTCTGGCTTTTTTCTTTTTGTGGTGCTAAGGAATCGAACCCAGGGCCTCATGCATGCAAGGCAAGTGCTCTACCACTGAGCCACCTTCCCAGCCCTCTGTGAGACTCTTATCTCTACTAAACTACCAAAAGTTGGAAGCTGAGCTATGGCTCAAGTGGTAGAGCACTAGCCTTGAGCGAGCAAAAGAGGCTCAAGGACAGTGTTTAGGCCCTGAGTTCAAGCTCCAGGATTGGGGGAGAGGGGAGAGGGGTGAAGAAGACGTGCGCGCGTGCGCGAGAGAGAGAGAGCCTCAATACAGTTGGTAGGAATGTAAATTAGTATAACCACTATGAAAAGCAGTATGTAAACCCTCTACCCCCCAGAAATAAATCTAAAAATAGACCTACCTTATGACACTACCATGCAACTCTTAGGAATATATTTGAAGAAGTGTAAGTTGCTATACAATCTAGTTGCCTGCATACCCATATTTATTGCAGTTCTGTTTACAACAGGCAAACTGTGGGATCACAAAGTTGCTCAAGAACTATGGGGCTGTTTGAAATAAGGGGATGGGGGAGAAGAAAACAGAATGATGGGGGGGCAAATAGTTTGAAAACCATTGTCTATGCATGAAAATGGCATGAGGAATCATACTGAAAGTTATTGAATAGGGAGAGAGGCTGGGGAAAGAGACCAATACATGGGATTATTTACAACATAATTTATACACATGTGAAATACCAACATGTAAATCCCTTGGTACCATTAATATACACTAAAAATTGACAGAAAGCTAAAACAGGATCTGTTGAGGGTAGGTACCAGCAGGAGGGGAAAGGTAGGTGAGTATGATTGGTATATTTATATGCATATATAAAAATAGAATGATGAACACTGCTAAAATTGTTCTAAGAAAGGGAAGGGAAGAAAGAGTGTAGAGGAGGTGAATTTGATTTAGGTGTACTGTATACAGGTGGGGAAGTACCATAATGGACCCCTTTGTTTAACCAATGTATGCTAACAATATAAGCAAAAAAAAGTAAAACATAACTTTACTATATTACACAGCAATTGTACTCCTAGAAATCTACCCAAGATAAATGAAATGTTTATGTCTATAAAAGGGTAAGTATACTGGGTGCCTGTATCCTAGCTGCTTGGGAGGCTAACATTGTTGAGATCATGATTTCAGGCCAGCCCAGGCAGAAAGTTCTCACGAAACCTTCTCAATGACGCACTGAACATGGTGGACTGTGCCTGTTATACTAGCTACGGCCTAATAGGTGAAGAGCACCCAGGCACTGACCGAGGAAGGAAGTGAGAACCTGTTTCAAAAATTACCAGAATAACCGGGCGCTGGTGGCTCACGCCTGTAATCCTAGCTACTCAGGAGGCTGAGATCTGAGGATTGCAGTTCAAAGACAGCCCGGGCAGGAAAGACCTTGAAACGCCTATCTCCAACAAACCACCAGAAAACCAGAAGTGGCACTGTAGCTCAAGTGGTAGAGCGCTCACCTTGAGCTGAATTGCTGAGGGATAGCGCCCAGGCCGAGTTCAAGCCCCACGACCAAAAAAAAAAAAAAAAATTACCAGAATCCTCACATAATCCTAGCTACTCATGAAAATGATATCTGAGAATTGTTCATAGCCAGCCAGGTTAGGAAGTTCACTGAGACACTTATCTCCAATTAACCACTAAAGAAAGCCAGAAGTAGAGCTGTGGCTCAAATCGTACACTAACCTTGAGCAAAAAAGCTCAGGGAGCTGGGAAGGTGGCTCAGTGGTAGAGCACTTGCCTTGCATGCATGAGGCCCTGGGTTCGATTCCTCAGCACCGCATAAGCAGAAAAAGCCCGAAGTGGCACTGTGGCTCAAGTGGTAGAGCGCTAGCCTTGAGCTGAAGAGCTGAGGGACAGCGCCCAGGCCCAGAGTTCAGGCCCCACGACTGGGGAAAAAAAAAAAACAAAAAAAACAAAAAAAGCTCAGGGATTGTATCCAGGCGCTAAGTTCAAACCTAAAATTGGCACAAATAAAAAAAAGTCAAGAGAAAGACAACTAGATAACCAGACCTTACAGTGTCAGGGGGAGGGAGGAGTTGGGGAGGTGGGGAGGGAAGTGATGGTGGGGGAAAATCAAAGGAGGAGGTAACAATGCTAGATAGGAAATGTAGTCATTACCCTACTAGTGTAACTGCAACCCCTCTGTACAGTATCTGTACAGATTGTGTGTGTGTGTGTGTGTGTGTGTGTGTACAGATTATATATATATAATCCCAACTCATAATTAGGAAAACAGAATTTTAAATAAAAACCTTTACTCTTCCATACAAGAAAAGCCTTCTAAATCTCTCACACTTTTTCAACTAACTAGACAGAAACAAGCTCTTACTTTTCCTCCAATTAATTTCTCCTAAAGAACTAATTTGAAAAGCACAGATAGAGCTGGGAGTTCAGCTCAGTGGCAGAATGCTTGCCTAGCATGAGGAAGACCAGGACTGAAAAGAATTGTATAAAATACATGAAATAGTACTATGGGACTGAAATTATTTAATCTGTGTTGAGACTAGGACTATAATCAGTTTACAGTGGTTTAAAATATGTAAAACAAAAATGATCAGAACTAAAGTAAGAGAAAAAATTCAAATATATTTGGTGACTTCAATAATCCTTTTTTTAAAATTGTGAAAATACCGTACAGTGGGGTTCCAATTACATGGGCAAGGTAATGAGTACATTTCTTATCAAGCATTGTTGCCTCCTTTGTTTCCCCTTATCCCTTCCCATCTTCCCCCCCCCCCACGCTAAAGTTGTAATTTTCGACATAATGTCTTATACATCTCATTGTTGCAATGGGTCCACCTGTATCCCTATTTAAACAATTTGTTTTTTCCCTTCCCCTCCACAAATTATACCAACATTAAATAATCCTTCTTAATATAAAGAACAAGTAGACAACTAGTGGATATGGATCAAATGTCAGCTAGCAAGGTACCAAGTTCCATCCCCAGTAACACCAATAAACAAACAAAAAAAGAGCTGGTGTGAACACTATCTGAAACAAGGGTAATTAGGCTGACATGTATGGAAAATTCTACTCCAAAAGAGAATATATATTCTTCAACAAGAACATTATTTTGGGTGGTAAAACAAACTGACCCAAAGAACTGAAATGAGAAACAACTTGTACCTTGACCATAAAGAAAATAAAATAGAAATTAAAAAAAGATAAAAGAAAAATCTCCAGCTGGGTATCAATAGCTAATGTCTATAATCATAGCTATTCAGCAGGTTGAGATCTGAGGATCACAATTTAAAGCCAGCCCAGGCAGCAAAGTCCATGAGACTCTAATCTCAGATTAACTACCAAAAAGCCAGCAGAGGAGCATGTCTCAAGTGGTAGAATGCTAGCCTCGAGTAAACAAAGCTCAGGGATAGTGCCTAGGCCCCAAGTTCAAGCCTCAGGATGAACACCAAAAAGAAAGTTTACTCTTCAGTTCTCTGTATCCCAGAGCAGAAGTGATAACATTTTTTAAATACCTTATTCTAAAACATTAAAGAAAGGCTTTAAAGTTTTGTTTTGCTTTAAAATAATCACCAGGAAAAAAAGTAGGCTGAAATTTTTCTTCAGTCATGACTTCCTCCTCCTGGATATTTTAAAAGTCTGGTTCAGACTGTTTCTTACAAGAACTGTCCATACTGCATGAAAAGTTGGTACTTTGGTCTTTTGTATGAATGAGCCCACAACAGGTTATTTGTGTTTGAATTCTTATTTTAAGTTATTTGTTTTAGCCAGGTCCCAGTGGATCACACCTGTAATCCTAGCTACTCAGAAAGCTGAAATCTAAGGATTGTGGTTTGAAACCAACCTGGGAAGGAAAGCCCATGATACTTTTATTTCCAATAAAACACCAAAAAATTTGGAAGTGGAACTGTGACTCAAGTGGTAGAGCACTAGCCTTGAGCAAACATGAGATATTTGTTTTATGCTTCTTTCAATGAAGTTTTAAGCTGACATTGATAAATACCAAATCTAGCCAACTATGTTTCAACTTGCTCTTGTTTCTAAGAATTTTCAAATTTTTGTGTTTAATATTCAATCATCTTGTAGACAACTAAGCTTTTGATTAATATGAAAAAGATCCATGGTTTTGTTTAAATCTATTTTGAGTTGTTTGGAAGCTGACAGGGCAGGCTGCAACTCTCCACTGAGG
This sequence comes from Dipodomys merriami, assembly GCF_024711535.1. NCBI lineage: Eukaryota > Metazoa > Chordata > Mammalia > Rodentia > Heteromyidae > Dipodomys > Dipodomys merriami. The sequence goes on from NW_027204492.1 coordinate 87,298,248, forward strand.
TTCTGTCTGTTCTTCAGTCACCCCAACAACTGCAGATCAGTGACTCAACCTGAGTAGTAGTGGAGCCTGTCCAGGATTGGGAAGAGTGGTACACAGTGCCCACAACACAGTGCCCACAACACACTGGGAACTTGATGAACCTGTTGATTTGATTATGCTGCTCAGTAGTATGAAAGCAAAGGGTTAAAATAAACCTGAGGCCAAATTATGTTGTAGTTGCCAAAGTTATTAATTTTATTTTTAAGGTATTAGCAGTCTGCCAAGTTTTGTTGTGTATACATATATATATATATATATATATATATATATATATATATATATATATATATATATATATATATATATTGGTGGTGCTGGTGGTGGTCATGAGGCTTGAACTCTGGGCCTGGGGGCTGTCCCTCAGCTCTTCAGTTCATGGCTAGCATTCTACCACTTGAGCCATAGTGCCACTTCCAGCTTTTTCTGCGTATGTGGTGCTGAGGCCTCACGCATGCAAAGCAAGCACTCTACCACTGAACCACCTTCCCAGCCCTGCCATATAGTTATTTTATAGCCAAAGTAGACTATAGGAATAGTGTTTGATAGGAAAGGATACTGTATGTCTGCTCTGGAACTCCTAAAACAAAGAATCCTTAATGTCATCTTCCCAACTTAGATAATATATTAAGAACACAAGGATTTTAAGTATCCCTTTTTATGAGAGTAGTTTCGAACATCTTTCTGTTCTGTTCTTGAGTACTTGCAGAAGTATCTAGTCTTTTTCCCTGTGAAGATCTCTTCAATTACTATCATAATCATAAAGGTATTTGAAGCACCTGACACCAACTCAAAACTAGTATCCAGTTGAGTGTGGATCCAGCTCATGCCTATAATCCCAGGAGGCAGAGGAAAGAGGAACAAGAGTTGAGGCCCCAGCAACCTAGTGGTTTATTTCAGGGATTTTTGTGTAGGCTGAGGAATGACTTATAGGCAGTGTTGTAGGATGTATGGATAGCAAAACAGAATTTTCATCTGGGCCACGAGTGGCTCACACCTGTAATCCTAGCTACTCAAAAGGCTGAGATCTGAGGACTGTGGTTCAGAGCTAGCAAAGGCAGGAAAGTCTGTGAGACTTATTGCCACTAAACTACCAAAAAAGCTAGAATTGAAGCTATAGCTCAAGTGGTCAAGTGCTGCTTTCAGCAAAAAAGCTCAGGGACAGCAACCAGGCCCTGAGTTGAGGCCCAGTATGACACCAATACACACACACACACACACACACACACACACACACACACACACACACACACATATGAACATATATACACACATACATACATATATTTATATACATATAGATATATAAGTAACTTTCCAAATTAAAAATGTGACGCACAAAAAATACAGAATAAAAACATTTCAAAGACTTAAAGAACACTAACAGTCTGTAAAGCTAGGTCAATGCATACTTGACTGGCTTAGTATATATAGACATTAAAAGTAAAAATGCTAGAATAGATTGCTAAATTATACAGAAAAGTGGTTATGCCCTATAGGAGAATACGAAGTCTTTGGGATCATTTCTTCTACTAAACACATATTTGCATCTCTACTAGACAAAAATCCAGAGGCTAACAAGTGATTTTCAGAATCTAGACCCAATAATTAGAAAGCAATCATCCCAACAAAGATGTGACCTCCTAGAGAACTAATAATTCTTGACTGGGCCTCTCAACCAGTGGGCTGAATACCTGCAGATAACTTTAAGGACATTCCATCATCCATTTGACTTTATTTGTGCTTGAACTCAAGGCTTTGTGATCTCACTCAGCTATTTCGCTGACAGCTGGTATACATTATTTTGTTGATTAACTGGATTTAAAATTTCATCATTTTTCTGTTCAGGCTAGCTCTGAATCTCTACTCTCGGTTTCAGCCTTCTGAGCAGGCAGGATTATAGGTCACCATTGCCTGGCATATATTATTTTTAATTTTTAAATAATCTGTTAGTAAGGGGCTAATAGTTTATTTTATACCTGAATTTAAGTCTCTGAAATTGAAATTACAGCCCTAGGGTATTACCACATTCTGAACAGTGTGGTTCTGTTTTCAGTTTTTACCTTCCATAAGCATTCTAAAACATTCACTTACCTTCCAAACCAATCAAAGGATTTTAGAGATCATCTGACATTCAGCTGTCTCCTACAAGGCAGCTTTCAATAGTTGCTTTGAAAGATGATCATAAAGCATTTGTGTACAAGGAAGGAAGAAACTTACTTTACTGAGTGCCTATTGTGCAAGTTTATTTTTAAAGGACCAAATTTCATTTCACAAAGTAACATACACTTAGCTATATGTGTAAAATAGATTTCATCAGCATAATTGCTGTTAATTATATCTTAATTAAAAATTATATAATTTTCCCTTTCCAACATAGTTCAAGTTGGCAAATGAAGTTGTAATTATACTACAAACAAGATATAGAACAGTACTAAGCATAATTGCTTTTAAGTATTAATGCATTCGCTAGCCTTGAGCTGAAAAGCTGAGGGACAGCGCCCAGGCCCAGAGTTCAGGCCCCATGACCAGACCAAAAACAAAAAAAGTATCAATGCATCAACAATTATTTACCGACTACTGATGCATCTCATGGTCACTGGTAGTCACTGAATGGGGATAAAAAGGGGGAGAGTAAAAAAGTAAAAGGTATACCCTCCTCAAAAGAATTTCCATAGGATAATTAGCAATGCAGTTTTTAACGCACCTGAAACGAACAGGTAATGGAAGAACACAAGACAACTAGGTAATATCTAAGATGTTAGTTTCAGTTTAGACACTGCTATCAACCTTGTTTTTATCTTTATAACTGGACAGGATTTGTTCTCATTTCTAAGGTCCATCAAAATTGTAAGAACATGTTCAGTTAGTAAGAGCTCAGAGTGATGACTGAAGGCTAATAATACAAAGAACAGCTTTCTAGCACCAAGGTGTTCAGTGGGAGGTTCTCTAGAGTAAGTGAACAGGGATAAGTAGGAAGGATGCAACAAGGAGTTGATGGAGAGAACAAACTGTCAGGATAGAAGAGCTGTGATGGAATAAATGGATAAATGTTGGTCCACTGGAGTAAGGAATCAAACTGTTCTGGAAAAATGTGTTGAGGACAAACTTGGAACTGTCCTGAGTGCCAGGAAGAGAAATGAGGACTGCAAACTATGGTTTGTCTATTAAGAAAAGACAGGAATGACACTACAGTGACACCACAATGACAGTGACCTACAATCTTACTGGGAAAACTACCATCGACATGCCTGCAAGGTCTTGGATACTGGCCAAACCCTGCCCTTTCAGTTATTCATGGTTGTGTAAATCGTACTAAATTTTAGTGGCCAAGTAAAAGCCATTTTATTTGCACACAATTCTATGGGTTAGCAATTTGGATTGGAATTGAGTGGGTGGGCAGTCTAATTATTCCTAGGGCTCTTCATGCAGTGACAGTCACCTTGTAATATGACTGGGGCTGAAAAGCCAACATGGTCTCATTCATATATTAGATGCTTGAATTTTGACTAAGGTTCTCTCCCCACCTCAACTCTCTTCGTCCAGCAGGCTAGCTGGGGACTCTTCACACACCTTCACATGACTCAGGGAGCAAGAGAAAAGATACCACACTCCTTGAGACCTAGGCTATTTGTCACTCAGAGAAATTTGGGGTGCAAAATACTGTATTTTAGTACACTATTAAAATAAGTAATAATAAAATGCTGAATTTTATTGGCCAAAGCAAGTCAGAAGGATATTCCACATTCAAGTAATAATGACTCCAGCATTTGATATGAAGAGCTTTAAAGTCACACTGTAAAGGGGTGGGCTAGAAAGATGAAATGACATTGTTGCCATTAAGTACTCTATCACACTAATTCATTTGGGTAGTATACATTAAGCATATTTAGTCCCTTGGGGCTCCAGAGGTGGAAGAACCACTGAAGTGGAAAAGATAACACTGTTAAGAACTATCTAGGATGGAAAAAACCTGAAGGAATGGAGAAAACCTTCTAGGCAAAGGCAATAAAAAAGTGAGGACTAGGAAATCTAGTAGTATGGTATATTTATAGACTTGTGAATGAAAACATGGATGGAGTGGGTAGAAAAGCATTAAGAATAGGTGAATATGGTCAGATACATAATGAATGGATGTGACATGACTATCAGACCCTCAAGAGTAAGGATACTACTGTGCAATGGACAGCCAGAATTCAATGGTAGTTTAAAAGCAGGGGTAATGATCAATGTGTAAGGAAAAGACCTTTAGAATGTGTAACTATAGTAGTCTGAAAGGAAGTTAAGTCAGGACTGGAATAGGATACATATTACTGAGATCAAAGCAAGAGAGCAGACCTGAGAGAATATAGACATATACTTTTCACATTCACAAACATCTACCTCTGTTTATAAGATGTGAGTTTCATGTGAGGCAAACAAGATATAGCTATTTAGTCAAGTTTTGTCTATTTTAGAAAATGCAAAATTGCTTGGTTTTTTTTGTGGTGGTGGTGGTGGTGGAGGTCATGGGCCTTGAACTCTGGGCCTGGGTGCTGTCCCTGAGCTCTTCAGCTCCAAGCTAGCATTCTACCACTTGAGCCACAGCTACACTTCCAGTTTTCAGGTGGTTAGTTGGACATAAGAGTCTCATGGACTTTCCTGCCCAGACTGGCTTTGAACCATGATCCTCAGATCTCAGCTTCCTGAGTAGCTAGGATTACAGGCGTCAGCCACCAGCACCGGGCTTGCCTGGTTTTCTTTTAAAAAAAAACATTTAAGTATGTAAGAAATCTTGATGCAGACAAGAAACCATGATTACACTAGGGAATGCTACCTATAATCTAATTTTGACTCCATACTCTGCTGAGGCAGATTATGTTACCATACCTTTCACAGTGGCAGTATGGCCAAGCAATAGATGAAACTATCTGCAAATGTACACTGATTTTCCACAGGACTTATGTGGCTTTAAGAACACATTACATGTAGTTTTACAAAACATGAGAAATAGTGTTCAGTTTGTTAACTGAATAGAAAGTAGTGTATGAAATTCAGCTATACAACGAGGAACAAACACCCTTTCTTTCAATGTGTTAGCACAGTTTTGTAATATTTGGTTGTTAATTGAAGAGTAAGCAGCAATTTTCTGTCATGAATCTGTGGAAGATGTAGAGAACTTGTTGGTTTCCTACCATTCTGCAAGTATAAGTTTAGTTGTATAACTGCAATTAATGCATATAAGAAATTTGTCACAAAGTAATAAAACATGGAATAAGGTGCCAATGTCAACAGAAAAAACAGTATTTAATGAGAGTATATAGATTAAAGGGTAGTGTACAATATAAAAGTTTGGGAAAGTAGAGTGGTGTGTTTCTTGCTGAGCTAGAATTTGCAGGAACTTAGAAGAAATGTCCCAGGTAGGACTGGCAAGGCAAAGAGGGAAGGATGTTCCAGGTGTGAGAAAAGGGTCAAAGGAACATGAACATGAGTGTTAGATCATTGATGGTATGAAAAGAGTAAGGAAAATAGCTCAGGTGAACCCTTTCAAACTGTGCTTGAGACTTCTTATTCTACCTAGTTCTCTTGAAATCACAGGTAAAGAACTATCTGCAGTTGAACTGTGTCATCTGAAAACGCTATAAAAACTGAACAGGCAAATAAGGACATTTATATTCCTTGTTCCATGTACTGGATTTTATCCATTGTCTGGTGGGTAAATGGGTGGCACTCTATATATGTATTATATAGCCTAGGGAAAATTCCCCTGAAGGAACCTATTTTGTCTTCCAAAACTATCTGCTCAAACTGAGCTAAGCCAGACTGTAAAGTACCCGTGTAACAAAGAGATCTTTGTTGCATTTTCTAATGATAAAGATGTTTAGAGAGAGATCTGAGTGAGCATGGTATTTTTTTCCTCAACGTTCTTCTCAAAATTGGGGAGATTCCTATATAAAAAAAGGTTTTAATAAAAGATATGAGAAATCAGAGTTTCAGGAACAAGCTTTGTCATAATCAACTTCTTAAAAAGTATGAGATGCCTCTCATCTAGTTCAAAAATCAATTCAAAATGGGAAAAGATCTTAATGTTCCTACCTAAAACTTTAACACTACAATGGGATAACATTTAAAGATAGAAACATAAGCAAAAATTGTCTGAATAGGATAATTGCCCAGTAAGAAAGAGCAAGATTTGACAAATGGGACTACATCAAATTAAAAAGGTTTGCACAGGGGGAGGATCAGGTGGGGAGAGGTGGGGGGAGTATGGGAAGGGATGGGAAGGGAAAACAAAGAGGAGGCAACAATGCTTGATAAGAAATGTACTCGTTATCTTGCCCATGTAATTGTAACTCCTCTGTAAGGTATTCTCACAATAAAAAAAAAGGCTTGCACATCAAAAGAACCAATTACCAGAATAAAACAACCCATAAATGTGAATTAATCCCTCTAGCCATTCACTGAATTAAGGATTAATATCCAGAATATACAAAGACTTAAAAATTAAATACCAAAAGAATGACCCAACTAATAAATGCACAAATAAATTGGACAGTTCTCAGAAGAAGTACATAAAGACATGCTCAACATTCTTAGACATAGGAAATGAAAAACTACACTAAGGGTCTATCTCATTATAGTCAGAACGTACAAACAACAAGCTCTGGCAAGGATATAGGGATAAATGAATCCTTTAAATACTGTTAAGTGGGAATATAAACTAGTGCAACACTACAGAAATCATAGTGGAGGTTCATCAAAAAAACTAAAAATAAGCTGGGTGCTGGTGGCCCACACCTATTAATTCTAGCCACCTTGAAGCCCAAGATCAAAGGAGCTTGGTTTGAGGACAGATCCAACAAAAAATGTCTATGAGTCTCTTATCTCCAATTAGCAAGCAAAAAGCCAGAATTGGAGATGTGGCTTCAGTGGTAGATCACTAGGATTGAATAAAAAACCAAATGTGATTGCAAGGTGCAGAGTTCATGCCCCAATATCAACAAAATGAATCATAATGAAACCCCATTGTATAATTAGTGTATGATAATAAAAAGGCAAAAAAGTATATGTACAGTGCATGATCTTAGGTTCAACCAAAATATAGAAAGCATAAAATATGGCTTAGTGATTTACAAATTGCTTATTTTGTGGGAAATACATTTGAGGATTTGAAGATTATAGCATCTGGAGCTTGATATTTAGACAGCAAGCACTCAATAAGCATTGATTGATTCTGTTCTATTTTTTGCAGCTTCTTGTATAAAATATGGTAATATTCCAAAAAATTTTAGTATGAGTCTTCAATGTTGGAGGGCAAGTTAAGAACCATCAAAAATGGATATCTGGACCAATTTTTGGATGTTATACAAGATTCTTGTACATTAATCCACAGTCCTTTGCTACATGGTTTGAAGACTAAACATAGTACACATGTACATCCATACACACATCATACATACATATACACATCAAACATACTACATTGGTAAACTGATTTCCTTGGTTTAAAGACAAATATTTATCACATGATCTAATATTTTTCAAGATACAATATCCTTTCCTCAATAGGAATTTCACTGCCCTTGGGGAACCCTTTGCTATTCTATCTACCAGTTAGGCTTGTATGATACTCAGAATGTAGTGTCTTACTCATAAAACAGGGGACATTCAACTCAATTGTACCTTGCAATTTAGAGGGAAAAAATGACAGCTGTTGTAAGTACTAACAAAATAATCTAAACTGAGTAAATTATGCTCTAATTTTTAATCAGGCTAACAACATGCTCAATAATTACAAAGAATACATAACTGATTGTTTCTGCTTCCCTATAACATGCAAAGAGGCAAGGGACAATTAAAGAAAAAACGAATCTGTACCAAGTTTCCATATGTCATACACTGTTTTAGCAATTTATGCAGATTAAAATTTACTTTAGATACCACCTTACCCAAGTCAGAATGGCCCACATCCTAAACTGAGCCAACAACAAATGCTGGCTGGGATGTGGAGAAAGAGGAACCCTACTGCATTGCTGGTGGGAATGTACACTAATACAACTGCTTTGGAAAGCAGTCTGGAGGTACCTCAGAAAGCTAAATATAGGCCTCCCCTATGACTCAGCCATACCACTCCTAGGCATCTACCCTGAGAAACAGGAACCACAATACAAGGACACATGCACTGCCATGTTCATTACAGCACTGTTCACAATAGCCAAGATATGGAAATAACCCAGATGCCTCACTAGAGCAAATCATTTGCAACAAGGTAAGTCAAGAGCAGAGACACAAATGGGACTTGGTCTCCCTGATATGTGGATGTTAAATCCAAAATGTAAGGAGATATGACAAAGTAAACAGGATTCAAGAAACAAAGGACATCTACTTAATTGTCATATAATTTCTAAATGATTCCATGTTCTTGACTTCATATATGGTGTGTGTGTGTATGTGTGTGTGTGTGTGTGTGTGTGTGTGTGTGTGTGTGTGCGCACGCACATCTGAGGGAAGCTAGAAGGGTACAGAATCAGAGGGAGCAGGGTAAAATATACAACAGAAGGGCCCATCAGCTGCACCGGACGTTGATGAAAATGAACTAAGCAACTCAAGGGCAGCAATGGGAGAGAGGTAATGAGAGGGAAAGAGGGAATAGCTAACACTAAGCAAAAGGAAAGAACTGTACATATCACCCAACATGGAAGAAATTGTTGTATTGTCAAAACTTATAGAATTCACAAACTTTATAGACCAAGACAATGACAATTTGCCTTGTAAAGATTAAAATTGTTTGTGACTTTAACTAAGTATCAATATCATACAATACTGTGAAATTTGTGAAAATTATGCAATCACAGTCTCAATTAAAAATTTTTTAAAAACTTACTTTAGGACTCAAGTTTCATCTTGGACATACAAGGTAGTGGGAAGCCATAATTTCTAACTTTGTAACAAAGAAAGAAGCTAAGTATACTGAAAGGCAACTACTGTTCCTGGACCTGTGAGATAACTGAGATTGCACAACAAACCAATACCCTGTTATCTGGAGAGACAGCGGCTTGCACAGGTCTGTGAGTATATACGCTAATAGGAAGATTAAACTATAAATTATAACAAATCACTGGAAGCCAGAATTTGAAGCTACTGGTTCTGACACATAAGTTTGCACACTCTGAAAAAAGTTTCCTAAAGGAATGCTCTTACAGTGAAGAGCAAGGAAAACTTCAAAGATAGCTCTCAGAGTAGTGGCAGCTGGCTCAGCAAAGCAGCACCCACTGTGAAACTTGCCTAGATTTTTTTCCTTTATGTCTAGTACAGAACAAAAGGCTTAATCCTCAGGGTAGAAGAACTTAAGAAACACTTAAGGAAGGACATATCCAACATAGCTGGGGACAGTGAACTATGTGAAAAAGAAGCTCCACCACTGAAGGAAGAACAAAATTTTTTTGTCAGTGACAAACTCAAAACTCAGGTTCTAGTACCTGCCTAAATCTCATGCTTAATCAAGACTGTAAGAACTCCTATCCTTAACTCCATTAGCCAACCACAACTACTTGGCAAACCAACTAACTGATTAGTAACTGTGGAATACAAAACAAAACAAAACAAAAAAAACCGGGCTGGGAAGGTGGCTCAGTGGTAGAAAGCTTAAGCAAAAAGAAAAAAGCCGGAAGTGGCGCTGTGGCTCAAGTGGTATAGTGCTAGCTAGCCTTGAGCTGAAGAGCTGAGGGACAGCGCCCAGGCCCAACTCAAAGCCAATCAAAAAAGTCAAAATGACTAGAAGAATTGGAAATCTCTGCTTATCTACAGTGGAAACAGTCCAACTCCTAACTAGATTAACACAAATCTCCCACACAAAAGATCTAGCAGAATGAGCCAATGCTTTTCTCCAAATATACAAAATATTTGCCTTGGCATCTTCCGTTTAGCTTTCACCATTTTATGGGGTATAACAAAAGGCAAGAAAATATTTTAAGTTACAAAGTGATCATATAAAACTTCAGTATAACACAAATTTGGAGACTATCAAAATAAAATTTAAGCCAGGTGCTGGTGGCTCACGTCTGTAATCTTAGCTACTCAAGCGGCTGAGATTTGAGAATCTTGGCTCAAAGCCAGCCTGGGCAGGAAAGTCCATGAGACTAATCTCCAATTAACGCCCCCCCCCACACACACACATACACATACCTGTATGTGGCAGAGTACCAGCCTTGAGCACAAAAACTCAGGGACAGACAACATCCAGCTCCAGAGGTCAAGGTCCAGGACCAGTAAAAAAGAAAAAAGAAATTTAGAAAAAAAAATTAGGGCTAGGCACAGTGACTTATGCCTGTTAATCCTAGCTATGCAAGAGCGTATAAGCAGCAACACTGAAGGCTTGTTGTTGAGAGGCTGGTGCAGGGCAAAACCATGAAATTCTCTCTGCAAAATAACTAAAGGAAAAAAAACCTGAAGGGTGTAGCTGAAGCAGCAAAGTGCCTGCCTAGCAACCATTGGATTCAAAACCCCAGTACTGCCATAAAGAAAAATTAATAGAATTATAATTAAGCCAGGCACTTATGGCTCATACCTAATAATGCTAGTTACTTAGGAGGCTGAGAGCTGAAGATCACAGTTTGAAGCCAGCTCAGGTGGAAAAGTCTGTGAGTCTCTTATCTCCAATTAACCAGCAAAAGCTGCGAGGAGGTATGTGACTTAAGTAGTAGAGTGCCAACCTTGAGAAGAAAAAGTCAAGTTGAGATGGATGAATGGAAAAAAACCACTTAATATGTAAGACAAGACATAATTTCAGCAAAGGAATGGAAGCTGTAAGGAAGAATTCAGGGTTGGAAGTGTGGCTCGAGTGGTAGCACTCTCAAGTGGTAGTTTGTAATCCTAGCTACTTGGAGATGGAGATTTGGGAGGATCACTGTTTGAAACCAGCCCAGGTAAGAAGTCTGAGAATCTCCATCTCAACTAGCAAGCCAGACAAAGTAATGCACTCCTGTAATCTTAGCTACACAGGAGGCAATAGGTACAGAAGAATCACAGGCCAAGAATTCTCCTGGGCAAAAGAAAATCTCATGCTTACTCAAGACTATAAGAACTTCTACCCTGAACTCCACTAATCAACCACAACTACTTGGCAAACCAACTAACTGATTCATAACTGTGGAATACAAAAAACAACAAAAAAAAACATAGGGAAAAACTCAAAGCCAACCAAAAAAGTCAAACTGATTAGAGGAATCTGAAAAAATAAAGTAAAAAGGGCTGGAGGCATGGTTCAAGTGGTAGAGGTCCTGCCTAGCAAAAACTGGATTCAAACCCCAGTACCACCAAAGGAAAAAAATGAAGGACAGAGTAAAAAGGAAATACTAGAAATAAAAAATGTTTTTTAAAAAGGACTAGGGTGTTCTCAAATGATAAATGCAAGACCCAGTTCAATCCCCCTTTCACTACTACCCACACAAACCCCTCAAAACAAACAAAAACACACCCTACCAGTATAAAAACCTCTAAGTTCAATAATGAAGCTGATAGTGGCAAAAGAGAATCAGTGAGTTTGAAGATCACATTTACTAATCAGGTAAATACAAATTAAAACAAAAGGACAAAAAATAGTAGAGAAAAATAGTATTCAAGAACTATGAGGTAACAGTATAATAAATTTAACTTTGGAATCCAGGAGAAATTCACAGAATGAGGCAGAATAATTGAGAAAAAAACAGTTCTCAGAAACGGATATGTCCACCCAAAGAACTTATATGCTAATATTTACCACAGTTTTAGTAATCATAATCTTCAAAAATGAATATCCTGTTATATCTTCCAAAACAAGAATGAACAAAGTAGTATGTGGAATAGAGTATTTTTCAGTGACTAAAAAGGAAATTAAAAAGGCTCTTAACTCAAATAATATGGATATAGTAAGTAAAACAATCCAGACAAAAAAGGCTTTTTTTCTATGATTCCATTCATATGGCACTGTGGCAGGACTAGTTAAAAGATCTGTGTGTGTATATAGCATAGACAAAGCCCTGAGCCCAATTACCAGTACCATAAAAATCAAAAGTACACACTATGAAGGCATTCCCAGGGAAAAACCTGACTGGATATATTTTTTGAACCAGAAGAGATCTGACTAGGTCAATCATTATTATCATATATCATTTTTTTCAAATACATATTTCATTTTAAAACAGAGAAAATTGCATAGCTTAAAATATAAAAGATATTCATAAGTGTTTATGCAATGAAATATCTTCCTATCCACTATCCCTTGGCCATGCATGCCCAAGCCCAAGCCCATCAGTGTCTTGAACAGCCTTCCAGAAATCTTGTCAGCAAAAATGCCAGGTGCTGGTGGCTCATGCCTGTAATCCTAGCTACTTGGGAGGCTGAGATCTAAGGGTCACAGTTTGAAACTAGCTAAGCAGAAAAGCTACAATTAACTACCAGAAAAGGCCAGAAGTGGATCACTTTACCACTTGAGCCACAGCTTCACTTCCACCTTTCTTGCTGGCTAACTGGAGATGAGTCTTATGTTCTGTTCAAGGCTGGCTTCAAACTAGGATCCTCAGACTTCAGCCTCTTGAATAGCTAGGATAACAGGCAAGAGCCACTGGCACTTAGCTAGGGAATTTTTATGCCCAGGCCAACCTGGAACCCGATCCTCCTATTTACACTTCCCATATAACTAGGATAACAAGCGTACCACCATGCCCAAGGGTCTTGCTAAATTTATGCCCAACCTGGCCTTGGCCTGTGATTCTCCTAACCTCTGCCTCCTGAGCAGCTAGGAGTACAGGTGTAAGTCACCAGTGCCTGACAAAATATATTATGATGGCTCTTTTCAAGTTGCTGACTTCTAAAATGTAAGGGCTATTTAATTTTTTATCCTTGGAGGAAAGAGAAGATTCTATCACTACATAATTTTCTAGAGAAATGGACACCTTTGAGATGCACAAAATGACCCTTGTACACAGTTTCCCACATGTACCTCACAGGATCTAGTTGCATTTTTATGTAATAATTTCAGTCCTTAAGCTGTTGTAAAGTCTACGTTAGTTATGCGAAGAATGTTATCTGACATCTTCCAGAGCAAAGATCAAAAGCCAATGTCTCAAATTGGTTGTTCCTGGCCACTAAATACTTCACAGTGCTATGCTGGATTCTTCACTGAAACCACAGGAAGATTTTCATCCAATAAAACATACCTACAGAGAATCTTTTTACAATGCCCAAATAAGACTTTCTTCTCTTAGGTAAAAATTATGAAATATTTAAAGGTTCCAAGTATAGGTTACAATTTTTTTTCACTTCTCAGGTGGTGGAAGATTGCCAAGTGCCTGCCCTTTCTGATTAATTATAAAACTTAGTATACAATCTAGTATGCTAGATTTTTTTGTGATAAAGCTTGAACAGGGATTAAGGAAAACCAAGCCTTCCATTAAATAATATTTATACAAGATCAATGAGCAGATAAGCCACTAACAAGAATACTTACATGCAAACCCAGCTTGTCTTCGGCTTCCTCTTAAAGAAACCATCACTCTATTTCACATATGGTAGAAGAGGAAGTGATCCTAATAGTTTATTCATATTAGTATCTAGAATATACTATAATCAGAAATGGGTTTTAACATATTTGCCAGAAGTGTTAACAGAATTCTTTAAGAGACAAAGAGCAAATACTTATTAAACATATGCAAATGAAAAGAATTCAAGAAATACATTTTTTTCTTCACAAGGCAAATTGTCATTATTATTGTCTAAAAAGTTTGTGAATTCTATGAGCTTTGACAATGCAATTATTTCTTCCACATCAGGTGATAATTACATTTCTTACCTTTTGCTTAGTGTAAGCTTTTTTTTTTTTTTTTTTTTTTTTTTTTTTTTTTTTTTTTTGTCATGGGGCTTGAACTCTAGGCCTGGGTGCTGTCCTTCAGCTCTTCAGCTCAAGGCTAGCACTCTACCACTTAAGCCACAGTGCCACTTCCAGTTTTCTGAGTAGTTTATTGGAGGTAAGAGTCCCACAGACACACTGCCCCAGCTAGCTTTGGATCTTGATCCTCAAATCTCAGCCTCCTGAGTAGCTAGAATTACAGACATAAGCCACCAGCACCCAGCTAGTGTAAGCATTTTTAACACAAAAAGAACTGCACAGGCTGGAGCTAGGGCTTAGTGGTTGAGTGCTTGCCTAGCTAGCATGAAGCCCTGGGTGAGATTCCTCAGTACCACATAAAAGGAATAGCTGGAAGTGCTGCTGTGATTCAAGTGGTAGAGTGCTAGCCTTGAGCAAAAGGAGCCCAGGGACAATGCCCAGGCCCAGAGTTCAAGCACCAGGACCAGCATAAAAAGAAAAAAGAAAAGAGAACATCTAATTCAATAATATGGTAAAATATCTCTGTATACTAACTATAAGGAAGTAACCCTTAAATTTCTAGAAATTCAGGAATTATAAAGCATTTTTTTAATTGTTGAAGATACAATCCATAGCTTTGCACATGCTAGCCAGGAAGTTATCACTGAGCTATGTCCCCAACCTGAGTACAAATGTTCATTACTAATTACTATGAATCATTATAGTAAAGACCTCCAATTTTTCAGTTCTTTGTAGACATCGCCTTCAATGTTCCTCTACAACAAGGTTGGCCATGGAAGCATGTGTGTGATTTAGCTGATGAAACAAGAGAAAGTGTGATACAAGCAGACACTTGAAAAGTGTTTGTGTTTGCTTTTTGAGACCACCATACTAACAGGTCCAGACCTGCCAGCTACAGGAAAGAACAAATGGAAAGGTATTGATCCATCTTTGTTTAGGTCCTCCTACCTAGGCTTACCAGGTTGCCAATCACTAAATGTCTGAGCAAACCTAACCTAGATGATTCAGTCACCAACTAACCACTCTCCTCCCTTTGCGAAAGCTTGTATCAGCTACTACTTAAAAGTAAATACATTAGTGGCCTAGTAAATATGGCCAGTGGATAAGAACACTGGCTTTCCTCCCATAAAATTAACTATGCACACAAGTTTAAAACAAAAACCTCCAATACCTGGATGAAAATAAATACATAAGCATTCAAAAAAATGTGTAAGTCCTCCCAAACCCTCATATATGTACTGTCTGCCATCACAGATAACATACACATACAAAAACAAAAATAAAAAGCATAACAACTTTTCAGTTAGTCACTGAAGTACATTTATTATGCTATGCTTTAATCAGATTTACACTTGAAAGTTTCATGTATTTTTTTTGGTACTGGTCCTGGGGCTTGAACTCAAGGCTTAAATGCTGTGCTTGAGCTTTTTTTTTTTTTTTTTGCTCAAGGCTAGCCCTTTACCACTTAAGCCACAGCTTCACTTCCCATTTTTTTCATGATTAAGAGATAAAGAGTCTCTGGGATGGCAATGTGGCTTAGTGGTAGAGTGCTTGCCTAGCATGCATGAAACCCTGGGTCTGATTCCTCAGTACTACATAAACAGACAAAACAAAGCTGGAAGTGGTGCTGTGCCTCAACTGGTGGAATGCTAGCGTTGAGCAAAAGCAGCTCAGGGACAGTGTCCAGCCCCAGGATTGGAAAAAAAAAAAAAGAGATAGAGTCTCATGCTTCCTGTCAGGGCTGGCTTTGAACTAGAATCTTCAGATCTCAGCCTCCTGAATATAGCTAGGATTACAGACATGAGCCATCTGCTCACAGCTCTGTCAGCTTCATTTCTAGCACTGAACATCAACCGAAATTTCCAGGGTTGGTGGACATCCGGATTTTTGTTTCCATAAAATTCCAATATTTTAATCCATTTCAGAAGACTGGGTAAACCTAAAAGATCTATCAGATACATAAGTCTGATTAAACCTTGTTTCTAGAAGCATCCTGAATCCAACTTCTTACAGCATCATAGCAACTCCTTAAGAAATGTTCATGGTAGACAGTAAAAACTGCTAAGATCTACACATCTGGGCCAGACACACTGCCTCTATTACATCACAAAGTGTGACACTGAGGACTTCTTAAACCATTTTTATTTAGATTACACTACACACATTTCTGGATTTTATACATACACGTGCACATATGCAGTTTAAGAAAAAGTTAAAAACACTTTCCAACAGCTTCCCAATGTCCTTGGAATAAAACACAAGATCCTTAATGAGGTCCCTTAAGGCCCTGTCAATCTTTTCCTGCCTACCTCACCTAGCTACATCTCTGTGGATTCTTTCCAAATCTCTCTACCTCTGTGCCCTCACACCTGTTGTTGCCTCTTCCTGGCAATCCCTTCTCAATACTTTTTACCTAGTTTATTCCTACTCATTCTTGAGGCTCCAAGGGTACTCCAATTGTACCCCCTTCTTCTCCCATGTAAAGGAATTCTACCTCTTCTTTGCTGTAAGACCTTGAACAAGTTAGCTGTTTTACCATTCTAAATCTTATACCTCAGTAGAGAGATCCTCAATTAAGAGAAATATCCAGTGCCTAGTAAAGAAAAAGTGGTTAACAAATCATTGCTGCTGTTTTTATTATACCATATGGTAATTTCTATAATGTTTCTTTTTTTGCCAGTCCAGGGGCTTGAATTCACATCTAGGCACTATCCTTGGGCTTCTTTGGCTCAAGGCTAGCACTCTACCACTTGAGCCACAGCACCATTTCCAGACTTTTCTGTTTACATGGTACTGAGGAATTGAACCCAGGGCTTCATGCATGCTAGACAAGCGCTCTACCACTAAGCCACATTCTGCTCTCTATCATGTTTCTTAACTAGTAATTAGTTATTTGTTGAAAAAAAAACAAAAATAAGCCCAAATCCCACTTTAATCCTAATATTTTTCATGCTATTCCCTGCATACTACATTTCTGTAGAAGATAAAATGAACATTCACAAAGCAACTATTATCTCAACTACATTTTCTGGATGGCCGAAGATGTGGTTTGGTAGATGAAGAAACTGAAGCACAAAGTAACTGGCTAGATCAACGGGAAAGAGCCAGAATTAAAATTCAAATTGGTCTGGTAGTATCCCTGTGGTACCTATGACACCAAAGGCTTCCCTACATCATGAACTTCATCATCTAAGAGCAGCAAGATTCAAAAAAGATGGAGATCCATATAAATAACTCACAAACCTCTATTCTGCAGATCCTTAACCAAATCAGTGTCACCATCCATTGCTCCCAAGATAGTCCCTTCAGCAGAATATTCTTCCCCCATGTGTAATAATATTCCTTACCCTCTTTCCACTGAATATGGCGTTTTTTTTTAAGAGTATGACTATCTTTCAATTCTTTCTTTCAGTAAACAGAAGTAACACATATTTGGTAGATTAAATAAAAATGTTAAAGAATATTATTATGGTCATCAAGTTGGGGAATAAATTTTCTTTCGTAACAATAAAGTTTGACATAGGAACAAACTTAACAAGAATGGTGAGAAAAGGGGGGTTTATCTTAAATACATTTACAATGGATAAGTTCTTTATCTAGCACCAGAGACTCCACATGATTTATAAATGTGTGCTTCATAGATAAAAAATACTTAAGATTTTATCTAAGGGGTCAGGCCCCAGCATCAATGTTCTGCCACACTAGTGGCTACCTACACTTGAGACACTTAAAGGTAGAATGGCCTTGACAAGTACCAATCTCTCATTAATTATGCTGAAATTATTTGGAAAAAGAAACAAAGAACAAATGATAAAATAAATGAAAACAAACTACTGATAATTGGTGACCTTAGATAAAGGGAATACAGTGAGCTTTTTGTACCAATCTTGCAACATATTTGAACTTGTAATATTTTATCAAAACTAATTTTTTTAAAGAATACTATTAGAAAGCTTCCCAGAAGATCTGAACAAAAAGGTCTAGTGTACTGGCCATGCTGGAACTATAGTCACTGTTAGCTATTCCTAAAATACATTCCAGGCTCAGGTTTTCTTGCCTATCAGCCAATATCAAAGGAAAAGAGCTTGGGTAGCAGGGCATAGTCATGTCTTTTGAGTCAGAGGAGAAATGATATTACTTGTTTAAAAGAGTTTTCATGAACTTATAGGTGTCTCCTATTGGCCAAAGCTCCAATACAATTGCCCCACTTCAGGAAAAAAACATAACCTTCAGGGTCCTGTATTGATGCTCAGAGAGGTAGTGCTCTAAATTCTGGTCTTCATTTTCCCAAGCTTACCTAAGTGATTAGGCAAGTTTTCCCTAGTACCCAGCATAGAGAGAGTTCTGGTGGTATTTTGCCACTACTATTTATGGAAAGATTTATAGAAAAGAGGCAATAACATGGGGGATTCACAAAGATCCCAGAAAACTCAGCAGTGCCCAAAGGCTACTTTCCAAGTAGCTCCTAGCTAATCACAAACACTTTAAGGAGAGTAGGAAGTCTCTTTACTCTGCCCTACCTGTGTACCAATACTCATACCACACTTCCAAGGCCTAGCCACATGACTGAGAAGAGAGGAAAGACAATGTGTGGATTCTAGAGTCATAATAGCACAAGTGTGATTATACCAGAGCTGACCAGAAAATTTCAGAAACTGTTTAAAGGTATCAGTAATAAACTAAGAGCTCTTTTGTAGGTAACAACATTGCCAATTGACAAAAAGGTGGCAATAATACCTAACATTGACTGAGAACTTAATACATACTGGACACTGAGTAGCAGTTTTTAAAGATGTGAGGTAATTCTTGAAGAGATGGTATTATCCTTTCATAAATCAAGTACTTACACCTAGACCTCATGTGTGTGTGTGTGTGTGTGTGTGTGTGTGTTTGCACCAGTACTACGGCTTGAATGCAGAGCCTGAGCACTGTCTCTTAGATAGTATTCTACTGCTTGAGCCACAGCTCCAGTACCAGCTTTTTGGTGATTAACTGGAGGTAAGAATCTCAGGGAGTTTCCGATCAGGGCTGGCTTCCAACTGTGATCCTCAGATCTCAACCTCCTTAGTAGAGTTGCTCTCATTCCCACTCACCCCTGCTCCCCCCCTCCCCCATACCATACCTCTGGCTGACAAGTGGCTACAGGGTAAGTATTTAAGAGTACTCTGGGAAAGTGGATTCTGATTTGTCCGCAATGAGGTTGTGCAACCAGTTTTTACCTAAATGTTTTTCCATTACTTTCCAAGTTTAGTTTGTTAACTTTATTATACTGATAAAAGGAATATGGTGGCCGTTCACTCCAGACCATTGGAATCACCATTAACATGGTTTTGATTTCTTATACAACCAGACTGTGGAGGGATATGGGTGGGAATCCCATCCTCAGCTTCACAGATAAAAGCATCTCACTGGGTAAGGGGGAAAAAATATCCCAGTGCACATCTAAGGCCATTGATTTCCTTCAACTTAGAAAGCAAAAGAAGTGGCCTATTTTTGTCAAACCTTTATAAGCTACAAGTGTGCATAGCAAAACTACATAAACCACATAAATTTAAACATGCCTCCACAGATAAACATTATGATCACTCACTTGAGATCCCACAGGTTTTCAGGTGCAAACTTCACAGAAGCTGTTGGCTGTGCTCTGAAAAATGGGAGGGAATAAAAAAGACTTAAAAGTTTCAAATATGTATCTATTTCTGCTTTCCCTCCTCCGCAGAGCGCGAAAAATAAAAACAAACTTGGGAGCCGCCAAAAAGTTCTCTTCTCCGAAGTCGACGGCGGTGGGGGGCAGGGAGGGGGCTGCGGGAAAATTTCTCTGCAACTTGCAAAGCCCGCACGGTTTTCCCATCGCCAGGAGCGCTCCAGGTGCCTGCAAACTTTGCAGCTAGCAACAATGTAAAGAGAAAAGTGTGCCAGTCAGCGCTTCTGCTCCGAGGGGGTGCCTCCTTGCTCTCCAGTAATGCCCAATGCTCCTTTCGCCCTACACAAGCTTCTTCCCGCCCACCAACTCCATAACAGCCACGGTGCACCCTCACTCCTCCCCAGACCAGAAAGCCTCCTGGGGCCCATGGAGGACACCCTCCCGCTAGAGCCCCGAGCCCCCTACTATGCACAGGACTGCAAGAGAAGGGGGCGCCGAGAAAATGACACCCGACCGCACCGCTGTTACTAGTTACGGGGTTCCACTCCTCACAGGATAACCAGTAGCTGCAGCCCAGCTCCTGCTCTCGCCCCGACTCCCCGTCCCCGCACCGCACCCCGCCCCCGCGCCGCGCTCCCAGCCACCCGCTCCGATGGGTCACACAAGTCAGTAGAAGAGCCACCAAGCACTTGACCTGGGTTTGCAGAAGCTCCTGACTCACCGGCTCTGGGGACACCCAAGGCGACCGCTACGGGGAGCCGGAGCGCTCCGGGGCCGCGGCGAGGCTGAACCCGGACTCTTCGCTCCGCGCCCACCCGCGCCTCCCTCGGAGAGGCCGCCACTCCACAAGCTTACTCGCCCCGACGCCCCCAACCACGCTCGCGCAGGGTCCGCCTACCTTGGCGCAAAGAGCTCGTGGCTCCTCACGCCGCGTCCCAAACTAGGGCCCCCCGCAACGCTGCCGGGCGAGGCCAATCACGGGTTGAGGGGTGGGCGTGGTAACCGCCCCCCACGCCGCCCGCTTTCTTCACTTCCCTTTCTCGCACCTGCCCCCTAGTAGTCCCCTCAGCCCCTCCTTCTCGACTCCCGCTGAGATCCACGCGGCCGCCCCCGCACCTCGCACACCCGCCTCCGCTCCCGCCTGGCGCCCACCTTCGCCCTGCCAGCCCATCAGGCCTCTCAGTTCAGAGGAGGCTTTAGCCAGCGGCCGCAGCAACAGCAGCGGCTCAGGCTAAGGCGGCGCCGAGCACTATTGTATCCTGACACTGTGCGCTCCCACGCTCCGCCTCTTCCCTTTCCTTCCTACCCCCCTATGTACTCCCACACACACACATACCACACACCACAGACACATTCTTTCTTTCTCTCTCCCTCACACACACGCACGCACGCACACCCACAGCTCCCCGTCTCGCCGACCGTGCTCACTCTTATTCGGCTAGCTGTCCGGCCGTCACCTGCACGCCTGCCCGCAGGCGGGCAGAGCTGGTTGCGAGCGCCTCCCGCTTCCAGGCTCCGCCCACTTCTCCCCGCCCACAGCCTCGTGCTGTGCTTCAGGTGGGTTCTACCGCTCCTCCTGCTGGGCGGGAAGGCGCTCTTCCCTGAGGAGCTGAGAGCTCCGCTTGCGGGCACAGAACACTGGGAGGTGGAGAAGCCTTCCCTGTATGGGAACCCAGCCTCGCTCCGCTTGCTCCCGGCGAACTCCAAAGGTAGGGAAGGGCTGGTGGGTGTACATAAACTCGAAGCGCACTCCTGACTGAGTTCTGTTAGGCTTGGAGAGCCTATAATAAAGCCAAGGGACAATTCGTAACCCAAGTGCCCCTTTGCAAGCAAAGTGCTTGAGGATACCAGTGCTTTCCGTGTCAGTGTGTCAGTTCTCTCCCTGCGAGTCACTGATGCAGATTTGCTGTGTGGGTATGTTGTTAATATTAAAAAACAAACTCCTAATCAGAGGAGAGATTAGGTTGGATCATCTAAGTGAAACTAGCGATTCACTGGAAAACTAATTCAAACGGTGGGGGGGGAGAGAAAGAGATAGGGGAAAGGAGGGAGGGAGAGGAGGAGAAAAGACGAGATAGAGAAGGGAAGAGTGAGGGAGGTTTGTAAATAATGTAGCTTATGGAATTAGGATGAACTCACATATACTCAATTTCATTAACCATTCCACAATAAACATTAATATATGCTCATATATTTTACCTATTTTCATATTAAAGATAATAGTTCCATTTCATAATACTCTGATATGTGCATTCTAAAATATTTGTAGCATTTTAGACTTACCTCATTTCATTATATTAAATTTATTTAGGAGGAAGTTGTAAGAAAAATTTATTATGGAAATGCACCACATAGACTTCACCTAGTTTTCCCCAAAGCTCTTATCTTATATAGTTATAATACAATAACAAATCCAAGAGATTGGCATTGATACAATCCATAGTACTTATTTAGAATTCATGGACTTATATCTGGATTTGTGTACATAGTTCTATGCAATTTTCCTGCATGTGTAGCTTCTCTGCCACAATCATTCTTGCCATAGTTAGAGTTACAGTCACCTGGCAACCATAACATGTTCATCATCTCTGTAATGTTCTCATTTGAGAATATTAGAGAACTGGAATCATACTTTTTGTCTATCTTTTTACTCATTGAGCATCATTTCTTTGAAATTTTCCCAAGTACAGTAGTTCATACTGTTTTACTGCTATATGACATTCTAGAGTATGGATGTGCCAATTTAACTCTTTGCCCATTAGAGCATATTTTCATTGTTTCCATAGAATTTGTTTCTTCCTTTCTTCCTTCCCTTCTTCCCTTCCCTCCCACCTCCCCCCATCACTCCTCCTCCTCTCTCTCTCTTTCTCTTTGCTAATACTGGAGCTTGAACTCAGAAACAGGACACTGACTGTTCCTTTACTGTTTTGTTCAGGCAAGTGCTCTACCACTTGAGTCACAGTTCCACTTCTGGCGTTTTGCTTGTTAGTTGGAAATAAGAGTCTCATGGACATTCCTTCCTAGCCGGTTTCAAACTAGGAGTTTCAGATTTTGACCTCCTGTGTAGCTAGCTAGGATTGTAGGTGTGAGCCACTGACTCTCAAATATGTTTCTCATTTTAATCTACAACAAACAAAATGATATAGGCACAGGTGATTCATGACTGTAATCTTAACTATTCAGGACGCTGAGACATTGAGGATGGAGATTGGAAGCTAGCTGGGGCAGAAAAGTCTGCAAGAATCCCATATCCAATTAACTGCCAAAAAAAAAGACGAGATGTGGTTCCACTAACAAATGAGCGCTTAAGGTCCTACACACACACACACACACACACACACACACACACACACACACACACGTGCAAAATAAAACTGCAAGCTAGATGCCAGTGGCTCACATGTATAATCCTACCTGGAAAGCTGAGATGAGGAAAATTATGTTTCAAGGCCAGTCAGTGTAGAAAAGTTTTTGAGAACTGAACTGAGAGTTGCCACCTGGTGGCCAATTCCTGTTATCTTAAATGTGAGGGGGAACTAAAATAGGCACAGCACAACACAAGTGCATCCCTGGACAGGAATTAAGACTCCTATCTTTAAAAACCAACAAAACAAAATGAAAACAAAAGAATTAGCAAGCGAGGCGCCAGTGGCTCATACCTGTAATCCAAAATACACTGGAGACTGAGATCTGAGGGCCCCAGTTTGAAGACATGTGACTCTTGTTTCCAATTGACCTCTAAAAATCTGGAAATGGAGCTATGGCTCAAGTGGGTAGAGCCTTAGCCTTGGGCAAAAAATCTCAGGGAGAGGCACAGGCTGGAGTGCAAGCTCCAGGAACAGCACCAAAAACAAACAAAAAATTAGGAAGAAAGAAAAAGGAAAGAAACCGACAAACTTTTTCAGACAATTCCCTTATGAATTCCCACTAGCAATTACTGAGAGATCAGCTTCATCACATGTTTCTCAGTGTTTGATATTCTCCCTATATAGTCATTCTGATGGATGTGTGGTGATATCTTATTAAAATAGCTTTTCCTTCATGGTCAGTGATGTTAAATGTCTTTGCAAGTCCACTGTGAGATGTGAAAATATTTTCTTATTCTGTAGCTGGTCTGTCTATTCGCTTAACCAGAGATGTTTTCAGAACAAAAATTTTCATTTTGCAGATAATTCATTGTTCAAGTTTTGTTTTTATATGATTTGTTTTGGTGACATAAAAAATCTACACTTAGTACTAGGTGCTGAGGACTTTTTCAACTGCTTTCTTACGGAAATATGGCAGTTTTCTAGCTTAATAAATTATAGTGTTTTAATTTACAGTTTTATAACTCACTTTGCTTTTATAATAAATAAATGTTTTTATTTTTTCAATTTTATTAGTAGAAATGAATTGTAAAATTGTGCCTTCTACATTCATGCATGTAATGGATTTACTTTGATCAAATTAACTCCATATTATTCTTAACATTTCCTTTTGTTTTCTTTTATTTACTTAAGTTTTTGGTATTATGGGTATGGAGTTAAGGGCATCAAATTCCCCTTGACCAAAATTTCCAACCTTGCTTTTTGGGGGATTTTGTTTTTAGAGATGGAGCATAGTAGACTTTTCAGCCCAGGCTTTGTTGGAGCCTCGATTTTCCAGATTTCTGCTTCCTGAGCAGTAAAGATTATAGGTGTGAACCATGAACACCTGGCTTGTACTTTTCTTTCTTCTTTAAATTATTGTTTATTGTTACTATAAAGTTGATATACAAAGTGGTTATGGTTTCATAAGTCAAACAATGAGTACATTTCTTTTTGGACAATGTTACCCCTTCTTTTGCTTTCTCCCAGTTTTTGCCTCCCATCCTGCCCACAAGTTGTATCGCTCATTATCAATCTAGTCAATATTGAGTACCAGTACTGTATTTGTTTACCCTTTGTCTGTATTTCTGTGACCCTCTCACCTTCAATAAATACAGAAAAATGAACAAACGAGACAAAAGAACAGAAAAAAAATCCTCCTGTTTCCATTTCCTGGAGTTCATTTTGATAAATATTATTGTATATGATGAGGCACAAAGGCATTGAGCCTTTATGTTTCTTCTCTAAGAGTATCCTTCTTAGATCTCACTGATATTATTCCCTCTTAACTCTCATTTCTTCTCCCCTTTAAACAGATTTTAGTAAGATTCATCTTGATATTTTTATAATAAAATAAAATTTACTTAAATCCATGATTTATTTTGAATTAATTTTTGTAATAAACTTCAACATAGGGTAGAGGTTCATATTTTTGCCTATAGGCATTTGATCTGACTAATCTTATTTGAATATTGAAGTGGAATTTCATGAAACATGTAGGTCAATTTGGGAAGAATTTATAACTTTATATTTTCTTTCTTTCCTTTTTAGAGATACAGAGCATTTAATTTTTTTATATCTCAGGATGGATGTGAAACTTAGATTTGGAGAATGTTCCCAGTAAATCTGACTAGGATTTAATGACTGGCCAGTGGTTCTCAAGCCATTTGTACAAACAGTGTTGTCTATAAGGTGATTTCCTACTAGGAGTTTGACATTTCATATGGGCAGGGCTGTCCACATGAGTAGTCCCCAATAATATCTCAGGAACTGAATTTCGAACAAGCTTCTCTGATAGACAACATTTCCCTTGTGTTGTTGGGACTTGTTACTGGAGGAATCACACATCCTAGGTGATTCAACTGGGAGAGGCCTCTTGGAACTCTGTTATTACTATTAGCTATTCCTGCTTTTGAAAATTTAGGGTTGCATACTATACTGTTCTCTGCCTTTCAATACTTTAACTCTCTGTGCTATTATTCTTCAAGAGAGTTTGTGGTAGAGAGCAAATACTACTATTTTGTTTTTGCTTTTTTTGTCGATTGTGGGGCTTGAACTCTGGGCTTGGATGCTGTCCCTCGGCTCTTCAGCTCAAGGTTAGTGCCCTACCACTTGAGCCACAGCACCACTTCCGGGTTTCTGGTGGTTTATTAAAGATATGAGTTTCATGGACTTTCCTGCCTGGGATGGCTTTGAACCGTGATCCTCAGATCTCAGCCTCCTGAGTAGCTAGGATTACAGGCATGAGCCACCAGTGCCCTGCCAAGTACTACTTTTTTAAAGACTTTTATGGACTGAGAGCATGGCTCAAGTGGAAGAGCATATGTCCTATAAGTGCATTAAAGAAAAAATATTTTGTGGATACCTTTTCATGCATGTATTTTTACCATACATAATTTTGGGGCGTATGCATAGCTTTTTGATTTTTCTTTTTTAGCAGTTCTAGGGTTTGAATCCAGACCTTCATGCTTACTTGGCTGGTGCTTTAGCACTTGAACCACACTACCAGCCCTATTTTTGGCTAGCTATTTTGGGAATGGTGTCTACAACACTTTTCTTCCTGGACTTGCCTCAAAATGAGAGCAGCCAGGTCTCAACCTCATGAGACGATAAGATTATAGGCATGAGCCACTGGCACTAGGCAAGTATAATAGTTTATTATTTTCTTGTGTGTTCTGTCAGTTTCTGTTTCTCACTCCTGTTTTCCTTCCTGTTTTCCTTTTTTTGCCTTATTGCAGGGCACTAGAATATTTGGATCTATTTAGTGTTTTGAGTACACTTTGTATACTTTTCTTCATAGTCATTCTAGTTATGAAAATATATGTATATAATGCATTTTATAATCTATTGTTATTATTTCTGACTTATACTAAAGTAGATAAAAGTTACTTTATTTTCATATAGGTTGTCCTTTTATCTTCTTACACGGGGGATATGTTTTGTTTTGTTGATACTGAGATTTGAATTCAGAGCATGGCGTTTGGTAGACAGTTGTTCTACCCTTTCATCCACATGTCCAGCTCTTAGAATATAAATTTCTTTTTAACTATTTCTTTTATATAGGAGGGAACCCAATGTCAGATGGTATCCCAACTTTTCCTTCAACAGTTCAACAGAATTTAAAATAACACAAGGTTAGATGTGTCAATAATATTCACCCTGATTTTTACATATTTCTTGGTTTCCTTTCTAAAGTTTCCTGCCACATTATGGTATTGTTTCCTTTTTATATGTTCATTATTGATACATCTGCTAGTGACACTTTTCAAATTTTATCATCTGAGAATGTCTTTATTTTTCAACAACTCCTGAGGGATAATTTTCCTGAACCTGGAATTCAGAGTTGATGGTTTTTACTTTCACCATTTGAAAAATGTACTACTTCCTTCCAGACTTTTCTTGATTGAAAAGAGAAATGTCCTATGCTAGCATTTAAATCAGTGTTCCTCTGTAGGTAATATATTTCTCTCTAAATTTTTTTTAAAAAATCTTTATTTTCATAAGTTGCTTATGGTGTGTCTTGTTAAGGATATTTTGGGGGTTTAACCTCGCTTATTTTGTGGTTGTAGTTCCAATGACAGTTTGGCTTTTAACACCCTGGCCATGCTTATCTGGTCAACTTTGTTTGTCTGTTACTAGAAGCCAGGTTGTTATTGAGGAACATGTCACTGGAATGGATTTTTTTTAGGTCTACAGACATGGTGACTTAGCAAGTTTCACAATTGATTCAGACTGGTGATTTTTTTCTTTTCCTAGAACTTACCATAGAAATTTAACAAAAATCCCCTTGAAGATGACTTGACCTTGAGGCTCCAAAGCCAAAGTTGCTGCAGGATCATGACCTGGAACATTTGAATTGGTTAATAAGAGATCTCAAATATGCAATTAAAAGATTGCCTCCAAGGAAACTACGCTGCCAAAAGGAAGGAAGAAACAGAATGGAAATTCTGAAGACTGAAAAAGCAGAGCTTGAAGAATTTGAAGTGGAGAAAATAGCGGACTGGCATATATTAGCTGGCCAGGCAGAATATCTCCTAAAATGGAAGGGCTATTCAGATGCTGATAATACCTGGGAACTGGAAGAATATTTAACTTGTCCAGAGTTAATTGAGGCTTTTCTAAATTCTCAAAAAGCTGGCTTATCTGACAGTGAATCTGATGATAATACATCAGAGAATATAAGAGATGCTGGTGACAACCCAAGTGGTTTTGCTAGGGGTCTTGAGCCTGAACAAATAATTAGTGCCACAAAAAATAATGGAGGATTGATGTTCCTCATGATGTGGAAGAATTTAGACAAACCTGAGTTGGTGCCAGCAAAAGAGACAAATGTTGAATGCCCTCAAGTGGTAATTGCTTTTTATGAATGGAAACCGTATTGGCCTAGAAGATGAAATTCATTAATTTTTTCAGGAATGTATATATGCATTCATTAAAAATACGTATATATAATCTGAGTCCTGCATTGACATTACTGTTAGGAAACAATAACTACATTCTCATGAAATAAATTTCATATGTTGATTTTGAAAGTAGTATTTGTGTGTTCTGTAGTTTTTTGCATAAAATATAATAAAGGCTTTCTGGAGTTGCTTTCTTTATCAGAAAAGAGTATTTGTTTTTAGGCTATATTTACTCCGTATTCAAGAACAGATATTTTAAATGTTAGTCATGTTTTTTTAGTCATTACTTAATCAGAACATCTGTCTTTAACTGCTATGTTGAAAGACCATCCCAATCGTTCTTGTTTAGTTGTATGTGTGGATACATAAAACATGTTTGCAATTCTTTTTTTGGAGATTTTGTTTTGGAGGTACTAAACACCACAACCTATTTCAGGCAAATGCTTTGTCACTCATGCCTGGCCCCTGTTTTTTGTTTTGTTGTTGTTTCTTTGCTTTTTTGAGACTGCTCCCTGGGAAGCTCATTCTGGCCTTGATCCTGCCAGGTATCAGACTGGCCTCAAATTTTAGGTCCTCCTGCCTCTTCCATAGAAATGTAAATGCAATAGGTTGTTAGCACATTTTTCTGAAAGAAATGTATTTTACTACCAATAACTTCACCACCCAGATGAACAAATTAAGACAAATCTTGATTTCCTTTAATTGGCTAAGCAAAACAAAGTAGACTTTGAAAAGTTTCTGTAGTGAGCCAATTTTAGGGTACCTAAGACAGCCCATGGAACAGGAATCAGCTGCTTACAGATTTTTAACTATATGGGGCTGCTGTCCTAAATGAGTGAATAAACTTTTATACTTATTGTCTTGCATACTTCTTATGACCCCAATTCATTTCTTACATGTAGTCTGAATGGTTTTGGTTTACCAGTTCCACAAAAGCCAGAAAAATAACTGTACTAATCAGAGTGCTATCTCACAATACATTTTTGATTAATTTTAAATTATGGTGATGAGTGGTCAATAAAATTTTTATTCGTAACAAAAATTAGAGTCAGGCGCATTGGCTCATGCCTGTCATTCTAGCCATTCAGGAAGCTGAGATCAGAGGATCGATTTAGGAAATCCCTCAGACACTTATCTCCAATTAACTACTCAAAAAAAAGAGCTAGAAGTATAGCTGTGGCTCAAGTGATAGAGATCTACCTTGTTCAGAAAAGCTTTGGGACAATGTGGAGGCCTTGATATCAAGTCCCAAGATTGGCACTCACAGAAGAATAATTAAAGAATGTATTTCCCCATTCTCTGCTCTGATACCATTTTCTCACTCTGGTTGGAAGGATGAGGAACACAAGTAGCCCCTGGTAGACTATATGTGTGACTCCTAGCATGATAACAGTGAGAGGCAGAAGGAAAATCTGGTCTGTGTGCATCCCCTACAGGATGCCTGGTACTCCACTGGTATTGTTCCAGCTTAGGATAAATCTGAATATTTCCTCTTCCCTCATTAAAAAAAAAACCTCTTTCAGAAGTAAAACTCTCCCTCTTTGCAGATGACACGATCTTGTATTTAAAAAATCCCATAGACTCCACTCCCAAATTACTCAAGCTGATTCAAAACATTGGCAAAGTAGCAGGGTATAAAATTAACCCTCAAAAATCAATGGCTTTTCTGTATGCCAACAATGAGAAAAGTGTGGCTGAAATTAGGAAAGCAACTCCATTTGTAATAGCCCCACAAAAAATAAAATACCTAGGAATAAACTTGAAGTGAAGGACCTCTATGATGAAAACTTTAAAAACCTGAAAAAGGAAATCAAAACAGAACTTAGAAAGTGGCAAAAACTCCCATGCTCCTGGATTGGAAAGATCAACATCATGAAAATGGCAATACTTCCCAAGACTATCTACAAATTCAATGCGATACCTATCAAAATTCCAACCTCATTCTTCAAGGAAATAGAAGAGGCAATCCAAAAATTCATATGGAACAATAAAAGACCCCAAATACCCCAAATACCAAACACGATCCTCAACAGAAAGAACACTGCTGGAGGAATATCAATAACAAATTTCAAACTCTATTATAAAGCCATAGTAATCAAAATAGGTTGGTACTGGCACAAGAACAGACCTCAGGACCAATGGAATAAAATTGAAAACGCAGAAATGAACCTACAGACCTATAGCCATCTAATCTTTGATAAGGGAGCTATAAAAAAAAATAGAATGGAAGAAAGACAGCCTCTTCAGTAAATGGTGCTGGCAAAATTGGTTAACTACTTGTAGAAAACTAAAGCTAGTTCCTTACATATCACCCTGCACCAGAATCAACTCCAAATGGATCAAAGACCTCGGAGTCAAAGCAGACACCCTGAAAACATTACAGGATGGAATAGGAGAAACCCTAGGTCTCCTTGTCTCAGGCCGAAATTTTCTTAATAGAGACCCAGAAACACAACAAATCAAAGAAAGGTTGGACAAATGGGATTGCATGAAATTGCAGAGCTTGTGCATGGCAAAGGACATAGCTAGCAAGATCAATAGAAAGCCCACGGATTGGGAGAAGATCTTCACTAGCCATACAATGGACAAGGGTCTCATATCTAAAATATACTTGGAACTCAAAAAATTAAATTCCCCAACAACAAATCCTCAAAGAAACAATTGCCCAATAAATAAGTGGGCTAAAGACTTAAAGAGAAACTTCTCTGAAGAGGAAAGAAGGATGGCCAGTAGGCACATGAAGAAATGCTCAAGTTCCCTAGCCATAAAAGAAATGTAAATCAAAACAACATTGAGATGCCACCTCACTCCACTTAGAATCTCTAAAATCAAGAACTCTAATAATAACAGATGCTGGAGGGGATGTGGACAGAAGGGAACCTTACTGCATTGTTGGTGGGAGTGTAAACTTGTTCAACCACTTTGGAAAGCAGTATGGAGGTTCCTCAAAAGACTTCACATAGAGCTCCCCTATGACTCTGTGATCTGTTCAGTGTCACTCTGTACCCTCCACATATATCCCTTTGTGCGATAAAAAAAAAATTGTGCGATAAAAAAAATTGTACGTTGACTTTCAATTTTTCACAGCCTCTGCCTAGCAAAAATGGCCCATGGGATAAACAGCTGGTATTTGTATCTAAAACACAAATTGGTCACATAAATGCCACGGCATTCTGAAGTTTTGATTTCGATTAACTTTGACAGGATTACTGTATGTTTGATTTTTTAAAACTGAACACTGTGATTATGGGGTTTTGTAACTTAGCAGAACTCTCACTGGTAGAAAAAAATAGACCCGACTTATGTATAACTTTTTGGAAAATTTAATCTGATATCAAAATAGTCACTGAAATACAATTCTGTTGTAAAGTTGTACAGAAAGTTATAGAGATTATATTGCAATGCTGGGACTAGGAGTGAGACTTTTACCATTTGGCATCCAAGTTTAAGTTGGAGGTATTTTTTTTTTTTTGGCCACTTGTGGGGGCTGAACTCTAGGCCTGGGGCTGTCCCTCAGCAATTCAGCTCAAGGCTAGTGCCCTACCACTTGAGCCATAGCGCCACTTCTGGCTTTTTCTGCTTATGTGGTTCTGAGGATTCGAACCCAGGGCCTCATGCTGTGCAAGGCAAGTACTCTATCACTGAGCCACCTTCCCAGCTGGCATCCAAGTTTAATGGTAATTCACAGTGATTCTGCCTGTGGGAACATATAGATCCTTGACCAATTTGGGCCATTGCCACTCAGAAGTTCATGACCACAAATGTAGAGTGTTCCTCTGAGGATGAAAGCCTGAAAATAGAATTGTTTGTGGCAGAAAACTTGGTTGTGATACCATGAATAGGTCCCGTGCTCCTGTACGATGTGACTTAAACCCCCTTTCCTACAGCAATATGATACTGATTTGCAACTTGTGAAATCAGAGGGATCTCTTTTCCTTATTACCACTTAGATAAAAGAAGAAAAGAAAAAAAAAAACCGTGTGTCTTACGGATGGCTTTCTCTGTTTCCTGGATGCTACCTTTAAGAATAACGTTCTGTAGAGATAGCTTCTCACTTGAAGAGTACTCATTTTTTGAGTTCTTCCTAGCTTGGGGCATTTGAAATTTTAAAATTATACGATCTTTCCATTTTTTACTCTCTCCTCTTTAAATTTTTGTCCTTATGTTTATTTTCTTTTGAAAGCTTATGTTTTGTCTTCTGTTTACTTTTAATACTGCATGGGCAGGACGTAAGAGATACAGTGGGTGAGTACATTGGGTGAGCAAGCCCTGCTTCAGAGTTGAGAAGAGCTTCTGGACACCATTGCCCTGTCTTTTTTAATTCTAGGCACAGTTACTGCTCTTCAGTCATACCACAATCAGAATCATCAAAGCACTCTTAAGTATCCATGGTTTCTCCTTATATTGCAACCAGCCCTGATACTGCTTGTTAATTATTATCACCAAGCTCCTAAGTGTGCTCATCCAGTTCAGTTCTCAGTTGTGTGGACACTACAACAGAGAATAGCCAGGCCCGTCAGTGTCACAGTATCACTCCTTTACCTTTGACAGTCCACCTAGCTGTAGAGTCCCATCCGTTTGTCCATATGCTGAACTGAGAAAAGAAAAATTCATGCACTGATTTAAACAAACCAGAAAAAAAAAGAAAAAAATCACTCCTTTTTAGCTGAACAAAAATGTGCAGTTAATACTTGGCGCTTGAAAATGCAGTAGTGAATGTGGAACCAAGCTTGTCTGTATATCTGGTAGCCCTTTGTTTTTCCTTACCAGTATTCTGCCTACCGTTTGCTTCTGTGATGGTTACATTGCCTAGCAAGCACACCCACCTGTGGTTGTGAAAATAGTATAGAAAAAAAAAAGAAAATTCCCCGGTTATTGATGTACTAGATTTGTGTATGTCTTTTAAACAATTCTAGCTTCACCTTACATGGACTAATCAGGAAAAGTGCAAAAATTCAAAAGTGAAATAAAAAGTTTTATCAGTTTTTAAAAAAAGAAATGTACTCATTATCTTGCCCATGTAATTTTAACTCCTCTGTACAGTATTTTCACAATTAAAAAAAAAAAACTCTTTCCTCATTGTCCTGTTTTGTGCCTTTCACTGTCATTGGTAGGTAGAGTGGCTGGTGATGTTGCTGGCAAACTGTGTGAAAATCTAGTTTTCTTTTTTTTTCTTTTTCTTTTTTTTTTGGGGGGGGGGGGGTCCGGTCGTGGGGCCTGAACTCTGGGCCTGGGCGCTATCCCTCAGCTCTTCAGCTCCAGGCTAATGCTCTACCACTTGAGCCACAGCGCCACTTCCGGCTTTTTTTTCTTCTTATGTGGTACTGAGGAATAGAACCCAGGGCCTCATGCATGCAAGGCAAGTGCTCTACCACTGAGCTACCTTCCCAGCCCTGAAAATCTAGTTTTCTAAATCTTCCTGGGCTGTCAGGGAGGTGGTAAGGCAGGGAAGTAGGGATAGTGGTAGTAAGCCTCCTTCTTCACTGTCTCCTAAAGCCTTCCAGGGGCCTTAGAGGTCTTAACCATCCAGGAGGTCTCTGTTGGCAGTATTGGGCAGAGGAAACTGCCACTTAGGTGTTTGCAGCATGGCTGAGTCTAGGGCTTTGATCTTCAGGTTGCTATAAAAACTCAAAGCACACTCTTTACTGAGGTCCTGTAGGCTTGGAAAACCTATACTAAAGCCAAGGTGACAAATAACAAGCCAACTGTCTCTTTGCAAGCAAAGTATTTGAGGATGACAGTACTTTTCAGTGTCAGTTTGTCAGTCCTCTCCTGGTGACCCAGGTTCTGCTGTATCAGTATGTTGGTGACATTAAAAAATAAAAAAAATAAAAACTTGTTATCAGCTCACTTAAAGTAGAGGAAAGATTATCTTGGATCATTTAAGTGAATCTGGCCAAATTACTTGGAAAACTTTAAGGGCTGAGTTTGAGGGGGAAGGGAGGGTTCTTGTAAATGTAGCTTATGCAATTATAATGAACTCAGATTACTCATTTTCATGAATGGTTTAAAGATAAACAGTAAAGTAGGCTCTTTGGTGTTTTGCCTGTTTTCCTTATTCCTTATTATCATTATTATTAATGTAGTTCCATTTCATTATATGCTATTGTGTGAATTCTGAAGTATTTGTAGTACTTCAGACATGGTTTATAATATTACATTTATTATGAAAGAATTTGTTTTTAAAAAGTATTACAGAGGTGTCTCATGAAGCCTTCATCTAGTTTTTTTTTAATTTAATTTTATTTTATTTGAGAACATACTGTACAGAGGGGCTACAATTACATGGGCAGGATAATGCATACATTTCTTACCAAGCATTGCAGCCTCCTCCTTTGTTTACCCTTAACCAGAGGTCATATCTTAAATAATCAGAATACAACATCAAGACCAAGATATTGACATCTGTACAATAAACAGCTTATATAGAATTCATGCAATCATTTCTAGATCTGTGAATATCCTTCTATGCAATTTTACCACTTTTATCACATGTGTAGATTCTCCAACATAATTATTCATGCCATACTTTAGAGACATAGTCATTCCTTCTCTAATCCTTGGCAACACCTAACATGTTTGTCATCTATGTAATTGTCTCATTTGGGAATATTAGAAAAATGGAATCCTATTTTTTATGGTCTTTTTTTTAACAAAGCATCATTTCTTTGAGTTTCTACTAAGTACAATATTTTATACCGGTTTTGTCAGTTGTGGGGCTTGAACTCAGGGCCTGAGCCCTGTCCCAGAGCCTCTTTGTGCTCACAGCTAGCACTCTACCACTTGAGTCACAGCCCCACCTCCGGTTTTGTTGTTGTTGTTGCTGCTGCTGTTGCTGCTGTTTTTGAGTGGTTAATAGGAGATAAGAGTCTCAAAGAGACTTTTGTGTCCAGGCTGGCTTTGAACCACAGTCCTCAAATCTAAGCCCCTGAATAGATAGGAATATAGACTGGATATTTCATACCTTTTTACTTCTGGGAGACATTCTATAGTATGGATGTGCTAGTTTAGCTGTTTACCCACTGAATCACATTTATATTCTTTCTTATGTTTTCAGCACTGGAACTTGAACTAGACTCTGTCTCTTAATCATTTTGCTCAAGGCTAGTGCTCTACCACTTGAACCACAGCTCCACTTCTTGCTTTTAGCTGGTTTGTTGGAAGTAAGAGTCTCACTGACTTTCCTTCCAAGCTGGTTTTGAACTGGGATTCTCATATTTCAGCCTCTTCTATAGCTAGGATTAGAGGTGTGAGGCACTGTCTCTTGCATATGTTTCCTATTTTAATCTGCTACAAATAAAAGTGAGCTAGGCACTAGTGG
This sequence comes from Dipodomys merriami, assembly GCF_024711535.1. Taxonomy (NCBI): domain Eukaryota; kingdom Metazoa; phylum Chordata; class Mammalia; order Rodentia; family Heteromyidae; genus Dipodomys; species Dipodomys merriami. The sequence goes on from NW_027204492.1 coordinate 87,333,340, forward strand.
TCATTTTTGTAATCCTAACTAATCAGGAGGTTGAGACCTGGAAGATGGAGATTGGAAGCTACCTAGGGCAGAAAAATTTGCAAGAATCCCATCTCCAGTTAACTGCCCCCAAAAAGAGGCAGACCTGAGGTATGCTTCAAGTGATAGAGTGCCAGCCATTAACAAAAAAAGCTGAGTGAGAGCTTAAGGTCCTGCATGTGCGTTCCCTCCACTCTCTCCCTCCCTCCCTCCCTTCCTCCCTCCTTCCCTCCTCCTCCCCTCCCTTCCTTCACTCCCTCCCTCCCTCCCTCCCCCCCCCTCTCTCTCACACACACACAACCTAAATAAAACTGCTATATAGATGTCAGTGGATCACAGGTATAATCCTAGCAACTTGGAATGCTGAGATGAGGAGAATCATGCATCAAGGCCAGCCAGTATAGAAAAGTCTTAGAACACTCAACTGAGAGCTTCCACCTGGTGATACACTCCTGTTATCCTAAGTATGATCAGAAGCATAAGATAACCCCATCACAGCACAAGTGCACTCCTGGACAGGAATTGAGTCTCTTATCCTAGCCCATTTTTGGATATTATTTCAGCTCACTGTACATTTTTTGAAGTCTCCATGATTAAGAATAATATACAGTGAGCTAGGAAGAGAGGAAACATGACACATTGTCACATTATTCTTTCCTCTCTAAATATCATAGCAGCTCAAATGAGCATATGTATATATGTGTATTGATATATGTATATGTGTGTGTGTGTGTATATATGTGTGTGTGTGTGTATATATATATATATATCAGAGTAAGATGTTCCTATGAAACTTCAGGCGCTATACTTCAGTTTATAAAGTAAACTAAATGAGAGAGACCACTCAAACCATTTTACATTTTTCAAAATATTTTTTCAATTACAAGTCACCAGTGTGCTGTTGAAAGACTCATGGTATCACTAGTGTGATTCCATGCTATTGCAGATGAGTCCTTTTTTTATTTCCATGTACACTAAACTCTGATTTCAATAAATATTTGTACACTGGCATTTTTCCAACTTAAAATTCTAGCCAGGCTTTCTCTACATTTTATCCCTGGTAAAAGGTTACTGAAATCTTTGTCTTTAGATGATTTGAGTTCTTAATTTATTTAATGTCAGTGACTACACTAAACATTTCTACACTGTACATTTGTCCACAACACATGTAAAGATTTTTTTCCATTTTTTCCAATATGCTTACAAAATATCTCACATGTATATTTGATTATATAAAATATACAAGAAATCTAGAAATGCCCATATGTTTGTGTTTCCACAGATACTTACCTATTGAGAGTATTCAGATTAAGAATTTCAATAATGTTTCCATCACAGTTTATGATAATGAGTCTTGGGCAAGTTACTTAACCTACCTATAACTCACATTCTGTCTTTGTAAAACTGTACTGTAAAAGTACATACACGTTTAAAAATGGAACAATGAAGTTGTCAAGTGAGATGATAAGTCTGATGGAGGTACATTTTATCCATATATGGTCATGTCAAAGTAAAACTGCCTAATAACTAATTGATGCTATAATCAAAAGTATCTATCTTAAAAAATAAAATATAAATCTAGCAGGTTTAGGCACCAGTGGCTTATGTGTCTAATCCCAAATACTTAGGAGACAAAGATCTGAAGACCTTGATTCTAAGCCAGGCTGTGCAGGAGCATCCATGAAACCCTCTTGTTTCCAATTAATCACCAAAAATCTGGAAGGGTAGCAATGGCCCAAGTGATAGAGCACTAGCCTTGAGCCAAAAAGCTCAAGGAGAGGCCCAGGCCCCAAGTTCAAAGTCCAGGACCAGCACACACAGACACACAGACACACAGACACACAGACACACAGACACACACACACACACACACACACACACACACACACACACACACACACACACACACACACACACACACTACAAGAAAAACAGAAAGAAAAAGAAAAGATACTGACAAACTTTTCCAGACTATGTATACCTCTTTGTATCACCACTAGCAATGATTGAGAGATCAGTCTTTTTCAGTATTTGCTATTCTCACTATACAGCTATTCTGATATATATGTGGTGATATATCTTGTTAATGACAAGTGATGTTAAATGTATTTGCAAGTCCTCTCTCATATGTGAAAACATTTTCTTATTCTATATATGATCATCCCATTTACTCAGCTTTTTTTGGGTGGGGGGTCTGGTCGTGGGGCCTGAACTCTGGGCCTGGGCGCTGTCCCTCAGCTCTTCAGCTCAAGGCTAGCGCTCTACCACTTGAGCCACAGCGCCACTTCCGGCTTTTTTCTTTTTTGCTTATGTGGTGCTGAGGAATCGAACCCAGGGCCCTCAGGCATGCAAGGCAAGCGCTCTACCACTGAGCCACCTTCCCAGCCCTTACTCAGCTTTTTTACAGAACAATTTTAATTTTTCAGATACATACTCTTTCAAGTTTTGTGTTTATATGAGTTTTTGTGACTTGTCTTAGAAATGTTCATTTAGTCATTCCTAGGTGCTGACGATTTTTTCTTATACTTTCTTCTAGAAGTATTGCAGTTTATAGCTTAAAAGATTATAGATCAAATAATTATAGTTCTGTAATTTATAGCTTTATAATTCACTCTGGCGTTTATAAGATGAACTTATTAAATCTATCTTTTACTTTTAAATTTTGATTTGTGTACATGAATTGTACAAATGAATTTCATTGTGTTCACACATGTAATGTGATATACTTTAATCAAACTTCCTATTATTTCCATTTCCTTCTATTTTTGGTGCTATGAGTATAGACTTAAGAGAATCACATTCACAGGGCTATAACTCTACCACTTGAGCCCGATTCCAGCTTTGCTTTTGAGGGGCTTATTCTTTAGAGAAGGAATATAGTAATGTTTTTTTTCCCTGGGGCTTATAATTGTGTGCCATGAATATCTGGCTTATATTATTCTTTCTTAATCCTTTATTCTTCTCTCCTTCTAAACAGATTTTAGTATGTTTTATCATGACATATTTATAATAAAATAAAAATTATTTTGATCCACAATTTGTTTTGAATTAACTTTTATAATAAACTTCAATCTGAGAGAATTATATTTTTGCCTATAGCTATTTAATCTACCTAAAATTATTCGAATTGTGAAGGGGAATTACATAAAACCAGTAGATCAGTTTGGGAAGAATTCATATCTTTACTATATGGTTTTGTAATCCACAAACATTATGCTGAAATTTCATTTTTAGCCTTCCCTAGGCTTCTTCATCAGCACTTTGGAATTTTCAGCATACACATTCTGTATATGTTCTGTTCAGTACCTAAGTATTTCATTTTCTGTGATGTAAATCTATGTAGTTTTGTGTGTGTATGTGTGCATGCACACACATACACACACACACACACACACACACACACACACACACACACACACACACACGTGTGTGCTTAAACTCTGGGCCCAGGCCCAATATATAGCGATTCTGATATATGTTTTGTGGTAACTTGTTAATGACAAATGATGTTAAATGCCCCTAGTGGAGGTGCAGGAGAGGGGCTTTGAGTTTGAAAGCAGCTACAGCTTAGCCTAGAATGGGAAAGTCTTTTGCTTGGCAGGCACAGTCTATCACTAGCCATTCCTAGTACAGAAAGCTTGAAATATTGCTTCAGGTAAGTCTGGGAAGCTGGTGAGAAGAGGAGGGCTGAAATGGCACAGAAGGGACAAGGGAAACTCATTTGATCTTCCATCTGCAAATACAGTCGTGAAGTTTGGAGTGCAAATTTCACACTCAGAAGGCACCAAAGTACAGGATTATAGATCCAAGTGATCACCAGGGTCCCCAAAATGTCACTGGGTGACACTCAATAGATGCACCTGGTAGAACTTGGTGTCTGTGTGACTCCCTCCTCTCCCTAATGCACTCTGAGAGATGAGTGTATAGTATTTATTGTTGGAAAGATGGCTTTCCACCAAATCAAAGAAAAAAAGTGGGGCACTGTCTCTGCTTATCCTCTGACCCAACTTCTCTACCCTAACTGTAGCTTTTCTTGTCTCTTAATTTGAGAAAGTAATCTTGTATTCAGAAAATCCTGAGAATTTTTTAAAATGATAAGTGAATGCTAAATTTGATCAAATGTAATTTCTTTAACCTGTAGTGAGTGCATTGATCAAATATTAATTTTCCAATCAAATTTGCATAAATGAAATACAACCTGTATATTGATGGAAAATTTGATTTTTAGACCTTGACAGACTCTTTTCTACTAATCTTTTTTGCTGTTTTTTTGTGTGAAAGTTGATGAAAGATGCATAGTTTGGTCCTTATCTGTTATTGGAGTTAGGATAATGTTGCTGTCTTAAAATACTGTGGGAAGTTATGCAAACTAGGAGTAAGAGAGCAAAGCCTCTGTGGGCATTTAGGAACTTGAATTTTAGGAGAGTCTCCCCATTTGCAGAACTGGTCAGAGTGGCTCACTGTGCCTAATTTGTTTACACAAATGTGTTTTTTTCCTGGGATAAGATCTCAAGCCTCCTAGTTTCCAAGCTCTGCTTAAACATGTTGACACCAAAGGCCAAACAGCTCTACTTTGAAAGACCTCATGGCAAAACAAATCTCTGGATGGGTGTGGAACTTAGATTTGGAGAATGTTCACACCAAATCTGGCTAGGACTTATAAGACTGTTCATCTGGGTTGAAACCATTTGCACAAACTGTGGCTATGCTGTTGTTTCCTACTAAGAGTCAGACATTTTGTAAAGTATTAGACAGAGGTGTCCTGCATTGTGGATATGACCAGTCCCCAATAATGTCTGAAGAACTAAATTTCTAACAAGCTTCTCTGATACACAACATTTCCCTCGTGTTTTTAGGACTTGTTGCTGCAGAAGTAGCACATCCTAGGTGACTCTACTGGCAGAGGTCACTTGGAAGTCTAATAATATTAATATATAACCACTCCTGCTCCTAATAATTAAGGTTGGTTTACTATATTGTTTTCTACCTTTTTATTCTTTACAATTTTATGTTTCTATATTTAACATAATTTCTTTTAGACAGCATATACTAATTTTAAAGATATATTTTATGGAATGAGAAGATGTGTCAAGTTGCATACCATCTGTCTAGCAGGTGTTATTTTGACTATTCATTTTGACCACTTAACCTAAATCTAATTATTCTACTTAGGTATAACTTTTTTTGTGTGTGTGGAATAAGGTTTTTATTTAATTTTATTGCAAAGGTAATGTACAGAGGGATTGCAATTACATAAGTAAGGTAATGCATACAGTGGAGTGAGGTTTGAATCCAGATATTTATGATTGTTTATCTGCTGCATAAGCACTTGAACCACTCTAACAGATAAGCTTTTTTTCTGGCTACTTTGGAAATCAAATCTAAAGAACTTTTCTTCCTGTGCTTGTCTCAAACTGAGAGCCAATAGATCTCAGCCTCCTGAGTGGCTAAAATTATAGTTGTAAGCCCCTGGAACCTGGCAAATTCTAATATTTTCCTACATTTTGTTTTCTGTCTATATTTCTGTTTCTCTTTCCTGTTTTCCTTTCTTGCCTTACTGGGAGGTGTTTTAATATTTTTACTTGTTTAGTGTTTTGAATGCACTTTGTATATTTAATAGATATTTTAGATATTTAAACATATGAATAATTAATCATAGTTTACTGTGGTTACATAGCATCTGTCAGTCCTGGGGCTGAAACTCAGACTGGTCACTGTCCCTGAGCTCCTTTTGCTCAAGACTTGCACTCTGCCACTTGACCCACAACTCTACTTCCAGCTTTTTTTTTATTATGAGAATACCATACAGAGGAGTTACAATTACATGGGCAAGATAACGAGTACATTTCTTATCAAGCATTGTTGCCTCCTCTTTGTTTCCCCTTCCCATTCCTTCTCATACTCCCCCCACCTGCCCCTACCCGATCCTCCCTCCCCCCCACCAAAGTTGTAAAGTTCGTTTTTCAACATAACGACTTATACATCTCATTGTTGCAATGAAAGTGGTTATTGATAATGAGTATTACAGCGTTTCCTGCCCTGTCTGGATTTGAACTGTATCATCAGAACTCAGCCTCCTGAGCTTTGTTATCAAAATTTTCACTCCTACTAAAGTGGAGGGAACTTGTTGTCATTTAAGTAGTTTTTTTTATCTTTCTATTTAGAATGAGTTTTGTTTTGATGGTATTGAGATTTGAACTGAGAGCTGTGTGTTTAGTAAGAGATTGCTCTTTTTCCTTTATCCACAGATCAACTCTTGGAGTATAAATTTCTCATCTATTTTTTTGTATAGATGGAACCCATGAGAAAGTGGTATTATGTTTTCCTTCAGCAATTCAGCATAATTTAAAATTGCACAAGGAAAGGTGTGTCTATTATATTAACTCTGATTTATACATACCTTGGTTTTTCTTTCTAATGTTCCAAACCTACTTCTAGTATTCTTTGCTTTTAGTATTCTTATCTTTTAGCTGGTTATTACTGATACATCACTAGTAAAACTTTTCTAAATTTTCTGTCATCTGAGAATGTCTTTATTTCCCCATGTTTCCTGAGAAAATTTTCCCTGAATCTAGAATTCAAAGGTGACAGTTCTTTACTTTCACCATTTGAACAATATACCAGTACCTTCCAGACTTTTCTGGATTCAGAGAAGAAATGTGCTCGCATTTATATCAGTGCTCCTCTGTTGGTAACGTAAGTATTTCTCTCTAGCTGCTTTGGGGTATTTTATTCCTCTTAGTTTTCATAAGTTGCCTATGGTGTGTCTTGATATGGATACTTTGGGGTTTTGCCTGCCCTGTTTGTGGTTGTGGTCCCAATGACAATTTAGCTTTAGCACACTGGCAGTGGGTGTCTGGTCTACTTTGTCTATTGCTCAGAAACCAGGTTGAAGCTGAGTAAAATTCCTCACAGATATAAGTCTTAGATTTGTAGGCATTTGGGAAGTTTCCAATGAGTCTGAATGGCATTTTATTCTTTACCTAGGACTTACCATAGAAATTTAACAGAAAACCTCTTGGAGGTGACTGGAGCTTGAGGCTCGAGAGCCAGAGTTGCTACAGGATTGTGACCTGGAGCATCTGAGGTGGTTAATAGTAGCTCTTCATATCTGCAATTTAAAATGGCCCCCAAGAAAGCTATACTGCCAAAAAGAAGGGGAACTCATACAAGAGTTGAAGAAACAGAGCTTGAAAAATTTGAAGTGGAGAAAATAATGGACCGATGTGTAGTAGCCGGCAAGGTAAAATGTCTCCTGAAATGGAAGGGACATTCAGATGCTGATAATACCTGGCAATGGGAAGAATATTTAAGTTGTCCAGATTTAATCAAGGCTTTTCTGAATTCTCAAGCAGATACCAGTGAATCTGAAGGTAGTCCAACAATGGAGGATAGCGAAGCTACTTATAATCCAACAGGCTTTGCTAGGGGTCTAGAGCCTGAACAAATAATTGGTACCACAGGAAGTAGTGAAGGATTGAAGTTTCTCATAAAGTGGAAAGCTTCAGATGAAGCTGATTTGTTGCTGGCACAAGATGGTATTGTTACATGTCCTCAAATTTTAATTGAGGATTTTTTTGTTTTTTTTTATTTTTGTTGAGTTTTTTTTCTGACAGGTGTTACATTACTTTTTGTCACTAAAATGCCTCCAATAAGTAAAGGCAGATTTCAGAGACAGGGAATTGTAATTAGATTAGCACAGTCAAGACCAAAAATATAGAAATTGCTTCCTCATCTTCAACCATTGCCTTTAAGAAGTTAGTTTTGCTTGATTCTGAGACAGTGAAGGGATTTCCCCAGTATTAAAAGATGTTCTCATAACTAGCTATCTTAATCTGAATATAAAACAAATCTTTAACAGATTTGGAGATGGCATTATTCCATATCTTGCTGAAAAACTGAACATTAGTGAGTCCAATCATATGACAAGAAGGGAGGAAAATGACAGTATTTTTTTAAAGATCATATTCACTTAACCACAAGCCAGTTTTACTTAAATCAGGACTGTCCAAAATAATCTGCAAGCCATTCATGATTATGAAATCTGATATTAGAGATCAACTGTATTATGGTACACATTAAAAAGCCATGAGACATTTGTTTTGCAATAAATAAATAAGGCAATGGCTATTACTCATTTGTAGCTTTTTTTTTCAGTCATGGGACTTGAACTCTGGGCCTGGGTGCTGTGCCTCAGCTCTTCAGCTCAAGGCAAGCTCTCTACCACTTGAGCCACAGCTCCACTTCCAGTTTTCTGGTGGTTTATTGGAGATAAGAGTCTCACGGACTTTCCTGCCAGAGGTTGGCTTTGAACCAAGATCCTCAGATCTCAGCTTACTGCGTAGCTAGGATTAAAGGCATCAGCCACCGGCACCCAGCTAAAGGGTTGGATTTTTGTTTTTTGCTTGTTTGGGTTTTTAACTGCATTTTAAAAATATATTTTATTGTAAATGTACTGTAGAGAGGAGTTATGGTTACATGAGTAAGGTAATAAGTACATTTCCTATCGAGCATTGTTACCCCATCCTTTGATTTTTTTCCCTACCATCCCTTCCCTCTCTATCTCCCCAACTCCTCCCTTCCCCTCTCAAAGTTTGTAAAGTTCATTTTCAAAGTGTTTTATATGTCTCATTGTTACAATGGATCAGCATGTATCCTTGTTCCAGCATTTTTTTATTTCCATTCCCCTCCCCAAATTAGAAAAATGTATATACAAGATACAGGGCACTGACACCAAATACAGTGAAAACAGGGGTTATAGCATGGGGAAAGAACATATGAAAGAACCAGATAGTACATTATAAATACATTAAAAACAACAGCAACAAAGATAAACCCTCTGTGTCCCTATCTTGGGGTTCATTTCACTTAGCATCATCTTATAAGGTCATATATACATAGCTTTTGACCTTTTCTGCTTGTCCTAGACTTATACTTGTTATTGAAAATAAGGGAAACCATGGGACCTATGTTTCTTTGGGCCTGGCTTACTTCACTTAATATAATTTTTTCCAAGTCTTTCCACTTCCTAACAAATGGAGCAGTGTCATTCTTTCTGTCATTTGCACAGATGTTTTCTGATATATATATAACATTTTCTTGATCTATTGATCTACTGAGGGGCATCTGGGTTGGTTCCATATCTTAGCTTTGGTGAATAATGCTGTGATAAACATAGTTGTTCTTGTGGCTTTAGTATGGTCTTGTTTGTAATTGTTTGGGTAAATCTCAAAAGTGGGATTGCTGGATCTATGGGGGAAGTCTATGTGTAGTCTTTTGAGGAACCTCCATACTACTTTCCAAAGTGGTTGAACAAGTTTATGGTCCCACCAACAATGCAGTAGGGTTCCCTTCTGACCATATCCCCTTCAGCGCCTGTTGTTATTAGAGTTCTTGATTATAGCCATTCTAACTGGGGTGAGGTGGATTCTCAATGCTGTTTTGATTTGCATTTCTTTTATGGCTAGAGAAGTTGAGAATGTCTTCATATGTCTATTGGCCATTCTTATTTCTTCTTCAGAGAAGTTTCTCTTTAAGTCTTTAGCCCACTTATTTATTGGGCAGTTGTTTCTTTGAGGATTTGTTGTTCAGGGAGTTAATTTTTTGTATTCTAAGTATATTTTAGATATGAGGCCCATGTTCGTTGTATGGCTAATGAAGTTCTTCTCCCAATTCGTGGGCTTTCTAATTGATCTTGCTAATTATGTCCTTTGTCATGCAGAAGGTCTGTGCCTAGCTTGAGAAATAAGACAAGATGCAAACATAAAGGGGATCCAAACAGAGAAAGATGAAGTAAAACTCTCCCTCTTGCAGATGATATGGTCTTGTATTTAAAGAACCCAATGGAGGGCTGGGAAGTTGGCTCAGTGGTAGAGCGCTCACCTTGCATGCTTAACGCCCGGGGTTCGATTCCTCAGCACCACATAAGCAGAAAAAAAAAGCCGGAAGTGGCGCTGTGGCACAAGTGGTAGAGTGCTAGCCTTGAGCTGAAGAGCTGAGGGACAGCGCCCAGGCCAAGAGTTCAGGCCCCACGACCGGACCCAAAAAAAAAAAAAAAAAAAAGAACCCAATGGAGTCCACTCCCAAGTTACTCAAGCTGATCCAAAACTTTGGCAAAGTAGCAGGGTATAAAATTAACCCTCAAAAATCAATGCCTTTCTGTATGCCAATGACAAGAAGAGCTCAGCTGAAATCAACAAAGCAACTCCTTTTGTAATAGCCCCACAAAAAATAAAATACCTAGGAGTTAACTAAAGAAGTGAAAGACCTCTATGATGAAAACCTAAAAAAGAGGAAATTAAAGCAGAACTAAGGAAATGGAAAAACTTCCCATGCTCCTGTACTGGGAGGATTAACATCATTAAAATGGTAATACTGCCAAAGCCTATCTACAAATTCAATGTGATATCTGTCAATACCCCAACCTCATTCTTCAATGAAATAGAAGAGGCAATCCTAAAATTCATATGGAACAATAAAAGATCCTGAATAGCAAAAACAATTCTTAGCAGAAACAACAGTGCTGGAGGAATATCAATTCCAAATTTCAAACTCTATTACAAAGCCATAGTAATCAAAACAGCTTGGTACTGGCACAAGAACAGACCTGAGGACGAATGGAATAGAACTGAAGACCCAGAAATGAACCCACAGACCTATAGCCACCTAATCTTCGATAAGGGAGCTAAAAAAATAGAATGGAAGATCGTAAATGGGGCTGACAAAATTGGCTAAACACCTGTAGAAAACTAAAGCTAGGTCCTTATATATCACCCTGCACCAGAATCAACTCCAAATGGATCAAAGACCTCAGAGTCAAAGCAGACACCCTGAAAACATTACAGGAAGGAATAGGAGAAACTCTAGGGCTCCTTAGCACAGGCCAAAATTTTCTTAATAAAGACCCAGAAACACAACAAATCCAAGAAAGGTAACTGTATTTTTTGTCTTTTCCTTTTTGGTACCAAGGATTGAACCCAGGGCATTGCACTTGCCAGGCAAACACTTTGCCACTGAGCTACATCCCAGCCCAAGATTTTTTGAGAAAACTATCAAATCTTCCCTTTCTCCCTTCTTAATGCCAGCGAAGATCATTTTTGTTCCAGGGATGTACTTTTTTGTATTCTCCAAATACTCCATCAGTGTATCCTCTCCCCAGGTGATGCCTTTGTTCTTGTTGGCAACTGTGTAAGTGAAGCCAGCTGCTTGCCCTGTCTTCCGACCAAACAGACCATGAAGATTAGGACCAGTCTTATGCATGACTCCCTTTTCAATGGTGTGTCACTGGGCACACTTCTGAACAAAAATCTTCTTGCCTTTATCAACATCACCCATTTTACATTTGCTCTTTCGTTGCTATTATGAGAAGGACAACAGTTCAAAAGCCAGACATTCCACTCTCTTTGTAATTGATTTTTATGAACAGAGGATAGTTGGGATCCTTCCTCAGAAGGTGATGCTCAGTGATAAATACATATACATGTTTGTATATATATGTATGTGCATACATACATATATGTACATTTACATATATATACATACAAATACATATAAACTTGGAGCCTCAGTTCTTGTGTTAATGGTTTGAGACAATACATTCTAATAAAATCAAATTTGATATGTTGGTTTTGAAAATAGTGTTGGTGACAGAGTTGAGATTTTTTTCATCATTTATACTGGTTACTTTGAAGAAGTATAAAACTTTCTATAGTTGCTTCCTCTATGAGAAAAGAATATTTTATTCCGTGGTGTATTTATTTCCTCTGCATTCAAGAAGTTATTTTTAATTTTAGGCAATTTTTTTATCATTGCTTAATCAGAACAACTTACCTTTAGCTGCTATGTTCAAGGACCATCCTGAATTTCTATGTGTGTGTGTGTGTGTATACACACACACACACACACACACACACACACACACACACACATATGTATAAGATTCTTACATCGTAGTTGATTCATCACTATCAAGAATATGTATCACAGCCGGGCGCTGGTGGCTCACACCTGTAATCCTAGCTACTCAGGAGGCTGAGATCTGAGGATCGCGGTTCAAAGCCAGCCCGGGCAGGAGAGACCGTGAGACTCCTATCTCCAATAAACCACCAGAAAACCGGAAGTGGCGCTGTAGCTCAAGTGGTAGAGCGCTCGCCTTGAGCTGAAGAGCTGAAGGACAGCGCCCAGGCCCAGAGTTCAAGCCCCACGACCGACAAAAAAAAAAAAAAAAGAATATGTATCACTGTCAAGAACTTCCTAGTTAGAGGAGATTGAGACAAATCTTATTTCCATTAAGTCATTAAGGAAAACTAAGTTGACATAGAAGATTTTCTCTAGTGAGCCATTTTTTTTACAGAATATTTGAATCTCTTTACTGAAGGCTCATGAATTTGGGGATATCTAAGACTCAGATAATGGAAATGTAGTCAGCTGCTTTCAGATTGAAACTATACAACTTCCTGGTATAAATGAATGAACAAAAGTTCATAATTATTGACTTGCATGCTTTCTCGTTACCTCAATTCATTCCTGACATACAGTTCCAATCATCTCAGTATTGGGTTACTGGTTCCACAAAAGCCAGAAAAACAACTTTTTATTAAGCAGAATGCTACCTCACTGTATTGTTTATTGTTTATTTAACTGTAAATAATGGGGAACAGTAGTCAGTAATACTTTTACATTCTTTAAGCAAAATTAATGAGCTAGGTGCCAGTGGCTCATGCCTGACATTGTAGCTACTCAAAAAGCTAAGATCTTGAGTATCCAGTTTGGAGGCCAGCCTTATTAGGAAAGTCCCTGAGATTTTCATCTCCAATTAACTACCAAAAAACACCAGAAGAATAGCTGTGGCTCAAACTGTAGAGGATTAGCCTTTTTTAAAAAATCAGTGGCAATATCCAGGCCCTGAGTCCAAGCCCCAAGAATCACACAGAGGGAGGGGGAGGATTAAACTTATCTTTCTCCATGCTCTGTGCTCTGCTCTCTGATGCTATTCTTTCCCTCTGCTTGCAAGGATGAGGGGCAAAAGTAACCCCTGGTAGAGTGTGAAAATCCTGTTTTTTTTCTGTGACTCCTGGCATGGTAACATGACAGGAGGAGGAAATACCTGTGTGCATCTTTTCCAGGATTCTTTTGTTCAAGAACACAAAGAATCTACCCTCCCCCAAGCAGCTAAATGTTGACAACAGTGTGGAGGAGGAATTTGACTCCGTGCTGTATTCCTGAAGATTCAGGTATGGATTGTGATCCTTACTTTGTTTGTTAAAAAGTACTAGCAGCAAGTGGGGATAAAAATTGTTATTTGGGCGTATGTGGGTGCACTGGTTGTGAGAAGGGTTAAAATGCATACTCTGGCTACCTGTTGCTGCTACTGGGAAGTCCTGTGATCAGATGGCCTGGGTCACGTCAAAAATGCACTAATGCCATGGGCTGGGAAGGTGGCTCAGTGGTAGAGCGCTTGCCTTGCATGCCTGAGGCCCTGGGTTCGATTCCTTAGCACCACATAAGCAAAAAGAAAAAAGCCGGAAGTGGCGCTGTGGCTCAAGTGGTAGAGTGCTAGCCTTGAGCTGAAGAGCTGAGGGACAGCGCCCAGGCCCAGAGTTCAGGCCCCACGACTGGACCCCAAAAAAAAAATGCACTGATGCCAGCACTTGGGGCAGAAGACACCTTGCCATGGTACCTGGTGGAATTGAAGCTCCAGCCTCCTCTTGGTTGATGAATGCCAGACAACAGAAGTACAGCCCCAGGCTTCATGGTACCACTGGTTGTGCCAACAGAAGCAAGGTGATTCCTCTCTGATGGGAGGAGCAAGGTCCCCTTAGTTGGACCTACAACCAAAATAGACAAAGTCTGTGGTTATTTTGTGGTTACCCAAGTAGCAATAGGGCTTGTGTTGTTAAAGCAGTGTTTCTTTTTTTTATTGTGAAAATACTGTACAGAGGGGTTACAATTACATGGGCAAGATAGTGAGTACATTTCTTATCAAGCATTGTAGCCTCCTCCCTTGTTTACCCTTCCCATCTCTTCCCATCCTCCTTCCCCCCCCCACCCAATCCTCCCCCCCCCAAGTTGTAAAGTTCGTTTTCAACATGACAACTTGTACTTCTCATTGTTGCAACAGGTCCAGTCAAAGAAAGGTTGGACAAATGGGATTGCATGAAGTTGCAGAGCTTCTGCATGGCAAAGGACATAGCTAGCAAGATCAATAGAAAGCCCACGGATTGGGAGAAGATCTTTACTAGCCATAAAACGGACAAGGGTCTCATATCTAAAATATACTTGGAACTCAAAAAATTAAATCCCCCAACAACAAATCCTCAAAGAAACAACTGCCCAATAAATAAGTGGGCTAATGACTTAAAGAGAAACTTCTCTGAAGAAGAAAGAAGGATGGCCAATAGACACATGAAAAAATGCTCAACCTCCCTAGCCATAAAAGAAATGCAAATCAAAACAACATTAAGATACCACCTCAGTTAGAATGGCAAAAACTCAAGAACTCTAATAACAACAGATGCTGGAGGTTATGTGGACAGAAGGGAACCTTACTTCATTGTTGGTGGGAGTGTAAACTTGTTCAACCACTTTGGAAAGTAGTATGGAGGTTCCTCAAAAGACTCCACATAGAGCTCCCCTATGACCCAGCAATCCCACTTTTGGGCATTTACCCAAATGTTTACAAACAAGACCACACTAAAACAGTGTTTCTAATGGCTGTGTCAGCCCATTCTTATTCTTCTAGTTAATGGAGAGCAAAGATGGATGTGTGTGGGTCTAGGCTTGGGGCCAGCTAAGGCAAAAAGATTTTCTTCCCATTATCTCAACAACAACATGGAAACCGCACCTGTGGAGTGGAGGCATGATGAAAGTAATGCAATTACTGCTGAAAGCAAGAAAGACAAGGAAAAGGAAGAGAATGACTGAATCTAAGTCCCATGACCACTAGGACACACACGTGCATGCAGGCAAACACACTCATTTTTTGTGATGCTTATGTCTCACTCAATGGAAAGCATAAGGTTACCAAAGGAATATTGGAAGATTTCATTCAAAGTATAAGTAAAACAAAAAGCCCTGGGAATATAGTTCCAATGGTACTGCCCCAGCATATTAGTTCAATGTACAATAGACCTCCCTGCTACTTCCCCCTCCCCAAAAGAAAGACAAACCTTCTGATTTCCACCTGCTCACCAGCCTGGGATTGAGCTGTTGCTCTAATTAGGAGGCTGAGGGGCATGAGTTAATACTGGAACACTGTAAAATCTACCTTTCAAAGTACTCTTCATGTGCTGGGCAATATGGGCAGAAGCATAATAGCTATCTGCATCATCTGCTGAGGATGGAGGCACTAATCAGTCATGAGTTTTGCTAGCATCCTGTAGCAGACAAAATTGACTCCTAGCCAGTGGCTCCACAGTCATAGTTGAGACTGGTGATTGTTATCCTGGGTAAGAGTATAGGAGATGTAAAGTGCTTGTTTGTGAACAGGTTAAAGTGCTAAATCTATGTGATTCTGCTATAGGGTGGGGCGCGGGTGGGGCAAGCTGTGATCCTCTCTGGGTGTGCATTGATGAGAGTAATTGGTAGAGTACACCTCTGTACTCTGGTTCAGCCTCCCTCTTGGACAATGCCAACAACCAGTGGAGGAAGAAAATATTTCCCCAGGTTGCTTTGTGTCACTGAGATTCCCCCACTCAATCTCAGCTAGTGATTTCTAAAAGAGACAAGTGATTTCTCACTGCTGCTTTCCCAGTGGCTGCAGCCAGAAAAGGTGCTGAAAGTGTTGAGGCCTTATTTAGTCTGTCAAGATATGTTGCCACTGTGCTTTGGTAAGACCTGTGCCATCAAAATGTGGTTTCGGCTAAGTATGGTGACTAGTTTCATCAGCCTAGCTACTCATGGAACAAAATCAGGGATTCAAAGTTTCAGAACAGCTCAGGAAAAGATTTGGCCTGGCCTCAATCTCAGCAAAAAAGCAGGCGTCTAAACTATAGGCATATTCCAGGTGATACATCAGACCCCTCGAAACAAGAAAGCAAGGTAAAATTAAGTCAAACCCTAATTCCAAAACTGATAATTAACACACACACACACACAAGTTGTCATTGTGGGGGTGCACAGTGTGCTGGACTGGAAGCACAAGTGTGCTGGACTGGAAGCACAAGTTGGTCTAGGGAAAATTTTCAGAGTTTATTTAAAACATAACTAAACCTATAAAGGACTGTAGTGTAGTTCCACTGGAACAATATTGGTTTGGGATGTGACCTGCCACCTGTATGGTCTGCAGATGCCTGCTTGGAGTGCTAGAGGTCAGAACTGAGCATGAGCTTTGAGTTGGCAAGACAGGAGAGGAAATGGCCAGAGGCCTTTTTTTTTTTTTTTTTTTTTTTTTGCCAGAGGCCAGATCCAGAGTTTCAATCCTTGGTGGTGCCACTAGGTGGGAAGGTGACAAGTGCATGTTTGGGAAGAGGATGCCAGTCCCAACTGTGTCTACAGGCTTCTGTTGTGTGGTCCAGGGTCAGGTAGTCTAGATTCTTCTCTGGTTCTCTAAGGGTGTCATAGGTTGTGCATAGTATATATTCCTTTCTTGCCTTATATTTTGGGGCTCCCACTCCACTTGGGATGATGCCATCAGTCAATGATGGAGGAAGGTATCAGTACAAGCTGCTTGATACCAGGTGGGCTTACAGGTGAATCTCAGCAAATGCAGCCCGAGTGGGAGAACACACCTCCTCCACTAAGCTTCATCCACCAAATGGGAAAAGAAGGCTGTACCCAGACTTAATTTGTGGTGACACAGTGACATTGTATTTTACTATGGTCTCTGTTATTAAGCAGTGATTCTGGTGACTGTGATGACCATTATTTTTCCTAGCTAATCCTGGGTCATAAGTGTGGGGAGAGCCTGAGTGTGTGTGTGTGTGTGTGTGTGTGTGTGTGTGTAGCTAGACCATGCCAGGCAAATATATGGTCAGGATACCATCTTTCAAAAAAAATGATAGTGTGTACTGTTTCAGTGGCTAAATTACAATACCTCCGACTGAAAGAAAAAAGCAACATTTAGGCAGGAAATCCCTACATCAAATCCAATTACTAGCACAGCAAACACAGAATGGTTTGGCATAGTGGTGTGATGCTCTCTCAAACAGAAGCAGTAGACGGCACAGGGACAAATGTGAGCCATTATAGAAACCTTATGGAAACATAAAAGGACCGGGGGTGTGTCTCCACTGGTACAGTACTGGGTTGTGAGGACACACTTGAATGTCTCCCAGCCCCTGTCTGATTTGACCCTCACTGTGCATGGTAGCCTGAGTGACAGGAGTTAGTGCTGGGGGAGTGTACCTCAATCCAGGCATATAGATCATCCACAGGGTCACAACATGTGTGGGGGGGGGGAAGGGTCATGACCCTGGCCGGCATGGTGCGCAAGCGCAGAGAGCGCTAGAGGGCCTAAGAGTCCACATGGTGGCCACTGGCTGGCAGTCCCAGGGCTGAGGAAATTCCCGCCTGGCTGTTTGCCGCGTGGGGGCTGCAGAGGTCTGCTCTTCAGTGGGTTCTTGGAAGACGCCGGCAGGGAGAGAAGAGGGGGGCACGTGGTTCTTTGGGAGCGGGGGTACAGTGGTGAGGGTGACTCCCTTCTCGTGCTGGGGCTAGGCCGTAGGCGTTCCTGTCAGGGATCCCCGATGCCAGCAGTAGGGGGAACACGTCTGGCTCCTCAGCCTGGTGCCATTGGGGTGCGGCTCTCTCTTGGATGGTGCCGCCCGGCAGTGGAGGGGAAAGGATGAACCTAGGTCATGTGGGGACCCTGGGCCACCTCAGCAAATGCACCCCGAGAGGAGGGAAGATGCGTGGGGGGGGGGGGGGACAAGAAGTAGACATTGCTTGAATGCTGATTCTCTGCCTTCGTCATCAGACGCCGTGAGCTGGGGATGCAAAGGCACTAAGGGCTCTGAGATCTCCTGTGGCAGTACTGGTATGGACCACATTGCGGCCTAGCTGTTGCCACATTGCTGAATCCACAGATTTGGTCCTAAGGTTAGCCTTTGAAGTCACCATCAGGTAGAAAAGACGGGATGACAAGTGCATCTGTGGGAGCAGGTTTCAAGTACTAACTATGGGGTCCTGGCTTAGATCATCTGCATTCTTTTCAGTGTATCCACTGATGACAGCAGTTGGGCAGAGTAACTTTACTTCTTACCTGGTCCAATTGGCATTACTGTTCCCTTTTTGTTGATGTCACGGGAAGAGGAAAATATGTCCCAAGCTCCCTGGTGCTACTAGGCCTCCTCTCTGAATTTCAGCTGATGTACCCTGAGAGGGGGAACCCAGTTTCACTCTCTGACTGCAATATCTAAAAGAAGACCAAAGTCCGCATTTCTACTTACTTTGTGGTTTCACTGTTGCATTATGTTTCAGTAGAGCCTTTGGTATTAAAATGATGTTTCTGGTGGCTGTGCTAGCCTGTTCCTATTATTCTAGCTAATGCAGGACACAGGTAGTTAGTTGTCCATGGAACTTTGAAACCATGGCATGGAAAATTTATCAGGGCTTTATTTTTTAATAATAAGCTGGCTGTGGTGCTGGTGGCATGGCCCACTTGATAGAATGCACTTGCCAACCACCCAAAAGAAGAGAAAGCCAAGCAAGAACATCTATATCCACCATATCCTAGGACCAGCACATAGTCAACATGGCCTAGTGTGGCAATTGTTCTCTTCCTAGACTGGATGCCTGGTGTTAAGAAATAAGTGTGAGACCTTGGTCAAACTCTACTGAAATGGTAAACACCTGGAGTTTTAGCTCTCTAGTATACTTTATGCTTATGAAAAAATACTCCCCCTTCTTCAGTAAAAAAAAAAAAAAAAAAAAAAAAAAACAACAAAACCCAAAAAACTTCGTCTGTTTGGTTCCTCACTCTAATTGGAAGGTTGAGTATAGGAGTCACTGATGGCAAACTGTGCAAATTTGGACTTTTGAATTCTTTCTGGGGCAAGGGAGTGTTTTGTAGGAGACAGTGAGTCTCTGCCTGCATTTTCTATAAATCACCACTGGAAATGCCAGAGGTCTTAGCCACCGTATCCACGTATGAGCTATCCTCTGGTACCATTAAGGCTAAGGGAACTTCCTCCTATCCATTTTGCCACCCCTCCCCTGGGTGTGAAGATCTGATCATCAATTAGTCTGGTGGCGATGCTCACATGTTGGTATATGGGGGATTACAAATGCATCTTTGGAAGCAGGTTTAACATGTTAATTGTGGCTGTGGTGTCCTGGGTCAAGCAGTCTGGGTTCCTCCCATGCTATCTAGCAATTTGAGCAGTTGTGTAGTATACTACCCTCTCATATGTGGTAGAATTGGGGTTCAGGCTGCTCTTGGATGATCATGGCACCCAGTGCTTTAGGAAAATATTATACCAGGTAGCTTGGTGCCATTGGGACTCTCATCTGAATTAAAATTAATGCTGCCTAAAAAGAGGAGTACAATCCTTCCACCTGGATACAACCTCCAAACAGGATGTAAGCTTCCTTTTATAAAATTTACTGTTTTAATATATGTACATAATGTTTTAAGGAAATAAAAATCTTATAATTACCCATTGTAACAGTGAGATATACAAGACACTAAGTTGAAAACAAACTTTACAATTTCGGGTGTGGCGGGGGAGGAGTTGGGGAGGTTAGGAGGGAAGGGATAACAGGGGAAAAACAAAGGAGGAGATAACAATGCTTGATAGGAAATGTACTCATTACCCTACTCATGTAACTATAACCCCTCTATCCAGTATTTTTACAATAAAAATATATATGAAAAAATCTTATAATCAAACAAAATAAAGGAACAGATTTCTATGAAGAAAAATGTGAACAATCAAGTTTTTAAAAATGAATTTAAATATCTGTTTTTGAGCCCTGGAGCTTGAACTCATGGCCTGTATGCTGTTACTGAGTTTCTTTTGCTCAAGACTAGCTTTTTCTGGGTTGATGGGAAGAATGTCATGGTCTTCTCTGCACAGGCTGGCTTCAAATGATACTCAGATATCAGCCTCCTAAGAAGCTAGGATTACAATCCTGAGCCTCCAGGACACAGCTTCTGTTTCATTCTTTTTGAAATGAGGTCTTATTATTCATTGCAGGTGGGCCTTGAACTCTGATACTTTGTCCTCTGCCTTCTTGTTTTAGGATTATCAGGTGTGTACCAACACATTCATCATATTTTTTAATATTTCTCAGGTGGCATTATGGCTTTATGCTTCCTTAGGGCCTATATGGTTTTAGCCTGCCTTTTTTTTTCCTGCTGGGCTTACTCCTGCTATCATAGCTACCCTTGGAGTGAAGATCCTAAGGACTGTGGTTTGAGGCCATCCAAAGAAATTAATTTTCCTGATCTTATTTCAATATAAAGTGGTACAATGTAGTTGTATGTAGAGGCAGTTGCATGTAGAGGCAGTAGCTCTAAGCTAACCTGGTAAAAATTAGAGAGTCACTTGGAGAAAAAAAAAACATACACTATGTACTGGATACCTGACCTTAGTAGTAGAGTGCCTTCCTCTGAGTTCCTTTCTTGTTATTGTCACAATGAAAACGCACCAAGAAGATGTAACAGTATTTTCTATTGCTGGGATGCTTTTTCCCTACTCTCTCATTCCTTTGGCCATAATCAAGAGTTTTCTTTGGTTTGGCTTTGTTGTTTGGTGCTACTTGAGTTTCAAGAATGCAAGCTTTTCAGATCCCAATATAAGATGCACAGGATAGCTTGCTGCTCTGTTCTTATCTCTCTCTGTGTTCTTTTCTTGCTCTCTCTGCTCTTTTCTAGCTCTTTCCTCTCTCTTTCCTCTCTTCCCAGCTCCCTCTCATTCCCAGGCCTTTCCCAGCTACGTGGAGTGCCAACCTTGCCTGGTCCCAGCAGGTCTACTGAATAAACCTACCCCTTACCTGAGTACCACGTGCGTGCTGGTGCTGTTCTTACTCGGCTAGCTCTTTTAAAAACCTAACATAAATGGTGCCATGACTCGGATAAAGGGCTTAAAGTCAGGATAGCTGGGATTCTCTGATTTTTTTTTCCTCTTTTTTTTTGTTTGTTTGTTCTTCCCTTTTTGCTCTAAGGAATACCCACAGTTCTGACAGCCTTTTGCGAACCAGTCTGTCTGCAGCGGAAACAGCGCATCGATACCATTGCTGCCTTCACATCCACGTCCACACCACTTCTCTACTCTGGTGAGTGAAACTACTCTCTACGGCTCTCTGTCATTCAGTCTCTGTCCAGACGTGGCGCCACGCCAGAGAGCTCCTACGGCCTTTAGCTGAAAGGCCGGTCACCTCTGAAGCCAAGGACGCTTGGTTTTGGGGGCTTGGCCATTTCTCTTTAGAGGGCTCTGGGGGAAGTCGGGACACCGCTTCTGCCTGGTCAGCTCTCCTTCACTCACCAGACTGACTCTCCTACTATTAATGGGGTGCTGCGAATCACGCCCAAGCCATGAAGCCCCTTTGAAATGCCTCCTGCGCTCCCTGGAAAACCAGAGAGCCTAATTTTATGCCATTCTCAGAAGTACACAGTTTTTGCTACTGCAATGGTAAATGATCAGAAGTCTGTTTACTTTCAGGCTCTCTTTGCTCTCTCTCTGCCATTCATGTCCAACTTTCTACCCTTTTTTCTACAACTTTTTGGCTTGTGCCCTAAGAGTGCGACGCAGGCTGGGTCCCAGGGACCCCCCTCTAGGTTCCCTCTCAAAGGCTAGCCAATGTAGGCTTGGTCTATTTGTTCAGGCTTTCTTTGCATTATTTCAGAAATTCGCCATCTTGAATTCGCCATCTTGGCCACGTGGTGGGTTAAGGGTTTGGCCCCATCTGACCCTTAACCTTCCACTAAGTTTACTACTCCATCCATCTATTCCAAGGTGCCTTGCTAACAAGTTGCTCTTTTCACAGGCCCTGGTAACTGAGGCCCAACCATCTGATGTGCTTTGTTAACAAAGCTGTCTAAACGTTGTCAAAATTTTAGGTTTTGAGTTTTGCCTTTTTTGTTCAGTCTTGTGTATTCTACTACTGACTACATGGTTCTAAAATACTGGGCATATCTGTGCTAAAATTCTCATCACATCTAATGAGTTTTGTCATTTCAGAATATTTGTCGGTCAATTCTTGATAAGAACCAGGTAAGCTCTACTTATTCTACTTGATCTCCTTGTTGCTTTAATTGAAAATAATAAAGGGCTTTTGTGGCAAAGATTGCAGTTCAAAGCCAGCCCGGGCTGAAAAATCCCTAAGACTCCATCTCCCAGCTAAACTCTGCAAATGGTACTATAACTCAAAGTGGTTCAGTGCTAGCCTTGAGCATAAGTGCTCAGGGACAGTGCCCAGGCCTTGAGTTCAAATCTTGAATACCAACTGGGACAAGCCATCCCAGCAACGAGCACCTAGAATCAGCCAGTCTGGGAAACAAGGGAACGTGGAGAGGAGTAAGAGGAGATAATGTCACATCAGCTACTTTGTGCCTGCCCTTTCAAAATTAACCAGGGCCGGGAGGTCAGTGGAAGTAAGAAGCCTGCCCATCCAATGTCTATACCTGTCTCTATTAACAACAGGAATTTATATTCTTGCCTTTGTCACCTGACTTCTCTCCCTAGTTGCCAGATGTCAGAAGTAGCTAGGGACATTTGTACAACATTTTCAGCCCCAAGTCCTTCCTCTTGCCATTTATTTGCTCTCTAGTATTTTTTTTCCAGCCCCTCAATGCTCATGAGACTTCTCCTGACTTCATCTAAGGATTCAACGCCACCAAGGGACAGCTGCTGCGCACTGCCTTCTCTGGGAGGGGACCAAATTCCAGCCTTTTACCCCTATTGTCGATGCCCCTTGTCAGCAGGAAGTAGCCAGAGAGAATCCGTGCCCTATTTCATGATTATTAAAAGGCTGGAATGTAAGGTCCGCTCCTGGATGGCTAGCAGATTCCACCCTCCTTGCAGCAAAGTCTCCACCCACTACCTGCGTTACCTAGGCAACTGGCACACCTGGAAGAGGTCACATCTGCATCCACTGAGGTCACATCTGAATTTGATGTGGCCACACCTTTCTCTGCCCATACCCTAGATAAGGCCTAGCCCAGGCCCAGACCCTCTCTTGCTGCTCTGTTCTTACCCCTCTCTCTGTTTTTTTCTTGCTCTCTCTGCTCTTTTCTAGCTCTTTCCTCTCTCTTTCCTCTCTTCCCAGCTCTCTCTCATTCCCAGGCCTTTCCCAGCTACGTGGAGTGCTAACCTTGCCTGGTCCCAGCAGGTCTACTGAATAAACCTACCCTTACCTGGAAAAAAAAAAAAAAGATGCACAGGATATACAATGAAAAGGAATCCTAGCTACCCAGTTGGCTGAGACCTGTAGAATTGAATTTCAAAGCCAGCCTAGGAAGAAAAGTCTGTGAGTCTCTATCGCCCATATCCTCTAAAAAATGGTAGGCTGACCCAGGCACCGGTGACTTATGCATTTAATCATAGTTACTCATGAAACTAAAATTAGGGATCCTACTTCAAAGCCAGACAAGCCTGGAAAGTCATTGAGACTCTTATTTCCAATTAACTAACAATTTGAAGGAAGTGGAGTTGTGATTCTTGTTGTAGACCCCTAGTGTTGAGCAGAAAAGCTGAGCAACAGTGCCCAGGCCCTGAGTTCAAGTTCTATGATACAGGGAAAGAGAGAGAGAGAGAGAGAGAGAGAGAGAGAGAGAGAGAGAGAGAGAGAGAGAGAGAGAGAGGAGAGAGAAAGAGAGAGAGTGAGAGATCATAGGGGAAGATTCCAATATTTTTAAAGTATAATTATATTGAACAGTTTGATTTTTCTTTCATGGACCCTAAGAAGTATGTAATTTATCTTTTTACTTCTAAATGATGGAGAAATTACAAGCCACATATGTTTCACAACTATACTACTCATTATGTTGATATTTTAGGTGGCACTGGGGTTTAAATTAAGGGCCTTGCTTTTGCTTGGTTGTTATTTTACTACTTAAGTCATGCTCCCAATCATTTTCCCTTAGTTTTCATATTAGATCTCCTATTTTTTCCCAGGGCTACCCTGGATTTCCATTATCCTGTCTATGGCCTTTCAAGTAGCTGGGCTATTTACCACTACATCAAGCCTTTTCCATTAACATGCAGTCCTGATCATTTTTTTTCTTTTTCTTTCTTTCTTTTTTGCCTCTGCTGGTTTCAAACTTCAATTCTCCAAAGATTTGCCTGGGTAGCTAAGATTACAAGCCTGAGCTAACATGAATCCCCATCCATCTTTTTGTTGTTGTTTTTGTGCCAGCCTTGTGGCTTGAACTGAGGACCTGGGCACCATCTTTGAGCTGTTGTGCTCAAGACTAGTGGTCTACCAATTCAAGACACAACTCTGTTTCAAGTTTTTTTGTGGTTAATTAGATATACAAATCTCAGAGTCATACCTGCCAGGCCTGTATTTAAATTGTAGACATCAGATCTCAGCCACCTGACTAGCTAGGATTATAAGCATAAGGTACAAGCACTCAGCTTCCTTCAGGTTTGTTCAGTAGACAAAGTAATGTCCCTAACATCAAACCTCATAAAGGTTTAGAATCAAGATAGTTTTTGAAAGACCCCAGACCCCCTGGGGTGCTTTCTTCAACGGGAGGGCACCCCAAGAACCAAGACTCCAAACCAGCAGCTGCAATAAGCAAGAGGAGTTTATTTGGCGTTTGCGCAAACGGGCTCTCTGTCCAGGGCAGACAGGGAGCCCCAGCGGTTACAGGCACTTTTAAAGACAAAAGACCGCAGGATTAGCATATAACACCAGGTGTCCCTGGGATTGGCCCATTTAAAAGGTCACTATGTACTTTAGCAATTATTTTTTTACTACCCGGGGAAGTTTATAACACTCTTTGCAATAAGACAATTAGTGCAGATGGAGGTATTCACTCTGGGAGATAAGGGTTAGGAGATTTACAGTGTTACAGGTTTGTGATTGATTAACAATTTGGCCTAGTCTGCAGAGCCCACCAGATGGCCCTTATCTTGAGCCCCCTAAACCGGGAATTTCTGCACAGGAATGCCGAGGAACATACTCTTTGATCCTTATCTTGGGTCCCATTTGGCCATTTGGGGAATTTATTTGTTAGCTCTTTATTTACAACTACAGAGCTTGTCCCAGGGCCGACACCTAGACTCCGAAGCTTTTTATATATCTCCAGGGAGGGGAAGGGTCAGTGCTAGCAAGTTTACAGAAGCAAAACCAGCAGTTAGCATTTGTAAAAATGTAACTCTAATTTTTAATCTTTCAGTTTTAAATTGAGCATCAGTGACTCATGCCTATCATCCTAGCTACTCAGGAGAATGAGATAATAAAATCATGGTTCAAACCCACCCTGGGCAGAAAATTCCATGAGACTCTGATTGTAATTAATTACCAAAAATCTAGAAATGGCATTATGGCTCAGTGTGGTTGAACACTAGCCTTTAGCACAAACACTGAGGGACAGCCCTGATCTCAATCAAGCCCCAGGACTGGCACACACACACACACACACACACACACACACACACACACACACACACACACACACACACACACACACACTCATCTCCTAACTCAGGAAAAGTGTATCTTCAATTGCAACACATAATGAATCCTTCTACTCCTTAATGCTTTACTAGAGGACCTACTTTTTCCTGTGGAGAGAGGCAGATGTAGGGAATCAGAAACCAAAGATCCTCATTAAATGTTGATCTAAAGTGGATACCAGGAGGGCAAACAGAATAAGAAGCAAATGCACATGTATGTGGGGTGGGGAGTAGTCTCTAGCCTGAGGCTATGGTATTTGATATCTGTCTGAGGGGTGTGTTAAC
Source organism: Dipodomys merriami (assembly GCF_024711535.1). Lineage (NCBI taxonomy): Eukaryota > Metazoa > Chordata > Mammalia > Rodentia > Heteromyidae > Dipodomys > Dipodomys merriami. The sequence continues at coordinate 87,359,208 of NW_027204492.1, forward strand.
TAAACTGATTATAAGCTTTATGTGGCACTTAATGTGAGTTGCTTATCTGATATTCATTCTTCCTATATTTTCCATTATAGCCTCAAATTTTCATCATGCCTAGTTACCTTCTGGCCTCCCTTGAAATAAACATATCCATCTGACCCAGCTCTGGCCAATAAGATATAAATGAGAATATCCTGATATTGGAATCTAAGAGAGTTACTATTTTCTGATTGAAACTGGGCAGACTTGGCAGGAATTTGACTGTTCTCCCACTTCACAATGTGTAGTGGTTGGACAGCTATGTAAACAGCATGAAGAAAATATACATTTAAGAGGGCAGAGCAAGGTCTGGGAAGGTGGCTCAGTGGTAGACTGCTTGCCTTACATGCATGAGGCCCTGGGTTCAATTCCTCAGCACCACGTAAGCAGAAAAAAACAGAAGTGGAACTGTGGCTCAAGTGGAAGTGCGCTAGTCTTGAGCTGAAGAGCTGAGGGACAGCGCCCAGGCCAAGTTCAGACCCCACGACCAACAAAAAAAAAGAAAAAGAGGGCAGAGCAGGAAGACATTGCACTTTGAAGACATTGCAGAGACTGCATTGTAGAATGACCAGCACATGGCTCTTTTTGGGGCCACAGCTTATAGTCCTCTACACCCTTCCAAATCCTTCCCACAGTGTTCAGCTTGGGCTCAGCATTCAGTTTCCCTAGGGTACTAGAGTTCCTTCCAATAGGGTTGACTGAACTCAGGACAAGGTGTGTAGAGAAGTCCATGTATAGCTCCATAGAAAATTTGTGTCCTTTTGGAAAAATATTACAGAGAAATAAAACTTTCGAGGCAAGTTGTAATGACTCACTCCTGTCATCCTACCTATTCAGTGGGCTGAGATTTGGAGGATTATGGCTTGAAGTTAGTTAGGCATAAAGGTCCACTAGAGTCTACCTCTTATTAACAAGTCAGGCTGGAGGTATGGCTCAAGTGGTAGAGCTGTAGCTAAACAAGGAAGCTGAGTGAGAGCAACAGACTCTGAGTCCAAACCCTAGTCTTGGCACACACACACACACACACACACACACACACACACACACACACACACACACACACACACACACACACACACTATCACCATCACCACCATCAACAACAACAACAAAAACCTTTGGGATTTTACATAAATAGAGGAGAGCCAAAATGGGTCTAGTGGTTTTTTATGTATTTCGTAGAATGCTCACAATGACTTTGGAGCAGGCAGACCTCTTACAGATAAGGAAATTAGATATTGGATCATTGGTGGAAGTCTTCACAGGTGATTTGTTGCAGGAGATATCAGTCAAACTCAGGAGTGATGCTTCCCAGATCCACCCTTAGTGTTTGCACCTCTGCTCTGGCTAGTCCTGGAGGATGGGTAGAATTTGAAGCTGTGAGTGGGTACTTAGAAAAGGAATCTCAGACATGGAAATGAACAGAAACATAGACCGGATTTCACTGATCACATCCCATCCAGCAGTCAGGAAGCTTAAAAAAAAAGTGCGTGTTCTTTAAACTAAATATCTGTTGATAACTCAAGGTCCCTTGACAATCACTGTAGGATATGCTCTTTTGGGGAACGTACAAAGTGTATACTCATTGTTCAACCAGCCTTGCTCCCTCCCTCCTCTTCTTCCTTTCTGTCTTTCTTCTTTCCTCCTCCTCCTACCTCTTTCTTTCATCTCCCTACTCCTACCTCTTCCTTTTCCTCCTCCCTCTGCCTTCCCCTCTTCCTCTTCTGCCTCTTCTTATCTCCCCTTTCCTCTCTTCACAATTCTGCATTATGTTGAAATTAAGATCTTCCAAATGATATCCATGCACTCTCTAAGTTAAACCCCTGCTTCTTACTCTATTTTTCAAGAAAAACTGTACCACTTGTGGGATTTGAACTCAAGGTCCCAACATTGTTCTTCTCTGCTCAGGGTTACTGCTCTGCCTCTTTTGCTACAGCTACACTTCCAGCCTTTTGGTGGTTAATTGGAGATGGGCTCATGGACTTTCCTGCTTGAGTTGGCTTGGAACCGAAATTCCAAGATCACAGGCTCCTGAGTAGCCAGGATTACAGGGGTGAGTAACCAGCACAGAATTTTTCACATTTTTTATCTTTAAGAAAGTGATTCTCCTATCCTCAAAATGAAGGGGCTTATTATCTGGATTACTTGGAAATCCAATGATGCAGTGTGGGGGGGGTATTTCAGTTATTTAAGAGTCCCAACATGCAATGTATCCCAAAAAGTTTCAAGACATGATAAGGAAAGGATCTCAAAGTCTACCATCTGTACATGGGTGCTCTTTTTCAATGCAATGGAAAATGTCCAGAAGGAGGGAATTAGAACAAATCCTCAACTCAAAACTATTGCAGAAGACTGATGGAGTCAGGGAAAGACACAAAACACTTGATGAGACCATGAAAATGAGAGGATGGATGGTAGAGACAGTGAATTTCTTCTGCTCTGTTGCCTCAGAACAAAATTGGGACCAAACCTAAAAATCAATCTCACAGCAGAGGGTGGTACTGAACATCTGTAAAGTAGCTATTTAGCAGTCTGAAATCTGAGTGTTGTGGTTCAAAGCCACCCTGGGCAGGAAAGCCCTGAGACTCTTCCCTCCACTTAACCATCAAAAAAGCTGGAAGTGGAGCTGGGTCTCAAGTAGTAGAGCAGTAGTAGCCTCAAGAAAGAGAGACAGAAGGAAGGAAGGAAGGAAGGGAGGGAGGGAGGGAGGGAGGGAAGGAGGGAAAGGGAAAGGGAAGGGAAGGGGAGGGAGGGAGGGCGGGAGAAGGAGGGAGGGAAGAAGGGAAGAAGGAGGGAGAGAAAAAGAAAGAAAGAAAGAAAGAAAGAAAGAAAGAAAGAAAGAAAGAAAGAAAGAAAGAAAGAGGAAGGGAGGGAGGGAGGGCGGGAGAAGGAGGGAGGGAAGAAGGGAAGAAGGAGGGAGAGAAAAAGAAAGAAAGAAAGAAAGAAAGAAAGAAAGAAAGAGGAAGGGAGGGAGGGCGGGAGAAGGAGGGAGGGAAGAAGGGAAGAAGGAGGGAGAGAAAAAGAAAGAAAGAAAGAAAGAAAGAAAGAAAGAAAGAAAGAAAGAAAGAAAGAAAGAAAGAAAAGAAAGAAAGAAAGAAAGAGGAAGGGAGGGAGGGCGGGAGAAGGAGGGAGGGAAGAAGGGAAGAAGGAGGGAGAGAAAAAGAAAGAAAGAAAGAAAGAAAGAAAGAAAGAAAGAAAGAAAGAAAGAAAGAAAGAGGAAGGGAGGGAGGGCGGGAGAAGGAGGGAGGGAAGAAGGGAAGAAGGAGGGAGAGAAAAAGAAAGAAAGAAAGAAAGAAAGAAAGAAAGAAAGAAAGAGGAAGGGAGGGAGGGTGGGAGAAGGAGGGAGGGAAGAAGGGAAGAAGGAGGGAGAGAAAAAGAAAGAAAGAAAGGAAGGAAGGAAGAAAGAAAGAAAGGAAGAAAGAAAGAAAGAAAGAAAGAAAGGAAAGAAAGAGGAAGGGAGGGAGGGAGGGAGGAAGAAAGCAAACCCATCCTTATGTTTCCAACATCACACATTCCCTCCTTTTTTTGCAGCTGCTTGGAGGTCCTAAGTCTGGACTCTTGGTGCTAGATGAGTGAACATGTCATTTACTGAATAGTCTCCTTGCTCTCTCTCAAAAGAAAAACTGATGGGTTTTGTACAGCTTGTTAGACACAAATAATACTGATTTACTAGTTTAGTGATTGTAATAAATGCTTGTTAAACATATGATATGGAACTTTCTTGTTGTAAAATAATTAAAATTACTATCTAGGAGGTGTGTGTCAGAAGTGGAGGCTTGTGATCCTAGCTATGCAGCAGGATGAGATCTCAGGATCCCAGTTCAAAACAAGGCAAGACAGTCCATTAAACCCTTATCTCCAGTTAAACCAAAAAGGCTGAAAGTGGAGCTGTGGGTCAAGTGGTATAACACTTGCCTTGAGTAAAAAGCTCAGTGACAGTACCTTGGTCCTGAATTCAAACACTACAACCAACACACACACACACACACACACACACACACACACACACACACACACACACACACACACACACACACACACACACAATCCAGAAGGAAAAAAGCACATAGATAAAAGTAGAGGAGACAGCTAAATTGGAGAGAGTAAATGAAGGATTAAAGAATGTGGAGCCAGCCAAAGAGACTAAGCTTCAAAGAGGTAGGAAAGCTGAATGTATCATACACAGGACCTGTTGGAAGATGCAGTAGGCAGTGAATACCTACGTGGTGAGTCACTGCTTTCAGTATCACAAAGAACCAAGTTGGGGAGGGTGTTTTGAACACGGGTAATTGACAGTGAAAATGCCACAAGGAACAAATATATGCCTACCAAGTAGGTGCCAGTGGCACACATCTGTAATCCTAGCTACTCAGGAGGCTGAGATCTGGAGAATAGAAGTTTAAAGCCAGAAAGGGGTTAGGAGAGAAAAGTCATAAGACTCCATCTCCAATTACCCAGCAAAAGCAGGATTTGGATGTATGACTCCAGTGGTAAACCACCAGTCATGAGTGATCAAGCTAAACAAGTGTGAGGCCCTAAGTTCAAATCCAGCTGCCAGGTACCAGACATAAATCACAAAACCAAAAACACCTAGGGACCTTGACAAGATTAGAAGCCCCTTCTGAAGTACAGGTGGCATGGTCACAGATAGCATTCTTCTGAGAGGAAAAGGAAAAGGAATGCACATGAGCAGCCATGAAAGTTGTGCCAGCTGACTTGCTGTGTGTTACTGCTTCCTGACCCTTAATCATGGTGGACTTCAACAAGGAAACTTCTTCCTCCTTGGCTCCCAGGGCCAGTCTATGGTATCAGGTGAAAGGTCATCTGATGTCAGCTGTCTCTGATGAGAGGAAACTGATCCTCTTCTTTCCTGAATTCAGTTCCAATTAGTATTTAGAAAACTTTCCTGTCATTCTTTTTCCTAGACACTGAGACTCCTTTGTCTTTTGCTTGTCTACTACTTCTGTTTTTGTTAACATTAATTTTAAAAAGGAAATCTACTCACCCAGTTGAAAAACCAAGAGTCTATACGAGGTAGAAAGTTCCATTTCCATTTCTTTTTTTCGTATTTGTCATTGTCATTTCTGACCCCAGCTTGCTTCATACAAGTGCATGCGTTGGTTTCTGATTCATCCTCTCAGGGGTCTTTGTGCAAAATTAATCACACATACAATTATTCTCTGTCCTTTTCTGCAGCTGGCACAGTGTTCCACTCTCTTTCTTTGTGTGTGCTGATACTGGGGCTCGATATCAGGGCCTTGAGCTCACACTTGCTGTTTTCACTCAAGCTTGCCTCTCTATCCCTTGAGCCACAAGCCACTTCCAACTTCTTTCTAGTTAATTGCATATAATGACATACTCTAGTTAAATATATCCTAAGTCATGTTGATTCCATCCTTAATAGACTCCCCAGTGCCTCACCTCAAAAATGTGTCCCTGAACAAAGGTCTTTCAGACTTTGCTGCCCAGGCTGCCTTTCATTTCCATCCTCAGATCTCAGCATCCTTATTAAATAGGATTGAAACCCACACACTCTAAGCCCATGTTTGAAGATGGAACTTAACAGCCACATTTCTCTTCAATATGAAGAGATTGATCTGTAGCTTTGTTTTGAACTTGATGCTTATTTAATGATATTGTTCCCATTTTTAATCTGTTCTTTCACCTTCAATGCTTTGTATATACCACATCTGTAGGCTTTGGACTTCCTGATTTAGATATATACATCCAAGAGTATTTGATACCTTGCTCCCTTTGTAGTGGTGGTGAAGAGGACAGATATTGGGGTACCCCATATCTCACAGAGTTACAGGCTCTGGTAATGCTGGTCTTTGGGGGGAAATGTAGTGGAGAGGAGTTCTCATCTCCTCTCCCCAGCTCCTTGCCCAAAGGGAACATTCAACTGGATTGGGAAGATGCCATCGCTGTAGAGTGAACCACAGTCATGGAGGGCTCAACTTTCAGAGGAATAAAGGGTGAGTGCTGTCTCCATCTTCTGTATGGAAATGTCCTCTTGCTTAGCCTTTCCTTTGTATTCATTATGCTTAGAAGCAGAAGCATCTAGGCTTCAGGATAAATTTACTTTTCATTCTTTTTCTCCTTCCGTAGCACTCAATGTTATTGTCACCTTTATAGAGGAGGATTCAAACTTAGAATGTGGGCTTTGCTGGCCTCAGGCTTCTCCAGCATAGGAGATAGCTATCACCAGTCTCACTCCCCATAGGTGTCTACTGGAATTTGAGACCATAGCTCTAGATAATGATCAAGGGTCTCTCTCTGAGGCCTCATGGAAATGGATAGAGTCAGGATTCACACTGGCTCTACAATACCCTAGTCAAATTTATCCTAAATCACTAAGATTTCATCCTTTAATAGACTCCACAGTGCCCCACCTCAAACATGTGACCCTGAACAAATGAGGTTCTTGACCTGAGTTTCTGCCTCTTCAACTGGTAGAGTAGGACAGATACTATGGTCTTCACACTTTTGATAGGAAAGTTGAATGACTTACAATACAGTGTTTGACAACACCAAACGAATGCCTGGCTATTCTAGCAAGTGTTCAGTAAAAATCTGGCATTTGACTATTGTTACTCTAGAGAAGTCCAACAGAGTAGTTTCATGTAGGAGTTTTGGAGTAAAACTGCCCTTTCTGACTTTAGGTCCAATCTCTCTGCTTAATATCTGTTTGGGCACAGATATCTTAGGTAACCTGTCAGAGCTTTAATTTCAATTATAACAACATGAAGAGTAGTCATGCCTATTTATTTGCTGAGAGATTGCAGAACTACAACACTTAACAAAATGCTGACATATAAGTAGCTAGTGTGTATTAACAGCATTTTAAAACCTAAACCCAAATATCCTTAGATGCTTGCTACTCTTGCATCTAACATGGAAGGTACCTCTTCACCCTTGGAGGTGCACACTCACTTAGAGAAGTGAATTCATAGCATTATACACCAGCACATGTGCTGAGATCCTCTTTGTTTTTCCCAGAGGCAAGCACACTGGAAAGTATATGATCAGCAGCCTTAGCTGAACCCTGCCCTCAAGTACTTCTGCATTTCTGCACGTGGAACTTGGCCTGAAAGGACCACTGAAACAAACAGTATCCATGCCCTAGTTGTCCTAGCTGCTGTGTGAGTGTACTTACATTCCGACTGGGAAAATGGCAGACACCCCTCAACCCACTGTATTCTCTCTGTCTGCTGATCTCCCTGTTAATATACAACAGGCAAAGGGCACAGAGAGAGAAACCACACACTTTTGCTCATACAACTCAGTATGTTTTGAGGATGTGTCCCTAGATTTTACCAAAGAAGAGTGTGTTTTATTGAGTTTAGAATAGAAAAAGATATATAGGGATGTGATGTTCAAAAACTATGAGAACTTGTGTCACATGGTATTTTACTTCAGCAAACCTGTCATGCTTAGTGAGAGTGAAGAACAGGACAGAATGGAAAGAGAAATTCTTTCAGGTTTCTATTCAGGAAGGACAAATCTCCTTACATCCCAACAAGCACAACTTATTCAAAATAAGTTGTGAACAGCAATCAGGAGTCAACACATGGACTCAATCCTCCCAAATTTAACTCCATTAATGAAGTCCTGTGCACAGATGATACCATAGCTCAGAGTAGGAAAATGGGTAGTGGAGGGCAAAGCCATTCATGGAATGACTCTGAGACTGATTCTGGAGAGTCCTCCTATGGTTCACCATATAATAGCATTCATGATGAGGAAGAATCCAAAGAGAACAATGGAGATACAAATCCCTCTGGCGTAAGCTCTTTGGTAGATGAGCAGGAATAGGAACCAGATAGGAGAACAATGTTATGAATGCAGGGACTGTGGGAAACTCAAGTTCATTGAAACAACTTACAGAACATAAGAAATCTCATACTAGCAAGAATTGCTTAAATGTAGTCAATTTGAGAGAACATTTCTGTGTCTCAGAGCTTTGCAGTTGCATCTCAGAGTCCACACTGTTAACAAACAACATAGATACAATAGTTGTGAAAAATGTTTCAGCTCAAGCTCTAACCTTAAAAGACATGTAATGATTCATACCGGGAGAAACCTTATGAATGCCCAGAATGTAAGAAAACCTTTAGAGATATCTATCTTCTGAGACAAAACAAAGTAATTCTTTCAGAACACACACACACACACAAAAAAAAATGAATGTAATGAATGTGGCAAAGCTTTTCATAGGTGTGCTCATCTTACCAGCCTAAGGTGATACATACTGCCCTGCAATGTGTGTCCTAAAACATTCAAAACTGTTGCGTTCCTTAACAAACATAAGATATTCCACATCATACTGAAAAAAACTTTATTTAGCACTCCATCAAATCTTAAGAAACACCTGAAAATACACAAGGAGGGGAACACCTTTGATGTGTGTCCATTGTGGCAAAGCTTATTGAGCAAATTATCTTTTTGTACACACAAAACATCATGCTGCATAGAGACCCCCATAAGAGATCCCATAAGTGCCCTTGCTGTTAGAAATACTTCAGGGAACACTGCCATGTTAGAAGACTCCTAAAATTCATCCTGGAAAAAAATCCCTTTATATGGAGCAGTGTGGGGAAGGCATCCAGTATAAGTCTTCCCCGACTTGTCAAGGAAAAAAAATCCATCAGACTGAAAAAGTGTCAAAGTATGTGTAAGTGTTCAGGGATCTTGTACCTCTCTGGGAAACAGAGCCTTTACCAATAATGCACACTTTCTTTGAAAAATCACCCTGTCATCTGTTGGTGAAAGTGGTACTGCTTACCAGAGAACATATCTTGAGGAAAATTCTCTAAGTGCAATATCTGTAGGAAGTTTCAGTAAGCCCTTTTATTTTGTTAGGAATCCCATGCTGGGAATAAAAACCCTTTGTGATGACAAAATGTGAGTGGTTAATTTTAATGACATGTATGAATGCTGATGAAAAACATGATTTATAGGTGAATGTGAGTTCATTGTTCTGAGAAGATAAATTTCTGGGAAATTCCTTTCAAAACATACCTAGAAGAGTCCTTAACTCTAATTTTCTCCATGAGAAGCAGGACATGTTTTTATCTTTTTCTATTTCTTCTCTATTACTTTATCCTTACATTGAAAATCCTTAATTTTAAGGAAACAATACATGACAGTTCAATGAAAAATCCAATTCTTTATCACTAAAACTTTCTACCAGAGAAATTTAAGCCCCCAAATTTTTCAGTGGTTTTGAACGTGTGTGCTGTAGTCTGTGTGTGGGGGTGCATTTTTTTTTTAATTTTATTGTGAAACTGATGCACAGAGAGGCTAGTTGACAAGTGAGTACATTTCTTTTTGAATAGTGTCACCCCTCACTCATTTTCTGTTTGTCCCTCCATACCCCCTACCCCCAAATTGTATAGTTAATTGCAACATAGTGTCTACTGTTCTTATGTTATTGTAGTCAAAAGCTAGTATACATGAGTTCAGGTTTTAAAATTTGTTATGTAGTAGATGTATGCTCTTGGCTCTCACTTGTAACTCTAGCTACTGAATAGTCTGAGATCTGGAGGATTGTGGTTTGAGGCAAGCCTGGAAAGGAAAATTCACTAGACTTCATCTCTAAAATAAATATCAAAAAGCCAAGCTGGATGCATGGCTCAAATGGTGGTGTTTCATGCATGAGCAAGGGTGAGATTCTATGTTCAAACTGCCACAAATATATACTGTTGATAAATTGGGTGAATTTGGATTTTATATGTCTAGATTAAAACTTTTAAAATAAAGCATAATATGTTCCAGTCATCCTACTCCTGAGTGTATATTTGAAGAGGGATTTGAAGAGGGAATATGTAGGTTGTCTGGAAACAGGTAGAAAGGACAGTGAAAGGAAGCCTAAAAACCATTGTGCTTCAGGGACCTGATCTGAAAGAAAACGGACATGAGAGGGCTGGAGGAATAGTTCAGCAGTAGAGTGCTTGCCTAGAAGCATAAGGCTCAAAACCACATTACTGCCAACCAAAGGAGATAGCAATATATTTATACTGAGGAAACAGAAAGGAAATCTAAATTAAAAGGGTAAATATAGGATTTTACTTTTAAATTTTGTGTCTTTCACAGAAAGAAAAAGTCATTTTTATCATCATATGCAAGACTCCAAAGAAAAGCACCCCTCCCTAAAAGTTCATTGAAGCCACAGTGAACACTTTTGAGGCTAATTCTTTACAATTTATTGGTAATACCTAAGCTTGAATTGGGCGATGTAAATAAAGAATAATAATATCTGAGGTGATTGAGGGGCCCAAATGGCTCACATTCCTCCCCACAAGCCCACAACAATCAGCTGACTGCTTTTTATTTTACTTCTGTCCTAGCATTAAAACATTTTGGCTTAGTGCAGTGTTTTCCAAATGAATGAAAACAAGCTTATATATGAAAACACATTAGATGAGAATTTAAGCCAGAAAAAAAAATCTGTTTTGAGTGACTACCACCAGATGTTCCTCAGTTTCCCCAGAATCTTAGGGGGAAATTTGCTACTTCAATAGAAAATAAGGAAAAAGAGGCTTCATATTTAGGATTTTTTTTCATTCCAAAACCAATCAAGAAAAATATATGAATAGAGGAATTACACAAATTTAAAGTCTAGTTTAGTATAATGAAGCACTGGGTTGTGAATAATTTCATTAACAAATTATTAAATATAGATATTACTGGATCCAAATCTCAGGAATATAGATTTCTGAATCCTGATTCTAGAGCTTCGAGACTAACAATAGAGGATGGATTTCTCAACCTTTAATGTGCACATGAGTTATGTGAATATGTTTTAGTGAATGTGTAGTGAACAGATCTGGAGTAGGTCCAACCAGTTTCTAGATGATGCTGATGGTGCTGGTCCCACTGTGCAGGGAATAGGCTTTTCATCCTCTGTTCAAAAAAACAATGCACAGAAATGGGAGCCAGTGGTTCATAACTGAAATCCTAGCTACTCAGGAGGCCAAGATTGGAGGATGGTGGTTTCAAGCCAGCCTGGGCAGGAACGTCTATGACAATCTTATCACTGATTAACCAACCACAGAATAGAATTGGAGTTAAGGATCAAATGGTAGAGTGTTAGCTTTGAGTGAACCAGATAAGGGACAGCAATCAGGCTCTGGGTTTATCTGCCAAGCTCAACTTTTGGAGAAAAGGTTTCTTTTGATCCACTGTTTCTGAGGTCTCGGTCCACTCTTGATCAGCTAACTACTTTGCCACTTATGGCATGAAATTTTTACTGGTTAGTTGGAGATTTGTATCGCATGAACTTTTCTACACAGACTAAAGCAGTGTAAAGTGAAGCCAAATATCTCACCTCATGGTGGCTCAGAAGTGGATTAAGACAGGATGAGCACACTCCCAATGAGCTAATCTCCTCCACACTTCCCAACAGTTCACAGACTGGTGACAATACTTTTAACACATGGAACTTTTTAGACCATCCCAGATCCAAACTATAGTACAGTGCTCTACTTCACATGAGCGTTAGCTTTTTTTTTTGTTATATTTTGAATGAAAAACTGTTTCTAGAAAGGGTTTGTAATAAGGCTTGCTTCTGGATCTTGAAGACTTAACAGAATAGGATGAGCCTCTCAAACTTTAATGTATGAGCCAGGCACAGGTGATTTCTGCCTCTGAATCCTAGCTACTCAGGAGGCTGAGATCTGAGTACCCTGATTCTAAACCATTCCAAGCAGGAAAGTACATGAGACTCTTATGTCCAATAGACCAGCACAAGGCCAGAAGTGGAGTTGTGGTTTAAGTGGTAGAGCACTAGCCTTGAGCAAAAAAGCTCAAAGACAGTGCCTGAGTTCAAGGCCAAGAATAACAAAAAACAAACATCTGACAATTCCCTTTAATGTGTTTATGTGTCCCATTTTCTTTCTGTAAGAGAACCGTTAAAAGATCTCATCTGAGAAAAACAAATTGTAGACACCAAGAATTAGCCAATAAGAAGTCATTTTATTGGAGTGCTGTGAGTTCTGTTTTTCCCAGTGCTCCAAATGTTCTCAATGTACATGTAGAACCTTTATAAGCGGAAATAAAAAACAATCCATGTTATTTACAAAACAAAACCTTCTGTACTTACAATATTTTTGCTTTATGGGCTAGGAGAGGGAGAAGGGGGACACAAATTTTCTCAGCATAATTCTTGTTTTAAATATAGATGAGAAAGATGCCTTATCTTAGCAAGTATTCCCTCAAAGAGAAATGTGACTTTTGTTTTTTTGCAAAGGAAACCTCATATTGGAAGTCTCTTAGATCTAAATCTTTTTGTCTGGCATTACTAGGAAGCATGTGGAGTCTTAGGCAAATTCTTTTCTCTCACATAGTCATTAGCACATGTTAATTGAACTATGTATGGGGTTTCTTCAGAGATGTATTGTGTGTGTGTGCGTGTGTGTGTGTGTGTGTGTGTGTGTGTGTGTGTGTGTGTGTGCTCCTTGAACTAAGGATCTGGGTGCTGGCCTTTAGCATCTTTGCTACCACTTGAGCTCTGAGTTCACTTATGGCTTTGTTCTGGTTAACAAAAGATAAGAATCTCATAGACTTTTCTGCGCAGGCTGGCTTCAAACCTCAGTCCTCAACCTCAGCCTCCTGAGCAGCTTGGATTACAGGAGTGAGCCATCAGTGCTTGGAAATAGGTGTTTTGTTTTGTTTTGTTTACTTAATTTGTACCTCTTCGATATCTTTCTCTCCTTCCTTCTCTCTCCCCCTCTATCTCTGTGTGTGATTCTATCTCAGTCACTCTCTGTCTGTCTCTCTATCTCTTTCTCTTTCTCTGTTTCTGTCTCTCTCTCATACACACCCATTTAGCTCATTTCTCATTAGTAGAAGACATAGACTAGAGCATTTATTCTGCTTTTAACATTAAAAAACATTCAATAATCAAGCTTTGGAATATTTGCCAACCTGGTGGCTCATGCCTGTAATCATAGCTACTGAGGAGATTGAGATCTGAGGATGGTGATTCAAAGCCAGCATGAGCAGGAAAGTCTATGCGATTTCTATATCCAATAAACTACCCCTGGGGGAACAATCCTGGAAATGGTTCTGTGCATTAAGCAGTAGAGCTCTAGCCTTGAGAAAAAGAAACTCAGGGATAGTACTTAGGCCCTGAGTTCAAGCCACAGGGCTAGCACAAAAAAATTGTCAAATTTTGGCACATGTTAGAGTCAATGTATGTTATAGAAGTGCTGTTCAAAAATTAGAATTAAGCCATTTTCATTTTTATATTTATTACAAATTACATTTTATAAACACTATATAATTTACATATGAAAGCTACATACATACATGGACTTATAATAAAAAACAGTACCACTATTATAAAAGAACAAAATAGGATTTTAAACATCTATATCATCATAAAATCATTAAGTATTCATTGCTAATCATTTTTTATAATTAAAAAGCTATTCAGAAATGTCATACATTCTGATTTTTGCTACTGACATATAGAATTACAGAAAAAATCATCATAGCATGACTTAATTATAAAAATCTATCAAACATTTAGAAGCCAAATGACTAACTTTAAAGACAACTCACACTCGGGTTTAACTCATTCTAACTAAAGTATACAACATTTTATGTTTTTCTTAACAGACACTAAATTTAGTAAATAAATTGGAACTCAATGTTTCTGTTATGTGTTCTATTCCTGAGGTTTTTTTTGCTAAAATACCATAGGAAAAATTAATAACTCTATAGCTTTTCATAACATTGTATTTTAGTTTGCAAAACAATTACTCTGATTATTTTAGCTGGGATCAGTGGTGTTCGATGATATAATTAACTAAAGGAAATGTTTCCTCTGGCCACTATTTGCAAAGATTGTGTGTACAATATAATTAAAATTACACAAAATCTGTCAGCAATGTTTATTTGCACCTTATGAAATCATATTAACTTTATAGAACAGAATGCTTTTTCTAAAAGTAATGGTACAATGCTAACAGTGAGCCCAAAGCCAGGCTCAGAGAAGCTGCCAAAAGTCAAAAGTCTTACCAAGGATGATTTCTGTCCATCAATCAACAATTCAATGCAACAGTTACAGGTTCCATTTTAAATAACCCCAGAATAATTTGAGTATGAAAATACATTTTAACTAGCCATCATAAAAAGAAGTTTTACAAGTGTCCACTTTCAGAATAATTTTATCAAAATAGAATTGTGGACTCCTTTAAAAAATCAGTCTCTAAAAGCTGTTTTCCCCATTAGCTGTCAGAATGCCATGCACAGTACCTGCTCATATGATCAACCTAGTGACACTTTACAAATAGTTTACTTGGGATCAGACCACCCCTCCTGTTAGTTTCCCCTGCAGACTGAGTATGAGCATGCCAGGGAGAAGCTCCAAGAACGGGCAGTTTTAAACAAGTAGTACTCTCTCCCCTGATTGGCAAAATGTTGTCATTATATAGATTTGAGGAAAAAATCCTTGAAGAAATCAAAATATTATACTTGAACTGTATTTGATATGAATGACAAGTCTAATCAGGTCTATCAAGATTTTTTAATAACCTGAATAGCTCATCATCATAATTAAATAACTTTGGTATTTTTTATCTAAAAGTCACAACGTTTTTTCTAACTCTGTTTTGTGTGTGTGTATTTATGTGTGTGTGAGAGAGAGAGTGGGGGGTTCTGGAGCTTGAACTCAGGGCCAGGGTGCTGTCCCTTAGCTATTTTGCTCAAGTCTGGCACTCTACCACTGGAGCCACAGCTCTACTTGTGGACTTTTCCTGGTTAATTAGAGGTGAGAGTCTCAGGGACTTTTCCACCTGAGCTGTCTTGGATCTGATCCCACAATCACAGCCTTCTCAGTACTTAGGATTATAGGTTTTAGCCCTCGGTGTCTGGCTCTAATTTTCTTGATAGCCACAAAAGCTGATCGAACAATAATCACCTATGGAAAAACTGTTGGTGACTGGGCTTCTGATGTTTTCATATTGCATGCACCTTTCCTTTTCAGGAAGCATAAGAGCCATTTGGTTGTATTTTGTTTAAAGGAGCCAAAACTAAATAGTGCCAGGCACTGGTTGCTCACCTCTATAATCCTAGCTAATTTAGAAACTAAAATTGGGAGGATCACAGGCAAGCTGGGGCAGAAAAATATACAAGATCCCTTCTCAAGGAAGTGCTACACCTGGTGGTGTACACCTGTTATCCTAGCTACATTGGGAAGACTAGCATGGGTACATCATACCCAAGTGCACATCCAGGCAGGACATGACACCTATCCCAAAGAGGGAGTCTCATATCTCAAAAATAGCTAGCAGAACATTGAGCTGGAGCCTAGCTCAACAGCAAGAGCATCAACCTGGCAAGTATGAGTCCCAGTGTTCAAACTCCAGTACCAACCAAAAGAAACCTAAATAGTGTGGAATTTATTCAAATAGCAATAAGCCTTCTGAAGTGGTTTTTACATAGCTACATTGACAGAGGTATTTGCAAAACTACTTGTCAAATCCTTATTTCTTTTGAGATGTGGTCTCACTATGTTGCCCAGGCTGGCCTTGGACTTCTGGGTTCAAGTTCACACCTGCCTGTGTCTCAAAAGTAGCTAGCATGACAGGTGGATACCATCACACCCTGATTTCAAATGCCAAAAATTTCAAATAATGGGGTGAGTTGTGACTCAAGTTGTAGAATGTCTGCCTGGCAAGCATGAGGTCCTGAGTTGAATCCCCAGTATGGCCCCTCAAAATTAGATGTGCAAAGTATTATGTCAACTCCATGTCTAAAATCTCATTAGGCATATAATAATGCAAGCAGGAAGCAATGATTATGTATTCCCAAAAATGTGCATAGATTTTCATTCTAATTCATTAACTAGTAATAAATCCAAGTGAAAAAATAATCAGTGAGATGGATTCTCAAACAAATATGGAGCACTGAGGAAAACTGGAGATTAAATTGTTAGATTTGAAAGAACATTTAATTGGGTTTAAAATCTTGAAGTGGCAGTCACTTCTATTTTCTAAGAAGAGTGTCCAATGAAGAGGAAAAAAAAACACATGTAAGCTAATTGGAAGTGGATTCAGTAGTTTGTAAGCTGATTAAAACTACTGAATTTAAATGAATTATTTTTCAATCAAGTTATTAAAATACCCTTTAATGACTTTAGCATTAGTAAAAAATCAATGATGCACAAAACCATATTATTAAACTCTGCATACAAAAGCTGAAAATTGCTGAATACCAAGTTCTTGGTCCCACTGCTTCACACTCCCATCTGAATGTCTGCAAAGTTGTAGAAGTTGTCTACATCTCCACATGCTGTGTCCTTCTTTTCTGACACAAACATCTATTTTAAAGAGAAAACAAACAAATATTAAATATTGTGGCTTCATAATTTCAAAGCCCATGTGTCTAGGCCAGAACAAAGTCACAAGCTTATTTCTAAAAGAAATTCAAGTATATCATTTACATTATTTAAACTGTAGTATGTATTATTTGTTTGTTTGTTTTCCATACTCCCCCTGACCCCTTCAACTTTCAGGCCTTATCTTGTTTTCATATGTACTTGCAATGTTCTCCAAAAATTTTCACCCTCTATCACTATTTCCTTTCCCCTTTTCCCTTCTCCTAAGTTGTCCCTTAGATTCTGGCTGTGCTTATCCATACATAGCATCATGTATATGGATGTGTGCATTATGTGCACATGTCCTTGAATATGAATTTGTAGGTTTTCTATACAATCAACATTTATAATGCAAATCAAGCTCTTTTTATTAGGGTTTTATTTATGTTGTGATAGAATAAGTGCTTGGAAAAAACACCAACACTGCTAAAAACAAAAAATAACTTTTACAAATGTGAGCCAAAAATTAGGGGAGCCCTGAGTGTTAGTCCAGCTTTACCATATACTAATTTCATGATGTCGACAATTTTTTTTATCGGTCGTGGGGCTTGAACCCTGGGCTTGGGCGCTGTCCCCGCGCTCTTCAGCTCAAGGCTAGTGCTTTACCGCTTGAGCCACAGCACCACTTCTGGTTTTCTAGTGGTTTATTGTAGATAAAAGTCTCATGGACTTTCCTGCCTGGGCTGGCTTTGAACCCTGATCCTCAGATCTCAGCCTCCTGAGTAGCTAGGATTACAGGCATGAGTCACCAGCACCGGCTGATGTTGACAATTTAATAAATCTCTTGGGGCTCAAGTTCCACACTTATAAGTTGGATTAGGTAACTTTTAATTAACTATAAGAAGTTCGAAGCATACAATCTTTTTATTTCCCAATTTTCTTTTCTACTGAATCTTGTATATGACATCTCAGGACAATTGTGATGATAAAATAAGACAGAATACCATGTACTTTAAAAATCTGCAAGTTTAACAGGCTACATGAGGGAGAGATCAGTAGGATTTTTGATTCAAGGCCAGTGGTAGGAGGATTTTGGTTCAAAAATTTAACCAAATTCAATTTCAATAAACAGGCTAGGTATGGTAGTCCACACCTGTAATCCTAGCTACATAGAAGGGAGTAAGAGGATTATAATCCAAGGCATACCCTGGGCAAAAATCAGACCCTAGTTGAAAAATAATTAACAGTAAGAAAGAGCTAGATAAATAATAAAGAGTTCAAGTGGTAGCCTTGTAAGTATGAGTCTCTGATCACAAACCCCAGCACAACCCTATTTTTTTTTTTGCAAATTTAGTCCAACGCAGATCAGATAAAAATCAAAAACATTTCCTCTCTTGTATTCATCAAAAATGGTCAATAATATGTTCACTTAGTCTTTTATATAGGTATGGTATTTAAGATATATAAAAGTATTTAAGTCTAAAATTCTTAGATGTAGTAACCTCAGTAACATATTTGGGAAGTAACCAAATGTAATAATTTCTAGGTCCACCTAAAGTTCAATTTTAGGCAATAAATTAAAGGAGCAAGTAAAACTGAATCTTGGGCAACAGGATTCTCTTTCTGAAAATATAACATTAGAAATAATTTTTCAACATATCACTGTTTAAAATAAGCAAGGCCTTGAAGAGACAGACACCTGAAAGTTCTTTGCTTGAGAACGTGTACTGTAGGAGGCTGTTGGGATTTTTGTACCAGTACTAGAGCTTGAATTGAGAGTTTTGTACTCTCAGTTTTTTGTGTTTTTGTTTTGTTTTGTTTTTTTGTCGATCGTGGGGCTTGAACTCTGGGCTTGGGTGCTGTCCCTGAGCTTTTCAGCTCAAGGCGAGCACTCTACTGCTTGAGCCACAGCACCACTTCCAGTTTTCTGGTGGTTTAATTGGAGATAAGGGTCTCAGGGACTTTCCTGCCTGGGCTGGCTTTGAACCACGATCCTCAGAGCTCAGCCTGCTGAGTAGCTAGGATTACAGGAGTGAGCCACCAGTGCCCGGCTTTGTACTCTCAGTTTTTTTAGCTCAAGCCTAGTGTCTATCATTTGAGCCATACCTCCAGTTCAACATTCTGCTAGTTAATTGGAGATGAGAATCTCATGGAATTTTCTGTCTGGTCTGGCTTTGAGCCTTGATTCTCAAATCTCAGCCTCCTGAGTAGATAGGATTAAAGACATGTACTATTGACAACCAGTTCTATATACAGTGTATGTATATATATATATATATATATATATATATATAAAATATATATATATATACACACACACACACACATAAACTATATATTTTTAATAAACAGATTCTTCTTTCCTAATTATTATGTGTGTGTGTGTGTGTGTGTGTGTGTGTGTGTGTGTGTGTGTGTGTGTGTGTGTGTGTGTGTGTGTGTGTGTGTGTGTGTGAGTTTCAGTTCCTGAGGCTTGGAGATGAGAGCCTCATAGACTTGCCTGCTTCCTAATTATTTTTTTTTTTGGTCGGTCGTAGAGCTTGAACTTTGGGCCTGGGTGCTGTCCCTGAGCTCTTCAGCTCAAGGCTAGTGTTCAACCCTTAAGCCACAGCACCCACTTCCGGCTTTTTCTGTGTATGTGGTGCTAAGGAATTGAACCCAGGGCCTCATGCATTCGAGGCAAGCACTCTATCACTGAGTCACCTTCCCAGCCCCTCCTAGTTTTTTATTGTAAAAATACTGTACAGAGGGGTTACAGTTACATGAACAAGGTAATGAGTACATCTCCTATCAGGCATTGTTGCCTCCCCCTTTGTTTTTCCCCTACCGTCCCTTCCCTCCCATCTCCACAACTATGCTTACCACCCCCCACCCTCACACACCCCCATCCCCGCCTAAATTGTAAAGTTCGTTTTTCAACATAGTGTCTCATTGTTACAATGGGTCAACCTGTATCCCTATTTAAATGATTTTTTCCCTTCCCCTCCCCAAATTTGATGTACATGAAATACAGTGAAAACATGGGTTATACCATGGGGGAGGACTCCTAATTATTTTTAAACAATTAAACATTTTCCATTTGGCAAGGAAAAACCACAGCTTAGTTCCCAAATGTTTATTTTTTTTGGGGGGGGTGGGTCCAGTCGTGAGGCCTGAATTCTGGGCCTGGGTACTGTCGCTCAGCTCTTCAGCTCAAGGCTAGCACTCTACCACTTGAGCCACAGCGCCACTTCCGGCTTTTTTTCTCTTTGCTTATGTGGTGCTGAGGAATAGAACCCAGGGCCTCATGGATGCAAGGCAAGCACTCTACCACTGAGCCACCTTCCCAGCCCCAAGTTCCCAAATGTTTTAATATCATGATGTGCTAGGTTAAGTAAAGGATACAGCAGAGATAAAAATGCAAGTTGATGGTGAGGAAAAAAAGAGTAAGTGAAAGGTGAGATCAAGGTACAATGATATAATCTTATACCTTTGTCCCATTGAATGTTTCATTTACAATATGGTGGCATTCTTCCACAGCACCATCTCCATTAAACTCCAAGGCAATCACAGGACCTAGAAACAAAATCAAGAAGTCTTTTCTTAGCATGAACATGAATATCTTCTAATAGTAATCTTTGTATTCTCCCTGAAGAATAGGCAGCAGCTTTATTTTGGGGGCAAGGAATATAGAGAAAAAGGGAGGGGAAGGAAGACAGACTGGATACATCACCTTGGCTCCTTCCTACTATAATCACAAGCAAGCAGATTCCTATCCCAGGAGAAGGGACTTTAGGGCTACTGTTTGGATTTATGACATATTTTTACAGTGCTGTAAGTAGTCTGGCATCTCTAGTTTTCATTTCTCTATGAAACTCAAGGAATCTGTATTCATTTAGCAATAAAAAGAATAGTTGAAAAATAGCAAAATCTAAAGCAATCCACGTCAGCAGAAGTAGGTCTGGCCATCCAGTCTGGCTTCCAAGTCCCCTACTTACCAGCCAAATTCTGGACCAGTGACAATGGAGCTGAGCCAACCAGGTAAGGCACCTAAGTCAGGCCTGTCTCAAAGTGTTTGTCTTGAGTGTGTCTTAAAGGTAGTTTCTATTACGCCTTTTTTGTCCTCTAAACATAAGTATTTTTGACTCCTTTACCATCAATTAACAAATACATATCAATGTGTGAATACTAATTTTTTATTTTGTATTCAAATATAATTTTGAATATGAATTACAGGTGTGAGAATGAGAACTGCAATTTTAAGCCAGCCTGGACAGAAAAAATTTTAAGACTGTTATCTCCAGTTAATACCACAAAAAGCTAGGCTAGTGATGTGGCCCAAGTGGTAAAGTGCCACCTGTGAGCAAAATGCCAGCTGTGAACAAAAATACTGAGTAGAAGTGCAAGAATGAGTTCAAGCCCTGGTACTGCCAACAAAAGAAAGAAAAAGAGAAAGAGAAGAAAGTCTTGAAAAAATTATCTATGCATATAACTTAGATTATATTCTTTGACTAGAATATGATAAACTTCTGATAAGTGACCTAATAATTCTTCAACCAAAGAATATACAAAATAATTGGAAAAGTATATCAATTTAGACTACAATGAGGATAATTCTAAATTTTGAAAAATCACAATGTTGAGGATGCATTTATTCTTTTAAACAGGGTCTTTTTATAGCCAGGTTGACCTCAGACTCTCTATGTAGCCTATACTGACCACAAACTTTAGATTGTCCTGCCTCCATTACCCACATGCTAGAATTACAAGTGTGCACCCTCAGGTTCACACGTATTTTATTTTATATATTTATCTTTTCATTAACATATTAGTTGTGTAAGGGAGGAGAGTTACGCTGTGACATTTTCACACATGTACAAATGTATTCTAGTCTTTCTTCTTCACTCTCCATTACACACTCCTACTCTCTTCTTAAAGCAATTTCACTGTTCTATTTTCATAAACACAAACTACTTAGACCATATTCATCCTCATTTACCCCCTCGTTGGCCCAACTAGTTCCTGCAGGTACCTCCCCCACCACAGAGCCCGTTAAATATTTTTAGCTAAATCAAAGGCCAATATACTTTGTAAAGGGCAAAATGGAAATATTTTAGGTTTGTGGGTTCTACAATGTCTGTCACTAATCAACAACTAATCAACTCTGCTGCTGTAGCCCAAAGAAGCAAAATATAACAGGTAAAAGAATGAGTATAGGCATGCTCCAATAAAACCTAATTTCCCAGCTGGGAAACTATTGAAAATGCAAGCTGTAAGAGCACATCACAGCATTTTCATTTTTGTGCTAGTCCTGGGGGCATAGAAGTAGGTTCACTGATGTGTATGTGTGTGTGTATGTTGGTCTTTTAGGACTTGAACTCAGGGGCCTGGGTGATGTCATTGACCTTTTTTCTCCCAAGGCTACTGCCCAACCGCTTGAGCCACAGCTCCACTTCTGACTTTTGGGTGGATAATTGAAGAGAAGATTTTCATGGGCTTTCTTGCTTATGCTGGCTTCAAACTGTGATCCTCAGATCTCAGCTTCCTGAGTAACTAGGATTACAAGCATAAGCCACTGGTATCCAGCAATCATAACACTTTTTGAACCATTCTTTTGAGGAGAGGTCTTGGAAATTTATGCTTAAAAAGCACCCTAGATGAACTAGTCAGTCAGGTTTGGAATGGGTTCTCTTACTAAGCAATCCACTGGCTTCATTAAGAAAAAGTAAATAACTCTGACTAGTTTACCTTAGAGGAAACATTTAGAAAGTCAGGTGCAAGCTGTGATAAAAGTGAAATTTTATAAATATGTTAGAAACAATAGCAAGAAAGAAAAAAACATTTGAATCCTTATCTAGGGGTTCATTTCACTTAACATCAACTTATCTGACTTTTTCTGCTTGTCTCAGACATATACTAGTTATTGCAAATAAGGGAAACCATGGGACTTATGTTTCTTTGGTCCTGGCTTACTTCACTTAATAGAAGGGGAAAAAACAAATTGTTTAAATAGGGATACAGGTGGACCTATTGCAACAATGAGATGTACAAGTCATTATGTCAAAAAACGAACTTTACAATTTTGGCCAGGGGGGAGAGGGAGGGGAGGCAGGAGATGGGAAGGGATGGGAAGGGGAAACAAAGGAAGAGGCAACAATGCTTGATAAGAAATATACTCATTGGGGCTGGGGAGGTGGCTCAGTGGTAGAGCGCTTGCCTTGCATGCATGAGGCTCTGGGTTCGATTCCTCAGCACCACATAAGCAAAAAGAAAAAAGCCGGAAGTGGCGCTGTGGCACAAGTGGTAGAGCGCTAGCCTTGAGCTGAAGAGCTGAGGGACAGCGCTCGGGCCCAGAGTTCAGGTCCCACGACTGGACCCAAAAAAAAAAAAAAAAAAGAAATGTACTCATTACCTTGCCCATGTAATTGTAACCCCTCTGTACGGTATTTTCACAATAAAAAAAAGTGAATTTTTTAAAAAGTTAAGTCCACTCTTAGAACATCGTTTGCAACTGGGAGTAATTTTGCCCTGTAGGAAATGCCTGGCAATAACCAGTGGAGCAACTGGTCAGAAATGCTATCCAACAATCTCAAGTGCACCCATAACAACAAATTATCTGTCTTAAAAAGTCAGTCGTGTCATGATTGAGAAATTCTGCCTTAAAATGAGTGATAGCTACCTTCAGAGAAGGACCAACTCCTGCTACGGTATCTATTCAAAAGCCTGCTTATTATTCTGCATAAACCAATCTGGTTGATCACGCCTATAATCCTAGTTATTCAGGAGGCTGAGATCTACCTGAGTATTGAAGTTAATGCCAGCCTGGTCAGGAAAGTCTTTGAGATTCTTATCTCCAATTAGCCAACAAAAATCCCAAAATGGAGCTGTGGCATAAGTGGTAGAGTGCCAGCCTTGACCAGAAAAAGCTCAGGGACAACATCCAGGCCCTGAGTTCAAACCCTGGGAATGACATAAAATTAAAAAGAATCAAAACTATTAGAATACATAATACTGGCAGGTGACTTCTAGAATATAGAACAGGAAAATAATTAAGGCCTAATTTCTAGATGGTTCTATATGGCTTCTTGAATGATGTGAAAATTTGACATTTCTAACCAGTAATGGAACAAATGATATAAAGAAATAGTAAAGATAGAATTTAATTGAGAAATAACCATAGAAGTAAACCAATCACCCAGAAGGTACCTTTGTTCAGAAGAGGGAGGAAATCAGAAGCTTTCTCTTGAAAAACCCTTTGAGCATCCTCAGGCTTCATAGTCACTTCCTTTGTTTGAACTAGGGAAAAGCCTTTACCAACCATCTGTAGAAAATAAAATTTCATTGAGATTTCAAAATGAGCAACAAAAGCAATAGGAAGACTCCTGCTAATCACTTTTCTGTACAAAATTCAACATAGCACCCTGAGTTTTATTTAGCTCTGATTCTAATTCAGGTCATTTACTGTAACACATTCTCACAAACACAAGATTCTTCCAGCTGGGTGCTTCTGGTTAAGAATTAGTTCCATAAGGCTGTGCACTGGTGGCTCATGCCCATAATCCTAGCTACTTAGGAGGATGAGATCTGAAGATTGCAGTTCAAAGCCAGCCTACTCAGGAAAATCATGAGATTCTTCTTCTTTTTTTTTTTTTTTTTTTTTTGGTCAGTCATGGGGCTTGGGCGCTGACCCTGCACTCTTCAGCTCAAGGTGAGCGTTCTATCACTTGAGCCACAGCGCCAGCATTTTCAAGTGGTTTATTGGAGACAAGAGTCTCACAGACTTTCCTGCCCGGGCTGGCTTTGAATCACGATCCTCAGATCTCAGCCTCCTGAGTAGCTAGGATTACAGGCATGAGCCACCGGCGCCTGGCTGCATGAGATTCTTATATCCAATTAAGTGCCAAACTGCCAGAAGTGGAGATGTGGCTCAAGTAGTAGAGAACAAGCCTTCAGCATAAAAGCTCAGGGATAGGCCAGGCCCTGAGTTCAAGCCCCAGAACGCTCCCCCTACCAGTGTTTACTGCTCAGCTTGATCCAAATAGACCTGGGCATAGTGATACATATATGCCTACAGTCCTAGCATTCACAAATCTAAGAAAGGAGGATCACAAGTTCCAGGCCTGCCTGGGCTACATAGGAAGACCTTGTCTCAAAAAGATCAAATAAATGTGAATTAGTCCTTAATTTATCACATAACAAATGTTTTCAATGAAACAACCAGATGGAAGCTTTATTTTGGTGATAATGTAAATGTCTAATGAGACCAGTATGATTAAATAAATGATGGTACATTTACATTATGAAATACTAAGTTCATTGTATTCATCACAGTTTATTAAAATAACAGGTGTCACAGAGAATGGAAAATATTACATAATAATGTTAATCTTGAGCCAGGCCTCTAGTCCCACATTTAGCTGGTTAATTGGAGATGGAGTCTGGGAGACTTTTCTGCTTGGCATGGCTTTGAATTCCGATCCTCTAGGTCTCAGCCTTTCTGAGTAGCTAGGAATAGAGGCTTGAGCCAACCGTGTCAGGCTGATAATGTAAATCCTAAAAGGCACAATATAAGCTGGGCACCCATGGCTCATGCCTATCACCCTACTCAAGAGGTTGAGATCTGAGGGTCAAGGCTCAAAGCTAGCTTGGGCACAAAAGTCCATGAGACTCAACTCCAATTAACCAGCAAAAAAGATGGAAGAGAAGCTGTGGTTCAGGTGGTAGAATGCTAGTGTTGAGCAAAAAGTGCTAAGGGACACTGCTCAGGCCCTGAGTTCAAGTCCCAAAGCTGGCACCAATAAAGGGAAGAGCATAATACAAATTTGTATGGTACAGCACAGCAATGTTAGGTCACATTCATGGAGCATTTACTATATATCATGTGTGGTAAATGTACCTTTCACACAAGATAGTACTATTACTACTCTTATTGTACAGATAAAATGTTTAAGGCAGAGTGATCATTAAGTAAGAGTTATGATTTCAACTCAGTCTGATTGCAGACTACAAAATTTAAATTTATTCTTATTTAGAATGGCAAACACATAAGGGAGTGTTTAGCATTCCTGGTCATAAAAGAATCATAAATCAAAACAACATTGAGATCTCATCTTACCCCAGTTAGATTGGCCAACATCAAGAATTTGAACAATAACAAATATTGCCAGAGATGCGAGGAAAAAAGAATGCTATTGTACTGTTGGTGGGAATATAAACTAGTACAACCACTCTAAATTGTGGTTTGGAGTTGCCTCAAAAAACTTAACATACAACTTCCCTACAATCCAGCCTTATCACTCTTGGGCCTCTACCCAGAACATCACAAGCCAAGATACAGTAAAGACACTTGCACTACCATGTTCATTGCTGCACTATTCACAATAGCCAAGTTATGGAAAGAGCCCAGATGCCCTACAGTAGATGAGTGGATCAAAAAATATGTAACACATATACACAATGGAATTTTACTCATCTATTAGAAAGAATAATAGTCATTTGCAGGGAAATGGGTGGACCTAAAACAAATCATGGTAAGTGAGGTAAAACAAGCTCAGCGGATAAACAGTGCATGGTTTCTTTCATATGTGGAAGCGAGATCTAAAACACACCTAGTCATGACAACTTTTTTTTGGTTTTTTGGTTTTTTTGTCATGGGGCTTGAACTCTGGGCTTGGGCACTGTCCTTGTGCTCTTCAGCTCAAGGTGAGCGCTCTACCACTTGAGCCACAGAACCACTTCCGGTGTTCTAGCAGTTTATTGGAGATAAGAGTCTCACGAACTTTCCTGCCTGGGCTATTTTTGAACCGCGATCCTCAGATATCAGCCTCCTGAGTAGCTAGGATTACAGGCGTGGGCCACCGGCGCCCGGCTTAGTCATGACAATTTATATAGAGCCATATGCAATTACAGACTAAAGAAAGATATACTTAGGGGAGGAACTCAAAGGCATAACTCACCTGGACTTCTAAAATATTACTTACCAAAACAAATTCCAGGAAATGGAAACATGGTGTTTTTTGTTAGTGGTGGTGTTGTTGTTTGTTTTTGTTAATCTTTTTAGAGATGGGCAAAAGGGGGACACCAAGAGTGGAGGGAGGAAGGAGGAACAAATGCAGTCATGATATTCAATATACAGTATGTCAAAAAATAAACTATGTAACTTATAGGCTGGGACAGGAGGAGAAAATAGGGAAAAGCTCATTATTTTCTATTCACATACACAAAATGACAAAATTATGGTTGTTTCACAATACCTAAAATAAATCACAAACTATGACACAATATCTACTTCAATATTTTGCCCTACATATTTGAAGAGTACTTTTCATGAAAATGCTCCTCCTTTTAAAGACCCAGGTAATTAATGAGCTTCATTTATGAAATATACTCAAATAATTCAAGCTACTTTTACTGTATTCTGAATACATCTGTGCTAAATATAAGAGCAAATAAGAAAACTGACTTTGGTGTGAGAAAACCAAATGTCTAGTTAGTAAGTTCTCTTGACTCGCTATGAAATCCGCTTTTTGCTTTAACCAGTATTTCTAGAGTTTCTACCCTCTCAAGTTTTATACTTTCTACTAAAAAATATGATATGATAATTTACATAAAAAGTGAAATGAACCCAGGTGCCAATGGCTCACACCTGAAATCTGCTACTCAAGAGCCTAAAATCTGAAGATCATGGTTCAAAGCCAGCCCAAGCAGAAAAGCCCATGTGACTCTTATCTCCAATTTACCAGCATAAAGCCAGAGATGTAATTCAAGTGGTAGAGTTCCAACCTTGAATGAAAGAAACAATCGAAACAAGAGTATAAGGCCCTGAGTTCAAGCCCTAAAAACAGCACCAAAAAAAGAAGTGAAATGGGATTTAACCAAACCAGAATTTGCAATCACATTTGGCCTGAAAACTGTCCTAAACTTAACATTATGATGGTATAATATGAGAAACTCAAATTTTATTTTTTTCAATATGCGAATTAGCTAGTTTCTGTACATATTTCACTGTAAACTAACATTTCATTTCAAATAATATGTAATCTCTTTTAGATATGTCTTTTTATCTTTCCATATGTTTTGATACTTGCACATTGCCTAACATTTGCCTCTCTGGTTTTTTTTACACCTTAATTGTGTGCTTGCAGAATTAGATGACTACCTTTAGCCAGAGTCCCTGGGCTGGAAAGCCCTGACTCTGTGTGTTTTACAGCACATTTCCACCAGGCTTCTCTGGCTATTCCTTCATCATCAAGACAGCATGAGGGCCCCATGTTCAAGATCAAGACAGGAGGACACAGAAGACCTGCCTGGGTATGAGTCTGCACTCTGCTGTTTACAAGCCTACTAACACTTTATGAGCTAATTACTCTCTGTGTTATTTTTTTCTCTGCAAATGGCACATAGATCATGGGGTTGTTTTCAACATTTAAATTCTTATAACAGTGACTGACATATAGTAGACACTATTGTGTTTACTGTTACTATTATTGCTGTGGGGTGTTTATTTTAACATATTACATGTCAAAGGTCAAATGAAGAATGTCTGATGGCCCATAAAGGGAAACTGACTTCATGCTTTTTTTCCATTAACCATGTTAAATATTTTTATGTCCATTCTTAATTATCTACCAGAAAAGAGTTTAATCTCCTGAAATCTTTTTGAAAATATGTAGATTTAAAAAGAAAAACTCCTAGCTGGGTACTAGTAGCTCACGCCTTAATCCCAGCTACACATGAGGCTGAGATCTGAGGATTGCAGTTCAAGATCGCAGTTCAGCCCTGGCAGGAAAGTCAGCCCTGGCAGGAAAGTCCATGAGACTCTATCTCCAATTAATCACCAGAAAACCAGAAGTGACACTGTGGCTTAACTACTAGAGCGCTCACCTTGAGCTGAAGAGCTCAGGGACAACGCCCAAGCCCAGAGTTCATGCCCCATGACTGACAAACAAAACAAAACAAAACAAAACAAAAAAAATCTCCCTACCCTGTATAATGAAAATATTTATCTCTCAGTTATTGAACTATTGTCTCATTACATAGTTCAAGGGCCAGAAATTCATTTTTGTATATTTTGCCAGAGTTTCCATGGCAAGGTATTATGAGAGTGGCATAATCATAAAAGAAAATACCCAAAGTCTTTAACTTTTGTTTTGTAGATGTCAGATGTGGAGATTTCTCTACGGTAGATGCATAGCTATAAAAATGTAGCCATTTTTAGTTTTTTTCCTCAAATCTTTAAGATGTCCCAACTCTGTGTGTGTGTGTGTGTGTGTGTGTGTGTGTGTGTGTGTGTGTGTGTGTCCCAACTCTGTGTGTGTGTGTGTGTGTGTGTGTGTGTGTGTGTGTGTGTGTGTGTGTGTGTGTGTGTGCCAGTTCTAGGGTTGGAACTCTTTGCCTGGGCACTGTCTTTGGGCTTTTTTGCTAGCACTCTACCACTTGAGCCACAGCTCTACTTCTGGCTTTTTGCTATTAAATAAAGAAAAGAGTTTCATGGATTCTTCTGCTTGAGCTGGCTTTGAACCACAATCCTTAGATCTCATCCTGAGTAGCTAGGATTACAGGTGTGAGTCACTAGCACCTGGCCCAACTTTTTTAAAGTCCCTTCAAACCAGGTAAGGTGGCTCATACCTATAATCCAAGCTACTTGAGGGGCAGAGATCAGGACATTTGAGTTTCAAGGCCGTCCAGGGCAAGAAGTTAGCAGAACTTCCACTTCAACCAATGGTGGTGTGTACTTGTCATCCTAGCTATGAAGGACATACAAATAGGAGGCTCTTAGCCCAGGCCAGCCACAGCAAAAAATATGATCTTAGCCAAAAAATAAGTAAAAATGGATGAGAAGTGTGGTTTAAGGGGTATAGCACCTATTTAACAAGTGTTCAACCCCCAGTACTGCAAAAACAGATAAACTAACAAAATAAAAATTAAATCCCATGAAAAGAAACTCGATACGTTTTCCATTTACTTTCTGGGAGCTTGATTTTAACTTCAAAAAGATTTTTTTCTGAAGAAATCCTGGTTAATAACTAGCCAAGATGTCCTACTGCAGACTCTGACCAAAACACCCACCTATAAAGGAACTGATGCTCGTGGAGCCAGGATGGATAATTTTTCAGGCAGAAGTTGCTACCCAGAGAACTGGTGCTCTCTAAGAGCTGTTACTCATAGCCACATAACTTTTACCATCTTGACTAACTCTTTTGTTGCAACCTCTGGTCCACAGCAACATGAAAATAGAAAGTAAATTGCCTAGTGGGGACAATGCTCACACAGCCATAACAGCAGTTAAAATGCCAAAGACATTTTTCTGGTAAATTATTATAAAAAGCTGTGCTTTACTATCTAGTGATGTTGTTGTGAGCTCTTCTGAAAATACTTCCTTATAGAGAATGAAAAGTCTTATAGGGAAGAGAATTTTGTCTATGTGTCTCCATTTCTAGCAATATTGTTTTTCATTATTGCCAAGATGCAATTGATTATAAACTATCTGCAAGGTAAACAAAGGTGGGCAGTGGTTGCTCAGGCCTGTAATCTTAGCCACTCAGCAGGCTGAGGTCTGATGATCCTGGTTTAAAGCCAGCTGGGGCAGACAACTCTATTAGACCTTTATCTCCACTTATCCAGCAAAAAGCTGAAAATAGGTCAGTGACTCAAGTGGTAGAATGCCAGCCTTGAGCAGAAAAAACTAAGGGACACCATCTAGGCCCAGTGTTCAAGTACCAGGACTAGCACGCGCGCACACGCACACACACACACACACAAATATGTGGGAAACAAATAGGCATCATCACCGAAATATATTAAGAATAACTTGCACATAGCTGCTAGTTAATAAATGCTTACTGAATGGAATTCTATGTTTCAAAGGCTTCTTTGGTTAAGTATTTTAAAGCCCAAGCATCCTGCTTCCAGATAAGTCTTGTGGGTGAGGAGACAGAGAGTTACAAATATTTCTAACAGGCAATTTGCAAAGAATATGTGCTTTCTAGAATGTCATGTTTCTAGTCAGTTCCATGTCTGTTTCTCTCCTCTCTCTCCTTACCTCATCAATTAATTTCCTGGCATTTGCAATAGTATAATCCCCAGCAAATAACACCACCAAACATGATTCGTCACTGTTCTTCTGTCTCTGACCCCGGGATATTGGAACGATGCTTCTATTGGCTTCTGTGGAAACTCGAACAGCTTTGAACTCTTCCGTTGTAGGGACAGGAACAAAGTCCTGGATCTTGGCATTTTCTGGAAGAAGGCTCCAGTTGAGCTCTCCTGCCACAGGGGTAAAGTCATGAATGTTACTCCAAGTGTTATTGAAGATACTCAGCCCTGCATCTTTAAACTGGAAAGCTAATTCAGGGTAATACCACTGAAAACAGCCAAACTTGATGTTTGTGGAAGACTCGATGATAGGTTGAGTAGCACAGCACAGAAAGACTTCCAGCTTTCTGCAGTCTCGCACACGAAATTGTTGGCAGGCTAACAGGCACCTACAATCTCTGCAATTCCGGAAAAACACACTGGTTTTCACTGGCCCCAGAAAAATGACACAGCTAGTACAATCATCGATGGTAACTGTAGCACTGTGATCAAAAATATAGATTTTACAGTTCTCACAGTCTTGAATGATAAATTGTTGTCCTGCCACCTTTCCAGGTAAACGACCTACTGTTTCATTCTTCAGCCCACTGAACATGTAGTCTTTCAGGTCAACCTGCAAGGAAAAAACACAGACCTTGAGTATTATTAACATTAATCAGCGAAATTCAACGATGCATCTGTAGGTGCTAGGAACAGTTCTCAAGGCTAAAATGGAAGTTCTTAATCTTATTGACTTTGTAACATAATAAGAAAATAACCAGGAGGTTTTGTTTTTCTCCCAATAAACAGAAGGCACAAAGGAGGAGGGGAAAGAAAAGGGAACTATTCAAAATTCAAGGACATATCCACCACAAAGTTTGTCTAAATTATGTTTCAAAAATGCCTATCTATAAACAAATTTTTCCCCTCACTGCTGGTGGCTTGCACTACCAGCTACTCAGGAGGCTGACACTTGATAATTTAGAGCCATTCTAGTAAAGAAAGTCCAAGAGACTTCATCTTTAATTAACCAGCAAAAAGCCTGTGCTGGAAGCGTGGCTTGAGTGTCCAGTTCCTCATTATAGTAGAAAACTGAGGTTGTGGAAATACCTATGCAGTTCACAAGAGACCCCACTCTAGACAAGTACCATCTTCATAACAGTCACAGCCTTGGTCAACTCTGGTATAGTAATAGTATTGTATAGTTTCTTTCCTGGGTGTGGCTCTAGGAATGGTGTCCCCACCAGACTGGCCCTGGTCTCATTGGATATTGGTGAGCCTGGGATACCATATCCTCTACATCTCCTTCTATCTCTTCTTGTGCTTTCTACAAGGGAGTTTCCTACAATGTCTGTGAATTCTTTCCTGTATTGGACTATAGTTTTTTGCTTGCTTCCCTTAAGCACTTACGTAGTACAACATGAAGGATCCTCCCCAGAATCTTTACAGGACCACATGCATTACAATATCTGGCTGTGCCTAGCTCAAATTACTAACAGCTCTAACTTTTCTCTAAAATAGGAATCAAAATTAGGACATGTGCTTGGGTCTTGCTTACTCCAAGTATGCAAACCCAAATTAGATACACAAAATTTAACTCTTTTCTCCTCCAGCCAAATTAATAAACCCTTACTTATGCTGATTCTTTTTTTTTTTTTTTTTTTTTTTTTTTTTGTCGGTCGTGGGGCTTGAACTCTGAGCCTGGGCACTGTCCCTCAGCTCTTCAGCTCAAGGCGAGCGCTCTACCACTTGAGCTACAGCGCCACTTCCGGTTTTCTGGTGGTTTATTGGAGATAGGAGTCTCACGGTCTTTCCTGCCCGGGCTGGCTTTGAACCGCGATCCTCAGATCTCAGCCTCCTGAGTAGCTAGGATTACAGGCATGAGCCACCAGCGCCCGGCTTATGCTGATTCTTATAGCTGGGGAACACCATCATATATAAAGGCCCCAGAGGCAATGATGTTAT
The DNA here is from genome assembly GCF_024711535.1 of Dipodomys merriami. Lineage (NCBI taxonomy): Eukaryota > Metazoa > Chordata > Mammalia > Rodentia > Heteromyidae > Dipodomys > Dipodomys merriami. The sequence goes on from NW_027204492.1 coordinate 87,391,573, forward strand.
ATTATCCCCCCCCCCCAGATTATAATCCCAGAAAACACCATCTGTGGTCAAATTCAAAATTGTACTTACAAATGTAAGCAAATAAAAAGGGGTGATTTAATTTGTGCTAATTATGAACCCATTTGATACATAAGCCACATTTCCCTGCCAACTGGCTGGTTCTTCACTTGTAAAAGATCTTTACTTACATCCAGTGTCAGTCTGTCCCATAATTTTCATTGCTGTTTAAGTCATTTGGCCATTGTACTACCCCAGAGGGAAATTTTTGAGCCTCACCAGACCCAAGAGACATTGGAGGAATCCTGCGTTGATGAGCTACACTTGTTATCTGAAGCAGAATATTATGCCCTCACTTTTTCTCTGGTGGGGATACTGGGATTGGTAGTCAGAGCCTATAAAGGTGTCATGTGCCTGGCATGTATAATGTAAAAATCTATTAACTACACCTCTTCTGCCATTGCACTGTACCAAGAATAGCATAGACAAGCCATTCTGGACAACTGTGCTGCCATCAATTATTTACTCTTACTACACCAGTAGAGGTGTGAAGAGATAAAGGACATGTGCTGTTTTAATCTGACAGATAACAGCTATACCATCCTAGAGGAAATCAAACATCTTAGAAAGCTTGCAAAAAAGATTCAACAGGGGCTGGGAAGGTGGCTCAGTGGTAGAGTGCTTGCCTTGCATGCATGAGGCCCTGGGTTTGATTCCTCAGCACCACATAAGCAAAAAGCCAGACGTGGCACTGTGGCTCAAGTGGTAGAATGCTAGCCTTGAGGTGAAGAGCTGAGGGACAACGCCCAGGCCCAGTGTTCAGGCCCCATGACCAACAACAACAACAAAAAAGATCCAATAGGATAAGGGAGGATGGAACCTATTTGGATGGATTACTCCTTGGTTTATGTCTCTCTTGGGCCTGCTAACAGCAATTTTTTGCCTTTTACTAATTGTGCCTTGCCTACTAGATGCCTGCTAAACATTCTTATGGGAAAGATGAGGATCTTCACCAATCAGACTGTCAACCAAATGTTCCTAAGAGGGTATCCTAGGAACAAATCAGGGACTCCCACTTCACCCCTTTACAGCGGGAAGTAGCTCCAGAAGAAACGACCTCTGCCCATACTCCTGGCCCAGAACCTGTACCTATTAAACAACAAAGGTGGGGAGGGAAATGTTAGTATGTTCTCCTCCATTTTGGGCTTGACAGTCTACATCCTAGGCCTTCAGCACATATATCTAGCCCCCAGCTACATCAGTGGGATGACCCCTGCCCAGACATGAACTTCACCCTGCCCTTCACAAAGAAAAGAGAATGCTTGCTCCCAGGAGCTCTTGCACTCTACCCAGACCAGAATTCTGCCCTGCTTATGAGCTATTTTCAGTGTCCACTAGCAGCAGGCAGAGTACTTCCCGCCCCTAGTCCCCTGACAGTATAAAAATGTCCCTGAACAAAGACAGGTACCATTTCTCCCTCTCTCCCATGAGAGAACTGGTCTTGTCAGCCTAGCTGGCAATAAATTCTCTTTGCTCAACTTTACTATGTCCATATGGTCTTCTGGGCTGGTTACTTTTGTTTCAAGTCTCTCTGTCTCTCTTTCTCTCTCTCTCTGATTGAACTATATTTATGGGCATACACAGCTAAAGGATAGTCTGCATGGCACTATGGTTTGAATTTTACCATGGCTAACCCAGGAGATAACAACATAATCATTGCCATAATCAATGGCTTTTGGCCTATTTAGAATCTACACAATCATGGGCTGGGAAGGTGGCTCAGTGGTAGAGCACTTGCCTTGCATGCCTGAGGCCCTGGGTTCGATTCCTCAGCACCACATAAGCAGAAAGAAAAAAGCCGGAAGTGGCGCTGTGGCTCAAGTGGAAGAGCGCTAGCCTTGAGCTGAAGAGCTGAGGGACAGCGCCCAGGCCCAGAGATCAGGCCCCATGACCGGCAAAAAAAAAAAAAGAATCTACACAATCAAAACATTTATATGCGTAGATCAAGTAAGTGTGTGTGTTTGTGTGAGAGAGGTGGGGAGGGAGAGGGAAAAGAAGAGGGAGAGAGGGAGAGAAAGAGAGGAGAGAGAGAAAGAGAGAGAGAGAGAGAGAGCAAGCACTGGTACTAGGACTTGAATTCAGGACTTCATATTTTCTTGACCTTTTCAATCCTAAGTGGCAGTCTACTATTTGAGCCACAGCTCCAGTTCTGGCATTTTGCTGCTTAATGGGGGTTAAGAGTCTCTCTGATTTAACTACTTCGTCAGGCTTTGAACCTTGATCTTCATCCTTCTGAGTACTTAGGATTACAGGTATGAGCCACCAGCACCCAACTAAAACCTATTTTTTTTGTTTTCCCCCTACTATCCCTTCCCTCCCTACTAAAACCTATTTTTAAAAACAATTATTCTAGCAAGTGTCTATCAAATCCTATATATCAATCCTAATCTAAGAATATTCTATCACAAGCAAGGGGTAGTTCAGTGGTACAGTATTTGCACAGCATATACAAAATGTACTATTCCAGTTTTCTAATGTGTATGTTTTCTCTGATATACATTCTATTTTTAATTTTGAGGGTTTGAGCTAAGGACCTTGCTAGGCAGGCACTCTACCATTTGACTCATATACTTAGCTGTTCTTGTTTTAGTTTTTTTGTGTGATAGGGTATCATGTTTTTGCTTGGGCTTGCCCTGAACCTTGATCCTCCTACCTAGCTTGGCCCTAGAAGAATCATGGTCAGAGGCTCTTACAGGCAAAAGTATGAGATGCTATCTGAATAAAAACAAAAGCAATAAAAGAAAGTCCTGGAGGCATGGCTCAAATGCTATAGTTCTTGCCTACTGAGGCAAGGACCCTGACTTTAATTACTAGTAATGCAAAAAATTCTAACCTGACCTATGAGCATTTGTGAATATAAATGTGCGTGTACGTGTGTGTGTAAGAGAGAAGTTTCACAAAGCAAAAAAATACATATAGTTTGTGCTATGCTCCGTAATATTTTCTATCATCTCTACCCAACCCACAGATTTGATAAGACATAGCTTTGGCTTATGTGATTGGATATTGGGGGTGCCATGAACAAATATGACAAATATAGGGGACAAAACAGTCCCATGTAGGATGAGAAGTGTCATATCTAAGACTTTATGGGTGACCTACAAATACAGAGGAATGGTTTTCCTGTTTGGTCTCCTCTAAGAACAGTGAGCTAGCATAATTGCTAGTTCCACTATCTGAGATCAAGCCTAAGAGAACCAAATAAGAAAAACACCAAGTCTGTACCTTGTGTCTTATATAAGTTTATTGTACCTGTGGAAGGGAAAGGGAATCACAGAAACAGTAGAAGGAAGGATGAATGAATGCAACATTGATACTCATTTGATACTATGTTGGAAATGAACTTAAAACTGAGGCAGGAGGGGAGAAGGGAGGGGTAAGTGGGAAAAAATGAGGGATAGGGTAAGAGTGTTTAAAAACAAAGTTACTCATTACCTAACTTATGTAACTGTAACCCCCTGCTCATCCCCTTTTCAATAAAGACTTTGTTAAAAAGAAGGAAAAAACAACAACAACAATAAAAGTAAAACACCAAGAAGAGACTGGCAGGAATCTACTATAAGTATGTGGGGAACTGTAGCAACAAAACCCTGTTCTATATAACTATATAGTGTAGCCTAATTTTAAAATGCTTTTAAAAAAAGAAAACAACAACAACAACAAAAAGGAGTTCATTATGAGCAACCACTGTGGTAATGTGGAAGAGGATAAAACATAAAAGAAAAGCCCTAGGATTTCTGTTCTTCCCCCTCCTTCAAATCTGAAAACAGTGTGTCTTCCACACCTTCTGTGCTTTGGACCTCTGGTCCAGGACAGGGTAGAAATGTGCTGATGGAAAGCTAAACAGGTACAGATTAAGCAGGACAATTGCTTCCCCCCTTGATCACTCTAAGCACAGGCCCTGAATTGTATCTCGAGTTCTGCAAAAAAGCAGTAGAAGGAACAGAAGACTGTAAGGAAGGGAAATGGATTCATTACTTGACTCATCTATCCATATATCACCTTTATAATTACAGTAAAATTTAAGAAATAAAAGTCATAACATAAAGGGGATCCAAATAGGGAAACATGAAGTAAAACTCTCCCTCTTTACAGATGACATAATCTTGTATTTAAAGAATCCCATGGACTCCACTCTCAAATTACTCAAACTGACTTGAAATTTTGGCAAAGTAGCAGGGTATAAATTAACCCTCAAGAAATAAAGGGAGCAACCCCATTCACAATAACCTCCCCAAAAATAAAATATTTAGGAATTAACCTAACCAAAGATGTAAAAGAACTATTTAATTAAAACTATAAAAAGTTAAAGAAAGAAATTACAGAAGACACTAGGAAATGGAAAGACCTCCCATGCTCTTGGATAGGCCGACTTAATATAGTAAAGATGGTAATACTGCCAAAATTAATATACAAATTCAATGCAATTCCTATTAAAATCCCAATGACATACATCACTGAAATACAGAAAACAGTCCAAAAATTCATATGGAACAACAAAAGACCTAGAATAGCCAAAACAATTCTAGGGAATAAAGACAACATGGGAGGGATATCCATGCCAAACTTCAAACTCTACTACAGAGCTATAATAACAAAGACAGCATGGTACTGGCACAAAAACAGACCCGAAGACCAATGTAACAGAATAGAAGATCCAGAAATAAATCCACAGGCCTACAGCCAGCTGATATTCGACAAAGGAGCCAAAGACATACAATGGAAGAAACACAGCCTCTTCAACAGCTGGTGCTGGGAAAACTGGTCAGCCACATGCAGAAAACTAAAAGTGGACCCCAGCTTATCACCATGCACCAACATCAACTCAAAATGGATTAAAGACCTTAACATTAAACCTGAATCTCTGAAACTACTGCAGGACAGAGTAGGAGAGACACTTGAACTAATAGGCACAGGAAGGAACTTCCTGAACAGAGTCCCAGGGTCATAACAAATTGAAGAGAGACTCGACAAATGGGACTACCTTAAAATAAAAAGCTTCTGCACAGCTAAATCTATCACAACCAAGCTAGAAAGACAACCAACTAATTGGGAAAAACTATTTACCAGCAATATATCAGACAAGGGGTTAACATCCTGTATATACAGGGAACTCAAGAAACCAATCCCTCCCAAACCTAACAAACCAATTACTAAATGGGCAAGGGAACTAAAGAGGGACTTCTCAAATGAAGAAATAAAAATGGCAAAGAAACACATGAGGAAATGTTCATCATCCCTGGTGAAGGAAATGCAAATAAAGACAACCCTGAGATACCACCTTACCCCAGTCAGAATGTCCCACATCCACAAATCAGCCAACAACAAATGCTGGAGAGGATGTGGAGAAAGAGGAACCCTATCACACTGCTGGTGGGAATGTACACTTATACAACCACTTTGGAAAGCAGTCTGGAAGGTCCTTAGAAAGCTAAAGATTGACCTCCCTTATGACCCAGTCATACCATCTACCCTGAACAGCAGGAACCAATATACAAGGACACGTGCACCACCATGTTTATTGCAGCACTGTTCGCAATAGCTAGGATATGGAAACAACCCAGATGCCCCACCACAGATGAATGGATCCAAAAATTGTGGTATCTATACACAATGGAATATTATGCAGCCATTAGAAATGACAAAATAATGGCATTTGCAGGGAAATGGATGGAGCTTGAAGGAATCATGTTGAGCGAGGTAAGCCAAGAGCAGAGACAAACGGTACATGGTCTCCCTGATAAGTGGATGCTAAACCCAAAATGTTAGGTGATACGACAAAGCTAACAGGACTTAAGAAACAAAGAACTTCCACTCATCTGGTCGAACCACTACTAAATATCCCCATGATGCTGATCACATGTATGGTGTATATGTGTACACCGTTATATGTTATAGACTGTGATAGACAATTTGCTCCAGGAAAGTTAGAATGAACTTGTGACTTTAAATGAGCATCATTATTCCACAATACTGTGAAATTCAGGAAATTATGTAATCACTTAATCACAATTTAAAAAAAAAGAACCTCAGGAAAGGTAGGGAGGGAAGGGATGGTAGGGGGAAAACAATGGAGGGGGTAACAATGCTCAATAGGAAGTGTACTCCTTACCTTGCTCATGTAACTGTAACCCTCTGTATAGTATCTTTACAATAAAAAATTAAAGAAAAATAAACCCTCAAAAATCAATGGCTTTTCTGTATGCCAACAATGAGAAAAGCGTGGCTGAAATCAGGAAAACAACTCCTTTTGTAATAGCCCCACAAAAAAAAAAAAATACCTAGGAGTTAACTAAAGAAGTAGAAGACCTCTACAATGAAAACTTTGAAAACCTAAAAAAGGAAATTAAGGCAGAACTTAGGAAGTGGAAAAACCTCCCATGCTCCTGGATTGGGAGGATTAACATGGTGAAAATGGCAATATTGCCAAAGACTATCTACAAATTCAATGTGATACCTATCAATATTCCAGTCTCATTCTTCAATGAAATAGAAGAAGCAATCCTAAAATCCATATGAACATTAAAGACCCTGTATAGCAAAAACAATCATTAAGAGAAAGAACAGTGCTGGAGGAATATCAATAACAAATTTCAAACTCTACTATAAAGCCATAGTAATCAAAACAGCGTGGTACTGGCACAAGAACAGACCTCAGGACCAATGGAATAGTACTGAAGACCCAGAAATGAACCTATAGACCTATAGCCATCTAATCTTCGATAAGGGAGCTAAAAAATAAAATGGAAGAAATACAGCCTCTTCAGTAAATGGTGCTGGCAAAATTGGCTAACTACTTGTAGAAAACTAAAGCTAGATACTTATATATCACCCTGCACCAGAATCAACTCCAAATGGATCAAAGACCTCGGAGGCAAAGCAGACACTCTGAAAACATTACAGGATGGAATAGGAGAAACCCTAGATCTCCTTGGCGCAGGCCGAAATTTTCTTAATAGAGACCCAGAAACACAACAAATCAAAGAAAGGTTGGACAAATGGGATTGCATGAAATTGCAGCTTCTGCATGGCAAAGGACATAGTTAGCAAGATCAATAGAAAGCCCATGAATTGGGAGAAGATCTTCACTAGCCATACAACAGACAAGGGTCTCATATCTAAAATATACCTGAAACTCAAAAAATTAAATCCCCCAAGAACAAATCTTCAAAGAAACAACTGCCCAATAAATAAGTGGGCTAAAGACTTAAAGAGAAACTTCTCTGAAGAGGAAATAAGAATGGCCAATAGACACATGAAGAAATGCTCAACTTTTCTAGCCATAAAAAATGCAATTCAAAACAACATTGAGATTCCACCTCACCCCATTTAGAATGGCTATAATAAAGAAATCTAATAGCAACAAATGCTGAAGGGAATGTGGCCAAAAGGGAACCCTACTGCATTGTTGGGGGGAGTGTAAACTTATTCAACCACTTGGAAAGCAGTATGGAGATTCCTCAAAAGACTCCACATAGAACTCCCCTATGACCCAACAATCCCACTTTTGAGCATTTACCCAAACAATCACAAACAAGGCTATACTAAAGCTACCAGCACAACTACGTTTATCTCAACACTATTCACCGTAGCTATGAAATGGAACCAACCCAGATGCCTCAGTAGATGAATAGCTCAAGAAAATGTGGTATATTATACACACACACACACACACACACACACACACACATGTTTAAAATGGAATACTATGCCTCCATCAGAAAGAATGACATCACCCCATTTGTTAGGAAATGGAAAGACTTGGAAAAAATTATATTAAGTGAAGTAAGCCAGGCCCAAAGGAACATAGGTCCCATGGTTTTCCTTATTTGCAATAATGAGTATATGTCTAGGACAAGCAGAAAAGGTCAAAAGCTATGTACATATAACCATATAGGATAATGTTAAGTGAAATGAACCCCAAGACAGGGACAAAACTTGTTTTATCTTTCCTACTATTGTTTTTACCGTATTTATAATGTACTATGTGATTTTTTTTGTTTCTCTTGTATGTTCTTTCCCCACGGTATAACCCCTGTTTTCACGTATTTGACATGAGTGCCCTGCATCCTGTATATATTTTTCTAATTTGGGGGGGGGGGAGGGAAATAACAAAATGCTGAAATAAGGATATAGGTTTACCCATTGTAATAATGAGATGTACAAGACACTATATTGAAAACAAACTTTACAACTTGAGGGGGAGGGGAGAGTTTGGGTGGTAAGGAGGGAAGGGATGGTAGGGGAAAACAAAGGAGGAGGTAATGCTTGATAGGAAATGTATTCATTACCTTATTCATGTAACTGTAACCCCTCTGTACTCTATTTTTGCAATTAAAAAACATAAAAAATAAAAGTCGTTCTTTCTAAAATTAAAAGAAATAAAATCTAAAATAAAATATAAAGTTTTTTTTATAGTACTGGGATTTAAATACTGGGTTCACACTTGCTAGGCAAGTGCTCTCTGCCACTTGAGCCACACATCCAGTCTTTTAAAAATGGTTTTGAGCTGTTTTTTCAGGTATGATTGCAGGTATGAGTCACTACATCCAAAAGGCATGTTTTGTTATTGTTTTTTGTTTTGTTTTGTTTTTTGTGAGAGGGTCTTAATAGTAGCTGAGGCTGGCCTGGAACTTACTACTCAACCCAAGTTTTCCTCAAACTCACAATCCTCTAAGGACTACTTTCTAATGCTGCTTCTCTCAACATTTTTTTCCAGTCCCAGAGCTTGAACTCAGGGCCTGGGCTCTGTCCCTGACCTTCTTTTACCCAAGGCTACTTCCCTTTTTTTCAGAGTAGTTTATTGGAGATAAGAGTCCCATGGACTTTCCTGCCTGGGGTGGCTTTGAATTGCAATCCTCTGATCTCAGCATCCTGTGTAACTAGGATTACAGAGTGAGCCACAGGTGCCTGATTTCTCTCAATTTTTTTTCTTTTTTTTTTGTTGGTCGTGGGGCCTGAACTCTGGGTCTGGGCGCTGTCCCTCAACTCTTCAGCTCAAGGTTAGTGCTCTACCCTGGAGCCACAGCGCCACTTCCTATTTTTTTGTTTATGTTGTTGCTGTTTTGTTGTGGGGGGTTTTTTGGTCGGTCATGGGTCTTGAACTCTGGGCTTGGATGCTGTACCTCAGCTCTACCACTCAAGGCTAGTGCTCTACCACTTGAGCCACAGCCCCATTTCTGGCTTTTTCTGTTTATGTGGTGCTGAGGAATCAAACCCAGAGCCTCATGCATGCAAGGCAAGCACTCTACCACTGAGCCACCTTGCCAGCCCTTTCTCAATTATTGATAGGTCAAATAGATTCAAAATTAAAATTAACAAATACAGAAGTTCTGAACCAGTCAACAAATAAGTTTCAGTTCCACATCCAACAACTACAGTAAACTTAAATTTTTCCAAGCATTTTTTTAATCAATTCAGGATGGGAGCTAGTGACTTTTGCCTATAATCCTAGCTACTCCAGAGGCTGAGAACAGGAGGATCAAAGGTCAAGGCCAGGCTGGGTGCCATTAGTTCACACTTGTAATCCTAGCCATTCAGAAGGCTGAGAGCTAAGGATCCCAGTTCAAAGCCAGCCCAGGCAGTAAAGTCCATGAGACTATTATATCCAATTAAGATGTAAGTGGAGCTGTAGCTCAAGCACTAGAGTGCTAGCCTTGAGTTCAAGCTGCAGTACTCTCTCTCTCTCTCTCTCTCTCTCTCTCTCTCTCTCTCTCACACACACACACACACACACACACACACACACACACACACACACACACACACACTGGTGGGGGGGGGGGTTCCAAGGGCAGAATCAGTAGCAACGTTTCCTTTCTCCACCCATAGGTGGGTATAGTTGTGTTTATCTGTCATCCCAAGCTTCATGGAAGGCTGAAATCAAGAAAATTACAGTGCCAGGCCAACACTAGAAGAAAATCCATGAGAGTCCATCTCCATAAAAGCTAGAGGGAGAAAGTGAGGGAGAGGGTAACACTGTTTGACAAGAAATACACTCATTACATATGTAACTGTAACCCCTCTCTGTACCTCACCTTTACAATAAAATAGCCAGGCTCTGGTGGCTCACTCCTGTAATCCTAACTACCCAAGAGGCTGAGATCTGAGGATCACGGTTCAAAGCCAGCCCAGGCAGGAAAGTCTGTGAGACTCTTATCTCCTATAAACCACCAGAAAACTGAAAGTGGCACTGTAGCTCAAGCAGTAGAGTGCTCACCTTGAGCTGAAGAGCACAGGGACAGCGCCCAAGCCCAGAGTTCAAGCCCCTCAAACAAAAGCAAACAAAATAATAAAATAAAGTAAAATAATAAAGGGAGGGGGAAGGGAAGCTGGCCTGTGCCACAAGAGTTCTAAAGTTGGTGGATGGCAGCTCAGGTACATATATAGGTATAAAATAAGACCCTGTCTCAAAAGAGCCAATAAAAAACTATTGGAGGTGTGGTTCAAGTGGTACCACACCATCCTCACAAATGAGGCTCTGAGCTCAAAACCTCAGTACTATGAAATAATGAAATAAATTAGTCTTAATGATGCATGCCTATAATCCTAGCACTCAGAAGGCCAAGACAAGAGGATTGGGAGTTGTAGGCTAGCCTGTGCTAAAAGTAAGACACTATCACAGAACTAATGGTACTAGACCACATACAAAGCCTCAGAAAAAAATTATAACTTACAGACCATGATCTTGGATTAATATTTAATCGAGGTAGAAGTTAATAACAAAAGCAACTTCAAAAAAAAATCCTTGAAGAGCCGGGCGCTGGTGGCTCATGCCTGTAATCCTAGCTACTCAGGAGGCTGAGATCTGAGGATCGCAGTTCAAAGCCAGCTGGGGCAGGAGAGACCGTGAGACTCCTATCTCCAATAAACCACCAGAAAACCGGAAGTGGCGCTGTAGCTCAAGTGGTAGAGCGCTCGCCTTGAGCTGAAGAGCTGAGGGACAGCGCCCAGGCCCAGAGTTCAAGCCCCACAGCCGACAAAAAAAAAAAAAAAAAAATCCTTGAAGCCAGGTGCTGGTAGCTCACACCTGCAATCCAAGCTGCTCAGGAGGCTGAGATGTGAGAATCATGGCTCAAAGTCAGCCCTGGCAAGAAAGTCTGTGAGACTCTTATCTCCAATAAACTAGTCAGAAAAAGCCAGAAGTGGCACTGTGGCTTAAGTGGTAGAACACTAGCTTTGAGCACAAAGAGGCTCAGGGACATAGCCCAGGCTCTGAGTTCAAGTCCCAGGTCTGGCAAAAAACAAAACAAAACAAAAATCCTTAAGCTGGGTGCTGATGGCTCATGCTTGTAATCCTAGCTACTAAGAAGGATCTGAGGAGCCTGGTTCAAAGCCAGTTCAGGAAGGAAAGTCTGTGAAACTCTTATCTCCAATTAACCACCAAAAAGCCGGAAGTGCAGCTGTGGCTCAAGTGATAGAGAGCCAGCCTTGAGCAAAAAAACCTCAGTGTTTCAGCACCAGAACTGGCACACACACAAAAAAAATCCTTATCATCATCAATTTGAAATCACCAAATGCTGAATAATTCATAGGTTAAAGAAGAAATCACAAAATCTAAAAGTACCTTCAATTAAATGTTAAGATATCACATGGGAGTGGCTTGGCATGGTTCCAGTTCACATAATAGCATTCTTTCTAGATTTCTTTTTTTTTTTTTCAATTAAATCCAGCACTTCACTGTATTAAATCCCCATGTGCCAACATAAAAAAAAAGATATCACATAGGATAAAATCATATCAGAGATTAAGGGTTTAGAAATCAAATATAATAGAGAAGATCAGCAAAGCCCAAAAATGTTCCAATAAAAAATTCCAGCAAAAAGATTAAAAAGCAAGAAAACTCAACAACATAATGAGTGAAAAGGTGAATACAATTATAAATAGAGATCAAAGAGAATAACTAGTCAGGCACTAGTGGTTTACACTACTCTTAGAAACTTGAGAAGTGGAGATTGGAAGGATCATAGGCCAAGGACAGAACACGCAAAAAATTTTAACCCCACCTCATCAAATAAAAAGTTTGATGTGCACCTATAATCCAAGCTATGCAAATATAAATAAAAAGATCATGGTCTATTCTAGCCTAGGCAAAAGCACTTGCCTAGTAAATTCAGAGCCTTAAGTCAAAACCGCAGTAACACACACACACACACAAACACACACACACACACACACACACACACACTGGAAAATAAGAAATGTGGGCAACAGCTGGGCTCTGATGCCGATGATCCTAGCTACTCAGGTGGATCATGGTTTGAAACCAGTCTGGGCAGGAAAATTTGTGAGACTTAACCTCCAATTAACAACCAAAAAGCTGGAAGTGGATCTGTGGCTCAAGTGGTAGAATAGCAACCTTGAATGAAAAAGCTAAGGGACAGCTTCCCAGCCCTGAGTTCAAACCCCAGTACTGGCACCAAAAACAAAACTAAACAACAGTATGAATAACTATATACTGATAATTTTGACAATATTTTGTTCATGAACAATTCCCTTAAAATAGGTTATCATAAATAAGAAATTAAAAGCTTAAATAAAAGCTAATACAACTTGAAAATTTCTTATCTGAAACACTGAGGATGAGTGTTTTTGGATTTCAGCATTTTTCAGGTTTAAAAATATGCATATCACCTGGCACTGGTGGCTCACAGCTGTCATCCTAGCTAATTAGGAGGCTGAGACCTGAGGATCAAGGTTTGAAGCCAGCCTGGGCAAAAAGTAAAGGGGATGGGAAGTTGGCTCAGTGGTAGAGTGCTTGCCTCACATTCATGAGGCCCTGGGTTCGATATCCTATGTGATACTTTTTTTTTTAATGTTGGCACATGGGGATTTAATACAGTGAAGTGCTAGATTTAATTGAAAAAAGAAAAAGAAATCTAGAAAGAATGCTATTATGTGAACTGGAACCAAGCCAAGCCACTCCCATGTGATATCTTAACACTTAATTGAAGGTACTTTTAGATTTTGTGATTTGATAATCATTCATTCAATTAAAGGGGAACTTGAGGCTTCTCTTTACCCCACCCCATTCCCCACTCTATCACCAAAAAATGCAACTTTGATAATGATCAAGAATAACATGAGAAACTGTACACCAGGTGCTCATAATCCTAGCTACTGGGAGTCTGAGATTGGATGACTCACTGTTTGATGCATCTATCCTCTCCCTCCACTAAATTAACCAGCACCAATTAACCAGCAAAAAGCCAGAAATGGAGCTATGGCTCAAGTGGTAGAGCACTACCCTTAAGAGAAAATGCTCAGCAACAGTGCCCAGGCCCTTAGTTCAAGCCTTAGGACAGCCACAAAAAGGGGGAGGGAGACAAAAGAAAGGAAAACAATTCTAACCCACGCTACCATCCTGCCAAACAATTGCCTGAGATAGAACGAAAGAAGAGAATTTCTACTTTGTTTGATGTATACTCATATATGAAAAAAACAGCAAATTAATCCTTTTCAAAAGAAAATACCACACCAATTGGACATATCCCAGATTGTGTGAAAATGGTCCAGGATTGGGAAATCTTTCCATGTAAATCATCACTATGTGATAGTTACTTAACCTAACTAACCCCCATGAAAATATCATTGTTCAGTCAAGGTGGAGAACTTGCTGAGATGTACATGCTCTCTGATTCCTTTTCCCAGAAGGCCTCTCTTAGCTCTATCAAACATTTTTGGATTCCATCAACCAAAAACATGCTCCCTTTTCTCAATTACCTGTGGTATATTAACTACAGTCATTGTCCCCTATAGCACCATAAATGTTTGGCTGGATCCTGTACCCAGTCTATTGCAAACTAAAACATTTCTCCCAACATGATCTCTTTACCTTATTTTTCTCCAAAACACTTAGCTTTCTTAAAATTTACCAGGTACAAATTCTGTTTAGTCTATCCTCTCCCTCCAGTAAAACATAAGTAACACAAAGGAACCTACAACAGTGCCTGCCACCACCCCACCCCCAAGCATTCTTCGCATGCCTGTAATCCAATCTTGCTTAGCTGCGACAGGTGGTTTAAGGTTGTTTTATGACTAATAAGTAAGTTTGATAATCATTCATTCAATTAAAGGGGAACTTGAGGCTTCTCTTTACCCCACCCCCTTCCCCACTCTATCTCCAAAAAAATGGAACTCTGATAATGATCAAGAATAACATGAGAAACTGTACACCAGGTGCTCATAATCCTAGCTACTAGGAGTCTGAGATTGGATGCATCACTATTTGAGGTGAGGCAAGGAAGAAAACGTCATGAAACCTCTTCTAAACAAAGAGCTGGACATGGTAGTATGTACCCCTTGTTATAGCCAAACAGGAAGCCTGCATGTGCATCATGCCCAGGCACACACAGGCAGGAATTGAGAACTTCTCCCAAAAATAATAAGCAAAAATCAGAGCTGGAGAAGTGGTTCAGAAGTAAGAGCATCTGCCTAGCTGCTCAGGGCCACAGATAAAATAACAAAATAGGAACTGGGAGTAAAATTAAGTAGTAGAGCACTTGCCTGCCATATACATGGCTCTGGGTTTGATAGCACTAAAAACAAAATTGTCTTCTTATAGATGCCTGGTTGGTGGTACTATCCAAGTTGTCCAACTTCTGAGTGGGAAAATAAAAGAAATGAATATAAAGCCTGGCAGATTAATTCCTTTTAATCTATGCTCTCAGTCATTTTTTTAGTGGTACTGGAGTTTGAACTCAGGGTCTCACAAGGACTAGGCAGGCTCTACCATTTGAGCCATGCCCCAACTCTCCATTTTATATCATCTTCTCTCCCATACATGAAATAAAAAGAGGTTAAGGCTTCCATGTGCAAAAGTCAGCAGAGGAGGGTGGGCCAATAGGATCTTCATCTAGTCCAGACCTTCAAGTTGGAAAAAGGAACAGGAAAGAGTGGTTTCATGTCAGTTCTGCTTTAGACCTTAGAGAGGGTAAAAACATCTTCCAGTCGTTTTCTGCTTGTCTTCCTGGCACCAATCCATGCCCCATAGTATGGATAAGATCAAAAGGAGTTGGGGGGGGGACCTTGACATTGGCCTATCTCTACAAAGGCCTTGTTTATTTCACTGTACCAGAAATGTCTTAAAACTTTTTTGTTCCAGTCCTTGGGCTTGAATTCAGGGCCTGGGCATTGTCCTTGAACTTTTTTGCTCAAGGCTAGTATTCTACCACTTGGGCCACAGCTCTGGCTTTTGGTAGTTAGTTGAACATAAGAGTCTCATGGACTTTCTTGTCCTAGGTGGCTTTGAACCTACCTTTCGTTGTTTTTTTTTTTTTAATACTGACAGGCTGTCATTCTCCCAGCTATGGAATTAGCCAAAGCAAGTCCCATAGCCACTCCCCAAGTAATGAATTAGGGTAGTTTAATTCTTTAATGAAAAGAACTGCAAATTTGCATGACAAAAAATAGTAGAGTAGCAGTAGAAAGATGAACAATTGGGGCCAGTAAGTAAGTTTACCTTGATTAGCAAATGCATGAGTAAAATCAAAGTTTTATATTTGCTGGAGTACACAATCGGGGGAATAGGGAAGCAGGAGAGTTGAATATTGCAGTGAATTAATTTGCATCATCATTTCATTAGCTTTGAACCTTGAGTCTCAGATCTCAGCCTCCAGAGTAGGAAGGATTACAGGCATGAGCCACTGGTGTCTGGCTTCTTAAAACTGAAGCAAAATTATGTGTCTATCTTCCTTGGGTTTGATTTGGAATTCAAGATTCTGGCCAAATTATCTTTGCATAAAGCACACATAAATTTGAACATTTACATGCATATTTATTTGAGAATTGGGTAAAGAAATAGTGCTAGGATAAAAATAAATCATTTATATTATTAGTAGGGGATCACAATAGCCTTATTGCTAGGTGCATAGGACTATATATAATGAAGTGTATTAAAATGAACCCCAAGAATTGGAAACAAGAGGTTCTTTTTAAGTCATATATGCAGTTATTTCTATTTTTTCTTTCTATTTTAGTTTTTTGTACCCTTTGTCTTGTAAATAAGCTTATCTGATCCATGGAAAGGAAAGGGACTCACAGAAACAGCAGGACAAAGGATGAACTACAATGATACTTACCAGACACTATGTTGGAAATGAACTTTACAACTTGGTGGGGAGTGGTAAATGGGAGAAACTGAGGGAGGAGTAACAATGTTTAAAAGGAAATGTACTCATTAACTTACTTAACTACTTACATTACTGCAAACCCCCTGTTCATCACCTTTACAATAATTTTTTTAATTCTCAAAAAAATCATTTAATAGTTGTTACATATAGGAGAAACAAAGGAGGAGGCTACAATGCTTGATAAGAAATGTACTCTTTATCTTGCCCATGTAATTGTAACCCCTCTGTACAGTATTTTCACAATAAAAAATAAATTAAAATTAAATAAAATAGTTGTTACATATAAGAATTTAGCTAATATCAGCATAGCAAGTGATACAACCCACATTGTAACCCATATTTAACTGATAAATTTCAACTATAAAAATTACTTGGAGTTAAGGCTTTTTTGTTTCAAATACAAAAATAAAATCTATTACTTTTTCAATTATCCTTAAATAGTGGTACAAAGGAGTTTCAATTTAATATGTTCATTCATGTGTACAATGTACTTTGACCCATATCACCCTAAAAATCTATTCTGGAATTACTGAGCTGGGTTATGTTATGGATTAGTATTCTTACAAGATGCAGAAAAGATGTGAGATTCTCTCTCTCCTATCCTCTTTCCCTTGGAGCAACAGAACACTCATATAGAGAAAAGCTCATCAGAGAGCAGAGCAAACACCAGGAAGAGTCTTGTTCACTCAATTTTCTGGCACGATGAGCTTGGGATTTCCAGGCTCTAGAACTCTGAGAAAATACCTTCTGTTATTTGAGTTAGCTGGTCTGGAGTATTTTGTTATGGCAGTCTATGTTAGCTCTGACTGTAAAAGTCTTCTCTTTGTCTTCACCAGCACTTTCCTCTATGTATGTGTTCAATCTCTGGTGAGCCTTCTTATACAGACACTAATTCTATCAGATCAGAGCCCCATCTTATGACCTCATTTAATCTTAACTATTTCCTTAGAAGGCTTATCTCCAAATCCAACCATACAGGGGTTAAGATCTTCAACATATGAATCTGACATCCATTCCCTAACAGCTGCCAGTGCTGAAGTTACAAGTAATTTACTATTCTTCTTATTTTCTCTGGACATTCCCAGTTTTCCTAGATCATGGGGAGAAACTCCTCATACATCAAAATAGTCCAAGGTTAACAGTTTTGTAATATAAAATTATTTGAATTTTCAACCTAGTCTTCAAAAGAGAAACTCAGGATTTATGTTGCTCTACTTTCTCAACAATTCCTTAGAGTTCTTCAAAACAAAAATATAACAAGCAATCTAAAGCTTAGATCCATAATTTTGCAAAAGTTTCTCACTCTTAAAGTGTCTGTATTTAGTTTTTTTTTTTTTTTCGTAACTGTGATTTTATTGGTTGTGTCAAGGATCAGTACACAGACAGTTCTGTATTTAGTTTTTTTAAATATATATTTTATTGTAAATTTAGTGTGTGTGTGTGTGTGTGTGTGTGTGTGTGTGTGTGTGTGTGTGTGTGTGTGTGTGTGTGTGTGTAGTACAGGGCCTTGTTTTTGGTAGAGCAGCACTCTACTATTTGAGGCGTGCTTTCAGCCTTCAACCATGCCTTCAATCAGCTTTTTGCAGGTTACATTGGAGATGGACTTTTCCCTCTTTTCTGCTCAGGCTGGCCTCAAACTGTTATCTTCTAGATCTCAGGCTTTTGAGTAACTAGGATTACACAGGGGACTTCTTACAATTCTTAAAAAGTGATGGATATACTTTCAAAACAAAAAAAAAAAAATGTAGGGGCTGGAATTCATGTGGTGGTAACTTAATGTCTTAAAGTTACTAAACTAAGTTAAGCATTATGTTCCTAACAGAAGACAAAAGTAAATCTCTTATTCTTTGGCTGAGCAGCAATAAAAATTTTTTTTAATTAAAACTCATCTCCATAGTTTGACTTCCATGAAAATCTACGATAAAATCATGCAATTTATTCTTTGTAATAAAGAAGCTGCTAGTGCAGCTTCTGCCAAACTCTCTGGTGCCATTTGACCTTGGACCCTAGCCATTAGGCTGTAAGAAGGCCCAGCTACATGGACAGCATATAGCGCTTAGTCCAGATGAGCTCTAAGCTGCAAGCTAGCATCCACTTGCCAACCAGCTCTGTGGATAAGCCATCTTGAAGGTAAGGTCTTGAGTCTCCAAGTAAGCTGCCCAGAGTTGATGCCATACTGAGCAGTCACCCTTGCTTAACCTTACACAAATGTAGAGTTCTGAACAAAATAAATACTTGTCATTGTTTCACAGTTTTTTATTAGCTGACATTAGTTATACAGGGAGTATTTCATCATTACATTTCCACATATGCCATTATTTTACACTATTAAGTTTTGGGATGGTTTAATATTCAACAACAGATAACTAGACTATCTTACATACTTAAAAGAAGACTAATACAGCATCTAGCCTCCTTCTCAGTGCAGACACCTTTTTTTTTATTCTAATGGTTACTGTCTTAACCTATGGATATTCTAACAGAGATCATTTCTTCACAAAGTTACCCCTTCTGTTGATGAACAACTCTGGGATTTCTTTGTGCCAGAGCTTGAACTCAGGGCCTTGTGTTCTCGCTTGGCTTTTTCGATCATAGCTGGAGTTCTACTGCTTGAGCCACGCCTCCAGTCTGGCATTTTGCTGGTTAATTGGAGATGAAGTCTCAAAGACTTTTCTGTCCGGGCTGGCTTCAAATTTGATCCTCCAAATATCAGCCTCCTGAGTAGCTAGGATTATGGGTGTGAACCACTACACCCAGCTAATTCTGGGAACTATGACCTGCTTAAAGCTCTGTCCTTGAAGATGAACATGGCCGTCTAACCTCTTCTCTTCAGGACAGGCCTTTACCTTATTCAACAGTGAAGGATTCTTTAGCACTGCCCCACTTGATAGGCAAGGAACCTGAAATGCACAAATTTGTGGCTTTACCCAAAGTTAAACAATAGACAATTAAATGTCTAATACAAGATTTTTGTTAACTGTTATGCTTATAAAGTATAAGATAAAAATTCAAGTATGAGACATAGATACAATTATGTAGAAAATATAATTGTATCCTTCATACTTAGACCACAGCTTTTACACTCAAGCCATCATTTAGAGAACGAATCCTCATTTCTATTGTTGAGGAAGAATATTGGGATAAAGAACTTCATATTAACTTAAGTGTGTGTGTGTGTGTGTGTGTGCGCGCGTGTGTGTGTGTGTGTGTGCGTGTGTGTGTGTGTGTGCGTGTGTGTGTGTGTGTGTGTGTGTGTGTGTGTGTGTGTGTGTGTGTGTACCAGGACTTAATTCAGGCCCTTGTGCTACCCCTTGAGCCAATCCAACATTTTGCTGGTTAATTGGAAATGGAGTCTGCAGACTTTTCTGCCCAGCTGGATTTTAACCGTGGTCTTCAGATTTTGGCCTCCTAAGTAGCTAATTACAGGTGTTGAGTACTGGTGCCTAACAATTTCTTATTTTAACTTTAAAACTCCAGTAAGCTCTTAGAGGGCTGGAATATTTTCTATAATTTTGGATTTTCCTTGGTATTTGAATATATATGTGTTAAATAAAATTTTAACTAATGAATGCAGAATATAAATACCAAGGATAAGAGCATTTTTCCAAATGATTTAGTACAGTAACCTTTTTTCAGTACTGGGTTTTGCACTCAAGTACTCTACCACCTGAGCCATACCTGCATCAATGATTTCAACACCAATTCAATATCTAAATGCATTTCCCATCATGTCAGGATAGTAATTTATAGTAAGTTCTTTTCTTTTTGGAAGTCGTCAGCAACAGAAAATGAACTGTTTCCACTGTTGACAACAGTATATCAGTTGCCATGACAACACATGTCCCCAAACATTCTTTCTAATTGAGGCTTTTTCTCCTTCCTTCAGTCCCCTAAGGCTGACCCAATTACTCAACTGAGAAGCCAAAACCCAAGAGATGCCCTTTAATAAAGTTATTCTGTTTAACCCGTATCAGAAATATTTAAACACTACTTTTCCAAGTTGTAAGGAATTTCATTTTGTCTTTATATCTAAAGTTTTATAAGTTGAATGGTAACTGTCTGGTCTAGCTTTAAAACTGTGTATGTTGGACTATTTAGGTAGCTCAGTGTAAAGCACTTGCCTAGCACAGAGCACTGAGTTTGATCCTGAGCACCACACACACACAAAAAAACACTGTAACTGTTATTATACACACACTTAGAAACATGAGATTTTTTTAAATCTATTCAGTAACATCCGCTATGTCTCTACAACTTCAGTTCCTAGTAGCAATTTCAAAAATGCTCCCTCTTTATAGTAGAAAGGTTATTGTACACTCATCTGGGGGAGAAAATCTTGGTGTTGAAGTACTCTATTTTTTTCAATGTTTCCAGTTAGTCAATAAGAGAGAGAATAAATCACAGAACAACACATCCATTAATCTAAAAGACAGATTAACATGAACAATTCCAAACTACAAGACCATTTATTGTGAAACAATGAATGAATCAGAGGCTTTAAAAATCACTTTAGCTTTAGCCTGTGATTTTAAAAACAAAAACTAAAATAAAAATGAAAACAGAACTTTCTCTGTGGCAGACAATGCACGTTTAAAGAGCTTTGTCGGAAATCCTAAGGCTGAGTAAGTAAAATCTTTCAAAACTCATTCAATAACTTTGATAAGTACAATCTCATACAATACAACAGTAAACAGTCATTTCCTTTCTTACTAAAAAAAAAAAAAAACAGAAAACAAAAAACAAAAAAACAAGCTCTGAAGCTTGGCTAAGAGAGATTAAATATCTCACATGACCTAAGAAGGGGCTGAGAAGCAGAGACAGGCCTAAGAATTCAGCAGAAAGTTTCCAATTTGTTAAATCTGACACTTGTAGAAAATTGTTTACATAAATTAAGTGTGCTAGGGCTTGGAATTCAAGCAGGAAGGTTTACAGGATGAAAGTATTGATAACAAATACTATAAAGTTTTTTAGGTTCCAGATACCCTGCATTAAGCAAGAGTTCACTGTTCCTTTGCACTCGCTAGGAAATAAATCTCTCCTTTTGTTTGAAAGAGAAAAACAATAGATAAGTCTATCCAAAAAAAAGTAAACGGCAAGTAAAAAGTGCTTATTTTACTAACCAATTTTTACAAAGCCCAACTGAAGAACTATGTAGAAAGAGGAACCATTATGAAATGTATGACTAAGTGTGTTTTGTGCAAGACTATGGGCTGTTTTAAAAACGGCTACTTAGTTTCTGACTAAAAGTAAAAATAAGGGTGTTTTCATTCATAAAATGGAATAAAAGCATTGCTTGGTTTATGCCGGGTAATTCGACTTTATATATAGCCTTAACACACATTTTAGGACTTGATTCCTTATTCCTTTCGAGAAACTGGAGGAGGGATAGCAAAGGTGTACATTGAACAATCCACTTAGCAAGTGAGAAAATTGAGCATTGGAATCGACCACGAGGCACCAAAGAAATTTGCCAAGGAGGTAGACAAAAGAGAAAGAGTCACAGAAGAGAACTGGCGGAAAAGAAGAGAATCGTCCCGTGTGTGTAATTCGACCACCGGACCAAACTCCGCTGAGCGCTGCCTGTGTGAAAAGAAGGTGATTTGAGATCCAGCTCATTCTCTCGGCTCCCTCCCTCCCTTCCTCTTGCCCGGTCCTCGGACAGGAAGTCAGCCCAAGTGAGGGTGCAGAACCCAGGGAAACCCTCCAAGAGGATTCAACTACCTGGACAAGATCCCGTTCGTTACTGCAAAGTCCCCTAAAATTACCCACCCCCAAAGCCGTGTACCCCAACTTCAGCTACTTGCGTTGGAGAGAAAAGCAGTGTTAGTGGGCTTCTTCAGTGATCGCCGGTCCATAAGGGGCCTCACCGGGCAGCTAGAGAGGGCTGAAATTAGGACGGGAAGCTACAGGAGTTTACCTTCTCACGGTGGTCCCAGCTGTACTGCCTGGGCCGCTCATCCTCAGTCTCAGGCTGCGATTCTTTTCCAGCCTTCCGCCTCTTGGAGAAAAAGCAGCCCATGGTCCTGGCTTGCGGGTGCTGCTGATCGACGCACGCTATTAGACACTTCCAGAAGTGTGTAGTGAACCCTGGGCACCTCAAACCCACGGTTTTCCCGACAAAGCCCCGCTAAGCTTCCCAGCCGCCCGCAGCCTGGGTTTGCCTGCCAGGCCTAACACCCCTTCTTCTTTTCTCATCGGTCTCCCTGACAACCAATGATCGCTTAACGTCCAGACAGCCAATCAAAAGCCAGAGTGCTGCTCTGCGTAATCCACTAACAGAGGCCTACGTAGTCTTACACCAATCACGCTTAACTCTACGTCAGCTCTTAGAGGCAGGGCTGCTCAGCGGGAGTGAAAGCTTGGCTGACCCCGCCCCAGTTCTGTCATGTCTAGCTCTTAGCTCCGCCCCTCCTGGAACTAGGTGAGAAGTTGGACTTATCGTCTTGGCTCTTTGCCCCTGGCTCTGTTTCTAAACCATAGTCCTGGAAAGAATGTCTAGCTGAATATTCGACATGTTTTGTGATTTCTGTCATGAGGTTACAGAAATGCGTTTTGATACCAGATGGCCTTGAAGTCCTCCTCCCAGCTATCACCCCTCCAGTTTGCACTGTATCTCCTGGCTTGGGCACCCTTCCAAAACCTTCAGCTACAACGTGTCTCATCTACTTCTGTACTTTCTTAAAATTCTGACTATCGATCTAAACTTGCACAAATACTTGGCCAAATAATTAATTGGTACCGTCTCCGTATTAGTAATATGATTTTATACTTATTTTATGAGCATACATTAGTTATACAAGCCTGGTTCCAATATGACATTTCTGCATTGCATACATACACGTGTATCCGAATCAACTATACTTTTTTCTCACTCTCCCTTCTCCCTTCTCCCCTTCTTAAAACAATTCATTATTCTGTTTTCATACACGCAAACAAACTAAATCATATTCATCCTCATTCACCCCTTTGTTAACCTAACCCCTCCTGCAGTTATCTTCCAAACAGAGCCTGTTTTACTATCCTGCCTTTCATTTTAATGTGTATTAATTGCTCCGTGTATTAATTCACCATGGTATTTCATAAGTGCATATGTTACATTTTATTCAGAATAACTCTCTCTATTGCTTTCTTTTAGAACTGTGATTCCTCAGAACCAAAAAAACATATAGTAAACATATACTAAAAGGCAAGTAACTTTGAGTTTCCTATCCTGTCCCAAATCCATGCTGTGTGCTCAATAAAATGTTTGTCAGGTAAATGAATGAATAACATAAATTTTCCCTCTCCCTACCCCTCCCAGAGAGTGAAGGAGAGAACAGAGTTATAGCAAAGGGATTTTCAAAACTCAAGTTAGAGGTACAAGACACTATGTTGAAAACGAACTTTACCACCTCAGTGTAGGGGGGTTGGAGGGAGGAGTTGGGGAGGGGAGGTGGAGAGGGAAGGGATAGTAGGGGAAAAACAAAGGAAGGGGTAACAATGCTCTATAGGAAATGTACTCATTACATTACTCATGTAACTGTAACCCCTCTGTACAGTATCTTTACAATTAAAAAAAATGTATTAGCCAGGTGCTGGTGGCTCACGCCTGTAATCCTTGCTACTCAGGGGGCTGAGATCTTCAGATTGTGGTTCAAAGCTAGCCGGAGGAAGGAAAAGCTGTGAAACTCTTATCTCCAATAAACCATCAGAAAACCGGAAGTGGTGCTGTGGCTCAAGTGGTAGAGGGCTAGCCTTGAGCTGAAGAGCTGAGGGATAGCACCCAGGCCCAGAGTTAAGTCCCATGACTGGAAAAAAAAATATTTAAAAATCTCAATTTAGTTGTAGCCTAGTGGAAGATATACCATTTCCAAATCATATATGTTCAAAGCAAGTGGTATGGTATAAGGTTTGTCTGAGGATATTAAAAAAATTTACACCAAACATTAATGTTTATTCTACTGGAGCAAATGTTACAACACAAATGTATTCTTTATGCAATAGAAAAGGTAAATTGGTGTTTCTGCAGCACAGTATTTTGTTATTTTTGTATAATACAGAATGAAGAACAATTAAGCTTCATTTTTTTATGTTCTCACGCTTATTCCCATCTAGTGTGAATCCTAAATAATACTCTATTTTGAGCATTAAGAATGTTCCCCTTGGGCTGGGAAGATGGCTCAGTGGTAGAGCGCTTGCCTTGCATGCCTGAGGCTCTGGGTTCGATTCCTCAGCACCACATAAGCAAAATGAAAAAAGCCGGAAGTGGCGCTGTGGCTCAAGTGGTAGAATGCTAGCCTTGAGCTGAAGAGCTGAGGGACAGCACCCAGGCCCAGAGTTCAGGCCCCACGACCGGACCCCCCCCAAAAAAGAAGGAAAGAATGTTCCCCTATTTACTAAGGAGGCTGATATTTGAGGATCATGATTCAAAGGCAGCCCTGACAGGAATCTCCATGAGACTAACTGCCAGAAAACTGAGAAAGTGGTGACTCAAAGTGATAGAGCAATAGTCTTGAGCAAAAGAACTCAGGGACAGCACCCAGGCCCCAAGTTCAAGACCCATGACTGACAAAAATAAAGAATGTTCCCCTTTTCACTTCTGGTGCTCTGTTGCACAACCAGGAAGAAAAGTACAGTGTTTCAGGACTGGAAATTGCTGCAAATTGCAGTTCCAGATATTAGGCAATAAAATCTTTTCTTCTTTAGAATGAGATGAAATTTCTATAGGAGGATACGTTGGGATTTTATCTCCTTTAGACATTTTATACTTGTAGAATATTGAAATTTGATCACTATATACTGCAGCAGAGATTCAGAGAGAGCCAGAGAATATCTGTGGTCACAATGCAAGTGACTAAGCAGGACGAGGAGGAAAAAGACAGAGCTAAGCACTGGTGGCTCATGCCTGTAATTGTAACTACTCAGGAGGCTGAGATCTGAGAATCATGGCTTGAAGCCAGCTTGGGAAGGAAAGTCTGAGAGACTCTTATCTCCAATAAACTACTCAGAGAAAGCCAGAAGTAGTGCTGACTCAAGTGGTAGGGCATTATCCTTGAGCAAACTGAAGCTCAGGGACAGTGCCCAAGCCCTCAGTTCAAGCTCCAGGACTGTATATACACACACACACAGTGCAACTTCTTAAAGTTATTTATTCTTCTCTAATTCATCACAGATAAATATGTAACTTTGGTTTTCTGATTCCTATGGGAGTTCTTTCCCATAGTTGATAATGTTCTTCATCATGAGCAAAGAATACAATTTGTGGCCATCTTGAAAACTCCCATTTTTTTTGTAATAGGCATTAATGAAGAAATCAAGTCTGAAACAAACCTATACACAGCATTCATATTTTCAGGAATTATTTTTTTAATTAATAAGTTTTTTATTGTGAAAATACCATACAGAGGGGTTACAATTACACGAGCAAAGTAATGATTACATTTCTTATCAAGCATTGTTGCCTCCTCCTGTTTCCCCTTACCACCCCTGCCCTCCCATTCCCACCCCCTTAATTAAAGAGAAGGTCAAGTCCCCTTTATGTTAATTCCCATCTCAATATGTATCCAAAATTAAATGAGAAAGTAAAACTAAAATTTGAAAGGGTAGAAAGCCAATGAGCAGAGCTAGCCCTACTGTTTTCTCTCCCTCCCTCCTTCCCCTTCATATATTTTTCCTCTTTTGCCCCACCCCCTCATGAATTCTCATTACTTTTTCCAAACCAGCTCTGTGTTTTCTCATTCACAAAGCTGGCAGCTACTACACAACTTTAATTCTTCTTGGCTTTGAAGCCAAGTGCTTGCTACAGATCCTTTGTATGCTAATTAAGACTCTCAAGGGATATAGTGAAATAGATTGCTGGTTAATCAATAATTGTAGCAACTTCAAGCATAAGTTACAAAATCTGGTGAGGAACAGGCTCTGTAAAAAGGCCTTGCTTGCAGCATAATTCTGCAATGTCAGGCAGTGGTAGGCCTTCTGCTTGGATCCTTCTGCCTCCCCCTCCTAAATACCCTCTCCTGATACATACACTCTGTGATTTCTTTACCATAGAAGGCTACCCTTCGTGTCCAACTTAATGTCCATATCCATCTGGATTGAAAAGGTAGGTTGTGGGTTTGTGCCTGCCCACAAGCTCTCCAGATGGTTCTAGATCCCCTATATCTTGACCACATAGTCACTTCTCAAAAGACAGTCCCAAAGCAGTATATCTCTATAGTATCAATAAGTCAATAGACCCAGCAACATAGGCTGAAAATTTTCCCATGCTCATTTGGCCTGGCACATCTTTGCCTACTCTGCAATCAGCAAGGGATGAGTATTTTTTCAATTATCTATTGCTGCAAAATCACCAGAAACTTAAAATGGCCTAAAATGTATTCATGAATCTACATTTTGAGCACAACTTGGGTGTACCAATTCAACTGTGTTCCATACTACATCCAGAGCCTCAGCTGGGACCAGTCAAATAGCTGGGAGGGAGTGCTATTTGGGAGTCATTCTACATGAAATCTTCATGCTATCTTTCCAGTGTCGTAGACTCCATATGTTGTTCTCAGGGGTCCAAGACTGAATGTTTCAAAAGACAAGGCAGATCTATGAGGCCATTCATGGTGTTGGCTTCAGAAGCTATACATGGCTTTCTCTGCATTTCATTGGCCATTGGGGACCACCCTGACTTCATGTGAGACCAAATAAGAACAATAACTAATGTGAAGTACAGACCTCCAAGGCCATGTTAATATTAGTAACTTTCACATCAAAGTAGTTCAGTGGAAGCTATACCTAATGGATAGTTTCTGAACTACAAACTTTTTTCTATTAAAATTTCCATTTCTAAATATTTAATACTTTTCAGGAAAGGGATAAACTGATTAGCCAAAATAAAACTCACAGAGTCAATCAGAGTATGTTAGAAAATCTGATTTGATCCTTAGGATTTTACTAAAAAAGAGATTCCAATTACACTCATTAGGGATTCAGCTACTTTCATCTTTCCACGTGTGCCAAAAATAAGCACCCCATCTTACATCTCAAAGATCTCAACTCACATAATTGAGACTCATCAACATTATTTTAAATTATATAGAAATAATTTCAAAATAGTATTGTAAGCCGGGCACCAGTGACTCACATCTATAATCCTAGCTACTCAGGAGGCTGAGCTCTGAGGATTGTGGTTCACAGCCAGCCTGGGCACTGAAAGTTCATGAGACTTTTATCTCCAATTAGCCAGCAAAAAAAGCTAGTAGTGGAGCTGTAGCTCAAGTGATAAAATATACCAGTGAAAAAGCTAAGGGATGGAGCCCTTCCACATTGTCCTTACAATTAGCCAACTTTATCTTAACCTTCCAACCTCCAGATCTTCAGGGTAAGAAGCTTTGTATACAGTTATGAGAGGAGCCATGGGACCTTTGAGATTAGACTTTTGGGCTTAACAACTTTCCCAAGGGACACAGAATATTTTCACAGCAACTTT
Organism: Dipodomys merriami; assembly: GCF_024711535.1. NCBI lineage: Eukaryota > Metazoa > Chordata > Mammalia > Rodentia > Heteromyidae > Dipodomys > Dipodomys merriami. Next base: position 87,419,215 of record NW_027204492.1, read on the forward strand.
CAGCTTGATAGAAACAGGGCCGGCAGGAAGAAAACATAAATGTATCTAATAAGGATGGTGCCCATACTTTAACATCTTGCTTCAGTCTGCTTTTGTAACAAAGAAATGTTTCCACAGTATATCAGCATGTTGTGCTCCTTGTGCCACCTCCTTCAAGATAAGCCTATTTTTCTCAATGGACACCATTAGTGAGATGACACGGGCCTTTGTAAGGCTAACAAGATATGGTCATCTCAGTGTCAACTCATGTTCCTGTTCCTGGGTGGTATTATGATTCAAATCCATAGAAGGATCTGGCTGGGTGCCCGTGGCTCACGCTTGTAATCCTAGCTACTAAAGATTGCTGTGAACTGAGGAGCATGGTTCAAAGGCAACTCGGACAGAAAAATCCCTAAGACTCTTATCTCCAATTAATCACAGAAAAAACCAGAAGTGGTTCTGTGGCTCAAGTGGTAGAGTACTAGCCTTGAGCAAAAGAGCTCAAGAAAGCACCCAAGCCCAAAGTTCAAGCCCCAGTACTGGCAAAAAAGAAAAAAAAAAACATAGAAGGATCTGATACTTAATGTTCAAGATCTCCCTGGAAACAAAATAGTTACTATTGGTGTGAGGTTTATATTGGTTTTCTTGGATATAGTGAAGAAAGTGGCTTATTGGACACTTAATGAAACTCTTAAGTTGAAAAGCAATATCTATACCTAACCTTAACACTTCTCTGTAGAGCATGAGGGAATCACTCCACCATGATGGTCCAGAAATTTTGCTTGTCTTAAGTTTTGACAGAATGGACAACTATCCTTCCAGGACTTAGGAACATGGGAGTTGTGGGAGGAGCCACTACTAGAAAGCCATCTCCAACTCACCTCTCCATCTTTTCTGGAAGGTAATCATGAAACAGATACTTACAGCTTCTTGGATTTTGATGAGGTAGGTGGCTTTCTGCCTCACTTCATAGGGCACAGTTGCAGGCATTAAAGTCATGGTGCTATAGTCTGGAATGGGCAACCCAGCAACAGGGTATCCTAACCTATGTTGTCATCTGGCCCTTTTGTTTCAAGTTGCTCTGCTTAAGGTCATGGGAAATTGGCATGTTTGGCTATGCTTCTTTGGTTCTATTGGTAACCAACAAGGATCTGAACCTTGAAGGGTTTTTTATTCTTCTACCAATGCAATCTGTCAGGCTATGCCTGACCAGGAGCTTGATACATGTTTGAGCTGCTGTTCTGGCGCATACAAAGGCCAAAAATTTGAAGGAAGAAAGGGCATGGAAAGTTTTTCTGCAGCAAATCACAGTGTGTTCTCCAAAAGATCCCAAATCCAAAGCACTCCAAATCTACCACCACTCAGTTCTTTAATTGCTTTTGTTTGGGTGGCAATTTACTCAAATTAGCAGCAACTAAACAGGCCAAGGAAATGAATAAACAATTTACAGCCATGGAAATGAAAAGAGGTAGTAAATATTTTAAACTTGATAATCTCCCTATTAATGAAAAAATAAGGCACATTAACACCATTTAGCATCACAAGTTGGCAAAATTCTGGCAAGATATAGGGTGAAGCAAACAAGTTACTCTTGGGGGGAAAATAAACTGGTGATAAGTGTTGAGTGAGCCTAAAAAGTATCTATTCAGCCAGGTGCCAGTGGGGCATGCCTATAATCCTAGCTACTCAGGCGGCTGAGATCTGAGGATCACATTCAAAGCGAGCCCTGGCAGGAAAGTTCATGAGGCTCTTGTCTTTAATTAATTGCCCAAAAGCCAGAAGTGGAGCTGTGGCCCAAGTAGGAAAGTACTAGCCTTAAGCAACAAACCTCAGAGACAGTGGCTAGGCCCTGATTTCAAGCCCCAGGACAGGCACACACCCACATACACAACTGTCTATTCCTGGCAACTATCCCTGTTTTATCTTATTTTCTGGAATTCCACAGACGGGATTGTTTGACTTCATTAAAGATACTTCCACACCCATGTGCATTGCTGCACTATTCATTAAGTTAATGAGAACAGTCCCAGATGCCCTACATGGATCAAAGGAACATGAAATATAAAGATGCATGAGTGCGCACACACACACACACACACACACACACACACACACACACACACACACACACACACACACACACACACACGTGTGTGAGATGGAATTTTACCTATCAGGAAGACTAATATTGTGCCATTCACAGGGAAATGGAAAAGACCTAGAAAAAATTACATGAGGTGAAGTAAATCAAGTTCAGAGAGACAAAGGCCACATATTTTCTCTTATATGTGAAAGTTAGGTCTAAATTATAAACATATATACAAATATACAGGGTAATATGCAAATATATATGAATTGACCAAGGTATGATATACAGAGGAGGAGTCCAATAGTGTAACTCCTGTGAGCAACAAACACTGTTCAACAAAAGCTGGAACATATGCTATCAGGGAGGTGGTCCAGGAGGAGGGATAGACAAATGGAGAGAGGAAGGGTGGGAAAAACAGTAATAATCTTCAATGTGCATATATGAAAATAGAATCAGGCCACCTAAGGGGATGGGTGGGGCCAGGAGAGATAGGGGAGCTTTCTACTCAATATCACAAGGGATGCCATTGATCAAGATTCATTGTATTCCTAAATTGATATGTTGATTCAGAACCCGTTTGTACAACTACTTAAATATAATCATAAAAAAAGAATAAAGAGCTGGGCAACAGTGGTTCATGCCTGTAATCCTAGCTACTCAGGAGGCTTAGATCTGAGGATCATGGTTCAAAGCAAGAAAGTCCATGAGACTCTTCTCTCCAATAAACCACTCAGAAAACCGGAAGTGGCGCTGTGGCTCAAGTGGTAGAGTGCTTTCCTTGAGCTGAAGAGCTGAGGGACGGCGCCCAGGCTCAGAGTTCAAGCCCCACAACCGACAAAAAAAAAGAATAAAGGTTTATTCAAATAATGGTTCTGGAGGCTGAGAATGTCCAAGTTCAAGGAGACATATCTAGTGAGACCATTCTTGGGGGTGAGGCTTCACTGTGCCAAGAGGCAGAGCTAAACTCACTTTTATAACTGCTATCATTCAAATCTGATATCTCCTCCAAAGACCATGTACTCTTGACTTGATTGCCAGACTACAGTGCTACAAGAGGTGGTGTAACCTTTAGGGGCAGGCCTACTCATAAGAAGTAGACCATTGTGTGTGCAATCTTGAGAGCATATCAGAACTCCAGCTCCTTTGTTTTTCTTCTTTTTGCTTCCTGTCAAGACAGAGTATCTGCCTCTGTCATACACTCCCACCACAATGATACGCTCCTTCATCCTAATCGTCAATGCAATGGAGCTAGCCAGCCATAGACTGATTCGTCTTGAAACAATGAGTGAAAATAAATCTTCCTTCTTCTAAGTTGTTTCCATCATGTATTTTGTTATAACATTGAAAATCTGATTGACATGGGAAGTAGGTAGTAGAAATGGAGTCCTTGGATGTAAGTCTCATGGACTTTCTTGCCTAGGCTGGCTTTTAAACATGATCTTCTGATATCAGCCTCCTGAGTAGCTAGTATTACAGGTGTGAGCCAATGGCACCTGGCTCTGCATGTGCTTGCTTCATTGCCATAGAAGGCCTTCCTACTTTAGACCTCTGTCAGTTAGCTTTTCATTGCTTTACCAAATATCTGAGAGAAATCATGTGAAAAGTGCATAGATGGGCCTGGAGTTATAGTTCAGTGGCAGAGTGCTTGCCTAGCATTCATGAGTCTCTGGGTTAAGTGTCTACATGATACTGATTTTGCAGGGATACATAATACAAGACTTGGGAAGCTATGGAGGCTTCCACCTAGATTTTAAAGAAGGACTAAAAGGCCAAGGTTTATGGTTAGTTACTCGTTGTCACACAAATATCTCTATGTGTTTTTGTCATTGGCTTCAATGAATTGTCTTAGAAATTCTGGGACCAGTAAAAAGTTAGGAATGAGTAGGAACTGTAACTGGCAAAAAAGCAAGTTTCTTTTTGAATCTGAAGATGTCTTTCTGAAGAACACATTTGAATCACAAGCACGTATAGCCTTGGTTGTTGCCATAGACAACACTTTTTCCTATTCCAAAGACTTCTAAAGATTCCATCTCTGTAATTGCTTGGTTCCTGTTTTCACCACACATGAAATTTGTAAATTTCTCTTTGTGGTATTAGTTTGTAATTAGAGATGCATAGTAAACAATTAGACCAAATATCAGCATAGCTTGGCAATTATTCAGTTTTAAAGATTCATTGAGATTCAACTTTTCATAAGAAGTTGAAATGAAAGAGTTGAGTATCTACTGTGTGTGCTACGTGCTGTTCTAAACATTGGATATATAACAGTGAGCTATTGAAAATGTCTCTTGGTTTCATGCATCTTATCCCAGTGATATAAACACATGTGAATAATTGTGAGATGGTGACAAGTGCTGTGGCATGTTATCTGTAAATGCAGTCATGGCCATCATCAGTCAGTTCCTTCCTTCCTGCATATGTATGCTGTTCTTTCTATGAAGAACTGAAATCTAGTTCTCTTTCCTTCTATATAGACTAATCTTGTTACTTTCTTTAACCAATAAAGTGTTGCAAGGTCTGGTGGTGTGACTCAAGTGGTAAGGTGCTTTCTTATCAAGTGTAATGCCTTGAATTCAAATTTCAATATAAGAGGGGGGAGAAGAGATGAAGAGAAGAAGAAGAAGGGAAGGGGAGAAAAACAGGGAGAGACAGAAAGAGAGAGACAGAAAGTTGCAGAGTACTGCTATATCAACTCTGGACCCAACTTTTTTATTATGTCTGTCCTGGGGCTTGAATTTAGGGCCTCTGTCCCTGAGCTACTTTTTCCCAGGGCTAGCATTCAACTCAAACCACAGCTCCACATCTGACTTTTTGCTGGTTAATTGAGGATAAGAGTCTCATAAACTTTCCTGACCAGGCTGCAACTGTGATCCTTAGATCTCAGCCTCCTGAGTAGCTAAGATTACAGGCATGAGTCACTGGCACCTGGCTTGGACCAAACTTTTTTAAAAGCCTGAAAATTCCCATTTTATCTAAGAGAGAAGCTGCCCTCGAGCCAGCCACATCATGGAGTCCATTATGGAGGAAAACTGAGTTACCTGGCCCATAGCTGGAAGTGAGGCACTAAATGTGTGTGGCTCATCCCAGCTCTCAAATCCTCCACAGCTGCCTAAACTTCTAGCCCACACAATTTTGGATAAATAAAATGATTTTTTAAACCACTATGTTTTGTGGTGATTTGTTCCACAACAATAGAAATTCTCAGGAGAAAACTCAAGGCAAAGAGACAGACAGAAGAATACGAGTAAGGATGGTCAAGAATGGTCTTTCTGATGAGTTTAGGCAGAGATATGAGGTCAGTAAAGGATCAGACCACATGTAGAGGAAACAGCATTTGGAATGCTGACACTTAAAGGCAGGAAATGTTATCTTGTTCAAAGAACAACACCAAGATCAGTGTGGGTAAAGGATAGTGGACAAGAAAGAGATCAGTAGGGAATCTAGGCAAAAGATTGGTAGAGCCAGATCAAGTTGGGGCATGATAAGACTTTTGGAGCTGTACTCCAGAACTTTGGTTTGTTTTTTTTTTTTTTTCTGTGACAGTACTGTGGCTTGAACTCAGGGCCTTGGCACTGATTCTTAATTTTTCACTTAAGGCCAGCACTGTATCACTTGAACCATAGCTCACACATGTAATCCTAGCTATTCAGAAGATGGAGATCTAGGGATCTCAGTTTGAAGATAGCCTGGGCAGGAAAATTCATGAGACTCTTTTCTCCAATTTACCAGCAAAAGCTAAGTGGTAGAGTACTAGTCTTGAGCAAGAATGCTAAAGGACACTAGACTCTGAGTTCAATCTTCAACACTGAAAGTAACAAAAGGCAGTCCCCTCAAATTCAATTTGTCTAATACTCTTAAATGACAATTTTTTAGTGCTGAGATTAGTGGTTGCCAGGGGCTGTATAGGATATGATTTCTGTTATTGTTTGGATATAAAGTATCCTCCCATAAGGATCATGTATTAAAAGCTTAGTTACCAGTGCAAGCAATAATCAAAAGTGGGACTTCAAGGAAGTGAGTGGATCATGAGAGCTACTTATCCATGCACTGATGGATTCAGAATCTGTATGGACTGTTGGAAGCTGGTGGCACTGTAGAAGTTTGGGGCCGTGTTGGAGGAATTGGGTCACTGGGGGAGTATTCTTGAAGGTTATACCTATATCTCTAGTCCCCTGCTAGAGGGGGGTCTCCGCTTCCTGGCTCCCATGAGGGGATAAGCCTCTGCCACATATCTCCTTTTCTCACTATGATGATATGTCTCTTCAGATCCAAAGCAGTGGACCCAACCAGTCTCATATTGAAACTTCTGAAACTTTTTCTTTTTCCCTTCTCAATGCTAGACACTTAACCCAGAGACTCATGAATGCTAGGCAAGCACTCTGCCACTGAACTATAACTCCAGGCCCATCTATGCACTTTTCACATGATTTCTCTCAGATATTTGGTAAAGCAATGAAAAGCTAACTGACACAGGTCTAATGTAGGAAGGCCTTCTGTGGCAATGAAGCAATTCTGTGTGTTGATTGTGGTGATGGGTACTTGAGCCTATACTATACACTCTCCTCTCAGAACAAGCACATGCAGAGCCAGGTGCCATTGGCTCACACCTGTAATCCTAGCTACTCAGGAGGCTGATATCAGAAGATCATGTTTCAAAGCCAGCCTAGGCAAGAAAGCCCATGACACTCTTACATCCAATTTACTACCCAAAAAGCTGGAAGTGAAGCTGTGGCTCAAGTGGTAGAATGGTAACCTTGGACAAAAAAGCTGAAAATTCAGTGCCCAGGCCCTGAGTTCAAGCCCCAGGACCTGCACATATACTACATGCCCAAACTGGTGAACCTCCAAGAAGACCTGTAGTTTCATTAGGAGAATTGTGTCAATGTCAATTTCCTCATTCTGAAAATATACTTTATGGGAAGTTGAATATATATAGGTGATGTGAGAAGCCAGATTTTAGAGCAAAGCTGAATTAAGGGTACATAGAAACTTGCTGTAATATTTTTTATAGTTTCTTATTAGTCTTAAATTACTGAAAAATAAGTTCCATGTATCTTATTTTTATTTGCCTATATTAATTGTCCAAAGGAGTTTCATTATACTATTTCCATATATACATAAATGTACTTTGATCAAATTCATCTCAATTCCTTTTTCTTCTCCTCCTTTCAAAGACAATTTTAATAGGTTTCACTATTCTATTTTCACACAAGCATATAAAGCACTTCAATTATGCTCACCTTCCCCATCAGAATATAAAGGTGTTTAAACAAAAACCAGTGTTAAATAGCCAAGTGTTTGTGGCTTATGCTTGTAATACTAACTTTTCAGGAGGCTGAGATCCGAGGACAAAAAAAGTGTAAAATAATGAGTGAAGTAGAAGCCTGAGGTGAAAGAGGATTCTTATGTCACTCAAGTGACATAGGCTTTGTCTGTGTAGAGATGTTTGGGGACTTAGACAAGACCAGTTCTCAAGCAGAAGTAAGACTGAATTTGTTAAAGAGAGACTGGAAGGAGAGGAACTGGAAACAATAAATACAGTGTGAAACAGTTAAGGTTCTCTTCATTAAAATTAAAAAAAGCAAACTGAAAACAGAACAACTCACGAATTTCCATCTTACTGTTTTCTTTGTTTCATAAGTTACATGTTAGTTTGCAAGTCACCATTAAATTGTCACCAAAGAGTTGACTAATTTTGTAAGTTAGTGTTCTCAAATATAGGCTACTTTCCTGCCTTGTTTTGTAGTTCTGAATTGTGTCACTCCGAGAGCCTCAAGGGGATCAATTATCCTACTTGGTAATAATCAGGATAGCAAGGGACTATGTTTGAAGACAAGATGGAAAAATAACGCAGTAGATTAATTAATAACATGACATATCTGGATGTTTTCAGCTCTTGGACTGCAGTAATGACCCCATCTCCTTGACTACAAGCAGTTATTCATTCTTTTCATCGAAAACAGAAACAAACTCTTGTAGTAATTTAAAGTCATCCCAGCAGAGAGAAAATTGTCTCTTCTCTGCAATAAATTAAACAAAAAAGTTCCACTAAAATATCTTCCCCCATCAGAATAATGTGTACTACCGATAAGTAAAAATGAATCCCTGACAAATGACAAAATTAATAGTTTGGTGTGCCACTTTTAGAATTAAAATTTACTCAAATCTCATTTATAGCAACTATATTGGAATAAAAATGTCAAAATCAAAAGCCTATAATCAAAGTCCAACACTATAATCCTATCTATTTATGATCCTGACTGTAGCAAATGGAGGTAACAAGTACCTAAAGCTCTGTTCTTAAGAAATGAGGTCAACATCACCCCATATGCTTAGGGTTTGCATGCGCATGAGAGCGCGCGTGTGTGTGTGTGTGTGTGTGTGTGTGTGTGTGCGCGCGCGTCTGCGTGCACCAAATTCAGAGTTTAAACTTGGAGCTTCACACTTGCTGGGCTTATTTGCTTAGCTGGGGTTCTACCAACCACTTGAACCATGCCTCTAGTCAGATATTTTGCTGGTTAGTTGGAGCTCTCCAGTTTTTCTGCCTGAGCTAGCTTCAAACCTTGATCTTCCAAGTCTCAGCCACCTGAGTAGCTTGGGTTAGGTGTGAGCCACCAGTGCCTATCCATGAAGGAAGTTTTTATAGGGGTATGGCTTATAGCTTCAAGTGTCTAAGGGTTTCAGAAATTGAGAAAATGTTGATTACCATTTAAAAAATAGGGGGAGCAGGTGATAAAGATGATAGATTGTATCATTGTGCTGCATCCGGCACTGGTGGAAGGGAGAGGTCAGGAACTGGACTCACTTCCAGGCAAGGGGTCAGCCCTGAGTATGTGGAAATCTCCCTCAGCAAGGCTGAACTAAAGAAATAAACAAAAATAGGTAAAAATTCTATTGTCTATGGCCTAAGAGCTTTGCTGAGACTTGAAAGCAGCATCAAAATTATGAATGGGAAATAAGATCAAAGTGTCCACACGCATATATCAAAACAGAATAGTGAAAACCATTAAAATTGTGTCAGAAGGCTGGAGGGGAATAAAGAGGAGTAATGGAGTGAATCTCATCCAAGTACAATATATGCATGTATGGAAATACCACAATGAAACCTTTTGTACAAAAAAGATACACTAGTAAAACATACCACCACCACAGTAAAAAAAGATTAGAGTGAGTGAAGAGTGGGTGATGCTGGGGGCAAAAGCATAAAGTTTTACCAGAAAAATAACTAAATCCAAAAATGCTGTGGACTGGCCCAAATGGTAAAGCACTTTGACTAACAAGCTTACGATAGTGAATTCAAAACCCCTATCACCAAAATAAAACAAAAAAGGATGACAAGTGGGGAGCCAATCTACAAATATTGTTTTAAAAGGTGAAATAATAAGGTAAATATAAAAAAATGTCATTATAGGGTAGAGCTGGGGATGTGACTCAGTGGTAAAATGCCTGTTTAGCCTGCATGAGAACCTGGATTCCATCCCCAGCACCACAAGGAGAAGAATTTAGTTATTTTCCTGGCAGAATCTTGTGCTTTTGCCTCCTACATCAGCCTGGACCAAGATCCTTCTATCTATCCCTTCCATGTAGCTAGAACTGTAGATGTGTATCACTATGACTAACTTCTACCCACTATAATCTTTTTTTGTGATGGTGGTGTTTTAGCATACATTTTTACTCATGTATATTAATTGTATAAAAGGCTTTCATGGTGGTATTTCATTTTTTGGGGGGGTCCGGTCATGGGGCCTGAACTCTGGGCCTAGGTGCTGTCCCTCAGCTCTTCAGCTACCACTTGAGCCACAGCACCACTTCCGGCTTTTTTCTTTTTGCTTATGTGGTGCTGAGGAATTGAACCCAGGGCCTGAGGCATGCAAGGCAAGTGCTCTACCACTGAGCCACCTTCCCAGCCCTGGTATTTCATTTTTTAATTTAATTTTATTGTCAAGGTGATGTGCAGAGGGGCTACAATTACAAACATAATCAGTACATTTCTTGATTGTTACCCCCTTCCCCATTTTTTTCCCACTTTCCTTCCCCACCTCAATTTCTATGATGCATTTAATGTATTTGGATGAAATTCAGCCAGCCTAGATTTGGTTCACTCTCAAGTGGAGAAGGCCAAGCAATCGATTCATCCATGACCAGATAAATAAATGTCTTTGTTGTTCTTGCTATAGGAAATGATGAAGATGGTGATGAGACTCTTCAGTTATTTGTCTGAATACATGTCAGTACTTCCAGGGGAAAACAGATACCAATGGACTGAATCCAGATAAAACAGCCTAGGAAATTCTGTCAAATCTCACTCAATAAAGAGCAATTCTTAACCAAACTTAACATCATAAAACACCTTTCTTAATTCCCTAATGGCTGACTTGGTAATGACTTTGAGCACTTAGACATACTCTGCTGCAGAATGCAGTTCCATGTGATCCTTCCAAAACCACCGTGAAATATGCAGCACATCAAAAAATCCTCTCCTTGCACAGGTAGTAAGTGATGTTCAGGAGTACAAACTTGCCTGCGCTCACAGGTTCCTGGGATTCAAATGCCAGTGGCTAACTTTAGAGCTCATGTTGTGCAATACTGCTCTTCTATGGCTCCTTTAATCATGTACAAAACTTTAAAAGTACTTTTTCAAATTTATGTTTCAAATTATCTGTATTTATACAAGGAGATTCAACATAGCAATTTATGAGTACAATGCATCTTGATTGATGCCACTCCTTCCATCATTCTCCCCCATTTCTCTCAACTCCACCTATTCCCTCAAGTTACCTGGTTCCATTTGTAACATTACTTGCAAAGATCATTCCAATACATTTCCTTCACGTTAACCTCACTTTGAAATAAGGACTGCAAGGTCCCAGCAGCCAGTGTAAATACTGGAAGCAGAGGGTAATGCTAACACACCTGTTGGGGTCAGTACCTTGACCTTGGCCTTCCCAGCCCTTAGTTCTTTATAAATAACCCAGTAGCTACAGCTTTTACAGCACCATAAATGGACACAGACAGTTTTTAAATGGATGATATGAAATCCAGAAGGAAAAGTCTCACCAGGTTTTATTTCCCTTAGCAAACTCGTATTGCCAGGTTTATTTTTAGAGTCTATGCAAATGCAAGCAAGTTTACAGTTATTCATTTTCCTTTTTTCCCTCTTGATATAAATGCTGGTACACTGTACACACTGTTCTGCACCTTACTTGAGGCATCAAAGAATATTTTGAAGAAATCGTTCCAAATGGGGGTACAGCTCAGTGGCAGAGTACGTGCCTGACATGTGCAAGGCCTTAGGGTCTATCCCCCCGCAGGCAAAAAAGCAAAATCTCCTCCTTGCAGAATACTATTTCCATCCATTGAGACTGCCTAAAGATCTATTGCTATCACATACTGTATGACTCAATTTGTATGAAATTTGAAATACTATAAGCCATCTAGTGATGATGCAAAGCAGATTAGTGATACCTTGGATATTGGAGACCTCCAATCCTTTGGAAGAACATGAATATTACGCTATCAAGTCATTGAATTGTGAAGTTCAGTATGGCAACACACAGCTTAAATTCTAGCTAGCCACCATTTTTGTGCTCTGGGGATAAAGCAGTGATCGAAATAGATAGTATGTTCTGTTCTAAAAGCACTGAGTGAAGTAGATGAGACAAATAACAGATGAATAATTAAATAAGCAAATGAATAGGTTTTTATTTCATGCTAAAACTAGTCTTACAAAAAATTAGCTAGCTGAGCCGGGCGCCAGTGGCTCACACCTGTAATCCTAGCTACTCAGGAAGTTGAGATCTGAGAATCACGGTTCAAAACCAGCCTAGCCAGGAAAGTCCATGAGACTCTTATCTCCAGTAAACCACTAGAAAACCAGAAGTGGCACTGTAGCTCAAGAGGTAGAGCACTTGCCTTGAGCTGAAGAGCACAGGGATAGTGCCCAAGCCCAGAGTTCAAGCTCCATAACCGACAAAAAAAAAATTAGCTAGGTGCTGGTGGCTCATATCTGTAATCCTAGTTGCTTAACTGGAAGCATGACTCAAGTGGTAGAGCTCCAGCCTTGAGCAAAAAAGTCAATAGGACAAATCTCTTGTTCTTTAAGACAAGGCACAACCCTTGCACGCGTGCACGCACACACACACACACCTCCTTTCACCATGGATGGCACTGTAAAAAGACTTTTCAATGAGGACAAGTTTCAAAGCCATCACTGAAAATCTTCCAGATATTCTGTCCCTAATCACAAGAAAGCCACTATTTTCCCCAAGGTAGATTTCCTGAAAACATGATTTGGGCTCTACCATCAACTTTGACATTCACCTTTCTTCCCAACATTTACAACACCCTCCTAGTGTCCCTGTGTTGCCTGTCATGACAAGATACCATGATGAGTGGATGCCTGTCAGACGTGCTAGAGACAAGGAATTTAACATGAAGTGGGAAGGCAAGGCAGGAACCTGGGAGAGAGAAGCATGTAATGAAATATAAAGCTGCAGTCATTAACACATAATTGTTTTGATTGAACTGGGGTTTGGCTCAGAGGCTTGTGCTTTCCCAGACGCTCTATCACTGGAGTCACATCCCAGCCCTTTTGACTTCTTTTATTCTTCTGGATAAGGTCTCCATTTTTTTTGCCTGAGGCTGACTTTGGACCATGGTCCTCCTACCTATGTCCTCCACATAGCTGGATCCACAGGCACACACCACCATACCTGGCTTATTGATTTAGATGGGGAGGTCTTAATGGCTGTTTTTCTTGGGCTATCCTCTAACTGCTATTTGTCTGATCTACACCTCTTAGGCAATTGGGATTATAGGCATTCACTACCATACTCAGTTTACAATACATGATTTTTTTTTTTGGTGCTGGTCCTGAGCTTGACCTCTGGATCTGGCTGCTGTCCCCGACCTTTTGTGCTCAAGGCTCACACTCTTTCACTTGGACAGTTCTACTTCTGGATTTTATGGTGGTTAATTGGAAAAAATCTTGGACTCTCTTCCCCGTCTAGCTTTGAACCATGATCCTCAGATCTCAGCCTCCTGAAGAGCTAGGATTACAAGCATGAGCTACTAGTATCTAAGTTCAATCACTTGACTCTGTTGCTTTGAGATGATAGCAGCACAGCACATCCTAGCAGGAGCACATGGCAGAGGATGGGTAGGATCTCAGTATTCACATCAAGGGCTCAGCTCCTGGCTCCACTGTCTTAAATTACTCTGACTAGATCCCCACAATGTTCTACTACTTCCCAATAGTACTACAGCCTGGTTACCAAGCCTTTAGCATATAGGCTTTGGGGTAACATTTCAGATCCGAATCCTAATACCCCTGAACCCAAAATCTACTCGCCATTCTTGGATCTTATTTCAGAAGGATCCACGAAGCTTTAACAATAATTTCAAAATCTTGCTTTATTTTGAAACCTTTTAAAAAGATTCCTACACCATGAGTTTCAAAACTGGCATTTTATTGTATATTTTATCTAAAATTCAACTTATTTTAAATGCAGTATAACTGTCAGGTGGTTAATGAGAACTGATATATGTCTGAGGACTCTTTTCCATTTGCAAATTGCAGTGTTCAAATACAAAGATTTTTCTTTGTATTTAAGCAAATCTGATGAGATTAATTTGTTCACATATTTGCTACAAAGTCTTCAGAAAAAACATGGTGAATATGCTTTAAGGAAAAAGTATTCAAATATAAAGTTGAAAGTCTTATCCCACAAGGGATAATAGGCCTGAATTGCTAACTGCTTTCCAGTAGGTCCCTTGAATAGGAAATAGGACCCTGGAAGCATTGATGGCTATAGCCAGCAGGTGGCAGCAGGGAGACATACTGGGAATTCACTGACTAGGAAAGGCCCTAGTCAGTGAAACCTGAGCCAAGGACTCAGCATCTGTGGGGATTTGGTACAGAATAGGGTCTACACCGAAAAAGAAATAGTGATAGGGTCTTCGAGGAAAATAGGATTGAAACTAGGTATGTGGTCCATGTTGTAGAGCGCCTGCCTAACAAGCTTGAGGCCCTGAGTTCAAACCCTAGTATGAAATAATAATAATAGAGATGATGATGATGATGATGATGATGATGATGATAATAATAATAATAATAATAATAATAATAATAAGGGGTGAATGGTATTTCCAGGAGCTGGGAGGTAGAAAGTGGAAATGTTTGATGGACATAAGACTCTCAGATTTGCAAGTTGTAATAGTTTGGAGAGGGATAGTGCTCCCAATTGCACCATGTGAATATACTTGACTAGACTATATGTTTAGAAATTGTCAATGTGAGAACGTCTTTTTTATAAGTAGTTTGCTTCTTTTCTATTAATCTTGAGAAGATTGTTTTTCTGAAGAGTTCTTGCTTTCACTAGAAGGCATGGCCTTCGTTAATTACATTTTAATTACATAATTATCCTGCTGCACTTTAATTAAGACATTCTGTTAAAAGCTTCTTTAATTTTATTTACATCCTGTTAATAAAACCATGTCCTTTTGCAGATTGTGAAACTAAATTCAGCCAATGCATACAGAGGGCTAAAAAGAGAGAAACCTGTCTGCTTGCTTGCTAGAATTTTGGCTGATGGTGCAGAAGTAAACTTTGCCTTGCCAAGTTCATTTAGAGTTGGTGTCCTTATTCCTATGCAACACCCCCAACATCCCAAGCCATTTCTAATATTAAGATGCTAAATTTTGTGTCAAATATACTTTGCTATAATTTTTAGTAAGCTTAGGTGGGCACCGGTGGTTCATGCCTGTAATCTTTGCTACTGAGGAAGCTGAGATTCAGAGGATCACAGTTGGAGGCCAGACAAGGCAAAGAAGTTCATGAGATTCCAACTCTAACCAGCAAAAACTGGGCTGGAGATATGGCGTAAGTGGTAGAGAGCATGAGCAAGCAAATTAAGCAAGAGTTCAACGCTCTAAGTTCAAGCCTTGAATCCAACACACACACACACACACACACACACACACACACACACACACACACACACACACCTTGATCACTTGAAGGATTCAGGAGAAAGTAATTGACTACAGTGGAGTTGGCTATTCCACAAAACTTATAAGAGGTTAAGTGGAAATCTTAAGGCATCTTTTTGGCAAGGGATCTACAACAATTTCCTTAAAATATCTCATTGCAATGGTTTGGATGGCATTATGGGTAATAAGGTGCAAAGTTTCAGATTTCTGCCCACAAAATTGTAGCTGTATTGAACAGTAGGAAAATTGGGCTGCAAAATTTCCAGTGGCATTGTTTGGTAGTTACACTGGGCTCATTCTGACTCAGAAAGATGGTGAGTTTTCTTTTTTTCCATTAGATGAATCCTTACATTGTAAGTAAAACCTAAAGTGGAATTCCTCTCTTCTGTTTGCTAACAATACAAATGATCTCAGTGGCTATGAAAATAAGAAAAGAACTTCCTATATTTTGATTTCCACTCACATGCCCTCTCCACAAGAGAATATCTAGAAACATCTAAAGAGATCATCTTATTTGGAGAGAAAATTCTTGGCTTAAAAAGTTATTTTTTTGTTTTTGGTTGGTCATGGGACCTGAATTCTGGGCCTGGGCGCTGTTCCTCAGCTCTTCAGCTCAAGGCTAGCACTCTACCGCTTGAGCCACAGCACCACATCTGGCCTATTTATGCTTATGTGGTGCTGAGGAATTGAACTCAGGGCCTCATGCATGCAAGGCAGGCACTCTACCACTGAGCCACCTTCCCACCTCCTTAAATAGAAAGCTATTTTAGATGGGTTGGTGGCTGACACCTTAACCCTAGCTATTCAGGAGGCTGAGATTTGAAGAATGTGGTTGAAAGCCAGCCCAAGCAAAAAAGTTCACCAGACTCTTAATCTCCAATTAACCACCAGAAAAAGCTGGAAGTAAAGATGTGTCTCAAATGGCAGAGCACAAGCCTTGAGCCTAAAACCTAAGGGACGGCACGTATATGCCCTTAGTTCAAGCCCCAGTACTACAACATGTGCACGCATGCACGTGCACACGCACACACAAAACTGTATAACTTGCTATATTTTCCCACTCACAACTGGATAGATTTGTATCTTGTGCTTGGTCATTGGACAAATAAACAAAAACCTAGTGTCAACCAGATTGTATTTACATAACATTTAGGACCAAAAACCAGATGTGTGTGCTTGATGATTCATCCTGTGTTATACCTTCCATGCTGACTCTACTTGTCTTGTCCTTCCCTTTGCACCAAAGCCTGTGATAAACTCATAAAAATTATACTTGAAACCCAAATATCCTATTATTCAATTCTCCATGATGGAGAATTTCTCTGAATCATCCATTTCCGGGTTCCTGCAGAGACAAAGGATGCATGCACAGACAGTCTTGAGCATTTATCACAGTCAGTTTGGGATTCTGGGCATTCTAGTAACTATTGCTCAGAAACAAGTAACTCTAAATTGGGTGGCTTATAATCAGCACCAGGCCTAGGTTTTGAGATCAGGGCCTGAGTGCTGTCTGTTAGTTTTTTGCTCCAGGCTAGCAGTCTACTATTTGAGCCACAGCATCACTTCTAGTTTTTAGATGGTTAATTAGAGATAAGAATATCATAGACTTTCCTGACTAAGCTGGGCTTTGAACCATGATCCTCAGATCTGAGTCTCCTGAGTAGCTGGGATTATAGGTAAGAGCCACTGGTGCCCTCCTGGGACTACTAATTTTGTGGCTCAGGACTTGAGACAGAGAGTAGCAGGCTGCCCTTTGTCCCTGTTCTTCAGGGACAACTTTAAGCTGGGAAGACTTGTTGGCTAGGGATGACTCAGCTGCTTCGAGCTCAGCTGAGTATGTTGACCAGAATTCCTTTCTAGGACATTTCCATGTGACCTAGGCTGCCTCACAGGATGAGGGCCTCAGGATAGTTCTGCATGGTAGATGAGTCACGTCCTTAACAACTTACTGTGTCCTCTCAAAGTCCTCACTACTGACTATTTTGAATTGTCTGGATATTAGAAATGATGTGCATAGATACCAATTTCCTTATGAATTACTTTTTTTTTTTCGGTTGGTCATGGGCCTTGAACTCTGGGCCTGAGCACTGTCCCTCAGCTCTTCAGCTCAAGGCTATCACTCCACTTGAGCTATAATGCCACTTCCGGTTTTCTGGTGGTTTATTGGAGATAAGAATTTCACGAACTTTCCTGCCTGGGCTAGCTTTGAACCATGATCCTCAGATATCAGCCTCCTGAGTAACTAGGATTACAGACGTAAGCCACCGGCGCCCAGCATGAATTGCTTTCACATCATATACATATATATCTCATACTGTATTTCTTAAATATTTACAATGACGTCTGCTAATTAGAGTATTTTTTAAAGTTAGCTACCAAGGAATAAGATAGAAACTGAATTACTTTTTCTGACTTAACTTTGGAAGTCACCCAGAGTCACTTTTCCTCATTCTTTTGGCTACAAGCCAATCACAATCTTGTCCCAGTTCAAAGAAAGGACATATAAGTCATACTGCTATTTTTTTTGGCAGTATTAGGGATTGAGCTCAGGGCTTCACCCTTGCTGTAAGGAAACCTCCCTGTGACTTGAGCCACACCCCCAGTCCTTTTGTCTTTGTTTTTCTTTTTTTATTGTGAAAATACTGAACCGAGGAGTTACAATTGCATGAGCAAGATAGCGAGTTCATTTCTTATCAAGCAATGTTGCCTCCTCCTTGTTTCCCCTTCTCATCCCTTCCCAAACTCCCCCCACCTCCCCCAACCCAATCCTCCCCACCCCCACCAAAGTTGTAAAGTTCGTTTTTCGACCTAATGACATGTACATCTCATTGTTGCAATGGGTCCACCTGTATGCCTGGTTAAACGATTTGTTTTTTCCCTTCCCCTCCACAAATTATACCAACATCAAATACAGTGAAAGCAGGGGTTATACCATGGGGGAGGGACATACAAAGCAACAAAGAAATCATAAATATGTTAGAAACAATTGCATGAAAGAAGAAAAAAACATTTGACTACTTATCTTGGGGTTCATTCCCCTAACATCAACTTATCTGACCTTTTCTGCTTGACTCAGACATATACTGGTTATTGCAAATAAGGGAAACCATGGGACCTATGTTTCTTTGGGCCTGGCTTACTTCACTTAATATAATTTTTTCCAAGTCTTTCCATTTCCTAACAAATGGGGCAATGTCATGGAGGCATAGAATTCCATTGTGTATATATACCACATTTTCTTGATCTATTCATCTACTGAGGGGCATCTGGGTTGGTTCCATATCCTAGCTATGATAAATAATGCTGCAATAAACATATTGTGCTAGTAGCTTTAGTATGGTCTTGTTTGTGATCATTTGGGTAAATGCCCCAAAGTGGGATTGCTGGGTCAGAGGGGAGCTCTATGTGGAGTCTTTTGCGGAACCTCCATACTGCTTTCAAAAGTCTTTGAACAAGTTTACACTCCCACCAACAATGTAGTAGGGTTCCCTTCTGTCCACATCCCCCCCCCCTCCAGCATCTGTTTTTATTAGAGTTCTTAATTCTAGCCATTCTAACTGGGGTGAGGTGAAATCTCAATGTTGTTTTGATTTGCATTTCTTTTATGGCTAGAGAGGTTGAGCATTTCTTCATGAGTTTATTGGCCATCCTTCTTTCCTCTTCAGAGAAGTTTCTCTTTAAGTCTTTAGCCCACTTATTTATTGGGCAGTTGTTTCTTTGAAGATTTGATTTTGGGGAATTTAATTTTTTGAGTTCCAGGTATATTTTAGATAGGAGACCCTTGTCTGTTGTAAGGCTAGTGAAGATCTTCTCCCAATCCGTGGGCTTTCTATTGATTTTGCTAGCTATGTCCTTTGCCATGCAGAAGCTCTGCAATTTCATGCAATCCCATTTGTCTAACCTTTCTTTGATTTGTTGTGTTTCTGGGTCTCTATTAAGAAAATTTTGGCCTGTGCCAAGGAGACCTAGGGTTTCTCCTATTCCATCCTGTAATGTTTTCAGAGTGTCTGCTTTGTCTTTCTTTTTCAAATACTATCTCATGCTAATTTAGCCTGGGCTAGTCTCAGACTACAATCCTCCTAACTCCATCCTCTATGTAGCTGGGATTACAGGTGAGAGCCACCATGCCCAGCCCAAGTCTTATATTTCTTGATGAAAGAGAATCAAAACATTTCTGGTGGGGGTGGGGAGATGGGAAGGGATGGGAAGAGGAAACAAAGGAGGAGGCAACAATATTTGATAAGAAATGTACTCATTACCTTACCCATGTAATTGTCACCCCTCTATTTGGTATTTTCACAATAAAAAATTTAAAAAAATAAAAAAATAAAAAACTGAAAAAAATAAAAAAATAAATTTCTGGACATGTTTTTAAATTGTCACAACATGTTAAGCATATGTTCTTTCCCTGCAGAATTATATCATTATTTCAAACAATACATCAGCTTGAATTAAAAATGATAGAACTGAGAGAATGCTAACTTTAGAGATGAATAAAAAGATTATAGTACAATCATTGTCAGAGATTGGGCTTTGGGTCTTATGTTCTACATTGAATTAGGTAAATCTACAGTAGCAGGATAAAAAGCCTCAGGATCACTGATTGTGATGGACACTGTCATGTGCCTCTCAGGTCTCCCCCAAGGAGGAACATGTCTCATTCGCTAGGAGAGCTGTGGGTAGGCAGCCTTCAGTTTTCAGTCCATTCGGATTCTGCCTCAGTTGCACAGCAAAATTGTCCAGGTCCCACTCTTCCTGGTGGCTCACAGGGGTAGAAGGCTGGACATTCCAGACCAATCCAAGAGCACTGACAGGTGTCATTTTCCCTTCCATCATTCCTCATTGAGCCTATTTTATAGCTTGACTCTTTTCTCTGCTTCATCTTGCTTCTTTATCCATGCATCCATTTTAGAGAATGTCCTGCATGCTAAACTTTGTCTCAGAATCTACTGCTTAGGGCACCTAACATTAGACACTATCAAGATCCTGACTTTTACTTCTATGTTCATTTCAATCAACTTTGCATCTGACTGGACCCAACTTCCTGGCTCTTACATTTCCTGCTTAGTTGTATCTCTCTGTGTTAGCTGCTGTTGTGATTGCTTTACTCTCCACTTAGCCTCTATTTCATTCAATGATCTGGGAGTCCTTTTCCAGCATGCAAGCTTTTCTTTTTGGGTTGTGGAGCTTTTATTCAGGGCCTTGCTGCTTTCCCTGGGCCTTTTTGTGCTCAAGGCTAATGCTCTACCACTTAAGCCACAGTACCACTTCCAGTTTTTGAGTGGTTATTTGGAGATAAGAGTCTCACTGGGACTTTTCTGTCTGGACTGGCTTTGAACCCTGATCCTCAGATCTCAGCCTCCTGAGCAGTTAGGGTTACAGGCATGAGCCACTGGTGCCCAGCCCAGCATGCAATCTTTAGCATGGCTTTGTATGTACTTTGGATGTGCAGCTTGGAGCACAGCAGTGTCCAATGTTCACTACAGACTGCAGACAGAACCAGTGGTTTAAGGTAAGTTGAAATGGAAGGATTTGTGCTAGTTAATTGGAGATAAAGGTTTTTAAGACCACTTGGTGGAATCATAGCATTAAGACTGTGGCAAGTCAATAATTTGGTTCACATGATAAGAGAGAACACACAGCAGGTGACTGATGTTCAGAATCTGAAAGGAAGTTAGCATGCTCAGATGCACAGTTAGACACTGATACTGCTTTCCAATGATACAAGAATTTATTTGATTCCAGATCCTCAAAAGGACTGCACTAGCAGAAATACAGTTGGCAATGTCTGAGGGAAGCAAGGTCACATCTAAGCTTCTAGAAACTCAGGAAATAGGGCAACAGTAAAATTCAGATCCCACTAAGGCATGAACACAGCCATTATTTCTTAACCCTTAATTCAATAAACTTTCCTAGAAGGAGCCAGAGAATAGAAATGAAAAAATGGGAAAAAAAAAAAAAAACAAGTAGTCTGGAAGTGGAGCTGTGATTCAAAGTGGTAGAACGCTAATTTTGAGCAAAAAAGCTCAGGGATGGTGCCCAGGTCCTAAGTTCAAGCCCCATGACCACCACTACCAACAACAAAACAAGTGGTCCCAGCTAAGCACTGGTGGCTTATGCCTATAATCCTAGCTACTCAGGAGGCTGAGTGGATCAAGGTTCAAAGCTAGCTGGGGCAGAAAAGTCCATTAACCAGCATAAAACCAGAAGTGTAGCTGTAGCTCAATGGTAGGGTACTCACTGTGAGAAGAAAAGCTGGTACAAATCCCAAGCCTTGAGCTCAAGACCCAGTACTGATACACAGGCATATATAGAAAAGTGGTTCTAGCCTTTCTGCAGAGATGTCTTAGGTTAGTGTTAGCTAAACTTTCAGGGAACTGTTAGGAAGACCAATGATAATATCAAGGTGATACATAAGAATAAAACTAAAGTCATGAATAAATTAGAGTAAGGAAACATGCTACAGATTAGAGTCTGATACCATGGATGGCATGATTGCTTTACTAGTTTTAGTCATCCACATCTCTGTGTATGCACATTCTTTGGCATTGAACATTGAGGCTCCTCTCACTGAGGACACAATATATTTCTGTGCCCCTTGATTCTGATTTCACCCCCTGTGAATTCCTTTGGCCAACAGGATGTTTAAAGATGTGATATATAGCTACTCAGGAAGTTGAGATCTGAGGATCGTGATTCAAAGCCAGCCCAAGGAGAAAAGTCCATGAGACTTTCATCTCCAACTAACTAGCACAAAGTTAGAAGTGGAACTGAAGTTCAAGTGGTAGAGTGTTAGACTTGTGCATAAAAGCTAAAGGCCAGAACTCAGGCTCTGAGTTCAAGCTCTGGATTAGCACACACAAAAAGGGAAAGAACTTGCAAATGTCCATTTCTGTTTTTACACCTCTGCCATCACCAGAAGGACAGATCTAGCATAATCACCCAAGGACATAACATATACAGAACAGAGACAAATCACTCCAGCTGCAGCCAAGACTACATGTGATATTTGACAGCTAGCCAAGCCCCAGAAAGTGAAGTTTAGAGAAATTTCTGCTAGCTGAGTCTGCATTGTTGAACCACATACCTGCCAGCTAAATACATGCTAAGTATTTTAAGCCACGATGTTCTGAGATAATTTGTTATGCAGTAATATTGCAGAATAGATAACTTAGTGTTCCAGACTGAACACATTCTGAATGTGGTTACAGAAAGAGAGTACAGACGAACACAAACAGAGGTATGCAAGGGAGAGAGTTCTTCCTGAATATGATGCAGATGGTTTGGCAGAGCTCCACACTTACTCCATCTCCACAGTTATTATTTCTACTTCTATTTTCCAATATAGTTGATTAGCATAAATGTATTAGCATGTTAGTATACATGGATTTTGTTAGATTTTTTTTTTTTTTTGGGTCCGGTCGTGGGGCCTGAACTCTGGGCCTGGGCACTGTCCCTCAGCTCTTCAGCTCAAGGCTAGTGCTCTACCACTTGAGCCACAGCGCCACTTCCGGCTTTTTTCTTTTTGCTTATGTGGTGCTGAGGAATCGAACCCAGGGCCTTGAGCATGCAAAGCAAGCGCTCTACCACTGAGCCACCTTCCCAGCCCGGATTTTGTTAGATTTGTGTCTCAGTATTCATTTTTGTTGAGATCATGTTAATCTGTTTCTTGTTCATGTGACACAATAGCTCTTTTAAAAAGGCTATTTGTGGAAGGCAGAATTTATTCTGGCTCCAGATTTCAAAGATTTCAGCCCAGAGATGGATTTTTGCTTGATGATTTTATATTTTAAATCCTACACCCACTAAATATGCATGTGTTTTTGTTTTTTGTCCAAGACAGAGACTTGAACTTGATTCGATGCTTTTCACTCAGTGACTACCAACTGAGTCAAGCTCATATACTTAAGCATGTTTTTTGAGTTCAAGATAATATTTTTAAATATTAAATTTTTATATTGGTACCAGTCTTGGGGCTTGAACTCAGGGCCTAGACACCGTCCCTAAGCTTTTTGCTCAAGGCAAGCACTCTGTCACTTAGAGCCACAGCTCCACTTCCTGTTTTCTGGTGGTTAATTGAAGCTAGGAGTTGCACACAGGGACTTTCCTGCACAGGCTGCCTTTGAAATGTGGTCCTCAGGTCTTAATCTCTTGAGTAGCTAGGATTACAGACGTGAGCCACCAGCCTTAGCACCTGGCTCCTTGCTAACCTTTTGCCAGGGCTGGACTTGAACAGTAATCCTCTCTTCACATTTACAGTAGTTGGAATGACAGGTATGAGCCACTCTACACAGCTTCATATAGACTTTCAAAAGTACTAAGGTCTGAACTCTAGACCTTGTGCTTGTTAGGCAGGCACTATTTCCACTGAACCATTTCTTCAGACCCTTTCTTTCTTTTTTTTGGGGGGGGGGGTTTGGGGCCTGGGCGCTGTTCCTCAGCTCTTCAGCTCAAGGCTAGCGCTCTACCACTTGAGCCACAGCGCCACTTCTGGCTTTTTTTTCTGCTTATGTGGTGCTGAGGAATTGAACCCAGGGCCTCAGGCATGCAAGGCAATCGCTTTACCACTGAGCCACCTTCCCAGCCCTCTTCAGACCCTTTCATACAGGCTTTGTACATGACATGTCAGTTGCCAGTATATTTCTGTTCTTTATAAAGGTAGATATGGAACAAGGGCTTTTTCTGCCTCATCAGGCATTTTCATGCATACACTTTCTTTGCATGTGAAACTAGTTCCTTCTCTTCCCCTAAGTATTAACAGTGCAGGCATTTTAGTGCACTCAGAAAGCTTTATGAGCATTATCTCAGCCACCAGTTTTAGATCACTAAAGAGCTTATTAATTCAGACACTTAGTTGATTCTTAGGCCTGGATTCACCTTGCCCCTCCAAACCTGTGCTCTTTGTAGTTTTGAGACCTTGGGAGTGTATGTATGTTGGGGTACAGGGAAGCAGTTTGGAAAGGAAAGTTTGTCTTGGGTTGCATTTGTAACAGAGACATCTTCAAGCATGCCCACACCACTCCATAGTGCACAGGCCTTTGAAAAGATGTGGTATATACACACAATGGAATTCTATGCTTCCATCAGAAAGAATGACATTGCCCCATTCATAAGGAAAGACCTGGAAAAATTGTGTGAAGCCTATGATATTCTTCACAGGAGATCTCAATAGCCCGATTGCTAAGTGCATAAGACCATATATAATGAAGTATATCAACATGAACTCCAAGAATTGGAATACAAGAGGTTCTTATTTTGCCCTGTATGCAGTTTTCTCTTTTTTTCTGTTTTAGTTTTCTGTACCTTTTGTCTTGTATATAAGTTTATCTGTGGAAGGGAAAGGGAATCACAGAAACAGCAGGACAAAGGATGAACTAATGCAACAATGATACTCACTTGACATCATATTGGAAACTAAACAATTTGGGAGGGAGGTGAATAGGGAGGAGTAAGCAGGAGAAAATGAGGGAGAGGGTACCAGTGTTTAAAATGAAATGTACTCATTACCTTACTTATATAACTGTAATCCCCCTGTCCATTACCTTCACAATAAAGATTTTTTTTTAAAGTAAAAGAAAAGTACCTGTGGATCTGCATGCTGGTGGCTCATGCCTGTAATTCTAACTACTGAGAAGAATGATATCTAGAGGATTGAGATGCAAAGCTAGCCTGGGCAGAAAAGCCTGAGAGACTCTCCACCTAACCAGGAAAAAGCTGTGTAGAGTCATGGGTTAAGTGGTAGAGCACCAGCCAAGTAAGCAGCAGGAGTGAAGACTTTGAATTCAAGCCTGAAACTTTAGCAGAAATTTAAAAAAAGAAAAGAAAAGAAAAACACCTATGTACTAAGGATATAGGTCATTTTTAAGAGTAGGTAGGAGTTACAAGAAAGACAAGCAACATGTTCATTACCAGTTAATCCTTTTTGTTTTTTTTTTTTAACTTTTTTTTCTGAATTTCAAAAGGTTTTGCGAGGGGTGGGGGGGAGGCATTACAATTTGATGTGTCCGCTGCTTCTGGATCAGGACCATCCCTTTCATCATTCTCCCCCATTCTGTCTATTTCCTCCCCAAGACTTCACACATTGGGTGTTCTGGCTGAGTTTGCCCCCTGTTCTCTTTTTCACTCATCCCCTCCCCTCCCAGTATACCCTCGTTTCAGCTCTGGCATTTATTTTGGTAATTTTTGGAAGCTTTGCTCCATGGAGGTTGACCCCTGTATATAGTCAGGTAATTGTGCATATAAGCATATGCCTCTATGTATAACTATATTTCCTCTAAGAACATGGGATCCGAACTTCTTTTCACTCCAAGTGGGGGAGACTTCTGGGTAGTATGAATAGAAGCAGATTTAGTATCTGAAAAGATTTATTGGAACATTCTCTTTCTGGTGGCTGACGAGGTAGTAGAGCAGAGATTCTAGTTCTAGAATACTTATAGGGAAGAAGAGCCCAGAGGAATCATGACGGGGAAAAAGAGAATCTCACAACGCTATAGTAGAGCATTTCTGGAGGGAGAGTGTGTTGGTCTAGTCAGAACACAAATACCAAAACAGCAGCTTCAACAACAAACTGTTCTTAGAGGCTGGAAGTCCAAGGTCAATGAACACCTCTCTATTCTTTGCTTGCAGGACATAGCTAGCAAGATCAATAGAAAACCCACAAACTGGGAGAAGATCTTCACTAGCCATACAACGGACAAGGGCCTCATATCTAAAATATACTTAGAACTCAATTAAATCTCCTAACAACAAATCCTCAAAGAAACAACTGCCCAATAAATAAGTGGGCTAAAGACTTAAAGAGAAACTTTTCTGAAGAGGAAATAAGAATGGCCAATAGACACATGAAGAAATGCTCAACTTCTCTAGCCATAAAAGAAATGCAAATCAAAACAACATTGAGATTCTACCTCACCCCAGTTAGAATGGCTATAATCAAGAACTCCAATAACAACAGATGCTGGAGGGGATGTGGCCAGAAGGGAACCCTACTATATTGTTGGTGGGAGTGTAAACTTGTTCAACCACTTTGGAAAGCAGTATGGAGCTTCTCAAAATACTCCACATAGAGCTCCCCTATGACCCAGCAATCCCACTTTTGGGTATTTGCAGATCTTTTCTGTGTGTGTCTCTCTCTCTCTCTCTCTCTCTCTCTCTCTCTCTCTCTCTCTCTCTCTCTCTCTCTCTCTCTCTCTCTCTCTCTCTCTCTCTCTCTCTCTCTCTCTCTCTCTCTCTCTCTCTCTCTCTCTCTCTCTCTCTCTCTCTCTCTCTCTCTCTCTCTCTCTCTCTCTCTCTCTCTCTCTCTCTCTCTCTCTCACACACACACACACACACACAAACTGGAGCAGGAATAAAATAAATAAAATGATCTGATCTGCTGTCCTGAATGTATTTGTTTGGTCAATGAGTTGTTTAAATGAGTAGCCAACTTTCCCCTCTTGATCTTGGGCTCTTTCACTCAAGTATAATCCCCATTGGAGAACATTATACTGCCCTTATTACTCAATTGTAAAGTCAGTGATGGCCACCTCCTACAGAGTGTGGGACTATGAAATTCCCTTCCATATTATACTGCCAGGACTGCTTAGTGAGGCAATACACAGCATTTTCATCAATCCCTTATGACTCCTTTTTCAGCATCTAATGCTTCTTACTGTTATCTTAATGAAACTTCCTAACAACCCTGTTGGGGGGGGGCGAGGAGAGCTAGGTACATTGGCAAACCCACATCCTAGTTATATAGGAAGCATAAATAGGATAACTGTCTTGATGGCTCTAGACATAAGTTTGAGAACTTTTGTAAAGATAACAAGCCTGCTTGCTGTCACATCACTAGAGTCAGATAAGTGGACTTTGAAATAGCTGTTCCAGTCAGCAGATATTTTTGTTTCAGTCCATAGTTGAGAGATTTCCAGAAAGTCTACTCTTACTTTATAGCTATTGACACTTTATACCTGTTGACTCTTTTACAAGTGGGTCTTATCATTGAATAAATATCTATTCAATTGGATTTTAAGTACCTTGAAGTAAAGTAGGGGCTATCTTAGAATAATACCCTGCATTGTGTTATACACATGGCAAAACAGAACATTGCTGAAGTTGACATTTTACTAAGTTTTTATTTGAATAGGTTAGGAGTGACATAACAAGTGGTCCAAGGGGCCATTTTTGAGTATACTTTCACCTAGACACTGACCATATCCCCTGACATTCATTTGGCAAAGCATTTTCCTCTTATCCTAATATTTTCTGGGTAACATATGTGACCTAGGCTTAAACCATCCAGCATCCCCTTCCCCCACCAGGGTGACTGGTGGAGAGTTTGACAAATGAACAAAGCTGGTTCACTTAGTGAGAAATTTAGGAATTCTGGGGATGCTTAGAGAAGATGCTTGCTCCTAGCTGGGCAGGGTGGCACATGCCTACCATCCCACCTATGTGGGAGATGTAGGTAAAAAGATCTAGGTCTGCTGGGTGCTGGTGGCTCACACCTGTAATCCTAGCTACTCAGGAGGCTGAGATCTGAGGATCGCGGTTCAAAGCCAGCCCAGGCAGGAGAGACCGTGAGACTCCTATCTCCAATAAAAACCACCAGAAAACCGGAAATGGTGCTGTGGCTCAAGTGGTAGAGCACTCGCCTTGAGCTGAAGAGCTGAGGGACAGTGCCCAGGATCAGAGTTCAAGCCCCGCGACTGACCAAAAAAAAAAAAAAAAAAAAAAAAAAGAAGATCTAGGTCTGAGATCATCCTAATGTTAAACAAAAAGTGAGACTCTACCTAAAAAAAGTTAAAGCAAAAATATCTGGGGTGTGTGGCTCCAAAGATATATTCTCCTTGCTGGATATGTGATTGGACATATATCATCCCAGAGGCTACTGGCAGTCACTTCCCAACCATGACGTGGCCTTTTATGAATGACTACACATATAGATGAGAACAGAGTTGTACTGAGAGATGGGAAATAGGGCTTAACTAGGTCTTTGAGCCTGAGTCTTCTCATGTGCAGTCATGCCTGAAACTGGATGAGACCTCCAGAAGCAAATACAGAGATGGAGATTGGGGTACAAGGTATTTATAAGGGTGAGGGTGAGGCATTAGGAAGGGTAATAAGGAAGCAGATCTGAATAAGCCTCAGCCCATGTAGCAGGGAGCTCTGGGGCAAGCATTTATTGTTGGACTTGACCCAAGATGGGCTTTTTTTTTTACTCATTTTCTCATTGAATATGGGTGACACAGGGAAAAAGCCTTGAGGGAAATGGTTCTCTGTCCCTGTGTCTGTCCTAGGAGGAGCAGTTGACAGGAGACTGCCTACTGACTTCAGTCCCTGAAGCTGTGCAGCAAGTCATTTCTGTTTAGGGGATTTGGCAGCACAGTTCTGTAATGAGTAGTTATGTAAAAAAAAAAGTATTATCATGTTAAATTAGTTTGAGCTGAGTGTTCTGACACTTGCAGCCTAGAAAGTTCAAACTAATAGAGTGATTGTTTTGATAGCTAAAATCCCACTGCATATTTTTGTGCCAGTTCTGTGGCTTGAACTCAGAGATAGGGCAATGTCTAACTATTTTTGCTTGAGTCTGGCTCTCTACCCCATGAGAGCTCTGCCCAACTGCAGTTACTGTTGCTTAAAAGGTCTCAGTGTATCACTGCTATGCCCACCTGGCTTTGCAGTATTCATTTTTTTTTTTTTTTGTCGGTCGTGGGGCCTGAACTCTGGGCCTGGGCGCTGTCCCTCAGCTCTTCAGCTCAAGGCTAGCACTCTACCACTTGAGCCACAGTGCCACTTCTGGCTTTTTTTCTTTTTGCTTATGTGGTGCTGAGGAATTGAACCCAGGGCTTCATGCATGCAAGGCAAGCACTCTACCACTGAGCCACCTTCCCAGCCTCTCATTTGTTTTGAAGCAGATGGGCTAAGTTTGTTGTATTGTGGTTTGACCTCAGGCTTTGAATTTGCTAGGCAGGTGCTCTGCCACTTGAGCCACACCTCCAACCTCTTTTTTGCTTTAGTTGTCTTGAGATAATTTTGAATCATTCTCGTGCTTTTGTCCTGAAACTATGATCCTCCTATCTACAGTTTCCCTCATAGCTGGGATGACAGAATTGTGCCACCATGCCCAACTTGTGGTTGAGATAGGATTTTACTAACTTTTTGTTCAGGCTGAGCTAGAATCTGAGTAGCTGGGATTATAGACACAAAGTCTATGCTTGGCCCTTGTGTCAATATTCTTGATTTTCTGGAAAGAAGCTGTGTTTCACACAAAACTAAGGATTTTTTTCTCTTTTTGGTGGTACAGGGCTTTGAACCCAGGCCTTGCACTTTTCTTTTTTGGGGGGGCGGGGTCTGGTCGTGGGGCCTGAACTCTGGGCCTGGGCGCTGTCCCTCACTCTTCAGCTCAAGGCTAGCACTCTACCACTTGAGCCACAGTGCCACTTCTGGCTTTATTTTCTGCTTATGTGGTGCTGAGGAATCGAACCCAGGGCCTCACGCATGCAAGGCAAGTGCTCTACCACTGAGCCACCTTCCCAGCCCGGCCTCACAGTTTTCTAGGCAAGCTCTCTACCACTTAAGCCATGCCTCTATCTGGGAATATTTTCTTACAAGTAAAAATTATTCTTTAAAGGACATAGACAATCTTGTTAGACCTTATGGTACATTAAAGACAGACAAAGTATTTGTCATTTTCAACTGGAGTTGATCTTCTCATCTTGTGAAACTGCCTGGCTGAGGCTCTGCCATCCCACAGAACTGTGAGAAATTATAATTATTTTAGAAGTTTGAAACTGTGATAAGAAAACATCATCCTATGCTACATATTGGTGGCTCATATGTATAATCCTAGCTACTTGAGAGTCTGAGACCTAAAGACTGAGTTTCAGGCCAGCCCAGGGAGAAAAGTCTGTGATAATCTCCAATAACCAGGAAAAGGCCAGGCTGGAGGCATGGCTCAAGTAATAGAGCACCAGCGGACAAGCAGGTTGAGCAAGAATGTGAAACTCCAATATCGACACACATACACACACAAACACACACATGCAAAATAAATCCAGAAGTATTGAAAAAATACTACTAAGCATCAGAGCTCCAGAAATTTTTCATTTTACAAAATGAAACTATATCTCCACCCCTTCCTTTCCCTTCCAGCCCTCAGTAGCTGCCTTTTATGCTTCCTTTTGCTCAGAACTGGACCATGTTAGATACCTGCAGTAAACAGAACATATAGTGCCTGTCTTTTTGCATAATTCACTTCACATAATGTCCTCAAGGTCCATATATGTTGACCAAATACTTATTTTGAATATTTTAAATAATTATTTTAAGCCATTAAGCTTTGGAGTGATTTGTTCCACAGCAGTAGATAACAGCAACATGTCCACACAGCACGGCTTGTTTCCCAAGAAAAGTAAATGTAAGTATTTATTCAGTTTCGGTGTTGGAACACAGGAGGCTCATAGTGGTATGTTGCCTGGGCAACATAGCAAAACTCCATGTTAAAGAGAGAGAGCAAAGAAAAAAATCACTGTTCACTGATGGTTCATGCCTATAATCCTAGCTACTCAGGAGGCTAAGATCTGAGGATTTTAGAGGGAAGCCAGCCCAGGCAGGAAAGTCCATGAGACTATTATCTCCAATTAACCATAAAAATGTTGAAAGTGGAGTTGTGGTTCAAGAGGTAGAACACTAGCTTTGAGCAATAAAGCTCAGGAACAGTAGCTCAAGCCCCAGGATCAGAACAAAAAAGTATCAAGTTATTTTGCTGATGGTTTATGGTTTTAAGAGCACTGTTTAACTAATTCAAATATTTGGCTTGTGAATATAGTTAACTTCTTGCACCTGTGATTTCTATGACAAATTCAAGTTGGCTAGGCACACACACACACACAAGAAGTGATGTTCAAATTTATTACAGGCTTACAAAACCTTTTATTGGTGGCCATATAGTTAACTGTTCCACAAGGCTAGGAGGTAACTTGATGGAATATTTACTTTTTTTCCTTGTAGATTTTTATTAGATGGTAGGCCTTTTAAAGGGACTAGTTAGATCATTTTTAAAGGAGCTATGGAATAGCAGGAGTTTAGGTTTTACAGTTGATCTGGCAGGGTTTGAATATGGGTTCTACCATATACTGTGTGTGGAACCAGAGACAAATTATCTACTGTCTTTAGGATTCCGGTTCCTTATCTGTAAGATCAACCTGTCTCACTTCCTCATACTCTTGCAATGAAGACTAAATGAATTGACACATACAAAGGCCAGAGTAGCTCTCAGTGCATATTTACTATATTAGTAATAATTCCAGTGTTTAATTGCGTGTAAAGATCAACATATTCCCGATGCCTTCCAATAGCTGTTTCTAAAGTCAATTAAAGGGGCACCAGTGGTTCACATTTGTAATTCTAGCTACTCAAGAGGCTGACATCTGAAGGATCATAGTTTGGAACAACTCTAAGCAGAAAAGTGACTTTCAAATTTCTCTCACGTAAAGGAAATCTAGATATATGGTATCTATGAATGTTATAAATGTTATATTATCTTTGACTTATCATCAAGGGCCATTTCCTCCCCCCCTTTTTTTCTCCCCCCTCTCTCCCTTTCTCCTTGCTTCTGGCTTTTTGGTGGTAATTGGAGATAAGAGTCTCACAGACTTCTCTACTTGGACTATCTTAGAACTTTGATCCTCAGATCTCAGTCATCTGCATAGCTAGGATTATGAACATGAGCAACTGGCATCCAGCTGGAGTTTACTTTCTTATTTTTTTACATCACCATCTTCAGTGCATGGTTTCCATCTTCAAAGTGTGCCTCGTAGTCCAGATTGCTTGGAGGTGTTCCAGCCATCAAATGTGTTTTGCAGGCTGGAAGAAAGGAAAAGTGAAGGGACAAAAGATCTTAGATTGTTAAGGATCATACCTGCAAGAATTGCCTAATGCTCCCACTCACATTTCACTAAACAGAGCCATACCTTGCTGCAAGGGAGGCTGGGAAATGTAGGATTTTTTTTAATGTTTGTTGGCACATTGACTGGATTTCAGTTGCTAAGGAAGAAAGGGGGAAAAAGAAGGGGCTACTTGAAAGTGACTAGTTGTAGATAAGTGGCCCATATTGAAACTGCTGCTAAGGTGGATTTGTAGGAGTTGAAATAAAAGTGCCTATAAAGATGATTTGCATGAAGCAGGTCTTAATTTTTTCAGCTTACTTTTTATTAAGCATCAAAGTAATCATTGTTTTGGAGGGGAGGGAGGAGTTGGGGAGGCGGGGAGGAAAAGGATGGTAGAGGAAAAACAAAGGAGGGGGTAACAATGCTCAATAGGAAATGGTCTCATTACCTTGCTCATATAACTGTAAGGTTTTAGGTGAGGAAAGAACATGCAAGAGGAGGTAAAGGTGAAGAAAGGAAAGTTTATAGGGGTATGCTTCTGGGCGAACTCCCTGGTCGGGATGAGAGAGGTCACAGGGTCTGGTTGTAGCAGGGTTTATATGACCGGGATCAGCAGGAACTTTTAGCACATAACTTGTTTTGCGAGTTGGAACAGTTTCGGGCTAGTGCCCCCAAGGACAGGACGATTAGGACAGGTGGTGTATAAGGAAGTGGCTTTTCTCGGCTGCCTCTGCCCTCCAGCGGCCTGTCAGTAACTGTAACCCCTCCGTACAGTATCTTTACAATAAAGCAACCACTTTTTAAAGAATTTGGGTTTGAATCAGAACCTTGAACAAGCACTATACAAGCACTCAACCACTTGAGCCAATCTGCCAGCCTATTTTGTGTTTGTTATTTTTTCAGATAGGGTCTTATTTTATACTCAGGCTGGCATGAACTATAATCTTCCTATTTGTGTTTCCTTGCATTGCTAGGATGACAGGCATATTTCATCTCACCCAGCCCTTGGTTCAGGTGAAGTCTCTCAACCTTTATTTCTCCTAGGTGGTTTCAAACCTCAGTCTCCAATTTCCACTTCCTAAACAGCTAGGATTAGAGGTTTCAATCACCTCAGGCCTAAAGTTAACCATTTTAATTTGTACAAATTATGTCTTTAGTATATTCACTATGTGCAACATTGTAAATGATCTTTATCTCCAAAAAGTTATATAAAGCAAAATATTTTCATGATCCCCCCCAAAGAATCCTCAAACCCTTTCCTTCAATCTATGTTCTGTCTAAATAGGTTTACCTATCATTTACATATATATTCATATATGTGTTATGTGATTTATATGCATTATATCATTTATATATGTATATTTGTGATATCACAAATACATATAGAAGCTTGAGCTCAGGCTTTGCACTTGTTAGGCAAGTGCTCTGAAATTTACCATACCCCTGTCCCTTTTTCATGAATTGTTTTTTTGTAGGGTCTCATATTTTTGCTCAGGGATGACCTCAGACAGTGATCCTCCTGAGTAGCTGGGAAGACAGATGTGTGCCATCATCACTCAGGACTGGCCTCAAACCATAATCCTCTCAATCTCTGCCTCCCAAGTAGTTCGAATTACAGAATAAATCACTCCAACTGGCCTTATTCTGGATATTTCATGTAAATAGGATCTTATAATATATGACCTTTGTATATGGCTTCTTTCACCTAACAATGTTTTTGAGGTTCACCTATAGCTGTATCATAGCATTCCTTTTTGTAATGGCTGACTAAGGACAGAGAATCCTCTCCACAAGCACAATAGCATCCCACTGTGCAATGTTCTAAAGAAAGGCTCTGGCACAAATCAGTTGCCATGTAATTGAGTGCAGTGCACCAGGGAAGTCTTGTGGAAGCAGGCCTTCTCCCTTGCCTCCTCCATAGCTAATGAATCTTTGATTTTCGTTGAAGCAACAATGTGTACTGCCTGGGCAATAGCTCCTAGCTGTACTAAGACAATAGTAACCAATTTGGTCATTATTTTCCAAGCTTCTTCTGCAGCCTGAAGCTGCTACTTAATCAAACTCTGGACAATGAGATTTAAGTCGAAATCTTAGGGAACTAGCCTGGGGAAGGCTTTGTCTTCTTGGCAAGTAAAAGGGAGCTCTGCAGGGGTCCTTCCTGCTTCTTCCTGCTCTGAAATTGGACCTGATGTTTGGAGCTGCAGTGCATCTCTCAATCACAAGGCCTCAGCTATACTCACTGAACTGGTCCTGGCAGCTTCCCACTGAGCCAACTCCAGCTAAATGAACAATATAATCTCCTATTTGTTTCAGCCACAGGGTGCAGACTTTGTGCAAAAATCTATATACAGCAAAAATATTTCTAATAAATCTGCCAAATGTTGTACCCCGATATCCCCCAACACTCAGTCAATTAAGCTACGAGTCTTTATTGCTGAACAGTGACTGTGCCCAGCTTGCAGAGCTTTGGAATACAACCCCAATATGCAGATCTGTTGGGTATTTAAGGGCTCAAGCCACATGCAGGTGGTGTTTTCACAATAAGCCAGAGCAAGCAAGATACAGGTACAGAAGTGAGAATTATGCAGTTAGCAGGAATTTGGTGGTTATGCTTGTTTTCCCTCTCACCCATTTCTCAGAATCTGCAGAGGTCAGGCTTGATTCTGTGCCTTCTGCATTGCCCCTGGCCTGGAGAGTCCCCCATGATTAAGGCCTGTCCTACAATGCGTGGAGTGACTGAGCTGCACTTCTGCCTGTTCACCCCACACCCTCAAAGATAGGTCTTCTATTGGTTCATCCTAAGTTTTTCCCTGTGCTTTTCTCTTGGTTCTTGACTGAAATACCCAAGCAGTTTTAGACAGACAGAACAGGTAAAGTCTTTGACAGTGGTAAACAAACCTTTACATTTAAATTTCTGATACTTATCCCCAAATTTTAAGCAAGGGCAATAAATCTCAAATCCCCAATGCTTTTATTCTAAGCCAGATAGCTTGTTTATAGTATAAACAGACTATACATTTTAAAATACCATGTATTCTAATTTTCAAATTAAAGAATTTCTTAGAAAGTCTTTTAACTAAAGCTCCTCTTTCAAACAATGTAATAATCCTTTCAGACTTTTGAAACACAATCCTAATGATTATTTTGGAGTTTAAATTTAAACTCACCCATTTTTTACAGCATGCTGACAGTTTTTATCTTGAACATGTTCATACACATAGAAACAAACACGAAGATCTTAAAGTGCACAAAAATGAAAATCAGTTGTACGTACATTTTCTGGAATTTTCAGTGGCAAGAGATTGTTTTTCTTTTTTGCCAATCTTACTCTTGCAGATGACAAAGATTTAAGACAAAACTTTTATTTATTTATTTATTTATTTTTATTACTATTTTTATTGTGAAAATACCGTAAGAGGGGTTACAATTACATGGGCAAGGTAATGAGTACATTTCTTATCAAGCATTGTTGCCTCCTCCTTTGTTTCCCCTTCCTATCCCTTCCCATCTCCCTCTGCCACCCCCAACCCCCCCAAGTTGTAAAGTTCCGTTTGCAACATAATGTCTTGTACATTTCATTGTATCCCTATTTAAACAATTGTTTTTTTTCCTTCCCCTCCACAAATTATACCAACATCAAATACAGTGAAAACAGTAGTTATACCGTGGGAAAGGGACATACAAAGCAACAAAGAAATTATCTTACACATATATTAGAAACAATTGCAAGAAAGAAAAAACATTTGGATACTTATCTTGGGTTCATTTCGCCAAACATCAAGACTTTTAAATAAAACACTTTTTCCAGGGCTTGCTTGTTTAGCCAAGCATTTTACCAACTGGCCTTTTGAATACCTTCAGTTGGAGGAAGGCTGAGTAGAGGCCACCTTAAGCTAAACTAGCTTAAGACTCTGTCTTGTATCCAATTTTATACAAGAGCACTTTACAACTTTTTATACTGCCAGGACCAGCCAAATGTCCAAACCAGGCTCACAGCTGTCTTACACTCTCATGTCCCGCTGCCTCCACAGGGAGAAAATACAGCCTGAGGCTTATAGAGGACCAAACTGGGCATGCAGCTGTCCATGCCCCACCTCTTGACTGCTACCACACAGGGAGGGGGACGTAGCAGGATTGTGACCCAGGCCAGACAGAGGTTGAAACTTTTATTCCCCCAGAGATGGCCAAATAAATAACAAAAACATGGAAAACAACGATCCACATTTAAAACTGGTACCAATTCTAAAAACAGAACAAGACAAGACAAAAACCAAAAGCTGAGTTGGGGCCTAATGGGCCCCAGGATTCTGAGTCTTCCCAGTGGGCCTGCCACTCCCACTCAGCGAGCTGAATCTAGAATCTGCTGAGTGACCCTGACACTCTCTCAAGGCCACCAAAATCTCCTTAACTCAGAAAAACATAACAGAAAACAGGACAGAGAAACAGAGACTTACTTCCGGAAAATTTCTAAGTAACCCGAAAAAGAATTTTTTTTTGATGGCATGTCTGGCATCCACGACCCAGCCATCAGAGTAGCGGGAAGACGATGGGGGCTGGAACGTTTTCAAGGGACACCTCCCCTGTGGAGATTTCTGTCCCCTAGCAGCTGGTCCATGGAGGCCACCCACCAGTGGCCTCAAGGAACCCAGATGTCTGATTCATTTTAAATTGAAAGAAAAAGATTACGGGGGAACAACAACACTTAAACCACAAAACAAACAAGACAGACAAGTGGCCACACAGACAATCCAGATGATCCAGAAGGATACAGAAGGCAGGGTGATGTCTCACCACTACCCGGGGCCGGGAAAGTAATGTTACATCCAGCCTTCCTTTGTGCCCACCCGTGCCCGCCCTGACTTACCTCCAGAGGGTTTCCCAAGAAGACTCCTGCAAACAGTGACCCCGGGAGGTGGCTGAAATGGTGCTATTACATCTTGGGGCTGAGGAACATCAGCTCATTGGCCCCACCCTGAGATAGGCATGTAAAGTCAGCAACGGGGCCTCTCAGGATCAAGCCCCAAGGCTGGGTTACCTGGTGTTTAACTCATTAATTTACTTCAAGCCTTTATCTTTGGAATTTTCCCTTTAATGACTAACATGGAGTTTCTCTCTACAAAGAGGCTCTGTCCTTATTCTTAATGATCAAAATTTTGTTCTGTTTCTGATTTTACATTTTACATTCTTTTTGTGGGGGTCAGGTCATCAAACCAAAGTCTGTTTAAGTGATAAGTTTTCCCATATGAGTCAGAGACAAAAGTTCACAGCCCTCAAGGGAGGTTGGATAATTTCTGTGGAAGGTACTCCAAAGTCAGCCAGGTCATTGATCAGAAACCATCAGGTTTGCATGTGTTTGTGCATGCATGAAGGCAGTGGTTTATAGATCTTCCCCTAGTTTTTCTGCCCAGAATACCTTATGAGAAAGATCATCTGTTTGCACCTATAGTAGTCAACAACTCTAAGAGCATTTCCCCGGTACTGTCTGATTTTGCCTGTCATCAACTTGCAGTTTGGTGCACTGCAGTCAAGTTCTAGATAGAAGCCCAGTCAGGAGGAGATTGACAGGAGCTTTAAAAAAGTTGTGATACTTACGTTTTGCTTTAACATTGTGAGACAGAAGCTGGAAGATGGAAGAGACAAACTTGAACTATTTGTAAAACCTTTAAGGATATTTTGAACTCCTAAGAGGCTCTTCTTGGTTTTAAAACATCTTGTTAAACAAGCATTCTCTCAAGTACTT
Organism: Dipodomys merriami; assembly: GCF_024711535.1. Taxonomy (NCBI): domain Eukaryota; kingdom Metazoa; phylum Chordata; class Mammalia; order Rodentia; family Heteromyidae; genus Dipodomys; species Dipodomys merriami. Next base: position 87,456,884 of record NW_027204492.1, read on the forward strand.
GCTTAACTATTTTCCAATGACTTTTAGAAAATGAGAAAAGAATCTGGAAAGTCTCAAATGCTTTGCTTAAGTGACTCACATTTAGAGGAATCTGGATTTTATAATGAAAAATATAAATCAAACTGTGAGTGTCTAGGAATGACTTTGTTCTTGTTCTAGAGGATCTGAATTGAAATGGTATTTCATAGTTGAGTGTGTGGGGGGGACTTTGGTCTTTGGAAATAAAGTACAAAAAGGAACAGCTCTGAATTGGAAATGATAAGGCATCTGGAAAAAAAAAAAAACTTTTGCCAAGTACCCATGGCTCATGCCTATAATCCTAGCTGTTCAGTTGGCTGAAATTATGGTGCAAAACTAGCTGAGGCAGAAAGGTCCATGAAACTCTTATCTCTAATTAACCAGCAAAAAGCCAAAAGTGGAGCTGTGGTTTGTAGAGCACTAGCCTTGAGTGAAAAAGCCAAGCAAAAGTACAAAGCCTAATAATGGCACAAAATCTATATTTTGTAAAAACCTTTTTAACCTTTTAATTTGTTACCTGTTAATGCAGAATGTTAGCAACAACACACAGGAGCAAAATGCAAATAGACTCAGCTATTTCATTAAAGGCTTAGGAGCCAGAGGGTGACAGCAAGTCCAACAGGTGACATAACTCCTTGAGCTCGGCAGGAGGGCCCAGCCCAGCCATCAGACTCCACTTACACTCCAGATGAGTGTGCTTCAGACATCAACAGAACAACTTCTTGAATCTAATCAGGACACTAGTGATATGAACCTTACTTATCACACCAAGAAAGTGATATGTTCAGTACTTCCTAACATTAAGTAGTGTAAAAGATAGATATTATGTATATACATATATACCTTTACACAAATATATGCATATATACACATATAGATATGTACATATATATACATACACATTACATACATGTTTATTTATTTACTTCCCTTGGAAAAACCTTACTTCAAACCAGTAGTATTGACTCTTTTTTTCAGATTTTGTTTTTGTCAGTTGTGGGGCTTGAACTCTGGGCCTAGGCACTGTCCCTCAGCTCTTCAGCTCAAGTGCTCTACCACTTGAGCCATAGTGCCACCTCTGGTTTTCTGGTGGTTTATTGTAGATAAGAGTTTCATGGACTTTCCTGTCCAGGCTGGCTTTGAACTGTGATCCTCAGATCTCTTAGCCTCTTGTGTAGCTAGGATTACAGGCGTGAACCACCAGCACCCAGCTTTTTTCAGATTTTTAAATTAAAAAAAAGTTATTGTAAAGGTGATCACAGAGGGGGAGGTTACAGTTGCATAAGTCAGGTATCGAGCACATTTCTATTTGGACAGTGTCACCCCTTCCCTCATTTTCTCTCAGTTTTTTCCCTCCTAAAACCTTTACCCCCAGGTTATATAGTTCATTGCTGCTCCTAGGGCATAAACTCTGGGCCTGGTTGCTGTTCTTGAGCTTTTGTGCTCAAGGCTAGGGCTCTACCACTTGAGCCACAGCTCTACTTCCGGCTTTTTGTGATTAACTGGAGATAGGAGTCTCACTATCTTTTCTGGCTGGGCTGACTTCCACCGGTGATCTTCAGATCTCAGCCATCTGAGTAGCTAGGATTACAGATGTGAGGCACTTGGGCCAGCTGTATTGTCTCTTTCAAGTGTAAGTTGTACAGGTTTCCTTTATTGTTTGGCTTGTGTTTTGTGTGTGTTCAGTGTGTGTGTGTGTGTGTGTGTGTGTGTGTGTGTGTGTGTGTGTGTGTGTGTGTGTGTATGGTCCTGGCCCTTAAACTCAGGGCTGGGAAGGTGGCTCAGTGGTAGAGCGCTTGCCTTGCATGCCTGAGGCCCTCGGTTCGATTCCTCAGCGCCACATAAGCAGAAAAAAAAGCCGGAAGTGGCGCTGTGGCTCAAGTGGTAGTAGAGTGCTAGCCTTGAGCTGAAGAGCTGAGGGACAGCGTCCAGGCCCAGACTTCAGACCCCATGACTGGAACCCCCCCCCCCAAAAAAAAAAGAATTGACTTTCAGGTTCCTCAGGAGGCTTGGCTGCTGCTGAGTGCAACTATAGAGGATCCAATTGAAGCTTCAGGTTGGAGCAACACAGACAGTAAGAGCAAGAACCAGGAAAGAAGCTCTTTTCCCCTCACATTGTCTTTCATTTTCTCTTGAGTCCCTTCCATGGATAAGCAGCTAACATGATAGTAGGTTGTGGTACCAGCTTCTCTCATGTGATACTCATCTTTGGTTTAAAAGATGGAAAGCAGAACTATTGTACTCGGCTGTTTTCCTGGATGCTACTATCTAGTAGTACATCATGTTGTCCCCTATTTGGTGTCTCAATTCTTCTGTCATTTTTGGAGTCGTATTCACAGTGATACTTGTTTCTCTTATAAAATCCTGAATAGTCAACCCTCCAGCTCATATGTGAGAATCTATCACGAGCTCTTTTTGGATACTTGGTTTCCAATATATTTTTTTTCTTAAAAGTACCCTAAATAGGTTTCTAATGTTTATGCCTACAGGTTTCCTAGCAACCTGGGGTATGTCTCATATTATTATTATTATTTCAATTCTCCTTACTTTCTGCCACATATCAGAGTAGCTGAATTCAAGACATATCTCTGAGGGAGGGAGCGTGTGTGTGTGTGTGTGTGTGTGTGTGTGTGTGTGTGTGTGTGTGTGTGTGTGTGTGTGTGTGTGTGTGTGTGTGTGTGTGTGTGTGTGTGTGTGTGTGTGTGTGTGTGTGTGTGTGTGTGTGTGCCTGTCCTGGGGTTTAGACTCTGGGCCTGCATGCTGTTCATGCTTAAGTCTAGAGCTCTACTGCTTGGGCCACAGGTCCACTTCCAGCTTTTTTTTTTTTTTTTGGTAGTTAATTAGAGATAAGAATCGCACGGGCTTTTCTGGCTTTGCACCAAGATCCTCAGATCTTAACTTCCTAAGTAGCTATGAGCATAGGCATGAACCACTGATGCTCAGGTTAGGGAATTCTATTTGCGTGTGTGTGTGTGTGTGTGTGTGTGTGTGTGTGTGTGTGTGTGTGTGCCAGTAGTGGGGCTTGAATTCAGGGTTTTGAGCTCTTGCTTAACTTTTTCACTCAAGGCTGATGCTCTACTATTTGAGCCATGTCTCTACTTCTAGCCTTTTGCTGGCTAATTGGAGATAGGAGTCTAGTGGATTTATCTTTCTGGGCTGGCTTCAAACCTCAATTTTCAGATCTCAGCTTTCTGAGTAGCTAGGATTACAAACATGAGCCACCAATCTCCAGGCCATCACTGCCTCCTTAAATACATACAAAATTGGAAATTCCCAAGGGCAAGAAAAAGAGTTTACTGATACACGACAGGAAGGAATTATTTGAATTCACTCATAATAAATTGTTTTCAAGTAGATGCTATCATCCCCAAAACCTATCTTGTGCTTATCACTTTATATTATGTCATTCCCCATGAACCCCAGTAACTGCTGATCTATTCTTCATGACTATACTTCTGTCTTTTCAAGAATACATTCTTGGAAAGGGGAGTGGAGGAGAGGAGAGAGATAACAGGAAGTAATAATGTGGGAAAATATAATCAAAGTACATTATATGCATGTATGAAAATATATAAAATGCAAAAACAAAATAGAGTGAACAAAAATGATAAAAAGGAAACCATATACTGTGTAAGTTTTGGGACTTTTTCCACATAGAATAATAGTTCTTTGTGTGTGTGTGTGTGTGTGTGTGTGTGTGTGTGTGTGTGTGTGTGTGTGTGTGTGTGTGTGTGTGCCTGGTATTGACTGTTTTCATATGCAAAATTTATTAATCACCTTCACTCTCTGGTACTCTTTCTTATTCCTCTCTCCTACTCTCTCTTATCTTCCATGCATTGATTTTGCACAGAAATAACTTATATATATATATATATATATATATATATATATTTAATTTTCTTTTTTGTCAGTTATGGGGCTTGAACTAAGGGACTGAGTTCAAGGCTAGTACTCTACTACTTTGAGCTACAGCTCCACTTCTGGTTTTCTGGTGGTTAATTGGAGATAAGAATTTTATGGACTTTCTTGCCCAGACTAGCTTGGAAATGAGATCCTCAGATGTTAGCCTTCTGAATAGCTAGGATTACAGGCATGAACTACAAGTACCCAGCTATTTTCTTGTATATATGAGTGATTTAATGTGCTAATCTTGGATTATGAGACCTTGCTACATTCATGTATTGAGTTCTATGATTTTATCGATTCCTTGAGATTTATCTAAGTAGACAATCAAGTAATCTAGGAACAAAAAAAAATGTTGAATATTCTTTAACGTCCCTTGTTTATTTTTTGCTGTCTGTGTGATTTTTTTGTTCCGTTTTCGCAATTCCATGAAATTCATATATAGTGACTTTTACTAAATTTGTGTGCCTTTACTTCATTTTCCTGCATTGTTTCACTTATTAGGAGTTCCAATATAATTCTGGGAATGAGTGTTGATGAGCTTCCTTAGCTTTTTCCTAATCTTAGAGGAAGAGAATTCAATCTTTCACTTTAAGAATGATGTTAGCGGGGCTGGGATGGTGGCTCAGTGGTAGAGTGCTTGCCTTGCATGCATGAGGCCCTGGGTTTGATTCCTTAGCACCACATAAGCAGAAAAAGCCAGGAGTGGCGCTGTGGCTCAAGTGGTGGAGTGCTAGGCTTGAGCTGAAAAGCTGAGGGACAGCACCCAGGCCCAGAGTTCAGGCCCCACCACTGACCAAAAAAAAGACGTTTAAGCCGGGTGCTGGTGGCTCACGCCTGTAATCCTAGCTACTCAGGAGGCTGAGATCTGAGGATCGCAGTTCAAAGCCAGCCCGGGCAGGAGAGACCGTGAGACTCCTATCTCCAATAAACCACCAGAAAACCGGAAGTGGCACTGTAGCTTAAGTGGTAGAGCGCTCGCCTTGAGCTGAAGAGCTGAGGGACAGTGCCCAGGCCCAGAGTTCAAGCCCCAGGGCCTACCAAAAAAAAAAAAAAAGAATGATGCTAGCTAGTGTATTTTTGTTTCTTTTTTTGTTTTTCATACATGCTTATTATCTGTCTTGGTTTGTAGAAAGTTATTATCATGAATGACTGTGGAAATTTGTCAGATGCTTTTCTATATTGATGACTATATGATCCTGTGGGTTTTCTTCTTCAGGTAGTTAATATGGTGGGTTGTACTGATGGATTTACTCACAGGAAATAGCCTTACAATCTCACCACTTGGTCATGATGTATATTTCTTTTGAAATTCTTGAATAATTATAATTCTTAAATAATTCTTGTTTAGTTCAATTTGTTAATATTTTGTTGAGGATTTAAAGTTTATAGTAGATTTGTTTGTAACTTTCTACAACTCTCAGTCTGAGTTTGCTATCAGGGTAATACTGACTTAATAAAATAAGAAATATTGACCAGATACTAGTACCTCACAATTGTAATCGTAGCTATTCGAGATCCTGGAAGATTGAGGCTCAAGGCTAGACTAGGTATAAAAGTCTGCAAAACTCCATTTTGAATTAACTAGCAAAAAGACATGGAAGGTGAGACTCAAGTGGTTAGAGTATCATGAAAAGAAAGCCATGTGAGAAGCCTTGAGAAGAAAGCCAAGTGAGAGCACAAAGCCCTGATTTCAATACAGATACCAGTACACAGATACCAATACAGAAAGAAAGAAAAAGGAAGTGTTCACTTCTCCTATATTGTCTAGAAAAAAAATCTGTCATATTAATGTTATTGTTTTACTCAGAAAGCTATTTTGCTGGATATATTATTTTGGACTGATAGTTCTTTGAGCACATTAAAATATTTTGCACTTCTTTATGATTTGCTTGGTTTCTGGTGAGAAATTTGAAAAGTTACTGCACTATATGCAATGTATCCTTCATATCTTTCTGGCTTAAGGATGAATTCTTTGTTTTCCTTTTTGCAGTTTAACCACAGATATATCTGAGCATTGGTTCTTTTTAGTTTATCCTGTTTGGAGTTAGCTCAGGTTCTTGAATCTGCAGGTTTATGTTTCTTGCTAAATTTGGAATGCTTTCATTCATTATATATTCACATATTCTTTTTTGAACAACATTATCTTCTCCTTTAGAAACTCCACAAAGACAAAGTGTTAGCTCTTGTTATTCTACAGGTTCTTGTGATAGTGTTTATTTATTTCTCTTTTTTGTGTGAGGGTGTTGGTCCTGGGGCTTGAACTCAGGGCCTGAGTATTGTCTGTGAGTTTTATTGCTCATGGCTAGCACTCAAACACCTAAACCACAGCTCCATTTCTGGCTTTTTTTGTGGTTATTTGGAGATAAGAGTCTCAGAAACTTTCTTGCCTGACTGGTTTTGAACTTTGACCCTCATATCTCAGCCTCTTGAGTAGCTAGGATTGTAGGAATGTACCACTGGCTCCCTGCTTAATTCTCATTTTTTCCCTTCTCTGTTGTTCAAATTCAATTTCTCTTTTTTTTTTTTTTTGGTCGGCCGTGGGGCTTGAACTCTGGGCCTGGGCGCTGTCCCTCAGCTCTTCAGCTTAAGGCGAGTGTTCTACCACTTGAGCTACCGCGTCACTTCCGGTTTTCTGGTGGTTTATTGGAGATAGGAGTCTCACGGTCTCTTCTGCCCAGGCTGGCTTTGAACTGTGATCCTCAGATCTCAGCCTCCTGAGTAGCTAGGATTACAGGCGTGAGCCACCAGCGCCCGGCTCAAATTCAATTTCTATTGACCTATCTTAAAATTTATTATCTCTGTTATCTCCATTCTTCTCTTATGCCCATCTTGACACTCTAAAATTTTTAAGTAGTGTGCTTTTCAGTTTTCAAATTTCATTTTGGTCCTTTTATGTTTTATTACTTTGCTGAAATTTATAATCTTTATATTCTCTTAAAACTCATTCATTTATCCTTACTTGATAGGACATTTTAGTAACAGTTGCTTTAAATTTTTATCATTGAATTCCCACTTTGTTATCTTAGCATTGGTGTCTACAAATTGCTTTCTCTCATTAAAGTTGAGATGTTTCTTGGATCCTTAGGTGTTAAATAATATGGAGTCATGTCCTGCAGTGGGGCCTTCTCTCTTCTGGAAGAATTCTTATATTCTTTGTGCCAGTACTAGGGTTAAAATTCAAGGTGTTTCAAGCTTTTGCTTGTTTTTTTTTTTTTTTTCTCACAGCTGATGCCTTACTGATTGAGCCAGGCTTCCAGTGTGGCATTTGATGGTTAATTTAGAGTCTCTCTGACTTTTCTGACAGCTGGCTTTGAATCTCTATACTCAGATCTCAGCCTCCAGAGTAGGTAGGACTGCAGATGTGAGTCACCAGCACTTGGTTACTTATGCTTTTATTTTAGCCTATAATTAACATGGTTAGCTTTAGATCTGTCAGTTAGATGTGCCTTTTAGTTCTAAAGCCAATTCAATTTTCAAAATTTTCAGTGCTATTCAGATCTATTTTCTGTGCTATTCAGATATGTCCCAGAGGTGTTTGATCCAGCAGCTAATTAAAGACCTGGTGAAGACCTGTTTCTTAGTTAAATGATCACAATTTAGGATCAAACACAGTTATATACCTAGGAGTTCATAACAAGTAACAAGTTTTATGTTTTTTTTTTCTGAGCTTCTGTCTTTCCACAATCTTTTGTAATTCCCTGGAGTTCCCCCACTTGATCTAATGGCAAGAAATCTGGGTCTTTATTTACTCTTCTCTGACATATACATCGTGTGAGTTTGCCCTTGGCTATTGGCCAATAGACAGGAGGTCTGAAAGAGGGAGAAAAAAGTATGGTAAGGATTTGCCTCTACAGCCACTCCAACCAGAGAGGAAGGTTCTACCCATTCCTAGTATTTTGAATACCCCAGGGCACTGTTTCTACCATGGTCACTGACTTCACTGTCACACTGGGCTTCCTGAATGGCTAATATATGGAAGAGTGAAGACAAGGAAACATAATATCTCTTCTACTTCCTTTGAATTTTGGAGGACCTATTTCCTCCAGAAGCTCTCTCTATCCATACCAATGCCCCTTTGGGTTGGCCTGAATTCAGTCCAGAGGAGATTGAAAGAAAAAAAAAAGGTGAATTCATCACCAGTTCAGTTTTTTTTGTTTTTGTTTGGTCGGTCACAGGGTTTGAACTCTGGGCCTCAGCTCTTCAGCTCAAAGCGAGCACTCTACCACTTGAGCCACAGTGCCACTTCCAGTTTTCAAGTGGTTTATTGGAGATAAGAGTCTCACGGACTTTCCTGCGCGGGCTGGCTTTGAACCTCAATCCTCAGATCTCAACCTCCTGAGTAGCTAGGATTATAGGCGTGAACCACCCGTGCCTGGCACCAGTTCAGTTTTACTTCAAATTCTAGTGTTGTTTATAGATTTATCGGGCATAATTTACTGTGTATTCTGTTCAGTTTTATTTATTTTTTTCTGAGCTTGGATACTATGTTGCTCATTCTGGAACACTCAGACTCAACTGATTCTCCTATCTCAACCTCCTGAATAGCTGGAACTTCAGGTGTGCACCACTGTATCTGGAAAGAACAGGGTGACACACTCACACATTATTCTTCATTAACTGGAATCAGAACCTATATGGGGTGCAAGTTAGTTTGCATATTATAAATATTTATAGATAATGTAGTGTTTTTGGGGGTTTATATTTGTGGATAGACAAGTGAACATTTTTATGGTCTATCTGAGGCAAGTACTTTTTTATTGTGAAAAAACTGTACAGAGGGGTTACAATTACATGGGCAAGATAATGAGTACATTTCTTATCAAGCATTGTAGCCTCCTCCTTTGTTTCCCCTTCCCCTGCCTTCCCATCCTCCCCTCCCCCCCACCAAAGTTGTAAAGTTCGTTTTTCCACATAACGACTTGTACAACTCATTGTTGCAATGGATCCACCTGTATCCCTATTTAAACGATTTGTTTTTTCCCTTCCCCTCCACAAATTATACCAACCTCAAATACAGTGAAAGTAGGGGTTATACCATGGGGGAGGGACATACAAAGCAACAAAGAAATAATCTTATAAATGTGTTAGAAATAATCACCTGAAAGAAAAAAAACATTTGAATACATATCTTAAGGTTCATTCAGATGCCCCTCAGTAGATGAATGGATCAAGAAAATGTGGTATATATACACAATGGAATTCTACGCTTCCATTAGAAAGAATGACATTGCCCCATTTGTTAGGAAATGGAAAGGTTTGGAAAAAATTATATTAAGTGAAGTAAGCCAGGCCCAAAGCAACTTAGGTCCCATGGTTTCCCTTATTTGCAATAACTAGTATATATCTGAGTCAAGCAGAGGCAATTACTTTATTCAGTAATAGTGTTCTGGTAATTTATTGTCATGGAAGTAATCATTTTCAGACTTAGCACCATAACTGAAAACATCATCGTTTTATTATCTCAGGGGTTCAGGCATTGACAAAGATCATCTAGGCATTAGGGTCTCCCATATAATACAATAAGATGATGACTAGGTATGAAACTATTTGAAGGGTAACTCTTGTGCGTGTTTGCTACTGGTTTGGGACCATGCAAAAAGTTAGGGCTCCTATGATGTCTGTCTCTACCACAAAAGGGTCTCCCTAAATGTTTTTTTTTTTACCATGTGACAGCTTTAAATAGCCAAATTTCTTTTTGAAAAAAGTAAGAAAGATAAAAAAAGAAAACCCTCAAGGTGCCAATGTCAGTGGAGATAAAGTGGAAAAAAATAAAAAAAAGAAACCAGGCAGAACCTAACGGCATACACTGCATGCTAGGACTGTAATCCCAGCTATGTGGGAGGTGGAAATGGAAGGGTCATAATCCATGGGCCACCTTTGCAAAAGGGAGACATTATTTGAAAAATAAAGCACAAAAGAGCTGGGGGATGTGCCTCAAGTGGTAGAGTACCTGGTAATGCCCCAAGTTGAAACCCAAGTAACAGCCAAAAAAATCTCCAAGACTTACAGGAATTACATATGGATTGCATTTTCTGCCACACTCTTGCAAGTTATATTCTCTATGGCCACATTGGCATCTTTAAGACAATAAGATCCATCAGGTTGAAGGGAAGGGGACATAGTGTCTACCTTTGGATGGCGGTTGGCAAAATTCTAGTAGGAGGTCATAATATTATCTTCAATATGACCAGCTTTCAGCAAATGTGGGTTTTAGTGTTTCCTGAAATTGGATCAAGTTTTCTCATTTTTTTTTAATTTAATTTTATTTTATTTGAGAACATACTGTACAGAGGGGTTACAATTACATGGGCAGGATAATGCATACATTTCTTACCAAGCATTGCAGCCTCCTCCTTTGTTTACCCTTCACCTCCCTTCCCAGCCTCCCCCCTCCCCCTCACCCAATCATACCTCCCTCCCCCCCCCACACCGAAGTTGTAAAGCTGGTTTTGACATGACATTTTGTACTTCTCATTGTTGCAACAGGTCCACCTGAATCCTTAAACGACTTGTTTGTCCCCATCTCCTCCACATGTTATACTGACATCAAATATAGTGAAAGAGGGGGTTACACTTTGGGGGAGGGACATACAAAGCAACAAAGAAATAATCTTATAAATGCATTAGAGACACATGCATGAAAGAAACGAAAACATTAAAATACATATTTAAGGGTTCATTTTCCTAACATCACATTATCTGACTTTTTCTGCTTGACTCATACCTATACTAGATATTGCAAATAAGGGAAACCATGGGACCTATGTTTCTTTGGGCCTGGCTTACTTCACTTAATATAATTTTTTCCAAACCTTTCCATTTCCTAACAAATGGGGAAATGTCATTCTTTCTGATGGAGGCATAGAATTCCATTGTGTATATATACCACATTTTCTTGATCCATTCATCTACTGAGGGGCATCTGGGTTGGTTCCATATCTTAGCTATGGTAAATAATGCTGCAATAAACATAGTTGTGCTGGTAGCTTTAGTGTGGTCTTGTTTGTAAACATTTGGGTAAATGCCCAAAAGTGGGATTGCTGGGGGTCATAGGGGAGCTCTATGTGAAGTCTTTTGAGGAACCTCCATACTGCTTTCCAAAGTGGTTGAACAAGTTTACGTTCCCACCAACAATGAAGTAAGGTTCCTTTCTGTCCACATCCCCTCCAGCATCTGTTGTTGTTAGAGTTCTTGATTTTTGCTGTTCTAACTGGAGTGAGGTTGTATCTCAATGTTGTTTTGATTTGCATTTCTTTTATGGCTAGGGATGTTGAACATTTCTTCATGTGTGTATTGGCCATCCTTCTTTCTTCTTCAGAGAAGCTTCTCTTTAAGTCTTTCGCCCACTTATTTATTGGGCAGTTGTTTCTTTGAGGATTTGTTGTTGGGTGGTTTAATTTTTTGAGTTCCAAGTATATTTTAGATATGAGACCCTTGTCCGTTGTATGGCTAGTAAAGATCTTCTCCCTATCGGTGGGCTTTCTATTGATCTTGCTTTCTCTAGGACTCTCCAGGTTTTTAGTATTTGCAATGTCATTATGGGACCCAAAGGTATATGGATTCCTTTTGCAGGGGTGGGTGACAGGCCGGAGGTGTAGGCAAAGACACTAACTAAAGTCTAGATTAGGAAATTTCTGTTGTAAAGAAGTCACTAGTGGTCACCCAGAAAGAAATCAGGAAGGTGGGTGCTCTGAATAGCTTTCCTACCTTTATCTTTTAGGAGATAAAACTTAAGATTGTTGATAGAATTTCAGAATGATTCAGTAAACACGATCTTACCAGGAATTTGGTGATTAGACTGAGCTCTCTTTTCTTCACGTGGACCAGAGGAACGAGGTCAATGGAAAAGTTCTATTTCCTAAGTATGTGTTCCAAGAACGTTTACCCTCCAGTTCACTTCATAATTCTGTTCCAGGTTAAGCTTGTTCCTAAGATTCAACTAAAGACTCTCTGGGCATCAAAGTATGCTCAGGGCAATCCCTCACTCCACTGACCCTGCCTTAGGACAGACTATTTGCTGCATCTCCTTCAATAGCAAGTGTTTCATTTCCTCTAGTTTAAACCGCTTCCTCAAGAGGGTGAGTTCCATTAAGAATAAGAAGTGAGTCTATTCCCTGTGCAATGAAAAAGCTATTTCACCTCCATTTCTCGAATAGAGGTTTGAATGAATTATAGCAGATTTTAGGGAGTTCTGAGAGATGGTGGGCTATCAAACAAGTGAAGAAAGAGAATGGTAGGGGTAAGGTATTTTCCTGGCTCCTCAGTTCCCTCGGAGCCCCCATTTCACTGGGTCCAGCATGGACAGTAAGTGTCGCGACATTAAACTCTTCTACGCCGTGGCGCCAGAGACTCCAGCCCCGACAGCGAGTGACTCCCAGCTGATGCTCCTACCAGGAGCAGGCGACCTCTGCTGTCCCATTTAGGCAGCAGCGTTGTGGCTTACTGCCTGGGAAGTGGCTCAGCGACCCCACAGAGCCTGACCAGGTAGAGCCAGACCGTATGAGAAGCACAGCAAGGCCAGGGGCATCCGATCCGTAGGTTCCGGTTGGCCCCGCCCCAGCGACGGAGTGTGCGGGTGCGGCTCGGCGTGGGGGGAGGGAGGAAAGGCCGAACAGGTGCGCGGGCGGGGGGCGGTGCTTGGGGATCCTGCGCACTGCGCGTGCCCCTCCTCCGCGCGCCTCTTGGCGCGGCCCTGCCCGGCGTGAGCAGGAGGAGGGGCTGCGGCGGCCGCAGCCACTCAAGGAGGTCGGTGCCGCCGTGTGGACCCGCCGAAGGCGCGGGCTGCTGGTCCCGCGTGGAGAAGGTGCGGCGGTCCTGGGGCTATGGAGCCTGGTGACGCGGCGCGCCTGGGCCCCGGTTGGGCTGTCCGAGTGCTGCCACCAAAGCTGCTACTGCTGTCGCTGCTGCTGCCGCTGCTGCTGGGCCGGGGGCTGCGTGCAGGGGCTGGGGCCTCTTCCTCTGGGGCGGCGGCGGAGGACAGCAGCGCCATGGAGGAGCTTGCCACCGAGAAGGAGGCTGAGGAGAGCCACCGACAAGACAGCGTGAGCCTTCTCACCTTCATCCTGCTGCTCACCCTCACCATCCTCACCATCTGGCTCTTCAAACACCGCCGGGTGCGCTTTCTGCATGAGACCGGACTGGCCATGATCTATGGTGCGTACCCCCAATACTATCCCCCACCCCCACATCCCTCAGGCGGCGGGGCCTGTGCGCCCCTCCTCTCGCTGCTCCCCTCCCGGTGCGATGCCATGCACCCCCCTTCACTTGCCGACGTGTTTCTTTTGCGTTTCCCGCTGCCACCGGGTGGGTTCCCAAGGTCACCTGGCTTCATTTTCTAGTCTTCTACGATGGTGTAAAAGCAATCTACCACCAGGAACCCAGGAAGATAAGACACAGAGGTGGCCCGGTTCCTTCCGCCCTGTTAGGTCTCTCTCCATCAGCATCTCTCTCTCCGTCATCCCCCCCCTCCCGCTCCTGCCCGCCCCAGTTCAGCTGTGCAGAGTGTATGTGCAGAGGCTGGATGGTTCCCCCAGGGACCGCACTACCCCTAGGGGACAGGCCACAGTAGGGGGGAGGGGGGAGAATGAACACTGAAGGTGTCTTGGTTAGGTTATGCCTTGGCCTCTTGCCACCCATAATCAGCCCAGGTGGGTGTCCACTTCTGAGGTCTCTGTGACAGGTCTCTTGTGAATTAAGTCAGCATGAAAAGGTGTGAAAGGCCATCATGGTCAGGGTTCCAAAGTGCTGACACCACTCACCAGGCCTAGACAGGGAAACAGATAAACTTGCCTCATGCTCTTATGTCCCAGTGGGAAGTTCTATCCAGTTACTTGCTTTCCCCAGGGCAAGAAGAGGTTTTGTATTTCTAAAATGATAATAGAGAAACTTTGAACATATTATTTCTGCTATGTGAAAAGCATGAGTAGTGCATTTAATTCTGGAGCCAGACTTCTTTTGTTTTTAAAGAGGGACTGATGCCACCATCCTTTTCTGGATTACATGGTACACAGTGTGTAACATGGATGGTGGTCAGTGCCAATCTCCTGTTATAACATGAATAATAACAGCCATAATCTGAGTCATCTCTCTCCTCTGCTCCTCCTCTCACTCCCCCCCACTCCCATGCCTCTAAACTGGGGCCAAGTATTCTTGTGAGTTTAATTCAGTGGCATGAAAGCCCACATTGGCATTCTCCAGTGAAACACTTAAGCCACTTCACAACTGCTCCCCAAGAGGGCACGTTTTACTCCATAACTTCTGCTGGAAGGATCTCTCCACTCAGTTTCCATCCAAGGCTTCCTGATAGAGAATGGAAAGCAGACACTTTAATCTTTAATGTGAAAATGACTCTTGGTCCTGGGCTTCTTGGGCAATTGTTGATAGCTGGGGTTGAGGGCCATTAGGCACTTTCAGGCAAATTGAGCAGGAATCCCCCAGTTTTGAAGTAATGGTGTAAACATCTTGATTTGAAATGATCAGCTCTAAAATGGAGTTGGTTATTGTAAATCATAGGTCTCAGCATAGACCTTGGCCTCCATACCTGGCTGTTGGTGAGCTCTGTGATTTGTGTCAGTTGGTGACAAATGACTGATTGCCCAGCAAATAAGTAACCCTCGGGGTTTTCTGAGTGGATACTGAATTTGGAATTGAAGCATGTTGTTACTTCAGGCTGACTCAGAATCATTTAAATGAAGATTGCCTTTGCATATATATACATAGTACTGAAAATATTTCATTTTGTAGGTTCTGGATCCAACTTCTTAAAGTTCAGTATGAAATAGGAGGTCAACTTGATATGATCATAAATGTGTGGAAAGTAAATAAGGATTTAATTTAAATTATTATTATTTTTGTCTGAGGAGTACTCCATATTCTTAGGAATTCAAGTCACCTTTATCTTTTTTTTTTGGGTCCGGTTGTGGAGCCTGAACTCTGGGCCTGGGCGCTGTCCCTCAGCTCTTCAGCTCAAGGCTAACACTCTACCACTTGAGCCACAGCACCACTTCCGGCTTTTTTCTTTTTGCTTATGTGGTGCTGAGGAATTGAACCCAGGGCCTCAGGCATGCAAGGCAAGCGCTCTACCACTGAGCCACCTTCCCAGCCCCAAGTCACCTTTATCTTAAGACTTATAAACATCATTGAAATTTCCTTTGCTAATACAGATTTTAAAATTTCACCTCAACCTTTTAGCCATTGGGGCCATAATCCAATGTATGATTTTACTTTGTGGACAGTCATGTTATTATTTATGTATCTTACTGAATTGGTGATTAATCAGAAGAGACAATTCCATCTCCTAATTTTCCTGTGTAATTTTGTTCTATATCTTTGGGTCTTGGTGTTACTTTTAAATGTATGAAGAAATGTAGGTTGTGAATATTGGATGTCCTGCGTTATGCCAAATATTAATATTTTGATGTGGATTGTTAGTAATGATGAGAAAATATTTCTCTTTTTCTCTCTGGGAAATATGGTTTTCTGTTTCATCTGAATTATAATGTCATTTGATTACTTATTATATACTGAAGATTATTGAGATGGGATTCTGATTAAAATTTCAACTTAATAATCTTTCATGAGGGCTGGGAAGGTGGCTCAGTGGTAGAGTGCTTGCCTTGCATGCATGAGGCCCTGGGTTCGATTCCTCAGCACCACATAAGCAGAAAAAGCTGGAAGTGGTGCTGTGGCTCAAGTGGTAGAGCACTAGCCTTGAGCTGAAGAGCTGAGGGACAGTGCTCAGGCCCAGGGTTCAGGCACCATGACTGGCAAAAAAAAAAAAAATAATCTTTCATGAGCCAGTGGCTCATGTCTTAATCTTAGTTATTCAGGAGGCTGAGATCTGAGGATTGGAGTTTGAAGTTACCCCAGGCAGAAAAGTTCATGAGACTGTTATCTCCAATTAATCACCAAAAAGCCAGAAATGGAGCTGTGGCTCAAGTGGTAGAGCACTAGCCTTCAGAAAAAAGCTCAGGGATAGTGTTCGGGCCCTGAGTTTAAGCCCCAGGACCAGCACACACAATAAAATTGTATTGCCAGGCACTGGTAGCTTACTCTATAATCCTACCTTATCAGGAGCCTGAGATCCAAGGATCATAGTTCAAAGCTAGCCTCTGCAGGAAAGTCCATAAGACTTGTATCTCCATTTAGCTAGCAAAAAGTGGCACAAGTGTGGAGTGCCAGCCTTGAACAAAAAAAGGCTAAGGGATAGCACCCAGGCCCTGAGTTCAAGCCCAGTATCAGCACAAAATAATTGTCTCTAAGGTATACAACATGATGTTTTGATGCACATAGTGTAATGATTCCACAGTGTGACAAATCTTTGCACATTTCATTGAATGTAATACTGCTATTTTCTCTTCAATAGTAAGAAATCAGATTTTGTCTTAATATCAGTAGGGGAAGTGAGTAAATGTCCTCATGGCTCTGAGTAATGAAGGACAGAAAAAGCAAAAAATCTCCTTTGGGTAGTCTGCTTTGTGTTGGCTGTGTGCCAGCTATGTGCCTCCCTTTCTGGAGGCAAACCATTTAACTTAAATGTTACTAATTTTTATGAGTGAGATCCCAAAGCTTTGTTTTGCAAAGTCATTTAAAGTTTTCTTTCTACCACTTTTTATTGAAAGGAGTATCGTTTTTCTTTTCTTTTTTTTTTTTAAAAATTTAATTTAATTTTATTTGTGAACATACTGTACAGAGGGGTTACAATTACATGGGCAGGATAATGCGTACATTTCTTACCAAGCATTGCACCCTCCTCCTTTGGTTTACCCTTCACATCCCTTCCCAGCCTCCCCCCTCCCCCACATCGTTTTTCTTTTATTTTTGGCGGTATTGGGGCTTGAATCCAGGGCATCAAATTTGCCCAGCTTGCTCACTGGGTTAGCATTCTCCTACTTGACCACTTCCCAAACTTTGCTCATTAATTGAAGATAAGAATCTCATGGACTTTTCTTCCTGGGCTGGCTTCAAAATTCAATCCTTAGTCTAATCCTTCTGAGTAGCTAAGATTACAGGTTTGAGCCACCAGTGCCTGACCACGAGTAACTAAAATATTTAAGCTATTGTAACCATAAAATTGCTCTGAAAGGACAAGCAATATACCAGGAGCATCACTTCTTTTTTTGGGGGGGTCTAGTCGTGGGGCCTGAACTCTGGGCCTGGGCGCTGTCCCTCAGCTCTTCAGCTCAAGGCTAGCGCTCTACCACTTCACTTAAGCCACAGCACCACTTCCGGCTTTTTTCTTTTTGCTTATGTGGTGCTGAGGAATCGAACCCAGGGCCTCATGCATGCAAGGCAAGTGCTTTACCACTGAGCCACCTTCCCAGCCCCGAGCATCACTTCTTTATGGGAAAGAAACTAGGTGGCCATCAGCTAGGAGTGGGAGAGCAATGCCACCCCTTTGTGCTATTTGAGTTTTTGAACTGTGGAAGTGGAATCACTTAAGAGGATGTCTGTGCCTCCTTACTGTGTCACTCATGACGGCATTTTAAAGTATCCCTCAAGTCACTCAAGACAACCCCCATGTCTCCCTATTTAAATCATATTATGTTCCCAATTTTTGGTTACCTTTCCAGTTGTTGACTGTACTCATGGAACTTAAGAAGCCCTGTACCTGAGACAGACATAAAACAGGGAAAGGGGTAAAAGCTTTTCTTCTTTTCCTTCCCTCTTTAATGCCATTGTCCCCAGGGAAAAGTTGATTACATTTAGAATTAGGAGTGTTGCATACTAATAGATCCTATGGTATGTCCTTGCTTGGGTGCAAAGAACCTAAGGATATTAAGAAAGAAATGGTGAATGTTTAGCATTTAAATGGAAAGAAACCCCCCAAATCACTAAGGCACTCCTCCCTGACATGTGGCCCAGGCAGCTATAAGAGAAGGTGGCCAAAGACCTGATCCTCCAGGGAGGTTAAAAGCAGCCCCCAGACCCTGCTATGACAGCTGCAAGCACCATTCTGACCTGTTTTGTCAGGCTGGCTCTGTTTGTGGTGAAGTGCCATCCTCATGTTACTGGGCTGTGCATGTCTGTACAGCAGAAATAGCAAATGTTTGAGGAAGGGAAAGGCAGCATAAACAGAGTGTGCCAGCTAATTGTGGTTCTTTCTTGTTTGTATAGTAGTTCTACTTCCCCATAGTGTTTTTGTGCCAACTGACATAGATCCAAAATATCTTACTGTGCTATGCTAGCCCACTACCTGCCTCACATTTCTCCCTGTTCCTCACCTACAGCTCTCTGAGGACTTGTTGGCCAACCCCTTAATTCTATGAATCATCCATGGCTCATTGCTGGTCTATTGATGGATTAGGGTTGGATTGCTAAACACAACCTGAGAGTGGGCTTATAGTCAATATCTGAAAGAGGAAAATGAGAGTCTTTTTAGTCATGTGAAGTTAATGTACAAACTTGTGTGTTAGTGAAATTTTTTCATTGCTGTGACCAAATGCTTGAGAGAAACAGCTTGAGGAAAGGTTTATATTCTTTCACACTTTCAGTCCATCTGGCAGGGAGGGTGATATGGAACAGAGAAACTCACATCATGGCTTCTAGGAAGCGGAAAGTGAGAAGAGGAGAGAGGGAATGTCTGTGCGTGGGATCTTCTTTCTCTTTATTTCATCAGGGTCCCAGCCAAAGGATGGTGTGACCCACATTCAGGACAGGTCTTCTCCCTCCAGTTATTTCACTCTGGAAACACTCTCCCAGTAGTTTGTTTTACTACTCTCCTAGGTGCTTCTCAATCCAACAAAGTTGACAACCAAGAGTAACCATCATCATACGTTTACGCATTGTTAACTTGACATGCAAACACTTCTCCTTAAGTTCTAACAACACAACCTCTAATCTCCCCAAAGCTCACGTCCATCTCAAATGCACACACAGTGCATTCAGTCCATTGCCCAGAGTCCCCAACATCTCAATAGTTGCAGGGTTGCTCAAAAGTTTTAAGTCCAAAGTTTCCACTGACTTATGACAACTTTTAGATGTAAGGCCCTGTAGAATAAAAAACTAGTTATGTATGACCAAAATACAATAGCACAAAGTAAATGTACCCATTCCAAAAGAGAAGAATGGAGCTATAGAAGGCAAGTACTGGATTGAGAGAAAGACCAAAATTTACTGGGTAAAAAATTAAATTTGAACTCTATGTGTATCATCCCGGGCATATAGTATTGTGATTTGAGCTCTCAATGGCTTGGGCAGACACACCCTTAAGCTTTGCCTGTTGTATCCCACATGTTCTCTATGTACTGGCTGCCCACAATTTTCCTTGGCAGGCATTTTATGTTTCTGGCATCTCCAACTTTATAGAGTCTTCATTACATCTCTTATAACTTCATGCATTGCCCTCTCAAGAGTTATTTACGGAATTCCAACCCTGCTATAATGCCTGGCATTACTTAGGCCTTCCTTTGAAATATGGGTAGAAGCCTCCATGGCTGTAACTTTTACATTATGTCTACCTGCAAAATCACCCTCAGTTGGATGATGCCAAGGACTCCTTTGGTTTGTGGCTGCAGTAGCCTCTGAGTTCCTAGATGGCATAATGGCTGTGGGAGAGCATGCACCTAGGTGATTTTCTCTTCTCAAGGAAGTCTCTCCAATGCATTTATACTTTATAATGTTTAGTCTGTGCAGTGAATGAGGTCTGGCCAATTCCTAATACAACCTGAAGGCATCTTTCCCACTGTCTTCATGCAAAGTACTTGATTTTCATTTAATGCTTGTAATCTTTTCAGAAACCCTGTCTTCCTTAGTCCTAACTTTACACTATCTTTTCTGATTACACTGTATTTTGTTTCCAGTTCTCCCCATAGACCTGGCTGATAGCTGCTGCCAACATTCACGCCACAGCCTGATTTCTGGGTTACATTGAAATTTCTTCCTGCAGATGAATTAGCTGGTCAGTCAAGCTGCAAAGTCTCAGGACAGGGACAAAATGTATATAACTTTTTTTTTTTGCCAGAATTGACATGAATGGCTTCTAATCTAGTTCCAACAGAGTCCTTGTACCCATCTGAATCCTCACATTCTTTACTGCCCACATTTCTATTGGCATTCTGGTCTTCTGAATTCCCAAAGGGATTGCCCATTAAACTCTTCTCACGCCATTCTGTGGCTCTGTAGCTTTTCCATAATCCTCCTGCAAACCAGTTCAAAGGCTTCTGAACCCCATTTTCAGGTAGTCACCAGCAGTGTCTCCATTCTCTGGTACAACTTTTCTGTGTTAGTGAGCCTTTCTCATTGTTGTGACCAAATACCTTAGAAAACAACTTAATGGAGAAGAAATTTATTTTTGGCTCATGATTTTAATTTATCTTAGCAGATGAGGCATAGTGGAGCCAGGAAGAAGAGAGAAGATGCCTGCATTCTCTGGCTTTCTTCTCCTTTTACCCCTTTCATTCTGTGATTGCAGGGAGGATGAAGAGATAGGGTTCTGCCCAAATTCAGGGAATTCCCCCCTAGACACCCCACTAGACACCCAGAGGAGTATTTTTTGACCTCCTAAAGTGAGTCTCATTCCAATCTATTTGAAAATATTAACCATCACAGCTTATGAGCAAACATTTTGGAGCCATCTAATTCCTAATTTATTAGGAGCCTGTCAACTTTGTTCAAGGTGGTCTTATCCTGGGTTCAAATGCTGGTTCTATTACTTACAAAACTGTATGACATTGGGTAAACTCTCTGAGCCATATTCTTCTCTTGTGGAGAATGGAGGTAAACGTTACTTCCCTCAAAAAAGTTGTTATACTGCTGAGATATTTTAAAGGGTCAAGCACAGGGTCTGACACTTAGGGACTTGGTAAATATTAGTTCCTATTCTCACTTTAGAACTTGTGATATCTTTTGCAAGCTTTGCTACTTAAGGTTTGTTTACTAGAGGCATGCTGTAAGTTCAAAATGCATTAAGACACAGTAGTTGTGAGGAGAATCATATTTGCTAATATTTAGGATATAAATGTACAGCTATCCTTCTCATTTATCCAGCATCATCAATTCAGCATATAACATTACAGAGACAGCAGTATTTGTTGTAGCAGGAAAAAAGTCACTATAGTCATCAAGAAGGGACTATTAGTCTGATGCCAGTGGTTCCTGCCTATAATCATAGCTACACAGGAGGTTGAGATCTGAAGATCACAGTTTGAAGGTAGCCTAGTTTGAAAAGTCTGAAAGACTTTTTATCTTCAAATAACCAGCAAAAAAGCTTGAAGTAGGTATGTGGCTTAAGTGGTAGAGCACTATAAGTGAGAAAGCCAAGGGAGAGCATGAGACTCTGAGTTCAAGTCCCAGTACTAGGACACACAGAGAAAGAAACAGAGAGAGAAGCACAGAGAGAGAGAGAGAGAGAGAGAGAGAGAGAGAGAGAGAGAGAGAGAGAGAGAGAGAGAGAGAGAGAGAGAGAGAGAGCACAAAAATTTCCTTGGATAGCGTTTTTTTTTTTTTTAAAGGGAGGGGGTAACAATACTCGACAAGAAATGTACTCTTTGCCTTACTGTAACCCTCTGTACAGCATCTTTACAATTAAAACAAACATATATTTTTGCCGGTTATGGAGCCTGAACTCTGGGCCTGGGCGCTCTCCCTCAGCTCTTCAGCTCAAGGCTAGTGCTCTTTCACTTGAGCCACAGTGCCACTTCTGGCTTTTTCTGCTTATGTGGTGCTGAGGAATTGAACCCAGGGCCTCATGCTTGCAAGGCAAGCACTCTACCACTGAGCCACCTTCCCAGCCCTAAAATTATTAAGGAAAAAAAATCTCTGTTGCCAGACACTGGTACTTAACACCTGTAATTATAGTTACTCTGGAGGCTGAGATTTGAGGATCATGAGTCGAAGCCAGCCTGGACAGGAAAGTCTGTGAAACTTTTTATTTCTAATTAATCACCAAGAAGCAGAAAGTGGAGTGAAGCTGTAGAACAGTGGAAGAGCTCAGGGACAGGATGGTACCCAGGACCTGTGTTCAAGCCCTAAGACTATAAGACATACAAACACACACACACACACACACACACACACACACACACACACACACACAGCTCAGGGACAGGACTATAAGACACACACACACACACACACAAAGCTCAGGGACAGGACTATAAGACAGACAGACAGACAGACAGACAGACAGACACACACACACACACACACACACACACACACACACACACACACACACACGACAGGATGGTACCCAGGACCTGTGTTCAAGCCCTAAGACTATAAGACACACACACACACACACACACACACACACACACACACAGATTCTCTGCACATAAATAATATTTTGCTTATTTGAAAATTATAAATAGAATGTTATCATTAGAGGGGCTGGGAAGGTGGTTCAGTGGTAGAACGCTTGCCTTGCGTGCCTGAGGCCCTGGGTTCGATTCCTCAGCACCACATAAGCAAAAAGAAAATAGCAGGAAGTGGCGCTATGGCTCAAGTGGTAGAGCACTACCCTTGAGCTGAAGAGCTGAGGGACAGCGCCCAGGCCCAGAGTTCAGGCCCCACAACTGGACTCCTCCCCCCCCAAAAAAGAATGTTATCATTAGAAAATTTCCAGTTTGCAAAAGAGATCGCCAGATCTTTGAGGCTAACATTGTAATTAAATTTTCAACCCTCAGATGACCAACCTCTGTTAAGATCAAAGTAGCCCACCAAAGTCATGGGATGTCACTGATGTTTTGTGTCCCCTGGTTATAAAAAAAAAAAGACTAAGGAAAGTCTTTATTGAAACTAAGATAAATCTGACAAGAAACAGACCCTGGAAAACCAGATCTTTAACATTACAAAACAAAGACCCAGCACCATGAACTATATTCTAGAAGTCCCTCCCCAGGACTAACAGAGGTCCTCTCCTTGTGACCCCTTGTTGGTCCTGGGGAGGGAGTTAACACTGCAAGACTCTAAACCTCAATACAAGTCTGTGCTGGGGCAAAAATCATTGACATTCTCACCCTAGAGATAACCTGCTTTCAGTCTATTGAAAGTGTATATTTTTCCTAATAAGCTTTCCTGTCACTTCCACTATAGAACCTCTAATGATAATTGATTCCAAAAATTATTTTCAAAGAATTTCAGTGTCATAGGTGAACATTTGTTGGGCAGTGCAGTATTGCATGTTGCTGAGTATCATCCTGTAGATTACTTGCCTACTACAAAGAAAAGAAGGTATCTTCAATGATTAGGTTTGGCTGGAGGCATAGTTCAAGTGGTAAAATGCTGCCCACCATATAAAAGACCCTGAGTTTAAATCCTGGACTGCTAGTTACTATTTTATAACCAAGTTATTAGGTTTAACTGATATTATGTACCTTATAATACAGTGCAGTAGGAAATATAGTTTTGCCTGTATAGTATTTTACCCCTAATATTTATTTTAAAATATATTTTATTGTAAAAATACTGTACAGAGGGGTTACAGTTACATGAGTAAGGTAATGAGTCCATTTCCTATCAAGCATTGTTAACCCCTCCTTTGTTTTTCCCCTACCATCCCTTCCCTTCCCTCCTCAGCTTTCCAACTCTACCCCGCCATGTTGTAAAGTTCATTTTGAAAATAGTGTCTTGTACATCTCACTGTTACAATGGGTCAACCTGTATCCTTATTTCAGCATTTTGATATTTCCCTTCCCCTCCCCAAATTAGAAAAATGTATATACAAGATGCAGCCGCAACGGAATAAAATACATTGAAAACAGGGGTTATACCATGGGGGAAGAACATACAAAAGAAACAATAAAAATCACATAGTACATTATAAATACATTAAAACAATAGCAAGAAAGATAAAACCACTTGTGTTCCTATCTTGGGGTTCATTTTGCTTAGCATCATGTTATATGGTCATATGTACATAACTTTTGACCTTTTCTGCTTGTCCTAGATATATACTAGTTATTGCAAATAAGGGAAACTATGGGACCTATGTTTCTTTGGGTCTGGCTTACTTCACTTAATATAATTTTTTTCAAGTCTTTCCATTTCCTAACAAATTGCCCCTAATACTTAAATCAGGGGATTTAAATACATTTTCTAGTTTATAGGAATTACAGAGAAGCAAGTTCTAAAACACTATGAAAAATAATCAAACTCCAAATATGAGACAATCTTCACACCATCGTTTTTTTCCCCAAAAATATTAAGGGAGACAGAAATGCAGTGTGAGTGTTGTAGAGTGAGTGAGACAAAAGAAACCTAAGTATGTGTAGCACAGGAAACTTAATTGGCTTCTGGTTCATGAGAATGGAGTGGGATATTTTGGGGATAGTTAGGCATACTTGAATATGGATGGGTATTAGATGATATGATATTAAGGAATTACTGTTAGTTTTCTTAGAAAACATCTTTGGAGATGCAGGCTAACTTATTTTGGGGTGAAGTGTATGAATATGCAACTTTTTAAAAAGCTCAAGCAATAAACACATCATATATAGGAAAGATATAACTATAGTAAAATACTAGCAATTGTTAAATCTAGGTGGTATGTGGAAGGGCATGCGTTATTACACAATCTTGTTTCAACTTTTCTTTATGTTCTGAATTTTTGTTTTGGCAGTTGGGGGGTTGGATCTCAGGTCCTCAGAATTGCAAAGCAGGTGATATACCACTTGATCTATGCCTCTAATCCCTTTTTGTTGATTATTTTCAAAGTAGGCTCTCACCCTATGCCTGGGATGGACTGGGCTGTGATTTTTTTTTTTTTTTGTCGGTCATGGGGTCTGAACTCTGGGCCTGGGCGCTGTCCCTCAGCTCTTCAGCTCAAGGCGAGCGCTCTACCACTTGAGCCACAGCACCACTTCCAGCTTTTTCTGCTTATGTGGTGCTGAGGAATCAAACCCAGAGCCTCATGCATGCAATCGGCTGTGATTCTTATTTGTGCTTCTCCTATAGCCCACTAACACACCTACCCATTGATTGAGATGCAATCTGATGAACTTCTTTTTGTCTGGGTGGGCCTTCACATCCTAAGCAGCTAGGATTACAGGCTTGTACCTCTGTGTTTGGGTTATGTTCTAAAATTTTAAATAGAGATGGATTAGGAAATAAAATGACTCTTCTGTTAGCTAGTTAGCTATTAGGGTTCCTGCCTGAAAGGTTGTGCAGATAAAGCTGTATACTTTGTATCTGGTACTTTCAAAGTTTCTGGAACTTATTAACACTGGTTCTCTTTAGTTTACTTGAGATGATGATAGATTTACCTGACTTGAGAATCAGAATCAGTAACGTGGTTTTTTTTTTTTTTTTTTTCATGAGGCTTGAATTCAGGGCCTGGGCGTTGCCCCTGAGATCTTATGCTCAAGGGTAGCACTCTACCACTTTGAACCACAGCTCCACTTTCAGTTTTTAGGTGGTTAGTTGTAGTTGAGTCTCAGAATTTCCTGCTCAGGCTGGCTTTGAATCTCAATCTCAACCTCCTGAGTATTTACAGGCATGGAGCACTAGTGCCCAGCTAGTAAGTTGTTTTTAATTTTAGGTATAGTTTGATATGTCTTTGAAAATTGACTGTGTTGGTGGACCCATTGCAACAATGAGATGTACAAGTCGGGGGGGGGGGCTAGGGGGGAGGATGGGAAGGGATGGGAAGGGGAAACAAAGGAGGAGGCTACAATGCTTGGTAAGAAATGTACTCATGGGCTGGGAAGGTTGCTCAGTGGTAGAGTGCTTGCCTTGCATGCCTGAGGCCCTGGGTTTGATTCCTCAGCACCACATAAGCAAAAAAGAAAAATCCCGGAAGTGGTGCTGTGACTCAAGTGGTAGAGCGCTAGCCTTGAGCTGAAGAGCTGAGGGATAGCGCCCAGGCCCAGAGTTCAGGCCCCACGACTGGACTCCCCCCCCCCCAAAAAAAAGAAATGTTCTCATTATCTTGCCCATGTAATTGTAACCCCTCTGTACAGTATTTTCACAATAAAAAATGGAAATTAAAAAAAATAAAAAAATTAGGTAAAAATAAAAGAAAATTGCCTATGTTATACTTTCGAGAGATAATATGGTTAGAGAGTTTTCTTCTTTTTCTAAAGTATGCTACTTCGCTTTTAATCAGTATGGATATTGTGTTAGTACTAGATTAATGTTAATTGTTAAAACATATCAATCCTAGTTTTCTGTGACCTAACGTAAGAGAAATTCATTTTTTAAAGCTTGAATTTAGGGCCTCATGTTCTCATTTATCTCACTTGAGCCATACCTCTAAGCCTTGCTTTATACTGGTTAATTGGAGATGGAATCTTAAGGACTTTTCTGACCAGGTTGACTTCAAACACCGAACCTCTAGTTTTTAACCTCATGAGTTTCACAGACTTTCCTGCTCAGGCTGACTTTGAATCTCAGTCCTCAGATCTCAGCCTCCTGTGTAGCTAGGATTACAGGCATGAGCCACCAATGGCTGGCTCAAGATGTAATAGTACAAGGTGGTTATCTACACTATAATTCAGGGACCAGGTGCCTTCTGTCTCTGGCTTTCCCATTCCATGGAACTAATCCTCAGATTCTCCCAGCTCTAGCAGATAAATGGGGAAGGAAAAGAGGGTGTTATGGGGAAGATACATGTGCTAAACATGGAAATATCACTCATTTCTTTGCCCACTTCCATTGGATAGAACTTGCTCATGGGGCCAGATCTAACTGGAAGGGAGCCAGGGGAATATACTCGAGCTGGAGGAAGAAAAACCTATTTGGAAAGCAGCCAACCACTCTCTGTTGCAGTATTTGATGAGTACTTGTTGTCATATGTATTTCAGAAAAGAGAAGTGGTGGTAGGATTTGCATGTGGGTTTGTGTGTGTGTGTGTGTGTGTGTGTGTGTGTGTGTGTGTGTGTGTGTCTTGTCCACTTGGAAGAGAATATTTTCCTTGAGTTTGTGACATTGTTTCCCTAGCAACTTTAACTAGTGTTACTCAAAGCTGCTGGTCCCAAGACCAGCAGTATCAGTGTGACCTGATACATTCTTTCCTTTAGGATTCATTGTTAGTGTTGTGCATCCTATACACTTGGATAAAGTATCTGTCATTATTGTATGATACAAAGTACTTTTGCTACACTGAAAATCCTCAGTGTTTCTGCCTTTCAGCCTTGCTTCTCCCATCCCCCACCTCCAGGCAACTACTCATCTTTTTACTGTCTTCATGGTTTGGGCTTTCCCAGAGTGTCATTTAGTTGAAGTCATATAATGTATGTGTGTGTATATATATATATATATATATATATATATATATATATATATATATATATATATATATATATATGTATATATATATATATACATATATATACATATATATATATGTTTGAGTTCTTTCACTTAGTAATATGTATTTAAGCTTTCTTACGGCTTTTCATGGCTTCATAACTCATACTAGCCCATGATGTGAATATCACAGTTAGCAATCAACCTACTGAAGGATATCTTGGTTGCCTTCAAGTTTCAGAAAATTTGAATGACAATAACAACATTAAATATTTAACATAACCGTCAAATACACTTACTGTGGAGGGGGGCTGTTTTTGGCAGCACTGGGGTTTGAATTCAGGATTTCCTACTTGCTAGGCAGGTGCTTTTGAACACTTGAATCAAGCCACCAACCCTTTTTTCCCCCTTTATTTTGGGGATAGGATCTATCTAGTGTTTTTGCCTAGGCCAGCCTGAACCATAATCATCCTAGTTATACCATTTGCTATTATGCTATTGCACTGTATTTGCTATTTCTCCTTTTGCTTGGGTTGGCCTTTGTGTAATATTGTAATATTCCAATCTCTGCCTTCTAAGTAGCTGAGATTACAAGTGTGAGCCACCATGCCTGGCCTGTATATATTTTTTGAGACAGAGTCTTGATATGCATCCCAAACTGGCCTGGAATTCATGATCCTCCTGCTTCCATGTGTTGGGATTACGGATGTATGCACTATGCCTGATCTTTATTATTTTTGTTGTAAAATAACAGTAAGAAAATTAGCAACTGTTTACTAGGCACCTGCTAGAATAGCCAAGTATCTTGTCAGTGTTTTCCATACACCAAGTTACTCAACCTTCATATCAAAGGTGTGAAGACCATAGTATAGATTCCATTTTATTAGTTGAAGAAACTGGATCATAAGTCAAGTACCTTGTTTGTTCTGGGTCACCTGTTTGAAGTTGTGCAGTGAGGATCTATTAAGGAATGGAGGGAAGGTGGGAGAGGGAGGTAAGGAGGAAGGAAGGAAGGAAGAAAAAGGAAAGATGAGAGAGAAAGAAAGAAAAGATGGACACACATGCAAGCAAGCATCTCATCATGAGCTTTTATAACATACATATAATGTGAGCCTGGATATGTAGATTTTCTGTTTGGTAGATACACAGTATACACATGCACACACAATCTTAAAATTACCATTTGAACCATTTTAACTATGATAGTTAATAACAAATGTGACATTCACAAAGTCATAGTATAGTAACTGTTACCATTATCCATTCCTGAAATTTTCTTGCCACCCCAAATAGAAAATATGTATATTTAAGCAATAACTTCCCCTTTCCTCTTCCTCCAGCCCCTGATAGCCTCTGATATGCTCTTTATAAACATTCCTTGTGGGGCTGGGAAGGTGGCTCAGTGGTAGAGCACTTGCCTTGCATGCCTGAGGCCCTGGGTTTGATTCCCTAGCACCACATAAGCAAAAAGAAAAAAGCCGGAAGTCGCGCTATGGCTCAAGTGGTAGAGCGCTAGCCTTGAGCTGAAGAGCTGAGGGACAGCGCCCAGGCCCAGAGTTCAGGCCCCATGACAGGACCCCCCCCCCAAAAAAAAAAAAACATTCCTTGTTTAGGGACTTCATGGAATAGATTCTTGTAATGTTTGTCCTGTTGATTTCACGTAGCATAGTGTTTTCAAGAATGCTTCCTATCATGCAACATGTATATAAACACCAACCATTTTTTTCGCCCTCCTCCTCTTCCTCCTCCTCCTCCTCCTCCTCCTCCTCCTCCTCCTCCTCCTCCTCCTCCTCCTCCTCCTCCTCCTCCTCCTCCTCCTATTCCTCCTCCTCCAACTCTTCTTCTTCCTCTTTTTTTTTTTTTTTTGCCAATCCTGGGGCTTGAACTCAGGCACTGTCCCTAAGCCTCTTTGTGTTCTACCACATGAGCCACAACACCACTTTTGGCTTTTTTGGAGTAGTTCATTGGAGATAAATCTCATGGTCTTTCCTGACCAGGCTGGCTTTGAACTGTGATCCTCAGATCTCAGCCTCCTGCGTAGCTAAGGATTACAGGCATGAGCCACTGTTCCCCAACTAACATCAACCATTTCTATGGCTGAATAATATTCCATCACCTGATGGGTACTTGGACTGTACAAATTTTGCTGTTAAGAACATTCACAAACAAGTATCTGTTTTGAGCCTCTGTTTTTATTTCTTTTAAGAATATACCTAGGGGGCTGGGAAGGTGGCTCAGTGGTAGAGTGCTTGCCTTGCATGCATGAGGCCCTGGGTTCAATTCCTCATGCTACATAAGCAGAAAAATCCAGAAGTGGGCAGTTGTTTCTTTGAGGATTTGTTGTTGGGGGATTTAATTTTTTGAGTTCCAAGTATATTTTAGATATGAGACCCTTGTCCGATGTATGGCTAGTAAAGATCTTCTCCCAATCCTTGGGCTTTCTACTGATCTTGCTAGCTATGTCCTTTGCCATGCAGAAGCTCTGCAACTTTATGCAATCCCATTTGTCCAACCTTTCTTTGATTTGTTGTGTTTCTGGGTCTCTATTCAAAAAATTTCGGCCTGAGCCAAGGAGACCTAGGGATTCTCCTATTCCATCCTGTAATGTTTTCAGAGTGTCTGCTTTGACTTTGAGGTCTTTGATCCATTTGGAGTTGATTCTGATGCAGGGTGATATATAAGGATCTAGCTTTAGTTTTCTACATGTAGTTAACCAATTTTGCTAGCACCATTTACTGAAGAGGCTGTCTTTCTTCCATTCTATTGTTTTAGCTCCCTTATCGAAGATTAGATGGCTATAGGTCTGTAGGTTCATTTCTGGGTTTTCAATTCTATTCCATTGGTCCTGAGGTCTGTTCTTATGCCAATACCAAGCTGTTTTGATTACTATGGCTTTATAGTAGAGTTTGAAATTTGGTATTGATATTCCTCCAGCAGTGTTCTTTCCGTTAAGGAGCGTTTTTGCTATTCGGGGTCTTTTGTTGTTCCATATGAATTTTTGGATTGCCTCTTCTATTTCCTTGAAGAATGAGGTTGGCTAAAGACTTAAAGAGAAACTTCTCTGAAGAAGAAAGAAGGATGGCCAATAGACACATGAAGAAATGCTCAACATCCCTAGCCATAAAAGAAATGCAAATCAAAACAACATTGAGATACAACCTCACTCCAGTTAGAATGGCAAAAATCAAGTACTCTAACAACAACAGATGCTGGAGGGGATGTGGACAGAAGGGAACCTTACTTCATTGTTGGTGGGAATGTAAACTTGTTCAACCACTATGGAAAGCAGTATGGAGGTTCCTCAAAAGACTTCACATAGAGCTCCCCTATGACCCAGCAATCCCACTTTTGGGCATTTACCCAAATGTACAAACAAGACCACACTAAAGCTACCAGCACAACTATGTTTATTGCAGCATTATTTACCATAGCTAAGATATGGAACCAACCCAGATGCCCTTCAGTAGATTAATGGATCAAGAAAATGTGGTATATATACACAATGGAATTCTATGCCTCCATCAGAAAGAATGACATTGCCCCATTTGTTAGGAAATGGAAAAACTTGGAAAAAATTATATTAAGTTAAGTAAGCCAGGCCCAAAGAAACACAGGTCCCATGGTTTCCCTTATTTGCAATATCTAGTATATGTATGAGTCAAGCGGAAAAGGTCAGATAATGTGATGTTAGGAAAATGAACCCTTAGAGATGTATTTTAATGTTTTTTTTCTTTCATGCATGTGTTTCTAATGCATTTATAAGATTATTTCTTTGTTGGTTTGTATGTCCCTCCCCCACAGTGTAACCCCCGCTTTCACTATATTTGATGTCAGTATAACATGTGGAGGAGATGGGGACAAACAAGTCGTTTAAGGATTCAGGTGGACCTGTTGCAACAATGAGAAGTACAAATTGTCATGTCAAAAACGAGCTTTACAATGTCGGTGGGGGGGGGGAAGGATTGGGTGGGGGGAGGCTGGGAAGGGAGGTGAAGGGTAAACAAAGGAGGAGGCTGCAATGCTTGGTAAGAAATGTACGCATTATCCTGCCCATGTAATTGTAACCCCTCTGTACAGTATGTTCACAAATAAAATAAAAAAAAATAAATTCTAGCAAATTATCTGATTCCTATTGCAAAAAAAAAAAAAAAAAAAAAAGAAAGAAAAAAAGAAAAAAAGAAAAAGCCAGAAGTGGTACTGTAGGTCAAGTGGTAGAGCTGAGGGAGAGTGCCCAGACCCAGAGTTTAGGCCCCACGACGAAAAAAAAAAAAAAGGAATATACCTAGGAATTGAATTTCTGGGTAATAGTAATTCTTTGGTAGTTTTCATTTTTCTATGCTGGGAATTGAACCCAGGACCTCAAGCATGTTGGGCAAGTGCTCTCCCACTTGAGACACACCCCAACCCCCAGAAAGATTACATTGTGATATTTCTATGCAGGCATATAACATAGTTTGATTTTATATACCTCTGTATTGTTCTTAACAATCTCTTCTCCCTCTCCCTCTTTCTTGTATATGTGTGTGCTTACATGCGTGCATGTGTGCATGCACATGTGTATGTGCTGGAACTAGGGCTTGAAATTCAGGGCATCTCTCTTTTCAGTCACTACTGGTGCTCTACCACTTGAGCCACAGGTTCACTTTTGACATTTTCTGGTTAAATGGAGATAAGATTCTTTCAGACTTTTCTGCCCCACTGGCTTTGAATTATGATCCTTAGATCTCAACCTCCTGAATAGCTAGGATTACAGGACTGAGCCACTGGCACTTGGCTCTTACACAATTTTTAATGGGTTTCATTGTGTTCAAACATTGGTATTATGTACTTTGATCATATTACTCTCCTGCTCACCTCCTTTTACTGCCTTCTCTTTGTTTCTTTCCAACAGTTCTCCTTTTACATTCATGTTATAAAATTTTATATTTATTTATTAATATTTTAATATTGTGTTTTAGAGGTAGGGTCTTGTCAACTTTGTCCAGGCTGGCCTCAAACTCTCCATCTTCCTATCTTTACCTCCCAAGTAGTTTGGATTACATACCATACCACCACCCCTGGCTATGTGAGGAACTAGCAAACTGTTTTCCAAAGCAATCATTGTACTTTATTCCCAGTGCAAGGAACAGGGATTCCAGTGTCTTCACAGCTTGTCCAACACTTCAGATATTACATTCAGAAAGTAGAGTTAAGCCAGGCACCAGTGACTCACCCCTATAATTGTAGCTACTTAGGAAGCTGATATCTGACGATTGAAGGTTTGAAGCCAGCTCAGACAAGAACGTCAGTGAGACTTTTATCTCCAATTCACCACTCAAAACCCAGAAGTGGAGCTGTGGATCAAGTGGTAGAGTGCTAGCCTTGACCAAAAAAGTTTAGGGATGACACCCAGGCCCTGAATTAAAACCCCAGGACTGGCACAAAAAAACAGCAGGTCTAGACTGATGCCAGTGGCTTAAACATGTAATCCTAGCTACTCAAGAGCCTGAGACCTAGAGGATCACAATTTGAAGCCAGCCCAGGTAGAAAAGTCCTTGAGTCTTCTACTTCCAAACAACCAGAAAAATGGCAGACTGGAGGTGTGGTTCAAGTGGTAGAACATCAGCTGTGAGCAGAAAAGCTAATGGACATTGCTCAGGCCCAAATTCAAACCCCAGCACTGGCGTGCGCGTGCATGCGCGCGCGCACACACACACACACACACACACACACACACACACACACACACGAGCGATCTTAACAGTAGAGAATGATGTCTTGTGGGTTTGTATTATTGTGAGAGATTTTGAAATTTAATAACGTTGAACATCCATTTCTGCTTATTTGCCATTTGCATATCATATTTATATTTTTATTATTATTATAAAGGTGATATACAGAGGGGTTACAATTACATAAATCAGGCAGGATACATTTCCTTCTGGACAATATTACCCCTTCCCTTGATCTCTCCCAGTTTTCCCCTCCCATCTCCACTACATATTATATTTAAAGAAAGTCCTATTGGATTCACATCTTGCTTTTGTTAAGTTGTAAGGATTACGTATTATAAATATTAATCCCTTGTCAGATAATGTAATTTGCAAATATTTGCTCCCTTTTGGGGGAGCAGACTTCCTTGTTCTTGGTAATCTTTAATGCACAATCATACTGCAGGAAAAGATTCACCCCAAAACTTAACAGTATATGAACTCTGCTCTGGACATCTCTTCCCTGTTCCTTTATACTGTTATTTCCAAAATTATATATATATATATATATATATATATATATATATATATATATATATATATATTGTCCCTCAGCTCTTCAGCTCAAGGCGAGCACTCTACCACTTGAGCTACAGCACCACTTCTGGTTTTCTAGTGGTTTATTGGAGATAGGAATCTCACGGTCTTTCCTTTCTAGGCTGGCTTTGAACCACGAGCCTCAGATCTCAGCCTCCTGAGTAGCTAGGATTACAGGCATGAGCCACTGGCTCCCGGCTTATATTTTTATTCCATGTGGAACTATTATCATATTTGTGTAATTACTAGTTTTTTGCATTTGCATTTTTAATCAGAATAAAAATGGAGTTACAAACATTTTCACATTTACCTGTTTTCAATAACCAGTGTTCTTTATTTCTTCAAATAAGAAGAAATCCCTAAACATTTCTTATAGGGCAAGTCAGCTAGTAATTAACTATTGTTTTTCTGGAAATTATTCTGCATTCTTGTGGGATAGTTTTGCTAGATACAGATTTTTTCGTTTCAGGCAAAAGTATCATTAAATATATCATTCCACATTCCTTCTAAGCTCCAAGATTTCTGCTGAGAGTCCTTTGATGTGGCAAGTCACTCCTCTTGCTGCTTACAAGATTCTATATTTATCTTATCTTTGATCAGTTTGATCACAGCATATTTCAGTGTCAGTCCCTTTGAGTTTATCCTGCTTGGAGACTATAGAGCATTGTGGGATATTTAGAATCATGTATTTCATCAAATTTCCAACCATTATGTCTTTCAGTATTCTTTCTAAATGCTTTTCTGACTCTTCAGGAAATTTCAAAATTGTATGTTAGTCCACATGACATCATCCAGGTCCCTTAGGCTGTGTTCACTTTTTTGTGTTCCAGTTCAGTGACTTGAACTCAGAGCCTGGGTGCTGTCCTTGAGCTTTTTTGCTCAAAGCTAGTGATCTACCACTTGAGCCACAGCACCATTCTTGGCCTTTTTCTGTTTATGTGGTGCTGAGGAATCGAACCCAGGGCCTCATCCACACAAGGCAAGCGCTCTACCACACAGCTAATTTCCCAGCCCAGATCTTAGTCTCTTGAGTAACTAGGATTACAGGCATGAGCCACCAATGGTCAGGTTCTGTTCACTTTTTTACTTTCTGTTTTCTTTCTGATTTTCAGACACAAGTTCAATTTCCTGTCTTCCAGTTTATTTTCTCTCCTGTCTTCATGCATATGCTGATGTACCCCTTTAGTCAGTTTTTCATATGTTATACTTTTCAGCTCCAGAATGCTAATGCTTCTTTTTATAATTTATTTGCTTTGCTTTTGGTGGTACTGGGGTTTGTACTTAAGACTTTGTGTTGCCTGGCTGATGAAAAACTGCTGAGTCATGCTGCCAGCCCTGGTTTTTCACTGGTTATTTTTAGAATAGGGTCTTACTTCCCGCCTGAGTACATCTGAGCCAAGATCTGCCTACTTTTAGACTTCCTGTCACCACTGGGATCACAGGTGCGCACCACAATGTCTGGCTTTCCTCAACAGAGATGGAGTCTCATGGAGTCTTCTGTCCTGGCCATTCTCAGTCTCCCACAAAGTTTGGGATGACAGGTACATAGGACTATACACAGCTATGGGTTGGAAAAGGATCTTGTGAACTGCTTTTTTGCCTGGACTGCCCTTGAACTGTGATTCCCCTATCCTCATCCTTCCAAATACTTAGGATTATAGGTGTGAGCTGCTGGTGCTGAGTCCCCCTTCCTTTTTTTTTTTTTTTTTTTGGTCAGGCGTGGGGCATGAACTCTGGACCTGGGCGCTGTCCCTGCGCTCTTCAGCTCAAGGCTGGTTTTCTGGTGGTTTATTAGAGATGAGTCTCATGGTCTTTTCTGCCCGGGCTGGCTTTGAACTGCGATTCTCAGATCTCAGCCTCCTGAGTAGCTAGGATTATAGGCATGAGCCACTGGCACCCAGCTCCCCGCTCCTTTTAAAAAAGTAACTCATATTGATATTCTCACTTTGTCCATACATTGTTTTCTTGATTTGCTTTTCTTTATGGCTATATCCATGATTTCCTTTAGTTCATTAAGCACAATTAAGATAGTTAATGTAGAGGTAGCGATGTAGTTCAAGTGGTTGAACACCTGCCCAGCAATCATGAGGACCTAAGTTCATATCCTAGTGCCACCAAAAAAGAAAAGAAAGTAAGAATGTTTTGCTGGGTATAAATGATTTAATCTAATATATGTAGTATGCTGGTCTCCTCAGAATGATTTCTGTCAATTTCCTTTCTTTGAATGGGCTGTACCATTTATCCTGGTTAACTATGTTCTATTTTTATTTTTTGTCTACTGCAAATGGTCTTCAAATAATACTTTCTGCTTCTCTTCTGTGAATGAAAGAGAAGAACACTTTAAACCATTTCTCTGCAGAATTCCCCCAAGCAGAGAAACAGAAAAAAATGTAAATAAGGTCTGTTATGCTAGGCTTCATTGGGAACGCGTAGGCTGCTGATCTGGGGATGAGGGAAGCAAGGCTAAGTAAAATGCTAGAGAGCTTTTTCTATCATTGTCTAGTTTCCTTTGTTCCTGATTCAATATTTACTTGGTTGCTGTAAACTCTTGACTCTTTTCCAGCCAAAGGCAAAATTGGTTCTGAAAGTTTGTGCTTGTTTCTGGAAGTTTCTGTGGAGGGATGGGAATTTGGAGCTTCCTATTTGGCCCTTTTGCTTTATCATTCCTTTCCACATGGTATTTTTCAAAAATGAAGAGTCCATATATTTTTTTTCAAGTCTGTAGATTTTTTTTTATTTTTTTAAATTTTTTTCTTGTGAAAATACTGTACAGAGGAGTTACAATTACATGGGCAAGATAATGAGTACATTTCTTATCAAGCATTATAGCCTCCTCCTTTGTTTCCCCTTCCCATCTCTTCCTATCCTCCCCCCCCCCCCCCCCCCCCGCCCAAGTCCATATATTTTTTGAGACACTGTTCTCAGGGAGAAGAACAGTGCTAAGCCTTATGTTTTGTTAAATTTGTTTAACATGGTACTAAGATTGTAAATGTCCTGGATTAGTCTATTTTATTGTTGGCCCCTTTCATGTTTTTTGTTGAGAATTTGGAAACAGAGAGAAACTTCTAATTACACTTAAGTGTAGGATTATATTAAAAATTTCCCTATTTAAACAATTTGTTTTTTCTCTTCCCCTCCACAAATTATACCAACATCAAATACAGTGAAATATCGTGGGGGAGGGACATACAAAGCAACAAAGCATTTAAATAGGGACACAGGTGGACCCATTTCAGCAATGAGATGTACAAGTCGTTATATCAAAAAACGAACTTTACAACTTTGTGGGGGGGGAAGGGGGAGATGGGAAGGGATAGGAAGGGGAAACAAAGGAGGAGGCAACAATGCTTGATAAGAAATGTACTTTTTATCTTGTCCATGTAATTGTAACTCCTCTGTACAGTATTTTCACAATAAAAAAAAATAAAAATTTCTCTTTGCATCTCCCCCAGCTCATGCCCAGCTAGGTAAAGATACATTTATCTTCAAATTGTGTCAGGTTATCGGAAGGATTGATTCTTAGGTTACTTTGTACTGAGAGAACTAAGTAGCTGTAACAGATTGCAGTCACCCTCCATCTTTCCTTTCCCTTTTCCTTATTTTAATTTTTAGCTCAGCATATTACTGTGTAATGCAATCTCATTTCCTGTTTCTCTTGCAGGTAGGTATAGTCAGTTTCTTGCCAGAGGTAGAAAGAAATGTGCCATGCAAAGTTTGTATAATGTTTCTTTAAAAGGAGAAGCATGCCTGTCTTCTACCATGCCTTTTATCTATTTCTTGGGAGTGTAGGTATAGTAGCTAGAACTGTAGGAGCCATATTGGTTGAAGAGCTGGATTACCTTGGGAATGGAAAACACTTCTGGAAATGCAGTAAAACAGATGACACTAGAGGCTCCAACAAAATAAAGTTCTTTTTTTTGGGGGGGGGGGTTCGGTTGTGGGACCTGAACTCTGGGCCTGGGCACTATCCCTCAGCTCTTCAGCTCAAGGCTAGCGCTCTACCACTTGAGCCACAGTGCCACTTCTGGCTTTTTTCTTTTTGCTTATGTGGTGCTGAGGAATCAAACCCAGGGCCTCATGCATTGCAAGGCAAGCACTCCACCACTGAGCCATCTTCCCAGCCCCCAAAATAGAGTTCTTGTACCAGGCATGAATTGCATGCTTCTGTACTTGTGAGGGAGAAATGTATCATTTTTATTGCTACTGAACCTAATTGTAACTTTTATACCAGGCCTTACATTCTTGGAATGTAACTGTGAACCCCAGGGCTGTTTAGCAGACCTGATGCAGATAATCATAGCTACTGTGGATATGACACTACCTGGGATTCTAAGGGAGATCATAAAGTAGGCATTAGGGGCTAGAGAAAAGGGCTCAGATTTTAAGTGGCACTCATGTTTGTTAAGTGCAGGTATCTGTAAACCACCTACACAAGAAGTGAAAAGATAACAGAATTCAGAGATGGTTGTACTCATAGCTCTGACTTCTCACAGAGAAAGGAAACAGCAAGATAGGGAGGAGGAAAAAAGGCATAATGAATAGAGTCTGGAAGAGTCTTTTTCTCCCATCCTTCCTCTCTCCTTCCCTCTCTACCACTTTCTCTATTGGCCATCCTGGCGATGGAACCATGACTTTTGAGAAAGGTAGGCAGCTATTCTACCACATCAGACCTCTTGCTGAACTAAATCACATTTGCAAAAACAATCCCGCCAGAGCAATCTGGCAACCTTCATTGTTCCAAGCACACGAGACAACCTTATCACCTAGTAGTATAGGGAATATCCACAGGCCAAGGTCTCAGCAGATCAAGATACTAATGATCAGTTGTGCAAGAAGGCCCTCCTAGAGACAGTAACATCAGACCTGTTACAGAATTTTTTTTTTCGTGCAGAATAACATGTTTCATCAACTGGCTGGTCACTTTTTGAGTTTTTGCAGCTTTCTTGGGTTTGTAGTTGGAATCAGTTTTTTTAATAAAGATTTATTTATTTTATTTTTTAAAATGATTGTAACTAATATGGACATTTTTTTGCTTTGAGAGACAGTTGCATAATTTCTAACATATACATACATATGTGTAACTTCCAGAACAAAGGTGAATATGTTAGCCTCCTCAGTAGCTAGGATGATAGTCATGAGCCATAGGTGTTTGTCTCTAACTTTTTGACATTATTTTTTTTTCTGTCATATACATATGCTTATCTTTCCTGCATACCTAAAAGACTCACTAGGGTTCTTCAGGATTCTCTGTCTGTGGAGATCTTCTTCTAGCTGCTCTGTGTTTTTAACTTTAGGTGTCTTTATATGCAGACTTTCATCTTTCTTTTTTTTTTTTCTGGTCGGTCCTGGGTCTAGAACTCTGGGGCTGGGTGCTGTCCCTGAGCTCTTCAGCTCAAGGCTAGCACTCTACCACCTGAGCCAGAGCACCACTTCCAGTTTTCTGAGTGGTTTTACTGGAGATAAGAGTTTCTTGGACATTCCTGCCTGGGCTGGCTTTGAACCATGATCCTTAGATCTCAGCCTCCTGAGTAGCTAGGATTACAGGCGTGAGCCACTGGCGCCCAGCCTAGACTCTTACAGGCTCTCATCTTTCTTTCTTTCTTTTTTTCTTTTTTTGGGGGGTCCGGGTGGGGCCTGAACTTTGGGCCTGAGCACTGTCCCTCAGCTCTTCAGCTCAAGGCTAGTGCTCTACCACTTGAGCCACAGCACCACTTCCGGCTTTTTTTCTTTTTGCTTATGTGGTGCTGGGGAATTGAACCCAGGGCCTCATGCATGCAAGGCAAGCGCTCTACCACTGAGCCCTCTTATCTTTCTTAATCCAGGAAACCAGCTGGGCTTTGCCTGAGTTTCTTTTCTCTGTTTTGTGGCCTGAAAACTCAATGTAGTAAGCTGCGCAATCAAATGGCTCACTTCATTTTTCTCATCTTTCAAGAACCACTGTCCTACATTGCTCAATGTCTGCTGTCTTAATAACAATTACTTCATGTATTTTTCATTGTTGTTTTAGTGATGAGGATAAATTCAGTTCCAGTTTCCGTCTTGTCTGGAAGTGAAAGCTTTAATTCTATAAAGCAGTTTTGATCTTGTATATTTGTAACCCTTTTACACATACACTCTGTCCTTTGATATTTATTTTTCAGGGACGGTGTGTATGTTTATGGAGCTAAGCATGTTTATGTGCACACAGACACACTTAAATCAAGCCTATCCTGACTCTCTTTCTAGTCTAGGAGTCTGTTGGCTGCTGTACATTTTCACTGCTGAGAGAACTGGGGAAAGAAAAGATTACATTCATTAACAGAGTAGCTATGAATGAACCAGAATGATTCCCTTCAGTAGTATGAATAAGAGAATTGTCTCTTTTTGAAGGCAGTGTTGTGCAGATTGTTTATGATGGTATCAAAGAGAGACCCAGACAAGATGTTAATACTGTAGGGAGTTTTATTCTTTGGGGGGGAGTCTGTACAGGGTAGAGGTCTGATATGGCAGATGATGTTCTCGCAGTCCAGTCAGGAAGATAAGATGCAGGTAATTTATTATGTGTCAACTGTTAGCTAAGGCGTTAGGTGAGCTGAGAAGCCAGAGAGAATTGTTGAAAATACCTACAGATGGATAACAGTAGAAAGCCACTGTCACCCCTGGGCTGACACAAGAAGGTGGTGTTTATTACTGGAATCAGCAGCATGGTTGCCCGGTAAAAACTAGAACTTGGTGGGGGTTTTCCAGTTAGGCAGGGGACCCAGATGGAGAACTGTGTGGTGGGAGCAACAGCTATGGAGCCCCAGAGAAGTAAGAGAGAGGGAAAAGAGAATGGAGAAGGAATAAAAGAAAGGAGGGAAGGAGGAAGGGAGAGAAGAAGAGAAGAGAGCAGAGGAGAAGAAGGAAAGGAGAGGGAGGGAAGGTGAGGCAGAGAGAGAGGGCGAGGGAAGGAGGGAAGAAGAGGGAGAAGAGGAAAGAAGGGAGCGAAGGAAGGGAGAGGTGGCTGCCTTGGCTTTTCCTTTTCCCTCACTTTCTAATCTTCTACATGTGCCTTTTATATCAGTGTAGTTTCCTTGAATTCATATGTATTATTGAGAGAGGGTGGTGTTGATAGTAAATAAGGCAGAAAGAAGGGCCCTTTTATAGTACCACTAACATTGTAATCTAGTGGACACATTAATCTTTGTACTCCAACTGGTATTTCTGTAACAATTCCTTTTCCACAGGGCCACATTAACAGTGATATTCTGATACTCCAGGCCCTTGTTGACTGGGTTTAGCCAGGGAAACTGTACCAGGGAAAACTGTACAATTCCCTTTAAATCAGTGTTATTTGATTTCAAAGGGATGTTTTTTTCAATTTTTGCAATTCAGGCAACATTTAAAAGTTTCCTATGTCAGAGGCATTTCCAGCGAAGGAAGGCAGTAAACCTCAAGTCATGGTCCCATTCTCCCTTGTGGGAATGGAAGGCTTGGCCTAACCAGATATAAGCTCAAGTTATGATACAGGTTTGAGCCATTTTTTCACCATAAAAAAGAAACTGAACATAAAGCATGTACGTATTGCAAGAACATATAAGTTATAATATATTGTATTCATAAACTGCTTTGCTTAATGGCAACTCTTTTGTACAACTACTTAAAGATAATAATTTAAAAATTAAAAAATTAAAATGGTAAAAAAACATACAAGTTAATGAGGGCAGTTGTCTTTAATTGGAATTAGAGTAACTCAGGTGAGGAGAATATTAGTTATTTCAAACTGATCAGAATCCTTGACTCAGTATAGAGATTTCCAAACTTGCTATGCACATCTGATTAACAAAGTTCCAGTGAATTGTTTCTTTTTTTATTGTGAAAATACTGTACAGAGGGGTTACAATTACATGGGCAAGATAATGAGTACATTTCTTATCAAGCATTGTCAGTGAATTGTTTCTTAATATATTACAATTTCCTTGACACCATCTTTTGGAATTTGAAATATTCAGTCCTTATGGGAAATGGCTACCTTTCATACACTTTAGGTACCAAAGTCTTTATTATTTTTAGGCACACTTAAGAAACTAATAGATTCTTGGTTTTAGCAAAGATGTGGCAATTAGAGCTCCCTCCCATCCTTAACCCAAGAAAAAGCTGGACAAATGACTTTTTTTAAATCAAAGAGAAAATTGAGGTACACAACAAACCCCCCAAATCAGTGAGAGACAATTGCTACTGCAGGAAGAAATAGGACCCAAGCCTTTCCTTACCTGGAGCA
This sequence comes from Dipodomys merriami, assembly GCF_024711535.1. NCBI lineage: Eukaryota > Metazoa > Chordata > Mammalia > Rodentia > Heteromyidae > Dipodomys > Dipodomys merriami. The sequence goes on from NW_027204492.1 coordinate 87,498,521, forward strand.
GATGCTGTTGAATGGTTCATAATCAAACAGGAAGATTAAACTAGAAGTTGCTAATCAATTGCCAAAATTGAAGGCCTTAGGTTCTCACCTCCTTGTAGCATTTTTCTCCAGGATTCCCAACAGGTACTCAAAGGGAAGATGAGGTTGTATCCTGAGCAGATTTCCCCCATGTGCTAGCTGGAGTAAGGAAATAGGAACCACTGCCCAGTTCTGCCCAGAGATAATTCCCAGTGCCCTACACATCTTCATCTGTGGAAAACAACAGTAACAAAAACTGAGGGCATTGGTAGAAGCCATTGAGGATAGTATAGGGCCATAGAGAAAAGCAAGGATCTACTCTTTGTCTTTGGCAAGAATAGCATTGTATGGAAGAGCCGAACACTTGTCTGCATAATGTTGAAGATTAGTAGGAGTATCAGAGAATGGCCTGTCTACTTCCCAATTCCCAAGCTAACAAACAGCGAGTGAAAATAGCCAAAAACTCAGAGCTGGTGGTGAGATCCAAGATCCAAAGCCAAGTGAGGGATAATTGAGAAAAAACACTGTGGCAAATTACCCTACTCCACAAAGACAAGATGTAACTAGAGGCTTTTGCAGGCACTTGTGCTCTGAAGGTAACCATAGAAACAAGGGCCTGAAAACCAATCCGACCTCCTAATTATATCAACACAAACCTTAGCAACACAAAAGAAATCCTGCAAATGTTGAGATAGTCTTTGAAGGTTTAGAGTGTGTATGTGAACCTTAGTAATATATTGTTTGGTCTTGAATATTTTGGCCCTTTTCTGAATGTTTTTTAATTTCAAATTATTTCTTTTGAGACAGGGTCTCATCATGTGGTACAGACTGGTCTTGAACTCCTAGGCCTACGGGTTCCTCCTACCTTAATTTCCCAAGTACCTGGGACTCTTTAGGTGTGTGCAGCTCCAAGCATTTTGTTTGCTGCTGTTATTGCAATTATTTATTTTACCTTTATGCTGGAACCTAGAGATTGAACCCAGGGACTCATGTTCTTGCTTAGCTTTTTCACTAAAGGCTTGTGCTCTACCACTTGAGCCACGCCTTCATTTCTGGCTTTTTGGTGGTTAATTGGAGATAATTCTCTTGGACTTGTCTGCTAGGCTGGCTTCAAACCTTGATTCTCAGAACTTGGCCTCCTGAATAGCTAAGATTACAGGTGTAAGCAACTGCACCTGGCACAATTATTTTTATTTTTTCAATAAGTAATACATTCGGTCATAATCCATATATAAAAGGAGCTTTTAGAGGGATATATCTCCCCATTTCTCCTTGACCTTGTTTTTATTGTTTGTTGTTCCAACAAATAGAAATATTTATGCCAATTCCCACAATTTTCTGTCACAGGTCTTGTATTATCCCATGTAAGTTCTCCTAGAGTTGTTATCCCACCAGTATAAGGAGTAGCTTCTTATTCCTTTCTTTTTGTAAAGTATAAATTAATTAGGCTTTTGGTAAGTTTAGAACACTATTTGTGCAGATAAATTCCATTTGTTAGAGCAAGAAAAAAATCTCATGTGGCCTTGGAGCTGAGGAGTATCTTTGATTTTAGGTAGAATTTGTGAGTACACAGCTTTCTGCTCAACCTTGTACTGCTCTGTAACCTGGTATTTCTCTTTTTCCATGTTGAAGAGCTCACTTTCCTGGTATCTGTGCTTCCACAGCTGCTTCTTCTTGAAGTAATCATCAGTGAGGTGTTTGGGGATTTTCACCTTGCTGTTATCAATTTTTGTGGAGGTGGCCATAACAAATGTCTGGTGTGTTCTACACAGAGGAACACAATTGTGGGACAAAGGGCCAATCACAAGTAGCAAGCCACTGCCCAGCTGCTTCAAGAAAACTGCTCTCTTGCTTCTGTGTTGCCCAGTGAGGATGATGAAGATAGTCCCTGGAGTGATGCTGGCCTGCAGCCTTTGCACATCTCACTGAAGTGCTTTTTACCATGGCTCAACAGCTTTCACAGCACATCTTCTAGGCATTTTTCAAAGCTTAACCCCTTGGGTACCACTGTCCTTGTTACCACCAACTAGTTTTGTGACGGTCGCAAGAACCTTCTCTTTCTTTTTTTTTTTTAACCTTGTATTTAGCAGCCAAATATTAATTCTTGTACTTGGCTTTTCTGGAATACATCACAAACTGGTAGTATCTCCCAATTCCTTGGACCAGAACCAGGTTTTGGCTTCAGTTGTACCTCCCCTCTTGGGCTTTTTAGCCTGAGGGGTAGCCTTCTGCACCTTGCCATTGGAACCAGCATTCTTGGCTTCAGGTTTGTTCTCCTTAGTGTCTGGCTTCTCAGCCTTTTCATCTGCCATCCTCCTTTGCTCCCTGACAACCTGAGAGAAAGAAACATCCAGGGGGCCTCTAAATTGATTCTGGGCATGTTCAATCATTGTAGATGTCAAACTAGTGTCCTTCCATCTCAGATGGCAAAGGATTGTGTGTGTGTGTGTGTGTGTGTGTGTGTGTGTGTGTGTGTGTGGTGGGGGTGTGTTGAAATCAAGTCTTGCTGAGGTGGCAGCCATTCTTACCTTTCCATACTCCTTTCTTTTATTTTTTTTATTTTTATTTTTTACATTTTAAATTTTATTTTATTTTATTTGAGAACATACTGTACAGAGGGGTTACAATTACATGGGCAGGATAATGCATACATTTCTTACCAAGCATTGCAGCCTCCTCCTTTGTTTACCCTTCACCTCCCTTCCCAGCCTCCCCCCTCCCCCCCACCCAGTCATACCCCCCTTCCCCCCACACACCGAAGTTGTAAAGCTGGTTTTGACATGACATTTTGTACTTCTCATTGTTGCAACAGGTCCACCTGAATCCTTAAACGACTTGTTTGTCCCCATCTCCTCCACATGTTATACTGACATCAAATATAGTGAAAGCGGGGGTTACACTATGGGGGAGGGACATACAAAGCAACAAAGAAATAATCTTATAAATGCGTTAGAAACACATGCATGAAAGAAACGAAAACATTAAAATACATATTTAAGGGTTCATTTTCCTAACATCACATTATCTGACCTTTTCCGCTTGACTCATACCTATACTAGATATTGCAAATAAGGGAAACCATGGGACCTATGTTTCTTTGGGCCTGGCTTACTTCACTTAATATAATTTTTTCCAAGTTTTTCCATTTCCTAACAAATGGGGAAATGTCATTCTTTCTGATGGAGGCATAGAATTCCATTGTGTATATATACCACATTTTCTTGATCCATTCATCTACTGAGGGGCACTGGGTTGGTTCCATATCTTAGCTATGGTAAATAATGCTGCAATAAACATAGTTGTGCTGGTAGCTTTAGTGTGGTCTTGTTTGTAAACATTTGGGTAAATGCCCAAAAGTGGGATTGCTGGATCATAGGGGAGATCTATGTGAAGTCTTTTGAGGAACCTCCATACTGCTTTCCAAAGTGGTTGAACAAGTTTACATTCCCACCAACAATGAAGTAAGGTTCCTTTCTGTCCACATCCCCTCCAGCATCTGTTGTTGTTAGAGTTCTTGATTTTTGCTGTTCTAACTGGAATACTCCTTTCTTTTAAAGCTGCAAGTTGTAGATGCCATGTGGATACAGTGTGGATGCCATGATGTAGTCCTTTGTTCTTGGATGCTAGGGTTGATTCCACTCTTGTGGATAGATTCCTAGATATGGGCTGTAGATTGAAGAGTAATTATGTCCACAATTTGGGATGATATGGCCAGAATCTTCTCATTAGAGACTGTATCATTTTTCACTCTAGCAAGCAGCAAATTTTAAAGTGCCTGTTTTCTCACAGCCTCGCCAGCACAGCCTAGTGTGCTGTTATACTATTGGGGTTTTTTGTCAGCATGAGACAATGGTGTCTCAGTGTTTTGATTTTACTTGTCTGTTAGAAGTAGTGATAAACTTCTTTTTGAAAAAATTTAGGGCCACTCATGTATTTTCTGTGAATTGCCTACTTAGCTTTTTGTCTATTTTTTCGGGGGGTGGGGGTGGGGGTCCGGTCGTGGGGCCTGAACTCTGGGCCTGGGCGCTGTGCCTCAGCTCTTCAGCTCAAGGCTAGTGCTCTACCATTTGAGCCACAGCGCCACTTCTGGCTTTTTTCTTTTTGCTTATGTGGTGCTGAGGAATCGAACCCAGGACCTCATGCATATAAGGCAAGTGCTCTACCACTGAGCTACCTTCCCAGCCCAGATTTTTGTCTATTTTTGTATGGGCGTATCTTTTTCTTGCATCTAAAAGCCTTTTGTACATCAAGGAAATTAGCCCATCATTTATGAGGAGTTAATGAGTATTTTCCCCCAGTTTGTCTTTCTCTATGTATGTATTCTTTGATTATTTCTTTTCTCTTTTACAGCTTGATTGTTGTTATGGAATGAGAAGGTCTTTTTTTTTCATTTTTCAAAAGATAATTGTCTTTATCATTAGAAAGGTTTTTTTCCTGGGCTGAAGGCATGACCACAGTACTGCCAAACACACATACAAACACAACAACAATAACAACAAGCCCTAACATAAAATAAGAATTCAAGACTGGCCTGTGCTACATAGTAAGTTCAAAGTTAGACTGGGCTCTGTAGTGAGACACTGTCTTAAACAATATTCTTCAAATGGCTTCTCCGTGTCCTAATAGTGAGCTGAAAAAATATCTGTATTGATCACTTGTTTGGGATGCCTTTTCTTTCCTGTGGTCTAGTCCACTGGTATGTCTCTTTTTTATCTTTTCATAAATGGATACTTCATCATCAACTGTTGCTGCCCTTAGAATAAAACCATAACTAGAAGGGCCAATGCCCTCATATTTTACCTCCCCATCCCCTATGATTTTCCTGGTTCTTGTTTGCTTTGCTATGTGACTCTAGAATTAATTTGTCTAGTTGCTATCCAAATGCCTTTTGGTATTTTTTATTAGTATAACATTAAGTTTATGAGTCAGCATGGAAAGGATCATTTCATGATGTAGATTCTTTCTAGCTAACAACTTCCTATGTCTTTCCTTTGGCTCATACCTTTCTGTCTCCTTCCGGAGTATTCTTCTGGGTTGTCCTTTTAAGCTTTACATACATTGCAAATTTCATCCTAAATATTTAATATTTTAGCTGCTACTTTGGTAATACTACAAATAATACCAAATACGATACAATAGACACATAAATGATATGTGCTTTTTGTATCTTTTCTGTGCCTGTACTAGGACTTGAATACAAGGTCTCATGATCTTTATAGGCTTATTATACACTGGGCTAACACTCTACCTCTTGAGCCATACCTCCACTTCCAGCTTTTTAGTTTCAGTAAGAATCTCTTGGGCTTTTTTTGTTCAAGCTGGTTTCAAACTGTGATCCTTCAGGTCTCTGCTTCCTGAGTAGCTAGTATTACAGGCATCAGCCACTGATGCATCAGCCACTGATACTAGGCGCAGAATGATGGAAGGAGTGACATCAGTTAACATGGATTGTATGTATAAACTGACATGTTGAATTGAAGCCCCTTTGTACAACTGCTTAAAGATAATAAAAATTTAAAAACTTGTATTGTTCTGCAAACTTTTTTCTTTTTAAAAAGGTACTTTTATAATATTCAATGCATATCCTATGAGATTAAGAAAATTGAGGAGAGGATTTGGGTTGGGAGGGATGGCAGAGAATGATGGAAGCAGTGGCACTGATCAACATGCATTGTACTTATAAACTGATTTGTTGAATGATAACTCCTTTGGACAACTACTTAAAGATAATAAAAATATAATTTAAGAAGCAAAGTGAGCCAGTGGCTCACATCTTTACTTCTATACTCAGGAGAGTGAGACCTGAGGAATGAGGTTCAGCCTGGGCAGGAAAGTCTGTGAGACTTTTCATTGCCAGTTAACCAGCAAAAAAGCCAAAAGTGGAGCTGTGGTTCAAGTGGAAGAGTACCAGCCTTGAGTGGAGAAGCTAAGGGACAGCATCCGGTCATGGAGTTCAAGCCTCAGGACCAACACAAAAGAATTAATTGTGCTCAGTGTTAGCACTCTACCACCTGAGCCAAAGCTGTACTTCAGTTTTTCGATAGTTAATTGGAGATAATCATTTCACTGACTTTCCTGCCCAGGCTGGCTTTGAACCACAATCTCAGATCTTAGCCCCCTGAATAGCTAAGATTACAGGTATGAGGCACTAGTGCCTAGCTGTAATCACATTTTTAAAGTTTGACGTTATAGTGCAGGACTTAATTTCTGAGCACTAACTGTTGCTAGATTGCATGAGAGCTTATTATTTTAATAGCTGTGATACCAGGAGATAAGTAGAAATTAAAGTTGGCTTCGTAATATTGTAACTGCTAGTTCACTGATTCTACGAAGACTAGGATTGTTATATTATAAAATGAATTTTTTGTACATTATTACTTAAATTTTTAGGCATTTGTAGGGATTCTTTATTCATTAATCCATCTAAAAACATTCAGTGTTGTTTATTTACTTTTTTTGTATGTTCATCCTGAGGCTTGAACTCATAATCTGTGTACTGACTGGCTTGAACTCATAGTCTGTGTATTGACCCTTGAGCTTTTGTGCTCACAGCTAGCACTCTGCAGCTTGAGCCACAGTGCCACTTTGGGATTATTGGTGGTTAATTTGAGGTAAGAGTATCACTGACTCACTACTTGGGCTAGCTTCAAACCACGATCCTCAGATCTAAGTCTCCTGAGTAGCTCAAGTGTGAGCCACTGACTCCTAGCTTAAGTTAAAATGTTTTCAAGCATCTTTAAAGATGTATTCAGAAGTTAGTATATCTTTAAATTGCTATATATTTGGAGAGAAGCGTCTCAAGGACTTTCCTGCCCAGGCTGGCTTTGAACCTTGATCCTCAGAGCTCAGCTTCCTGAGTAGCTGGAAAATAGAGGTATGTGTGACTAGTCCTCATGAACTTTCATAGAATAAGCCTTCCTTAAAAATTACATTAAGTGAAGTAAGCCAGGCCCAAAGAAACATAGGTCCCATGGTTTCCCTTATTTGCAATTTCTAGTATATGTCTGAGTCAAGCGGAAAAGGTCAGATAATGTGATGTTAGGAAAATGAACCCTTAGATATGTATTTAAATGTGTTCTTTCTCTCATGCGATTGTTTCTAACGCATTTATAAGATTATTTCTTTGTTGCTTTGTATGTCCCTCCCCCACAGTATTACCCCTGCTTTCACTGTATTTGATGTCGGTATAATTTGTGGATGGGAAGGGGAAAAACAAATCGTTTAAATAGGGATACAGGTGGACCCATTGCAACAATGAGATGTACAAGTCCTTATGTCGAAAGTGAACTTTACAAGTTTGGTGGGGGATGGAGAGGATTGGGGGGGGGCGGGGTGAGGATGGGAAGGGATGGGAAGGGGAAACAAAGGAGGAGGCTACAATGCTTGATAAGAAATGTACTCATTATCTTGCCCATGTAATTGTAACCCCTCTGTACAGTATTTTCACAATAAAAAAAATAAGCCTTCCTTTGTCCCCTGCCTCCTGGCTTTTACAGATTTGTCTTCTGTCTCTATAGTTTTTGTATTTCATATTTTAATGTTATTATAAAGATGATGTATACAGGGTTGCCATTTTATATGACAGTTAAAGAGTACAAATCTTTTTAGACAATGTTGCCCCTTTGCTTGCTCTCTCTGAGTGTTTCCCTCCCATTCCCACCATTTTTATAGTTCATTTTCAACATTGTGTCTAGTGAGCACTACTGCTATATTTGTTCATCCTCTGTCCCTCCATTTCTGTGCCTTCCCTTACTCTGCCAAAGACAGATAAATGAACAAACAATACAAAAGAAAGACAACAGCAAAGGAAAAACCTTGTATCCATTTCCTGGAGTTCATTTCAATAAATATTATTTTATTGGCACATAGTCATTGTGCCTTTGTGTTCCTCTTCTAAGAACATCCTCCTTTGGCCTCACTGTGTATGACTGCCTAGAGTCCTGTATAATCTTTCTTGTCCCCATGTTTTTAGATCTAGCAACTGCCATATGGGAGGGAATACACTCTGTTTGTCTCTCTGAGCTTGGCTTACCTCACTTAACAGGATTTGTTCTAGGTCCATCCATTTTCCTGAAAATGTCATAATATTAGTCTTTCTAATGGCTGTGTAAAATTCCATTGTGTATAGGTTCCACATTATTTTGGATCCACTCATCTATTTTAGAGCATCTGGGCTGTTTGAATAACTTGACTATTGTGAATAGTTCAGCAATGTACATGAATGTGCAAGTATCTTTACAGTATGCTGGCTTGTGATGTAGTTTTGCCTTTTTAAAGAAGTTTATGTAAATGAAATAATAGGTAACTTTTTGTGTGTGGCTGCTTTCATGTACCAAAGTGGTTTGGAGAGTAATTTATGTTGTATATCAATAGTTTGTTCCTTTTTTGTTGCTGAGTTGTATTCCATTGTATATGGATCTTTCACAGTTTACTTGCACATTTTTCATTTGTTGAACATTTTGGTTGTTTTTACTCTTGGGGTATTATAAATAAAGCTGTTGTGAACACTTGCCTACACATCTTTGTGTGGGCATATGTTTCACTTCTGTTGGATAAATACCCCAGAATGAGATTTCTGGGCTGCATGGTAAGTGCATATTTAACTTTGTAAAAACCTGGCAACCTTTTTTCAAAGGGTCTGAACATTTTGCTTTTCTAGCAGCAGCCTAAAATACTTCCTGCTACTCTGCATCCATACTACTGTTTATAATTAAGGAATTTTTAATTTTAGCCACCATAATGTCAAGTGGTATCTTACTGTTAAATATGCTTTTTCCTAGTAATGAATGACATGGAAAATCTTTTCTTAAGTTTATTTGTCATTGTATATTTTTATGAGATCTATTTACATTTTTGTCTATTTGCATTTACTTGTTGCCTTCTTAACATGGTATACTTTTTATATTCTGGTTTCTAGTCCTTTATCAGGTATCTCAGGCTTGCCTTCTCATTTCCTTACTACTGACTTTTTCAGAACAGATGTTTTAAATTTTGGTAAAGTCTACTTTTTCAGTTTTGTTCCTTTATGGTTTGTGTTTTTTGTGCTTATCTTAATGGATTCTTGATAACTGTTTCATATCAGGTGCAGTGGCTCACTATAATCTCAACTAATTGGGAGGTGGATATCAGGAGGATTGAAGTTCAAAGCCAAACCAGGCAAAAAGTAAGCTATTCATTAATCAGTAAGCTGGATCTGGTTGTACAGGCCTGCTTGTTAGGCAGGTGATTTAGTCCTGGAGCCATATACTCAGCACTTTCTGCTCTGCTTATTTCTGAAATGGAGTTTCATTTGTTGCTAACCTGGTCTGGACTGTGATCCTGTCCCCCCTCTCTTTTCAATATTTTCCACCTAACTAGGATAACAGACATACACCACCATGTCAAGCCTTTTCTGTTGAGACAAGGATCTCATGAACTTTTTGTTCAGACAGGCTTGGAACTGCAATCCTCCCAATCTTAGCCTCTGGCATAGCTGGTACATACCACAGGTACATACCATTTCTCCCAGCTGTTAGTTAAGATGAGTGTCTTTTAGATTTTCGTCTGGGCTAGCCTTGCACCATAATCTTCCTGATCTCTGTCAAGTAGCTAGAACTACATGCACAAACCATTGGTGCTGTGCTTTTGTGTTAATTAAAAAACATTACCCAAGATTGTTTAATACATGCTTTTCAAATTAGGATGACAATATGACCTGCTAAACCTATCAATTTGAAAAATACTATAAATAGAAAGTACATTGAACTGAATACCCCAACTTAGACTCACAGAATACTGTAGAGGCCAGTTGTTGCCCCACACACCCACCATGGACAAAGAGCTGAGTGGTGGAAGCTCTTGCTCAACATTACACAGTATTGGGAAAGTATTGGTTTCACTAGCTTGGGAAAAGATCCCATTCAAAATTTAAAGTACATTTTCCACTAAATATATAAAACTTTTTGCATTATGGTAGAGTGAAAAGTTGTAAGCAGAATCATTGTAAGTCAGAGACTGATAGTATCCAGACCTCTTCTAAGCATTTTATAAATATGAACACATTTGATTCCTCATGACAACTCAAGACTATTTAGATTCCTGATGAGAAAATTGAGACCCAGAGAAGTCAAGGTGGCAGGGTCAGGCCATGTAGCTTACCAAATGGTGAAGCAAAGTTGTTTTTTTTTTTTTTTTTTTTTTGGGTCCGGTCGTGGGGCCTGAACTCTGGGCCTGGGTGCTGTCTCTCAGCTCTTCAGCTCAAGGCTAGCACTCTACCACTTGAACCACAGCGCCACTTCCGGCTTTTTTTCTTTTGCTTATATGGTGCTGAGGAAGCGAACCCAGGGCCTCAGGCATGCAAGGCGAGCGCTCTACCACTGAGCCACCTTCCCAGCCTGAAGCTAAGTTTTATACCAGACAGTCTAGTTCCAGCTTGCTTGCACACAGTGCTTCTAATTCTGCAGATTTCTGCCCCTTCTTCCTCCAAGGAAGTGAGAATTAATAGCCTTTTATTGTCATTGTTTTTGACTAAGTAAGAATACTCCCACAGGTTGTAGGGCACAGGATGACATCATCAAACTGTCTGAGGGAGTGTTGGAGAGGAGAACATTAACTCTTTGGCTTGTACCTGGTCTCACCTCCAGGAAAGGCCAGCACTATTGTTTTAGAGTCTCAGTTCACATCTATAGACTCTCTTTACTGTGGAGAATGCCCCCTTTCCAAAATTCTTGGAATCACAAAGTCCATTTCCTCTTTCTCCTAATCTCCTTTTCAGGGTTCTGTTGTCTCACCCCTTGCCTTTTCCTAGGGGAGTGCATTTGCCTAGGGAGGAAATCAAGTAAGGTGTAAACCATGGCTGTGCACTTGGGGCTGGCTCAGGGATTTACACATTGTTCTTTGGGAGCATGACATCTCAGGAATACATAGGTGACACTATTTGGCTAGTCCAGTGAAGGAATCTAAACATTCCTTTTCTAAGGTATGACAGATAACACATGTATGATTGCAGTCCTCCTGATCTTAAGCCTGCCAGTTGTATGTGGTGGTCATTGGATTTCATCCATCTTTCCTGTGCTCAGTGAGTACATTAACTGCAGCTGTTTCATCGTGGTTTACAGTCCTTGCAGGGCTATGTTTTGGTTTCCAGATCTGGGCTGGTGAGCAGCCCAATGTTTGGCACAGCTCCCCAGAAACTCATGATATGGACTGAGCAGACACTATGGACAGAGATTGAACCAGTGAATTTTTTTCATTGTCATATTTTTTACACCAAATACAGTATTACATATCCCACTCTGTCACACAAATTGTGAGTGATAGTGGGTTACATGTGGTGGCTTACAATGACTAAATAGCACCTGCTTAGAAGATGTACGTTTCTGGAGGTTATTTTTGTGCCTAGGCTTTGAACCCACACAGTAGAACACATGGGATGCAGTCCCAGTAGTATAGTGACATGCAGACACAAGGAAGGAATAATGTTGTCACCTATGGCTTGGGACTTCTCAGCCCAAGGATTTTTTCGGCATTTTTTTGTGCCAGTCCTGGGACTTGAAACTCAGGACCTGGGTGCTCTCTACCACTTGGACCACAACTCTACTTCTGGCTTTTTGGCAGTTAATAGGATGAGAGTCTCACAGGCTTTCCTGCCTAGGATGGCTTTGAACCATGATCTTCAGATCTCAGCCTCTTGAGTAGCTAGGATTACAGGTTTATTGGCATTTTTAAACATTGGTCTCTCATATGGTTGTTCTGTTTACTACTCCACTTCTTTGTGTGTAACACAGAAACAACGACGCCTCATACACAGGTTTGGCAAAAGTCTTTTCTCATTTTCTGGAGTTTTAGCTTTTACGAAGAACTTTTTTGTGCTAGTATTGAAGCTTGAACTCAGGGCCTTACTGTCTTGGCTTTAGGCTAGTGCTCTACCATTTGTGCCTTACCTACCTTTACTTCTGGACTTTGTTGTTTAGGCTATCTTTGAACCACGGTCCTCAGATATCAGCCTTCTGAGTAGCTAGGATGACAGGTGTGAGCCACCTGTATCCAGCAACAAAAAACTTTAGAATCATTCCAGAACTAAGGTTTGAAGGGAAATATTGCTTACTTGTACACAAAGAGCTCTTTATTACTCTTCTCCCCTCATTTCTGCAAGTAACTCTTTTAGGTAGATTAACAAGCATTGTTACAGAAACTGCTGTGTGTGTGTGTGTGTGTGTGTGTGTGTGTGTGTGTGTGTGTGTGTGTGTGTGTGTGTGTGTGTGTGTGTGTGTGTGTGTGTGTGTATGTGTGTGTGTGTGTGTGTCTTAGGGCTTGAACTTAGGGCCTAGGCATTGTCCCTGAATTTTTGTGCTCAAGGTTAGCTCTCTTCCACTTGAGCAACAGCTTCACATCTGGCTTTTGCTTAATTTGCTTTTTGGTTAATTGATGATAAAGGTCTCATGGACTTTCTGCCTGGGCTGGCTTTGAAACAGGATTCCCAGATCTCAACCTTTTAAGCAGGTAGGTTTACAGTAGTGAGCTACCAGCAACTGGCTAGGAAACTTTATTTATTTATTTATTTATTTAGTCATTCCTGGGGCTTGAACTCTGGGCTTGGGTGCTGTCCCTGCACTCTTCAGTTCAAGGCAAGCACTCTACCACTTGAGCCACAGCGCAACTTCCAGTTTTCTGGTGGTTTATTAGAGATAAGAGTCTCACAGACTTTTCTGCCCAGGCTGGCTTTGAACTACGATCCTCAGATCTCAGCCTCCTGAGTAGCTAGGATTACAGGCGTGAGCCACTGATACCAGGCTCAGGAAACTTAATTCTGAAGCAAACATTTATTTCTTGGAACCTTAGTGGATAGATGAATAACAAAGAATCATTTGCTTTTAGCTTTGGAGGGCAGAGAAAACAGAGGGGGAGGGATGTGCCTGGTGCCTTTTTCCCTCAGTTTCCTGTTCTCTTGTTCTAATTTCTATCCTGGGTAATATGGTAACCAAGGGAAATCATATGCATCTTGAAAAATCCCATTCTTCTGCTGCTTGGTTAGAGCTTTATACTATAAGGACATCTGTGTGTTCTCTACCATTTTGGAGAATTGTTATCAAGGTTTGTCTCTGGCAATTACATTACATGTTTTAATTTTAAAAGTGGGAACCACCTTATCTATTAGAGTACTTGATGGTCTTAAGCTCTTTTAAGAATAAGAGTTATTTCCTAGACTTAAAAGTGAAGGGAAACTATTAGGAATATGATAGGAGAAAGTTGGGGGTGGGGAGGGGAGTAAGAAAGGGCAATAGAGGGGCTGGGAAGGTGGCTCAGTGGTAGAGTGCTTGCCTTGCATGCCTGAGGCCCTGGGTTCGATTCCTCAGCACCACATAAGCAAAAAGAAAAAAGCCGGAAGTGGCACTGTGGCTCAAGTGGTTGAGCGCTAGCCTTGAGCTGAAGAGCTGAGGCACAGCGCCCAGGCCCAGAGTTCATGCCCCATGACTGGACCCCCCCCCCCCCAAAAAAGAAAGGGCAATAGAGAAGGTAAATATAATCAAAGAATATTTTATATACATATATGGAAACGTCATGAGCTCCTTTGTACATTAATATATGCTATTTAAAAAGAATTATTTCCTGAAATTTTGTGAGATCAACTCCATGATAAACTAAATTCTATCTTCCAGTAGAGCTACAAAGATAATGAGCATTCTAGGGAAAAGTATTTTAAACCCATTATTAATCTCATCATAATTTGGGCCAGAGGTGATCACTTTGTGGCAATGCTGACTAAAATTCTTTGTTCAGGCCCTTTGTTCTGGGAAGCAGTACCTTCAGGGCTCCATTCATGATGACTTAGCAGTTATTTTAGAGATTTTGCTCTGGCAGTGTAAATATATCAGTGGCTTTGCTGAGATTCATCATCTCCAGTATCTCCATGGTTTGTTTGGATGCTGGGCTCCATTAGCTGGAGGACAATATCGCCAGATAGAGGAGGACAGCAAGGGATTCTGTGGAGTGAATGTGACAGTGCTTATGTGTTGGGGCAGATGGTGGAGGAAGTGAAATTGGAGGTCAAAGATGCCAAGTCTCTGAGGGCTTTGAATTTAAGGACCTTGGATTTCTTTTCCCCAGGACAATGAAATCACAGGAGAATTTTAAGCTGGGTCATTCATGACTTAGCTGCATATATGATTCCAAGAGATGAATGTTGGTAGTTGTGAGGATGGAAGGTCTGGACCAGGTAAGTAGCAGAGATGATAGTTATTATGGAAAGTTCAGGCCAAAAGAAAAAACTTGAACCAGAGTAATACTAGTAAGGAGAAGAATGACTGGCAAGAAAAATACTTGTGAAATAAGCTGACAGGATTGGGAAATGACAGGATTGAGGGACAGTCATGAGGTGCTGCTCAGAGGTACCAAGTTTCTGTACCTGAATCAAATAATTGAACTCAATGGGAAAAATCTTTTTAAATGATTTTAGAATCTCTTTTCAACAGGCAGGAATATGCTAATCAGATATTTGATTTATAACATCCCCAGTATTTCTATACTTGGGATATATTTCAACACACTTTAAAGCTGTACCTTATTGAGATCTCATTACTGGGATCTTCAATTATGACCTTATTATGTTTGTCATTTATTTTGTTCTTGTATGAAGCCTGTCTGAAAAGTTTGGTATTAGAGGGAATAATGTTTTTAAGGAATATATTACTTATTAGTTCTTTAAAAAAAAATATGCCAGGGGCTGAGAAGGTGGCTTAGTGGTAGAGTGCTTGCTTTGCATGCATGAGGCTCTGGGTTCGATTCCCCAGCACCACATAAGCAGAAAAAGCCAGAAGTGGCACTGTGGCTCAAGTGGTAGAGCACTAGCCTTGAGCTAAAGAGCTGAGGGACAGCACCCAGGCCCAGAGTTCAGGCCCCCCGACCGACAAAAAAGAAAAAAAATATGCCAAAGCATGAGGAAATGACAAATTTGACATATTTTTGTCTTGCCTTCCATCTCTGAAGTTGTCCATATAGAGCTAAGTTAACATATGTCTTTAGTTTTCTACTCAGGACACTTATATATGGAATGGCTGTTGTTTTAGAGAAAAATATTGTAAAGCTGTTGTTGATCTTAGTCGCTCCTCCCCTTAAATTTCCATAAATCCCTGAGAAAGCTTTTCCTCAGTTTACAAGACCAACAGAAAATTTTTTTGATTTGTCACATTTGAGACTAGAATAGGAAATCATTGTTGGTTCTAGTATTTTCCATTTTGTTCCACAAGAAGCCCAGTTTTAAGCTTCTTTTTTATGGTTTCCCTTGGGCAACTTTTTATTACTATTATAACTTTTCTTCTGTTTATTGTCTCACTGTTGTTTTAATTGGATTTGTGTTTTAGTTTTGTTTTAATTACTTAGCTACATAATTAGTTTCTAAAGTAAATGAAGATTTTAGATGATTGCACATCAGTATTTATTGAGATATTTTTAAGAAAGGGATTACTCAGACTTCCTTTTATTTTATTTTATTTCATTTTACTTTTGTGTTGATACTGGGGCTTAAACTCAAGGTGTTATGTTCTCATGTGGCTTTCTTTTTGCTGGCATTTTACCACTCATGTTATACCTTTACTTCTGGCTTTTTGTTGGTTAATGTGCCTGCCTAGGGGCTGGCTTCTTTGATCTTCAGATGTTAGCCTCCTGAGTAGCTAGGTCAGAATTTTTTCCCCAGTAAATTTTCCCTATTAACTTTAAAATAATTTAGGAAACAATCATGAGAGAAATAATTAGCAATAGCAATACTGGGGTGATTCTGTGATATGATGTGGGATTTCTGGTCACCTGGCTCCTCGTACAATTAATGTCTGAAATAGATGTGTCTATGTGAAAGAGTGGGGAATAATTTTGAATATCCTCTAGGAATATATAATATGGCTGCTACTTTGCTTTTATGACAGTTCCTGCTTGCAGTGCTGACTACTTGATCAAAAGTGGGCCATTCTCCTCCAAAATGTTTTATTATTTCTTTAAAAAATGGTGTTTGATTATTTTGGTGCATGCATTTTGGCATAACTTATGTGACCAGATATTCACAATAGAGAACCAAGTGTAAGATTTTTGTTTTGTTTTTATCCTGACTAGATCCCAGTTCTAGCATGACCCATAAATCAGTGTATTTTTAAGGTGCTTTCTCCTTCTTGAGGCGGCAAGCAAAGAACTGGAATCAGAAATGGGAAAAAAGGAAGAAATTAAAAACTAAATTATAGTCAAATAGGTTTCAAAACTCAGGAAGCTGAGATCTGAGGATTGTGGTTCAAATCCAGCCTGGGCAGAAAAGTCTATAAGAATCTTATCTCCATTAACCAGCAAAAAGCCAGAAGTGGAGCTGTCATTCAAGTGGTAGAGCACCACTTTGAGTGTAAAAACTAAAGAACAGTATACAGGCCCAGAGTTCAAGCCCCAGGAACAATGTGCACATGCACATGCACATATATACACGGAATCAGTTTCAAAGATACTTTTAAAGTCAGTTGGGTAGAATATACCTGTTTCTATCTGTATGGGATATATATCCTTTAGATCTCCAGTTTGCTCACGGTTATGATGCATATTTTGAAACAGAAGTACATGCCTTTATAATAGACTTGGAGTTTGCACACTTCTAGAAAGTATTCTGAGGCTGAAGCTGTGGGATATGGGACTGTAGATCTGGGCTAGAGAGGTCCTCTACCTGTCTTACTGATGTATCACAAAGCTCAAGGGCACCATGTAAGTTACAGCTTCTGGCCATCTAAGGATGCCTACCAGTGCCCTCCCCAGCCTGCAGCATGCAGTGATGAGACAGGCCTGGAGAATGTTTATGGTATGAAGGCAGGCCACAATATTTAGCTCTTTTTAATAAAGAAACTGGCTCTGTACCTGTGTGTGTGCATGTACACAAACATACACATGTATGTGTGCATTGGTACTGGGATTTGAACTCAGGACCTAAGCTTTTTCATGTAGCTAGTGCTCTACTACTTGAGCCATACCTCCACTTCTGGCTTTTATGGTGTTTAATTGGAGGTAGGAGTCTCACAGACTTTCCTGCCCAGGCTGGCTTTGAACTGTGATCCTCAGATCTCAGTCTCCAGAGTAACTAGGATTACAGTGATTTCTACTTTAATGAGCCATATAGGTGTACCTGTAGCCCATGTTGCTGAAACTCAGCCTTGTAAGGCCTCACAGACCTTTATAATACCAGCAACCCCTTGACAGCATACTGTTCAGAACTCTCAGGTTGAAGTCATAGCTTCACTTGTCAGTAGAGATTTGTACTTGAGCAGAACATTTAATACCTCCTCATTTCCGTGTCTTCAGTTGAAAGATGAGATTATTATGTGCCTTGCCTACACTAGAGGGCTTTTGCCAGCAATCAAATTAGTAATGCATGTGTAAAGGCATCTCAAGATTGAAAAATACACTGGGTGTGACATTTGTCATTTTCATCTAGACTAAATGGGAGTGCATTCACAAAAAAGTTGATTAGATCCACTGGATTAATTTTCCATTTGATATAAATCCAACATAATTTTGTTATTAACAATATTGTGACCACTTGAAGAAGCTTGGCTATATTTGAGCTATAAAGAAATATCTGTTCCATTGTTGTCACCTATAGATATACCAAATTGGTCAAGTGCTAAGTGAATGCATACTGTAGGCTTAGTACTATGCTAGTCCTTGTGATAGATATAAAATAATGTTTATTTATGAGTCTTATCCTCTAGGAGTTTACAGTCTTATTAAGGAGATAGAACAACTTAAGAACGTTACTAGCCAAGCAGTAGTGGCTCACCCCTGTAATCCTAGCTGCTCAGGAAGCTGAGATCTGAGGACTGGGGTTTGAAACCAGTCCAGGCAGGAAAGTCTCTGAGGCTCTTTATCACCAATAACTACCAAAAAGCCAGAAGTGGAGCCGTAGCTCAAGTGATAGAGCAACCTGCCTTGTGTGAAAAAAAAACCGAGAGCACCCATGCCCTGAGTTCAATCCCCAATACTGTCATACACATTAAAAAAATACAAATGAAAGCAAAAGCAATTCCTGAGCAGAAAAGCTCAAAAGCTATGTACATATGACCATATAAGATTATGCTAAGCAAAACAAACCCCAAGATATGGATACAAGAGATTTTCCTTTGTTGTTGTTGTTTTTAATGTACTATGTGATTGTTTTGTTTCTTTTGTATGTTCTTCCCCCTATGGTATAACCCCTGTTGTCACTGTACTTTATTTTGGTACCCTGTATCTTGTATATACATTTGTCTAATTTGGGGAGGGGAAGGGAAATAACAGAATGCTGAAACAAGGACACAGGATGACCTATTACAACAATGATACCCACAAGACAGCATATTGGAAATGAACTTTATAACTTTGGTAGGGGAGAGGTATTAGGGAAGTGAGAGGGGAGAGGGAGGTGGGGGAGGGAAGGGATAGTGAGAGAACAACAAAGGAGGGAGTAACAATGCTTGACAAAAAATGTACTCATTACCTTACTCATGTAACTATCACCCCTCTGTACAGCATCTTTACAATAAAATAACATAAAAAAATACAAAAAGAACTTTAGCTGGATGCTGGTGGCTCATGCATGTAATCCTAGCTACTCAAGAGGCTGAGATCTGAGGATTGCAGTTCAAAACCAGCTTGGGCAGGAAAGCTTGTGAGACTCTTATCTCCAATTAATGTCCCCCCCCCAAAAAAAAACCAAGATTGAAGTGGAGCTGTGGCTCAAGTAAAAGAGTGCTAACCTTGAGCGAAAAAGCTCATGGACAATGTCAGGGCTCTGGGTTGAATCCCCAGGATTGACACACAAAGAATGAACTTCACTAATCTGTGATGCAAGTAAATGTTTACTCTTTAAAAGTTATATGTAGGGCCAGCTCTAGTGGCTCATGCCTGTAATCCTAGCTACTCAGGAGGCTAAGATCTGAGGATCACGGTTCAAAGCCAGCCCAGGCAGAAAAGTCCGTGAGACTCGTATCTCCAATGAAACCACTACAAAACCAGAAGTGGCACTGTGGCTCAAGCACTAGAGCACTTGCCTTGAGCTAAAGAGCGCAGGGACAGTGCCAAGCTCTTAGTTCAAGCCCCACGACCGACCAAAAAAAAATTACATGTAGGATACTTATTAAGAAGAATGAAAGATCTATGTGACTAAAGAGTAAAAGTTCAACATGAGACTGGGATGCAAATGAAATGGAATTTTTAAGGATATAAAGGTGACATAATTGTATTTAGCACAATGTCTGATATGTAGTAGATTCTTAAACAAAATAATAACCTGCTTAATGAATGAATCTTTCAGAAATTTGTATCTTCCAGTGTGCGATTTCTTTCTTTCTTCTATTGTGTGTAGTCTGTTATTGTACTTGAAAATAGTTAACCTAAAATCATGTTTTTCTTTTCTAGAGTTTCTCTTGATTCTTTCTAAAATTCCAGCATTCTGCACCATACTACTCTCCCTAACCCTTTCCTTTCTTTATTTTGTGTCTTAGCACTTACTCTATTCTAACATAGTATATAATCTTTTAAAATTTCTCCTCATACTAGAAATGCATTTAAATTTGCCACTATGTATCTGCAAACACTATGTATCTGCAATGCCTAGGACATAGTAGAAGCTCAGAAAATTGTTGAGTGAATGTGTTTTCTGTAAATGTACAGGCAGTGATGAGACTTGCAGATGAGATGCGGTCAGAATCCTTTATACTCTCCAGTAGGAAATTAGATTTTTGAAGAGGGCTTCATTATGAGCAGATTAATTATACTGGGTGAAAGAAAGGTTTGGGGCTTCAACATAGTATGCATGTATATTATTTACAAAGGTGAGTGAAATTATACCCATAATTTACTTGTCATCCAGAACTAGCAGAAAGAGTTCGGACTTTAGTGTCACTAAGTTTGAATCCTAGCTTCACGGTTTACCAGCAGTATGATCTTAGGCAAGCTATTTACTCTTTTTTTTTTTTTTTTGGGTCCGGTCGTGGGGCCTGAACTCTGGGCCTGGTCGCTGTCCCTCAGCTCTTCAGCTCAAGGCTAGCGCTCTACCACTTGAGCCACAGCGCCACTTCTGGCTTTTTTTCTTTTTGCTTATGTGTTGCTGGGGAATCGAACCCAGGGCCTCAGGCATGCAAGGCAAGCGCTCTACCACTGAGCCACCTTCCCAGCCCCAAGCTATTTACTCTTAAAGATCCTGTTTTCTTAAGTGGAAGTCGTGTTAGTAATTCTTACCTTATAAAGTCATGTTAAAATTTTGTGATGATATTGGAAGGAAAATCCATAGTATAAGTGGATATTCAATATTTCTTTAGACTTCCCTGATTGATTTGAGATTCTTTCAACTGGAACATACTATTTCTATTTGAGGCAACTTACTTAGAGTAACAGAAAGAAGCAAAAACATCTAGAGCAATATATTAGGGTGACTATTTTATCTCTGGTTTAATTAAATCTTTTTTTAAATGTGAAAGGTAGACATGTTAACTATCCTGATTTGGTTGTTACACATTATCATATGGTACCTCATAATTCTTATAATTAAAATAATAGTATATATAATAGCTGCCAAATGCAAGTAAAAATGGAAAGGACGCTGCTATTTTGGAGTGTTTTATCATTATAGAAAAACAGAAATTATCAGTGTCTTTTCACTTCTCTAAAGTGAATTAAAATCTTGAACTAATTACAGAAGAGAGAAAAAATCCCCTAAAATATCAGAGTCACTAATAGATGCTCTCTGAAAGTCCCACACCCCAGGGAATCCACAAGGCTTTGGCGGAAACTTGGCCCTTCCTCATGGGTGACCCCTTCTAGGCAGGACTCTTACAGTGACATGAGCCTGGGGAGCTAAACATCCTATGCAGAAAAACCCACTCAGTGTTAAGCCCTCTGCTTGTTGCGGGTCAACCATGAATTATTCTCCTAAAGAAGCCTCTGTTTCTTTTTCATATAACTAGTTGTTATATAAAGATATTACCTTTTCTTGGTAACTGAACCTTTGATAAGGGTTACTATGAAAGCTTTAGTTTAGAATGTAGGATTACACCAATATTTATTTCTCCTAACTGGTGTTTTTTCCTTTTATCAGATGAGAATTAATGTAATGTCTCCACTTTATTTCACTTGTCAAGCAACTCAGAACAGCATGCAATTCTTGATTATAATAAACAGAAAGTCTAAGAGGACCATGAATTTATTTCCTCTTTGTTAGTTGTTCAGTACTATCAGTTTATTTTTTTTATTGGCTTGCGGTAGAGTACATTAAGAGCTCTGCAAAACAAACCAGAGTGAGGCTGGGAAAGTAGCTCAGTGGTAGAGTGCTAGCCTTGCATGCATGAGGCCCTGGGTTCGGTTCCTCAGCACTACATAAGCAGAAAAAGCTGAAAGTGGTGCTGTGGCTCAAGTGGTAGAGTGCTAGTTTTGAGCTAAAGAGCTGAGGGAGAGCGTTCAGGCCCCACCACCGGCAAAAACAAAAACAAAACAAAAAACCAATCCAGAGTGTACCTGAAACTCAGCTATGTAATTTGACATTTAACTAATTTGCCATTTCTCCTGATTTGATTCAAACGTTTTGTAAATACATTGTTTTAAAACCACCCAGGTGTCTAGCAGTAGGAGAATGATTTAATAAATTGTGGTGCATTCATACAGTACATTTAGAACTGAAATAGTAGATTGAGTCTAAGGTGAATCTGTTACCTGAGCCATTGTATTCAACTTGGTATGCCTTATGAAGCTGAACAGCAATTCACATGTGTGACTTTATATGTTTCAAAAGAAGCAACTCTTAAAACTAGGATTGATCTCCTAAACAAATAAGTCTTTATGTCTATCAATCAGTTCCAGATAATAGGCAATTAAACAACAAATGGAGGATAGAAAACAAAGGTAAAGACCCTTCAACCTGCTTTTATAGGGTAGGACTGTCAACTTACAATCAGGAAGTATTTATTGAACATCTACTTTGTCATGGCTGTTGCCCACAAAGAAGTAGGGATTGTGGCGTCTGTTCAAAAAGCTTAGCACCTAGGCAAGAATGGATCTAGATATGAAAATATGTTAGTACCAGAAGTTTTCAGATTAATTGCACAGAGAAGTCATGTTGCATAACCCAGAACAGGGCACAATATTCTCTTGCACTGGATTTCATGGACTCAGGAAAGATATTTAAATGAAACTTTACGATGAAATAAGTCAGGCCTAGAGAGACAATGAATGTGTTTTCCCTTCTAAATGGAAGCTAAAATTAGCTTTTAAACGTATAAGTAAATATGTTGGGTGGTATGTAAGTGTATATAAATGTATTAACTAAAATAAGTTAGAGTCAAGGGAGAACTCAAATAGTGTAATTCTTTAGAAAAAGCAAAGTCAAAGGTCAGCAAAACACCAGAAAGTGGGTATTCAAAAGGGGTCTAGCGGAAAAAGGGTGGACAAATAAAGAGGAGAAGGGACAGTGCAGTCAAGAACCCAATGTTTATCTAGAAAATTAAGAAGAGTGAGGGAAGGGGATGGACAGTAGAGGGATTAATATATACTGTATTCATAAGTTGCTTTGTTAAATGGCAAATCCTTTGTACAACTACTTAAAGGCAATAAAAATGTAAAAACAAAACCAGCATTGAGTAGAACAAAGGGAGGTACTGCAAAATATATCAGAAAACATGACAGGAAATGGTCCTTTTCTCCCAGCATCTGCATCCCATTTCTTCCAAAGTAGTAGAGAGTCTTGGAAGGAAAACTGGCCTTCCAAGAATACAACTTTGTTTCTTGCCTCTTTTGTAGCTAGATGTGACCACATGATGACCAAGTGATGGCCAATAGGATATGAGCAAAGTAGTATATGCAGTTTAGGGGGGCATACCCTTAAAGGGAATATAACATCTTCCCTTATTTCCTCCTCATTTCTCTACCTAAAACTTGGATCTGATGTGGAAAAGGAGAGCCCCTATTTCACTCCAGGAATGCTTAGACTCTTTTATGAGAGGGAGAAATAAACCCTGTCTGCTACTATTTGATCTTTGTTCCATAACCAAACCTGCTTCCTAGTTCTAGAAGATATTATTTGTATAAACAAACAAAAGAACATTATGTATGTCTAGATAGGTACATTTAGTAAACCTTGGACTAATGGTTGCTTCTGTAGCAGAAGGGAGTCTCTGGGATTAGAGGAGGGAGATGCAGCTTTCTCCCTGTCTCTGCAGTAAGTCATAAGGGATTCTCTCTTTCCTGCATGCAGTATTCAGTCAGTCATGTTGAAAAGGTCAGTTAATGAAGTAACAAATTGTAAAGAGACTTCATATGTTTGAGGCTTCTGTGATTGTGATAAGGCACGCTGTTTATTTCAGTGACATTTAACCCATATGAAGTGATCAGATTAGGATAAAATAATAATATTGTAGGTTAATCCTTTTTTAACCAGCTCCAGAAGATGGAGCTCTAGTTGCCATTATAGGAGAGAGCTGGGAAACAGAACTGTGAAAATCGATGTCTTAATGCCTTAATGCCAGTGACCCAGGTGTTGCCAACAGACTTAAAGAAGCCACACAAGCAGCCTGGTATGCACCTTGGCCCAGTCTCTAGACAGTGACATTACTGGCTTAAAAGCTCATATTGTCTCTCAGGTTCAGAAAGCGTGAAACTAAACAATTCATTTCTTATTAGAGATTGAGGTTGTACTACACAGGCCATTTTCTCTGTGTAGGCAAACAGCAGGGCCTCCCAGGCTACTGATACAAGGTTGCTTAGAAAGGAGACAGGGAAGAACAGAGATGATTGGTTCTGGTGTGCTCTGCCACAAACTGAAAGAGGCTGATGGGTCTATCTTTTTGTCTGTGACCTTTACTTCTTCCTCCCCCAGGCTGGCCCAGGCCAGGCTCTGTATCCTTAGATGGATTGTCTTCCCTCCACCCTACCTTTTGGAAGTTTGCTTTCCTTCCTCTATGTTTCACAGTATTTTTTCCAAACTGGACACCACACAGTGGACTGAATTCCCTATGTAATCTCCGGTACCTTCCAGGTGAGTCACTGTGTGGTTTGGGGCTTTCCAGTCTCTGAAGGGCATACAGACGCTAAACTTTTGGTTTGCTCCCAAGTTTGTCACTCACAACCAGTTTGTGGCAATTTGGCTGGCTAACCTTGAAGAAAGCCTTTGTTTTTAACCTTTTGGTTTATGGAGCCCCTGAAGAAAGCCTTTTTTGTTTTGTTTTTTACCCTTTAGGTCTATGGGCCACCCTCATTGTCTGTTCCCTTGTGTGCACTTCACAGTGTATTTATTAGTGATATATTTTAATGATAGTACTGGGGGTTGAACTCAGGGCTTTGCACTTGCTAGGCAGGTGCTCTACCACTTGAGCTATGCCCCCAGCCCCTTTTGCTTTTATTTTTCAGATAGGGTCTTGTGTTTTTGCCCTGGCTGGCCTAGACTGTGGTCAACTGTTCATGACTCCCAGTTAGCTGGGTGATAAGCATTTGCCGAAATGCCCAGCTTATTGGTTGAGATGGGGGTGTCTCTTTTTTTTAACCCAAGTTTGCCTCAAACTGCAATCCACCCAAGCTGTATCTCCAAAGTAGCTGGGATTAGAGGCATAAGCCACTGTGTTAGCCTTAATGAAGTTCTTTCTTGAACACAGTAGTCTTGTCTTCTCAGCCCTGCTTTTACTCCACTGGCCTAAATCATTTTGTATAGCTAGCTTCCAGGTCTTTATATTTATCACTGAATGCCATCCTGCAATGTACCCTGATAGTTACTACTTCTAAAATGTTTATGAATAAGTAAAATTTGAATTTTTTAGTAAATAATAATATTATTTAAAGGTGGACTCGCACTATGTTACCCATTCTGGACTTGAACTCTTGAACTTTTTCACTGGCTCAGTGAT
Organism: Dipodomys merriami; assembly: GCF_024711535.1. Lineage (NCBI taxonomy): Eukaryota > Metazoa > Chordata > Mammalia > Rodentia > Heteromyidae > Dipodomys > Dipodomys merriami. The sequence continues at coordinate 87,523,399 of NW_027204492.1, forward strand.
GGTACTGGGCTTTGAACTCAGGGTAAGATGCTGTCTCTTAGCTTTTTCATTCAAGGCTGGTACTCTACCACTTGAGCCATACCTCTACTTTTGGCTTTTTGCTGGTCAATTGGGGATAAGATTCTCACAGACTTTCCTGCCTGGGGTGGCTTCAGACCACAATTCTCAGATCTTAGTCTACAGAGTAGCTAGGATTACAGGCATGAGCCATCAGCACTCAGCTTTTCTTTTTCCTTATACTTTTCATTTGCCTCACTGCTATCTTCTTGATCACAGTATTCCTTTTATCACTCCTAGTTTGTGTACATTGTATATTCCTTCTGTAGCTGTAGACTGTTGCTGCATGCAGCCAGATGGTGGGGTGCCCTCCCTTCCCACACAGCATTCATCTGTCTGATAGTTCCCTTGAGAATCTTGAGCATCCCAGCGCTGAAATATAAACTAGAATGATGGTCAATGGAGACTCTTGAATGGTTTTTGCTCTTTTGTATAATTGGCCTCCAGTGGGCTCTGGACTCTCAGACAACAGGGACAGTGGTGGACTAATTTTGGCCTCTCCCCTTTTGTACTTTTGCACAGTATCAGGTATAGAGTAGGTTGTCTCCCTCCTTCTCCCCTTCTCTCCCTTTCTCTTTTTCCCTCATATATACATTGTATGTCTGTATTCTCTCAGTTTCTGTGTGTATGGAATGATGCCTTTGTTCAAGTAATAGGTATGGGCATCTTAAGTTTGAAAACAGGTGACTATAGGCAGAGAATGGTGTGGCAAAGTAAGCAGCTAACCTGCTGTTCTCTGATGGTCTGTCAACTTCCTTCCCAATGAACTTCACCTTTCCTGGCTCTATCATATTATACCACTGTCCTACCACAGCTCCTTCCCTGACACTTGCCCTGTTCCTTCTCTTCATCACTCCCTACCTTGTTGCTGAGAATGTACTGTTTCACTTATTCATTTAATTTTAATGCAAGGCCTATGAAGGAAGTTCAGGACTTTTGTCCTTACCATGGACTGCTGTGTTCCCAGAGCCTAGTGTATAGGAAATGTTTGCTGCAAATATCAACCTGAATATTAGTATTGATTACTGTCACCTGTTCTGGGTTTCTCTTTAGTTGGTTGAGTATTACTGGGTATCTGTTCTATGAGGCCATCTCTCTGCAAATAGAAGCTTTAGTTTGGGACTGAGAGACCAAGAGACAGAAGGAAGAAATAAGCAATTCAATCATAGGCACTGCTCTCAACAGTTCATGTATCCTGTACACACTTCCCACCTGTACTTTGATAACCTATTTTGAGTACCTGTCATAAAGATGATTCATGCCTCTATTTGCAATTCTCAGCTCAAAGAATGTCTCTTCCCATGTGTGGCATAAGGTCTCTAGTTTTTAATGTATTCCATTACTGGGGCTTGAACTCAGGGCCTCGAGCTCTTGCTCAGCTTTTTTGCTCATGGCTGGTACTTTCCCACTTGAACTGTGCTTCCATTCTAGCCTGTTGTTGGTTGAATGGACATGGAGTCTTGAGATGATTTCTGCTGGGCTGGATTCAAAGTGCAATCCCAAGATCATAGCCTTCAGAGTAGCTAGGATTACAAGTCTGAGTCACTATTGTCCAGTTTGTTTTGCTCCTTCAGCTTGGTTGCTGCTACTCCGATACTGAGAAGAGGGGAATTGATTGATTTTGAGTTTGAGCATTCAATAAGCCACCTACTCTCACAGAAAAAAATTCTCTTTTGCTCATCTAGTCAGCAACTGCGGTGAATAGAAGGGTGATGGGTTCAGTCGCTTAAGGGGGAAACCAAGTGTTCCTTGGCATGGACAGAGCGTTGCAGGGTTGCTGGGTGGATAACACTTGCTTTCCAGTAAGAATTACCTGGCCACCTTGACTCAGGAGATCCCTTCCCTGTGACTGTGGATCCACTCACTAGCTATGTTCTGTGTGTGTGTGTATGTGTGTGTGTGTGTGTGTGTGTGTGCACATGCATGTGTGTGTGCACGCGTGTGCGCTGGTACTATGGCTTGAACTCAGGGCCTCTGTGCTGTCTCTTTCTCTGCCTTCATTCAAGGTTAGCACTATACCACTTGAGCCATAGCTCCACTTCTGATTTTTTTGCTGATTAATTGGAGAGAGTTACAAACTTTCCTGCGGAGACTGGCTTTGGCCTTTGATACTCGGATCTCAGCCTCCTGAGTAGCTAGGATTACAGACATGAGCTACCTGCACCCAGCTCCACATTCTTAATTCGCTCTAAAAAATGCTTTCACGTCTTTTGTGACAACTGAATTGAGTCAGACACTATCAGAAAAATCTCAGTCCCTTTTTTTTTTTGGTCCGGTTGTGGGGCCTGAACTCTGGGCCTGGGCACTGTCCCTCAGCTCTTCAGCTCAAGGCTAGCGCTCTACCACTTGAGCCACAGCGCCACTTCCGGCTTTTTTCTTTTTGCTTATGTGGTGCTGAGGAATCGAACGCAGGGCCTCAGGCATGCAAGGCAAACGCTCTACCACTGAGCCACCTTCCCAGCCCAAATCTCAGTCCCTTATAGACAGGAAAAGATCAACAGTGCTTTGCTGAGTTGGGATTTAGTTCACCAACTGGCAAGGAGCCTTTAGGAGCCTTTAAACGAAGCTGAGATGTTGCTTTCCAAATTCCTGTCATTGCAATAGTTTTGAGGTAGATGGCTGAAGAGAGGTAGGTGGATGCAGGGAGGGGAAAAGTCTCATGTGAAAAGAATGGCTGTCACTGTACAGAACCTAGTGGCACATGGGGGTGTAAATGAGTGAAGGGTGACTCACAGACATCAAGGCAGCTAGCACTGACAGGGACAGGGAATGGCAGAGAGAGAGAGAGAGAGAGAGACAGACAGACAGACAGACAGAGATAGGCACAGAGAGACAGAGACAGGTACAGAGAGAGACAGAGAAAGAGGAGAGATATGAGAGAGAGAGGGACAGAGAGAGAGACAGAGACAGAGACAGAGACAGTGTGCTAGTAGGGAGGAATGAGTTGTCTCTTGGACCTGCTGAATGGGACATGTCAGGGAAATGTTGGGACCAAGGTTCTGGATCACTGGGGGAAGAACTTTGTGCTCAAGTTGTGGTTAGTAGACCCCCAGTTCTTTAAAGCTTTGTGTTAGTTGGGTACCTTTTGCAATTTCACTTTTTATTATGGAAAAATTTCAGAACATAACTTAATAAAGTAAATTGAGTCCACCACTCTATTTGGTAATCTGATCAATTTTACTTCATCTGGGCCCACTACTTTCCTCTGCCCCAAGCCAAGATGATGCCTCATACAAATCCTAGGCATTATAGCACTTCATTTTTAACTGTTCCAATATTTATATCTGAAAGGTAATGAATAATTTTTAAGAATAGAACTACCAACCATTAGAAAGGACAAAATAATGGCATTAGCAGGGAAATGGATGGAACTAGAACAAATCATTTTTGAACAAGGCAAGCTAAGAGCAGAGAGGCAAACGGGACTTGGTCTTCCTGATATGTGGATACTAAATCCAAAATGCAAGGAGATATGACAAAGTAAACAGGATTCAAGAAACAAAGGACCTCCACTCCATTTGTCTATCATTCTTAAAATGACCCCATGTTCTTGACAACATATATGGGATGTGTGTGTGTGTGTGTGTGTGTGTGTGCGCGCGCGCGTGCGTGTGTGTGTGCGCGCATCCGCACATCTGAGGAAGCTAGGAGGAGGGCATAGAATCAGAGGGAAACGGGGAAATATACAACAGAGGGGCCCATTAGCTGCACTGGACATTGACAAAAATAAACTAAGCAACTCAAGGGCAGCAGTGGGAGGAAGGGAATGAGAGGGAAAGAGGGAACAGCTAACACTAAACAAAAGGAAAGAAATGTATATATCATCTGATGTGAAAGAAATAGTTGTATTGTCAAAGCTCATATAATTCACAAACATAGACCTTGCCTTGTGGAGATTAAAATGTGTTAGTGACTTTAAGTATCACTATCCCACAATACTGTGAAATTTGTGAAGTTTATGTAATCACTTAATCTCAATAAAAAATATTTTATAAAAGAACATAACTACATGCTGGATGCTGGTGGCTTAGGCTGAGATCTGAGGATCTTAGTTCATAGCCAGCCTGTGCAGGAAAGTCTGTGAGATTCTTACCTCTAATTAACCAGTAAAAAGACTGAAGTGGAGGTGTAGCTCAAGTGGTAGAGTACTAGCCTTGATCTAAAAAAATGAAGACATAGCATACAAGCCTTGAATTCAATCCCCAGTACTGACCCCTAAGATAGTAGAACTACAATCCTACCACCCTGAAAAAAATCAGAGAGATTTCTGTCAAATCTACAGTGGGTTCATATTTCCTCTACTTGTTTTTATTTAGTTTTACTGAAGATTCAAACAAGGCCCTTCAACATCATTTGGGTGATACAACTCTATGGCTCATAAAGTCCTTATTGGGAGAACTGTGTGTGTGTGTGTGTGTGTGTGTGTGTGTGTGTGTGTGTGTGTGTGTGTGTGTGTGTGTGTGTGTGTGTGTGTGTGTGTGTGTGTGTGTGTGGTGCAGGGCGGGGGTGGGGGTGGGGGTGGGGGTGAGGGGTGTGGGGTGTGGGTGGGGTGTGGGTGGGGCGATAACTTTTGAGAGCATTCTGGGATCTCTGTGTGAACCAGAGCTGACCAGAGCCAGCACTTGAATGTAAGAGAGGTGAATGAGGATGGGCTATTCAGGAATCTCCATTGGCACGATGATTTGAATCTCTGTAATGCCTTTGATAAAGCTGCCCAAGCTCATGAACTTGTAGCCTGTCCCTCACACAGTTCCTTTTTCTTAAAACTGCTGCCACAGTATTTTGGCTTTGCCCCTTCTTTAGCCAAGAAGCCTTTGTGGTCTGTTTCCTCTGAGGGTAAAGACTGATTTTGAAAATCTGGCTCCTGCCTGCCTGCCTGCCTTCCCCTCTCCCCCCCCCCCCCCTTAAGTAGTTCTACAAAGGAATTTCAATTCAGCTTATCAGTTTGTGACCAATCTCACTTTTTTTATTTTTATTTTTTGGTCTTTCGTGGGGCTTGAACTCTGGGCTTGGGCGCTGTCCCTGCGCTCTTCCACTCAAGGTGAGTGCTCTACCGCTTGAGCCACAGTGCCACTTCCGATTTTCTTTTTTTTTTTTTTTTTTAAATTTTATTTTATTTTATTTGAGAACATACTGTACAGAGGGGCTACAATTACATGGGCAGGATAATGCATACATTTCTTACCAAGCATTGCAGCCTCCTCCTTTGTTTACCCTTCACCTCCCTTCCCCGTCTCCCCATCCCCCCATCCAATTATACCCCCCCCCCACCGACATTGTAAAGCTGGTTTTGACATGACATTTTGTACTTCTCATTGTTGCAACAGGTCCACCTGAATCCTTAAACGACTTGTTTGTCCCCATCTCCTCCACATGTTATACTGACATCAAATATAGTGAAAGCGGGGGTTACACTGTGGGGGAGGGACATACAAAGCAACAAAGAAATAATCTTATAAATGCGTTAGAAACACATGCATGAAAGAAACGAAAACATTAAAATACATATTTAAGGGTTCATTTTCCTAATATCACATTATCTGACCTTTTCCGCTTGACTCATACCTATACTAGATATTGCAAATAAGGGAAACCATGGGACCTATGTTTCTTTGGGCCTGGCTTACTTCACTTAATATAATTTTTTCCAAACCTTTCCATTTCCTAACAAATGGGGAAATGTCATTCTTTCTGATGGAGGCATAGAATTCCATTGTGTATATATACCACATTTTCTTGATCCATTCATCTACTGAGGGGCATCTGGGTTGGTTCCATATCTTAGCTATGGTAAATAATGCTGCAATAAACATAGTTGTGCTGGTAGCTTTAGTGTGGTCTTGTTTGTAAACATTTGGGTAAATGCCCAAAAGTGGGATTGCTGGGGGTCATAGGGGAGCTCTATGTGAAGTCTTTTGAGGAACCTCCATACTGCTTTCCAAAGTGGTTGAACAAGTTTACATTCCCACCAACAATGAAGTAAGGTTCCTTTCTGTCCACATCCCCTCCAGCATCTGTTGTTGTTAGAGTTCTTGATTTTTGCTGTTCTAACTGGAGTGAGGTGATATCTCAATGTTGTTTTGATTTGCATTTCTTTTATGGCTAGGGATGTTGAACATTTCTTCATGTGTGTATTGGCCATCCTTCTTTCTTCTTCAGAGAAGCTTCTCTTTAAGTCTTTCGCCCACTTATTTATTGGGCAGTTGTTTCTTTGAGGATTTGTTGTTGGGTGGTTTAATTTTTTGAGTTCCAAGTATATTTTAGATATGAGACCCTTGTCCGTTGTATGGCTAGTAAAGATCTTCTCCCAATCGGTGGGCTTTCTATTGATCTTGCCAGCTATGTCATTTGCCCTGCAGAAGCTCTGCAACCTTATGCAATCCCATTTGTCCAACCTTTCTTTGATTTGTTGTGCTTCCGGGTCTCTATTCAGAAAATTTTGGCCTGAGCCAAGGAGACCTAGGGTTTCTCCTATTCCATCCTGTAATGTTTTCAGAGTGTCTGCTTTGAGTTCAAGGTCTTTGATCCATTTGGAGTTGATTCTGGTGCAGGGTGATATATAAGGATCTAGCTTTAGTTTTCTACATGTAGTTAACCAATTTTGCCAGCACCATTTACTGAAGAGGCTGTCTTTCTTCCATTCTATTGTTTTAGCTTCCTTATCGAAGATTAGATGGCTATAGGTCTGTAGGTTCATTTCTGGGTTTTCAATTCTATTCCATTGGTCCTGAGGTCTGTTCTTATGCCAATACCAAGCTGTTTTGATTACTATGGCTTTATAGTAGAGTTTGAAATTTGGTATTGATATTCCTCCAGCAGTGTTCTTTCCGTTGAGGAGCGTTTTTGCTATTCGGGGTCTTTTATTGTTCCATATGAATTTTTGGATTGCCTCTTCTATTTCCTTGAAGAATGAGGGTGGAATTTTGATAGGTATCTCGTTGAATTTGTAGATAGCCTTGGGAAGTATTGCCATTTTCACGATGTTAATCTTGCCAATCCAGGAGCATGGGAGGTTTTGCCATTTTTTAAGTTCTGTGTTGATTTCCTTTTTCAAGATTTTAAAGTTTTCATCATAGAGGTCCTTCACTTCTTTGGTTAAGTTAATTCCTAGGTATTTTATTTTTTGTGGGGCTATTACAAATGGAGTTGCTTTCCTAATTTCAGCCACACTTTTCTCATTGTTGGCATATAGAAAAGCCATTGATTTTGGGGGGTTAATTTTATAACCTGCTACTTTGCCAAAGTTTTGGATCAGCTTGAGTAATTTGGGAGTGGAGTCTATGGGATTCTTTAAATATAAGATCATGTCATCTGCAAAGAGGGAGAGTTTTATTTCTTCTTTCCCTATTTGGATCCCCTTTATGTCTGCATCTTGTCTTATTGCTGTAGCTAGGCATTCTAATACTATATTGAAGAGAAGTGGAGAGAGTGGGCATCCTTGTCTTGTTCCTGAGTTAAGAGGAAATGGCTTTAGTTTTTCACCATTGAGTATAATGCTGGCTGTAGGTTTGTCATATACAGCCTTTATTGTATTGAGGAATGTTCCATGGATTCCTAATTTTTCCAGAGCCTTCATCATAAAGGGGTGTTGGATCTTGTCAAATGCTTTTTCTGCATCTATTGAGATAACCATGTGGTTCTTATTCTTGCTCCTGTTGATGTGATGAATAATATTAATTGATTTGCGTATATTGAACCAGCTTTGCATCCCTGAAATGAATCCTGTTTGATCATGGTGTATGATTTTTTGGATGAATTGTTGAAGTCGATTGGCCAAAATTTTGTTGAGAAGTTTTGCATCAATGTTCATCAAAGAAATGGGTCTATAGTTCTCTTTCTTTGATGAGTCCCTGCCTGGTTTTGGGATGAGGGTTATGATGGCTTCATAGAATGTGTTCGGTAGTGAGCTTTCTCTTTCAATTTCATTGAAGAGTTGGAGGAGTATTGGTGTGAGCTCTGCTTTGAAGGCCTTGTAAAATTCCGCTGTAAAACCATCTGGTCCTGGACTTTTCTTAGCTGGGAGGTCTCTTATTGCTGTTTCTATTTCAATGCTTGATATGGGCCTATTAAGCTGGTTTAACTCGTCTTGGTTTAGTTTTGGCATGTCAATATTTGCTAGGAAAAGGTCCATTTCTGTCAAGTTCTCAAACTTATTAGCATAAAGTTTTGAGAAGTATTCCCTTATAATGTTCTGAATCTTGGTTGTTTCCGTAGTGATGTTTCCATTCTCATCTCTGAGTTTATTAATTTGGGTGTGTTCTCTCCTTTTTCTGATAAGGTTTGCTAAGGGTCTGTCAATTTTGTTAAGTTTTTCGAAGAACCAACTCTTTGTTTTGTTGATTCTTTCTATAGTTTTTTTGGATTCTAATTCATTTAATTCTGATTTAATTTTGATTATTTCTTTCCATCTATTGGATTGGGGTTTATCTTGCTGCTCTTTTTCAAGGAGGTTTAGATGTGTCATTAAATTGTTAGTTTCAGATCTCTCCAATTTGTTGATGTAGGAGCTCAGAGCTATAAACTTGCCTCTGAGTACTGCCTTTGCTGTGTCCCAGAGGAGCTGGTAATTTGTGTGTTCATTTTTGTTGCATAGCATGAACATTTGAATTTCCTTTCTAATCTCTTCCATGACCCACTCATGATTCAGCAGTGTGTTGTTCAGCCTCCATTTGATACCGGACTTTCTTTGGTGGCTTTTGGTGTTGAGTTCTAATTTTATTCCCTTGTGGTCAGAGAGAATGCAAGGTATAACTTCAATGTTTCTGAATTTAGACAAGTTTGTTTTGTGGCCTAAAATGTGGTCTATTTTAGAAAACGTTCCATGTGCTGCTGAGAAGAACGTGTATTCTGATGCTGCTGGGTGAAATGTTCGGTAAATGTCTGTTAAGACTAGTTGATCTATGCAGCTGTTTAGATCTGTGGGTTCTCTGTTGAGTTTTTGCCGAGTTGATCTATCTAGTGGGGAGAGTGGTGTGTTAAAATCCCCAACAATTAATGTCTTTGGATCTATATGGGATTTGAGGGAAAGTAGTGTTTCTTTGATAAATTTGGGTGCTCCATTGTTTGGCGAATAGATATTTAGAATTGTAATATCCTCCTGAAGGAGAGATCCTTTAATTAGTATGTAGCGACCTTCTTTATCTCTTCTCACGAATTTTAATTTGAAGTCTATTTTATCTGATATTAGGATTGCAACTCCCGCCTGTTTATGAGGGCCGTTTGCTTGGTAGATTTTGTTCCAGCCTTTAACCTTGAAAATGTGTTTGTTTTTACGGGCAAGATGTGACTCCTGCAGGCAGCAGATAGAAGGGTCTTGTTTTTTAATCCAACTAGACAGTCTATGTCGCTTAATTGGAGAGTTCAGTCCGTTAACGTTAAGAGACAGGACTGAGAGGTATTTGGGAGTTCCTGCCATGTTATCCACCTTCTTGGGGGCTGTGAAAACTGGGTTCTTCCTAAGGTTCTTGGATTCTCAGTTTGTGTGCAGTTTCTTGGCCTTTGTTGCGTTCTTGTTGGTTTTCTATGTGTAGGACATCTTTAAGAATCTTTTGCAGGGCTGGTTTGGTGGAGATGTATTGTTTCAATTTTTCTTTGCTATGGAAGGTTTTTATTTGGCCTTCAGTTATGAAGGAGAGTTTAGCTGGGTACAGTATTCTTGGTTGATAGTTGTTTGTTTTTAGGGCATGGCATACGTCATTCCAGGCTCTTCTTGCTTTGATTGTCTCTGCTGAGAAATCTGAGGTAATTCTAATTGGTTTCCCTTTATAGGTGATTAACCTTTTCTCCTTGACAGCTTTAAGGATCTTTTCCTTGGTCTGGGTTGATCCTGTGTGGATTATAATGTGACGGTGGGATGTCCTATTCTGGTCTGGTCTATTTGGGGTTCTAAAAGCTTCTTGTATCTGAATAGGCCTATCTTTTTGTATGTTTGGGAAGTTCTCTGCTAGGATCCTGTTAAACAAATTTCCTAGACCATTAACTTCTGTTTCTAGGTGCTCCTCTACACCCATTATCCTTAGATTGGGCCTTCTGATGGTGTCTTCCAGGTGTTGGATAGACCTATCATATTTCTTGGACTTGTCTTGGATGGTTGTATGTTCTTTCTCTATAATATCTAGGCTGTCTTCCATCCCTGAGATTCGATCTTCTGCATGGTCTAACCTGCTGTCAAGACTCTCTACTTTGTTTTTTATCTCTTTTCCTTCTAATTGGTCAGCTTTGATGGCTTCAAGTTCTTTGTTGAAGCTCTGTTTTAGGTCTTGTATGAATTTCTTTACTTCCTTAATTTGGTGTTCAGTGTTTGTTCTCAAATCACTTAGTTGATTGGTTATGGTTTCTTTGGACTCCCATTCCTTCTGTTGGGTTCCATTCAGCATTCCCTTTGTGGTCTCCCTGACTTCCTTCAGCTCTTTGTTAATGGATTCCATGAATGCCTTTAGTGATCTTTGTGTATTGTCTACCTGGTCTCTCAATTCCTGTATTACTCTTTGATTAGCTTCCTCCCGTCTGTGGGATTCCTGCAGTTCTCTTTCCTCCCGTTCGTGGGATTCCTGCAGTTCTCTTTGAGTGTTCTCAGCCTGCTCACGCCATTCCTCCCTTTCTCTTTGAGTATTCTCAAGTTGTTCACGCAAATCCTGTATCAGTTTTTGAGAAGCTTCCTCACGCTTATGATATTCCTGTATAAACTTCTGGGATGCCTCCTCTCTCTCCCTATCACGCTCATACAGAGTCCTTTGTACATTGTCAAACTTCTCATTTGTCATGTTTGCTATTAGTGTTTGTAGAGCTATTTGGGAACTCTCCTCTGGATTATTCTTTATCTGTTCTAATCCCTGATTATCAAGATTGGGAATTGAGATACCTGAATTTGCCATTTTTCTTGTGTTTTTCCGGCTTACTCGGCCCATTTGAGATGAAGATTGCACCAGTTTTGTGCTAGAACACTATCTTAAGGCAACCATCAACCAAAGTTTGCATTTGTACAGTCAATAGTCTACAGATACAATCTAGTTCAACAGATACATCTATTCAACATCAAACAACTATATGTTAAAGGACTTCGAACCGCAGAAAAGAATTTGGAAAACCAGAAATTATTAGGATTAGGGAGAGATGTGGGTAAAAAATAGGAATAGATTGGTGTGGGGAGGCACAGGGAGAGTTAACTATGTCCTAATCACAATGCAGGAAATGGGTTGGGTAGGATGCAAGTAGAGAGAGAGAGAAAAAGAAGAGACGGAAAGGGGAATAAAGAGAGACCAGAAAAAAAAATAGAAACATAAAAATTAATGTTATTATAGAGGTTAAAAGACCGTCTATTTAGAGAGGAATGTGAATATGTTCAGAGAAGGGGAGGGACATAGAGGAGATGTGAAAAACTTTAAGGATGGGAAAGGGAGAAGAAAAGATCAGAAGTTCAGTAGAGCTAGATAAAAAACAAAAAGATAATTAAGAAAGAAAGAAAAAGAGAAAGAAGACAAGAAAAGAAAGGAAAACGCTCATTCACGTATTCCTAAAATAAAAATTATAAGATGAGGAAAAAAAAAAAAGTTACTGGAAAACGATTTTTTTTCAGAAGAGGCAAAAATTAAAGATTAATAAAAGTTTTAGAAGGGAAAAAATTTATATATATATATATATACATATAAGGTAACAAAAAACAAAAAACAAGCAAAAAAAAGGAAAAGAAGAAGAAGAAAAAAAAGAAGAAAAAAAAAGAAAAAAAAAAGAAAAAAAAAAGAAAAAAAAAAGTCTTTTGATTTTTTTTTTTGGGGGGGGGGGCGGAGTGGGAAGAATCCTGTATCTCCCTTTTGTCTGTAACCAGTCTCTTGTTGGAGTCTCTGGTCAGCTTGAGGTCCTGTGGCTTGATTGGTTTCTTAAGTCGGTTGGTTGGAAGAGGCAGAAAAATGCTCTGCTTTACCCAAGATTTTGAGATCCCCCTCCCAGGTTAGTTTTCTGGGAGGGTGATCTGCTTTGAGAATCACAAAAGAGGGGGATGTGGTGGTGAGGCTAGGTTCTGGGTAGAGTTGAGGCCTTTCAACAAACAGTAGCTTTTCCCTGGGGCTATTTTGTGATAAAGCTCACAGCGCCCAGCCTGGAGCCATTCTCAGGGTTTCTGTTTTTCAATTGATTGTGGAGGCTGCTAGAGGGAGGGGCAGCCTCTGGCTCTGGTTACCCAGTGAGGCAAGGCACTCCAATGGCTGGCGCCTGAGCTGGGTGACTTTTCCCTGGATGGAGCTGTCTGGCAGGTCACTTCGCCGTTAAGTTCTTGTGACCTTCTAAATGACTCGTTTTATTCCAAGGCCTGAGCTGGAGCTAGCAGCTCCTCCGAGCTTTGTTGGTATCCAAGATGGAGATCACCGGTGCTGGGGGGGGAGGGGTGGCCTTCCCTCCTCTGCTCCCTGAGGAGTGAGGACGTCGGGCTTGTACTCACGCTGAGTCTTGGATCCTGGGTCGTCTCTGGTCTGCAAACAGCAGGATGAAGATGTTCGCTCCTTGTCGGTTCTTGTTGGTGTTGAGTAGAATCCGCTCGTCCGCTGCGTCTGGCTCCTTCGTCCCCGACTCTCTGTGTCTCAGGTATGACCCCGTGGTGGTGGTCGCCGCCGCGACCCTGCCGCCGCAGCGGCAGCTGCTGGCAGGCGCTCAGATGTGTCTTTTTGCCTTGGCTTCCCCTCTCTTGTCTAACTCTCTGTCCTGTGATGGCACACTTGGTGTGATTCTCTGGCTTAGGACTGTGCACTGGAACTCTATAACTGCTTTCTATGCGAGAGCTTGTTCAGATTCCAGCTTCTCCTCCGCCATCTTCCCGGAACTCGCCACTTCCGATTTTCTAATGGTTTATTGGAGATAAGAGTCTCACGGAATTTCCTGCCCGGGCTGGCTTTGAACCTCGATCCTCAGATCTCAGCCTCCTGAGTAGCTAGGATTACAGGCGTGAGCCACAGGCACCTGGCTCCAATCTCACTTTTTGACACTTGGGCTTCACCCTTCCCCTTTTTCCTTGGTATGAGCCTACTCTAGTTATGCTACTGCCCCCTGGTGGTCTCTTGGTCATCTCCTGAATGAGAGCGTCTCAGGTCTAGTCCACAGCCCCTTCCTCTTTCCTCCATGTACACTACTTTTTTAGTGACCATCACAGCTTGTTTGTTTTTATCCTGTTAGGTGTACATAGATGGGACAGGTGTATGTGTCTGTGATGTGGCAAGTTCCATGTTCCCTGTGAGTATCCAGATCAGAGCTGTTCACTCCTGACATATAGGAACTACCTGTTAGGAACAAAATTTTCTAAAATTACAGCAAATGTGCTTCGGGTTTGTTTGAAAATATTTTATCAAGCAGCCTATTCAATATGACAAAGTTTAGAGCTAGAATGGATAAGCCATGGTGTTATTACATTTTCTCCTGCCATTTTAAACATATGAGGGGTTTTGTTGGCTATAGGATGGCAAGCAGTTCTTCTTGTGTCATTAATATGACTGAATGTTGACTTTGGCAGCTTCCCAGACATCAATTTTATGGCTCAGAAAATTGGAATAAGAACGTAAAACTCAAATCTTCCCAGATACTGTTTGAGTTTCTGCCAAAAGCTGGACATGAATTGTAGGGTGGAGGGGGAGGAGCACTATGTATTTAATTTAGAAAACTGGAGCTTCCATATGTGTGTAATATGTTAATATTATTTGAGGTCAAACTACAGGTACTTTTTTTTAATTTTGTGCCAGTACTGAGGATTGAACTGTGGGCCTGGCTGCTGTACCTGAGCTCTGTTTTTTGTTCAAGGTTCGTACTTTACCACTTGAGCCACACCTCCACTTCTGGCTTTATGGTGATTAGTTGGAGATAAGATTCTCATGGACTTTTCCTTCTCAGGCTAGCTTTGACCCATGATCCTCAGATACTAGTCTCCTGAGTAGCTAGGATTTATAGGTGTGAGTCACTGGCACCAGGCCAGTTTTTAATTTTTATGGTTTCCTGTTTTCAGCAAATAATTTATCAAATTATGGCCATGTTCCAGCCATTGTTCTGGGTTTGGTGGCACCTTCAGTCTTGTGGAGTATACGTGCAAGAATGTTCTTGGGTGGTGACAGCACTCAAGGGGGCTGGCTGCTATTTCAGCTAAGTCCTATACTGTGAATAGGAACTGATCAGGTAGACAGGAGCAAGGATGGGGACTGAAAAACAGACCTTATAGAGAAGACAGTATGTGCCAACAGTGGACAGGTTTGCTTTAGCATTTAGGTATCCTTTGCATTTTTAGAAGGAAATAATACTACATATGCTGTCCAATTCAAGTGACTTGACAACAAAAATGAAGTCCTATGCTTCTTCTGATCCCTAGCCACATAAGTCTCCCCTAAAGACAACTGCTGTTACGCTTTCTTGGGAATACTTTTCCAAAGAGTTGTGATGCTTTTACAAACTGGAAGAAGATTTTCTTCTTCTTTTTTAAAAATGTCTCATGCTGAAGGTAGCATGCTATACAGTCCATTCTACATCTTGATCTCCACCCCTCCCAGCCTAGTACATAGGACATAGAGCTGTCGCATTCATTTTTTTTTTAATATAGTGATGTAGACTCTGTAATGTGAGTGAGTGGACCACAGTTTGTTTAGCTGGTACCTTTAGAAGAGACATTTGGGTCTTTTATAATAATGTGTTCTTACCTACCCTATGAAGTAGGTCAGGAAAGTGAGCAAAAGCAACAGAGTACAGAGCAAGGGTTGGAACTACATTCCCACTGTCAATTCAGATTCTGTTAAACAGTAAATAAGACATATTGAGGAAAGGACCAAATAGAATTTAAAGACATGACCACACACCAGTGGCTCATACCTGTAATCCTAACTACTCAGGAGGATGAGACTAGAGGATCATGGTTAGAAGCCAAGTACATGTTTAAGTAGGTTGTGTTGTATGATGGCTAATAAGACTTGTATCATACCTTCTGATCATGACATTTTATGGTAGCATGAGATTTGAAGAAAAGGAGTGTGGGGCCAGCGCAGCCATACCTTAGCACAAGGGGAGGACTTCTCCTTGGAAAGCAGGACTGTATCTGTTTGTGAAAGGCTTTGGATATCACTCTCTGATGATTCAGCACCAATGTGAATCACAAGCAGTTCTGCACAATTGTTCTGAATAGTAGAGGATAGGACATCTAAATTTAAATGACCTGAATGCATTTAAGAAATTGAACAAGAAACTGTGCATTGGTATAATTATGAATTGATAATTAATCAGTGGCTTGTCTTTTTTTTTTTTTTTTTTTTTTTTGGTAGGTCGTGGGGCTTTGAACTCTGGGCTTGGGCGCTGTCCCTCAGCTCTTCAGCTCAAGGCGAGCGCTCTACCACTTGAGCTACAGCGCCACTTCTGGTTTTCTGGTGGTTTATTGGAGATAGGAGTCTCACGGTCTCTCTTGCCGGGGCTGGCTTTGAACCGCGATCCTCAGATCTCAGCCTCCTGAGTAGCAAGGATTACAGGCGTGAGCCACCAGCGCCCGGCTTTGGCTTGTCTTTTTTACATCAGGTTTAACCTATTATACGGCTGAGCCTTATTTTCCATTTCAATGGAAATGTTGTTGTTGGTTGTGGGGCCTGAACTCTGGGCCTGTGCTCTGTCCCTCAGCTCTTCAGCTCAAGGCTAGCACTCTACCACTTGAGTTACAGTGCCACTTCTGGCTTTTTCTGCTTATGTGGTGCAGAGGAATCGAACGCAGGGCCTCATGCATGCAAGGCAAACACCCTACCACTGAACCATGTTCCCCGCCCGTCAATGGAATTTTTTTTAATGTTTTAAATTTTTATTGTAAAGGTGATGTACAGAGGGGTCACGCTTACATAAGTCAGGTACTGAGTACATTTCTTTTTGAGCAGTGTCACTTCTTCCTTCATTTTCTCCCAGTTTATCCCTCTGCCTCCTGCTCCCCCACAAGTTGTATAGTTCATTTTCAGCATAGTGTCTTGTGAGTATCCCTGCTGCATTTATTCACCCTTTGTCCCACCATTTCTGTGCCTCCCCTTCTCCCTCCCCACATCAGATAAACTTACATATATGACAAAACTTGCAGAAATAAAAAACAATGACAAAAGGGGAAAACAATGTAATTATTGACTCCATGAAACCTATCTTCCCTTCAGTTTTTAATTGTTCCTCCTCCTCCTCCTCCTCCTCCTCCTCCTCCTCCTCCTCTTCCTCCTCCTCCTCCTCCTCCTCCTCCTCCTCCTCCTCCTCCTCCTCCTCCTCCTCCTCCTCTTCTTCTTCTTCTCCTCCTCCTCCTCCTCCTCCTCCTCCTCCTCCTCCTCCTCTTCCACCTCCTCCTTCTTCTTCTTCTTCGTCTCCTCCTCCTCCTCCTCCTTCTCCTTCTCCTCCTTCATTGTCTTCTTCGTCTTCTTTGTCTTCTCTGTCTTCTCCTCCTTCTCTTAATTCTTCTAATTCTCCTCCTCCTCCTCCTCCTCCTCCTCCTCCTCCTCCTCCTCTTCCCCCTTCTCCTCCTCCTCCTCCTCCTCCTCCTCCTCCTCCTCCTCCTCCTCCTCCTCCTCCTCCTTTTCTTCTTCCTCCTTTTCTTCTTCCTCTTCCTCTTTTATTTTGGCCTATCCTGAGCCTAAGCAGTGTCCCTAAGCTTTGTTGCTCAAGACTAACACTCTACAACCTGAGCCATACTCCATTCCTGGCTTTTTGCTGGTTAATTGGAGAAAAGAGTCTCATGGACTTTGCTGCCTAGGCTGGCTTTGAACCACAGTCCTCAGAGCTCAGCCTCCTGAATAGCGAGGACTACAGCCATGTGCCACTGGCAGTCGGCTTTTAATTCTTTTTAATTCAGAAAAATTGATCATACAGAAGGGGTTTCATGATGATATTTATATAATGCATATAATGTACTTTTAGCCCATCTACCCCACATATATTACTCATTCTTAACCTCCTACATTCTCCTTCCTTTGAACATTTTTTGGTAGATTTCATTGTGTTGTTTTCATACATGTATATGATATACTTGATGGCATTCACCCTCAATATCCTCTCTTTTCTTCTCCCACTGATTTTCCCCCAACATTCTCCCCTTTATATCATATAATATTTTCTGCATATAAGTGGAAACATGCTTTATTTGTATTTCTGGGTTTGGCTTATCTTGTTAAACATGATTATCTCCAGTTCTGTTTTCCTGAATTTATGATGTAATTTTATTCTTTTTATGGTCAAATAATACTCCATTGTGTATATGTACTACACATTCTTTTTTTTTGCTCAAGGCTGGAGCCACATCCTTCACTACCATACTTTATCAGTTCTTTGGTTGTTGGATTCTTGGACTGATTCCATAGCTTGGCTCTTACACAGAATTGTGTCTTATTTACTATTCTGAGAAAACTGATAAGGTTACTTAACTTTTGTTTATGAGACTAGAGTGTCATAAAAATACATTATATGATTGTATTGCTTTATTGCTGGCTGTTATATATTTGGGTAAATCTCTGGAAGAATCTTCTAAAGTAAAAGTTGGCATTTATAGGTAGCATGAAATAATGTGTATCCTTGAAATTTACCTCTGGTTAAAAACATTTTGTAACTATCCATCTTCACATAAATACTGATTTTATTTGTCCCCAGGAAGCTGCAAGAGTGACATGTAAGGAAATGATGATATCCTATCTCTCTTGTGGACAGGGTAGTTTCAGTAACAGAGGGTCTAATAACTAATTTTCTAGAATATTCTTCCTGCTTTGCTCTAGCCCACACATCACTTCTTTCTTAATTCCCAATCCCCCAATATGTGCTATTTTTTTTACAGCAATCAAGATAATGCAAGGAAAAAGAACTCTTCTGAAGGGCTCATAAAAAGCAGCATGTGTACAGTGTTTGATACTTTTGAAAGAGTTTATTCTCACAACAGCTCAATTTTAGAAATGAGTAATGGAGAGCTAAACCTTGCTTCTCATTGCAGCTAAACTTCTATAGCCAGGTATTCTGTTGCTGAGTCCAGCAAGTACTACAGGGCAGGGGGTAACAATGTTTGACAAGAAATGTACCCATTACCTTACTCATGTAACTGTAACCTCTCTGTACAGTATCTTTACAATAAAATAAAATGTAAAAGAGAATAGGAAAGAATAAACAAATGTGATTGATTGATTGATTTTGTTGGTCATGGTTCTTGAACGCTGGGCCTGGGCGCTGTCCCTCGGCTCTTCAGCTCAAGGTAAGTGCTCTACTACTTGAGCCACAGCGCCACTTCTGGTTTTCTAGTGGTTTATTAGAGATAAGAGTCTCACCAAGGAGGAGGCTGCAATGCTTGATAAGAAATGTACTCATTATCTTGCCCATGTAATTGTAACCCCTCTGTACAGTATGTTCACAATAAAATAAAATATAAAAAAAGAAGATGGAACAAGATATATAAGCCAAAAAAAAAAAGTCTCACCAACTTTTTTGCCGGGACTGGATCTGAACCATGATTCTCAGATCTCAGCTTCCCGAGTAGCTACAATTACAGGCATGATCCACTGGTGCCTGGCCAAATGTATTTTAAGAATTGACATCATATCATGATTTAGGTCTACCTAAGCGTTTTGTCCAAAAATATTGGTATGGATGATTTACATCAAAAAACAATTATTCACTTAATATCATCATCAGAGCCATGGGGTATAACCATGAGGTATGTTATAAATGCATATGATGGTATATTATAAAATGTGTGTTAATAAATGGATAATAATGCAAAAAATAAGCACAGTAAAATAAGTATTGAGGGACTCAGTAGTTCATGTTTATGCATGCAGCAAGGTGGATGATTTATGTGGGACTTCTGGACTGGTCATTTGAGACCTCAAATCCTTTCCTTACAACCTAGCAATAAAATGGGACAAAACCAGCTAGGCTCAGATAGCTCATGACTATAGTGCTAGCTACTCAGGAGTCTGGAATGTGAGAATCACAGTTTGAAGCCAACTCAGTTAGAAAAGTGTGATTGCAGATTCTTTTCACATAAAATAACCAGCAGAAATCTGAGTCTGGGAGTGGGGCTCAAGTGGTAGAGTGTAAACTGTGAGTGAAAAAAGCTAACCAAGAGCATGAAGCCCTGATTTTAAGCCCCAGTAGCAGCACACAAAGGAGGACAAAGCCATCAAAAACAAAAGTGTATAACAAATTGAGCTCTGTGTGTGTGTGTGTGTGTGTGTGTGTGTGTGTGTGTGTGTGTGTGTTTGTGCGTGCACATGCATGCGCCAGACCTAGGATTTGAATTCAGAGCTAGGATGCTGACCTTGAGCTTTTGTGCTTAAGGCTAGTGCTCTCTCACTTGAGCTACAGCTCTACTTCTAGCTTTTTGCTGGTTAAATGGAGATACGAATCTCAGTGACTTGCTTGCCTGCTCTGGCTTTGAACCACTATCCTCAGATCTCAGCCTCCTGAGTATATTGGATTACAGGTATGAGGCACTGTGCCTGGCCAACTTGAACATTTAATAAGAAAATTATACTGCAATTTGCTAAGAACAGTGGGTAAGGTGTGTAATGGCGTTTAGATGACAGGCTGCACCCATGCCCTCAGATCTGTTTGTGGATCATAGAGTAGGTGATAATAATCAGCTCCAGCAATCAATTTTGAAACTTATGGCAGTTGATTTTTTCAATCAAGGTACCAACTGAATTCATTTCAGAAAGAATAGGCTTATTTCAAAAGATGGTCTGGGACAATTAGATTGGATATCCAAATGCAAAAAGATGAATTTGACCCCTAACCTGAGACCATTCTCAAAACAAGTGATATCAGAGACATAAAATCGATTTCATTGAATGACAATATAAAAGTAAAAACAAATTGAAGACAGCATCAAAAAATTCACAAAGGCAAAAATAAGCCCCCTGATGCATGGCAAATATTTTCAATCTTTTAAATTTTTTTTTTGGCAGTTCTGGAGCTTGAACTCTTGGCCTGGGTGCTGTCCCTAAGCTTTTTTGCTCAAAGCTAGCATGCAACCACTTGAGCCACAGTGGCTTTCTGTGGTTAATGTAGATAAGAGTCTCATGGTCTTTCCTGCTTGGGTTGACTGAACTGCCATCCTCATATCTAAGCTTCCTAAGTAGCCAGGATTACAGGAATGAGCCACCAGCACCTGGCTCAGTCCTATTTTTAATAAGAGGCTTATATCCTGAATACATAAAGATCTCTTACAATTTAATAACATAACTCAATTAAAAACAACTAAACGTTGACTGGATAGACATTTTAGCAAAAAATTATATACAATGGCCTACAGGCACATACAAGATGCTCAGCATTCTTGGGCATCAGGGAAATGCTAATTAAAACTACAATAAGGTATCACTTATCACTAAGACAGGTGCCATAATTTTTGAGTCTGTAAACAGATTATAATTCCCATATATCACTAGTAGGAATATAAAATGGTATAGTTTCCCAAATGGAAAATAGTCTGACAGTTTCTCAAAATACTGAGCATGAATTGGTCACCTGACACAGTAGTTCCCCTTTTAGATATCTGCCCTGGAGAAAAGAAGGCCTGTGTCTGCACAGGCTGGTATGCATTGGGTGAATGGATAAACAAAATAGGGGATGCCCATAGTAGTGAGGGATGAAGTACTGCCATATGTTTTTGGCATGGATTAACTTCAAAAAACACTATGTTCAATGAAAGAAGCCAGACACACAAGACCACATTGTATGATGCCATTTATGTGAAATATCTAGAAGACTAAGGGCATTGGCTCAGGTGGTGTAGTGCCTGCTTAGCAAAACTGAGGCCCTGAGTTCAAAACTCAATGCCATCAAAAAGAAAGAGAAAGAAGGAAGGGAAAAAGGAGAGACAGAAGGGGAAGGTAAAGAAGAAATGAAAGGGAAAATGAACAAAAAGGGAAGGAAGGAAGGAAGGAAGGAGGGAGGGAGGGAGGGAGGGAGGAGGAAGAGAAGAGAAGAGAAGAGAAGAGAAGAGAAGAGAAGAGAAGAGAAGAGAAGAGAAGAGAAGAGAAGAGAAGAGAAGAGAAGAGAAGAGTCCAGAGAGTTAACTTTATAGAGACAAAGAAAGCAGGCCTGTAATTGTGTGGGGATAGGAGCAGGAAATGGAATAAAAACAAATGGGAACATTCCTAAATCAGATTATGATTAGGGGGACACAACCTTGTGAATACACTAACACATTATTTTTGTGGTATATAAGTTATTCTTCAATAAAATTATGTTTTTTACTGCACATTCTCACAAGCATTAAAAATTTGAACGAATGAATTTTAACATATCACTGAGTTACCGCTGTTCCAGAATAAGCAGAAGGAAGTATTGGAAAAGCCTTTAACATTCATTCTCAAACCCAAAGTCATATAAACATGTAAGTGACCCCCAAACCTGAAAAGCAATTGTGACTGTGGAACCCATTAGACTTTTTAATTCATTGACATAGCAGTTGGGTATACTTAATCTGAGCATCTTGAAATCTGAAATGCTCCAAAACCAGACTTTTGGGGAGCCAACATGACATACAAAATATGGTGGATTTTGGAGGATTTGGGATTTCTGAATTAGAAAAGCTCAGTCTATGTGAATATCCCCAAATCCCCAAACCTCTGAAGTTTTTGAAACACTTCTGGTGCTAAGCATTTCAGATGAGACATTCTCCAATTGTAGTTATCACTACTTTCAAAAAACTTCATGAAATAGATGCTTTCTTGTATTTCACGTGAACCTTTAGAACCCAGAACAACTCCTTTTGTGCTTTGAAAAATAGCACAGTGGTGGCCAAAATGATCTGGTGACCCTCTGCCCTCACTGGCTTCCATCAAGAAGGTAGGTAGAAACATGGCTCAAGTGGTAGAGCACCTGCCTTGCAAGGCTGATTTCAAACCCCAGAATTACCAAAGGGGTAGAGGTAAGGTCTCACTAGAGAACAGTATATCCATGTACCTGTTCCAGTCCGACTAAACAAAGACTTAATAACAACATTTATGTGTTGCATTTGGTGGTCGGCTGTCTAGAATTACACCTCACCCTATATCCACTTGTTCCACTGTCCTCCCAACAAGCTCAGTCCCACAAGCGAACTTGGCACCATACTAATGGGGACTGGTCTCTTTAATGACCCTCTGTGGGTTGGTAAGCCACATTTTGCTCATGATTACATTCCTTCCTCATACTACTGATTTTTGTATGGGCACATATATAAATGATATATAGATTTTTCTTCCTTCTTTTTGGTCATGCCTTTTAAAAAGTAGAAAAGCTGACAATTGTATACCACTAGGGTACTATGCTAATATATTTGGTAAGTTATTTTTCAAGCCCATAAGGTGAAAAAGACTTGAAATTTTTTTTGCACCTTTGAGTTCATCATTTATTTTGGTTTCAGCCATAGAAAATGTCAAATAAATTCCATCCATATTTGCTTTCCATAAAGGTTTCAAACTCAAGTTATTTCCTGATGTCAGTCATAGATCTGGGAAATCAGTGATGCTGGCTCTGTCAGCTGATATCTTTTGCTATTATTTCTGGCATACAGACTTAGTGGATTATTTCTGCTTGCAATCAGGAGCACTATGCTGCTGCTGCTTTGAAATCAGTGCCTCTGTGGCTCCCTATTGTTTTTTTTTTTCTTAATTTTTTTGTGACTACTGAACTTTGTGAGCCTTTAAAAACAGTCTTAGGCTGCACCTGTGGCTCATGCCTCTAATTGTAGCAATCTGAGGATTGTGGTTCAAAGTTAGCCCAGGCAGGAAAGTTCATGAAACTTTTATCTCCAATAAACTACCAATAAAGCTGGAAATGGAGCTGTGACTCAAGTGGTAGAGCACAAGAAGATCATGAGCAAAGAAGCTCTTGGAGAATGCCCAGGCCCTGAGTTCAAGCCCCAAGACTAGTACCAAAAAAACACCCTCAAGCATGTGTGAATTCCTTTTAGTTTATAGTCTGTTTTCAACTTCCTGTCACAGGATGTCTTCTGATGGAGCCAATCAAATCTGCTGTTCATGTTCTCTCCAGTCTTTATAATTTTCTCACCAAAATATCCCTCTGTATTCCTGACATCTTAGTCTTTCTTCAAGCTGAAAACACTATCTGTGAACTTAATATGATGCTGTGGAATATACTAGTAATAAATAAAAATGGAAAATGTTTGCGGAGTTGCTCATATTGTACCTTCAGTTAATGACATCCCCTGTGGCTTGGTATAGTTTTGGTCAGAGCTAATGGGATGGCTTTCACCTTTTTTCTTTTTATATTTTTTTATTATTATAAAGGTGGTGTACAGAGGGGTTATAGTTACATAAGTCAGGTAAGGCATACATTTCTTTCTGGACAATATTACCCCTCCCCTCTTCCCATTTTCCCCTCCCATCCCCACCCACAAGTTGAATAATTCATTTTCAACATAGTGCCTAGTGAGTACCACTGCTGCATTTGCTGACCCTTTTGTCTCTCCATTTCTGTGACCATTCATCTTTACTGGGGTGATTTATGTTAACATGCTTAACCCTAAAAGGGCAGCAGCATCATAACCCTCACTGTCTCACATCTATAATATGGGTGCTTTGGGCCCAGGGTAGAGACTGAAAGGTTTCCTAATTTTACAAAAACAATATTCATCATCTGACAATGATTCTAGATGGGGCTGGAGGCATGGCCCAAGTGATAGAGGGCCT
Source organism: Dipodomys merriami (assembly GCF_024711535.1). Classification (NCBI taxonomy): domain Eukaryota; kingdom Metazoa; phylum Chordata; class Mammalia; order Rodentia; family Heteromyidae; genus Dipodomys; species Dipodomys merriami. The sequence continues at coordinate 87,547,104 of NW_027204492.1, forward strand.
TCATAGCAAATGCAGGGCCCTGAATTCAAACCCCAATACCACTACCACACACTCAAAAGATGATCATGATGGTTACTGGGAAAGATTATAAGAGCATACCCATTCCTTGAGGAATTTGTCTGTAAATGTTGGTATGACTTTGATTTCCCCTAGCTCTGCTATTAATAAAGTTGGGAAAGTCAAGAAACTGAGATACATGAAAGTAGTTTTTTTTGTTGGTCACAGGGCTTGGACTCTGGGCCTAGGCACTGTTCCTGAGCTTTTTTGCCCAAGGCTAGTGTTTTACCACTTGGCCAGAGCTCCACTTCCAGTTTTCATGTAGTTAATTGGAGATAAGAGTCTCACAGACTTTCCTGCCAGGGCTGGCTTTAAACCATGATCCTCAGATCTCAGCCTCCTGAGTAGCTAGGATTACAGGTGTGATCCACTGACACCTGACCTGGGATCCCTTTTGTCACGTAAACCCTCAGAATATAACTGCCTACAACGGTGTGAAATGAGAACAAGAAACATTAGAGTGTACAAGCCCTGAGTTCAAGCCCCAGGACCAGCACCAAAAAACAAACAAACAAACAAACAATAAAAACATTAGAAGCAAGATGCCTGTGGCTCACACCTATAATCCTAGTTACTCAGGAAGTTGAAATCCAAAGATTGAGGTTTGAAGCAAACCACATCAGGAAAGTCGGTGAGATTAATCTCTAATCAGTAAAAAGCCAGAATTGGAGGTGTGGCTCAAGTAGTAGAGTGTCAGCATTGAGCAAAAAAGCTAAGGGATAGTGCCCAGGACTCCAGTTTAAGCCTCAGTACAAGCACCACACACACAAAAATCATTAGAGTTCCCTCTGGAATGCAATGTAAAGCCCAGATAGCCTCGAGTAGCCCTGGTGCCACTAGCAGCTGTCTTTAGTAATCATCACCATGACCTGGGCCAATTGCAGCAAGGCTGGCACCATTGGCAGAACAAGGGAGTGAGTGGCAGCCCCCAGAAGGGAACAAGACATTTCATGCAATGGAAATTCGGGAACAGTAAAGTGATTAAATTTAAGAAACAGATATGGTTTCCCCCAACAGGAATGACAGACACTCAAAATAAATGTATTTGTACACCAGTTTTCCACAAAGACTAACTCTTGGAAAATGCCTTCATTGGATAGGAAACAGAAAAATCAATGGCATTTCATGTTGTGGAAGGAAAAAGGGACCACAGATAGCAATGCTTGAAGGCCCTAGTGGAGTTTCAGTGCCCAGTGGTAACTACAGAGCATAGTATAATTGTTAGATGCTGTCTGTATCACAGGGGCCTCTGCTCAGTCACCAGCAGAATAGGCAGAAGAATGAAAGCAGAAAGCAGGGACTGTTCAATGTCCCCTGCTCCATGGCACATGGGCAACATGATTCCTCCCTTGCTATATGCAGGGAGCCTATGGCTGTTATCCAGAGAAGTACCCCACAGTCCCCTAAAGGGAGAGATGATGGAGGACAGGTGAATCCATGAGACTGATGATTTATTGGGGTTATAGACCCAGATTTGCAGACCCTTTCCTTATCTAAGGTGTCAATAAAGAGCAATCCAGGAAGTGATGCCAAGGACAACAACCACCTCAGTGTAGGTACATTCCACAGCTTTAGTTATAAGCATGATACCTATAAAGTCCTAAACTACCCAAGGTAGCCAAGGAGATGGCCTCAGGAAAGGGCATTGTTGAAGCAAACAAGGCAGGGCTGAATAAATGTCAGTTGCCTGTCTCTGCTATCATCTGCTTTCTACCCCACAGGAAGAAAGGAAAGGAAATTGCAACAAGAAGACCTGACCAGACTTAAGTGTTTGTGTTTTTGTATATTCACCAAACAACTAGAATCACATCTGGATTACGGGATTTTGTATTCTTCCCTAAACATCTCATGTTGGTAATAACAAATGTGGTTTTTTAATGTCTGAATTTTTATATACTTTTAAAAGGTTTCTAAGTGTTTCCTATCTGGTCAGGTTGAGATGTTTAGAATGGCATTTAAAATTAATAGTAAAACTGTTTTGTGCCAATCTGGGCCTGGGCACTATCTTTGAGCTTTTTTTTGCTCAAGGCTAGTGCTCTACCACTTGAGCCACAGCTCCATTTCTGGATTTTTACTGGTTAATTGGAGATAAGGACTTTCATACCTGAGCTGGCTTTGAACTGTGATACTCAATCTCAGTCTCCTGTGTAGTTAGAGTAACAGACATGAGCCTCTGATGCCCAGCAAAACTTATTTTTAGTAAGATGTGGGTTTTTTCCCACAAAAGTTAGCCAACTACAAATATTCTATTAGTACTGATGTATAATGATAATAATTATAATCATGCTGTGCAGACACTGGCTGAAAGAACTGTGTTTTTCTAGATTTGACTTATGTTTTGCTCTTCAGCAATGTCTCATGAGTGCTCCTGTCTTGATGGCAAGATATATTATAGAACCTTATTCATAGTGTGTTTGCTTTTTATTACAAAATATCTAAGGTAACTAACTTTAAGTGAGAAAAAGTTTATTTTGGTGATGGTTCTGAAGGTTTTGGTCTATGGCCAATTGGCCCTATTGTTGGGCTGTGACAGCACATCATGACAGGAGTGTGTTGGGTAACGTGTTTATTTCATGGATGGGGATATATTAAAGGAAGAGGAAGGGGCTGGGGTCTGTGTATCCCCTTCAAGGGCATATCTTTAGTGACCTAAGTTCTCTCACTGGGCCGCCAGCCTATTGAAAGTTTCCATCTCTTCTCAATAGTACCAAAGTGGGGACTATTAAAGATCCAGATATCTGCATTACAACAGATAGAATGCAGTAAACATTCTTTTTTTCTGCTGTATACCCTTTGCCCATTCATGACAAATGAGATGGGGATGAGTGTGTTTTTCTTTTATCATTCTGTCCTTTAATATTGCTAGCAAGGACCTGTATTTCAACAGAAATGTGAGCTTTTCATCCTAAGAGAGAGAGGAATAAAGTTGTAGGAAGTGTTGGATATGCATTTATGACTTTTTTTTTATTTTTTAGATTTCAGTCACTTTTGCTTGGATAAATCTGACTCATACCCAGGATTCAGGAGGGTAACTCTCCTTCCTCATTCAAAGAATTGAAGGCTGAAACACAATTTTGTTGTTTTTATTTTTCCCTAATGAAAAAAAAGCCTTCTAAGAAGGGATTGAGACTACAGGACTTGAAGTTGATGATCTGAGCTGTCTCATAGCCACAGCCCTAAAAAGCCAGCTCTCCAGCCCCTGAATCATCGCTGCTCAAATTTACACTGTAGCATTTGGCTTCCCAAGGGGTGTAATTACTTTCTCCATGATACCCAGTGTTTGAAATGACCTAAGCAAAAACATGTATTTTATTTTCTTCCTTCCTCTGGACTGTGGCAAAGCTATTTGCATTTATAGTAACTTGAAATTCCAGTGGCCTGATTCTTGCTATAGATGGCAGCAGGACAGGACTGGCTTGAGGGACACTTGTGGTAAAAATCAAGGGCTCAGCAGTAGTTTTGCCTTGTGCTGTCTTGGGCATTAAAAAAACTCTTTTGAGCTGGGTGTTGGTGGCTCATGCCTATAATCCTAGCTACTCTCAAGAGGTTGAGGTATGAGCATTGCAGCTCAAATCCAGCCTGGGCAGAAGAATTTGTAAGACTCATTTCCAATCAACCACTAAAAAGCCAGAAGTGAGCTGAGTGTTGGTGGCTCATGCCTGTAATCTTAGCTACTCATGAAGCTGAAATTTGAAGGATCACAGTTCCAAGCCAGCCTAGGTAGAAATGTCCATGAGATTCTTATCTCCAGTTAACCACAAGAAGCCAAAAGTGGAGCTGTGGTTCAAGTGGTAGAGTGCCAGTCTTGAGCAAAGAAGCTAAGGGAGAGTGCCCAGACCCTGAGTTCAAGCCCCAATATCAGCACATACAACATCATTCTTTTGCCTATCATCTTGTATTCCTCCACCAAAAGCCTCAGGACATGAGACTCGAGAGGGTGTCCAAATGGCACAGGGTGTCAGTATACCATCAAGGTACAGTTCTCCCTTGCCCTTTTGGTGGCCTAAGGACTTATGTCAGACCACAAAGGGTGATGCTTACCCTTTCTGAAGGATTGTATTCCAAAATACTTGGTTTCTAACTTTTCTACATTTCCCCCCCATATTTCTTAGTTGCTGAAATCGGTAGTGATCTTATATCCACATCCCTGATTCTTTCACAGGCCTGATATTTTTTTCTTGTCACTCTATTTCAGGGCTCATCGTCGGGGTGATCCTGAGATATGGCACCCCTGCTACCAGTGGCCGTGACAAATCACTGAGCTGTACTCAGGAAGACAGGGCATTCAGCACCTTATTAGTGAATGTCAGTGGGAAGTTCTTCGAGTACACTCTGAAGGGAGAAATCAGCCCGGGCAAGATCAACAGTGTAGAGCAGAATGACATGCTGCGGAAGGTGAGCAGGAACATGGTCCATTATATCCTTGGTCATGATTGTGGTTGTCCATGATGTACTTACTGACTCCTGCACTCCATCTTGACCTTATAGAAAGCGACCTTTCCAATTGCCTGGAACAGCAGGAACATTCCTGGTTTATAATTTTGCTAGGAAGCTTTGTAGACACAATGAGAAAAAGAAGGAATCCGATTTTAACTAGAGCATTTCAACTTTCTGACCTGGGCTTGTTTAAAATCTGTGGATAAGGTGATTGCTGACTGTCCAGTGGTTTGTACATCCCCACTCACCTCATTTCTCCAACCAGCATCTCTTCCTTACTGATTTCTCTTGTCGTTGCTGTGGTTTAGAGATGAGATTGTTTCCTTTTTAAAATAACACTGATTTCACTTTTAGCTTATTTTTCAATACTCAGAAAGTAAATTCTTAGTTCTTAGTTGCTCTTTTGCCATGCTCTACAGATATTTGAGTGCTTACCTTATTAATAATCACTTTTGTTGTGAATAGTAGGGCTTGAACTCAGGCCTCAAGTTCTTTGGCTTTTTAATTCTATTACTTGAATCACATTTCCACTTCTAGCTTTCTGCTTGTTAATTGGACATAGGAGTATCCCACACTTTTCTGCCCAGGCTGGATTCAAATCATGGTTCTCGTATCTTAGCCTCCTGGTCAGTTAAGATTACAGGTGTGAGTCACCAGCAGTCAGCTCATAAATGCTCTTGAAGTAATCTCAAAGATCTAGCAAATCTCAAGGGGAAAAGAGGAACTTTATCGTAGAATTTGTATTTTTAATTAATTTAAATTTAAAGTTGAGACAAGGTCTCACTATGTAGCCCAGGCTGACTTCTAATTCACAATCTTAGAATTACAGGTATACACCACCATGCCAAGATCAAGCACATTTTTCAATTGGCATAGCAAAAATACTCCAGAATAAAAAGATTATATATATCCTCATGTGGGTGACTTCCAGGATAAACTGGAGATCTGTATTGATTCCTTTATCTTACAGATCAGGGCTTCTCAGCAAAAGGTCTCTATATAGCAGTCTGGGAGATCTAGATGGTGGGGAGCCCCTTCTTACATGGAATAAGGTTAGTAGTGTGTAAAGATTTATAGTCAAAGGCAGTATGTAGGGTGTGCTCCAAAACTATTTTTCTTGGAATATACCAATTATTAAGAAAAATTAATCTCAACTTAAACATGACCATTTTCTCTATGTCCCCAGTGCCAGTAATATTGTGCTCCAAACTCTCAACATTTGGTAAGAAAGAATTTCCATAAGCCTTATAAGGTTAAATGCAACAGAGAGAGACACCTCAGGGTAAATATCACACTAATGGCTGAAGTGGCAACTTGAATTCTTAATATTGGATAGTATAAGAGAAAGGAAAAAGGAAACAATACCAATGAGTTTCTGCCTTTTAGATTTTAGAAAAAAGGTTTTATCTTTACAAAAAAGTTTATTCAAATCTCCTATGTTAAAAGGTTGCTATGTAGTTCTTCCCCCATGGTATATCCTCTGTTGTTACTGTGTTTGATTTTGGTATTGCATAAACGTATAGTTTATTTGAATTAGGGAAGGGAAGGGGAACAACAGAATAGTGAGAGAAAGGACAAGGGGGAACCTATGCAACAGCGATATATACAAGACAATATGTTGGAAGCAATCTGTACAACTTGGGGGATGGGAAGAGGGAAAGTAGGAGAAAATTGAGGGAAGAGGTAACAAGGTTAACAAGGTAACAAGGGAAAACATTGGATTGGGTATCAGGAAGGATTTGTGCTAGTTCGTATTTTTAAGTTTGGTTACTTTTTGTGTGTGCCAATACTAGGGCTTGAACTCAGGGCCTGGATGCTCTCTCTGCTTTTTTGTTCAAGGCTGGTGATCTACCACTTGAGACAAACCTTCACTTCCAGCTTTTGATGGTTAGTTGGAGATGTGAGTCTCACAGCGTTTCCTTCCCGGGCTAACTTTGAACCATGATCCTAAAATTTCAGCCTCTTGAAAAGCTAGGATTTATTACAGGTGTGAGACATCAGTACTTAGCTCCTAGCTCTTTGAGTCCCAGGTTCTCTATTGGAAAGGTAGTGTCTCAGGCTCTCATTGTGGCCATCTCCAGCTTTGCAGACTCCTGGTACTTTAAAAGAAGATTAGATAAAATATAATTTGAAAGAATGACTTTTCTTTTAGGCTGATTAATATCTCCAATTCCTAAGGGAAAAAGCTTTTAATAATTAGAATGAAGGTTTAAAATATTAATTGAAATAAAAACCAATTAATTAACCACATGAACAAATTCTTCAAAAAGTTTAGCATATTTATAGAATGCTTAATTCCTTTCTAAGTGTGTGGTGATAGGACTTTGAGGTCTAGATGTTTCAAAGTGATTTCCTTCTGTCAACCCTGTAGATGATTTCAGTCCCTTTATAGTGAATTAATTTAAATTGATGGTCAGGAAGTCACTACACTCACTGATTACTTAGGTTTATGACAATTCAAGTATCACAGAAGACTGGTCACTCAAAACAGATTTAAGCCCAGTTCTTGTAGTTCATGCTTGTAATCCTAGCTACTCAGGAGGCTGAGATCTGAGGGTTCCAGTTCCAGACATCTGAGACTCTTATCTCTAATTAACCAGCAAAAAGCTGAAAGTGGAGGTATGGCTCAAGTAGTAAAGCACCATCCTCGAGTGAGAAAAGCTCAGAGACCCTGAGTTCAAGGTCTAGTAGCAGCACACAAAAAAGAGACTTAGGTTCAGTAGTATTATATCTATAAAGACTTATTTGAGATATCTAAAAAGTTAGTAAAGAATCATGACATTTTTAGTCTAGTTAAGCATTTATAAAACTATGATTAAAAAACTCAAGTTTTTATTTCTAGTTGAAACACATTGGCCAGAAACTGTCTGTGAGATCTCAAAATTGTTAACTGTTGTCTTACTATGTATTAAATCAACTCACTGATTCTAAGCCAGAAATATTGCCGGGATAACAGTGTGCCATTCTAAGGGGGAATTTATGGCTTTTCTCCTGGAATGATTTGTCACATTGATGTTATTAGCTCTGATTATTCAACTTTATTTGGCAGCTTCCAATATTAAACAACAGTTACAGCATTGGTTGGCATAAAACTAATTTTTATTTTGTGTTCTCTTTTAAATGTTTAGGTAACATTTGATCCAGAGGTATTTTTCAACATTCTGCTGCCCCCAATTATTTTCCATGCTGGATACAGTTTAAAGAAGGTATGAAGGCTTTGCTAGTAATTTTTTAAAACACATATGAATCTCTGTGTTAATTTACCTGCATAGTTCTTTAGTATTTTCTTCTCTCAGAGTGGTTTTTACTGTATTCTGCACCCACTCAGACACTGTGACTGATCATAAGTGATCACTTCTGCTTTAAATTCTAGAACTTTTCCACACCACTGATGGGAATGTAACATGCTACAGACACTCTAGAGAACACAAGTTGAAGTTCATTATTAAATTGACATTGAAATGCCATACAAAATCCATCAGTTTTGCTGTTGAGAATTAATCTCAGAGAGATTAACACTTACATTCAAACAAAAACCTCTACTCCTTATTCTTTTAAATTATCTTGTTAACAACCCAAACTATACCTCAGAATAGTACTCAAGAAAATGAGACAAACTATTGATACACAATCTGGATGACTCCATAAGGCAACACTGTTGGAATATATGACTTAGCCTTAGTTTTGAGGTCCTTGCAACGTACCTTATGAATTGAACATAGATGTCCTCTAACCAGCAGCTCTGTCTTACTCCCATATAAGGAGGCTGAAATGGAGAGATTGTAGAAATTGCTAGGCTGCCAAAAACTGCTTTTTACCTGAGAACATAGAGGCTAAAGGAACAAGAACCATCCCACATCTTGCACAAGAGGATCAAGACTACAAGTCAGGGTCAACCAGTAAAGTTTTGTCTTTCCCTTTCCCTTTCCCTTTCCCTTTTCCTTTTTGTGTCAGTCCTGAGGCCTGAACTTGGGACTTGAATGCTGTCCCTGAGTTTTTTGTGCTCAAGTACAGAACTTTACACCTTTTTTATTTTTCGGTGGTTAATTGGAGATGAGTTTCATGGACTTTCCTGCCCAGGCTAGCTTTGAACTGAAATCCTCAGATCTCAGCCTCCTAAGTAGCTAGGATTACAGGTATAGGTCATTTGCACTTGGTTCCGTTCCCCCTTCATAGATCAAGTGATGCCTCCTAGCATCACACTCAGTGCAGAAGAGGAGAGGGGAAAGGAGTGGAACCCAAGGGCTCTGTCCAAGATGGATACTCAAGAAGCAGGAGGTTGTGCATATGCATTTCCAATGTGTGTTGCATTTCCCAGATGATGAAAGTAAACTCAGTTACAATGATGTGGGTGAGGTTACTTAGACTATGCTGGACTGAGTCAAAGTTATGCCCTCCCTGTTTGACTCCAGGGCCCAGGGTTGTGCACTGCCACTGAATTTTTTATTTATGTTCTGTATTAAAAAATCTTGTTTTCCTATGTAGCCTCCAAAATCATCTGAATCTTTATATCATTTAATGATATATAATAGGAGATTATTAGGGATATAAGTAATGTTATTCTTTACCTAAATAGGGAATCGAGGAACTGTCCTTTAGATCAAATGAATGAGAATAACCTTGTATTTTGAATAACTAATCAATATATGATCAAAGTTATAGTTTCCTTAAAATGAAACCAATTCATTGGTTGGGAAATCCACTCTATCAACTGAGAAACCCCTTATTTTGTAGAATTTTCCTTTTATCAGCAATTTTCTCAAAAGGAAACAAATTACCAGTTTTGCCAGGTCCCAGTTTAGGTTGTTTTGTTACATACTTATTCTCTTTCCTTTTAAATTAGCCCTAATCAAAGGCTAGTAGCTCACACCTGTAATTCTGGGTACTTAGGAGGCTGAGATTCAGAGGATCATAGTTTGAAGCCAGCTTGGGCAAAAAAAGACTCCATCTCCAATTAACCAGGAAAACGAAATAAAAAAAAAAAAAACTGGGCTGGAGGTGGTGTGTCTCAGGCTAGGGTACTAGCTGTGAGCAAGCAAGCTGAGCAAGACCACAAGGTCCTAAATTTAAGCCCTGGCACAAGAAAGAAAAAAAAACATGCTTATAAGTGCACTACCTTACTGTAGTTGTCATTTCTGATTAAACATATTGTCAATTAAATATGTAATATATTTCACCATGTACATTATGACTTACAAGCAGATATATTCATACCATTTGACCCACATCCATATAGTCTCCTTGGAGACTGGGTCATTTTTTTGACTTGAAAAAATTGACCACTGAGATTAGCTTTGATTTGGGGTGACTATTCAAGGTTTGCTTAAGGGCACTGGCAAAGGAATATAAAGGAGGTTCCATTTTGGGTGAGTATTTTGGCAAAGGAAGAGAACCAGTGAGAGGGAGAGAGTAATAGGGACAATGAAGGTAATAGTGGGGGGTGGTGAATATGATCAAAGTACACTATATACATGTATGAAATATTATAATGAACCCCGCCCAGAAGTCGTCATTTTGGTGAACTTCTGCATCAAATGGACATATGTGCACGTGTGTGTGCATGCAAGCACACGCATACACACAACATACACTGTACCTTGTCGGTGGGGAACAGGAAAGCATAAAGGTTCCCAAGGAAGAGGACCATAAAGCTTAGACTAATAATCTAGGAATTGGGAAGCCAGTTAGGTTTCACCAATAGCAAACTTTCTGTTTCTGACCTTTCTTAGGTTTAGATTCTTGAAGGCTTTACTAGGACATGCTACCATCACCTTCTGTCTCTTCCTGCCATCTATATCTGAAAATGACACCTAAGGGAAACTGCAGCAGCCGTGGCTGCAGCCAAGTCAGAATAGGCAAGCAGTGTAGCATTTTTTCCCCTGTACTGAACTGGTGTAGATAGAGGAAGTGGCTACAAGGGTGGCTTGTGTTGAGTGTGTAATGTACTGGACTCTCCAGTTCTGGGGCTGTGGTTTAGTGGAGGGAGACTTTAGAAAACTCAGAAGCTTTCAGTTTCTCTCACATAAAATGGTTCAAATAACAGCTTTGTAGTAGGAGCATTATGAGAACTGGATAAGCAAGTATATGTGAAAATACACTGTGAACTATGAAGTGTACATTTAAATGCTGTGAATTTCCGGAAATTAAGTAATCACTTAATCACGATCAAAAAAAAAAAAAAAAGAACCTTGGGGAAGGGAGGGAGGGAGGGGATGGTAGGGGGAAAAAAAAAAAAATAAAAAAAAAAATGCTAAATATAGTACACACACAAATGGTCTATCTCTTCAAGATGCAATTAAATTCCCATTCTTGTCAGCAGATATGAATGAGAGAATAGCGTGTGTGTGTGTGTGTGTGTGTGTGTGTGTGTGTGTGTGTGTGTGTGTGTGTGTGTGTATGCTGTGTGTATGAGAGACAGACAGAAAGGGAGGAGTCTAGAATATGTAATTAATGTATTTTTAGTGGTAGATTTACACTTCTAATTTTATGCTTTGGCTAATACCATGAATATGAATCTATCTATGAATCTATCTATCTATCTATCTATCTATTTATCTATCCATCTATCTATTTACATTATTCATTGTGATGGTTGCCCAAAAGAATGCTGAGTGACAAGGGAAAGTACACCTGGGATTGAAATTTGTTTCTGGATACTTCACGAGTGTCATTGGTCTCATCACTCATCCTGAACCACTCCTTACACTCTCTATTTAAGCCCTGATGGAGTTTCTAAAGGGAAGTCACTCCCAGTAATTTATTTTTCTACATAATAACTTTTTATTAGCATATATTAGTTAATGTGGGGGTTGTTGTGACACATGTATTTAATGTATTCCAAGTAATTCCACCCTCTCTATCACTCTCCCATACTCCCTTATTCCCTTCCTAAAACAATTTCATCAGTTGCATTGTTGTAGTTTCATATATACAAACAAACTACTTTGACCACATTCATCTTCCATTCATCTTCCTTATTAGCCTAACTCCCTTATTTTTAATCTTTTTTCCCCAAAATATTGGCGTATTTTGAAATTATCTTAAAAAGCTAATATACTTTTAAAAACCTCTTTAACTTAAAAACACTGGGGATAAACAAAAATTTACTATGTAAACATAATTATGTGTCCATAATGTGTCCAGGCAGCGCCCCCACTTGGTGACTGTCGGCATGGCAAGCCCTGGAAGATTCATTTCTGAGCAGGTACTTAGAGGGTACTCGATGTTCTTTGACATTTTTACTGCCTCAGACAAGGACAAGCATTGTGAAAGGCTGAAGCCAAAGTCTCATCCGCTCTGTCTGTGACACAGGTCACAGGATACCTGCATCTTTTGTCTCCTCATAGTTCATTTTGGCTCTTGATGCTGGCCTGACCTTTCTTTCTTATACTCTGTTTTTCCCTGATGCTGTCCAACTGACTCCAATGCCTTTTTAAAACAAAACTTCAATGTATATCCTACAAAATTTTAAAAAAGATGAAGGAAAGGGTAGGTTGGGAGGGATGGGTGAGAATGTTGAAAGGGAGAACATTCATCAAGATGCATTGTATTCATAAACTGTTTTGTTCAATGGCAACTCTTATACAACTATTTAAAGATGATAAAAATATCTAAAATTTTTTAGCTCAAATGTTCCTGGCCCTTACTTCATTAGGATATTTGGGAGGTTTGTGTGTCTGTTTTGTTAAGTAGTACTGAATTTCAAATGAGAATAACTTTTTCCCAGAGAAGTGAGAACCATGGCTCAGTATCTCAAGAACAGGCACAAGTAACTCCATACCCTCAGCATGTCCTACAGGCCTCACGACTGGGAATAGTAGATCTGTGTGTTAAAGTAACCAAAGAATGTGCAGTAGTATCAAGGAGATTGTAGCTTTGACATCGCTTAATCAATGATTGTAGAATCTTACATTAGTTTTTCTTACTATATGTATTTAACTCGTCATATATAATGTAGCCCAGGCTGGCCTTAAGTAAACTCACAATCCTCTCACTTCATCTTCTTCAGCTTGTTGATTACTGGCATGTATCACAAAGCCAGCAAATGGCAATAACTTCCTATTCCTTTTTCTCCATTGTGATCTCTATTTGTCCCTCTTTCCCAGGTTTCAAAGATGAATCCAGATGAATATATGTAGATGCTGCGGGGTACATGAGTATATATTGCACTCTTTTCTGATACTGAATTAATCAGGAACCCCATTTGGTGGCATTTTCCTCCCCTATTTGTTTCAAAGTTATCTATAATGATCTTCTAAGGTACCGTTAGAACTAGAGGTGACTGACTGAGTCATGGAGTAAAATGGATTTATTTGGTGGGCACCAGTGGTTCATACCTGTAATCCTAGCTATTGGAGAGGTTGAGATATAAGGATCCTAGTTCAAAGCCAGCCCAGTTAGACACATCTGAGAAATTCTTATTTTCAGTTAACCAGCCAAAGACCAAAGGCAAGGTGTGGCTCAAGTGGTAGAGTGCCAACCTTTCTAGCACACACACACACACACACACACACACACACACACACACACACACACACACACACACTTAAACAAAAAAGGCTCTCATTTTTTTCTCTCTCTTTCACACACACACACACACACACACACACACACACACACACACACACTCACACTCAATATAAATTTTTTTTTGGGTCCAGTCGTGGGCCTGAACTCTGGGCCTGGGCACTGTCCCTCAGCTCTTCAGCTCAAGGCTAGCACTCTACCACTTGAGCCACAGTGCCACTTCCGGCTTTTTTCTTTTTGCTTATGTGGTGCTGAGGAATTGAACCCAGGGCCTCAGGCATGCAAGGCAAGCGCTCTACCACTGAGCCACCTTCCCAGCCCTCAATATAATTTAATATAGTTAACCAGAGTAATTTTGTCTGAAAATTTACTAAGCCCTTGCTCACTTGCTCAGTGATTGACAGTGCAGAGAATATTTTAAAGCCATGATGTTTACAGCATTATTCAGGAGTCACTTCAGATATTACTTGAGGTAATAGAAACACTAGGTAGAGTTTCAGGGATTTTTTGGTGTGGTGTTAAGGATGCAACTTGGGACCTTGTGCATGCTAAGCAAGTACTTTACCACTTGAACTATGACCCCAGCTGGGCTTTCAGGTTTTAGAAACTCATAAAGTGCTTCTTAAGCTAACTGTGAAAATCACAATATAATTGCTGTGTGTTTTGTTTTGTCTTATTCAGAGACATTTTTTCAGAAATCTTGGCTCTATTCTGGCCTATGCCTTTTTGGGAACTGCAGTTTCCTGTTTCATTATTGGGTAAGTGAATCTTGGTCATACAAGTCAATTAACTCAATTTCCAAAAAGGATGAGATCCGTGTGATTACCCACTGTCTGGTGTCCAGATGTTGTGTGCCAGTACTGGAGATGTTAGACACATGTGGCTATTTTGATTACAATTAAGATTAACTAAAATGAAATAAAATAGCTCCTAGTTCCCAGATGTTGATTTCTAGTGTCATTCTTCAATAAAAAGAGTGAGAGCCCCTTGTAGAAATGGTATATTCCAGAGCTGGGACAGAAAATGTCTATGTAGATGGGGCATCTTGTGACTCAGGAAAAAAAATCAAGTACTTAGAAGACATTCAGACAAGTGGAAGGATGTAGGGCTTTTCAAAGGGACAGTAGAGGCAACTTAAAGGCCCCCCATAATGGCCAGGGCCCCACTCTGACTAAACAACAAATAAATTGCTTTCTAGTAGATCATCACCCAAAGTATAAAAGAAATACCCTTGAGACCACACTGATATAGTTAAATGTTTAGATGAATAAATCAGTGGAGGAGAAGAGACAGGTGTCCTGTGCTACTTTCCAAATGTAGGCTTTTTTAAAAAAGATACATGCTTTTCAAGGACATAGAATGTAGTCCCCCTATTCCAGCCCCTCACAGAACTTAGTTTTGAGTTCATAGTTATTTCTCCAAAGAGTATAGAGGAAGTGTAGTTTCTAAATGGAGAAAGCTGAGCCAGGTGATCAACATCAGTGGAGATGAACCATGTACTGGTTTTTTGAGAGGGTGATACTAGGCTTTGAACTCAGGGCCTTATGCTTACTAGGTAGGTGCTCTTATCACTGAGTGATGCTTCCAGCTCAGATTTTGCTGGTTATTTTTTAGATAGAATCTCACTTCCCTGTGTACATGCTGTGGCCATGATCCACCTATGTTAGACTTCTTTCCTACTTATCTAGGGTAACAGACATGCTACTTTGTTCAGCTAGCCATTGAGAAGGGGTCTCTCAAACTTTTCTGCTAGGCTAGCCTCATACCACGATCTTCCCAATCTCAGCCTCTCAAGTAGCTAGGGTTAATAGTAATACTAGTCAGGCTAGTATGTGCTCGCAATATTTGTGATGAGAAGGGCACTTTACCTTTCTTGTCTTCTACCCCAGAACATCACCTCAGTAACCATTAGAAAAAAAAAGCAAGAAAACTTCACCTTAAAGTCATTCTACAAAATATCTAACCAGTACTACTCAAAATTGCCAACGTTGTTAAAAACAAGCAATGTCTGAGAAACTGTTATAATCAAGAGAAGACTAAATTTAGAGATTAGATAACTAAAGGTCATGTTATAGCCTAGATGGCATCCTGAAATAGAAAAGAGCATTAAGTAAAACTAAGGAAATAATGAAAATCATAAGTTAATTTTAATTTTTTTGTAGTACTGAGTTTTGAACTCAAGACTTTATGCTGGCTAGTCAGAATCACTCTACCAATTAAGCCATTCCTGCAGCTCTTTTTGCTTTAGTTATTTTTCAGATACAGTCTCATACTTTTTGCTTAGGCTAGCCTGGACCATGATCCTCCTCTTTTTCTCTCCCATGTAGCTAGGAAAACAGGCAAGTGCCACCATACTTGGCTTATTTGTTGAGATAAGGATCACGTTAACTTTTTGCTTGGGTTGACCTCTAACTACATCCTCCTGATCTATGCCTTTTGAGTAGCTTGGATTAAAGACCATGAGCTATCATGCCCATCCCAGAACTTTTATTAAAAAATATTAGAGATTAAGAACAAGAGATTTTTATTTATTTATTTTAAGGGCTTTTTATTTTATTTTTTTTAAAGGAGAGGTACAGAGTGTATTGTTTACAAGGTGACATGTCTCTGAAGAGCAACAGTCTGCCCAGCATGTATTAGTGGCAAGGGGAGGCAAGATGGGGAAAGTCCACCAGAGAAGTCTGTTGCCCAGGTCTTAGATTGTGCTGAAAGGAAATGTAGGGGAAGGTCTAGTTTCTGGAAATGTTTGAAAGATAGGTGAAAGAAGCCTTTGAGGAGCAACAAAGAGCAAATCAAATCAGTTACTACGAAGTTGCTATGGACTGAAATTGGACTTGTTAAGTGTCTGGAAGAGTGCCTAGCTCACATGAGGCAAGCATTCAATTCTAGCCAGTTTTCTTCATAAGGTTTCTATTCTGCAGATCCTTCTTGGATTCCTAGCTTAGCCAATCTACTGGTGTCAGCATCTAGGATATAATGGTACCCAGTGAATGGTCAGTCCTTCCTCATTACAAATCTCAAATTATCAAGGCTTGGCTGGTGGGTACAATAAGTAAACCCCACAGTTGTTTTTACTTTCCTAACGTCTGCAGCTGATGTTACCACTGCTATTGCCAACACACACACACACACACACACACACACACACACACACACACACACACACACACACACACTTGTAATGTGTAGTCCTTTTTTGATGTTACCACTGCTATTGCCAACACACACACACACACACACACACACACACACACTTGTAACATGTGCTAGTCCTTTTTTATTTTTTAGCATCCCTCACTGTTCACATTTTCTAAGCTGTCATGTAGGAAATATGTCCAGGCTGAGCTGAAAAATTGACCTTAGCCTGGTGCCGGCTCATGCCTATAATCCTAGCTACTCAGAAGGCTGAGATCAGAGGTTTGAGGCTCAAAGCCAGCCCAGGCAGGAAAGTCTATGGGATGCTCATCTCCATTTAACCACCAGAAAACTGGAAGTGAAGCCATGGCTCAAAGTGGTAGAGTGTTAGCTTTGAGCAAAAGTGAGCTCAGGGACAGCGTCAAGGCCCCAAGTTCAAGCCCCAGGACTGACAAAAAAGATGAACTTGGTACTTCCTGTTGTACTAGGTTATATTATACATAACACAGAAAGGGCTGTTGTGGGGTGTGTGCCCTGTTCTGCCTGCACGCCAGGCAAAGCAATTGTCCATATTGGTTGATGGGACTCAGAAGTTTCAACAGGACGTTTACAGAGGTTTGCCTCTTCTCCCTCCATTACTATCATTCTGGGTAGAGAAGGTGATAAACAATAGGTCAGTTACTAGGATGTTTGTGACTAACCCATTCATTTCTCTCCAGTTTCTTCCCACCCACTGTCCCTGTGATTTGAAATATACTATTCTTGTCTGTGTTTTCTAGCAATTTCTTACCTATAATTTTGAGGTCTATCTTTCCTATTTCTTCCTATTATCTAGTGGTTTAAGAGACCTTAATTTTGTTGCTGATCAAAGCCTATACTTCTAGGCTGCTCTGGTTAGTGAGCACAGCTGTAAAACTGGGGTAGCTATGTGTTTCAGTATAATGGAGTTAGCTACAAGCCTTTACTTGGTACTAAAGTCCTACTTGCCTGTAGTCCTAGTAAGTGTCTAGCTATATCCACTGCCTATTACTTTTACAGATCTCCTGCTTGCATGCTTGCAAACAGTTCTCTTGACATTCTTCACCTTCTTTCTTACAGAAATCTCATGTATGGCGTGGTGAAGCTCATGAAGATTGTGGGCCAGCTCTCTGATAAATTTTACTATACAGATTGTCTCTTTTTTGGAGCAATTATCTCTGCAACTGACCCAGGTATTTGCATATTTAGCTTAAACATTATGGTTTTCTATTATTTAAATCTTACAGAGTTCAGAACAGTCATGAACTTTTTTTTGCAATAGGAAAAATGGAATACTGACTTAGACTTTTTATTAGTTATTGGGGTAAAAATTCAACGTAAGACAGATGCAGGTGGCTCATGCCTACAATCCTAGCTTCTGAGGAGATTGAGATCTGAGGATTGCTGTTCAGAGACAGTTTGTACAGAAAAATCTGCGAGACTCCAATTTTCTACAAAGTGGAAACAGTAACTCAGAAGTGGAGACATGGTTCAAGTGGTAGAGCACTAGCCTTGAGCACAAAAGGTCAGGAACAGCACCTAAATCTTCAGTTCAAACCCCAGGACCACCACAAAAATTCACAAAATAGAACTTACCATCTTAATTATTTATTTCTAAAATATTTTTATTGTTATTATGGTGAAGTACAGAGGTGTTACAGTTTCATAAATTACCTCTTCCTTCGCTCTTCCCCCGCTTTTCCCTCTCCTCCACCAACAGATTGTATAGTTCATTTTCAACAGTGTCTACTGAGTACCATTGCTGCATTTGTTCACCCTTTGTCCCTCCATTTCTGTGCCTTTCCTTATGTAATCTCCCAAAGAGAGATAAATGAAGGAGCAAGACAAACCAAAGAAAAATCTCTCCTCTTTCCATTTCCTGGAGTTCATTTTGATAAATATTGAGGCAGAGAGACATTAGTCTCACTGTGTGTGAATGCCTAGAGTCCTGTATAATTTATCATATCCCAGTGTACTTTAGATCTGACTTCTGCATATGAGAGAATACATGTGCTGTTTGTCTGAGCATGGCTTAACATGATTTTTTCTAGGTCCATCCATTTCCCTGCAAATGACAATATTATTCTTTCTAATGGCTGTGCAAAATTCCATTGTGTACAGCTACCACATTTTTATACACTCATCATCTATTGTAGGGCATCTTGGCTGTTTCCATAACTTGGCTATTATGCATCTTAATGATTTCTAAAGTATACAGTTCACTAGAGTTTTTTCACATCATTGGGCAACCAAAACTTTAGTACTTCAACATGTTATACAACTATGCCCCCTAAAAAATAGATCCCCTTTTATCTTCCTTCCAGCCCCTAGCAGTCACCATTCTCTTTCTGTCCCTATGAACTTGACTACTATACATACCTCAGGTTTGTAAAATCATACTGTACTTGTCTATTTATTTTTGCAGATACTGAGGTTTGAACTCAGCCTCATGTTCTCATTTTGCTTTCCTGCTCAGGACTGGTGCTATGCCACTTGAGCCACAGCTCCACTTTGGTGGAGAATTGGAGATAAGAATCTCAGATTTGGGGCTGGGAAGTTGGCTCAGTGGCTTATGCTTGCCTTGCATGCCTGAGGCCCTGGGTTTGATTCCTCAGCACCACATAAGCAAAAAGAAAAAAGCCGGAAGTGGTGCTGTGGCTCAAGTGGTAGAGCGCTAGCCTTGAGCTGAAGAACTGAGGGACAGCGCCCAGAGTTCAGGCCCCACAACCGGACCCCCCCAAAAAAAAAAGAATCTCAGATTTTCCAGCCTGGGCTGTATTTGAATCACAGTGATCAGATTTCAGCCTCTACCTTCTATCTATATTTAGCTCCCCTCACCCCCACCACCCGTGTTTTAGAATGACTAATTTGGATCTAAGTTTTACCCTTAGATTGTCTTCTTTCTCAGTATTGTGTGCTTTGGAGAAACCTATCATTTGCTTTAAGTAATACTATTTCTTAGTGGAAACATAAATGAATACCTGTAGAGAATGCAGTTGAATTTGTAAACCCCTTTTTTGTAATATTCCTGTGTAGTTTCCAATTGTGATATAGTTTTCTAGTCTTAAATCTCTTTATATTATAAGTAATGAATATGTGATTTAAAAGTGTACAATAGGATATGTTCTATGCAAAACCTATACTACTTTCTATAAGGGACCTGAGCATCTATGAGGCAAGGAGGATCCTAGAAGGCTGACTGTTCATCTTGGGAAAGAATGTATGGAGAAAGGACTGGTCCTTCCTGACTGTGGAGAGGGAAAGGACTTTACAATGGCTTCAATGCTCAGTAACAATGATATATTATACAATGTATCATTGTATAGTATACAGTTGTCTTATGGTGATAGTTTTATTTCACTTAGCATCCTGTCTAGAAGGTTTGTCCACATTGTTATATCTAGCAACATTTTCTTTCTTTTCAGGCTGAATGATACTGTCATATGGATGGCAAACATTTTGCTTACTGATCTATTCATCAGTGGAAACTCATACAATGATACAATGATACATTGTATAATAAATAGTATATTATTTCAGTATTATATATTGATATGTTATTAATAATGATGCATTATGTCAATGGTATTATTTACAATGATAATCTTAAAAGTTATCAACATTTCCCACTTGACCATGCCTTTTGGGGATCCTCTGGATTCATGTTATCTCATAGCTCTTCTGTAAGATAGAATGTTCTATAATCTTCTCAATCCATTTTGGCAACCACTAGTCGTAGGTTATTTTTTTTTTAAATTTTTATCTGTCTTGGGGCTTGAAGTCAGAGTTTGGACACTGTTCCTGAGCTCTTTTGCTGAAGGCTAAGGCTCTACCACTATCAGCAGCTCTGCTTCTGGTTTTCTGGTGGTTAAGTGGAGATAAGAGTCTTAAGGACTTTCCTTCTCAGGCTGTCTTTGAACCTCCATCTTCAGATCTCACCCTCCTAAGTATCTAGGGTTACAGGTGTGAGCCACCAGCGCTCAGTTCACAAAGCTGCTACTGAATACTTGAAATGTGATGGAAAGTTCTGATTTTTGGATTTCATTTAGTGTTAGGCAATTTTATTTGTGATTAATGGCTAAACATTGGACAATACAGCACTGGGGGAACAGTTGTATGGTCCTGAAGAATCTCAATGTTCCAAAAATGACTTTTCTTAACTGTATATTGTCTCACATACACCCCAGTAAATTAGTATGGAGGTGTGGCCTAACCAGGTTAGGCACCCTGGTTCATGAAAGTAAAGATAGAATGTGGAGTTGTGGGCCTCAGGTTAAGTAACTAGCTCTTCTAGTCAATGAACAGGTAGCCCAGGACCTCCTTCTCTCCTTCCATCAATTTTATCCAGTGGGTATAATGGTCCCTGCTTCCTAGGGCTATTGTGACAATCAAATGCCATACTACATGTAAAGCCTTGGGCATGGCATCTGCTAGTTATGTTGGTCTCTGTGTCCATCTGATGCAGGCAAATTGTTTTTGTTTTACTGTGTTTCTTTAAAAGATAAATAATTGATCCTCACTACCCAAGCATGTTTCTAAACAGAACCCTGAAAAGCAGCTCTGTGATTTTAATACTGTTCTGTCTGTGACTGTCTCCATGTAAAAGTCTGTTGAGAAATAGACCCTTCATGGGTGTGAGAAAGGTATTTAATTGCCTGAAAAATCTGCTATGTTTTCAATAGCTTCATTATTTAGCTTCTTATTAGTAGTAAAGGGAGGTTCATGTGACAAAGATTACTGATACTCTTTCTGAGCTATTAGTTGCTTCATTTAGTTCGATACAAAGGCTTATTTCTTCCACATTGTCTATGTAATTGTTTACTTCCCTTTATTGGGTCTATCCTATGGGAGAAAATAATGGAAGGCATTAGATGCTGTATCATTTTTATTTAGCTTGTAGAGTTTGACACAGCAGTTTTTTGTATAAATGAAGGTTCCAGAAAATTGAACGTTTTAACTTATTAGCCATTAGGACATTAACTTTAACTGCTTTTAAAATGGAAATCTTTCTGAAATGTAAAATGTATTTTGTTAAATTCAAAGTGTTTTACTAGCCTTCTAAAAAAATTTTTGTTTGAAAACTTGGGTCATAAAATAGATTAAAATTCAGTGCAGAATTTGAGAATCTTGGTGAACCGAGCCCATTCTGCTTGCAGCAAAGTATGCCAATCTCTGAACAAGTTTTACAGAAGCAAAGATTGTATTTACCAGACAGCTGAGTGTGGAGGTGGGAGACTGAGGTCTCAATCTACCTCTCTCAGCATAGAGTTTGGAACTATTTATGAGATTTAGAAAAGCAGGGTGATTTAAGCTATGGAATTTGGTGATTGGAGGTATTAGTGGGTCTTCGAATGCAGGTCAGTCTTCATGACTATTTGGGGTACTTGTTCAGAAAATGGTGGCATTATCAAGGAAATGCAAATCAAAACTTCATGGAGATTTTACCTTACCTCAGTCAGAATGGATATCATCAAGAAAAATAAGCAACAGCTAATGTTTGTAAGGGAAAACGAACCCTTAAACACTGTTGGTGGAAAAAATAAAAATAAAAGCCCAGTACTGGTGGCTTACACCTATAATCTTAGCTTCTCAGAAAGCTGAGATCTGAGGATCACGATTCAAAGCCAGCCCAGGCAGGAAAGTCTGTAAGACTCTTATCTTTAGTTAAGTTCCCAAAAAGGGGGGAAAAAACCGGAAGTGAAGCTTTGGCTCAAGTGGTAGAGGTCTAGCTT
Source organism: Dipodomys merriami (assembly GCF_024711535.1). Classification (NCBI taxonomy): domain Eukaryota; kingdom Metazoa; phylum Chordata; class Mammalia; order Rodentia; family Heteromyidae; genus Dipodomys; species Dipodomys merriami. The sequence goes on from NW_027204492.1 coordinate 87,569,009, forward strand.
TGAGCAAAAAAGCTTAGAACAGTACCCAGGTCCTGAATTAAAGCTGCAGGACCAGCACGCGTGCGCGCACACACACACACACACACACACACACACACACACACACACACACACACACACACACACACACACACACACACACACACACACACACACACACACACACACACACAGAGTTAAAAATAGACCTACTATACCATCCTGCCATGCTAGGTCTGGAGGTATATTGAAAGGATAGTAAGTTGATGTACAGTTGAGATACGTGCACATCTATGTTTATTGCAATGGACAAATGTCTGCTGTGCCAACCTATGATAGATGTATGATAGGAGTGACAAGTGAAACTTCTCTTTTGTTCAGCCACTGACTTTTGCTGTAGTACAGAGTAGTCCTTCAGACTAGACCCCTAAATTGGGAGAAATAATAATACTACCCTCCTGATAGGCTTTCCTGCGGACTAATGAGCATAGTTTCTGCTTCATGGTAAGTCCTCAGTAGTTGGTACTGTTATTATCATTGGTAATTTTCTCTGACACCTGGGTTGAAAACAAGACAAATTTTGTCCACAAAGTGGTAAACTACTAAAGTTTTTTTTAAAATATCAAAAGTCACAAATATTATTCATGTAACAAAGAATCCGAAAATAACTTTTTTTTCTTTTTTCTTTTTTATTACTATTATTGTGAAAATACCATACACAGGGGTTACAATTACATGGGCAAGATAGTGAGTACATTTCTTATCAAGCATTGTTGCCTCCTCCTTTGTTTCCCCTTACCATCCCTTCCCCTCTACACCCCCCCACCTCCACACCCCCCCACCATCCCCCCCCACCCCCCAACCCACCAAAGATATAAAGTTTGTTTTTCTACATAATGTCTTGTACATCTCATTTTTGGACCAATTACAACAGAAAATAACTTTTTTTTTCATTTTATTTTATTTTATTGTGAACATACTGTACAGAGGGGTTACAATTACATGGGCAGGATAATGTGTACATTTCTTATCAAGCATTGCAGCCTCCTCCTTTGTTTACCCTTCACATCCCTTCCCAGCCTCCTCCCCCACCCTATCCTCCCCCTCCCCCCCCCCACCAACATTGTAAAGTTCGTTTTCAACATGACAACATGTACTTCTCACATTGTTGGAACAGGTCCACCTGTATCCTTAAATGACTTGTTTTTCCCCATCTCCTCCACAAGTTATACTGACATCAAATATAGTGAAAGCAGGGGTTATACTGTGGGGGAGGGACATACAAAGCAACAAAGAAATAATCTTATAAATGCGTTAGAAACAAATGCATGAAAAAAAACATTAAAATACATATCTAAGGGTTCATTTTCCTAACATCACATTATCTGACCTTTTCCGCGTGACTCAAGATATTGCAAATAAGGGAAACCATGGGACCTGTGTTTCTTTTTTTTTTTTAAATTTAATTTAATTTTATTTGTGAACATACTGTACAAAGGAGTTACAATTACATGGGCAGGATAATGCGTACATTTCTTTTTTTTTAATTTAATTTTATTTTATTTGTGAACATACTGTACAGAGAGGTTACAATTACATGGGCAGGATAATGCGTACATTTCTTACCAAGCATTGCAGCCTCCTCCTTTGTTTACCCTTCACATCCCTTCCCAGCCTCCCCCCTCCCCCCCAATCCCAATCCTTCTCCTTCCCCCCTTCCCCCCCCCCCCCCCCCGCACACCGATGTTGTAAAGCTCGTTTTGGACATGACAACTTGTACTTCTCATTGTTGCAACAGGTCCACCTGTATCCTTAAACAACTGGTTTTTCCCCATCTCCTCCACAAGTTATACTGACATCAAATATAGTGAAAGCAGGGGTTATACTGTGGGGGAGGGACATACAAAGCAACAAAGAGATAATCTTATAAATGCATTAGAAACACATGCATGAAAGAAAAAAACATTAAAATACATATCTAAGGGTTCATTTTCCTGACATCACATTATCTGACCTTTTCCGCTTGACTCATACATATACTAGATATTACAAATAAGGGAAACCATGGGACCTATGTTTCTTTGGGCCTGGCTTACTTCACTTAATATAATTTTTTCCAAACCTTTCCATTTCCTAACAAATGGGGCAATGTCATTCTTTCTGATGGAGGCATAGAATTCCATTGTGTATATATACCACATTTTCTTGATCCATTCATCTACTGACGGCCATCTGGGTTGGTTCCATATCTTAGCTATGGTAAATAATGCTGCAATAAACATAGTTGTGCTGGTAGCTTTAGTGTGGTCTTGTTTGTAAACATTTGGGTAAATGCCCAAAAGTGGGATTGCTGGGTCATAGGGGAGCTCTATGTGAAGTCTTTTGAGGAACCTCCATACTGCTTTCCAAAGTGGTTGAACAAATTTACACTCCCACCAACAATGAAGTAAGGTTCCCTTCTGTCCACATCCCCTCCAGCATCTGTTGTTATTAGAGTTCTTGATTTTTGCCATTCTAAATGGGGTGAGGTGGTATCTCAAGGTTGTTTTGATTTGCATTTCTTTTATGGCTAGGGAGGTTGAGCGTTTCTTCATGTGTCTATTGGCCATCCCAGAAAATAACTTTTTAAAAGCCTAATTTCTAAAGATTTTTCCTGTTGTACAATGTGTTAAATTGTATTTGAAGGATACTGTGTTATGAAAATGGCTTGTCCTTAAAGAACTATAGCTGATAGGCATGAACCTTGCTGATGTTGGGTTATATCACATGATATAGAAAACATTTTTCAACTTTGTTTTCAGGGGTTTGATTTTTTTGGACAGGCCCGAGGCTTAAACTCTGGGCCAGGGTGCTGTCCCTGAGCTCTTTTTGCTCAAGGCTAGTGCTTTACCACTTGAACCACATTGCTACTTCTGGCTTTTTCTCTGATTTAATTGGAGATAAGAATTTCACAGACTTTTGTGCCCAGGCTGGCTTCGAACCATGATTCTCAGATTTCAGCCTGTTGAGTAGCTAGGATTATAGGCATGAGCCTCTGGTGCCCTGTTGCAAATATATTTTTTGAAGATTCTCAATAAATGTATTACACTTTTGAAAAGGAAGTCATGTTGGAGGCAGTGTCATTTTGAAATCTCTCTTAATTTCTAGCAAATTTAGAGAGACAGGACAGGATAAGAAGAAAACACAGACTTAAAACAATCTTATAGAGTATCTCAGTACAGCTTGGGACTTAGGAATAAGAAGAGTGGCTGTGTAGGGAATAAGAGAGGGCTAGTGATCATTTTAACCATTTGACTTTTGGGAGCTCAGAAATTCCCCACCAATCTTTACTGTTTAAAGGAACAGTCTCTACTGGGAGTAAAGAACTGTGGGCCTGTCTGGTTACAATTAAAACTGGAAAGCACTTTCCATGCTCAAATTTATGGGTGAATGCAAAGGAGACTAGAGGTGGTTAGAGTCCACTGGAATGATCTGGGTCCTCAGGGCTCTTAGAAATTTCCAATAAAAATCTCTCTGGTCAGAGTCATACTCTAAAGAGGAATTTTTCAGACCAAAAACTTGATTGATGTCATTAAAAGGAGAAAAACAAATTACAGTATATACTAATGGAGGAGGGACCCTGGGAGTCAGTAGTTCCCAGAAACTACTGGGAAGGAGCCCATGTTTTTAATTGTTCCACTTAAAATCAGAAGAGGGAGCCCTAGAGCCACAAAACTAGGAAATTCCCCCCCCCCCCCTTAGAGAGGGGTTACAGTTACATGAGCAAATTTCTTATCAAGCATTGGGAGGGAAGGGATGGTAGGGGAAAAACAAAGGAAATCCCTTTTGAACCGTCTTCTGCTCCTCACCTTAAATATAACTAACAGAAATAGATTGAGATAAAACTTCATGTAAACGTATTGTAGGAGAAACATGAAGCAAGCTCCAAAGAAAACTAAAACAAATGTAAGTTATGAAAGAACCACATGCATTATGGTTAGAAAATTCAGAAATGGGACAAGTGAACAATAGGCTATTGTGAGCAAAGAGCTGAGAGAAGGGAATGGAGACAGATATAATTAACCCCTTTTCCTTAAAAAGGGCAAACATAACTGATAGCATACAAGGAATGTGTATTTGGGCAATTAAACTAAAGAAAGGCAAATAAATAGCAACTGAAATCCAGATGTAGCTGTAAATAGTAACTGTGAAATCCAGATGTGGTACCTTTTGAGGAAGTGTTTTGAGATTGGGATGGACATACATGGCAGGGGAGGGGGTGTCCCTTGGGGACATTGGATAATTCTTAAACTAAGTGATTGTAACATGATTGACTGGTTTATAAATAATGTTGAGTGCTGGTGGCTCATGCTTACAATCCAAGCTACTCAGGAGACTGAGTTCTGAGGATTGGGGTTTCTGCCTGGGCAGAAAAAGTCCATGAGATTCTTATCTCCAATTAAACACTCAAAGGCCAGAAGTGGAAGAATAGATCAGTGATCAAGTGCTAGCCTTGAGTAGAAAAGCTAAGGGAAAGTGCACTGGCCCTGAGTCAAGCCCCAATACTGACTGGCGCTTGAGTGTGCACACACACACACACACACACACACACACACACACACCCCAAAACCATCTCACTTAACTAAGCTTTAACACACACACACACACACACACACACACACACACACACACACACACACACACCACAAAACCATCTCACTTAACTAAGCTTTAATTTTGTTTGATTTTCTTATTATATCAATTAGCTGGGCTTTTGGCTACAAATATAACAGAAAAGCCTAAATAATACCTGCTTAAACCAATAGATACTTATCTTGGTTCCCATTTGTGGGTTGGTGCCAGAGTTTCCATTGTAATCAGGCATCTGAGTATGATCTACCATACTACCTTTGGGTTTCAAAGCATGTCATTTGTCCCAAGCTTCCTGCATATGCTGGCCCTTCTACAATCTTTTGCATAGGCAGAGATGACATTCTTTTCGAGGGGACCTGGGAATGTGAGTTTGTAGGGGTTGTTTGTTTTTGTGCCAGTACCAGGATTTGGACTCATGCTCTATGACTTGAGCCATGTTTCCACTTATGGCTTTTTTACTGATTATTTGGAGAGAAGACTCTCACACATTTGTCTTCCTGAGGTGGTTTTGAACCATAATCCTTAGATCTCAGCTTCCTGAATAGCTATGATTACAGGCTTGAGCCACTATGCCCAGCTGGGAGCTTGAGTTTGTAACTCTTATTCTAAGAGTAGAAGTCACCAAGAGAGAAAGTGATTGGTTGGGTGTGAATGACAAGACAGAAAGCTCCCCCATATGTGCATTCTATATCATCCATTCTCTAGTGGTGGTAATACTGCATGTTCTCCCTCAGGGCAACTTATAGCAAAGACTGTTTTTTCTTTTTATTGTGATTAAATGAGGTGTTGCTACTAGCATCTGGTGATTGGGGCCAGAGATGCTGATAGTATCCTGTGATGTGCAAGCTAACCCCTCATATCAAAGATTATCTGGCCCCAAATGTTAATAAAGCTGAAGTATCATAGTATGGTCTAGAAGTAAAGGATCAAGGGATATATAAGGTCAAAACCAATTTAAGAAACACAGCAATGCATTATTGGTCTCTTTTGGGTCCCCCAAACCTTTTTAGAGGGTATATCAAGGCAAAATCAATTTTAAAAACACAGCAATGTAGTGTTGGTCACTTGTCAGCCTCATCTTAGGTATACAGTGGAGTTTTTGGGAGGCCAAATGACATGTCATGTTGCTCACATCCAGAAACATACATGAGAAGCATCTGTCTTCCACTTATATGTATATTTTAAGGAGATTGCAAAAAAAGCAAAAAAGTATCTCTCCTTCAATTTTTTGTTTTAGAAAATATAACTACTTCTTATTTAAAACGTCATGTTAACATGTAATGGATGATTATTGAATCATTATGAGTAAATATTTAAATTAGTTAAATGAATAAATATTTAATCTTTACTGTTTTGATCAATACAGTAAATATCAGTAGTGGATAGCCCACAAAACTAGGGCTGTTTGGGGGGAAGCACAACAATTATTAAGAATGTAAAGGAATCCTGAAGTCCAAAGTTTGCAAATTGCTGATTTAGAGAACAGCCAATTTTTAATATCTCACAAATATGAACACTCTGAGAAGTGTAATTATGTCCCTGGCATGGTGCTTCACACTTGTAATCCCAGAACTCAGGAGGCTGAGCCAGGAAGATGCAAAGTTCTAGGCCAGCCAGGGATTCATAGCAAGTCCCAGGCCAGCATGGACTACATAGTGAGAACATGACTCAAAAAAAACCAATTACATACAATCTGTCACTGATGAAGATTTCCATTATTTCCCACACCTTGTGTCTGAGCCTGTGCTGGATTCTGGGAGCAGAGTGCTCAGTAGAAATCCAAATCACATGAATGGTGATTTGTTTTTACATGTCTGTACTATCTTCCCCAAGTAGAAAGCCATGTAGGTGCATTCGACTGCATCCAACCTCATGTCAGTTGGGAAGTTTGTCAATTCCTTTTTGACAGACACAAACAGCCCATCTTTGACTCCATTGCTGGCTCCCTTGCTGTCTGCTTATGATAGTCAGAAACCCAAATTAATTTCTCTGTTCTGCATCCACTTTTCAGTGACTGTGCTGGCGATATTTAATGAATTGCACGCTGACGTGGATTTGTATGCACTTCTGTTTGGAGAGAGCGTCCTAAACGATGCTGTTGCCATTGTACTGTCATCGTAAGTAGCTGGTGTGGAGAGACTTTGGGTTCCTGCATGCTTTGGGCCAAATACGGAGGGCTGCCCTGAAAGTGTTTGATATTGAATTGGGCCCTATTCTAAATGAGACTTAATGGCCTTAGTGATAAAGTCATGCTGCTTAGCAGCAATCAGAAGAAGGCTGACACCAGCCCAACACAGAGGCTACAGATTAAATACAATGACTTTGCCCTGAGTAGTTTTTGTTAGAGGATAGATTATCTAGCTTTATAGCATTCCTCTTTTATCCATCAGTGGATGCCTAAAATCACAGAGAGTACTGAACATTATGTATACTGTGGGTTTTCCTATACATACATATATATGACATAGTGAAGAGATTAACAACTGATAATACAATTAAAATTGTTAGAAAAAGTTTTATATATCTCATATACAAAAAATTATGCCAATGTGCCAATATGCCAATACACCAAGATTTTCTCTCCCCTCTTCTTCCTATCCCATTCACTCCTTGCCTTTTGCCTTTCATTTTCTCTTTTCCTTTCCTTTCCTTTTTCCTTTCCCCTCTCTCTCTATACATATATATGTGTGTAAAGCATCTGTATGTGTGTATTGCATATGTATATCTTAATGTGTGTGTATATATATGCATATATATACACACACATCTTATTGTACTTTTACCCTTTCATTTTCACTCAAAAGAAAAGAACTTTATGGCTTCTCTTTGGCATATTTGATTTCCAGCATCACTATTCCTTCTCTTTGGGTCATTATTAACTAAAATGAAGGTTATTTGAACACAGGCACCTCAATTTGTTAATCTCGATAGCCATTAAAGGGCAAGTAGTAAATACAGCCTGGATACACCGAACACAGAATGGTTTGAGTTCTGGGTAGGATAAAGCCAGGTGGTTTGACATTTTATCACGTTCTTTAGGATAGCACACAATTTAAAACTTACAAGTTGTTTATTTCTGGAATTTTCCATGTGTTTTTTTGAACTCTTGGGTAAATGAAACTGAAAATTGAAATTATGGATAAGAGACTACTGTACTCTGATGTAAAACCAGTACAGTCTTTTTTTTAACTCTTTCTCTCTCTCTCCCTCCCTTCCTCCTCCCCATCCTCTGTCAATTTCAGGTCTATTGTTGCCTACCAGCCAGCAGGGCTGAATACTCATGCCTTTGATGCTGCTGCCTTTTTTAAGTCAGTTGGCATTTTTCTTGGTATATTTAGTGGCTCTTTTACCATGGGAGCTGTAACTGGTGTTGTGACAGCTCTAATATCCTTTTTGGTAGTTGCTGCTGCTACCTGGATATATAGATATAGATAATATATATATGAACATGACCTTGTACAAAAAGGAAGTTCTCAGAGTTCCCTTTCATCTTAGAATAGATTGTTTTCCACCCTGATGTGATGCTCTGTGAAAGTCCCATTGGTGAGGTACAGTGGTTGGGCCTGTAGCTAAGTCACAGCAAAAGACTGAGAATATAACTAGACTCCACTTGGTTTGCAGCTTTGCCTTTGCTCTCCTCCCTTATGAACCAGTTGGAGCCTTGGTTTTAAGGGAATGACTATAGCTGACAAACCTGGAGGAGACTAGGTATCAGGTACTTGAGCCCCAGGCTGCTGCTGCTGCTGCTGTCTGCTCTGCTGGGCCATTTGAGTGTTCATGTGGCCATAACAAGCTGGAGACTATTCATGGGAATGCCTGCACAGTGGCCTTCTACAAGCAAAGAGTACTATAATCTTTAGTGTAAAACAATCAGCTGGGCACTGGTGGCTCATGCCTGTAATCCCAGAAATTGAGGAGGTTGAGATCAACCCTGGACAGGAAAGCCCATGAGACTCATCACCAATTAAGAATCAAAAAGCCAGAAGTGAGCCGGGTGCCAGTGGCTCACACCTGTAATCATAGCTACTCAGGAGGCTGAGATCTGAGGATCGAGGTTCAAAGCCAGCCTAGGAAGGAAAGTCCTTGAGACTCTAATCTTCAATAAACCACCAGAAAACTGGAAGTGGCACTGGCTCAAGTGGTAGAACACTAGCCTTGAGCTGAAGAGCTGAGGGACAGCACCCAGGCCCAGAGTTCAAGACCCACAACCAACAAAAAAAAAAAGCCAGAAGTGGAGCTGTGGCTCAAGTGGTATAGTGCTAGCTTTAAGCAAAAAATCTTAGGGACAGTGCTTAGTCTCTTAAGCTCAAACCACAGGATTGGCTAAAAAAAATTTTTTTTAACCAGAAACAATTGGGTGCTGATAGCTTATACTTGTAATCTTAGCTACTCAGGAGGCTAACATCTGAGGATCAAAGTTTGTAGCCAGCCAGGGAAGACAAATCCTCAAGAGACTTATCTCGTATTTATTTATTTTCTTTGGATCCAGTTGTGGGGCCTGAACTCTGGGCCTGGGCGCTGTCCCTCAGCTCTTCAGCTCAAGGCTAGCACTCCACCACTTGAGCCACAGCGCCACTTCCAGCTTTTTTCTTTTTGCTTATGTGGTGCTGAGGAATCAAACCCAGGACCTCATGCATGCAAGGCAAGTGCTCTACCACTGAGCCACCTTCCCAGCCCAGACTTATCTCCTGTTAACCACCAAAAAGCTAGAAGTTAAGCTATGGCTCAAGTGTTTAAGTGCCAGTCTTGAGTGAAAAAGCTAAGAAACAGAGCCCTGGCCTTGAGTTCAAGCCCCAGTATCAGCACACACACACACACACACACACACACACACACACACACACACACACACACACACACACACACACACACACACACACACACACACACACACACACACGCACGCACGCACACACGCACACTACAATGCTTGGGCTAAGGGTAGAGCTCAGTGATAGAGGGTTTGGCTAGCATGTGCAAAGTCCTGGAATCTATCTCCAGCACCACAAAAAGAAGGGCAGTTTAGGGCTCCCAAAGGGAGGGGTCCTGAGCTAATAATTCTTTGCTTGTGTGTGGAGCTGTGGTCCTTGACAAGATGCTAACGTGACCAAATTTACCAAGCTGCACTGCTTCCCCCTGCTGGAGACGGCACTCTTCTTCCTAATGTCCTGGAGTACATTTCTCTTGGCAGAAGCCTGTGGATTTACAGGTGGGTTCTCTCTCTCCTCACTGAAGCTGGTACTGGAGCCTAAGGGGGAAAGACTCTTTCTATAGCAGCTACATAGAGGTGATTAACTGCCCAACGAGTGTGTGCATAGAGGTTTGCAGAGCCAGGATAGTGTCCTGTCTTCATGAAACATTTAGCTTCAAAACACCTTCCTTTTTTTTTCTTTTGTGTTGGTCCTGGGGCTTGAACTCACGGCCTGGGCACTTTCCCTTAGCTTTTTTTTGCTCAAGTATAGCACTCTACCACTTGAGCCACAGCTCTAATTCCAGCTTTTTTGTGGTTAATTGGAGGTAAGTATCTCACAGTCTTTGCTTTGAGATCATGGCTTTGAACCACAATCCCCAGATCTTGGCCTCCTGAATAGTTAGGGTTACAGACGTGAGTTTTCCTGTTGTTTTAAAGATAACCTTTACTATTCCAAATTCACTTTTTTGTTCTTGCATCCTTATTCTAATTATAAATGTTTATTTTTCAGGGTTACTGAATATAGTTACATCTTAATTTGTATCCTCCCACAAGTTGTTATGTTACTTTACAAACACTAGAAATAACCCATAATGTGTGCCCTTTAAAGGTCTTTTTTTTTTTGCATCTACTCAGATGACATAGAGTGCAGCTTTTCATTGTTTTGTCTCTGGGCTAGTCAGTGTTTTTCAATACTGTGCGTGTGTGTGTTTTGTCTCTGGGCTAGTCAGTGTTTTTCAATACTGTGTGTGTGTGTGTGTGTGTGTGTGTGTGTGTGTGTGTGTGTGTGTGTGGCGCGCGCGCATGCATGCGCCAGTCCTGGGGCTTAAACTTTTTTGCTTGATAATAATGCTCTACACTAGTCAGCGCCCAGGCCCAGAGTTCAAGCCCCATGACCGACCAAAAAAAAATAGTGCTCTACCACCTGAGCTAAAACTCCACTTCTGGCATTTTTTTGGTGGTCAATTGGAGAGAAGAATCTCATGAGCTTGCCCCTGCCCCCTGCACCTCCCTGGGTTGGCTTCAAACTTTGAATCTCAGATCTCAGCCTCCTGAGTAGCTAGGATTACAAGCTTGAGCCACCTGTGCCTGGCAATACCGTGCTTTTAAAGTGTCAGTTTCACATAGAAATGCTTGGAACCAGAAGTGTTTTGGATATCAGCTCTGTGATCTGTGTGTGTGTGTGTGTGTGTGTGTGTGTGTGTGTGTGTGTGTGTGTGTGTACATGTGCGTGCATGTGCATGGGCATGTGTATGTGTGCTAGGACTGGGGCTTGAACTCAGAAGTATTGTACTCTTGAATGGCTTTTTTCCCTCAAGAATGGTGCCCTACCACTTGAACCATACCTCTAGTTCAAGCTTTTTACTGGTTAATTGGAGATAAGTGTCTCTCAGAATTGTTTTCTCAGGCTGACTTTGAATCATAATCCTGAAATCTCTGCCTCCTGAGGAGCTAGGATTATAGTGCCTGACTTAAAAAAAAATATCTTCCTAGGTGTAGTAGCTGTCCTTTTCTGTGGAATCACGCAAGCTCATTATACCTACAACAATCTGTCTGTGGAATCAAGAAGTCGAACAAAACAGGTGAGGAGGGCCTTGGTGCTGACTGGTGGACTGGGCATGCACAATAAAAGAGCTCAGTGTTAATAGCATCCTCTTGTCTTCTCTGTGCAGCTCTTTGAGGTGTTACACTTCCTGGCTGAGAACTTCATCTTCTCCTACATGGGCCTGGCACTGTTTACCTTTCAGAAACACGTTTTCAGCCCCATCTTTATCATCGGTGCTTTTGTATCCTTTTCTGGCTCTATGGTTTTCCACACAGAAGCAAGCACTGCTGGAAAAGCTATGTTTCTCCTCCTCGTTATTTTTATTATTATTCCTGTCTTGGGTGAGTGACAAAACCAGTGCTAACTAGTTCATGATAGCTTTACAATGAGAAAGGGAAGCTTTGTGTGATGCTTCAGAAAGCTAATACATTTGATTGTATTGAGTACATTTGAGGATTTAAAGGAATGCTGTTCATACTCAGCCCATCTCTTCTACTTTTTTATGTTTGGCTATTGCTGTTTTACAGAGTTCCCTCTTGGGCAAATCTAAAAATCAGCAACTCTGTCAGTCCCCAGAATTCATGAACTGCTATCCAAGATGGTCTCTGAGTTGGGCAACTGGGAGGTTCGATCTTTCTTGCTCTCAACTGCGCACTCAGTATGATTGCCCTTCATCATGGTGCCTAGGGATGCATGGGGTGCCTGTGGAAATTAACACTTCCAGCTGCCCTGTCCACTGCTATGGATCACAATGGAAAAGAATCCTTTATTTTTCAAAAAAAAGAAAAGGAAGGGAGGGAGGATAAGCAAAAGAAAAGAAAAAAATATTTGATAGGCAGGAAAGATAAAGAAAGAAAGAGAAAAATATTTGGCTCTTGGACCTGGTCCCATTGTGAATGCAGTTTTTAAAAAGGAGGCTTGGTTTTAGGGGTGGACTTCTGTTAAGGATGGAAGGATGAGTGCTGAGCAATGGATCAGTATCTGAGGGCTTAGCTAGCCTGGCCTTTGATACCATTGTTGTCATTAAAGTGAACTTTCTAGGGCTTGATTTCAAGATCCTGCGCAGAAGTTCCCATTCCTTTTCACCAATTCTGGGGTCTCATGGGAATCCTTAGCTGTTGGAATGTTGGCCAAGAAGGAGTGTTTTTTGTCTTTGGGGCTTTCCCATTCTTGCACAGAAATGTCTGGCCGTTATAAACTACCAGGCATTGCCAGGGTTGGCTTCCTTCTAGCTAGAGTGCTGTATGTTTAAATGAATGGATTTGCACACTCGCCAGACAAATGGCTCAGAATCTGCAGAGTTAATTGTTTTTCATCTTCATTCAGAAAGACCTGGCATGTTGTTCTGATTTATATTCCTAGCACAGCACCCTGGAAGTGATAGTGAGAGTACGGCCTTTGTTTACAGAGCAGGGCCTGCCCGGGGTTTGGGTTGAGCTGGGGTTCCCTTTGGGAATGCTTAAGGCTACTAACCACTTGTGGACTTCCTTTCACCTGTGGGATGCAGTGTGCTTTATAAGCATTACCTGTTGTCTTCTGTTAGAAACAAAATATTATAAAATGAAAAATGTGAAGAAAAACAATTTTTAAAGAAGAAAACAAGTCTGTACTCTTCTACCCTGGAGAAATTAGAAGATAGTTCAGCCCTGGATTCTGTCTGAAACAGCTGGGCTCCTGCAGCTGGCACATTGCCTCAACGGAAGCTGCCTGTTCCTGTGGCTCCCATGGGGGTTTCCTTCTCTGAACAGGGGACTGTGCAGCTCTCTCTGTTGGGGCACTGTCTAAACTTGGCAAGTGAGAGATGACTGGTTTCCCTGAATTCTTTGTTGCCCACAGTCGAGTTCCTTTTCCATATCCTTCCTTTGCCATTTCTTACATCTCCAAAGGACATGTGAACTACTTAAGTAGACAAGTCTCCCTGGGTTGATTCTTGTCTCTTCATGGTGTGAATGCTTTGTTTCCCTAACTCTCATTTGCAGGCTGTTCCTGCACATTGGTGTCTCTGCAGTTTATTTATAAGTGAAGCTTGCAAGCTCTTATTTAGGGTTTGACACCAGGTTTAGTCATTTTTCATTCTTGTGAGTTTTCTTCTAGTAGAGCTCAACACACTGGCTTTTCTCAGCTCCCACTGCTATGATGGAACTTTAGCTTATCTCTGGACTCATTGGACATTGAAGAGTTGGTCAATGCCAGTTGAATTATGTCTAAAAGTACCATGTTTAATAAGCTAAAATTATCTTTGTGAACCAAGAAGTAGGGAAGTTGGCCAGATGATTCCCATTTTGTTGTTGAGAGGTTTTTGTCTAGAGGGAAACTTGATAGCCTGGCTTTTTTTGGGTGGCTCTCTGAATCATAGCATTCCTAAAATTACCTGGTCAACCCAGTGTCAGTGTGTCATGCCTATAATCCTAGCTATTAAGTAGGCTGAAATCTGAGGCTTGTAATTTGAAGCCAGCATGGGTAGGAAAGTCCATGAGACTATTATCTCCACTAAAAGGTTTGAAGTAGAGGTGTGGCTCAAATGGTAGAACAGTAGCTTTCAGTGAGAAAGGTAAAAGACAATACCCTGGCCCTGAGTTCAAGCCTCAGTATTAGTAAGCACGCGCACGTGCTTGTGTGCACGTGCACACACACACACACACACACACACACACACACACACACACACACATACACACACACACATACACACACAGAAATTCCCTACTCAAGTAGAATTTGTGTAAACATGCCATTCTGGAAAGCGTTGACCCCTTAACCTTCACCTGGTGGTCAGGTTGCCATCTTCTTGGGTAGAGCTGCGCACATCTACCCACTCTCCTTCTTCCTCAACTTAGGCAGAAGACACAAGATCGGCTGGAATTTCCAACACATGATGATGTTTTCAGGTAACAATAAAAGTATAAATATAAATCAGATTAGTCTTATTTAGCAAACAATGATAGGATGATTACAATATAATCAATAAGCTTTGTAAAACATTCAATTTTCTGGTTCTTTGGTATTCTGTATAGTACAGATGTAGAATTCAACTGAATCAGTATTGATTTGGAAGCCATCCTACCAAGAGAAGTCTCTTCTGAAATATTTTCATATTTATTTATTTATTTATTTATTTATTTATTATTTTTATTTTGTCAGTTATTGGGCTTGAACTCTGGGCCTGGGCGCTGTCCCTCAGTTCTTCAGCTCAGGGCTAGTGCTCTATCACATGAGCCACGGCGTCACTTCTGCTTTTCTGGTGGTTTATTGGAGATAAGAGTCTCAGGGACGATTGTTTCTAACACATTTATAAAATTATTTCTTTGTTGCTTTGTATGTCCCTCCCCCATGGTATAACCCCTGCTTTCACTGTATTTGAGGTTGGTATAATTTGTGGAGGGGAAGGGAAAAAACTAATCGTTTAAATAGAGATACAGGTGGATCCATTGCAACAATGAGATGTGCAAGTCATTATGTGGAAAAATGAACTTTACATCTTTGGTGGAGGGGGGGAGGAGGATTGAATCAGGGGCGGGGGGGAGGGTGGGAAGGGATGGGAAGGGGAAACAACGGAGGAGGCTACAATGCTTGATAGGAAATGTACTCATTATTTTGCCCATGTAATTGTAACCCCTCCGTACAGTATTTTCACAATAAAAAAAATGTCAAAGATAAAAAAAAAAAGAGTCTCAGGGACTTTCCTGCCCAGGCTGGCTTTGAACCGTGATCCTCAGATCTCTGCCTCCTGAATAGCTAGGATTACAGGTGTGAGCCATCGGCACCTGGCTTCATATTTATTTTTGTCAGTGAAGCGACCTGAAGATATATGAGTATTCAAAGTGCTTGATTATTTTCTGGTAGATATTTCTAACCTTTAGGCTTCTGGAAGGGCTCCAGGTCAAACTTTAGAAAGATCAGTAAGGAGAATAACCTAAAGCTACATCACTCAACCACCTCCAGCTATAATATCCTCCTTACTTATAAAATAATGAACTTGAACTAATTACCTGAAGTTCCTTATAGTTGTGACTTTCTGTGGATCAAAAGAACAAAATATACTCACAAACAAGATGAGCTCAAACCTAGGACTTAACAACTGTGACAACTCTGTTCACTTTCCACTGTCATCCACATGCCCCTTATGACACTGTAAAGCAGAAAGTCCTAGAGAAGCAAGTGAGGGGACAAGGCAATAAGGCAAGTTGTGGAAGTGAAGAAGGGTAAGATCACCTGGCACAAATGACTGCAGGAATGAAATCCAGGTTAGAGCCATCTCTGTAGATCAGGGGTGAGATGCTAGAAGCAAAGGCTACTATACTTTTAGAGGTCTCCCTGCTCTGTGAGGAGGGAAGGGGGCTGACCAGAGGGTAGAGTGAGTAGTAGCTGTTTTTACTGCTTGTGCAGTGGTTCTTGGGAGCCTCACAGCGACACACTGCCATCACACCAAATGGCAGTGCTCTGTAAAACACTCACCATTCTGGGTATAATCCTTCATCTGCATGTCCACATCATCTTTTTTTGTGTGTGCCCATCATAGGGCTTGAATTCAGGGCCTAGGCACTGTCTCTGAGCTTTTTTGCTCAGGACTAGCACTCTACCGTTTGGGGTATAGCTGCACTTCCAGCTTTTTTTTTTGGCAGTTAATTGGACATAAGAATCTCATGGGCTTTCTTGAAAGCCCAGGCTGGCTTCAAATTGTGATTCTCAGATCTCAGCCTCCTGAGTAGCTAGGATTATAGGCATGAGACACTGGCACCTGGTGCACATTGTTTTCTTAAAAGCCACTGTTTTTAGAAGATATGGCTCAAGTGATAGAGTGAAAAAGCTAAGCAAGAGCTTGTAGCCCTGAGTTCAAACCCCAGGACCAGCACACACACACACACACACACACACACACACACACACACACACACACACACACACACACACACACACACACACACACACACACACACACACACACACACACACACACACACACACACACACAGAGCCATAGTTATAGATTGTAGACAATAAAAAGGCTGGCCTCCTTCAAGGTGCCCACAGTCTACAGGGTTCATTAGTTTGTTCTTAAGAGATGGCAGTTGCACAAAAAGGTATGAGGGACAGAGGGACAAGAAGAAGGCTCAAGCTGTCTCCACAGAGTGAGCTAGCATTTAAGAGTCCCCGGAAGAAATGGCACTCCAGGAGGGAACAGGGTAGAAAGCAGACAAGCATAGGCCAGGTGGCTCTTGGGGGCAAAGGCATCCATAGCCTGGTAAAGCTAGGCACATGCAGCAGTCAGGAAGAGGGAGATGAAGTGGAGCTGTGCCTCAAGTGATAGAGTGCCAGCCTTGAGTCCAAAAGCTGTGGGACAAAGCTTAGGCCCTCAGTTCAAGCCCCAGTATTGACAGAAAAATTAAGTAAGTAAAGTAAGTAAGTATGGGGATATGAGGAAAGAAAACCTTGTGGAAATGGTTTCAAGACCTTTTAGTTGTAACAAAATCACCTGTTGGGCTTATCCGAGCACAGATTGTAGGCCCCACTGCCTCCTTGCTGGATTTTAGGGGTGTGTGGCCGTCTACAATTTGCATTTCTCACACATTCTCACAGGCTGCAGCTGCTGTTTTAAGAACACTTTGAGAACCACTGCTTTAGAGCCAAGACCACAGAGAAGTTCCAGGGGTGTGCCAAAGAGTTTGAGTTTTTACCCAGGGGTAGTGGGGAAACATTGATAGCTTGGTGAAGAAGGATCATGGTGAGCACTTGTGTCCACACTAGGAAAATCCTGACAGATAAGACAAAGACAAATCAGAGGTTACTGTCTAAATTTAGGTAAACATCAAGTGCAATCATCATTTTCCTTACAAGATGGCTGAAAAATATACAGTGCTATTTTAAGCTGTCACCAATACAATGATTTGATGCTGGAAGAAATCTGGCTATTGAAAGAACCCCATTCTGCAAAGCTTCGAAATACCTGAGGCTCCAATTTAATATTGCTTAAAATGAAAGACATGCATCATACACTGTCTCTCTCTGATACCCAAGTTCTCCTTTTTGAGACAATATAGAGAGGCTTCAGTATTAATCCTGAGAACCTCATTGGCCATTACAAATCTAGATGAATAACATTTTAGTACATTTCTCTAGGACAGGCTAATAGGAAACACTAACTTTGCTCTGTTTTTGAATGTAACTTTTCTTGAGTCAATCTCCTTTAGTGAATTATAATGACTCTCATAGATTATGTTGATAATGATGAAATTTTGGGAAAGGTAAAAGGTATAAAGAAAGTAAATCTATTGGCCATCCTTCTTTCCTCTTCAGAGCAGTTTCTCTTTAAGTCTTTAGCCCACTTATTTATTGGGCAGTTGTTTCTTTGAAGATTTGTTGTTGGGGGACAATCCCCCTTTTTAAAATCTTTTTTTTTCTTTTTTTATTGTGAAAATACTGTATAGAGGGGTTACAGTTACATGGACAAGATAATGAGTACATTTCTTATCAAGCATTGTAGCCTCCTCCTTTGTTTCCCCTTCCCATCCCTTCCCATCCTCCCCCTGCCCCCCCCCCAACAACAGATACTGGAGGGGATGTGGACATAAGGGAACCTTACTACATTGTTGGTGGGAGTGTAAACTTGTTCAACCACTTTGGAAAGTAGTATGGAGGTTCCTCAATAGTCTGCACATAGAGCTCCCCTATGACCCAGCAATGCCACTTTTGGGCATTTACCCAAATGATCACAAACAAGACCATACTAAAGCTACCAGCACGACTATGTTTATTGCGCATTATTTACCATAGCTAAAATATGGAACCAACCCAGATGCCCCTCAGTAGATGAATGGATCAAGAAAATGTGGTATATATACACAATGGAATTTTGTGCCTCCATCAGAAGGAATGACATTGTTCCATTTGTTAGGAAATGGAAAGACTTGGAAAAAATTATATTAAGTGAAGGAAGCCAGGCCCAAAGAAACATAGGTCCCATGGTTTCCCATATTTGCAATAACTAGTACATGTCTGAGTCAAGCAGAAAAGGTCAGATAGTTGATGTTAGGGAAATGAACCCTAAGATATGTATTCAAATGTTTTTTTTCTTTCATGCAATTGTTTCTAACACATTTATAAGATTATTTCTTTGTTGCTTTGTATGTCCCTCCCCCACGGTATAACCCCTGCTTTCACTGTATTTGAGGTTGGTATAATTTGTGGAGGGGAAGGGGAAAAACAAATAGTTTAAATAGGGATACAGGTGGAGCCATTGCAACAATGAGATGTACAAGTTGTTATGTTGAAAACGAACTTTACTACTTTGGTGGGGGGGAGGAGGATTGGGTAGGGGGGCGGAGGATTGGGTGGGGGGGCAGGAGGAGGATGGGAAGGGATGGGAAGGGGAAACAAAGGAGGAGGCTACAATGCTTGATAAGAAATGTACTCATTATCTTGCCCATGTAATTGTAACCCCTCTGTACAGTATTTTCACAATAAAAAAATTAAAATTAAAAAAATAAAAAAGAAATATATTCATTATCTTGCCCACGTAATTGTAACCCCTCTGTACAGTATTTTCACAATAAAATAAAAAGGGTGGGATTGTTATGAGGAATCTGGGCTAACTAGGATTCAAATGTACTTGTGGACCTGGGATAGTTTATCTTGAAGAATAAAGTTAGATAATAATAATAATAATATAAATAAAGAGTTGATGTTAAAAAAAAGTAAATCTAATTTTCCGTTCTTATGTTGGATGAGAATTTATACTTGTTATACACTAAACATGTTGGATTCTGTCTTTACTATAAACAAAGTATGGAAAGGAACTTTTAAAAAAGCATACAAAGATAAACTGATCTTTCCATTTGGTCCTTGCAGGCCTCAGGGGAGCAATGGCATTTGCTCTGGCTATCCGTGACACAGCCTCATATGCTCGCCAGATGATGTTCACAACCACTCTCCTCATTGTCTTCTTCACTGTCTGGATTATTGGTGGAGGTACAACACCCATGTTGTCCTGGCTTAATATAAGGTTAGTTCAGAACCAAGTTAAGTTTTGTTTCTAAAATGGTCAAATGTCACTGTTATGGAGAATGCTCAATGGGCTGTGCAGCATATGTGACGGCTTAGTTCATGTAAGGTTTCAAGTCTTTTCTGTTTTTTTTAGGGGCGAGAAATTATTTTTTTTATTAAAAAGTTGAAGCACTGGAATTTTCTAGAAGAAAAAAATGTTTTCATTACAATTTTTGCCAGAGCACACAGGAAATTAGAAACACCTGGGTCTTGCTAGTATAGTGACATTAGGGGTTAGAATTAAAAAACTCTTAAAGCTGCAGGAGTAGGATCATATCACATTATTTCTTTGCTGGTATGGGTCTTGAACTAAGGGCTTCTCGCCTTTTTTTGCTCACAGCTGGTGCTCTACCACTAGAATCATGCCTCCAGTCTGACATTTTGCTGGTTAATTGGAGAATGAGTCTTGTAGGGTGTTCTGTTCAGGCTAACTTTGAACAGTAATCCTCAGATCTTAGCCTCCTGAGTAGCTAGGATTATAGGTGTGAGTCACCAGTGCTAGGCTTCCCATTCTTTTTGATGAAACCTCGGGTCTGAAGGATGAGCTCCTCAGCCAAAGATTTTTTTTTAAAAAAGAAGCACATAGAGCTTTGCTTGAACACGAAGCTCATGCTGAGTGTTTCCTTCCTTGTGTGTACTGAGGAGGTGACATTTCCTGTGCAAGCCTCATGTGTTACAACTTGTGGCTGTCCTTTGCCTTTCTGTGGCTTTGTCTGAACAGAAGACCACTCACCTGAGTTTGATTTTTTAAAAGCATTTGAATTTCTAACTCTGTGAGCTCTAGCATCTTATGAGCAATAGGACATAAAAATAGGGTTCCAAGATTCCCCCCACCTCCGCCACTATGCTGGTGCTGGCTCAAGACACACCGTTCATATCTTTAAGCCCCCAGTTTTCCTCAGCATTAAATGAAGGCTGTCTGTCAGACTCCTTCCAGGGCCCTGCAGCTCTAAATGTTGCTCTTGGCATCACTGGATGTGCTCTGGCTACCTGCCATAGTGTCAGATCTGCACAGGGTGACCTGATCCCATAAAGAAGTACTTGGACGGGGTGCTAGTGGCTTTCACCTATAATTGTAGCTACTCAGGAGGCTGAGATCAGGGGATTGAGGTTCAGAGCAAGCCATGGCAAACAAATGCACCAGACTCTTATCTCTAATTAACCAGCAAAAAGCTGAAGTAGAAATGTGGGTCAAGTGGTAGTGCACCAGCTGTGAGCAGAAAAGTCCTAGTGAAATGCGAGTGCAAAGCTCAGACTTCAAACACAAGTACCAACACACATACAAGGAAAGAAGGAAGGAAGGAAGGAAGGAAGGAAGGAAGGAAGGAAAGGAAGGAAGGAAGGAAGGAAGGAAGGAAGGAAGGAAGGAAAGAAAGAAAGAAAGAAAAAGAAAGAAAAAAGGCCCTTGAGTAGTACAAAGGCATGGGGAGCCATTCTCGAACGATCCACAAGGTGGCGATGTTTCTTTCTTTCTCTGCTGGTTTTTTATATTCCTAATTGTAGTTGAGTAGACTGCAGCCTGTACATAGCTCAGAGGTGAGGAAATTAACAAGGATCTCCTAGCCATCCTTGGAGTTGAGAGGGAAACTGGAATTTAGGAGAATACTCAGTTCCAGAGGCTTTTGTGTTAGTTGGGGCAGGGATTCTTGGGCTTCCCCACTGCCAGCTCTAACATTTCTGGACTGGTGCCTTAGTCTACAGATCCAGGAGGGACCCAAGTTGCAGGTGCTCCTCAAGGTAATTCTTATAGTATTCCTATAAGGGAGATATCAGTTGGGGAAAGTGAGACATATAATAGCATCTTTCCCCAAGGTCTCAGCACTTTAAATAGATGAGCTTCGATGCCAGGAAGTCTTCCACAGGCTTTCCTCTAAGAAGGACTCTAAGAAGGATTGTGCTCAGGAATGTTTTCATGGCCTGATGATTAGAATTTCTACTTCCTGATATGAATACCAAGGATTGGATTAAGGGAACGAATCTGTCCTTGGGAGTATAAACCTAAAGAAAAACTTCACAGTTCAGAAGTTTTATAAGACCTTGAGATAGGCTGTGTGTGTGGTGATTCATGCCTGTTACCCTAGCTACTCAGGTTGCTGAGATATGAGAATCACAATTTGAAGCTAGCCTTGGCAAAAAAAAAGTCTGTGAGACTCTTATCTCCAGGTAATCGCTACAAAGCCAGAAGTGGAAATGTGGCCAGGTGCCAGTGGCACACACACACACACACACACACACACACACACACACACACACACACACACACTCACACACACACACACACACACTCCTACCCCATGCTCAGAGCAGGAGCAGCTATCTCTGAAGCACAAGGCAAGGATGCCTAAACTAGGCTGGGGACTCATAGGAAGGAGAAAACAAGAGTGATTATCAAACAGGCAACCAACAGTGCTGCCCCATCAGTCAGTTTCAGCACCTCACAATGTGAGACATTGTATTCTAAGTGCTTTCTGAATATAATCGACTCTGTATTTCTGAGTTGGTCCATCCATTTGTCTGTTCCTCCAATAATTCCATACTGGGTTATTTTTTGGTAGTTTGTATTTGTGCCAGTACTGTGGCTTAAACTGAGGTGGCTTAACGTAGCTTTTCACTCAGCCACTTGAACCATGTTCTGACTTTTTACTGGTCAAATGGAGAAAAGTCTAGTGGACTTTCCTGCTGGGATTGGCTTCAAATGTTGATCTTCAGATCTCAATCTCCTGAGTAGCTAGGATTACAGGTGTGAGACACCAGTGCCTGGTTCCACACTTTTAACTATAGTTGTGCAATAATTTGGCATCAGGTAAATAGATTCTTCCCAGTTTATTCTTCTTCTCAAAAACTATTAGTTGCTCTAGTTCTGTTTCATGTACATTTTAGAATAAGCTTATCTGTATCCAAAATAAAGTATTTCTCTGAGCAAGCATGATTAACTCACACCTGTAATACCAGCAGTCAGGAAGCTGAAACAGGAGTTTGAAGCCAGCTTGGACTATACAGAGAGCCCTTGCCTCCAAAAATAAATAAATACATCTTCATTATGGTCTAGCTTCCAACTCAGGAACATAGTATATTTCACTATTTAGATCTTCATTGATTTCTTTCATTAGTATTTTGTTTTTACATGTACATTGTTAGATAATAGATCCTGTCAATTTGCTAAATTAATTTGTTTTAGGAGGAGTTTTGATGGGATGCTTTTTATATATTGTTGGGGATTCTCTACATAGATCATTACATCATTTGCAAATAGTGACAGTTTTATTTTATCCTTTTCAGTCAGTGTGCCTTTTTTTCTTACCTTATTCTTCTGGCTGATTTTCAGTACCATGTTTAATGATAAGAATATGAATAGATACCTTTGTCTTGCTCCCTGTATTAAAAAAGAATCATTCAGTCTTTTACCATTAGGCATCATAGTAGCTATAGGACTTTTGTAGCTATTCACTATCAAGTTGGAGAAATTCCTATCTCTTATTTGGGGTTTTTCAGAGTTTTCCTTTTCTTTTTATCAGGAACATGCATTTTCTCCACCACTTGTTCATATGATTCTTTTGTCTTGTCTAGCCCTGTGGTAGTTTACATTGATTAGTTCTCAAATAATGAACTGGTCTGCTTCTTTGAAATAAATCCTGCTTGGTATATGAATTTACATATTGCAAAATTTGCATATTGCTAAATTTGTGAGCAAATACTTTTTTTTTTTAATTTTTTTATTGTAAACATACTATACAGAGGGTTACAGTTACATGAGTGAGGTAATGAGTACACTTCCTCTTGAACATTGTTACCCCCTCCATTGTTTTCCCCCTACCATCCCCTCTCTCCCTCCCTTCCCCAAGGTTCTTTTTTTTTTTTTTTTTTGAGTCCGGTCGTGGGGGCCCGAACTCTGGGTCTGGGCGCTGTCCCTCTACCACTTGAGCCACAGCGCCACTTCCAGCTTTTTCTGCTTATGTGGTGCTGAGGAATCGAACCCAGGGCCTCATGCATGCAAGGCATCCCAAGGTTCTTTTTTTTTTTAATTGTGATTAAGTGATTACTTAATTTCCGGAAATTCACAGTATTGTGGAATAATGATGCTCATTTAAAGTCACAAGTTCATTCTAACTTTCCTGGAGCAAATTGTCTATCACAGTCTGTAATATATAACGGTGCTCACATGTTATATACCATATATGTGATCAGCAGCATGGGGATATTTGGTAGTGGTTCAACCAGATGAGTGGGAGTTCTTTGTTTCTTAAGTCCTGTTAGTTTTGTCATATCACCTAACATTTTGGATTTATCATCCACTTATCAGGGAGACCATGTACTGTTTGTCTCTTCGTTCTTGGCTTACCTCGCTCAACATGATTCCTTCTAGCTCCATCCATTTCCCTGCAAATGCCATTATTTTGTCATTTCTAATGGCTGCATAATATTCCATTGTGTATAGATACCACAATTTTTGGATCCATTCATCTGTGGTGGGGCATCTAGGTTGTTTCCATATCCTAGCTATTGCGAACAGTGCTGCAATAAACATGGAGGTGCACGTGTCCTTGTATATTGGTTCCTGTTGTTCAGGGTAGATGCCTAGAAGTGGTATGACTGGGTCGTAAGGGAGGTCAATCTTTAGCTTTCTAAGGACCCTCCAGACTGCTTTCCAAAGTGGTTGTATAAGTGTACATTCCCACCAGCAGTGTAATAGCGTTCCTCGTTCTCCACATCTCCTCCAGCATTTGTCGTTGGCTGATTTGTGGATGTGGGACATTCTGACTGGGGTAAGGTGGTATCTCAGGGTTGTCTTTATTTGCATTTCCTTCACCACCAGGGATGATGAACATTTCCTCATGTGTTTCTTTGCCATTTTTATTTCTTCATTTGAGAAGTCCCTCTTTAGTTCCCTTGCCCATTTAGTAATTGGTTTGTTAGGTTTGGGAGGGATTAGTTTCTTGTGTTCCTTGTATATACAGGATGTTAACCCCTTGTCTGATATATTGCTGGTAAATATTTTTTCCCAATTAGTTGGTTGTCTTTCTAGCTTGGTTGCGATAGCTTTATCTGTGCAGAAGCTTTTTATTTTAAGGTAGTCCCATTTGTTGAGTCTCTCTCCAATTTGTTGTGACCCTGGGACTCTGTTCAGGAAGTTCCTTCCTGTGCCTATTAGTTCAAGTGTCTCTCCTACTCTGTCCTGCAGTAGTTTCAGAGATTCAGGTTTAATGTTAAGGTCTTTAATCCATTTTGAGTTGATGTTGGTGCATGGTGATAGGCTGGGGTCCACTTTTAGTTTTCTGCATGTGGCTGCCCAGTTTTCCCAGCACCAGCGGTTGACGAGGCTGTGTTTCTTCCATTGTATGTCTTTGGCTCCTTTGTCGAATATCAGCTGGCTGTAGGCCTGTGGATTTATTTCTGGATCTTCTATTCTGTTACATTGGTCTTCGGGTCTGTTTTTGTGCCAGTACCATGCTGTCTTTGTTATTATAGCTCTGTAGTAGAGTTTGAAGTTCGGCATGGATAACCCTCCCATATTGTCTTTATCCCCTAGAATTGTTTTGGCTATTCTAGGTCTTTTGTTGTTCCATATGAATTTTTGGACTGTTTTCTGTATTTCAGTGATGTACGTCATTGGGATTTTAATAGGAATTGCGTTGAATTTGTATGTTAGTTTTGGAAATATTACCATCTTTACTATATTAAGTCGGCCTATCCAGGAGCATGGGAGGTCTTTCCATTTCCTAGTGTCTTCTGCAATTTCTTTCTTTAACTTTTTATAGTTCTCATTAAATAGTTCTTTTACATCTTTGGTTAGGTTAATTCCTAAATATTTTATTTTTCGGGAGGTTATTGTGAATGGGGTTGCTCCCTTTATTTCCCTCTCTTCCTGTACATTATCAGTGTATAGGAAGGCAACTGATTTTTGTGGGTTTATTTTGTATCCTGCTATTTTGCCGAAGTGATTTATGATTTCTAAGAGTTTGGGATGGAGTTTTTGGGATCGTGGAGGTATAGTATCATGTCGTCTGCAAAAAGGGATAGTTTAACTTCTTTCCCTATGTGGATCCCTTTAATGTCTTTTTCTTGCCTTATTGCCCTGGCTAAGGGTTCTAGGACTATATTGAAGAGGAGTGGAGACAGTGGGCATCCTTGCCTTGTTCCTGATTTTAGGAGAATTGGTTGTAGCTTTTCCCCATTAAGTATAATATTGGCTATTGGTCTGTCATAAATGGCTTTTATTGTTTTTAGAAATGTTCCTTCTATTCCTATTTTCTCCAGAGCTTTTAGCATGAATGAATGTTGAATTTTGTCAAAGGCCTTTTCTGCATCTGTAGCAATAATCATGTGATTCTTGACCTTGGATCTGTTGATATGCTGGATTACATTTGACTTACGTATGTTAAATCATCCCTGTGTCTCTGGGATGAAGCCTACCTGGTCATAGTGAATTATTTTTTTTATGTGTTTCTGGATTCTGTTAGCTAGAATCTTGTTAAGGATCTTTGCATCTGTGTTCATCAAGGAGATTGGCCTGTAATTCTCCTTTTTGGTTGGGTCTTTGCCTGGTTTGGGGATGAGTGTGATATTGGCTTCGTAGAATGAGTTTGGGATAGCTCCCTCCTCTGTTTCTCTGAAGAGCTTGAGAAGTATGGGTATTAGTTCTTGTTTAAAGGTTTTATAGAATTCTGCTGTGAATCCATCTGGTCCTGGGCTTTTTTTGTTGGAAGACTTTTGATAGCTTCCTGTATCTCATTATAGGATATTGGCTTATTTAATTGGTTAACTTCTTCTTTGCTCAGTTTGGGCAACTTGTATTTCTCTAAAAATGCATCCATTTCTGCCCGATTTTCTTCCTTTAGAGAGTATAGCTTTTGAAAGTAGTCTGTTAGAATTGTTTGGATATCTTGGGTACGTGTTGTGATGTTTCCCGTGGCATCCCTAATCCTATTAATATGGGTTTCCTCTCTTCTTTTTTTAATTAATCTAGCCAATGGGCCATCAATTTTGTTTATTTTTTCAAAGAACCAGCTTTTTGTTTGGTTTATTTTGGTTATGGTTTTCTGATTTTCTAATTGGTTAATCTCTGCTTTTAATTTGGTTATCTGGCTTCGTCTAGTAGCTTTAGGTCCCATTTTTTCTTGTTTTTCTAGCTGTTTTAATTGCAACATGAGATTATTTACTTGGTCTGTCTCCATTCTCTTGATGTGGGCACTGAGGGCAATAAATTTGCCCCTCAGGACTGCTTTTGCTGTGTCCCACAAGTTTCTTTGTGAGGTGTTTTCATTTTCATTGAGTTGTAGGAAATGCTTTATTTCTTCTCTGATCTCTTCTGTTATCCAGGCATTGTTAAGGAGTATGCTGTTCAATTTCCATGTATTAGAGAAATTTCTGCGGTATGCTTTGTTATTGAGAGCTAGCTTGATTCCACTGTGGTCAGATAGGATACAGGGGATTATGTCGATCCCTTTGTATTTGCTTAAGTTCCTTGCATGAACTATGATATGGTCTATTTTGGAGAAAGTTCCGTGAGCTGCTGAGAAGAATGTGTACTGTGTTGTTTTAGGGTGAAATACTCGGTAGATGTCAGTTAATTCCGCTTGAAGTATGGCCTCTCTTAATTCGGTAGCTTCTTTGCCAATCCTCTGGTTGGCAGACCTGTCCTTTGGTGAGAGTGGTGTGTTAAAGTCTCCTAGTATTATCGTATTGGGATCTATTTTATTCTGTAAGTTTGAGAGCATTTGTTTGACATATCTGGGTGCACCAATATTTGGGGCATATAAGTTGATGATGGTTATATCCTCCTCTTGGATTGTTCCCTTTATTAATATGTAGTGTCCGTCCTTGTCTTTCTGTACTGATTTTAATGAAAAGTTTATTTTGTCAGATATCAGGATAGCTACACCTGCTTTCTTACTGGGGGCGTTTGATTGGTAGATCCTTTTCCACCCCTTCACTCTGAGTTTGTTTGTATGTTTGGCTGAGAGGTGGGTCTCCTGAAGGCAACAGATGGATGGGTCTTGTTTTCTGATCCAGTCCTCAGTTCGTTTTCTTTTAA
The DNA here is from genome assembly GCF_024711535.1 of Dipodomys merriami. Taxonomy (NCBI): domain Eukaryota; kingdom Metazoa; phylum Chordata; class Mammalia; order Rodentia; family Heteromyidae; genus Dipodomys; species Dipodomys merriami. The sequence goes on from NW_027204492.1 coordinate 87,596,429, forward strand.
TTGGCGAATTCAGCCCATTTATATTAAGAGAAAGTATAGAGAGATGCATTGTTGTCCCTGCCATTCCGTTTTCCTAAGTTTTTCTTCTTTCCTTTCCTCCTGTGCTTGTTCAGTTAGACTTTGAGTAACGCCTGTTTGGGGCAGGCCTCAGTTCCTGGTTGCTTTCTTCAGGTTGTGTCCCCCCTCTTAGAATTCTTTGTAATGCTGGCTTAATGTTTATATATTCATTTAGTTTTTCTTTGCTATTAAAAGTTTTCAGTTCTCCATCGAATGTGAATGCTAGCTTTGCCGGGGAGCAAATACTTTTGTTAAACCTTTTGTGGCTATGTGTCTTGTTGGATTTCCCCAGCTTAAAGGGACACACATGAAGTGGTGGTGTTGATGGGGTGGGGAGGCAGTGGAAGGACACACAGCCATTGGACTGAATGAACAGGTAACTTTCTCACACTAGAGGACAGTGATACAGTCACTGGAGGACAAGTAAGAACACTTCGCTTGGTATAATTTATATAGATTGAAAATGTATTATGATACAGTTTTTACAAGAAAATATTAAAGAATAAAGGTGGAGAGAGGCCCTACTTCTTTAGGTAATAACAGTTATAGCAGAATTTGGTTTTCAGTACTGAGATTTGAACTTAGGGCCTTAAAGCACTTTATCATTTCAGCCATGCCTCCAGCTCTCTTTGGTTTGGCTATTTTTTTACATAGGGTCTTGCTTTTTTCCCAAATGAGTGGACCACAATCCTCCCATTTACTCTTTGCACATAGAATGACAGGTGTGCACTACCATGCTCAGCTTTGTAAATGAATATTTTTGAGAGTTCTAAAATACATTATTAAGATACATTTTTAAGAATTTTATAATACATTTTTTGGGATATAGATTTTTTTCACACCTGTAGTATTCTTATCCACACCCTCTGACACTTGTGAAGAATACCATCAAGCATATTTGTACTTGACATATTCTAGGTAGTTTTTCCAGATACATTTTTGAAAATCAGTTTGGGGAAGGAATTCATTAACTAGGTGGACCAGAAGGTTCTTTTTATTTGATGAGAGCTAGGTACTTCCTCATACAGTTCTTAAGCTCTGTTAAAGTTCCCACATTTTCATTTGGCTCTTGCTAGTAAGCAAGATTGCCTATGATTCAGGTTTTGCAGTGCCTTCATATCTAAAAATTTTACACTGCCCTTTTTAAAGCATTTATTTTGAGGAAATAAAAGGGCATTTGTCTAAATACATACATGAAGTATATATATTTTCTGTCATTCTAAAACAAATTTGTGTAGGAATGTTTTGCTGAATGTTAAATTTGGAAATGTAATGCTCCACATTATTAGAAATATTGTCTGTTAACTAGTTCAGATTTTTAAATAAAATACTTTAGACTGTTAAAACTATATGTAGAAAATCTTTCCTAATTGAAATTAAAAGAAAATGTTAAAATATTAAAATGAAAATAAAATAATACCAATGAAAAAAAGAGTTTTAAAATATCACTTGGTACTCAAAGGTAATGTCCTGTACATGGAAGAACTAGGGTTTTGGGTTCCAAGATCCTAACTTGGAAAATTCCTGTCACCATTTCTACCTCTTTATTTTACATCTAATCCTCAGTTTCCTTACCAGATTTCAAACAGGGACAATCCTAGTGTGATGATCAAATGTGATTATATGTAAATGTGATGTAAGATTCGATCATTGGAGGCTGGGAAGAATAGAGCTCGGTGGTATTTTGTCTACCATGTGCAAGGCCCTGACTTCCATCCCCAGAACAACCACCCCAAAAAGAATTCTCTCATTAAATATGCCTGGTGGCACATGAAACCCTTAGTACATTTAGCTATTACATTATCTGCTATTGCTATTATTATGATTACAATTACCCAACAATAGTGCTTCTCACATTAAAGGAATCCTAACTTGTTTTTCTGGTATTTGTTACAGTTTTTCAATTCTGTAGTATTATGGGATGGTTCAAATCATATTCTGAATATGTAAGTAACTGGAAGTATCACCTTAAGAACTGTCAAAGCTGGGCTCCAGTGACTTACACCTGTAGGCTGAGATCAGAGGATTATGGTTCAAAGCCAGCCCAGGCAGGAAGGTCTGTGAGACTTTTATCTCCAATAAACCACCAGAAAACAGGAAGTGGCATTGTAGCTCAATGTAGAGTGCTCGACTTGAGCTGAATAGCTGAGGAACAGTGCCCAGGCCCAGAGTTCAAGCCCCACAACCGACAAAACAAAACAAAAACTGTCAAAGTCAGTGCCACTGACTTATGCCTATAATCCTCAGGAGGCTGAGATCTGAGGACTAATATTCAAAGCTAGCTAGGAAAGAAAAGTCCATGAAACTCTTATCTCCAAGTATCCAGCAAAAATCAGAAGTAGACCTGTATGTAGCTCAAATGGTAGAGTGCAAGCCTTGAGTGAAAAAGTTAAAATAGAGTACCCAGGCCCTGAATTCAAGCCCCAATACTGCCCCCCCCCACACACATACTCACTCACACACTCACACACAGAGAGACAGAAATGTCAGATTCTTGCTTGCATATTTCAGAGGACAGAGTAACATGAGATTTGGGGCATTGTCCAACACAGTGCTTCTCAACATTTATTTTACATTAAGATCCTCAAAAACTTTTTTTCAAACTTTATTTATTTATTTATTGAGCATTGCTACCCCCTCCTTTGTTTTTCTTCTACTATCCCTTCCCTACCCCACTCCCTCCCCAGGAAGTTGTAAAGTTCATTTCTGACATAGTGTCTTGTGAGTATCATTGTTGCAATGGGTCATCCTGTGTCCTTGTTTCAGCATTGTGTTATTCCCCTTCCCCTCCCCAAATTAGATAACGGTATGTACAAGATGCAGGGTACCAAAATCAAATACAGTGATATACCATAGGGGGAAGAACTTACAAAAGAAACAAAAAAATCACATAGTACATTAAAAACAACGACAACAAAGAAAAACCTCTTGGGGTTTATTTTGCTTATCATTATCTAATATGGCCATATGTCCATAGCTTTTGAGCTTTTCTGCTCCAGTGACTTACTGTAGTGAAGATTTCATACCACCAGATACTCTTGATGTGCTAACCTACTATAGTGCTCTGGATATCTCCAAACCATTATGCTATCAAGAATTTTCCTTTCATTCCCCCAAGAACCAATTCCCATCCTCATAGGAAGGGCATTTCCCCCCATGGAGTGCAGGGTCTTAACCAAAGGCAGTTTTGTCCCCCAGAAGACATTTGTGAACATATAGAGATGTTCTTTATTGGCAGCTTGGAGCAGTGCGTATTGCTGCTATTAGTACCTTGTGGGTGGAAGTCAGGGATACAACCTACGATGCACAGGACAACTCCCCCCCCCCCACACACGCATACACCAGAGAATTATTTGGCCCCAAATGTCAATAGTGCTGAGTTTGCAACGCCCTGCTATAATGTGATGGAAACATGCATTGTATACTTAAGCACCCCAGAAGTGACTAGGGAAGGTCAAAGTGGACCGGGTCAGATCTTAAGGCCACAGGTGAAGAGAACATACAATAGATGTTGGGTACCTGGTGCAGGCAGAACCTGTGGGCAATGTGATTTGTTTGTTTTAGATACAGATAATTTTTTCCAGGCACTGGTGGCTCACTCCTGTAATCCTAGGCTGAGATCTAAGGACTGCCGTTCAGTGCCAATCCAGGCAGAAAAGTCCAGGAGACTTATTATCTCCAATAAACCACTTATAAAAAGAAGTAGTGCTGTGGCTCAAGTGGTAGAGCAAAAGAAGCTCAAGGACAGTCCTGAGTTCAAACCACAGGACTGGCAAAAGGTCCTAGAGGAAAGGAAAGGAGGGGAGGAGAGAGGAAGGAAGAGGGGAGAGGGAGAGGAAAGGAAAGGAAAGGAAAGGGGGTATCATTTTAATCTTAAGGACTGTTGCTTGGGTTTTTTCAATAATATATTAGCTTTTGTTTTTTTGTCAAATATGTGTAAAATGTGTATAAGTACTCTAAATATGTGTTCATTGCTTAGCGATAATTAACTGTTTTGTTTTCTTTTTGTGAGGTATAGACATATCTTGCTTAAGAAACAGATGGATTTCTGAAAGTTGTATGAATTCATTTTCTGTAAGGTGCATTTGTTTCTTCATTCCCAATTATTCCTTATTTGACCCGGCTCATAACATTGTTGCATTGTTGGTTTTGTGTGTGTGTGTGTGTGTGTTTGTGTGTGTGTGTGTCTCACACGTGCTTGCGTGTGAATGCACACACATGCCAGTCCTGGGGCTTGAACTCAGAACCTGGATGCTGTCCCTTTTGCTCAAGGTTAGGTGTAATTGAGTCACAGCTCCACTTATGGGTTTGCAGGGGATTTTTTTTTAATGCTTAATTGTTGATAAAAGTCTCATGGACTCTCCTGTCCAGACTGGCTTTGAACCTCAATCCTCAGATCTTAGCCTCCTGAGTAGCTAGAATTACAAGTGTGAGCCCCTGGTACCTAGCTCTAACACTGTTTATTTTTTTTTAATGGAATTAAGATTTAAATTCCTAGCCTGTGCTTCCCTATGAGCTATGTTCCAGCCCTTTTTGCTTTAGGTATTTATTGAATAGGGTCTCGTATTTATGCCTAGGCTGACATAAAAAACCTTTGAGCCTCATATTTACACTTGCTGGGTACTTAGGATGACAGGCTCATGTCACCTCATCCAGCTTTTATTAGTTAAGATGGAAGTTTCATGAATATTTGCTTGGGCTGGCCTTGAATAGCAGCCCTGATTTCTGCCATCTAAGTAGCCAAAATTACAGATGTGGATGACTGAGCCCCCAGCTTCTAACATTGTTGCTTTAAACTTATATTTAGCCACTTCTGCACTTGATCTTAGCCAAAAAGCTGAGAAGCAAGTTTTTAGCCACCTCTTTATCTCTCTGAGTTTTAGAGAATGGGGACAATTTAAAATGGATATGTAGCTTAGAGATTGCCTAGCATGCATGAGGCTCTGGGTCCCATTCCCAAAACAATTATAAAAGAGGATTTGGATCTACATACAAAGCGAAATGGCCTCTTCATAGATATGGTTTGGGTCCTTGGGGCCAGGGTTCCTGACTCCCCTGTTGTTCCCATCATACTCATGGTCCCTTTTCTACTGCCCAGAGTTGGTGTGGAGGAGCCCTCCGAAGAGGATCAGAGTGCATACCGCTGGCAGTACTTCAGGTGACACAAGAGCATCCTCAGAAAACAATTAACTGGGCCTAGCTTTTCTCCTCTTTCTAACCTGAGATACTTCTCTTCATATGATTTGTTTCTTCTTACCTGTGTGCACTATCTCTTAGCCCTTTTAACCAAGGGGCAACAGATTAAATCAATTCTACTCATTCTTTCTACTCTTAACTCTGGATTCATGGGTGGGGTCATTGTTCCTGGAATCTTCCCCCTCCTTCCACCTCTCCCCCCCCCCCCCCCCCCCCCGTATTTCCTTGTTTTGGATCATATGTTGTCAAATCCAAAGCCTGCATTGGCAAATATCTTCTTGGGTATTTTTGGTTGTGTGTGTGTGTGTGTGTGTGTGTGTGTGTGTGTGTGTGTGTGTGTGTGTGTGTGTGTGTGTGTGTGTGTGTGTGTGTGTGTGTGTGTGTGTGTGTGTGTGTGTGTGTGTGTGTGTGTGTGTGTGTGTGTGTGTGTGTGTTCGTTCTGGTCCTGGGGTTTGAACTCAGCCTGGGCACTGTCCTTGAGCTTCTTTTGCTCAAGGCTTATGCTCTACCATGTGAGCTACAGCTCTACTTCCTTCTCTTTTGGTAGTTTTAGTGGAGAAAAGAATCCCACAGACTTTCCTAGCTAGGCTGGCTTCACACCACAATCCTCAGATCTCAGCCTCCTGAGTAGCTAGGATTACAGGCGTAGGACACCAGTGCCCAGTGCTTAGTTAGTTTTAGGAGCAACCTATTTTCAGAGATGTTTTCTGTACAGGTCTGCTTAGGGCCTAGTAAATAAGGCCTGTAACTCATACAGAAAACCAGAATTTCATATTTCAGTTATTATCTCCTCAGAACTTACATTGTCCTAATTAAGCAGCAGTGCTGTTGTGTTTTTTTAAAATATTATTATTGTAAAAATACTGTTGTGGTGGTGTGTTTTAAAAGTATATTTTTGTGCAGTGCACTGGTGGCTCATGCCTGTAATCCTTGCTACTCAGGAAGCTGAAATCTGAGGATTCAGGTTTGGAGCCAGCTTGGGTAGACAGGTCTGTGAATCTCTTATAACCAGTTAACCTATAAAAAGCCAGAAATTGAGGTGTGGCTTAAGAAGTAGAGTACCACCCTTGAACAGAAAGGCCAAGCAAGAGCTCAAGGTCCTGAGTTCAAGCCCCAGTGTCAAAAATCAATCAGTTATGTATTTGTACCTTCCCTGGTGATTCAGAAGATATAGTGAACATTTTAAACAAAAGGATAAAGGCTCCCCTAATGAAATTTATTTCTCAGTATTCATTCAAGTTTATAATATACTTCTTTTGTGGGTGGTGATGTAAGAGCAAAGAAAGTGAATCATTCTATTTCTTCTTCCCTTTCTGGGTCTCTAAGTGGCATTTTCTCTTTCTGATCTCTTTATTGGTGTGGATAGGATATGTCAAATACAAAATAGACTTTAACTCTGTTCTTGGCATTGGGAAAATATTTTACTCCCTGAGCACAGTAGCAAAAACAGTAATACCTGAATGGAGCATGAGGACTTGAAATGTCATGCCCCAGATTTACGTTGTAATAACATATATGAAGTTAATTGTAGCCAGGCACCAGTGGCTCACACCTGTAACCCTAGCTACTTAGGATGCTGAGATCTGAGGATGGTGGTTCAAAGCCAGCTGGGGCAGGAAAGTCCTTGAGACTCTTATCTCCAACTAACCACCAGAAAATCAGAAGTGGCACTATGGTTCAAGTGGTAGAGTGCTTGCCTTGAGCTGAAGAGCTCAGAGACAGCACCCAGACCCAAAGTTCAAGCCCTAGAACCCACAAAAAAGTTAATTGTAGTGTCTTTTTTAGTCTTTTGGTGGCACTGGGATTTGAATTCAGGGCCTTGCTCCCAGCCCTAATCAAAGTCATCAAAGAACTCAAGGAGTTCACACTTTTCTACTGCACAAAATTAGCATACCCACACACACACTCTCTCTCTTTCTATCAAAACTTCAAGTTTGGAGATGTGACATTAGATACCAATTAGGTTGCAGTCTACCTTCAAGGAGGAAAGTCTTTTAGACAAGTAAGACTCAGCTTAAGATCTGATGTTCAGGGTATATGTCTCCTATTCCTCAAATTATTTGCAACCTTGGCCATTGAGATCTTTAAAAAGCTATGGATGGGTAGAACTCAGTGATAGAGCACATGTTCAGCATGCACAAGCCCTGGCTTCCATCCCCAGTACCTCCACAATATTGTGGATTCAAGATCACATCCAAGATGTCTGAGATTTCATGACACCCTCATCCATTATTCAAAATGGGAAATATACTAAAGGGAAAGTTATTCATTTTTTTGTCATTCATTCCTTTCAGAATGAGCATATCACTCCGATTGCTTTCTTTTCTCATTTACTATGGAGTTTTCACATTTGTCTCATTCGTAATGAAAAATAGTGATCATCCAATTCTTGAGTGAAGGAAAGAGCATTGTTGCATCCTCCAATAAGCTCAAGCTAAAACTACAATAGAATAAAGCATCCCAACACTTCCAAGCTTACATACAGTGTTCTGGATCAAAAGCATTGTAGCTGGTCAGGAGAGAAATATACATTCTGGACAGTTGCCTGAAACCAGAGTGTTCAGAAATTTGTTGGGGGACCACATCAAGTCCTTTTTAGCTTTAAATTTGCACCTGAAATCCTCTATGTGGTCTTTCTTGCTGCAGAGCACCACAGCAATACTCTGGCCCATTGCTTTATCTCTTGTTCCCAGAGACTAGTTTGCTTCTGGGCTTGGCCCCACGGGTGGAGCCTTTTTTAGAGAGAGCACATAGTTTTCTGTGTCACCCCTGGGGAGTCCAAGAACCCCTGGAGCCTGCCAGAAAAGTAATTATGAAATCACCCTAACAGAAACGCCTTGAATGGTAAAGACATTGCAGAAGAACGTGATATTTCTCGTGGCCCCTCATTTGTTTTCTTCTGTAGCACTTACAAAATAGTAGCAAGCTGGGACGCAGGTGTTTCTTTTCTTGGAATTCTACTATTAAGCATTTGTGTCAGCAATCAGCACCTCCAAGAAACCCATGGGGCCTTGCCACTTTCCTCTGTGTATGGGGAAAGCCCAGGAGGTCCTCTTACCCTCTGTGCTGTCAAGAGTTTGGACTGTATCTCAGATGGATGATTAATAACAAGTGGCTATGAAGAAGGCCACTGGGTGGGACTCCCCTCAGATTTACAACTTTTCAGGGGATGTATACAACCAGATCTGAACATGGCTACCTTGTTTGAAATTTGACTACCACATGTCTCCCTTAACTAGCATTGTTTTTTTTTTTTTTTTGGAGGTGGGGGGTCGGTTGTGGGGCTTGAACTCTGGGCCTGAGCGCTGTCCCTCAGCTCTTCAGCTCAAGGCTAGCGCTGTACTACTTGAGCCACAGTATCACTTCTGGTTTTCTGGTGGTTAATTGGAGATAAGAGTCTCACAGACTTTCTTGCCCAGGCTGGCTTTGAATCGCAATCCTCAAACCTCAGCATCCTGAATAGCTAGGATTGCAGGCGTGAGCCACCGGTGCCTGGCTTAACTAGCATTTTTATCCATGCCTTTTTCTCTTTTTATTTTTTTGGTGGTAGTGCAGGTTGAACTCAGAGCCTGGGCATTGTTCCTTAGGATTTTTTTCCTCAAAGCCAGCATTCTACCACTTGAGCCACAACTCCATTTCTAGCTTTCTTTGTTGTTGTTGGTGGTAGTCTTGAGGCTTGAGCCCAGGACTGGTTGCTGGCTCTGAGCTCAAGGCTAGTGCTCTACCACTTTGAGCCACAGCTCAGCTTCTGTTTTTCTTTTTTGTTTGTTTTTTTTTCCTGGTGGTTAATTGGAGATAAGAGTCTCACAGGCTTTCTTGCCTGGGCTAGAATTGGGCCTGGTTGCTGTCCCTCAACTCTTCAGCCCAAGGCTAGTGCTCTACCACTTGAACCACAGCACCACTTCTGGTTTTTTGGTGGTTTATTGGAGATAAGAGTCTCAAGGACTTTCCTGCCTGGGCTAGTTTTGAACCTCAATCCTCAGATGTCAGAGTAGCTAGGATTATAGGTGTAAGCCATCAGTGCCCCACCACTTCTAGCTTTTTGCTGGTTAGTGGGAGTTAAGATTTTCACAGAGTTTCCTGCCTGATCTAGCTTCAAACCTTGATTCTCAGATTTCAGCTGCTTGAGTAACTAGGTTTACAGGCATAAGCCACTGAACCATGGTAACAATGAGATGTACAAGACACCATGTTGAAAACAAACTTTACAACTTCAGGGGGAAGGGAGGAATTGGGGAGGTGGGAAGTGAAGGATGGTAGGGGAAAAACAAAGGAGTAACAATGCTCCATAGGAAATGTACTCATTACCTTACTCATGTAACTGTAACCCCTCTGTACAGTATCTTTACAATAAAAAACATATTAAAGAAAGAAAGAAAATCTCCAGACATTACAGGATTTATGTGGAAAGGAAAACCACAGGGCTGGGAATGTGGCTTAGTAGTAGAGTGCTTGCCTAGCATGCATAAAGCCCTGAGTTTGATTCCTCAGTACCATGTAAACACAAAAAGCCAGAAGTGGCTCTGTCAAGTGGTAGAGTGCTAGCCTTGAGAAAAGAAGCTCAGGGACAGTGCCCAGGCCTTGAGTTCAAGCCCCAGGACTGGCAAAAAAAAAAAAAAGAAAAAAAAAGAATACTACATAGTTACTAGAATCTATATTTATCTAGATAACTTATTATATATAATATATAGTCATGAATTTTGACAGTTTGTTGTTTTAAGACTGAAATAATATAAGCTTATGATTCATCAATATTAGTAAATTAGATTACACCATAGAGGCAGGAAAATAGATTGCTGTTTTTGAAACATTTTTTACCAAGGATTTAATTACTCTTTAGTTGTTGTTGTTGTTGTTGTTGTTGGTCATGGGGCCTGAACTCTGGGCCTGGGCGCTGTCCTTCAGCTCTTCAGCTCAAGGCTAGCACTCTACCACTTGAGCCACAGCGCCACTTCTGGCTTTTTCTGCTTATGTAGTGCTGAGGAATCAAACCCAGAGCCTCATGCATGCGAGGCAAGCACTCTACCACTGAGCCGCCTTCCCAGACCCAATTACTCTTTTTTAATTGGGGACATTTTAAATATTCAAAAAAATGACAAGAGTACAACATTGAATATGCATATATTGACCTGGACTCACCACTTGTGAGGAATCTGCCATTTTGGTGGTTATTTTCACCCTCTTTTTCTCATGCTCAACCATTTCACAACACTTCAAAGTATATTACAGGTGTAAGTTATATTTGCATTTGCCTCCTGAAGCCAGCCTCTTCCTCCTTGATTGCCTTTATAACACCTGAGGAAAGCAAGATGCGTTTTTGCCATGTATATTTTATTCTTTTTTAAAAAATCTAGAACAATCCCCCCCTTTTTAAAATTTGAGTGTTCTTGTTTTCCTTTAGGATGGAAGGGAGGAGGAAGGAGAGTAAATGAAAGGATTGAAAACAGATGACCTATCATTTTAGTTTCTCTGTGGCAGGAAGTATTGTTCCCCCCCACTTTTTGGTCTCTTTCAATATGGATTTTGTATTGTTAAGTATTCAAGATATTCCAGGATAGCTCACAATCTGGATTTTTGCGTTTTTTTAAAAATCATGACTAAAGATAATTTATATAAAAAATACTGCAAAAAGTTATATATTTATAATTTTTCTGTTTTGCTAGTACCAGGGCTTGAATTCAAGGCCTCATGCTCTGGCTCAGTTTTTTCACTCAAGGCTGGTTCTCTAACATTTGAGCCATGCCTCCACTTCTGTATTTTTACTGGTTACTTTGGAGATGGAGTCTTGAAGATTTATTTCTGTTTGGGTTGGCTTTCACCTGAGATCCTCAGATCTCAGCCTCCTGATAGCTAGGTTTACAGGCAAGAGTAGGTCATCAGCACCTGACTAATTGCTTGTTGAGTCCTGTCAGGTGGCATGTATTGTGAGGCTGACTCTTTTTTTCCTCTCTTTTTGGTACTGAGGTTTGTATTGAGGACATTGCTCTTACTAGGTAGGTACTTGACCAATTGAGCCATACCCCCAGTCCAGACTGCATCTTTAATTAGTGATGCTATATTTGACAACTTAGGTAAGGCAGTGACCCCCAGGTCTCTCTGCTATCAAGGTACCATTTTTAAATGTTTTTAATTTAAAAATAATCTGTACAATGATCTTTTGTGTGCACATGCATGCAGGCATGCAGTAATTCTGAGGCTTGAATTTAGGACTTGGGTGCTGTCCTTGAGCTTTGTTGCTCAAGGCTAGTGCTCTATCACTTCTGACTTTTTGGTGATTAATTGTAGATAAGAGTTAATTGGAGATTAGAGTCACTTGAACTTTCCTGCCTGGTCTGGTTTTGAACCACAGTCCCCCATATATCAGCTTTCTTGGTAGCCGGGACTATAGTCTGAACCACTGATGCCCAACTGTAGAATCATCTTTTACAAAATAAAACCAAGCTAATTTTTACTGTCTTTAAGTAGTTGTACAAAGGAGGTTTCATAAAAAGCAGTTTATGAATACAGTGCTTCTTGTTCAGTGTCACTTCTTTCAACATTCTCATCTATCCCCCCCTCCCAACCCTTCCCTCACTTTTCTTAATTTAGTAGATTGAATTCTTGATTGCATTCTCCCCTCTTGTGCATTCATCTACCCTTTTTTCCTTGACCCCACTCCACCCCTTTTAAGTGCCTACTTCCTGATGTTTATTTTGTTGAACTTTGACTGCCTTTCTAAGGAATTACACTATTTGTATAGCCCCTTGAATCTACCATATTTCAGTTAATACATTTGTATACACTTGCATATCACACAGAATATTTACTTATAAGTTTATAAGCTAAATCTAGCTTTCATATATAAAAGAAAATGTGCATCCTTTGTCTCTCTGGGCCTGACTTCTTTTAATATCACATGAATGGTCAGATTCCCAACAAGCACAAAATCATTCACTCATGAACCTTGTTGAGTGATTCCACTGGGGGTGGAAAATGGAGATTTATCTAATTTAATCATTTTTTCCCCTGTTAGGAGATGGCACTCACTGTACAGAGCTTTAGAGAATTTAAAATTTTATTTTATATGTTGATGTAGTAAGAAATCTCTTCATTGAGTAACCAATTCAAGTAGAGTTTTGCTTAATGTTTATGCGACATGAAGTTGTATATTCGAAGAACTCTAGCAGGAATTTGGAGGTTGTCACTGAGAATGTGAAAAAATGGCAGCCAATTTCTACTTTTGTAAATGATCAGCATAAAATGTTTTATCTCATCTAGTATAGTCATATTTGCAACATTAGTTTATAGTTATTGCTTTTTAATTGTTTCCAGTATCTCAACATCCGGGCCTTTTCATCAATAATTCCATCTTGAAATAATTCTACTTAGAAAAAGCGTAGAGGCCTGTTTTCTCAAATCTGTATGGGGGATGATATATACAACAAGAAACTACTCTTACAAACTATAGTCACAAGGTGGCATCTTCTTCCTATTATGGTTTCCTAAAGACACTTTTTTTTTAATTAGAAAAAAAGGTGACAGTAGAAAGCCATTGTTGAAATCAGTACTTTCTGGAATCTGCACTGGTCAATTCATGAGGCAGGTGGCACATGTGACTTTAAATTGCAAGTTATCAAAACTGAAACTGCAGGGTATTAGTCATACTAGCTATATTCTGGGTACTCAGTGGCCACATGTGTATTGTGGGGACCATACTGCACAGCTCAGGCAGAGAACACTGCCATCACTTCTCAAAGGTCTCTGGGACAGTGCACATCTAGAACTACTCTTAGTGTTCCCTAGAGCCAGACTTTACCAGGTTGGAGTGCAATTCAGGTGGCCTTGATTTCATGCGTTTACAAAGTTCTTGTTTTTGACTTGGTTTGGAAATATGCCTGTCCACAAGGGCCTAGGATAAATGAATGGATTCCACTGATGCTTCTAGAACTTAACTGAAAACAGTCTGAGTCTAGTATTTGTAAGCAACTCTTGTTAAACCAAATTTATTTAAATTCTTGTTGAGCAGATTTTCTTCCCCTAGCAGAGATGAGTGAAAAGAATAGAGGGAGCTAAATTTCATGTGTTAACTGTATTGGAGTTTATTTTTTTCCTTTTAGTGCAGAACACCCCTAAGTGTTTCTTCCTTATCTGTAGGTCTCCTATTTCATCTGAGCTAATAAAGTCAGATTGTTTTATCATTACTAATGCGGAAGCCACTTACAAGAACTAAGGCATGTGCCTCTTTCAAAACTCACAGTGCAGAACACAGGGATTATCAGTGAGAGATCTGAAGTGCCATCGTCTTCCCATACTATACTTCATGCTTTCAGTAATTACTGTGCTAAGCTGGGGATGGCTTTGGCTCCCAGTGGGCTGCTGTGAGCTACTGTAGTTACTGTGCTCTGCCCCTCACGATTTGCACCTGGTAACTCATCCTCAGTATATTAATATGGCATGAAGTGGCCTAATATTTGATTCTTGGCTATTGACCTCACAAAGTCTGACAGTGAGTGGAACACAGATTAAGAGATGGTAAAAGCCCGCTAAGGGTTAAAAAAATCAGCAACAAGGAATTCATTATGAGGCCTTTCCTCTAGCCAGTTGTATACATTACACACTTTGGGTGGCCCCATAGCTGTCTTGTGATTTTGTGGGCAGTCTGTGAACTTCCCTGAACTGGATGGTTTTCAGGTCACAAGATCTATCTCTGTGAATGCTAGATATCTGTGGCTTATGCCTGTAACCCTAGTTACTCAGGAGGCTTGAGATCTGAGGATCTCAGTTCAAAGCCAGCTCATGCAGGAAAGTCTTTGAGATGCTTATCTCCAATTAACTACCAAAAGAGCTGGAAGTGGACCTGTGGCTCAAATAGTGGAAGGGTAGCCTTGAGCAAAAAAGCTGAAGGACAGTACCCAGACCTTGAGTTCAAACCCTAGGACTGGCACATAAAATAAAAAAAGATCCCTGTGAGATCTGTTGTTCAGACTTTCTCAGAGAATGTCCAGGAATGTGGATGTCAGAAACTGCTGCCTAAAAATAGCCTCTATGGTGTAGTGAAGTCCAGCTGGTTTAGTATAAAGATCCCATTCAAAGCTAAGCACACAGGGAGGGAATCTGGTGCCAGCCCTACATTAGGCTTTAACTGAATGCTCTGACCAGTGCCTAACATAGGAGGGACTCAGAAAATATGTGCTAAATGCATGAATTCACCTCATGGTTAAAAACTCTGCTTCTGGGCTCATGCCTGTAATCCTAGCTACTCAGGAGGCTGAATTCTGAGGACTGAAGTTAGAAACCAGCTCAGGCAGGAAAGCCTATGAGACTTTTATCTCCAACTAACCAGCAAAAAGTCATAAATAGAGCTGTGCTTCAAGTGGTAGAAAGCCAGCCTTGAGTGGAAAAATCTCAGGGACAGTGCCAAGGTCCTGAGTTCAAGTCCTTATACCAGCACACACACACACACACGCAAACACACATACAACAACAACAAAAAACTTTACCTCCAGAACATTTTGGAGTAAGTGTTCCCCTACCTTCTTAGGGGTACATGCCTTGAGCATATGCTGAACAAGAGTCAATTAGGAAAGACTGGAGGTTCGATTTGGAGAGGCTGTGTACATGCATACATCTGTGTTGTCTCCTACACACTCCCACACCCATTTCTTTCCTTCAGAAAAGATCTCTAGTGTCATATGTGGGAGGAGAGGAAGAGAAGGAAACATGGGACTTTGTATGTCCAGTGTCTGCTCATTGGATTCAACACAGATAGCAAAGACATCCCCATTGAAGCCCACTTGGCACCTCTCTTCCTATTCAAATGCAGTGTAATCTGCTGAAAGCTTGAGTCTCTTTTCCTTGTCTTTTGATCTTTTATGGCACCTTCCATTTCTTGCAACACAGGTTGGAGTGAGGACATCCCTGGTATCTTCGATATTCCCCCATTGTTCCTTGGTATCCATGTTGTTCATGTCACAGTTCTCTGCCTTAGAGACTGGAAGATGCAGGAATACAAGATTAACAGGTGCATAGAGCAACAGGTGCATATAACTAAGCCAGACAACTGCCCCAGGACTTTGGGGGAATTTGCTGTAAATGGATATTGCCACTTTCCCTTTTCTTTCTTCTAGTTCTTGTTCTCCAGTGTATGAGCTCCCCAGTCATTGTTGATGCAGGGGATGGGGCATTAGGATTACAAGCAGCTCTGGTCCCCAACACATGACAGTGACACTGATTAAAGGGTAAGGCAGACTGTATTCAGGATCATCCTTATTGATATAGGGATTGCTCTGATGGGCTGTGGAAGTGTAAGAGAGAGATAGAGATCAATAGATAGAAAATGATTAAGAGGAGACATTAGGGGTAATGGGGAGTTTGGCTAAATCCACCTAACAGTGTTTTTGCTGAAGCCAGTCCAGAGCGATCGATCAAACACTTCCTGGGGATGATGGAGGATAAGGAACTCCCATCAGAAAGAGAAAAATCATCTATCAAGGATAAAAGGTTCAGGCTAAACCAATTTAGGAAAATGCTTGCTAAAATCCAGTGGTGCCTACAGGCAGAGACAGAAGTCATGTCCTAGTTTGGAAGAAGGTTTAGAGAAGCCTGTATCAAGTGTAGTCAAGGAAAGACTCTTGTCACTACCCATGCTTAGATAGCGAGGGATGTGTACTTCATGTCTGTTGCTTTGTTTGAATGTATCCTCAAAATAGCATGAGGGATGGTGAGATATGGATAGATGACTAATGACTAATGAAAAATGTGCCATAAAAGTGGGGTGCTGGTGGGTGCTTACACCTATAATCCAAGGGACTCAGGAGGCTGAGATCTGAGGATCTAAGTTCAGAGCCAATCTAAGCAAGAAAGGATGTGAGACTCTTATCTCTAATTAACTAGTGGTGCTGTGGCAGAGTGGTAGAGTGCTAGCCTTGAGCAAAATATCTCAAGGACAGTGCCAAGGCTCTGAGTTAAGCCCCAGGACTGACTAAAAAAAATGTGCTATAATTGTTGAAGGTCTTGGCAGTAGACATATAGGTGTTACCTATAGATTTCTTCAATACTTCCCTGTATATCTGAAGAAATTTCATGACAGAAAAATGTTAGGGACATTAAAGTAAGTCATGACAGAAGTGAGGACACAGCCAAGTAGGAGGGACCTACATTTTGGTAATGCACATCACCTGGTACAGCAAGGTATCTGGACAGTTGTCAGCCAGTGCTGTTTTCCCAGAGGCCTTGCTTAGTGTGTGAACACACAGGATCTATTACCCCTGGCTGTCAGGGAATCTACTGTGGTGTGTCATCTGACTTCTGCATGACGGCTTTCCTTTCCTTCTGCTTTGGAAGATGGTGGTGATTTTCAGCTGCCGTGGCTGCCATGGACTGAGCTAATGCTTTCTGTTTTTCTCCTTGTCTTTCTCTCTGGCAACTTTTAGAGTTGGTGTTGATCCAGATCAAGACCCACCGCCCAACAATGACAGCTTTCAAGTCTTACAAGGGGTAAGTCACAAGAAATGCTTCTTTTCAGGGAAGACATGATTAAAAAAATAATGTTAAAATTTCTGTACTTTGGTGGCTCACACCTATAATCCTAGCTACTCAGGAGGCTGAGATCAGAGGATTGTGGCTTGAAGTCAGCCCAGGCAGAAATCTCCATGAGATTGTATCCAGTTAAACAGCAAAATAAAACAGAAGTAGAGCTGTGGCTCAAGTGATACAGTCTTGAGTGAAAAACCTTAGGGACAGTGCCCAGGTCCTGAGATCAAGCCCCAGTACTTGCACAGAAAAAAAATGTTTCAATGGAGGGGGCCCTTGTTCCATGTGTGTACTAGACTCCCTCATCATCATCTTGACCATGACTTTCTGAGGTACCTACTGTTACCTCCATTTTCCAGGTTAGTAGCTAGAGTGAGGACTTTGGGGAGTCACATGAGACTAAGGGAATGAAAAGATTGGCATTTTCTAAAGCAAAATATACAGGAGTAGCTGGATATCAGCATAGAGAGAGTTGATCTGGATGTTTCTTGACCAATCAAAATAGCATGCTGTTTCCCACGGCTCCTGATTCTGCACTCCCTCCCCTGCAGAAGGAAGGAAGTGAAACAATTTTCTGGGTTACTGCAGATCTTATTATATATCTAGTAAAATCTCACATGCTGGAAACACTTTGCTTGGAATTAGACTTAATAATGAACTTTCTGACACTTTTCCATGAAAATATTTGAAGAACAGCAGATCCAAAGTTCTCAAGGCTCTGGTATTTACTCCAGGCAGTGATGATTAAAATAGCCCTCCTCTCCAAAGGAGGGGGACCCTCCATTTGTGGTCCTACATAGACTGGATGGGCTGTTAATATCTTCTGTTGTAGTCTTCATGTCCCTCTCCCCACCCCTCACCATTCACCAACATGGAGCTGTATCATAGCTTTTCCCTGACCTCCTTCCCAGTTTCACAGTCATGAAGAAAGGCCCTTAATGTTAGTTCCCCTGACCTTCGAAAAGCCCTTAGGATGGCGGCCAGGCTGGGAAAAGCAGGCAACCTTCCAATTCTATTCCCCAGGCTCCTCTCAGTAGTGACTCACATCCTTATGCAGAAAAAGCTTTCTTAGACTCTCCACATCCTCACAGCCTGACCTTGTCCTTGGGAGTCTCTAACAGCAGGACTGGGAGCACTCAGCTCTCATGGGAAGACAAGGGAGATAACTGTGGATGAAACCTTGAACCCTGACAGTTTCCCTTGAAGGAGGTCCAGATTACATATGAAATTGAAATCATAAGCAGAGACAGTCTCATTGGTTGTTTTTCCACTGGAAAAGGAAGACTAGGCCTTTCTCTTGACCTCTTTGTTTCTAAATGGTCAACTTAAAAACATCAAGCAAACAGCAATCATGATATCTGGGGGAAAAGCATTTCTTTTTTTTTATAGTTCGTTTTTTATTGTGAAAATACTGTACAGAGGGGTTACAATTACATGGGCAAGATAATGGGGAAAAGCATTTCTTATAGCAAGGATAATTTTTCCTCACTAGTTCTAGAAGTCTGAGATTGTAAACAGCATCATAGCTACAGAGCTGCAGGCTATTAGCTCATGTGGGACCAGAAAGGCGCTGTTGGCTGGAACTTTGGGTTCTGAGTGAAGAAAAGCATAAGAATATTGTGGGCAGACGTCAAACTTTGTGTCCCAGGCAACTTTGACTCATTAGAACAAACAAGAACAGAAAAATGCTATTGCTTTGTTTCTCAGGAGGTCTTGGTGACTCTGCAACCAAAACAAAAACAAGCCCAGCTGGAAGCAAGCTGCCCAGCCCCAGGGGTTACTTCTTACTCCATGAAAAGGGGGAGGACTTTTCATGCCAGACCAGACACAGCTGAGATGCCTTTTGGCCGGACATACAGACACATCATTTACTTCCTTCCTCATGTTTCCAGAAAAGTGCTCATTGATAAAGCCCCTTTGAGGGTACTTTTAATATATCAACCTGACCATCCCACAGCACAGGATCTACTTTAATGGAATGTGAAGGGAAGGAAATCATGGGTGTGTGAGTGTGTGTGTGTGTGTGTGTGTGTGTGTGTGTGTATGTGTGTGTGTGTGTGTGTGTGTGTGTGTGTGTGTGTATGTGTACCATAGGAAAGGAGTTGTTTATAGTTGTAATGACATAGGACTTTGTGAGTAAGTTGGCTTCATTTGTTTCTGGGGCCTCCCCCAATCTTCCTGCAGGCTGAAATTGGATACTCAATCACCCACATCTTTAATTTAAAACAGTTGACGAAATGACTGACCTCAGATGACTATTATCTGACCTCCCTTCCCCATCCCAACTTTCCCTTTTTGTCTTGCAATTGCCTCCTTTGGTCCCATGATTTCCCTTTCCCTGGTTTTGTTTATTTTCTAGCAACTTTAAATTTTAACTTGTTCATCAACTTGACAGATATTTATGGAGCATCTTTTATATATCATACCTTCTATCATTTTTTAGGAATGTGCCTGCAACAAGATAGACAAATCTCTGTCCCAAAGAGATTGGACTTAGAGACATTGTGCCAAGAGAAGAAGGATCCCAGACCCATCCTGTTTACTCAGAATGTCCTGATGGCCCAGTAGAGAATTTTCTAGAAATATAGACTCACACTTTAACCCATCATGCCAAAGCAGAGTCTCAAATTTTCTTTCCCTTTTCTTTCCTTCTTCTTTCCTTCTCTCTTTCTTTCTTTCTTTCTTTCTTTCTTTCTTTCTTTCTTTCTTTCTTTCTTTCTTTCTTTCTTTTCCTTCCTTCCTTCCTTCCTTCCTTCCTTCCTTCCTTCCTTCCTTCCTTCCTTCCTTCCTTCCTTCCTTCCTTCTTTCTTTCTTTCTTTCTTTCTTTCTTTCTTTCTTTCTTTCTTTCTTTCTTTCTTTCTTTCTTCTTTCTTCCTTTCTTTCCTTTCTCTCTTTCTCTTTCTGTCTTTCTGTCTCTCTCTCTTCATTTATCTTGCAATTTCTCCAGGTCATTTGTGTATAAGACAAGAAGTAGTCCTGGGCTAGATATGGTGGTGCTCTGAGAAAAGTTTTAAGGAAAAGGAAATTACTAATGTAGCACCTTCAGAGACTTAACTCCTAGTTTTAACCACTTTGTTACAAGCACTGATGTTAGGTTCATGACATTAAAGAAAAAGTGTCAATCAAGTCACATCATTTATTTGTTCTCTTTTAGTTTGGAGGGATAAGGTAAGAAAGTACCACAAAGCTCACGGCTGTCTGAGAGTTCAGCAGGTCAGAAGTGTTCAGCTCAGCAGGCTTCTCCAAGTGTGGGTAGGGCTGGGTTCTGGAGAGGAAAGCCACTTGCAGGTTTGTTTAAGTTAGGAGAATTCACCTCCCTGCAGAACTAAGGTCTCATGTCCTTTCTGTCTGTCTGCTTGAAATTGTGCCTAGCTTATAGGAAGCCACCCACTTCCCTGGCTTGTGGCCTCCTCTGTCTTTGAAACCAGCATCAGCAGGAAAAGCCCTTGCTGTGCTTCTGTTGTACCTCTCTGCCTCTTTTGTACTCCTGTCTGCTCTTAAGGGCCTTTGTGATTGACCTGCACCTACCTAGATAACTGTAAATCCATCCATGAGGCCCTTTTTTGTAGTAATATATAGACTCTGGAGAATAGAAAGTCAAAATCTTTGGGTGAGCCAGGCACTGGTTGCTCATTCTTGTAATCCATGCTACTCAGAAGGCTGAGATCTGAGGATGTTGGTTCAAGCAGTAAAGTCCATAAGACTCTTTATCTCCAATTAACCATCAAAAAACCAGAAATGGAGCTGTGGCTCAAGTAGTAGAGGGCTAGCTTTGAGTGAGAAAGCTCATGCCCTGACTTCAAGACCAGGATAAAAAGAAAATCTTTGGATGGCCATTGTTCTGCCTACCACAGGCTCCATCCTGGAAAAAAAAAGCAAGCTGTTTAAAACACACATTCTTTTTAGAATAGATTAAACATAAAGACATCACAATTCATTATAATGTTATAGAAAAATTAGTTAAAAATAGTAGTACTTGACTTTTTGTGTTAGTAATGAGTTGAATTTGATCTAACACACCCCTAGCCCTTTTTGCTTTAATTTGTTTTTCAGATACAATTTCAATTGCCTCAGACTATGATCTTTCTACTTTGGCCTCTCAAACATTTTTCAGTTCTTTAATCAACTCTCTTTTTATCATGACGTGTGTGTGTGTGTGTGTGTGTGTGTGTGTGTGTGTGTGTGTGTGTGTGTTCTGTTTCTTTTTTTGGAAAAGGTCAGGTGCTGAGTCTTGTTCCTCTTTGTCTTTCTAACACCGCTCATGGAGCCTAGCACATAGTTGGTACTTAATGAATGCAGATAATATACCCTCTGTTATATGTTCAAAATAGCAATGAACTGGGTTGGCAGTATTTTTTTTTTACTTTTTGCCAGTATGGAGGTTTGAACTCAAGGCCTGTACTTGCTTGACAGCTTTTTGTTCATTATTTTACTTTATTTTATTTTTTGTCGGTTGTGGGGCTTGAATCAGGGCCTGGGCACTGTCCTTCAGCCTCTTTGTGCTCAAGGCTAGTGCTCTACCACTTGAGCCAGAGGGCCTACTTCTAGTTTTTGAATGGTTAATTGGAGATAAGAGTCTCAGTGGGACTTTTCTGCCTGCACTGGCTTCAAACTATGATCCTCAGATCTCAGCCTCCTCAGTAGCTAGAATTACAGGAGTGAACCACTGGTGACCAGCTTTGTTTTTTATTTTGATGGGGAGTGTCTCAGACTTTTCTGTCTCACATGGCTTCAAATTATCATCCTGTGGATCTCACTCAGTCTTCTGACTAGCTAGGATTAAAGGTATAAGCCACCAATGCCTGGCAGCAATATTTATTTTTTTAAGGAGGTTCTTTAGCAATAGTGTCAGTAAAAAAAAATCTATTAAGAATTATTAGCAAAAAAAGATACACAAAGATAGCCAATGATGTTAATGACCATGTATTTTTTGCTCCCCCCATAATGCCCCCATAATGTTGTACAAATATCCAAATGGCACAAAATGTCACATTGCTAATAATAATAATAATGTGTTGAATGCATACCATATATCAGACAGCATCCCATGATTTATACCTCTAAAACGTCTTTTCTTCTGTATTTACAATATTTTTTATTGGTTGTACTGGGTTTTCAAAGTCAGGACCTTGTACTTGGCTAGGTAGGCACTCTACCACTTGAGCCACTACCTCATCACTTTGCTTTTAGTTTATGTCAGATAAGGTTTCATCCTTTTCTCTGTGCTAGCCTCAGACCTTGATGTTCTTTCTCCCTAGTAGCTGAGACAGTGGGCATGTACCACCATAGCTGGCTTGTTTTGGTGATCAGGTCTCATTAACTTTTGTCCAAACTGGCCTTAAACTTTGATCATTCTGTCTCTACCTTCTAAGTAGCTGAAATTGCAGTTGTATGCCACAATATTTCCAACACTGAATGTGTGAGGGGTGGTTTTCCCCATACCAACTAGCTCTCCAGTCAGTAATGTACAGCAGCTGGGTGTCCTAGAGTTAAACTTGATTCTGGACCACAAATGGTCCAGGGTAGCCTCACAAGAATGGTCAACTGACAGACTTTACATGCCAGTTGTTAGTCCCTGACTGATGGGCAATAGACCATGAACTCCCTCAATCCCCTTCTCAAGTTCTATGTTTTCCTACAACAATGCACAGACCTTAAGAAGGACCATACTTAGCAGCACTAGTTTATTGTAAACAAGACAATTCAGAAAAAGCCAAAAGGAAAAGATGGAGGAGACAAGGTATGGGGAGGGGGATATGAGGTGGGAGCAGGGCCTTTTCCAGCACATCACCTTCTCAACACCTCTCTGTGTTCACCAACCCAGAAGCTCACCAAACCCCATCATTTGGGAATTTTCTGGAGGTTCTGTTACACACATCAGTGATTAAATTATTGGTTATTGGTGATTCACAGAATCCTCTATCCTCTCTTTCCTCCCTAGAGGTTGGGAATGGAGCTGAAAAATTCCAGCAGTCTAATCACATGGTTGGTTTCTTTGACAATTTTTTCCCAGCTTCCAACAGTGACCACAACCTCATTAGCATAAATGGAGTATGATTGAAATAGACTGGAAATTCCAAGGGTTTTGTACCAGGGACTGGGGTGAAGCTCTAATATGGATTTCTTGTATCACAGCCCCATAATGATGCTACAATATAGGTATTTATTAATATCTCCATTTCCTGTGAAGGCTGCATAACTTCCATAGAGTCTCACTCAAGCCAGTGGCAGAGTCAGGGTTAGGAACCAAGTGGTCTATGGCATGCTTGTGTCATGTTCACATCACAGTCTCTTGGATGCCATGAAGCTTTTGAACTATTTCATAGAAAAGCCAGATTTGTGAACAGGGCTCAATAGAGGGGAGAGGGAAGAGGAAGAAGGGGTGTGTGTTGGGCTCCAGAAGTGCCTGAGATGAATACAAGATATTGGGAACCCTTCTAGTGGGCAAGAAAGTAGGTTTGAAAAGTATGTAGAGAGACCAAGTCCCTCCTTTTCTTGGGCAGCTTGGTAATGGGAATCCCAGAATCTCCAAGTACAGAGGAAGGAAGCCATACCTGTCCCCACAGTAACTACACATCCCTACCTGATCTGAGCCTACAGGAAGGCCCTTGTGACTTCTCCATAGCATAAAGTAGTTGTTGCTCATCTGGGTTATCTTTTAAAAAATCAGTCCCATTGCTCAAAACTGCCCTGTTATCTCCAAAGCTACCATATGTGGATTTATCTAAGCTTTTCCTGTACCTAATCATGCTTCTGGCACCAACTCTTAGAATAAGAAGTTGTTTAACATCCCTTTTACAAACACAGCACCTTGGACTTGTCCTGAGTTTACCCATATAGCCTGCCTGGGTTATCTCTGTTTCTTACAATTTGGTTTTTGCTGCAGATCAAAGGTTACTTTATCTCACTTGCGGATTGCAGACATATTTCTCTGTGGCTGGAGAAGAGCTTTGATTAGTTTGTTGTCAAATAGAAGCCCTAGTCTAGTTTTATTGCTTTTAACTGTCCTTTTGAAGACTTATAGCTTCTAAGAGGTGAGAAGGTAAGAACTGAAGAATTTCAGGTGCTAATAAATGCATTGTGGGGGTGGCACAGGATAGGAGTTGTTGGGGTTTGTTGTTATGACAAGAAATGGAAACTACTGACCTTGGAAAACTTATTATGCCCCTGATAGCTTATATCCCCCTTCCTGATAATGCCTATCAGTCTGTTCCTTTTTTCTTTAGTAAAAATTCTTCAGCTACTTGAAATAGAGGTTGCCCAGGGCTGATTATTCACACCTGCAATCCTACATATTCAGGAGTCTGAGATCTCAGAATCAAGATTTAAAGCTAGCCCAAGCAAACAAATCTGAGACTTGTATCTCCAGTTACCCAGCAAAGTGCTAGACTGGAGGTGTGGCTCAAGTAGCCTTAAGAAAAAAAACAAGCAAAAGCATAAAGCCCTGAGTTCAAGCCCCTGTACATGTGTACATGTGTGCACCCATGCACACACAAACGCACACACACACATAATGAAGCTTGGAACCTATCACCATATAAAGAATCATTTGATTTTTCCATTAAGATATAATATGCCTACCAGAAAGCTCATCTACCACTTTGTTACTCAGTCACATGGCATTTTGAAAACTTTCCAGCTTTATGATTAATTAGCAATCTGTTACCCAAAGAAACATTTATCAGTAAATAGAGACATTTTCTGCCCTCTTTCTTCCACATGACTTATGAAAACATAAGATAAGATTATTCTCTGAAGTTTCTTCTTATTTACATTTCCCAAGCCACAGAAGGGCCCATTTAACCAAGCCATTTCTCTATCCAGCTCTAACCTAACATTCTTCAATTACCATGGGGACTCGATTTTTTAAAATAATCTTTGCTATTGGAAGCTTTAGGAATTTAAATAGCACTTGCTAATGCTCCTCATCTATATGTTTGTCTTCTCAAAGATATTGGGCTAACCCTTAGTGTTGCTTTTATGGGTATAATGGACACCCACTATGATTTAGAATTCCTTGTGGTTAGAGTTCAACTTTTCTTTGGTTATTGTGGATTGGTACTCTCTTTCAGGGTTGCCTGTCCCTGTGATGTTAAAAAGAAGTGAGAGATGAAATGGACCTTTCATTAGCAGTCCTGCACAAGCTGCTGAATTTTTATATGAAAAAGTAAAAGTGTTTGCCCAGACAGACTTCCTAAATTTTGAAAAAAGATATCTGATCTTGCAGGTTTTGAACATTAAATGATGATGTTTTAGTTGGAACAACTTCAGAGGAACTTGCTACTTCAGGATAGATAATCAGGATTGCTAGTGGCTCTGTTTTTCATATATATATATATATATATTCATATATATATACGATATATATATATATATATATATATATATATATCGTAAAGGTGATGAACAGGGGTTACAGTAACATAAGTAAGGCAATGAGTACATTTCTTTTCAAACACAATTACCCCTTCCCTCATTTTCCCTTGCTTATGCCTCCCTACTCCCCTTCCTCCTAAGTTGTAAAGACCATTTCCAACATAGTGTCTAGTGAGTATCATTGTTGCATTAGTTCGCCCTTTGTCCTACTGTTTGTATGATTCCCTTTCCCTTCCACAGATCAGATAAACTAACATACAAGACAAAGGGTACAGAAAACCAAAGCAGAAAAAAAAGAAATAACTGCATACAGGATAAAGTAAGAACCTCTTGTTTCCAATTCGTGGAGTTCATTTTGATATGCTTCATTATATATGGTCCTATGCACTTAGTGATTGGACTATTGTGATCCCCTAAGATACCATAGACATAGTCTAGTTATTACAAATGAGGGAAACCATGAAACCTACGTTTCTTTGGGCCTGGCTTTATTTATTTTAATATAATTTTTCCACCAAAAAACATATCCTCAAAGAAACAACCACCCCATTGATAAGTGGGCTAAAGACTTAGAGACTTCTCTGAAGAGGAAATAAGAATGACCAACAGACACATGAAGAAATGCTCAACTTCTCTGGCCATAAAAGAAATACAAATCAAAACAATGTTGAGATTCCACCTCACCCCAATTAGAATGGCCATTATCAAGAAATCTAATAACAATAGATGTTGGTAAGGATGTGGCCAAAAGGGAAAGCTATTACACTGTTGGTGGGAATGTAAACTTGTTCAACCACTCTAGAAAGCAGTATGGAAGTTCCTCAAAGGACTAAACATAGAGATCCCCTATGACCCAGCAATCCCATTCCTGAGCATTTACCCAAATGAGCACACACAAGGCCATACTAAAACCACACTAAAGTTATCAGCACAACCATGTTTATTGAAGCATTATTTACCATAGGTAGAAATGGAACCAACCCAGATGCCCCTTAGTAGATGAGTGGATCAAGATGATATGGTGTGTATACACAGTGGAGTTCTGTGCTTCTATCAGTAAGAATGACACTGCCCCATTTGTA
Organism: Dipodomys merriami; assembly: GCF_024711535.1. Taxonomy (NCBI): domain Eukaryota; kingdom Metazoa; phylum Chordata; class Mammalia; order Rodentia; family Heteromyidae; genus Dipodomys; species Dipodomys merriami. The sequence goes on from NW_027204492.1 coordinate 87,622,651, forward strand.
AGGAAATGGAAAGATATAGCTTTATTTTTCTTGCCCACTGACTGCTTTCCTAAAATTGGCAGAGAGACAGGGACAGTGTCACCTGGAGCCACCTAGGCAAGGACGAATTTGTCAGAAAATATAACGTGATGGCTTCTCTAGGTCAACTTTGGGAGAACATGGACAGTTGATTGCATAGAAACTTTCTTTACTATTTTCTATACCTAAAAATCTCTCTCTCTCTCTCTCTCTCTCTCTCTCTCTCTCTCTCTCTCTCTCTCTCTCTCTCTCTCTCTCTGTGTGTGTGTGTGTGTGTATGTGTGCATGCAGTCCTGAGCTACAACTTTTTTTTTAAATTTAATTTAATTTTATTTGTGAACATACTGTACAGAGGAGTTACAATTACATGGGCAGGATAATGCATACATTTCTTACCAAGCATTGCAGCCTCCTCCTTTGTTTACCCTTCACATCCCTTCCCAGCCTCCCCCCTCCCCCCCATCCCAATCCTTCTCCTTTCCCCCCCTCCCTCTCCCCCCCCACCCCGCACCGACGTTGTAAAGCTCATTTTGGACATGACAACTTGTACTTCTCATTGTTGCAACAGGTCCACCTGTATCCTTAAACAACTGGTTTTTCCCCATCTCCTCCACAAGTTATACTGACATCAAATATAAGCTACAACTTTTTTGCTCAGGGGTAGTACTGTACCACTTGTGCCACATTTCCACGTTAGAGATTTTTTTTTTGTAAGTTAATTGAAGATAAGAATCTCTTGGACTTTCCTGTCTGGGCTGGCATTGAACCATGATCATCAGATATCAACCTACTAAGTAGCTAGGATTACAGGCATGAACTACAAGTGCCCAACTTGTACATCAGTTTTGAACTATAAGTATCAAGACTACCTTAGGGTAATTAAGCCACTGAAAGGTATTTTGAGGAAAATGATAATAGAAATATCAAAAGAAATTTCTGGTTAATGTGCCCATAAACATAATGAAACCATTTTCTTTGTGAATTAATTTTTCTGCCTTTTTGGGTTTGTTCTGTGTCTGCTCAATATTACCTCGATGTATTTTTGAAAATTTGGTAAGATCAGATATTTGCAAATAAGCTCTAGATCTATAAGTTATATATAGCTCATGGGGCTGTGGTGTAGCTCTGTGTTACTGTGTTTTTCTAGCATGCGTAGAACCCTGGGTTCCGTCCTAGCACTTACGACAAAGAACTTACGAATTAAAAAAAAAAAACTCCCACCCTCCATAACCCTTTCTTTCACATCATTTTCCCCTTGTTTGTTCCTAGGATGGCCCCGATTCTGCTGGAGGAAACCGGACCAAGCAGGAGAGTGCATGGATATTCAGGCTGTGGTACAGCTTTGACCACAAGTATCCTTTTAAGCAGCATCTTCTGTGTTCAGTTGTAATCTGATTATTGAGTTGTTGCTGAATAACTTCTGGTGATCAAGGAAAGATGTGTGCTGGGACAGATATGATCTATCCTCTGTTGGGACACATGTATTATTATTTAACCACTGTGGTCCTGGTGAGCATCTCTCTGGCCAAGATGAATGGTTTCATGTCATTAAAATAGCCAACTTCAACCTAGTACACTCACACAGCCATTGAGAGTTCTGTGTCTAGGGAGCTAGCTATGCCTTTGTATGTGAGTTGGTTAAAAATTACACAGTGAACCATGCTGTGGTCAGGAAGGAAAGGAGAACTTGGGCAATTCATCCATGTGGGAAAGATCATTCCTTTTGGTTGAATTTGGCCAAATCTGATCTTAATAGTGACATAATGGGACCACACACAGGATACACCCTATCCTGGTAGATTCCCAGATGAAAGTTCAAAAAAGTTAAACCTTCATAATTGTTAAAACTGACATGATGGTCAAATGAGATTTTGAGACACTGAAAATATTAAGTCTGGCTACCAGTGTCTCACACTTGTAATCAAGGCTGAAGGCTTAAAGGATCTCAATTTGAAAGTACTCTAGACAGGAAACCATGAGACTTATTTCCAATTAATTACCAAAACAGCTGGACAATAAGGTATAGCTCAAGTGGTAGAAAACTACCCTTTAATGAAGAAACTTAAGGGACATTACCCAGGCCCTGAGTTCAAACCCTAATAACAGTACAAAAACAAACACAAAGGAAAATGTCAAGACAGTTTTTGAAACTGTATAACCATTATATAACTCATAGTGTTCTGCAAGTTACAAAATGAACACATTCATTTAACATTAAAGGTCAATAAATATATTTTAAATTTTAGCATCATTTTAAAGTTTAATCAGTTTTCAGTTTTATATACATGAGATTATATAATTGTATGTGTTTTAGTGTCTGGTTTGTTTAGGTGATTCATCCATCTTGTATCTTGCTTTAGTTCATTTGTTTTCACTGTGGCTCAGTATTTCATTGTGTGAACGCATCATAATTTATCATTCCATTGCTAAAAAAGATATGGCTTATCTATCACATGGAGCTACTATGAAAATTACTGCTATGAATATTATTGTACGGTGTTTCTGGTGCACTGTGCATATATTTGTGTTGGGAATCTACCTAGGAGTAAAATCACTGAGGAGCATAGCAAATATATGAATTTATCTTTAGGAGGTAGTGCTAGTTTTCCAAAATGGTGATACTACTCCACCCAATCATCACTAGTATATGAGAGTTCCAGTTACTGGACATCTTTACCTACAGTTAATGGCTTTCTTGTTATTGGGTTTTTTTTTTACTCCAGCTTTTCTAATGCATTGATACAGGTATTTCACTGTGGTTTTTTTCACTTGTATTTCTTGGAAGACTGATAGAGTTGAGTACCTTCTCAGATATTTACTGGCTATTTGATATGTTCCTTTATGTTTAGTTTCTTGCCTCCTTTTCCATTGGGTTACCTTTTTTCTTTCTGATTTGTAAATATTCTTTATGGGTCCTAGATATGAGTCTTTTGCTATTATATGTGATAAAAGGCAAAAACACATCCTTATAGGGATGCCACCTTTCCCACATCATTTTGACTATGGGTCTCAGAAGTGGTTGCCATAGTGGGATAGGTACTGAGTTTGTGGTGGGATGAACATTTGGCAGCATAGATACTCATCCGTTGATAACACCTAAGCTCTCTGTATATCTGCTGACCTTCACCATAAAGCAGTAATCTCAACCAAGAGCCAGTTTGCTTCTTGGGGAACATTTGGGAACTTTTAGAGACTTTTTTGTCATTACAAGTTGGGGAGTGGAGGATGGGTGCTCTTCCATCCAGTGGTAGAGGCCAAGAATGTCTTTCAGCATTCTTCCATGCATAGGTAGTGGCCCATGGTTAACCTCTAAGGCCCTATCCTGTCCCACTGTATATACCAGGTGCCCTCTACATAGAGTGATTTCAAAGAGATATACTTAGAGAAAGCAAAAACAGGGGGATCCTTAGGCTTCAGCTCTCCACTCTAAGAACCCAATCTCCTATCTAAGACTTGAACTTTGTCAAAAGCTCAAGTATTGATGGTTATTAATCCAATCTCTTGTTTTCATTTGTTGTAGATTTGAGTCTCACTTATGTAGCCCAGACTGAAGTGAAAATTGTGATCCTCTTATACCTCACCCTTCCAGTGTGGGGATGGGAGTGTACAGATAGGTGTGTGCCAGCACACCTAGTTTAATTAATCCAATATTGTTTTAACTGACAGTTGGAATCATCACTAATCTGAGAGTTTCTAGTTATCCTATAAGGTTGATGGGGCACATTTTAATCTCTGATCCTTGATGCTGCAGGTGACACTTATTTCCTCTGTGTACCCTGGTATAATGGGGGGGGGGGGGCTTTTTTTTTGCCAGTCCTGAGGCTTGAACTCAGGTTACTGTCCTTGAGCTTCTTCTGTTCAAGGCTGTCACTCTACCACTTGAGCCACAGAGCCAATTTTGTCTTTCTCTATGTATGTGGTACTGAGGAATCAAACTCAGGGCTTCATGCATGCTAGGCAAGTACTCTACCACTAAGCCACATTCCATCCCCTGGGAAAGGGATTTTTGTGATCATAGAATGTCAGACAATTTATTACTCTTTTCTTTGGGATTTTTAAACAGGTATTTTTTGCTAGTACTGCGTCTTGAACTCAGGGCCTTGTGCTCTTGCTTAGAATTTTTATTCAAGGCTGACACTCTGTCATTTGAGTCACTTCCAGCTTTTTGCTGGTTAATGGAGATAATAGTCCTATCCATTTTCCTGTCTGGGCTGGCTTTGAACCATGATCCTTAGATCTCAGCCTCTAGAGTAGCTAGGATTACAGACATGAGCCTCTAGCATATGGCTATAAACACATTTTCTTGTGGGTATGTTTTCTTTGTAGCCATTTTTCCTTAATTCTTTTTTTTTAAGTTACTTGAAGCCCATCCTCACTCACAGTGGTCCACCACTAACCACCACTCTCCCGGCCTGGTGTGGCTTGCTGGCTCGATGTCTGACCAGTCCCCAGGTATATGATGTAAGTAAAGTGTATCAGAATTGTATTTATGCTTACCATGCCAAGATTGTCTCTTCCTAGGAAGAAGAAATCCGTTGCACTAAGATCCCCCAAGTTCATAAGTTTTGTGTTACAGCCAAGTTCCATATGTTTATAGATTTTACAACAAACCAGTGGAAACTTTACCAGGTCTAAAGGACTTCCCAACCAAGACAAGTGTTGTATTAGAAAGAATGCTGAGTTTGGCATCAGAACAGCTAGACTGGAGTCAGGTGTCTGTGGCTCATGCCTGCAATCTTAGTTTCTCAGAAGAGTGAGATTTGAGGATCACAATTCAAAGCTAGCCTATCTAGAAATGTCAATGAGACTCTTAGCTCCATTAACCAATAAAAAGCTAGAAGAGGAGATGTGGCTTAAGTGGCAGAGTGCCAGCCTCCAGTGAAAAATACAAGTGAGAGCCTAAGACCCTTGAATTCAGAATTCAAGGCCCAGTACTAGCACACGTGCACATACCCTCCACCCCCCCCCCCCCGACACACACACCAAAAATAAAACAAAAAAGAAAGCATTGGAATTGAAACCCTGTCAGGCCTTTGAAGTGCTCTGGACCTAAAAGTGGAGGCTGACTGTGAGCATTATACACTGAACTACAGAGCATTTCACAGATACAAGTGTTCTTTTTCTAAATGGTTTATTTCTGTTGATGTGGCCAGATCATTTCTGTCCATTCTCTTATGTAAAAAATGGATACTTCACAGGACAAATGAGTACCCCATTGTGGACAGGTCTGTGCAGGACCAACTTGAACTTATAATGTGGGTTGTAAGAGAGAACAGGTAGCTGCCAATGACATGGAAGGAATGGAGGGATGGCAGAGCTTCCCCCTTAGCATCGCTCTTCCACCGCCTAATCATCTTGTCATCACACAGCTATTATGCTCTAGGAAAAAAGAAGTTTTTAGGTTTGTGTGCAGCAAACAGCCCCCAGAGGCCATGAAGAAGAAGATACTATAGCATTTTAGTTGAAACTACAGTATGGTATGAGTTGTCCATGAGCCCTCACTTAGTAACTGAAAGAATTGAAACCCTATCAGAGGTCTTCAAATATCAGATAACCTGCAGTTTACCTGCACAGTGATATAAAAGCATACCACCAAGGCTGAGTCTGTGGAGAAAAGGAGCTTTAACGGGCAAGTTCTGAATAGGTTGGGGTAAGGAAGAGGGGTCAGGAGATCTGGCATTCATTCACAAAGGAGACACGAAGTGGAAGAATTGTGGATAGCGTAGCAAGCAAGGGATATAGGGCAGAGAGGAAGGGCAGCCACATCGGAACAGTAGGACGAACTGGCTTATACCTGTAGTCCTAGCTACTCAGGGAATTAGAGATCTGAGCATTCCATTTGGAAGCCAGCATTCTGTAAAACTCTTTTTTTTTGGGGGGGGGGGTCCGGTCATGGGGCCTGAACTCTGGGCCTGGGCGCTGTCCCTCAGCTCTTCAGCTCAAGGCTAGTGCTCTACCACTTGAGCCCCAGCACCACTTATGGCTTTTTTCTTTTTGCTTATGTGGTGCTGAGGAATTGAACCCAGGGCCTCGAGCATGCAAGGCAAGAGTTCTACCACTGAGCCACCTTCCCAGCCCCTGTAAAACTCTTTTATCTCCAATTAACCATCAAAAAGCTGGAAGTGGAAGTTTGGCTCAAGTGGCAGAGCACCAGTCTTGAGTGAAAAGTTAAGGGACAGTGCCCACAGCCTGGGTTCAAATATTAGTGCTGGCATATAAATAAATTAATACATAAATAAAGTGAAATTCTTAGGCTACCTATGCTAATTGGGGATGGGATAGTGCTGTGGCTTAGTGGTAGAGCCACCTACTTACCACATGCAAGGTCCTAGGTACTCTCCCCCACAAGAATGAGACCTAATAGAATGATGAAGTCACCTCTAGAAATGCTCCTTTTGTAACATTCATGATAACTTTTTTAATATATATTTTTATTGTAAAGATACTATACATGGAACATTCCTCAATGTAATAAAGGCTGTGTATGATAACTTTTTTGTGTACCAGTACTCAGGGCCTCACACTTGCTAGGCAGATATTCTACCATTAGGACCATGCCTCCAGCCATGATAACCTTTTAGTCAAGTATCTGTTAGCCTAAACAGTAGTTCTAGTTATATTTTATAAGCGAAAGATACAAACCAGTAGAGAAAAGTTTTGTAATTTATTGTTTGCTACTTAGCTTTCTTAAAAAAAAAAAAAAAGCCATGTGAAGGCTGGGAAGGTGGCTCAGTGGTAGAGCACTTGCCTTGCATGCATGAGGCCCTGGGTTTGATTCCTCAGCACCACATAAGCAGAAAAAGCCAGAAGTGGCACTGTGGCTCAAGTGGTAGAGCATTAGCCTTGAGCTGAAGAGCTGAAGGACAGCACCCAGGCCCAGAGTTCAGGTCCCATGACCAGACCCCCTCCCCCCAAAAAAAGTGTCTCTAAAAAAATGTGAATTAGAAGCTGGTAGCTACTCAGGAGGCTGAGATCTGACTCTCTAATTAATAAACAGAAAAGCAGGACATAGACCTGTGGCTTAAATGGTAGAACATTAGCCTTGAGCACAAAAGGTCAGGGACAGTGCCCAGGCCCTTGTTCCAGCCTCTTGTCTGGGACACACACACACACATACACACACACACACACACACACACACACACACACACACACACACACACACACACACACACACAAGAGCATTTACCATTGTGAATGCTGAACAATTTACTCAGTCCAGGTTCTGTTGAAAGTGGCAGTGTGGGCTATGTAGAGATGTGCTATCAGTGATGACTATACACTGCCACTTCTCCTAGTAATGAAACTCTACCTAATTACATCTTCAAAATCTTCTTAAAGTGGCATGGTGGTGTGTACTTGTAATCCCAGAACACACTTGCTCATAGATTAGGAATATGTGGAATAATTGGGATCAGCATAAACACAGAGCATCTAACAACCCTGTTTAAAGTGTTTTCCTCACAAGTTCTGGAGACTATGCAGGATTTGCTTCCCAGAGTGATATTTGGGCTCCAAATAGCCAACCAGAGATGGGATGACTTAAGCTACTGGCAGGAGTCACCCTCGGTGACTCAGTTGCTGCCTTTTTGGCTTGGGGTGCTGTCTAAGGTGCCAGCCAGCTCCTGGTGATCCTGTCAGCTAGAAGCTGAGGGAGGGACTGGGTTTCACCATCTGCATGTAGCACTCATTAAGCTGTGATTGAGTTGTGGTTTTCCACTGGGCTCTAAGATGTCCTTGCTTTTCAATGACCTATATGGGCTGCTGGCCTCACTATATAGATAGAACAAATCAACATCCAGTCTTGATTTCTCCTGCTGGCTAATTGCAGCCCTGTGATCACCACAGTGGAGTTCATGTCCTGGTGCTATGTGAGCTTTTCTTCATTAACAGGATGGCCCTATCTGTCCCTTTGTAGCTCCAAGCCTTGAAAACAGTAAAACAGACAAGCAAACAAAAACGTAACAACTATCTCCCTAAAAATTGGGAGCTGAAAATAAAAATAACGCTGAGAATATCACCTTACCCCAGTCAGAATGGCACATATCCTAAATTCAGCCAATGACAAATGCTGGTGGGGATGCAGAGAAAGAGGAACCCTATTGCATTGCTGGTGGGATGTACACTAATACACTTTGGAAAGCAGTCTAGAGGTACCTCAGAAAGCTAAATATAGACCTTCCCTATGACCCAGTCATACTGCTCCTAGGCATCTATCCTGAGCAACAGGAACCAGGATACAAGGATACCTGCACTTCCATGTTCATTGCTGCACTATTCACAATAGCCAAGATATGGAAACAACCCACATGCCCCACTACAGATGAATGGATCCAAAAATTGTGGTACCTATATACAATGGAATACTATAAAGCTATTAGAAAGTACAAAATAATGACATTAGCAGGGAAATAGATGGATTTGGAGCAAATCATTTGGAGCAAGGTAAGCCAAGAGCAGAGAGACAAACAGCACATGGTCTCCCTGATATATGGATGTGAAATCCAAAATGCAAGGAAATATGACAAAGTAAACAGGACTTAAGAAACAAAGGACAACTACTTAATTTGTCATATAATTTCTAAATGACTCCATGTTCTTGAACTCATATATGGGTGTGTGTGTGTGTGTGTGTGCGTGCGCGCGCGCGTGCGCGCGCACGCGCGTGCATGCACATCTGAGGGAAATTAAGAGGAGGGCACAGAATCAGAGGGAAATGGGAAAAAATACAAGAGGGGCCCATCAGCTGCACTGGACATTGACAAAAATAAACTAAGCCACTCAAGGGCAGCAATGGGAAGGAGGACATGAGAGGAAAAGAGGGAACAGTTAACCTTAAGCAAAAGAAAAGAAATGTACATACCACCCAACATGGAAGAAATAGTGTACTGTCAAAGCTTGTAGAATTCACAAACTTTATAGACCAAGATAATGACAATTTGCCTAGTGAAGGTTAAAATATGTTTGTGACTTTAAATATTACTGTCTTTCAATACTGTGAAATTTATGTAATCTCAATAAAAATTATTTAAAAATTGGGAGCTGAGATCTCTGGAAGAGATACTTCAACAGAGACAAGAAAAACATTGCTTAGCATAAGGTGATTAGAAGTAGTTTGAAAGGATGACTTGTTTGGAGCTGAAAATTCAGTAGGCTGCATGATGTCATTTGTTGTGGAGGAAATTAGCATAGAACACATGGAAAGTTTCAGGACTTGGTAAATACTAGAGGAGGGACTAGAGGGGAATTTGGAGGAGTTTTAGTTGGTGCTATTTCTGCCTAACAGTAGGGTTTGCATATCATCAAGTCCTGCACCCTGCCTTATTCCAGTGGGCAATTGAGAAGAATTGCTTTGCTCACCTGTTAAAAGTGCCTGAGTAAACATTAGTTAAGTGGAGTCAGACTGTGTGGAGAAGCTGCTATCACTGACAAACAATGCAGAAAGCAAGCATATGTTTACCATCTGAATGTATGCAGACATGAAGCTCAACCCCAGTACCCTCCCAGCTTGGAGGCATGTACCAGGCATTCATGTAGTACAGCTCCAAGTACAAACAGAAAGCCCTTATCCAAAATGCTTAGGATCAAAAGTGTTTGGGATATCCAGTTGTTTCTAGGGTTTTAAATGTATATGCAAATTTAGATATCCTGGAGCTGGACTAGAATCTAAACAAAATGTATTCATATACTATGTATATATAACATAAAGTTAATTTGTATAATATTTACAATAATTTTGTGCACAAAAACCAGTTTGTATATATTGAATGGCCAAATTTGGGTCATGTTGGTACTCAAAAAGTTTTGCATTTTAAACTGGGTGCCTTTGGTTCATTCATGCCCATAATCCTAGCTAGTTTTAGAAAGCTAAGATCTGAGGATTGTGGTTTGAAGCCAACCTTGGAAAAAGAAAAAGTTCATGAAAATGTTATCTCCGATTAACCAGCAAAAAAGCTGGAATTGGAGCTATGGCTTAAGTGATAGAGTGCCAGCCTTGAGCACAAATCAAGCTCTGGGACAGTGCCCAGGCCCTGAGTTCAAGCCCCGGCACTAGCACACAAAACAAATTTGCACACTTTAGAGTTAGGATTTTTTGGGTTAGGATTAGAGATGCTTGACCTCTACAAAGTGAGCAGCTTTTAGGAAGGTGATCACTTCCCCTTTGATGGTTTATCATCTAGCGGGAGTGTCCATTGTCTCCCTGGAGAATATGCACATGGTCTTGAAGGCATGCTGGAAGGAAATAGAACAAAACAGAGCAGTTTTCCAGAGCACAGTGTTTACACTGTGTGCATGTACCGTTTGAGTATTTGACAGACCTCAGAGCAGCAAAGGAGTGATGTCACAGCCCTCCCTGTGTTGTGCTTGTGAAACCCATTGGTAGTGAAAGGTTCCATCTGATCTCCTGCTATCTCCTTGCATTCTACCTGGTAACTACTGGTAGTAGTTCCAAGTGATCATAACCTTGTTAATGGCTGCTTTGTGTAACTTTGCTTTTTCTACAAGTACTTCTTAGCCTCCGCTGCTATTCCAGTCCTTTTCCTAACCAGGTGCTTCTTCACATCCAGCGTGTGAGTGAAAACAGACAAGCAGCACAGACTTGCACTGCACTTTCTGTCAGTGGGAGCATCATCTCAGGTTTTCTTAGCTCAGGCCTTCAGTCTTAGTCACAGAGCTCCCTCAAGTTACTTACCTACGTGAGACCTAGAGGGGAGGACTCACCCAGGTTTTCTTTGGAGACAACAGAGGGGAAAGGGAGGGAATCCTAGCCCCCTTCATCACTGAAGTTGATTCAGAACAGATTTTTTTTCTTTTTTCTTTTTTTTTTGCCAGTCCTAAGGCTTGAACTCAGGGCCAAAGTACTGTCCCTGAGTCTCTCTGTGCTCAAAGCTAGAGCTCTACCACTTGAACCTCCACGCCACTTCCAGCTTTTTCTGGTAGTTTATTGGAGAGAAGAGTCTCATGGATTTTCCCACCCAGGCTGGCTTTGAACTATAATAATCAGATCTCAGCCTCCTGAGTAGCTAGGATTACAGGCATGAGGCACTGATACCTGATAGGACAGATTTGTTTTCACATGTAGTAAGCAAGGTAATTTTAGAATGGTTTGTGTAAGGCAAAAGACCTTCCCAAGGAGAATGTGCCAGAACCTGTTTGTAGCCTCTGCCCCCAGTCCTTCCCTAGCTTCCTTTGCAGGTTAGGAAGCTGGAATCCAGCTGCATTTCCTTCCTTCCTTGAACACTAACTGTGCCCCATCCCAAAGCCATCAGATACTTGAAATCTAACCTGCTTCCTTCATTCTAAATCCTGGTTCTAGTAATAGCACCTCGTGCTGACACTCCAGTTACAATTCAGGGTTCATGCTGGAGGCTCAGCACAGGCAGGTTTCATACAGTCCTGGTTTGGGATGAGGCATTGAGTTGGATTGGGGTTGGGGTTGGCTCTAGCCCTGGAAGATCTCAGTCTCCTGTCTTTGGTGTTGGTTGGTTGTGTCTTTTAGAACCAAGAGCCACTACGAGAAGAAGACTCAGATTTCATCCTCACCGAGGGTGACCTCACCTTGACCTATGGAGACAATGCAGTGACTGCCAATGGCTCCTCGGGCTCCCACACAGCCTCTACCAGTCTGGAGGGTAGTCGGAGAACCAAGGGCAGCTCAGAAGAAGTGCTGGAGCGAGACCTGGGAATGGGAGACCAGAAGCTTTCAAGCCGGGGCACACCTCTTGTGTTTCCTCTGCAGGAAAATGCATGACTTTCTGCCATCCCTAAACCCTGAAGTGATAGGGTGAGGCCCTGAGGGGTGAGGATGGCTATACCCCCCTCTAGTGTGTTTGAGTGGGGGCGTTGACTGGATTGAACAAATGCTTCTGTTTTATTGGGATCTGATGCTATCTTAACATTCAAATTTTAACCCAAAGCGCAGATGGTGAAGCTAAAGTGTCTCTAATTTAAGACAAATGCAGACCATACTCCCAGTTTTTCACATTGTCCTACTGTTTTCCAAGTTAAGCAAACAAAGTAATAGCATGCTTTAAACAGTCTCTTAATTTGTCTGCCCGCAGCATCTGAACACATAGGGTGACAGAGCAGAGACAGGGCTTCTGCCTGGCCACCCATGAGACACTCCAAGGTCTACCACTGTGTGTCTAGCTGGCTCCAGGATATCAAGTTATGGGAGAACAGGATACAAAAAACTCATGGAGGAAGGTAATTGAATTGGCCTTCCAAGGATTCTGAGATGCTGCTGTTAGACAGGACAGAAAGGACTATTGGATTGGAGACTGTGCTTTGAAGGCTGTGAGCATCTCCTATCAGGAGTCCTAGCCCTAGCTACCTGTGTTTCTCCTAACAAAATGGTCATTAGAAAAGGTATCTGTGAGGCATTGCAAAGCAAGGGCAAGATGTAGTGTTCCTCCTCTGGAAATTGCCATGAAGAAGTCACTAAAATGTTCAAAACCAAAGGCAAATAGTATTATACTGGTGGGTTTTAAAAAATCAATCTGAGGACAGGAGATATTTCAAAAGTGGTAATGGTATAATTGCAGAAATGGTTCAACTTCTGAGGGCTACCATGAGAGCTGGTTGTCTGGGAAATGGCTAAAGAGAACTGAGGTATTGTCTGTGGGGGTAAAGCTATCACCATGTATAGGAAGCTTTTATCTGGGGCAGAGAAAGCAACAAGGGACTGAAGACCATAGGCTAGTTTTTGGAGGAAAGAAATCTCATTGCAAAAAAAAAAAAAATAACTTGCAAATAAAATACAAGCTAGGAGTCTTGACTGGGTAGAATTGCAAACTTTGAATGATGCATGCATGCAACTTCCCTGGCCATGTGAGAAATGAGAGGCAAAGCAATCAGTGAGCCATAGGGCATTACTCAACCCAGCAGAAAGTTCTCTCTTCTATCAGATTAGGAATCCAGGTGTCTTGACACCATGTGCCATGCCCAGAGGAGTCATTTTCTTGTTATCTGAAGAGGCTGGCTGCTTTACCAGCTTAATGAGGGTGTGGATTGAAATCTAGGTTTGTCGATTGAGCTCTTCCTGGATGAGCTGTTCTGCGTGTTCATACATGCAATCAGCAAAATACTGAGAACTGTTAGGGAAAGCTTGAGTTTCTCTCTGTCTCTGTGTTGGGCAACCAGTTTCTAAAAACATGCTTTTCTAACTTGTGGGCATTTTTCTTTATGTTGCAGACAAAATAGTTGTCCCACTTTAGGATCAGCTCCTTAGATACCACTTTTAATATTTAATATTTTTTTTCTTTTTAGAGTCTTACTGTGTTGCCCAGACTAGCCTCAAACTGGACTCTAGCAATCCTCCATTTTCAGTCTCCCAAGTAGTTGGGACTATAGTAGGTGCCAACTAGCACCCTGCTAAATGATTATTTTCAGATCAAAGCTTCATAACTTCGTGTTTGAATTGATAATGTATGCAATTAAAAGAAAAATTTATTAAATGTTCAGCCATATGAAATTGCTGATATTCTATTATTTTTTTAAAATCAGAAAAGACAGTTTCATATCTATCAGTATAATAAAATGGGATGAACTTTTTTTCTACTTTTTTCCTTCCTAAAAAGTCTGTTTTGATTTTTGTGCTTATCCATGGACTTTGTAAGTGTGAAGACAGCTGAACAATATACCTGATCTCATGAGGGCTCAGGACAGAGAAGAGATTTTTTTAGAGTCCTGAAGGGGAGATTCTGAGGAAACAGGGTCAGGTGGGAGACAACAGCTACCTGGCTTGGAGAAGCTAGCCATGTACATGTGTGCTCCAGCCCAGAGCCAGCCCAGAAATATTTATTTTAACAGTAATTTTCTCAATAATGATCCGTCATAGTATAAGCCTTAAAAAGTGGGACTTCGGGCTGGGAAGGCTCAGTGGAAGAGTGCTTGCCTTGCTGCATGAGGCCCTGGGTTCAATTCCTCAGCACCACATAAGCAGAAAAAGCTAGAAGTGGCGCTATGGCTCAAGTGGTAGAATGCTGGCCTTGAGCTGAAGAGCCAAGGGACAGCTCCCAGGCCCAGAGTTCAGGCCTCATGACTGACAAAAAAAGAAAAGAAAAAGAAAAAAAGTGGGACTTAATTGGTTTTTTTTAGATGTACTTTTTCTGTTGCCCCAGAATGGCCTTGAACTTGCAATCTTCCGTCCCCAGCCTCCCAGAACAGCTGGAATTATAGGCAGGCACCACTCACTCTAGTATTTGTTTTTGAAAAGATGGAGGAATAGGCTAATCGCACTTTGACTGGGACTTTATAAAGCCTTGCTTATGCTGCTTGCTTGATTTCAAAGAGAAAAAAAATGAATAGGAAAACTCTGCTTGTAGTCATAGGGAAAATGCAGGCAAGCAGACTACATCGTCTTCATGTCAGGGCTTAATTGCCAGTTTTAAATGCTAAAGCTGCACTGTAGCTTAGTGGCAGATGTAGGAGACCCTGGTTTCATCCCAGCAACACACACACATGTATACACTCACTCACTGCAAAGGCGTTTACCATTGGAAGTTTTGGATTCAGTTGCTTCAGGGTTAGGCCTGGCATCAACGCTTTGTTTTTTGTTTTAAAACTTCAGGAGCGCAGGTGCAGCCAAGGTTTAGAAATGCCTTTTGGCTAGAATTATTAGTGGTCCCCTCTTTGTCACTTTAGTTAGAAGAATGGCCTAGCAAGTTAATTGTTATGTTCTAACTGTTGCAATGGTTACTCACAGGAACCTACAGGGTAGCAATCAATAATACAAACTAGACAGCTGTTGGAGAGTTTCCTGCTAATCTTTGGGGGAGCATTGGAAAGTACTAGAGCCTTTAAGGGTAGAGAAGGGTGACTCACATATAGGTGTGGGGAAATTTAAAACTTGTCATCTTTATTATGGTTGTTTTAGAGAGAAGGGCTTTTGGCTTAACTGGGCTGGTATCTACTCAAACCTGAGGCTTTTCCATCCAACATGGAATTAGGAGTCCCTTTTGGGGTCAAATGTTGTCTCTTTTTGTCCCCAAGCACAAATTTGTGTTTTAATTCTTCAAAATATGGAGGACTTGCTACAGAACAGGTGGAGGTAGTCAATTTGTTGTCGCATCGAGACAGAGTTTAAGCTCCAAAAGAGAGAAAATAAAAACCCCTTTTAATAATACTTTGTGGGAATTATAAGGAAACTGAAGCTTTCCTAGAGAAGGAATTGTGGATTGAAGGAAGGTTGCATGTCTTCCCAGGAAACAAGCACAAGAAGGGCATCCAGGGGACAACCTGGGACGACCAGACAAATGAGCGTCCATGCCTTGAAGCCAAACTATCACACTGTGACAACAAATGTCTTATCCAGCAAAGAGCAAGGAACTTCTTAGGCCATGTTCTTTAGACCTCACATGCCTTGTGGTTTGGTTGACAGATGAACACTCAAAATATTATCTCAACTATCTATAAACATTTCAGTCCAGGGCAAAGAATAGAATTCCTTCCAAAACCAAGTCCTGCCCTCTACCACATCACCTCATTCTTTTTTCTTGAGTGGGAGTTACTGTAATCATATCAAAGTATTTAAGTAGAAGCAGTGATTTCCAAGGACAGAAAAAAATGCCACAGGGAGAGGCATCTGAACAACTCATCAGAGGTGCCAATCATGTACACACCTGCCTTGAACCTGGGGTGAGTTCTAAGGAGTTTATCCCTACTTACTATGAAATGCAGCCTGCAGTGCAGCGCTGCTGGAAGGCAGCTTCCTGATAGGTAGGTAAGTGTAGTACTTCTTTATGCCACAGGAATGGGCACTTAACAGATTTGCACCTACCTTTTGATGATGTCAGGATGACTTAGGGCAGGGATGAAGCAGCCAAGTACATTAGACTTGTACCCTTGACCTCTGATGTCTTCTGCTATTTTGAAGTGATAATCTGGCTTACAGGTGCCAACTGCTACATTCTGATACCCTCAGCAAAATGAACCTAGTGAGTAGTCAGAAGTCCTAGTTTGGAGACAACCTCTAGGTAAGATTTCATCACTCCTCCTTTAAACCTACTGAGAACTGTAGAAGCCCTGGCTAGTGTCAAGCCAAGAGCCAGTGGCTCACACCTGTAATCCTAACTATTCAGGAGGCTGGATATGAGGATCACAGTTTGAAGCTAACCCAGGCAGAAAAGTTGGTGAGACTCTTATCTCCAATAAACTACTCAGAAAAAGCTGGAAGTGGAGCTGTGACTCCAATGGTAGAGTGCTAGCCTAGAGCAAAAAGCTCAAGGACAGTGCCCAGGCCCTGATGAGCTCAAGCCCCAGGTCCAGCACAAAAAGTAAATAAATAAAGTAGGACCTAGAAAGAAACCATTTTATTCCAGTTTCAATTTCCATGAACCTAAAAAAATTAGCAAAAGCATCCTGTCTTCTCACCCAGTACTAGCAAAACTTGTAACAAGCAAAACCAAAGTTTTTGATGTTCATTTATTTTCCTAAGCAGGGTATACTAGAACCATGGCCCAGATGGCACCCAGGGAGAACATGAAAGAGATGGGTCTGGCTGCTGGGTTGCCTTTTGCAAAGGTCTCAAATGGACATAAGAGTGTGCACATGTGGCAAAAGCCCACTTCTTGTTCTAACAGCCACTTAAAAAAGTTAAAAGGCTAAATTTCCAAAAGTTACAGGCAACTCTCAACTATCAGCCAGTGAAGATTTGTCTGGGCCTCTATGTGGGAGGAACTCAGACCGAAGAGAACTTGTAAACAACATTCAGCATTTGCTGTCTAAAGCACTTTTGAAAGTTCCCATCCAGGTATGACTGGGTGGCCAACTGCATGGACGTTTGGAGGACTGACTTTGTGATTATTATTATTACTTGTAGGCTGTGGAGAAACAGGAATGTGTTTCAGTTCAGTGGGTGTTAAGTGTGTGTATCTGTAATTTAGCATTGAAGTTGCTCATTGTGTGACTTCACAGTAGGGTCATCTCCTCTTAGGTTGTCTTTGTGTTTTTTTTTTAATTAAAAGTATTTTTATTATCTTTAAGTAGTTGTACAAAGGAGTTTCAATTCATCATGTCAGTTTATGAGTCCAATGCATCTTGATCAACATTACCACTTCGTTGCTTTTAGTTTTTACATAAAATACACTTCTTACATGGAATGTTTTACTATGTGCATTATTAGAGTGATTAAATGAGAAGGCCACTAAGATTTATTTAATTAGCTGCAAAGCAATTTTTTAAAAGTAGAATAGGATGAATTTCATGTGGGGAAGTTTTTATAGAGAGTTTACATACTGGGTTTGGGGAGAATTTTGTTTTTGATGTCCATTAAACATTAGCAAACTGGTGGTTTTTTTAAAAAAATAAGATTAACATTGTAGTATGTTATAGAAATAAATGTGTTCTATAAAAATGACCTCGAAGTATGTTCTAACTGTGAAAAAAATCAAAGGCTTGGAGCTATGTGTAACCTCTATGTGCAATAAGGAAAACTGAAGTAAGCCCCTAAGTGCATCTTTCCCTAGCCTTTTGCTTAATGTTTGCCTGTCTACATGTTTAGATTGTTATTATAAAGCTAGCTACATGTTTTCCTGCCCTTTACTGGTATCTAACACATTTTTCTCAAAGCTTTTTTTTTTTTATAAAACTCAAAATAAAATTATTAACTGGCTGAGCTCATCTTGTTTTGTAATTTGAATGTATTATCTCCTCTAGAAGGGCCCTCTGTGATCCTACTCCTTGTCTCTTTCTTTCTCTCACTAAGAAGTTACTTCTTTTCTGGATATAAGCTCATTTTTCTTTAAGGGAATTCATTCAGACCAGAGTTTCTAAACTAGCTGGCCTCTGAACCAAACCAAGCCCACTGATTGTTTTTACAAATAAAGTTTTATTGATATACACTACTTTCATTCATTAGCATATACTGATTGCTGCAGTAGTGGAACTAAGGTGTCAGGACAGGCTATATGGCCCATAAAGCTGCAACTATTTATTATCTGGCTTTTTATGAAAAAAGTGTTTGCTGACCCTATTTATTTATTTATTTATTTATTTATTTATTTATTTATTTATTTATTTATTTATTGGGGGGGGTCCCGTCGTGGGGCCTGAACTCTGGGCCTGGGCACTGTCCCTCACTCTTCAGCTCAAGGCTCGCACTCTACCACTTGAGCCACAGCGCCACTTGTGGCTTTTTTCTTTTTGCTTATGTGGTGCTGAGGAATCCAAACCAGGACCTCATGCATGCAAGGCAAGCGCTCTACCACTGAGCCACCTTCCCAGCCCCATGCTGACCCAATTTAGATGCTTGAAAAAATGCACCTTTTAAAGGATGTCACTGGGCATAGTAGTGTATGCCTGTGATCCTAGCACTCAAGGATATTGAGATAGGAGGATCTCAAGTTCCAGACCAGCCTGAGCTACAGTGAGAACACTGTCCCAAAAAAGGTGTGTGTGGGGGAGGGGTGAGCTGAGTACCAGTGGCTCATGCCAGATAAAATCTGGAGAATCACAGTTTGAAGCCAGCCAGGGAAAAGTTTAAAAGATTACATTTCCAGTTAACTAGCAAAAAGCCAGACTGAAGGTGTGGTTCAAGTGGTAGAGCACCAGCTGAACAAGCAAACCAAGTGAGCATGAGTTCCTGAGTTCAAACTCCAGTACCAGTACCAAAAGAGGGTATAAAAATAATGACAAGTTGGGGCTGGGAAGGTGGCTCAGTGGTAGAGCGCTTGCCTTGCATGCATGAGGCCCTGGGTTCCATTCCTCAGCACCACATAAGCAAAAAGAAAAAAAGAAGTGGCGCTGTGGCTCAAGTGGTAGAGCCTAGCCTTGAGCTGAAGAGCTGAGGGACAGCGCCCAGGCCCAGAGTTCAGGCCCCACGACTGGACAAAAAAAAAATGACAAGCTGGGCACCAGAGGCTTGTGCCTGTCATCCTAGCTACTCAGGACGCTGAGATCTGAAGATCGTAGTTCAAAGCCAGCCCAGTCAGGAAAGTCCATAAGACGCTGATCTCCAATAAGCCACTAGAAAACTAGATGTGGTGCTAGCCTTGAGATGAAGAGGTGAGGGACAGCACGCAGGCCCAGAGTTCAAGCTCTATGACCAACAACAACAACAACAAAATCTGAGAATTTTTTTTTGCCAGTCCTGGGGTTTGAACTTTGGGCCTGGGCACTGTCCCTGAGCTTCTTTTGCTCAAGGATAGCACTCTACCATTTGAGCCACAGTGCCACTTCTGGCTTTTTCTGTGACAAATTGAAGATAAGTGTCTCTCTCCTACCCAGTCTGGTTTCCAACCATGATCCTCAGATCTCAGCCCCCTGAGTAGCTAGGATTACAGGTGTGAGCCTCTGGTGCCCAGCTTCTGAGATTTTTTAATGTACCTTAGAGTTTAAATAAATGTTGCAAACTTAGTCTCTGCCAGAAATTCCTCCTGTCCTGTAAAATTATCACAAGCTTGGGGTATAGAACCATGAGAACATCACCTGGATTGGCTACATGAAACAATTTGACATTGCACTTGCTTTGGTTCTTAATGACTGCTAAAATTCCTAAACCCAACGTAGAATTTCCTTCACAATCTTCACTTTTCCTTTTATATAGATTAGCTTGTACTTGAACCAATCAATTGAACCACATCCTAAAATCTTCCTAGCAAAATAAAATCTCATTATAGTATGAGTCCAGAGTCATTTAATTGCCTTAGAACAAAATACCAGGTTGAACAACTTAAAAGAAAAATAAAACAAAAACAAAAAGACTCAAAATTATTCCCGTTCATTGTAGCTGTCCTACCCCAGGAAAAATCACTCTTAAGAAAATTGGCTCTAGGAGAGGGGGGCTATTAGAAGGAGCGATGAATGGGTCCATTTAAAATAACACCAACCAGATCTTTGGTTCACATGAAGTAGTTTAATGAAGACAGACAGTACTGCCCTTAGCCTTGTTCACATTGATTCTTTTGTCCAGACATCTGCTGATGTGAAATAGAATCAAATCACATCTCTTCTTTGTGGTAGAGACGCCTTGTTGAAATGGTTCCAGCAGAGGCAAGATCCGCCTGGGAACTAAGCTCTTCCTATTTTATGGCCATAAATATCCACATTGTACTGTCACTTCCTCTCTGGAAACCTCATCTCAATCATTGTGTCTGTCATTATTGAACAGCTTGTGATACTCCTGCTTAGCAGACTTACACAGCAGTTGGTCCCAAGTCATGCCAGTCTGTGACAGGGTGATCGATGGCCTGCAGTGAGCCACTTCTGCAGAGCGAGGCCAGGATGCTGAGAGTCCGGTCATGGTATCTGACCTAAAAAGGGAAAGAACAAAAGATATTTGAACTTGAGACCACAAAACTCCACAGAAAAAGTCTGTTAATCTCTGATAATGAACTATACTCTTCCTTATCCAAGCTTTAGTATGAGGTGCTGGAAATCTCTCTAGGGGCAGTACTGATCATTTCTAGTTTGAAGATGGGGCAGGACAAAGTGTGACCCAGGAGGCTCCCCAGGGAGGGGAAGATGAATGTGATGGGAGGGGAGTCCCTCTGTACAATACTGTGCAATACTGTGGTTGTGCTTTGTGCAGCTACTGTAGCAGTGTGCTTGGTAAGGAGATCAGAGTTTTCTGGGGCCTTCTGGGTAGATGACAGAGAAGAACTGGGAGTGAAGTTAGAGCTTCAGGGAGTGACCATGTCACCATCCATCCTTTGCATGTGTATATTTATGTCATTCTAGTCAAAGTGAGTTATGCCAGACACAGCTGTACTGTGTTCTGGAATGGGCCCTGAAGAAGTCAGTAGGTCATAAACAACAGTGATCATAGACAACAGAAAAGACTGTTGTTGCTAGCCAAAAGATAGGAAAAAGATTTGTCTATAAAGATAAAAATGAAGCACCACAGGAAAAACTCCCTTCTGTGAGCAAAGACCTAATTCAAACATAGGACTTTTGTGTCCAGGATATAATTTTTAAAAAAGAGCATTTGTTAAGCCAAGAACTAGGAAAAGTAAAACTTGAACACAAATAGAAACTCACAGATAACACTGAGATAACAATGATATTGAATGATCTAAAACAGATTTTAAGCAGTAATCTTAAAATGTTTCAACTAACAACTTCAAATGCACTTGAAACAAATATTAAAAAACAATAGGAATTTTCAACAAAGGGGAGTGTGTGTGTGTGTGTGTGTGTGTGTGTGTGTGTGTGTGTGTGTGTGTGTGTGTGTGTGTGTGTGTGTGTGTGTGTGTGTGTGTGTGTGGTGTCAGTTCTGGGGCTTGAAATCAGAGCCTAGGTTCTGTCCTTGAGCTTTTTGGCTCAAGGCTAGTGCTCTACCACTTGAGCCACAGCTCCACTTCTGGCTCTTTGCTGGTTACTTGGAAGTAAGAATCTCATATAGACTTCCCTGTACAGTTATCTTTGAACCATGATCCTCAGATCGCAGCTTCCTGAGCTAGGATTTTACAGGCATGAGCCACTGGAATCCAGCAGAAAATGTTTATTTTTAAAATAAAAATATTTTATTATCTTTAAGCAGTTGTACAAAGGAGTTGCCATTTAACAAAGAAGTTTATGAATACAATGCATCTTGATGAATGTCCTCCCTTTCAACATTCTCACCCATCCCTCCCAACCCACCCTTTCCCTCCGTGTTCTTAATTTTGTAGGATATACATTAAACTCTTGACTGCATTCTCCCTCTCCTCTTTAATAAAGAACCAAATGTAAAGTAAAATTTTTGTGTGAGACAAGGTCTTGCTATGTGGCCCAGGTTGATCTCAAACTTGCCCTCCTGCTATCTTAGACTCTTAAATGCTGAGAGTATAGTATATGCCACCATATCTGTAAATGAAATGGAAATTTTAGAAGTGTAGAGTACAGTAATCAAAATTTGAATACCTCACTGGATGGGATCAATAGCTGAACAGAGATGACAGAGTAAAGCATTACTGAATCTGAAAATAGAACAACAGACTATCCAGTCTGAGCAACAGAAAAAAAAGTGAAAAAGCATAGCCTCAAGGACTGGTGGTATGACAATAGCTGATTTATCATCTGTGTCATCGGAGTGCTAAAAAGAGTAAAGTTGAAAATGTACATGAAAATTCCTCAGACTTGGCAAAAGACATAAACTTACAGATTCAGATCAACTCTGAAAAGTTCAAACAAGAAAAACTCAAAGAAGTTTACCCCAAGATACAACATAATCACATTTCGGAAAAACAAAGTCCATAGTGGTACATGCCTGTAATTTCAGTACTTGGGGGACAGAGACAAGATAATGAGGCTAGCCCAAACTACATAGTGAGACTTTATCAAAAATTGGAAAAAAATAGGAATTTTAAGAAAAAAACTCCTGATAACAACTAGAGAGAGAAATGACACCCATGACTTATGGGGGCAGTGTGAATGTCAACAGACTCCATATCTGAAAGCATGGAAGTACAAAGGAAGTGGCACATTTTTCAAGCTCTGAAAGAAATAACTGTCAACCCAGACTCCATTTGTTGCAAACAGAACTGTTGTATAACAAATGCTAAGGGAAGTTCTCCCAACACAAAGAAAATGATAAAGGAGGCTTGAAATATTGCCAATGAAACAATAAAAACTGAAAGGATGAAAATAATAGTAAATTAATATACTTTCTTGAGCTTTAAAAATTATATTTGATGGTTGAGGTAAAAATATAATTGTGATTAGGTTCTCAATATGTGGAGAAAGTACCTAAGAGAATTATTAAAAGGAGCAGGATGAAAGCTAACTTTCTATACTTCATTCATAATAGTAAAATGTTGACACAAATAGAGTATGATATAGTATGTATGTATTATCCAAAGGAACCATAAAAATAAACATACAAAAAACTGAATTCACAGTGGATAAGTCAAGACGAAATTTGAAAATGATCAAATAACACAATAAGATGACAGGAAAAGGAAAATGGAACAAAAATGGGGATTAAACAAATCAATTTATAAAAATATCAGATTTAAGCCCTAAGGTACAAACAAACTATTATAAATGTGTCAAGCACACAAACTAAATGTGATGAACAGGATGCATTTATTCCTTCAAGTTCTGGGACTTCTTAGAAACCAGGGCTGGCAAGTGGTCTACCACTGAGATACACCTCCATCCCTAGAACAGATTTTTAAACAACCTAACCATGCTATCTATTCAAATATAATGATGTAGGTTGAAAGCAAAAAGAATTAAAAGGATATACTATGCAAATATTAATTGAAAGAAAGGGAAAATAGTTACATTAATACAAAGAAAATTGCCAGGAACAAAGGCTTTATAAGGGTTAATCTATGAAGAAGACACAGCAGTTCTAAGTGTATATGAAGTAAACAACAGAGCTTCAAATTTCCAGAGGCTAAAGCCAAAAGAACAGAAAGGAAAAATAGACAAGTCCACTTGGTAGGAATCTTTAGTACCTCTCTCTCAATATTTGATAAAGTCACTAGACAGAAGTAAGCCAGGCCCAAAGAAACATAGGTCCCATGGTTTCCCTTATTTGCAATATGTAGTATATGTCTGAGTCAAGCAAAAAAGGTCAGAAAAGGTGATGTTAGGGAAATGAACCCTAAGATATGTATTCAAATGTTTTTCTTCTTTCATGCAATTGTTTCTAACACATCTATAAGATTATTTCTTTGTTGCTTTGTATGTCCCTCCCCCACAGTATAACCTCTGCTTTCACTGTATTTGATGTCGGTATAATTTGTGGAGGGGAAGGGGAAAAACAAATCATTTAAATAGGGATACAGGTGGACCCATTGCAACAATGAGATGTACAAGTCATTATGTCGAAAACAAACTTTACAACTTTCCTCCGCGGGGAGGAGGGGTTGGGGAGGATGGGAAGGGATGGAAAGGGGAAACAAAGGAGGAGGCTACAATGCTTGATAAGAAATGTACTCATTATCTTGCCCATGTAATTGTAACTCCTCTGTACAGTATTTTCACAATAAAAAAAGAAAAATAATAAAGTCACTAGACAGCAAATCAACAGAATATAAAAAGAACTTGAAAACTGAACCCAACAGGATTAAATGGTGTTTATTGAACATTCCACTTACTAACAGTAGGATATACAAGACCTTTTAAGTATACATGGAAAGTACATATACTGGTTAGCAAAACAAAGTTAAACAAATTTGAAAAATTGAAATACTAATAGAGCTGATTGGCAGGTGCCAGTGGCTCATGTCTATATTCCTAGCTACTTAAGAAGCTAAGATCTGAGGATCTCAGTTCAAAGCCAGCCCAGGCAGAAAAGACCATGAGACTCTTATCTCTAATTTTAAAAAGCCAGAAATGGAGCTTAAGTGGTAGAGTACCAGCCTTGAGCAAAAAATCTAAATGAAGGCATGAGACTTGAGTTTAAGCCCTATACAACAAGCACATCATTTGTTCCAGCAAATGATGTTGGAGCAGTTAGATATCCATAGGCCAAAATAATCCTTTACCTAAACCTCACACTTTATTAAAAAAAATCAATTCCAAATGAACCATCAGAGACAGGTTATGGTGGATTCATGCCTGCAAGGCTAGCAAAATGCTGTACTGGAGGCATGGCTCAATAGGTAGAACATGAGCAATGAGCAAGAAAGTAAGATTTCTTTCTCTGAGGCCCTGAGTTCAAGCCCCAGTACTGGTACACGCACACACACACACACACACACACACACACACACACACACAAATTATCAAATTAAAGTGTGAATACAGACAAACTTATCTTAAAATTTATGAAGAAAACCAAGACAAAAGTTATAAAACATTTATAAGAAAACATAGGAGAAAAATCTATAGATACTTTGGGATACACAAAGCATTCATAAATCCCAAATGCACCATCCACAAAAGGAAAAAATGACAAACTGGACATAAGCAAAATTAACCAACTTTTGAAAATTTGAGATGGAGAGGTTTCCTCCCTTTTTCTCAGAGCTATAAACCTATTCCTCCCATGTATCAACTTCAGTCACCTAGGTATCTTGTAGAACAATGAGCAGTATGGATCTCAGATTCCAATAAGAATACAACTGGCCTTTCTGAAAATGTTCCAGCCACATTGGGTCTTTTTTCAGATTCTAGAACACTGAGGTCAAGCCCTTTCTTGACTCAAGACCTTTGCATATACTGTTCATTCTGTTTGCAATGTTCATTAACGTTTTAGCATAGCTAGCTAGATCTTTTAGGCCTAGATCTTTTATAACTCCTTATAGAAGACTTTCTAGACCAATCTAACTTCCATAGTTCTCTTCTTATTCTCTTTCTTAAACTCACTGATAAATGGTAACTTGTGTTAGTACAGAAATCTACCTTTGTAAGTCAATCCCTGGCTATTCTTGGTATAGAGGGAGGCACTTAAACTTTGACTTGAAAAATGGGTAAAAAGTTACTGGATATTCCATTGGATCAGGAAAATCTGCCTGAGTACTTTTTAATTTTTTTAAAGGCTTTGCAAACCGAAATATAATGAGTAAGAACAATCTGGGTTGTTGATGGGGTTAGAAGAGGTCTGGAGGAAGAGAAAAGAAGCTACATTTGGGATGCGGCTCCATGGTAGCTAGCTTGCCTAACATACATTTTGCCCTAAGCTACAAAACTTCTTGGTTAAAGCCACTTTTCTTTACCCACAACCTGGAGAAAATGAAAGTATTTCCTACTACCTACAGATCTATTTTGCCTCGATGCAGTGGCCCATAGGAGGCAGAGACTGAGAGGATCAAAGTTCTACATCAGCCCAGACAAAATGTTTGTGAGACCCCATCTCAAGAAAAATGCTGGTAGTTCTTAGAGCCTCAACTGGGTAATCAGAGGGTAGAAAGAGTGCCTGGAGGTTCAAAGCACTTGGGTCTTTTTGTACTAGGTCTCAGCCCCTGGCACCATCTCCCAAGTATCAGTGCCCTGTCATGGAAAAGCACTGTATCCCTGCAAGTGAGCGACATGAGGAGCTCCCAAGGTCGGCCTGGCGTGTTGGTCATCGATGTCAACTTTCCTAATGTCGCGCCTTTCGAGTTGCAGGAGATCACATTTAAAAATTACTACACAGCCTTTATGAGCATCCGTGTCCGTCAACACACCTCAGTGCACACACCAACCAAATGGGTGACCTGTCTGCGGAACTATTGTCTGATGCCTGACCCACACAGTGAAGAGGGAGTGCAGAATTATGTATCCTTGTTCAAGCACCAGACGCTGTGTGACATGTCCAAAATACTGGAGCTGCGTCTGATTCTGCGGCAGCCAGAATCAGAATCTATGGCTATCATTCACATTGAAGGAACTATAAATCTACCTTCAGGGACCCAAGAGTCCTTCTGTGGCCTTCCCCAAGTGGCTCTCCCACCCAGTGCCCTGTGAACAGCCTCCTCCACTCCGTGAGGGCCTTCCAGACCCCAACCAGTATCCTTTGAAGTGCAGAAGATGTGGACGCTGACAGAAATGGGCCAGGCCAATCACACTTCTACAAGGATCGGCTGCTTTGAGGTGGATGGCTGTTATGACCTGAATTTACTTTCTTACACTTGAATGGAAGCTCCTCTCTGAGACTTGGACCCATTGAGGCTTGGTTTGAGCCACCAGAAACCATAGAAACCTTTTCCCTGTGTATTTTGAGTATTGCCTGGCTGTGTGTTCTGGTTTGGGCCATGCACAAAGATTCAAAACTCACCCGGCTCACTGAATAGCTTCAGTATGAGTTCCTGACTGGGGTTGGGGTGGGAGGTTGTGCTGTGTCTTTACCTGCAATGCAATCCCCTCTCCTACCCTGAAAATATACAAATAAGAATACTTTAAAAAAAAAAAAAAAAAAAGAAAAATGCTGGGAGTGGTGATGCATGGTAGCCTGTGCCTGTTATTCCAGTTACAATAAAGGCTATAGGTAGGAAGATCTCATCCCAAAGGAGCCTAGACATAAAATCTTTGGGGTGGGGGAAGAGCTGGGGATGTGGCTTAAAAGATAGAGCCACTGCCTAACAAGTGCAAGGCCCTGGGTTCAACCCCTAGTTCTACTAAAAAGACCTATTCTGTCTGACAATAGAAGATAAAAAAAAGTTAAACTGTGTGAATCATGTTAAGAATCATAAAAGTGGGCTGGGAAGGTGGCTCAGTGGTAGAGCGCTTGCCTTGCATGCATGAGGCCCTGGGTTCGATTCCTCAGCACCACATAAGCAAAAAGAAAAAAGCTGGAAGTGGCGCTGTGGCTCAAGTGGTAGAGCGCTAGCCTTGAGCTGAAGAGCTGAGGGACAGCACCCAGGCCCAGAGTTCAGGCCCCACGACCGGACGCAAAAAAAAAAAAAAAAAAAAAAAAGAATCATAAAAGTTTCTGCTTATCAATGTTTTGAGAAACATACGGAGAGTGTTTAAAAAACGTGACCGATGGGCTCTTGTGACTCATACCTGTAATCCTAGCTACTTAGGAAGCTGAGATCTGATGATGGTGGTTCAAAGCCAGCCTGAGCAGGGAGGTCCGTGAGACTCTCCAATTAACCACCAGAAAACTGGAAGTGGTGCTGTAGCTCAAAGTGGTAGAGCACTAGCCTTGAGAAAAAGAGCTCAGGGACAGCACCCAGGCCCTGAGTTCAAGCTCCATGACTGAAAAAACAAACATGTAACAGTGACGTGTTGAGCCATTCCTTAAACACACAAAGAGATCATAAATCAGCTTTCATTTTTTAAAATCATTGTTTAGTTAAAAATTCAAAGTCATACTGTAATGAGCTGGAGTATTTTATCTCCTTTGCTACAGCTCCCCTGGCTTTCATTACCAGGCAGACCCTAAATGTAGCTGCTTGTCCTAATATCCTTGGCCCCACCATCAAAGGGAAATCTCCCTGTGGTTTCACTGTGGTTGATGTCAAAGGCCCTGATTGCTGGCATTTGGCTCCAAGGAGGCCCCAGGGCTGTGACTGAATGACACAGGAAGACACTCAGTGTTTTAATCATAATTTTTTTCAACCTTTAAAGCCAGCAGGATGAGAGGCTGTGGGGAGAATCAACTTCCTGCTAGCTTGAAAGTATGGATCAACCCAATAAACTTGCAGCTTTGTCTCTATCAGTGGCCTTTCAGGTCAAGTAAGAAGTGTGGTGTCCTGATCTGTGTACGCCCTCCCCCTCCCCCACCTCCACCCCTTGGTTTCCTGTCTCCCAAGTGGATCTAAGGCACTCACTGACCAAGTTCCCCACTTGTGCTTTGTGCTTTACTACCAAAAGATGCCGGAAGATGGTGCTGGCTGGTATTTCCCAGTATTCAGCTGGCCCTGAGGCTGTGCTACTTCTCAGCTCATGTGACAGCTTTCCTTCAGGGCCATTCCCAGAACTAATGGGCTGAAGGGAGCTGCAGCCTCCTGTTTGGTGGCTTTGTATACTTGTGGGATATTCTCCCGGCCCAGCAACCCAATCCACAGATCCATACTACAGATGATGTTAAGATAATGATCTAAACTTATCTGTCTGCCCAGGTTAAGCTTGCTTTACCTTCCTGTTTGCACATGGAATCACTGAAATACAGTGTGTCCAGGCAAACGGAAATGACTGACAGTGCAGATGACAATAGAGCCATTAAGCTGTATTTTGTAAGGGAGCTGCTTTGGGGCAAAGGTAAAAGAACCCTTGAGATCCTCGCAGATCTCCCCTAACTGGGGCTGTAAAACAAAATATTCCAAACAGCTAGTTTGTGAATAGAACTGTCTATCCTCTCCCTGCCTGGAAATGTACTTTACACATTCAATATTATAACTGTTATAATTTCCAAACTTTTGATCTGAAAAATTAAATGTCAAAAGATACTGATCAATAACAGCTTCAGTTCTATTTAAGGTGCAGCAACTTTCAAGTAAAAAATAAAACAAAACAACTGAGAACACTCTCCCCTAGGAAGTAGAAGAAGATATTAGAGGAGAAGCCACTAGCCATGTCAAAAAGGTCGTTATAGTCTAAGTTAAAATAAAATGAAGGAAAAACATGTCTCTAATTTTATGACCCACCCCAAATAAAAATTTCCAAAATTTCTGAGCACACTTGAGAACAAATGAATGTGCATTAAACCTGTATTAATAAAACTTGGTCACTGTGGTATAAAACTCTGTGTGTGTGCATGCACACACACGTGTGTGCACACATGCGGGGACACATGCATGCATGTGTGTGCATACATGGTGAGCATCCTGGAGCTTAAAACTCAGAGTCTGGGTGCTGTCTCTTAGCTTTTTCATTCAAGGCTGGCACTGTACTATTTGAGCCAAAGCTCCACTTCCAGTTCTTTGGTGACTAACTGCAGGTAAGAGTCCCTCAGATTTGTCTGCCCAGGCTGGCTTCAAGTTGTGATCCTCAGGTTTCAACCTTTTGAGTAGCTAGGTTTATAGATGTGAGCCCACTGGCTCTAGCACAACTTTGGGTTTTAATGTATCAGTTAAAAAATAGAATAAAAACATGACAGGCACCAGTGGCTCACACTTATAATCCTAGCTACTTAAAAGGCTGAGATCTCAGCCTAGTTTGAAGCCAAACCAGGCAGGAAAATCCATGAAAGTTTTACCTCCAATTAGCCACTAAAAAGTAGAAAGTGGATCTGTGGCTCAAGTGGTAGAAAACCAGCCTTAAACACAAAATCTCAGGGATAGCACCCAAACCATGAGTTCAATCCCCAGGAATAGCACCAAAATAAAAAAAAAAAAAGAATGAAAGTAGGAAACAGCTGAGTTTACCTGGCTGACTTCTATTTTTTTCCTTTCATTGAGCTGCTTGAGATATTAGCAGTTGGCATGCTTGCTGGCTTTTGTGAGTACAGTCCCTCCCAACTGCAGTAAAGGAACTGAGTCAGTATTTTCTAATGTCCATTCAGACAGGCCACATGCAGATGTTTGCCACACACAGATGGACCTGGGAAGATGAGATGGTATGGGCCTGGGAAATAACTAGAGCTGGACCTGCAATTCAGGGAGTCATTTGGTCTCCAAGGGGCTATCAAATAAATGCCTAAAGAGGGGTATGGGGGCCCTGAGGCTGTCCATGAGAACTTGTTCTTTGCTTTCAACCAGCTTTAAGACGCAGGGTGCTGGCGGGCCATGCCTGTAAACCCAGTTGCTCAGGAGGCTAAAATTTGGAAGAGTATGGTTTAAAGCTAGCCTTGGCAAAGAAGTCTGTGAGATCCTATCTCCAATTAACCAGCAAAAAATGAGCTAGAAACATGGCTCAAATGATAAAGTACCAGCTGTGAGCAAGAGAGCTAAGCAACCTGAGTGAGCTTGAGGGTTTGAGTTCAAACCCTGGGACCAGAGGAAAAAGAAATTACCAGACTAGGATTACAACTCAGTATAGAAAGAGTGTGGTTCAGTCACTGTGGCACAACACCTTAGGTATCTCTCCCTGCAGAGTGAAGCTGTTTGTTCTAAAATTTTCTAGCCCTTCCTTCGTCCAGTAGGTATTAATGGGCCCTATGATCAAGATCATGTCCATGGGGGCCATTCCTTGTTATAACATTGCTAGGGAGTAGCACACCTAACATCAGGATAATTATCAAGATAATTTTCCTGAACTCAAATCAATTTCTATTCCCCTTTGACTAGTGAGGAATAAAAATAAGATCAATTTGAAGAGCATTCAAAGGCAAGGGTGATGGCATACTCCAGGAGCCTGTAATCCCACATATTTGGAAAACAGGAAGATAGAAATATTTAGAGTTCAAGAACAGACAGCCCAGGCTGGGGGTGTGGTTCAGTTGGTAGAACACTTTCTTAGAATGTACCAGGCTCTGAGTTTAATCTTTTACTGCACACAGAAAAGCATTGAATGCTGATTTTGTTATTCTCAGCCAACCATCTCCTTATTATAAAATTGCCTTTATTATTATTATTATCTTATTTATTTTATGTTAATTGTACATACTTGTGGGTAATGGTGTGGTGGTTCTATACATATATACACCAAATTATGATCAATTCAGGCCTGTTGACATTTCCTTCTCCTTAAAAATTTTTATATAAAATTCTGTTTGGGGCATGATGACTCACATCTTTAATCCCAGCTCATCAAGAAGAAGAGTTCATGGGAAGATGCTAGCTGAGGTAATAATTCAGTAAGATTTCTCCTGCCTCTCAACAAATAAAACTCATCTCACAAGACTGTCATTCCAGCTAGAGATGCTATAGATAAGAGGATGAAGCTCACTATTGCTGTCCAGGCTAGCCCTGGACGGAAAGTGAGACCCTATCTGAAACATAACCTAAAGCAAAAAGAATAGTATAATCACTGTTTCCTTCTTGCAATTCCTAACAGCAGTGGTAGAGGGAGGGACAAGAAAGCATAACTGTTTTGTTTAAAACCTGAAAAATGTATGGTATTCTCCAATTACATCCATGGTGATAACATTCTTTATTATAATAAGAGCATCTATTTTTTTGGTGGCAGTACTAGCTTGAACTCAGAGCCTTATACTCTCACTCCTCTTTTTCCACTCACAGCTAATACTCTATCATTTGAGCCACACTCCTACTTCTACCTTTTACTAATTGGAGATACGAGTCACACAGATTTGTTTGCCCTAGCTTGTTTTGAACCACGATCCTCAAATGTCAGCCTCATGAGTAGCTAGGATTACAGGCTTGAGCCAACAGTAGCCAGCTTCATTCAGCATCTAATTATATTGCTCCTAAAATCTGTACCTTTAGCATACACCATTCTTTGACTGGTCACAAAGAAGTCCTACTTTTTAAATATGTTGATTTTAAGTATGTGTGGCTTGCCATTTGCTTTGAATGGCTTACCATAATCTCTCTGAAGCAATCAAGAGCCCTTTGTGATAAAGTCTGGTCTTAAGGCAATACTGACCTCAGAATTCTGAAACATTCTTCCATAAAATCCACCTTATCTGTGTGCCATAACTTCTTCGATGAGCTTCTCAGTGCCATCCTGGGAGACACTAGAAACCTTCCTCACTTCATCAGCTTTATTTGAGAATTCAAAGTTCTGTACCTCTTCCCCAACCCCACTGCCCTCCCCCTACCTTGCATGTGCTCCCCTGGCTTCAGAGGTCCCTGGGCTATTCTAGTCAGAGAAGAAACCCACACTGCAGAATTTTGGTCAGATGGGTTGCTTCCTCTGACTCACTCCTTCATGAGACCATGGCCTTTCCTCAAACCCAAAGATATTAAGCAAACACTCCCTCTAGCCCTTTGTATTTCAGGCCAGACTTGAGGGTGTTTTTTTTTCCTTTCCTTTTCTTTGCATCTTTTAATTTTTTATTTTTTTTTCTTTGTTTCTCCATCCCTCCTCTCACCAACTCTCTTCCTTTTCTTCTATTTCCTTGCTTTCGTTTATTTTTGCAGTGCTGGGGATGAAACCGAGGGCTTAGAGTATGTGAGGCAAGTGCTTGACGACTGAGCTACCTCCCCAACCTCAGATTTGAGGCTTCTTACGACCAAGCCCAAAGACTACCCTGCATCTTCCTAGTGTCCATAATCACTCCTACCTCAAGGTAAAATCTCCTTGGAAGGCCTTCAATTACACAGCAAAAAAGATGTCTAGGTGGTTATTTTCAGAATGTGACTCTCCTGAGAACACAATCATCACTGAAGGAAAACTCAGTGGTTTTCCTTCACAGCTTCTAACTCTGGAGTTTATTTCTTTCACCATTAGCCAATGCTGTAACTTATTCTCAGCATCCTTCAGTATGGCCTTTGATATGAACAAGGCCAGCTGCAGAAATGTCAGCCCAGCTGCTGGCTTGATGCCTGGGCCAGAATGGTGGAGGAGGAAGCCAACCAAGCAGAAGGATTCTAATTCTCAGGAAGATATCACTGAGCCCTGCAACTTTTTTCCAATTGAAATGGCTTCCTGTTCAGCCCCCAAACAGTTCTCTACTTTCCAGGGTTCTTGAACTTGGGCCAAGGTTGTTTCTTTGTCCCTACTGTTCTTTACTCCATGCTGCACTTGATCCCAATGTCAGTAGAGCAAGCCCCTTCGGTTCCATTGGAAAACCTAAGGATAGGATGCCAGGAGAACTGAGGGAGAGCAGAAACAAGGAGGGGAGAGGAAAGAAGGGAAGAGAAAGGAGAGGAAGAGGGAAGGAGGAATGATTTTCAGAATTGGGATGATAGAGATTTGGGGGTTTCTGGCCATTTATGTTTCTGTTTAGAGTGCTAGGGCTTAAGTTATAGGACACCGGCCACTTTGCTATATTCTTCCAAAGGATGTATATAGCTTGTCCAGAACAAAGACCAAGATGTCTTACATCTAAAGCACCAAGAACTACCAATAGGAATGACATCTTGGTTCTACCAAGAATAGAGGCCTCCAGGAGATGTGATGAAAGGAATAAGACAACATGTCAGTCTGTTTAGGCCACGAGTGAATAGCATATGTACAATGACAGAATCTTACATAAAGAGTGACAGACAAAACAATTGAAGGCATGTGAAAGGGGGATAAAGGGATCTGTGAATAATTTGTCTTTCCATAGCAACACCTTACATCTGCCTGGCACTTCATAGCTTCCAGTGCTTTCCCATTATTCACTAGGGTAGACAGTCCATTGCTCACCAACAGACCTGACTCCCATTCCGATCTTGCTCCCTGTCAGTAGCCAGGCCTAGGGGATAAATCATTGGCTAATCCAATAGAATCACCTGAACAACTTTCAAAACTTGCACTGCTTGGATCTTGGGACCCCACACCAGACTTAATAAATCATAATTTTCTGGGCTAGGGATGTATGTGCCTGCCTAGCATATGAGGCCCTGGGTTTAATCTCCAACACCAAGCTAAATAATTTCCTGGGGTGCAGCTCAGGCATTGGTACTAACCAATCAAACAAACAAACAAAAACCTTCTCAGCTGGAAGCATCCTTACCCTCTCCCTTTCTGAGATTTCAGTTTTTCATTGTCAACTACAACCCAAAGATATTAATAGAAAATTGCAACAAAGTTAATCTACAAAAATCAATAGCCTTTCTGTATACCAACAATCTATGAGCAGAGAGGGAAATCAGGAAAACAATCCCATTTGCAATAGCCTCAACAAAAAATACTTAGGAATAAACCTAACCAAGGAAACAAAAGACCTCTACCAATGGAAACTATAAAAATATGAAGAGGGGCTGTGTAGGTGGCTCCGTGGTAGAGTGCTTGCCTTGCGTGCATGAGGCCCTGGGTTTGATTCCTCAGCACCACATAAGCAAAAAGAAAAAAGCCGGAAGTGGTGCTGCGGCTCAAGTGGTAGAGCGCTAGCCTTGAGCTGAAGAGCTGAGGGACAGCGCCCAGGCCCAGAGTTGAGGCCCCACAACCGACCAAAAAACCAAATCTGAAGAAAGAAAGCAAAGATGACATCAGGAACTGGAAAGACTTCCCATGTTCATGGATAGGTAGAATTAATATAGTGAAAATGGCTGTACTGCCAAAGGTGATCTATAAATTTAACACAATCCTGCATCACAATCCCAATGACTTCCTTCACTAAAGGAAATAATCCAAAAATTCATATGGAGCAAAAGACCTCGAATATCCAAAACAATTTTAGGCAAAAAAAAAAAAAAAAAGCAATGCTGGAGATATTGCAATCCTAGACCTCAAGCTTTACAATACAGACATAATAACAAAACCTACTTGGTACTAGCACAAAAATAGACTCAAAGATAAATAAAACAGACTAGAAGACTGAGAAATAAAGGCATATATTACAAAAAATACAGAAATAGTTTTTCATTGATGTCTTAAGTAGCCTGATAAAATGCCGTGCAGTTCCACTCTGTCCTACATTTATTTTTGGTTTTTCAATTTTTATTTTTTGATACTGGGGATCAAACCCAGAACACTGTCCTTGCTAGGCAGGTGCTTTGCCACTGAGCTACAGCCTAGCCCTTTCCTACCTTTATCTAGCATATCTGCACTGTATGCATTACCTGCCCAATGGCAGTTGAGAAAAACTGCATTGAAGCTTTTATTATAATATATTGTTATAATTGTTCTATCTTGTAAGTATTTTTGTTAATCTCTTGCTATGCCTAGCTTAAAAATTAAACAACATCATAGGTTGTATGTATGGGAAGAAAACATAATATACATGCATACACACATATGAAGTTTGATATTATCTGTGTTTTTAGGAACTCATTGAGGACCTTAGAACATAAAGAGGGATCTAAGGATAAGAATAAGATGGGTAACTACTGTAATTTCTAGCAAGGGTTGAAAATTGATGATGTGAGCCACCTCAAGATGTTCCCATCCCCTTATGCCAAATTATCAGCCTGGGGCAAGACATGTGACTCAGTTCTAGCCAGTGACACATAAAAGTAAGTCAGCTAAGATAGGGAGGTTCTTGGAAAGATATTTATAAGCAGATTAAAAGAAAGAACATTATACCCACTAACCACTTTTTTTCTTTTCTACCTTTATTTTGTGCTGGGGCTTGAACTCAGGGCTTCATGCTCTCGCTTGGCTTTTTTGCTGAAGGCTGATGCTCTACCCCTTGAACCACACTTTGGACTCCAGCTTTTTGATAGTTACTTGGAGATAACTGTCATGGATTTTTCTGTTTGGGCTGGCTTTGAACCTTGCTCCTCAGATCTCAGCCTCCTGAATAGCTAGGATTACAGGCATGAGCTACAGTGTCTGGGTCTTCCCTCCTTTATTTTAACAACCTTTGTGTAGTTGGGTAAGGATATAATGCTGGGAGCTTGTGTCTTGTGTCTTGTGACATTGGGAATGTGAGCTAGTGGGTGAAGTCAAGAAGATGTTAAAGGTAGAAAGACCCAGAGGCCATGGTGACTTGATACAGGATGTTACAATTCTTCCTCAGCCCTACTAAAAGCTCACCTATTCCATCTATGCCAAATTCTGTCTCTCACATACAGACCATCTTGAAGTTGAACCAAGAGCATGCATGCTCACGTGGCCCCTGAGGAGTATGGTTGCAGTGTCCTTGGCTTCCTGTTGAAAGCTTAGGGATATTTTCTTTGTTCATGGTGAAGACATATCAGTGATAAGGCTAAGGGTATTTTGCAACCCAAACTAGCCTGTAAATACCCAGCTAGGTTTCCAGGATGAGTGCCTCGGAATGCTATGAGAAAGCCAGAAGATGCTTGTTAGATTATGAACACTGGAATCTAATACCTCTGTCCCATTCATACCCAGCCCGGGATGACTTTTGTTACATTACCTCTCTGAGTCTCCAACTCCTCATTTGTAACTGGTATATA
This sequence comes from Dipodomys merriami, assembly GCF_024711535.1. Classification (NCBI taxonomy): domain Eukaryota; kingdom Metazoa; phylum Chordata; class Mammalia; order Rodentia; family Heteromyidae; genus Dipodomys; species Dipodomys merriami. The sequence goes on from NW_027204492.1 coordinate 87,658,824, forward strand.
TGTGGAGTGTTTACCACAATGCATGGTGAACAGCTCTTCTGTAAGGACCCTTGCGTCTATCCTGTCCATCTGTCTGTCCATCTTGTCAGTCTGTCTGCCCTTCCCTCCGTCCCTCCCTTCCTTCCTCCCTCACTCCTTTTTTTCCTTCCTGCCTCCATCCCTTTTCTTCCCTCCTGTTCCCCCAGAGGAATGTTGTCAACTTTTAGAAAAATCCATGAATGGATCAGTAGCATTATCTTCCAGGAATATAAGAATTACAATGAACCCATAGATTGAAAGTACACAGTGCAGGAGAAAGGGCTGTCACCAAAGTCTGAAGAGCCTAAAGATTGTACCCAGATGTCACTGCAGCCCTGAAAAGGAGGCCCTATCAGCCTACTACACAGTAGCACCGGTGCCTTTCCCCTTAGTCACTATCACTATACAGACTTGCTCTTACTGGAGGGCAAAATCGTTGTCCTCTACCCTATACTCCAGACTGACTCTCTCATTATCTCTTTGCGTCTCTGTCTGTATTTATATTAATAATGGGGCTTGTACTGAGGGTCTGGGCACTAATCTTTAGCTTTTTTTTGCTCAAGGCTGGCACTCTACCACTTGAGTCACAGCTCCACTTCCAGCTTTTTGCTGGAGATAAGCATCTCATAGACTTTCTTACCTGGGCTGGTTTTGAACCATGATCCTCAGATCTCAGACTCCTGAGTAATTAGGATTACAGGCGTGAACCACCAGCAACCAGCTTCCTATCTCGTCCAGCTAGCATTCCCTAAGTGTTAATAAAACTGAAGAGAAAAGAGCAAAACTTTCTAGGAGATTGTTATGTTTTAAAACCATAAAATGCTGTGGTATTAGCCCAAGGAGGAGTTCTCTGAAGCCTGTGAATAGAGTGTTAGGAATCATTACCTAGACTCTGAAGAAGGTCCCATTTAAGGAGACAGGAGAAATTCCAAGGGCCAGGTGGAAGGCTGAGGTCAATCAAACTCAAGAAATGGGCCAGATGGAATGCAGATGTACAAACTGAGCTCTAGCTAGGCACCAGTTGCTCATACATGTAATCCTAGCTACTTAGAAGGCTCAGATCTGAAGGTCTTGGTTCAAAGCCAACTGGGGTAGACTAGTCCTCAAGACACCATTTCCAATTACTCAGAAAAATGTCAGATTGGTGGCATGGCTCAATTGGTAGAAAGCCATCCTTGAGCAAGCAAGCTGAGTGGAGGCTCTGAGTTCAGGCCTTTGTACTAGTAAAAGAAACAAACACTCCTGAGCTCTCAGGATGTTCCTTTACCCACAAAATTCAAATCATGACTCTCCCCTCTCCAAAGAAGACAGCTAATCAATGATGTAGATGGAAAGGGAGATTGTCAACCAGCAAAATTCTGGCAAGACATATAAAAGCCTGTCAACAACCCTGTATTGGCCCCAAAACAACAGCATGTTCCTTTGCCTAGATGCTGGCTGTGTTTCGCTTGTATTGACATTCCAATAAATCTTTGCTTTCTCTGATTCTTCTGTCTTTGTAAATTTTTTCCAACCCATAGCTCCAAAGACTCCCACCACACACTCCATCTTTAAACACAGACTTAGCAACTGGAAAGGATGTTTTTGTTAATACGTGACCAGTCACTCTGTACCATCCCTTCCTTCTTTCTGGAAATCAGGAAAAAACACAGACTTCCTAGCAATTACAGAAATCAACTTGATTACGGGGAGAAAAACTAGTTAGCCAGCTTCCTGAAATCACTCTGAAACCCTTGCTCTATTAACTACAAAATCTGTCTTCATTAACATCTTCAACCTTTGACCCTGGGAACCCATCCCAGGGGACTGCTGAATTACACTATAAAATAATGAATGGAGGAAACTTTGGCTACATCCACCCACACCGCCCTGTGGTTCTTCCTTTGGTCTGCACCATGCAGAAGTTGGCATCCTGCCAACTCATCCAATGTTTGGGGAAATGCTTGACCATGCAACTAGCTAGACTCCTAAGGTCAGCAGCATGCAAGCCATCTCTTCTCTGGTGTCCAGTGTTACATGTACCTGTTGGCCTGGCACTGAACACATTTGGAAACCATTATGTAACAGCTTCTGATAACTGCTTTACAGAAGAAAAATTGCACCCCAAAAGAAGAAGAGGGTGACTTTCTCAAAGAGATGGGGACAGCAGTCACCCATGGCTCATGCCTATAATCCTAGCTAATCAACTTTGAACCTGAGGATTGTGGTTCAAAGCCAGCTGGGGCAGGAAAGACCACAAGAATCTTATTTCCAACTAATCACCAAAAGAACTGAAAGTGGAGCTGTGGCTCAAATGGTAGAGCACTAGCCTTGAGCACAAAAGCTCAGGGCCAGCATTCAGGTCCTGAGTTCAAGCCCTAGGATGTGTATACACACAGAAGGAGGGATAGGATAGAGTTGGGGGGAGGGGTGGAATTCAGCCCTGAGGTCTTATCGCACTAGAGGAAGCTGACCAGGCAGCTTTTGTGACTTGATGTTAACGGGATGTGGTCAAATATCCTGCAAACATGGGGAGAGGAGGAAGGAGGAAGGGTAGGTGAGGGGAAAACCCAAGCCAGGGCAAAGCAACATCTGTTCCATTCCATTATAACAGGGCCTGAAGTACATAAAAGTAAATACACTGTTCAAGAGCTGCTGCTTGCTTACTTTCTTGCTTGCTACTTGGGAGGAAGCCCTGGAGCTTAAGCAAAAGAGAAATGCTGCATGTAGCAGAAAGAGTAAGAATAGGTAGGATTAAGGAGTGGCTATCTTTCCACCAAACAGTGTTTTGGCTTTCTCTGGACCAGCAGGTACCACGGCAAAATTGACAAATTGGCATCAGTTTTATAGCTATCAATCTCAAAGTGTGTCTTAAATCCCTACTCTTCATAACAGTTCTCAAAAGTCAAATTGCTTTACAACTACCTTGGACTTTATCTGCTGTCCCTGGTGCTCTGCTTCTTCCTTCTTCATAAAGGGGAGTGGGTTCACAGAGGCCCGAGCTCTGTCGCAGCTACATTTAAATATCCTCTCTACCCTCAAAGTCCTGCTAAGGTAAAGTGGCTAAACTGGCCAAACCAGGCAATCTACCAGATTTTACAGGGAGGACTTCCCCTGCTTCTTGGGACCAGATCTCCACAGTATGGGGTTCTGGATGGCACTGTGCTCTCCCCACTCCCTCTAAGGTAGTTCCAGGACCCTGCCCAGTGCAGAGCTATCTTACCTGGATCTGCCCCCTGAAGGTGAGGGTGCAGGGTTACAAGGCACCATAAGCCTCAGTCTCCAGTGGTATTTCCCCTTCCCTGGATGGCTCCAAATGGCCCTCCTCTCCACTGCGAGGGTAGGCTAGCAGACGCATGGCTGGTGCACAGGCGGCCTCCACCTGGCGCACCTGCTCTTGGCTTAGGCGTTCACGCCAGGCATGGACAGCCTCACGGGCGTCACGTGCGGATAAGTGAAAGGGCCGATCCACATTATAGGCTGTGCCCCGAGTCATGTTGAGCGCAAAGGCGTCCAGTGCAGAGAGTGCGCGCAGCCCGGAGAAGCGCAACAGGCGACGCAATTGGGCTCGGGGCTGTCTCACCAAGTCCTCATAGCGCAGTCTTAGGTAGCGTCTCCGCAGCCAGGCGGGAGCACCTCGAGCGAACAGTAGGTCGCGCAGCCAGGCCTCGCAGATCACTTCAAGCGCTCCAGTCAAGAAGAAATCGGAGCGCGCTGAGGGCAGCGATCGAGATTGACTCCCAGGACGAGCGCCCACCCCGTGAGCCAGCAGCACCCGGTGGAAGCGGTCACCCCTTTGGCGGGTACGCAGAACCTGGATGCTTTCGCGGAGCAGCCCCTGTCTGGATTTGAGGCGTGAGTTGTGCACAGCCCTTGGATCTCGGAAAAGCTGCACCACCTTCAGGTTGAGGCCCGGGTCGCGTAGCAGGGGCACTAACACGCCCAAGTCCAGCAGGCGCACGTCTTTGATGACAACCACCGGGTACTTGCGGCACTCGGCCTCCAGAGCGCGCAGTGCCACAGGTGGGCAGCTGCGCTCACAGGCGGTGTCCTCCACGAGACCCACGTCGTTGCGGGCACGGGGTGCATCAGGGCACAGCGGTGGCGAGCAGATGACCTTGTTGGTTCGCCAACGGAAGAGGGCAGCCGTGGTGAGATTAGCTGCATCCGAGGCTCGTGCGGCAGGGTCCCCGGGTGGCGCGTAGAGCCGCAGCACGGAGAAGTCACAGCGGAAGAGCGAGCGCAGCATGTCGCGCAGCGCGCCTTGCAAACTCTCTGCATCACCCGGATATAGCGCTTGCCACAGATGCCACATGGGCTCGTACAAGTAGAAAACGTCCGGATGCTGGTTAAAGAGCTCGCCCAGGAACGACGAGCCGGTGCGCCAGGTGGCGTGCACATAGATGTGTTGTTTTTCACGGGCCACAGCCTCCCCTATGAAGCTGAGGTTGTTTGGGGACCTGAGCGACTGATCTGCGCCCACTTCGGGGGCAGACCGCCCCTCGGAGCCCTGCTCGCGTTCGCCAGCTGCCTCTGCCTCCAAGCTCCACACTCCCAGGCTGTGCTGCAGGCTGGAGCAGTGGCCGATGCCCTTATCCTGGTCGCGGCTGCCGTCCAGCACGGAGGGGACCAGCAGCAGCATGAGCGTGTACAGCACCAGGAGCAGCGCAAATTTGCAGTACTCACGGCGGCGGCGCCGCCGGCCCTTCATCTTTCACCCCTGTCCGGAGTGCTCTCTCCTCTGGCCTCTCTGGGGCCCTTTGAGTCGGGAGGAACGCCACCACAGAGGGAAACTTAGGAGGCAATAGTGCATTTAATGACCGCCCCCGCCCTCAGCCTCTGCTGAGGCGCCTATTGGTGGGCTGGGCAGCTGCCCGCCCCTCCTACAACTCCGCAGCTTTCTCCGCCTTTCCTCCCTTCAGTGTTAGAATACTGCTACGCCGCTCTGGGCGGGGCTGTGGCTGGCTGAGGGCGTAACAGCCAGATCCCACCTATCCCCCTAACCACTCCCCATGAAGTCAAGGGAGGGGCTCATGTGAACAAAATGTGCAATGAGAACTGGACACACTCCACCCAGGGAACTCCATTGCCCCTTCTGTGTTTTGTCCCCTGCTTGGTCATCTCTGTCCTAGGCAAATAACTACTTGTCAGTATCTGATTCCAGCACCCTCCTTTATCAGCCACAGTGTGGATGTTACAGAGCTCTGGATGTCCTTCCAGCCACTCGTTCATATCCCCCACGTTGGTGAAGCTCCTTGACCACTTCCTCTCAAGTTCTGCTCCCTGTTTAGTATACAATTCAGAGATAGCAAGCCATTGTTTTATTGTATTTTTAAGTGCTGATATACGGTCTTGAGCTGGGCCTCATGCTCTCACTTGGTTTTTTCCTTTAATACTAGTGCTCTACCACTTGAGCAACACCTCCACCTTGGGCTTTTTGCTGTTTAATTAGGGATAAAAGTCTGTCAGATTTGTCTTCCTGGGCTGGTTTCAAACCAGATGCTCTACCACCTGAGTCATGTCCCCAGTCCTGGCTAGGCAGTTTGTGCTGTGTGCCAGAGGACAGTCACTTAAGCTAGGGTAATAGTAGCAGTGAAGAAAAGTGACTGGGTTGGAGGGATGTTTGAGAGCAATCAGAACAAGCAGAATCACAGGACAAAGACAGATAAAGCAGATAAAGGCAGTGAGAATTGGAGGTGCTAGGTTTGGTCTAAGCATGCATGAAGCCCTGGGTTTAAACCACAGAAAAGAAAATAAAACTGCCTTATCAACCTTTGGTTCTGAAGCTGAGTTTGTAGACCCCATGCCAAAAGTACGCAAGTCCCAAGTTAAGGGATGTCCACTTGCCCCATATGCTAAATAAAGAGACATGGAGAAGGGCAGAGACAGATGTATTAACTGGCAGTCATGGAAAGACACTACTTCAGTACATCTTTAGCCATCTTCAGGGGCATAGGCATTAGCTTCAGGCTAAATAGGGAGATTTGGGGGCAGTGGGTAAGAAAAGTATAGAAAGTTTAAAAACAATTCCAAGTCATAGATATGGCCTAGTTGGTCATCAGCTCAGTCTTTGGCTCTGGAACAAAACAGGAACAAGTTGCCTGATGGGTAATCTGAGTTTTTGATTGTTTCCTTTAAGAAGATAAGAAGACACTGCTGGGTTGAGGGGCAGTTTGGCTTCCACACAAGATGCTTATCAATGAATCTTCTCTTTCCTGGAACCCAAGGTGATTGCAAAGTGAATGCTTCAGAGACTATCTCAGATCAAAGGGCACAGATACCAACTTGGGAGACTTTTAGTGAGGTCACAGGGTTTAGCAAAAATGTCTTTTAAGTTGCATCTTACAATTGTAATTTCTTCTTTGATTTTGAGTCACTGATGTATTTCAGTCGTATCACTCCTCTGTTCAGAACTGGTCTTGGCTTCCGATTGGCCTTTGGATGAAGATCCAAATCATTAAAACTTGTGAATTATGTTATTAGGAGTCTTGATCACCAGAGCTCATTGGTATCCATTCATTGTCTACTCATTGGGTCACCATTGCTCTTTGAAGGCAAACCAATGATGTTCCCCTCCCCCCAGAATAATATTAACAGAAATAATATTCAAATATTGTCTTGCTGGGGCTGAGACAGGTGTGAAGAATTTAAAGTGGATGGTGACAAGAAAAAGATGGGGATGGAGAGACAGGGTTAAGAATGTAGAATCTATAGGCTGGATAAAAAATGCAACCATAATTTGTGCTGGAAAATAAATTACTCCTTTTTTTTGTTGTTGGCCATGGGGCTTGAACTCAGGGCCTAGGTGGTGACCCTGAGCTTTTTTACTCAAGGTTAGTACTCTACCACTTGAGTCATAGCTCAATTTTCTGCTTTTTGGTGATTGTGAGATTCATGGACTTTCCTTCCTGGGCTGGTTTTGAACTTCGATCTTCAGATCTCAGCCTCCTAAGTATCTAGGATTACAGGCATGAGCCATTGACATCTGGCTAAATCATTCCTTTTGATGTGTCTATTGTGGTGCCTTTCCTTCGATTCAGGAAGTTTCCAGAATCATAAACAGGAGTGTTAAAAATCATGTATTTACTATTTTCAAAACCCCAGAACTGAACATTCAAGCTTGAAAAAAAGGAAAATGACTGGACTTCTTTAAAAAATTTTTATATCTTCATATCTATTTATTGAAAAATATTTTAAGGGCCAAGGCTATAGCTTAGTGGTAGAGTGATTGTCTAGCATGCTGGAGGCACTAGGTTCCACCCTACTACCACAAAAATGAATTTGTCAAGTGCCAGTCACTTATGCGGGCATGTCCCTGCCTCATCTTTTCAGCTTTAAGCAAACACATTTCTCAGTATATGTAATTTCTAACTGACCAAACTTGATGTGAAAGACAGGAACTCAGTTGTTTTTTGTTGTTGTTGTTGTTTTGGTTTGGTTTTTTTGGGGTCCCGTCGTGGGGCCTGAACTTCTGGGCCTGGGTGCTGTCCCTCAGTTCTTCAGCTCAAGGTTAGTGCTCTACCACTTGAGCCACAGCGCCACTTCCGGCTTTTTTCTTTTTGCTTATATGGTGCTGAGGAATCGAACCCAGGGCCTCAGGCATGCAAGGCAAGCGCTCTACCACTGAGCCACCTTCCCAGCTCCAGGAACTCAGTTTTTATGTGAGTTTTTTTTTGGGGGGGGGATAAGGGGACTTTGTTTGATTTAGGGATTTATTTTTGGGGTACTAGTGTTTGAAGCTCTGAGGCTTTGACTTTGCTAGGTAGGCCTTCTACTGCTTGAACCACACCGTCAGCCCTTTTTCCTCTTGTTAGTCTTGAAATAGGGTTTCACTTTTTGCCCTAGGCAACCTGGACCACAGTCTCCTATTTTGTGCTTCCTGCTACAACTGTGATGACGAACATGTGCTTCCCAACCCATTGGTTGAGATGAATTCTTGTGATCTTTTTACCAGGACCTGCAATGTTTGACTCAAATAGTTAAGAGTTATAGGAGTAAGCCACTGGCACTCTTAAGGGTTTTTGTTGTTGCTGTTATTGTTGTTTAAAGATAAGGTCTCGTTTTGTAGTGCAGGCTGGCATTGAACTCATAATACTTCTACTTCAGTCTCTCAAGTGCTGGGAATATAGACATGTACTACCACACCCAGCTTTGTGAGACAAAAAAGTCTGCTCTAGATTCCCAGAAGTGCTGCTGAGCTAAGACCTAAAGGTGAAGGGAAAATTAAAGGAGGTGGAAGGGAAGCAGTAGCAGGAAGGAACATGACCACTTCATATAGCCATTCTGGCATATTTAGTTTTCACATGAACTTTACTATCCACTTGTGCTATGTATGTCTAGAATGTCCCTGAAGGCAACTGTGGTAAAAGTTTGGTCACTAGCTTGTTGTTATTTGGCAGGTGGTAGAGAGTTTAAGAGGGGGGAGACTAGAGGGAGATATCCTAGTCACTGGAGGTATGCCCTTAAAAGGAATATTGGGACCCCAGCCCCCTTCTCTCTCTTTTGTTCTCTGGCCATGAAAGAGTGACTACTTCACCATATGCTGCTGCCAACCCATTACAGACTGAAACCTCTAAAGCTGTAAGCCAAAACAAACAAGGACTCTTTATAAGTTAATTTAACTCAGGTATTTTATTATAGTAAGAGAAAGCTACCTGGCACAATTTTTCCAGGGCCAGAATAAAATCTTGTTATTTTATTGAGTGTAGTAAATTTACAAAATAACTTAGGAGAGAGAATACAGATCTTTATGATGTTAACTTGGATTAGTCAAGTAAAAGCATGTCTTTCCATTTGTTAAGATTATTTATGTGTGTGTGTGTGTGCATGCTTGTGCGTGCACATGTGCACTCCTCCCCCCCTCCCCCACCAGTACTAGGGCTTGGATTTAGGACCAAGGTGCTGTCCCTTAACTTTTTCACTAAAGGCTGGGGCTCTACAATTTAAGTCACAGCTCCACTTCCAGCTTTTTGGTGATTAATTTAGAGATAAGAGTTTTAACAACTCTGCTTGAGTTGGTTTTGAACCATGATCCTTGGATCTCAGCCTCCTGAGTAGCTTGTATTATGGACAAGGGCCACAGTTGCCTGGCTTCAAGATTGCTTTGATAACATTGCAAAAATCTGCATGTTTCTTCTAATTTGTTCTTAGGAGGCTGAGGGTATAGCTCAGTGGTAGATCATATGCTTAACATGCATGATGTCATCAGCTTGACCTTTATTCACCCCCCCACCCAAATTCCTCTCAGGTGCTTTATCTTCATTTTTGCTGTTGCAGATTTTTCCCCCTAAGTTTACATTAGATAATTAGTTATTATGTATATGAAGAAATTGATTTCTATGTTTTCATTTTATATTTTATTAACTTACCAAATTCTGTCTTAGTTTTTCATGTTGACTCTTTCAGAGGTTACCATGTTTATTGTCATGCTATCTACAAGAAAAAATAGCTGTTTTTTGTTTTTTGGGTTTTTTTGGGGGGTCTGGTCGTGGGACCTGAACTCTGGGCCTGGGCACTGTCTCTCAGCTCTTCAGCTCAAGGCTAGCACTCTACCACTTGAGCCACAGTGCCACTTCTGGCTTTTTTTTCCTGCTTATGTGGTGCTGAGGAATCGAACCCAGGACCTCATGCATGAAAGGCAAGTGCTCTACCACTGAGCCACCTTCCCAGCCCCTCTCAGTGCATTTTAAATCTAACTTCTGCATATCAGATAGAACATGCACCATTTGTCTCTCTGACCATGACTTATCTCACTTAACTTGATTTGTTCTAGTTCCATCTAGTTCCCTGCAAATGACACTGCTTTATTCTTTCTAATGACTGTGTAAAATTCCATTGTGTATAGGTACCACATTTTTTTATCTACTCATCTCTTGTGGAGCCCCTGAGCTGTTTCCATATCTTGAACATTGTCACTAGTGTGGATTGAACTCAGGGCCTATATACTGTTCCTGAGCTTTTTTGCTCAAGGCTAGTACTCTACCACTTCAATTACAGCTCCACTTCTGGCTTTTTTGCTGGCTAATTGTAGATAAGAGTCTCACAGACCTTTCTGCCTGAGCTGTTCATCCTCAGAGCTCCGCCTTCTGAATAACCAGATTATAGGTGTGAGTCACTGGCATCCAGTTCCTCACATTTTGTATTAACATTTATATTGTATTAACATAATTAACATAATAAACATTATACTAACATAATATTAACACATTTTGTATTAGTTTTATAAGATGGTTTCCTTTTTGGCATGTCTATGTGTGCTGTCTTTCTACTGTTAACATGGCTGTATACCCCATGGTTCCTTCCTACCTCTTAAGCTGCTACACTAGGAATCTCAAGGTTCTATGCTGGAACTGTTCTTGTACTAAACCACCTGAGACTTTCAATTCCCACTGATATGAGTTAGTAGAAAAAGCAGAAGTCAGGGAATTGTACCTTATACAGCTTGCAGATGACAGGATAAGCTGATGCGCTAAAACTTGCCTGACAATGAAATAATAGGCAGGGGACTACAAAAGAATGAGGAAGATACTTGTTAAGTAAGAGTGAAAGAATGAGAAAATAAAGATGGGGACTAAGTATTTTGCATTACAATCTTATGTGAAACAGAAAGACAACCCACCAATCAGAATACTATCTTCAAGGACTCCAATTCCCCCTAATTAATCCAAGCCAAGATTGTTAGGAAAATGGAGGAGAACTAAAAGGAAAAACCCAGACTCCATTCTCAAGAGGCTAGGATTGTTTAATGACGTAGTGAGGGGCAACACATTTTCCCATGGGAATGGAGGTTTGAGCAAGGAAGTGGGGCCAGAGTGGGGCTTTTATGGATTTGAAGAAGGAGACAGAGGTTACTTGAGTTTAGTATAAGGGGGATGACTGCAGACATGGGCAGAGAATATGGTATTTCCTTATCCAAGGTCTCAGGCCTTTTTAATGTGCAAACAAGACCTGTTTGCACATTAAAAAGCCTGTTGGCTGGGCTGGGAAGGTGGCTCAATGGAAGAGTACTTGCCTTGCATGCATGAGGCCCTGGGTTCGATTCCTTAGCACCACATAAGCAGAAAAAGCCAGAAATGAGGCTATGGCTCAAGTGGTAGAGCACTAGCCTTGAGCTGAAGAGCTGAGGAACAGTACCTAGGCCCAGAGTTCAGGCCCCACGACTGACAAAAAAAAAGCCGGTTGGCTTTACCACTATACCTGTCAACAAAACAACAGTAACAACAACAAAATCTAACAGAAATTAATGAAATACAAAATAGAAACAAAAATCACTGAAACCAGAACTTGGTTCTTTGAAGAGATTAACAAAATGGAGATCTTTAATTACATTGATCAGTAATAAAGACTCAGATTGTAAAATTTGGGCAAAAGAGATCATTAGGGGTTGCTATGAACAAATAATAACGTAGATAGCATTCACACATTCCTAGAGCTCACTTGGTACCAAGCATGTACAAGCTGTCTTGCTTGTCTGTGAACCTATCAGATGGTAACAGGAATCACAATTGAGACTTCTTTCTAACCCTTTGGCTGACAGTATAAGATGCTAGTAAGGAGACAGAGGTTACTTGAGCTTAGTATAAGGTGGGGGAGTGTCTGTAGATGTGCACTGACAATAGGGTATCTACTACATGGTTTGGCCTTCCCAGGGTCCAGTTCTCTCTTCCAAACTCTTTATCACTTTCCTGGCCTCAGAGCTTGACTTCTGAGCCTTACAGGCTAGGCCTAAAAAGGAAATGCTTACAGGCAGGCTCATGTCCGATTGTCCTGCACAATCCATGCATACCTGAGGTAATAGGGTGGGGGTCAACCCTTCAAAGATGGGTTGAAGTGCTGTATTCTTGTGTCATGTCAATGGCATGTAGTCTCTCTCTTTGCCATATTTCTTTCTAATAAATGTTTCTATTACCTTCACTATGTTCACATCTTGCCTGAACTTTCCTGCCAGTCGCAAGAACCCCAGGTCAACTTAGCTGTCCTAAATGTTAAATTTTTATTTCCACAACAACTTTGGAAAGCAGTATGAAGGTTCCTCAAAAGATTACACATAGAGCTCCCTATGACCCAGCAATTCCACTTTTAGGCATTCACCCAAACGACCACAAACAAGGACATACTAAATCTACCAGTACAATTATGTTTATCGCAGCATTATTCACCATAGCTAAGATGGAACCAACCTAGATGCCCCTCAGTAGATTAATGGATCAAGAAAACGTGGTGTATATAATGGGATTGTATGCCTCCATCAGAAAGAATGACACCATCCTGTTTGTTAGGAAATGGAAAGACTTGAAAAAATATTAAATGAAGTAAGCCAGGCCCAAAGAAATATAGGTCGCATGGTTTCCCTTATCTGCAATAACTTGTATAAGTCTAGGACAAGCAGAAAAGGTCAAAAGCTATGTACATATGACCATATAAACTGATGCTAAGTGAAACGAACCCCAAGATATGGACACAAGAGAAGATATCTTTCTTGCTGTTCTTTTTAATGTACTTATAATGTACTATGTGATTTTTTTTTGTTTCTTTGTATGTTCTTCCCCCATGGTATAACCCTTGTTGTCACTGTATTTGATTTTGGTGTCCTGCATCTTGTATATACATTTTTCTAATTTGGGGAGGGGAAGAGAAATATCAGAATGCTGAAATAAAGATACAGGATGACCCATTGCAACAATGAGATGTGTCAGACACTATGTTAAAAATGAACTTTACAACTTTGTGGGGGGGGGAGGGAGGAGTTTGGGAGGTGGGGAGGAAAGGGATCATAGGGAAAAAACAAAGGAAGGGGTAACAATGCTCAGTGGAAATGAACTCATTGCCTTGCTCATGTACCTGTAACCCCTTACACAGCATCTTTACAATAAAAATATATATTAAAAATAAAAAATTTATTTCCAAATTTCTCTCCCCAAACTCTGGTTGGTCTCATTTCCAATTCTGTCTCAGCAGTCCACCTGGATGCCCTCCAGGAACCTTAACTTTTTATATTTATTTTAAGCAAAATTGTTTATAATCTTCTAACACTCTGCTACTGGATGGAAACTCATAGATTTTGTTTTGAATAAAACTGTCACTACTTACCAAGATGCCAGAATTAGAAGGCTCAGTCATCTCTATGCATCCTTCCCTCTTTTCAGGACCACACCTCATCAATTACCTTGGCCCATGAGTACCATTAGGCCTTGTCTTAGATCTGCCTTCATTATTATTCATCACTTAGCAATTTACAGTGCTACCTCTCTAGCTTGCTGTCACCTGTCACCTCTTAATTGATCTGTCAGCTTCCACCCTCTACTGCCTCCAGGCCTTTATCAGTTGGCTCTTACACCTACAGGACTAGGCTCACCTCAGAAGGATTACACATCTCAGAAGAATTTTTTGTTTTTGTCAGTCCTGGGGCTTGAACACTGTCCCCGAGCTTCTTTTGTTCAAGGCTAGCACTCTACCATTTGAACCACAGCACTACTTCTGGCCATTTTTGTTTATGTGGTATTGAGGAATCGAAGCCAGGGCTTCATACACGCTAGGTAAGCAACTCTACCACTAAGCCACATCCCAGCCCAGAAGGATTTTTATAGTAGTACTAACCTTTCTTCTCAGCATGCCTTCTAAGGGGTTTCAGAGTTTGGCTTTCAGGAGCATCTTCTGTTTCTATTACCTTCTTCTTCTTCCCTCCATTCTGGCTCTGTTGCCACACAGAGTATTTGATACTGTGTGGTATAGCCAGGAGATTCTGACTTCCACAAAAGATGCTGATGTATTTAATGTGTGTAAATCTCAGCTCAGGTAATGTTCACTCTGCCTGAAATAACCTTTTTCTCACATGTTAGTCCGTGAGTTTTTAAGTTCCTATGAAAGTGCCCTTAATAAAACGAATGATTCACTTTTTGAGTTCTCATGAACTTTATGCATTAAACTTTGTGCATCAAAATATCTCTTACCTACTGTTGTGAGGCCACAATAATACTCCCACATGTAGATGTTTGTTTGATGTTTGGTTTGAGCTAGGGAATTTAATTCCTCTTGTACAGCTGGCACATTGAGCTGGGACTATTATACTACATCCAAGAATGATTTTAATTATTAGTTTTACTCCGGGTTGGAAAACATAAATATGTGAGAGACTTAATCACATTACCCAGAACAGTTTAATATTTTGGGGTTGTAGCAATCCTACTTTTGGACATTTATTCAAATTATCACAAACAAGGCCCTACTAAAGCTACCAGCACAACTATGTTTATTGCAGCATTTTTCACCATAGCTAAGCTATGGAACCAACCTAGATGCCCCTCAGTGGATGAATGGATCAAGAAAATGTGATATATATGTGTATATATATGTATATATATATATATATATATATATATATATATATGATGGAATTCTATGCTTCCATCAGAAATAATGATACTGCCCCATTTGTTAGGAAATGGAAAGACTTGGAAAAATCCTATTAAGTGAAGTAAGCCAGACCCAAAGAAATATAGGTCCCATGGTTTCCTTTATTTGCAATAACTAGCATATGTCTAGGATAATCTTACTGGACACTCAGAAGAGGTCAAAAGCTATTACATATGACCATATAAGCTGATGCTAAGCGAAATGAACCCCAAGATAGAGACACAAAAGGGTTTTTCTTTGTCCCTGTTGTTTTTAATGTACTATATGATATTTTTTGTTTCTTTTGTATGTTTTTTTCCCAATGTATAACCTCTATTTTCACTGTATTTGATTCCAGTGCCTTGCATCTTGTATATACAATTTTCTAATTTGGGGAGGGGAAGGGAAATAACAAAATGCTGAAAAAAAGATACAACCCATTTGTAACAGTGAGATGTACAAGACCCTATGTTGAAAACGAACTTTACAACTTCTCACGGGGGGCGGGGGGTGTCAGGGACTTAGGGAGGGAAGGGATAGTAAGGGAAAAACAAAGAAAGGGGTAACAATGCTCCATAGGTAATGCGCTCATTGACTTAATCATGTAACTGTAACCCCCTCTATACATTGTCGGTCATGGGGCTTGAACTCTGGGCCTGGGCGCTGTCCCTCAGCTCTTCAGCTCAAGGTGAGCATTCTACATAATTATAACCATAGGAAACAAGAAATTGGAGACTACTATAATTCTCACAAACTAATTAAAAAATCAAAGAGGAGTAAGGAGCCTTCATGGCAGAAGTGAATAGAAGCCAGAGGTGAACAGTATTTAAAAAGGAATCTGTACACCTGGGCTCTGGTGGCTCACACCTGTAATCCTAACTACTCATCTAAGGATGACAGTTCAAAGCCAGCCCAGGCAGGAAAGTCTGTGAGACTCTTATATCCAATTAACCTCTTAAAAATAGAAGTAGAACTGTGATGCATGTGGTAGAGCGCTAGCCTTGAGCAAGATAAGCTCAGAGATAGTGCATAGGCCCTGAGTTCAAGCCCCACAACCAACAACAGAACAACAAAAGAATCTGCCTATATTAGTGTTTTGTACTGTTTGTTCTATTTTGGTAAATAAATTGATGTAACTTGATGCCAAATTAAGTGATTTTTTTTTTTGGGGGGGGGGTCCGGTCATGGGGCCTGAACTCTGGGCCTGGGTGCTGTCCCTTAGCTCTTCAGCTCAAGGCTAGCGCTCTACCACTTGAGCCACAGCATCACTTCCAGCTTTTTTCTTTTTGCTTATGTGGTGCTGAGGAATTGAACCCAGGGCCTCAGGCATGCAAGGCAAACGCTCTACCACTGAGCCACCTTCCCAGCCTCAAATTAAGTGACTTTTAAAAACTTGTGCAAGTGCTCGCTTCGGCAGCACATATACTAAAATTGGAACGATACAGAGAAGATTAGCATGGCCCCTGCGCAAGGATGACACGCAAATTCGTGAATCGTTCTATATTTTTACATATTTATAAGATTATGTCTTTGTTGCCTTGTATGTCCCTCCCCCATGGTATAACCCCTGCTTTCACTATATATGAGGTTGGTGTATGTGGAGGGGAAGGGAAAAAACGAATTGTAAAAACAGGGATACAGGAAGACCCATTGCAACAATGAGATGTACAAGAACGAACTTTACAACTTTGGTGGGGGAAACGGGGGTGGGGGGGGAGGATACGAAGGGATGGGAAGGGGAAACAAAGTAGGAGGCTACAATGCTTGATAAGAAATGTGCTCATTATCTTACCCATGTAATTGTAACCCCTCTGTACAGTATTTTCACAATAAAAATATATAAAAATAAACAAAAAACTTGTGCAAACTAGAAATTAACAAGTTTAAACATTTCTCTTTCATTTCCTTTATTTTGCCTGCGCAGGGCTTAGCTTTATCACTCAAGGCTGGCTCTCTAACACTTGAACCCAGCTCCACTACTGGCTTTTTTGTGATTAATTGGAAGTGAGAGTCTTATGGATTTTTCTGCCTGGGCAAGCTTTGAACAGTGATCATCAGATGTCAGCCTCCTGAGTAGCGAGGATGACTAGTGTGAGCCACTGACAACTGGCTAGAAGTTGGAAATTTCCATTCTATGTATTGGTTATGCCTTTTTCGGCAGAAAGTTATTTTTCAGATTAGGTCTAAGTCTAGGTCTTCAGTTTTGTTTTTGTTTATTTTTGTCATGGGCCTACCTGAAGTGTGATAATCCTGTTTACAACTCTAGTGTAGCTAGACTCACAGGCATATATCACTATTCCCAGCCTGTTTGCTAAGATGGTGTCTTGGTAATTTTATCCAGGTTGGACCCAGAAGGGCTTCTAACTGTGATCGTACTGATCTTCATCTCCTAGGTAGCCAATATTACAGGCATGAGCTACCATGTTTGGCCTAGTTATGCTTTATACAATTGTTTCTAATGTTCTTTTATAAATGTCACTTCTTGATCAATGTATTTTTTTTTTTTTTTGGTCATGGGGCTTGAACTCTGGGCCTAGGCGCTGTCCCTCAGCTCTTCTGCTCAATGCAAGCGCTCTACCACTGGAGTCACAGCACCACTTCGGATTTCTGGTAGTTTATTGGAGATTACAGTCTCACAGGCTTTCCTGCCCAGACTGGCTTTGAACCACGATCCTCAGATCTCAGCCTCCTAAATAGTTAGGATTACAGGTGTGAGCCACCGGCGCCCAGCTGATCAGTGACTTTTTGTAAATAAACTCAAGATCTAGATGAAGGAGAAACAAAATAGAGGCAATTCTCTTTTAGTTACTTAGTTTACTTGTAGGTGTGGGAGTAGTTATCTATAGTCTATAAAATGTTGCCCTCTGCTGGAGTAAGTAAAGATGTACAATTCAACCCTTTAAAGTGTTATTTCAAATCAACACGATTATTCGTTTCAAAAAAGGTGATTACAAGATGACCACGTCATATAGGTAAATCTTACTCAACATTCTGTTTTGTTAAAGGTGTTCTTTCTCAGGTGGGCAAGTCAGATCAAGTACGATTCACAATGTTTTAGCAAGTAGCTAATTCCCAAGATTACTCGTCCTCTGCTTTTTAGCTCTTTTCAGTTAGCACTTAGCACAGAAGTATTAAATATTAAGACCATCTACTAAAAGTCAGGTGCCTATAGCTCACCCCTATAATCTTACCTACTCAAGAGACAGAGACATATGGAATCTTGGTAGAAAAGTCCATGAGACTCATCTTCAATTAACCAGAAAAATTTCCAAGCTGAAGAATTGGCTTAACTGGTAGAGCTACAGCCATGAGCAAGAAAGCTGAGCAAGTTTAAGGCCCTGAGTTCCAGCCCCAGTACTGGTACACACAGAAAAATCAGCTAATACAGAGCCGGGATTTAGGATTAGTGAGAATATCAACAGATCCTCTCTTCAAAAAAACAAACATAAAACCAGCAAGATGGCAAGAATCTTAGGAATCTGGAAGTTGCTCAGGAGCAAAAGGAGAGAAATTGACAGAACAAAACAGTTTCAGAAATAATGGCTTAAAATATCCCAAATTTGATGAAAAGCATTAATCTACATAAGGAATTTTAATAAATTATTTGCGGGATAACCACGGAGGTTTATGCCTAAAATATTATATCAAACCATTGAAATCCAAAGAAGAAATACTGAAAGCCACAAGAGAAAATAGCCCATCAAGTACCACATTCTATGTGAGGAAATCACAATAACTCCCTATCAGGGACAATGGAAGCCAGAAGACAATAAGACGACACACAGTGTGAGAAGAAAAAGATAACTCAGAATCCTATGCCCAGTGAAACTATCTTTCAAGGTAGAAGGCATAGTTCAGTGGTAGAGTGCTTGCCTAGCATATACAAGAGCCTGGGTTTCCATCTTTAGCACTGCAGAATACATACACTCTCTCTCTCTCTCTCTCTCTCTCTCTCTCTCTCTCTCTCTCTCTCTCTCTCTCTCTCTCTCTCTCTCTCTCTCTCTCTCTCTCTCTCTCTCTCTCTCTTTAAAAATATGGGCAGTGGCCAGGGAGAAAGGGGAGGATAGAGGGCAGGTGAATATGATCAAAGCATTCTTTATTTGCATATGGGAATATCACTGTGAGTCCCATTAATTTGTATGATTTTTGTTTTAACAAAACTATAGCATGTAAAAACAACAAAAACAAGATTAAAGGCAATAGAAATTTCCAAAGAAATTTCATAAATGTCCAATCAGAACATGAAATGATACTCAATATTAGCTGGGCACCAATGGCTCATGCTTATAATCCTATTTATGAAGCTGAGATATGAGGATCACTGTTTGAAGCCAGTCTGTGCAAAAAAGTCTGTGAAACTCTTAACTCCACTTACCCAGCAAAAAGCCAGAAGTGAAGGTGTTACTCAAGTGGTAGAGACCAGCAATAAAGCTGAGGGACAGCACCTAGGTCCTGAGTTCCAGCCCCAGTACTAGAAAACACACAAAAGTACTCAATATTGTTAACCTTTAGGAAAATAAATATCAAAATAGCAATCTGATGCCAATTTGTACCCACTAGGATGGTGAATGTTAGCAAGAATACAGACAGAAGGAGCTATAGAAGGAGCTAAACAAAGTGCTATTATAACGATATAGGAAATATTCTAGCAGTTCCTCAGAAAGTTGAATGCAGAGTTGACATTTGACTCATCAATTCCTCTAATACGTGTACATACAAGAGAAATGAAAACATGTCTAATACTACCATATCCAAGCTACTCAGAAGGCTGAGATCTAGAGGATCAAAGTTCAAAACCAACTTTAGGCAGAAGTCCCTAAGACTCTTATCTCCAAAATAACCATCAAAAAGCCAGCCCAGAGGCATGGTTTAAGTGGTAGAGTATCAGCCACGAGCAAGAAAGTTGAGTGAGAGTGTGAGGCCATGAATTCAAGCCCCATTACAGGCAGCAAAACCAACAACACATGTCCACATTACGAACATTTGTAGCAGTCTTATTGATTACTGTTTCCAAAACAACAGTAGTGTCCATCAACTGATGAATGGACAAGGCAAATGTACTTAAGCTGCTAATGAGATATTATAACATAGAAAATAACTGTTGCTACATTCTATACCATGGGTGAACACTGAAAACATTTTGCTAAGTGAAAGTAGCATCAATAAGCTGGAATGGGGAACAGTAGGTAGTTAAGCAAAAACATGCCCCCTAAATCTCTTACTCACATGTAATAGTCTCTTTTTTCACCAGTCACTCACTTGGTTGTGTTTTACTTTTTCCATGCTGAGGTTAGAACTCAGGAACTTACAGATGGTGGACAACCACTCTACTTTTGAACTATATTCCTCCCTCCTTTGGCAATTAAAAAAATTACTTTCCTAGATTGCCTAAACTATCCCGCTAGTTTTTGTTACATTACTATTGCTTCTATGGAGCCTCTAACTCTACATTTTTCCCTTGATAGTACTGGAATTTGAACTCAAAGCTTCATACTTGCTAGGCAGGTGCTCTATTGCTTAAACTGTGACCCCCAACCTTTTTTTGTCTGTTATGGGGCTCGAACTCTGGGCCTGGACACTGTCCCTCAGCTCTCCAGCTCAAGGCGAGCACTTGAGCCACAGCTCCACTTCCGGTTTTCTGGTGGTTTATTGGAGATGAGTTTCACGGCTTTTCCTGCCTGGGCTGGCTTTGAACCTTGATCCAAAGATCTCAGTCTCCTGAGCAGCTAAGATTATAGGCGTGAACCACCAGTGCCGGACCATTTTTTCTTTCACTGTGTTTTCTATGTGCCAGTTCTGGGGCTTAAACTCAGGGCATGGGTGCTGCCCCCAAGCTTTTGTGCTCAAGGCTAGTAATCTACCACTTGAGCCCATTTCATTTCTGACTTTCTGGTATTTAACTGGAGAGAAGAATCTCATGGACTTTCCTACCCAGCTGGAGGTATGATCCTCATACCTCATACCTCAGCCTTCTCAGTAGCTAGGATCACAGGCATGAGCCACTGGCTCCCAGTTTTCTCACTGCTGCTATAGCTGGGATAACAGGGGCACTCCATAATGACCATCTTCTTTGTTGAGTTAGACTCACTCTGTGCCCTGGCTCTCCTGGAACTACAATCCTCCAGATTTCTACCTCCTGAATAACTAGGATTACAGAGATGAGCCATTACTGCCTAGCCCCTACTTTACTATTTTGACAATGTTACACATTATAATCTTTACACAAATGATTTTACTTTACCTCTCTGTGGTAACAGTACATATCTGGTCCTGATGTTATGTCATTTCTCCAATAGAGTCTTTATTATTGTAGCCTTATTTATTTTGTAGGTCATGAAGCCTGAACTCTGGGCCTGGG
Organism: Dipodomys merriami; assembly: GCF_024711535.1. Lineage (NCBI taxonomy): Eukaryota > Metazoa > Chordata > Mammalia > Rodentia > Heteromyidae > Dipodomys > Dipodomys merriami. The sequence continues at coordinate 87,679,570 of NW_027204492.1, forward strand.
CACTGTCTCTCAGCTCTTCAGCTCAAGGCTAGTGCTCTACTACTTGAGCCACAGTGCCACTTCCTGCTTTTTCTGCTTATGTGGTGCTGAGGAATTGAACCCAGGGCCTCATGCATGCAAGGCAAGCACTCTACCACTGAGCCAGTTTCCCAGTCCCGTAGCCTTATTTTTTGTGTGGGACTTGTACTGGGACATGAACTCGGGTCCTTGTACTCTCAGTCATCTTTTTCAACTCAAGGCTGATGCTCTACCACTTGAGCCACTGCTCCACTTCTGGCTTTTGCTGGTTAGAGATAAGAGTTTCTTAGATTTTTTTCTTCCCAGGCTGGCTTTGAACCTTGACCCTCAGATCTCAGCCTCCTGAGTAGCTAGGATTGTAGGCATGAACAACTGACATTTGGGTCACTTAAAAAATAGCATGTGGGGCTGGAAGGTGGCTCAGTGGTAGAGCACTTGCCTTGCATGCATGAGGCCCTGGGTTCAATTCCCCAGCACCACATAAGCAAAAAGAAAAAAGCCGGAAGTGGTGCTGTGGCTCAAGTGGTAGAGCGCTAGCCTTGAGCTGAAGAGCTGAGGGACAGCTCTCAGGCCCAGAGTTCAGGCCCCACGACCGGACCCCACAAAAATACCATGTATGAATTATGCAAAGGGAGAAGTTGCACTGTAATATTTTATTATATGCATATAATATTTACCCCCTGCCTTAGTCTTTTTTTTCCAGTCTGCTTCTGTTTAATAGGGATCAGTTTTTACTCATCTTCAAATACATGGAATGTTGGCACAAAACTGAAGCTGCTGTGGAAAGATCACAGATATCCTGTGGGTTATGGAAACTTCCATTCCTCTAAAAACATACCCTTACATGGTCTTTATATACTGTACAAATTTATGTTGAACTCTAAATAATAAGTAATAATTAAAATAAAATGTTTTATTTGTAAATTATGTACAGAATACACTTTACGTTATGACAAGGAGAGGGGAAGAAGGAAGAAGTATTTGTCTGCTGGAGATGACCATCTTTCTCTGAATCAAATGTACAATTCAGTTTAGATTTCCTATGTTGGAAAAGGAGAATTTGTAGTTTTGTTAAAAAATATTGTTGCAGCCGGGCACTGGTGGCTCACGCCTGTAATCCTAGCTACTCAGGAAGCTGAGATCTGAGGATCGCGGTTCAAAGCCAGCCCGGGCAGGAGAGACCGTGAGACTCCTATCTCCAATAAACCACCAGAAAACCGGAAGTGGCGCTGTAGCTCAAGTGGTAGAGCGCTCGCCTTGAGCTGAAGAGCTGAGGGACAGCTCCCAGGCCCAGAGTTCAAGCCCCACGACCGACAAAAAAAAAAAAAAAATATTGTTGCATCGTTATTAGTTGGTTTGGTTCCACAAAATGCTTTTAATCCCTGCTAACTCAGAATATTAGAAGAAACTTCTGGTATAATGTTATAAAGAGAAAAACTATCGAGAACAATGAGTTTAAGCATTTCATTCTAAGGAAACTGTGAAATGGCTACATAACTATGCATAATCTGACACATTGGAGTTACTTTATTCTTTTCAAAGTTATTTTGATTAATCTAACAGTAAAGACCCATATAACTATCAAAAATGGCCTTAATCTAAATGTCAATGTGGAAAATGCATCTTTGATATCTATCAAAATGAATGAGACCTATTTACTGTAAAATTATCAAATGGATAAAACTCATTAATGGCTGTAGACTGTACCAAGAATAGTACCAATATCCTATAAAACGAAGGACTGTCACTGCTTGAATGTCAAATACATGTCGGTAAATTGATTTAAAGAATTCTACAGTGTCATATGTACATTATGATGATCAGCCAATACAGAGAATCCAACCTCTTGCACTATTCAGTCCCCAAATTGGTCAGATTATGACTTTTCATGTGCAGCTTTAGGTGTGTCTCCATCGTTGTCTTCCTCCTCCTCTTCGCAATCCTCATCTGTTTGCTGTTCCAGCTCCTCCTTGGTGATCATTTCAAAATCATTCCCATTTCCACTACTGTGCTGGGACTGGTCATCTTCCCTCCTGTCACTGTCTGTGTCTGAATGTGGTTCTCCTCCTGAGCCTTCTGTTCCATGATTTCCTGGTCCTACTTTTCCTTCCTCATCTTCCTTTTTCTCACTGACTTTTCTTCACTGTCGGACTTCTGCTGCTTTTTATTCTCAGATTTCTCATCTTTCTTTAAGTCTGCTTTTGGTCCTTTGTATTCGTGTGTGTACAGAGGCCTGAAGGAGTCAATGAAGCCCACGTAGGCAGTCAGATTTGGCAAGAACCAAAAGTGGTGCCTTCCTCCAGTTATTAGCCAGATGATAAGAAACAGAATGCAACCAGCAACAGCAAGAAGAATGCTGGCTACAAAACAGCCTGCACCCACACTGAGGTAATAAACACCTAGTCTCATTTCTGCTGGCCAAAGAGGAAAGAGGGTGGCTGCTATTACTGCAATCACAAGAATTAATCCCATGACTAATGTTTTTTTTTTAATTTTTATTTTTTAAACCAGGGCTGAGAACCGAACTCAGGGCCTTGCGGGCGCCCTTCCGCTGGGCTAAACCCCCAGCCCCCCATGACAAATGTTTTAATGTGAACTGGGTCATAGATCCACACATAAACCTCATTTCCATCCAGAAAAACTTGATCATCATGGGGTTCAAGTTTGAATTTTTTCTTAGTTTCCTTCTTTTTGGGAGTTCCTGGAGTTTCCTCCTTTTTGGATTCTTCCTTTTCACCATCTTTTTCCTTTTTTGTCTTTTCTTCCTTTATATTTTCTTTCTTGCTCTTTTATCTTCTTTTCCACTTTCAGCTTTTCCTTTATCTTTTTCTTTCTTTATGTCCTTTTCATATTTCATTTTCATTACTTTTAGTGCCAGATGGAAAAACTGCTTCTTTAAAAGCCTGTTGCAATAGTCAACCACAGATTCCCTGGTTGTAAATAAAGCTTCCTCTCCTTTCTTGGCCTTTGCCCACTTTGAATCCGAAAGGCAGTCCACGGCTTTGGAAGTAATAAAATAATCAACTCGATGACCCATCATATTGGTGAATTTTGTTGGACAGTTGAATCGAAGATACTTGGCTACAGCCTTCTCTTCTTTAGATGGTTCACCAACTTCCTGGATCTGCTTCTTGTGTCACCTGCATTCCGCCATGTTGGCTGCTCCGCCCGGTTCCCCCCCCTCCCCCCCGCATTACTCTTATCCCCTCTCCTTTTTCCTTCCCCTTTGTCCCCAGTAGTTCCTTTTTTACTTTCAAGACCTCTTCCCCTTTACAGCTTCAATAAATGAGAGAAAATGTGATATTTGGTTTTATGGAGTGATCTTGCTCAATGTGATTTCTCCAGTTCCATCCATTTTTTAGCAAATGATATAATTTTATTCTTCTTTATGCTTGACTAAAACTCCATTGTATGCATAAGTTTTGTGTGAATATGCCCTCAATTTTCTTATTAATTTTTAAATTTTTAAACATTTAAAAATTTTTATTGTAAAGGTGATGAACAGGGGTCTACGGTTACAGTTACATAAGTTAGGTAATTTCATTTTAAACAATGTTGCCCCTTCCTTCATTTTCTCCCACTTACCACTCCTCACTCCACTCCCCCCTCCAAGTTGTAAAGTTCATTTCCAATATAGTGTCTAGTGAGTATCATTGTTGCATTAGTTCATCCTTTGCCCTGCTGTTTCTGGGATTCTCTTTCCCTTCCAATGGTCAGATAAGCTTATATACAGGACAAGGGGCACACAAAACTAAAACAGAAAGAAAAAATAGAAATAACTACATGAAGGACATTATAAGAACCTCTTGTTTCCAATTCTTGGAGGTCATTTTGATACACTTCATTATATATGATACCATGTAATAGTGATTGGGCAATTGTGATCCCCTGCTAACAATACCATAGACATATTCTAGTTATTATGAATGAAGGAAGCCATGAAACATATATTTCTTTGGACATGGCTTGCCTTGCTTAATATAATTTTTTCTAGGTATTTCCATTTCCTTACGAATAGGGCAATGTCATTTTTTCTGATGGAAGTACAGAACTGTCGCTACCGCCTCGACCACCAAGGAAGACGTGACACCGAACTCTTCTTTCTGCAGTTTATTCAGGACCCTTTAGTAATCTTCTGACCCCAACCCCGGGGAGAATACCCGCTGGGTAGCCAACCCTGATACACCACGTGGGAACCACCAATAGGTTCAGGTGTGCGGAAGCAAGCCAGATTCTTTGCCTTAGCCATATAAGGAGTTGTTTGCCACAGAGAGCACTCGCCATCGGGAAGGCGGAGGGCGGAAGCCGGCGCCATCTTCCAGGTGCGGCCTCTCGCAGCTCTCTACAGTTCCCCCTTTTTTGTTTAAAGAACACAGATGAGAACAGAGGTCTGATCCCTGTTGTGCAATGCAAGGACTGCATACAAGCCTTCTCCCAGAGGGTACCTTCTCTAGGGATGACTCAGCCTGTCCATTGATTCGTTTTTCACAAGGACGGGAAAAGGCGAATCGAACCCATGTGCAATCAAACATGCTCTCCTCGAGGGCAAAACTCATGCCTCTCGACTGCAGTACTTTGGCTTTGCAATCTGTGTTCATTGTTTTAGGGTGGCAAGCCACGCTTGGGGGGACTGACCTGCTCCAATGGCTGTAAAGGCTTGGATAATCATGGCTGCACTGCGACGCTGAGAACCTCTAATTTGGCAAATGCACCACAGACATACCAAGGAGGCTAACACCAGGAGGCCTGTCAGGGCTCCCAAACCCGCCCATTCCTTAAGATGATTCATAGCAGCGAAGATCCATGAAGATAACCCCTCCGCCAATCCGGCATCCACTCGGGTCGAGTTCACCATGACGATGGCAACCCTGAGCTGTTCCATCAGGCTGTCAAACTCCCCAGTTCAATTACCTAAAAGATAACTAGACAACTGTTTAGACAAATTTGCAGCATTTTTTGAATAGGTTTTTTCCTGGGCCTGAACTCTGGGCCTGGGCGCTGTCCCTCAGCTCTTCAGCTCAAGGCCAGCGCTCTACCACTTGAGTCACAGCGTCACTTCCGGCTTTTTTCTTTTCTTTTTGCTTATGTGGTGCTGAGGAATCGAACCCAGGACCTCAGGCATGCAAGGCAAGCGCTCTACCACTGAGCCACCACCTTCCCAGCCCCCTACTTTCCCAGCCCCTTCCGATCTTTCTTCCTGCAGCATTTCTAGGGCGGCCTGACCATTCTCTACCGCCTCACTGCAGCGCTGGTCCTCAAGACAGCCTCTTATCAATTTCCATATTGGTCTCACTCCGCTCTTAAGCATTCCTTGTTCAGAGGCAAAATCTAGGTCCCTCCCTAGTTTCTCCCAAGAGGCCACCGTGAGGCTTCCGGAGACAGCGAACCATGGGGCAACGATGTCACATTCATCCAAAAATCTCTCTAAAGTACTCTTTTTTATTTTTAACTTTTTTGAGTGCAGTAGCTCATTGAGAGCCAAAAAAATTGGGTGCGAAGAAGAAGCACCCATGTTTTAAACATTTAAAGCTGGTAAACAAACCTTTACTTTTACTTTTGGCTACTCTATTGACTAGCCCCGAGTTCTCGCTCTCTCTCTATCTACAGAGAAGAGCAAAAATCCACCCGCTCTTGTCGCAGATTCCCCTTTTACCTGGGAACTTATCCCCCGCTCTTGTCGCAGATTCCCCTTTTACCTGGGGACTTACCCCCGCTCTTGTCACGGATTCCCCCTTTACCTGGGAACTTACCGGTGCACCACCCTGACCGCAGAGAGTTCTGAGTCCTCGTTGGGGTTATGGCTGAGTCCCTGTACGGGCCACCACGTGTCGCTACCGCCTCGACCACCAAGGAAGACACGACACCAAACTCTTCTCTCTGCAGTTTATTCCGGACCTTTTAGTAATCTTCTGACCCCAACCCCGGGGAGAATTCCCCACAGCCTTAAGTACCCGCTGGGTAGCCAACCCTGATACGCTACGTGGGAACCACCAATAGGTTCAGGTGTGCGGAAGCAAGCCAGATTCTTTGCCTTAGCCATATAAGGAGTTGTTTACCACAGAGAGCACTCGCCATCGGGAAGGTGGAGGGCGGAAGCCAGCGCCATCTTCCAGGTGTGGCCTCTCGCAGCTCTCTACACAGAACTACTTTGTGTATAAATACCACATCTTCTTGATCCATTCATCTACTGAGGGGCATCTGGGTTGGTTCCATATCCTAACTATGGTAAGTAATGCTACAGTGAATATGGTTGTGCTGGTAGCTTTAGTATGGTCTTATTTGTGATTGTTTGAGTAAATTCCCCAGAGTGACATTGCTGGGTCATAGGGGAGCTCTATGTTTAGTCCTTTGGGGAACTTCCATACTGCTTTCCACAGTGGTTGAACAAGTTTACACTCCCACCAACAGTGTAGTAGTGTTCCCTTTTGGCCAAATCCCTGCCAGCATCTGTTGTTGTTAGATTTCTTGATAGTGGCCATTCTAACTGGGATAAGGTAGAATTTCAATGTTATTTTAATTTGCATTTCTTTTGTGGTGAGAGATGTTGAGTATTTCTTCATGTGTCAATTGTCCATTCTTATTTCCTCTTCAGAGAAATCTCTCTTTAAGTCTTTAGCCCACTTATCAATAGGGTGGTTGTTTCTTTGAGGATTAGTTTTTGAGGGATTTAACTTTTTGAGCTCTAAGTATATTTGAGATATGAGGCCCTTGTCTGTTGTATGCTTAGTGAGGATTTTCTCCCAATCTGTGGGCTTACTATTTATCTTGCTGGGTATGTCCTTTGCCATGCAGAAGCTGTGCAGTTTAATGCTGTCCCATTTATCCAATCTTTCTTTGATTTGTTGTGCTTCAGGATCTTTACTAAGGAAGTTTTGACCTGTGCCAAGGAGCCCTAGTGTTTCCCCTATTCTTTCCTGTAATGTTTTCAGGATATCTGCTTTTACCTCAAGGCCTTTGATCCATTTGGAATTGATTCCGATGCAGGGTGATATATAAGGATCTAACTTCATTTTTCAACACACATAGAGCCAATTTTGGCAGCACTATTTGTTAAAGAAGCTGTCTTTCTTCCATCCTATTTTTTTGGCTCCCTTATCAAAGATTAGGTGGCCATAGGTCTGGAGGTTAATTTATGGGTCTTCAGTTCTATTCCACTGGTCTTCAAGCCTGTTCTTTTGTTATTGCCAAGCTGTTTTTATTACTACAGCTTTGCAATAGAGTTTGAAGTTTGGTATTGATATTCCTCCAGCAATGTTTTTGCTGTTAAGGATTGCTTTTGCTATTTGGGGTCTTTTATTATTCCAGATGAATTTTTCATTGTTTCTCTTATTTCATTAAAGAATGATATTGGGATATTGATGGGCATTGCATTGAATTTATAGATAGCCTTTGGCAGTATTGCCATTTTTATGATGTTCATCCAATCCAGGAGCATATCCTTAGATATGCTTTAACTTCCTTTTTCAGATTCTTAAAGTTTTCATTAGATAAGTCCTTTACTTCTTTGGTTAAATTAATTCCTAAGTATTTTAAGGGAGTTGCTTTCCTAATTTCAGCCTCACTCTTCTCAATGTTAGCATACACAAAAGCCATTGATTTTTGTGGATTAATTTTATACCCTGATACTTTTCAAAGTTTCAGATCAGCTCAAGTAACTTGAGAATGGAGTCTGTGGGCTTCTTTAAATACAGGACCATGTCATTTGCAAAGAAGGAGAATTGTACTACTTCTTTTCCTATTTGGATCCCCTTTATGTTTGCCTCTTGTCTTATTGCTCTTGCCAGGAATTCTAATACTATATTGAAGAGCAGTGGAGAGAGCAGACATCTTTGTCTCATTCTTGATTTTAGCAGAAATGGCTTTAACTTTTCACAATTAAGTATAATTCTACCTGTAGATTTGTCATATATAACCTTTATTATATTGAGGAATGTTCCATGGATTCCTAGTTTCTCCAGAGCTTTTATAATAAAAGCCTATTGGCTCTTGTGAAATGCTTTTTCTACATCTGTTGAGATGATTATGTGGTTCTTTTCCTTGCTCCAATTGATGTGTTGAATTACATTAATTGATTTATATTAATTGAACCAGCTTTGCATCCTGGAATGAATCCTGTTTGATCATAATGTATAATTTTTTTAATGAGTTGTTAAAATCAGTTGGCCAGAATTTTATTGAGAAGATCTGCATCGATGTTCATCAAAGAAATGGGTTGATAATTCTTTCTTTGATGAGTCCCTGTCTGGTTTTGGGATGAGGGTTATGCTGGCTTCATAGAATGAGTTTGGTAGTGAACTTTCACTTTCAATTTCAGAAGTTCTACCTTCTCCATCATCTAATCTGCTGTCAAAACTTTCTACTTTTTAATTTTTGTTTCCCTTGCTTCTAATTGTTCATTTTTGATGGCTTCAATATCTTTGGTAAAGAATTGTTATAGATTCTGTATGGATGTCTTTATTTCCTTGATTTGGTTCTCAGTGTCCTCTCCAAAATCCTTTAGCTGAGTGACTATACTTTGATTTAACTCCTTTTCCTTCTGTTGCAATTATTGAGATATCTGTTTGTGGATTCCATGAATTCCTCTATTAGTCTTTGGTTAGCTCATCATGCTCACGCATAGCCATATGCAGGCTTTCAATCTTTTCATTCATCATGTTTACCAGTAGTGTTTGTAGAGTGTTTTGAGAACTATTCTCTAGATTTTTCATTGACTAATCTGTTTCCTGTTTATTTTGAGTGAGAGTTAAGTTTTTTGATTTGCCATTTTTCTTGTGTTTCTATGGCTGGTTCTGCCCATTTTGTAATATAAGCAAATACAATATCACACCAAATAACAATTTTAAGACAAGAGCCAACCCTGAGCACTGTAATTGCAAAGACTTTAGAGGTTCACAATAATAAATAGGTATTTTCACTTTCTCCTTTTTTGGATATAAAAGCAGATCCAATACCACCACAGAACATAATTTTAGGACAATAACTAATCCCAGGCCCTGTAATAGCACCAATTTTATAGGTTCAAAATCATAGATTGGTATTCCCCTATTTGTCTTAGATTTTCTTTGTTAAGAGAGGAGTATTGTGCTTCAGTAGTGGGTATTATATATAGTTTTAATCAGTGGACAAATATGTCATGAGGTTTAAAGTAGTCTGGGCTGAAAGGATAATGTGATGAGGCGCAGTCTAAATGAATACAGATCCATTCTAGCTCAATGACAAACAACTAGGCATCAACAGACTAAGGAAAACAAGGAGTGAAAGACCAGAAATTAAGATATACAATGAAAAACAGCAGGAGAAAATAAGATTATAGAAATGTGGAGAAGGAAAGGAACAGAAGGTAGAAAACTAAGACCTAAATTCAGAGAAAGAAAAAAAAGACAAAAAACAAAAATAATATTTAAAAATTACATATATATATAAAATAATACTAAATTGAGTAATCAAAATATAGTTTATATTAAGTATGCACACAATGAAGGAAGAAGCCTAGTAATCACTACCAACTGTGTATCTAGACTCCTACATAGAACAACAATGAAGAAGAAGAAAAAAAGAAAAAATGGGGAAAAAGGGAAAAATAAAAATAGGAAAAGTAGAAAAAGTAAAAAAAAAAAAGAAAAAATTCTTCAATTTATTTGGGGGACCTTGTGTCTCCCCTATGTCCACTATCCAGCGTCTTGATGGAGCCTTTGATTCCCTGGCAATGGTCAATTTTCCTTGTGGTTTAGTTGGCTTCTCAATTCTGTTTATTTGAGTGAGCAGAAAAAAGTTTTGTCCTATAGACTTGGGGTCTTTGTGTCCCTCCTCCCAGACTAATTCAGTGAGACAGCGATCTGCTTTGTGTGTAATGAAGGAAGGAGGTGGCTGGTTTCTGTTGCTTAGAGTCACTGCTAGTGAGCTTGAGTGTGGGTGGGGTAGTGGCATGTCTGGAATCAGTGGCTTTTCCCAAAGGGGCTAGCTCCTGAAACTCTGTTTTGGCCTAGCCTGGAGTCACTCATGGCTTTTATGACCTATCCAGTTTTTTTTCCAGTGAGTTTTTATAGATTTTTGTCTTTTTAATTCCTGCAGCCATCTAAGCTGCAGTTTTAGCTGCTATCTGAGTGGAATGTCTTTGTTCTCTGTAGAGATGTGGGGCTGCCTTTCCCTGTGCCTACCTGGTAAAGAAAAGTTGTCCCCTCCCTATGAGGTTTTCTCCTCCTGGGCAGGACAACCTTCCTTTGCCCTGTTGAAAAATGATGCTGCAGTCACTGCTTCTCAGGCCTAAGTTATCTGCTAGGTGTTTTGAGAGGGTATATGCCAGTATCAAAGATGGCATTCTTCTCAGGTGTAGGGGAAGAGCTACATTCCAAAAGCTGTTCTGTGAGAGGGAGTGAGGTTGTTGTCTTTTGTGGGATACTCACGTTTTTCCTTGGTTTTTCAGACCATCTAAGATTTACATCCATCTGTGGCCAGCAGGATGTGGATTTCCACTCTGAGTCATCCAGTTCACACTAGAGGTAAGTGAAAAGCCACATGCCCTCTGTCTTTGGTGCCTTTGTCTTTGCTCTGTCTGGCTGCTGCTGCAGCTACCTCTGCCAGTGCCAACATTTGCTCAAATCTGTCTTCTTAAGCAAGCTACCTGAATTTTTCCTCTCTGTCTGAAATCTCTACTATTATGGTGCACTTTGTATGACTCTCTAGCCTTGGACTTTTCACTAGAATGCTAAAGCTGGTTTCTTGGAGAGAACTCAGTTAGTCCCCAGCTGCACCTCTGCCGTCTTCTGCCAATCCTCCATAATTATTCTAAGAAATGAAAAGCCAAGATGTCACAGTCACTCCATACAATTCTTCTTTTATTTTGTCGGTCATGGGCCTGAACTCTGAGGCTGGGCACTCTTGAGCTCAAGGCTAGCACTCTACCACTTGAGCCACAGTGTCACTTCCGGCTTTTTTTCTGCTTATGTGGTGCTGAGGAATCGAACCCAGCACCTCGTGCATGCAGGGCAAGCACTCTACCACTGAGCCATCTTCCCAGCCCCACAATTCTTCTTTTAAAAAGAAATTTAAAGGAGCAGAGGTGTGACTGAACTTCTTGTTTGCTAGGCAGGTGCTCTACCTCTTAAGACATGCCATCAATCCTCAATAATTACTTCTGGCACCAGATGTCTGGAGGGAGGGGTTCTCCTTATACACCAAGCAACTTAGTATTTTGTATATATTCCCCAGCTTAGTGTTTTATAATTCAATTGGATGCTGACACAGTCTACCTGTAGACAGTGTCAGATCCCATAGGTCGAGTTTACTCCCATAAGACTTGTCACCCCCATCCTCCATGTGTCAGTTTCAAGCACGGGTTATGACCTATGCTTCTGACTAACCATCTGTTAGTGTTCTACTGACACTCTTCCTGGGCTCACTCAATGTGCTAGGACAGCTCATACAACTCAGGGAAACTCTTTGCTTGTGTTTACTTATTTATTTACAAAGGGTACAGATGAAGACTGAATGGAAGAGATACACAGGACAAGGTTATGGGGGAAGGATGCAGAGCTTCTGTGTTGAATCTTGGCACCTATATGGGATCAGATATCTTGGAACTCTATTCTTTTGAATTTTGGGGGGGGGGTTTGGTCATGGGGCCTGAACTCTGGGCCTGGGCACTGTCCCTCAGCTCTTCAGCTCAAGGCTAGTACTCTATCACTTGAGCCACAGCGCCACTTCTAGCTTTTTTTCTTTTTGCTTATGTGGTGCTGAGAAATCAAACCCAGGGCCTCATGCAGAGAAGGCAAGCACTCTACCACTGAGCCTCCTTCCCAGCCCCTCTTTCGAATTTTTTAAGATGCGTCTTTACATAAGCATTATTGGTTAAACCATTGACTATTGGATGAGCTCAACATTTAGCCACTCTTAACTTTCCTGGAGGTTGTGTAACGGAGTAAGTTATGATAATACAGGTTATAACCTGTGTTTATAATGGTCTGTGAAGCTGGGGCAGTCTTCTGGGACTGAGCCCAGAATATATGGGTTCTGATCTATCTCCAGGTACACAGTGTCACAATGCAATTGTGAAGTAGCTTAGGGGCCCTCAGTCATCCCTTAAGCATACAAAACCCTATTGTTATTATTCGGGATATTACAAGGATTTTAGGAGTTACTAGAAAAATTGGAGAGGGGCACAAAATAAAGACCCGATATATATTCCACAGTATCACAGTTATGTATCTAGAACTGGAATTTCTAAGCCATCGTATAACTATATGTTTAAATCTTTGAACAACTTTCAAGCTGTTTTCTTAAGCAGCTCTATGATCTTATAGACCCATTATCAAAGCAAGAGTGTTCCAGTTTCACTAATCTCAGTGCAATGATTGTGTGTCACTGTGCCATTAAAAATATGAAAGGCTGGGCTCTGGTGGCTCACACCTGTAATTTTAGCTACTGAGGAGTCGGAGATCTGAGGATTGTGGTTTGAAGGCAGCCCAAGCAGGAAGCTCCATGTGACTCTTATATCTAATTAAACCACACTAAAAAAAACCCAGAAGTGGAGCTGTGGCTAAAGTGGTAGAGCACTCGCCTTCAGCAAAAGAATGCAGGGCCAGTGCCCAGGCCCTGAGTCCAAGCTCTAGGATTGGCATACACAAAAATGAAAGTGCTGGAGATACATGTAATTCAGTGGTAGAGTATGTACAAGTCCCAGTGTTAAATCTTCAGCAAAACAATAAAAGAAAATAATTATTTTGGATTTTAAAGATTTGAAATATGAATTTAGATGTCCAAGTATTAAAATGCATCCAGATATGTGGGCTTATAAGAAAAGTTAGGTTTGGAGGTAATGAAATTCATGGCACTTCTCCCTCAAATATATTGACTTTCTATCAGTTTGAAACTATATCATCATGGCATGCCTTTCAAAAGAAATTTAATTAAAAATAACTACAACACTTTTCTTGTTCTATCCCTCCACTTTTTCACCTCTTCTCATTCATTTTCAATCTCTTTGTTCACTTTTACTTAAGAGTTAGTTGAAGGGGGATACTGTTTATTAGAGATAAATATTGTAAATGTTTCCACCAGTTGGTTATGATTTGAATAGGAAATATCCCCAACAGGTTCATGTTTTGAACACTTGGTCCCCAGATGGTGGTGCTATTTTGAGAGGTTGTGGAAACTTTGGGTGGTGAAGCCCAGATGGAGGAAGTGGGTCATTATTGATGTTGTTAAAAGCTTTACTGGGTCTACAGTCTCCTCCATTTCTCTGTTTCTTGTCTTCCAAGAAGTGAACAACTCCCTCCACCGCATGTTCCTTCTGCCATGATGTTCTTCTGCCCAGGTACCTGGGGCCAAGAAACCACTAAGTTAATATATGCTCTGAAATTATGATCCAAAGTAAATTTTTCTTCTGTTAACTAGTTCTTGCAGGCATTTCCATCACAACTATGCAAACGTAACTAATATAGAGAATTGGGACCGGAGAAATAGGTCATTGCTGTTACTAAACCTTACTGTGTGATTCTTAAGGTTTGGAAGTGGTTTGTGGAGAGAATTTGGAAGTCTGGAGAAGCAGTATAGCAAAAGTCTAAAATTCTGCAATCAGAGCTCAATGGATGATTCTAGTAGGAGCTCAGAAGAACAGAACACCTACAGGAGTGCCAGCTGCATGAAATTTCAAATGGGAATGGGAATTGTTTTAGGAATTGGATTAGAAACTACTTATATTCTGGAAAATAATTTGTCTATATTTTTCCCATGCCCTGAGACTTTTTGGGTTACTTAGTTTAAAGATGACAGACTGATCTGGTATAGGAACAGTTTTGTGCCAGTACTGAGGCTTGAATTCAGGTCCCAAGCACTGTCCCTGAATTTTTTTGCTCATGGCTAGTTCTCTACCACTTGAGCTTTTGGCTGTTAATTGGAATTAAGAGTCATGAACTTTTCCTCCCTATGCTGGCTTTGAAGCATTATCCTCAGATCTCTGCCTTCTGAGCAGCTAGGATAACAAGGCCACTGACACCCTGCTGGTTCCACATTTTTATTTAAATTTGGTATCCGTAATCTATTGAATTCTGCTCCTTGCCACATTGTTTACTACTGGAACTTATAAGATAGTGAGAATCCTGTAAGATGAGCCTTCCTTTGTTCTATGCATTCTCAAAATACTCTTGGTGATTCTTGTATATTTTTCTTCCAAATATAATGAAGAAGCCCTTGATTCCACTTAGGGTATTCATTAACACCAATCACACAAGGTTCAGTTCACTACAGTCTGCTTGTTGCAGTCAATGAATCAATTGAGAGGCAGAGTGATAGCACTTTAACAAGTAGGAAAATTAGGAAATGTGTGGCTCTTCTTGTTTAATCATGAGCTTACCCCTTGGCATAAGGGAGAATCTTTTAGGACCAGGGTATGGTGGGTCCCAGACAGCTAAGTTCCTTATCTGTCCACTGTCCCACAGAGAAAACTCTTCTGGAAGGTTGGTAGTGGACATCTCATCTACTTCATGTAGACTTGTGTGGCAATGCAGTGGCATTACAGAAGATTCAAAGGACCAAAGTTTCTGTACTCATTAAGGTGACTTGGCTCAGTCTTTTATTGTGGTCAGCATTTCTCCCACACACTCTTTCAGGGGTGGTCTTGCCTCATAACTTAGAACTAGGGAGTGCTTGAGAAGGGAAGGTTTGCATTCCTGGATAACTCCAGAATATAGTTAATGTGTAAAAATAAAACCTTAAGAGATAGAGCAAGCAGCAAAAAGGGGAACTACCTTCCTTCCTTCCTTCCTTCCTTCCTTCCTTCCTTCCTTCCTTCCCTCCCTCCGTCCCTCCCTCCGTCCCTCCCTCCCTCTCTCTCCCTCTCTCTTTCTTTCTTTCTTTCTTTCTTTCCTTTCTTTCTTTCTTTCTTTCTTTCTTTCTTTCTTTCTTTCTTTCTTTCTTTCTTTCTTTCTTTCTTTCTTTCTTTCTTTCTTTCTTTCTTTCCTTCTTTCTTTCTTTCTTTCTTTCTTTCTTTCTTTCTTTCTTTCTTTCTTTCCCTACCTTTTTTTTTATTGTGAAAATACTGTACAGAGGGGTTACAATTACATGGGCAAGATTAGTACATTTCTATAAAGCATTGTAGCCTCCTCCTTTGTTTCCCCTTCCCATCCCTTCCCAGCCTCCCCCTGCCCCCCACCCACTCCTTCCCACGCCCCCCCCGAAACCCTCCCCCCCCCCCCGCACCAAAGTTGTAAAGTTCGTTTTCGACATAACGAATTGTACATCTCATTGTTGCAATGGGTCCACATGTAAACCTATTTAAAGGATTTGTTTTCCTCCTTCCCCTCCACAAATTATACCGACATCAAACACAGTGAAAGCAGGGGTTATACTGTGGGGGAGGGACATACAAAGCAACAAAGAAATAATCTTATAAATGTGTTAGAAACAATTGCATAAAAGAAAAAAAAACATTTGAATACATATCTTAGGGTTCATTTACCTAACATCACCTTTTCTGACCTTTTTTGCTTGACTCAGACATATACTACATATTGCAAATAAGGGAAACCATGGGACCTATGTTTCTTTGGGCCTGGCTTACTTCAATTAATATAATTTTTTCCAAGCCTTTCCATTTCCTAACAAATGGGGCAATGTCATTCTTTCTGATGGAGGCATAGAATTCCATTGTGTATATATACCACATTTTCTTGATCCATTCATCTACTGAGGGCCATCTGGGTTGGTTCCATATCATAGCTATAGTAAATAATGCTGCAATAAACATAGTCATGCTGGTAGCTTTAGTGTGGTCTTGTTTGTGAACATTTGGGTAAATGCCCAAAAGTGGGATTGCTGAGTCATAGGGGAGCTCTATGTGGAGTTTTTTGAGGAACCTCCATACTACTTTCCAAAGTGGTTGCACAAGTTTACACTCCACCAACAATGCAGTAAGGTTCCCTTCTGTCCACATCCTCTCCAGCATCTGTTGTTATTAGAGTTCTTGATTTTAGCCATTCTAACTGGAGTGAGGTAGTATCTCAATGTTGTTTTGATTTGCATTCCTTTTATGGCTAGGGAGGTTGAGCATTTCTTCATGTGTCTATTGGCCATCCTTCTTTCCTCTTCAGAGAAGTTTCTCTTTAAGTCTTTAGCCCACTTATTTATTGGGCAGTTGTTTCTTTGAAGATTTGCTGGTGGGGGATTTAATTTTTTGAATTCCAAGTATATTTTAGATATGAGGCCCTTGTCTGTTGTATGGCTAGTGAAGATCTTCTCCCAATCCGAGGACTTTCTATTGATCTTGCTAGCTAGGTCCTATCTACCATGCAGAAGCTGTGAAATTTCATGCAATCCCATTTGTCCAACCTTTCTTTGATTTGTTGTGTTTCTTGGTCTCTATTAAGAAAATTTTGGCCTGTGCCAAGGAGACCTAGGGTTTCTCCTATTCCATCCTGTAATGTTTTCAGAGTGTCTGCTTTGACTCCGAGGTCTTTGATCCATTTGGAGTTGATTCTGGTGCAGGGTAATATACAAGGATCTAACTTCAGTTTTCTACAAGTAGTTAACCAATTTTGCTAGCACCATTTACTGAAGAGGCTGTCTTTCTTCCATTCTATTTTTTTTAGCTCCCTCATCAAAGATTAGATAGCTATAGGTCTGTAGGTTCATTTCTGGGTTTTCAATTCTATTCCATTGGTCCTGAGGTCTGTTCTTGTGCCAGTACCAAGCTGTTTTGATTACTATGGCTTTATAGTAGAGTTTGAAGTTTGGTATTGTTATTGCTACAGCAGTATTCTTTCTGTTGAGGATCGTTTTTGCTAATCAGGGTCTTTTATTGTCTCATATGAATTTTTGGATTGCCTCTTCTATTTCCTTGAAGAATGAGGTTGGAATTTTGATAAGTATCCCATTGAATTTGTAGATAACCTTGGGAAGTATTGCCATTTTCAGGATGTTGATGTTTCCAATCCAGGAGCATGGGAGTTTTTGCCACTTTCTAAGTTCTGTTTTGATTTCCTTTTTCAAGTTTTTCAAGTTTTCATCATAGAGGTCCTTCACTTCTTTGGTTAAGTTAATTCCTAGGTATTTTATTTTTTGTGGGGCTAATATGAATGTAGTTGCTTTCCTAATTTCAGCCCCACTTTCTCATTTTTGGCATACAGAAAAGCCATTGATTTTTGAGGGTTAGTTTTATACCCTACTACTTTGCCAAAGTTTTGAATCAGCTTGAGTTATTTGGGAGTGGAGTCTATGGGATTCTTTAAATACAAGATCATGTCATCTGCAAAGAAGGAGAGTTTTACTTCTTCTTTCCCTATTTGGATCCCCTTTATGTTTGCATCTTGTCTTATTGCTGTATCTAAGCATTGTAATACTAGATTGAAGAGAAGTGGAGAGAGTGGACATCCTTGTCTTGTTCCTGAGTTAAGAGGAAATGGCTTTAGTTTTTTACCATTAAGTATCATGCTGGCTGTATGTTTGTCTTATACAGCCTTTATTGTATTGAGGAATGTTCCATGGATTCCTAATTTTTCCAGAGCCTTCATCATAAAGGGGTGTTGGATCTTGTCAAATGCTTTTTCTGCATCTATTGAGATAACCATGTGGTTCTTATCCTTGCTCCTGTTGATGTGATGAATTATATTAATTGATTTGCTTATATTGGACCAGCTTTGCATCCCTGAAATGAATCCTGTTTGATCGTGGTGTATGATTATTTGGATAAATTGTTGAAGTCGATTGGCCAGAATTTTGTTGAGAAATTTTGCATCAATGTTCATCAAAGAAATGGGTCTATAGTTCTCTTTCTTTGATGAGTCCCTTCCTGGTTTGGGGATGAGGGTTATGATGTCTTCATAGAATGAGTTCAGTAGAGAAAGTTCACTTTCATTGAAGAGTTGGAGGAGTATTGGTGTGAGCTCTGCTTTTTAGGCCTTGTAGAATTGCACTGTAAATCCATCCAGTCCTGGGCTTTTCTTAGATGGGATGTCTCTTATTGCTGTTTCTATTTCAATGCTTGATATAGGCCTGTTAACATGCTTTAACTCATCTTGGTTTAGTTTTGGCATATCAATATTTGCTAGGAAAAGGTCCATTTCTGCCAATTTCTCAAACTTATTAGCATAAAGTTTTGAGAAGTATTCCTTTATAATGTTCTGAATCTTGGTTGTTTCTGGGGTGATGTTTCCATTCTCATCTCTGAGTTTATTTGGGTGTGTTCTCTTCTTTTTCTGATAAGATTTGCTAAGGGTCTGTCAATCTTGTTTATCTTTTCGAAGAACCAACTCTTTGTTTTGTTGATTCTTTCTATAGTTTTTTTTATTCTAATTCATTTAATTCTGATTTAATTTTAATTATTTCTTTCCATCTACTGGATTGGGGTTTATTTTGCTGCTCTTTTTCAAGGAGGTTCAGATGTCTCATTAAATTGTTGGTTTCAGATCTCTCCAATTTGTTGATATAGGAACTCAGAGCTATAAACTTGCCCCTGAGTACTGCCTTTGCTGTGTCCCAGAGGAGCTGGTAATTTGTGTGTTCATTTTTGTTGAATATCATGAACATTTGAATTTCCTTTCTAATCTCTTCCATGACCCACTCATGATTCAGCAGTGTGTTGTTCAGCCTCCATGTGTTACAGGACTTTTTTTTGGTGGCTTTTGGTGTTGAATTCTAATTTTACTCCCTTGTGGTCTGAGAGAATGCAGGGTATAACTTCAATGTTTCTGAATTTGGACAAGTTTGCTTTGTGGCCTAAAATGTGATCTATTTTAGAAAATGTTCCATGTACTTCTCAGAAAAATGTGTGTTCTTCCTTTCCTTTTTTTTTTTGTCAGTTATGGGGCTTGAACTGGGCCTCTACTCTTCAGCTCAAGGCTAGTGCTCTTCCACTTGAGCCACAGCACCACTTCTGGTTTTCTGCTAGTTTATTGGAGATAAGAGTCTCAAGGACTTTCCTGCCTGTGGCTTTGAACTGTAATCCTCAGATCTTAGCCTCCTTTGTAGCGAGGATTACAGGCATGAGCCACCGGTGCCCGGCCAAAGGGGACATTTCTAAGAACTTGGTCTTGATGGGTGGGTATTTTTGCATTTCCTAAACTGCTTTAAATTCATTGACTTGAGGGAGGTAGGGATTGAAATCAGGGTCTGAGTACTGTGTCTGAGCTTTTTTACTCAAGGATAGTGCTCTACCACTTTCAGCATTTTGCTGTTAATTGGTGATAAGAGTCTCACGGACTTTCCTGGGTAGGCTGGCTTCAGTCTGTGGCCTTCATCTCTCAGCCTTCTGAGTTGCTAGGATTACAGACATGAGCCATTGGTACCAAGCTGGTATACTTTGGTTTTTACATTATAGAATCTACATTCAGTATATTATGGATTTTCTTTTGTATAGATGATGTGTTGCCTTCTTAGCTTTATTCATAGTTGTGTTCTCACTTTTTGAAATATTTTCTTTCCCTTACTGTATTTTACTAGCTATTGCTGACACATAGGTGATTCCATCTCCAGTTAACCAGCAAAAATCCAGGTTGGAATTGTGGCTCACTTAGAAGAGTGACAGCTGTTACTAAGAAATTTCACTGAGAGTTGAAGGCTCTGAACTGAAGCCCCAGAGTTAGCAAAAAAAGGCAAGACAAAGGGAAGGGTAAGACTCAAGGCAAGGCATGGTAAGTCAAGGCAAAGAAATAGAAAAGAAGATACAAAAGAAAAGAGATGACAAAGGGAAAGGAAGGATATGGGAGTGACCAGGCCAGATAATGGTCTCTCTAACCAGCAGCATCCTGAAGATCACTGCCAGCCTGGCATATATGTATGAATATAACTGCCCATGGGAGTCTCTTGGCTGGCAGGCTGACCAGAGGATTCCAAACCTTGGTCTGGTCAGGTAGTTTTGTCGAAGACAGGGTGAGGCAATTTTTGCCTCATAAACAAATTTTGCTGTATCTATTAGATTAGTAACACAAATATTTATGAAGGTTAAACCCGGACATCAGATTTTTAGTAAAAGGTACTCAAGTTTTAAATTTGCCTTCCCAGAACTGTCATAATTACTCACTTTAATAAATCTAAAGACCAGATAATTTAGTGTTCCATTTTTATAAGCTATTAAAGATGAAGTCTCCAAATTTATTTTATGAATCCACTTAACCTTAAATTTGAGAAAGATATAACAAAAAAATTATAGACTTGTCTCATTTGAGTATAGATGCCAAATTTCTAAAAATTTCTGATTATAATCTTAATAATTGAGTCAAATATTTTAAAGTTAATGCATACACATAGTAAAATTAGAGCTTTCTTCAATGAAAGGATAAATTATATTTCTCCCTCTTCCCTAAGATACCTTTGTTTTTTCATATATCCTTCCAGAGATCCTATATACATATCTATTTCAGTATGCATGGATAAATCTCCTTTTTTTACTTTCTCTCTCTCTCTCTCTCTCTCTCTCTCTCTCTCTCTCTCTCTCTCTCTCTCTCTCTCTCTCTCTCTCTCTCTCTCTCTCTGTCTCTCTCTCTCAAAAATTTTTAAGCACATTCTGGTCCTTCTTATGTCTCTTTCTCTTTCTCTGGTACCAGTACTGGAGCTTAAACTCAGATCCTCGAGCTATCGTTTGGCATTTTTGTTCTAGTCTGGCAATTTAGTGTTTGAGCCACATCTCCTTTCCCAACAGGCTTTCTGCTGGTTAATTGGAAATAAGAGTCACACTGACTTTTCTGCCTATGCTAGCTTTGAACTGAGATCCTTAGATCTCAGCCTTTTGTGTAGCTAGAATTACAAGCATGAGCCGCCACCAGTACTTGGCTGTTCTTGTGCTTCTCCTAATGAATATTTCCTTTCACTGGTGTGTGGTGTATCTCAGGAGTTCTCAACTGTAGTACTACTAACATGTGTGTGTGTGTGTGTGTGTGTGTGTTTGTGTCCTGGTTCTGGGGCTTGAACTCAGGGCCTGGGTGCTATCCCTGAGCTTTACTGCTAAAAGCTAGTGCTCTACCATTTGAGCCATATATCCTCTTCTGGCCTTTTGATAGTTAATTGGAGATAAGAGTCTCAAAGACTTTCCTGCCCAGGCTGGCTTTGAACCTCCTGAGTAGCTATGATCATAGGAATGAGCCATGAGCGCCCAGCTACTACTGGCATTTTTTGCTTGAATTGTTCTTTGTTGTGGGAACTGTCCTGTGCACTGGCCTCTATGTGGTAGATGTCAGTACAAACCCCTTTCCCTATTTTCTGACAACTAAAATGTCTTCAGACATTGCCAAATATCCCATAAGAAAATAAATCACCCAGGATTTCAAAACCATTTCCTACCTCATTTACAAAAACAGCAGCTTAATATTCCAAAGGATGTTAGCTATCTTTCTCATAGTGATGGGC
This sequence comes from Dipodomys merriami, assembly GCF_024711535.1. Taxonomy (NCBI): domain Eukaryota; kingdom Metazoa; phylum Chordata; class Mammalia; order Rodentia; family Heteromyidae; genus Dipodomys; species Dipodomys merriami. The sequence goes on from NW_027204492.1 coordinate 87,700,921, forward strand.
AGCTGGGATATTGTAATTTGCTACTAAAAGCAGTGCAGTAGTGAATATCCACTTACAATCCTGCTGTAAGTCATGTGAACTCATCCTTTTCTAAAAGTGTTTTCCAAAGTTACTCACCTCTTGAATTTTGATGCAGAACTCTCAAAGCGCCCTCCAAACAGGATTCTTGATTTGACCTTTGAGCAGAACCTTTACCATAAGTGGCAAATCACTGTAAGTTATTGTGCTAGTCAGTTTTTCATTCCTATGACAAGATTCCTAGTAAACAGTTTGAAAGAAATATTTATTGTGTCTTATGGTTTAAGCAAGGTCAGCTAGCTCCACAGCTTTGGGCCTGAGACAAGGCAGACATTCCTCATGTTGGAAATGTGTAGTGAGGATGTTGTTCACCTCATGGTAAGCAGGAAGCAGAGGCAGGGGAGGAAAACATGGGGAGAAAATATACCATTTAAAGTTACTCTCTGAATGGCCTGCTTCTACTTTTTCTGTGCTGGTATTGGGGCTTGAACTAAGGTTTTTTTCACTCTCATTTGGCTTTTCTGCTCAAGGCTGGCGTTCTACCACATGAATCCCATATCTACTTCCAGATTTTCCCTAGATAATTGGAGATGAGAATCTCATAAACTTTCCTACTCACAATGGGTTTGAAACTCAATCCTAAGATCTCAGCTTCCTTGATAGCTAGAATTACAGGCATACGTCACGTGGCTCTTCTTTCATTTTTTACTAACCTGGGCAGACAAATCCATGAGACTCATCTCTAATTTACCAGAAAAAACCCTGAAAGTGCATGTACAACTCAAGTGGTAGAACATCAGCCTTGAGTAAAAAAACTAAGAGTGCAAGTCCTGTGTTCACACCTCAGTACTGACAAACACACATACATATATTCATACTAAAAAACTATGGGTACTGAAGCTTGACCATGTGGCTGTTGATTCCCTTAATTCTCAACTGTGTGACCACGGCTAGTTTTCTCCATGTACAAAATTTCTCCCAGAGTGCTGATGAAGATTAAAATCTTTAGTACCTGGCACATGCATGATACATGTTAAGGTCTTAGAATGGCAAAGAGTAGGTCTTCTATGGCGGTAGGTGCCATTCCACTATCCACTGGCTGATTCCTGTTTGCTGAAGAGGAATATGCTGTTGCAGAAATTTCTTACCTTCAGTGACATGTTCAAGACTTTTCCTTGGAGGAGTGGTGGTAACTGGACTGTGCTCAGAAGAAGTTCTACAGGGAACATGGGTGAGGAACCACTGGTCAGTGTGACATAGAATGCCCCTAGCAGTATCTTCCTTTCCCAGGTGCTATAAGCTCAGGGACAATGAAAACTGCAATGAGTTTGAGCAAGAGGCTCACTATCTTGATTGCCTGGTCCCATTTAAATGCTGGACAGGATATTTGTACTCTTGCCTAGTAGGGAACTGTTCCTACACTAACGGGCAGATGGCTGTGGGCAAGAGACTCATCGAGGCTGCCACATTTTCAAGAAGTAGGGATAGGTCTCAGCTTAGAAGACCCCTAGATTTAATAATGAATGTCATTTCTCTGACTGGGTTCTAATTGCCCAGCCTGACACAGTCTTCAGGTTGGGGCAAGAATATTTCTAGAAGGTAGGCAGGGCATCCTCAATGCAGAGTTGCGCCGATGAGCAGAATCCAGGTGAGTCAGGGTAGGGAAGGGTCTTGGTTGTTAGTGAGAGCTGGGTCCCTGGGATGCCAGCAGCTCTTCTCAACCCCTAGACTTGCGGGCCTCACTCTGTATGATGAATGAGCTCTTGTCATGTCCAAATGAGGACCCCTCCTGCCTGCTTTTTATAGTTTTTCTGTGCTTTGCTTGGCCTTCAAAAGAAGGCATCTACTTCAGTCCCCTGGCTTACTTCTGAGAATTGTTACACTCATCCTCATTCTTTATTTTCCTATCTGGAAGCTTCTAGAGTTCCTCTCACAATGCATTCCTTGGGCATTTGAGTTTTCTACCAGTTTAGATGAGAGAAAACATCAATTTCTTCTTTATTGAGAGTACATGCCATGTACTCTCTCTATGAGAAATTTGAAGTCTTGAATGGTAGCTAAGTCTATGTACAGTTTCCTAACCCTTTATTGTCCTACTTCAAATCTGCCTCTTGCCTTTGTAATTCTGATATTAATCTCAGCTTGAGCTGCAATTCAAATCTTGTTTCAGCTTTCAAAGGTTGGTATGCACTTTGGCTTTTTGCTGCACACATAAGACTTGGATGGCCTCTGCACTTGTAGAGGTCATGTATCACTAGGGACTGCATTTGGGTCAAAGTCTTAAAACAAAATGCAGTTCCACTGATGGATAGGTTGCTTCTCCAGTTTTAGACTCACTAGTCTTCCTGGTTCATTTTAACTCAGGTTTATAGAGCTTTATCAGCTTTATGGACTTTTTGTTGTTGTTGGTTGATTGTGGGCTTTAACTCAGGGCCTGGACACTGTTCCTGAGCTCTTTTGCTCAAGGCTTGTACTCTACCACTTCGAATCACAGCACCACTTCTAGTTTTTTGGTGGTTAATTGAAGATAAGAGTCTCATGGACTTTTCTTCTTGGGCTGGCTTCAAACAATTATCCTCAAACATCAGCTTCCCGAGTAGCTGGGATTACAGGTGTGAGTCACCAGAGAGAGCCCAGCTTAACTTGATGGAATTTTGTACAGAATTTTAAATTGCAAAAATTAGTAGGAAAATACACAGAACTATTCTTTATTGTGGGCAGAAATGGAAACATTTATCAGTATCATCTGCTGATGTATGTATCAGTTTCATTCATTCATCTCATTTTGTTTTATTTATTATTTTTACTTTTTATTATTATGAAGTAGTTATACAAAGGAGTTACAATTCCTTAACTCTGGTTATATGTAAAATGCTTCTTGGTCACTGTAATCCTTTCCTTCATTCTCTCTCATTTTCCTCCTCCCATCCCTACCCTCAAGTTATATAGATCAATTTTTACATAATATACATTGAATATAATGACTACATTTGCTCATTCTTCCTCCCTCCATTCTTCTTCTAAATATACCATCTTTTAGTCACTTTGTTTGTTTATAAGTGCACTAAGACCTGTGTTTGTTATCTTGCCTAGTTGTGTTCTAGATCTAGCTTCCACATATGAGAGAAAACATGCACCATTTGTCTCTCTGAGACTGGGTTTCTTTGCTTTCATTTATTTTTGTTTGTTTTTGGGGGGAGGTCCAGTCGTGGGGCCTGAACTCTGGGCCTGGGCACTGTCCCTCAGCTCTTCAGCTCAAAGCTAGCGCTCTACCACTTGAGCCACAGCGCCACTTCGAGCATTTTTCTTTTTGCTTATGTGGTGCGAGGAATCAAACCCAGGGTCTCACGCATGCAAGGCAAGCGCTCTACCACTGAGCCACCTTCCCAGCCCCTTATTCTTTTATTTTTATTTTTATTTTTTTATTGTGAAAATACTGTACAGAGGGATTACAATTACATGGGCAAGATAGTGAGTACATTTCTTATCAAGCATTGTAGCCTCCTCCTTTGTTTACCCTTCCCATCCCTTCCTATCCTCCCTTCCCTCCCACCCAATCCTCCCCCCCCCAAGTTGTAACGTTCGTTTTCGACATGACAACTTGTACTTCTCATTGTTGCAACAGGTCCACCTGTATCCTTATTTAAACGACTTGTTTTCCCCCTTCCCCTCCACAAATTATACAGACATCAAATACAGTGAAAGCAGGGGTTATACTGTGGGGGAGGGACATACAAAGCAACAAAGAAATAATCTTATAATTGCGTTAGAAACAAATGCATGAAAGAAAAAAAACATTTAAAATACATGTCTTAGGGTTCATTTTCCTAACATCACCTTATCTGACCTTTTCTGCTTGACTCATACATATACTAGATATTGCAAATAAGGGAAATCATGGGACCTATGTTTCTTTGGGCTTGGCTTACTTCACTTAATATAATTTTTTCCAAGTCTTTCCATTTCCTAACAAATGGGGCAATGTCATTCTTTCTGATGGAGGCATAGAATTCCATTGTGTATATATACCACATTTTCTTGATCCATTCCTCTACTGAGGGCCAGCCCCTTATTCTTGTTTTTATCTTTGTTATTTCTGTTCTTTGGCTTGTCTGAATTTAATTATATTTTTAGTTTCATTAGGTACCTTAAATCACTAATTTGTGATTTTTCTTTTTCTAAGTATTATGAATGTTATGACTATCTCTAAGTATTGATTTGGCTGCTTAAATCCATTGTTATGGTTTAATTAGCATACAAGAAATTACACATTGTCAAAGTGAATAGTTTGATCAGTTTTGACAAGTATGCACTATGATTCCATTACCACAATCAAGATAATAAAATCATAGATGGATTTGGGAAGTAGTCCCTCTTCACTTCATTTATTTGGAAGAATTTTCATAGAGTTGGTATTATTTCTTCTTTAACTTTTTGATAAAATTTCTAACTGAAGTCCTCTGGGTTTGAAGTTTTCTTTGTGGGAAGATTTTAAACTACAGTTTCAATTTGTTTAATGGATATTGGGTTCTTCAGATCTGTTTCTTCAGATGAGTTTTGGTAATTTATGTCTTTTAAATAATGTGTCAGTTACATCTAAGTTGTCAAATATATTGGCATAAATTTGTTTATTAAATTCCCTTATTCTCTTTATATTTCTGAGCAGTCATGTTAGTTTCATTGTAGTTTAAAAATGTATTAAAAGACCATCTAGTATCTTATTAATCTATATCATTTTATGGTTTTACACATCAGTTAAATTTTTTATTATTTATTTTTGTTAGTGTATATTAATTGGACAAAGGGATTTCATTTTGCTATTTTCATAGATAGTTACACTGTATGTTGACCGTATTCAACCTCTGCCTTATACTCCATAACCCTCTCCTTCCTTCCTCCTTTTTCAAACAGAATTTATTGTTTTATTATGTTATCTTTGTATATAAAGTTTAAAATCAAAACTAGCTAATTATGAAAACTATGCACTTCATTTAAAGGAACATTTTTTTTTCTACTCTCAGCTAATTCTTCTTAACTAGTAAGCTACTCCTGGCTGCTTGAGTAAAGCAGGCAAGTAAAAGAAAATAAACAGAATGTATGCTTTGTACATAGTTCAGAGTTGAATCCTCCCAATGACCCTGTAAAGTAGACTGGTTGTTATACTCACTTTATAGATGAGAAAACTGACACAGAGAAATGATATGACTTCTAGAACTTTTACCATCAAATATAGTAATTACTATATTTTGAAAGATACCTTTCACTGAAAGTTCCTTTTCTATGCTAAATGACTGTGACTCACAACTTATTTAGAAACTTGGGAGGATGAGAACAAGAGGGTCATCATTTTTGGCCAGACTTGACATGAAAATTTATGAAAGCCTCTCTCAGTGGACAGATGAATATTGCAGTATACACTTGTCATTCAAAGTGTATGGGAGGCTGAGATTGTGAGGATCACAGTGTCAGGCCAGCCCTGGCAGAAAAAATCCACTTGACTATCTCCATGGAAAGGAAGATAGATGAGGGAAACTGTACCTGTATCCTTGCACCAATAGTAAGCCTAAAAGTAGGCAGATTTCAGCTCTGGTCTGGATGGGAACTGTGACTCTAATCCTAAAAATAAACAGTAAAATGGGATGCTTAGTGGCTTATGCCTATAATCCTAGTTACCTATGAGGCTGAGATCAGGAAGCCAGTCCAGGCAAACAAATCCAAGAGACTAATTAACCAGCAAAATCCAGAAGTGGAGCTATTGCTCAAGCAGTAGAGTGCCAGCCTTGAGCAAAAATGGCTAAGGGACAGTACCCAGGTCCTGAATTCAATCCCTAGGACTGACGCATGTATGTGTATGCACGCTGTACACATACACATGCATGAGCATGCATGCACGCGTGCATGTGCGTGCAAACACACACACAAGATTGGAATGGAAGCATATATTCCAATGCCTTACACTCACTATCTCTTTCTTCCACAGCTTCTGTTTCAATTAAAAATTTTTAATTCTTTTAATGAACACTATGTTCATGAAAACCATTAATAATAGTTATGGAGTCTTTATCTTACAGGAGTAATGTTTCCATCTATATAAATGATTTTTTTTGCACATTCTGAGTTCTTGACTACTTTCTTTCTCCTGTGTTTCATTATCTATGAGCACAACTTGCCACAGAAATTTGTCCTGGCTCTTCTTTTCTGTTTGTTCATCAAGTTGCCAGACTTCTAGGGGAAAAAACCATAATAAATCATCACACCTGTAAATCTTACTACTCTAATGCTGTGGGTACCCTCAATCCCTGCATGCCCTGTGGTGAACCCCTGTCACTATGACTTGATCTGATGCACATAGATGCTCTCCATGTCACACCATTCCCATCTCTCTGCTGTGAATGCAAAGAAATACTGACCCAAATTTAAAAGTGGTATAAAAGGTAGCCATGCTCTAAATCAAAATATATGATAGAAATGAAGAGGAAATTTAAAGTGAGAAGATGAATAAAAACTGAATCTCTATGGCTTTGAAGTCCAGAGACTAAAGCTCTAATAATTATGGTAGAGTGAATTACAGGTCACAGAATACAAATGTGCAGAGAGCTAGAACTGAGCTCTGGTTTTTTTTTGGGGGGGGTTCCGGTCATGGGGGCTGAACTCTGGGCCTGGGTGCTGTCCCTCAGCTCTTCAGCTCAAGTCTAGTGCTCTACCACTTGAGCCACAGCACCACTTCCGGCTTTTTTCTTTTTGCTTATGTGGTACTGAGGAATCAAACCCAGGGTCTCATGCACGCAAGGCAAGCACTCTACCACTGAGCCACCTTCCCAGCCCCTGAGCTCTGGGTTTTGAGATGGAAATCATAAAGCCCATCCATTTCTGCTTGTGAAGTAGAGATTAAGATGATGTCACTCACTATTTAACATAACTAGTAAGAAGAATCAGTAGTTACTTAGAAGCAGTCAGAACCTTGTCTGTACCACATGTGGGAATGAATTTGAGTGGATATGCACAGCATAATACAAATCCCTTAAACAGAAAAGTTTACCTAAACTTGATCTTGCATTGGTGACACTTGTGAGCCTTTATTTAAATCATTCTGTAGTGTTGTTTCCATACTTTATGATGTGCAGAAATTTCATGGAAAAGAACTCATTGGAAGAGAGTTCACAGTAAAAAAAAATAGATACTACAAAAGGAAATAAAACACAGAAAAGTGCACATGGATTTTTATAGCAACTTCATTCATAATGGCCTGAAATTGGAAGCAACTAAGATGCCCTTCAATAGATAAGCAAATGGGTACATCTATATAATGGGACATTCTTCAACAATAAAAAGTTCATGAGCTATTAAGTTATGAACAGACATGTAGGAAACACAACTGTATATTGTTATTTGAAAGAAGACAGTCTGAAAAGCTACATATGGCATGACATGCTCAGAAAGGTAAAACTATAGAGATAACGAAAAGATTAGTGCTTTCCAGGAGGGAGGAGAACAGACAAAAAAGTAAAGTTCAAGGGATTCTTAAGGCCATAAAGTTATTCTGAATGATACATTAATGTTTTTTTTTTTTTTTTGCAGTCGCCAAAATCCATAGAACTGAATAGCACAGAGTGAATTATGATGTGAATTATGGGCTTTAGCTAATAATAATATACCAACACTCACACATGAATTGTAGTAAGTGTACCATACTAAGCTAAGATGTTGTTAGAGAAAGATGGGGTTGGGGAAAGAGAAGAAACTACTGACACTGGTTAGTCTGTGTTATTATAAATCCAAAACTGTACTAAAAGTTAAAGTCTATTAATTTCTAAAAATGTAAAGACATAAAGGTATGCCCTGCAAACTTAGCTACAAGAAAGCTGGAATAATTACATTAACTTCAGACAATGACTTCAGAATAGGAAAGATTTCTGGGACATCATTATAAAATGATAAAATGGTTAATTCTCCAAAAAGGAATAATAATCCTAAAAGCATATATACCCAATATAGCATTTCAAGATACATGAAGCAAAAGTGAATACAGCTGAAAGAGAAGTAGATAAATCCAAGATTATTGTTGGGGCTTCAACACTCTTGCTCTCAATAACTGAACAGCACTAACAACCAACTCCACCTAACTGTATCTAACAGTAGTAGAATATACATTTTTCCCAAGTGTATGTGAAACATTCACCAAAATAAGCCATATTACAGGTCTTAATACAAATGTAACAAATTTAGAGGAAATCATGTTATATGTCAAATGGTAATAAGCCAGAAATCAGTAGGAGAAAAATACTTGGAAACCCTTCAAATATATAGCTATGTAAAGAGATTCTTCTGAATAATTTTTAAAAGATGTTTTTAAAACATTTTAACTTAAGCCAGGAACCAGTGGATTACATCAGTAATCCTAACTACTCAGGAGGCTGAGATATGAGGATCATGGTTCAAAGTCAACCCAGGCAGGAAAGGCCACCGTCAGACTCTTATCTTCAATAAACTACTCTGAAAACCTGGAAGTGGTGCTGTGGCTCAAACTGGTAGAGCACTAACCTTGAGCAAAAGAAGCTCAAGCCCCAAGTTCAAGCCCCAGGACTGAATAAAAAAAAATTCAACATAAAAAATGAAGGTAAGTCAGGCACTGGTGGCTCATGCCTATAATCCTAGCTACTCAGAAGGCTTAGATCTAGATGAGGATCGCGGTTCAAAGCCAGCCTGGGCAGGAAAATCCATGAGGCTCTTATCTCCAATAAACCACCAGAAAGCCAGAAGTGGCGCTGTGGCTCAAGTGGTAGAGTACTAGCCTTGTGCTGAAGAGCTGAGGGACAACACCCAGGCCCAGAGTTCAAGCCCCACGACCAACAAAAAAATAAAAAATGAAGATATATAATTTCAGGGACACAACCAGCATTTGGAAGAATGTGCACATTAGACAGAAGAAAGATCAAGCAAAAGAATAGATATTAAGGTAGCACGAACAAGTTTTAAAGAGTGATTTGTCAAAGTATGTTACATCCAGGGACTAAACAGAAGAAACTATTTGTACACACAATGGACTGAATCTCCAGACAATTATGTTGAGTGAAAAGATCCAATCCTATACAGTTTCATATTGATGACCTCATTTAGGAAATATTCTTAAAATGACAAAATTATGGAAATGAAGGACATATTGCTAATAGTTACAAGAATTTAAGGAGGGAAAAGGTATGACAAAAATGGCAATATATAAAAGATCCTTATTTGTGGTGATAGAATGTGTTCTATATCTGGACTTAATATGTAACAATATTCTTTTTTATTGTCAAGGTGATGCACAGAGGGGTTACCGTTACATAAGTAAGGTAGTGATTACATTTCTAGTCTAACTTATTACCTCTTCCCTCAGTTTTCTCCTTCTTGTAATAATATTCTTGCTGTAATTTGTACTGTAGCTTTGCAGGATGTCTTCATTTGGGAGAATGGGTGAAGGGTATGTGAAGATTTTTTTACCTAATATTTCTCAAAAGTAAGTTAAATGTAAAAAAGAAGCAGAGCTGGGCACTGGTGGTTCATGACTGAAATTCTAGGTACTCAGAAGGTTGAGATCTGAGGATAATGGTTCAAAGCCAGCCTGGTCAATAAAATCTATGAGCTTCATCTTCAACTAGCTACCAAAAGGAAAATGTGGAAGTGAAGCTGTGGCTCAAGTGGTAAAACATTAGCTTTGAGAAAAATAAAAAGCCAACAGCCCCCCACCCCCCCCCCCAACAAAATTTAGGGACAGTGCTCCAGCCCTGAGTTCAAATTCCAGTACTGGCATGAAACAAACAACAAAAAAGTGACAAAAAACCAAATAGATATACCAAAGATAAGATGAATGATGGAGAAGAAACACAAACTGAAGCCTGGGGAAAGAAAAGAACAAAATGGTATGCCTAAATCCAATAGTGTTAATAATTACATGAAGCAAAATGGACACAGTAAAATCCATTTATCCATGAAAATCACTTGCCACATTCATGCATGATATAAAGCTCTCAGAAAACCAGGATTAGAAAGAAACAACCTTTATTAGGTTATTAAAAAAACAACTTACCAATAAAAGTATATCTAAAGGTGAGAGTAAATACTTTTATTCTAAGATCAGGATTAATGTAGTTGATTGATCTATGTTGTATCAACATTGCACTGAAGATCCAAGCCAATAATATGACAAGAAAAAGAAATGAATATATCCAGATCAAAAAGAAAGAAATTGTCCTTATTCCCACTATATGACTATTGGTGTAGAAAATGCCAGGGCACTTATACAATTGCTATGAGCACTAATATGTGGGCTTAAGAAGGCTCCGGCATAAAGAATCAATTTGGGAAAATTGCTTGTATTTCCATAAACTAGCAATGATCAATGAGGAATGTAAATAACAAATCTATCATCTATACACATATAATTTATATCATCTTATAATAACATACAACCTAAGAGTAAATTAAAATATTATAAGACTTTTCAATTCAAAACTATATAAAATTACTGAGACAGGATTTAAACATCATGTTTAAATGGAAAGATATACCATATTAATGAATTAGAAAACAGTATTGTTAGATTTAGATTCAATGCAACCTCAAGCAAAATCTTTTGCAAGTGTTTGTAAAGAAGTTGAAAGGTGAGTTCTAAAAGAGCTGCTAGCAAATAAGGATCTAGAATAGCCAAAACATTATATAAAGGGAAATAAAAATTAGAGGACTTACACTACCTGATTTGACCACTTAATTAATGTAAGGCTACAATAGTTAAGATAGCATGGTACTGGAATATACTGACAGATATATATTCAAGTAAGTTTTTAAAAGGATACCTTTAAAAAGATAAATTAATTAAGAAAAACAGCCTTTCAAAATGTCACTGAAACAACTGGAAATGCATTTGCAAAAAATAAAAAAAAATGTTGACCCTTATACCAGATACAAAAATTAACTCCTTATCAGCTATAGATGGATACAAAAACTAATAAATCTGGAAGAAAGCACATGAAGAAACATTTGTTACTCTGGGTTAGAGATGTGCTAACTAGGACATAAAAAGCATGATCATAAAGGAAAAATTTGATAACTAGATTCACCAAAAATATAAACATTTTTCAAAATACTGTCAAGAACAAAATAAGTCTCAGCCTGAGAGTAAATACTTGGAAAACATTGCTACTTAAAAATGTATGCACTCTTTATCAATCTATATATCTACGTATCTATCTATATCACAAAGCAATAACAAACAAAACAGCAAAAGATTACAATAGTTTCGTAACCACAGAAGATATACACATGGCAAATAAGTGTATAGAAACATGCTCAGTATCAATAATTAATCACAGAAATGTAAACTTAAATCATAATGGAATCTCCCCCTTTAAACCTACAGAAAAGTATGTTGATGACCGGAGAAGAAAATGGTTTGACAATGTTTTACAAAGTGAAACATGTAATTACTATGACATTCTAGAAAGAACCAAACTGGAAGGAAAAAGGTAGAGGCCTGGAGTGGAATGAGAGTTTTCATTATAAAAGAAAACAAGGGAAGCTGGGCGGTGGTGGCTCACACCTGCAATCCTAGCTACTCAGGAGGCTGAGATCTGAGGATCGTGGTTCAAAGCCAGCCCAGGCAGAACAGTCCGTGAGACTCGTATCTCCAATAAAACACCAGAAAAACAGAAGTGGCGCGGTGGCTCAAGTGGCAGAGCGCTAGCCTTGAGCTGAAGAGCTGAGGGACAGCACCCAGGCCCAGAGTTCAAGCCCCACAACAGACAAAAAAACAAAAAGAAAGAAAACAAGGAATTTGAGGAAGAATGGGAGGGCCCAATATCTTGATTATGGTGGTGACTATATAACTCTATTTGTCAAAACAATAAAACTCTATATAGCTAGGAAAGGCAAACTGTGGTAGACCAATTCTAAATCTCAAATCAATAAAGCTCACTTGAGACAAAGAGCAGCACAGTAACACTAGCATAAATATGTAATGATCATGCAGAATATACAAGGAAATTATGGTAGAATACTGTATTACTATATATAGCCAAAGATCACATACTGCTAATAATATATTTCCTTTCATTAATGTATCTCGTAAGTGGTAATGATAAACAAAATACTAACTAGTGTTAAATTCTAGCTAGTGACATGCTTACAGATATTTAGGGGTAAAGTGTCTGATCTCTGCAACTTGCTTTAAAATACACTGCAAAAAAATAAAATGAATTAATGGAAGGTCAGAGGAATTGACAGATAGGATATAAATCAAATAAAACAAGGTGCTCATTGTCCAGTCTAGATAGTGGTATTATATCGGTGTTCAATCTATAACTTTTCTGTGTTGTGCCCAGGTCGCAGGACCCCCACCAAGAAGACCACTGAGAGTCAGACTTTACAGCTGCGTTAAGGTTTATTTAAACGGGCTGCAGCTCAGTCCTCGTCCTACACTCCAACACAGCGAGCCTAGGAGGAGAGCCCAGAGCTAAGGATTTGCAGGTCTTATAAAGGCACACAAGCAGGTGGTTTAGCACCACGTGTTGCTCTGCTCTGAAACAATAAACAAATGGTCACTGCCTCAAGTACTTTAACCCTTCATTCCCCCCATTGACTTATGGTCCTGAGACACAATCTTGTGGCTCCAGCCCAAAATTAAACTCTAACAGCTTTCAATCTTGAACAGGTATAGTCCCTCTCTGACCTTAGCCATACTATTAAACAACAATATCAATAACAATCAGCCCATTTTTCTTTTCTTGAAGCGTATGCGGAGTGATTGGATAGGATGCTTGGAGACTTCCCATGTTTCCCCACAGTCATCCAGGACAAAGGGGTCAGCCGGTTTGGCATGGGAGCAGTGGATCCAAGCAGCTATGCCATCAACCTTAAGGGCAGTAGGTGTATCCAGTAGCACCATGTAAGGTCCCTTCCACCGTGGTTCCAGAGATCTCAAGTTGTGCCTTCGAACAAACACCAAGTCCCCTGGTTTAAACAAATGGGGGGTAGGAATAGGAGCAGAATCACATAATGCTCTAAGCTGGGGCCACATACTCTTATGCACCAGCTGTAAATAGCCAAGCTTACACAGAAATTCAGTATCATCCAAATCAGCAAGCAATTCAGTCTAAAGGCTAGGGATAATGGATGGAGGGTGTCCATACATTATTTCAAAAGGAGTAAAACCAAGCTGATAGGGTGAATTTTTTACTCTAAAAAGGGCAAAAGAAAGGAGCGACCCAGTCTGTAGCAGTCTCCAAGGCCAATTTAGTTAAGGTCTCTTTTAGAGTCCGATTCATTCTTTCTATCTGCCCTGAACTCTGGGGTGTATAAGCACAGTGCAATTTCCAATCTGTCCCCAGTACCGCGGCTATTCCCTGACTTACTTTTGAGATGAGGCCGGTCCATTGTCCGACCCGATGGTGGATGGGAAGCCATACCTAGGTAGGATTTCTTCCAGGATCTTCTTAACCACGACGTTCACGGTCTCATGCTTTGTTGGGTAGGTTTCAACCCATCCTGAAAAGGTGTCTACAAAAACTAGCAAATTTTCCAGTTTTAATTTCTGTGAAGTCTACTTCCCAATACACACCTGGCCTATCTCCATGGAGGCGAGCTCCTTTTGTAACTGGTTGATTGGGGGCATTGGTGAGCTGACAGGCTTTACAATTTTTAACAATGTCCTCAATGAGTTGATTTCCTTGCCTGATTTTTACTTCTGAGTGTTGGAGCAAGTCCTGCATTCTTTGGGTTCCCATGTGAAAGACCCAATGGATTCTCTTAAGAATTCCCTTGCCCAATCTTTGTGGCAAGATAAGTTTCCCCTCACCAGTTTTCCACCAGTCTTTGTTTCCTTCTCTGTCTGGGGGTTTATAGGCCATGGGAATTTTCTTTATCCACTCCAAGTCTTCTTGGGAGTACCGAGGCTCAGGAGGCAAAGCTCATGGCCCTGGGTCTACTAGAGTCAGTACTTCTGCTCTGGGCTGAGTCTTTCCCTCAGCTGTCAGCAGCCCCCTCTCTTGGTAAATGGCTCCATGGACATGCACAGTGGCAAAAGCATACTGACTGTCCATGTAAATGTTTAGTCTCTTTCCTTTTCCCATTTGTAGGGCTTTTGTTAGTGCCACTAGTTCTGCTCTTTGTGCAGACGTTCCCTGGGGGAGTGCTTCTGCCCACACTAGCTTAGTGTCCGTGGTGACTGCTGCGCCAGCGTACCTTTTTCCCTTTCCAATGAAACTGCTGCTGTCTGTGAACCAGGTTTGCTCAGCATGCGATAGTGGTGAGTCCAACAAGTCTGGCCTCTTTTCCTTGGCCCGGTCTCTCTTTTCACGCTCAATTTCATGTTCTCTGTCCTTCCTTTCCTGTCTTTGCTCCTCCGCCTCTCTCTTATTGTAAACCTTTTCCACCTCGGCTACTAGATCCCTAATACACTTTTCACCAAGTCTGTCTAGAGCCTGCAACTTTACTTTATATCTGGTGCAGCTTGATTTATATAGGCAAACATAATCATCTGAGCCGACTCCTGGGTCTCAAGATCATACGGTGTATATTGACTAAAAGCTTCCATGAGCCGCTCAAGATATGCTGCCAGACTTTCACTTCCTCCCTGTCTAACATCATAAACTTTGGCCATATTAGTAGGTCGGTGAGCTGCCGCCTTGAGACCTGCCAACAGAGCCTGGTGGTAGATGAGGAGTCGCTCCCTACCTTCAACCATATTGTAGTTGGTCGGATCTCAGGAAAATAGGTAGCGATCAGGGCAGGATCTGTGATGGGCACTCCTGTGGGGCCAAGGATATGTTTCCGGGCTGCCTCTCTGATACGGTCTCTCTCTTCGGTGGTAAAAAGGACCTGTAAAAGCTGACTACATCATCCCAAGTGGGCTGATGAGTAAAGAGAATAGTTTCAAGCAAACGAATTAAATCCTGGGGTTTCTCAGAAAAGGGGGCATTTTGGTTGTGCCAATTGTATATATCACTGGTAGAAAATGGTCAATTGCTGTCGACCATCTGCATCCACAGGACCTACGGCACGTAAGGGAAAAACAGCTGCATTAGAAGGGGGTTTGATCCCACAGTGTTGTTGAGTGACTGGCCCCTCAGAAACTTTAAGGGCAGGTGCCTAGGGTTCTATAGCTCCCTCCTCCTCTTGATCATTCTCAGGTTCTGCAAAAGGAACCTGGGAAGGGGAGTATGGGGGAGGAAACATTTCTTCTTCCAAGTTATCTCCCTGAAAAACCAGGGGGTACATTTTCTTTACCCCTTTCTCAGTTTCTTTTTGTGAGTCTAGGGGGCTAGATGGAGTGGTGCCCATGGTTTCCAGTCCCATCAGTCATACAGTCCAAAAAACAATAAACAGTACAAACAAAACACACGCAGGCCTGACAGTTACGAAAAAAGCTTACAAAGTGGAGATTGCCCGAATTGGTCCGCTGACTCCTGTTATGGCAGGGTTCCACACCCACGCCCCACAGCAGAAGGAGCAGACCCACAGTGGGCCAGTTGGGCCTCGGTTAGGAGGCCCTCTTGGTCAGTTCCGGCCCAACACCGAACCGACCCCTACCCCACAATTCACACCGCGGGGTTCCAAAAACCCCCGCCCCACAAGAGGATCTGGGACGTCTCCCAGTTCCTCCAGGGTTGTCATGCAAGTGTGTCCACTTTGACAACCCTTCACGAATCAGAGCGGCCATCCTCACAAAGGAAAATGAAAGTAAAACAGACAAACGACAGGACAAGACAAAGACAGCGCTCTTTTACCTTTGGAGTCTGAGGTCTCAGGGGTCTTTGGGGGGATTCCAGATGAGCCCCCACTAATATGTTGTGCTCAGGTCATAGGACCTCCACCAAGAAGACCACCGAGAGTCAGACTTACAGCTGTTTTAAGGTTTTATTTAAACGGGCTGCAGCTCGGGCCTCGTCTACACTCCAACACAGTGGAGCCTAGGAGGAGAGCCCTGAGCTAAGGATTTGCAGGTCTTATAAAGGCACACAACCAGGTGGTTTAGCACCACGTGTTGCTCTGCTCTGAAACAAGAAACAAATGGTCACTGCCTCAAGTACTTTAGCCCTTCATTCTGCTATTCTGTATGTAAATTATTGTAATAAAATGTTGGGGTGGAATAGGTAAATTACAGCAAAGAACATTAAAACTAGAAAAAGAAAATAAAAAGAAAACAAATAAAAAGAAAGAATAGGAAAAGTAACAAAGCCCTGAGTTGTTTCTGTGAAAAGATCAAGTATGCTTCTTTCTTTCTTTCTTTCTTTCTTTCTTTCTTTCTTTCTTTCTTTCTTTCTTTCTTTCTTTCTTTCTTTCTTTCTTTCTTTCTTTCCTTCCTTGCTTCCTTCCTTGCTTCCTTCCTTGCTTCCTTCCTTCCTTCCTTCCTTCCTTCCTTCCTTCCTTCCTTCCTTTTTAAAATTTAATTTTATTGTCAAGGTGATGTACAAAGAGATTACAGTTACATATGTAAGGTAATGAGAACATTTCTAGTTGAACTTGTTACCCCTCCCTCATTTTTCTCCCACTTCCCCTCTCCCCAATTCTCCCACCTAGGTATGTTTTTATTTCTTTTGAGAAAAAAAATATCTGTAAGCTCAGGCTGGCCTGAAACTTGCTTTATAGCTAAGGCTGGCCTCAAAATCATACTCTTCCTGCCTTAGCCCCCTGAGTACTGGGATTATAGGTGTGTACCACTAAATGTTTGGTCGCATTTGCCAATTTTTTCTTTTTTGGGTCCAGTCATGGGGCCTGAACTCTGGGCCTGGGCGCTGTCCCTCAGCTCTTCAACTCAAGGCTAGCGCTCTACCACTTGAGCCACAATGCCACTTCCGGCTTTTTTCTTTTTGCTTATGTGGTGCTGAGGAATCGAACCCAGGGCCTCAGGCATGCAAGGCAAGCCCTCTACCACGGAGCCACCTTCCCAGTCCCGTGTTTGCCACTGGAGTGGACAGTTTAATTGTTGGTTTGAATAAGATCTGGCTGTGTAGTACAAGTTGATTTCAAATTCATGATCCTCTTGCCTCAGACTCCTAAGAGCTAAGTTTACTGCCATCTGGCAGCTTTGGGCAGTTTTTTTTTTCTTACTATAGTATGGTTTCAAACAGTTCTTCCATTTTTACTAATAGAATGATCAGAGAAGTATAAGAGATTACATTTAGGGATGAGAAGGATAATATAGCCCCTCAAATAAGTGTGGAGGGCTGGGTTCTGGTGACTCACACCTGTCATCCTAGCTACTCAGGAGGCTGAGATCTGAGGATCACAGTTTGAAGCCAGCCCAGGTAGGAAAGTTCATGAGACTCTCATTTCCAATAAACTACTCAGAAAAACGACTCAAGTGGCAAAGTGCTAATGTTGAATACAGAGGATTTCTGGGACAGAGCCCAGGCCCTGAGTTCAAGTCCCAGGACTGGTAAAACAAATAAGCAAGCAAATATAGAGGAAGAAGGGGAGAAATTCAAGTTGTTTTCTGTTTCAAATCCTGTGATTTCAGAGGATTGTGTACCAGTACGTGTGCTCCTATATTTCCATCCCATACTGATCCCATGATCCTGGCTGATGGCTTTGCTATATCTCTCATTTCCTTGGAATCCTTCTTGGTGGCACATGTTAACTAGAAGGCATGGGTATCAGAACTCTCTCAAAATATATGTAACGAAGTCCACCCCAGGCTTTTGGAAACAATTTATAGAGAGCAAGGTTTACTCCTGAGTGTTCTGAACATTCCACAGAGACGTGAAAACTCTTTGGTTAATTGCAGGAGGCTGAAGGTTGAGTGAGGCTAGCTTGGTGTAGGGCCATGGCTCAAAAAAAAAAAAAAGAGCCTTCCACACCAGCAACAGTAATGTTGACACCATCTGTTATCAGCTTCTTTTACATTGGGCATCTTTTTAGGTGCCTTGTATACATTTTCCTCATTAATTTGTAATAATAATGCTCTGTCATTAGTGCCATTTTATAATAAGTGAAGAGAGGCAAAGCAGTCCAGGCATACATTGGCAGTAATGAGAGGAAAGACAGAACTTGAACCCAAGCTGTGTGGTTCCATAGCCCATCTTATTATCCACTAGTATGTGAATGGATCACAAGTCTCCTTCTTCTGTCTGGGTCCAGCACAATCAGTGCAATGCTTACTAACTATCTTCAGAAAACCAGACACTGGGCAAGAATAAGACATTCTTGTCTCTAGGGGGTTGTGTTCTACATAAACCATTTGTAGGCATTTAGCTAAATTGCTTTACTTTAAACATTTTTATTGTTATTATGGAGGTGATATGCAGAGGAGTTACAGTTATATAGATCAGGTGATACGTACATTTCTTTTTTGACAATGTCACTCCTTCCTTCGCACCCTCACAGTTTTTGCCTCCTATCTCCACCCACAAGTTGTATAGTTCATTTTCAACACAGCATCTAATGAGTATCACTGCTAGTCACCCTTTGACCTTCCATTTCTGTGCCCCCTTACCCTCCTAAAGACAGATAAACAAATAAGACAAAAAGAAAAGGAAACAAAAAATAGTAATGAAGAAAAACACCTCCTGTTTCCTGTGCCTGGAGTTCATTTTAATAAGCATTATTTTTGTATGACCAGATGTGTAGAGGCATTGTGCTTTTGTGCTCCTCTCCTAAGAGAACCCTCCTTTGGTCTCACTATGTGCAAATGCCTGGAGTCCTGTATAATTTATTATGTTCCAATGTATATTAGATCTAGCTTCTGCATATGAGAGAAAACATGAGGCATTTGTCTCTCTGAGCTTGGCTTACCTCATTTAACATGATTTGTTCTAGGTCCATCTATTTCCCTGAAAATGACAATATTATTCTAATAGACAAGTGAAATTCCATTGTAATAGGTACCACATTTTTATCCACTCATCTATCTATTGTACAGTACCTGGGTTGCTTCTATAACTTAGCAATTGTAAAGTGTACATCAATGAACATGAATGTACAAGTGTCTTTATGGCATCCTGGCTTGTGATATTGTGAGTAAATGCCTAGGAGTGGTATGGCTGGGTCAAAGGGAAGGTCTATGTTTAGGATTTTGAGGAACCTCCAGACTGCTATCTGGAGTGGTTGCACCTGTTTGTCAAGTCATTTTCCTATCTGCTGTGCCCCTGAGACTCTTCAAAAAGTTTTTGCCTATACCTGTGAGTTCTAGTATTTCTCCTATGCTGTCTTGCAGTAGCTTCAAAGTTTTAGGTCTGAAGTTGAGGTCTTTTATCCACTTTGAGTTGATATTCATATATGGTGACAGACCCACTTCTGGTTTTCTACATATGGATGCCCAGTTTTCCCAACACCAAATATTGAAGAGGTTATCTTTTTTTCCACAGTCCATCTTTGGCTCCCTTATCAAAAATCAGATGACTGTAAGTATATAGTTTTATTTCCAGGACTTCTAGTCTATTCCATTGTACCAAAAACAAGCTGTTTTTGTTATTCCAGCTATGTGGTAGAGCTTAAGGTCTGGGACTGTGCTATCACAACATTACTTTTTTGCCTAGAATTGCTTTGGCTATTCAAAGTCTTGTGTTGCTCCATATGAATTTTTGGATTGTTTTCCCTATCTTGGATTTGGATGGAAATTTCATTAAATTTCCAAATCATTTTTGGGAGTATGGTCATTTTCACAATATTCTACCTATCCATGAACATGTAAAGTCATTCCATTTCCTGATGTTGTCTTTGATTTCTTTCTTTAAATTTATATAGTTTTTTTTACAGGAATTGCGTGAACATGAGGAAGCTAATCAAAGAGTAATACAGGAATTGAGAGAGTGGGATGAGAATAGACAAAGATCAATAGAGGCATTCATGGAATACATAAACAGAGAGCTGAAAGAAGTCAAGGAGACCACAAAGGGAATGCTGAATGGAACCCAACAGAAGAAATGGGAGTCCAAGGAAACCATAACCAATCAACTAAGTGATTTGAGAATAAACACTGAACACCAAATTAAGGAAGTAAAGAAGTTCATACAAGATCTAAAACAAAGCTCCAACTAAGAATTTGAAGCCATCGAAGCCGACCAACTAGAAGGAAAAGAAATAAAAAACAAAGTAAAAAGTCTTGATAGTAGGTTAGACCATACAGAAGATCGAATCTCAGGGATTGAAGACAGCCTAGATATTAAAGAGAAAGAACATACAACCATCTAAGACAAATCCAAGAAATATGATAGATCTATTCAACATTTGGAAGACACCATAAGAAGGCCTAATCTGAGGATAATGGGTGTAGAGGAGCACCTAGAGACAGAAGTTAATGGTCGAGGAAATTTGTTTAACAGGATCCTAGCAGAGAACTTCCCAAACATGCAAAAAGATAGGCCTATTCAGATACAAGAAGCTTTCAGAACTCCAAATAGACCAGACCAGAAGAAGACATCCCACTGTCACATTATAATCCACACAGGATCAATTCAGACCAAGGAAAGGATCCTTAAAGCTGTCAAAGAGAAAAGATTAATCACCTATAAAGGGAAACCAATTAGAATCACCTCAGACTTCTCAGCAGAGACAATCAAAGCAAGAAGAGCCTGGAATGATGTATGCCATGCCCTAAAGACAAACAACTATCAACCAAGAATACTGTACCCAGCTAAACTCTCCTTCATAACTGAAGGTCAAATAAGAACCTTCCATAGCAAAGAAAAATTGAAACAATATATCTCCACCAAACCAGCCCTACAAAAGATTCTTAAAGATATCCTACACATAGAAAACCAACAAGACCACAATAAAGGCCAAGAAACTGCACCCAAACTGAGAATCCAAGAACCATAGGAAGAACCCAGCAGCTGCAGACTCCAAGAAGGTGAATAAAATGACAGGAACTCCCAAACACCTCTCAATCATAACTCTCAACATTAACGGACTTAACTCTCAAATTAAGTGACATAGACTGTCTAGTTGGATTAAAAAGCAAAATCCTTCTATCTGATGCCTTCAGGAGTCACATCTTGCTCATAAAAACAAACACATTTTCAATGTGAAAGGCTGGAACAAAATCTACCAAGCAAGCGGCCCCCATAAACAGGCAGGAGCCGCAATCCTAATATCAGATAAAATAGACTTCAAATTAAAATTAGTGAGAAGAGATAAAGAAGGTCACTACATACTAATTAAGGGATCTCTCCTTCAGGAGGATATTACAATTCTAAATATCTATTCGCCAAACAACGGAGCACCCACATTTATCCAACAAACACTACTTTCCCTCAAATCTCACATTTGACTTTAACACACCACTTTCCCCAGTAGATAGATCAACTTGGCAAAAACTCAACAGAGAAACTGCAGATCTAAACAACTGCATAGACCAACTAGATTTAGCAGACATCTACCGAATTTTTCACCCAACAGCATCAGAATACACGTTTTTCTCAGTAGCACATGGGACATTTTCCAAAATAGATCACATTTTAGGCCACAAAGCAAACTTGTCCAAATTCAGAAACATTGAAGTTATACCTTGCATTCTCTCAGACCACAAGGGAGTAAAATTAGAACTCAACACCAAAAGCCACCAAAGAAAGTCCTGTAACACATGGAAGCTGAACAACAAACTGCTGAATCACGAGTGGGTCATGGAAGAGATTAGAAAGGAAATTCAAATGTTCATGATGTTCAACAAAAATGAACACACAAATTACCAGCTCCTCTGGGACACAGCAAAGGCAGTACTCAGAGGCAAGTTTATAGCTCTGACTTCCTATATCAACAAATAGGAGAGATCTGAAACCAACAATTTAATGAGACATCTGAATCTCCTTGAAAAAGAGCAACAAGATAAACCCCAATCCAGTAGATGGAAAGAAATAATTAAAATTAAATCAGAATTAAATGAATTAGAACCAAAAAAAACCATAGAAAGAATCAACAAAACAAAGAGTTGGTTCTTCGAAAAATTAACAAAATTGACAGACCCTTAGCAAATCTTATCAGAAAAAGAAGAGAACACACCCAAATTAATAAACTCAGAGATGAGAATGGAATCATCACCCCAGAAACAACCAAGATTAAGAACCTTATAAGGGAATACTTCTCAAAACTTTATGCTAATAAGTTTGAGAAATTGGCAGAAATGGACCTTTTCCTAGCAAATATTGACATGCCAAAACTAAACCAAGATGAGTTAAAGCATGTTAACAGGCCTATATCAAGCATTGAAATAGAAACAGCAATAAGAGACGTCCCATCTAAGAAAAGCCCAGGACTGGATGGATTTACAGTGCAATTCTACAAGGCCTAAAAAGCAGAGCTCACACCAATACTCCTCCAACTCTTCAATGAAATTGAAAGAGAAAGTTCACTACTGAACTCATTCTATGAAGCCATCATAACCCTCCTCCCAAAACCAGGATGGGACTCATCAAAGAAAGAGAACTATAGACCCATTTCTTTGATGAACATTGATGCAAAACTTCTCAATAAAATTTTTGCCAATCGACTTCAACAATTCATTCAAAAAATCATACACCACGATCAAACAGAATTCATTCCAGGGATGCAAAGCTGGTCCAATATACACAAATCAATTAATATATTTCATCACATGGTTATCTCAATAGATGCAGAAAAAGCATTTGACAAGATCCAACACCCCTTTATGATGAAGGTTCTGGAAAAATTAGGAATCCATGGAAAATTCCTCAATACAATAAAGGCTATATATGACAAACATACAGCCAGCATTATACTTAATGGTGAAAAACTAAAGCCATTTCTTCTTAACTCAGGAATGAGACAAGGATGTCCACTCTCTCCACTTCTCTTCAATCTAGTATTACAATGCTTAGATACAGCAATAAGAGAAGACACAAACATAAAGGGGATCCAAATAGGGAAAGAAGAAGTAAATCTCTCCCTCTTTGCAGATGACGTGATCTTGTATTTAAAGAATCCCACAGACTCTACTCCCAAATTACTCAAGCTGATTCAAAACTTTGGCAAAGTAGTAGGGTATAAAATTAACCCTCAAAAATCAATGGCTTTTCTGTATGCCAACAATGAGAAAAGTGTGGCTGAAATTAGGAAAGCAACTCCATTTATAATAGCCCCACCAAAAATAAAATACCTAGGTAGGAATTAACTTAAACAAAGAAGTGAAGGACCTCTATGATGAAAACTTTAAAAACTGGAAAAAAGAAATTAAAGCAGAACTTAGAATGTGGCAAAAATTCCCATGCTCCTGGATTGGAAAGATCAACATTGTGAAAATGGCAATACTTCCCAAGGCTATCTACAAATTCAATGGGATACCTATCAAAATTCCAACCTCATTCTTCAAGGAAACAGAAGAGGCAACCCAAAAATTCATATGGAAAAATAAAAGACCCCGAATAGCAAAAACGATCCTCAACAGAAAGAACAGTGCTAGAGGAATATCAATACCAAATTTCAAACTCTAAAGCCATAGTAATCAAAACAGCTTGGTACTGGCACAAGAACAGACCTCAGGACCAATGGAATAGAATTGAAAACCCAGAAATGAACCTGCACACCTATAGCCATATAATCTTCAATAAGGGAGCTAAAAAAAATAGAATAGAGAAGAAAGACAGCCTTTTTAGTAAATGGTGCTGGCAAAATTGGTTAATCACTTGTAGAAAACTAAAGCTACATCATTATATATCACCCTGCACCAGAATCAACTCCAAATGGATCAAAGACCTCGGAGTCAAAGCAGACACCCTGAAAACATTACAGGATAGAATGAGAGAAACCCTAGGTCTCCTTGGCACAAGCCGAAATTTTCTTAATAAAGACCCAGAAACATAACAAATCAATGAAAGGTTGGACAAATGGGATTGCATGAAGTTGCAGAGCTTCTGCATGGCAAAGGACATAGCTAGCAAGATCAATAGGAAGCCCATGGATTGGGAGAGGATCTTCATTAGCCATACAACAGACAAGGGTCTCATATCTAAAATATACTTGGAACTCAAAAAATTAAATCCCCCAACAACAAATCTTCAAAGAAACAACTGCCCAATAAATAAGTGGGCTAAAGACTTAAAGAGAAACTTCTCTGAAGAGGATAAAAGGATGGCCAATAGACACATGAAGAAATGCTCAACCTCCCTAGCCATAAAAGAAATGTAAATCAAAACAACACTGAGATACTACCTCACTCCAGTTAGAATGGCTATAATCAAGAACTCTAATAACAACAGATGCTGGAGGGGATGTGGACACGAGGGAACCTTACTGCATTGTTGGTGGGAGTGTAAACTCGTTCCACCACTTTTGAAAGCAGTATGGAGGTTCCTCAAAAGACTCCACATAGAGCTCCCCTATGACTCAGCAATCTCACTTTTGGGCATTTACCCAAATGTTCACAAACAAGACCACACTAAAGCTACCAGCACAACTAATTTATTGCAGCATTATTTACCATAGCTAAGATATGGACCCATCCCAGATGCCCCTCAGTAGATGAATGGATCAAGAAAATGTGATATATATATACACAATGGAATTCTATGCCTCCATCAGAAAGAATGACATTGCCCCACTTGTTAGGAAATGGAAAGACTTGGAAAAAATTATATTAAGTGAAGGAAGCCAGGCCCAAAGAAACATAGGTCCCATGGTTTCCCTTATTTGCAATATGTAATATATGTCTGAGTCAAGCAGAAATGGTCAGATAAGTTGATGTTAGGGAAATGAACCGTAAGATATGTATTCAAATGTTTTTTTTTCTGTCATGCAATTGTTTCTAACACATTTATAAGATTATTTCTTTGTTGCTTTGTATGTCCCTCCCCCACGGTATAACCCTTGCTTTCACTGTATTTGATGTTGGTATAATTTGTGGATGGGAAAGGAAAGAATAAATCGTTTAAATAGGGATACAGGTGGACCCATTGCAACAATGAGATGTACAAGTCGTTATGTGGAAAACGAACCTTCCAACTTTGGTGGGGGGGGGACGGGGAGGATTGGGTGGGAAGGCAGGGGGAGGATGGGAAGGGAAGGGTTGGGAAGGGGAAACAAAGGAGGAGGCTGCAACACTTGATAAGAAATGTACTACTCATTATCTTGCCCATGTAATTGTAACCCCTCTTGTACAGTTTTTTCACAATAAAAAATTATAGTTTTTGCAATTAAGGCCTTTTACTTTCTTGGTTAGGTTCATTTTTGGATATTGAAAATGAAGTTGTTTTCTTGATTTCCTTCTCTGTTTGTACATTGTTGGTATACAGAGAGGCTACTGATACTTTGTGGGTTAATTTTGTATCCTGCTACTTTTCCAGCATTATCAATCAGCTCTAGGAGCTTGGGGATGGAGTCTTTTGGATTCTTTAGATATAAGAAAAAGAAATTTAGGTAAACACAATAAGAAATAAAATCAAGATTTTAACAAATTTAGCAGGTCCTGGTGCCTTACTCCTGTAATCCTACCTACTTTGGAGGCTGAGAACCAGAGGATCATGTCAACTTGTAGCTGGGTTCCATGGCACATGGCTGTCATCCCAAGCTGCATGGGAAGCTGAGCTTGGAAGAATCATGGTCTCAGGCCAGCCCAGGTACAGAAAGACAGGAAACTGTCTCCAGGGAAAGGACATTGGATCAGGTAATACACTTGTGGTTACAGCACTAATGGGAAGCCTTAAAAGTAGTTGGATCAAAGCTCAAGTATATGCTTGGGTTGGAATTGAGATTATTCTAAAACTAAGTGAAAAATAGAGCTGGAGGCATGGCCCAGCAGTTCCTATACTAGCCTAGCAAGTGTGAGGCCCTGAGTGCACACCTCTCAGAATCACCACCAGATTTAAAAGAGTCAACAAATGACAAGAGCTGAGGAACAGAAGGCCAAAAGGTAAGTAAGTTCTTTTTTCATAGAGGGAACATAAGACTAAAAGTTCAAGAAACAGGGATATAAAGGTTTTACCTTGGACTGTGGAGGTGCTCACCCAAAGAGCTGAAAATGGGAGCCTTTAGAAAAGGCTGCCTTTGGGGCTGGGAAGGTGGCTCAGTGGTAGAGCACTTGCCTTGCATGCATGAGGCCCTGGGTTCAATTCCTCAGGACCACCAGTGGTAGAGCACTTGCCTTGCATGCATGAGACCCTGGGTTCGATTCCTCAGCACCACATAAGCAAAAAAAAAAAAAAAGAAAAAAAAAGAAAAGGCTGCCTTCAGGCAATGTGATTGTGAATGCAACTGAGATGGCTTTTATTCTATGCCATTTTGCACTTACACTGAACATGTGCACATCTGCATTTTAATAGGATTCAAGTTTTATTGTAGTATTGTGACTCAGGATGCTATCCCTCAACTCTTATGCTCCAGGCTAGTATTCTACCACTTTGAGCCACAACTCTATTTCTGTTTTTTTTTTTTAATGGTTAATTGGCTCTGTCTTGCAGACTTTCCTGCCTGGGCTGGCTTTGAACTGCAATCTTTAGAAATCAGCCCGCTAGGTCTACAGATGTGGGCCACTGGAACCCAGCTTCCATGCAGCATTTTAAAGGAGCCCAACCTGAGCTTCCTTTTGAGGCAGCTCAGATATAGATCAGAGAAACATATAAATGTTTGCACTAAATTTCCTGTGCTCTTTGACACAGTATAACCAACGTAACCCAAAGTGTGCAATTGGACCTTTCGCTTTTGCGAGACAATGAGAGTCCTCACATTGCACATAAACTCATTTTACTTCTAGCATCTGAGGAATCCCTCTTGCTCTCTTTAACATTAAACTGAGTCCATTGCCATTTCAGATAAACCAGAGTAACCCAATTCTGGGTATATTTTCTTTTCCTTTTTTTCCTTTTCCTTTCTCTTCTTTTTTTTTTTTTGTGTGTGTTGGATTTGGCGAACTCAGGGTTTGTGCACTAACCCCTGAGTAGGCTAGCACTTTACCACTTGAACCACTTCTAGCTATTTTGTTAGCTAACTGGAGATTAGAGTCGCATGGACTTTTCTGCGCAGGTTGGCTTCAAAATCACGATCCTCAAATCTCAGCCTCCTGAGTAGCTAGGATTATAGGCATGAGCCACTGATACCCAGCTGATAATTTCTTTTAGTACTTCATTTATTACATGCCCTGCTTGTCCAGGAAAGACTTCTGTCTACACAGTAAAAGAATAAACAAAACAAAATGATATTTCAGTCTTCCTGGGGTGATTGACATGGCAGTTAAGTCCATTTGTCAGCTCTTTCTAAGTGGGTAGCATGCCTCTGACTTGTGTTGTCCTTTTCAGTGGAGGACAGGTGGTCTAATTTGAAAGCTATTTTTTTCTGAAGTGTACGCACAGTCCTTTCAGGTTAGCCATCATCTCCTTTAAATTAGTGTGTCATTCACATAAAGAGCACAAACATGTAATCTGCCGTGGACCTGGTTCTGTCGGGACGACGGAGGACACCTAGGGGAGGAACTGGAATAGGATGGGGAGATGGCAAACAGACAACTCACACACATTAGGAGTGGATGCTGAGTGCGATTTAATGCAGAGGATAACAAACTTTTATAGCAAAAAGTCTCCATAAGAAAGGGCAAAAGGTTACACAATCTTACTACAGGGCTTCATTCTTGGGTGGTCACCAGCTGGTCACCTGAAAGGGCAAAAGGTTACACAATCTTGCTGCAGGGCTTCATTCTTGGGTGGTCACCAGCTGGTCGCCTGAAAGGCACTTGTTTCCGGCTTATCTCTAAGAAATATAATGGGTTTCGACGTTTGTCGCCATCTAACCATTACCTTATTTCTATAGAGGCCTTAATTGTCCCATAAGATCTTTCCTGTTCCTTCTTTAATAGTAAGGTCATGGAGGTCTAGATCTAGCAAGTCTCTTAGTAAATGAAAGAGAGTAACAGGAAGTTCTTTCTCCTAAGTGTTAGGTTTTTAAAAAGGAGGTAGCCGAATAAGAACAGCACCAGCACACACGTGGTATTCAGATAAGGGGTAGGTTTATTCAGTAGACCTGCTGGGACCAGGCAAGGTTGGCACTCCACGCGGCTGGCAAAGGAAAAAAGGGGCGGTCTGGCGGCGGTTTAGGCCTTATATAGGGTAGGGGGCGGGGAAGGGTGTGTCCAGGTAAAGGGAAGTGGGATCAGGTGGGAGAAAGGTGTGGCCACATCAGGTTAGGATGTGACCTCAGCAGATGCGGATGTGACCTCTTCCAGGTATCCCAGTTGCCTAGGTAACGCAGGTACTGGGCGAGGTCTGTTCGTCGTCCAGGAATGGACCTTACACTAAGTAGTTATCTCAGCAATTGCCATACATTCCTTCTGTTCTAGCCGCGCCTAGAGCTTCTTGCAACTCTCTTACAAACAATTCCTTCTGCTGGAGTGACTTCGTGAAACCCCCAATACTTTTATATTTGCTTATGACTTGTCTCCTAGCCTCCATAAGAGGGGTTTCAGGGTAGCACTTAACTCTGGTGAGTTAGTCATATTTTTAAGACACTCATCAGATTTTGGAGTCGTCAACACTCTTAAGAAAGAGCTTTGAATAAGGGAACGTTGACAATGAGTAAGTACAATGAACAGCAGAAACAGTAAAAGATTAATAGGCACTCTTATATAGTGAGGAAAAGAAAGGCAGAAACACATCTTTCCCAGGGGTTTGGCCAGCCTTTTCAGGAGTAGGCCTCTTAGAAGCCCTATTCTCTGAGGTAGACTTCGGTGAAGTCCCAAAACTCGGAGATAGGTCTCTGCTGTTATACCGAAATTCGGGGACCCCCAGAAGACCACCAGAGACCACGATCAATGTAAGCAACAAAGAGCCGGTTTATTGCAAGCTCGAGCTTGGTCCTCCACGCACATGGTAACCGGTGACGCTAAGAGGCCCTGAGCATAGAATCAGGGCCGTTTTTATAGTATTGAACAAACAACTTTAAGGAACTTTTACATAAGAAATTACATGATTGGTTAACATTTACATTTAAAGCAAGCTAAACTGGGCAAATAATGATTGGTTGATCTTTACAGAAAAAATGTCTTTGGTCCATAACTTGACCGGAAAAAGGTTACTATTCACACCCAAGGTTACCAGTCACACCCAGACCAACAGAATGCATGGCATGTCTCGCCCCGGGCTCTGAAGAATGGGTTGGTTAACAACTTTGCTTTGTATGTCCCTCCCCCACAGTATAACCCCTGCTTTCACTATATTTGATGTCAGTATAACTTGTGGAGGAGATGGGGAAAAACAAGTTCTATAAGGATACAGGTGGACCTGTTGCAACAATGAGAAGTACAAGTTGTCATGTCCAAAACGAGCTTTACAACGTCGGTGCGGGG
This sequence comes from Dipodomys merriami, assembly GCF_024711535.1. Classification (NCBI taxonomy): domain Eukaryota; kingdom Metazoa; phylum Chordata; class Mammalia; order Rodentia; family Heteromyidae; genus Dipodomys; species Dipodomys merriami. The sequence continues at coordinate 87,730,190 of NW_027204492.1, forward strand.
GTGGGGGGGAGCGGGGGAAGGAATAGGATTGGGATGGGGGGAGGGGGGAGGCTGGGAAGGGATGTGAAAGGTAAACAAAGGAGGAGGCTGCAATGCTTGGTAAGAAATGTACGCATTATCCTGCCCATGTAATTGTAACTCCTCTGTACAGTATGTTCACAAATAAAATTAAATTAAAAAAAAAAAACTCTTAGTCCTAGGTGGGTGGGGGGGGGGCAACACCACTTGGGGGCTAACACCTGCCTTAAGCAAATGCCATCTATGGCTCCAAGAATTGTGCATGGCTTTCTGTCATAAATTCCTAGCATTGGGGCTAAAGTGGATCACGAGTCAAGTCGCAGAACTGAGATGGAGTGTTAAACAAAAATGGAGTTGCTTAGGTTTTTTAAAACATTATATTTCTTCCCTAGGGCCTTACTGCCTAGGCCTCCAGGAGGGGCGTTGCAGCTGTGGGGATAATTCTGAGGACTTTGCCCCCTTGGTCAGGGCTGTAAACCCTTTGAAGTCTTTTACTAAGCAACTCTAAGCTCCCAGGCTGACATTCCACTACTAAGTAACTAAAACCAGTCACAGTTAAAAATCATACAAAAACCATACAATCATCTAGCACAAAGCAATTCATACAGGAGCAAAAATGGCTGTTAGGTGCTGTCTTTACATGATTTTTTTTTTTTTTTTACGTTCTTCACTATAAAGCCCCATTCTCTGAGGTAGACTTCAGTGAAGTCCCAAAACTCAGAGATAGGTCTCTGAAGCCCCTTTCTTAGGTCTGATAGATGGTTTCCCATGCTAAGCAGACTCCACTGGAGTAGGCGTGGCATAATCAATAATTCATTTTATATCCTATAAATTTAAGAAAAGTGAGGGAAAGGGGGAGGGGAAGGGATGGGTAAGAATGTTGAGAGGGATAGCAATGATCAAGGTGCACTGTATTTATATACTGCTTTGTAAAATGGCAACTCTTTTGTACAGCTAGTTAAAGATAGAAAATATATTAAAAATGAATTGTGTGTCTTTGTTACTCCAAGAAGCTAGTAGTAAAACTTTCTTTTCCATAATGACAGCATTAATAATTGTTCAGAGCATATTTTTTGATAACCAGATCTTTCTTTGCTTGCATGTCATCTACCTCTTTGAGAGAGGAGAAATTTGCTACCATTTTTTGTGTAGTGGTACTGGGGCTTGAACTCAGGGCTTCATTTCTCCCTTAGGCTTTTCACCCAAGGCTAGTGCTCTACCACTTGAGCCATAGCTCCACTTTTAGTTTTTAGCTATTTAATTGGAGACAAGAGACAGTGTTCTGCCCTGGTTAGATTCGAACCTTAATCAGCTTTCTGAGTATGTAGGGTCACAAACATGAACCATGAGCACCCAGTGCAAGCCCTACCTCTTTTATTTCCTCTTTGTCTTCCTCCCAATAAGATACATGAGTTGTGGAGAAGCAGGCTGGAGATCAAAGGCAGCTGGAAAATGTCTCTGGACAAAACTGCATGTACAGATGCTTGTTGCATGGTTTCCTTTCATTGTTACAGAATTTTCTCTCTGAGATACCCTAAAGTATACAGTTGCTATTTTCCTAAGGTCATTGGCTGCCAGAGACAGTCTAAAGATCCCCTTTAATAGTTAATTTCTTTGTTGATGGCAATAAGATGTCTCTCTTTCTAGACTTCCCCACCATCATGGACCATGAGTCAATGATCTACTTTTGTTTCAGGGCTGTTAGCCTTAAAAGCTGAAGTTCAGGGGAGGGAAACCTTTTGACTCAGTGATCTTCTGAATTTGATGTTGAGAAGAACCAGCTCAACATTGACCATTAACTGTGGAATTGCTCCCATTTTGCATTTGCAAAAGGTTCACTCTGAAAGCACTTTCTGCTGGAATTTTGCACCTGTTCTATTAGATCTGAGCAGTTATGTATTCGAGGCTCTTGTGATAGAGGCAGTAGAATGACTGGGTGAAGAATAAAGCGAGGCTTTAGAGTCAATTGAGGGCATCTGATAACTGAGCTTACCTGTTAGCCAATGATGGTCGTTTTTCTCCAGAACTGGTATGAGTTGCAGCCAGTCAGGGGCTGGCCTGTAGTTCAACAGATCTTTTTCTAAGAGGCAAATGTAGCACTCAGGAATGTACAGGAATATATACACTTAAAAACATTTTAACTAAGTGTGGGGCCAGTGGCTCATACCTGTAATCCTAGCTACTCGGTAGCTGAAATGTAAGGATTGCAGTTAGAAGCCAGCCCAGGCAGGAAAGTCTGTAAGACTATCTCCAATTAGCCAGCAAAAAGTTAGAAGTGGAGGTGTGACTCATATGGTAGAGCATCAGCCTTGAGCAAAAAGCTACAGGACAGTGCTCAGGCCTTGAGTTCAAGCCCCAGTATACATACTACATGCACATACACACACCAACTAAAAAAAGATAATCCATAATTTACAATTAGCATCTCCTAGGCTGGCCTAGAGATTTTTTTTTCATTTTTGTTATAGTTTTTTTTTTGAGCACAAAAAAAGAAATGTCTTCAAAATGTATTTTTGTTCAGCAAAATTCCTTTTGTTCTTTTATTTTGGAGCTAATACACTTGCAATATGAGAACATTTCATTATGATATTTCCATATATGCACACAGCGAACTTTGAATAAATTCATCTCCTCTACCTTATTCCCCCTTCTCTACCTCCCAGTAACCAAAGGTTTCAGTCTCATGCTAGCACATGTACTTTCATGTGACTACTGAAAGCAAAGGATCAAGTTTGCCACATGGGGGCAGCAGAGGCCTGCTTTTTCTGGGCTTTATCTCCCAGAACAGTACTCAATGGAGAGACATCTTCCATAGAATAGTCTGGTCAAAATGCCTTTTCCAGGTTTCTGAACTGGGAGTGAGAGAAATGACTCTCTTTAAAAGTCAACACCAGAAATTTCATGTGCTAGAGGTTGGTAAGAACACATGCATGCAGGTGCGCGCGCGCACACACACACACACACACACACACACACACACACACACACATGATGTGTGTACTGGGGTTTGAACTCAGGGTTTCTTTCACGAGCTCATTGTTTTGTTTTTTGTTTTTTGTTTTTTCTCATGGCTCATGTTCTTGAGCCATACCTGTAGTCTGGCTTTCTGTTGGTTGTTTTGGAGGTGGAGTCTCATGAATTTTTTGGCTCCAGTTGGCTTTGAATCATAATCCTGTAGATCCCAGCCTCCTGAGTAGCTAGGATTACAAGTGTGAGCCATTGCTCTTTTTGAAATTCTAATGGAGAATTTCTCAGAGGTCACTGAGAGTACAGGACTGTTTCTTAGCCACTCGGGTAACCTTAGGCAATCGGTGTGGAGCGTCTATGGAGAGATCAATAAATGGTAATTGTCTTCAGGATCCAACTGTCTCAAGTCACAGAAGCAGGATCTATAAGACATCAGCATACCTCATGTAGAAGGTCCCTATCCATTTAGTTAAGGGAGGTCTCACTATCCAGCAAACCTGCATGTTTTCCTGCAATTCTACACTCATGAATCTAGAAATTCCTTCCCTGGCAAATCACAGCATCCCGTGATTCTGTCACCATCATTTTGGCTTCATCTACATAGTGTTGGATTTAGAAGTGTAGTTGGAGGTTTGAGGGGGAGGAAGGTGAGGGGGATGGGCAAGGTAGGGATCTGTTCATTCTTCCTGTTTGCCAGCAGCTAGGACTCATGGGTAAAGAGAAGCCCTCATGGTTGATCTGTATGCTGCCTGGTTTTAGCTTTGTCTCTCACACCCTCATTTGTTTCAGTGCTTTTCTTTTGCTGGAGCTGAGGATAGACTCCAAGGTGCCCCCCATATTACACAACTATCTAGTCTACCTATTGTGCTACACGTCTTATCCCTGTCTTAATGTTTTTGAAAGCCTGCTCTTTCTTGGTTGCTCTTTTGTGCTGGTACTGAAGTTTGAACTCAGCTTGGGCACTGTCCTTGAGCTTTTTGTGCTCAAGGCTAGTGCTCTAACACTTGAGCCACAGCTCCACTTTTGGCTTTTTCATGGTTAATTGGAGATAAGTGTCTCATGGACTTGCCTGCCTGAGCTGGTTTTGAACTTCAATCCTCAGGTTTCACCCTTCTGAGTAGCTAGGATTACAGGCACGATCCTGTATCAGTAGTAAAAGGGCCCAATCTAGAGCTTGTGTCTTTACCAATCAAGCCACAGTTCCACTTCTGGCATTTTTCTAGTTAATTAGAGATAAGAGTCTCATAGGCTTTTTCTGCTTGGGCTGGCTTCAAACTTGAGTCCTCAGAACTCAGCCTCTTGAATAGCAAGGAATACAAGTGTGAGAAACTGGCACCTGACTCCTTGAGTGCTCTTCATATATGATCTCATTTAACATTTGTCTTTGGAGGAAAGCTATTTCATGCCTGTGTTTGCAGATGCTGCTTTCTCTGCCTGGGACACGTGTTCTTTGCTTTTCATCGAATTCTCTCACACCTTGTATGTAAATCCTATGAGTGTTTACAATCCATTTCAAGGCCAGACGTATCCTACAAAGTCCAGTGCAGTGTAGATGAGACTGCAAGGAGCTAGTTTGGCACTTGGTCTTACTCGCAGCAAAGAGCTAGGATGTCAAGCTTGTTCATCTCCTTCTCTTGTACGACCCTAAGCTTCCTCACTTGACTGAATCCTCAGAGTCTAGCAGCATTTCCAACCCATTTGGAGGTGAATGAGTGAATGGAGCAGAATGAGTGACTGAATCAATCCATTTATCCCTGAATGAGATGTTTGTCTTCCCTGTCTTTCTCAAATTAAATGCTTTGGTGTTATTAAAGAATCTCTCTTAGAAGATTATTTTAAAACTAAGCAGCCAGCTCCAACCTCCTACACAAGGAACATCAGAATCATAATTTGTGAGTGGGACATGCTGAAAGAGGAATTTGTAATATGGACATCATAGGCACTATTGACTCTAACACGGACACAGCCAAGGTCCAGGCATACAGTTCTGAGAGATGCTGTAGATCACCAATAGCCAATTTGGTGGTTTCCTGAGGTTTCTCAGCATGCTAAGGTGATACTGTTCATCAATTCCTTCAGCAACCCTGAAGGAGAAATAGAGGATTTCTTTCCTTCTCTTCTTTCTCTCCTCTCCTTTCCTCTCCTCTCCTCCTCACACTCTCTCTTTCTCCCTCTTTTACTTCTCTTTCCCTCCTTCTCTCTTCCTCTCCTCCTCTTTGTCTCTCTGTCTGTGTCTGTCTGCCTCTTCACTCTTTCTCTCTCTCCCCCTCTCCTTATACATGGAGAGTTAGAACATAGAGAAAGATTAATCAAATTGCCTAGCATCACTTGAAAGGGAACAGTCAAGCCAGGACTCAGTCTGGGGCTCATTCCACAAAGCTGCACTTCCTGTAATTTAAACAAGTCTGTGTTTTAATGAATTTGTGGCATATGGGCCATGATAATCAAAGTGCCTGGCATTTCCTGGAATTTATGATCTAGTGGGAGATAGATTGCTTTCTCTCTCTTGAATGGATTATCACATGCCTAACTTGGGAGTACAAAACTCAGCATAAATGACAAATCCTTTCTGGAGTAAGTAATATTTTTCATTTGTTCACTTTACTGCTTCTAATCATATCTTCTTCATCTTTCCCCATGAACTGTCACCACTATTTCTTTCTTGGCACTGTAAGAAAGGCAAGATATTATACTCAGAGTTTGCCTCCTGGGGGAAGATTGTTTACTGTCTTCTCTTAGAAGGGATTTCAGTCCATAACCCTTCAACCTGCTGACCCATAGTTGTTGAATGTTAATCTGTGCACAAAGAACATTTCTCCAGGTATTGGTGTCTCATGCCTGTAATCCTAGCTATTCAGGAGTCTGAGATATGAGAATCGTGGTCCGATGCTAGCCCCAGCAGAAAAGTCCATGATATTCTTATCTCCAATTAACTTGGTAGTTAAACTGGAAGTTGGAGGTGTGGCTCAAGTAGTACAGTGCCAGTGTGGAGTGAAGAAGCTAAGGAATGGAGCCCAGACCCTGAGTTTAAGCCCCAGTACTGGCACATGCACATGCACATGCACGTACGCACACACACACACACACACACACACACACACACACACACACACACGTAACTTTTCTTCTGACCTGGCTTTATGTCTCTGATTTCCAATATATCTTCTTAATCCAGGCTTTAGCGAATGTCTGTGAATTTAGAAGCAGCTTGACTAAATGAGGTGTATGTAGCTCAGATGGTAGAGTGCCTACATAGCAATCCTGAGTCTCAGAATTCAAACCCCAGTACTGTCAAAATAAGTTATTAGAAATAACTTGGCCAATGTATTTTATCTTTGACAGAACCTTACACAATTGTCCTGAGTGTGAGGATGGTAGATCTAGAAGATCTATTTGACACGACTGGTTGCGAAAGTGGTTATTAAGTATTTGTTGTGGATATTTAATCTTAATGAAGTTTATACCAATGGATGCCTGTGAATTTAGGTAAACAGATGCTTATGTTTATGTTCCTAAAGTGAATTGAAGTTCCCTTCTTTTCTTCAGAAAAAAAATCTCTGGCTGCCATGGTAGTTATTTAACAATCTTAACTTGAACTTCTCAGAAGTTGTCTTTGAAAGATTTCCCCATGCTTTTTCCTCCTTTATTATTATCTTCTGTGTACAGTTCTTGCGGGCTTATAAGAACTCTTTAAAATGGAATCCCTGAATATTTCTGTGAAATGCATTCTTTTCTCAGACAAACTGTCATGGGAGCTATTTAGAGCCTACATCATTTTGCCTGGGAGCTGAAGGATGCACATTTCTGAGCATATTCTTAACTCAGGCAACAAAAGAATTTAAGTTTGCAGAGTCTTTCCAGACCTTGGCTATGTGAGAGAACTATAGAGCTTCAAGATTTCCTTTTGTATCACAGGTCTACTACCAGAAATTCTAGAATGACTTCTCAACACATGATAGCCACTTGACATGACCCTGGGTTCACTGGCATTCAAAATGAACTTATCTCTGTCTTAAACTTACTCCTGCCAAAGCAGGGCATTAGTTACCCATGCCTGCAATTTTAGCTACTCAGGAGGCTGAGATCATGCATGGGTTAAAGCCAGCCCAGGCAGGAAAGTCCATGAGGCTCTTATCTCCAATTAAGAAAAAACAACAACAGGAGCTGGGAAGGTCGCTCAGTGCTAGAGTGCTTGCCTTGCATGCATGGGGCCCTGGGTTCGATTCCACAGCACCACATAAGCAGAAAAAGCAGGAAGTGGCACTATGTCTCAAGTGGTAGAGTGCTAGCCTTGAGCTGAAGAGCTCAGGTACAGCACCCAGGCCCAGACTTCAGGTCCCACAATCTACAAAAGAAAAAAGCTACAAGTGGAGCTGCGGCTCAAGTGGTAGAGCTCTTGCTTTGAGTGAAAAAGATAAAGGACAACACCCAGGTTTTGAGTTCAAGCCCAGTACTGGCGCGCGCGCGCGCGCGCACACACACACACACACACACACACACACACACACACACACACACACACACACAATGTTACTCTTAAAATCTGAGTTAAAATATGAGGAATTCTAAGCCAACAGAATGACAAGGAATCCTCTAGATTTAAGAGATCCCAGGTCAAATGGAAACAATTAGAAAGTAGCAAGTAGGTCCCCTGGCTTTGGAATTCACTACAGATGTGAAAATTTTGGGGTGCATAGAGGGCCAAACCAAGACCTCCTGTTGTTTAGACAGAGGGCTTGGAGAGGAAAGGGGAAACACTTTCCCAGGAGCTCACTTGGGCCAAGTAGTCAGTATCTGAGCTGGATCTCAGGATTGTTTGATGGGGCAAGTGTGTTCCCCTGGTATTTCTTCAAAGTTAACTAGCTATAATAATAATAGCTGCAGGATTTATAAATATATGTCACCAAGCTGTTCCAGGTGAGGTTCCTGGGTCCCTTAAAGACCAGTGTCTGAGATCAGGTTTCAGGTTGCCACATGCACTGCCCCTTAAGCAGTAAGAAAGAGAAGCAGTCAGTGTCAATTTGAATGACACTCTTATCCAGAGGTTTAATATAAAGATGTGGAGTTTTCTGCTCATATTTCTGTCACATGAGAGCAAATTGGGGGAAATAAAAAGAGAAAGAAAGCTTTACAAAGTTTTATTTTGCCTTCATTGAATGGAGATTGTTGTCCTTTTATATTTTTGGATCTTACAGGGCTTCTCAGGTTTATAACCAATTTACTGGGTTTATACATTGCTTATTTTAAAACTTGAGTGGAAATATTCCATGGTTTATTGTGGGAAGAATATAGAAAAGAAACAATGACCCTTGGTACAAGGCTATGGGCACGTCAACATGAGAATCTGGACCCATTACATTAACTTCCTCTTGAATCTCAGATTACCTTGGGAAAGTGTCTGCCTGTTTTACTGGTATTTCAAAACATGTAAGCTTCTATAATGAACTCTTGATTTCATTCCAAATGCATTACCTCCAACAGACAGAACATGAGAGCAGGAATTGACTTTGTAAATAATGTAGATGAGGCCCAGTGACCAGCCCAAATGAATAAGCAGGCAAAAGAAGACTACAATATTAAAAGGCAGGACTTTGTCTAGTCAAGTTTGACTAGTTTCACCCCCTTTGGCCACCCATATATTAAATGTTGAGGCAATACTTTGATCAAATGAGTTTTGCTTTACAATCTTTTCATATCATATGTTGTTTTTTTACTTGCAAATATGCAATTAAAGATGTCATTCTTGCATGGTTTATGGTGATAAGCTTAGAAATCTTATCTTCATAGACATGTTTGTAAATGTTCTTGTTTTGTAAGTTAATCTAGTTTTAGTGTAAGAAACTACTATTCATACCAGTAGTCAAAAGTCTTGCTTTACTTTAGTCATGAGCTTACAATAAACTGAATCCATACTGTGGAAGGTCTTAAGAACTGAAGTTCAAGAAATTTTGCTGATCCAAGAGACAATTCTCCTCTTTCTCCTTTTGCTTTTTCTCTTCGCTTTCTGTCTTTGTCAGGGCTTGAACTTAGGGCCTTGTGCTCTTGCTTGGCTTTCTTGCTCATGGCTAGGACTCTACCACTTGAGCCATACCTCCAGTCTGGTATTTTGCTGATTAATTAGAGATAGAATCTTACAGGTTATTCTGCTCAGGTTGGCTTTGAACTGTGATCCTACATGTCTCAGCCGCCTGAGTAGCTAGAATTGTAGGCATGAGAGATTGGTGCTTGGTTTGGTTTAGTTCTTTTTATGTGTTTGGTGATTTAATTGTCAAGTAATAATATATTTTTATTCATATAGGAATTATGGAATGTCCTTTATCCTTTCTCAGAGAGTAGAAAATCTACTGATTTTCCACGATATTGTTCAAATTTTTAGTGAAGCATTATTGATTTCTACCCCACCCCTAAGGGGGCAGGAGTGGTATTATTACAAGATGTTATTACATATAATTATAACTTTACATCTTCCTGTGGATCCCAATTATGTAATGGATTTCTGTGGAGATTCTTCTGTGGTGTGTTCTTTTGAATAATAAGCATGCCATGCCATGGACCTGGTAGACACAGATGCAAATCTTCACCATGGAGAAGGACACCACCTGACACATTCCATTATGGTCTCTCCATATCCAAGATACTGTCTTTCAAAACAGAGCTCTCTTTTTGCAGTTAGATACATGCTCTGTGGAGATATGGAGCCTTGGATGAGATCCAGACTTCAAGTTGCTCTACAGAAACAGCAGTTTGCACCACAAACTCCTTGTGGCAAAGTGAGTTACAATCTTTCTGGAGCTTTCTAATTTGTGCTGGAGACAAGTGTGGCCTTTGTGTGACTATCTTTCAAAAGAGAATTTCTAATGTCATCTTTTTAGGTGTTGATATAAATTCGTGTAGTGAAGCTGTTCTGATGAGTAGGTGTCTTGTGGATGGGCTTGAAGAGTTCATTTGTGGATGTCAAGTTCCGTCAGATCCCCACCCCCCTGCATCCCCTCTTCCCCCCCCCCCCAACTCCCAGAAAATGAATTTTGTGTTGGATTTTGTGTAACTTAGCTTCTCTAAGCTTTAGTTAAGGTGGTATCTCTGGAGTACTAACCAGCCTTCCTTGATTCTGTGCAAAATCAATGCATCTTGGAAGATGGCTTGTAGGCAATCTTGAAAGGAAATGAAAGTATATGCTCCATCTCTCATACAGATGTCCTTGAATGATATAATGATGGTACCTTTTCTCTTCTTTTCATTATTTTGTGCTTGTATTAGGGCTTGAACTCAGGGCCTTGTGCTCTTGCTTGGATTTTTCACTCAAGGTTGACACTCTGTCACGTGAGCCATAGCTCCACTTCTGGCTTTTTGGTAGTTAATTGGAAACAGTCTTATGGACTTTCCTGCCTGGACTGCTTCAAACCAAGATCATCAGATCTCAGCCTCTAGAGTAGCTAGTATTCCAGGCATGACCTACCAGCACCAGACTAGTAATATATTTATAGAGCATTGCTACTTTTACAAACAGTGCACACATGGATGGATCAAAAGCAGTTATTAGCCCATCTCCCATAGCACTGTAAATCTATAGCGTCCCATTGAGGAAAATTAGAATGAGGATGAGAAGAGAATTGTAAGAGTAGGGCTCTGAATAATAATAAGAAGGATGATGATGGCCATGAGTTTGGAAGAGGGTTGGAAGGTAAGGGTATCTTGCTGAATGTGTAATATGGATCTTAATTTAGAAACTTGTATTCTTCATTTGGAGTGACTTCTCATATGGACTGAGAAGAAAGGCTATCTCCCACTTAATAAATTCAAAGGGGGCTATTAAAGATATTTCAAGCAGAATTTTAAGCAGGTTTGAAACTTGACTTTGAAGGTGTTTAGGACATATCACCCCTAAATATGCCACTTTGGCATATTGATTTCTTTGAGCAAAAACATTGAGAACCAGCTAATTCAGGAAACTGCCTAAAATAAAGCATAACTTAGTCTTTCGGTGAAAGAAATTGACTTTTGTAAAAGAAATCTTTATTAGTAAAGACATTTGTATCAGGAAAAGAGATACGCTGAGACAAATTTTTATCACCTGGGAGACTTTTATCTGCCTAATAAGGTAATCTTTATTAACCATACATTTCCTCTTCTTCCCCTGCCCATAATTGTTTCCAATAACTCCTGTATCTTACTCCATTTTGTGTTTCTATAACTAAATGCGTGATGCTGGATAATGGGTAAAGAAGTTTATTTAGCTCACAGTTCTAGAGAACAAGAGCATGGTGCTACTATTTGCTTGCCTCTGATGATGGCATCCCAATGGCCGATAGTATCCCATTTTAGGAGCATATGTGGTCTTCATGGCCACCATGGAACTTCCAGCACCACATGATGAAGCAGAAAGCCAGAGAGTGAACTGAGACAGAAGAACTTGCTTCATAGCAGCCCATCATCTCAGGAAATAATCCAGCCTCACCAGACCTTCATTGATCCTTTTGACAGTGGTGCTCTCATGTTATATCTACCTTCCACGAAACCTACTCTCTTAAAGGTTCCTCTAACTTGCAACATCATCACCCTGGAGTTCAAACTTCTAGCATATGAATTCTGTGGAAACCCTAACGCCCCAGAACGCGTAAATACCCATTCCTTCCTATGGTTCAAGAAGATATTTAAGGTTTAATTATCTGGTCACTGACTCAAGTCTCATATTTTTGTGCATACTTACACACTGAAAATAGTTTTTCTCATATTAAGTTACTTTATTCAGTTTAATTTATGGACCAACCAAAGAATCTAGAAGGGTAGAAGGAGGCAACATTTTTCCTTCCTATGTTGTATGCTTTGGTTTGTGCATGTTGTAAATACCCCTCAAGGATTCTTGTGTTTGAAATCTTGGTCCCAATTGTGGCAATGTGAGAGATAGTAGGACCTTTAAGAGGTGGGACAGTACAAGGCAATTGAGTCCTGGAGGCCATAGGAATGGATTATAAAGATCCTGTTATTCTCCTAGGAAGTAAGGCCATATGTCATGAGATGATTGTAGCCAAGCGGGGAGGGATTCTCACTGAAGGCCAAACCAATGGTGTCACCTGATTTTGAGCTTTTAGCTTCTATGAGCTAAAAAGATGCCTTTTATTTATAAATTGCTCAGCTTCAAGTTTTCGTTACTGCAGTAGAATTGGACTAATATACTTTGTATGATTATAAAACTATTTTAGTTACTGTTTGGACAAGAAGCTGAGACAGGGTAAGAATGCTGAAACCATTTCTCTAGTCACACCCTGGGAAACACCTAGGAATTTTGTCTCCTCCCTAGTATCTCCCATAGATGCTCCTTATGTGTATATTAGTTAGTTTGTCAGTTGCACTTCTCCTTAGGGAAGAAAAACTCTGATCTAATTCTGAGGCACCTGCACAGTGGCAATGTATGCATCATTAACCTGACCATTGCACAACAAACTCCTATTTAAAATTTCATGCATATACCTTTCATCTCATACATATACTTTAAACTATAGGATGGCAACTTTCACATCCTCATATCTTTTCAAAAAGTCTGTGAAGTCATGATTCATTATTTCCCTAATATCTGCCCTCTATCACTACCCTGAACTCCTCCAACACTCCCCAAATTCTAAAAAAACTGACTTCTTAGCCATATGCTTGCTCCTGAGCCATGTATCTCAAGCCTGCTGTTTCCCTTACAGTGTACACACTCACAAAATTATACTCCTTGCTTTGTTTTGCTACTTTTCTTGTGCTTTTGTGTGTTCATTCAATGCTTTGTTCAAGACACCAAGAATCTAGGATCTTCACCTCCTTGACCATCCATAGGTACCAAGACGACAAATTGAAAAGAAAGATATCAGAGACCATTATATTTAGTCTTGGTGGAACTACTGGTAACTAATATTGAGACTTCTTCCTATTGTTGTAACGAAGTTAGACATAAAGTGATAGCAGATTTTATTCTGGACAACTGCAACAAAGGAAGAGACCACTAGAGGACTGAACTCAAATCTGAATATAACGATGAATGATGGGAATTTATAGCCAGGATCAGGGAGGGCCATAGATAGAAAATTATCAAGAGGAAATATCAGGGGTAAGAAAAACTTTGAACTGACATTCTTGTGTGTGTGTGTGTTGGTTCTGGAGAATGATCTCAAGGCCTGTGTACTGTCTCTGAGCTTTTTCACTCAAGGCCAGAGCTCTACCACTTGAGCCACAGCTCTACTTCTGTTTGTTTGTTTTTTTCTTTTTTTTGGTGGTTAATTGGAAATAAAAGTCTCACAGACTTTTTATGCCTGGGCTGGCTTCAAACCATGATCTTCAGATCTCAGCTTCCTAAGTAGCTAGGATTACAGATGCGTGCCACCAGTGACCAGCACATCACTACTTCTTGAATGAAAACATTGATGTCATTGAGCCTTAACTTCTTATGTGAATATTAAACATCATCAACAGAAAGTCCACAGGGTGTTGAATGTTCTAGATGTAGGATTAGGAAAATTTAAAGTCTTATAATTGTTAGCAAACTTGTATTTCAGGAGTACAAGCAAAGGAAATCACAAATGTGGGTGTAGAATCTAGTAAATGAAAGGCCTAAAAGAGAATCAGTATGCAGAGAGAACTGCAGGTAGGCACGGGTTGTTTTTATGTCCAATTTATATTAAAAATATTGGTTAAATGGATAGCCCAGTTTGGGCCAGAGTTTAGATTTTTAGAGTGAACTTGAATGCTTTAATCTTGAATTCACTTATTCATGGGGTTATATGACTTTGATCTTTTAAGAAATAAAACACTCCCTTAAAGGCTCAAAAGGCTTTTGTCAGAGGAGACCAGCAAGCCAAAGCTAAGAGCCTTTTGAAATGGAAATGATTTTAACATGGAAGATTAAGAGGGGTTGAGAAGGTTTCCCTTAGGGGACCTCTACAATGCTACCCTTAGTACTGGTAACAAATAGAAATTTCACCTAAACATATTTGAGCAGATGTGCATGGGAAGAGTCAATGTTTATCTAATTTTAAATAATAAGATTGAGGAAGGCTGGAGGTAGAAAAGGGGATGTGTGTACAAGTGCTTGTGTGTGTTTGTGTGTGCACATGTGTGCATGTGTGTGTGTGAATGTTCCTGTGCATGCAAAACACTGTTCCTTTAGCTCTGATACCACTCTGAAGAAATCTACTAGGCCTATGGAGATGTTGCAGAAGAAGGTGACAGTTGTAATACTCCTTGTCTCTTAAATCCCTTCACTGTGGTCATCATGCATTTCCAGAAATAAATAAATATCATAGTTTTGTATTTAGGAAATCTGTCCATGCTTTGGTTTGATAAGAACTTTATAGTATACACCATGTCTTACATTTGAATTGTTTGGAACTACAACCTGATAGCACTAGCACTCTCTGAATATTTCCAAGGGAAGAGTAGATTCCAATCTATTATGCCAGCAGTGCCTGTGTTTATGCCTTGTTGTGTGTGGGATCAATCAGGATTTGGAAGTATATCTCAGGTGAAAGGATATGGAGAGAGGCAGACCTGGAGAAAGCTTTTCTTGCTTAACCTTTGTTAAAATTCAAATAGCTTGGGACACTTCACACTTCAAATGCCAATCAATTAATAGGGACTGATTGATACATAGAATCAGTGGAGGGGGAACTGGGATGGGAGGAAAGGGGAGTTGATATCAGAAGTAGTTTACTAATGACCTTGAAATTAACCTGGAATCTTCTGTTTCACCCTAGAACCAGCAGACCCTACATGGTATATGAAGAGGAGAGGGTTTGGGTAGAAGTTGGATTATGTAGACTAGTTACTGGCTCCACTGTGGTGTCATCTAGGTGAAGCTTTTTTTTTGTTTTACATTTTATAACATGAATATTTACCAGCTCTGTTCTTTTGCCATTTCTTCTCTGTGTCCAACAACTGCAGAATGGCTTTTCCCACTTCTGTCAGGATATAATGTAGGCTCTATTCTCTCCATATCTTTTCCTATCTCCCCTCCTGCTCTCAAGACTCCTCTGAGTTGGCCCTTGGAACTGAAACACCACCATAAAGGATGCCACTTCAGTATGGAAAATTTATAATGCAGATACCAATGGTGAACTAGAGATTTAAGGGAGATAATTTATTTTCCTTATATTGCCCCATATTCAATGGCTGGGGCTTGGAAATGAAAGTAATAAAAAATAGATTAACAAGAAAAAAACCACCTTAAGCTCCATAGAGCTTAGAGCTCCAGGGGCTCATGCCTATAATCCTGGCTACACAGGAGGCTGAGATCTGAGGATAAAGGTTTGAGGTCAGCTTGGGAAGACAAATCCAAGACACTCTTATCTTCAATTACACAACAAAAAGCCAGAAGTATAGGTTTGCCTCAAGTGGTAGAGGGCCAGCCTTGATTTTAAAAAAAAAGTTAAGCCGGGGTGTGAGGCCCTGAGTTCAAGTTCTTATACTAGTACAAAAAATATATATAAATTACATACAAGAGTTTTACAAAGAAATGAGACCCGAGGAGGTGGTCTGATGCTTATATACTATTTTAGGCTAAACAAAAAAACAAATGAGTTGTAGTCTTCTGGGTAGGGGGTGGGGGAAAGAAGAGAAGCCACATTTGGGAAGGGAATGTATGTCAACTATGGATTGTCTTGTTATGTGTAGAGAGCTGCGAGAGGCCGCACCTGGAAGATGGCGCCGGCTTCCGCCCTCCACCTTCCCGATGGCGAGTGCTCTCATGGTAAACAACTCCTTATATGGCTAAGGCAAAGAATCTGGCTTGCTTCCGCGCACCTGAACCTATTGGTGGTTCCCACGTGGCATATCAGGGTTGGCTACCCAGCGGGTACTTAAGGCTGTGGGGAATTCCCCCCGGGGTTGGGGTCAGAAGATTACTAAAAGGTCCTGAATAAACTGCAGAGAGAAGAGTCCGGTGTCGCGTCTTCCTTGCTGGTCGAGGTGGTAGCGACACGTGGTGGCCCGTACGGGGAACTCAGCCATAACCCCAACGAGGACTCAGAACTCTCTGCGGTCAGGGTGGTGCACCGGTAAGTTCCCAGGTAAAAGGGGAATCCGCGACAAAAGCGGGGGTAAGTCCCCAGGTAAAAGGGGAATCCACGACAAGAGCGGGGAATAAGTTCCCAGGTAAAAGGGGAATCCGTGACAAGAGCGGGGGGGATTTTTGCTCTTCTCGGTAGATAAAGAGAGAGTGAGAACCCGGGGCTAGTCAGTAGAGTAGCCAAAAGTGAAAGTAAAAGTTTGTTTACCAGCTTTAAATGTTTAAAACATGGGCGCTTCTTCTTCGCACCCAATTTTTTTGGCTCTCAATGAGCTACTGCACTCAAAAAAGTTAAAAATAAAAAAGAGTACTTTAGAGAGATTTTTGGATGAATGTGACATCGTTGCCCCGTGGTTCGCTGTCTCCAGAAGCCTCACGGTGGCCTCTTGGGAGAAACTAGGGAGGGACCTAGATTTTGCCTCTGAACAAGGAACGCTTAAGAGCGGAGTGAGACCAATATGGAAACTGATAAGAGGCTGTCTCGAGGACCAGCGTTGCAGTGAGGTGGTAGAGAATGGTCAGGCTGCCCTAGAAATGCTGCAGGAAGAAAGATCGGAAAGGGCAGACAGCGAAAAGGAGGAGAGGGGGGGGGGTTATATCCCGATTTTGCCGAACTAGAGACCTCTGAGTCTACAGACTCAGAGGAACTACAATCACTCATAGAACAAATAGAAAAAACAAAGATAAGAAAGAGGAGGAAAGGGAAGGAGAGAGAGGACCCAGATAAAGACGAATGCACGCCCTCCGTGCACCGCCCCACACCTTCGGCCCCTCCGCTCTATGCGGAGGACCCCGGAAGTGGCAGCCCCGGCTGTTCTTTCAGCCCAGGCGTGTGGAAAGCGGTCAGAACCGAGTTACATCTAGCCTGTCCAATATTTCAGGATCCACAGGGACAGCAGTATCATGAACCCTTAGATTTTAAGGTTATAAAATCTTTAGCTGAGTCTGTGTGGACATATGGAATCACAGCCTCCTTTACTGTAGCCCAGGTGGAGGCCCTAAACAGACATTGCATGACACCCGGTGATTGGAGTGGGCTCGCACGAGCTTGTTTGAGCCCAGGTCAGTATTTAGATTGGAAGGCCTTTTTGATTGAATTTGCTAGTGAAGAGGCTGCGGCCAATCAGGCTGGGGGAAACCCAGCTTGGGACAGAGATATGCTGCTTGGACAGGGGAGATTCGCCAATCAGCAGATAGGCTACCCGGTCCAAGTTTATGAACAAATCAATAAAATTGGCATAAAAGCATGGAAGGCCTTACCAAATAAAGGCGAGGTGAGTGGCAATCTCACCAAAATCCTGCAGGGCTCTATGGAGCCATTTTCGGACTTTGTTGCCCGTATGGTCGAGGCCGCTGGCAGAATTTTTGGTGACCCAGACGCAGCCATGCCATTAATTAAACAGCTTGTTTACGAGCAGTGCACTAAGGAATGCAGAGCCACCATAACCCCATATAAGAATAGGGGACTAGAAGCATGGATGAAAGTTTGCAGAGAGCTGGGCGGACCACTAACTAATGCTGGATTAGCTGCTGCTGTGGTGCAATTAACCCAGAAGAAAGGGGCTGGGAAGGTGGCTCAGTGGTAGAGCGCTTGCCTTGCATGCATGAGGCCCTGGGTTCGATTCCTCAGCACCACATAAGCAAAAAGAAAAAAAAAGCCGGAAGTGGCGCTGTGGCTCAAGTGGTAGAGCGCTAGCCTTGAGCTGAAGAGCTGAGGGACAGTGCCCAGGTCCAGAGATCAGGCCCAGGAAAAAACCTTTTCAAAAACGCTGCAAATTTGTCTAAACAGTTGTCTAGTTATCTTTTAGGTAATTGAACTGGGGAGTTCGACAGCCTGATGGAACAGCTTAGGGTTGCCATCGTCATGGTGAACTCGACCCGAGTGGATGTCGGATTGGGGGAGGGGTTATCTTTATGGATCTCCGCTGCTATGAATCATCTTAAGGAATGGGCGGGTTTAGGAGCCCTGACAGGCCTTCTGGTGTTAGCCTCCTTGGTATGTCTGTGGTGCATTTGCCAAATTAGAGGTTCTCAGCGTCGCAGTGCAGCCATGGTTATCCAAGCCTTTACAGTCATTGGAGCAGGTCAGTCCCCCCAAGCGTGGCTTGCCACCCTAAAACAATGAACACAGATTGCAAAGCCAAAGTACTGCAGTCGAGAGGCATGAGTTTTGCCCTCGAGGAGAGCATGTTTGATTGCACACGGGTTCGATTCGCCTTTTCCCGTCCTTGTGAAAAACGAATCAATGGACAGGCTAAGTCATCCCTAGAGAAGGTACCCTCTGGGAGAAGGCTTGTATGCAGTCCTTACATTGCACAACAGGGATCAGACCTCTGTTCTCATCTGTGTTCTTTAAACAAAAAAGGGGGAACTGTAGAGAGCTGCGAGAGGCCGCACCTGGAAGATGGCGCCGGCTTCCGCCCTCCGCCTTCCCGATGGCGAGTGCTCTCGTGGTAAACAACTCCTTATATGGCTAAGGCAAAGAATCTGGCTTGCTTCCGCGCACCTGAACCTATTGGTGGTTCCCACGTGGCGTATCAGGGTTGGCTACCCAGCGGGTACTTAAGGCTGTGGGGAATTCCCCCCGGGGTTGGGGTCAGAAGATTACTAAAAGGTCCTGAATAAACTGCAGCGAGAAGAGTCCGGTGTCGCGTCTTCCTTGCTGGTCGAGGCGGTAGCAACAGTTATGCAGATAAAAATCTCAGGTAATGGGTTGTTTCCTAGAGGTTCTCTTGCTGGTACAAGTTTTTTTTAACTGGGAAATTGTCTTTATACTGTAATCCTTTTAAAAGAGGAAATTTATATTCTTATCTTTAGGTAGCTAGAGGAAAGTAGAGATTTTTTCATGCCTCTACTGATTCCCAATTGCTTATAGTTCAAAATAATCCATATGCCAAAGAGGAATGTTTCAGAGTGGGATATTCTGGTACCCTGCTCAGCAAAGAACTTGTGCTATGGAATCAAACACCTAAAACAAAAGTTTAGTTCTGGGACCAGGCACTGGTGTCTCATGCCTGCAATCCTAGCTACTCAGGAAGCTGAGATCTGAGGATAATGGTTTGGAAGCCATCTGGAGCAGGAAAGTCTGTAAAACTCTTATCTCCAAGTATTCACCAAAAATCTAGAACTCAAGCTTTGGCTCAAGTATTAGAGTGCTAGTTTTGAGCAAAAAGACTCAGGGACAGCATCTAGGTCATCAATTCAAACCTCGGGACTGGCACCAACCCCCCCCCCCCAAAATGTTTAGTTCTGGGCTCACAATGTCTGCAACATTAGGCATCCCCATACCAATCAGAGTTAATATAACAAAACAGAGTTAAGTCTCAGTATTTCAAGAGAAAGGGGTGATAACACAGAGTCTAAGGTTCTTTTATGAATGGTGGGAGGGCTGGAGGAGTAAAGATCAGGGGTTACTGTTAGTGCTAAGACTTACTGCTAGCTTTGAGAGATCTGAAGAAAAGACTTCAGGAAAGGGATGTTGGAACACTACCACTGATGGTCAAAGCAGAAAATGCCTGAAAGTATACAGATACACTTGTTCGTGACTTTTCTCTGCCTTCCAAATCTGCTGCACATCTATTTCAATAGAAGAACCAAAACTGAATCTACCTTTCTGATGAGGGAGTCTTGGAAATAAGTTTGTAAGATTTCTAATACCTGAAAACCAGAAGATGATATACATAGAATAGAGAATATCATTAGCTTATATCTAACACATTGAAGAATTATGTTCTTGAGCCTATGTTCTCATCAGTAAAATAGAAATAATAATATTCACAACTATAGTTGTCACCTAAAATATAAAGTTAAGACATTACATAGGCTATTTGGTGTTGCTATAACAAACTACATGTTGCTGGAAACTTTATAAAGAAAAGAAATTAAGCTAGGTGCAGTAGCATATGTCTGTATCCCAGCACTCCAAAGGTTGAGGCAGTTTTGGCTATATGATGAAGCCTTGCTTCAAATGACAAAAGTAAATAAAACACATAAAACCATTTTTGATTAGAAGTTTTAGAACCAGGAGCGTAGCATTAGCCCCTAATCAGTTCCTGGTGAAGACTTCACGCTGCTCCTTATATGATGGAAAAGCAGAAGGGCAAGGAGGCATGTGTATGAGGCAGGCAATAGAAAGACTGACATGCATTTTAACAATGCACTTTTGTGGTAACTAATAGTTTAATGAAACTTAATTCACTTCCACAAGCTCAGTCTCTAGATGAAGACATTAATGCATTCATGAGGATAGTGACTGCCTGACTTAATCACACCCTCTCATAACAGTAACTTAGAAAGTTCCTTTGCTGATTCTTTGCTTGGGCCTGCAAAGGGTAACTAAAAGCAGAAGAAAGTTTTGCACCTCTGCCTCCATTTTCCATGTGTCTTCCTTTTTTTTTTTTTGATTGTGGGATTCTTTTGGTTCTGGGAACATAAGAATAATGGATACAAATCTTGTGACAAGAGTTTAATCTACCCATTTCCCATCAGTAATGGCTTTAATATTGTGAATGGCTCCAATGGACCAATCCTGAGTTAAAGATCAATCAGACCACACCATTGACTGCTTAATTATGCATGCCCTATTTATCCAATTGACCACAAACTAGGCCACACTAAAACTACAGCACAACTATGTTCATTAAAGCATTGTTTACCATAGTCAAGATATGGAGTCAACCCAGATGTCCCTCAGTGGATGAATGGATCAAGAAAATGTAGTACATATACACAATGGAATTCTATGCCTCCAGCAGAAAGAATGATATTGGCCCATTCATAATGAGATGGAATGACTTGGAAAACATTACATTAAGCAAAGTAAGCCAGGCCTAAAGAAACATAGGTTGCATGGTTTCCATCACTTTTAGTAATTAGAATGTGCCTATAAATCTACAAGTAAACACTCCAAAAAATTGGAGTTTGGAAATGATAAATTAAACAAGACTCTAAACATTCACACAGTGAGATCAAAGGAGAATATTCTTAGGAGAGGATCACAAAGGCTCAATAACTATGTGCATAAAATAATGTGCATCAAAATGAACTATAAGAAATTGAAACGTGGTTTTTGGCTATTTCACTCCTGCCCCCCCCACTTTGTCACTGTTTTTTTTAAAATTTCTATGCCTTTTGCCTTGTATGTAAATTTGTTTGGGGGAAGGTAAAAGGAAGCACAGAAATAGTGGGACAAAGGGTGAACTAATGCAGCAGTGATACTAATTAGACAGTATGTTTAAAATGAACTATCCAATTTGTGGGGGTGGAGTTGCCAGGAAGGAAAAATTTGGGAGAAAATGAGGGAGGGGTTGACATTGTTCAAAAAGAAATGTGCTTATTACCTGACTTATGTAGCTGTAAACCCTCTGAACATCACCTTTATAATAAAAATAAATTTAAAAATTATGCATGCCTTAATTTTTCCTTCATTGAAGCCTATCACTCATGTTAGTAGCCCAAAACTGGACTGCTTCTAGTGTTGCATCTTGTCAAATAACTCTCCTTTCTCTGCCCTTTACGACTATTCAATCTCTTTTATTGGTGTACTGGGATGGGTAACCCAGCTTAGTCTGGTGGAATTTTTGGTGTCAGAGCTTTTGCCCTACCTCTCAGTATCTAACTTTGATGAGCTAAGTATGAGAAAATGCATCCTTCAGGTCTTAACCATTCACATCATGATGTGCTAAGCCTGGATCAAGAGGCTAGGAAAGGAAGGCCTCATGAAGCTGCAAACATCTTATCTATTTTGAGGTTTCTCTCCTTTCCATTTAGGGCTGCCATTGGCTGCCTTTTACCATCATTTGGTGAGGCAAGGGAAGGACTATAGATTCTATGTACCTTGAAGTCTGACCTTGGTAAAGGTCATTGACCTGTATACCTCAGTCCTTGCCCTTCCTTTCCCTTATCCTTTGAAGGCTCTTTTCTGAGCCATTTGGATTCATTTGAAACACTTTTGGGCTTCTGCCATTTGTTTGATAGGATAGTTTAGATTCTGTTACCTCATGTTGGTAACTAACAGGGGAGGGATATAAGGCACAAGGAGAAACCATGGTGTTTGTGGAGATCTCTGAAATTTACATAAAAATGAAAAGCTCTAAAATCTATCTTGTGGCCCCCTAGGAGAAGTCTAGCTAACTACTCTATTTATAATTATAAAGCTGTGCCTTGAAAAAAAGACAAAAAGGAGGATTCATCTAATAGTGTACTCTGAATTAATCTAATTGTTTTTATGTGTCATTTTGTGTTGCAGTCTATTAATCTCTGTTTATGATGATTAACTTAATGGGGACTAAAAATCTGATGGCTGCAGCCACAGTCCTACTGGAAATAATATACATGGGAGCTCTAGATCCAAAGAGAAGATACAGTGGTACCTCTAGCACACTCTGGATGACTTTAGGTTGTTAGGGTTTTAACAGAGGTGTCAGAGATGTCTGATCCCATGACAGCCATCTCTCAGGGGATCCTATGAGAAAAAGATACCCTATTCCTGAGTTGGAAGGAACTTTGCAGCTTGTCCACAAAGTGCATGAGGGCATATTCAGCCCCTATCTTGAGACACCCTAAGTCCTTGGTACTCGGAATGTCTGAGACACATGAAAGGACATTGTGACCCACTGGTAACTCTCTGGGAATCCCCCTCTAAGAAGCACATCTTACTGCCCCAGATGCTTCTCCTAGCATTGATTGTTATTTTAGCCATCTAGATTGCTCTCTAATGAAATGATTCCTAAAACATCATGGGGGCAATTCCTGGGTACCTGTGGTTGTTTCTTTTCTTTCCTTTTAATTTTCTTTCTTTCTTTTTTTTTTTTGGTAGGGTTACACACTTGTCAGGCAGGTATTCTACTGCTGATCCATGCCTCCAGCAGTGGCCACTTCAGTTTTTCTTTTACTGCATTTTTTGTATTATTATAAAAAAGAAGATGTACAGAGAGTACATTCCTGCAATGTTTTTCATTTTTGATGTCATCTTATTCTTGCTAAAGTTGTTATTCTTAGTATGCCTCATTTCAGATTTTTTTTGCTTGCGTGTGTGTGCGTGTGTGTGTGTGTGTGTGTGTGTGTGTGTGTGTGTGTGTGTGTGTGTGTATACTCGTGTGTGCATTTTAGGATAGTTTTGGACTGCAGTTATAGAAATAATGTAAAGGGGATGTTGCTGCCTTTTTTTTTTTTTACTTTTTCCTCTTCCACTTAAAAAACAGATCATTCAAAGTCTTTGTTTCATGCAAGCCTAGCTAAAATTCAGGCATTTCAATAATCAACCCTCAAACTCTAAAAGTTTGACCTCTTGCCTAGTGTTGTGGTTTTACCTTAAAGGTCCCATTACCTTTCAATCCCACTATGAGGGACCAAGCTTCTAGGCCAAGAAGCTTTGGAGGACAAATCCTATCAAGACCATTTATCCCTTTCCTTCCATTGAAAACTCATTTGATCAAAGAAAACTGTCGCTACCGCCTCGGCCGGTAATGACGACGCGACACCGGACTCTTCTCTCCGCAGTTTATTCAGGACCTTTTAGTAATCTTCTGACCCCCACCCCGGGGAGAATTCCCCACAGCCTTAAATACCCGCTGGGTAGCCAACCCTGATACGCCACGTGGGAACCGCCAATAGGTTCAGGTGCACAGAAGCAAGCCAGATTCTTCGCCTTAGCCATATCAGGAGTTGTTTACCACGAGAGCACTCGCCATCGGGAAGGCGGAGGGCAGAAGCCGGCGCCATCTTCCAGGTGCGGCCTCTCGCAGCTCTCTACAGTTCCCCCTTTTTTGTTTAAAGAACACAGATGAGAACAGAGGTCTGATCCCTGTTGTGCAATTGCAAGGACTGCATACAAGCCTTCTCCCAGAGGGTACCTTCTCTAGGGATGACTCAGCCTGTCCATTGATTCGTTTTTCACAAGGACGGGAAAAGGCGAATCGAACCCGTGTGCAATCAAACATGCTCTCCTCGAGGGCAAAACTCATGCCTCTCGACTGCAGTACTTTGGCTTTGCAATCTGTGTTCATTGTTTTAGAGTGGCAAGCCACGCTTAGGGGGACTGACCTGCTCCAATGACTGTAAAGGCTTGGATAACCATGGCTGCACTGCGACGCTGAGAACCTCTAATTTGGCAAATGCACCACAGACATACCAAGGAGGCTAACACCAGGAGGCCTGTCAGGGCTCCCAAACCCGCCCCCTCCTTGGGATGATTCATAGCAGCGGAGATCCATGAAGATAACCCCTCCGCCAATCTGGCATCCACTCGGGTCGAGTTCACCATGACGATGGCAACCCTGAGCTGTTCCATCAGGCTGTCGAACTCCCCAGTTCAATTACCTAAAAGATAACTAGACAACTGTTTAGACAAATTTGCAGCGTTTTTGAATAGGTTTTTTCCTGGGCCTGAACTCTGGGCCTGGGCACTGTCCCTCAGCTCTTCAGCTCAAGGCCAGCACTCTACCACTTGAGTCACAGCGTCACTTCCAGCTTTTTTCCTTTTGCTTATGTGGTACTGAGGAATTGAACCCAGGGCCTCAGGCATTCAAGGCAAGCACTCTACCACTGAGCCACCTTCCCAGCCCTCATTCTTCTGGGTTAATTGCACCACAGCAGCAGCTAATCCAGCATTAGTTAGTGGTCCGCCCAGCTCTCTGCAAACTTTCATCCATGCTTCTAGTCCCCTATTCTTATATGGGGTTATGGCGGCTCTGCATTCCTTAGTGCACTGCTCGTAAACAAGCTGTTTAATTAATGGCATGGCTGCGTCTGGGTCACCAAAAATTCTGCCAGCGGCCTCGACCATACAAGCAACAAAGTCCGAAAACGGCTCCATAGAGCCCTGCAGGATTTTGGTGAGATTGCCACTCACCTCGCCTTTATTTGGTAAGGCCTTCCATGCCTTTATGCCAATTTTATTGATTTGTTCATAAACTTGGACCGGGTAGCCTATCTGCTGATTGGCGAATCTCCCCTGTCCAAGCAGCATATCTCTATCCCAAGCTGGGTTTCCCCCAGCCTGATTGGCCGCAGCCTCTTCACTAGCAAATTCAATCAAAAAGGCCTTCCAATCTAAATACTGACCTGGGCTCAAACAAGCTCGTGCGAGCCCACTCCAATCACCAGGTGTCATGCAATGTCTGTTTAGGGCCTCCACCTGGGCTACAGTAAAGGAGGCTGTGATTCCGTATGTCTGCACAGACTCAGCTAAAGATTTTATCACCTTAAAATCTAAGGGTTCATGATACCGCTGTCCCTGTGGATCCTGAAATATTGGACAGGCTAGATTTAACTCGGTTCTGACCGCTTTCCACACGCCTGGGCTGAAAGAACAGCCGGGGCTGCCACTTCCGGGGTCCTCCGCATAGAGCGGAGGGGCCGAAGGTGTGGGGCGGTGCACGGAGGGCGTGCATTCGTCTTTATCTGGGTCCTCTCTCTCCTTCCATTTCCTCCTCTTTCTTATCTTTGTTTTTTCTATTTGTTCTATGATTGATTGTAATTCCTCTGAGTCTGTAGACTCAGAGGTCTCTAGTTCGGCAAAATCAGGGCATGACCCCCCCCTGCTCTCCTCCTTTTCGCTGTCTGCCCTTTCTGATCTTTCTTCCTGCAGCATTTCTAAGGCGGCCTGACCATTCTCTACCGCCTCACTGCAACGCTGGTCCTCGAGACAGCCTCTTATCAGTTTCCATATTGGTCTCACTCCGCTCTTAAGCGTTCCTTGTTCAGAGGCAAAATCTAGGTCCCTCCCTAGTTTCTCCCAAGAGGCCACCGTGAGGCTTCCAGAGACAGCGAACCATGGGGCAACGGTGTCACATTCATTCAAAAATCTCTCTAAAGTACTCTTTTTTATTTTTAACTTTTTTGAGTGCAGTAGCTCATTGAGAGCCAAAAAATTGGGTGCGAAGAAGAAACGCCCATGTTTTAAACATTTAAAGCTGGTAAACAAACTTTTACTTTCACTTTTTAAACATTTAAAGCTGGTAAACAAACTTTTACTTTCACTTTTGGCTACTCTATTGACTAGCCCCGGGTTCTCACTCTCTCTTTATCTACCAAGAAGAGCAAAAATCCCCCCGCTCTTGTGGCGGATTCCCCTTTTACCTGGGAACTTACTCCCCGCTCTTGTGGCGGATTCCCCTTTTACCTGGGGACTTATCCCCGCTCTTGTGGCGGATTCCCCTTTTACCTGGGGACTTATCCCCGCTCTTGTGGCGGATTCCCCTTTTACCTGGGAACTTACCGGTGCACCACCCTGACCACAGAGAGTTCTGAGTCCTCGTTGGGGTTGTGGCTGAGTCCCCGTACGGGCCACCACGTGTCGCTACCGCCTCGGCCGGTAATGACGACGCGACACCGGACTCTTCTCTCCGCAGTTTATTCAGGACCTTTTAGTAATCTTCAGACCCCAACCCCGGGGAGAATTCCCCACAGCCTTAAATACCCGCTGGGTAGCCAACCCTGATACGCCACGTGGGAACCGCCAATAGGTTCAGGTGCACAGAAGCAAGCCAGATTCTTCGCCTTAGCCATATCAGGAGTTGTTTACCACGAGAGCACTCGCCATCGGGAAGGCGGAGGGCGGAAGCCGGCGCCATCTTCCAGGTGCGGCCTCTCGCAGCTCTCTACAGAAAACAATACTTTCTATGAGGTAGAGACAAAAAGTATTTTGTGTTACTTAAATCCTTTTTGAAAATAAGAATAATAAATACTCACTGCAAAAAAAACACAAAAATGCTAGCAAAGATCAAACATAATTAACAATTAAAGGGATGATTTTATTCAAGTTGTAATCGGGCTAATGTTCATTAACTCTTTATGAAATAAAGAAGACCCTTGAGGATTTTAGAGGAAAGTAAACAAGAGAATCATGGGCATAGGTGGCAGGAAGTCTTGTGAGAATTGTGAAGAGCCATGAGGAAAGATGGTCCTTGGCACTTTCTTCCTGGAATGTGAGGAGATGGAACATTGTGTAATTGTTGCCTCCTTCTGAGAACACAAGGCTCAGATAAAACTCAATGTAATTAGTCTCCTTTTCTGTTCAAGATAAACATTACCAGTTGCTTAACAGCTCTGTGGTCATACAACCTGAGTGGAGAGACTATGGTCTAACCAATAATCTTTCTAAGACTCTTGTTGGAATTGCAGAGGGTAAAAGACCTATTACCAGATAATGTGACTACAGGAGACCAGAATATGCCACTTCAAAATATTCCTTTTTGGCATATTTATTATTATGAGAAAAAGTAAACACAGGAGTGACTCTGGAAAGTTTTAACCTTTTGTAAAAGACATTTACACCTATAATGGAAATCTCCATTTGGGAGGGTGTGTCTCTCTGTACTAGGAAGAGAGGCTAATTAAATCACCAGACTGTTTTTCTTCTGATTTCTTTTGGTTTTGTGAGACAGTTCCATTATGTTGAAATGGCCTGGAACTCATAATCCTCTTACCTTAGACCCCTGAGTGCTGGGATTACAGGTTTATGGCCACCAAGACATTTTCACTGTAGCACAGCATTTTTCTATACTTTTTTTCCTCGTTTCAGAAAACCAGATGTATTTAAGTCTAAAGTAGACTTTAAGATCTACTCTATAGATTTACTCATTTCTTTGGGTTTTCTCTCATATATACATGAGACTGACATGTTAATAACTTGTTGTGTTTTTCTCTTGTTTGTCATTTGTTATAATAAAAACTATGAAGGGAGCCAGTCACAGGTGACTCATAACTGTAACCCCAGCTATTCAGGAGTCTGAGATCTGAGGATTGCACAGTTTTTGTACTAGTCCTGGGGCTTGAACTCATTTCCTGGGTGCTGTACTTGAACTTTGTTGCTCAAAGCTAGCACTTTACCATTGGAGCCATAGCTCCATTTCTGGCTGTTTTGGTGCTTAATTAGAGATAAAAGTCTCATAGACTTTCTTGCCTGGGTTGGCTTCAAACCATGATCCTCAGATCTAGACTCCTGAATAGCTAGAATTACCAGGCATGAGCCACGAGCACTTGGCCAGGGATTGTAGTTTGAAGCCAACTCAAGACTAGAAAGTCCATAGCTGTGGCTCAATTGGTTGAGTACTAGCCTTGAGCACAAAAGCTCAGGGATAATATTCAGTCCCTGAATTCAAGCCCCAGGACTGTTCAAAACAATAACAACAACAACAGCAACAAAACTCCAAGCTATGAAGGATAGAGAGAATTTTTCTCCTGTAGTTTTGTTCTTGTAAAACATATTGGTCATGTGTTGAAGACCAGAGGCAAGGGTATGTTGTTTTAGGGGTCTAGAGATCAAATATTTCAAAAGAGGAATATTTAAAATGAAAAAAGATAAATGTTAATATGTAAATAAATGGTTAATATGAAGAACCAGAAATTGAACCTCAAAGAGCCTAGTCTATTGAATTAAAACAACAACAAAAAGCAATCTGAGTACAGGATACAGAAAGTTATAGATTTTCTACAAATTTCTTCATTTCTAATAAGATTAATATATCCTAGAAGTTTCAGTGGGAAAAATACAAAGACATTACTTCCAAGTACTGTGCAAGTACCCACTGTGAAGAGTGGAATTGGGTACCAGTTCAGCTCACTGGCTTTTTGTGCGTCTTGGGGCTTGAATTCAGGGTCTGGGCACTGTTCCTTAGCTTTTTTGCTCAAGGTTAATGCTCTATTACTTGAGACACAGCTCTACATCCCGCTTTTTTGTGATTTATTGGTGATAAGAATCACAAAAACTTTCCTGCCAGGGCTGGCTTCCAATCTCCATCCTCAGATCTCAGCCTCCTGAGTAGCTAGGACTACAATCATGAGCCACCTGTCTCCTCACTAATTGGCTTTCTTGAAGCTCTTGGGCTGGGTTGCTCATGCTCTTGGCAACATTGTTTACATCATTGCTAATTTAATGGCATGCATTTCTTCAGACAGTGGCATTTTTTGTGGCAGTCTTGGGGCTTGAACTCATGGCCTGTGCATTGTTAGAGCTACTTTTTTGCTTCAGGCTAGCACTCTACCACTCAAGTGACACTTCTGGCTTTTTCTGATTAATTTATTGGAGATAAGAGTCTCTTGGACTTTTTTGCCTGGGCTGGCTTTGAACCATGATATTAGATCTTAACCTTCTGAGTAGCTATGATTGCATTCATAAGCCACCAGCACCCAACCAGACTGGTTTTATTAAGTCAGAATTCTGGCCTATGCATTCAGAGAGAGAGAGAGAGAGAAAGAGAGAGAGAAAGAGAGAGAGAGAGAGAGAGAGAGAGAGAGAGAGAGAGAGAGAGAGAGAGAGAGAGAGAGAGAGAGAGAGAGAGAGAGAGAGTGTATGTGTGTGTGTGTGTGTTTGTCAGTTGTGGAGCTTGAACTTTGGGCCTGGGCACTGACTCCAGGTCTTCAGCTCAAGGCTAGCACTCTATCACTTGAGCCACAGTGCCACTTCCTGGCCTATGCATTTAGATAGGGTCTCCTTTGAGAGTGAATCCTGTGAAGTTGCTATCCAGTCTTTTGCATTATTCTTACATGTTTTCCTCATCTCCTGGGGAGGCTAACTCCAAGGGATCCTAGAGTCTCCATAGTCAAGTTTTAGCATTTAGTGATGCCAAATCAGGCAGGCAGGAGAACAACTGGAAGTGTTAGTTTGGAGAGTCCTAGATACTGAATAAAAAACCTAAAAGAATTGAAATTTGATAAAAATCAACAAGGTACCTCGAGTCTGATTCATAGATAGGAACCACATGTGATTTTTTTATTGTAAAAATACCATACAGAGGGGTTACAGTTACATGAGCAAGGTAATGAGTACATTTCTTATCAAGCATTGTTGCCTCCTCCTTTGTTTTCCCTTACCATCCCCTTCCATCTCCCCTCACCCTCCACCCCCGCACCAAAGTTGTAAAGTTTGTTTTTTGTCATAACGTCTTGTACATGTGATTTTTTCAGAGGAAGAGAGAGTATCAAAAAATCATCATACTCCACAGCTGACTTATTTATTAGTTTCCTGAAATTTACAAAGAGATTCACAATAGTTCAAAGACAATGACTACTATGATAACCCAGTGAGTGTGTTCTACATGACCCAGAGATTTCTGTTAAAAGCATCTTTTTTTTCTTCTTCACAGAACTGAAACATACTCATTTACTAATTTATGAACATGTGTTATGTAATTGAGACTATGATGAATATTTAACTTGGTATTCAGATTTTAAATGCTTTTTTCTCAAATAGAAAGGAACTCTTTAAAAGGGGAAATGGAATATATATAGGTGTATATATGCATATGTGTATATATATGATGCATATATGGAACATCACTCTGGAAGGAGAATCTATTTGTGTCTGTGTGCACGCACACACACACACTTGCTAATCACAAGGCTTGAACTCAGGGTCTGGGTTCTGTCCCTAAGCTTTTGTGCTCAAGGCTAGTGTTCTACCACTTGAACCATAGCTCTACTTCAAGGGGCATTTTGCTAGTTAATTAGAGATAAGTGTCTCCAACTTTCCTGCCTGGCTTCTAACTTAAATCCTCAAATCTTAGCCTCCTGAGTAGTTAGGATTGCAGGCATGAACTACAGATGCCCAGCCATAATCTTTTTATTAATGGCAAAAAATTAGCAAATGAAATTTAAAAGCCAATAAAATATAAATTAGAAAATAGAGAAAAAGGAAATGAGAATGCAAAATGCTAAATATTTACAGACTAGACTCTCACAAGTTACTTTTCACTTATTTATTTTTGCATCTTTCCAACAGGAACATGGACATGAGTATGGAGAAATCCTTTATTGATGCTCAGGAATGAGTGTGCTCTAATCCTAACTAGAAACAGCATTTTGTCTGCCTTAATGAGAAGAGAAGGTGATGAACATCATGACCATTGTTCCTGCTAATTTCACGTTAAGATTTAATACAGCACTGGCAAATTATGGCCCATGGGCCAAACATGACCCAATGGCTTGCTTTTGTAAATAAAGTTTTATTGAAGCATAGTCATACTCATTTATTTATAGATTTTCATGGCTATCAGAAAACTTATGGTCCATTCAGCCTGACATATTTCCTATTTAGCCCTTTTAGGACAAGGTTAAATGATTCCTGGTAATATGGAAAATTTCTATCATCTATCTGTTATGGATGTATGGATGTATGGATCTGTCTCCTCTTTATCATATATCTAATGATATACACATTTATAGAAAAACATTTTTTTCTGAACTTAAGAAAATCTCATGCACATAAAAGTCTGGTATATAAGAACGTATTAGACTTGTTTAATACATTTTTGAACTGCTACTGAGTAGTAGCTTCCATTCTTGGAATACATCCTCTGACCCTAGGATCTTTCTATTAGAACTGGAGGCAGGATCTCCTTGTGATCTGAGGCAGGTAATGAAAATGTTGGAAAAGAGAGTCAGACAAAAAAAGAAAGAATAGACACAGGAAAAAATATTACTGTGAGGATCATCAGGTAGTATCATGCAGAGGGAATGATTTAAATGTTTCACAGAAGAAAATGATAGTCCATAGTAACAATGGGAAAACTCACTCATTTGTTGTTTAACATATGTTTATAGCATCCCTAGGTGCTGAGAGCATGGTTAGTGCACTAAAGTTTTTATATTAATGGAACTTAAATGTCAGATCATGGAGAGTGTTTGGAAGAGAAAAATACTCTGGTAAAAATAAGTAAGCCATTTAAGGAGACGTCACATTGTTTTTTGTGGCTACTGGAGAAGATGTAGAGGGCTGGGATGTTAGGAAACCATGTGGTTTGAGAAAGTAAATAGGGGTCAGATCAGGAAGGGCTTTCTATGCCAAGGGGAGAAGTGTGTTTTGCTTTTCATTTTGTTTTATAATGTTTTGTTTGTTTGTGGCTTGGCAATAGGAAACTAATAGAGGTTTTGAAGATGATGGGTGCTTTATGTTAACAGACTGATGTGTTTTAGAAGATAAACTACAGCTTCATATGATAGAGTAGGAAGAACCGAGGGCAGGGAAAGAAACCACTTCAGAGGCAAGAGTTAAGAAGGATCTGAATTAGTATATGAGTAGTTGCAACAGAAAGAGAAAGAGAAGAAAAAAATGATGGAGATAAAATTAAAGTATTTAGACATTGACAGAACACAGAACTGTTTCAGAAGTTTTAAGCCCAAGAGAAAATTTACCACTGTTGAGACCAAGATCATGGGAGTGGGACTTTAAGGGTGAATTATAAAAGATTATCTTCCCATCCTTCCTTCTATTAAAAGGCAATTAAAAACTTCACAGTGCCCAGATGTGAACTTCAGTTGAATATGTCTACAAAGCAAATTATTTTTGAAATGATTCAAATTAGCTACTTTCAGTTCCGCTTTTGAGACTTCTCAAATGTAAAAAAAAGCACTGTCACAGTATATTTGACAGTTAAAAAACCTTTAGTTTTTCCATTTTAATTTTAAATAACAATATCAGCTATACAACATTTTTAATAAGTTTTTATTGTGAAAAGACTTTTTATTGTGAAAACACTGTACAGAGGGGTTACAGTTACATGAGCAAGGTAATGAATACATTTCTTATCAAGTATTGTTGCCTCCTCCTTTGTTTTTCCCCTACCATCCCTTCCCTCCCACCTCCACAATTATACTCCCTTCCCCACCCCACCCCCACACCTAAATTGTAAAGTTCTTTCTTCAACATAGTGTCTTCTACATCTCATTGTTACAATGGGTCAACCTGTATAGACAACATTTTTTAAGGAATGGGATATTGCTGTAGTTTGGATCTTGAATGTCTCCCAAAGGCTCACGTGTTTGTTAAAGGGTTAGTCCTGAGGGAGGAGCTATGGAATAGCGATAGAACTTCAGGGTGGTGGACTCTACTGGGAGGTCTTTAGGTCCCCTTTTAAGGGGATTGTGGTATTCTGTTCTCTTCTTTTTTCTCTCTCGTTGTTCCCTGTAATGTGATTTTGCTTTACCACAACTCCAGTTATGAATTATTGCTTTCCTATAGGCTCAAAGCAATGGGGTCAATTGATCATAGACTGGAACCTTCAAAGCACTGAGTCAAAAAAAATCTTCACTTTTTAGGCAGATTATTGCTAGTTTTTATTGTAGTGACTGAAAGCTGACTAACACAAATATGCCAGCAAATGCAAAAGAGCACTCAATCCTTAAAACATGGTGGATTAAAATAGGATTAATTGTGAATTTTATTTTTCTCAATGACATTCTGCCTTTTCTAGAATGGTAAGATTTGCCGTGATTCTTGTAACAAGATTTTCCCC
This sequence comes from Dipodomys merriami, assembly GCF_024711535.1. NCBI lineage: Eukaryota > Metazoa > Chordata > Mammalia > Rodentia > Heteromyidae > Dipodomys > Dipodomys merriami. The sequence goes on from NW_027204492.1 coordinate 87,763,448, forward strand.
ATGTTGTATGACTTAATCACGGCATTGTCCTTTGGATATCTGTGTAAGAAATGGCTGTGAAGACCTGTGAGGGAGCAGTCAGCTCTGAACACAGGGAGGCAATGTTGCTTAAGGAGAAGAGTCAGAAAGACACAGCCTTCTGATTGCTCTTCCCTAGTTGTATCAGACCTTATACAACTAACTCTACCAGTTACCTATCTTGGTGAATACGTCTCTTAGTACCTCCGTCTTCTCATCTTTTTTTTTTTTATTTTATTATCTTTAAGTAGTTTTGCAAAGGAGTTTCCATTTAACAAGTTTATGAATACAATGTATCTTAAATCAATGTCACCCCTTTAACACTCTTGCCCATCCCTCCCTTATCCAGTCCTTCCTTCATTCTTCTTAATTTTGTAGGATATACATTGAATTCTTAACTGCATTCTCCCTCTCTTCTCCTCTTCATTTGTCTACCCTTCTCTTCTTGATCTCACACTATTCCTTTCATGTACCCATTCCCCTGGTGTTTGTTTTATCCTTGATTTTGCCTTTCTAAGGAATTACACGAATTGCATTCTCCCTTGAATTTACCATATTTCAGTTAATGATTTTTTTTGTTTCCACAGCTGAGGACTGAACTCAGGGCCTTGCACTTGCCGGGCAAGTGCTCTTCCACTGAGCTAAATCTCCAACCCTAATGCACTTGTATTCACTTGCATACCACCCAACATATTTACTTATTAAGTTTATTAGCTAAATCTAGCTTCCACATAAGATACAAACAAAATACTTATTTCAGAGGGTTGTTAATGAGACCTAAATGACAAAGTCAAGTAGTTGACATGGGATCTAGCCTGCAGTCAATATCAGTGAAGATTCTGTTTCTGTTCAATGTGTTTAGCCCTTTGTGTTTTTTTTGTTTGTTTGTTTGTTTTTGTTTTTGTTGGGTCCGATCATGGGGCCTGGGCACTGTCCCTCAGCTCTTCAGCTCAAGGGTCTACCACTTGAGCCACAGTGCCACTTTCGGCTTTTTTCTTTTTGCTTATGTGGTGCTGAGGAATCGAACCCAGGGCCTCAGGCATGCAAGGCAAGCGCTCTACCACTGAGCCACCTTCCCAGCCCTGATGTGTTTAGTCCTTGATCCATGAGCATAGCTGCTACTGATGCAGGCTCTTCCTCTTCCCCTATGTGTCAGGCACCCCACTGTTCCCAGTCAATCTGGAGGGGCTTGCCACATCAGCTCCTTTTCTGAACATCATCCATGTGGTAATGTGGAACAGTGGTGTGAAAACTGAAGTTCTATTGAAAGATGTCATCTTTGAGATTCTCATTTTTCTTCTCTAAGGATATTGTGTTAACTCTTGTCTTTTAAGTTGGGGAAATTGAGTATGGGAAAGAGATTTTGTTTTCTTAATGAATTTCATTTTTCACTTCTCTGTAGAATTCTGTTCCCAAAGTTCCAACTGTGCTTAATCACTCTCACTGAGACTAGAGTCAGGATGAGCTAGTAAATGACTAAAGCTTTATCAAAAATCAGTGCTGAATTTATAACTACCTAGTGGATATTTGAACAACTTGGATCATCTCCTTTCATGGTTGCTTTCTACCTTGGAAGTTTTTTTCCCAGGGCCAGGAACAGAACTCAGCATCATATGCATGCCAGGCAAGTACTCTACCCCTGAGCTATCTATACTCAGCCTTCTATCTTGAAAACCTAAGGGTAATTTTTCAAAAACATATCATGAGGTGATATAAAGACGCAAGCTCTCTAAATTCCACAAAACACTGGTCATCTAGTTGAAAGACATTTTAGTTTCAATCGTGGGTTTTGTGGGTTATTTTCCTGGTTCCTGTCCTGGGCCTTGAAATTAATGTTCCTGAGCATTTGTGCTCAAGGCTAGCACTCTACCACTTGAACCACGACTCCACTTCTGGCTTTTTGCTGGTTAATTGAAGGTAAGAATTTCATGAACTTTCCTGCCAGGGTTGGGTTCCAATCTTTATCCTCAAATCTCAGCCTCCTGAGTAGCTAGGATTACATGCATGAGCCACTAGTGCCTAGCTCAATTGTGTGTTTTACCAGGGGTGCAGTTGGGGAATCCCTTAAACTAAGTAGCTAAAAGCTAACAGGAGAGAAAGCCTTTTTCAATCTCTTCAGTACAAGCAAAGTCACTTTTAATTTCTAAGAAGAAAAATCTGTGTGTTAGCTCTTTTTTTTTTTTTTTTTTACGGTACTGGGGTTTGGACTCAAAGCCTGTGTTTGCTAAGCAGGTTCTCTAGTGCTTGAGACACTCCACCAGCCTCTTTTACTTTCAAGATAGGGTTTTGCCTGGACTGTAAACCTTCTATTTGTGTTTCCCATGTTTCTGGCATGCCACTCTCCTCACACAGGTTAGCCTTGAACTGCAATCCCAATCTCTGCCTCCCAAGTAGCTAGGATTATAGTATGAGCCACTCACTGTACTTGGTTGTTAGGTTGTTTTAAAATACATTTCCTTCTACTTTCTGCTGTCCTTTTGGCTCAGTTTCTATGGAATTAGTTCTTGTGAGGAAATGTTCTGGGATTATTTGCTGTTGGGTAGGTACTTAAACTCTTGACCTTGTGATTTGAATTTAAGAGGGCAGAGAAAAGGCTATGTAGACCTGAAAGCCATGTCATTTTGAATTCTTGTTCACTCTGGTCCAAGCCAATAAATTAGAAATAAAAAGGACTCTGAATGCTGGATTATTATTTTTTTTTGTCAGTCATGGGGCTTGAACTCTGGGCCTGAGCACTATCCCTCAGCTCTTCAGCTCAAGGCTAGCACTCTACCACTTGAGCCACAGCACCACTTCTGGTTTTCAGGTCGTTTATTGGAGATAAATGTTTCATGGCCTTTCCTGCCCAGGCTGGCTTTGAACTGTGATCCTCAGATCTCAGCTTCCTGAGTAGTTAGGATTATAGGTGTGAGCCACTGGCACCCGGCTTGATTGCTGGATTTTATTTTTAGTTAAAAATGGATACACATTCCACAATTGGAAGAGTAATTGACATAAACAGTCACATAATTACTAGTCACCTGTCAAAGAAAAGTTGTGACCTATATGTTCTCCCCATCACATTTTCTGAGAATTGGCAAATCCTTTCACTGTGGAAAGCATTGGTCTTTATGATGAAAGCAGGAAGAGAAATGTGTCTAGACATGATAGAGAAGTGTTTTCATATCTTTTGTCTGGATTCAGAGTATAGTGTATCTGAGAATGGTTAGCAGTGAGAAGAAATTGGTAAACTTTTGTTCTTCGCCCATTTCTTATTTCTGTACTATTTTAAGGGTTCCCTTCACTAGGAGTTCTTGGTATTAAGTAGCAGCAGAAAGTGATTGTTCACTCTTGCTTGCATAATTAAGATGTGCTCAGCGGTCATATAATCCTCATAGCTGACTTATTTTGGGTTGTGGTACTAAGAATTGAACTCCGGGACTTGTGCTGGATGGCAGGTATTCTGTCATTTAAGCCACACCCCTGGCCCATTCTGGCAATGGTTATTTCTGAGGTAGGGTCTCCATTATGCCCAGAGTAGCCAGGGCTGTGATTCCTGTCTTTGTACTTCTCTGTGTTGCTAGTATGACAGGCACATAATACTGTGATGACAGACACATGTCACCACACCCTACATTGGTTGAAATGGAGTCTCAAACTATTTTATGCCTAGGTTGGCCTCCAACTGAGATGTGCTGATCTCCACCTCCCAAGCAACTATTATTACAGGCTTGAGCCACTTCACCCAGCCATTGTAGCTGACTTTTGAGAGGAATATCAGCTAGTCTATTGTAGCAATGGCCCATATTAATTTTCCCCTTTAATTTGATTTCATTTACATTTTTTCTTTCTGTAAGTATTCTTTGAGAATACTGAATCTCTACTAAAAACTTATTTTCCTAGGTACCTTGTGTGAATTAACTAAAACTGTATTTAATTCAACAAAACACTTCATTTGTTTAACTATGGGAAAATAGCTTTGCTCTTTCTTAATGAGTAATGATTCATTTCCAGTCTCTTCAATATAGCATCAAACTTTCTTATTAATTTCTTTGTTATTGTATAAAGACCCAGTTAATTACCCACTAAAAGTCAGTCACAGGAATGAAAGAAAACATCATCTAATCAATGCTGCTTTTAGTAGGGAACATGTGACATCTTCCTCATAGGCAGTCATGGTTTGGATATGTCAGTTTATGTTCTCTAAGATCTAGTTTTCTTTTCATGTCTGTGCTTTCGTTATCTGTGAACATCCCTGTCAGTTCATGTGTATGCAGCACATGCATATGTGACATGCATATACATCCACACAACACAAACCAGCCCATTTGGCCAACGTAATTAAGCACTTGGACAGCGAGGTTTTTCAAAGGTGATACAGGATGTGTGATATCTAGGGAGGAAGAAACAAAGGCGGTTGTGTGATTGGTTTGTTGCTCAAAGCTAGGGATGAGGCAGCTGGTCCCACAAGTCTGTACACAGTGTACACAGTGGCCACGTTGACTTGCACTAATACATGTTACAGATTTCATCAGCAGAAAAGCTTTTAGTCAAGGACATTGTAATAATGCTGAAAGCCATTGTGAAATAGTGGTTCTGGGAAGCAGAAATGGAGAATTCCTGTAGTTATTTATTGCTTTCACAGAAACAGTACATCCAGTGGTCAATTGGGTGAATAAGTATTTATTTGTGGAAGGCATTGTGAAGTGTAATCTCAAAGGGGGCTTTTCAAAACAAAAATGTCAATGTTTATAATAAAGGTACAATGCTAAAATCTACTGCATGTACTTTTGTAGATATTTGACTTAAATATTGACATTTTGGACCACTTGATATAAATAGAGAGTAACTATTATCAATATTGCTGCTTGCAATCATATTTATACTATTAATGTCAACTAATTTTAAAAGATTAATTCTTCCTGGGTGCAGGTGCTCATGCTTATATTCCTAGCTACTTGGGAGATAAATATCTGATCAGGAGGATCGTGGTTCAAAATAAACCCAGGCAGAGTTTGCAAGATATTATTGCCTTTCTTAGATGAAGCACAGCACCAATCCCATTATATACACTTCATCATTTTTCCTATTTTCCATTTCTGGGACATATTATTTTATTTCCTGTCTCAATTGTTCATTACTTCTGTTTGTTACATACCTGTAAGGGCATTTTCTCCAACCCTACTTATTCCCTTAGATGTGGATCAAGTGTTTCCTTGGCAAATCTTTCCAAAGTAGCTCCAGACTCAGGGGTTTCTCTTTTCTTTAAACTCTCATATAATTGATTCCTGGCAACACTTTCTTTCCTGTAGTATATTTTGGTTTTGTTCTACTAATGGATCAGAAACTCCCTGAAGAGAGTGTGTCCCTTATGTGTCTCATGTGTGTCCCTCACAATGATTTTCTCACTGTGTATTGCTTCTAAGAAGTGATTTGGGGAGAGTGTGACAGCAGTAGATAGAGAAGGGTTCTGTTATTAGAAGGGCGGGTACCATTTAGATAAGGAGAGAGGAAGGTGGAGATTACCTTTAAAAGGGATACGGAGTGCAGGGCAGTTATGAGGTAAATCAAGGACTGAGAGTGTACCAAATTTAAATGAAGAGTCTTACTGGGAAAGCTTTCTAAGAAAAGGGATGGCTTATGGAGCACACTAGCATGTTAGCCCCCAGATGCACAGCATTTTACCCCTGAAAGGGATGCAGAATAAGTGATATTCCATGTGTTGCTTTCTGATAAGTTCTCTTCTTCTCCTCTCTTCACCTCCCCTCTCCTCCCTTCACCTCTCTTTTTCCTCTTTCATCCCCTCCCTCTTCTTTCCTTCCTTTCATCCCTTCTCCCTCCTTCCCTTTTTCTCTTCTTCCTTCCTTTCTTTTTCTTTCTTTATTCTTTCTTTCTTCTCTCTCCTGTCTCTTTCCCCTTCTCTCTCTTCCTTCTCTTTCTTCAGTTCTCTCTGTCTCTGTCTCTGCCTCTGTCTTTCTCTCTTGCTTTCTTGCTCTCACAGGGTATTGATGTGTAGCCTAGGCTGTCTTGGAACTTGTGATCATCCTGCCTCAGCCTCCTGAGTGCTGAGAAATACAGGCCTGGACCAATATGCTTGGTTTGTGGGCCTATCTTCTTATATGACAGGCTATATATAATTTCCTAGCATATACCTTTTATATACCCCTTTTTCTTGTGCTGGTGCTTGGGCTTAAACTCAGGGCCAGGGATATTTCCCTTAGTTTTTCATTCAAGGCTGGTACTGTAACACTTGACCACAGTTCCATTTTTGTTTTTTTAATGGTTAATTGGACATAAGAGTCTCATGGACTTTCTTGTCAGAATGGCTTCAAACCATATTCCTCAGATATCAGTCTCCAGAGTAGCTAGCATTACAGGTTTGAACCACCAATGCCTGGTTAGCATATGCTTTTATCTCTCCATCCACTCTGACTTAAAAGATTACTCGGAATATTAGGTAAGGGATGCACAAGCTTTATTTTTATCACAGAAAAAAAGATTGTAGCTGGACTACAGTGTCTCATACCTGTAACCCTAGCTACTCAGGAGGCTGAGATCTGCGGATTACTGTTCAAAGCCAGCCCAGGCAGGTAACTGTGAGACTCTTATCTTCAATTAAGTACCAAAAACCCAGAAGTGGAGCTATAGCTGAAGTGGTAGAGTGCTAACCTTGAACAAGATAAAGTTCAGGAACAGTGCCAAGGCCCTGAATTCAAGTCTCAGAATTAGCATCACAAAAAGAAAGGGAAGAGGGAGAGGGGGAGGGGGAGGAGGGGGAGGAGGGGGAGGAGGAGGGGGAGGAGGGGGGAGGAGGGGGAGGAGGGGAGGGGGAGGAGGAGGGGGAGGAGGGGGAGGAGGAGGAGGAGGGGGAGGAGGAGGAGGAGGGGGAGGGGGAGGGGAGGGGGAGGAGGGGGAGGAGGGTGAGGAGGAGGAGGAGAGGGAGGAGGGGGAGGGGGAGGAGGGAGGAGGAGGAGGGGGAGGGGGAGGAGGGAGGAGGGAGGAGGAGGAGGAGGCCAAACAATCATCCCATAAGATAAAACATCCTTTGATATACTCTAGAAAAGGTGCCAAGCCATAGTTAGGGGCATACAGAACATAGAAACATCACTGACCAATCAACAAACTTTACCATCCATTTCTACTAGGGAAATGAAGGTTTTATTACTCTGAGAAGAGTAATATGGTGCTTTCAGCACCATAAGGAAGAAAGCTCTTGGGCTGTTGATAATGGGAAAGGTGATAATCAGGTAATGGATTAGATGAAGCTATGGGGATTTGAGAAATTAAGGAGATGTGAATCAATATTTTCCTACGTACGGAAATTATGGCACAAATTTGGCAATGTAAGCTAAGCTAAGAACTCATATATTCTGGAAAAACTCCAAAGTAAATGATTATAGACTTCATCCACACACAGTAAAATTTTATTTACTTGGACACCACCAATAAAAGTTCAAATTTTTAAATTTCCCACCATCAGAGATGTGTAAATTACAGATGAAGCTTACCCTTTCCTTGAAGCAAATCCTGCAAAGATTTTCTTGACTCAATACTTTGTTAATATAAATGATTTACATGAAAATAGTATGTCTGCTTTTCCTTCATTCATTTATGTAACAAATATTTATTGAGTACTTATTATGTGCCAGGAACTGTTCTTGTATCTGGGGACAGGAGTAAGACAAACAATATGCTCTCATTAAGTTTTCTCCTTCTCCTCCTCTTTCTTCTTACTTTTTAACTTGAGATAGGGTCTTGCTATGTAGCTCAGGCTACTGCCAAACTTGGTATCCCTTTACTGGGATTATAGGTGTGCATCATCACATTCAGCAGAAGCTTACTTCTAATAAGGGAGACAAATAAAAGAAAAAAACTTGATGAATAGAGAATACAAAATTAATACTTTGAGTCAGGCACTGGTGGCTCATGCCTGGAATCCTAGCTACTTAGGAAGAAAAGTCCATGAGATTCTTACCTCCAATTAACAAGCAAAAATCCAGAAGTGGAGCTGTGACTCAAGTGGCAGAGCACTAGCCCTGAGCAAAAAACCTCAGGGACAGTGTCCAGGTCCCGAATTCAAGCCCCAGGACCCTCACCAAAATATTAATACTTAAAATTAACATTTAAAATAAAAAATGTTTTATTGGCTTTATTTCCTTATGAAGACAAATGGATATATAGATACATACTAAATATACTACATATATAAATCCATATAATGGATTTATATGGATTTAGTACATATATATACTATATATACTATACACATTATATTAGTATATACACTATATAGTATATGCAGTACTATACAGTATATATATATAGTACTATATACTGTACTATATAGTATATAGTATACATATAGTATAACATACAGTATATTTGTGTATATAAATATACATATATATATATATATACACACACACACACACACACACACACACACACATATATACATACACATACACAATCATCAGTGGAGGGTTTTCCCCCCTGTTCCAGGAATGGAATCAGAGCTCCCTGTGCATACTAGCTACACTCCAGTCCTTTAATCTAATTTTATTAGTTTGTAATAATCCTTTCATCTTTATTCATATAATAAGAAGAGAGAGATTGGAAGTAGTTTTATCAGTTTCACAATTATGCTTTTTTTCCTTGAGACAAAGAAAGGGAGGAATGGAAATGTGTGTCTTCCAAGTTTTGACATGTCTTGATTTCCTTGTTTTTTTACTTATAAATTTGTAATCCCAATTTTTTAATTTCCTCTTTAACATGAGGTACTTAGAACAGGTTTAAAAACTACATTTGTGTTTTCTAAGCATATAGTGTCTCTTTTGATGTTGTATCTATTTTCATTTGTGTTGCAAAATAATTGGCCTGTACAGTATTGACCTTTGAAACTCAATTTCTTCTTTGAGCCATATGCATGGTTTATTTCAGTAACTGCCTCATTAACTTAAAGATGTAAGTACTCTCTATTTGTTGGATTCATTATTCTATATAGTCAGATACTTCGTATTGTAGCTCAATCTTTTAATATATGGGCAAGGGATAGAGTACCCACTAGGATTCACTCATTAGTTTGTTACAGAGAAAATAGTCCATCACTCAGAGACAGCCTCATGTAAAAGAATGAATTTATTGGGGAAGTAGATAGTTGACCGGCCAGGGATGCAGCACAGACGCGGGAGCTGAAACTGTGACCCCAAGCATTCCACAACCTACGGTTTTTTTGGGGGGGGGGCGATCGTGGGGCCTGAACTCTGAGCCTGGGCGCTGTCCCTCAGCTCTTCAGCTCAAGGCTAGTGCTCTACACTTGAGCCACAGTGCCACTTCCGGCTTTTTTCTTTTTGCTTATGTGGTGCTGAGGAATGGAACCCAGGGCCTCATGCATGCAAGGCAAGCGCTCTACCACTGAGCCACCTTCCCAGCCCGACCTAGGGATTTTAAAGGCAAAATCCATGCGGTCAAGACTAGGTACACGCAGGTGGCCAATGGAGTTACAGTCTGCATTACAGTATTTGTTTAAACTAACCTATCATTTTGGTTTGAATTGGCGCACGAATTTGGCAGGCAAAAGGTGGGGCTTACATTTTGGCGGGCAAAAGGTGGGGTTTATATTTCCTGACTCGGTATTGTAAATCTCAGGGGCAAGGGAGCCATTAAAAGATGGGGTCAGTTAGGCTCCCCCTTAACAAGTTCAAGAACCCTTTGAAATGCCAAGCCTTGTTTTAGATGCCGAGATTCTGGCAGTGAATGAATTAAAGACCTTGGCTTTATGAAATTTACCTTATTATTGGAGGAAACTGTTAATAAATGAATAAAAATATCTGTAATGCTTCCGTTGGTAAGAGGTAGTAGGAAGGAAAAGCAGGTAACTGAGAAGACAATGATAAGGGTGGTGGGGATGGGAAACAGGTACTTTCTTAGATAGGTTTCAGGATGGACAAGAAAAATGGAAAATCCACTAGAAACAGCTCAGAGCTAGGGGGTTAGAAGGAGATCAAGATCCAATAAAAGTAAATGCCACGGAGGGGGTGGGGAGCGGGAAGCAGTGGGGAGGGAAGGAATACTGGGAGAAAAACGAAGGAGTAGGTAACAATGTTCGACAAGAAATGTACTCATTACCTTACTTATGTAACTGTAACTCCTCTGTACAGCACCTTTACAACAAAATAAAATAAAAGAAGAAAATAAAAGTAAATGCCAATAAAAATCTCATAGCAATATATTAACTTCATCTGTTTTGTAGAGCCTTGATCTTGCGCTCAGGGACCCTGCATTGAAGAACAGACCCGATTGAAAGGAGGGCAAGGTGTGCAATTATCTAGAGGAAGGATGATACAAGCAAAAGAAACAATGTACAAAGGCCAAGGTTAGAATTCAGGCTTGTGAAATGACATAGTGAGCCAGAAGGGATTGTAGAAACCTTGTCAGGGAAGGGTTGAATAAGGCCCTGGAGGTCAAACTAAGGTCATAAAGAAGCTTTGGGTTTATGCATTTGCTAGCTGTTTTTACTTTTTGTAGCTCAGTACTCAGTCCTCTCTTTTTTAATCTGCATATAGATTCAAAACTGACACCGCTTTTTAGTAGATTGCTTTCTTATCATATAAAATATGCTTTTGAGCCTGCCACTGGTGTTTCAGGTCTGTAACCCTAGATGCCTAGCAGGCTGAGATCTGAGAATCTTAGTTCAAAGCCAGCCTTGGCAGGAAGGTTTCTGAGATTCTTATCTCCAATTGATCAGTAAAAAGCTTGAAATGGAGCAGTGTGTCAAATGTTAGAGTGCTAGCATTGTGTGAAAAAGCCAGGTGAGAGCATGACGGCCTGATTTCAAGCCCCAGTACCAGCACACATGCAAAAATACACTTTTGAGATAGGTTTCACTATAGGTAGGACTGACCTCGTGATTTTTCTGCCCCTGCCAAAATAAATTCTGTGTGTAGTATTTCCTTTTGTGTGTGTGTGTTTATTTTCCCGGTAGTGGGGCTTGAACTCAGGTCTTGGGCATCGTTCCTGAGCTTTTGCGCTCAAGGCACTTTGAATTACAGTGCCACTTCCAGTTTTCTGATGGTGAATTGGTGATGAGTCTCATGGACTTGCCTGCCCTAGCTGGCTTTGAACTACGATCTTCAGATCTTAGCCTCCTGAGTAGCTAGGATTACAGGTATGAGCCACCAGCACCTGGCTCTGTGTGTAGTGTTTCAACTCAAATTTAATCTTGTCTGTTATTACTATCGACTACATGTTGATAGGCTTTTTTGAAAAGGTCTGGCTTTGATAACTCATTTGTTAGTGTTTCTGATATTTTTCCCCTTAAGATGCTGAAAAGCCCAGTGTATCTTTCCATTTTACATAATGAAATTTAAGCTCTTGTTTTTTTTTTTTTTTCAGTACTGGGGGGAGGGATGGATCCCAGCATCTCACAGATACTAAGTGCATGCTCTACCATTGAGCCCACCCCAGTCCCCAGCTCTTCATGCATTATGATTTCTGATGCATTTAGACTTTCCCCAGAACCTTATTTTCTGGCATCTATTTATGGTAATACTTGTATCCTCTTAGTATCTCCCTCTCTCATCATTTCCTGAATTTACTTTCATCATTTTAGTGCTTTGGAAAATAGGCAATTTAGCTTCTTGATAGCAACTTTTGGTGCTAGTACTGGGACATGAATTTAGGGCCCAGGCACTGTCCTATAGCTTTTTTTTGCTCAAGGCTAGCACTCTACTAGTTAAACCACAGCATTGCCTCTTTTTCACGGTTAATTGGAGATAAGGGTCTCCTGGACTTTTATGCCAGGGGCTGGTTTCAACTGTGATCCTCAGATGAGTAGCTGGGATTACAGTCATAAGCCACTGTTGCCTGGCCTTCATAGTCATTCTTTTATTTTTCTTCTTGCTCTTTTTTTTAAAATTGTGAAAATACTGTACAGAGGAGTTACAATTACATGGGCAAGATAATGAGTACATTTCTTATCAAGCATTGTAGCCTCCTCCTTTGCTTCCCCTTCTTATCTCTTCCCATTCACCCCCTGCCCCCCCAATAATCCCCGACCCCCCCACCAAAGTTGTTAAGTTAGTTTTCGACATAACGACTTGTACATCTCATTGTTGTAGTGGGTCCACCTGTATCCCTTCTTAAACGATTTGTTTTTCCCCTTCCCCTCCACAAATTATACTGACATCAAATACAGTGAAAGCAGGGGTTATACTGTGGGGGAGGAACATACAAAGCAACAAAGAAATAATCTTATAAATGTGTTAGAAACAATCGCATGAAAGAAAAAAAAAACATTTGAATACATATCTTAGGGTTCATTTCCCTAACATCACCTTATCTGACCTTTTCTGCTTGACTCAGACATATACTAGATAAGGGAAACCATGGGGCCTATGTTTCTTTGGGCCTGGCTTACTTCACTAAATAGAATTTTTTCCAAGCCTTTCTACTTCCTAACAAATGGGGCAATGTCATTCTTTCTGATGGAGGCATAGAATTCCATTGTGTATATATACTACATTTTCTTGATCCATTCATCTACTGAGGGCCATCTGGGTTGGTTCCATATCTTAGCTATAGTTAATAGTGCTGCAATAAATATAGTCATGCTGGTAGTTTTAGTATGGTCTTGTTTGTAAACATTTGGGTAAGTGCCCAAAAGTGGGATTGATGAGTCATAGGGGAGCTCTATGTGGAGTCTTTTGAGGAACCTCCATACTACTTTCCAAAGTGGTTGAACAAGTTTACACTTCTACCAACAATGCAGTAAGGTTCCCTTGTGTCCACATCCCCTCCAGCATCTGTTGTTATTAGAGTTCTTGATTATAGCCATTCTAACTGGGGTGAGGTGGTATCTCAATGTTGTTTTGATTTGCATTTCTTTTATGGCTAAGGAGGTTGAGCATTTCTTCATGTCTATTGGCCATCCTTCTTTCCTCTTCAGAGAAGTTTCTCTTTAAGTCTTTAGTCCACTTATTTCTTGGGCAGTTGTTTCTTTGAGGATTTGTTTTTGGGGGATTTAATTTTTTGAGTTCCAAGTATATTTTAGATATGAGACCCTTGTCCATTATATGGCTAATGAAGATCTTCTCCCAATCCATGGGCTTTCTATTGATCTTGCTAGCTATGTCCTTTGCCATGCAGAAGCTCTGCAACTTCATGCAATCCCATTTGTCCAACCTTTCTTTGATTTGTTGTGTTTCTGGGTCTCTATTAAGAAAATTTCGGCCTGTGCCAAGGAGACCTAGGGTTTCTCCTATTCCATCCTGTAATGTTTTCAGAGTGTCTGCTCTGACTCCGAGGTCTTTGATCCATTTGGAGTTGATTCTAGTGCAGGGTGATATATAAGGATCTAGCTTTAGTTTTCTACAAGTAGTTAACCATTTTTGCCACCACCATTTACTGAAGAGCCTGTCTTTCTTCCATTTTAATTTTTTAGCTCCCTTATCGAAGATTAGATGGCTATAGGTCTGTAGATTAATTTCTGGGTTTTCAATTCTATTCCATTGGTCTGTTCTTGTGCCAGTACCAAGGTGTTTTGATTACTGTGGCTTTATAGTAGAGTACGAAATTTGGTTTTGATATTCCTCCAGCAGTGTTCTTTCTGTTGAGGATCATTTTTGTCATTCGGAGTCTTTTATTGTTCCATATGAATTTTTGGATTGCCTCTTCTATTTCCTTGAAGAGTGTGGTTGGAATTTTAATAGGTATGGCATTGAATTTGTAGATAGCCTTGGGAAGTATTGCCATTTTCACGATGTTGATCTTTCCAATCCAGGAGCATGGGAATATTTTTTTGCCACTTTCTAAGTTCTGTTTTGAATTTCTTTTTCAAGTTTTTAAAGTTTTCATCATAGAGGTCCTTCACTTCTTTGGTTAAGTTAATTCCTAGGTATTTTATTTTTTGTGGGTCTATTACGAATGTAGTTGCTTTCCTAATTTCAGCCACACTTTTCTCATTGTTGGCATACAGAAAAGCCATTGATTTTTGAGGGTTAATTTTATACCCTGCTACTTTGACAAAGTTTTGAATCAGCTTGAGTAATCTGGGAATGGAGTCTATGGGATTCTTTAAATACAAGATCATGTCATCTGCAAAGAGGGTGAGTTTTACTTCTTTCCCTATTTGGATCCCCTTTATGTTTGCATCTTGTCTTATTGCTGTAGCTAGGCATTCTAATACTAGATTGAAGAGAAGTGGAGAGAGTGGACATCGTTGTCTTGTTCCTGAGTTAAGAGGAAATGGCTTTAGTTTTTCACCATTAAGTATAATGCTGGCTGTAGCTTTGTCATATACAGCCTTTATTGTATTGAGGAATGTTCCATGGATTCCTAATTTTTCCAGAACCTTCATCATAAAGGGTGTTGGATCTTGTCAAATGCTTTTTCTGCATCTATTGAGATAAATAGTCATTCTTATATAGTCACTATGGCTTTGTGTTCTGAGGCTCCCTGAGCCATGAGTATTCATCATTTTTAGGTCCCCAGGGTATTTCAGTTGCAAACAATAGGCACTCTCTCAATATAGCACCTTAATACCACCCTCCAGAATAATGGGAGCAACAGAATTTCTTCCTTCACTGAGTTTATCCTTCCACATTGAAGCAGTCATTCTCTCATCTAATCTGTTCACTGGGATTAAAGTTTGTGGGAGAATAGCTAGTCACCAGGACCATGTATGTTACCTTAAAATATGTATCTTCAGGGATGATGATTTTGGAACACTTGGTTGTCTTTCTCTGTTGTTTCAATCCCTCAACCCTGCCTTTTGTGTGAGTTTTGATGTTCTTCCTTGTTTTCTTTCTTCAGAATATAGTCTCTTCTGTGTTATCTAGCTCTCCTCATTCTCAAAACCAAAACAATGGATGCTTTGGATCCACCTTCTTGTCCCACCTCCTCCTTGTTTCTTATTTTTCCTTTCTTAGCTTCCTGTGAGTTTCTTGAACAATTTTTAGAGTTCCATCTTAATATATTTATAGTATTTTTGAGGATATTCCTTTTTATAGTTTCCTTAGTGGTTGCTATAGAGAATACGATATACTGAAGTAATTTGTCTCAGTCTACTAGTATCTGTTTTATTACCTTGATTTGTGGGTAGAGCCAATACTTTCCTTAAGCTTCCTTTCACCTCTCCATTTCCAATATATAAATTTGTTAAGTATTTATCTCACATAAATTGATCACTATATTAAACAGTGGTATACATTTTTTCTAAGGCACAATCTTAATATGTAGTGCAGACTAACCTGGAACTTACAACCCTCCTGAGTCAGACATACAAGTGTTGGTATTATGGACATGAATTTCCATATTGGACTATATTTTTGTGTAAGTCCTGAGGCTTGAACTTAGGGCCTGAGCATTGTCCCTGAGCTTCATTTTGCCCAAGGCTAGTACTCTACCACTTGAGCCACAGCTCCACTTCTGGCTTTTTGATGACTAATTTGGAGATAAGAATCTCATAGGATTATAGGTTTGAGCCAACAGCATTAGACCTGACTATTATTTTTGCTTCAATCATCAGATAAGATTTTATAATCTTATGAGGTTAGGCCAATTATATTTACCCATTTACCCCATTCCCCTACTTTGTCTTTTATGTAATTCTGAGCCTTCTTCTGTTACATTTCCTTCCTTCTTTCCTTCTTTCCTTCCTTCCTTCCCTTATTTCCTTCCTTCCTTCCTCCCTCCCTCCCTCCCTCCCTCCCTCCCTCCCTCCCTTCCTTCCTTTCTTCCTTCCTTCCTTCCTTCCTTCCTTCCTTCCTTCCTTCCTTCCTTCCTTCCTTCCTTCCTTCTTTCCTTCCTTTTTTTTTTGTGTCAGTATTGGAACTTGATCTCAGGGTCTGGGGTGCTCTCCTTTAGCTTTCACTCAAGGCTATTGCTCTACAACTTGAGCCACAGATCTACTTCTGGCTTTTTGCCAGTTAATTGAAGTTAAGATTTTTATGGACTTTTCAGCCTGTGAGGTTCTGGCTTTGAAAGGTTCTGGCTTTGAACAATGATCCTCAGATCTCAGCCTCCTGAATTTGAGGATTATAGTCGTGAACCAACAATGCCCAGCTGCATTTTCTTTAAATTTAGAAAACCTTCCTTTTGTCATTCATTCAGGACAGATTTGCTAATGACAAACTCTCTTAGTGTCCTTTGTTGTAGGATACCTTTATTTCCTTTTCCTTCCTTACAGATATGTCTTGATGGATGTGGCATTCTTGGTTGACAGTGCTTTCCTTCATGCAATTGAAGTGTTCTGTTGCTTTCTTTTGGCCTCAATGTGTTCAAATAAGAAATCTGCTATCATTCAAGTTGTCACTCCTTGAAAGTAATCTATCATTCTGTGTAGGTGCTTTAAAAGCATTTTGTCTTTAGCTTTCAGAAATTTAATTGGGATACTTTTTAATGTAGATTTCTTTGAGTTTATTGTATTCAGGGTACACTAAGCTTCTTGAATCAGTTTATGTCTTTTTAAATTTTGAAAAATTTCAGCTATTCCTTCCTTCCTTCCTTTCCTTCCTTCCTTTCTCTCTCTCCCTCTCTTTCTCTCTCTTTTCTTTCTTTCTTTCTTTCTTTCTTTCTTTCTTTCTTTCTTTCTTCCTTCCTTCCTTCCTTCCTTCCTTCCTTCCTTCCTTCCTTCCTTTCTTTCTTTCTTTCTTTCTTTCTTTCTTTCTTTCTTTCTTTCTTTCTTTCTTTCTTTCTTTCTTTCTTTCTTTTTTTATTGTGAAAATACTGTACAGAGGGGTTACAATTACATGGGCAAGATAATGAGTACATTTTTTATCAAGCATTGTAGCCTCCTCCTTTGTTTCCCCTTCCCATCCCTTCCCATCCTTCCCCTGCCCCCCACCCAATCCTTCCCACTCCCTCTCTCCCCCCACCACGCACCAAAGTTGTAAAGTTCATTTTCGACATAACGACTTGTACATCTCATTGTTGCAATGGGTCCACCTGTATCCCTATTTAAATGATTTGTTTTTCCCCTTCCCCTCCATAAATTATACCAACAGCAAATACAGTGAAAGCAGGGGTTATACTGTGGGGGAGGGACATACAAAGCAACAAACAAATAATCTTATAAATGTGTTAGAAACAATCGCATGAAAGAAAAAAACATTTGAATACATATCTTAGGGTTCATTTCCCTAACATCACCTTATCTGACCTTTTCTGCTTGACTCAGACATATACTAGATATTGTAAATAAGGGAAACCATGGGACCTATGTTTCTTTGGACCTGGCTTCCTTCACTTAATATAATTTTCTCCAAGTCTTTCCATTTCCTAACAAATGGGGCAATGGGAGTGTAAATTTCTTCAACCACTTTGGAAAGTAGTATGGAGGTTCCTCAAAAGACTCCACATAGAGCTCCCCTATGACCTAGCAATCCCACTTTTGGGCATTTACCCAAATGTTTACAAACAAGACCACACTAACGCTACCAGCATGACTATGTTTATTGCAGCACTATTTACTATAGCTAAGATATGGAATCAACCCAGATGCCCCTCAGTAGATGAATGGATCAAGAAAATGTGGTATATATGCACAATGGAATTCTATGCCTTCTTTCCTTTCTTTCTTTCTTTCTTTCTTTCTTTCTTTCTTTCTTTCTTTCTTTCTTTCTTTCTTTCTTTCTTTCTTTCTCTCTCTTCTTTCTTTCTCTCTCTTCTTTCTTTCTTTCTCTCTCTTCTTTCTTTCTCTCTCTTCTTTCTTTCTCTTCTTTCTTTCTTTCTCTTCTTTCTTTCTTTCTTTCTTTCTTTCTTTCTTTCTTTCTTTCTTTCTTTCTTTCTTTCTCTTTCTTTCTTTCTCTCTGTCTCTGTCTCTGTGTCTCTGTGTCTCTGTGTCTCTGTGTCTCTGTGTCTCTGTGTCTCTGTGTCTCTGTCTCTCTCTCTCTCTCTCTCTCTCTCTTTCTTTGTACCAGGCCTGGGGCTTTAACTTAGGGCTTGGGTGATGTCCTTGGGCTTTTTTATTTTCTTGCTCAAATCTAATGCTCTATCACTTGAGCCACAGCTCCACTTCTGGCTTTTTGGTGATTATTTGGAGGTAAGAATCTCAGCGACTGTTATGACTGGACTGTCTCTGAACCTTGTTCCTCAGCATTAGGAAACTGAGTTATGTGGGTATTAGAATAAAGAAAGAGCAGAAAGTAAACTTAATAGACAAGATCAACTTCAATGCAAAGTTGAAGAAGATTGCCATGGGGAGTACTCTGGAGTCAGGAGGTGGAGGGACTTAAGTTGGTTCATAGGTGGGGGCAGGGTCACAGTTAGCTGGAGGGTTCAAAAAATTTAAGGTGGAGGTCTGACTCCAGGAACCTACTGTTTGAGCAATTCCCCTGTCTGGAGCAGCTCATGCACCTACCTGAGGGGAGGATGTGGGATGGACTTTCATATTTAGATTAAGATTCTGGACTGGACCCTGGGCTTGGAAATTTTGGGAAGGTTTCCCAGGGGAAAGGTAGCCAGTGGGTCAAACTGTAGGAGAAATATTGAGTTATAAGAGTAAAGCAGATTCCTACTAAAGTAAGGGAAAGACTAAGTCTAAGTAAGTCACTTTGTTCTCACAGCCATCCTGGTGCTTAAACAGGTTATGGGGACTCTTCACCAGGCTTCAAAGGCCTAGAGGTGACACAAATCATCCTTTGAATTGCAAGTATACCATGTTTTTTAGACCCAGAGAGGATATGTAAATGTATCCTGTTTAACCTCAGTGAAGTCCCATCTCCCAGGTGATAGGCATGCCTGAATTCTGAGAGGCAAGGGTGGGGACTTGGATGATAGGTTACTGGACCTGTAAGTATTGTGAGACTCTTGAGTTTCCCGTGACCCTGTCCCCTGATCTGACCAGCTCAGATACCATTATGCCAGGCCTCATGTACTGTGCAGTCAAAATGGCCTCCCACTTTAGCTCTCCATTAGGGTTGATCTGGGTGTTGGTATTGTTTTGCTGCTCTTTCTTTCCTCTCCGGCTCTCATGACTCAGTTTTCTAGCAGTATTAAGTGTATTCATGGGGCTGCAGGTCTTTGTGACAATAGTCTGCTTGCAAAAGCTGGCCTTTTATTAAAGACTACCAATACGATATCTCAAAATGTGGCTTCTCTGTATCTTGCCAACTGGATTCACCTTACAACCCCATGACTAAGATCTCAGCCTCCTGAGTGGCTAAGATTACAGGCATGAGTCACTGGTGCCTGGATATTATTTCTTTTGAATAATTTAAACTCCCACTCTTCTTTCTTTCTCTTTTGGTGTGTATGCTAGTACTGTAGCTTGAACTCAATGCCTCATGCTCTTGTTCAGCTTTTTCCCTCAAGGCTGGCATTCTATCAGTTGAGCCACATATCCAGACCTAGAATTTTGCTGGTTAATTGGAAATTGGTGTCTCATAGATTTTTCTGCCCAGGCTCCTTAGAAGCCACCTGTTAGAATTTCCTAACCACCCCTTTTCTGCAAACTGAACTGCCTTGAGACACCATGTGAGACTTTCACCAATACCATTGCTGGCCTTCACATCCATGTCCACACCAGTTCTCTACTCTGGTAAGTGAAACTATATTATGGTTCTCTGCTTGGTCTCTGTCCAGATGTGGCACCACGTCAGAGAACTCCTAAAGCCTTTAGCCCAAAGGCTGGTCACCTCCAGAGCCAAGGATGCTTGGTTTTGGGGGCTTAGCCATATTTCTCTAGAGGGCTCTAGGGGAAGTCAGGAAGCCGCTTTTCCCTGGTCAGCTCTCCTTCACTCACCAGACTGACTCTCCTACACATTTAATGGGGCGCTGTGAATCACACCTAAGCCCTGAAACCCCTTTGAAATGCCTCCTGTGCTCTTTGGAAAGCCAGAGCACCCAATTTTTATGTCATTCTTAGATTTAGACAGTTTTTGCCACTGCAATGGTAAATGATCAGAAGTCTGTTTACTTTCAGGCTCTCTTTGCTCTCTCTGCTCATTATGTCCAACTTTCCTTAACTCTCCCTTTCTCTTTTCTACAACATTTTGGCTTCTGCCCTGAAGAGTGTGATGCAGGCTGGGTCCCAGGGATCCCCCACTAGGTTCCCTTTCAAATCTCCAGGTTTTAAAATTGTCAGAGTTTCCATTTGTTCAGGTTTTCTTTATACTTTTTCAGAAATTTGCCATCCTGAGTTTGCCATCTTGGCCACATGGTAGGTTAAGGGCTTGGTCTCATCTGACCCTTAACCTTCCACTAAGCTTACTACTACTCCACCCATTTATTGCTGCCTCTTTTCACAAGCCCTGGTAACTGAGGCCCAACCATCTAATGTGCTTTGTTAGCAAAGATGCCTAAACATTGTTGTCAAAAATTTTAGGTTTTGAGTTTTGCCTTTTTTGTTTGGTGTTGTGTATTCTACTCCTGACCATGTGGTTGTAGATATTAGGCAAAATAATGTTATCTTGCTGCTGGAATTCCAAGAGTCTATGGCTGTTATTCATTTTGGGGTGCTGTAAAACAATGTGTACAGTGTGTGTGCATGCACACATATGTGTGTATGTCTGTGTCTGTGTAAACTTGTTATCTGGCATTGTAATCAAGTTATTTGGCTTAAATAGTCTGAGATTCCTGAAGTTTGTTCAGTTTGGATTTGTAGTTTAGTGCTAGCCAGTCTACATGCAGTTCAGATCCAGTCCATTTCTTCCAACCTATAAGACAGACCACACTCCTGCTTAGACCATCCTGACTACCTCCACCATGGTAAAAGTAGACTGGAGTCTAGCTTGGCTCCATCACAAGAAGCTGATTTCCAGGTGAAAGATTGTTTTGGATTTGCAAAAGCTAAGGCTCTTTCTGTAACTTTGGTTAACTTAAGCACTGTTAGGATTACCAGAAAGAAGTCAATACTATATCTGTGCTAAAATTCTCATCACATCTAACAAGTTTTGTCATTTCAGAATATTTGTTGGTCAATTCTTGATAAGAACCAGGTAAACTCTACTTATTCTATTTGATGTCCTTGTTGCTTTAATTGGAAATAATAAAGGGTTTTTTGTGGCAAAGATTACAGTTCAAAGCCAGTCTAGGCTGAAAAATCCCTATGACTCCATCTCCCAACTAACTCAAAGACTCATCTCTAATTAACCAGCAAACGCTGGAAGTGGTACTATAACTCAACGTGGTAGAGTGCTAGCCTTGAGCAGAAGTACTCAGGAACAGTGCCCAGGCCTTGAGTTCAAACCTCCATGAATACCAACTGGGACACACCATCCCAGCAACAAGCACCTAGACTCAGCCAGTCTGGGGAACAAGGGAACATGGAGAGGAGTAAGAGGAGATGATGTCATATCAGCCACTTTGTGCCTACCCCTTCAAAATTAACCAGAGTCAGGAGGTCAATAGAAGTAAGAAGCCTGACCATCTAATGTCCATACCTGTCTATCTATTAACTGGACAGGAATTTATGTTCTTGCCTTTGTTACCTGACGTTCTCCCTACCTAGTCACCAGGTGTCAGAAGTAGGTAGGAACATTTCTACCAACATCAGGACAACCTGAAATGCTGTCCCAAACACTTTTCTTGCTATTTGTTTGCTCTCTAGTATTTTTTTTTTTTTTTGCTCAGCCCCTCTCTGCCTCATGAGACTTCCTCCAGATTTCATCTAAGAGACTTGCCTCCTCTGAATTTCATCTAAGGACTCACGCCTACCAAGTGACAGCTGCTGCTTGCTGCCTTCTTCCAGAGGGGACCACATCTCAGCCTTTTACCCCTACTGTTGATGCCCTTTGCCAGCAGGAAGTAGCCAGGGAGAATCTTCACCTTTTTTCTTAATTATCAAAAGGAATGTATGGTCTGCTCAGGGACACCTCCCTACCTCTTGGCTAAGTTTCTGCCCAGTATCTGTTACCTAGGTAACTGGCAGACCTGGAAGCAGTCACGTTCCCATCCTGCTATGTCATATCCTGGGCCACCTCTGGTCACATGCCACCCATCTGACCTTAGGAGGGTCCCAGACCCTGAGGTCACATCCAGATCCAGTGTGGCCATACCTTTCCCCTACCTGGCCACACCTCTTCCTGTCCCTGGCCTAGATAAGTCCTGGCCCAGGAGTGGGTCACCCCTTCCTTTTTCAGCCATGCCTCTCCACCATGCATGGTGTAGGCAGCAGTTCGATAAATAAATGTGTTTTCCTGCCTGAATAGCACATGGTGTTCTCTTCATTGGCGACTTAATGAAAACTATCTATTTAATATACCTTACACCACCAGTGCCTGGCTCTTTCTCTATTTCTGATATTTGATGAGAAGAATTTTGTGTATTTTGTTATTGTCCACTTCCTTGAGACTCTGTTCAGTTTTATTTTAGTTCACTTTCTGTCTATTGTTCAAATCTTTTGTTTAAAGTGGTTAAGTTGATTTGTACTCAGTTTCAAAGATTCAATATTGCCCATCTCCAATCCACTATCAAACTATACAGCAATATTTTTACTTCAAATATTGATTTTTTGTTTGTATATTATCCATTTAGTTGTTCCTGATCATTTAAAACTGAGATTTTCTATATTTCTTTCAGTCACTTTGTTTCAAAACACTTTAAAATATCTCATTTAAAAGTGTTGTTGTGGTTATTTTACAATCTTTGTTGCATGAGTATAATGTGTAACGTACTGGTACTAGCTTCTGATTTGTGCTTCCTTGCTCATATTGGGATTTTCTTGGTCCTTAGTATTGAAGTAGGGAGGCTGAGTCTAAGCAACTTCTTGCAGCCATCCTGGTGCCTCTTGCTGGGTGGAGGGAATTCTCCACTCAGTGCTGAAAAGCTTAGAGGTGAGAGAGGCCATTCATTAAATGCAGATCCTTAGCTCAGGGTGAGCTAGAAAGGCTCTGCTTCAGAGAAATGCAGATATCATAGCCTTAGGAAAGCTTTGCATATAGAGAATGTTCAGATTCTGCCTTAATTATCTTCCTAAATGACTTGAATCACCAGCCTCTGAGTAGCCTCTAATTATACCCTATTTGGAAGGCTGAGGCCTATCTTTCCTAGATGGAAAAGTTCTGCTGGTACCTAAGTATGTCCATATAAGGTCTGGCATCTTGTCCTCATGGTGGGGGAAGGTGAAGCCCCACTCCCATCTCCCAGGTGATGGGTGCACCCTGAATCTCTGCTGAATTCCTGGAGACCAGGGTGGGTACTTGAAGATAGGTTACTAAACCTGTCAGTCCAGTGCCTGGACTGGGAGTTACCTGTGACCCTGATTAGGCCCAGACAAGCTCAGGCACCATTACACCATGCCATGAGTGTCCATGTTAGTGTCCTGTCTCCTGGTTTTTCTCTAATCACCATGGTGTCCCAATTCAGCTCTCGATTAGAGTTGAATTGGTATGTTGGTATTGTTTTTATTCTTTCATTTATCTCTGGCCTTTATGGCACAGTTTCCTTACAGTGTTGTGTATTTGCTGGCTACTGGTCTTTGAGACAGGAGTCCACCATGCAGTAGCTGACCTTTTAATAAAGACTCTATGATTTGAATTCTCAAAATGTGGCTTTTCTGTTTTCTCACCTTACAAGAGTGTGATAGTGATTTTCTTTATTATCCTGACAAATTTGTAATATTTCATAATTCAGACAGATCCTGTTTAATCTTACTTTCTTCTAGCAGGCAGTTCCACTGTTGAGACATACGCTGAGGCTGGCACGTAATGGAGAGATGGAAAAGTGGAATAGGCCAGGCACCAATGGCACATCTCTGTATAACTCTAGCTACTCAGGAGACTGAGACCTGAGAATTGAGGTTTAAAGATTGGGCAAGAAAGTCTATATAAATCTTATCAACAGTTAGCCACCAAAAATCAAAAAGTGGACATGAGGCTCAAGTGGTGGAGCACTAGCCCTGAGCAAAAACCTAGAGAACAGCACGTAAGCTCTGAGTTCAAACCCCAGTAATGGGGTACAAAATAAATAATAAGAAAACGTGTGGCTTAGTTTTCAACTGGGAATGATTTTACATACACTATATCCCCAGCCACTGCATTGGAAGTAGAGACTCAGTTTCAGATAAAGGCATATTTGTGAACCCTCCTAGCTTTGCTAGGTAAAGAATGGGACATCAATGAGCAGAGCAGAAAGTATTCTGTGATTCCTCTTCTGGGGTATGACTGGCCTTGCCAGATAGCCCAACAATTTGGTTTACAGTGGGAGCTTTGGGTCATGTGATAGCAAGTCTGCTCTGGAGGGACTGAAAACTAGGGTTAACCACACAGTTGGTTAACCTTATCTTCATAACTGAGTGCAATAAAAACTCTGGACTCAAAACTCAGGTAAACTTCCCCAATTGGCAATGCTCTGTAAATATTGTTATGCATCATTGCTGAGAGGATTTAGCACTGTTCATGACGCTACCAGGAGAAAATAACTGGCATCTCCTCACTTGGAACTCTCCTATGCCTTGCTGTATATACTTCTGGTCTTGGTTGATTTTTTTTTTTATTGTGATTTTTTTTTTTGTACAGAGGGGTTACAATTACATGGGCAAGATAATGAGTATATTTCTTATCAAGCATTGTAGCCTCCTCCTTTGTTTCCCCTTCCCATCCCAACCCTGCCACCCCCCCAGCCCTCCCCCCCCACCAAAGTTATAACGTTCGTTTTCGACATAACAACTTGTACATCTCATTGTTGCAATGGATCCACCTGTATCCCTTTTTAAATGATTTGTTTTTTCCCTTCCCCTCCACAAATTATACCGACATCAAATACAGTGAAAGCAGTGGTTATACCGTGGGGGAGGGACATACAAAGCAACAAAGAAATAATCTTATAAGTGTGATAGAAACAATTGCATGAAAGAAAAAAACATTTGAATACATATCTTAGGGTTCATTTCCTGAACATCAACGTATGCCCCTCAGTAGATGAATGGATCAAGAAAATGTGGTATATATACACAATGGAATTCTATGCCTCCATCAGAAAGAATGACATTGCCCCATTTGTTAGGAAATAGGAAGACTTGGAAAAAATTATATTAAGTGAAGTAAGCCAGGCCCAAAGAAACATAGGTCCCATGGTTTCCCTTATTTGCAATATCTAGTATATGTCTGAGACAAGCAGAAAAGGTCAGATAACTTGGTTGATTTTAATCTGTAATCAGCTGTAGCTAGGAATTTAACAGATTTTATGAATCCTGTATGTGCATGTTAGCATTATGCCCACCTTTGGTCCTGAGCTCCACCCATTCTTGAGCTCCTCCCAGCCCTAGAGTCCGTTCCATACATCTGGCCACTCCCTCTCTCCGCCCAGACCCACCTGAACACACCTACCTCACTTCCTGCCCCCAGATCCTCCTGCTACCTGAACAGGGACAGGTGCCATGTGCTCCCTCTTCTGGGAAATATGGCCCCTCTAATAATCATTATAATAATCTTTCTCTTGTGCCTGCTTGCCTCCGGGTGGTCCTCTGGGATGGACATGAAGGATCCTTTCAGTGCATGTCTATGAATTTTTGTGAGTATGTGTGTGCACATACATGCATGCAAACACACCGGTACTGGGGCTTAAACTCTGGGACTGGGTGCTGCCCATGAACGTTTTTGCTCAAGGCAAATACTCTACCACTTGAGCCTCAGTTCCACTTCCAGATACTAGGGTATTGTTAAAAAAAATTTACAGCAATACCATTTGGAAAGCTGGTGTATTTGTAAAAAAATAGACTTTTACAGCAACACATTATTCTGAAAACTGGTAAATAAAGCAAAGGTCTAAGCATTTAACTGTTTTAAGGAAAAACATTAGTTAATTCCCATTTAATTCTTTTTATACTGCAAAATATCATCATCTGCCATCTTCCATGAAAGGAATCAGTTTAGGAAAGGATTGTCAATGACAAAATAATTGAATGACAGACTGAATGGACCCCTCTAGTATCCATGATTGTCACTTTTATGTGACAGGAAAATAAAGTAGAACATTGTGGAGAAATTTGACCAGAGATTCTCAAACCCACTTCATCCTCTTCAATTAAAAAAATACATGAGCATGTATTTGAATTGGGGAGGATAAAGAGATAAAGGGATGGATGAGATACTTCTCTTCAGGCCCTATTGGAAAAGCAATACTTTGTTCTGAAATTATCTTGCCCTTGAAGAGGAAAATCACACTCCAATGGAAAGCTCCTTATTGCCTTATAACGCATACTTCCTAGAATTATCTGATGGGGATTCTACTGGAACTATACTTACCACTCTCTAAATTGTAGGTAACTGACAGATATGCAAATTGTGTCCTGTCTGGCTCAATGGACTTCCTTCTCCCCTGGACGGAAATAGTTAGGGGTAACAATAAACAGTTTACCTCCTTTTGCAATTCTTCTCAACATTCCCATACTTCCTATTAGTGTGGACTTCTTCTTACTATTTTTTATGCTGGTCTTGGGGCTTGAACTCCAGGCTTGGGCACTGTCCCTGAGCTTTTTTTGCTCAAGGCTAGTGTTCTACCACTTGAGCCATAGCTCCATTTCTGTCTTTTTGGTGGCTAACTGGAAATAGTAGTCTCATGGACTTTCCTGACCAGGCTGGTGACAAATGGAGGTCCTCAGATCTCAACCTCCTGAGCATTGAAAATTAGAGATGTGA
Organism: Dipodomys merriami; assembly: GCF_024711535.1. Classification (NCBI taxonomy): domain Eukaryota; kingdom Metazoa; phylum Chordata; class Mammalia; order Rodentia; family Heteromyidae; genus Dipodomys; species Dipodomys merriami. The sequence continues at coordinate 87,790,021 of NW_027204492.1, forward strand.
ACCATTAGCACACATGTATGGGATGCTTATTTAAACACACACACACACACACACACACACACACACACACACACACAAATGATCACATCTGCCTGGTTCTCTCAATTATAAGAGAAAAATTAAAATGGTCATATAACCATTCACTTGTGTCTGTAAGGATGGTGATTTTACCTTTTCCTGTACATTATCTTTTAATACCCTTATAAGATGTCTTTCTTAGGTAGTCATAGCAGAAGGACAGTCAAGAGAATGCCAGTACTGGGGTCATTTAATCTATTGGTATGAACAGATGTTTCCAGAAAAGCTTTGCTCCACAGATTGAACAAAGTGGTCCTTTCAAGAGGACATGCCGATTCTCCAACCTGCCACCCTTTTAATCTCCCATCTAAAAGAAGAATTTGGACATCATTCAGCAGCAGGCATCTTTCTCATTTTAGGAGGTGGTATTTCTAGGACCTCTCTTCACTTGCTGCTTTCCCACGCTCTGAACTCCTAGGTTGCTGCTTGGGAGAGCAGTTTCACCCAGTGGGCGGGGCTGGGTTTCTGCACCCCTCCTCACCACACCCGCCTGACCAACACACAATGATCAGTGGGATTCCTGGAATTCCTGACATAGCAGAGAAGCCAGGCTTGGCCCAGCACATGCCCTTGAACCAAGGTTCTGACCCCAATGGGACTTTTTATCTTTTATTCATAGCCAAAGGTTAGGACTTAGTTATGTAAATCCTCTACCAAGTGTGGATTCATTTTGACCCTATCTATGGCTTTCTTTTCTCTAATGGTCTCAGGTATTTTTTTTAGACCGCTTGGAATCTTTTCCATTCAGTGAAAAACTTTAGGGTCAGTAAGAATTCAGTAACAAAGGGAAAGCAGTGGGAGTGGGGGGTGGGATCTGGAAGAGTTGAGGATTCTTTGAAGTGTTCTAAGCAGCTTTCAGAGGCCACCCAGTTTACTAAGTAAAAGGAGCAATGACCTCACGAATCCTATTTTATTCACAAAAAATGAGCCTTCTTGAAATGGTATCTCCACATAAGCAGGTTCTTAGGGCATGCATTGTCCAACTGAATTTTCCTAGAGTGCAAGCCTGGCTTGCTACTGCTCTGTTGCTACTGCCAGCTACTAGAGAAAGAAATCTTACAAGAGCATTAATAGACAATTCCTAGGAAAATATCATGACCAGAGACATACAAGTAAATATGGGAACATTTTAGTTTACTCTAATGATTGAAAGAAGCAGGCAGCTTTCATAAGTGCTTTTAAAAGCAAGTAGCTCACTCTAGTAGGAAGTGTGAGAATGTTGAAAGGAATTGCAAATGGAGGTAAACTGTTTATTGTTTCCCCCAACTACTCAGACTCAGGGGAGAAGGAAGTCCATGGAGCCAGACAGGACACAGTTTGCATATGTCAGTTACCTACAATTTAGAGAGTAGTCAAAATAGTTTCAGTCAAATAATCACTGGGAGCATGTGTTACAAGACAATAAGGAGCTTTCCACTGGTTCTTCAAGGGCAAGATAATTTTGCTTTTTCAATAGGGCTTGAAGAGAAGTATCCCATCCATCCCTTGATCTCTCAACCCTTCCCCTTCAAAACCATACTCAGTTTTTTTTTAATTGAAGAGAATAAGGTGGTTTTGGACATCTCTGATCAAACCTCCATAATGTTCTACTACACTTTATTTCTCTGTCCTATAAGTGTCAGCCATAATGGGTAGGTTGCTTCTTAGTAAAATGAGAAGGATCACTAAGAAGCTTCCTTGAGGGATTCATCTTGTGTCTCTCTGAGAACATTAACAAAGCTTTTGTTCTTAAATGAAAACATCCAAAGGATGGGAATGTGGAAACAGAATCTGCTTAGTTTGCATGTGTTTGGGCCAGTACATGCCCTAATCCTGATGGCCATTCTGGGCTCATTTTGATTGATACTAGTAGAAAAGAAGACTGCTGGGGAATTTTGACCGATCTAGCTTGCAGATGGCAGGATATGCTGATAAACCAAAACCTGCCTGGCAACAAAATGGGGCAGGGGGGAGGGGGTTTACAAAAGAAAGAGGATGTAAGACACCTGTTAAGTAAGAAGAGGAAATGAGGTCAGAGTGAAGTAAAGAGGTCAGGTCTGGCTGGCGCCATATTGGCCACATGGAGGATGGTAGGGGCATCTTGTCTTCATTCTGAGGGAAGGAACTCCCCCCCCCCATCACCTGCCTCCCAGGTAATGGGCATGCACGGACCCCTGGCGGCAGGGGCAGGCACTTGGCCGATAGGTTACTGAATCTGTCAGTCTAGTGTCTGGGACTGGAATTTCCTGAGTATCTGCCCCCTGCCCAATCTATTTAGGCCCGGACCAGCCTAGCTGCAAGGACCATGCCTCCTGTGTCTCTGTGATTGTGTCCTGTGTCCTGTGTCCTGGCTCATCTCCAGTTATCATGGCGTCACAATTCAGATCTCCATTGGAGCTGAATTGGCTTTGTTGGTATTGTTTTTGCTATTTCTTTCCTCTTTACCATGTTTCCTAGCTGTGTTATATGTATTTGCATGCTGCAGGTCTTTGTAACAACTGGCAGCCTGCAGCCTGTTAACTGTATAATAAGGACTCTAATATTCTATATTTTAAAATGTGGCTTCTGGGATGATTTACCTTACAACAAGAGCACTAAATCTTTGGCACTACTGTACCTTAAAGCAGATATAAATCCAGTCATGAGAAACTAGAGAAGCTGCATTTTGAGAGGTCGAATTTTGGAGTCTTTATTGGAGGGCTGGTGGTCTTCAGGCAGCCAATTGTTACAAAGACCTGAAACCAGAACAGAGCTTGCACCAAGCTTCTAAAGACAACAGCCACATGTTTGGCTGGAGGCGCAGGCAGAGCAAAGCATCCCCTGGGCTAAACAACACAATGTATCTACATATTCCCCAAATCAAGGCCCTCCTGGCCCTACCCTTTTAGCCAGGCATCTGCAACTCAAAAGATGATTCTTCTCACCTTTAGGTCTTGGAGCTGGGTGAACAGCCCCCATCCCTTCTATTGGCACCAGGATGGCTGTGAAAATGACAGCCCCCATCAACTGGCCATGGTCCCGGATGGCTGTGACATTATTTAGAATCAGTTTTCTCACTTAACTATGACACTGTAAGGGACAGCATGGAAATCCACTAATCAAATAGCTGTATTCAAGGTTGTAAGGTCCACTCCTGGATATGGAGCAGACCTGTGTTACCTAGGCAACTGTCACACCTGGAAGAGGTCATATCCACATCCGCTGAGGTCACATCTGGATCTGATGTGGCCACACCTTTCTCCCACCTAGTCCCACCTCCTCTTACTTGGCCCCACCTTCCTTTACTGGCTACACCTCCCCCTCCCACCCCGCACCCCCATCCCTACCCTAGATAAGGCCTAGCCCAGGGCCAGACACCCTCTTTGCCAGCCGTGTGGAGTGCCAACCTGGCCTGGTCCCAGCTGGTCTACTGAATAAACCTACCCCTTACCTGAATACCAAGAAAATGGTGTGGTTCTTACTCAGCTACCTCTTTTTAAAAACCTAACATAAATGGTAACAAAGGTCTCCAATTCTCTCTATTTATTCCAAGGCCAAGTGCTATATTCAGGAAGACAGGGCAAGATGGCTGGGATAAACTGAAGTGTTGTATTACTGTGGCATGCCTATGCCATGTGTTCTCTTTCTCTGTCATATTTCTTTCTAAAAAACATCCTTGTCAATTAAGGAGGTCAGGTCTGGCCAGCGCCATATTGGCCACATGGTAGATGGTACCTCCATCCATCACCTGCCTCCCAGGTGATGGGTGTGCCTGGATCCCTGGAAGCAGGGCCAGGCACTTGGCTGATAGCTTACTGAGCCTGACAGTCCAGTGTTGGAGGCTGGGAATTTCCTGTGGACCTGACTCCTTGTCAGACCCTATTTTGGACTGGACTAGCCCAGATGCCATTATGCCTTGCCACATGTGTCTCCATGATCGTGTTCTGTGTCCTGTCTCCTGTCTCATCTCAGGTCATCATGGTGTCCCAATTCAGCTTTCCATCAGAGCGGAATTGCTTTGTTGGTATTGTTTTTGTTCTTTCTTTACTCTTTGGCCTGTTTCCTAACCATGTTGAGTGTATTTGGGGGCTGCAGGCCCTTGTAACAACTGGCTGCCTGCAGCTTGTAACTGTATAATAAATACTCCAATAGCTCATCTTCTAAAATGTGGCTTCTGGGATAATTCACCTTATAACATCACCTTTACTGTGTTTACTCTTTCCTGAATTCTTCTCTTGCTGGACACAAGTATAAGGATTGGAGAAAGGATACCTTCATGCAGAGGTTCAGGAAAAACAAGTTCATTTGGGAGAGTCAAACCATCAGCCTGCTCCAGATTGAGCTTTGCAGGAGAGAGAACTTGGGGTGGTGGAGGGAGGAAGGGATTATATAGAGGAAGGGGAAGGTGTGACAAAGCAGATGAGGAAGTGGCCTTAGAGCCTTGGGGACCTTGCACTGCCGCCAGGTATGCCAATTACCTGGGTTACAAATGCAGGTTAGGGACTTCTAGGGAGAGCCACCAGTACACTGGAGAGAACAAAGGGAAGGGGCCATTTTTCCTGGGCAAGAACCTGAGATCAATTTAGTGACCCTAAATTTCTGATAACATATTTGTTATGTTGGCTGGGAATTTAGGGATTAAAGAATGTCATTTTCTGAATTGGGTTGTTCCAAAAGTAACATTTTTATTGAGAGTCACTCAAGTGAACCATTGTTTCATGTAAAACATAAAAACATGTCTTAATTTTTCTGCTTCAGGAGTATTTTTTTCTGTTTTATCAGAGGGGTCTGCTGAGCTTTCTAGAAATACTCACTAACCTATCTATAGTAAGAGATGGGCATATGTATTTTATAGATGGAAACCTTCCCTTGATACGTAAGTGGAGAAGCTGAGATTCAAAACAAAATCATGTTAGAGAATCTCATTCTCAGACTTGATTTCTTATTTTTAGAGTTACAATAAAAATTCTCTGAAAGGTTTTAAAGTATTTGTTTTGAAATTTAAGAAATCCTGTTCTAGGCTCATTTATTTAGAGACAAATCTAAAAAATGATGAATCTCACTAGCCTAGGTATTAATCCCTGCCCATCTCCCCATCCCCACATTTTTATCTGGTATAGTTACTGTCCAGCTATTGCAGGAATTTTACCCTGTTATCTCATGAATCAAGCCAATCCTGGTAATGCTGATGAAGCACCAGAGAAAAAGATACCATAGTGATGGTACAGTTCTGTAGAGTCCCTTTGAAGAGCAAATAATTGATCTACTGTTCTGTAAAGTATGGGGCAGATTATTATAGGGAAACACTGCCCTCATGAGTGTGTGTGAGCCCTGGTATGTGTAAAGGAATTTACTTAGGCCCTCTTCACATTGGCAGTCAGGTATGTGGGTGTGTATTAGCAGACATTCCTTTCTGACTCATTACCCACTTTGCCCCAGTACACACACCCTCCCTTGCCCCCAGTGCTTGAGGCTCTTTTTCTGGCTTTCTCTGGGCTGGCATGGAGATTTATGGGATCTTGGCACTCATTAAAGAAAAGCTGGCTGTGCCCCTTTGCACTTTCCTTTTTGTTTGTAATCATTGAGACTTGCTGTCAAGCTCTGTTAAATGGACCTGGTATAGCTGCCACTGAACTGTGAGCCCCTGTCTGTGCCACCAGCTATGGTACATTCACACTCATTTGTCAATCAATTGGTCTACACATATTCATCAAGTGTGATAGTGAAGTGGAACCAATTATGCCACACCAAAATATACCCCTTTGGGATAAGGATGGTTTTGAGTTGAAGGTAATTAGCTCTCTGCCCTCTCACTTTCTGTCTGAAAGCAGGGCGTATCTTTCTCTTGGGAGAGATAATATGAATTTCTGCCTCTCCTGCACCAGGAAGAAAACTACTGTGAAGGCAACTCTTAGTGCCTGAGACTTGTCTAGCTCTCTGTGTAACAACCTTTCTAAGTAACTTTTACTCACCATACATATCTTAGTCACCTTCCTATAATTTACTCATTCTCTACAAACCCCAACTCCCTTTTTCTTTGTTCAGCTTAAGACTGTATATAGCTTCTACTGGGGATCAGAAAACAATATCCCAAACAATAGTGCCTTAGCATGCTGCTAATTAATAAAATAGGAAGATTTCATAAACATCCTTATGAGCAAATTGTCTTCTCTGAACATTTCCTGTCTCCCTGTCTTTTGTTTATCTGTCTTTCTGTCTTGTGTTGAGACTCTCATTCCACAGGAGTTCTGTCTATACCCGGGAGGTATCTATTACAATAAGATGATACTTCTTTATACAATCACATTTCTATATGACTCTTCATTTATTGATCCAAAGCAACAGATAGGTTTCCTTGGGCTTTCGGTCTTCAATCAGAAGGATCCTGTGCCATACAATTTTTTTAGTCTTCTAAGCTGACTTTATTTACTTTTATATCTTTCCCTCCCACACTTTTGTCATCACATATTGTTTAACGTATATAGGATAGTTCTTTGTTTAAATTTGTTACTCTTTTCTTTTGTTAACCTGTCTTTTGTTGTAGAGGAATTTGTTGTAACATAATGAGCAGAAAAGGAAATCACATCTTTACCTCTAAGGCTCCAAATTCTGTCTCATTGAGTCACATTTCTTTACCTAAATATGTTTTTACTGTGTGTATGCATGTAATTATGGCTTAAAGTTATTCAGTATTGTTGCTTTCAGGTTGTGCCTTGTTCTTAATGACTTCATTTTATACAATAGCAGTTTATTTCATATTGAGTACAAATGCTGAGACAGAATGACTCTGTATCTTGTTTGTGCAAGTGAACAGCCACCATCTGTTCAGTATAAGCTATGAGGCAGACTGGTAACTTATGTAGCTAAATGGTTGCTATCTATGAACTTTGCACACTTAAGAAAATGTCAGAAGCAGAAAGTCTCTCACTATCATCTTTTTCTCCTGCAGCAGGTCCTAATACTTTCACATGAGAAATGCCTTTCCTTGACCTAACCAACAGAAAATAAAGGAGCATCCTTATCTCTAGAAACAGAGGAACCTAAAGAAACAGATTTTGTTAAGCAACCCTGTCCCCAACTTCCATACTACTTGATCATACTCTATACCTCACTGGATTTGTTCATGATTGTCTTCTCTTTATCAAGATCAGAATAAAATACTTCACTTTGTCTTTTCTTATGCTGGTCTGGGGCTTGAAATCAGGGCATGGGTACTGTTGCAGGAGATATTTTTTTTTTGGCTCATGACTAGTGCTTTACCACTGAGCCACAGCTACACTTCTGTTTTTTTTTTTTTTTTTTTTTGGTACTTGACCAGAGGTAACAATCTCATGAACTTTCCTGCTCCAGCTAGCTTTGAATTGCAATCCTCAGATCTCAGCCTCCTGCATAGGTGTGAGCCACTGGCATCCAGCATTCACCTATTTTTATGGGCCTTCATTTCTTTATGAAGATTCTTATGTCATGTAAGACCTAAATAAAATACATTTGTAGGTGTCAGGGATAGAATCCAGAGCCTCACACACACTAGACAAAATCTCTACTACAAAGTCACATCCCAATTATAGGGGTCTCAGCTATAAACCTAGAATAATTTGAGAAGAAGATGTATTTTCTTATCATACATTGGTTCAGATATAATCATCACTGTTAGTAGTGCTTCAGTTACCTTTGAATGTTCAAGAGAACAGTTCTTGGATTTGTACCAGCCTCCACTTCTGTTAAACATGTGATTTAGCATTGTGCTGGAAGAATAGTGATTTGAACTTTCCATAGAGGCCCCAATCTAGCATATTGCTTATTCTTTTTTCTTTGTACTCATACTAAAGCCAGATAAACTAGGAAGGTATGGTCGCTAACAGCAAATATAGGAGATAGTCCTTCATATATGTCCCTTAAGATTAAGGGAACAAATTCATTTTAGGGGAAATGAAGCAGGATAGACTAGGGAAAAGGAGGTATGCAGTTTATAGCAAATATGGAAGATATTCTTCATGTATTTTAGTTAAAATTAAGGGAACAAAAGTCATTTTAGGGGAAATGAAGCAGAATAACTTAAGAAACTGAGGCCTGGTGAAGGCAACTCAGAAATATAGTATTTAGAAACATAGAAGTGCCATCTTTGCTTAAAGAGAGACAATAGGATGCATTTCTTCCCAAGGGATGCATTTCTTCCTGAGGGATGTATTCCTCATCCCATCTCATACACCCCCTCATCTGACAGATTGTATGCCTTCCTGAGAAAAATGCTTCCCCAAACTTAACCCACCTGCCCCAAATGCAGATAGCAAGGTGCCTCCTCATCTCAAGGATAAGGATCTGTTTTGTGGCAGGATGCATTCTTACCTGGAAACTCAGGTGTGATTAGAGCAAAGACAAAGCACCTATCTTTATATAATTTTGAAGCGAGACCTCCTGCCTTTACCATCTAAATATTGCAACAGCCTAACGGGCTGTGTGTCTCTCCCTGTGAGGACACCCACACTGTTAGAGAGTGTGCCCCTGCTCTTCTGTGTGTTTCTCTGCTTTCTATTTGCCTGTTTGTTTACTTAATAAAGCTCTGCCCAGGTTTTCTTACATCGTGACTTGTCCAGAAATTATTATTCTGTGATCGAAATCAAGGATCCTAAGAGAAGAGTTTCTACATTTAAAGGAAAACTTCATTAAACCTTACCTCCATCTGGTGACAGTACTGAGGCTTGAACTCAGGGCCTCTTGCTCTCCCTTGATTTTATGCTCTAGGCTGGCACTCAGCTAAGCCATACCTCTACTTTTGGCTTTTGGCTGGTTAACTGGAAATAAGAATCTCTTGGGTTTATTATTGGTCCAGGCTGGCTTCAAACTGAAATCTTCATGTCTCAGACTTATTTTTTGTCAGTCCTGGTGTTTGAGTTCAGGGCCTGAGCACTGTTTCTGAGCTTCTTCTTTTTCTTTTTTTTTCCTCAAGGCTAACACTCTACCACCTGAGCCACAGCACTACTTCCAGATTTTTCTGTTTATGTAGTACTGAGGAGAACCCAGGGCTTCATGCATGCTAGGCATGCACTCTACCACTAAGCCACATTCCCAGCCCTTTCTCAGACTTCTGAGTAGCTAGAATTATAGTCATGAGCCACCACAACCCAGCTATGTATGTTGCTTATTCTGAGTGATAGCAAGTAAGACTTGCATGTTCCATTCAACCAAGATGTGCATAACAAACTCTATCAAACAAGCATGTACACCTTCACAGTGCTCCCCAGGAAAATTCCCTGGATTCAGGATTTCTCATTATTCTGAAAATTTACTTCTCCTTTCTCCCACATGTGATTTCTTAGACAGAGTGATAATAGCCTCCTGGGTAAAGTCACGGTCAATTCAAGTCTCCAGGCTAATAATAAAGAACGTGGGCTCCTGAATTGTCATAGGGAGGAACAAAGATTGTCTCCCAGTAAAATTAAGGAAGGTAGCCTCCATAGCTAAGATATGGAACCAACCCAGATGCCCCTCAGTAGATGAATGGATCAAGAAAATGTGGTATATATACACAATGGAATTCTATGCCTCCATCAGAAAGAATGACATTGCTCCATTTGTTAGGAAATGGAAAAACTTGGAAAAAATTATATTAAGTGAAGTAAGCCAGGCCCAAAGAAACATAGGTCCCATGGTTTCCCTTATTTGTAATATCTAGTATATGTATGAGTCAAGCGGAAAAGGTCAGATAATGTGATGTCAGGAAAATGAACCCTTAGATGTGTATTTTAATGTTTTTTTTCTTTCATGCATGTGTTTCTAACGCATTTATAAGATTATCTCTTTGTTGCTTTGTATGTCCCTCCCCCACAGTATAACCCTTGCTTTCACTATATTTGATGTCAGTATAACTAGTGGAGGAGATGGGGAAAAACCAGTTGTTTAAGGATACAGGTGGACCTGTTGCATCAATGAGAAGCACAAGTTGTCATGTCCAAAACGAGCTTTACAACGTCGGTGCGGGGGGGGGGGGGGAGGAGGGGGGGAAGGAATAGGATTGGGATGGGGGGGGGAGGGGGGAGGCTGGGAAGGGATGTGAAGGGTAAACAAAGGAGGAGGCTGCAATGCTTGGTAAGAAATGTACGCATTATCCTGCCCATGTAATTATAACTCCTCTGTACAGTATGTTCACAAATAAAATTAAATTAAATTTAAAAAAAAAAAGGAAGGTAGCCTCGTACCAGTGGCTCATGCCTATAATCCTAGCTACTTAGGAGGTTAAGATCTGAGGACCATGGTTTGAAGCAAGCCAGGGCAGGAAAGTCTGTGAGACTCTTATGTTCAATAAACTACTCAGAAAAAGCCAGATGTAGTGCTGTGGCTCAAATGGTAGGGCTCTAGCCTTGAGCATAAAGAGGCTCAGGGACAGTACCCAGGCCCTGAGTACAAGTCTTAGTACCAGCAAAATAACAAAACAACAAACAAAAACCAAATAAGCAAGAACATTCATTAAGAAAGCTATATTCATTGAATTTTACATGTGTAATTTAATTCTATGAGTCAAAACAAAAAAATTCACTCTAGTTCTATATAACGTGGGAAACCACAATATTGTTTATCCCAGTCCTTTTTTTTCTTTTTATGATCAGTGGTCTCTTAGGAAAGTGTCTATTTGGAATTTTGTAATACCAGACACATTGGTTGAAAATAGAGATGTTTTTCACAAATTGGAAGAAAACATGAAAACCCTCTCTCCAAAACATTTAATTTTTTGTTTGATGCTGAGGATGAAACCTAGGGCCTTGTGCATGTTAAGTATATGCTCTACCACTAATCTTTACTCCCAGTCTTTTATTTTCCCTTCCTCCCTCCCTCCCTTCCTTTATTTCTTTCTCCTTCCTTCCTTCCTTCCTTTCTCTTTCTTTCTTTCTTTCTTTCTTCCATCCTTCCTTTCTTCCATCCTTCCTTTCTTTCTTTCTTTCTTTCTTTCTATTTCTCTCCTTCCTTCCTTCCTTCCTCCCTTCCTTCCTTTCTTCCTTCCTTTCTTCCTTTCTCTTTCTCTTCCTTTCTCTTTTTTTGAGACAGGTTTCAGAGTCTTTTTTTTTTTTTTTTTTGGTCGGCCGTGGGGCTTGAACTCTGGGCCTGGGCGCTGTCCCTCAGCTCTTCAGCTCAAGGCAAGCGCTCTACCACTTGAGCTACAGCGCCACTTCCGGTTTTCTGGTGGTTTATTGGAGATAGGAGTCTCACGGTCTCTACTGCCCGGGCTGGCTTTGAACCGCGATCCTCAGATCTCAGCCTCCTGAGTAGCTAGGATTACAGGCGTGAGCCACCAGCGCCCGGCAGGTTTCAGAGTCTTGCTACATTGCCACACTGATCCCAAGTTGCAGGCTCATCTCCTCTCTTAGCTTTACAGTAGCTGAGATGACAAGCGTGAGCACCATATCTGTCTTATCTGGAACATATATGTTTATAGGAATAACCAGTTATTCTGTGACTATTGTCAATTTCTGAAGTTTACCTTAAGAAAACATTCGTAAAAAAATGCAATTATGATTACAAACTGCCTCCTGTGAATTATCTGTGACATCTGCATTGATTTCCCCCTAAATATTCATATAGTTTAGATGTTTGAAAATTTGAACAAACAGCATCTTCTGTGACATGAAACTTTCCATGTTAACTTGTGGTATGTGATTCTTAAATCTGATCTAAAGCTGGACTATTCTCTTTTCCCATACAGTGACTTTGATTCTGTTTTGGTGTTATTTTCAAAGTGTACACTTGATTTTCCTCTCATGGGTTCTAATTCCCACACAATGAGAAAAATAACAAGGTATAAAAGAGGAGCGAACATTGCTTTCTTCAGATGAAGACTTTTCATCCAGTTTCATCTTTCTGCTCTGTCAATGCTACTTTGTGTTAGGAAATAGTAGTACTCTCAATCTGGTCTCCTGGATTTAACTTATAGCTACTTCTTATTGATGCCCTTTTTTAAACTTCAAAGAAGCAAATGGCAAGTTTTAAATGTTTCTTTCCCCCTTTGTCCCAATTGGATGCTTGGGGCTCAGTTCACAAACATCGTATTATCAAAAGGCTGCCTTGTCTGTATTTTTGGAAGATAGAGATGAATTTGTAATGTGTTAACAGACCTGTTTTAGAGTCCTGTGTAATTTTACTTTTTGAGTGTCGACCTGTTGGATCTATGACAGAATCAAATACAATGTGTATATAAGTAAATTCAAAACCAGAAACAAAAAAAGAGAAAGACTCCAGCGATTCAGAGGAAACTACCTGCCTTTTGGCTACCTTCCACCTTTCACCTCTATAACTCCTGGTCTCTAGTTAGTGTAAAGGTGATGGAAGCCCTGAATTCTTGATTTTATCATAAGGCTGGTTTGGTCTTTGGGTGCCATGATTCTGAAGATAGAGAATCAGATCAGATAAAGCTATGAGGAGGGTTGAAAGTTGGTTGGAATAACACTTGGGGCACCATTTATGCTGGTGGAGCATTTCCTGTGTGCCCTTTAAAACTTCTGAACTTAGCTCTTCAAAGAGAGAGCTAACTTATTTGGTCTTTCCACTGAACAAATATATTTGCTACTTACCATTTTTTTGTCACCCCACCCTTAATTGACTTAACCAACATTGATTTTTTTTCAAAGCAAAAGCATTGCTGTGACTGAGTCATAAGTTATACTTTTACCTGACATCTAGCCCTTTAGAAATAAAAGGATAAAAATAGTGGAGGTTTTGTGTCCAGATCTTCACACACGAGACACACACACACACACACACACACACACACACACACACACACACACACACACACACACACACACACACACACACACACACACACACACACACACACACACCTTTTGCTTGCTGCATTCATCACATATTCAAAACTTCCCTTGTTTTTATTCTCACCCACCCCACTCACTCCCACTCATGGACATTTCATAAAGAGTTAGGTTTTTTCACAAGCCAATGGCTAATTTTCCAAGCTGAACCTGTTAAGTAATATGAGTTATGAATGCTTGTTTTTAAAAAGTTTTCCTTTCTAGAGCTGTGTTTTAGGTGAGAAAGTATATTTTCCTTTTAGAGAGCCAGTATGGTAAGCTGATCACTGGGAGTGTGTTGGAACTGATTTGCTGCACAATCAAATAGGGTTATAGGTCAATAAAAGATGCTCTTTAATCCAGTGCAACAAAAATTCATTTTAAATATGTTACTGAAGTTTTGACTTTGTAACTGGCCCCCTGCTAGCAGTGCCCTATGCCACCCTAGAACATACAACTGACTCATTTCCTATTTTCTCAGGCATTTATTTATTTGTTCGTATGTATGCATATATGAATGTATGTATGTATATATTTATTTTTTTTTATTTTTGTGCCCATAGTAGGGCTTGGACTCAGGGCTTTGGCATTGTTCCTAAGCTTTTGCGCTCAAGGCTAGCACTCTTAATGCTTGAGCCACAGTTCCACTTATAGCTTTTTGGTGGTTGACTGATGATAAGAATCTCACAGACTTTCCTTACCCAGGCTGGTTTCAAACATCGATCCTCAGATTCAGCTTTCCGAGTAGCTAGGATTGCAGGCATGAGTCACTGGTGCTTGGCAATTTTTTAAAAAATTAGTATCCACAGTATACTTTCAAATTGGGTGATCCAATTGAAGGACAGCATCCAGGCAGAGAACTAGCACTTAAAATAGAAAGCATCCAAAACTTAGCAACAATACAGTTCAAACAACTCCATAAAGTGCCAAGAAAATATGAATAATCTCATTTTTCTTTTTTTATATTATTAAAATCAATCTTTTGGAAGAGTTTTCTCTGTTGTTTCCTGTGGAAGCAACATTATTTACTTCCCCCTGCCTTGCCTGGTCCTAGTTTATAAGAGAAAAATTAGAGCAAAGGAACCTTTTCTGGTTCACACTAAAAATCAAAAGGGGCCTAGTTCTCCTGCAGTCTGAATCAGGGGCTCTCATTTTTTTTCTCATTTGTTTTTATATTTTATTATTTGCCTTGTTCTACACTGCATTCAGCATGCATGTACTCTCCTGAGCAAAACCCAGTCAACAAAAGCATAATTGGAGTTCATCATTGCTATAGTGATAACCTTGAAGCAGTTCTAATCCGGGAAAGAACACATCATTCAGAAACTTCTGTTCTTCATTATTATTAACAGATTACTTATGACTCACGTCATAAATGACCCCAGCAACACCTGTGATTGTGACTAACTGTTCCTGGCCTTAGTTGGTGAGTGACAACATCATTGTTTTGTCTTCCATTGCATTGACTTCAGTTCTGGGAAATATCTAGAAACATTTTTTATGCTAATACTGGGGCTTAACTCAGGGTCTGGGCACTGTCCCTAAGCTTTTGTGCTCAAGACTATTGCTTTAGCAGTGGAGCCACAGCTCCACTTCTGGATTTTTGGTAATTTATTGGAGATAAGAGTGTCATGGGCTTTCTTTCCCAGGCTGCTTTGAACCATGATCCTCAGATCTCAGCCTTTTGAGTAGCTAGGATTATAAGCATGAGCCACCAGCACCTGAATAGAAATCTTTGATAGATTTTCTATTCAATTAAGAAGATATTCAATACCTACCCTGCTCAGGTACTCAGATGGGCTCCAGAGATATAAGACAAAGCAGCTCCCATCTGCTGAATTTGCACAATCTAGTGGAAAAGTTGCTTCATTATGCTTTCTCTAATTCCTTTCATCCTTTCTTCATTGGTTCTTTCAGGGACCAAGCTTCTGTCTTCTCTCTACAACTGAGGTTCAAGCAAGGTTTGTAGGGGACATTACAGAGGTGCTGGAGACGACATTTACATTTACTGGAGATTTAAATTTACTGAGGTGCCATGAGATTATTCCTATTTAATACTTGCAATGCTATGAGGCAGGTGCAGATGGGAAAACCAGTGCAAAGGAAGCCGGTAGCTTGTTTACCTTCACATGAGAATCAGCAGAAGAGCTCTGGCCTGTACTTGGCAATCTGACTCTAGAATATTTGTAGTCTTCTCCAAGTTAAGTAAAACTTGGCACCCTGGATTTACAATCATCAGCAAGTGCATGGCACTTCAACAACTGCAATGTGTCCATGATCATTTGAAGGATTTTCTGTTTCTACATATCATGTTTCATGACACTGGGTTATAAAAAATATACTGCCCTCCCCCTTTTCATGGTGTACCAACATGATAGCGTGACCAGCAAATGCAATTACCATGAGGACCATCAAGCTATTGATGAAATAGAACCCTATACTAGACTCCAGAACTCCAGAACTTCATGGGATCAGAACCTCAGAATTTGAGCAAAGCTGTTATAAAGAATGAACTGCCAGGCACTACTAGCTTGTGTCTGTAATCCTAGTTACTCAGGAGGCTGAGATCTGAGATCACAATTTAAAGCCAGCCTCTGCACTAAAGTCCGTGAGTCTCTTATCTCCAATTAGCTGCCTAAAAACTGTAAGTGGAGCTGTGGCTCAAAGTGTTAGAGCAAAGTATCTCAGAGACAGTGCCCAGGACCTGAGTTCAAGCCCTACAACCGATACTTTCTTCCCCCAAAAAGTAAAGAAAGAAAGAACTTCCGTGTGTGTGTGTGTGTGTGTGTGTGTGTGTGTGTGTGTGTGTGTGTGTGTGTGTGTGTGTGTGTGTGTGTGTGTGTGTGTGTGTGTGTGTGTGTGTGTGTGTATATATATATATATATGAAGAGACTTGACTTTGCCTTCTTTTGGATTTGAACACCAAGGACTCTTTATATCCAGCAAGATAAAATCAATGACAGGAATATTTCATGGATGGAGACATGAGCATTAGCTAATCCATGCCACCTGCCACCTGTGACCCTTCATGAAGCTTTGAATTCTGTAAATACAAATGTATTTTTCAATCCACTTTGCATTTAAAATCACCTAGATCTGGAAGAAATTGGTGGTTACCATGGTATCCAGCCTACATAGCAGAAAATTATTAGTGTATTGTTTTCTTTCCAAAGGTTTCAATTAATAGCTCATGGGGATCTTCTGCAGACCCTAATACTCTAAGATTCATAGGCTAAGAACTGAATACCTCATTTTTCTTTCCACTATGAAAGGTTAACGCCAAAGATTTGACAGGTCATCTAGGAGACCTGCAGGATCACTGGGCAACTATACATAGCTGGTGTAAAATGACCCAAACCAACCAGAAACACAAACTTACCAGGTGCATACTCAAAAAGGAAAGAGTGAGGATCTTTCTGTTAAAAGCCCACTCATGAAGCAGGATGAGAAGCAGGGATGTAGCTCATGTTCTGGTAGAATGTTAGCCTCGAGCAAAAAAGTCAAGCAAGAGTGATAAGACACTGAGTTCAAGCTCCAGTACCTACACACACACACACACACACACACACACACACACACACACACACACACACACACACACACAAAGCAGGTTGTTTCAGGGGTTTTTCCCTCCTTTCATTCTTTATTAACTCCTTTTGTACTAAGTAACTACTTTTTTGATTATTAGTGCACACTGATTACATAAAGGGCTTCATTGTGGCATTTTCATATATATATATATATCTATATATCTATAGATATATATATCTTGAATCATATGTATTCTGTTCCCTTCTGTTCTGCTGCCTGCTTGATTCCCTTCTTTCTAATAGTTTCCTTACTAAAAGTAGATATTTTCTAATGTGCCATCTTAATTTCTTTATTAGCTTATTTAGCCACATTGAAATTTTGTAATAAATTTAGTGGCTAATATAGGGATTCCAAAAACATATCCTCTTTTATTTTTTTGCCAGTACTACTGGGGCTTGAACTCATTATTTTGCTCAAGACTTGAACTATACCAGAAAGCCCACGGACTGGGAGAAGATCTTCACTAGCCATACAATGGACAAGGGTCTCATATCTAAAATATACCTGGAACGCAAAAAATTAAATCCCCCAAAAACAAATCCTCAAAGAAACAACTGCCCAAGAAATAAGTGGGCTAAAATCTTAAAGAGAAACTTCTCTGAAGAGGAAAGAAGGATGGCCAATAGACATGAAGAAATGCTCAACCTCCTTAGCCATAAAAGAAATGCAAATCAAAACAACATTGAGATACCACCTCACCCCAGTTAGAATGGCTATATTCAAGAACTCTAATAACAACAGATGCTGGAGGGGATGTGGACACAAGGGAACCTTACTGCATTGTTGGTGAGAGTGTAAACTTGTTCAACCACTTTGGAAAGCAGTATGGAGGTTCCTCAAAAGACTCCACATAGAGCTCCCCTCTGACCAGCAATCCCACTTTTAGGCATTTACCCAAATGATCACAAACAAGACCACACTAAAGCTACCAGCACAACTATGATTATTGCAGCATTATTTACCATAGCTAAGATATGGAACCAACCCAGATGGCCCTCAGTAGATGAATGGATCAAGAAAATGTGGTACATATACACAATGGAATTCTATGCCTCTATCAGAAAGAATGACATTGCTTCATTTGTTAGGAAATGGAAAGACTTGGAAAAAATTATATTAAGTGAAGTAAGCCAGGCCCAAAGAAACATAGCCCCATGGTTTCCCTTATTTGCAATAACTAGTATATGTCTGAAACAAGCAGAAACGGTCAGATAAGTTGATGGTAGGCAAAATGAACCCCAAGATAAGGACTTAAGTGGTTTTCTTTCTTGCTATTGTTTCTAACATATTTATAAGATTTTTTCTTTGTTGCTTTGTATGTCCCTCCCCCACAGTATAATCCCTGCTTTCACTGTATTTGATGTTGGTATATTTTGTGGAGGGGAATGGAAAAAACAAATAGTTTCAATAGGGATACAGGTGGACCCATTGCAACAACGAGATGTACAAGTTGTTATGTTGAAAAACGAACTTTACAACTTTGGCGGGGGTAGGGGGGTGGGGGGGTGGGGGGTGGGGGGGTTGAGGGGGGGAGATGGGAAGGTATGGGAAGGGGAAACAAAGGAGGAGGCAACAATGTTTGATAAGAAATGTACTCATTATCTTGCCCAGGTAATTGTAACTCCTCTGTATGGTATTTTCACAATAATAAAAAAAAGACTTGCACTATACCAATTCAGCCATAGCTTCACTTCTGGCTTTTTGGTGGTTAATTGAAAGTAAGACTCTCATAGGCTTTCCTACCCTAGCTGTCTTGGAACTGCCATCCTCAGATCTCAGCCTCCTGAGTAGCCAGGATTACAGATGTGAGCTACCAGTGCCTAGCTCCACCATGTATCTTAATTTATTAGAATGCATTTCATATTTTTAGTTAATTCTAATAAAAGTAGTAAGTTTTCCACAAAATTCTTGTGTTTGTAACAGTCCTAGGACCTGAACTCAGGGCCTGGCTGCAGTCCCTGATCTTTTGCTCAAGGCTAGTGCTCTACTAATTGAACCATACCTTCACTTCTGGCTTTTTTGATAGTTAATTGGAGATTAGAGTCTCATGACCTTTCTTGCTTGGTCTGGCTTTGAACCTTGTTCCTCAGACCTCAGCCTCCTGAGTAGCTAAGATTATGGCCATGAGTCACTGGCACTTGGTTTAAAACAGAATTCTTTAATTCCCCTCTCCTTTAAGTTATCCTGTAGCAAAGAATTCGATGTTATTTCCAAAGAGGTCTGGTTTTTGCTCTTGATATCTAGAAGAAGGCAATGTCTAAATTCTTGGGAGGTCATGCTTGAGAATATTTCTTTTGTTGAGGTAGGACTGTCCATGATAAGTATATGACCATTCTAGAATATGATTTAGTGTGGAGCCTTTGTGTCATTCGTATGAACTTCACTTCCTAAAACACTGGAAACTGAATGTAGCTAGTTGGATTGTAAATGAACAGCTCTGTACATTGAGGTCCAGGTGAGTTTCCCTGGTTGGTAATACTTTGTGTGTGTGTGTGTGTGTGTGTGTGTGTGTGTGTGTGTTGTTACCCATAAATGAAGGGAAAGTAACATGTGATTACAGAAAGATGAAAGAGAAGTTTGCATTTAGAAATCTTTCTGACCTCTGCTCCACACACTTCTCTTCTTTGTTAACACAGTTCTGTAAGTCTGTATAGTGAATTTCAAACTGTGGATGGCTTTGGACAGCCTTCATATTTGTCATTGATAGCAGAAGTAAGGATGATCTTCTGATCTGCTTCTTCTAATGCTATAGTAGGTTAATTTCTATTGCCTTTATTGTTATAGATAACAAGGAGATGCTTTCAATACCCAATGACCCCCAGTAACCTCCTTCTCCCAACTAGGCCCAACCCATAGAAATGCTACTATCTCCCAATAGCCCCATCAGCTGGCAACCGAGCTTAAGTTCCAAACTATGACAATATGTTACAACATCAATAATTTAGCATTATGAATTATTGTTTTATACATTCTATCTAGTCAAAAGGTCAGAGACATAAAGAGAATACATATTTATAAAGCATTGTATTATGTTAGCTTACTTATTTTACATTTTTTCTACTTTTCTTTTTTGCTATGGCTTTGAGTTAGCCACCTGATGCTGTTTCTTTCTACAATGTAGATAGTTTTATATCCTTTCCCATTTTTTTTTTATTTTTATTTTTTTTGTGCCAGTTCTGGGGCTTGAACTCAGAACCTGGGTGCTGTCCCTGAACTTTTTTTGCTCAAGGCTAGTGCTCCACCACTTGAACCTCAGCTCAAATTCCAACTTTTTAGGGAAGTATTTGAAAGTAAGTCTTACAGACTTTCCTGTCCAGGCTGACTTTGAACTGTGATCTGCATATCTCAGTCTCCTGAGTAGCTAAATTACAGGTGTGAGTCACCAACACCAAGCAGTACGCTCAGCTCTTTTGTCCTGCAATTGTCACACATATTTATGTTTTTGCACATTAAATGTCCAGTAATATTATTGTTAACAAGTGTTAAATAATATTGTTTTATGCAGTTACTTTCTAACTATGTAAAGAGAAGAAAGGGGAAACTACATAATTACATTTTAAAAGTATATATGCCATAATTATCTTTGTTAGTGCCCTTTTTTCTTTTTCTTTTTGAGAGACACATTGTTATCTTTGGTTAATTCCTTTTGTATTAAAGAACTTCTTTTAATTTTTCTTATAAAGTAGCTATTCTAGCAATGGCTTCCCTCAGTCTTCATTTATCTAGTAATGTTTCTGTCTCATTTTTATTTTGTAAAGATAATTGGGCTTCATACAGGATTCTTTGTCAACACATTTTCTTTTCTCTGTGCACTTTGAATGTGTCATTCTGCTGTTTTTCAGCCTCTATTATTTGTAACTAGAAGTCAGTTATTCATTCTATTGTGATTCCCTGGTGTTTCATGAATCATTTTCTCTTGTTGGCTTCAAGGCTTTTTTTTTTTTTGCCTTTGTCTATTGATGCATCAAGGTGTGGATCTCTTTGTCCTTAACCTATTCAGAGTTCACTGGGTTTCTTGGATGAGTCTCATCACTGAAAATTGGATGTTTTTCATCATTTTGAAAAAAAGCTTTCAAACATTATTTCAAGTATTTTGTCTGCTCCCACTCTCTCCTTTCTTTCTAGCACTCTCATGATTCATGTGTTGTTAATGGTATCTCACATGTCTCTGAAGCTCTATTCATTTTCTTGGTTCTTTTTTAGTTTGTGTTCACAAAAGAGATTGCATAATCTCTTTTGATCTATCTTTGAGGTGTTTTTTTTTTTTGCCAATATTAAAGTTTAGGGTTTGAACTTGAGGTCTCACTCTGATTCAGCTGGTACTCTATCTCTTGACTTAAACTTCTAGTTGTGCTTTTTTTTTTGGGGGGGGGTCCGGTCATGGGGCCTGAACTCTGGGCCTGGGCGCTGTCCCTCAGCTCTTCAGCTCAAGGCTGGTGCTCTACCACTTGAGCCACAGCACCACTTCCGGCTATTTTCTTTTTGCTTATGTGGTGCTGAGGAATCGAACCCAGGGCCTCATGCAGGCAAGGCAAACACTCTACCACTGAGTCACCTTCCCAGCTCTCTAGTTGTGCTTTTTGCTGGTTATTTTTCAGATGGGTCCAGCAAACTTTTCTGCCTGGGCTTGCTTTGAATGGCTTTCTTCTGGATCCCAACCTTTGTGTGTGTTTGTTTGTGTGTGTGTGTGTGTGTGTGTGTGTGTGTGTGTGCGCGCGCACATGCACGTGCATGTGTGCCCACGCACATGCACTGGTGCACTCATGTGCTGGTCCTGGGGTTTGAACTCAGGGCCTGGGTGCTGGCCCTGAGGGTTTTGTTTTTTGCTCAAGGCTAGTGCTCTACCACTTGAGCCACACCTCCACTTCTGGCTTTTTTCAGGTTAATTGGAGATCAGAGTCTCACAGACTTTCATGCCTGGACTGGCTTCAAACCATGATCCTCAAATCTTAGCTTCCTGAGTAGCTAGGATTACAATTGTTGAGATAACAGTACCTGGCTTTGTATCTCAGTCTTTTGAGTAGCTAAGACGACAGGTGTTCAACACTGATGGTGTTTTCTTCCCATCTAGTACTAGGGTTTGAAGTCAGGGCTTCCATATGGCTGGCACTCTATCACTTTTGTTTATTTCATTTTATCTTTTCTTTTCCTTCCTTCCTTCCTTCCTTCCTTCCTTCCTTCCTTCCTTCCTTCCTTCCTTCCTTCCTTCCTCTCTCCTGTCCTGTTTCTTCCTTCCCTCTCTCTCCTTCTGTTTCTCTCTCTTTCCCTCTGTCTTTCCCTCCTTCCCCCTTTTAGCAGTACTGGCATCTGAGTAGGAAAGTGCTCTACCACTTGAGCTACACCCCCAAACCTTTTGCTTTAGTTATTTTTTGATAGGCTCTCAAGTTTCAGCTACTTCACACTGCAATCTTCCCATCCTCAGCATACCAAGTAGCTGGGATTACAGGTGTGAACCACTGTACTCATATTAATGATAGCTGCTTTGAAGTCTTTTTCTGTGAAATCCAACAGCTTGGATTTGCCTCCATGGCAGTTTCCATTCACTGGTTTTTCCCTGTGCATGGACCACAGTTTTCTGTGGAGCCTGGACACTTTATATGGTCTAACAATTGATTTAGGGTGAGAGTCTGTCAAGCTTTTGAAAATTGGATGTTTCAGAAATGTATTGTACTAACAATGAGAATTGTCATGATTGGTTTACATTTACAAGTACATTTCTACTTTCAGAGACTAGGCAGTTCCTGGATGCTCCTGAGAGGGCTAGTCTTAGGTATACCCTCAGCCTTCTGGAGCACCAGGGACAAATTTGATGTTAGTAGGAGCTTCTTTGTCAGTCTCTTTCCCCAGATCCCCCTGATCAACTCCTGGCTGGTCTAGCATCGTTTGCCTATGTTAACATTATGGAGCTGGTAATATTATTTGAGCCTTCTCAAATCAAACCAGTATTATCTCCTTAGTCATAGATTTCTCCATTCTGTCCCAAATAAAGTTATCCCTCTCAGGCAAGGCCTCAGGTCTCCTACACTTCATGAATTCTTTCATTTCATAGGGAAAGTTAAAGCCATGGGAACCTTTCTGTCTTTTTTTCCAAATTAACTTCTGTGTTCACCATCTGGATCTCTGGGATGGGAGTGGAATAGGAGGAGCCATTGGCCTTCCTGTGCCACCTCACCTAGAGCAGAACTACCATGTTATAGAACTGAAGTTGGGAACTGCTGGTCATGAGGGATGCCTCCACCCACCCAGACTGATTTTCTGTAACAAAATGGGGGGGGGGGTGGAGGCAGATTCCAATTGAGGATGGCAAATATTTGTAAAATCCCTCCATTTATTCTGAATATATACAGACTTTGTAATTCTTGTCTTTATTTCCTGAACAATATAGATAACTACTTTTCTTGTGTAACATTTACATTGAATTGGGTATAAGTAGTCCACATAGAGATGATTTAAAGTATAATATGAAGCTAAATCTTCAAGTTTTGTTATCTTCAGGGGGTCCTGGAATGAAGGCCCTGCAGACATTGAGAGAGAGTTTTATTGCTAATAGTAACAACTAAAATATAATGATATCTAAAATTAAGAGCTAACTATGGCCCAGAATGTGGTCAAAACACTTTATATTCATTCACCTATATTCACTTAGTCCTCACAGCAATCCTAGAAGTATGGACAACCATCTCCATTTTGCAGACAGGGATACTGAGGTTCAGGGAACATAATTACTCTGTAAATGTTTGCTAAATTGTAGGTTGATGAGAATAACAGTTTGAAGAAAAAGAGTTAATCACAGAAAACTTAACCAAACCAAATCACCTAGGATTGGTGATAGTTTGCTGAGAACACAAAGATTTTATGATTTTAAGGCTTTGAAACAGCATCATTTCTCACAGTATGTTGGCTGGTGGATCACTCACATTATCCAGAGTCTCTGGGGTAGTAATGAGGCTGGGCACTTGAAGGTCTTTTCTTCTGCCAACTCACAGAATTGCAGGAGAAACCTTCCAAGGACTCATTGCTGAACTGGCTCTTTGCAGGGGCATGGGCACTCAGGCCTGAAAGCATTCTTTGCTCTTCTAGGCTAATTTTTAAGTCAAGTAAGATTTGCGTTGTCGATCTTATAGAACAGTCATATGTACCAAAGAATATAATAGACTTGCTGGTCACCGGTGGCTTACACCTGTAATCCTAGCTACTCAGGAGGCTGAGATCTGAGGATCACGGTTCAAAGCCAGCCTGGGCAGGAAAGGCTGTGAGAGTCTTTATCTCCAATAAACCACCAGGAAACTGGAAGTGGTGCTGTAGCTCAAGTGGTAGAGCACTAGCCTTGAGCTGAAGAACTGAGGGACAGTGCTCAGGCCCAGAGTTCAAGCCTCATGACCGACCAAAAAAAAAAAAAAACCCACAACCAATAATAAACTTGCTCAAGCCTATAATCCTAGCTACTTGGGAGATAGAGATTGGAGTAGTTTGAGGTCAGTCCTGGAATAAAAGTGTGTGAGATTCCATCCTAGTCAATGTCTGGCTATGGTAGTACACTTGTCATCCCAGTGACAAAGGGAAGCATAGAAAAGAGGATTGTAGTATAGGCCAATCTGGCTTTAGCAAGACACCATCTTGAAAATAACTAACATAAAAAATGGCTGGCAGAGTGGCTAAAGTGTCAGAATGATTATTTAGGAAGTGTGAGGACCAAAGTTCAAACTCCAGTATTACCAAAAGAGTAAAAAATTAGGCTCAGAAATCATGAGAAACAGGAAACTTGTGTATAAGGATAGAGGTGGAGAGGTATGTGGAGGTGCAGAAGCCCAAAGTACAGGGGCCACCTCAGCTTGCTTTCAGGAGTTGCAAGTTAATGACTCGTGGATCAAAGGGCAAATTACATACAGTCAGATTTCTTTCACTTCAGACTTAAATTTTAATCTTAAAATGTTCCAGCACCAATTTAATAAACACAGATTGTTTTCCAACCCAATGCCACATAGGCACACACCTTTTCTTAATATGCATATGCCTAGTGTCCAGAAACTTCAGTGTACATATTTAGCATGGAGTGCATGGTGTCATCCCCTGCCCTCTCTTCTTCTTCACGGATGTGTTGATAACTGGAGAGATCTCACTCCCATTTCATAAACATGATCTACAAAAGACATGACCAGTCCCTGCAGTCAGTCTCTGAAGACCAGCTGGTGCCAGTTTCTAGACAAACAATTTAGCTTTACATTCAGTAGTATGTCCACATAAATATTTGTAAGTGATGCCCCTCCCATCACTTTCACTGAAGTCTAGGAAGAAAGGCTTGCAGAGGAGATGTAGTGATGAAAAGGTAGCATCTGTGCATGGGTCTCATTTTAATTATACTCTTCAATAAGGCAGAAGGTATAAAATTCAAGTAAAAAATGAAAATACATTGTTGCCTTGGAGTATAGTGAAGCTCAGCCTATAAACAACAAGAACAAAAACACTTCTTGACTCTAAGACTTTAAAACATAAAATAAACCATTTGCAAATAGGTAGGCTCTAAAACTTTCTATGTAGCAGAAGAGAATGTTCCGAGGAAAAAACACTTTGAAGAACTAGCTGAAAACATCTAAAGAGATAAAGTATAAGAAGTTTACATGTGGTACATATTATATATTGTGAACTATTACTTAGTTATTAAAATGATATGTTGCTGGGCACCAGTGACTCATGCCTGTAATCCTAGCTATTTAGGAGACTGAAATCTGAGGAACACGGTTCAAAGCCAGTCTGGGCAGGAAAGTCTATGGAGCTATTTTCAGCAAAACCCAGTAGTGGAACTGTCCAGTAAAATGCTAGCCTTGAGCCATAAAAGCTCAGGGACAGTGCCCAGGTTCTGAGTTCAAGCCCAAGTATCACCAAAAAAAAAAAAAAAAAAAAAAGAGAAAGAAACAAGAAAAGAAAGAAAGAAAAAGAACCGTTGTTTTCAGGAAAATGACAAAAATCTTAAAAAGCCAAATACAGCTTGTTTTCACCCATTTGTGGAATCCTGACCTATCATGATAATAAGAAAAGAAATAATAAGATGTGAATATTAAGATGGGGATAGCAGGAAAAGGGGAAGAAGAGGGAGTGTAGGACAAAAAAAATACCTAGGAGTTAACTAAAGAAGTAGAAGGCCTCTATGATGAAAACTTTAAAAACCTGAAAAAGGAAATTAAAACAGAACTAAGGAAGTGGAAAAGCCTCCCATGCTCCTGGATTGGGAGGATTAACATCGTGAAAGTGGCAATACTGCCAAAGACTATCTATAAATTGAATACAATACCTATCAATAACCAAACCTCATTCTTCAATGAAATAGAAGCAGCAATCTAAAAATTCATATGGAACAATAAAAGACCTCAAACAGCAAAAACAATCCTTAGCAGAAAGAATAGTGCTGGAGGAATATCAATACCAAATTTCAAACTCTACTACAAAGCCATAGTAATCAAAACAGCTTGGTACTGGCACAAGCACAGACCTGAGGACCAATGGAATAGAACTGAAAACCCACAAATGAACCCACAGACCTATAGCCATCTAATCTTTGATAGGTGGGCTAAAAAATAGAATGGAGGAAAGGCAGCCTCTTCAGTAAGTGGTGCTGGCAAAATTGGTTAATCACTTGTAGAAAACTAAAGCTAGATTCTTACATTTCACTCTGCACCAGTATCAACTCCAAATGGATCAAAGACCTGGAAGTCAAAGCAGACACCCTGGAAACATTATAGGAAAGAATAGAAGAAACTCTAGGGCTCCTTGGCACAGGCTGAAATTTTCTTAATAGAGACCCTGAAACACAACAAATCAAAGAAAGGTGGGCAAATGGGACTGCACAAAACAGCAGAGCTTCTGCATGGCAAAGGACATAGCTAGCAAGATCAATAGAAAGCCCAGGGATTGGGAGAAGATCTTCACTAGCCATATATAAGACAAGGGCCTCATATTTAAAATATACTTAGAACTCAAAATATTTAATACCCCAACAACAAATCCTCAGAGAAACAACTGCCCAATAAATAAATGGGCTAAAGAGTTAAAGAGAAACTTCTCTGAAGAGGAAATAAGAATAGCCAATAGACACATGAAGAAATGCTCAACTTCTCTAGCTATAAAAGAAGTGCAAATCAAGACAAAATTGAGATTTCTCCTCACTCCAGTTAGAATGACTATAATAAAGAAATCTACTAACAACAGATGCTGGAGGAGATGTGGCCAAAAGGGAACTCTACTTCATTGTTGGTGGGAGTGTAAACTTGTTCAGCGAATCTGGAAAGCAGTATGGAGGTCCCTCAAAAGACTATACATAAGCTCCCCTATGACCCAGCAATCCTACTTTTGGTCATTTACCCAAATGACCACCAACAAGTCCATAATAAAGCTACCAGCACCACTATGCTTATCACAGCATTATTCACCATCGTTAAGATATGGAACCAACTCAGATGCCCCTCAGTAGATGATGGAGAAAATGTGATATCTATCTATCTATCTATCTATCTATCTATCTATCTATCTATCTATCTATCTATCTATCTATCTATCTATTATACATATATGCACACAATGGAATTCTATGCCTCCATCAGAAAGAATGACGCAGCCCTATTTGTTAGGAAATGAAAAGACTTGGAAAAAAATATATTAAGTGAAGTATGTCAGACCCAAAGAAACATAGTTCCCATGGTTTCCCTTATTTGCAATAACTAGTTTATGTCTAGGGTAATCTTACCAGACAAGCAGAAAAGGTTAAAAGCTATGTACGTATAACCATATAAGATGATGCTAAGCAAAATGAACCCCAAGATATTGACACAAGAGGTTTTTTCTTTGTCCCTGTTGTTTTTAATATACTATGTGATTTTTCTTTTTTCGTTGGTATGTTCTTCCCCTATGGTATAACTCCTGTTTTCACTGTATTTGATTCTTGTATATACAATTTTCTAATTTCAGTAGGGAAAGGGAAATAACAAAATGCTGAAACAAGGATACAGGTAGACCCATTGTAACAATGAGACTTATAAGACACTATGTTGAAAATGAACTTTACAACTTGGGTTGAGGTGAGGAAGGAGTTGAGGAGGTGGGGAGGGAAGGAATAGTAGGGGAAAAACAGAGGAGGGGGTAACTGCTCAATAGGAAATGTACTCATTATCTTTATGTAACTGTAATCCCTCTGTACAGTATGTTTACAGTGAAAAATATTTTTTAAAAGATAGTGGGAAAGGAAAGGGTACTAGAGGTAAAAGGATTGAAGTTGTTTTATATCTGTTTTTGAAGCTAGCATAATGAAGCACTTTCAAAGGGGTGCAAAGAGGAGAGAGGGGAGTGGGGCATATAATGGAGGGATGAATTTATTCAGAGTATACTGTATGGATCTATGAATTATCACAAGAACTTCTCTTTAATTTTTTGTGTAGGCATTTATTTAAAAACAAAAAAAAATTTGAAAAAGTTTAAAATGAAATGTTGATACCAAACCAAACATATAAAACACAACTTCAAAAGATTATCTATCTACATGCAGTAACCCTTGCAGATGACAATCTGTACCCAGGCATTCTCAAAGTCAATAGATGGCAGAAAAGGACTGGACCTGACTGTGGATGAGGAGAACTCCCTTTACAGGATTAAGTATCTAGACACTTCTCTGGGTAACTACATCTGTTAAGCTCCCTGGGGTCCATGGCCTTCTCCTTGGCCCATCAGCTGCCTCCTCTTAGGTCCACCAGAGTCTATATTTCCCTGTGCAGCTCAGTCATCTTGTATTCACACCTGGAGACAGTTGGCTAGGCAGCTGCAGCAATGCTCTCCAAGGTCGAGGACTGGCTTAGTGCTGCTTATTACTCCCATCATCACCATGTCCCGGTTGTGGTGGGAAATGTCTACATTTAAGAGAAACAGTTCTGTATCCCTCCGCCCTGAAGCCAGGGGGTTTTGTTCTGCAGGGTGTTAAATACCTGATCCGGTGCTTGGAAAGTCTCTCAAAGGCTGTTTCGAAACTGCCTCAGCAGATTTGTAGGGTGGACCATGGAAAGTAAGGCAGCTAGGTCTTGTAAGGAGGCCATTTCCCAGTTCAGAAGCAGGATCCCCGTTTGCAGACGCCAGTTAGTTCAGCCATTTTGGCTGCACAGTCTGGGGCGCCACCCCAGACTGTGTGCTATTCTCACCCAGATCCTTTTGGATGTACTGGATCGTGTTGGAGATGAGGACGAAGCGACAGAGGTTGGTCTCACTCATCGTCTGGCAGAGCTGAAGCTTGACCAAGGAAATATCCAGGACTGCCTGCCGCTGCAGGTAAGTAGAGAGGGCCATACTGCAACTCTGCCCACTTTGCTCGGCATACTTCCTTTTCATACTTCTGGTAAACATTGTGTCCGGTTGTCACTGTTGCTAGTGCTATGGCGAACTAAACCAATAGCTCGGCGTCGTGAGGATACGTAGTCTACCCTGAAAGACGTCACATCCTGCGTGGTCATGAACTCAGCCAATTGGCTGAGTGCAGGGTGGGGCTTCATAAAGCCAAGCCTCCCTAAAGTGCCCATAATTCAGTGGGGCCTAAAATTGTTGATTGTCATGATCCCGCCCCAGAATGCCCCGCTCATCTTACTCTATCTTGTGTAGCCTCCCCCTGCCTTGCCCCACCCACACCATCCTGTGCTCCGCCCTTGCCCTGCTCTCTCTCCCCATTCTGCTCTGCCTCTGCCTATCTTATTCAGCTCTCCCCCTATCTTGTTCTGCCCCTGTGTTTACCCACCCATCCCGTTGTATTCTGCTCTGCCCCTCCCTGTGCAACCCCTCACCGCAGCATATTTCAGAGCTTCCCAAACCTTTTCTCATTTATACTTTCTTGTACAGAGCAGCAATATATTTCTGAGATGAACATTTAATGTTAAAGCTAGAAAGCTACAACTATCTTTATAATTTCTACCTTTTTGAAATAAAAAGTGTTAGAAGAATTTGGTGCCAGCCACACAAGCCTAAACGACACATGGAAGGGTCCAGAGGTGAACATGCATTCAGGTCTAGTCATTGTGCATCCTGTGTCAAAGCTCTGACATGCTGACTTTTTCTCCTCACCTTGTGAAGAATTATATATGAGCTTTACCATGGTAACCTCACGTTTCCCTTCTGTAGTGTGATCATGTGGAAGAGCCTTCTGGAAAGTGGAGCTCTTTTCTCTCAGCTGTGACCATTTTATCTAACAATTTCCAGGCTTAGAAGGCATACAAGTATCAGACTTTTTGTGTGCTTTCTTCCTAGAGGTCAGAGATCAAGAGGCAGGTGACAGTGCAACCATTTTTTTTCACAGTTAGTTGCCACCACTCACCTTACTTGTAGAAAATCTGGAAGGGTTCTTTTTTGTGGGTTGGGGTTACTGGGGACCAACCCCGAGCCTTGTATCTAGTAGGCAAGCACTTTGCCACTGAGCTACATCCCAGGAAACTGGGAGGGTTCTTATGCTTGGAAGCAAAATTAATTTTTGGGTAGGGAAAATTGCAACTGTTAAAATACTGAGTCATCAAAGACAGCATCAGGAAGTGGAAAGACCTTCCATGGTCATGGATAGGTAGAATTACATTGTGGAAATGGCCGTACTGCCAAAATCATTTATAAATTTAGTGCAATCACCATCAAAATCCCAATGAAGTTCTTTACTGAGATAGAGAAAACAAAAAAATTCATATGGAACATCAAAAGAACTCAAATAGCCAAAACAATTCTAGGCTAAAAAAAAGCAATGCAGATGGATCACAGCATCATACCTCAAGTTCTACTACAGAGCTGTAATAACAAAAACAGCTTGGTAGTGGCACAAAAATAGTCCCAAAGATCCATGGAACAGACTAGAAGACCTGGAAATATACTTACAGCATGATTTACAGTGGAAAAAATAGCCTCTTCAATATTTGATATTGAGAAAATGGGGTAGCCATATGCAGAAAACTTGTCACCATACACTAATATCAATGCAAAGTAGATCAAAGACCTCAACTTCAGACCTGAAACTTTGAAGCTACTGCAAGAGAGAGTAGGAAAGACACTAGAATTCATAGGCATAGGCTGAAACTTTTTGAAAAGATTCCCAGGGGACTACATCAAAATAAAAAGTTTCTGCACAGCAAAGAACATAGTTACTAAACTAGACTGGGAGAAAATCTTTACAAGCAATACATCAGACAAAGGTCTAATATCCAAAATATATAAGGAGGTCAAGAAATCAACCCCACCCCAAACTAATAAACCATCACTTAATGGGCAAAGGAAGTAAGGAAAGGCTTCTTAGAAGAAGAGGTAAGAATGGCAAAGAAACACATGCTCATAATCCCTGGCCATAAACAAAATGCAAATCAAAACAACTCTGATATTCCATCTTATCCTAGTTAGTTTGGCCAACTTTATGAATTCAAACAACAAATGTTGGAGGGAATGTGGGGAAAAAAAGAACCCAGCCTATTGGACTATTGGTATGAATGTAAACAAATACAACTACTCTGGACAGCAGTCTGGAAGTTCCTCACAAAGCAAAACATAGAGCTTTCCTACAAACCAGCCATACCTCTCCTGGACATCTCCCCAGAACATCACAAGACAGGATACCATAAAAACATTTGCACATCAATGTTCATTGCTGCACTACAGCCAAGCTATGGAAACAGCCCAGATGCCCTACAATAGATGAATGGATCAAAAACATATGATATATATACGCAATGGAATCTTACTTATCCTTTAGAAAAAATAATATTATATCATTTGTAGGGAAAAGGATGGACTTAGAACAAATCACTTTAAGTGAGGTAAGCCAAGCTCAGAGAAACAAACAGTGCATAGTTTCTCTCATATGCAGAAACTAGACCTGAAATACATGGGGACACGATAAATTATACAGGACTCTAGGCATTCACATACAGTGAGATTAAAGGTGGATACTTTTAGAAGAGGAACACGAAGGTTCAATGCCTATGTACATCTCATCATATAAAATAATATTTATTGCAATGAACTCCAGGAAATAGAAACAACAGGCTTTTTTCCTTGCTGCTGTTTTTGTTCTTTTATTTTATCTGTCTTTGGATGTGTAAGGAGAGGCACAGAAATGGAGGGACAAAGGGTGACCAAATGCAGCAATGGTATTCACTGGACACTATGCAACTTGCACATGGAGTGGGAAGGAAAAATCTAGGAGACTGTGAGGGAAGGAATGACATTGTCCAAAAGAAACATACTTATTTCCTGACTTATGTAACTGTCACCCCTCTGTACATCACCTTTATAATAACAATAAAATTAAATTTAAAAAAGGCTGTTAGGGAATTTCTGCCACTGTGTGTGTGTGTGTGTGTGTGTGTGTGTGTGTGTGTGTGTGTGTGTGTGTTTGTATGTGTACACTGAAGTGGAACTCAGGTCAGGGACTGAATACTTGCTAGGCAGGAACTCTATCATTCGAGAGCCATGCTTTAGCCCCTTTTGCTTTAGTTAATTTACAAATAGGGTCTCACATACATGCCTTAGCAAGCGTGGCCTTCGATCCTCCTATTATTGCATCTTTCATAAAATAAATATCTGGCATTACAGAAGCACATAGCCAAGCTTGGCTTGTTGGTTGTCATGGGCTCTCACTTCAGCCTAGCTTTAAATTGAAGACCTCCTTCTTTAGTAGCTGATATTATAGGCTGTGGTATCTGGCTGTGAACTTCCTCTGTCTTTAAAATAAAATTGCTTGGGACTGGGAAGGTGGCTCAGTGGTAAAGCGCTTGCCTTGCATGCATGAGGTCCTGGGTTTGATTCCTCAGCACCACATAAGCAAAAAGAAAAAAAACGGAAGTTGTGCTGTGGCTCAAGTGGTAGAGCGCTAGCCTTGAGCTGAAGAGCTGAGGGACAGCGCCCAAGCCCAGACTTCAGGCCCCACGACCAGACCCCCCCCCAAAAAATGCTCTGAATTTATACACTGAGGATTTGGAGACTTGCCTCACAATGCTGAATTTGCCCCCTTGCCTTTTATTTAACTATCTGCCCCATTGTGCAAAGACAGGCTCACACTTGTCTAATCATTGTGTATATGTGGTTGCTTCAAGTTATTAGGTTGAATGACATAGAAGCTATTGGGTTGAACTTATGACCTCACATTTATTCAGCTTGCTTGCTCAACTGGTGCTCTACCACTTGAAACATGCCCCAGCCTGGATTTTTGCTGGTTATTTTGGAGACAGTCTCAAGGAATTTTCTGCTTAATCTGGGAAATCCTCCAGATCTCAACCTCCTGAGTAGCTAGGATTTCAGGTATGAGCCACTAAGATCTGGCTTCAAGATTTTCTTTTGTGAGAGAGCAATGTCACAATGAATAAGAACGTTATTTCTTGGAAAGCCGGCAGTGGTGCTGAATGGGAGAAAAGAGGGTCCCTAACACTGTTTCCAGGTGTAGACATTGCAGTTGGTGCACAGTTGCCTCCATTCCAACATCAGCCTGAGGAACAGATGCTGGTTGGGGTGGGGAGGCAAAACACCAGGCTCTGAGAAACATCAGCTTCACTAATGATTCATGAAACACTACAAAGTGAAAGCAGGTTGTTGTGGTTTAAAAAATGCAAAACCAACTTGCATTCATGAGAGTTACAAAACATTGTCCATATGTACATGCAAAGGAACAATTTCAACCTGCTGTGTTTGGGCAAATGCTGGGCTTTGATTATTTCTTCCTTCTCAGGTTCTTTACGGCAGTCATTTTCTCCTATTAGAAGGGTGAGAGAGCCGGTGGTTCACACTTGTAATCTTAGCTACTCAAAAGTCTGGGAATCAGTGTCTGTGTAGATCTGAAGCCAACCTGGGTAGGAAAGTTCTTAAGACTCTTACCTCTAATTACTCACCAAAAAGTCAAATGTAGAGCTATGGTAGAGTGCCAGTCTTGAGTGGAAAAAACTAAGGGACAGCACCTAGGCCCTGGGTTAAAACCCTACTACCACCACCAGCACGCATGCACACACACACACACACACACACACACACACATACACACAAACACAAGGTTTTCATTTCCTCACATCTGTCTCTCAGGCTGAGCATCGCTGTTTCATTATTTAAATCAAAGCAATAATCTAACCAAAAGAAACAAAAACAAGCATTCTGATAGAACAACATGTAGAAACTAGCTGGTTGGAAAACAAATGTAACCTATTAAGGAACAGATTTTATGTCCATCCAAGCCAACACATAACTGGGAAAAGGAAGATCATAACCTAAACAGTTGATCTTTACTTTCACCTCCTTATCACCTAGATAAGGCTGTGATTTGTGCACGTTTATTGTAACACAGGCTACTCAGAAAGTTATTGGAATTTAATTAAAGGCCATTGAACAAAGGGATTCTTTAGACTTTTAAAATATTCTTTAGTTAACCAACATCTTTCAAAAGATAAATCTTCAGAGAAACCAGAGAAAAAATTCAATTCTTGTTTAGTATGCCCATCTATTTCATTTCTCCAAAGGCTTCTTCTCCATAGTGTCTCAGAAGACTGGATTTTATTTACTTTTAACTCTTTCTGTGCAAACCACAAAAGCATCCAGGGCTATAATGAGTGATCATGGTCTGCTTTGGAAATTCTCCCTTTAGTTGAAATCAGACTCACAGAACACACCAAGTTACCTAAACTAGTCAACCTAATGCTCTCTTTTTACTCCTGTCCTGTAAGGACTTGAATGACCTGAGTAGTAATAATAGCATCTTTTGGAATTGTACACTGTCAATAGATGTAGCAAGAGTAGATGAGGTAGATGTAGTTCAATTAAATGCTCAACTAAATGAGCCAGTTTCCTCTTTTGTAAAACTGATTTACAAAGTTGTGAGAATTAAAATTAGATTAGATAAATTAGTGGGTTATCTTGAGAGTGAGTATCCTGTGAAAGCCAGTTAGGACAAGTCTCTTGACATGTGATGTTCTGTATTGTCCTGAAACCCTGTCATAAAGAAAGCCATCACCAGCTATGGATGTTAGATTCACTGTTGTGAGGTAAATTATCAGAGAAGCCACATTTTGAAAGGTTGAATCTTGGAATCTATTACACAGCAGTCTGCAGGCAACCCATTGCAACAAAGGTCTGCAGCCTGCAAATACACATAACACAGCTAGGAAACAGGCCAGAGAAGAAAGAAAGAGAAAAGCAATACCAACAAACCAATTCAGCTCCAATGAAGAGCTTTATTGGGACACCATGATGACTGGAGATGAGCCAGGAGACAGGACACAGGACAGGACAGGACAGTAACATGGAAACAGGTAGCATGGTGTAATGGTACCTATGTTTGTCTGGGCCTAAATAGGGTCTGGGGAGGGGGCAGGGTCACAGGAAATTCCTAGTCCTAGGCACTGAACTGACAAGTCCAACAAGCTATCAGCCAAATGCCCGCCCCTGTCTCCAGGGATCCAGGTATGCCTATCACCTGAGGGGGGGGTGTGTCACCCTCCTTCACCATGAACACTAGATGCCAGACCTTAAATGTACATACCCAGGTACCAGCAGAATTTTTCCATCTAGGAAAGATAGGCCTCAACCTTCCAAATAGGGTATAGAGGCTACTCAGAAATTGGTGATTCAAGCCTTTTAGGGAGTTAATCAATGCAGAATCAGAGCATTCTCTATATGCAAAGCTTTCCTAAGGCTGTGACATCTACATTTCTCTGAAGCAGAATCTTCCTAGCTCACCTTGAACTAGGGATCTGCATTTAATGAATGGCCTCTCTCACCTCTAGGATTTTCAGCACTGAGTGGAGAATTCCCTCCACCCAGCAAGAGGCATCAGGATGGCTGCAAGAAGTTACTTAGACTCAGCCTCCTTACTTCATCACAACTTAAAAGAATGTTACCATAGAGGAAGCTTAAGTGAAGAGAGGAGGAAATCTTAACTCTTAGCTAATGGGGCCACTAACTTTCTTTTCTCTTTTACATCCTCACTTAGAAAACAGGAAGGACAGGAAGGGGAAAAACAAATCCTTTAAATAGGGATACAGATGGACTCATTGCAACAATGAGATGTACAAGTCCTTATGTCTAAAAAAACGAACTTTACAAATTTGGGGGGAGGGAGAGGGGGGAAGGGATGGGAAGGGGAAACAAAGGAGGAGGCAACAATGCTTGTTAAGAAATGTACTCATTACCTTGCTCATGTAATTGTAACCCTTCTGTACGGTATTTTCACAATAAAAAATTTTAAAAAAAAGAAGAAAAAAAGAGAAAACAGGACGGAAATTGGGGGAGGGAGAGAAATGTCTTTGCTAGCAGATGTCAGAAAATGCCCTTCAGCCTTAGAATGTTTTCTGCTACGAATAATACAATGCCAGAGACTAGGTAAGCCATAAAGAAAAAAGGTTTATTTTGGCTGACAGCCTTTTTCTCAGTATGAATTTCCCTCAGAGTAGAAATTTTTACCCCCATTAAAAAATGCAAAGCAGCAGGCAAGTAGAATGGCTCAAGCAATAGAGAACCTGCCTAGCAAGTTTAAGACTGAGTTCAAATCCCAGTAACACCACTGTGTGTGTGTGTGTGTGTGTGTGTGTGTGTGTGTGTGTGTATGCATGCATGAATGTGCATCTTTCTCTTCACTTCTGTGTCATCTCACTTCCAAAACTTAGAGTCAGTATGTACTTTCATGGACAGGGTTCCCTTTAAATATTGCTTCAGCCAGGCACTGGTAGCATACACCTGTAATCCTAGCTACTGAGGAGGCCAAGATCTGAGGAATGTGGTTCAGGATTCTGTGACAGAATTTCCATGAGATTCTAATCTCTAATTAGCCAAAAAAGCCTGAAGTGGAGGCATAGCAAAAGTGGTAGAGCATCAGCCTTGAGTGAAAAAAACAAAGTTGAAACAAGAGACTCTGAGTTCAATAACTCAATAAATAATGATAAGGAATTTACAGAAAAAGACTTTGGAACATGATAGATACAGAATCCCTCTCCTCTCCTCTCTCCTCTCCTCTCCTCTCCTCTCCCCTCCTCCTCTATCCCCTTCCCACCCCTTTCTTCCTCTCCCCTCCCGTCCCCTCACTTCCCTCCTCCCCTCCCATCTCCCCTATATCAGGGCTTGAAATCAGGGCCTTCCATTTGTTTTGATTGCTTGCTTGACTCATTCTCTTCCACTTGAAACATACCTAAAGTCTAGATTTTTGCTGTTTAGTTTGAAGATGGAGTCTTGACTTTTCTGTCCAGGCTGACGTCAAAACTCAAACCCCTGGACCTCAGCCTCCTTGACTATCGAGGATGATAGGCATGAGCCACAATCACTTGGCTAACTGTATTGTCTCTTTTTTTTCATTCCTTATTTTCGGTCTGCACTGGGGTTTTGAACTCAGAGTTTCAAACTTGCTAAGCTGGTGAGATACTACAAAGCTTACACCTCCAGCTCTTTTGGAATTTTTATAGATTTATTTATTTTTATGTATTTATTTTTGTTTTGTTAATTTTTTTGTTTTGTTTTGTTAATTTTTTATATATGCTTTTTATTGTAATAATACTGTACTTACAGTTACATGAGTAAGGTACTGGGTACATTTCTTGTAAACAATGTTACCTCCTCCTTTGTTTTTCCCCTACTATCCCTTCCCTCCCCACCTCCCCAACTCCTTCCTCTCCCTTCGAAGTTGTAAAGTTCGTTTTCAATGTAGTGTCTTGTACATTTCATTGTTACAATGAGTCAACCTATATCTTTATTTCAGCTTTGTGTTACTTCCCTTCCCCTTCCCAAATTAGAAATATGTATACACAAGATGCGGGGCACCAGAATCAAATACAATGAAAAGGGGGTTGTACCATGGGGAAAGAACATACCAAAGAAACAAAAAAAAATTACATAGTACATTAAAAATACTTTAAAAACAACAACTTGTGTCCCTATATTGGGGTTCATTTCGCTTAACACCATCTTATATGGTCATATGTACATAGCTATTGACCTTTTCTGCTTGTCCTAGACATGTACTAGTTATTGCAAATAAGGGAAACCATGGGACCTATGTTATTTTAGGTCTGGTTTACTTCACTTAATATAATTTTTTCCAAGTCTTTCCATTTCCTTTCTTTCAGATAGAGGCACAGAATTCCATTTTATATATATATATATATATATTACATTTTCTTCATCCATTCATCTACTGAGGGACACATGAGTTGGTTCCATATCTTAGCTATGGTAAATAATGCTACCATAAGCATAGTTGTTCTGGTAGCTTTATTATGGACTTGTTGGTGATCGTTTAGGTAAATACCCTAAAGTGTGATTGCTGGGTCATAGGGGAGCTCTATGTATAGGCTTTTGAGGAACCTCCATACTGCTTTCCAAAGTCATTGAACAGCTTATACACCCACCAACAATGCAGTAGGGTTCCCTTCTGTCCACATCCCCTCTAGCATCTGTTGTTAGTAGATTTCTTGATTATACCCATTCTAACTGGGGTGAGGTAGAATCTCAATGTTGTTTTGATTTGCATTTATTTTATGGCTAGAGAAGTTGAGCATTTCTTCATGTGTCTATTGGCTATTCTTATTTCCTCTTCAGAGAAGTTTCTCTTTAACTCTTTAGCCCATTTATTTATTGGGCAGTTGTTTCTCTGAGGATTTGTTGTTGGATATTAAATATTTTGAGTTCTAAGTATATTTTAAATATGAGGCCCTTGTCTTATATATGGCTAGTGAAGATCTTCTCCCAATCCCTGGGCTTTCTATTGATCTTGCTAGCTATGTCCTTTGCCATGCAGAAGCTCTGCTGTTTTGTGCAGTCCCATTTGCCCACCTTTCTTTGATTTGTTGTGTTTCAGGGTCTCTATTAAGAAAATTTCAGCCTGTGCCAAGGAGCCCTAGAGTTTCTTCTATTCTTTCCTATAATGTTTCCAGGGTGTCTGCTTTGACTTCCAGGTCTTTGATCCATTTGGAGTTGATACTGGTGCAGAGTGAAATGTAAGAATCTAGCTTTAGTTTTCTACAAGTGATTAACCAATTTTGCCAGCACCATTTACTGAAGAGGCTGCCTTTCTTCCATTCTATTTTTTAGCCCACCTATCAAAGTTTAGGTGGCTATAGGTCTGTGGGTTCATTTGTGGGTTTTCAGTTCTATTCCATTGGTCCTCAGGTCTGTGCTTGTGCCAGTACCAAGCTGTTTTGATTACTATGGCTTTGTAGTAGAGTTTGAAATTTGGTATTGATATTCCTCCAGCACTGTTCTTTCTGCTAAGGATTGTTTTTGCTGTTTGAGGTCTTTTATTGTTCCATATGAATTTTTAGATTGCTGCTTCTATTTCATTGAAGAATGAGGTTTGGATATTGATAGGTATTGTATTCAATTTATAGATAGTCTTTGGCAGTATTGCCACTTTCACGATGTTAATCCTCCCAATCCAGGAGCATGGGAGGCTTTTCCACTTCCTTAGTTCTGTTTTAATTTCCTTTTTCAGGTTTTTAAAGTTTTCATCATAGAGGCCTTCTACTTCTTTAGTTAACTCCTAGGTATTTTTTTTGTCCCACTCCCTTTTCTTCTTCCCCTTTTCCTGCTATCCCCATTTTAATATTCACATCTTATTATTTCTTTTCTTATTATCATGATAGGTCAGGATTCCACAAATGGGTGAAAACAAGCTGTATTTGGCTTTTTAAGCTTTTTGTCATTTTCCTGAAAACAACAGTTCTCTCTCTCTCTCTCTCTCTCTCTCTCTCTCTCTCTCTCTCTCTCTCTCTCTCTCTCTCTCTCTCTCTCTCTCTCTCTCTCTCTCTCTCTCTCTCGGTGATATTTGGGCTTGAACTCAGAGCCTAGGCACTGTCCCTGAGCTTTAGTGGCTCAAAGCTAGAAGTCGACTAGACAGTTCCACTTCCTAAGTTCTGCTTGAATTTCCCTTTTCAGGGTTTTAAATTTTCATCTTAGAGGTCTTTCACTTCTTTAGTTAACTTCTAGGTATTTTATTTTTTGTGGGGCTATTATAAAAGAGTTGCTGTCCTGATTTCAACCGTGCTCTTTTCATTGTTGGTATACAGAAAAGCCATTGATTTTTGAGGGTTAATTTTATACCTTATTTGGCAAAGGTTTGAAGCATCTTGAGTAACTTTGGAGTCGAAACCATGGGATTTCTTAAATACAAGATCATGTCATCTGCAAAGAGGGAGAGTTTTACTTCATCTTGGATTCCCTTTATATTTGCGTCTTGTGTTACTGTTGTAGCTAGGCATTGTAATACTAAATTGAAGAGGAGTGGAGAGAGTAGACATCCTTGTCTTGTTTCTGAGTTTAGAAGAAATGGCTTTAGCTTTTTGCCATTAAGTATAATGCTGGCTGTAGGTTTGTCATACACAGATTTCATTATATTGAGGAATGTTCCATGGATTCCTAGTTTTTTCAGGGCCTTCATCATAATTGGGTGTTGGATCTTGTCAATTGCTTTTTCTGCATCTGTTGAGAAAATCATGTGGTTCTTATCCTTGCTGTTGTTGATGTGATGAATTATGATATTTGATTTGTGTGTATTGAACCAGCTTTGCATCCCTGAAATGAATCCTGATCACGGTGTATGATTTTTTTGATGAGTTGTTGAAATCCATTGATTTGTTGAGAAGTTTTACATTGATGTTCATCAGAGAAATTGGTCTATAGTTCACTTTCTTTGATGAATCCCTGCCTAGTTTTGGGATGAGGGTTATGATGGCTTCATAGAAAGAGTTTGGTAGTGAACTTTCACTTTCAATTTCATTGAAGAGTTGAAGGAGTATTGGTGTGAGTTCTGCTCTGAAGGCCTTGCAGAATTCAGCTAAATCCATCCAGTCCTGGGTTTTTCTTGGGTTGGAGGTCTCTTATTGCTGTTTCTATTTTGATGCTTGATATGGGTCTGTTAAGTTGGTTTAACTCATCTTGGTTTAGTTTTGACACACCAATATTTGCTAGAAAAGCCTCCATTTCATCCAGATTCTCAAACTTATTAGCATAAAGGTTTGAGAAGTATTCCTTTATAATGTTCTGAATCTTGGTTTTTTTCTGTGGTGATGTTTCCATTCTCATCTCTAAGTTTGTTTATTTGGGTATGCTCTCTTTTTTCTGATAAGATTTGCTAAGGGTCTGTCAATTTTGTTAATGTTATTGAGGAACCAACTCTTTGTTTTATGGATTCTTTCTATTTTTTTTTGGATAGTAATTCATTTAATTCTGATTTAATTTTAATAAATTATTTTCATCTACTGAAAAGGAGTTTCTCAAGGAGTTTCAGGTGCCTTATTAAATTGTTGGTTTCAGTTCTTTCCAATTTGTTGAGTAGGAACTCAGGTATAAACTTGTCTTTTGAGTACTGCCTTTGGTGTGTCCCAGTGGAGTTGGTAATTTGTATGTTCATATTTGTTGAATATCACGTACATTTGAATTTCCTTTCTAATCTCTTTAATGATCCACCGTTGATTCAACAGTGTGTTGTATAGCCTCCATGTGTTGCAGGACATTCTTTGGTGGCTTTTGGTGTTGAGTTCTAATTTTATTCCCTTGTGGTCTGAGAGAATGCAGGGCACAATTTCAATGATTCTGAATTTGGAAAATTTTGGTTTGTGAACTACAATGTGGTCTATTTTGGAGAATATCCCGTGTGCTGCTGAGAAGAATGTGTATTCTGGTGCTGCTGGATGAAATATTTTGTAGATGTTTGTGAAGTCTAGTTGATGTATGCACTTGTTTATATCTGAAGTTTCTCTGTTGAGTTTTTGCTGGGATGATCTACCAGCTGGGATAGTGGTGTGGTAATGTTCCCAACAATTAATGTCTTTGTATCTCTGTGTGATTTTAGGGAAAGTAGTATTTTTTTTCTTTTTTGGTAAATTTGGGTGCTCAGTTGTTTGGTGAATAGATATTTAGAATCGTAATATCCTCCTGAAGGAGAGATCCCTTAATTAATATGTAGTGACCTTCTTTATATCTTCTCTCTAATTTTAGTTTGAAATCCATTTTATCTGATATTAGGAGTGCAACTCTCACCTGTTTATGGGAACCATTTGCTTGGTAGATTTTATTCCAGCCTTTCACTTTCAGAATATGTTTGTTTTTGTGGACAAGATGTGTCTCTTGAAGGCAGCAAATAGAAAGATCTTGCTTTTTCATTAAACTAGACAATCTAGGTCTTTTAATTGGAGAGTTAATTCTGTTAATATTGAGAGTTAGGATGCAGACATTTTTGGTAGTTCCTGCCATGTTATCCACTTTTTTAGGGGCTCTTCTTATGATTCTTGTATTCTCTGGGCACTGCTTCTTTGCCTTTATTGTGGTTTTGTTGGTTTTCTATGTGTTGGACATCTTTAAGTATGTTTTGTAGGTCTGGTTTGGTGGAGATACAGTGTATCAATTTTTCTTTGCTGTGGAAGATTGTTATTTGTCCTTCTGGTATGAA
Organism: Dipodomys merriami; assembly: GCF_024711535.1. NCBI lineage: Eukaryota > Metazoa > Chordata > Mammalia > Rodentia > Heteromyidae > Dipodomys > Dipodomys merriami. The sequence goes on from NW_027204492.1 coordinate 87,831,847, forward strand.
GGAGATTTTAGCTGGGAACGATATTCTTGGTTGATAGTTGTTTGTCTTTAGGACATGGAATATATCATTACAGTCTCTTCATGCTTCCATTGTTTCTGCTGAGAAATCTGAGGTTATTCTGTTTGGTTTCCCTTTATAGGTGATTGATCTTTTTTCCCTGACAGTTTAAGGATCCCTTTCCTTGGTCTTATTTGAGCCTGTGTGGATTACAAGGTGACAGTAGGATTTCCTATTCTGGTCTGGTCTATTTGGAGTTCTAAAAGCTTCTTGTATCTGAATGGGCCTATCTTTTTGCAGGTTTGGAAGTACTCTGGTAGGATCATGTTAAATAAATTTCCTAGACCTTTAACTTCTGTCTCTAGGCCCTCCTCTACAACCATTAGCTTGAGATTAGGCCTTCTGATGGTGTTTTCTAAATAATGAATAGCTGTATCATATATCTCAGATTTGTCTTGAATATTTGTCTGTTTTTCCTCCATAATGTCTAGACTGTCTACCTACTGTCCCAGAGATTCAATCTTCTGCATGGTCTTACCTACTGGAAAGACTTTCTACTTTGTTTTTTATTTCCTTTCCTTCAAAATGGTCAAATTTGATGGCTTTAAATTCTTTTTTTTTTTAATTGTATTTTATTTTATTTGAGAACATACTGTACAGGGGGGCTACAATTACATGGGCAGGATAGTGCATACATTTCTTACCAAGCATTGCAGCCTCCTCCTTTGTTTACCCTTCACTTCCCTTCCCCGCCTCCCCCCTCCCCCCACCCAATTTTACCCCCCTCCCCCCACCCAATTATACCCCCCTCCCCCCCCACACCGACATTGTAAAGCTGGTTTTGACATGACATTTTGTACTTCTCATTGTTGCAACAGGTCCACCTGAATCCTTAAACGACTTGTTTGTCCCCCTCTCCTCCACATGTTATACTGACATCAAATATAGTGAAAGCGGGGGTTACACTGTGGGGGAGGGACATACAAAGCAACAAAGAAATAATCTTATAAATGCGTTAGAAACACATGCATGAAAGAAACGAAAACATTAAAATACATATTTAAGGGTTCATTTTCCTAACATCACATTATCTGACCTTTTCCGCTTGACTCATACCTATACTAGATATTGCATGGCTTTAAATTCTTTGTTGGAACTTTGTTTTATATCTTGTGTGGACTTCTTTACTTCCTTAATTTGGTTTTCAGTGTTCACTCTCCAATCCCTTTGTTGATTAGTTATTGTTTCATTGGGCCCCCTTCATTCAGCATTCCCTTTGTGGTCCCCATGGATCCCTCCCACTTTCTCTTTGTGGATTCCATGAGCACCTCTATTAATCTTTGTTTATTCGCATCCTGCTCAATCAATTCTTGTATTAATTTTTGATTAGCTTCCTCATACTCATAAAAGTCCTGTATTAATCTTTGGTTAGCCTTATCATGCTCACGAAGTTCCTGTATTAATCTTTGGTTAGTCTCATCATGCTCATAGGTTTCCCTATCATGCCCACACAGAGACCTTTGCAGGCTTTTGGTCTTTTCATTCAGCATGTTTACTAGTACTGTTTGTAGAGCATAGGGACCTCTCCTCTGGATTATTCCTTAACTGTTCTGTTGCCTGATTATCATGAGTGGGTGTTGCCATTTTCCTTGTGTTTCTTTGGCATGTTCTGTCCATTTGGGTATGAAAGCATAACCATTTCCATGCTATAACACTATTTTAAGGCAAGCATCAACTATAGCCCTATAGTTGGACAGATTGTTTAATGCCATCAAAATAAGTATAGATATAATCTAGTACAACAACAAACTACTATGGATCAATAGTCTAAGAAAGTCAAAGAAGTAGTCAGGAGACCAGAAATTAATAGGTTTATGGAGAATTGTGGGGAGGAAATAAGATTAGAGAAATGTGGGGAGGGAAAAGGAGAAAGGAACCAAGACCTAAATTCAGAGAGGAAAAAGATAGAAGGGAAGGAGGAGAGAGAGAGAAAAAAGAAAAAAAAACAAAATACAAAATTTAAAAATGAAACACTTAAAAATTATATAAGCATAAAGAAATAATACTACAATTAAAGAGTTAAAGCAGAGAGTTTGTGAATTGAGTATGCACACAATGAAGGATAAGGTCTAATAATTGAAGATGGGTATATATCTGGGGATGAACAGCAATTACATCATGCGAAAAGAGAGCAAAAGGGCAAAGAATAAAAAGAATTAAAAAACAACACACACACCTAAAATAAAAATTATGAAAAAACAATAAAAAAGGAAAAAAATGTAGAAAAAAGAGTTCTTCGAGTTTTCTTTTGTGTGTGTGTGGGGCGAATTTGTGTTTCCCCTGTGTCTGTTACCAGTCTCTTGGTGGAGTCTCTGGTTTGCTTGTGGTGTTTGGTTTTCCTGTGGCTTGATTGGTTTTTTAAGTCAGTTTGTTTGAGAAGGCAGAAAGAAGCTGTGCCTTACCAGGGACTTTATGTCCCTTCTCCCAGTGTAGTTCGTGGGAGAGAGATCTGCTTTGAGTATCACAATAGAGGGAGATGTATGTTTCCTCTAGCTTGGAGTTGCTGTGATGGGGATAGTTTGTGGGTAGGGTTGAGGCCTGTCAGCAATCAGTAGCTTTTCCCTGAGGGGCTAACTCCTGAGACACTCACACAGCCCAGCCTGGAGTCATTCCCAGGATTTATGTTTACTGAGTTTCAATTGTTTTCTTTACCCCTCCTGCAGCTGGGTCTGCTGCCTATTCTGCAGTGGAGAGGGGCAGACTCTGGCTCTATTTCCCCAGTGAAGAGAGTTACTCCTCCATGGGCTGAGCTTTCTCTGCCTGGGAAGGGCAACTTTCCCCAGGGTATACCTGAGACCCACAGGTCAGGTTCCTTTCACCTGTTGAATGGCTCCTATTGTCTTCTTCTAAGGTCTGAGTTATGTGCTATCAGCTCTGGCTGGGTCCTTGTCAGTATCAAAGTTGGAGTTCTTCTCAGGTTGTAGGGGAGGGGCTACCTTCCCACCACTACTCTGTGAGAAGGAGTGAGGATGTCTTGGGGGTACTGACAACTTTCTCTTGGTTTTCAGGCTGTCCATGGTCTGCGACTGGACTCTAGTGAGTACACAAATCTGTCTCCTTAACCAGCCTTCCTGGATATTTCCTCTCTGGCCATTCTCTGTGCTTTGATTGCACACTTGGTGTGACTCTCTAGCCTTGGACTTTTCACTGAAACACTAAAACTGGTTTCTATGCAAGAGCTTGTTTAGCCCCCAGCTTCTCCTCTCCCATCTTCCTCCAGACTCCAGTTTTATTTTTTCAAACATTTAAAACATTTTTTTTTGGTTGTGGGTCCTGAACTCTGGGTCTGGGCACTGTCCCTCAGCTCTTCAGCTCAAGGCTAGCACGCTCCCACTTGAGCCACAGCACCACTTCTGTCTTTTTCTGCTTATGTGGTGCTGAGTAATCAAACCCAGGGCCTCATGCATGGGCGGCAAGCACTCTACCACTGAGCCACCTTCCCAGCCCATAAACATTTATTATTTTTAACAATGTTTAAAGAGGTTCACACCTCTAATTCTAGTTATTTCAGAGACTGAGATCTGAGAATCCCCTTTGAAAAGTTTCCCAGGCAGAAAAGTCCTTAAGACTCTTATCAATGGAAAAGCAGGAAGTGGAGCTGTCACACAAGTGATGGAGCACTAGTCTTTAGCAGGAAACTTTTCCACAGCACCTAGGCCCAGAGTTCAAGCTGCAGGACCCACACCAAACCAAAACAAAAAACCAAAACCAGTTATTCGGTTATTATGGAGAATTTCAAACATTGAAGAAAGGCAGACAATAGTACAAAAGTTCAATCTTAAATTGGGGCTACATCTGGATAAATCCTGAGACGATACCAGTGTTGACAAGGCATTTGACACATCTATCCTAGCTTTGCATCACAGAGCAGTGTGAAGCGTCATTTCCCTTGGGGATCCTGTGACTGAATGGGAACTTCAGCTGGCTACTGTAGCCCGAATTGCCAGGAAGGATCTGTTTGCATATGGCTAGCCTAGTTCAAATATAAATTTGAACTGTGGATTCCACTGACTACCAAACCATTTTTTGTACCATTACAAACTCCAAAAACCTTGTCAGACCATCCTATCCTGGGACCATCAGTATAATGAAAACCCACTTATCCACTGCCAGCATCAACATTGGCAATTTATGGTCAGTTTTCTGTTGGTTTTGTCTCCAAATTGTTTCTCAGATTTTTTTGGAAGCAAATCTTAGATGGGATTATTTTATCCATCCATATTTCAGCATATGTTTTTAAGGCAATGACTTAAGAAACACACAACTCTGTGGGAGATACTCGCTTGCCTTGCATGTGTGACATTCTGAGTCCCTGACTCCCATCCCAAGCATTGGGAAAATATATAGCCATAACAGGATTACCACATTTTAGAAGGGTAATGAAAACTCCTTAATGTAATCAGGTATCCATTAGGGGCTTAAATGTACAATTATCTTACAAGTATTTAAAATATGGCCCAACAAAGTTTATGCATGATTATTGGTTAATGCACATTTAGATCTCTTTAAATGTACAACTCTCTCTTCTTTCAATTGATTTGTCATTTAACACATTGTCCTGTACACTCTACTTCCTATAAAATGTGACGTAGAGACTTGATCTGTTTCAGGCTTGAAAAATTTTTGCTTTATAGATTTATCAGTTATTTTGAAGTATATGAATCCCCATTTGTATCTCCAGCAGAGCAGATTCTTGAGAATAATTCTGGCCTCATCTTCTACCTCCTTTTTCTACTTTGAAAGTTTCCTGGTTATTTGGGGCTCACCCAGATAATACAGTATATTTTTTCTATTTTAAGATAGCTGATTTTCAAAACAAATTCTTCTTTCTTGTGTAACATACCACAATCACAGGTTCTTGGGTTCAGAAAGTAGATGTGTTTGGTAGGGCCATTTTTCTGTCTACCATACCAGCCAAGTAATGTTTGAGATCTTTTTAGATTTATTGAAACTTAAATAGCTCAGTTAAACGTTTGAATATGCTTAGTGCTAGTGGCTCTTGCCTGTCATCCTAACTACTCAGGAGACTAAGATCTGAATATTGGGGCTCAAAGGCAGTCCAGGCAGAGTCCACAAGGCTCTTATCTCCAATTAATTATCATCATCATCAACAACAACAAAACAGAGTGAGGGTGTGGCTCAAGTGGTAGAGCTAGGTCAACTTTGAGCAAAAAAAAAAGAAAAAAAAAAGAAAAGAAACCAGACAAGAGTGTGGAAGCCCTGAGTGTCTGAGCCCCACTACCAGCACAAAAATATATTTGAATATATTTATGCTTGGATTTATTGCAAATTCTTGGAGTAAGACAGAATATAAATAAATCATTACTTTTGTTTAAATGATATTTTAATATTGAACAAAATATGAATCTTAGTTGTCCCAACTAAGAACAAACCATGGGTTCATATCTTGCATTTTTTTTCTGTTTATTTCCTTTCATTTTCCAAAAGGATCTTGAAAATTCCTATCTCTCTGGGTTTCCAGTTTAGAGCACATGATTTAGCAATTGCTTTCTGTCTTTCATTTTCAGAAATTTGATTTTAGAGCTGGAGATATAGCTCAGCTCAGTAGTACAGCATTTTCCTAGCATGTGTGATGCCCTGGGTTCTATCCCTAGTGGCACAAAAATGAATAAGTAAAATAAATTTATACGTAAATAATTAATTTTTTATTTTATTATGTCTGGTCATGGATAAAGGTTTTTCAGTTTCTCAGAGTTTCAGTTTCTTCTCAGAAGTTTTTTTCAGTTTCTTCAATCTATAAATTTACTTAATTAAGTAATTGGGACTTTTTAGCCATTTACTTCCTCTCTCCTTCCCTTCCTCCTTTCTTTCCTTCCTTTTTTATGGGGGGGGGTGGTCTTGGGGCTTCAACTCAGGGCCTGGATGCTGTCTCCGAGCTTTTTTGCTTAAGGCTAGCACTCTACCACTTGAGCCGCATTTCCACTTCCAAGTGTGTGTGAGTTTGTGTGTGTGTGTGTGTGTGTGTGTGTGTGTGTGTGTGTGCATGCACTGAATTGGAGATAACAATCTCACATACTTTCCTGCCAGGTCTGGCACTAAAATGTGATACTCACATCTCAGCCTCTTGAATTAGCTAGGATTATTAGCAGGTTTACAGGCTGTTCTTTCCTTCCTTTTTATTTGGTGGTTCTGGGAATCGAACCTTAGCTATGAAGGCTCCCTATTATTTCTTTAAATTGTTCTTAAATTTTATGCCCTGTATTTTTCCTTTCCTTTCACCTCTTTTCCCTTCTCTTTCTTGGAGCTCTGATGTTGAGAAAGTTAGATCTTGTTTTATGTTCCCATTGGCCTCCTACTTGCTTTTCTCTCTCTCTCTCTCTCTCTCTCTCTCTCTCTCTCTCTCTCTCTCTCTCTCTCTCTCTCTCTCTCTCTCTCTCTCTCTCTCTCTCTCTCTCTCTCTCCCCCACCCCTTTTTTTCTTTTACTTTTCATTGATTGCTTTCCATTTTGGCCCTTCTAATTATTTTGTGCTTTAGGCCAATTTATTTTTAGTTCTAAAATTTCTATTAGTTTCTTGTTTTTATTTTCTCTTTGTATGATCAGAGTTTCTGTTTTTAATTTATCTCAATAATAATCATAATTGGTTAGTGTGACATTTTATGAGTTACTTTTTGTAGATTCTGGGGGGAATTTTCCACATATATAATCCTGTCATCTGGGAATAAAGATGATTTTATCTCTTCCTTCCTGTGTGCTTTTTATTTCTTTTCTCTGCCTCATGGAACTAACTAGTAGTTCTAGTACACTTTTTGTCATGAGCCTTGTTCCTGATCTTAGAGAGAAAGCATTCAGTCTCTATGAATTTCCAGGTTTATTGTTTTGTTTAGTTTTTGTAGAAGTTCTTTTTTGTTAAGGTTGCTTCCTTCTACTCCTAGCTTGTTGAGAGTTTGTATTAGGAATAGATGTTAAGTTTTTTTTAAAGCTATTTCTACATCCATGAAATAATAAGAGGAATTTTAGTTTTTTAATGTCTTAAAAATAATATTAATTTTTGTAAGTTGAAGCAATCTGTATTCCTAGGATAAGTCTCATCTGTCTTGATATATCTTTGTGATACCATTCTTTGATTTTATTGTTAGGATAATGCTAAGCTCATAAAATAAGTTGAGAAATGCTTCCATCTCTTCTGTTTACCATGAGAGACTGTGTAATATTGCTATATTTTCTTTCCTGAATCATGGTAGAATTACCAGTGAGATTATAATAAGGATTAGGAGTTGTTTTGAGGGTGAAGATTTTTAAGCTATAAGTTACATTTCTTCAATAGATATTGAGCTACTCAAGTTTTTTCATTTGAATGATATTTGGTAATTTGTATCTTTTAAGAAGATGGTTCATTTTCTCTCTAAGTTATTGAATTTATGATCATAGTAATGATCATACTATTCCCTTATTAATCAATTAGGGTTTGTGTGATTGATTGTGATCCACTAGTTTTACTCTTGGTATTGATTATTTGTGTCTTTTTAATTTTTTTTAGAGTGGCTAAGGTTTTACTGAATTTATTGACCTTTTCACAGACCCAGCTTTTGTCTTTATTGATTTTTCTCAATTTTCATTATATCCCTTCCCCTGCTTAGCTTAAGTTTAATTTATTCTTCCTGCTCTATTTTTCTAAAGTGTAAGCTTAGGTTATTAATTTTAAATATTTCTTCTGTAATATTTACACTTAATGCTATGCTATAAATTTCTAAGCACTATATTATCTATGTTCCACATATTTTCATACTTAAAAATTATGTTACATTGGGGGGGGAGGAAAAGTGGGGGAAAACAAGGGAGAGTATAACAACGTTTGACAAGAAATGTGCTCACTACCTTACCTATGTAACTGTAATCCCTCTGTACAACACCTTGACCATAAAAACAAATTAAAATTTTATGGCACAGGCTAGACACTGGTGGCTTATGCCTGTAATTATAGCTACTCAGGGGCTGAGATCTGAGGACTGTGGTTTGAAGTTACCCTGGGCAGAACAATTAGTGAATTCTTGTCTGAAAACACTGACCCTTCTCCCTGACAGACATACCTTAAAACTGTTCTTGCGGCTGATCCTGCTGAATCCCTCCCCTTCCACCTGTCAGTTTTGGAAGAAAGCCTGAGACCAAGGCCACATCTAGCAGTGATAATCCCTGGTAGACACAGATGCCATTAAGACCTTGAAACCCTCCATTCAAGGTAAGATTGTGCTCCCACCCTGCCTCATTTTCACCATCCTTCCATCTTTCCCACCTGACTTCACAGCCCGGATCTTTGGTCAACTGGTCACTTAACATGGAGTGGGATAGAATTAGCCAGGGTTGAATAGTCAGCAGGTAGAATGCTTCATCGGGAGAAAGTTACCTTGGTGGTCCTCTGGCTACAGGAGAGTAGGACTATGGGCTAGGTCCTGGGGCAGCTGGCCGGACACCCCTAAGTGGGGATTTACTAAATCCACCAGGGAACTTATTCTAGGTTTTGTCACCAAAATGAAAGAATCCTTCATGTCCATCCCAGGGGACAATGTGGAGGCAAACAGACCACAAGAGAAAGATTATTATAAAGTTCATTGGAGGGGCCATATTTCTCAGCAGAGGGAGCACATGGCATCCATTCTTACTCAGGTAGCAGGAGGGTCTGAGGGACAGAAAGTGAAGTAGGTGTGTCCTCAGGTGGGTCTGGGCAGAGAGAGGGATGGCCAATTGTATGGTGGGAACTCTAGGGCTGGGAGGAGCTCAGATAGAACTGAGGACCAAAGGTGGAGATAATACTAACAATTACATTATTTATTCTAACATATAACCATGGAATCTTTATCCCTTTGAAATGAAACTAATGATAATTGTAGTTTTCCAGGGGAGCTATGCTACTAAAGATTTCTTCATTTTTGTTTTCAATATTGTTTTTATCATAGTTTAAAGATTCTGCTTGGTATACATCTTGTCAAATCCCAGTTCTGCCTTTGCAGACTGGTTTCATAAATGTGGACAAGTCTCTTTACCTTACTGAATTCATCTTAAAGCAGTAATTTTAATGACAATCCTACAGGATTACTATGAACTTTTAATGCTTTCAAAAATACATTTTAAGGCTGGAGGCAGGTGGCTCACACCTGTAATCCTAGCTACTCAGGAGGCTGAGATCTGAGAATCGTGGTTCAAAGCCATCCCAGGCAGGAAAGTCCATGAGACAAAACAAAACAAAACAAAAATACCCTAACTTTGAAAGCAGCAAAGTGATATGTAGCTATAAACTATTATTGTGCAGATTGATAGCACTGTTTAATTTTTGTTAATTGTAGCTCTTTGGTTCCATCATCTCCCATAAATAATTTCAAATATGTCCAGCATCACAATAACACAGAGAACATAATTTGGAAACTAGCCTGTTACCAGTGACTCACACCTGTAATCCTCGCTACTCAGGAGGCTGAGATCTGAAGATCACGGTTCAAAGCCAGCCAGGGCAGGAAAGTCTGTGAGACTCTTATCTCCAATTAACCACCAGAAACCCGGAAGTGGTGCTGTGGCTCAAGTGGTAGAGCACTTGGCTTGAGCTGAAGAGCTGAGGGACAGTGCCCAGGCCCAGAGTTCAAGTCCCATGACCAACAAAAAAAGAAAAATAAATTGGAAACTAATGCCCAAAGCAGCTTCTAAGTGGTGGTTTTCTTCTCTTCAAATTTTAAATAGCAGTGTTCCTGTTTGCCACCACAAAATATTCCCCTTAATTTTTTTTCATAAAAGAAATGAAAATAAAGTCATCAGAAAAACAGGATGTGAGATTGCTTAGTACACAGTGTGGATATGTTGACAATACTCCAGAAAGTCAGTCTTCTTTTTTTTTTTTTTTTTTTTTGGGTCCGGTCGTGGGGCCTGAACTCTAGGCCTGGGCACTGTCCCTCAGCTCTTCAGCTCAAGGCTAGCGCTCTACCACTTGAGCCACAGCGCCACTTCCGGCTTTTTTTTTCTTTTTGCTTATGTGGTGTTGAGGAATCGAACCCAGGGCTTCAGGCATGCAAGGCAAGCGCTCTACCACTGAGCCACCTTCCCAGCCCAAAGTCAATCTTCTTATAGCAGAATATGAATGGTTAGTATAAACCAGTATAAGAAGAGAAAGAAAAGAAAGTGACATAAACCAGGATTCCAAGCATGTCAGATCTCTATACCTCACCCAATCACCTTCTTTCACAATATGTCTTGTAGTTGTAGTCTAATAAACATCAAAGTTAAAGTGCCAACAAGATGCTATTTGTTATTCTTCAGCAACTGTAATGAACTTTGGGTCTTTCTTATTGAGTCAGACTTTTCTTTTCCATTTCATTTTTTTAGAAATTTAAAGATAGTTTTTCTATGTAGCTTGGGCTGCTATTGAACTCAAGATCTTCTTGCCTCCATCTTCTGAGTGTTGGGATTACAAGTGTACATCAGCAAGCACAGATTCTGAGTCAGTTTTGATAGTGGTGATGCTGCCATCACTTTGGAACTGGTCTACTAGGTCACTTTTGGTTTCTTAGATTCATATCTTCAGTTCAGACAACAGAATTCAAAAGAGCTCCTCAAATCTCACTGTGAGCCTTCTAAAGATGTTGTAGCGAGAATTTTTCTGCCATAAGAAGACCGACTTTCTGAATAATAAATATGTTATTGTACATTTTTTTACCTCACATAAGGTGTAGCTACGTTTAGTTTATTTCCTCCAGTTTTCATTGTTGCTAAAAGCATATTGAAAGGAGGGGGAACCAAGATGGTGACGGGGAAGTAGGGAAACACCACAGCTCTCCCCGACCAAAAAGAGAGTTCGAGTTCCAATGCTTAATCCCCCAAGAGACCGACAACAACAAAAAGATGAACACCCAGAGAAAAACAGGAGGTGGAAAAAAACAAAAAAGAAAGAGAGAAAAAGAAGAATTTCAGAACAGAGGAGTGTGAAGACCCCTCCCCCAACCTTTACTGGCCACGCGGCAGCATGCCAAGCAGCTGCCAGCCCAGCCCAGCAGGGGCTGCCAGAGTCCCAGACACACAGGGGGCTGTCTGCAGATCACCCGCGCAGAAGCCGACTGAGGTACTGGTGTCAGACTGCTGATCCCGACGAATAGAGAAACCTACCAGCCGGGAGTCTCCATGAACATCCCACCCCCACCCCTCACTCTCCATCCGAGCAGAGAGGCTCCATCCCGCCAAAGCCACTTGGCCCAACAGCAGGAACACAAGACACCCACAGAACACCAGAGCAGAAGACATACAAGGAACTGGTGCTGATCCGGAGAGTGCGAACAGAAACAAACCCCAAACAGTGGTGCACCCAGATATGTTAAGAAAATACTCTCAAACTTACAGAATAAAATAGATCCCAATACGATAATAATAAGAAACTTTAACACCCCACTCTCACCAAAAGACAGGTCTACCAACCAGAGGATTGGCAAAGAAGCTACCGAATTAAGTGAGGCCATACTTCAAGCAGAACTAACTGACATCTACTGAGTATTTCACCCTAAAACAAGACAGTACACATTCTTCTCAGCAGCTCATGGAACTTTCTCCAAAATAGACCATATCATAGTTCATGCAAGAAACTTAAGCAAATACAAGGGGATCCTATCTGACCACAGTGGACTCAAGCTAGTTCTCAATAACAAAGCATACCGCAGAAATTACTCAAATACATGGAAATTGAACAGCAGACTTCTAAGCAATGCCTGGATAATAGAAGAGATCAAAGAAGAAATTAAAAATTCCTACAACTCAATGATAATAAAAACACATCACAAAGAAACTTGTGGGACACAGCAAAAGCAGTCCTGAGGGGCAAATTTATTGCCCTCAGTGCCCACATCAAGAAAATAGAGACAGACCAAGTAAATAATCTCATGTTGCAATTAAAACAGCCAGAAAAACATGAAAAAAATGGAACCTAAAATTACTAAATGGAGCCGAATAACCAAACTAAGAGCGGAGATTAATGAAATAGAGAATGGAAGAATCATAGCCAAAATTAACCAAACAAAAAGCTGGTTCTTTGAAAAAATAAACAAAATTGATGGACCATTGGCAAGATTAATTAAAAAAAGAAGAGAGGAAACCCATATTAACAGGATTAGGGATGCCACGGGAAAAATCACAACACGTACCCAAGATATCCAAACAATTTAATGGACTACTTTAAAAAGTTATACTCTAAATGCAGAAATGGATGCATTTTTAGAGAAATACTAGTTGTCCAAACTGAGCAAAGAAAAAGTAAATCAATAAGCCAATATCCTACAACGAGATATAGGAAGCAATCAGAAGTCTTCCAACAAAGAAAAACCCAGGACCAGATGGATTCACAACAGAATTCTATAAGACCTTTAAAGAAGAACTAATACCCATACTCCTCAAGCTCTTCAGAGAAACAGAGGAGGGAGCTATCCCAAACTCATTCTATGATGCCAATATCACACTTATCCCCAAACCATTCAAAGACCCAACAGAAAAAGATAACTATAAACCAATCTCCTTGATGAACACAGATGCAAAGATCCTTAAAAAAATTCTAGCTAACAGAATCCAGAAACACATTAAAAAAACATACACAATGACCAGGTAGGCTTCATCCCACAGATGCAGGAATGGTTTAACATACATAAGTCAATAAATGTAATCCAACACATCAACAGAGCCAAGGTCAAGAATCACATGATTATCTCTACAGATGCAGAAAAGGCCTTTGATAAAATTCAACATTCACTCATGCTAAAAGCTCTGGAGAAAATAGGAATTGGAGAGAGATTCGACAAATGGGACTACCTTAAAATAAAAAGCTTCTGCACAGCTAAAGCTATTGCAACCAAGCTAGAAAGACAGCCAACTAATTGGGAAAAAATATTTACCAGCAATATATCAGACAAGGGGTTAATATCCAGTAAAAATACAGGGAACTCAAGAAACTAATCCCTCCCAAACCTAACAAAACAATTACTAAATGGGCAAGGGAACTAAAGAGAGACTTCTCAGATGAAGAGATAAAAATGGCAAAGAAACACAAGAGGAAATTTTCACCATCCCTGGTTGTGAAGGAAATGCAAATAAAGACAACCCTGAGATACTACCTTACCCCAGTCAGAATGGCCCACATCCTCAAGTCAGCCAACGACAAATGCTGGAGGAGATGTGGAGAAAGAGGAACCCTATTACAGTGCTGGTGGGAATGTACACTTAGCAACCACTTTGGAAAGCAGTCTGGAGGGTCCTCAGAAAGCTAAAGATTGACCTCCCTTACGACCCAGTCATACCACTTCTAGGCATCTATTCTGAACAACAGGAACCAGGATACAAGGACACATGCACCTCCATGTTTATTGCAGCACTGTTCACAATAGCCAGGATATGGAAACAACCCAGATGTCCCACCACAGATGAATGGATCCAAAAATTGTGGTATCTATACACAATGGAATATTATGCAGCCATTAGAAAGTACAAAAATAATGACATTTTCAGGGAAATGGATGGAGCTAGAAGAAATCATGTTGAGCTAGGTAAGCCAAGAGCAAAGAGACAAATGGTACATGGTCGCCCTGATAAGTGGATGCTAAATCCAAAATGTTAGATGATACGACAAAATTAACAGGACTTAAGAAGCAAAGGACTTCCACTCATCTGGTCGAATCACTACTAAATAACCCATGCTGCTGATCACATACATGTATGGTATATATGTGCACACTGGAGGGGAACCAGGCAGACAACACAGAACTAGAGGGAATTAGGGAAAAACATATAACAGTGGGACCCATCAGCTGCACTGGACATTGACCAAAATGAACTAAGCTACTTAATGGCAGTGATGGGAGGGAGGGAACAAGTGGGAAAGAGGGAACAGCTGATGCTATGCAAAACAAAAGAAATGTACATACCACCCAATGTGGAAGAAATAACTATCACAAAGCTCGTAGAACTCATAAATGTTATAGACCGTGATAGACAATTTGCTCCAGGAAAGTTAGAATGTGTTTGTGACTTTAACTGAGCATCACTATCCCACAATACTGTGAATTTTGGGAAATTATGTAACCACTTAATCACAAAAAAATTTGAAAAAAAATCATATTGAAGGTTTGACATTGGTGGCTTATGCCTGTATTCCTAACTACTCAGGAGGCTGAGAATTGAGGATTGTGATTCAAAGCCAGCCCAGGCAGGAAAGTTAGTGAAACTGTTATCTCCAATTAACCTGCAAAAAAGCCAGAAGTTGAGCTGTGGCTCAAGTGGTAGAGTGATAGCCTTGAGTAAAAAAAGCTCAGACAACACCCAGGCCCAGATCTGGTTCAAGCCCCAGGACCAGGACGTGCATACACACACACACACACACTCTCTCTCTCTCGTTCTCTCTCTCTCTCTCTCTCTCTCTCTCTCTCTCTCTCTCTCTCTCACACACACACACACACACACACACACATGCATATTGCTTTCAGAGTTATTCAGATATCTTAGATATAAAGGAGTATTTTTTAGTAAAAAATGATACCATAGTCAGGTGTTATTGTGCATGCCTATAATCCCAGAACGCAGGAGGTTGAGATGAGGATTGTTATTCAAGGCCAGCTTGGGCTACAATATACTTGTCCACTGCTTTGATGCCATTTATAAATGGTTGGTTATATTCTGGGTCTCATAACGTGTTAGCTTTCCCATGAACTTACATAGTCCTATCATGATTCAGTGATTTTGACTATGTCCAAGTTTCTAATGTAAGAGAATAAAAGAAAATCAGAGCTGAAAGGTACTTTAGAGACTGGAGTTCTGGCTCAGATAGAAGGGTGAACGGTAAGAACAATGGCTTCTATAATAAGGGTGTATCAGTGGATTTTAAGAGCCCTGCAAGGAAGAGGTTAAACTAGTGCCTGAAGACAGTGTTAAGTTCCTGAATGGATAACATGGAATGTTAGGCATCCAAAACAAGTTAACATGGTAGATTATGTCAGAATTAAGAGATTTTTTTTGTCAGTTGTGGAGCCTGAACTCTGGGCCTGGGCGCTGTCCCTCAGCTCTTCAGGTCAAGGCTAGCGCTCTACCACCTGAGCCACAGCACTACTTCTAGGTTTTTCTGCTTATGTGGCACTGAGGAATCTAACACAGAGTCTCATGCATGCAAGGCAAGCACTCCACCACTGAGCCACCTTCCCATTAAGAGATATTTTGAAAGCCTGGAAAAATTGGCCAAAACAAACAAGAGACAGTTTCTAGAGGTAAATAAAGCTACCCTTAGATTCTGAAACCAAGCAGACATATTTTATAGAACATTTAAAATTCAGCTTCCATGAACATCAGGATGAATCAGTTGTATAACATCATTTTCTGTTTGTTAATGCAGCCTTAGGATACATGAAGTAAGCCCAGAATAAAGGAGGTAATGGTATCTTTCAACTCTACCTAAGTTCTGTGCAAATGGTATTTTGTTCTTGGTGACATTTTCAAATTGTATGGATAGATGTGACTATGTGGAGTGAAAGATGTACTATGATATGTTTAGAAGCCACCTTATAACTGTATAATAAATCTGATCATCTTCTAGTTAAGAAGACATCTGGGAAAGTCAATGAGGGCTTGTTATATGAAAGAAGCATTAGCTTTATTTTTATAAAGTTTCAGGATAGAATTGTAATACTTGGATTAGAAGCTGTAATGGGCTAATTAGGGCCCAGTGGAGTGGAGAACTTTAAAAATGAAGGTTGTCCATAAATGAAGAGGGCTATGGCACTAAAGAATATACTATTCATTAGGGAAATACTCAAAAAGAGGTTGAACAGATTCCACCCAGAACTCTGGAAAGTTGATTCTTGTTCTGGAGGGAAGTTGAACCACATAATCGTTAAGAACTCTTGAATTTCATTTGCCTATGATTTCCTATATAGGGGACAAATGATAGACTTTCAGAAATCTCCACTGACAAGCAACAGAAATTTATTACCGTATAGTCCTAGAGGCCAGGAATCTGAACTCACAATATTGGCAGGACCATTCTTCCTCAGAAGGCTCTAAGGGAGAATCTGGTTTGGGGCTGTATCATTCCAATTTCTGCCTCCACAGTTACATTACCTTCTCTTCTGTCTTTCTCCTCTGTATATGTCTTTTCTTTCATCCATTAAAAATGTATATTAATTATTCAAAAACTTCACTGTGATATATTTCACTTAAGCATATATAGAGCTTTAATCAGATTGACTCTAGATTTCTTTCTCTTTCTCCATCTTCTATCCTTCATTTTTCAGCCTCTTTCAGTGAGTTTAGCTATATAATCTTCCTATCCAGATGTAATGCATACTAGTATTGTTTACCTCTAACCACTTCTTTTTGTTCCCTCTTCCTTCAATCTTCTGAAAAAGTACCACAATTACAAACATGTTCTATCTATATATGTGTACATGATTCTATATGCGTTTACTTTTAGGTCTAGCTTCCAAATATAAGAAAACATGTAGCTTTTGTCCTTCTGAACAGCTTAACAGTTCTATCTATTTTCTTGAAAACTACATAATCTCACTTTTTTGGGTAGTTCTAGGGTTTGAATTGATGGCCTCACATTTGTTAGGCAGTCATTTTAATGCTTAAGCCATATTGGTAGTTCCTAATTTCATGTCTTCCTAGTTGAATAATTACCATATTTTCTTCATTCATTCATCTATTGATGGACACATAGGCTGATTCCATAACTTCGATACTGTGAATACAATGCTAAACATGAGTGTGTAGGTGCCTCTTAGTAAGCTAACGAATACTTCTAGCTGAATCATACACTGATTTACAGTAGTCATTACATTGTTATCACGGTCACCCTCATCTAACCAATAGTGCTTTTCCTGTGTTACTCACGCAAAGCATAATAGCATTGAGTAATGGTCAACAGATAAGCCTAGTGCTTTGTAAGTTATCTCTTTGAGTCATATGTGAGATTGATCACAATTTTGATACTTAGTAGAAGTATCTTTGGAAAAGGTAAATTTGTCTACATTTCAGAGTGTTCATGTGTAAAATGAGAATAGTAGGGCTTTTTCTCATAGGAGTAATGGCACATCCAATGGAATAATGCTTATTAATTAATTTAGGGCCAAGCATATTGCTGACATTCTATAAAAAATGACTATCATTAACAAATACGGGCTTATTCTTTTCCCCTGGTTCAAGTACCTGGGCTCTCAGGCTTTTATTCTTTCCTGGAAGTTTTGTTGAACTCAATATATGTTGTTTGAAGATTTACCCTGCTTCATGCACTAGTCTATATAATAAGGATTGAGGGTAGACAATACAGATGTTCTCAGCCCTCATACATTTTGGAATATGGCGGCAGCAGCAGTTAGTAAATCACAGAATTAGAACACAACATATCCATGGTAACAGTTGGGGAATTATGGGAAGCAAAAAAAATATTGATAGGACACACAACTAGGGCAAAATTCTGGATAAAGATGCACTACATATGCAAGGATAGTGCAAAGATAGTTGTATTTGTTACAAAGGAACCAGGTAGGGCTAGGCTGGACTAAAAGCCTGACTGGGTCTGTCAAGGAAACTGTGGACTAGTATAGGCTGAGCATCCTAATTTAAAAATCTAAAATTTGAAATGCTCTAGAATCTTAAACTTCTTCAGTGCTGATCTGATACCATGAATGAAGAATTCCACACCTGATCTTACGTGATGGGTGATGGTTAAAATGCACTAAAATGCACTAAAAATGTTGGGTAAAATTACCTTCAGGCTCTATATATGGATATATAAATGAATTTCATGTTTAGATTTGGGTTCCATAACTAAGACATTATGCTTGTGAAGTATTTCCAAATCCCAAATCAACCAAAATCTGATATGATTCTAGTTCCAAGCATTTCAGATAGGGATACTGTAAGTCCTTAGGTATATCCTCATATGTATGGATTTAATCTGAGGGATGAGGACCTCTTTGTTCCTTGAGAAAAAGCCTGGCGAATGAAAGTGCATCTCTCAGAAACAGGTCTTAAAGATTGGTAGTGTAGTGATTTATTTGAGAGCTAATCTTACTAAACACCCCTAAGGTAGTGGAAAAGTGATTTTTCAAGGCTATTTACCATTATTGTTAACTGGAGCTTCTCTGTACTGGGGAACCCTAGGAACAATGTAGAACATGAGTAGAGAATGACCATTACATACTGGGTCACTGGTTGAAGACTGTGTCCGAAATGGTTACTCATAAGAAGGGCAAGTATGGTACTGAAACCACAGGCAAAAAATATTATATTAACATTTAGTAAGGGTCAAGTTGATCTGGACAGGGTAGAAACAACGTGATAGAGGAGGAAAACATGGTATGCTTCCAAACTTGTTGCCAGTGACAAAGCCTAAGACCTATTGGTAAGAGGGGATTCCGGAGCAGAAAGTACAGGATGTTTTCTTATGAGTATTACTTGATGGATTAGTCAGGTTCCCAATGTACCTTGACATTGTCAACTTATAAAGAGAAAGGTTTCTTTTGTCTTGGTTTTGGAATTTCCAATGCCTATTTGAACTTGTGGCACTGTATGTTGGTGGGAGAGTATAGCAAAGCACAATAGCTCACTTTGTGGCCAGAAAGCAGAAAATAGGAATGAGAGAGAGCCAGAATACCACTATCCCCTTTTAGGGCGCAACCCCATGGACTAAAACACTTTCCACTAGATCTTACCTCTTAAAGTTTCTATCACCTCCTAATAGAACCAAGCTGAGAACCAATCCCTCCATCCCTCTTTTGGAAGTAGTACTAGAATTTGAGCTCAGAGACTCATACTTGCAGACCACTTGATCCACTCTGTCAACACCCCCTTTTTGTTGCTTATTTTAGAGATAGGGTTCCATTTTATGCTCAGGCCAGCCTATGCTACAATCTTCTTTTGTGCTTCCTTTTGATCACAGTCTCACACACAAACACACACATCCACACACACACACACACACTCACACCATTGCATCCAGCCATTGCGCTTCTCCTGTAGTTTGGTATGAGAGGCACATGCAACAGTATCTAGGCATTGGTTTGAGATGGAGTGAGTACCAGAAACTTTACAGGTTTGAGCCAGGACACTTGGCTGAGATCAACAACACAAGGGCCTCTGGGGACACACTCAACACCCAGGTATAGCATTTGGAAAACAGCAGTGCTTCTTAACCAAGTGACAAAATGCAATCCACACCAGATCTTTCCCCTTATTATTAGTGCTCAGGACAGGGAAGCATATCAGAGTAAACACATAAAACAAAATAGTGCTGTTTAAACTTTACATAGTTCACAGCTTTGAAGTGAAGTAAAACCTTCCACATTGTGTGAAAAATGATGTTCTGGAAGACTGGGGCAATGATGAAGAGAAGCCTATTTTTGCTTAATTTTTTCTACTTCACAGGAGAAGATTTGTGAACACACACAAGATTTTCCCAGGAGTTCTCAGAAATAACTCCTTTCTTTGGGGAGACAGGTGTCCTGATGCAGATGAAGGGAACAAATCAGTGAGATTTGAGGTTCTGCTGTTTATCTACAAAGAATTATTCACCTGTGGAAATTTTTGTTATACAAAATTCATTTCCTAAGTCTCATCCCTAATGGACTGCTGATGTCTAAAGATCAGGTGTTAATGTACTAAATTATAAAAAATATTACATAATAATTATAATAGTATATCCTAAATGGATAAATACCATCTATTCATTTTAGAAACCCAGAGCATAAGTGGGGAAACTGAGGTTTACAAAAGGGAAATGTTTTACCTACTCAACAGTGCTAGTATAACTCTTGATTGTCAACTTGTTTCGATTGAGAAGTGCCTAGGAGATTACTAAAACACACCTCTGGGTATATCTGTGAGAGTGTCTCCAGATAGGGTTAACTAAAGGGGAGTATCCACCCTGAATGTGGGTGGCACCTTCCCCATAAGCAGGGAGTCCAGAGAGAATAAAAGTAGGAAAAGGAGAAAGGCCATTAGCTAAGGCATTTTCTGTCTCTCTCTCTCTCTCTGTTTCCTGGCTGTCATGATGTGAGCTGATCTGCTGCACCATATCCTTTCCTACATGATGAGCTAAAACTGCGAGCTAAAATAAATTCTTCTTCCTTAAATTATTCTGCTTAAGTAATTTGGTATAGCTACAAAGTCTAAGACAACTTGTAAGTGGTAGACCTGGTATTGGAGCCCTAACATATCTGACTTAGGAACCTGTGCTTTTTCGTTTTTTGCACTCCTGGCTTACCCGAGCAGAAATATATTTGTGGGTATACACATATAAGCAGTTGGAACTCAGAGACAGACTTAAGTTAATAATAACTTTGAGAAGCTGAAACTGTTGCCGTTTATTAAGAGTTACTTGAGATACTTAACTTACATAATATTACTTTTAGGAACAATGCCAACAGAAGTTAAGAGAGAAGGACAGGAGCCATTATTATTCATTGACATGACAAAATGCACTAAACCAAAGAATGACACACCTTTGCTTTTTCTCTCTTTTTTTTTTTTTTTGTCGGTCGTGGGGCTTGAACTCTGGGCCTGGGCGCTGTCCCTCAGCTCTTCAGCTCAAGGTGAGCGCTCTACCACTTGAGGTACAGCACCACTTCCGGTTTTCTGGTGGTTTATTGGAGATAGGAGCCTCACGGTCTCTCCTGCCCGGGCTGGCTTTGAACCGCGATCCTCAGATCTCAGCCTCCTGAGTAGCTAGGATTACACCGGCACCCGGCTGCTTTTTCTCTTAAGGTGGATAATAGCTATTTGCTTTACACTGACAGTTTTTGGAGTGGTAAATGAAATCTGATATAATACATCAAAGAGATATAGAAAAAAATTTTCAGATCCCCAAATTATCTTTCTAAAATGGATACCCTAGCCACTTATAAAACTAAGACCAAGTATCCTTAGTGGTATCTCATAGATGTATTAAAAGCTCTAATATGTGTTCCGAGGTGTTGTGATATTGATTCAAAAGTTGGCTTTATTTATGATCTTGAGCCCAAATGTTCACCAAGTACGTCATTGAGAAGAAGGGGGAAGGAAAAGTGAAATAAGGCTTTGGGTACTGGAGTTAAAACATATCCTCCCAAATATCTGGAGTGAGCAAAATCCAGGTGCATCCACATAAGACATAAAAAAAAATGTTGGCAGTGAGACCAAAGGAGGATATTCTTAGGAGAGGACCACAAAGGTTCTATGTGTATGTGATCATATAAAATGATAACTGTCAAAAAGAATTCCAAGAAATGGAAGCAAGAGTTTTTTTTCCTTTGTTGCTGTTTTTTTCTATACCTTTTGTCATTTGTAAGTTTATCTGTTTGGGGAAGAGTAAGGGGGGTACACAGAAATGGTGGGATCAAAGGTGAATAAAATGCAGCAGTGATACTCACTAGACACTGTGTTGAAAACTTGTGAAGCAGGGATGGGGGGAAAACTGGGAGAAAGGGAGGGAAGGGGTGATACTGTTCAAAAAGAAATGTACTCATTACCTGACTTATGTAACTGTAATCCCTCTGCACATTACCTTTAAAATAACTTAAAAAAATGAAAGTATTGGAATCCCATATTACTCTTTAGCAAAAGATGTCAAAGATATAAACAAATGACTGAAAAAACACATAAAGAACATGTAAACCCAAATCTTTCATAATACTAGTACTGCCTAGAGGAATGGAAATCAATTTTAATATTACTTTAATTAAGCCAAATAAATATAGATACTAAGACTGGGAGTCAGTGGCTCATGCTTGTAATCCTAGCTACTCAGGAAGCTGAGATAGGATTGAGGTTCAAAGCCATTCCAGGCAGAAAGTCTGTGAGGTTTTTTTTTAAATCTCCAATTAACTAGCACAAAGCCTGGAAGTGAAGCTGTGGCTCAAATGATAAAGTGCCAGCCTTGACTGAAAAGCTAAATAAGAGTATGAAGTACTGAGTTCAAATTCTAAGTACTAGCAAAAAAATCTTTACTCATTCTATGGCAGGCAGTATTTATGCCGTTTCATCTCACTTAATTATAACAAGGCACCACAAAGTAGATTTTCTGTCCAGATGAGGAAAATGGGGTTTAGAGAAATAATTTATCTTACCCAAGGTCTTCTAGGATCTAAATGATGGGGTTGGAGTTTGAACAGAAGTTTAGAACTTTCTGAGATGAATTTGTTATACTGCTTTAATATATGCTAAAGTAGCGTATAGATCTTGTCATGATTACTCAAGTGTAGATTTGTATTGATTATTACTTACTTTCTGTTTCTTTTTAACAGTCATTGCCCTTGTGAATGATTTTTTTCAATATTTATTCTATCCATGCCTTTCTGTTGGGTTGTAAAGTTCACTGAAGCTGGGCTATGTTTCATCTGCTTCTGGATTCCCACAGCCAACTTTCAGTGCCACAGTTCAGAATAGCATTGAGTGTTGATTGAATAAATGGTCCATTTCCCCTTTGTTAATGGGGAAAAATCATAGTGTTGAAGAATATAATACATTTTCAACTGATTGGTTTCTAAAACCATGATACCCTGTCCTGATAGCTTTGAGCACTTGCAATATCTAATTATTCAGGAGGCAACATTTGTTAGCTGTCTTATTTTAGGCAGAATATCAACTCTTAGATGGGAAGTATACTTTCATATTCATAAGGTTCAGAAATGTACCTTTTGAAGTGTTCACGGGGGTGGTATTTTAAATGTACTCTTAAAAATGCTGCACTTAAAGGAACTAATTTAGGATCTTCTTTTGGCTGACAAGCTTTTCCTACATGTAGCTTTAGCTCTGGAAAATTTCCCTTTCCAGTTGTAATATGTGCATCCTATAGGGTGCTGTATTGGAAGTGCCTCTTGTAAGCTCCTTTCCTTCCCTTGTGACCTCAAGAAAGAAACTTTGTGTTTCATTTTTCTACTCTGCAGTTTTGAAGATGAGTTTTATATAGTACCTAGAGAAATGATTGTATTAGTAGAAACTCAGTAAATGCTGGTTGACTGATCAAATGAATGAATGAATAGGTATGGTTTAAATCAATTTGATATGATTTGAAGAGATAGAAATGCTTCCTGTCTGCCTGCAAATAACAGAAACTCCTATGTGCAACCCTTAGAGGGGTGAGGGGAAAAGTTTTAGAAGGCAGTTACAATACAAATATAGTTGTCCCTTGGAATCCATGGAAGATGGATTCTAGGCATCTCTTCAGATATCAAAATCCTTTTTAAAAATAGATAATGTATAATATTTTCATAGAACCTATGCAATCCTTCTTTGTACTTTAACTCATCTCTGAACTATTTATAATATTGAAAATAATATATACCTAAACAGATGTGCCATATCTTTTGAAATAATGGCTAGAATGTTGTTTACATGTTCAAGATGTATTTTTCTTTTCATGATACTAGGGTTTGAACATAAGGCTCAACATTTGCTAGACAGGGCTCTACCATTTGAGCCATGCCTCCAGCCTTTTAATCTCTCGATATTTTTGAGATAGCATATTGATTTTTGTCTGGGGCTAGCCTGGACTGAGATCCACCTATTTATATTTCCCAGTAGCTAGGTAGACAGGTGCATGGTACCACAGAAAGTTTTCTTTTCTGATTGTGAACTGTGTTGCTCAGGATGGTCTTGAACCATGATCCTCCTGATCTCTTCTTTCTGGGTACACAGAATGAGCCACCATCACACAAAATATGCAGCTTTTCCCCAAGATAGTTTCAATCTATGCTTGGTTGAACCCAAGGATGAAGATGTGTGGATAAGGAAGATGACTGTAGCCCAAATGAATTCCTAACCCACTATTTGAATTAGTATTCCAGACTTAGAACATTCCAAACTTTATATTTAAAAGAAAATTGAAGATGACAGTTCACAGGAAAGGCCATTTATATAAGGAGTAGAGAATGTAGGGAAGCACAAAAAGTCTAAGGATAGGAAATCATAAACAAGGGGAGGCTTACCACAATAGAATTTCAGAAACATAGGATAAGGGGTGTGTATGTAGAGACACCACAGGCCACATTATAGTTTCCCATTCACCAGTTGGGTCCTCTAAAATTGCCATGTGCAGAGAGCAGAACAAGACTACTGCCCAAAGGGACAGGATGTTCTCCATAACTTTATACCAAGTCCTTGTGATTAGGGGAGAGTGTCATGAGTATGTCTCTTGTAAATATGGAACTGAATGCTTGAAATTTCCAGCTGTTGAACCCTCCCAAAAAGAGCTAAACATTTTTTGTACTAGCTAGTCTCTAAAATGGTTGATGATCATCTTCATCTTTTGGTATTCTAATACTACGTGTATTCCTCCTATAGTGAGTACACCATTGCAGAATGATGGTGTGTGAGCTCTGATGTTAGATACAAAAAGACAACCCAGCTGCTACCATGGTTGCTCAGACAGCTTGCTCTGGAGGAAACAAGCAGTCGTGTTATGAAGACACACACAGAAACCAATACCAATTTACCAGGCATGTGAGTGAGTCACCTTGGAAATGATATTCCAGATTTATCAAGCTTTATTTGGCAGGCCCTGGAAGATATTTTGAGTACAATATCATGTGAAATACTGAGGTAGAATCAGCCAAATTGCTTCTCTATTCTTGATTTCCAGAAATAGGGGATAGTAACAAACAAATATTCACTGTTGTTCATTAAGTCAGTAAGTCTAGAGTGACTTTTACACAGCACCAGTTCAAGACATCTTCTTTGTCTTAAAGTCTGTGTTCATAATTGCTGTTATGGTTTGAATATGGGTGGGATCCTTTAAAATGCATGTTGAAATTTTGATGCTCAGTATAATGGTATTGAGGGGTGATGGAGACTTTAAGAGGTGATTAGGTCATTCAGAGTGATTAATGCCTCTCTCACATAACTGGTTAATTCTCCTGATGAGTTAGTTCATGCAGGAGTTAGTGATTATGTTCTCTCATGTCCTTTTGTTTTTCTGTTTCATTACAGTCCTTTAGAATGAGGCCCTCAACCAGATGTGGCCACCCAGTCTTGGGCTTCCAGCCTCTAGAACCATGAACTAAAGTAACTTCTTTCCTTTCTAAACTACTCAGTCTCGAGTACTTTGTTAAAGCAACAGAAAATACACTAAGATAATTGTATGCTAAGTTGTCAAGTAGCTATAAAGTCTTTAAAAGAATGATTTTTTTTCTAGTTTTATGCAAGATCTTGAGAATGTGGAGATGTAGACCAGATGCCCAGGGTTAGACAGACATGAATTTGAATCCAGGTTCAGTCATCTATGTGACTTTGATCAAGGTATTTAATCTAACTCACAAATTTATTATGAGCATTTATTATGAATATTTCAAGTGCTTTAAGGACAGTACTTAGTTCATGAGTTCAATAAACACTATATTATAATTTTAGCCTTATAGAAAGGATGCCACTATGGACTTTGTTTTATGGGCAACAAACAGTAGCCAATATTCCAAAGTAATTGAGGGATGTTCCATACTCAATGGGGAATTTGGTTGACATTAGAATGATTATTTAGGATTTTTTGGCCTGTCTTTTGGTTGAACTCAGGGCCTAGGTGCTATCTTTGATGTTTTTCCACTCAAAGTTGACACTTTACAACTTGAAACACAGCTGTATGTCTGGATTTTTTTTTCTGGTTAATTGGAGTTAGTAGTCTTACAGACTTTCCTGCCCAGGCTGGCTTTGGACTGTGATCCTCAGATCTCAGCCTCCTGAGTAGCTAGAATTACAGACATGAACCACCAGTGCCCAGCTAGACATAATTTATAAACTATAGATGCATTTAAAGTGTATAATTAAAGAATATTTAGTAAATTTATTAAGTTGTGCAACAATTTCTAGCATCTACTTTTAGACCATGTCTGTCATTCTGAAAGGAAATCTACTTATTTACACTCACTTCACTTTCTCACCTCTAGTCTCTGGCAACTATTACTTTATTTTCTGTTTCTGTGGCTATGCCTTTTCAAGACAATCTATCTATCTATCTATCTATCTATCTATCTATCTATCTATCTATCTATCTATCTATCTATCTAGAATATTTTATTTTTTTTGTTCTATATTCTTTTATTAAATTTATTCCTAAACTCTGATTTTTATATTATGGTTGAAACTTTTTCCTAATTTCATTTTGGATGGTTTATTATACACACACAGACACAACAGACACAGACACACACACAGACACACACACACACACAGTGCTTTCCATATATTAGTATTGCAACCTGCAACATTACCGAATTTATTTATTAGTTCTAATAGTGTTTTTGAGATTCCTTGAGATTTCTATATACATGTTTATATCATTTATGAAGTTTTATTTCATTTCCAAAAGACTCTTTTCTAACAATGTGGAGTAGAAGATGTTTCTCATCTAAGGGGAAAAATACTCAATTGTTAAGCATCACTGTATAGATTTTTCAGATAATTTTTCTTCTTGCTTCTCCTCCTCCTCTCCCTCCTCCTCCCCCCTCCTCCTCTTCCTCCTTCTTCTCCCCTCCTCCCAACTCCCTTCCCTTCTCACCCCCCCCTCTTCCTCCTTGTCTGTTGAGGGCCTGGGCATTGTCTGTGAGCCCTTGTGCTCAAGGCTAGTGCTCTACCACTTGAGCCACAGCCACTTCCTGTTTTTGAATGGTTAATTAGAGGTAAGAGTCTCATAGGGACGTTTCTGCCTGGGCTTGCTTTGAATCACAATCCTCAGATCTCAGCCTCCTGAAAGCTAGGATTACAGGCATTAGCCACCAGCACCTGGTTGATAATCTTTCTTAGATGGAAGAAGTTCCTTTGGTAAGTTGTATCTTTTCTACTTATCTTTTCTACTTTTGTTCCATCGTTAAAAGTTTTGGCAGTTTTATTTGTTCAGAAAATTAACTTTGTTAATTTTGTTAATTAATAAGGCATACCTGTAATCATAGTATTCAGGTAGCGGAGGCAGGAAGTTTGCTAGGTCAAGGCTAGCCTGGGCTACACAGCAAAACTCTGTCTCAAAACAAAATAAAACAAAAGAAAAATAGTAACTATCATTTGACTGATCTTTTCCTTTAGTGATGTTTACTTGTGATGCTGTTGATTGAATCCAAGGCTTTGATTACATACTCTATTATTGAGCAAGATCTCCAGCCATTGGTTTTCTGAGGCAGAGTCCCTTTATGTATCCTAGACTCACCTCAAACTTGCTATCCTCTTGCTTTTCCCTTCTGAGTACTGTTATTATAGCAATGTGCCACCAGGTTCAACAA
The DNA here is from genome assembly GCF_024711535.1 of Dipodomys merriami. Lineage (NCBI taxonomy): Eukaryota > Metazoa > Chordata > Mammalia > Rodentia > Heteromyidae > Dipodomys > Dipodomys merriami. The sequence goes on from NW_027204492.1 coordinate 87,859,106, forward strand.
TTTTTGTTTTGAACTTTATTGACTCCTACTGAAATATTTGCAGTTTTCTTCTTTAGGTCTGCCTTGTTGTCTCCTTTGCTCTTGTTTTGAGGAATTCATAGTTAAGAGCTTATAGTGATATGAGATCTTTCTTTTCTTTTTTCTAAGCCTATTATTATTTTTTATATATTTTTATTGTAAAAATACTATGCAGAGGGGTTACAGTTACATGAATAAGGTAATGAGTACATTTCCTATTGAGCATTGTTAACTCCTCCTTTGTTTTTCCTCTACCATTCCTTCCCTCTCCACGTCCCCAACTCCTTCCTTCCCCCAAGTTGAAAAGTTCATTTTCAACATAGTGTCTTGTATATCTCACTGTTACAATGGGTCGACCTATATACTTATTTCAGAATTTTGTTATTTCCCTTTCCCTCCCAAATTAGAAAAATGTATGTACAAGATGCATGGCTTATGTAACATTTTTGAGAAAGAGTCTTGCAGCCTCAACTTCCCTAGTACTAGGACTGTATGCACTTGTTTACCATGATTGTTCCATAACTGTTTATGGACATACATCTCATTGTTAGCCCTGTATCCCATACATTTTGATAGATTATGAAATCATATACACTCAGCTCCAAAACATTTAAAATTTTCTTTGTGAGTTCTTTTCTGACCCATGGGTAATTTAGAAAAGTAATATTTAGTTACCAAATATTTGTGCATTTCAACGTTTTCTTATTTAATATTTAAATTCCATTAAATTTCTAAATTTTTCTTTCATTGTGGTTCAAAATATACTTTATATGATTTCTATTATATCTAATTTTTTGGCTCCAGTTTTATGATTCACAATATGATCTGTCTTGCAGAAGGTATATTAGTGAAGTATGTATGTTTGTATACTATATTATTGTTTTATGAAGAGTTCTAGAAACCAGTTAGATCAAGAAGTTTGAAAATTATATATGTATATATAGCACTATATATAATATGGCCAGATACACACGCACATATGTATCATCAATTCTTATGCATCTTTGCTGATTTGTTGAATGATATACTTCTCCAATTTTTTCATGCATGTTGCAAGCATAATGGCTTTCCAATGATTTCCAAATCTCTAGAATCTATGACTACTTTATATGACAAAAGAGAATTTTGGTCACAGATAGAAACTGTCAACTGTCTTTATTGATATCTGAAGCAGCTCTTGTCTAAAATAATTCATTATCTTTTTCTTTTATTTATTTATTTATTTTATTTTATTTGTGAACATACTGTACAGAGGGGTTACAATTACATGGGCAGGATAATGCATACATTTCTTACCAAGCATTGCAGCCTCCTCCTTTGTTTACCCTTCACATCCCTTCCCAGTCATTATCTTTTTCTGCCACAAAACCATACCAGCCAACACCAAGTGAGAAAACCATATGCTGTCTCTATCAAGTAAAGGAACAAGATTCATTATCTTAGTTATTATGCTGAAAAGTAAAAGATTTTGAGTTTTTCTTTAACAATTTGTATGACATTGAGCAAACTATTTGATTTCACTTAGTTTATATTTAGAAAATGTTTTACACCTGCAAGAATATATATGTGTGTATGTATATATATATATATATGTATATATGTATACACACATGTTGAATATATTTAAGTATCTAAACTCTAAAGAAGAGATTAGATAAAGTCATCTAAACCACTTTTTATGCAATGGGAGAAGCGGAGAGTTTGCAAACATTCTTTACATGATATGTGTGGGAGGCAGAAATTCATTTATCCCCTCTTCCTCCACACCAAATACCAAGGGTTAAGCATGGGGACAAAGCTTGAGATTGCCTTATATTTCACAACAAATGACATTTTCAGCCAATTTCCGTTGTCTTTCACATTGTGTACATTTCACTCTGAAGGAGAATGGCCTGGCTCAGGCTTTTGAAACCCTTTTTGCTGTCATGGTGAAGCAGAACTCTGGCCCCTCTCCCACTCCCATCTCTTCTTGATTTGCCCACTTGGAAAATGGTAGATGATAATACCTCAGCATTGCATTGTTTCTGTAGCTTTCTTATTGAAGCAAAGCTCTTAGAGAATCCACTGGCCACTTTTTTCCCCTTACTCATCCTCTGCTCTGTGTGTTCTTAATTTGGCCTTCCTCTCCTCCTGCTAGCAGTACTAAATCATGCGTACTCCCACAATACCTCCCCCACCAGGGACTCCAGCATCCACAATCAAGTGGGGGTTTGTGAAGCTGCAGACTTATTGAAAACCACAAATTCAACTATCAAGGCAATCTCCAATTACATAAATTGCAGGAGCCAGTACAAAGAGCGAGATAAGCCAAGTTCAGAAAGACAAATAGCACATGGTTTTGTTCATAGGCAGAATATAGTCCTAAACAATAATACTACATGATTGCAAAAAGAGAACTGGTTTGGGGGAGTAGTGGAGGGAAGAAGAAAGGAAAAGATGATAAGGAGAGAATATGCTTGGAATATATTTTATATATGCATGGAAATAGCATAATGAAAAACAAACAAAACTGTTTAAAGGGAAGGATAAAGGGGGGTTGGAAAGAGTAATAGAAAGGGTGCATTTGAACACACAATGAATTCTCTTGTACAAATTATTTATGCTGATTAAAAAATAAAAATAAGGAGTGCCTTTCTCAAAAAGCAGAAATCGTATTATCAAAGTCAGTAAAATATACAGCTTTGTCTTTGATTTCTCTCTGAATTGGGTGTTTATAAATTTTGTATTTAATATAATTTTAACTAAATGAAAATTTAGAAATTTGAATATTAATATGAATTTGACTATTCATCTCTTGATTACCCAATACTAAATGTGTGTGTGTGTGTGTGTGTGTGTGTGTGTGTGTGTGTGTGTGTGTGCTGATACTGGGGTTTAAAATCAAGGCTTCCCACTTTCACTTGTTTTGTTTTGTTTTTCCTCAAGGATGGTGCTCTCTATTCAAACCATATTTACATTTCTGGATTTGTGGTAATTAAATGGAAATAAGAGCCTCACAGATGTTCCTATCTAGGCTGTCTTCAAATCTCCATCTCAGCCTCCTGAGTAGCTAGGATTGCAAGCATGAAATCCCATACCCAAGACTCCCAAAGCTACTTTAAATTAAAATACAAGAGCATATAACCTCTATGCAGAATCAACACAATTATGCAATGAATATGTTGTAGCCAAAAATGCTTGATAAAAAATGTACTCATTATGTTGCCCATGTAATTGTAACCCCTCTATACGGTATTTTCCATAATAAAAATATATAAAATATGTTGTAGCTCTTACATGTCCATATATTGCATTCTTAACAGAACAATAGGAGCCACTACACAAAACCAAGCCAAATATTTTTCTTTCACTTCTTTTTTTCTTTTGGTCGGTCATGGGGCTTGAACTCGGCCTGGGCACTGTCCCTCAGCTCTTCAGCTCAAGGCTAGTGCTCTACCACTTGAGCCACAGCTCCACATCTGTTTTTCTGAGTGGTTTGTTGGACATAAGAGTCTTAAGGACTTTGCTGCCCAGGATGGCTTTGAACCGCAATCCTCAGAGCTCAGCCTTCTGAGTAGCTAGTATTTATTATAGGCATGAGCCACGGACACCCGGCTTCTTTCACTTCTTGATATGAGCATTTTTTAAATAGTCTGCCCTTGGCTTACTGAAATAAGCCCTTCCTTCTCCTTTTCTTCTGTCTTCATTTTCAGAGCAAGAGGATGTTGGTTAATAAAAGGGTAAGGAAGCTATGATAAGACCTCTTGGTTCTTTTGGTTTCTCAGAACACCTCGGCTACCTTAAACAAATTCTGTTCAATTGGTAAATGTGGCTTTTTGGGGCTTTCTGTCATAAACAAAACCTCATTACTCCCACTGATTTTTAGTATCCCTGAATTTTTTTTTTGTTGGTCATGGGGGCTGAACTTGGCCTGGGTGCTGTTCTTCAGCTCAAGGGTAGCGCTCTACCACTTGAGCTACAGGACCACTTCTGGCTTTTTCTGCTTATGTTGTATTGAGGAATCAAACTCAGGGCCTCATGCATGCAAGACAAGCACTCTACCACCGAGCCACCCTCCCATCCCAGTATCCCTGAATTTTTGATGCATCATGTGTCCATTGAATTTCTATGCCCCCAAAGTATCATGAATGTTATGGGAAAAGGATGACAAAGACCAACAAACATATAAGGTTACTGCCTGGTGTGGGTGACTCACACCTGTAATCCTAGCTACTTAGGAGGCTAAGATCTGAGGATCAGGGTTCAAAGCCAACCCCGGGCAGAAAAGTCTGTGAGACTCTGATCTCCAATAAACCACTAAAAAATTGAAAGTGACACTGTGGCTCAAGAGGTAGAGCACTAGCTTTGAGCTGATGAACACAGGGACAGCACCCAGGCTCAAAGTTCAAGCCCCATGACCAACAACAACAAAAAACACCAAAAAAAAACCCATGTTCATAATCAAATTTCCCTACAAAATAAGTTCAAAGACAAAATTAAGAATTTCAAGATGGCAGTAACAGTAAGGCATTAAACAAAGCATTGGGCCTTTTGGGGCCCCATGTTCCTGCATAGGTGGCATACGCATGATGTTGGCCAGGAGGCAATCTTTCCCTTTCACCTTCCTCTTTTGAAACAAGCAAATTAGCTTTGCTACCTCTTTCCTCTGGGAATCCTGTCTGAAGCAGTTTATAAATATGCATCTGTTTGAAAACTTTAAAAACCTGAAAAAGGAAATCAAAGCAGAACTTAGAAAGTATAAAACCCTCCCATCTCCTGGAATGGAAGGATCAACATTGTGAAAATGGCAATACTTCCCAAGGCTATCTACAAATTCAATGTGATATCTATCAATATTCCAACCTCACTCTTCAAGGAAATAGAAAAGGCAATCCAAAAATTCACATGGAACAATAAAGACGTCCAATAGTACAAAACGATCCTTAACAGAAAGAGCAGTGCTGGAATATCAATACCAAATTTTAAACTCTACTACAAAGCCATAGTAATCAAAACAGCTTGGTACTGGCACAAGCACAGACCTGAGGATCAATGGAATAGAATTGAAAACCTAGAAATGAACCCACAGAACTATAGCCACTTAATCGTTGATGATAAGGCAGCTAAAAAAATAAAATGGAAAAAAGACAGCCTTTTCAGTAAATGGTGCTGGCAAAATTGGTTAATCACCTGTAGAAAACTAAAGCTAGATGCTTATATATCACTCTGCACCAGAATCAACTCCAAATGGATCAAAGACCTTGGAGTCAAAACAGACACCCTGAAAACATTACAGGATGGAATAGGAGAAACTCTAGGTCTCGTTGGCACAGGCTAAAATTTTCTTAATAGAGACCCAGAAGCACAACAAATCAAAGAAAGGTTGGACAAATGGGATTGCATGAAGTTGCAGAGCTTATGCATGGCAAAAGACATAGCTAGCAAGATCAATAGAAAGCCCACGGAATGGGAGAAGATCTTCACTAGCCATTAAATGGACAAGGGTCTCATATCTAAAATATGCCTGGAACTCAAAAAAATTAAATCCCCCAATAACAAATCCTCAAAGAAACAACTTCCCAATAAATAAGTGGGCTAAAGACTTAAAGAGACACTTCTCTGAAGAGGAAAGACGGATGGCCAATAGACACATGAAGAAAGGCTCAACCTCCCTAGCCATAAAAGAAATGCAAATCAAAACAACATTGAGATACCACCTCACCCCAGTTAGAACGGCAAAAATCAAGAACTCTAACAACAACAGATGCTGGAGGGGATGTGGACAAAAGGGAACCCTACTGCATTGTTGGTGGGAGTGTAAACTTGTTCAACCACTTTGGAAAGTAGTGTGGTGGCTCCTCAAAAGACTCCACATAGAGCTCCCCTATGACCCAGCAATCCCACATTTGGGCATATACCCAAATGACTACAAGAAGATGATATTAAGGCTACCAGCACAAATATGTTTATTGCAGCATTATTTACCATAGCTGAGATATGGTGAGGTGGTATCTCAATGTTGTTTTGATTTGCATTTCTTTTATGGCTAGGGAGGTTGAGCCTTTCTTCATGTGTCTATTGGCCATCCGTCTTTCCTCTTCAGAGAAGTGTCTCTTTAAGTCTTTAGTATATTTAGATATGAGACCCTTGTCTGTTTTATGGCTAGTGAAGATCTTCTCCCAATCCGTGGGCTTTCTATTGATCTTGCTAGCTATGTCCTTTGCCATGCAGAAGCTCTGCAATTACATGCAACCCCATTTGTCCAACCTTTCTTTGGTTTGTTGCGTTTCTGGGTCTCTATTAAGAAAATTTGGGCCTGTGGCAAGGAGAACTAGAGTTTTTCCTATTCCATCCTGTAATGTTTTCAGGATGTCTGTTTTGACTCCAATGTCTTTGATCCATTTGGAGTTGATTCTGGTACAGAGTGATATATAAGGATCTAGCATTAGTTTTCTACAAGTAGTTAACCAATTTTGCCAGCACCATTTACTGAAGAGGCTGTTTTCCTTCCATTTTAATTTTTTAGCTCCCTTATCGAAGATTAGATGGCTATAGGTCTGTAGGTTCATTTCTGGGTTTTCAATTCTATTCCATTGGTCCTGAGGTCTGTTCTTTTGCCAGTACCAAGCTGTTTTGATTACTATGGCTTTATAGTAGAGTTTGAAATTTGGTATTGATATTCCTCTAGCACTGTTCTTTCTGTTGAGGATCGTTTTTGCTATTCGGGGTCTTTTATTGTTCCATATGAATTTTTGGATTGCCTCTTCTATTTCCTTGAGGTTGGTATATTGATAGGTATCGCATTGAATGTGTAGCTATCCTTGGGAAGTATTGCCATTTTCACGATGTTGATCTTTCCAATCCAGGAGCATGGGAGTTTTTGCCACTTTCTAAGTTCTGTTTTGATTTCCTTTTTTCAAGTTTTTAAAGTTTTCATCATAGAGGTCCTTCACTTCTTTGGGTAACTTAATTCCTAGGTATTTTATTTTTGAGGGCTATTACAAATGGAGTTGCTTTCCTAATTTCAGCCATGCTTTTTTTTTTTGGAGGTTTAATTTTATGCCATGCTACTTTGCCAAAGTTTTTAATCAGCTTGAATAATTTGGGAGTGGAGTCTGTGGGATTCTTTAAATATAAGATCATGTCATCTGCAAAGAGGGAGAGTTTTACTTCTTCTTTCCCTATTTGGATCCCCTTTATGTTTGCATCTTGTCTTATTGCTGTAGGTAGGCATTCTAATACTAGATTGAAGAGAAGTGGAGAGAGTGGACATTCTTGTCTCATTCCTGAGTTAAGAGGAAATGGCTTTAGTTTTTCACCATTAAGGGTTATGCTGGCTGTAGGTTTGTCATATACAGCCTTTATTGTATTGAGGAATATTCCATGGATTCCTAATTTTTCCAGAACCTTCATCATAAAGGGGTGTTGGATCTTGTCAAATGCTTTTTCTGCATCTACTGAGATAAACATGTGGTTCTTATTCTTGCTCCTGTTGATGTGATGAATTATATCAATTGATTTGTGTATATTGAACCAGCTTTGCATCCCTGAAATGAATCCTGTTTGATCGTGGTGTATGATTTTTTGGATGAATTGTTGAAGTCGATTGGCCAGAATTTTGTTAAGTTTTGCATCAATGTTCATCAAAGAAATTGGTCTATAGTTCTCTTTCTTTGATGAGTCCCTGCCTGGTTTGGATGAAGGTTTTGATGGCTTCATAGAATGAGTTTGGTAGTGAATTTTCTCTTTCAATTTCATTGAAGAGTTGGAGGAGTATTGGTGTGAGCTCTGCTTTTTAGGCCTTGTAGAATTGCACTGTAAATCCATCCAGTCCTGGGCTTTTCTTAGATGGGAGGTCTCTTATTGCTGTTTCTATTTCAATGCTTGATATGGGCCTGTTAAGATGGTTTAACTCATCTTGGTTTAGTTTCAGCATGTCAATATTTGCTAGGAAAAGGTCCATTTTTGCCACGTTCTCAAACTTATTAGCATAAAAATTTGAAAAGTATTCCCTTATAATGTTCTGAATCTTGGTTTTTTCTGTGGTGATGTTTCTATTCTCATCTCTGAGTTTATTTATTTGGGTGTGTTCTCTTCTTTTTCTGATAAGATTTGCTAAGGGTCTGTCAAATTTGTTTATTTTTTCGAAGAACCAAATATTTTTTTTGTTGATTCTTTCTATGGTGTTTTTGGATTGTAATTCATTTAATTCTGATTTAATTTTAATAATTTCTTTCCATCTACTGTATGGGAGTTTATCTAGCTGCTCTTTTTCAAGGAGGCTCAGATGTCTCATTAAATTGTTAGTTTCAGATCTCTCCAATTTGTTGATGTAGGAACTCGGAGCTATAAAGTTGCCCCTGAGTACTGCCTTTGCTGTGTCGCAGAGGAGCTGGTAATGTGTGTGTTCATTTTTGTTGAATATCATGAACATTTGAATTTCCTTTCTAATCTCTTCCATGACCCACTCGTGATTCAGCAGTTTGTTGTTCAGCCTCCATGTGTTACCGGACTTTCTTTGGTGGCTTTTGGTGTTGAGTTCTAATTTTACTCCCTTGTGGTCTGAGAGAATGCAAGGTATAACTTCAATGTTTCTGAATTTGGACAAGTTTGCTTTGTGGCCTAAAATGTGATCTATTTTGGAAAATGTTACATGTGTTGCTGAGAAAAACGTGTATTCTGATGCTCCTGGGTGAAATATTCGGTAGATGTCTGTTAAGTCTAGTTGATCTATGCAGTTGTTTAGATCTGCGATTTCTCTCTTGAGTTTTTGTTGAATTGATCTATCTAGTGGGGAAAGTGGTGTGTTAAAGTCCCCAACAATTAATGTCTTCGGATCTATGTGGGATTTGAGGGTAAGTAGTGTTTCTGGATAAATGTGGGTGCTCCGTTGTTTGGCAAATAGATATTTAGAATTGTAATATCCTCCTGAAGGAGAGATCCCTTAATTAGTATGTAGCGACCTTCTTTATCTCTTCTCACTAATTTTAATTTGAAGTCTATTTTATCTGATATTAGGATTGCAGCTCCTGCCTGTTTATGGGGGCCGCTTGCTTGGTAGATTTTGTTCCAGCCTTTCACATTGAAAATGTGTTTGTTTTTATGAGCAAGATGTGACTCCTGAAGGCAGCAGATAGAAGGATCTTGCTTTTTAATCCAACTAGACAGTCTATGTGGCTTATATGGAGAGTCAAGTCCATTAATGTTGAGAGATATTTGGGAGTTCCTGCCAATTTATCCACCTTCTTGGGGGCTGCAGCAACTGGGTTCTTCCTATGGTTCTTGGATGCAGTTTCTTGGCCTTTATTGTGGTCTTGTTGGTTTTCTATGTGTAGGACATCTTTAAGAATCTTTTGTAGGGCTGGTTTGGTGGAGATATATTGTTTCAATTTTTCTTTGCTATGGAAGGTTTTTATTTGACCTTTGGTTATTAAGGAGAGTTTAGCTGGGTACAGAATTCTTGGTTGATAGTTGTTTGTCTTTAAAGCATGGCATACACCATTCCAGGCTCTGCTGAGAAATCTGAGGTGATTCTAATTGTTTCCCTTTATAGGTGATTGATCTTTTCTCCTTGACAGCTTTAAGGATCTTTTCCTCAGTCTGAATTGATCCTGTGTGGATTATAATGTGACAGTGGGATGTCCTATTCTGGTCTGGTGTATTTGGAGTTCTAAAAGCTTCTTGTATCTGAATAGGCCTATCTTTTTGCATGTTTGGGAAGTTCTCTGCTAGGATCCTGTTAAGCAAATTTCCTAGACCATTAACTTCTGTTTCTAGGTGTTCCTCTACACCCATTATCCTCAGATTATGCCTTCTGATGGTCTCTTCCAAGTGTTGAATAGATCTATCATATTTCTTGGATTTGTCTTGGATCGTTGTATGTTTTTTTCTACAATATCTAGGCTGTCTTCAATCCCTGAGATTCGATCTTCTGCATGGTCTAACCTACTATCAAGACTTTCTACTTTGTTTTTTATTTCTTTTCCTTCTAGTTGGTTAGCTTTGATGGCTTCGAATTCTTTGTTGGAGTTTTGTTTTAGATCTTGTATGAACTTCATTAGTTCCTTAATTTGGTGTTCAGTGTTTATTCTCAAATCACTTAGTTGATTGGTTATGGTTTCCTTGGGCTCCCATTTCTTCTGTTGGGTTCCATTCAGCATTCCCTTTGTGGTCTCCCTGACTTCTTTCAGCTCTCTGTTTATGGATTCCATGAATGCCTTTAGTGATCTTTCTGTATTCTCATCCCGCTCTCTCAATTCTTGTATTCTCTTTGATTAGTTTCTTCACGGTTACGCAGTTCCTGTAGTTGTCTTTGAGTGTTCTCAGCCTGCTCAAACCGTTCCTAACTTTCTCTTTGACTCATCTCAGCCTGCTCATTCCATTCCTTTATTTCTCTTTGAGTGTTCTGAAGCTGCTCATGCAATTCCTGTATCAATCTTTGAGTAACTTCCTCGAGCTCATGATATTCCTGTATTAACCTTTGTTTTGCCTCCTGTCTCTCCCTGTCACACTCATACCGAGTCCTTTGCAGGTTTTCCATCTTTTCATTTACCATGTTTACCAGTAGTGTTTGTAGAGCTGTAGGGGAACTCTCCTCTGGATTATTCATTATCTTTTCTGTCCCCTGATTATCACGAGTGGAAGTTTAGATACCCGGACTTGCCATTTTTCTTGTGTTTTTCCGAGTTGCTCTGCCCATTTGGTATGAAAGTAAACCAGTTTTGTTCTAGCACACTATTTTAAGGCAAGCATTAACCAAAGTCTGTAGTTGCACAGTCAAAAATCTGTAGGTACAATCTAGTTCAACAGATATATCTATTCAACATCAAACAACTATGTATTAATGGGCTATGAACCACAAAGAAGAATTTGGCAAACAGAAATTATTAGGTTTAGGGGGAGATGTGAGTAAAAATACGTGTAGAGGGATGTGGAAAGGGAGTGGGAGAGTTAATGTAACTAAATCCTAATCTCAAAGCGGGAAGTAGGTTGGATAGAATGATAACAGAGAGAGAGAAAAAAGAAGAAAGATAAAGAAAAAAAGACAAGAAAAATATTGAAAAACAAAAATTAAAAATTAAATAAATGCAACACTTAAAAATTACACAAATTTGAAAACGTAATATTCAGAGAAGAACATGGATAGAATATGAGAAGGGGAGGGATAGAAAGGAGATGTGAAAAACAAAAAAATGCTTAAAATATTATATAGGTATAAAGAGGTAGTACTGCTATTAAGGAATTTAAGTCTAAGAGGTTTTAAATTGAGTAATAGATTTCTGGAATAAGTGTGTACACAATGGGGGCTAAGGTCTAATCATCAGCTACGGGTATATCTGAGGATGAGCAGAACAGCAATTAAGTCACGCAAAGAAGAATGAAAGAGAAGAAAAAGTGAAAAGAATGAGAAGGAAAAAAAAGGATCAAATGGTCAGTAGAGCTAAACAAAAAAAATTTTTTAAAAGAAAAAAAAAGTACACACACATATACCCCTAAAATAAAAATTATAAGAGAAAGAAAAAAAGTTAATAGAAAACAATTTTTTTAAGTTAAAAATTAAAAATTAAAAAAAAGTTTTAGAAAAAAAATTTAAAATAAAAGGTACAAAAATAGTGTTCTTTGATTTTTTTTGGGGGGGGGATAGTATGATCCTGTATCTCCCTTGTGTCCATAACCAGTCTCTTGTTGGAGTCTCTGGTCTGCTTGTATTTTGTTTGATTTTCCTGTGGCTTGGATAGTTTCTTAAGTCAGTTTGCTTGAGCAGGCAGAAAAATGCTTTGCTTTACCCAGGATTTTGTGATTCTCCTCCCAGGCTAGTTCAATGGGTGGAGATCTGCTTTGAGTATCACAAAAGAGGGAGATGGCTGTTTCCTCTAGTTTGGAGATGCTGTGATGAGGCTTAGTTCTGGGTAGGGTTGAGACCTTTCTGCAGACAGTAGCTATTCCCTGAGGAGCTATCTTCTGAGACACTCACAGAGCCTGGCCTGGAGCCATTCTCAGGGTTTATGTTTATTGAATTTCAGTTGATTGTCCAAGCTGCTGTCAGGAGGGGCAGCCTCTGGCTCTGTTTACCCAGTGAAAAAAGCCACTCCTGGGGCTGGTGGCCCAAGCTGGGTGACTTTTCCCTGGGTGGAGCTGAGCCTGGCAGGTCAGGTTAGGTTCCTGTGACCTGCTAAATGACTCTAGTTTTCTTCCAAGGCCTGAGTTGGAACTAGCTGCTCAGCCAGGCTTTTGTCAGTATCAAAGATGGAGATCTCCGGTGGGGTAGGGAGGGGTGGCCTTCCCTCCTCTGCTCCCTGAGAAGGAGTGAGGATGTCAGGCTTCTACTCACGCTGGAGTCTTGGTTCCTGGGTCCTCTCTGGTCTGAGAACTGCAGGATGAAGATGTCTGCTCCTTGTCAGTTCTTGCTGGTGTTGAGTAGAATCCACTTGCCTGCTGCATCTGGCGCCTTTGTCCCCATCTCTCTGTGTTGCAGGTATGGCAGCTATGGCCGCCACAGCTGCCACCACTGCCGCTGCCACTGCCTTCGCTGCCACCGCAGCCATGGCTGCTGGCAAGTGCTGAGATCTGTCTCCTTGCCTGGATTTTCCCTCTCTGGCCTAATTCTCTGTACTGTGATGGCACACTTGGTGTGATTCTCTGGCTTAGGACTGTTCACTGGAACACTAAAACTGCTTTCTGTGCGAGAGCTTGTTTAGTCTCCAGCTTCTCCTCCACCATCTTCCCGGAACCTCAGTATATCATACTTCTACATGTTGCTAGATTGAGCATACTAGAAATTATTTAATTTTATTTTTAACTTCAGATATACAAAGGAGTTTTCATTCAACAAAACAGTATATGAGTACAATGTATCTTGATTAATGTTATCCTTTTCATCATTTTTTCTCCATCCATTCCATCCCCACCCCTTCCCTCAATTTTCTTAATTTTGCTAGTATTTTTACATGAGATTGTGAATTTATATTCATGAAGTATTTGCTTGAAGTATGTTTTTAGACTTTCCTGGATTACTTATATAAAATCCATATTTTTTGTTGTGTGTGACTACTGAAGTCCTTAGTTAGCATAGGAGTTAACTACTGATATAATGGAGAGGAAAGGGGTTACAGTTACAATTCAGGTAATGAGTACATTCATTTTTGAACCATGTTACCCCTTCTGCTCTCTTCCAGGTTTTCCTTCCCATTCCCACTCACAAGTTGTACAGTTCATTTTCCATTTAGTGTCTCGTGAGTACCTCTAATGCATTTGTTCACCCTTTGTCCCACCTTTTCTGTACTCCCCCCAGCCCTCCCAAAGACAAATAAACTAACATATAAGTCAAAAGGAAAAGAAAAAACCCAGTAACAACAAAAATCTCTTGTTTCCTTTTCTTAGATTTCATTTCATAAAATATTATTTTATATGATCATGTGCACATCTGCTCCTTTGGTTTCACAGTGGCAATGTCTAGAGGCCTGTATACTTTATCATGTCCTAGTATTTTTTTTTTTTACCATCCAGTGTGTTTACTTGTAGATTTATAGGCACATTCTAGTTACCACAAATGAGGGAAACCATGTAACTTTTACTTTCCAAAAGTACTGAAAAAGATGATTTCTGAGAGGTTTTGCTAGAGTTCTTCTATGAGATTTTTTTTCAAAGTTCTTAGTCCTCCATTGCAGAAGAAAAATAAAAGGTAAAGGAAAAGGTAAATTTCCTTGGTATTTACATAAAAATAAAAACCATTTGTAATTCCTCTTTGCTTTCTTGTGTTTACTCCTTGTGTCTCTGGCCATTCTCAGGTATTTCAACATGAACTAGTACACACCACACTCAGAACTATGTGAGGAATACTGTAAGGTGTCACTCTGTTTTCCAGGAGACCTTTCTCTATTCCATTGTGCCCTTTTCCTTTTCCTCCTCCTCCTCCTCCTCCTCCTCCTCCTCCTCCTCCTCCTCCTCCTCCTCCTCCTCCTCCTCCTCCTCCTCCTCCTCCTCCTCCTCCTCCTCCTCCTCCTTCTTCTTCTTCTTCTTGTTCTTCTTCTTGTTCTTCTTCTTGTTCTTGTTCTTCTTGTTCTTGTTCTTGTTCTTGTTCTTGTTCTTGTTCTTGTTCTTGTTCTTGTTCTTGTTCTTCTTCTTCTTCTTCTTCTTCTTCTTCTTCTTCTTCTTCTTCTTCTTCTTCTTCTTCTTCTTCTTCTTCTTCTTCTTCTTCTTCCTCCTCCTCCTCCTCCTCCTCCTCTTCTTCTTCCTCCTCCTTCTTCCCCTTCCCTTTCCCCTCTCCTCTTTCCCCTTCCCCTAACTCCTTCTTGTTTCTTTTTTATTGTGTGACAGTCCTGAGGCTTGAATTCAGGGCTGGGGCACTGTCCCTGAGCTTCTCTTGCTCAAAGTTAGCACTCTATTTCTTGAGCCAGAACTCCACTTCTGGCTCTTTTTTGGAAGATAGTTGTTGGAATCTCATGGACTTTCCTACCTGGGCTGGCTTTGAATGGCAATCCTCAGATCTCAGCCTACTGAGTAGCTATGATTATAAGCCTGAGCCACCAGTGCCTGCCTTTGTGCTCTTTTCTTGAAACCACCTTTGTTATGGTCAATCATTTGTCATGGCCAATCATTTATATATATATATATATATATATATATATATATATATATATATATATATATATATATATATATACTACCACCAAGAAAATGTGTCAGAAAAAAAAACTATACACCAGTTGCCTACAATGGTAATAAGAAGCTAGTGTGCTTGTGCCAAATGCTGGTAGCTACTCAGAAGGCTGAGATCTGAGGATCATGGTTCAAAGCCAGCCCAAGAAGCAAAGTCCAGGTGATAACCACCAAAATCCAAAAGTGGAGCTATGGCTCAAGTGGTAAAGTACTATCCTTGAACAAAAACCTCAAGTACAGCGCCCAGGCTATCCTGAGTTCAAGTCCCAGGACTCACACATACAAAAAAGAAGCTAGAGTGTTTATCTTTCAGTTCCCCATGGTAAGTTGGGAGCTCCCTGAAGTGCATTGATTCTCCTGACTTCTACTTCACCATGCACAGAATTGCAAATATATATTAAAAAGCTTTAAATTCACACAGAGGTGGGTGAAGAGAATTAGGGTAAGGCTCTAACAGTGTATGTCCCAATGCTAGAAATGTTATTTATTGGGATAATTTTGGGTTCTGTGTAATAAGAAAATAATGAATATTTAACTCTTCTTAATAGATAACAATGATCCATCTCTCGATGGGATTAGGCTTACTGTTTTACAACAAACACTTAAGCAAATAGAAGAAACATTGTTTTAGAGAGTTGTGTGATAATTACACTGAGCTAGCAATGAAAATAACTATAATAAGGATGCAGTTGGTCAAGTGGCTCACACCATCATAGTGAGCTTACAATAGGCTCACTTGCTATACCTATACCTTTGTGTCTTATAAGTGACTGGTTTCAATATCTTCATCGAGCTTTGCCAAAGATTTTATCAGTTTTCTGGTTGCAAAACACATGGTAGTAAACTCCCTTGCTTCTTACACAAGGCATGGCCAATCATACGGTTTCCTGAGACCTTCCTCTTATTATTGCCTTTATCTTTTAGCTCCAGCATCCAACCTTAGCACCTCTCAGCTTCTGAAGCTCTAATGTAGGTGTGGGAATACCTTTACAGTGAAGGATTGACTAATCCCTAGATTTCCAGTATTCCAGGGATAGGTAGGAATGGTAGAACATTCAGCTCCTTATGGGCAACCATGACTGGTATTGAGGCAAAATTACTAAAGCATGCTGACTACTAAAGCTTCACAGAAATTACCAAAGCTTCACAGAAAGGCTCTTCATTTTTACTTTTTGTAAAAGCAATTCATGGTTGCTAATTCCCATATACTTTCCCTGAACATGGTAACTACATCTTATGTAATTTTAAATTCATCTAATAATGAAATTTAAAAATCTGCCTATCTCTAAACTCTTTTCTGGGCACTCTGATAACTACATGTTCCTAATATCTGCTTTAGAGTCAGGGTTAATAGGAATGAGATATTTGCTATATTCAAAATGGCAATGCTTCTCTAACTAACTGGGAACATCTGTAGACACCTCACAAAGTAAAAGCTTTCCTACTTGGTTTTTGTAACCTTCTATTGCCTTCTTCCTTATTCTCCCCCTTTCCAATAAGCTCTTGCATAAAATATATTATTACCTATTGACTGTTTCCACTAGTTCCTTGGGGGATTTCCCTCCACTCCTTCAACCTTAATGTGAACTTTTATTCCTAATTCCCCCCACACCTGTTCCTTGTGACTACACATTCAGTTACTTTTCAAAAATTTGAAGGAAATGAAAAACTTCAAGGTGACTATTTCACTTTTGACTTACATATCTTCTCCCCTTACTTGATCTTTGTCATCTTTAATAATTTATGGTAAGAATCTAGCCACAGGGACCTAAGGGTAAGGGCTAGAAGAAACTAACTTGACCTTGATGTGTAGCCTGCAAGGGCAGTAAAGTGGCCCAGTGCCATCTAATCAAGCTGATGGGGTATGGCACTGAAACAATTTGTGTGGATGGAAATTCTGGAATCCCCCTGAGTAGAGACTCTATGTTTATAGGTAATAAACACATTAATGACCCTAGACATGGCAAGTCTTAGGCAAGATATGAAAATTTAGCCAACAGAAGTAGCTCCAGGGGAGACCAATAAAAGCATGGATTTAAAAGTTAATAGATGTAGTTTTAGCCTGTAGTACTCCTGGGATTTAAGGCATATTCAAACCTTCCTTTCTACATCTATGAAATGGCAATAGCAATAGTATTTACTATACTATAGGATCTTTTGGCAGGTTACATGGAACAAAACACATAGTCAGTGTCTCAAAATATCAACTTTATGGTTTGTAGGACTTCTGTAAGTAATAGAAATAGATTGCCAGTCAGGGAAACTGAGGCAGAAGCCATGACATTTGAATTGGTGTCATCCAACAGAGAGTAGAAACACTACCATATGGAGAACATAAGTAACTGGGTTCCACCAAGCACTAGACTTGGTCTTCTGATTCACCCACTAAAGTGGGCAAGATTCCACAGCAATTGAGTTGGATCTGCCATGAAAGACATGATTCGTTGTCCCTCCTGAGAGGACAAACAGAGCTTCACAGAAAGTCTCTTCATTTTTACTTCTTTTAATAGTAATTCTTGGTTGCTGATTTCCATATACTTTCTCTGAACATGCTAAATACATCTTATATAATCTTAAATTCATCTAATAATGAAATAAAAAATCTGGACTGGAAAGAACTCAGTGTTACATGCCTTCTGCGTCATTCTGAATACTTACTGCTTGGGAGGGGGTAATCTGTTTTATTTATGGGCATCATGAGTTAATTTTAATTCAATTCATCAAGTCTATTTTATGTGTGTAATTTGAGAACAATAATAGTGCTGACTTCATAAAATTCAATGAGGAGTCAATGTGAAATTCTATGGCAAAAATGCACGTTCAACAATGTTATTATTTAGGTACACTACCTGTTCTAAAACACTCAAAATGCTTCCTAAAATGTAGACAAAAATATTCTCTTTAATGTTCCTGCATCTGCTATGTTGCCATGGCTGATCCATCAGCTATTTGGAGATGAACTTTACTCTCTTTGTATTTTCTCCTCTGTTTCCAGTGTGATCAGGTAAGATACAATCATTCCTCAAAGGAAGGCATCTGTCTTGCTCAGGTGGTTTAGCAACTGCAGAGTTCTGTAATGGTGGCATACCTTGGAAAGAAATGAAGTGTTGAATTTGCAATCAAATAACCACCTAATGTGGGCTTTTGCAGCATTAACTGTTATCTGTTACATTAATTGTAGGCTAATCCAATATTTGAACTAAACACAGAATTTAGCCTTCTACTTAGCATTCATCTTATCAGTGAAGGCCATCATTTCAGCCCTGCCAGCAATGTATTGACTATCAATTTCTTCATTCAAGTGTGTGTGTGTGTGTGTGTGTGTGTGTGTGTGTGTGTGTGTGTGTGTGTATGTGCCTTGCACCAGTTCTGAGGTTTGACCTCATGTTGTTCTTGAGCCCTGTTGCTAAAGGTTTGTGTTCTACCACTTGAGCTACAGCCCCAAGAGGTAAAAGTCTCATAGAATTTCCTGATGAGGTTGGATTTGAACAATCAGATCTGGGCCTCTAGGGTAAGTAGGATTATACATCTGAGCCACTGGTACCCAGCAAATTCCTCATTCTTGATGATAACTAGTCCTTCCATCTTTGGATCATATCATATGTAAATATCTAAAGTATATTTCCAATGTCCTTACCAAAACATTAAGCATGTTTTTCAACAACCCAAGAATGATATGTCCAGAATCATGAGGTATGCTACTAGAGACTGATTGTACAATGGACCTGTCAAATTATTTTGTTATCTTTCTAAAGTTTTCCATTCAAATCCATACAGAGAATGGGACAATCCATCTTCAAACATTCAGGTATGCTAGTTTTGTATTTCTATGTTCTGATGCCCCTGGGTTGAGTTTCATATCTGTTCTCCCTGCCCCCTTGTGGTATATGTTAGCCAGCTTCATATTATTGTGACAAAATATTTGAAGAGAGAAACCTAAAGGAGGTAAAATTTGTTTTGTCTCATAGTTTTAGAGATTCAGTCCATAATCCTTGGTTCTGAGCCTGTTGTGAGGCAAAACATGGTGGGAGCATGTAAGCGAAGAGGCTGTTCAACTCATGGCAGACAGGAAGCAGAGACAGAGGAAGCAACTGGGGATCAGGTATAAACATTAATTATTATCTTTTCTTTTTTTATATCTTTATTGTAAAGGTGATGGGGGGGTTACAGTTACATAAGTAAGGTAATGAGTACATTTCTTTTTAAACACTGTTACCCTCTCCCTCATTTTCTCCTGCTTACCCTTTCTTACTCCCCTTTCCCCGCAAGTTGTATAGCTCTCCAACATAGTGTCATTGTTGCATTAGTTCATCCTTTGTCCTGTTGTTTCTGTGATTCTCTTTCCCTTCCATGGATCAGATAAACTTATATATAAGACAAAGGGTACAAAAAAACTAAAACAGAAAAAAGAAAATAGAAATAACTGCATACAGGACATAATAAGAACCTCAATTCCAAATCTTGAAGTTCAGGTTGATATGCTTCATTATATATACTTAACAATTGGGCTATTGAGATCCCCTGTTAAGAATATGATAGACATATTCTAGTTATTACAAATGAGGGAAACCATGAAGCCTCTGTTTCTTTGGGTCTGGCTTACTTCACTTAATGTGATTTTTTCTAAGTCTTTCCATTTCCTTACAGATGGGCAATGCCATTCTTTCTGATGGAATCATAGAACTCCATTGTGAACATATACTACATATTTTTGATCCATTCATCTACTGAGGGGCATCTGGGTTGGTTCTACATCTTAGCTATGGTAAACAGGTATAAGCTTTAAAGGTAACCCTCTGGGACCTATTTTCTTCAGTTGAGGCCCTATTCTTAAAAGTTTCCATAGCCTCTGAAAATAGTGTCATCAGTGTGGACCAAAAGCATTGGAAATATAAGCCTGTTGGGGCCAACATTTCCCATTTAAACAACATTAGGGTGAGTCTCAATACTATGTACATTTATTCACAATGTTTATTTTAATTTCTCATTAGTTTGTTCTCCTCTGTATTTGGATTATGAACTTTGTGTGTGTGTGTGTGTGTGTGTGTGTGTGTGTGTGTGTGTGTGTGTGTGTGTGTGTGTGTGTCCGTGCATGTTTGCACATGTACTAGAGTTCAAACTCAGGGCTTGGGCACTGTCGTTGAGGTTTTTTGCACTAAGCTGGCATTCTACCACTTTGAGCCACACCTCTACTTACAGCTTTTTCATGGTTACTTGGACTTTCCTGCCTAGGCTAGTTCCAAACCACAAGCCTCAGATCTCAGCCTCCTGAGTAACTACAATTACTGGTGTGAGCTACCAACTGGATTATGAAATTCTTGAAGAGGCTACTTTTCATTTGCCTGTGTATTTCTAGTACCTGGCAACACAGCCCATCATATATGCCTAATAGGAGCTCTATATGCCTTTTAGATGCTTTCATTAGTTTAGTTACCCCTTTGGAAAGCAAATAACTTATCAAGACATTTTTTGATGAATGTATATTGGAGTTATATAAAACCTTTTTTTTTTTTTTACTGTTAAGCTGTTTAAAAATCCAAACTATGGCACTCATTTTAATTCCTGCACAATATTTTCTCATAAACATGTACCATAATTAATTTAATTCCTATTGTTAAGTATTCAGATTGCTTTAAATTTGTCTTGATTTAAAATATCACTGTGAAGAACATCCTTCATAAAAATCTTTGGATGAATCTCTATTTTTTCAGGGGGGGGGGTCTGGTCATGGGGCCTGAACTCTGGGGCTGGGCGCTGTCCCTCAGCTCTTCAGTTCAAGGCTAACGCTCTACCACTTGAGCCACAGCGCCACTTTCAGCTTTTTTCTTTTTGCTTATGTGGTGCTGAGGAATCAAACCCAGGGTCTCATGCATGCAAGGCAATGCTCTACCACTGAGCCACCTTCCCAGCCCTGAATCTCTATTTTTTAAAAGACTTATTGCTAAAGGATGATTTATTGTGTTAATGAGAATTCAAATTTAAAGGATATGAAGACCTATGAATTTCCATTCTCATCAGCAGAGAATGAGAAATGTTCACTGGATTGTACCCTTACAGACTTTGTTTTATTTTTACTACTATAATTTTTTTTACTTTAAAAAGAAAAAAATCTTTATTTTAATCAACAATAAATTTCTTTGAGATTAGAGATTCACTAAATATATCCTTTATGAATTGTTTGTTGTTCTTTTACCATTTTGTTTTTCAAATTTTGATGATTTTGAATTTTATATAAATTTTTAGATATAAATTAATGTATATAAGTGAATTGAGCCTATTTAGAATCTGATTAAGAGGACATTTCATAGCATAGGAAAGAAAACACTAATAGCTAATGTACAGGATAGGGCATTCTTTGGACAAAAGACATCTGGGAGTAGAATAAAAAGCTACAAATAAAAATAAGACTATAAAAGGATTAGATCAGAGAATATATTTCATATTTGGAATTGGAAAGGGATTTTCAAAATTAATATCATTTTACTTGTACATATTTATGAGGTACATTGTAATAATTTGATATATTTAGACAATGTGTAATGATCAAATCAGGGTAGTTAACATTTCTTTCTCAAATATTTAAAAATGTTTTTTATGAACACATAATAATTACACATGTTTATGAGGTACAGTGTGATATTTCAACGCAGATATAAGACTTTAAAACCTCAAATTAATAGTTTTAATTCATCCAAGTGAAAGATCAATACCTACATTTATATGACCTGTATGGCAGGGATACATAGGTAATCATAAAAATGTAAGTGACAGGTATGAGAAAATATTTGCAAAACTAGAGACAAGCTAGTTTTAAATTAAGATCTAGATCATATAGAATAATTTAAAAATTGATAAGAAAAACAGAAACAACCCAGTACAAATTGAAATTATTGAAACATGAAAAGTTGGTCAACCACATTAATAGCCATGTTTTAAGAAAGTCCTGTTCTATTGTCTCCATGTTGCCTGCATTGAAGTTCAGATTCTACATTTCTTATAAGATTTCCCTTAATCTGACTGCTTTCTGCCTTTGGACTCATGCTGGCCCCACCTCCTTTACATCAAACTTCACACTTCAAGAGTCGTAGCAAACTTGATTTGACTGTTGCTGAACTATCTTACCTGAACTCTAGCTGGCATGCCATTTTGTTAATCTGATGATTGCTCGCTCAGATCTGGCAATATTCATTATTTTTCTCTTTTTAGAGATTAGGTCATTACAATGCAGTTTATTTTGACAGTTAGATAGATGTAGAACTATATTATCTTTTTTCTCTTGAATTTTATGCCATTTACTTCCTTATTAACCTATGTAACTTGAATTATTATTATTATTATTTTCTTTTTCTTTCTTTTTCTTGTGAAAATACCGTACAGAGGGGTTACAATTACATGAGCAAGGTAATAAGTATATTTCTTATCAAGCATTGTTGCTTCCTCCTTTGTTTCCCCTTACCATCCCTTTTCTGCTCCCCTCTCACCACCCCCCAGCTCCAAAGTTGTAAAGTTCGTTTTTCGACATAACGACTTGTACTTATCATTGTTGCAATGGGTCCACCTGTATCCCGATTTAAACAATTGTTTTTTTCCCTTCCCTTCCACAAATTATACTAACATCAAATACAGTGAAAACAGGGGTTGTACTGTGGGGGAGGGACATACAAAGCTACAAAGAAATATCTTATAAATATGTTAGAAACCATAGCAAGAAAGAAAAAAACATTTGAGTCTTTATCTTGGGGTTCATTTCACCTAACATCAACTTATCTGACCTTTTCTGCTTGACTCAGACATATACTAGTTATTGCAAATAAGGGAAACCATGGGACCTATGTTTCTTTGGGCCTGGCTTCCTTCACTTAATATAATTTTTATTATTATTATATTTTTGTACAAGTCTTGGAGCCTGAATTTAGTGCCTCGGAGGTGTCCCTGAGCTTTTTTATGTGCAAGGCTAATGCTCTACCATTTCAATCACAGCTCCACTTCTGGCTTTTTTTGAGTAGTTTATTGGAGATAATAGTCCCATGGATTCTGTTGCCCAGGCTGGCTTTGAACTGCAATCCTCCAATATCAGTCTCCTGAATAGCTAGGATTACAGGTATCAGCCACCAGCACTCAACTAAATTAGTTTTCAAATTAAAATTTCAGTTAATACCTCCTCCTTATAAAAAGTTTAGAGATTAAAAATTAAAAATATAATGAACTGAGCCGGGCGCTGGTGGCTCACGCCTGTAATCCTAGCTACTCAGGAAGCTGAGATCTGAGGATCCCGGTTCAAAGCCAGCCGGGGCAGGAGAGACCGTGAGACTCCTATCTCCAATAAACCACCAGAAAACCGGAAGTGGCGCTGTAGCTCAAGTGGTAGAGCGCTGGCCTTGAGCTGAAGAGCTGAGGGACAGCGCCCAGGCCCAGAGTTCAAGCTCCACGACCGACAAAAAAAAAAAAAAAAAAAAAAAAAAAAAAAAAAAATATATATATATATATATATATATATATATATATATATATATATATATATATATATAATGAACTGCCCTATCTTCTGGATATCTAGAACTAGAAAAGGTCAATCATCAAAGTTAAAGAAAAGTACAGCATTTTAGAATATGAGAAGTAGATAGAAACAGCAAATGATCAAAATTAGTGCATTTGTTTTGGTGAGATAATAATTCTTGACGACTTCTCCCAGGGCAGTTTCAGTGGAATATGTGGGGATGATGAATGGAGACTTGGTGTAGATCATGATGTTATTTTCTGTGATTCTTATTATAGGGACCAAAGATCAAGGTTGGCTGATTTTGTTTTTGTGCTGGTCATAGTGCGTCAGGCCTTGGGCACTGTCCCTTAGATTTTTTCTCTCAAAGTTGGTGCTCTACCACTTGAGCCATAGCTTCCCTTCTGGCTTTTCCGTGGTTAATTGGAGATAGCAGTCTCATAGACTTCCCTGTCCAGACTGGCTTTGAACCTTGATTCTCATATCTTAGCATCTTGAGTTGCTGGGATTACAGGTGTGAGCCACTGGCATGTTGGGCAGTGTTTGCCCTTTTTGATCAAATATTAGCAGCATCTTATTTTCTTTCCTTGTAACCCTGAAATGTGTACACTTTCATTTTGAAAATTCAATTTAAGAGTTTTTTTTTCTGGTTAAACTTTACTAAAGATAGAGACATTTTTGTCTCCTTCATATTAAACTCACAATGGCTGATATCTAGTACTTGGCATATGACATGTGAAGGAGTTAAGGAAATGCCACCCCAAAATATGCCAATATGACCTATTTCAAGTCAAAAGCACTTGAAAAAGAGGCAGATACAGAAGCGAT
The DNA here is from genome assembly GCF_024711535.1 of Dipodomys merriami. Taxonomy (NCBI): domain Eukaryota; kingdom Metazoa; phylum Chordata; class Mammalia; order Rodentia; family Heteromyidae; genus Dipodomys; species Dipodomys merriami. The sequence continues at coordinate 87,883,086 of NW_027204492.1, forward strand.
GCTCTGAACTGTCTTTTCTTATCTGTCACTAGCCAAAATTCCTGTAAAAAAGATGCCTCCTTTTTACCAAGAAGATAACTTTTATCTTGAATCAAGTGGAAATTGATGCTATAATCAGTCTTTAGGGATAAAAATAACCTTTATCTTTCACGATACCTATCTATCTATCTATCTATCTATCTATCTATCTATCTATCTATCTATCTATCTATCTATCTATCTATCTGTCTGTCTGTCTGTCTGTCTGTCTGTCTGTCTGTCTGTCTGTCTGTCTGTCTGTCCGTCCGTCCGTCTGTCTATCTATCTGTCTGTCTATCTATATCTTCATTTGTCTTCTAATTACTTTGCCTACATGTAATAGTCTCTGGTTCTGACTCTTCTGTTTCATGCTTCTTGAAAAATACATTGTTCTTTGTCCAAAAGGTATATAAATGGCCAAAGAAGAAATTTTTCTCTGTTGTCCTTTATTTGGTTCTTCTCTCCCTTGTGAAGGTCACAGTACATGCATAAAATGAAACTTGTATGCTTTTCTTTTCTTAATTTGTGTTATATCAGTGTATCACTAGACTCACCCAAAGATCCCAATTAAGAACCAACATGGACAAAGGTTATCATTAGTCCACCTTCTATATATGCTAAAAAAGTTCACAATATCGAAATCTCATGATAGGCAAGAGGAAGAAGAAGAAATTGAGATTCTAGACATTGGAATTTCAAGCTTACCATAATTGACATAATTTAGTGAGACAATGATTCACAATGGTTCACTGTGATTTACTAGGGCAGAATCTGGTCTCTGCCATGTTTAATGTCAGACACTATTGCTCTGATCATTCAATGGGGGAGGGTTTTGGAAATACATGGATAGATATGTGATTCAATTATTTGGGGCCTGGTCCTCAGGTTTGAACTCTGGGCCTGGACAATATCCCTGAACTTTTGTGCTCAAGGCTAGTGCTCCACCACTTGATCCACACCTCCACTTCAAGATTTTGGAAGTTAATTGGAGATAAATATCTCATGGACTTTTCTGCCTGGGCTGGATTTGAATTGAGATCCTCAGATCATAGCCTCATGAGTAGCTATGATTACAGGTGTGAACTATGCATTTCCAGTGTGATTCAGTTTTTAAAAAACATAATTTATGGCCTAGTTCACAATAAGGATCCCTCTTGTCCAGGCCTCTACCATCAATGCTTCAGCCTGGAAATATCAGATTCCTATGTTATTTGGTGCTGAAATAAAACCTACTAATAGCAGAAGAAACTAAAGCCAACATATTGAGTTTAAAAAAATAAGAAAGTCCTAAAGAATTTGAGTTCCATGTCCCTCCCCCATGGTGTAACCCCTGTTTTCACTGTATTTGATGTTGGTGTAATTTGGGGAGGGGAAGAGAAAACAAACAAATTGTTTAAATAGGGATACAGGTTGACTCATTGCAACAATGAGAAGCTCAAGACATTACATCGAAAAATGAACTTTACAATTTAGGCGAGGGAGAGGGGGAGAGTATAGTTGTGGAGATGGGAGGGAAAGGATGGTAAGGGAAAAACAAAGGAAGAGGCAATAATGCTTGATAAGAAATGTACTCATTACCTTGCTCATGTAATTATAACCCCTCGGTACAGTATTTGGACAATAAAAAAACTTATTTAAAAAAAAGAGAATTTGAGTTCCTGCAATAGTTATCTCAAAATCCAGCCCATTGAGTTACGCGCAAAACTCATTAAGTACTCTTTCCTTTTCCCGTACTTGTGTTTCCCTTGACTTCATTGAAGCTGGGTTTTGGGGTACTTGTACTCAAAAGAGCTGGAAAGAGAAATAGGGTTGACATCAGAAGGCCAACCCTCCCCCTGCCTTCCTTATACTCCACATCTGTCTCTCACACATGATACTAGACACAAATGAAGATCATTCCTTTCTCCAGAAGAGGACAGGTGCAAACAACAGTTGCCTGTCCTTATAGATAAAATGTTACTGGAACACAGCTTATGCACTCATTTATACTTTGTCTATGGCTGCTTTCAATCTGTAATGACTTGAGTGGTTGTAATTGAGATAATTTAGCCTGAAAAAAGTTAAACTGTTTACTACCTGACCCTTTACAGGAAAAGCTTGACAATCTCTCACTTTTAGAAAAAGATCATAGAAGAGGTGAATTTCAGTCTCCAGGCAAAAACTGTAAGGGTTCCACATGTCAAGTCTGGCTACTGGGCAATGGTGGAGGGTAGATAAAGGAGGTTTCTTACATGATATGAGGTATGCCACAGGAACAAAACATTTCAATCCATCTTCTCCAATAGGCATTTACCTTAGGTTTAAATTGGAGGACGAATTGGGAGAAAAGGAAGAGGTAGTCATAATTACTAAACAGTCACAGTCACAGTTGTTCTGATGGTCTTGTTGAAGATTGTCTAGCAGCTCATTGTCTCAGAATAGGCCATGTGGACATTTTTTACAATGAGAATTATTACTTAGCCAGGTATGTGTGATTCATACCTGTAATCCCAGCTACTCAGGAGGCTGAGATCTGAGGATGACAGTTCAAAGCTAGTCTGTGAAGGAAAGTCTGTGAGACTTCTATATCTAATTAACCATTAAAAAGCTGGATATGGCTCAAGTGGTAGAGAAGTAGCCTTTAGCAAAAGCCCCGAGATAGTGCCTGGGCCCTGAGTTCAAATTCTAGGACTGGCACACACATAGACACACAAAAGAGTTATACTTCTTCCAGAATATGATCTTTGTCTCTTGTCTTATCTTTTCTGGATTCGAAGATGGCTGAAAATTTACTGCAGAGGAGAATGGCCCAGAGCAAAAAACACGGATACAAAATGGAAACTGGGATGCCTAGCATTATTTTACCTTCAGTTAATTTCTGGGCCCAAATAAGGAGTCAGTGCTTCTCAGATTTTTTTTCAGAGCTGATGACCAAACATATGACCTTGTACTTGCCAGGCAAGTGTTCTTCCACTGAGCTAAATCCTCATCCCCTCCTTAGCTTTTAAGTACTGCTTATAGAGGTGGTTAATAGATGCTGTTGATTCCTGAAGCAGTGTGAATATCAAGCTGCATCCTGCTCCAAGTTACCTTATCTAGGATCAGAACAGCAGCTTTCATCCTGTGCCTTTCCCGAAGTGACTTCATTTTATAAAACTGTAGTTTTGCAAAATGATAGCGAGCTGCATTTTATATGCAAATACTACAGCAGAAGACTTTGTCATATTATTTTTGCAAGTAAAGAACCATCACCTACCCAGTAAAAACCACAAAGCACAGACTGATAGTTTATTTACACCAATAAAATATTATTACCTATGAACTTATTAAATCAGTAACACATGAACACATGAGTGTATCAAAACCATCTCAGAAAATTCAGGCCCAGTAACATATTAAACATACAAGACCAACAAGTGATGGAACTCTTCACTCAGATAATATAAAAGGAGGCACATCTTATATTGGAATGCAGTAGTACCCACCAACCTATCATTATACTGTCTGGTGCATACTTTGTGGGATGGATGGGTGAAGAACTCCTGACTATATCCAGGGCTTCAGCTCAGTAACCCTTCTTGAGGTTGCTCACTCAGATTTCCATTTGTCAGTATCCATTCAACTCAGAACTAGCTCTGCACCTTGAGCCAGCTGTGTTTTGACGCCATTGTACCTCTATACTTTTTGACATTTATGTTATCTAACTACTTGCTTATCTAACTACCTGTGCCAACTCTCTTTGAATCTGTATCAACTGTCTCCTTCAACAAGGCCTCTTTGAGCCTTACAGATGCTTTAACCTGTTTTTTAGCCATTCTGTTATATAGAGGGATAGGAAGACAAACACACATGTATGTCTTTGTGTGAAGTGCATTGTGTGATCTGAGAGTTAAATAATTGAATTCAGGACTTGGTAAAGTAAAGCCAATGAAATTTATTGTTATTCAATAAATTCTGACATTATGAAAAGACACAGTATTCCATCTATATTTCTGACATAGTCCACCCAGGATACCAAGATTCTCTTTTCCTTCCCTTTATTCACATTCTTTATTCACAGCTGCTGGGACTACTGTCTTATAACCTACAGATTCCTTCTTACCTAGTTTCCACCTTTTTTGGGGAAAATTGTCCAGCAATTTCCATTACCCATGATCTCTACCCACTGCAGATATTGGTCAGTGACTCACACAAAGGGACCATTCCCTGCAGGATCAGGCTACATTTTTTTTACCTGCTTAGATCATAAATTACACTTAAGCTAGCCTCATCATCCCCACCTAGAATCTTTCTTCAATAAATCACTTCAATAAGAAATTCTGTGAACACTACTTCTAAATACCCTATTACTGGTAGAGGACAAAGGGTTCTTTGCAGGTATTGCCTAGCCATAGAGGTACACTTCATGTAGGATGGTTGTTTTACCAGAAAGTCAATGAGGCTATCTCAGTCCTTTATTCTGGTGAGATAATTCAGGCAGGAAACAAAACGTAGTGAAAGTGACAGAAAAGAAGTTCCTTATGAACAGGGTACACTTTAAGTACACTGAAAATGGGTCATCTCTAGGGTGACAGTTATTTTTATCACTATGCAAATTGTTTTGAACTGTAAGAAGTTTGGACTAATAAGTCTTTCCTTAGGCCCACTGTCCCCAGGTTGGGGAGGAGGGTTACTGAATTACAGTTGACCTCTAGGGTCAATATGTTAACACCTTGAGCTGGAATGAGGCCTTTCACTAATCCCTTGGTGTATGGAGGACTATTAAAAAAACCATCTTGTGACATTCCATGACCTCAGTCAGCCACCTAAGCTCGTCATCTTTAAGTTGGAAAGTTTAATTACAATGTTTTAACTCAGAAAACTGTGGTTCTACTCTCCATTTTAAGTTTTCTTTGCATTTCCCACAGCAGCTACTTATCATTCCCTTCTCAGAAACATGAGACCCTGACATATTTTAGACAATGGTTAGTCAAAGTCAGATTTTGGTTATTTCCTGCCAATATGGGGCATAGGTCTAGATTAGGAGTCCCTTGCCCTAAGCTTCTTTTAAGGGTGACAGCTGGATCCTAAGTCACAGATGAAGGTTGGGGAGGGCTGTAAGAGGCAGTATGTTCTTTGGAAATTGTAATCAGTGATAGTTGTGTTTGAGGAGGAGCCATGCTATAAGAGAACAGGTTGGGACCGTTGAGGCACAACAGAGTTAAGGTCCCCACAGATACTTATATTGTTCCCCCCAGGAACAATAGTAAAATATTGTTGTTTTTAACTTATGAATCCAGAGGATCAATAGAAACTTTATAACAGAATCAGACATTACACTGACTGATCTAGACTCAGCATATATTGGCTAAATTGTTTGGAATATGAGCAGAGCAGTTAGTCTTAATCAAGGAACCTGTGTGGCCTTGTGTTGTGTTTAGGACATTGGAGTCCATCTTATTTTGAAGTATTGCCTATTCTTTTTTTTTTTAATTTAATTTTATTTTATTTGAGAACATACTGTACAGAGGGGCTACAATTACATGGGCAGGATAATGCATACATTTCTTACCAAGCATTGCAGCCTCCTCCTTTGTTTACCCTTCACCTCCCTTCCCAGCCTCCCCCCTCCCCCCTGTATTGCCTATTCTTTACTTCACAGTTTAATAGAGTTAGACTTTGAGCTATACCATTTGTACTTTCATAGCCTACAGATGAGAGGAAACAAATTGGTTAAAACATTAACAATGTAAAGTCCAACCAAGAGGAAGAACATATGGGTTTTTCTTGGACTATAGAAATAGCAGGTAAAAGACAAGGGTGCAAGTTCCTGTCTAGTTGGAAGGTAGAGAGACATGGGCATCAGATAATCATGTTTATGGAACAGTTCTTTAACCTCTTCATTGCAATTACTTTTAAAAGACTGGACATAAATGACTCCATTTGGATTTTGATAACAGCCTCTTTAGTCTGAACAGTTTTTTTAAACCATTTGTCTCTGTATGGTCCCTTGTCTTTGAACTAAGCTTTGTCTCAGTGTGTCTTTTCTCATTGCTAGAATGAGATATTCCATTTGGTTTGGTTTGATCCTATGTTGGAGGGGAAGGACAAGTTAGGTGGGAGTCAGTTCCAATAAGACCCTTTGGGGCCAAATTTAAACAGCAAAGACATTTAGAAGAAGTGGCTCATACTGCTTGCCTAGAATCCAATAAGGTTAAAAAGCTAACTCATTTTGACAAATAGGTAATTGCAATAGCCAGGCTGTATGGATCTGAATGCAAATGCTCCAGAGAAAGATCACATCTTCAATAAAAAATTTTAGAATAACCAAAGTTGTCATCTTGAGGCAGTTTGGCAATGGACAGAAAAGTCTGGTCATATCCATGGTATGCAATATTTTAGGATAATAATTAAGTCGACAGTATTACTATGACTACTTTTCTTATTACAACTAGGAACACATACACATAAACCCTGTAGAGGGATCCTGCTTGGTACAGAGTTATTATAGCCTAGAAGGCATATATACTTGGGAACTAGAAATACATTAACTATACAGGAGAGATAGCAACAATTAGCATTACAGCTCTACATAATTACAAAGTGGCTGTTTAAATGACCTTGGCAAGCCAGGCACTGGTGGCTCATGCCTATAATCCTAGCTACTCAGGAGGCTGAGATCTGAGGATCACAGTTCAAGGCCACCCTGGGCAGGAAAGTCCATGAAACTTTTATCTCCAATAAACCACCAGAAAACCGGAAGTGGGGCTGTGGCTCAATTGGTAGAGAGTTAGCTTTGAACTGAAGAGCTGAAGGACAGGGCCCAGGCACAGAGTTCAAGCCCCATGACTGACAAAAAATGACCTTGGCAAACAGGAACTTAGACTTGATTAGTACTCATTTTTTATATTGTTAAAAATTTGACTAAATTAACATATTGATAAAAGAAACAAATTTAATACATTGTTTTGTAAATATTAAGAATAGAACAAGATCCTTAAGAATTAAGCACTGATGTTACATAAGTGTGTAAAATCTTGGTTTATTTTTTTCCTGTTTATATTTTTTAACTCTTTTTCATTTGTTATTGTAAAGGTGATGTACAAAGGGGTTACAGTTACATGAGTCAGGTAATGGGTATATTTCTTTTTGAACATTGTCATGTCTTCTCTCATTTGCTCCCAGATTTTCATTTCAATAAACATCATTTTATGATCATATGTCCATAGCTATTGAGCCTTTGTGATCCTCTCCTAAGAATATCCCCCTTGGGTCTCAATGTGTGAATGTTTAGAGTCTTGTATAATGTATCATGTCCAAGTGTATTTTTTTTTGTCTTTTACCATCCAGTGTGTTTACTTGTAGATTTATAAGCACTTTCTAGCTACAACAAAGGGAATCCATGCAACCTATGTTTCTTTGGATCTGGCTTACTTTACTTAATATATTATTTTCCAAGTCTTTCCATTTCCTTACGAATGGTACAATATCATTCTTTCTGATGGAAGCATACAATTACATTGTGTATATATACACATTTTCTTGATCCATTTGTATGCTGACAGACATCTGGGTTGATTCCATATCTTGGCTATGGTAAACAATGCTGCAGTGAACATGGTTGTGCTGATAGCTTTAGTGTAGCCTTATTTGTGGTGTATTGAATAAATGCTCAGTATTGGAATTGCTAGGTCATAGAGAAGCTCAATACTTAGTCTTTTGAGGGACTTCCATACTGTTTTCCAGAGAAATAATGACATAAACTTAGATGGCATTATTTTTTCCTAATTAAGCAAAGTACTCTCAGTACCCAGGGAGAAAAGCAATCTTCAACTATTTCTCCATTAATAACAATCTTTTAAAAATTCATTTGTTAATAGATCCATATATTAAGAAAAAGTTGAAACTTAGCATATTTATATCAGAATGAAACAGATTATCATCATTTGTTCGAATAACCAAATTCCAACATCTTTTTTGACCTATTTCTTTTGGCTTGAGCCTGAATTGATTCCCGGAGAAGACCATACCTGGAATGTTTTCTCTGCAGTGAACCCTAAAGGGAGAAGCTACATCCTATCCAGCAGCAGGGGCAGAGAGAGGGAGGGGAACATGAAAAAGAAAATAAAAGCCTGAAGATCCAAATTCTGGGTTAGCTATTAGAAATCAGATAAGAGTACCATAGAAACTCATATTTCATGTGAGAGAGATTCTAGAGACTGCTTTTTTATGTTTTTTTATTGTAAAAATAGTATACAGATGGGTTACAGTTACATGAGTAAAGTAATGAGTACATTTCTTGAGACTGTGTTAATAATGTCTTTGAACCATTTTTTAAGGAATGGACAAACCAGGCCAATCTATCCAAGTAATATCTGGTAAGGAAAAAGTAGGCTAGGGATTGAGTGAACACTTGGTGTGAAAAGAAAGCATCTGGAACTTAGTAACCCATAGAAAGGGCCTACAGCTGGAAGGAACCTCAAAGCAAGTGGTGCCTAGATGAATCCTTTGAAGATTATAGTAGATAAGGCAAAGACAGCAGGGTCTAAGCAGTAAGAAAGCATTTGCAGAGCAGAGAGACTAGGCATGTCCTGAATCCAGACAGACAGAAGGATGTTGTTTTTTTGTTTTTTTACTTCCTTTAGAAACACACACACACAAACACAAACACACACACACACACACACACACACACACACACACACACACACACACACACACACACACACACACGATGGTAGTTATGCACAAGAAAAGAAGAGAGTCAGAAACAAATTATATCCAGTCTGAATCATGGCATCCAAAATGGTTCTGAAGAGTCAGTGCAACTATCTATCTCAGTATGTGCATCTGGTGAGAGAATAATTCAGGCAAGATGTGAATGACCAGAAAAGGTGATAGAAAGGCCTATTAGGAAAGGGATACATTTTCTGTAAAGTGAAAGCCAGTCATCTTTATGAAAATGACACTGAGTTGTTACACTCCCACAAGTTTTTAATTGAGGTTTATGAGGTTTGGAGTGTTAAGTCCCTTCCTAGGACTTCAAGAGAATAGTTTATGGGTCTGGTTAGGTAAGTTAAAGATCTATTTTGATACAACAGCTGTTCATTGGCCCACATTTGACCAGAAGGAAATCTTGCATTAATCTTTAGGTGGGTTACATAGGTAGGTTGGTCATTGTTAAATTGGAAAGTTTAATTGTAAAATTTTCTCTCAGGATATATGTGATATCATTCTCCATTTTAAGAGGTTTTTTTTTTTTTGCATTTTCCTCTCACTTATGGATAACTGCTCCCTAGCAGTTATGACATTCTTTTTTTTTTATTGTGAAAAAACCGACCAGAGGAGTTACAATTACATGGACAAGGTAATGAGTACATTTCTTATCAAGCATTATTGCCTCCTTTGTTTCCCCTTTCCATTCCTTCCCATCTCCGGCCACCCCCACCAAATTTGTAAAGTTCGTTTTTCAACATAACATCTTGTACATCTCATTGTTGCAATGGGTCCACCTGTATCCCGATTTAAACAATTGTTTTTTCCCTTCCCTTCCACAAATTATACCAACATCAAATACAGTGAAAACAGGGATTATACCGTGGGGGAGGAACATACAAAGCTACAAAGAAATATCTTATAAATTTGTTTAAAACAATAGCAAGAAAGAAAAAAAAACATTTGAGTCCTTATCTTGAGGCTCATTTCTCCTAACATCAACTTATCTGACCTTTTCTGCTTGACTCAGACATATACTAGTTATTGCAAATAAGGGAAACCATGGGACCTATGTTTCTTTGGGCCTGGCTTCCTTCACTTAATGTAATTTTTTCCAAGTCTTTCCATTTCCTAACAAATGGGGCAATGTCATTCTTTCTGATGGAGGCATAGAATTCCATTGTGTATATATACCACATTTGATCCATTCATCTACTGAGGAGCATCTGGGTTGGTTCCATATCTTAGCTATGGTAAATAATGCTGCAATAAACAAAGTCGTGCTGGAAGCTTTAGTGTGGTCTTGTTTGTGATCATTTGGGTAAATGCCCAAAAGTGGGATTGCTGGGTCACAGGGGAGCTCTATGTGGAGTCTTTTGAGGAACCTCCATACTGTTTTCCAAAGTGGTTGAAAAGTTTACACTCCCACCAACAATGCAGTAAGGTTCCCTTCTGTCCACATCCCTTCCAGCATCTGTTGTTATTAGAGTTCTTGATTATAGCCATTCTAACTGGGGTGAGATGGTATCTCAATGTTGTTTTGATATGCATTTCTTTTATGGCTAGAGAGGTTGAGCATTTCTTCATGTGTCTATTGGCCACCCTTTTTTCCTCTTCAGAAAAGTCTCTCTTTAACTCTTTAGCCCACTTATTTATCAAGCAGTTGTTTCTTTGAGGATTTGTTGTTGGTGGATTTAATTTTTTGAGTTCCAGGTATATTTTAGATATGAGAGCCTTGTCCATTGTATGGCTAGTGAAGATCTTCTCCCAATCCGTGGGCTTTCTATTGATCTTGCTAGCTAGGTCCTTTGCCATGCAGAAGCTCTACAGCTTCATGCAATCCAATTTGTCCAACCTTTCTTTGATTTGTTGTGTTTCTGGGTCTCTATTAAGAAAATTTCAGCCTGTGTCAAGGAGACCTAAAGTTTCTCCTATTCTGTCCTGTAATGTTTTCAGGGTGTCTGCTTTGACTCCAAGGTCTTTGATCCATTTGGAGTTGTTTCTGCTACAGGCTAATATATAAGAATCTAGCTTTAGTTTTCTACAAGTGATTAACCAATTTTGCTAACACCATTTACTGAAGAGGCTGTCTTTCTTCCATTCTATTTTTTTAGCTCCCTTATCAAAGATTATATGGCTATAGGTCTGTAGGTTCATTTCTGGGTTTTCAATTCTATTCCATTGGTCCTGAGGTCTGTTCTGGTGTTATCACCAAGCTGTTTTGATTACTATGGCTTTGTAGTAGAGTTTGAAATTTGGTAATGATATTCCTCCAGCAGTGTTCTTTCTGTTAAGGATTGTTTTTGCTATTCGGGGTCTTTTATTGTTCCATATGAATGTTTGGATTGCTTCTTCTATTTCCTTGAAGAATGAGGTTGGTATATTGAACTTGTAGATAACCTTGGGAAGTATTGCCATTTTCATGATGTTGTTCCTTCCAATCCAGGAGGATGGGAGTTTTTGCCACTTTCTAAGTTCTGTTTTGATTTCCTTTTTTCAAGTTTTTAAAGTTTTCATCATAGAGGTCCTTCATTTCTTTGGGTAACTTAATTCCTAGGTATTTTATTTTTGGGGGCTATTACAAATGGAGTTGCTTTCCTAATTTCAGCCATGCTTTTCTCATTGTTGGCATACAGAAAAGCTATTGATTTTTGAGGGTTAATTTTATACCCTGCTACTTTGACAAAGTTTTGAATCAGCTTGAGTAATTTGGGAGTGGAGTCCGTGGGATTCTTTAAATACAAGCTCATGTCATCTGCAAAGAGGGAGAGTTTTACTTCATCTTTCCCTATTTGGATCCCTTTTAGGTTTGCATCTTGTCTTATAAATCCCCCAACAACTAATTCTCAAAGAAACAACTGCCCAATAAACAAGTGGGCTAAAGATTTACAGAGAAAACTAAGAATCCAGGGAACATTCCTCAATACAATAAAGGCTATATATATGACATTATACTTAATGGTGAAAAACTGTAGCCATTTCCTCTTAACTCAGGAATGACACAAGGATGTCCATTCTCTCCACTTCTCTTCAATTAAGTATTAGAATGCCTAGCTACAGCAATAAGACATTTATGACATTTTTTAGTTTTATTTTATTTTTTATTTTTTCATTTTTTATTATTGTGGAATCGTCATACAGAGGGGTTACAATTACATGGGCAAGGTAGTGAGTACATTGTTTTCTCCTCCTTTGTTTCCCCATACCATCCCTTCCCCTCTCCACCCCCCCCCCCATTCTTAATGATTCTGTCTAGGTGAGCTGGTCCAGGGGAGTCATCCTATACATCGGTTCTAATGTACTATTTCTTTTGCCCTTTACTTTCTATGTAGGTCAAGCTTCTTCTTGATCCAACATACTTACAAACTAAATATAAAAAGGGAACGAAATATCTGGGTGTTGATGGCTCAGGCCTATATTCCTAGCTACTCAGGTTGAGAGCTGAGACCTAGGATTCTGAGCTCATAGTTCAAACTCAGTCTAGGCAGGTAAGGCTGGAAGTAGAGATATTGCTCAAGTGGTGGTGTGCTAGCCTTGAGCAAAAAAGCTCAGAGACAGCACCAAGTCCCTGAGTTCAAGCCCTATGACTGACATACCAAAAGAGGAGAAGAAATATTTTTTCTAGCATTGTTCTCTATTATATAGTGAGGCTGGCTCAAGGCAGCTGCTTCGTGTTTGCTTTTGAACAAGTTAACCTGATCCCTGCTGCTGGACCTGGAAATACAATCCTATGAGCCTCTCTCTCCATGTTTAGGTAGGGGGAAGCAGTCAGATTAGTGCATTTTCTTAGTGCTCCTCAGCTCTGAACTTGGCTGTTGGCAAGTGTATGAATTCCTGGCTCAGGAGTGGCCAATAACTTAGGGTGGGGCAAAGGTGTGGCTAGATTCTCCTATGCATTGTTCCAGAAAATTTGTTGAAACACTTTTTTCTGCTTCTCCTCCCAGACTGGGTGGGAAGAGAAGTAATAGAAAACATGCCCTACTGGGCACCGGTGGCTCACACATGTAATCCTAGCTACTCAGGAGGCTGGGGTCTGAGGATCATGGTTCAAAGCCAGCCTAGGCAGGAAAATCCATGAGACTCTTAACCTCCAACAAACTACTCAGAAAACCGGAAGAGGTGCTGTGGCTCAAGTGGTAGAGCACTAGCCTTGAGCTGAAGAGCTGAGGGACAGGGCCCAGGCCCAGATTTCAAACCCCAAGACCAACAAAAAAAAATCAAAAAAAGAAAACATGCCTTTTAGAAGTTTTCTCTAGTTACTACTTCAGTGGTCAGGGCTAGTCATTGTCTTTAAACTGTTTTGCTCAAGGCTAGTCCTCTTTCACTTTATCCACACCTCTACATTAGGCCTTTTGGTGTTTAATTGGAGATCAGAGTGTCATGGGCTTTCCTATTTGGGCTGGTTTTGAACTGTGATCATTATATCTCAGCCTCATCAGCAGATATGGCATGAACCACCAATGCCTGGCTCCCAATTTTTATTGTATAGATTTTTTTTCTTTTACTTTGCTCCCCCAACTATTCTCTCCTTTGCTCTTTTCTTCCTCTCTGTCTCCTAGGAGTTCCTCTGAACATCAGCTGGCATTAGACAGCCAACAGACAACCATCAAATCTTACAAATATAGCTCTCGAAAGAACTCTTTTCTCAGCTGCCAGAATGACATTACACACTAATGATCTCAAGATAGTCACATGAAAATAACTCATCCCAACCTTTCTAACTGCAAGGTCTTTAGCAGTGGCACATAAAGAAAACTAAAAACCTAAGACTGAAGACTATAATACCAAAGTCATACACCCCTCTCTTCTTGTTCTAGAACAACTCTAATTCTAAGACTGAAGACTAAGACCTAAGACTGAAGACTATAATACCAAATCATACACCCCTCTCTACTTGTTCTAGAACAACTCTAATTCTGCTTCAGTTGAGGGAGTTACCTATTTCTCAGTTGCTCCCTGATGCATGTACATAGCCAGAATAAAATTTTGACCTTTATTTGAGTCATTTTAGCTATTTTTGATACTTTGATTCTGTTATTTGGATAGGATCTAGACAAGCCTTGATCCTGTAGACGTTTCATCAGACAAAGTGTGCTGAGAAAGCCTTGCTTCCTCCTTTTTGGGGACTACTTTTGGGTATAAGAGGTAGTTCTTGATCCTGATTCTATGTTCTGATATTTCCTTTTAGCTTAGAGGCTTAGCTTTTTTGTTTTTTGAAAGGGTTAATCTTGTAACTACTAGGTCATATGTTCATATTCTTCGTCTGTTTTGAGATTCTCTGGGAAAGTGGAGGATAGTATGGTAGCCTTAAGATAGAACTAGATTCATCTCTGTTTATCTATGATCTCTTTTTTTCTATGGGAAACACAGACTACCCAAATGCCTTCTTGAATGATGTGCTCCTTATAGGCATATGCTCTTTAATGGTAGTTCTGTTAAATGCTTCTGCATGTGGGGTTGGGGAACTCTAAGACGAGTACTAAAAAAAATTCCAGTGGTCTTTTGGAGAATCTTGGGACAAAGTAAAATTAGCAAATCAGTTAAAATTTGCATATCTTCATTAGGCCCTAGAACAAAAGAAAATAAAATAGCCAATTTGGGTGGCTTTTTAAAATTGGTATGAAGTCTCTGAGAAAAGAAACAATTCAGGCAGATGCCAACTTATGAAGTTTCTCTTAAACTTTATTTTTATTTTTTGACAGCTATTGGGCTTGAACTCGGGGCATGGGTGCAGTCCCTGAGCTCTTCAGCTCAAGGCAAGCACTCTACCACTTGATCCATAGCTCCACTTCTGGTTTTTTGGTGGTTGATTAGAGATAGGGGGTCTCACTGCCTTTCTTGCCTGGGCTGGTTTTCAACTGCAATCCTCAAATCTCAGCTTCCTGGATAGCTAGGATTACAGGTGTGAGCCACTAGTGCCTGGCTTCTCTCTTAAACTTTAGTCTTCTCTCTCCATAAATACCTCATCCTTCTGTCATCTCTGCCTCTGCCTCTTAACAACCCCAGTTTCCCCCGACTTCCAGCTTTCCAGATCCTTCTCCTTCTGTCTCTTTGCTTTTCCTCCTGCTTCCCCTCCATGGCTCTTCACATTTATACCCAGAATGTCTCCAACTTTCTCCCAAGAATTTCTTGACCCAAAGCCAAAATTTCAATCACAAGTTACCTTCAAATAATAGTGTTGGGCTGACCCCTACATCAAAACTTCTTCCAAAACTTTTAAAAAGAAATCAGTGTATGTTCTAAGTCATTTAATCTACATCATTTAACATAGTGAATGTGTGTGTGTGTGTGTGTGTGTGTGTGTGTGTGTGTGTGTGTGTGTGTGTGTGTGTGTGTGTGTGTGTGTATCATGGGGGCTTGAACTGAATTCAAGTTTAGGTGTTGTACCTTAGTTTTTCTGTTCAGGGTTAATGCTCTACCACTTAAACAACAGCTCCACTTCTGGTTTTGTTCTCTCTCTCTCTCTCTCTCTCTCTCTCTCTCTCTCTCTCTCTCTCTCTCTCTCTCTCTCTCTCTCTGTATGTGTGTGTGTGTGTGTGTGTGTGTGTGTGTGTGTGTGTGTGTGTGTGTAAGTAGAAGTTTACTGGAGACAAGAGTCTCACAGACTTTCCTGCCTGGCCTGGGTTCAAATAGCAATCCTCAAATCAGCCTCCAGAGTAACTAGCATTACAGGTCTAAGCCACCAGAGCTGGGCTCCATTTAATATATTTTTTGGTAAAACTATGGAATTTTTGAACTTAGTTTGATAAGGTCAAATGGCCTCTCAAATTAAGAATTTAGCTAATTCCCATAGAAATAGACTTTCTTCCAGGTATATTAAAGTCCTGGGAATATGAAAAAAGTTTTAAACAATTGTTCATAAAGATTTCTCTCCTTTCTATTAACTAGGAAATAATGTAGCTAGTCAATAAGGGTATGAGGAATATATCTTTAACAATAGGGACTTTTTAAAGTCATGCCTGATTTGTGATCTCTACCTCTTATTATATCTAGCTTTAAGGCTGTTCAAAAGCATAACACAACTTGGCAGAACATATATATTCATTTTAACACCTAGCCTAACATTCTGGAAAGAACATGATACTAAAAGGGAGACCCTCACCATAAATTTAGGGTATTGCCACTTAAACACCTTGAAGTAAACCAAGGACCTTCCCTAAGTACAACAGTCTCCAGTCTGCCTCCTAGGGACCACTGAGCTCTTGTCTTTCTTGTCAGTCCTTCTGTTTCTTTCCAATCTCATAGAGTTGGGACCCTTTGGTTCTGTGAGTTGTCACTATTAGGTGCTCATCTGAAGGAGTTTTTCTTGTGTTCCCCAACTGATATAATCAAGTACATCACCTTGACTAATTTTGTGTTCCAAACTATCTTCCCTCCTAGAATAACCTGCTTTCTGATTTACTTTCCTCAATCCTCTGTATCTTCTGTAGTTCAAAAATCTATGAATGTGGAAAAAAGAAAGAATGCAGAAGTCTGATGAGATCACATAATACCTCTGTCTAAATTGTCAGTTTATCTTAAAACCTAACAATCCACTGATGCAAATTTATTCATGTCTTGATTCAGTCCTTACAGTAAAAGAAAGAGGTCTTATGTAAGACTCAAAGGCTAATAAATCATATAGTGTAACATTATCACTAAGACCTAAAAAAAAGGCCTTCCAAATTCAACATAGTTCATAATAAGAAATCTCAGGGGAGCCTTCTTTTTCACCTGGAGACTTAAGAATTTCTTGAAAGACTTCTAGAACAGATAGCTATATGAAAGAGTTAACTTTCTCTTAGAATATTGATACATGTGAATTATTTTGGATAGAAGAGAGCTCTTGTCCAAAATTACAGAAAGGTAACTCATTCAATTGTATGATCTCTAGTTTTCATCATAGTTTTGTTTCCCTCCCTCTCTCCCACCCTCCCTCCCTCCCTCCCTCTCTCCCCCCCTCCCTCTCTCCCTCCCTCCCTCCCTGCCTCCCTTCCTTCTTTCCTTCCTTCCTTCCTTCCTTCCTTCCTTCCTTCCTTCCTTCCTTCCTTCCTTCCTTCCTTTCTCCCTTCCTCCCTTCTTTCCTTCCTTTCTCCCTTCCTCCCTTCCTTCCCTCTTTTTCTTCCCTCCCTCTTTTTCTTCCCTCCCTCTTTTTCTTCTTTCTTTCTTGGCATAATTTCACTACATAGCTCAGGCTGGCCTCAAACTTGCAATCTTCCTCACTCTGTCTCCCGAGTACCACCATGTCTGGCTTCACCTTCTGATTTCTGAAATTGTGTACTCCTATAAAATCACTTCAAAGGATCAGTTATCCTTGCTTGGCTCTTCTACTCTATCTCCCTATTTTTCTTTTCTCTTTTCTCTTTCTTTCCTGTTCTTATCTCAATATTCATTTTCATTTGATTTACTTTTTCATACCAGTTCTGGGTCTTGAACACAGGGCCTAGTGTCTTTGAGCATTTTGCTCAAGGCTAGTGCTCTGCCACTTCAGTCACAGATCTTTCTGGCCTTTCTGGTGGTTAATTGGAATTGAGTTTCACAGATTTTTCCTGCACAGAAAGGCTTTGAACTATGATCCTCATATCTCAGCCTCTTGAGTAGCTAGGACTATAGTTGTAAACCATTGGTGCCTGGCTCAAAATCCATTTTCTTTGGCATTTTCGGAGTTAGGCTTACAAAGATAATGTCATGTATAATTGCTGATTTTCCTCATATTTTCTTCCCTTTTCTTCTAGTTCCATTGTCTTTCTCCCTAATGAGATCTGGTATCTCTCTATATAGCCCAGGTTTGTCCTGAACTAATGATCTTCCTTGTCTTAGCCTTTCAAATGCTGAGATTATAAGCATATACACTGCATCCAGACTTCCTGCTCTTTTAAAAACAAATACCTATTTCCAGAGAGAAATATGCCTACTATTAATGTTGTAATCTGAGGCCAGGTCTGATCCAAACTTGGTCTCCAACAAATATCCTACATTATCACACTCTACAGAGTATACCCTTGTGTTACTCAGAAAGAAACATTTGTTTCTAATACTTAATTCGTGGTCCTGGCCAATTGTAATGAAACATGTGAGGCCCAGAATATCATCTGGCCAAGCTTTGCCTAGGAAAGATACAATGGTAAAATATCACTGTTGTTTACATTGAAGCTCTTCAACTATTAACATTTATGTGTTGTTCACTTATTCAATTGGACAGGGCCACATTGTATGATCCATCTGAGTGTCAAAGGTGTAGGTCAGCAAAGTCATCATAAATGGAAATGATCTATTATTAAAAGCAATCATCCATCTGTGCAAAACATCCATTCAATAAACCATGGAAGTGGAGAGACTTGGAATCAATCTGAATGTGCTTATTACCACATAGGTTGAGTTTTACATGACATTTCTCCTTAAAGGAGTAACCCTGTGAGCTGCTGAAGATTTGATCCAATGTCCAAATTTTCTATTATGCCTTTTGTTACTGACAATAATATCACCCAAAATACCAAAACACTTGCTTAAAACGTGCTCGAACTCCAGAGGTTATTATTCTTACACAACTGGTGTTTGACACCATCCTGGCATCTAGAGGACACACTCCTGACATTGTTAATGATAAAAATGTGTAGGTATATATAGCCTCAACTCTTCCTGAGACATTTTTGCTGAGTTAACACATCTGTGTTGCCAATGAAGACATTTATTTAGTGAATGATGTGTTCCTGATATCTGTATCTATGGGTCCTTATCAGATGGTTGGAAAAGTACCCTTTTTAATGTATATATTTTTATTGTAAAGATACTGAACAGAGGGGTTGCAGTTATATGAATAATGTAATGAGTACATTTCCTTTCGAGCATTGTTATTCCCTCTTTTGTTTTTCCTCTAGCATCCCTTCCCTCCCCACCTCCCCAACTCCTCCCTCCCCCCCATGCCTGAAGTTGTAAAGTTTGTTTTCAACATAGTGTCTTGTATATCTTATTGTTACAATGGGTCAACTTGTATCCTTGTTTCCGCATTTTGTTATTTCCCTTCCCCTACCCAAATTAGAAAAATGATATACAAGTTGCAGGGTACAGAATCAAATACAGTGAATATAGGGGCTATACCATGAGGGAATAACATACAAAAGAAACAAAAAAATCACATAGTTAATTATAAGTACATTAAAAGCAACAGTAACAAAGAGAAAGCCGCTTGTGTCCCTATCTTGGGGTTCATTTTGCTTAGCATCATCTTGTATGGTCATATGTACATAGCTTTTGCCCTTTTCTGCTTCTCCTACACATGTACTAGATATTGCAAATAAGGGAAAACATGGGACCTATGTTTCTTTGGGCCTGGCTTACTTCACTTAATATATTTTTTCCAAGTCTTTCCATTTCCTAACAAATGGGGCAGTGTCATTCTTTCTGATGGAAGCATAGAATTCTATTTTGTATGTGTGTGTGTGTGTGTGTGTGTGTGTGTGTGTGTATGTGTGTGTGTGTGTGTATCACATTTTCTTGATCCATTCATCTATTAATGGGCACCTGGGTTGGTTCCATATCTTGGCTATGGTTAATAATACTGCATTAAACATAGTTGTGTTGCTAGTTTTTGTATACCCTTGTTTGTGATCATTTGGGTAAATGGCCAAAAGTAGGATTGCTGGGTCATAGAGGAGCTCTATGTGGAGTCTTTTGAGGAACCTCCATACTACTTTCCAAATTGGTTGAACAAGTTTACATTGCCACCAATAATGCAGAAGGGTTCCCTTTAATCCATATCCCCTTCAGCATCTGTTATTAGATTTTTGATTATAGCCATTCTAACTGGGGTGAGGTGGAATCTCAGTGTTGTTTTGACTTGCATTTCTTTCATGTCCAGAGAAGTTGAGCATTTCTTCATGTGTCTATTGACCATTCTTATTTCCTCTTCAGAGAAGTCTCTCTTTAAGTTCTTAGCTCACTTATCAATCAGGCAGTGTTTCTTTGAGGATTTGTTGACATTGTAAAAATGGCAATATTGCCAAAAGTTATCTCCAAATTCAATGTGATACCATATATCAATATCCAACCCTCATTCTTCAATGAAAGAGAAGAAGCAATCTAAAAATTCATATGGAACAATAAAAGACCCTAAATAGCAAAAACAATCCTTAACAAAAAGAACATTGCTGAAGGAATATCAATATGAAACTTTAAACTCTACTACAAAACCATAGTATTCAAAACAACTTGGTACTGGCACAAGAACAGATCCAAGGACCAATGGAATAGAACTGAAGACCCAGAAATGAACCCACAGACCAATACCCACCTAATCTTTGATAAAGGAGCTAAAAATAGAATGGAAGAAAGACAGCCTCTTCAGTAAATGGTCCTGGCAAAATTGGTTAATCACTTGTAGAAAAATAAAGCTAGATCCTTATATTTCACTCTGCACCAGAATCAAAGACCTCGAAGTAAAAGCAGACACCCTGAAAACATGATAGGAAAGAATAGGAGAATCTCTAGGGTTCCTTGGCACAAGTTGAAGTTTTCTTAATAAAGAGCCAGAAACACAACAAATCAAAGAAAGTTTGGACATATGGGATTGCATGAAACAGCAGAACTTCTGCATGGCAAATGAAATAGCTAGCAAGATCAATAGAAAGCCCACAGATTGGAAGATCTTCACTAGTCATACAATAGACAAGGGCCTCATATCTAAAATATACTTAGAACTCAAAAAATTAACCCCTTGAAAGTACCCTCTTTTAGGGCACACAGATGTATTCTTTGGATGTTATTTTCCTAAAGGATAGTAGTTATTTAATTTTCCTTCTGATAGCCATACTCTTCCTCAAGTGGACCAGAAACACTGTCCTGTCCATATAGACAATTAATTCAAGAAAATTGAGGACAGAAAACCAAAAACAAAATATTCTTCTAATATACTATAGGAATCGTCTTGAGGCTCAGTTATACCCATGTAGTTTTGCTTTCTTTTTCAATAATTTTGGTGGAGATGAGAGGTATCTTGACCAAGAGGGGAGACTGTAAAATATTTAAAGACAATTCTAGTTTTCTTCACTTTAGACCTGTCTTCTTTACTTTTCCTCCTCTTCTTTTACTTTTTTTTAACCTCCCACTCCTATACACCTTAACTGACATTAGCTTGCAGACAATTGTCAAGACTTATAAAGATAGCTCTTAAAAGAATTGCTTTCTCAGGTGACAGAATGTGATTCCACTAATGATCCCTAGAAAGTACAGGAAAACCAACCAATCCCAATATTTCATGCTGCAAATCTTATAGTAGTTACAGCCAGATCTGTAACTATACTGTAACAAATGGCATCTCTTAAGAAACCAGCTGGGTGGTGATTTCTATGACCCAAGAGATTTAGGACATGCTCCACAGAGCAAGTGAAGCCTGTTCTGTATACTCTGGGGTTTGAGAGCCTGTAGCACTTGACAATGCTGACTTCAGGGTTGGAACCTAGGACAAAAGTGTTAGAGCTCTTTCACACTTTGGAGTTGAGACCTGTGGCATTTAACATTACTGCAAGGAGTAACTACAAGTGCTATCACTCCTGTGGCTTCTCCAGTCAACTCCAATGATGTCAGTTTCAGGTATGTAGTGGTTCCAGCTGCTCCATTGTCAACATTCTCTATGTCACAGGAGGTCACAATTAGCCATCATTTAACCTAATACCATCCCTGCTGATGGCTCCCTCTCTCTCTCTCTGTTTCTTTCTCATGTACCCACACACAATTCTGAGGCTGCTAGTTCATTAGGATGGCTCCAACCATCGTAGTGCCACTGATTTTGCCTGTTGCTGTAGGCCTGATCAGCTGGTGTCAGCCCTGATCATGCTCTTGCCATAATAGCTCCAGCTGCATCACCCCTACTTTTGCTTCATTGCCACTTTCTCTTATTGTTACCAGCTCTACTAATGTTGAAAAATCAAAAGTTGGCAAGGAAGATCACTTGAGAGAAGTTGTTCTTGGGCAGCACAGGAAGGTGTCTTCCAGCTGACCACAGTGAGTTCAACAGTCTACTTATATAGCCAGAAAGTGGGTGTTATAGGGATATGTACACCAATCATGACAGTCTCTTCGTACAAATGAAGAATTATGTTTGCACATTTATGGCAAACATTTATAGCAGTCGTATTTCCAGTCATTTATGCAAATTAAGGACTGTGTTTGCACCAATCACAGGTTTTCTTTTGCGCTATAAAAGACAGAACTTTTGCTCTGGCAGGCATGGAAATGGTTGTAGGGTCATCTAGAGTTTGCCGACATATATAATGGCAGAGTCTTACACAAGCTGTTTGTAGGGATAGTACCTTCAGGAGCTGGTTATGTTTCAGTGTATAGCTTTCTCAGTTTGTCTGTGGAGTGTTCAAAGCAGCTGGTGCTGGCATGAGAGTAGTCCAGCTGATAGTAGTTAAGGTAGCCAGGGCTCTGTGAAGGGTCTAAGAGCTATCCATTAGGGGGTTAAATCCCTAGGCTCCCATCACAGTACAGTTAAAGGAAAAATAAACTTTCAATAAAGGCTCATTATTAACATTAATGGAGATATAACAATATTTAACAGTAAGCTAACAATTCTTAACTCCTTTCCTGGTGTTTCAGGGCATGGTGGGTCTCTACTATCTATTTTACAACGAGGACAAGGCCAATGCCATGTATCCTAACCCCTCATGTATAGGGTCCTGCTTCAACTAAAAAAGTTTAGTTGTGTGTGTGTGTGTGTGTGTGTGTGTGTGTGTGTGTGTGTGTGTGTTAGCACTAGGGTTTGAACTTAGGACCTCATGCTCTCAAGGCTGATGCTCTACCACTTGAGCCATATCTCTACTTGTGGGGTTTTGCTGGTTAATTGGAAACAAGAGCCTTTCAAATTTGCGTGCGTGGCCTACCTTCAAACCTTAATCCTCATCTTTCAGCTTTCTGAGTAACTAGGGTTATAGGCATGAGCCATTGGCTCCTGTTTAGTTAGGTAATTTTGAGGTGTTCATGATCTCCATCACCTGAAAAAGTCTGTGATCTCTATTCACTTAATTTTTTTCTTGGTAATAAAATTCCTTCTCAAAAATACAAACTATCATTCAGGTGTACACATTCATTTTAGTTGGCTGTGCCATGAATAGTCTGATCCCCTTTCCTTAAGACACTTTGATATACTGTCAATATTGTGTTCAGACTGCTATAAGTTACCATAACTGGGTGGTTCATAAACAATAAAATTTTATTTCTCACAGTTTTGGAGGCTGGAAGTCTGAGAGCAGGGTCCAATAGAGTCAGCTTCTAATGAATGATGCTATTTTGGGGTGTAAACTTCAAGTGTGCAAACTATGGATTTCCCACAGTGTCTTCACATTGTATAAGGAATAAGCTAGCTTTCTAAAAGGGCGCTAATCCCATTATGGAGGGATGTCTCTTATTTCTTCCAAAGATAAAAGTGTTTTTAAGACCCCTAAATACATGCTATAGTCTGAATCTCTGCATCCTTCCCAATTCATATGTTGAAACCTTAACTTCCAGTGTGATGTCTTTCTCATGCCACGTTAGGCCTGTGGAATAATAGCTTTCCTGTTTCTGGATGCAGGGAACTACATTATGCTTTAGCCATTTACCTAGTCTCTGTTCATACCTTTGGAAATAGGCCTCTGCTAACTTCTCTTCAATTAATTATTTCTAGTACCATTTGTTTCTTGATGGAACTCTGGCTGATAAAGATCCCTTCATCTGGATTCGAGCCTTGGTTGGAAAAGAAGGATACTGGAAAAACTATTTTTTAAGAGATTGAATAAAATTCTGGGAACAATTAATGCTTCTTTGAAACTCTAGTAACAAGTTGTTCCATATTGTTTACTAGATGACCAAATCCATTATTAACAATAAATGTCACTTATTTAGTGCTTACTATATTCCAGGCTCTCTTCTTAGAAAATTATGCATAATCATTCACTTAACCCTCATCTAAATTTGGTAAGTTAACTATTGTTACTTTATCTTTACCTTTTACAAATTTGAAAATGGAGAAAGAGATCACCTAGGTAATTTTCCCAAGGTCATACAGATGATAAATAAAAGAACAAGAAGTTGATTCCAGGCAATCTGGCTTGAGTCCATGTTTTTCAATACTTCATAGGTCTGCTTTCCTTGCTTGACACATAGTGAGTGCTCCATAAATATTGAGTTAAGAAGTAAAATTGATGGTAATCACTGTTTTCCACTGTTCTTGGGAGCCTGGTGTGTGGGAACTTTGCAAGAATCAGAGCTGGAAACTTTGGTCTATAAATGACAGCACTCTAGCTGAGTTGTGGCAGAAGGGAGGTTTTCCACAAAGTTTGTGAACAGTGAGCATGACTAAGAGAATATCACCTTACTGGGCACAGAATTGATGTAAGTTAAACAAGTAAGCGATAGTGTGAGCAGGGTCCAGTTGTACCTCTTCATACAATAGGAAGAGCACAAATGGTGGGGTAAGGGACCTAGTTCTACCCCACTTATGTGCAAAAAATTGTATTATTTATACCCTCAATGCTAATTTCTTCATTTGCAAAATGAGATGATGGGACAAAATGATCACTGAAATTCTATGAACTCTAACTCTAGCACCTTAAGACAAATGTTTTCTGAATGAATAAATTAATGAAGGATATTACATTAAACAAATCAAATTGGGACAAAGGTGTCTAAATTTGCTGAACTTTAGTACCCATCTATGAAAATAGGACCAGAGAAAAGAAGAAAAGAAAACAAAGGAAGACAGCATTAAGAGGTTCCAAGGATTATTTACTTAAGTGAGCTGGAGAAAGGAATCTGAGTGTGTGTGTCATATCTAACCTCATGGTTAGAATGGTGAAATCTTCAATCTTCCATGTTGTCCTAAATCAAATCGACAT
Organism: Dipodomys merriami; assembly: GCF_024711535.1. NCBI lineage: Eukaryota > Metazoa > Chordata > Mammalia > Rodentia > Heteromyidae > Dipodomys > Dipodomys merriami. The sequence continues at coordinate 87,907,628 of NW_027204492.1, forward strand.
GACAGCCTCCCCTTTACACTTAAGACATGTTGCTTGACTAGCAAACTTTCACTGGGCTTCTTGCTGTTCCTGCCTTCTGTGAATATCCTTCACAGCAGATCTCTGTGCATTCTGGAAGCTTCCATTCTGAAGTACTTACATATGGACAAATCTCCTATTTTCTCAATTGCATATACTTATATTACCTGCCTGTTATTACAATCAATTACCATGGTGCTTAGGTGCATTTGAAAGAATGAAATAAGGAAAGGATATTTTAAATCATGTACTAGTTGAACTGTGATAATTCAGGCTTCTTTCTGATTCTATTGTAATAAGAAACTTCAGGAAGTGGCACTGTAGCTCAAGTGGTAGAGTGCTAGCCTTGAGCTGAAGAGCTGAGGGACAGCGCTCAGGCCCAGAGTTCAAGCCCCACGACCGACAAAAAAAAAAAAAACAAAAAGAAACTTCATACTTAGGATGTCCTGTTCTTGGTTTGCAGAACAGCATAAATTGGGGGAAGAATCTGAAGAAATGAACTAGGTTATGATAGGAACATGGAATATGTCTGCAGTCTTCTGGAAAACTAATCTTTATAGAGTCAGGAAAGATCTGTCTTCACTTGCTGCTTGTCTAGATCTGCTGTGGGTCTGACCCAGTGTATTAGCTATTTATGGCTGAGGAACAAAGTACTTCAAAAGTAAGAAGGTTAAAGCAATAAACATAAATTATTTCATAGAATTGCTCAGAATTTGAATTTTGTGAGAGGCTTAACTGGGTGCTTCTAGCTCAAGTTCTTTCAGAGAGTTGCAAAAGATTTCTGGAACTGTAGTTATCCTGAACAGATTAGAGAATATGCTTTCAAGATCACTCAGTGGCTACTGGCAGAAGGAATGAAACAGAGGGCATGTGATCCTTTCTGTGGGACTGCTCATAAAGAGAACTGAGGGGTTTCTCTGAATTACTGCAGAGAGAGTGATCAGTGAGAATCAGAAGCTGTTAGTCTTTTCTAACCTAATCTTGAAAGTGACATCCTGTCACTTAAGATATATACTATTTGTCACATAGATACATGAAGGTACAATGTAGGGGGTATTAAACAAATAAATCCCAAATAAATTTGGGATTCATCCTGAAGATTGTGTACTAAACTCAGATCTTTATAAAAAGTCTTATATGACTCAGCCCCTCAAGAAAAAATATATTGGCTGAAGTAGAGTCAAAGCCAAAATGCTTCTCTTAGCAATAGATGAACTGAAGCAAAGGATTCCAATGAGTTTAAACCTTGTGGATGGAAAAACAGGAATACACTCTATGGATAACAATGTACCACAGAAACCCTGTATGTGAAGAATCAAGAGGAATCTGAGGAATCAAGAGCTAATGTTCTAGGCTGCCTCCTCAACTTTTCTGGTTTCAAAGACAAAACAGCTACAATATAATCACTTGGAAAACTCATTTTCACAGATTCTCAGGCTTGCCCAAAATGTACTATATGAGTCTCTGGGTTGGGTATGCTAAATAATTCTGATGCATAGCCAGGTTCTGGAACCACAGTGAGATGATGTGAGTTTTGAGGAAAGAACTTTTAGTTTGTAACTAAAGTGAGGACCTCATTCTGCTCAGTAGATTATATAAGTTGGGTCATTCTCTGCAGCTGTTTGAATGAAGTGATGAAAGAAAGCCAAGTGACCTTTTTTCATTTATAATTATTATTTAATGGCTGCTGCATTACTTGCCTTGGGATTAAACAGAAGAACAGACCTAAATCCTTAGTATTCAATGGACTAATCAAAATGCACAAATATAGTCAATGTATAATTCAGTCAAACTCTGACCTTTTTATTGTTGAGCAGTTGTTCTTGGAAGAGTCTGGGTCACAGAGAAGTTTATATAGTCTGAAAGGATAGATGAAAAAAGCTGCAATATTTTTCCCAAGATGTAAATTTTTAGTATCATCTTCCTTTCTGTCCTTTTGTTTCATTGAAGTCTGATTTGAACAATCATTTGTATGCCATGCCATAGTGCCATTTACTCAGATGACTACCCTAAGATCTTTGTTAGAATACCTCTCTGCTATGTAGATTGTTAAAAACTATTCCCCTGAGTGAGTTATGTTTTACATACAGAGCTATTCCCCCAAGAATCCTTATGTACTGTTGTGGTAATGTAAAATAATGTAGTCACTTTGGCAATTAGAGTGGAGGTTCCCCAAAAGATTAAAAATAGAACTCCCCTACAATTTGGTGAACCACTCCTACTCCTATACCCAAAGGAATCAGTCACCCTACAATAGAGATATATGCATCTCTGTGTCACAGCACTGTCTGCAATAGGCAGATTATGAAATCAGCCTGATATAATGTACATGATGGACTATTATTCAACCATGAAGAACAAAATCATGGTGTTTGCAAGAAAGTAGATGGAGCTGGAGATCAATATGTTCAGTGAAATAAGCCAGACTCAGAAAGAGAATTACCACATAGTATCTCATATTCAAAATCTAATTTAAAAAGGAAACATGAAAACCTAAGAGGGACTACTAGAGAAAAAGTAGTTAACCAGGTGAGGGGTGAGTGGAGCACAAGGGAAGGTAATGGCTGAATCGACATGATTAAAGTGTTATATGCATATATGAAATTGTCACAATGAAACCCAGAACTCTATATAATTAATATGCATTAATTAAAGAGTTATTACTATGCAAACAATTGGAACACCAGGAGAAAGTAGAGAGTACAGCACAAGAAATATTTATAGAAATTGTAGCTTAGAAATTTTGAGAGTTAATAACAAAAAGCTGTGTGTGCTGAGTAATATAAATACCAAAATAAACAAGCACAAACAACAAACAAAACCAAACATCCATGAAAACATAAAAAGTAGGAAAGACTGCTTTAGCTGCTCTAGGTTTCTTGAATTTCCATATGAATTTTAATGTCAGTCTGTTTAGTGTCACTCTGTCAATTTATGGAAAGAAATCAGCTGGGATTTTTGTGGAATCTGTTGAACTTGCTGAAAACAAGATATAAGGGAAAAAATTCCATCACCCAGGAAAAGAAAGACACATTACATAAGAAGAAAGATAGGTCGTACATAAGCCATGCAAACAAGAAGACAATGAGTTACCATTTCAAAATGTTTCAACAAAAACAAATCTTTCAATCCAGAATCACTAACACTAGGAAAAGTACTTTTAGAAAATGCAGAAGAAGCAAATGTGTTTTTAACAAACAAAAACAAAAAGAAAAGTTAAGAAAGTTGAAAGAAGTTCTTCAAGCAAGAAGAAATATGATACCAGGCCTGGAAGGTGGCTCAGTGGTAGAGCGCTTGCCTTGCATGCCTGAGGCTCTGGGTTTGATTCCTCAGCACCACATAAGCAAAAAGAAAAAAGCTGGAAGTGGCGCTGTGGCTCAAGTGGCAGAGAGCTAGCCTTGAGCTGAAGAGCTGAGGGACAGCGCCCAGGCCCAGAGTTCAGGCCCCACGACTGGACCCCCCCCCCAAAAAAAAAGAAATATGATACCAGATTTATAAAAAAACAAATACAGGTTGATATAAAGAGATGAAGACTACTTACAGTAGAAGAAATGAAGGTAAATTTTTGTCATTGAGTTACAGTTCGTTGTATGTTCTAGATGTAAGTCCTTGTTAGAGTATAATTTTCAACATTTTCTTCCATTTTGTCAAGCTGCATTTTTATCTTCTTAATGTGTATCATTTGCAGCATAAAAGCTTCTCATTGTGTGTGATGAATTTCAATTTAGCTATTTTCCCCCTTTGGTTGCTCCTCCCTTTGCCTTCACCAAGTTAATGAAGAATTGTTACGCTATGTTTTCTTCTAAGAGCAGTTTGAGTTCTCAGCCAGAACTTTGATCCATTTTGAATGAACTATGTATATGGAATGAGGTAGTGGTCCAACTTAATTATTTTGCGTATGGATATCCAGTTGACTTAGCAGCATTATTTAAAAAGACTGTTCTTTTCCTGTTAACTTGTCCTAGGAGTTGTTAAAATTCAAATAACTGCAAGACACTAAACAAAGAAAGGACTTCTCATGTTCTTGAATTGGTAAAATTAATTAATATTGTTGAAAATGGATATACTACCAAAGGCAGTCTATAGATCTTAGTAAAATCTCCATTAAAATTCTGATTATGTTCTTCATAGAAATTTTTTAAAATCCTAAAACTTATATAGAAGCACAAAAACAAAGCCATAAAAGCATAGACCTTGTATTTCAAGGATCTTACCAAAAGTAGCCAGGAAGTCACTTAAATAGAAATCAACAACACAAGGCTATCAATGTTGAATTAGAAGCTTGTACAAGTACTAGGGAAGTGCAGCGACCTGGGTGAAGTGTAGCCAGTAGAAGAAAAATAGAGAGTACCCAAGTAGTAGGAGAAAAATGAGAACTCTTATCATTTCTACATGAGAGAGTTCATCTGTATTGCCATTTCACTTACTGGTGATTGAGTCTTGTCCTTAATTCTATTAACATCAATTAGGATGGTCAGAAGTATGATAAGCATCATTGATTGTTCAATCTTTATTGTAACATAGCAGATTTAGAATGTGGAATTATGTCCAAACAAGTGTCTATCTATCTACAAATCAATCAATTAATTAATCTATCTGTTAGAAGGTAATATTATTTACTTATATTTTTCTTAAAGTTTCACAATTTCAGTTTTTACATTTTTGTCCATAATCCACTCAGTTAATGTTACGAGAGGGTATGAGATGTGTGTTCACTTCACTAGCATTAATATTGAGAATGATATTGTCATACAGCAAGTGTGTTTTCAATATTATGAAAAAACGACTAAACCAGTTTCCAAAGAGGTAGCTCATTTTGTGTTTCCACAACAATGTGTGTGATTCCAATTGAGAAAAATAGCCATCAGTCTTTGGTATTGGTAATATTTTGGTTTGTAGAGCAGTATCTCATCATGCTCTGACTTTGCATTTGCCTAATGAGCAATAATGTTTAACAACTTCTCATATGCTTATTTACCATCTGTAGATCTTTCATGGGATTTTTTGTAACAATTCTTGTGTTTGAATTTAAGGCTTGAGTGTTGTCCCTGAGCTTGGGCTTAAGGCCAGTGCTCTATCACTTGAGCCACAGCTCCACTTCTGGCTTTTTGCTGGTTGACTGGAGATAAGAATCTCATGGACTTTCCTGCCCAAGCTATCCTCAAATTGTGACCTTCAGGTCTCAGCTTCCTGAGTAGCCAGGATTATAGGAATGAGCCGCTGGTGTCTAGCTGCTACTGTTGTTTTTCCTTCCTCCTCCTCCTCCTCCCCCTCCTCCCCCTCCTCCCCCTCCTCCCCCCCTCCTCCTCCTCCTCCTCCTCCTCCTCCTCCTCCTCCTCCTCCTCCTCCTCCTCCTCCTCCTCGAAATGCATATTTGTACTCCTATCTGTTGTTAAGACTATAATTTTCTATTCAGTAAAATTAATAATAGTGTATTCATTTTAAAAGAACCTGTTTTACTCTTTGTATCAAACTATCTTTTCCATAAAATGAATTTTGCACCTTTGTTGAAAATCATTTGGCTAAGATATATGTACTTAACAACAGAGTCCAAAAATACACGAAACAAAAACTGAGAAATAAATTGACAATTGATTTCAATCCTTGATTTTCAACATTTATCAGTAAGAGGGCAAAATAGATAAACACAAATTGACCATATGTTGGTAAGTGTGCATGCTGACTGAGGATCCTGTGCATATTTTATCCTATCCTTTCATTTTTATTTTATTTTATTTGTTTGTTGTCAGTCGTGGGGCTTGAATTCTGGGCCTGGGTGCTGTCCCTGGGCTCTTCAACTCAAGGCAAGCACTCTACCACTTGAACCACAGCACCACTTCTGATTTTCTGGTGGTTTATTGGAGATAAGAGTCTCAGCAAAATGAACCCCAAGATTTGACACAAGTGGTTTTTTTCTTTCTTGCTATTGTTCCTAATGTATTTATAATGTACCATGTGACTTTTTTGTTTCTTTGTATGTTCCTTCCCCATGGTATAACCCCTGTTTTCACTGTATTTGGTGTCGGTGCCCTGCATCTTGTATATACACTCCTCTAGCTTGGGGAAGGGAAGGGAAAAAACAAAATGCTTAAATAGGGATACAGGTTGACCCATTGTAACAATGAGATGTACAAGACACTATGTTGAAAAATGAACTTTACAATTTAGGCGGGGAGAGGGGAAGGAGGGGAGTGTAGTTGTGGAGGTGGGAAGGAAGGGAGGGTAGGGGAAAAACAAAGGAGGAAGTAGCAATGTTTTATAGGAAATGTACTCATTACCATGCTCATGTAACTGTAACCCCTCTGTACAGTATTTTTACAATAAAAAAATGTATTAAAAAAAGAGTCTCATGGACTTTCCTGCCTGGGCTGGCTTTGAACCACTATCCTCAGATTTCAGCCTCCTGAATATTTAGGATTACAGCTGTGACCCTCCGGCACCTGGCGTCATTTTATTTTTTGTTAGAAAATTTCTATAGCATTTTTATCTCTTTTCATAAAAGTTATGCTCTATTCATAGTTACCACAAACTGATAACTACCTAAATGTCCTTTAAGTGGCAGATGGTTAAGCAATCCATGGTACATCACTTCTTAGCATTCAAAAGGAACAAATTATTGAATTACACAATGACACAAATGCATCTTTAATGCATTTTTCTAAGTTAAGGAAGCAGAATCAAAAGTTTTTATGTTACCCAATTCAATTTACATAACAATCTAGTCAAAAACTACAGGGATAGAAAATAAATTAGTGGTTTTCAGGGTTTGGCTGGTGAGGGAGGGTATATTAGAAAGGTGTGTTTGAATGAATTTTTGTTGGGATGAAACTATTCTGTATCATGAATGTGATATCTGTTAGATGATTGTGTGCACTTGATAAAACTCATAGAACTGAATAGAATACAGAGTGAATTTTAGTATGTGCAATTTTAAAAAATCAACCAGGAAGTAGTAGGAACTTAAAAAATGTAATACAAACAGAAATGAAAAAGAGCTACATTGCAAGTAAATAGCTTAACCATATTGAAGAGTATGTAGGGGAAAAGGAATTAATCTAAGTAACTTCAAAGAAGAGAATTTTGCCTGGACTCAGTAAGGCCAGAAAGAAAAAGAATTGTATACAAATATTGTCCTCTAGTTAGCAAATCTGGCCCTCACAGGAAATAGGCTAACAAATTTTAAATTATTCAATATGAAATTTAGGGTTGAGCTACTAAGTACATATTTTGTAAATAATGAAATCCAGGCTTCACTGCAGAAGAAATAAGGAACACATAAGCGGGGTGGTGCTGCAATAAACCATGTGGTGCTGAATTAAAGCCATAGCTATCAGTGTGAACTCATAGGCTTTATTTTTTGGGGGGGGTTCCAGTTGTGGGGCCTGAACTCTGGGCCAGGGTGCTGTCCCTCAGCTCTTCAGCTCAAGGCTAGTGCTCTACCACTTGATCCACAGTACCACTTCTGGCTTTTTCTTTTTGCTTATGTGGTGCTAAGGAATCGAACCCAGGGCCTCAGGCATGCAAGGCAAGCACTGTACCACTGAGCCACCTTCCCAGCCCCAACTCATAGGCTTTAAACATAGTTGTCCTTCCATATCTATACCCAAGGTTTCTGCATTTGTGGATTTTATCTATTGTCAATGAAAATGTTTGAGAAAAAACTATGCCTGATCTGAACATGTGCAGACTTTTCTTGTCATCATTTCTTAAGTAATACAGCATTAACAACTATTTACATAGCATTTGCATTGCATGATATTAAAAGTCATCTAGAGATGATTTAAAGTATACAGAAGATGTATGTAGGTTCTATGCAAATACTTCACCATTTTACACAAGAGATTTGAGCATATTTGAATTTTCTTATCTGTGGGGATCCTGGAAACCATCTTCCAGGGATACTGAAAGACTACTGTATATATAGAGAGAAACAGATACAGAGATAGTTCTATATCGGAAGTGGCGCTGTAGCTCAAGCGGTAGAGTGCTCGCCTTGAGCTGAAGAGCACTGGGACAGCACCTAAGCCCAGAGTTCAAGCCCCACGACAAACAAAAACAAAAGAGATAATTCTATATGTATGCATGAGTTGCTATGTACATGCTTCTATACTTATGTTACCTACTGATATGGCCTATAGAAACCATAAACTTTTACAAAGTTTTATACTTGGTTCTTAGTTTAAAAAAAATATTTCCCTTCGTTACAAATAATCTGGAAGGCTTGGAGAAGTCATTGATTCTATGGCTAGTAAAAATAATCACAGGATGAGCTTGCAGCATCATTTTTTAAAGTATGAGACTTCTTTAAAGAGCACAGTAACCTGAAAGAGTTCCCAATAGCCATAGTGGGAGTAATTTAAACTACAATCACAAACCATGGTTCCAAATAAATATTAATGAGTCTAGAATGATGTAAATAAATGATAGAATAAATAAACGGGAGAAGAAGAAGCTCTTCCTTACAGAAGAATTCCAATTAATAAAAGTAGGAGCGAGGGAAATAGAAAAATCACCATCAGAACATCACAGTAATAATTTATGGAGGCAAGATATCCACCAATGAATGCTAAAATTAGTCCATGACAGAGACAAAACAGAATATTTTCATAGCCTAAAAGTATTTCTCCTAAGATATTGCTCAGTAACACAGAAAAATGATAACTTTACAATAGAATAACTCTACAGACACTTTAATCAAGCAATCAAGGTTAACATCAGTAACAAGGTATTTTGATATTTTATATCCCCATGATTTGATATACCAAGGAGGACACAACTTCACTTTGGGGACATTCCTTGTCAAAATGCATACCTTCAATATAATATAGTCACAATATGAGAACCTTGGAGAATCCCAACTTGAGCATTATAAAAACAAACAAACAAACAACTGATTAGTAGTTTTCCAAAGTGTAAAGGTCATGAGAGACAAGGAAACAGAAAAGTCAGACTGGGGGAAGGTAAGAAAACATGAGGGCTCCATGATATTTGAGGAATGACTTGGACTTTGGAACAGAAAAATAAACATTAGCAAAAAAACTGGAAAAACAAAAATAAAATGTGTTAAATGTTAACATCATTGCACCAATGTCAATTTCTTGGTTTTGATAGTTGTATCGTTATTATATAAGAAGTGGGTGGATAAAGAGCAAACATATGGTAATTTTTTTTACTATTTTTATAACATTTCTATATCTCTAAAATTATTTCTCTATATCTAAAGTTAAAATCAAAAGTTTAAAAATGTCACTGTATAAGACGTGGCAGAGATACAAGCAGGGAAAATGAACTGTAAAACAAAATTGTTGTCTTTTGGTTTGGGTAGAGAAAGAAGAAAGAATGTTAGAAGAACAGCTTCTGGAATTCTTGAATGGCTGCCTTCCGCACCTGAGGTTACTTTAGGTCAAAGGATTCTGCTACTGAGCAGCAAGCAGAAATCAACATTGTACTACAGAACTTGAACAGGTTGGTGCAGTTTGGGGCAGGTACATCGCATACCTTATCCTTGCCCCAGGCCAGAGCTGCTTGCAAATTATTGGAAGATTTTTTTTTACTAAATCATGAAAAAGACAAAAGTGGAAGTTCTTTGAATTAACTGAATAAATATTAATTATTGGCCCTTCTGGGGAATCTAGGAGTCTGTGGAAAACTATATGTGGAAAATGAACTATACAACTTGTAAGCAGGGACAGGAGGGGAAAAGTGAGTGACAAATGTATTATTACTTGACATATGAAATGATAATGCATCTGTATAACTCCTTAATAATAACAATGAAATTATATCAAAACTGCACCAAGCATCCAAATGCAACTGAGTTAAATGGGGGAAAGTCAAGTGAACCCTAAACTGAGATGTTGATAAAAGGAAGGGCAATACAAAGAAAGAGGAAGACCTTTATTTAGTAATTAAAATCAATATCAATATGCAGAGCAAATATTAACACTGCCTCCTGTGTGTATGATACACCATTTGATTTGTAGAGTACTTTCCTAGCCACTGGCTTCTGTGACACACATCACTTTAGCCGATCCGCACCTAAACCAGGTGAATTGTACACAAAGCCTTATCCAGTTTCAACAGCCAGGAAACTCACAGAGGCAAGCACCCTTGCCAAGGTCACATGATAAATGTTGGGGTCAGAGCTCGCCTATTTACACTCTAATCCCTACCTTCTTCTGAGAATTCTACTTTTAAAACAAAAGTAACCTTCATTTGTATCTCTCCATGAAGACTGAGTGGGTAAACCACAGATCTGGATTATTCTGCAATGCAAAAATTTGTTTAAAATGTTTTACACTGGATAAAATCCAGTATATATTTCAAAAGAAACATTTTCCCTTTTCATGTTTAAATGCATATCCTTAAGAAAATTAAATCCATATGTTCCTGGTCAATTTGCATTTACTGTAATTCATTAAAATGTTGCTTTGGAAATTACCAAGTTCTTAAATACATCGCAAATCTTATCCCAAGAATTAGAAAACAGTTCTATTGACAGCACTTTCAGACAGGGTTTTGCTATATAGTTCGAGCTAGCCTCAAACTTGTAACCCTCTACATCTGTTTCCCATATGCTGGGATTACAGGTATGAGCCACTGAACCACCATGGCTAGCTTCTTTTGGGGGCGGGGCGCATCGGTAGTGGGGCTTGAACTCTGGGCCTTGGTGCTGTCCCTCAGTTCTTTAGCTCAAGGCAAGCGCTCTACTACTTGAGCCACAGCGCCACTTCCAGCTTTTTCTGTTTATGTGGTGCTGAGGACTTGAACACAGTGCCTCATGCATGCGAGGTAAGCACTCTACAACTGAGCCACCTTCTCAGCCCCAGCCATGGCTAGCTTCTATTGACAATCTTAAAATAAATGTGAAGCTCTTTGTTATAACTACAGACTTTGTTCATTCATTTTTAGGATTAAGACACTCGAGTGAATGTAGCAGATTTGAACTGTACCAAGTTTCTCATCCTTATCAATGTTCAGCTGCTCCAAACAGAAGTAGAGAAGCACTTTTCATGGTCAAGGTTCAAATGAAGGGAAATGAATACATCACACACCTTTCTATAGTATATCTAAATGTACAAAACTTGATTATGTTCGATTCATCCATCCATCCATCCCTCCAGTTGTCCCACTAAGAACGGACACTGTAGAAAGTTCTTAGAAATTTGATCCTATCATGTTTTGTAGAGGAGAGAATACTATTCATACTTCAAAGACATGGAACAGGAAACTCAAAAAACTTCAGCAACTTGTCTCATTTTAGGCCATTCCAAGAACATAAAAGGTACTCTATTAATGTTCCTTGAATTGAAGTGAGTGAACACAAGATGTGGTATTTTCCTTGGATGTCTTCAGGCTAGGAAGTCAGAATATAGGAATAGGGTAATATTAAGAGCAAGAACTGTGGAATCTGTGTAGGTCTGCACTCCACCCTTACCTTTATCATTCAACAACCATAAGAATCAATCAGGGTCCCAGCAAGAATCAGATTGCATAATTTCGGGAATGAAATTGTTCCTAAAGGGACAATTTACAGAAGTGCGGGAAGGATATGAGGAACCATGGTGTGGCTGTTACTACATCAGGGCCTGAGAGGATAAAAGGACAGAGTGGTTGGTTACAGGTGATTAGAGTTGTTACTCATATAAGTGTGCTTGTGATGAACACTGTGGCCTTCCATTGAAGGATGCAGTCAGCCTGAGGGGACACTGTAGGGAAGAAGCTAGGGAATAAATAATTCCAACCTCATTCTCCTCCTGCCTACCCAGGCACCCTCACTGCCTGCCTCACTTTGGCAAAGGTACTATAGATGTGGGATGTGGTCAAGGATGTTAGTCTTTAGGAAATGCAGGACAGGGAAGAGAAAACCTTGGTGGGCAAATTGAAAGCATCTGATTCCACATGTGATGTGAGGAATTTATTAGAACAGATATTGCTGCATTCCTTTTAAGAAATAGAGGAGGAAGATGCTGGGGTAGAGTGTGTGAGCTTCAAATATACAAGGCCCTGGGTTTTGTCCCTAGCACCAGAAACATAGGAAAGTAAAGGGAAGATGAGTTCAAGCAAGATAAACAGAAATAAAAAGCACCAGCAGCCAAGCCATCTCATTTGACAAATTGACTTTAGTCTCCACGATGTAAACTATGCACCTCTGTCATCTTGCTGGTTTCCATCTCTTCTACTGAAACTCATCTGTGTGTCTGGGCTTGCTTATGGTGTTATCTTTCAAATCCACCTCTAGCTACATGGTGATTCACTAGCAATGCCCCATTTCTGGCTTGCTCTCCCCAAGTTTAAGTCAGGAGTGATAAAATCTACCCGTAGGGTTTTTTTTATCATCATTAAATACAATAACATGAGTAGAAGGTCGCTGACATGGCCTAGTCTTCAATGATCATTAATTCCTACACTTTTTCTGTAAATGTCCTTGATTTTATGATATGTATAATGTATGGTATGTATATATAGTGAATATATATATATAAATATACCATATATCATATACATACCATATATACTAGGCATACCATACATTATATATACATTATATATTATGTGTAGTATGTATTATATATACATTATATATTATACACTGTTATGTAACTGTACACCATATATGATGTATATATAATATATACAGATATATAGTATATATATACAGATATAACTATATATACATATATAAACATAGAGCTTTATGAGGACTTTCTGCTGCCTCACTCCTCTTATCTGAAAAATGGGGATAATAATTACCTTGACATAGGTCCTATGTGGTTATAATATCTGTTGTAGTTGCCTCTAAGTTGGTCTTAAGGTCTCTGTAGGGTAGCCATAAACTCTAGCTCTTCCCTCATGGGGCTTCAGGAAAAGTGTTTATTGAGAAATGCATTGTGCCTAAAGGGTATCTCTTTATCTTTGAAGATGGCCTAAGTGTCCCTCAATCCATGACCAATGTCCCTATTACAGGAAATATGTTTATAGTAACATATGCCCTATGGCTCTTGTTTGACTAGTGTCCATGTTAGTTTCCTACCAAGACAACCACTTTCTAGGGGAGCAGTGACTGGGAGGAGAAACAAGTTTGGGTGTATCTGTTGGGTAAGAAACAGAGAAGGCAACAGAATCACAAAAACACAGGAAATGAGAAAAATTTAATTACTTATAGATCTATGAGGGAAAATCAGTACCTATAGGGGTTTACAGGAGTCAGGTCCTATGGTTTCTCCCATTTGCAATAATTAGTATATGTCTAGGATAATTTTATCAGATGAGCAGAAAAGCTCAAAAGCAATGTACTTATGACCTGACCATACAAGATGATGTTAAGTGAAATGAACCCCAAGATATGGACACAAGGGGTCTTTCTTTGTTGTTGCTGTTTTAAAAGTACTATGTGATTTTTTTGTTTCCTTTGTATTTCTTCCTCCTATGGTATAGCTCCTGTTGTCATTGTACTTGATTTTGGTACCCTGCATCTTGTATATACATTTATCTAATTTGGGGAGGGGAAAGGGAATAACAAAATGCTGAAACAAGGACTCAAGATGACCCATTGCAACAATGATACTCACAAGACACTGTGTTGGAAATGAATTTTACAATTTCAGGGTGGGGGAAGGAGTGAGGGAGGAGGGGAGGGAAGGGATATTAGAAGGCAACAAAGGAGGGGATAACAATGCTCAACAAGAAATGCACTCATTACCTTACTAATGTAACTGTAACCCCTCTGTACAGCATCTTTACAATAAAATAAATTTTAAAAAAAGAAGAAGGAAGAGTGCTCAACCAGAAGGTGGGAAGGAGTGAACAGAGGGTGAGAGTTTTGTGAGAGAGTGGAGGGAGGGAAGAAGGGAGAGAGAAAAGGAGAGGGAGAGGAAGATCCCTGAAATTATTCTTCTATTAAAGTCCATGACTGCTATCCCTTAGACTTCTGTGGAAGTTGTGTGGATTGGCTAAAGAAAACACAAGAGGAGAGAACTTATGTATATGACACCAGTAATAATCATTAGATTTCAGTAAAGCCAGAAACTACTATGGGATGTGTAGGGTTTGGGGTCCAGAGGCTGAAGAGGCACAAGTTGGCTATATTGTAAACACCAACCACATAAGGAGAGGAATTGATGGACTACCACTAGGTTTCAAGTAACTTCCATCAGGCCTAAAAACTGATGATAAGGCAGCAATTATATTACATAAATTCATGAGAAGAAAGTTTGATCTGTTGTTTGCCATATTGTCAGATGTAAATTCCTAGACTTTCGTGTATAGAGTTTTTGTATTTATGTTTTTGGAGGATACTGGTCCACAGTTTTCTAGTTGTCTCTTTCTTAGTTTGTTGGGTGAATTAAAGAACAGAAATTATTATTTTTTTAGTTATTTATTCACTTATTTTTTATTATCTTTAAGTAGTTGTACAAAGGATTTTCAGTTCAACATATCAGTTCATGAGTGCAACACATTTGTCACCCCTTCCATCCTTCTCCCCCATCTCTTATAATCCCACTCATCCCTTCAAGTTACCTTGCTCCATTTTCACATATGCACATTGAACATTATAGTTGTATTCACCAAACTTTCTCTTTCCATTTGTCTGCCCCCTCCCTTTACTTCCTCCTTCTCAACAAAACATGATTCAGTCTCCTGGTATTCATTTTCTTAAACTTAAAGTTAGTTATTCAAAGGAGTTACACCACTGGAATCCTTCCTTGCATATGCCATACTTTAGCTCTGTATGTGTAAATTAATTATTTCACTGGAGCCTAGGAGTCTACTTTCAAGGTGTTAACCAGGTTGCCCCCTTCTGAGCTATAAGTGAAAGATCTGTTCTATGCCTTTCTTGTTGGCTGATAGGTGACTAGCTTTTCCTTCTGAGTTGATGTAGATGCCAATGTTCAAATTTCCCATCCTTCTAAGAATACTAGTCATATTGGACTATATAATCATCTAAAGACATTATTTAAATTTGGCTACTCCTGTAAAGGCTGGTGACCAATAAAGTTACATTTGAAGGTGTTGAAGGTTAAGAGTCCAACATAAGAGCTTTTAGGGTGCACATGTAGTTGAGGTATGCAGTTAAGTTTCTTGGAAATGGTTACTTCGGGCCTTTTTTTTAAGATTTGGTAGCTGGAACCAAATAGTATTTATTCTAGGGTGAATCACCCACCATCACTGAGACAAGAACCTTCTAAGTGCTTAAGCCATTGCTGTGGGAATCTTGAAGATTTTGGTTTTGAACAATAAGATCAGGCAATATTACCAACCTTGTGTAAAAGGCTGGCACTTTTGAGTGGCTCTTCTTCTGGGTGCCTGTCACATAGGCATGGATCATTATTCATCTGAACATTTCAGGGATACTTCATCCCCTTGGAGATCCCTGGAGTTCTCTGTGGGTATCCTCTAGCTATCTTGGTTTTCCTAAGTTTGTTAGACTTATCCCTTCAATTCAGAAAGTAAATGGGAGCTACTTATATTTACCCTTATGAGAATAGCCTAGAAAACATGTTATAGCTATGAGCCGGGGAAATGATAGAGCTCATCTTTTTTTGCTTTCTGTCTCTCATGACTTATTGGCATTCATGTGCTTATATATAGTGTCTTGCAAACTGTTAGTTCATACATCTCATTTATATATTACTTGTTGCAGTCTACAGGTAAAATCCATTACTTGACCAGAAATGGAAGCTTCAGAAGATTTCTGCCAGAATCTACAAAGAAGTGTTATTATGCTTTTTTCAGTGAGTGTACATTTCCATTCTAGCAACTTTGGCAATGGCTATTATTAGCCTTGACTTTTACCCACCACTTTGGCTAGTGTTCTGTCTTCTCAGTATTAAATCATAGAACTAAATTGGCAGCCAGAATATAATGCTGCAAAAGTTACTTGACAAAAAGAAAATGCAAAAAAGCTCCCTCTTTGTTATTTACTGCTATATAACTTTTCAATTTACCCCAAATTTAGCAGCAACTTTATTATCTCACACTTTCTGTGGGACAGGGATCTGAGCATGGCTTAGTTGTGTGTCTTTCACCTTCTCATGAGGGTACCATCATGGTGTTGGCTGGAGTTGAGATTTCATCTGGAGAGTCAAATGGATAAGGATCTACTTCTAAGGCCATATGCCTGTGAAAAGTTCATTTTTTTCAAGGGCAGATAGAGTTAATTCCTTAGTTCTTTGTTAGCTCTTTGTCAGAGGCCATCTTTAATTCTTAGCTACCTAGTCTGCTTCATTGGGTATCTTACAATGTGACTTATTATTTTAAAAGCAGCACAGTAAAGAGCAAGACAGGAATTATAACCTTAAGTAATATCATCACAAAAGCGATTTTGCCACATTTATTTATTAGTAGTGGACCCCATCCATACTCAAGGGCAGGAGATTATGCAGCTACATAAATATCAGGAAGTTAGGATCACTGAAGTGAACCTTAAACTCTGTCACACTCTCCTTTTTGAAAAGTAGAGACATATAGTCATCTTTATAATAGGCACGCACACATGCTCACCACATACACTTTCTCAAGTCTAGCAAGTCCATTTAGCAGAAAACAGCTGATTGGATGGAATATTAAAGTGCTAGTGAAATAGCTTTAGAAAAGAACATTGCTGAGAAAGACAAGATTTTCTGCAGCCCTCATGTCCTATCATGTCCCCCTTTCTTCAGAGAGGTGGTTCTTTACCCTTGGAAAGTAATCTTGCCAACAGAAGCTATTTAAGCTTATTTTAATTCCTTTAATTCTTGTTTTATTCAACAAGCACCTATTAGCTTTCTACTCTATAATAGACCTCATGCTAGGTGCCAGGAATAATGTAGTGGATAAGAGGGTGTCTTCCTGGTATAGTAGAAAATTAGGCATTAAACTACTGTGCCAAGTGTTAGCAAATAAGATCCCTAAGGTAGATTTGGTAGTGCATAAGCGAATAACCTATTACCTAGGGCTTGAGGAGTCCCAATCAACACTTGGAATTTGGCAGTGGTCAAATGTTGCTTCCTGAGCCCCTTCACTGATGTCAATACTGCAATGGCTACAGATGCTATCTGATGCTTCTAGAGCCTAACAAAATGGTACATGGTAACACTTCAATGAATGTCTGCCAAACTGATCTGTAGGAATCAGGAGTTTGGGGATCCAAAGTGGAATGTTCACCAATGTTTTAAAGAGTGTTGAACAAACATACCCAAAAGATTCTGGCTGTTCCTGAGTTTTCCACAGACAGGAAAATCTGAGACCTTAGCCTTGTCCAAGTGTTTTTCTATAGAAGCTCTTCATAAGTTAATGTCAATTAGAGACAGAATGAACTTGCACAGATGTGAAAAATAGTAAAGTACTCTATCACTGCTTAGAGTGTGTTGTTTATCTGTGGAGGCCTACATATTCCCTGGTCATCCACAAATGTGCATTCTTTCATTTTTTTTTAACCTACCAGCTTTTTCTAAAAGGTATTGGATGGCTGAGATTCTGTCTGACTCAGGGACTCTGTAAATTAACAAAAATATTGTACCTAGGCTGGATGTTGAACTCAGAGCCCAGGCACTAACTCTGAGCTTTTATGCTTAGGGATAGAGCTCTACTAATTGAGCCACAGATCCACTTGTGACTTTCTTTGGTATTTAATTGGAGATTAAAGTCTCTAGGCTGGTTTGAGTCACAATCCTCAATCCTCAGACTCCTGAGTAGCTAGGATTATAAGCATGAGTCACCAGCATCTTCCCTTGTAAAAATTTTGCCTTTGGAGAATGCAATCATATTATTCAATAAAAATTGAGGGAACTTTGGGTTGGGAGGGATGGGGGAGAATGATGAAAAGGGTGTTATCAATCAAGATGCTGGTTTGTTAACTGGTATCCCCTTTGTAAAACTACTTAAACATAATAAAATATAATTTAAAAATTTTGTCTTTTACACTTTCAAAGTTCACATTGTGACCTTTTTAATCCTCTGTCAAACAAACTGACATAAGAGATTTAACTTTTGTGCTAAGTTTAAACCTCAAGGTTACCTTTCTAAGGTCATTTGCATTTAAGTCACATCTTAAATTGGAATAAAATGTTTAGCAATCATTGATGCATGACTCAAATATAATTGGATACATATTATGGGCCAGCTATTCAGCTTAGAACTAGGAATGCAAAATAAAGGAAGAAAAGCATCTTCTTTGGCAAGTGCACTGTCTTTGTCAGGGCTAACATGTATTACTGAAGAAGGTGATTGAGACAACTGTCTACTTCTAATACCTGAGAAAGGTGTTTTATAGGCCAATACCTGCTCTCTAGACTTCATCTCTAATATTAGTGTAGGAACTCTCATGATTTGTGGAGCTCATGAACTCATAAAAATGTAATTCTTAGGCTAGGGGCATAGCTTAGTGGTAGGGTGCTAGCCTAGCATGTGTGAGGTCCTGGGTTTGATCCCTAGCACTTCTAAAATTTTTATTCATAATTATATGTATACTTTCCACTTTTCTAGGAGACATACCTGATCTTCAGTGGTATGTAAATCTCAAAGTGTTTAAACTTATCTAAAGACATGTGTAAGTTACTTCAAATGTGAACTAGGTAGAGCATAATTATTTGTAATAATTATTTAAATAATTACTTATAGTCAGACCCGCTGATCGAAACGAACAGAGTAACCTCCGAACTGAGAGCCTGCACAAAGATCCCACTCCCACCCCTCACTCTCCGAGCAAAGGGCTCCATCCCGCCAAAGCCATTCAGTCCCACGGCGGGAACCCCAGAACTACATGGGTGGACCACAGAATGCCAGATATATGGGTCGGGTTCTGGTGGGGTTCGGGCTTCTGGTTCTCTTGCCCTGGACACCCAGGTCTTTTGCTGTCACGGACGTGATTCCCAGGCCTGGGGATCTGGTGCCTGAGCAACACAACCAACTCCTCCCAATTGAAGCCAGAGCTGAGCATATGCCTCAGCAGAGGGGGGGAAACAGGGAACTGCACCCCCTGGGAATCACGCCCACCAGAATCTGACCCATATATCCCAGGCCAGGAATTGGACAACTCAGGCTGCACCTGATAATAGTCAGGAGCTCAGGCTGGTAAGGTGGCTCAGCAGTAGAGTGCTTGCCTTGTGTGCATGAGGCCTTGGATCTGATTCCTCAGGACCACATAAGCAGAAAGGGCCAGAAGTGGCGCTATGGCTCAAATGGTAGGGTGCTAACCTTGAGCTGAAGAGCTGAGGGACAGCACCAAGTCCCAGAGTTTAGGCCCACAACTGGCCAAAAAAAAAAAAGCAAAAACAAAAACAAAAACAAAAAAACCCATCAGGAGCCCATAGCAGACTACAACAACTGGGAGAGCACATCCAGCACATTTGATTTTGCCAAGACCACCTTTAGGACTAAACAGGCAGAGTCTAGGCAGCTCAGTCCTTCTAAAGATGGGAACTGCCAGTGATCTACAGCAGAGAGCGAAGAGCCCTATGGGGGTCAGACCAGCAGCTGGAGGTCGGACCCCAACAGAACCAAGACCAGGTACAGACTCTCTCCGCCAGCCCAGAAGCAGCAACCAAGCAAAGACAGACACCTATTGACCAAAACAAAATTTCAGATTAGTCTCCAATAATCCCTGAATTCCCATGCAAAAATCACAGAGAAAAATTACAAGGTTTATCAACACCCAAGATAGCAGCTACTCTCAAAAGCCAGAAGCCACCCAGGCGAGAGCCCCAGTAGGAGCAAAGCAGGAATGGAAAACAAAAGCTACATCCAAAGATGCTGGAGGCAATGACTCAAGAATTGAAGTGAGAAATAGATAAAAAATTTAAAGAACACAGGGATGAACTATTGAAAGAGATGCAGGGCCTCAAACAGGAGGTGCACGCAAAAATAGAGGCAGTAGACATTTCACTAAGAGGTAAGATTAGTACTTTGAGAACCAACACCAAATCCACAAATGAGTCCATTTCCTCCATGCAAACCACAAAGGAAGCCACAGTTAACAGAGTGAATGAAATGGAATTTAGAGTGTCAGATACAAAAGACAGAATACAACAACTGGACCAAAAAGTCACAGATATGAAAAAATCACTTAAATTATGCCAAAGGGAAATCCAAGAGAAAGCAGACAGTGCCAAGAAATTTAACCTTTGTATAATTGGAGTGGACGAAGGTGAGGAATATCAAAGCAAGGGAATGCAACACCTATTCAACAAGATTATCAATGAAAAATTCCCCCATCTCAAAAAATAACATCTTACCTACATAACAGAAGCATATAGAACACCTAACAAGCAAGATCCCAGGAGAAACACTTCTAGACACATTATAGTAAAAATGATAGATCTGAATAATAAGGAAACAATCTTGCATGTAGCAAAAATGAAGAAGGAGCTATACCACAATGGGGAAAAAAATTAGAATCACTCAGATCTCTCCACACAGACACTGAATGCAAGAAAGGCCTGGGAAAGTACCATCCGAGCCCTGAGAACCAATAACTGCCATCCCAGACTGATATGCCCGGCAAAGCTAGCATTCACATTGGATGGAGAAATGAAAAATTTTAATAGTAAAGAAAAACTAAATGAATTCATAAAAAATAAGCCAGAATTACAAGGAATAGTAAGAAGGGGAACACAACTTGATGAAAGCAACCAGGAATGGGGACCCACACCAGACAGGTAGTAATAGAAGTCTAATTTAGTAAGCACAGGAGGAAAGGAAAAAAGAAAAACTTGAGAAAACAGGGAATGACAGGGACCACAATGCATCTCTCTATAATATCCTTAAATATCAATGGACTTAATTCACTAATCAAAAGAAAAAGATCTGCAGATTGGATCAGAAAACATGACCCATCCATCTGTTGCCTTCAGGATACCCATCTCTCAGCCAAACATACAAACAAACTCAGAGTGAAGGGCTGTAAAAGGATCTACCAATCAAATGCCCCCAGTAAGAAAGCAGGAGTAACTAACATGGTATCTGACAAAATAAACTTTTCATTAAAATCAATACAAAAAGACAAGGATGGACACTACATATTAATACAGGGAACAATCCAAGAGGAGGATATTACCATTATCCACATATGCTCCTTAAACATTGGAGCACCCAAATATATTAGCAAATAGTCTCAAATTTACAGAATAAAATAGATTCCAATACGATAATACTAGGAGACTTTAACACTCCACTCTCACCAAAGGACAGGTCTACCAACCAGAGGATTGGCAAAGAAGCTACTGAACTAAGTGACGCCATACTTCAAGGGGGACTAACTAACATCTACAGAGTATTTCACCCTAAAACAACACAGTACACATTCTTCTCAGCAGCTCATGGAACTTTCTCCAAAATAGACCATATCAGTTCATGCAAGGAACTTAAGCAAATACAAGGGGATTGACATAATCCCCTGTATCCTATCTGACCACAGTGGAATCAAGCTAGTTCTCAATAACAAAGCATACTGCAGAAATTACTCAAATACATGGAAATTGAACAGCACACTTCTAAGCAACATGTGGGTAACAGAAGAAATTAGAGAAGAAATTAAAAAGTTCCTACAATTCAATGAAAATGAAGGCACATCACAAAGAAACTTGTGGGACATAGCAAAAGCAGTCCTGAGGGGCAAATTTATCACCCTCAGTGCCCACATCAAGAAAATAGAGACAAACCAAGTAAATAATCTCATGTTGCAATTAGAACAGCTAGAAAAACATGAAAAAAATTCAATCTGAAGTTACTAGACAGAGCCAGATAAATTAAGAGCGTAAATTAATGAGATAGGGAATAGGAAAATTATAAATAAAATCAATAAAACAAAAAGCTGGTTCTTTGAAAAAATAAATATAATTGATAGAACTTTGGCAAGATTAATTAAGAAAAGAAGAGAGGAAATCCAAATTTACAACATCAGGAATGCTACGGGAAAAATCACAACAAATACCCAAGATATCCAAACAATTATAAAGGACTATTTTCAAAAGTTATACTCTCTAAAGAAAGAAAACCTGGCAGAAATGGATGCATTTTTAGAGAAATACAAGTTGCCCAAACTGAGCAAAGAAGAAGTAAATCAATTAAATAAGCCAATATCCTACGAGATACAGGAAACAATCAGAAGTCTTCCAACAAGGAAAAGCCCAGGACCAGATGGATTCTATAAGACCTTTAAAGAAGAACTAATACCCATACTCCTCAATCTCTTCAGAGAAGCAGAGAAGGAGGGAGCTATCCTAAACTCATTCTATGATGCCAATATCACACTTATCCCCAAACCAGGCAAAGACCCAACAAAAAAAGAGAACTATAGAGCAATCTCCTTGATGAACACAGATGCAAAGATCCTTAACAAAATTCTAGCTAACAGAATCCAGAAACACATAAAAAAGCCCATACACTATGACCAGGTAGGCTTCATCCCAGAGATGCAGGGAGAGTTTAACATATATAAATGAATAAACGAATTCCAACATATCAACAGAGCCAAGGTCAACAATTATATGATTATCTCCACTGATGCAGAAAAGGCTTTTGATAAAATACAACATTCATTCATGGTAAAAGCTCTGGAGAAAATAGAAATAGAAGGAACATGCCTTAAAACAATAAAAGCCATTTATGACATACCAATAGCCAATATTATACTTAATGGGGAAAAGCTACAACCAATTCTCCTAAAATCAGGAACAAGGTGAGGATGCTCACTGTCTCCACTCCTCTTCAATATAGTCCTGGAACCTTTAGCCAGGGCAATAAGGCAAGAAAAAGACATTAAAGGAATCTGAATAGGGAAAGAAGAAGTTAAATTATTCCATTTTGCAGATGACATGATAGTATACCTTCATGATCCCAAAAATTCCATCCCCAAACTCTTAGAAAGTATAAATCACTTTGGCAAAGTAGCAGGATACAAAATCAACCCACAAAAATCAGTCTCCTTCCTGTACACTGACAAAGTACATGCAGAGAGGGAAATGAAGGAAGCAACCTCATTCACAATAAGCCCCCCCCCAAATACAATATTTAGGAATTAACCTAACCAAAGATGTAAAAGAACTATTTAACGAAAACTATAAAAACTTAAAGAAAGAAATTACAGAAGACACCAGGAAATGGAAAGACCTTCCATGCTTTGGATAGGCAGACTTAATATAGTGAAAATAGCAATACTGCCAAAATTAATAAACAAATTCAATGCAATTCCTATTAAAATCCCAGTGACGTTCATTTCTGAAATACAGAAAACAGTCCAAAAAGTCATATGGAACAACAAAAGACCTAGAATAGCCAAAACAATTCTAGGCAAAAAAGACAACATGGAAGGGATCTTGATGCCAGACTTCAAACTCTACTATAGAGCCGTAGTAACAAAGACAGCATGGTACTGGCACAAAAACAGACCTGAAGACCAATGAAACAGAATAGAAGATCCAGAAATAAACCCACAGGCCTACAGTCAGCTGATATTTGACAAAGGAGCCAAAGACATAGAGTGGAAGAAACACAGCCTCGTCAACTACTGGTGCTGGGAAAACTGGGAGGCCACATGCAGAAAACTAAAAGTGGACCTCAGCCTATCACCATGCACCAACATCAACTCAAAATGGATTAAAGACTTTAACATCAAACCTGAAACTCTGAAACTACTGCAGGACAGAGTAGGAGAGACACTTGAACTTATAGGCATAGGCAGGAACTTCCTGAACAGAGTCCCAGGGTCACAACAGATTGGAGAGAGACTTGACAAACGGGACTACCTTAAAATAAAAAGTTTCTGCACAGCTAAAGCTATAGCAACCAAGCTAGAAAGACAACCAACTAACTGGGAAAAAAAATATTTACCAGCAATATATCAGACAAGGAGTTAATATCCAGGGAACTCAAAAAACTAATCCCTCCCAAACCTAACAAACCAACTACTAAATGGGCAAGGGAAATAAAGAGAGACTTCTCAGAAAAGATAAAATGGCAAAGAAACACACGAGGAAATGTTTACCATCCCTTGTTGTGAAGGAAATGCAAATAAAGACAACCCTGAGATACTACCTTACCCCAATTAGAATAGCCCACATCCTAAAGTTAGCCAACAACAAATGCTGGAGGGGACGCGGAGAAAGAGGAACCCTATTACACTGCTGATGGGAATGTACACTTATACAACCACTTTGGAAAGCAGTCTGGAGGGTCCTCAGAAAGCTAAATATTGACCTTCCTTATGACCCAGTCATACCACTTCTAGGCATCTATCCTGAACAACAGGAACCAGGATACAAGGACGCATCCACTTCCATGTTTATTGAAGCACTGTTCACAATAGCCAGGATATGGAAACAACCCAGATGTCCCACCACAGGTGAATGGATCCAAAAATTGTGGTATCTATACACAATGGAATATTATGCAGCCATTAGAAAGGACAAAATAATGACATTTTCAGGGAAATGGATGGAGCTAAAAGAAATCATGTTGAGTGAGATAATCCAAGAGCAAAGAGACAAATGATACATGGTCTCCCTGATAAGTGGATAAGTTAAATCCAAAATAGAATGTGGTACAACAAAATTAACAAGACTTAAGAAACAAAGGACTTCCACTCATCTGGTCGAATCACTACTAAATAACCCCATGCTGCTGATCACATATATGGCATTTATGTGCACACCGGAGGGAAACCAGGAGGACGACACAGAACTAGAGGGAATCAGGGGAAAACATACAACAGTGGGATCCATCAGCTGCACTGGACATTGATCAAAATGAACTAAGCTACTTAATGGCAGTGATGGGAGGGAGGGAACAAGTGGGAAAGAGTGAACAGCTGATGCTATGCAAAACAAAAGAAATATACATATCACCCAGTGTGGAAGAAATAACTGTATTGCAAAGCTGATAGAACTCATAAATGTTTTGGACCATGATAGATAGTTTGCCCCATGAAAGTTAGAATGTGTTTGTGACTTTAACTAAGCATCACTATCCCACAATACTGTGAAATTTGGGAAATTATGTAAGCACTTAATCACAATAAAAAAATTTGACAAAAATTCCTTATAAATAAACAGACTAACAAATAACGAAATAAAATTTCAGGCACTAGAAACTAAATTACTTTTGGTTGCATAAAGTTTTGTCATCGTTTAATGTCATACCAAGTAGATAAATGTCAAGCTTATTAAATATCTAAATCTGTTTCTAGTTCAAGGTTTGTCTACTAACCTGCAGTTATGACTGTGGAGAAACACATTTAGTTATACTCAGATTTTTGCTAGAGTATATAGAAAAAGGAAGGGTTTTGAAGTCAGATATCCCTGGGTTCAAATCCCAGCTCTAAGACCTATTAATTATGATTTTGTTCAGTAGAGAACTCCTCATTCATAAGATGAAATTATATTACAAGTTGGTTTTTACTATTGATTGGGAGTGATAAGGTATGCTAAGTTTCTGTTACATAGTAAGTGGCAATTTTGGTGGTTCTTATTAGTGTTAATTCTTAAATGAATTCTAAAAAGAAAATGATGATCAATTTACCCAGTCCAAAAAAAATTCTGAAGAATTTAGTCATATGTAAATACCAACTGCACAAAAGCAACAAAAGATCTAAAAAACTCTATGGTCTTTAGACTTCATGGACGGTTTAAAAGTTGAATTTACTTGGCACTAGTGGCTCACACCTGTAATCTTAGCTATTTAGGATAGTGCCCATGTCCTGAATTCAAGCCTCAGTTTGGCATAAACACCTCAAAAAAGGTGAAATTTGACAAAGTTTCTAGAAGGGCTAAGGGACATCTTCTACAAGACACTGACAAAATGGTAAGCAATAACAACAAACCATCACTTAAAGACTGCAAATTGACTACATACATACAACAGATAACAGTGTTTACTCATGAAAACAGAATGGACATCTATAAAGCAGTAAGGGTTTCTGGGATTTCTCTAATTCCTTCATCTTAGTCTTATAATTCTACTCAGGTGGGGTGAACTGTGAGAAATGGCAGCTTTAAGCCCTGCAAGAACATGATGACTTTATTTGGAGCAGAACCTGGAAAATTTCATGCCTGGATAACTGTCAAAAACAATAACAGTCTCAGTGGCAAACAATCAGGAAAGAACAATATCAAAGCTAGCCTGAGGTCATAGTGCTAGATGGAAAAAGCAACCAAATGACATCCAGCCAGAAACTTATGTAAAACTATAACCAAGATGGAATCAGATTATAAATCAGTGAGAGATAAATTTGAGAAATCTACAAATAATTGAAAATTAACAACATATCTATAAAAACCATTGCCCAAAAAAGGAAATCATATTGGAAATGTGAAAATACTCTTAGCAAAGTGGAAACAAAAATAACTAAAAATATTAATGGGATATGTCTAAAGCAGTATTTTGAGAGAGAAATAGTGGGAAATACCTCTGTTTTAATGGAAGAAAGATCTCAAGTAAATAACTTGACCTTCCACTTTAAGGAAATAGAAGAATAAGGCTGTGGGATGTAGCTCAGTAGCAGAACTCTTCTCTAACATGTACAAGACCTTAGGTCCCATCCAGTACCACAAACACAAAATTAAATAAAATTAAAAGTTGAAAATAAAAGAAATTATACAAAAAGGCAGCAAAGGAATGATATAATATTGATTCAAATACAATTAATGGGAAAAATTAAAAACAGGGAGAAAATCAGTGAAACTACAAGGTGATTTTTTTGAACAGATCAACAAATATGATAAACCTGGCCAAACAAAACAAGAAAGAAGATACACATTACTAACCTCAAGAATGAAAAAAGAGATGCTACTACTAAGTTACAGAAATTAAAGGACTTATATGGTAATTTTTACAAACAAGCTTATATCCAGAAATAATTTAGATGGAACAAACACATGCTCAGAAAGACATAAATTACTCAAACTGACTGAAGGGAGATAAAAAATGGAAAGAACAGGAATAGTAAACAAATTAAATTAACAAATAAGAATTTTCCCACAAGATAAAGCCATGCCAAGATGACTTTGCTAGGAAATGCTAACAAACATTTAAAAATGATACAATATCAGTTTTTCACAATTTTCCCATAAAACATGGTAACTTGAGGCAATTGGCAATTTCATTCAATAGGGCAAGTATTGTCCTAGTAGCAAAATCAGACAATATATTGCTACTAAAAATAACTATACCAATAGGCCTAATAGATACA
Source organism: Dipodomys merriami (assembly GCF_024711535.1). Classification (NCBI taxonomy): domain Eukaryota; kingdom Metazoa; phylum Chordata; class Mammalia; order Rodentia; family Heteromyidae; genus Dipodomys; species Dipodomys merriami. Next base: position 87,934,809 of record NW_027204492.1, read on the forward strand.
TACATATTATTAACAAGTTATATCCAGCACCATATAAAAAGTATTGTACACCATGACAAATGGGATTTGGGATTTGTTTCAGGAATACAGGAATTATTTAATATCCTCAAATCGAAGTAATGCAATGTATCATGTAAATATAATTAAAGGACAAAACCCACATGAGCATCTCTATTGATACAGAAAAGTACTTGGCAACATTTAACATTCATGTTTGATAAAACCTCTCAACAAACTAAGAATAGGTCTAAAGTTAAAAGACAAAACAAAATGTGTTTCCTCTTCTCACATACAACTCAACATGCTTCTGACACCAGATATGTGGGGCTTATCCTCACATACTACCAAGCCAGTGTCCAGGGGAAGCCAGCTATATTTCCTCCAATTCAGTGCTATCTCAAACTGGAGATAACATGGTATCCTATAGACTAAGAAGTCAATACCTAAGACTATCCTTTCTTTTAGATGCCAATCATGAACTCTAGATTATGACCTGTGCTTCAGAGCACCTTGATACAAATTGCAGTTCTTATAACATCCTCCTCGCATTCCATTAATTTGCTAGAGTACCTCACAGAATTCAGGGAAAATGTTACTCATGCTTAGTCATTTATTAGACATATATTAGAAAGGAAACAAAGAGTCAGATGAAAGAGCACAGAGGCAAGGCATGTGGGAAGGAGTGAAGGGTATGCCATAGTTGGCATACACAATTTGTTCAGTTATCCTGAAGAAACTCTTAGAACCCTGTATTTTTGTGAAGGGTATATTTTTTTGTGAAGGGTATATTATATAGGTATGATTGATTTTATTTTTGGCCATTGGTAATCAACTCAACCTTCAACTTCACTCTCATCCCCAGAGATCGAAGTGGGACTGAAAATTCCAAGCCTTTAATCAAGTAGTTGATTATCCTAGACACCAACTCCCATCTTCAGGCTATCCTACAATCCATCAAAAGTAGACTTATCACCCCAGAAATTCCAAGGAACTTAAGAGCTTTGTATAGGACATTCCAATCACTCAAGGACTAGCAAAAGTCTTGAGAGTATGACGTCAAGAACTAGGGAACTGTGTTAACTTAATAAAGGGCTAGAACTAGCCCTTTTAGCCCTTAATAAAGGGCTAAAACCTAGAACTAAAATACTTAGTGGTGAAAGAATGTTTATCCCAAAGTTTGAAACTGAACCATTGTGTTCCATCTATCCACTGGTATTCAACATTGTACTGCAGGTCTAGCTAGTACAGTCAATAAAATAGGTAAAATACATTCATTCACATTGGAAAGGAAGAAGAAGCTCTCTCTCTATTTGCAAATGACTTAATCATGTATATAGAAAACCCTAAGAAATTCATGTGGAAACCCTACTACAATAAGACTTCTGTAAGGCTTCTGGGCATACAAAAAATCACAAAAATGTATTTCTCTATTTTAGCAATGGACAGCTAAAAAATGAAATTAAAATTTACTTTCAATGTAACACCAAAAAATAAAGACTTAGGAATAAATTTTCAAAAGAAATACAAGATTTTACAAAAAATAATAAACCATTGCTGAGAAATATTAAAGATGTAAATAAAGGGCTCTACATTCCATGTTCATTGTTTGGAAGATAATATTGTTAACATCTCAGTTCTTGCCAAATTGATCTGCGGCTTCAATTCCAATAAAAAACCTAGCAGGCTCTAAACATTTAAAATATTATTTATGGAAATAAGTTTCAGGAAATGGAAACATGGAAATTTTTGCTTTTGTTGTTTGGTTTTGCTTTGGGGACTTCTGTCTTTTTAGGGAGGCAAAGGAAGGGCAGGTGCAGAAATGAGAGGAAGGGTGAACAAATGCACTAGTGGTATTCAGTACGTATTGTATGGAAAATGAACTATGCAAGTTGTGGGCAAGGATGAGAGGGGGAAACCCCAGGAAAGTGAAGGAAGGGGTGACATTGTGGAAAAAGAATTGTATTCATAACCTGACTTATGAAATAGTAACCTCTCTGTACAATACCTTAATCATAACAATAAATTATATTTTTAAAAAACCTAGCAGGCTTTTTACATAGGGATTGATAGATTGTTCCAACTGTAGAATAATCGTGAAAAAGGGAAGCAAAGCTAGAATAAAACAATGCAGTACTGGCCTAAGGATAGGCTTGTAGATCAACAGATCATAATTGAGAATCCAGGAATAAATCTTCACATTTATGACTAATTGGTTTTCAACAAAGCAATCAAGTATTTCAATGAGGGCAAAGATCACCTTTTCAACTTGTGGTGCTGGAACAATGACATGTACTTCCAAAAATCAACTCAAAATAGGTCATACATCTAAATGTATGATTTAAGACAAAAAAAACCTCAGAGAAAAACATAATAGAAAAGACCTTGAGTTGGGCTAAAAGTTTTTTTTTATATCACACCCAAAGAAAAAAATGATCAATTGGACTTCATCAAAATTAAAGTCATGAAGCTGGGCATGGTGGCTCAAGTTTGGTATCCTAGCAGCACAAGAGTCACAGGAAAAAGGATCATAGTCCTAATCTAGACTGAAACAATTGACTCTGAAAAATAATCTAAAAGCAAAAAAGGGGGATGTTAGAAGTGTGGCTTCAGTGGTAGAAGCACTTGCCTAACAAGTATAAGTCCCTGAGTTTAAAACCCAGTACCACAAGAAATTAAAAATCTTTTTGTACTTTCAAAGGCATCATTAAAAACATGAAAAGATAAGACAGGCTGGGAAAATATGAGTAAAACAAATATATAATAAAGAACTTGTTTGAAAAATATTTTAAATATCCTCAAAAGTAAGACAAATGACCTAAAATGGGTAATGGTTTGAATAGACATTTCACCAGAAAAATGTACTAGTATTCTGTAACAATGTGAAAAAGCTTCCCAGCCTTATTTGTGATCAGTAAGCTAAAACACTAAGATGAAGGCTAGACTAATGATAAAAATAAGTGTTGGAAATGATGTGGAAAAATTGGAACCTTCATATATTTCTGATGGGAATGTTAAGCAAAACAGTTAGTTTGGAAATACTTTTGCAGTTTCTCTTCTTTTTTGTTTTAATTTTATTACTAAGAGGTTGTACAAAGAGGTTCTAATTCCATAAATAAGATTATGAGTATAATGCTTCTTGATCAGTGCCACCCCTTCCTTCATTCTCCTCCTCCCATTCCTCTCCTTAAGTTACACAGGCTCTTGCAGTTTATTATAAATTTACCATATGATCCTTTGATTTCCTTCCTAGATATCTACTGGAAAGAAATGTTTATACCCACATCATTCATAATATACAAATCAAGTATCCATCGGTTTTTTTGTTTGTTTTTTTGGTCTGGGCATGGAAATCAGTTCCTCAAAGCCACAACTCCAGACTACCTACAACTTTTGAATGGCTAAACAAAATGTCATTTGAACATTAAATAGAATAAAATTTAGCCATTAAAAGGAATAAAATACTAGTATAGGCTACAATGTGGATACAACTAAAAAATACTACACTAAGTGAAAGTAACTAATCATCAAAGAGCACATACTGTATGATTCCATCCTACAAAATTAAGATGAATGAGAGAATGGGTAAGTGAGGGATGGGTGAGAATGTTGAAAGAGGTGACATTGATCAAGATGCACTGAGTTCATAAACTTCTTCTTTTTTGGTCAGTTGTTGGGCCTGAACTCTGGGCCTGGGTGCTGTCCCTCAGCTCTTCAGCTCACTTGAACAACAGTGCCACTTCTGGCTTTTTCTGCTTATGTGTTGCTGAGGAATCGAAACCAGGGCCTCATGTTTACAGGGCAAAAATTCTACCACTGAGCCATCTTCCCAGTCCCCATAAACTGCTTTGTTAAATGGAAACTCCTTGTACAACTACTTAAAGATAATAAAAATAAAATGGCCAGAAAAGACAAATGTATAGGGACCAAAAGTTGCCTGGGGCTAGGATAGGAACAGGGAATGACTGAAAATGGCCTTTCTAAGGATTTTTATTTTTTATTTTTATTATAAAAGTGATGTACAGTGGAGTTAAGTTATATAAGTCAGGTAATGAGTACATTTCTTTTTGGACAATGTCACCTCTTCCCTCACTCTGTACCAGTTTTTCCATCCTGTCCCTACTCACAAGTTGAAAATGGCCTTTTAAGGTGATGGGATATCCTAAAGTTAGACTGTGATTAGAGTTGCACAGTTCTGTAAGTATGCTAAGTATCACTAACTTGTACTCTGAAAACGGGGAAGATTTTATAGTATACAAATTATACTGTGAAAAATTCCTTTTACTTAAAAAATAAGGAAAAAGGTGAAGCTTTTCAACTTTCTACTCAAAAGGAAATACTTTATTGGAGGAGAGAGGGTGATAGATTCTGTTCTATTACCAGCTCATTGCCAAGATGAAATTGGAGATGGAACTTCAATAACACAAGAGAGAAAATGGTTCCCAGTACTGTAGGTAGAAAAGCATGTGTTCAATCATTCACACAAAACACTAGCTTAGAGCCCCTATACTAATGTTAATTTTATAAATATGATGGAGATGTTGAAAAAAGCTTTATGTAAACATCAGATGTAATGATAAACTTAATCAGATTCTATATTCTTGTGCAAGTGGGTCTCAGTCACTAATGAAAACAAATCTGTATTTCCAAAGATATTGATGCACCCACTTTATTTTTTGCTTCTTGTGAACTCTCGTAGGGCTAAGATGTTTCTAAAAGATATTAAAAATGAAAAAAAATTCTGAATAAAGATCAACTTCATGATTTACTACTCTCCCACTGATTGGCTATAGAAAATTTTTTGGATTCATATTCATTTGTATTAATATTTTCTCACATGAGTATGCTTGTGAAATTTTCCTTTATACACTCAATTTCTTTCCATTCTCCTCTAAATAGTGTTCCTTTTCCCCTTGACCAGCTTGCACGGAAGTATTAACTTTCCATTCTCTCCCCTCCACAGTGCTTCCAATTGTGCAATTTTATTTTGGACCACAAAATAAGTGTTACTTCTTTCTAAATGGAAGTGGGTGGCTCCATGATTGCTATAAAGCTTGCATCTTCTTTGGTTATAGAAATGGAATAAACTTTTATAGTTACATTTGAAATGTACATATTCTCTTTCTCCCCTCCCATTGCTCTGAGTACAAGGGTAAGGAATGGGGAAAATCAGGTTCTGAAAGTGCTTTTGCCCTTTTCATTATTGACTTTTTACATGACTTCCTTCCACCTCCAGGTGCAAGAATGCAGGCAGCTAACAGGCTGTTCTGAGAGGGTGTGGGCATAGAGTGAATTGGAACATTGTTGAATTAAGTGACTCCTGAGTAACTGAACGGTAAGAGTTTCTTGAATTAGATTTTATTAAATATGAACCATTCATCCATTCATTGGTCAAGTAATTGATTTATACTTTTTCTTTTTTGAATTTTTTAATTGTAAAAATACTGTACAGAGGGGTTACAGTTACATGAGTAAGGTAATGAGTACATTTCCTATCAAGCATTGATACCTTCTCCTCTGTTTTTCCCCTACCACCTTTCCTCCCCTCCTCTCCAGCTCCTCCCCACTCCAGAAGTTGTAAAGTTCGTTTTCAACATAGTGTCTTGTACATCTCATTGTTACAATGGATCAACCTGTATCCTTATTTCAGTATTTTGTTATTTCCCTTCCCCTCCCCAAGTTAGAAAAATGTATATACAAGATTCAGGGCACCGGAATCAAATACAGTGAAAACAGGGGTTGTACCACGGGGGAAGAAAATACAATAGGAACAAAAAAAATCACATGGTACATTATGAATACATTAAAAACTACAGCAAGAAAGATAAAACCACTTGTTTTTTCTTTTAAAAAGATAGCAATTCTTAAGCATCTTTCAAAATCCATTTTGAAGACACATTGCTTTTTCAAAAATTAGCTAAAAGTGGAAAATTTATAAAATTATGACATACATAAAAATTGTAGTTGCTTCTAATATATTCTTTGAATAAACCTTGTAATATTCAAGCATAAATGATTTTGACAGAAGCTTGATTCTCTGGAGTAATCTCTTACAGTAATTCTGAACATTGTCAGTTAAAATTATTTTTAAAAATTGTCCACCTCTTTGGTTTTCTGCTTTTCCCTTTGTACTGAGTTATACTATATCCACATTTCACCTCATATTTCATACAAGATGAAATATAGTTAATATCCACAGTGTATTTCCTAAGAAACACACTATAGAAAACTTTTTTCCCACCTGTAATCAGCCATAATTACTAGAGAAAAAGTCAGAGCTGTTAAATAGAGCTGACTCTACTAATAATATTGTTGAACCTTCAGGATCAGTTTGTTCAGCCTTGTGTAATAATTGTCGGTAAAGTATAGTGTAGTGAGGGAGGGTGTTCCTTCTCTGATCCATTGTTATTTGAAACTCTAGCCAGACATTTGGGAGGTTGAAAGGATTCCTAAAGGCTTTTCTCTTAAATGAAGAAAAAGAATAGATTTTTTTTTAATCAAGAAAACACCAATCAATTTCAACCATCGTTTAAAAGGTTTTGTTAGTTGATGCCTTTAATTACTTTAAAATGTTCCCTTACTAAGTCAGTTTATCCAGGAAAATAAAAGTACAGAGAGTTGTGAAGTATCTGAGATTTTTAAGACACCCCATGATAGATTTGAGTAGGCTTTTAGCATGGTGCAATTATTATTGACTTCAAGACAACTGCACCAGTAGGTAACATGTCTTGTGGCTGCAAATGTCTTTGTTCCAATGAATTGTAAAATGAAAATCTGATCTAATAAGGTAGCTAGCAATTCATCCTAAGCTTCCTGCTCATTCTCACAGTTTAGTGCTCAGGACCTCCATGTTTCTGCTGTAGCAGAAGCCTACTACAAAAAGAATTTAGAGTTAACCTGTGCTATACTGATGCCACAGATTCTTAGCATTCACAAATAATTCAGCAATAAAATAGAGGCTATGCTGTGCTCCCATATTTCAGGAGGTTGAATGGAGGGGAAAATGGTAATAGTGTATAAGGGGAATAGAAGGTTAAGTAAGATTGCAGAGCACTCCTTCAGTAAAAGACTAGTTGATTTTATTCACTCTTCCCCTTTCTGGACATTCCTATTTTCCCTCCTTCCTTTCATCTTTCTCAGCCCTCCTATCTTCCCATTGAGTTGGTCATTTTCACTTCTATGGCTCTGAATCAGTGACCTAGGGGACTGCATGAATTTTTCCATCTTTTCACCCAGAAATACATTCATTCATTTACCAAGCATTTAAGAGATCTTCTCTAGTGGGGTAATTTCTGCTTTATGAAGAGACTAACAATACGATTCCACACTGCCAAGGCTACTTGCTGTAGTTTTGTTTGAGGCATACTGGACTTGGCTTGGTTGTGAAAGATGTATGGGGATCTCTGTCCTCCCTCCTTAATCATCTATCCTAAATGGAGAGTGGCAGCCTCTAGAGCAGAGGCCTGTAGTCTCTTCATCTAAGACATTTACATCAAGTGCACCTGGGAGCCAAGAATACATCTGAATCTTTTACTGAGAAGCTGAGAACAGAATGGATCCAAAGTTAGACCAGCATCAGAACTGAGGATGACTGTCACAGTTATGGATCACTGAGGACTAGATTCTAAAATGGAGATTAGCATCCAGCTGCTTAATTAAGAAGTGGTTTAAGGAATCAGTACTCATAGAAAGGAGGGGATGGAAATATGTTGGGGTAGATGGAAAGGATGATCTGTTGGTTCCAATGAAGTTTTTGACTGATCTCTTGAGGAGCTGTGGTGCTGGAATGGCTCTTTAGAGTTGCCCTGAATTGAAGCAAGGGGACAGGGATTTGTACTCCCTGCATTGTTCAGGCATTGGATGTGGGGCTCTCTGAAAGTGGCTGAGAAGAGAAAGCTATCAGTAGGCAGCACTCAAAGTAACTAGGGAAGGAAATTTTTCTGTTAAAAAAGAGTCTGGGTATCAAATCAGAGTCCATCAGTGCAGTATTGAAAACATATAGTAAACTAATAAATGTTACTACAACAATTACTTCAATCCAATTAAGCCAAGGAGTTCAGGAAATGAAATGGCATCCCCACTAACTATTTGCAATGGTGCCACCAAAATATTTAGTGAGTAAATTTCAATCAAGTACATTTTTCTTTTCTTACACTTTTTTTCTAAAAAATTATTTATTACATAGTTGCTGTGAAAGGAAGGAAGTTCCTCTCTACTGCCTAAATAGGATCTCATACTAAGAGATTTCAATGTTTTCTTTTCTATAGGACTTCTCAATGATAGTTCTTTGAAAAGAGATTCCTGATGGTATTTAAAAAGGTAACTACAAGGAAAAACCAAATGTCCAAATCATGAACCATAGTAACAATTTTCCCCTCTTCCTCCTCTTCTACTATATTGTATATCAAGTCTTTTTCACATTACAAAATGAGAGATGTTTTGCATTGAAGGGAGGGGTTAATATGTAAAACCCTTCTTTCCCATGTCTAAACCGTACCAAGGGATGTAGGTATAAGAGGAGACTGAAGGAAAGGAAATGTTATCTGTACTGACACTGAGCATGTAGTATAGCTGTGAAGCAGCAGTGTATTCACCAACAGAAAAGACATGATCTAAATTTTCTCCTCTCAAGCCGCTGGATCAATTAGCAAGCTGACAGTCAACAAGTGATATGGCTAGTCATTTTTCTGCAAGAAGTGCTTCAGTCTTAGTTTTGACAAGATATCATTCCTATGATATCAACTTCTGCTTTTGTGATGTGTCTCTTAACCACTGACAGGCAAAGCCATTTTTGTCAGTTGAAGATTTAGAAATAGTTAGGATGATAAATGCATTAGACTTGACTCCAGGATGATTTATGACTGAAAATTCATTTCCTCTTCAAGATCTTTTCCTAAATTAGGTCTCACCACATTGTCCTACCCAGTCAAGTGGGATGTCTTCATTGAGGTTAAACATCATAATAGACCATAAACAAAATAACCAAACTATATAGGAATATTTTATATTTGAATAGATATTTCCTCCCCTTATAGTTATTACCATATATTAGCTGTACAAAGAAGGAGGATTCATTGTGATATTTCAAAATACACACACACACACACACACACACACACACACACACAATGTACTGCATTAACTTAATCCCTCCATCTCACTCCCTCAATTGCGTTCCACTCTTCTTAGAGCAATTTCAATAGGTCTCATTGTTTTATTTTAATACATGCATTTAAAGTACTTTGGCCATATTCACCCTCTTCATTAGTTCTTTACTCTCTTGCTAATACTTGTCCTCCAACATAACCTATTTTTCTTTCTTTCTTTAATTTTTTTATTTCATTTTTAGTGTATATTAATTGTAATTAATGGTAATTTACACATGTATGTATTATAATTTAGTCAGATTAACCTCATCTATTGCTCTTTTCTCATCTTCCTGATCCCCTTAGACACAATTTTCCTCCATCATTCTTTCCTTTTCCCCTCCCTTTCAGCCCTCCCCCAACAGTCCCACAGTTACATTTATGTTATCTATCTGTATGTCTTCTACATTTATGTATTCATGTATATATTATATATTCAATATGTACAGGCATATATACACACATACATAACATATGCTATATACACATATGTGTATATACACATACATATCCCTACACTCTTGCATGTGTGGACATTTTTAATCATGTGTCATAATAGTAGTGGCCACTTCATCTTGCTATGGAACTGAAGAGGCCTGTTTGTTTTAACAACTGAGTTGTTCTTAAAAGATTCTGAGTTGAAGTTTCTGTGGTTTATATTTCTGGAATATCTGCCCTATGGATCTCAGGAAAACTATGACTTCCTTAAGACTTGAGACATTTGAGACATGGTCTCTTGCAAACCTAGATCCACAACCAATGGAGGCTGCAGAGTTGGAATGACACCTGGAGCCTATGTCTTGTCCACTCTTTCTTGGCTCTAAATCTGTAGAATGGATCTTCAGAAACTCACCAGGACCAGATAAGCTGAAGGACCAGTCCTTCTTTAGAACTTCCTGCAGGATTGGTTGAGGCTTCTGTTGGGTTGCATCAGAATTCAGTTTCTCTCTTCAAAGCCCTAATTCTTCCCTACTTTTCCCTCTTATAAACATTGATCTCAAAAACACTCCTTCATAAAATTCCTGTACACTGATCTTTATTTCAGAGTCTTCTTCCTAGAAAACAAGCCCTCAATACCTCTCAAATGCCTCAGTTACCTGTCTCTCTTCCTGGCTAGAGCAACCCAGTTATGATGCTTATCATTGTTCCTGCTGCCGGAGAGCATCAGCTCTATGCATCTATGCTTCATGTGTCCGTGTGTGTGTGCGCGCGCGCGCGTGTGCGCGCGCGCCAGTGCCAGTCCTGGGGCTTAAACTAAGGCACTGGGTGCTGTCCCCGAGCTTCTTTTGCTAAAGGCAAGCACTCTGGCTATCACTTGAGCCACAGCCCCCATATCTGGCTTTTAGGGGAGTAGTTTTATTGGACATAAGTGTCATATAGACTTCCTTGCCTGGGCTGGCTTGGAACTGCAATAATCAGATCTCAGCCTCCCTAGTAGCTAGGATTACAAGCATGAGCCACCAGATCCTGGCATGCTTTATCTTGTAATAATACTCATTGTTTCAGCCTTCCCTTAAGCCAAGGGCCCAACTTGAATTATGATGACCAAGCTAGGAGCTACAGCTGCTCAAGTGCCAAAATGGAACCTAAGTGCATCTACAGAGACCCCTGCTTCTCCTGAAACTGTCCTGAATATAGAAGAAAATACAGTCTGTGGGGATGACTGATAAATGAGAGGACATGGAATTTCTCTAAGTGGCTGGCTACTCTGAATACTTACTATAGAACTGAAAGCCAGCTGGATGTTCTTAAGAAGCTGCGGCTAGCTCAGTAACACATCACCCACATATACCCTCCCACTTGCATAATCTCCAGCCTGCCTTTGCCCTCTTTTCCTTGCTTACCACCTGTGCCCTCCCATCTGCCTATGCACTCCTACCTGAATATATTCTGTCATCTGTATGTGCCATTCTCCCTTTATATGCTTCCTGTATTCCTTGTCCCACTTTATTTTCTCCTCCATTTTTTGCTTCCATGGGATTGTACCTTCCTCAAAACTGCACTCAAGCTAAAACAGGATGTGACTTGGCACATATGACATCAACTGACTTTTAATGAAAGCATTTCATGGTCATTCTACATTAAAATGATTCTCCATAAAAGAAACTTTCTGGCTCTCTGTAGTCTTTCTTGCTCACAGAGCTATGGCTTTTAATTCAGAAAATTGTACCCACAATTCCATATCATTATTATTTTTTCCTTATCTTACCTGAAATAAAAATAATTATTTCTCAAATGACTGTCTTGTTATTTTGCCTATCGTAAGCTCTTAACACTCATTCATCTAAGATGGAGGCAAATTATCAGCCAAAATGATATTATCAACTTCTATTATTAAAATGACTTCCCATGACAAAAATGTTCAGAGGCTAAAAATATTTGCAGGTATTGTATTAGGGTCAAAGCACAGATTTTTTTCCAATCCAGAAATAGCTAGTATAGCAAGATGATAAAAGGGAAATTCTTCTGAAAGAATAAAGAAAAAGACAGAACAAAGATATTTGAATAATCCATCTTTGAAGTGTCTTTTAAGCATGAGGGCATTACTCCAAAATCTACAAAGGGACATTGGTAAGAATATAGCTAACATAGCAAATGAGTAGCAGCCCCATGAATTCAGCCATTAGGTACTGAATGGTTTGTTGCTGCCCAGTATCTGCTCCAATTGATGCCAAACCTCATACATCAGAGACAAAAGAGTTGCAGGAATTTTGAGGACCCTGACACTCTGAAAGAATGGCCATTTCTTTCTAAGTAAAGGTGTGTTATTTTTCACCTGCCTTTTCATGGTTGACTGGTTCTGGTCTTGTATGGAAGCCCAGGTCTGCTTTCACTAAGCCAGTGTAGGCTTGTTAGAATTGATTAGACAAATCTTTTGTAGGTTCATCTTTCAAGGGATCAGACATCAGAAATCCAGGAGGATTGCTGAAACTTAAAGGAACTGGATGCCTGAACTTTTGACTTTCTCACACTCCCAGACTGTAGGCACTTTGACTCTTTAGCATGTTGGCTGGTACTGGTACTCAGGTCATATCTATAAGAAAGTTGAAAAATTAGTATGAATATTATACACTTTGCCCAACTTCCTCTCATGTTAGTATATTTTTGCATATGTATATTAAATTATACATAGCAAGAAAGTCACTATGACATTTTGAAAAAGGCATATAATGTACTTGGATCAGTCCCTTGAATTTTTCTTTAATTTCTTTTTTCTTTTTTTTCAGTCCCTCGATTTTTCTTTCTTTTTTTCCTTTATTTTAGACCTGAGACTGAAACTCAAAATTGGTACCTGATAGAAATGAACCCACAGACCTATAGCCACCTAATCTTCAATAAGGGAGCTTAAAAAAAAAGAAAGACAGCCACTTCAGTGGCAAAATTGGTTAAACATCTGTAGAAAACTAAAGCTAGATCCTTATATGTATTATCCTACAGCAGAATCAACTCTAAATGGATCAAAGACCTCAAAGTCAAAGCAGACACCCTGAAAACATTACAGGAAGGAATAGGAGAAACTCTAGGGCTCTTTGGCACAGGCTGAAATTTTCTTTTCTTTTTTTTGTACTTTTTATTGTAAAAATGCTGTACAGAGGGGTTACAGTTACATGAGCAAGGTAATGAGTACATTTCCTATTGAGCATTGTTGCCTCCTCCTTTGTTATAAAGACCAAGAAACACAACAAATCTAAGAAAGGTTGGACAAATGGGATTGCATGAAACTGCAGAGCTTCTGCATGGCAAAGGACATAGCTAGCAAGAACAATAGAAAACCCATGGATTGGGAGAAGATCTTCACTAGCCATACAATGGACAAGAGTCTCATATCTAAAATATACTTAGAACTCAAAAAATTAAATCCCCCAATAACAAATCCTCAAAGAAACACTGCCCAATAAATAAGTGGGCTAAAGACTTAAAAAGAGATTTCTCTGAAGAGGAAATAAGAATGGCCAATAGACACATGAAGAAATGCTCAGCCTCTCTAGCCATTAAAGAAATGCAAATCAAAACAACATTGAGATTCCACCTCACCTCAGTTAGAAAGGCTATAATCAAGAACTCTAATAACAACAGATACTGGAGGGGATGTGGCCAAAAGGGAACCCTACTGTATTGTTGGTGCAAGTGTAAACTTGTTCAACCACTTTGGAAAGTAGTATGGAGGTTCCTCAAAAGACTTCACATAGGGCTTCCCTATGACCCAGCAATCCTACTTTTGGGCATTTTTCCAAACAATCACATACAAAACTGTACTAAAGCTATCAGCACAATTATGTTTATCTCAGCATTATTTACCATAGCTAAGACATGGAACCAACTCAGATGCCCCTCAGTAGGTGAATGGATCAAGAAAATGTGTGTGTGTGTGTGTGTGTGTGTGTGTGTGTGTGTGTGTGTGTGTGCAAGTGCAATTCTATGCCTCCATCAGTATGAATGGAATTGCCCCATTTGTTAGGAAATGGAAAGACTTGGAAAAAATTCTATTAAGTGAAGTAAGCCAGGCCCAAAGAAACATAGGTCCCATGGTTTCTCTTATTTGCAATAACCAGTATATGTCTAGAACAATCAGAAAAGGTCAAAAGCTATGTACATATGACCATTGAAGATGATGTTAAGTGAAATGAACTCCAAAATAGAGACACAAGTGATTTTATCTTTCTTGCTGTTGTTTTCAATGTACTTATAATGTACCATGTGATTTTTTATTTGTTTTGTAAGTTCTTCCCCCATGGTATAACCCCTGTTTTCACTGTATTTGATTCTTGTGCCCTGAATCTTGTGTATATATTTCTCTAATTTTGGGAGGGCAAGGGAAATAACAAAATGCTGAAGTAAGGTTACATGATGACCCATTGTAACAAGGAGATGTTGAAAACAAATTTTACAACTTTAGGGGATGTGGAAGGAGAAGTTGGGGTGTTGGGAAGGGAAGGGAGGGTAGGAGAAAAACAAAGTATGAGGTAACGGTGCTCGATAGGAAATGTACTCATTACCATACTCGTAACTCTAACCCCTCTCTGTACAGTATTTTTACAATAAAATATATTTAAAAATTGATACCTGATGCTTTCACTCATTGGCTAGTGCTCTACCAAATGAGCCATGCCTCCAGCCCTTCAATTTCTCTTTCTAATCCCTCCTTCCTTTCTCTTCCTTTTCCATTTCCTTAGTAGTTTCCTTTTTACTTTCATGACCTTGGTGTTTTTGCTTTGTTTCACTGTTTATTTTCCCTTAACTTCCACAAATGAGAGAAAACATATGATATTTGCCTTTGTGGGACTGCCCTATTTCTCTTAACTAGATGATCTCCAGTTCCATTATGGTATGTAAGCAGAGTACAAATACCTAGACCAAGAATTTAACATTAGTACAATGTTATGAACCATGCTACAGAGCTCATTTGAATTTCACCAATTTTCCTCTCAAATGTCCTTGTTTGTTCATTGTTTTAAACTGCCACACAAACATTCCACTATACAGATACACCAAAATTTATTCAACTATTCCTTCATATAGGAGGTTTTTCCAGCATTTCACAAGCTTGCAGGATATAGTCTAATTTATTTTTCTCTCTAGAAAGATTACAATATTTTGTATTCGATAGAAATGAAATTCATTGGCATATCATTTTCCCAAGTACTAAAGTTTAAATTCAGGACCTTTCTCAGTTGGTACTCTTATCACTTGAGCTGCATTGCTAGCCTGGCTTGTTGCTGGTTATTTTAGAGATGGAGTCTTATTTGTTATTTGCCTCTTTACTGGTAAAGGGTCTGCTCAAATATTTTGCCCAGATTTATTTAAAATGTTGCCTTTTTGTTACTGAATTAACTTATAGGTAGAGCACAGTGTATATTTCCATTTATTAAGGTATTTAATTTCAACAATATTTTGTTGTTTAAAGCATTAGGAAATTGTACTGGTTTTAATTGTCTTTTTTGTATTAGAACATAGATATACAAATTAAATTTAGAATACTTGCTAAACTCAACAACACTTACTGGTTGTTGGAAACCACATAGGGTACTCATAGTTGAGTACACAGTCTCCAAATCAAGAGTTTCTAATCTGTACAAGTCTTATTTACTATTCTTACCTTGTGGCTGCTATTACAAGTTTACTCAAATTTACTGGCTTGAAACAATATAATTAGAGGCTGGTGGAGTGGCTCAAGCGGTAGAGTGTCTGTCTAACAAGCATGAGAATTTGAGTTAAAATTCCAGTACTGCCAAAATATACAAATTTAGGATCTTACATTTCTAGGGGGTCATAAGTCCAAATTCAGTCTAAGTGGGATAAAAGAAAAGGCAGGAAGGGGCTGGTTCCTTTTGGAAACTGAGAGAGGAAGTTATTTCCTTGCCTTTTTCAGGTTCTACAGAATGCCAGCATTCTTTAGTCCTTTTCTTCATATTCTGTCTGTCTGTCTGTCTGTCTGTCTGTCTGTCTGTCTGTCTGTCTGTCTGTCTGTCTATCTATCTATCTATCTATCTATCTATCTATCTATCATCTATTTCATTTTCTCTCTTCTTTCCTGGCCTTTGCTTCTATTGTCACATTTACTTTCAGTAACTTTGACTTCATACTTCCATCTTAGAAAAATCCTTGTGATTACATTGTACCCACCTAAGTAACAGAGGCAAATATCCTTCTCTCCAGACTCAGTATAAACATCTGCAAAGTAATTCAAACTATTCAACAAGTTCTTGGAACTAGGGTACAGATATCTTTGGAAGACCAACATTTAGGCATCAGGTATGATATCTTCTGTTTTCTCCAAGGGAACTATAACTATTTTTTGTCCTCTGTGAGTTTTGCGGATTGGTTCCTCTAATCTTTGAAGTGGTTCTTCTTCTAGTCTTGAGTAGTTTCTTCACAGGTATGTGCTAATCAGTATTCTGCTAAGTATTCAAGAGGTCTCTTTGCAAGTCTGTGGAGCATGTGTCCACTTCTCTCCCAAACAGCACTCTGCCTTTATAAAAGGTTATGAAAGTTATGTTTCTCCCAGAGCAGCTCTAGATTGGAAGTATTCAAGGGACTTTAGGCTTCCCTGTACCCCTTGTTCTTTCTTTGCAACTCAGGGCAACCACCCTGTAGCCTGGAATGGTTTTCCAAGCCCAAAACTGTGGAAGCTTCAAAACTTACCTTGTCTATTTCACATCCCTTAGGATTTAATATTCTCCAGTGTCTGGTATCTATTATATTGATACCTTTTGCTTCATATCATTTTCCAGTTTTTAAATTGTCTCACCAGTTTGAATGTCGCTTCCAAAATTCATGTTAAAATTTAGTTGCTTCTGTGGTGACACTGGGGTGTCATTTAAAAAATGTATGGGTCATGAACATTCCCTCCTTGTGCATAGATTAAAGCCATTATTTACCTTGACATTGGCTTTATTATAAAAGTAAGTTCTCTCTCATGCAGATTCTCTTTTTTCTATTAGCTAGGTCTCGTGGTCCATGCTTCTTTGCTCTTCTGCCATCCTATGAGGTGGCATGATGGCACTTGTCAGAGGCTGGCACTATGATCCTTGGACTTCCAAATCTCCAGAACCGTGAGAAATAAAATTCTTTTCTTTATCATGTGCTTGACTTTTGATATTATTTTATACCAACTGAGATGGCCTAAGAGGAAGAGGATATGTGCTCCATATTAAGTCAATTTGACCAAAAGTAAAAGTAGAAGTATTATTTAAAAAATAGTCTTGGGGGGAGGAGGATTGGGTGGGGGCGGGGGGAGGATGGGAAGGGATGGGAAAGGGAAACAAAGGAGGAGGCTACAATGCTTGATAGGAGATGTACTCATTATCTTACCCATGTAATTGTAACCTCTCTGTACAGTATTTTCACAATAAAAAATAGTCTTGGTATTATTATTGTTATGGTTGTATAAATTTGGAAAGTAGAAGCCTATACAATAATTTCATAATTCAGCATTTACTGAGGACACATATGCAAGGTAATGAGTAAGATGCTTGGAGAAACATATATACGTGTATGTATGTATGTATGTATGTATGTATATATGTATGTATGTATGTATGTATGTATGTATGTATACATATATGCTCCCTGGCGGCCCTGGGGCAGGTACATGTGAAGCAATATAGGGTTTTTTGGAAGCATCAGGTTGGAGAAAAGGAAGAGATACATCACAGACTGGCTTGACTTCAGATTCCTTTGCCAGGAAGGCCACCTGACAGGGTAACTTCTCCATTTGGAGGAACTGTCACTACCCTGCCTCATTCTTACTAATATTTTTTTCTCTGCCTACTGTAGATGATACCCAATATACAGATTGTAGGAAACACATAAAGGAAGGCAAGTCATATGCAGGAGCTACTGCTTATTGGCTAGCCAAATATATATATATTATTGTCCAAGAGAAAATTGAATCAGAAGGATTTCAAATGTCTCTTAGAGCTCATAACCAGCAAATGGTAAGACTGTAAAAATAATCAAAATCCAACTCTCCAACTCCCACAGTCTTTCTTTTTTATGCTTCAGCAAAAAAACCATATGGGTTTTAAAAGCACAAAAAGTCTCCATTACTGATCCTGTCCTTTATTTGCTGATAGTGTTCCTGACACATAAAATCTCCTACCTTTTGGTTTCTGATAAGATGTAATTCTCTATTACCTGCCTGGATGTAACTTCTATTACCTTTCCCAATATTTGTATATTTTCAGTGTGTCATGTTCTACATAACACTTGGCTCTTTATCATCGTACTGGTTTTTGTTGTTGCTGTTGTTTTTTCTTTTATGTGGTCTTGTTTCCGAATTCCTCTGCTCATTCATGGAACTTGCTGTTGCTATAGTAAGATAGACATCTTCCTGTCCTTAGCTTCTAAGTGATGTGATTCTTTTGGGTCTGATTCTAGCTAGGTTCCACAAAGCAACCCCTTAGCTGACTTTCAGACATTCTTACATAATTAAATGTCCATATGCACATGAATATTCAACATCTCTTTATTAATTTATTTGTTCTCCAACATTGTCACTAGACACCTATTATGTGGTAGACTCTGAAAGTATAGTAATACACTAATTACTAGGTGGAACAGCCGGACCAAGGGGCACAGAGACCTTTCTGCTGACTGACCATCTCCTGGAGCACTTCAGCAGAAACAGAGATAGCCCCTAGAATGTTCAAAGAGAGATGAAAGAGACTTGAATGTCTAAAGACAGAACAGCCTGCATATCACCACAAAAGAGCAGAAATGAGTGGTATTCATTGTAATGTGCTGTCCAGAACTCTGCCTTACCTAGTGTGGGACTCATACAAACTGAGTAGCTTAAAGTAACAGAAATGTAGTTTTATTGGAGGCTAGATGTCCAAATTCAAGGTGCTAACAAGGTTGTTTCATTCAGAGGGATGTGACAGAGAATCTGCCTTACCTTTCTTCAAATTTCTGGTGGGTTAGCAAGCAATCTGGTGTTCCTTGGCTTGTCTTCGGTCTTCTCCTGATGCTTCTCATGTGTCTCATCACATCATCTTTTCTCTACATGGGTTCCTTTTTTAAAAATAAGGGCACCAGTCATACTAACTTAGAGCTCATCCTCATAACTTCATTTTAATTTAATTGCCTCTGTAGAGGTATTATTTCCATATAAAGGCACATATGGATGTACTATTGGTTAGGATTGCAACAGATAGTTTTAGGTGGTCACAATTCAAGCAATAAATGCCTTTTGTGGAAGGTTTTATTGCACTAGCTTCTGGCAGTGCTGCCTGGAAACAGTTTCAGCTGGCAGCTCCTATAGGGATTGCCTCAGCAGCAGAGAACTGCCTACCTAGTTCAAGTCCCTGCCCTTGCTCAGGGAAGCCCCTTTTTAATCATTCACAGGGGCATGGATATAAAGATATGACCATTTTGCCCCAATTCAGAGCATTTATGAAGAGCCACTCAAACTACAGAGTGTCCCATAGGGGTTTCCTGAGTCTTTTGGTCGGCTTGGACTTCACCCTTTCCCACTGGATTAACCCTACCTCCCACAAGTGTTGATCTCTTCATATACAAACCTGTCTGTTGAACTTTATGACAGGGTCCACTCCAAGAGAACCTACCTTGCATCAAGAAATATGTCTTTAGGACTTGGAAAAAATTAGGTGAAGTAAGCCAGACCCAAAGAAACATAGGTCCTATGGTTTCCCTTATTTGCAATAACTAGTATGTATCTGGGACAAGCAGAAAAGCCCAGATAAGATGATGTTAAGTGAAATGAACCCCAAGTGGTTTTTTCTTCCTGGCTATTGTTTCTAATGTATTTATAAGGTACCATGCGATTTTTTTGTTGCTTTGTATGTCCCTCCCCCACAGTATAACCCCTGTTTTCATTGTATTTGATGTTGGTATAATTTGGGGAGGGGAAGGGAAAAAACAAAGTGTTTAAATAGAGATACAGATTGACCCATTGCAATAACGTGATGTACAAGACGTTATGTCCAAAAAAGAACAATTACAATTTAGAATTTAGGTGAGGGTGGGGGTGGGGGTGAGGGTGTAGCTGAGGAGGTGGGAGGGAAGGGATGGCAGGGGAAAAACAAAGGAGGAGGCAACAATGCTGGATAAGAAATGTGCTCATTACCTTGCTCATGTAACTGTAACCTCTCTGCACAGTATTCTCACAATAAAAAAAATAAAAATATGTCTTTAGGGTAGGAAGGTTCTAGTAGGTAAGAGGGAGAATGAGATGTGAAACTACAGAAGTAATAGAAGTCAGATCATGCATGGCTTTATAAGCTATGAAGGAGTTTGGATTTTTCTACATGCAATGAATGGATTGGAAGACATAGAAGAATTTTGAGCCAGAAGGAAGAGGATTATCTTGCATTTTGTTTGGGTTTTCTTTTTTAAAAAATGATTTGTCTTTCTCATTTTTGGCAATGTGGATTGAACCCAGAACACTGCATTTGCTAGGTAATCGCTTTGCCACTGAGCTACATCCCAGCCTTCAGCCTGCATTTTCACTGTTCTGAAAACTAGCTGCTATTTATGCCTCCTGGGCCCTGGATATGTTAATTGTCCAGTGTCCTAGTGTTGCTTTTTTGGCCCAGAGAGAACTATGCTAAGACCATAAGGAGCTGGTTCCAGCTGTTAGCTGGGCATGAGCCCAGCACTACCCCATCCCTGCCTGTTTCTCCTCCTTCTTTCTCAGGCTGCTTTGGGCTAGACAGATCAAATACATCCCTGCCTTTATTCTCCCACAGTTGTGTTCATGGAGGGAGCATGGAATATTTTTTTCTTTGTTTTCTTTTGGTTATGGGGCTTGAACTCTTGGCCTGGGCACTGTCCCTCAGCTCTTCAGCTCAAGGCAAGCACTCTACCACTTGAGCTACAGAGCCACTCCCAGTTTTCTGGTGGTTAATTGGAGATAAGAGTTTCCTGCCCAGGCTGGCTTTGAACCGTAGTCCTCAGATCTCAGCCTACTGAGTAGCTAGGATTACAGGCATGAGCCACTGGCATGAGGTTGAGCATGGAATCTTGAGTCATCTTTCCCTCTTAGGGTAAAATTTTACTCAGCTGTCTTCCAAAATCAATTTAATATTTTTCTGAATGTAAAAATTTATACCCTTTTGATAAAAAAAAATTACCAGGTAAACTTTTCAAAAAGAAATTAAAATCACCCAATTAATAGCTACTGTCAGTATGTACATGGGCCAACAACAGGAATGCTTGTTGCAGGGCACAGACCATGCATATAATATAAATATAGAGAGGTGAATAATTCAACACCAACTTGCTGGTTTGGTATGAACTTGTTTCAATACATGTGTAACAGATACTCACTAGTTTTCCTGCTTGAGCCTCTCTCTTCACTTACTCTCAGTTACTCAAACTAAGATAATCAACTTAAAAAGAAGAAAGGTGCTTGGCATAGCAGTACACGCCTGTAATTCCAGTACTTGGGAAGCTGCAGCAACACCAGCTTGGGCTACATGGTGAATCTGAAGCCAGCCTAGGCTACACAGAATGACCATGTCTCAAAATAAAAGAAACTATACCAAAAAAGAGAAAATGTTTATTTTGGCTTATAGTTTTGGAGATTTCAGTTTTGGTTGGCCATGTTATTTGGGGGCCTGTGGCAACCTAGTAGATTCTGGTGAGACCATATGACAGAGGAAGCTACCCACTTCATGGTTGCTGGGAGGCAAAAGAAAGATCAGAATAGGTTGAATTCTCACTATCATGTTCAAAAGTATGACCTCAAAGACGGTTGCCAGTGGCTCACACCTGTATTCCTAGTTACTCGGGAGACTGAGATCTGTGGATCATGGTTTAAAGCCAATCCTGGCAGGAAAGTCCATGAAACTCTTATTTCCAATTTACCATCAAAATGCTGAAAGTGAAGCTGTGGCTCAAGAGGTAGAACGTTAGCGTTGAGCAAAGAAGCTCAGGGACAGCACTCAGACTCTGAGTTCAAGCCCCAGGATCAGCACACACACACACACACACACACACACACACACACACACACACACACACACACACACACACACACACACACACACACACACACACACACACACACTCACATACACACACACCAAACAAACAAACAAAAACCCAAACCACCACAACCTCACTAACCTAAGGCTTGCCACTAAGACTCACCTCTTAAAGACTGGCCACTTCTTCACTGTGCCAGGCTGGAAAGTAAGTTTTTAACACATGGGCCTTTGGGAAATATTCATCATCCAAACATCCTCTCCCTTGTTCATTTCATCTCACTTAGGTCATTCCTGATCTTTTTATTATTTACTTTTTACTATTCTAGTAGGGCCTTTTTACTATTCTAAGGGCCTTTGCACTTGCTGTTCTTCCTATCTGAATGGCTCTGTGTATAAATATCTATGTGATTTAAATACTCATTTCATTCTAATCTTTGTTCATGAATTTCCTCTATTAGAAAGGCTCTCCTTTATCAGGTACATAAGATCCTGATACAGTGATTCAACTTCTCCAAATTCTGATTAATCTCCTTCATATAAACAACAGCTATAGTATGGTTATTTTCCTTTTGAGGACTTCTTAACATGTTTACTTATCATGGCACACTAAGAAGATAATAGAATTTAAATAGTATGCTGAAGAAAATGGTGAAGGTCGATTGTGTTTGGTGCCAGTAAAGCTGGGGTTGAGTTGGCTGCCGGTGGCTCATGCCTGTAATCCTAGCTACTGAGGAGGCTCAGATCTGAGGATCATTGTTTGAAGCCAGCTCAGGTAGTAAAGTCTGTGAGATTCTCATGTCCATTCTACTCAGAAAAGGCTTGAAGTGCCACTGTGGCTCAAATGGTAGTCTTGAGCAGAAGAAATTCAAGGACAGTGCCAAGGCACTGAGTTCAAACCCCAGGATTGGTGAAACAAACAAACAAAAAAGCTGGGGTTTGAAAGAGGCCTCAGCTTCTACTGGGACCTCAGTGAATAAAGATCTGTCATTTGCCTCTTGTTGACATTTTTCCTGGGAGAAGACATTAGACTCAAGAAGATGCACACCATTGAACTTGGACACACAAGGAGACATCATGCCCTAACGAATCCTGGTATGTTTGTTCCTGGAACAATCTGAAACATCTCTGGGCATGTTCAGTGTATCATTCAAAAGGAATGAGACTTAGTACCTGTGAAATTCTCTGTAAATTTCATTTCCAACATAAATCAAGTAAGAATTCCACCAGCAACTTTTTTCCCTTGTAATCGCTTTGAAAACAGAAACTTGGATTAGAATCAAGAAGGGATGTAGAGGAAAGTGAATATATGAGGAGTGGGTAGGAGGAGCAGATGTGAGAGGAAGTGGACTCCCTCTGTTCTGGTGACATGAGAAACCACACCCGCAGTTTTCTCATTCTTGGTGGGCAAGGGGGAAGGTCAGGCTCTTCTACATTGTACTGAAAGACTAAGCCAGCTAATTAACACATATGTATAGAACTAATACCAAAACAAATTTTGTAAAACTCAACCCTTCTCTAGTGGCTCAGATATCTCATTCATTAGCATGTCAGAAAACCTGCATGCATTTATGCAATAATACAATTTGCTTCCTCTTTTTCTATTTTAATTAATTAATTAATTCCTTTTGATTTCCAGTGTTAAGGATGGAATTCAGAGCCACATACATGCTAGGCAATTGCTCTACTACTGAAGTAAACCACAATCTTATATATGTTTTCTTAAAAGAACTGCGTGGAAATTAGTGAAAACACCTGCAAGATTTTTTTTCTTCTTTAAAAAAAATAAAAAAGAGATCTTTTTCTTCTTAGATAAAAGATAATCCATTATCAAGGTCATGAATGAAGAAGTTTTAGACTATAATCATAGTTCTATCACCTATGAATGTATGATCTAGGACAAATTACTTAAACTCTCAGTTTCTCAGTTTTCTATTCCTTCCTTTCTTTCATCAATTCTCTCTTCTTTCTCTTTTTTGTTTTCTTTCTTTCTTTCTTTCTTTCTTTCTTTCTTTCTTTCTTTCTTTCTTTCTCTCTCTCTCTCTCTCTCTCTCTTCTTTCTTTCTTTCTTTCTTTCTTTCTTTCTTTCTTTCTTTCTTTCTTTCTTTCTTTCTTTCTTTCTTTCTTTCTTTCTTTCTTTCTTTCTTTTATTTTCTTTCTTTTAGGTGTTAGTGGGGTTTGAATCCAGGGCTTTATTCTTGATTAATTGATTGGCTAGCATTCTACCACTTGAGCCACATCTCCAGTTTTGCTCTTATTTGATGTTTGATGGGGACAGAGTCTCATAGACTTTTCTGCCTGGACTAACTTTGGACTACAATCCTCTGGATCTCAGTCTCCAGAGTAATTAAGATTATAGGCATGAGCCACTAGCACTTGACTATGTATCTATTTTAAATAGATTAAGTATTAGTGGGTGAGAAAAAGACTTTTAGGACTTTACTGGTAATATAGCCTCCAACAAAATGTGGATTTTCTTACCCTTGTTTTTGAAGTTCTCACTCTATACTTTTCTTTTATGGTGGTACTGAGAATTGAACTCAAGGCCCCACACTGGCTAGGTAGACCCTGTACCACTTTAGGCATCTTTTTTTCCTTTTTTTAAAAGGCAGTATCTTACATTATGCCTGGGCTGGCCAGGACTGTGATCCTCCTACTTGTACCTCATTGTGTTGCTGAGATGATAGGCCTGCACCACTGCAATTAACCATTGTGTTTCCCTATGTCTAGTAAAACAGACATGTGACACCATGTCCTGACTTTGGTTGAGATGGAGTCTCAAACTTTTATGTCCTGCTGGTCTTGAACCTTTGATTCTCTAATGTATGCTTCCTCAATAGCCAAGATAACAAGCTTGAAGTTCATGTGGCTATCTTACTCTAAAGTCAGCTTTCTTAAAGTGTGCTCTTATAGAGCACTTCTTCTAAGATATATTCAACAAAAGGGATTCTAACTACTTACTGACTTCTCTTAGAGATTCATAAAGCCTGTTAGCATTTCTTTATACACAGTAGAGAAAACCAATTAACTTTAATTTGATACTATCTAGTCTGATTTGATGAGAAGATTTATTTTCTTTATGATAACACTTATCAGCTTTTTCAATGACTCTGTGATGACACACATTGTGAGAATAGAACTTTATCTTTTGTGTGCTAATCCTGGGACTTGAATTCAGGGCCTGGAAGCTGTCCTTTGGTTTTTTTGTTCATGGCTAGCACTATACCATTCAAGCCATAGCTCCACTTCCAGCCTTTTGGAGATTAATTGGAGACATGAGAATTTCCTGACTGGGGTGGCTTCTCAGCCTTCTAGATAGCTAGGAGTACAAGTGTAGGCCACCAGCACCTGGTTAGAATAGAACTTTTAAGGCTCTATCACAACAGAAGATCACTGGATTTAGTCAAAATGAAGAGTGATCCCAATAAAGATGGAACAACTCATCTGGGAAGGGGTGACATTGATCAAGATGTGATGTATTTGTAAACTGCTTTGTTGAATGGCAATTCTAAAAGATAATATTTAAAATACAGTACATCTGGAAAACTAGAAGGTCTAAGTAACTTATAGAAACATATAACCTGGGGCTGGGAAGGTGGCTCAGTGGTAGAGCGCTTGCCTTGCATGCTTGAGGCCCTGGGTTCGATTCCTCAGCACCACATAAGCAAAAAGAAAAAACCCAGAAGTGGCACTGTGGCTTAAGTGGTAGAGCGCTAGCCTTGAGCTGAAGAGCTGAGGGACAGTGCCCAGGCCCAGAGTTCAGGCCCCACGACCGGACCCAAAAAAAAAAAAAAAAGAAACACATAACCTATAATGAAGTGACAGTGGTCTCTAAGTTTTTAATGACTCCCAAATAATCATTAATTTTTATTTATTTTATTATTTTTTCTCAATATTTTTGTCTTCATTGGCCTCTTTTATTCTATTTTGGCTTATTACTTATCTTTTATTTTCTCTTTTGAAGCCTCAACTTTTGATTTCACTCAATGTGGGTGTATATGGGTGGAGACTCTCTTTGCAAAACCCCTGGTAGGTGCAGCTTTCAATAGTGGTGACTCATGAATGACAAGTCTAGGAACACTTTAAACATTGATTATAATGAGAGGGTAGCAAGTTATTGCTTGATGAAGTTGGATTTATTAATAGATGAGATAATCCAGTTGTTACAAAAAGTCTAACTTGTAGTTTCTTCGAAACTTCTTATAATCCTCTCTTATTTGTTTATTAAAATGCTGTGAATCCAGTGCAATCACCACAAAACTTGAGAATTTTCTTCATCAGCAGTTCATATAAAAATAAAGTGAATATGAAAAAAATAAAATATAGGATGGCAGTACAAGAGTTCAAGTGAGAGTGGAAAAAAGATCAAGTTCACCCTTATCCATCCTCTTCCATCAGAAACAAAACAGAAAAAGAAACTGACCCTCATTCTCATACAAGTAATAAAAGAACATGAAAGAAGAATAACAAGTAGTTGTAAAGATAAAATAAGAATGATTAACCTGAGGATTGATAACAAATATTTTGTAACACAAAAATTATAAAATTATGTAAACATATCTACAAAGAAAAAGACAGAAAAAAGAAATGTTTTTACCCTCCCCCAGCAACAGATGGGGAAGTAAATCTGTTCACAACTAATGCCAAAAGACAACAACTCCTACTGAATATTTCACTTTTCCCTTAAAATAAAATTATAGTGTATAAAAAATGGATTAGGTGACTTCTCTCCGCATAGTAAAATGAAAATAAATAAAAATACCATTGTAGTTACAACAAGACATAGAATTTCAATGTAGAATAGGATTTTTCTTGTAAATAGTATTCATTTATTTCTAGAGGGCTAGGTCATTTGGACCAACATTTTTATTGCAGAAAACAGTTATGGATAAAATGCAACAAAATGTTTTGGAAAAGTATTGAAAAGCTGACAAGATGATTAAAAAAAATTCTAGGGAAAACCTAAAGGAAAAGTAGAAACCCAGAAAGGTAAAGGGCGCCCAGAGACCATTGAAGGTTTTTGCAAATCTGGAGAAATTGGAACTTTCATTTTAACAGCCATGGTGCTATGGCCTGCTTAGGGTAGCAAATCTATAGGAGACCCTTCCCATTTTAATCTGAAATCTCAAAGGTCAGGGTAAAGCAGAAGTAAGTTTGCTTTTGAATTCATTTTTAGCAGAAATTGTTATCTTATCCTTGCCAAAAGAAACTCCAAACCTTCAGGCACTGAGTTGAATGTGCAATGGTGCAGAACAGGATAAAGTCTTTTGATATTTATTTTAAGCAAATGTGTATTTTCTTTTGTGGAATCACCTTTCTTATCAAGACTCAAATTATTCCTACAAAAACTTTTCAAAGGTATTCATTATTAAACTGTCATTCATACAATGAAAAGTCTCAATTCATGAAAATAAGCAGAAAGTATCACAAAGACTCTGGATATTGGAATTATTAGTCAAAAAGTTATAAAACAACTATGATTTCAATGTTTACATTAATAAACAAACTATCTGTGCAAAAAAACCCTCATAATGTGACATCAGATTTGAAAAACAAAATCGGAAACAGTTAAAACAGCTAGAAATTAATATAAATACATACATAAGAAATAAATATGAAAATATTATGAATTAATGCATGAACTTAAAACTATATTGCTCAGAGGTAAAAGATAATTGGTGAATTTGATGACAAATCTGAAAAAATTATCTGGAATGCAGTACAGAGAGAAATAAGAATGAAAAACACAGAGATTAAGAGACACAGAGGGATTAGTAACTATAAAGGGTAAACCCTGTTATAGAAATAGCATAACTAATGAGAAAGGAATAAAAACATACTATTAAAGAAAATCATTTAATTAGGAAGAATATAATAGAGGGAGAAAGAAGAGAAATTAATTACAAAAACTTCTAGAAAACAAGTAGCAAAATAGCAATCAGACTTTACTTATGTATAGTTACCTAAGCATAAATGAATTAAATTGCCCTTTTAAAATATAGAGTGACAGAATGGATAATAACACAGAAATAAACTATTGGATCCTTACAACAAACTCAATGTCTAAGAACAAGCAAAGACTAAATGTAAATGAATTGAAAAAGATATCCCATGCAAATGTAATCCTAAAGAAATCAGAAGTAGGCATATTCATATAATGTAAAATAAACTTTAGATTAAAAACAGTGGAGGGGCTGGGAATGTAGCTTAGTGGTAGAGTGCTTCAGCCTAGCATGCATGAAACCCTGAGTTCAATTCTTTTTTTGGGGGGTCTGGTAGTGGGGCCTGAACTCTGGGCCTGGGCGCTGTCCCTCAGCTCTTCAGCTCAAGGCTAGCGCTCTACCACTTGAGTCACAGCGCCACTTACGGCTTTTTTCTTTTTGCTTATGTGTTGCTGAGGAATTGAACCCACGGCCTCATGCATGCAAGGCAAGCGCTCTACCACTGAGCCACCTTCCCAGCCTGAGTTCAATTCTTTATTACCACATAAACAGAAAAAGCCAGAAGTGGCTCTGTGGATCAAGTGGTAAAGAGCTAGCATTGAGCAGAAGAAGCTCAGGTACAGAGCCCAGGCCCTGAGTTCAAACCCCAGGACTGGCAAAAAAAAAAACAACTGAAAAGTTACAAGGAAGATTATTATGCAATGATGAATGTATCAATTCAGCAAAAGGAAATAACACTTGTAAAAATATATATGCACCCAACATTGGAACACCTAAATTCCTAACACAGACATTAATAGACCTAAAGTGAGAGACAGACCTCGATACAATAATACTAGAGGACTCTGACACCTTTCTTTAGGATATTGTCATTGCATATAGATAGATAATCAAAGAAACAGCAAAGTTTACTTGGACCGATAGGAAAGGCATCTGTAGAACATTCCGTCCAACAGCTAAAGGTACACATTCTTCTTAACAATACACAACACATTCTCCAGCATCAATTAATCCTATGGTAGACCACAAAACAAGTCTCAACGAACTTTAGAACACTGAAATCATATTATCCCTTTCGACCACAATGTAAAAATCTAGAAATAAAAAACAAGAAATATGTTTAAGACTATACAGATACATGGAAATTAAACAACATACCCATGAAAAACTGTTATGGTTTGAATAGTAAACGTCCTTTACAAGCTTATATGTTGAAAACTTGGCCCCTACTTAATGGTGTTATTTTGGGACGTAGTGGGAACTTTACAAGGTAAGGTAACTGTATAAAGTGGATCCCAGGGGCCATGGCTTTGATCCCTGGTCTCCTTTCCTCTCTCTCTAAGTCTGTCTGTCTGTCTGTCTGTCTGTTTCTCTCCCTCCATCCCCCTCCATCCTCTTTCTTTCTCCTCCTTATGTATTATGAGGTAAATAGTCCTGTCCTTCACATGCTCCCACCACCATGCACATGCACCCAAGTAACTATGGACTGAACCCTCTGAAAATGAACCCAAATAACTCTTTTCTTCTTTCACACAGGGACACAGGTGAAAATAACTAATACAGAAAATTGACACCAGAGAAATGAAGTTGTTATTATAGTTGAACCTACCATGCAGTTCTTAAAGTCTTAAAAATTGGTTTGTGGGAAGAATATATGAAAGCCTTTGGAGAAGCAGGTTAGAAAAAGCTTTAAATGCTGCAATCAGAATTTGATAGATGACTGGCAGGAGCTTAGAAGACCATGACACCCACAAGTCTCCTGAGGTTTCAGACAGGAATGAGGATGCCATTGAGAATCAAATTAGAGGCAACTTGTATTATATTGTGGCAAAGAACTGGTCTACATTTTTTCCATGTCTTAAGACTTTGTGGTAGCTAAATTTAAAGGTAATCCAACTAGTTAGTTGATGCAACGGAAGAACTCTGATACAGCATAACATTCTGGTCAGGGGATAAATTTTGCTGCCTGTTTTTAGCTAGATTTATAGTGAGAACTGGAAGCAAAAAAAGTCGATCAGAAAGATCTGGAAAATAGGAAGTTTGACCAGAAAATGAGCATGTTGGAATTTACAGACAAGGAAGTTATCTGGTTGAGATTAGAGCCACTAGAAAAAAGCAATGTACTTAGCACTGAGACAATAAGAAAGTGCTAAAGAATAGACTCATTTGAATGACTTTCCCTTGAGAAGTACCTCCAGTGTGCCCTGTCTAGGAAGTTGTTTCCCCAAGATTCTTTTCATTGTGTTCTGCCACCTAGGAAACCAATGCAACCATGGTACAAGGGAGCCTGGATATTGTTAGTGCTTAGAGTCTACTGGTCTACTCTATATGATGCTGGTTTTACAGATATGCAAAGTGCAAGAATTACCTGGTCATGGAGTCTTTCACCCATATTTAAAGGAAAGCCTAGGAGGCAAGATAATGGAACAGATTAAAAGACTCAGAAATGAATCCAGACATCTACAATCATCTGATTTCTCATAAAGGAGCACACAATGTATGCTAAAAAATAAAATAGCATCTTCAAACAATGGTGCAGGGAAAACTGCATATCCACATGCAGAAGACTGAAACTGTATCCCATCTTTGACCCTGTACTAACATCAAAATGGATCAAAGACTTTAAGACCTGAAACTTCTACAGGACAAAACAGACAAAACACTAAAAACTTATTGCGATAGATAGTAACTTCCTGAATATAACTCCAGTAGCTCAGCAATAGGAGCAAGCATTAATGAATAGAATTTCATCAAGCTAAAAAGCTTTTGCACAGAAAAGTAGTAGTCAATAGGCTAATGACTTGAATGTTATGCTGTGTCAGAGTTCCTACAGAGGGGACAAAAAAGATCTTAGCCTGCTACACATCAAGCAAGGGATTCATAATCAGAATATGCAGAGAGCACAAAAAATTAAACTTCCAAAGAATTAATCATCTAAATAATTAATGAATTATTGAACTGTATAGATAGTTCTCCAAAGGAGAAGTACAAATGGCCAATACAAACATAAAAAATGCTCAACATCTTTGACCCTGAGGGCAATGCAAATCAAAACAACGTTAAGGGAAGTGGTGCTGTGGCTCAAGTGGTACAGCGTTTGCCTTGAGCTAAAGAGCTCAGGGAAAATGCCCAGGCCCAGAGTTCAAGCCCCACAACTGACAAAAAAAAGAAATAGAGAAAGAAAAAACATTAAGATTCTATCTTACCCCAATCAGAATGGCTATCATCAAGAACACAAACAATAATAAATGCTGCTGAAGAAAAAAGAATCTTTATACACTGTTGGTGGAAATGTGAAATAACACAATCAATATAGAAATCAGTATGAAGCTTTCTCAGAGAAAAGAGAAATAAAACCACCCTATGATCCAGCCATACCACTCTGGGACATTCATTCAAAGAAGTGTATGTCAGGATATAATATAACAGAAGTACCAGCACACCTGTTTTCATAGCAGCACTATTCACAATAGCATAACAACTGATGAATGGATCAAGAAAATGTATGTATGCAGATATATACATGCATATCAATTGATACATATATACATATATTGATATATATATATATATATACCAATTGATATATATCAATAACTATCTATTTGAGAAAATTATTCAGCAATAAAAAGAATGAAATTGTATTATTTGTATGGAAATTGATGGACCTGGACACCATCATATAAGGAAAATAAGCAAGACCCAAGACAAAAGTTTCATGTTCTCTGTCATATGTGATTGTTAGATCTAAAATACAAACTTATACAGGATCTCTCTCACTCTCTCACTCTCTCTCTCTCTCTCTCTCACACACACACACACAGACACACACAGACACACACAGACACACACAGACACACACAGACACACACACACACACACACACACACACACACACACATATATATATATATATATATATATATATATGAGATGAACCTGGTATATACATGTGTGAAGTGCCATGAAGCTCATTGACAATTAACATGAACTTTGATAAATATTAATATTAGGATGTTGAAACATGTTCTGTCTATTGTGTAGATACTAGTGGGAAGGTGACAGGTAAATCCAGAGGGTGAAAAGTTGTGAACATGGTCAAAATCATTCATTATGATCAAGTGAAGTTCAACCCAGGGATGTAAAGATAGGTAATTTTTTTTCTTTCTTTTTAAATTTTTTTTATTTTATTTTTTTGTGAACACACTGTACAGAGGGGTTACAATTACATGAGCAGGATAATGCGTACATTTCTTATCAAGCATTGCAGCCTCCTCCTTTGTTTACCCTTCACATTCCTTCCCAGCCTCCCCCCCCAATCCTCCCCCCCCCCCTGCACCAACATTGTAAAGCTCGTTTTCCACATGACAACTTGTACTTCTCATTGTTGCAACAGGTCCACCTGTATCCTTAAACGACTTGTTTTTCCCCATCTCCTCCACAAGTTATACTGACATCAAATATAGTGAAAGCAGGGGTTATACTGTGGGAGAGGCACATACAAAACAACAAAGAGATAATCTTATAAATGCGTTAGAAACAAATGCATGAAAGAAAAAAACATTAAAATACATATCTAAGGGTTCATTTTCCTAACATCACATTATCTGACCTTTTCTGCTTGACTCATACATATACTAGATATTGCAAATAAGGGAAACCATGGGACCTATGTTTCTTTGGGCCTGGCTTACTTCACTTAATATAATTTTTTCCAAGTTTTTCCATTTCCTAACAAATGGGGCAATGTCATTCTTTCTGATGGAGGCATAGAATTCCATTGTGTATATATACCACATTTTCTTGATCCATTCATCTACTGAGGGGCATCTGGGTTGGTTCCATATCTTAGCTATGGTAAATAATGCTGCAATAAACATAGTTGTGCTGGTAGCTTTAGTGTGGTCTTGTTTGTAAACATTTGGGTAAATGCCCAAAAGTGGGATTGCTGGGTAATAGGGGAGCTCTATGTAGGTAATTTTTTTAATTTTATTTTATTTTATTTGAGAACATACTGTACAGAGGGGTTACAATTACATGGGCAGGATAATGCATACATTTCTTACCAAGCATTGCAGCCTCCTCCTTTGTTTACCCTTCACCTCCCTTCCCAGCCTCCCCCCTCCCCCCCACCCAATCATACCCCCCTCCCCCCCCCACCGACATTGTAAAGCTGGTTTTGACATGACATTTTGTACTTCTCATTGTTGCAACAGGTCCACCTGAATCCTTAAACGACTTGTTTGTCCCCATCTCCTCCACATGTTATACTGACATCAAATATAGTGAAAGCGGGGGTTACACTGTGGGGGAGGGCCATACAAAGCAACAAAGAAATAATCTTATAAATGCGTTAGAAACACATGCATAAAAGAAACGAAAACATTAAAATACATATCTAAGGGTTCATTTTCCTAACATCACATTAACTGACCTTTTCTGCTTGACTCATACATATACTAGATATTGCGAATAAGGGAAACCATGGGACCTATGTTTCTTTGGGCCTGGCTTACTTCACTTAATATAATTTTTTCCAAACCTTTCCGTTTCCTAACAAATGGGGAAATGTCATTCTTTCTGATGGAGGCATAGAATTCCATTGTGTATATATACCACATTTTCTTGATCCATTCATCTACTGAGGGGCATCTGGGTTGGTTCCATATCTTAGCTATGGTAAATAATGCTGCAATAAACATAGTTGTGCTGGTAGCTTTAGTGTGGTCTTGTTTGTAAACATTTGGGTAAATGCCCAAAAGTGGGATTTCTGGATCATACTGCTGGAGTAATATCAATACCTAATTTCAAACTCTACTATAAAGCCATAGTAATCAAAACAGCTTGGTATTGGCATAAGAACAGACCTCAGGACCAATGGAATAGAATTGAAAATCCAGAAATGAACCTACAGACCTATAGCCATCTAATCTTCGATAAGGGGGCTAAAACAATAGAATGGAAGAAAGACAGCCTCTTCAGTAAATGGTGCTGGCAAAATTGGTTAACTAGATGTAGAAAACTAAAGCTAGATCCTTATATATCACCCTGCACCAGAATCAACTCCAAATGGATCAAAGACCTTGAACTCAAAGCAGACACTCTGAAAACATTACAGGATGGAATAGGTGAAACCCTAGGTTTCCTTGGCTCAGGCCAAAATTTTCTGAATAGAGACCCGGAAGCACAACAAATCAAAGAAAGGTTGGACAAATGGGATTGCATAAGGTTGCAGAGCTTCTGCAGGGCAAATGACATAGCTAGCAAGATCAATAGAAAGCCCACCGATTGGGAGAAGATCTTTACTAGCCATACAACGGACAAGGGTCTCATATCTAAAATATACTTGGAACTCAAAAAATTAAACCCCCCAACAACAAATCCTCAAAGAAACAACTGCCCAATAAATAAGTGGGCGAAAGACTTAAAGAGAAGCTTCTCTGAAGAAGAAAGAAGGATGGCCAATAGACACATGAAGAAATGTTCAACATCCCTAGCCATAAAAGAAATGCAAATCAAAACAACATTGAGATATCACCTCACTCCAGTTAGAATGGCAAAAATCAAGAACTCTAACAACAACAGATGCTGGAGGGGATGTGGACAGAAAGGAACCTTACTTCATTGTTGGTGGGAATGTAAACTTGTTCAACCACTTTGGAAAGCAGTAGGTAATTTTTTTTAAAGAAAAACAATTAAATAAAAATGAAAACACCACATAAGCAGAATGGATGAAAAATGTGCAATTTCAGTAGATGCAGGCAAAATATTTGATAAAATTCAATATTCTGTCATAATTAAAAAAAAACTCTGAACATCTGGGCAATGATGGCTCATGCCTGCAACACTAGCTACACAGGAAGTCAAGACTGCAGTTCATAGTCATGCCAGGCAAGAAAGTCTGTGAGACTCTTATCTCCAATTCACCTAAAAAGCTGGAAATTGACCTATGGCTCAAGAGGTAAAGTGTCAGCTTTGAGTGAAAGAGTAAATGGATAGAGTAACCAGTACTGACACACATATACAACAAACCCTCTCAACAAATATAGAAGAATTGTACCTCAGAAAAATAAAAGCCATAAATAAAAATGTATAGCTAGCATTGTACTGTAATGTAAAAATCTAACAGCTTTTTTTTTTCTGGGTCCGGTCGTGGGGCCTGAACTCTGGGCCTGGGTGCTTTCCCTCAGCTCTTCAGCTCAAGGCTAGCACTCTACCACTTGAGCCACAGCGCCACTTCTGGCGTTTTTTTCTGCTTATGTGGTGCTGAGAAATCAAACCGGGGGCCTCATGCATGCAAGGCAAGTGCTCTACCACTGAGCCACCTTCCCAGCCCAACTAATAGCTTTTTCTCTGAGGTTTGCAACAAAACAAGGTTGCCCACTTTACAACTTTTATTCAACATAGTACTAGAAGTCTTAGGCTGAGTACTGAAGCAAGAGGACAAAAATAAAAAGGATCTAAACAGGAAAAGAGGAAGTCAAATTGTCACTTGTGCAGATAAAATACAGTAATATACAGAAAACCCTGTCTCCATAAAGTGCTAATAAATGTACTTAGCAAAGTTACAGGACACAAAATCAACATAAAAAGTCCGCAGAATTTCTATACACCAGTAATGAAGTATCTGAAAAAATTTAAGAAAGCAATTTAATTATAGGTATAAAAATAATAAAATAGTAGAATATACTTAATCAAATTGGTACAAAGATCTATGGTATCCTGAGCTGCAGTTCTATAAGACTTACAAATTCAAGTGAGATAAAAAGAATATTCCCCACATTTATTAGAATAAAACACAGCATGACAAAGTCAAAAAGAAAAACTATATCGACCCAGGAACAAACAGATGACATTCAAAGGAATGGCATTTAGAATGATACTTGACCCCTCAACATCAGCAATGAATAACAGAAGGAAGTGAATTGATATTTTCAGTGTACTAAAAGAAAATTATTATAGACAAGCATTATATCTCAAGAGACAGTATCTTTGAAGAATGATGAGAAAGCTAGTACAGTTTCATGTTAAGAAATTTTAAATTTTTTCTGATAGGATAAATACAAATTGTGAAACATATTGTCCAAGGAGAAAGAAAGTGATCCTAGATGGAAAGTATGAAATGCAGAAAGGAAATAAGAGCAAAGAAATGGCAAGAATTTGAGGAAATCTGAAAGAAAGTTGAACATATAATAATCTATTGAAATATTATGTATAAGTAAACTATATTAGTCAGATCTCTTGGAGTAAGTGAATTTTATAAGGTTACAGGATATAGGGATAATATACACAGCTAAACATACTTAAAATTATGTTAAGTGAAGTAATCGGGCCCAGAGAGATAAAGGCTGCATGCTTTCTCTCATATTTGGAAGCTAGAATTACCTTACAAACTCATAAGCAAATACATTAGTGTGTAAGTGTATACAAACGTATTAACTGAAATATAGAAGATTCAAGGGAGACCTCAAATAGGGTTGGGGTCATGGGAAAAGAGGCAGATGAATAAAGAGAAGAATTGGGGGGAGAATGCAATCAAGAATTCAATCTATATCCTACAAAATTAAGAAAAATGAGGAAAGGGGCAGGTTGGGAGGGATACATGAGAATATTGAAAGAGGTCACATTGACTAAGACACATTGTATTCTTACAGTGTCTTTACAATAAAAATATGTATTAAAATATGGCTAATAAAATTATTTTTTAAAAAAAAGAAGAAAAGAACTGCTGAATCCCCTAATTTTTATTTTTTTAACTTCATTGAAAATTATATTAAGTGACGTAAGCCAGGCCCAAAGAAACATAGGTCCCATGGTTTCCCTTATTTGCAATAACTAGTATATGTTTGGGACAAGCAGAAAAGCTCAGATAAGATGATGTTAAGTGAAATGAACCCCCAAGATAGGGACACAAGTGGTCTTTTCTTCCTTGCTATTGTTTCTAAAGTATTTATAAGGTACCATGTTGCTTTGTTGCTTTGTATGCCCCCCCAAGATATATCCCCTGTTTTCACTGTATTTGATGTTGGTATAATTTGGGGAGGGGAAGGGAAAAAACAAAACGTTTAAATAGGGATACAGACTGACCCATCGCAACAATGAGATGTACAAGACGCTATGTCAAAAAACGAACTTTACAATTTAGGTGGGGGTGGGGGTGGGGGGTGTAGCTGAGGAGGTGGGAGGGAAGGGATGGTAGGGGAAAAACAAAAGAGGAGGCAACAATGCTAGATAAGAAATGTACTCAATACTTTGCTCATGTAACTGTAACCCCTTTGTACAGTATTTTCGGAATAAAAACTTAATTTAAAAAAAGGAGATGAACAGGTTGATTACAGTTACATAAGTAATGTAATGAGTACATTTCTTTTTAAATACTGCTACCCCATCCCTCATTTTCTTCCACTTACCCCTTCTCTACTCCCCTCCCTCCCAAGTTGTAAAGTTCATTTCCAACATACTATCAAGTGAGTATCAGTGTTGCTTTAGTTCATCCTTTGTGCTGCTGTTTCTGTTATTCTTTTTCCCTTCCACAGATTGGATAAACTTGTATACAAGACAAAGGGTACAGAAAACTAAAACAGAAAAAAAAGAAAGAACTACACATAGGACATAATAAGAAACTCTCGTTTCCAATTCTTGGAGTTCATGTTGATATGCTTCATTATATATAGTCCTATGTACTTAGCAATTGGGCTATTGAGATCATCTGTTAAGGATATCATAGATATATTTTAGTTATTACAAATGAGGGAAACCATGCAACCTACTTTTCTTTGGGTCTGGCTTACTTCACTTAGTATATTTTTTCCAGGCTTTTCCATTTCCTTACAAATGGAGTAATGCCATTCTTTCGGATGGAAGCATAGATCTTCATTGTGTATATATACCACAACTTCTTGATACATTCATCTACTGAGGGGCATCGGGGTAGGATCCATATCTTAGCAATGGAAATAATGTGGCAATTAACATGGTTGTACTGGTAGCTTTGGTATGTCCTTGTTTGTGGTCACTTGAGTAAATGCCCAGGAGTGGAGTATCCCTTAATTTATATATATATATATACAATAATATATATGTATATATATTATTGTGTATATTATTGTAAAGATACTGAGAATTCCCTGTTTTAAAATCATTCAATTTAAGGTAGCCACAATAAAAATGAGATATTCTAAATCTAAAAATATATGTGGGATATGTAGCATAATGGTATTCAGTAACAAAAAAACAAAACAAGTCCTAAGTTTATGGCAAATATACCATTGCCATGGCTCAGAATTCTCACTGTTGTTTAAATGTTGATTCTCCTCAAATTGATATCTATCTATCTATCTATCTATCTATATATATATATATTTATTTAACACAACTATAATCACATTTCTAATCAGAACTTATGTAAACATCAAATGCTTTTCTATTGAAAGATAAACTAGAACAGATAAAACATTGGAAAAGGAAACAGAGTTGAGAGATTCACTCCATGTGATTTCAAGACTTTCTCCAAAACTATAGTAATGAAGTCATGTGGTATTAGCAAAATCACTGACACATAGATACAGGGTAGAGAGCAAGGTTAAGAAATAGTTCCACCTTCTCATAGGAAGAAGTAAGAATTGTCAATAGACACATGAAGAAATGTTCAACATCTCTGGCCATAAAAGAAGTGCAAATCAAAACAACATTGAGATTCCACCTCACCTCAGTTACAATGGCCATTAACAAGAAAAGTAACAATAAAAAATGCTGGCAAGGGATGTGGCCAAAAGGGAATTCTACTACATTGTTGATGGGAATGTAAACTTGTTCAACAACTCTAGAAAGCAGTATGGAAGTTTCTGAAAAGACGGAACACAGAGCTTCCCTATGACCTAGCAACTGTACCCCTGGGCATTTATCAAATAGAACAAAATACCACACTAAAACTACCAGCATGATCATGTTCATTGCAACATTGTTTACCATAGCCAAGATATGGAATCAATTCAGATTCCCCTCAGTGGACGAATGGATCAAGAAAATGTGTTGTATACATACACAATGGATTTCTACTCTTCCATCAGAAAGAATGATGCTGCACCATTAGTAAGGAAATAGAAAGACCTGGAAAAAAAATTAAGCGAAGTAAGCCAGACCCAAAGAATTAGTGGTAATCAGAATGTGCCTATAAATCTACAAGTAAACTGGATGGTAAAAAAATCACACTGGGAGATGGTAAGTTATATAGATCTCTTGACAGTCAAACAGTGAGACAAGAGGAGCAGATCACAAAGGCTTGATAGCTATGTGCATATGATCATATAAAATAAGATTTTACGAAATGAACTCCAAGAAATGGAAACGAGATTTTTTTGTGGTAGTTCCTCTATTTGTTGTTTTTTTTCTTTTTGTCTTGTTTGTTAGTTTATTAGTCTTTGGGAGGGTAAGGGGGACACAGAAAAAGAGGGACAAAGCATGAACAAATATAGCAGTGACACTCACTAGACACTATCTGGAAAATGAACTATAAAACTTGTGGGTGGGTATAGGAGGAAAAAAATGAGAGAGTGAGGAAAGGAGTGACATGGTTCAAAAAGAAGCACACTGTTTATCTTAATTATGTAACTGTAACCCCTCTATATGTCACTTCTAAATAACAATAAAATATATTTTTAAAAGAAATAGCTCCACTCAAATATGATAAATTGATGGACCAGTCATTCAAAAGAATAAGGCTAGTCTGGTAAAATATATATATATATATATATATATATATATATAGTGTTCAAAGAATTGAAAATTATTCATAAATGTGAATCCATTCTTTACCTCACATTTAAATGACATTTTATGTCAAGTTTTATGTTCAATCTTGTATATAAAATCAATCATGGGCTTGAACTCAGGGCCTGGGTGCTGTCCCTGAGATTTTCTGCTCAAGGCTAGTGTTCTACCACTTTGAGTCAAAGCTTCATTTCTCAAGTCTCATGGACTTTACTGCTTGATCTGGCTTTGCACTGTAATCCTCAGATCTCAGCCTCCTGAGTAGCTAGGATTACAGATGTGAGCCACCAACACCTAGCATGTGGTATATATTTAAAAAATCTAGAAGAAATAATTTTGAATGTAGTCACCACAAAGAATGATAAAATTGGAAGATGAACCTCTTACCCTAATTTGAATATTACACAGTGTGTATGTGTATTAACACACCCAATGATATTTGATTAATTTATATTTTCTGTCAATTATACATTTAAATTGAAAATAGATCACATATTTAATATAAAAATAAAATTTGAAATGAAATAGAAAAATATCATGATCTTAGTTCACACAATGAGCTCCTCATTGCAAACCAAAAGTATGACTCATAAAATAAAAATTTGAGTCAGATTTTGTAAAAATTAATAACTCTTGTTTTATAAGACACCATTAAGAGAATGAAGAAAAGGCATAGAGTTGAAAAAATAATTGCAAATCAAATATTTGATAAAGTAATTATATACAGAAAGTGCAATGTACTCAAAAAGTTCAACCAAAAAGGCCATATAGTCTCTCAAAAATTTTCAGAGTTTGGAGAAACACCTTACCAAAGAAACTATGTGGATACAAATTAAACCTATAAAATATAATCACTATTCTTAGTTAGGGAAATAAATTTGGAACCAAAATGGCATACCACCACACCTATTAAAATGGCTAATATATAAAATATTGACAGTACACATACTGACACAGATATGAAGCCTAATATACATTGCTAATGACAATGTAAAAACATATAGCCATTGTAAGAAATAGTTCACTAGGAGGATGAAAAAGACTAATCAACACATGAATATGATCAAAGTACATGATATGCATATATGGAATCATCTTAATGAAAACCTTTATACCAATATTATACAATAAAAGTAATTTAAAAGAAAACAGTTTTTAATTTTCTTATTAGGTTACAAATATACTTATTATATGACACAGTAATCCTGCTCATATATGTTTGCTTTGTCACTGGCAAAGGAACATTTGTGTCCCCACACCATCCCTGCTTTACTCACAGTAGTACCAACCTGGAAACAAGTCACATTTCTTTCAACAGGGAAATGAATAAACTCTGCTACATCCATAAAATAAAATGCTACTTCTTGATGAAATGTACAACTGGCTGGGTTCCAGTGGCTCACACCTGTAATCCTAGCTACTTAGGAAGCTGAGATCTGAGGATCGCTGTTCAAAGGAGGAATGTCCATGAGATTCTTATCTCCAGTCAAATACCTCCAAAACCTGGAAGTGGAGCAATGGTTCAAATGGTAGAGCACTAGCCTTTTTTGCTGCCTTAGTTTAAAAAAAAAAGGTCAGGGGTAGTGTCCAGGCCCCGAATTCAAGCCCCAGAATCAGCACACGCGCGCACGCACACGCACACACTCACACACAAAATGTACAATATGGACAAACCTCAAATGTAACTTTCTAAGTGAAGGGACCAGATTCAAAGGGTTATATATGGGATAATTTTACTCTTGTATTTTACCAGAACTTTGAAGACTATGCTACTTGAAAATCATTGGCTCAAATAACCCAAACCCTTTTCAGTTTTGTAAATGAATGGAACCTTTGGAGAAAATGATAGGGTTTGTGCTAACATACACACAGCTTAAAATATACTTACATTTAAAGTCCATTAATACTCTCTGAAAGTCTAAACTTACTTTTTCTTTTTCCCCCTCAGTGCTGGATATTGAACCCAGAGCCTTGACTGTGCTATGCAAGAGATAACCTGTAGTCTCATGAATTTTCTTTAAAACATACTGTATTATCCTTTAGTCAGTCTTTCAGAAATCATCCAAGTCATTATAGGGCAACCATTCAGGATTGACATCCTCATGGAAACTATATACTACACAAATGCATGCATACATATGCCAATGCATACTTAATACAGTCTCACCAACACAGGCACACAGGTGTACACATCCACATGCACATAGATGTAGATGCACATAATGTATATGTGTTAACACCTAGCAAATTGCCAGGCACTGGTGGCTCAACTCTGTAATCCTAGTGACTCAGGAGGCTAAGATCTGAGGATTAGAATTTGAAGCCAATGGGGGCAGAAAACTTTGTGAGACTCTTATCTCCAATTAAGCACCAAACAAGCCAGAAGTGGAGTTGTGGCTCAAGTGGCAGAGAGCTATCCTTGAACACAAAAACTCAGGGAAAGTGCCTGTCCCTGAGTTCAAAGTCAAGGGCTGTTACCAAAAAATAAAAACAAACCACACATAGGGTGCACACGTGCGCGCCTGCACCTGTGCACTGTAATGCAGCATGAAAATGCACAAACTCACCTCTCCACACCATTTATATAGCTTTTCTTCCTCTTAAAAATGTATGCTGTATCTTAAAATCCAGGGTTTAAGAAATATGTTTAAGCTGGGTATGATGC
Source organism: Dipodomys merriami (assembly GCF_024711535.1). NCBI lineage: Eukaryota > Metazoa > Chordata > Mammalia > Rodentia > Heteromyidae > Dipodomys > Dipodomys merriami. The sequence continues at coordinate 87,976,777 of NW_027204492.1, forward strand.
ACACCTGTAATCCCAGAATTCAGGAATTTAAGTCAGGAGGATCATAAAGTTGAAGCCAGCCTGGGCTATATAGCAAACACCTGTCTCAAAAAAGAAAAAGGAAAAAATATAGTCATTTTTAAAGACTTCAATGTTTACCTTAAAGGAAGCTTACGCATTAAATTCTTTTTGAAATATTATAGTTATAATCAAATAAAAAACAGAGAAAGGATCAGGTAACTTTAAGGTTTCTAAGCTAAATTCTTTACAATATCCTCATATAGAATCTTCATATGCGACTATAGCTATGTAAAACATTTATCTAACATTTGTGAAGCCACAGGCTCCATCCCAAGCACTGAAAAAAACACACACGGCAAATATAAAAATAAATCTTAGGGACAGTACCCAGGCTCTGAGTTCAAGCCCCATGACTGATTGGCAGACACACAATACACATACACACATACACACAAAACACACACCCCTTTCACAGCTAGTGAAATAGGATGGTGTATAGATGGAAAGGAATATACCAACTGATGATATAACTCAGACATTTAAGAAATATGAAAAATTTCTTGATTATAGCCATTCTAACTGGGGTGAGGTAGAATCTCAATGTTGTGAGGTAGAATCTCAATGTTGTTTTGATTGCATTTCTTTTATGGCCAGAGGAGTTGAGCATTTATTCATGTGTCTATTGGTCATTCTTATTCCCTCTTCAGAGATGTTTCTTGTTATGGCTTTTGCCAACTTATTTATCAGGCAGTTGTTTCTTTGAGGATTTGTTGTTGGGGGGTTAATTTTTTGAGTTCCAAGTATATTTTAGGTATGAGACTTTTGTACATTGTATGGCTAGTTAAGATCTTCTCCCAAGATGATGTCAAGTGAAATGAACCCCAAGATAGGGAAACAAGAATTTATTTCTTTTTTTTCTAATTTAATTTTATTTTATTTGTGAACATACTGTACAGAGGAGTTACAATTACGTGGGCAGGATAATGCGTACATTTCTTACCAAGCATTGCAGCCTCCTCCTTTGTTTGCCCTTCACATCCCTTCCCAGCCTCCCCCCTCCCCCCCAATCCCAATCCTTCTCCTTCCCCCCCTTCCCCCCCTCCCGCACCTACGTTGTAAAGCTAGTTTTGGACATGACAACTTGTACTTCTCATTGTTGCAACAGGTCCACCTGTATCCTTAAACAACTGGTTTTTCCCCATCTCCTCCACAAGTTATACTGACATCAAATATAGTGAAAGCAGGGGTTATACTGTGGGGGAGGGATATACAAAGCAACAAAGAGATAATCTTATAAATGCGTTAGAAACACATGCATGAAAAAAAACATTAAAATACACATCTAAGGGTTCATTTTCCTGACATCACATTATCTGACCTTTTCTGCTTGACTCATACATATACTAGATATTACAAATAAGGGAAACAATGGGACCTATGTTTCTTTGGGCCTGGCTTACTTCACTTAATATAATTTTTTCCAAGTTTTTCCATTTCCTAACAAATGGGGCAATGTCATTCTCTCTGATGGAGGCATAGAATTCTTGATCCATTCATCTACTGAGGGGCATCTGGGTTGGTTCCATATCTTAGCTATGGTAAATAATGCTGCAATAAACATAGTTGTGCTGGTAGGTTTAGTGTGGTCTTGTTTGTAAACATTTGGGTAAATGCCCAAAAGTGGCATTGCTGGGTCATAGGGGAGTTCTATGTGAAGTCTTTTGAGGAACCTCCATACTGCTTTCCAAAGTGGTTGAACAAGTTTACATTCCCACCAAAAATGAAGTAAGGTTCCTTTCTGTCCACATCCCCTCCAGCATCTGTTGTTGTTAGAGTTCTTGATTTTTGCCATTCTAACTGGAGTGAGGTGATATCTCAATGTTGTTTTGATTTGCATTTCTTTTATGGCTAGGGATGTTGAACATTTCTTCATGTGTCTATTGGCCATCCTTCTTTCTTCTTCAGAGAAGCTTCTCTTTAAGTCTTTTGCCCACTTATTTCTTGGGCAGTTGTTTCTTTGAGGATTTGTTATTGGGGGGTTTAATTTTTTGAGTTCCAAGTATATTTTAGATATGAGACCCTTGTCTGTTGTATGGCTAGTAAAGATCTTCTCCCAATCGGTGGGCTTTCTATTGATCTTGCTAGCTATGTCATTTGCCCTGCAGAAGCTCTGCAACTTTATGCAATCCCATTTGTCCAACCTTTCTTTGATTTGTTGTGTTTCCGGGTCTCTATTCAGAAAATTTTGGCCTGAGCCAAGGAGACCTAGGGTTTCTCCTATTCCATCCTGTAATGTTTTCAGAGTGTCTGCTTTGAGTTCAAGGTCTTTGATCCATTTGGAGTTGATTCTGGTGCAGGGTGATATATAAGGATCTAGCTTTAGTTTTCTACATGTAGTTAACCAATTTTGCCAGCACCATTTACTGAAGAGGTTGTCTTTCTTCCATTCTATTGTTTTAGCCCCCTTATCGAAGGTTAGATGGCTATAGGTCTGTAGGTTCATTTCTGGGTTTTCAATTCTATTCCATTGGTCCTGAGGTCTGTTCTTATGCCAATACCAAGCTGTTTTGATTACTATGGCTTTATAGTAGAGTTTGAAGTTTGGTATTGATATTCCTCCAGCAGTGTTCTTTCCATTGAGGAGTGTTTTTGCTATTCGGGGTCTTTTATTGTTCCATATGAATTTTTGGATTGCCTCTTCTATTTCCTTGAAGAATGAGGTTGGAATTTTCATAGGTATTGCGTTGAATTTGTAGATAGCCTTGGGAAGTATTGCCATTTTCACGATGTTAATCTTGCCAATCCAGGAGCATGGGAGGTTTTGCCATTTTTTAAGTTCTGTGTTGATTTCCTTTTTTAAGATTTTAAAGTTTTCATCATAGAGGTCCTTCACTTCTTAAGTTAATTCCTAGGTATTTTATTTTTTGTGGGGCTATTACAAATGGAGTTGCTTTCCTAATTTCAGCCACACTTTTCTCATTGTTGGCATACAGAAAAGCCATTGATTTTTGGGGGTTAATTTTATAACCTGCTACTTTGCCAAAGTTTTGAATCAGCTTGAGTAATTTGGGATTGGAGTGTATGGGATTCTTTAAATACAAGATCATGTCATCTGCAAAGAGGGAGAGTTTTATTTCTTCTTTCCCTATTTGGATCCCCTTTATGTCTGCATCTTGTCTTATTGCTGTAGCTAGGCATTCTAATACTAGATTGAAGAGAAGTGGAGAGAGTGGGCATCCTTGTCTTGTTCCTGAGTTAAGAGGAAATGGCTTTAGTTTTTCATCATTGAGTATAATGCTGGCTGTAGGTTTGTCATATACAGCCTTTATTGAAGAATTTATTTCTTTCTTGCTATGTTTTAAACATATTTATAATGTACTATGTGTTTTTTTGTTTCTTTTGTATGTCCCTCCCCCACAGTATAACCCCTGTTTTCACTGTATTTGATTCCGGTGCCCTGCATCTTGTATATACATTTTTCTAATTAAGGGAGTGGAAGGGAAATAACAAAATGCTGAAATAAGGATACAGGTTGACCCATTGTAACAATGAGAGGTACAAGACACTATGTTGAAAACCAACTTTGCAACTTTGTGGGTGGGGAGAGAAGAGTTGGGGAGGTGGGGAGAGATGAGTTGGGGAGGTGGGGAGGGAAGGGGTGTTAGGGGAAAAACAAAGGAGGAGGTAACAATGCTGATAGGAAGTGTGCTCATCACCTTACTCGTGTAACTGTAACCCCTCTGTACAGAATTTTTACAATGAAAACAATAAAAATAAGAAATAAATATGAAGAAAGAGTAACTGAAAGGAGATAAACTGACAATAAAATGTGAATGTCAGAAGTCTTATAAAGAGACTTATCTTCTTGAGATGAAGGATGAGGAACACTGAAGAACACTGCCAGCACTTTAGTTTAGTGGTAGCAGCACTCCCAAGAATATAAACTTTCAAAAATAACTACATCTGTTATGTCAAGTTTATGATCTTGGTTAAGAAAGAATAGAAACCTGATACAAGAGATGGAGCCAGCTAGCTTGATCTGACCAACATCTTAAATCCTTCTTTCCCCCCTAAACCCTCTGCTTCCAGTTTCCTGTACAAGTTTCATTCTCCCCAGTTGCTTGAAGATGATGTAGAGGCCTTTTTTGGTCATTAGTGATTTAGGCAAGTTTTATCAATGCAAATTTTCTTTTCTTGTGATATTTTATTATAATTATAATAAGCATATATTATGCAATTATTATACATAATATGTTATACCGTTCAAATCCACATTTCATTTTAGTTTTTTGTTTATTTTGATCCTTAATGATTAGAGACAGGCTGTTAATATCACTTACCAAGATTCTGAATTAGTGAATATTTCATTTTAACTCCCTTTTATATACATATATACATACAAACACATTATTATATGTTTTCAGTGTTTTTACTGCAGATGACAACATATCTTTCCCTTCTTCCCAGGATCTACTCTCATCACCCTTGTCACTAGGCCAAGAACTATAGTTAAGATTCATCATGGCTTGGCCAAGGAAGTGCTGGTCTGATAAGGGAAGAAAGGGACTCTTACCTCAAAAGAGCTGCAGCTCTCATCTACCATGTACTGGTATGAGTTACATAAGGGAGAGTTTATTGATTTGAGAACAATCTTCCAGGAGACAGGATGTAACTTCTTGACAAAACAAGGTTCCCAATGATGGTCTTAAGAAGGCATCCTTTTCCAAACATGGAAAAACAATGGTCCATCTTTGCTGTGGCAAAAATGGAAATGCTAGAGTAGCTATATAGTATAAGGCAAGAAAGTCCACTGGGGAGTTTTATTTATTGGGACTACTAGGGAGATGCACCACTTACCAGGGTAGCAATGGTAAGAGTAGAACCAATGTCACAAAAAATACTTTATCGTGGCAATCCTATTGGGCAGTGGTGATGATAAGGTATGCTTTTACAAGTATGGCCTCATTGATATAAACAGGAATGTTAGGATCCTGATAATCTAGGAACCAGGTGGCAGTGATATATCAGAAGCCAGATCTATATGATTATTATGCTGAGAAACAAATTTAGAGCAATAGACTTAATGGAACATGCTATTACTAGGAGAAAACAGAAGGAAGTCACTCAGTGTGTAAAATCAAATGGAAACAGGGACAGATGATCAGGTTGCTGAGCACAAATATCCCAATAAATATCCTAATATTGCTTGTATAGCTTCTAGGTATGAGTCCATTTTTGGAGCCAGAGCTTCTTGGTCTGATGGAGACGTAAGTTATTAGGAAGAACTATACTATGGTATCTCCAATCATGTTCCTTCAGTTCATGCCTAGAGGGATCCACAGCCATTCATTTAGGTATGTATACACTGAAGAAGTATATAAAAGCTGAGCACTTGGAGGACTGTTGGGGCAGGGATCTAATTAAACATTGATATGTGAATACTTGAAATATCTTTCTGGTATCCCTGTTAGAGTAAGAGTAAATGGGGGTGAGGGGCAGATAATAGATGGCCTAGGTCTGAATCATGGTCTACAGAATCATACCAGTAGGACTCCAGATCTACCCTGTAATTAATCATTTCCTCAGTCCTAAATGGGTCAGTGAAATGGACATCCTTAGTAATTGGCACAACCAGCAGAATGAAGAGCTACCATAGTAGCAAATGGAAACTTCTAAAATGGCATGCCTTGACAAAGACATAAAAAGAAGGCCTAATCTTGAGTAAAAGTGCAGAAATTAATCTCACACTTGAAGATTTAGAGGATACAGGAGTGATGGCCCACCATTAAGACCCTATTCACATCACCGGTCTAGGCATGTCTTAGAAGATATAAAAAGAACTGCTGCAAACTCAACCAAATAGTAGTCGCAGTTCCAGTGCTTTTCTAGATGTACTCTCTTTGGTAGATCAAATAAACATTATCTCAAGTACAGGGTGTGTAGTTTGATATTGGTCTGGAGAATCCATTCTTATTAAGAAAGAAAATCAGATACAATTTGTATTTACTTGGAGCATACACAAAATACCTTTACAAACTTGCCCCTAGATATATTACTTCTCTCCTCTAACCTAAAATATTTCAAACAGCTACCTATCCGACACAACATCACAATGGCCCACTTTTTTGATGGCACCTGTACCAATCTGATTTGTCAAGCAAAAAGTACCTAGAACATTTCCAATATTAAGACACATGTATTCAGGAAAGCAGAAGAAGAACCCTATGAAAATTTGAGGGACTACCATAAACTTCACAAAAATCTTAGGGCTTCAGTAGTGTGGACATTCTACCAACAATGAAGAATGTTTTATTTCTGCATTCTTGTTTTGCTCACGACAAAAGAACATGCCACAGAACTATGCTGGTTTCTTTGAATTCAAAGGAACTTAGAAAAGTGCTCACAAATGAGAATCATGTTATGACTTCATATACTGGGTGATATGAATGTTTTCACCTTTAATAGAGCTCAAGTAGATACGAGTTCTGTAGGAGGTTCAATAGCGCTGCTGTTCGGGCCATACAACCTACAGGTCATGTGGCATTAGAACTGCCAGTAGTGAGAGAAAATGAGTGGAATTTTATCTCCAGTGAAAGAAAATATACTTGTCACAAATACTTTCCAAAATTGACTCCTGGGGCTGAGATTATAGTTCAGCAGTAGAATGTGTCCTTACCATGCACAAAGCACTGGGATCCTAGGTTCCATTCCTAACACACACATACACACACACACACACACACACACACACACACACTCACCCCAGTAGAGATGGAATGCTAGATTACTGCATCACTAAGTGAGCACAAATCTGACTAACTCCCATGGTTTCCCTTATTTGCAATTACTAGTATATGTCTGAGACAAGCAGAAAAGGTCAGATAAGTTGACATTAGGGGAATGAACCCCAAGATAAGTACTCAAATGATTTTTTCCTTTCATGAAATTGTTTCTAACATATTTACAAGATGATTTCTATGTTGCTTTGTATGTCCCTCTCCCACGATATAAGTGAAGTAAGCCAGGCCCAAAGAAATATAGGTCCCATGGTTTCCCTTATTTGCAATATCTAGTATATGTCTGAGTCAAGGTGATGTTGGGGAAATGACCCAAAGTTTCTTTTGTACAGATGTGGGCGACCACTTTACTATTTGTTTAAAATACTTAATAAAATCATTTTAATTGTATATATTAATGGGACTCACTATATTCCCATACATGCATGCAGTATGCATCAATTCTATTCATCCACTCTCTTTCCCCCTCCCCAGCTCCCCCGGCACCTTTCCCAATCCTGAGTAATAATCAAAATTTTATTTTCATGCCAAAGCTTCAGTGACAATGGTAGCTGACTCTCTTTTGATTATTACCAATTACTATTTCAATGAACTGATTCTTTCCCTCCTGGGATCTTCCAAATTGAATTGTAAGCTTTTTAAAGAAAACAAATAGGTATTTTTTTCTGCAGGTTGTAGGATCATGATAAATATTCCTTAATTCAAATTCATGTTTTACATGCCAAACACGAAAGTCAGGATCCTTAGATTCCAAATTGATCTAATAAACTGTTGAGATGCATTAGAGTTTTAAGAGCGAAAGAAAACTGATATACGATGATATTAAGTGAAATGAACCCCAAGATAGGGACACAAAGTTTTTTCTTTCTTGCTATTGTTCCTAACGTATTTATAATGTACCATGCGATTTTTTTGTTCCTTTGTATGTTCCTCCCCTACAGTATAACCTGTTTTCACTGTATTTGATGTCGGGGCCCTGCATCTTATATATACACTTCTCTAATTTGGGGAGGGGAAGGGAAAAAACAAAATGCTCAAATAGGGATACAGGTTAACCCATTGTAGCAATGAGATGTACAAGATACTATATTGAAAATGAACTTTACAACTTCGGGGGGGGTTGTAGTTGTGGAGGTGGGAGGGAAGGGATGGTAGGGGAAAAACAAGAGGAGGCAACAATGCTCGATATGAAGTGTGCTCATTACCTTGCTCATGTAACCGTAACCCCTCTGTACAGTATTTTTACAATTAAAAACATACAAAAAAAAGAAAAGAAAACTGAATGTCACAAATGAATGTAACATCTTAAAAACTTATTTTTCTAAATTTGCTGTTTTTCCAGTTTGCTGTAACTTGAAATGTAAACTCTGCTTAGCCTTAGAATATTCAAAAGCAACATTAAATCACCTTAAGTGAATATCTAATAAGGTATGATTAACTTCTCATTTTGCTAATTTTGTACATGATATTCTCAACTGATTTTTATTCCTGGAAATACAATATCATCAATATGATCAGTAAGTTTTTTTATTGTGAAAATACTGTTACAATTACACGGGCAAGGTAATGAGTACATTTCTTACAAAGCATTGTTACGTCCTCCTTTGTTTCCCCTTCCCATCTACCCCCCTACCTCCCACCTGCCCCCCGCACCAAAGTTGTAAAGTTCGTTTTCAACATAATGTCTTGTACATCTCATTGCTGCAATGGGTCCACCTGTATCCCTATTAAAACGATTTGTTTTTTCCCTTCCCCTCCACAAATTATACCGACATCAAATACAGTGAAAGCAGGGGTTATACTGTGGGGGAGGGACATACAAAGCAACAAAGAAATATCTTATAAATATGTTAGAAAAAATAGCAAGAAAGAAAAACAATTTGAGTCCTTATTTTGGGGTTCATTTCACCTAACATCAACTTATCTGACCATTTCTGTTTGTCTCAGACATATACTAGTTATTGCAAATAAGGGAAACCATGGGACTTATGTTTCTTTGGGCCTGGCTTACTTCAATTAATATAATTTTTCCAAGTAAGTTTTATCAAAAACAACTTAAAATTGTCTCCAAAGGAGAAACCATTAGAGAAAAATGTGAATGATAATGCTTTAACATTGGAAGAAGTTGTCTAACTTATTTTAACAGCTCTGAATTAATTATAGCAAGTATTGAGTATCAGCCATATAACCTGTACCTTAGAGTAAACCTCATCTTTCCTGGCAATACACTCATTGTGTTGCTTTCACCTAAACTAGAATGATTGGAATGATTATTTTCAGGAAGCAGCAAGTATTAGGCTTGTTGAAAGCACATGATTATAATTAGCTATGGAGAAGAGTTGAGTTAGAGCAAGATGGAGAAAAAGAAAGCTGGGTATGCATGAACGTATGTATATCTAAGTCATAAGCAACTGTATTGAATAAATTTCTCTCTTATAGTTTTCATTTTCTTACAGGCCTTAAATATCAACAAATTTTCCCAATAATTAATGTCTGTGCAAAATCATTAACATTAATTAGTGATATAGTAGGCCTCAGGTCTTTCATGAATTAAACAATTGTTTAAAAACTGAGAAACATTTGTTTCAGTTGAAGATTCTAATTACCTCATTTCTTCCTAATTGGTCTCTTATAAAAATAAATTAAATATAATAATTAGAAAAACTTCATTTTTACTTCTCCATATATTTGTTTAAACTGATGAAATAATAGTGAATATGCAAGTTTTAATTCGTGTCTTTTTTTCTCAGACAAATTCATTTATAGTAGTATTGAATTTTGTACATAAGTAAAAAATATTGCCTAGGTATAAGTGAAATGCAAAAAAAATCTCCTTTATAAAATCTGTTAACTTTAGTACAAAAGGTAGAGTTGTGTTGTATTATTGATGGACTTAATCATACTTTAATTCTATTTCTGAATAGAAGAAAGCAGAACAAGAAGCAAGACTGTACTTTAAGTTTTGAAGCTGCATTTAAACTTCTATCATCTGCTTAGAATAATTTATTCTTCTAACTTGGGTTTTTGATGGTGGAGGTGGTGGTGGAGGTGATGGCTGTGCCCCTAGTCTACAGCAAAGTGGATAAAGGAACTGATTATACATCAGGTAGAGCAGAATCTGTCTCATTAATTTTCCTTCATAAAGACCACTTGAGAAAAAACACAGATTAAATTAATTCTCTCTTTGAATGCATCCTTAGCAGTAATGATACATTCTTTCATCTATGTTGATGATGCTATTGATGGAACATAATTGAAAATAATCTGAGCTCTGTGGCTCATGACTCCTTGTCTCCAGGTGCTTATAACAAAATGCCTCATGGGGGCTTTGTTAATGATTCAACCTCTCTATAAGCACCTCAGTGCTAAGTTCTATATGGAGCCTTCAGCATGTCATCATCCTACCAGTAAAAATTTTATATTACAGCTGGGTGCCAGAGGCTCATGCCTATAATCCTAGCTACTCAGGAGGCTAAGGTCTGAGGATCAAGTTTTGAAGCTAGCCTGGATAGGAAAGTCTGTCTCTTATCTCCAGTTCAATCACAGAAAAGGCTGGAAGTGGCACTGTAGCTCAAGTGGTAAAGCACTAGCCTTGAGCACAAAGCAGCTCAAGTACAGCATACAGACCTTGAGTTCAAGCCCCAGGATTGGCCAAAAAAAAGGTAAATAAGGTCTATTTGTTTGTGTATGAAAAGTGCATAAGGAATCTCATTAAAGGCAGTTGACCAATAGTAAGTAAGGAGTGAAATGAAAGTAACCAGCCCAGAAGACCCCACTGACACAGTCATGTAGAGCAAAAGGAGTTTACCAGTGGAGATGACAGGGCCAAATCTCTCACAGGAAAAGAAGAAATGGTGCTTGTTTTTGTTCAGGGGCATTTTTAGAGTCACAGGACTAGAGGTGGGAGGTACTATGCCAGGCACTGATAGTGAGTAGGCAGGGCAGAGTTCAGATCTGGGCAGAGACACTCCACTGATGCAGCTGGGGGCTAGAGGTACATGCAGGGCCTAGGATGGAGACAGTCTAACCCCAAATGGAAAAGGACATACTAATAAGGAGGATAGGGAAAGAGAGAGCAATAGAGGGGGTTATTCTGGTTAAAATATAATATATGCATATAGAAGATACTAGAGTGAAACTCCTTGGTACAATTAATATACACACAGCAAAATGAGTGATAGGAAAGTATAACAGGCTCTGTTAAGGAGTAGGTACCAGAATGAGTTTGGAGGGAGTAAATATGATTGTTGTACTTAGTGTACATATATGAAAATAGAACATTGAAACCTGATGAAATTGTTCTAAGACATGGGAAGAGGGATGAGGGATATTGAGGATGAAACTGATGGAGTACGTTGTATGCTTTTGTGGAAATGTTACAATGAACCCCCATGTACAACTAACACATGCTAATAAAATTATTTTAGAAATGAACAAAATGCCAATGGCTACCACCTGTTATCCTAGCTACTCAGGAGGCTAAGACCTGGAGGATCAAGATATGAAGCCAGCCCAAAGAAGAGCTCAAGAGACTCCTTCTCCAATTAACCAGCCAAGTACCAGACTGGAAGGCGTGGCTCAAGTATTAGAGCTTTAGTTTTGTGTGAGAAAGCCAAGTGAGAGCACAGGGTTCTGAGTACAAGCTCTTCTCCTGCAAAGAAGGAAAGGAAATGAAAAGAAAGGAAAGGAAGGGAAAGAAGGAAAGGTAAGGAGGACAGAAAGAAAAGTAAAATTTAAATTAAGAGAAAATAACTAATAAAATTCATTAAGTTTATAAAAATTAAAACTAAGGCAAGTTGCCATTTTCAAATCACTGGTTTGTCAAAACCCAGCAATATCATTATATATGTTGTGCACTTTCACCCTCACACATAAGTAGTGAAGACTTATGACATCTCAATGAATAAAAATTTGAGACTGTTTAGTAAAATCACTCAATACACAATCAGTCATGACATTCTAAGAATTTTCCCAAACACCCATGGGCAAAATAACATATATCCAAAGATGTTGACCACAGTTTTATTCCTATTAGTTGAAGAGTGCAAACAACTTAAATACCCATTTGGGTAATTCCTAATTGTTTTAGGTTCTGAAAGATTTACAAATATCTTGAGATATATATACCCCATCCCAGAAAAATACACAAAATTCTACATACTACATCATGTTTGGAGATCTATCACTTAGCTATTTGAGGGCCCAGGGTCAAGAAACACCACCACCACCAATGTCAACAAAAAAAAAAAAGCTAAACCGGATTTTTTCAGGGTCATGGGATATGTTTTTCCCTTTTTTCTTCCTTTCCCCTTTCCTTTCTCTTTCCCTTTTCTCTTCCCCTTCCCCTAACTCCTTCACTTTTCTTTTCATTTACTTTTGGTGATAAATTAGGCTTTGAACTCAGGGACTTGTGCTACTCAGGGCCTACCATTTAAGCTACATCATCCCCTATTTCTTTCCAAAAATAAATCTCACTTAAGTTTTGTCTTTTTTTTTTTTACTTTAGTCAACATTTCTTAACAGGCAAACACAGCAACTGCATTCTAGTTGCTCTAAATCCACTTTCCACATAGTCATGAAAACTTTGCTGAAGAGCATGATATTCTGAATCTGTTATTATTCTGATGCCAGTGATTCTCTGGGAAGGCTAAAAAACCCAAGGATACTTCACTCAGTGTGACATTTTGGCCATGACAACCCTCTCCTTCATGGACCTCAACCAGGTTACCCTCTTCCCCAGGAATGTGGGATTTCAACTACAGATGCATATAAGAACGTATTTTTCCCTAGCATCTCTAAAATGTATTCACTGACTATGGTATTTTCCAGATGCACATTATTTTAATCTCTCTATAAGATGAAGAAGTAGGAATAGAAAATTTCCAAAGCTACAGCTTGTTTGTGACAATTCCAATGAAAGTATGTAGCCTAAGATCTAGGTTGTCACTATGTCCTATCTCCTTACGCAAGTTGCATTTACAGATGAACATATGGAGGAGAACATACAGGGTGAAACACATTTACAGATGAACATACATGGTAAAACACATTCACTTGTCCAGAGGGCTTCTGACTTAGATGATTGAGAGACAAAATAAGAATCCAGATCCACAGGGTCTCACTACTCACACAGGTGGTTCTAGGGGCTCTACAAACTATTTAGAAAGCAGTATAATTAAAATGTCATCAGTTTACTTTAAAGGTTTAAATTCATTGGCTCTCAGATTTTAGTAGTCCTCAGCATCACCTGGACAGTTGGTTAAAAACAGATTCCAGGGCTGAGAGCACAACTCAGTGGGAGTCAGGGGGAGGAAAAGTAGGAGAAAATGAGGGAGAGGGTAACAATGCTCAACAAGAAATGTACTGATTACCTTACTTATGTAACTGTAATTCCTCTGCACATCACATTTATAATTAAGTTCAATTCAATTCAATTCAATTAAAAAATACATCAGTGGCAGAGCACTTGCCTAGCATGAATAACCTGGGTTCCATCCCTAGGACTACAAAAGCAAACAAAACCAGTTTCCTAAAATACAACTAGGGAAGGATTCAAGAAGTTGCATTTCTAACAAGTTCAGGTCTCAGATGATTCTAATGCTGCTGGTCTGGAGTCCAAATACTGAGAAATGCTAGACAACATAATAAAGAGAAGGCTCAGTTTGGAGGTTCTGCCACTCTCCTGTTGTGACAAAAGGACCTCAGCAAAGCTATTCTTGAAATGCACCAGTGAACTATTAAAAAACAATGTTAATTGTAACATTCTCCTGTTTCTTTTGAGGCGAAAAGCATACCGTTTCATTTCTCGTCCTTTCATCTTGTACAGGTATTTTTTCCCCAATAATATGTCTTATCTCCATAGAAGGTATAGTGTAATTCTATTGGGTTTACATGCTTGTAAAAAATAACAAGGCATTTTTGTTTTCTAGATGATGAAAGCATTTGTATGCAGTTTTATGACTGACTTTACTATTTACCAACTTGATTCTTTCTGACATATAGATAACTTAAAATTTTCATTTTAATAATGGTATATAATACAGATCAAATTGTACTACTTTTTCTACTAATAAACTTTAAGGGTAAAGCTAGATCCTTATATACCGCCCTGCACCAGAATCAATTCCAAATGGATCAAAGACCTCAAAGTCAAAGCAGACACCCTGAAAACATTACAGGAAGGAAAAGGAGAAATCCTAGGTCTCCTTGGCAAAGGGCAAAGGGCGAAATTTTCTTAATAGAGACCCAGAAACACAACAAATCAAAGAAAGGTTGGACAAATGGGACTGCATGAAGCTTCAGAGCTTCTGCATGGCAAAGGACATAGCTAGCAAAATCAACAGAAAGCCCATGAATTGGGAGAAGATTTTCACTAGCCATAAAATGGACAAGGGTCTCATATCTAAAATATACTTAGAACTCAAAAAATTAAATCCCAACAACAAATCCTCAAAGAAACAACTGCCCAATAAATAAGTGGGCTAAAGACTTAAAGAGAAACTTCTCTGAAGAGGAAATAAGAATGGCCAATAGACACATGAAGAAATGCCCATAAAAGAAATGCAAATCAAAACAACATTGAGATTCCACCTCAACTCAGTTAGAATGGCTATAATCAAGAACTCTAATAACAACAGATGCTAGAGGGGATGTGGACAGAAGGGAACCCTACTGCACTGTTGGTGGGAGTGTAAATTTGTTCAACCACTTTGGAAAGCAGTATGGAGGTTCCTCAAAAGACTCCACATAGGGCTCCCCTATGACCCAGCAATCCCACTTTTGGACATTTACCCAAAAGATCACAAACAAGATCATACTAAAGCTACCAGCACAACTATGTTTATTGCAGCATTATTTACCGTAGCTAAGATATGTAATCAACCCAGATGCCCCTCAGTAAATGAATGGATCAAGAAAATGTGGTATATATACACAATGGAATTCTATGCCTCCATCAGAAAGAATGGCATTGCCCCATTTGTTAGGAAATGGAAAAAATTCTACTGAGTGAAGTAAACCAGGCACAAAGAAACATAGGTCCCATGGTTTCCCTTATTTGCAGTAACTAGTACATGTGTAGGAGAAGCAGAAAAGGACAAAAGCTATGTACATATGACCATATAAGATGATGTTAAGCAAAATGAACCCCAAGATAGGGAAGCAAGTGGTTTTTTTCTTTCTTGCTATTGTTTCTAAGTAATTATAATGTACCATGTGATTTTTTGTTGCTTTGTATGTTCCTCCCCCACAGTATAACCCCTATTTTCACTTTATTTTATGTCCATCTAATTTGGGGAGGGGAAGGGACAAAACCAATTGTTTAAATATGGATACAGGTGGACCCATTTTAACAATGATATGTACAATACACTATGTTGAAAAACAAACTTTACAACTTTGGCGGGGTGTGGGAGAGTATAGTTGTGGAGGTGGGAGGGAAGGGATGGTAGGGGAAAACAAAGGAGGAGAATAATAAAAAAAGAAAAAATAAGAAGAAAAAAGCTTTGGCGGGGGAAGGCATGTCCAGTTAAGTCTTAAAATTTGAGTGCAATTGAATGAATTTAATTTATTTAATCTAGAGAGCAATTATTTAGAGCTTTAAGCAATTTGGCATCTGGGTGTGCAGAAGGGGATGTGGGCAGAACTAGCATGTTTTTGCCAAAACTGATTGTTTTGCCTAGTGTTTTTGGAATTTCAGGAATCTAATTAAGACATTTGGTAAATTTGATTTAAATCTCTATAGAACTAATAAACCATAGGCATTACAGTGTCTGTCAGCTCTGATTTAATTTAGATTTAGATGTTCAGCCCCTTTGAACCAGATCAAGATTACAGAAAAGTGCCCAATAAGTGACTTATTCAAATAGCCTACAGGTATCTACTGACATTCATGTTCCCAATATAGTTACCTGGGCCAGGCACTGATGGCTAGTTCACTGCAGCCCTCACCCATGTTGTGGATTGTCCCATGGCATCACCTCCCATTAGTAATAACTATTGTAAGGACACTGCACACCCATGTCATCTATCTTCCCATCCACCAGCTAGAGGACTCTTTAACCTCTGGTTGCAATGGAACTTCATTTCCCACCTTCTTATTATTTCATAGGTCCATCCCTGTCTGTGTTCAGGCCTCTATGACTCTCCAGCTCTGTTGATAAGCTTGGATAAGTTTAGGCTCAAAGTCTGGTAAGAGGCCATCTTGGGGAAAGTCAGAACTGAGGGGAAGTCATGGCACTATTGCTGCTACATTGTGGTTCCCTTAGATACTTCACTGTTTAGTCTAGTTTCTTTACTTCCAGAGAAAATTGCATCTAATATCCAGATATGTGATTTTAGAATAATCTTTCAAAATTAAAACTATTATTCTCAGAGAACAAATATACTTTCTACTTCTCTTTCATACGAATTTATTCTTTCATTTTCACTTTGTTTTATACAGCTACTTGGTAAAGATTATTGTAAATTTTTAGCTCCTAAAATTTAATAATTATTAAAATATAATAATCATAATACTTTCTTATCTTGCTTCCCTAATTTGACCAGTATAAAGATTGGCATTTCTAGAAATTCCATACCCAAAGTCTTAGCTCAAGTTGCCTGCTTCTGCTTATTTAAACAAGTACAAGATAATATGAAAAATAGCACAATAAAAATGCGTATGAGGGCATCTCAGTTGGTCTGGAGTTGCTACTTAAATTATCCATGAAATTAGGAAGCTTCCTCAAATCCTTAATGACCTGATGTTAAGTTTTCCTAACTTCATGGGCATGCTAAAGAACACTTAAGTGCATGCATCCTTGTACAAGTGGTCTATATCTCAGGAGCTGAGTGTGAAATAACTCTGATGCTCTGAGAAGAATGGAGGTTTAGTCGTGTCAGATGAAATGAGAATAGAGATCAACAGAATTCTTGAAGAACAATGAGCTATCATGAGAACAATGAGCATGGGTGGGGTGGTGTTTTATAAGGAGAAGAGAAGAGAATGTTAGAAGAAACCCCCAAATTTCTTTTATTTGTGGTCTTGGGAATGTAATCCAGGACTTTATATAGGCCAGGGAAGTGTTCTACCACTAATCTACATCCTCAAGCCCCTAAAACTTTTTAAGCTGGACCAAAAAACATTGTATAAAGAGAAAAATATGAAACTTTTAAACTAAGACTTTTTGAATATCCAGAAATTGCCACTAAGAGAATGAAAGGCAAGCTATAACCTGGGAGAGAACATATGAAACATATTTATTCAGGCCAGGTGCTAGCTACTCTGGAGGATGAGATCCAAAAGATCATGATTCAAAGCCAGTCCAGTAAAAAAAAAGTGATTTAAGACTCTATCTCCAAATAACTAGCAAAAAGCAAGGCTAGAGACATGACTCAAGTGGTAGAACACCAGGCAGTGAAAAAGCAAGCTGAGAAAATGCAAGATCTAAATTCAAACCCAAGTACCATCAAATATAGGCATTTAGCCTAGTCAGATTCTGTAAATGATTTTATGTATTTCTAAGAAAAATATATTTGGTCCAATAGAAATATAGGTAAAAGATTTGAATTGATACATTACAAAAGAAGATAATGAGCCAGGAATAGTGGTTTATACCTATAGTCCTAGATACTCAGGAGGTTGAGATTGGAAGGATCATGGAACCAGGCCAGTCTAGGCAAAGAGTATGCAGAACCCCTTTTTAAACAGTTAAAAGTTGGGTATGATAGTTGTACTTGTCATCCCAGCTATGTAGGAAACATAAATAAGGGGATTAAGACCCTATTAGAAAAATAGTCATAGCAAGTATGGCTCAATTAGTAAACACTTGCCTAGCAAGCACTAGGCCCTAAGTTCAAACTGCAGTTCTAAAAGAGAAAGAGGGAGGGAGGGAGAGAGAGAGAGCCAAAGGGAAAAATAAAGTAGGCATAGAAAGGTGATCAACTTCCTTAGTCATCAGAGAATTGTGCATCAATACTACAGTGCAGTGTCTCTATAAACTAATCTGACTAGCTAAAATAGAAAACAAAATATCCATTATTGTGCATCACAAGTACTTGGAGTGACTAGGCCTTCGATAACATTGCATGAATTAGACAATATTTTGTAAGTATACATATATGTATGTATATATAGACATATATGAATAAATTTAGCTAAAGAAGAAAAAGATTTCTACAATAAACATTATAAAACATTGATGAAAAAGTTGATGAGGACAGGAAAAAGTAGAAAGTTTAAAGCCAGCGTGGGCAAAATATCTTGATGAGACTCATCTCAAAAAGTAAGCCAAGTGTCTAGTATCCAGCTACATGGGAAACATAGTTAGGAGAATTATAGTCCAAGGCCAGCTCCAGGCAAAAACATAAGAATTTATATGAAAAAAATAGCTAAAGCTAAAAAGAGCTCAGAATATTGCTCAAGTGGTAGAGCACTTGCCTAGCAAGCACAAGGCTGGGAGGTTAAACCCCAATGCCATTAACCAAGACAAGCAAACATACAAATAACAACTCACTAATGATGAGAATGTAAATTGGTGCAACCATTATTTTTAAAAAAGCAGTATGGAGTTCCTTAAAACATATTAAGAATAAATTTACCATAGCATCTAGCAAGTCCACTACATACAGATATTTATCCAAAGAAAATGAAATTATTACATCAAAGAGACATCTGCATTCCCGTGTTCATTTAGGCACTGCTCACAATAACTAAGACATAGGAATAACTTAAGTACTCAGAACTTGGTAAGTGGATAAAGAAAATGTACATTCACACAAGGAAATACTTCTCACCCATCAAAACAGAATAAAATTCTGTCATTTGCAAAAGTGGGATTCAAGTGGGGATAATTATGCTATGTGAAATACATCTGCACAGAAAGACCAGTATATACATGGTTTCACATGTGGAATTTAAACAGTTCATCTTACATCTTACAGAAATTGAAAATAGAATGATGATTATCAAGATCAGAGTAGGCTGGAGAAGGACAGAGAAAGGTTGATCAATGAGTTTACAACTAGATAGGAGCTATAAATAACTAAATCCTGGTATGTTATTGTACAAAAGGTGACTATAGATCTCTTTCACAAAGTTGAAAGAAATAATTTTAAGTTTTCACTATAAAGAAATGATAAATATTTGAGGAGATAATTATCCTTAACATGATTTAAGCATCAAGTGGGGTCAACACATTGCATGGTATCCCAATTAACTTGCATAATTTTCATGGTCTCATGTATCAATTACAAATTACAAATTAAAAATCCCAGCCATTTTACCAGTCAAAACCATCCTGGATATAATACAATAAGCAAGCATAGAAAACCTCTCAGAGGTGGTAAGAAGATGGCAGACTGCCTGGAAGCCTTGATTTGAGAAACAACATTGATTGAATTCCATGGGTTTCTTTTTTTTTGCCACCCATGTATCCTAGACAGGAGTCTGTACAAGCTTCCAACCCAGAACTGCCAACAGGCTCAGAAAAAAAAAAAGAAAACATGCTCCCAAAAAAGCCTGTTCTCCTTAGCCAAAGTACCGAAAAAGGGTGGCCTAACAACAGAAAAGCTTTCACTCAATATCCATTCCACTCAGGAGACTGACATTCCATCTCATTCCAGTCCCTGCCCAGAAGAAAAAATGATCTCACTCCAATTCCCCTGTGGGATTGTGTTGACTAGCTGAGCAGGGAGCTGATTATCCATCTCTTAGCCAGCAGAAGCTTGTGGCAGCAACCCAATTCCCTTGCCAGAATAGTATAAGCAGAACCATGAAAGCAGCTGATCTTTAATCCCCTACCCAGCAGAACCAAGGAGGGTTTAGATTTCTTACCTGGCATAGTACAGGGGTGTCCAGTGGTAATCTGAGCTCCCCTCTTTCCCAGCTTCAACTGGAAGAATGAGGTAGTAGAGGCTTTCCTTGGCACTTCATTTCCCACACTCCTCTCTGTCCTGGTGTCAGTGGGGCTCAGCAAGGATCTGAATTTACACTCACATTAGAGACAAGTCAATATTCTATGTTCACTGAGGAAATGATGTCTACAGGACCAAGAAAAGAGCTTAATTTCTAGCTTCCATTCTGCCTAAATTTAGTAAGGCATGTGAGTCAGCACTGAACCTTTGCTGGGATGGTGTCTTTGGCATCCAGTGGCAGACCCAGCATTTACATCTACCTGTTCTTCTGCTGCATGTCAACAGGGGAATTATCTGCTTAAGAAAAGGTTTGTAAGGAAATGGAAGGACTTAAAATATCATATTAAGTGAAGTAAGCCAGACCCAAAGAAGCAGGTCCAGTGGTCTCTCTTATTTGCAATAATTAATAAACGTCTAGGATAATCTTAGCAGATGAGCAGAATAGCTCAAAAGCTCCATGGTTTCCCTCATTTGCAATAGTTAGTATATGTCTAGAATATTCCTAGCAGAGGATCATAATGGCTCAATAGCTATGTACATATGATCATATAAAATGATGCTAAGCGAAATGAACTACAAGACATGGACACAAGAGGTTTCCCATGGTTTCCCTTATTTGCAATAACTAGTATATGTCTGGGACAAGTAGAAAAGGTCAAAAGCTATATACATATGGCCAGATAAGATGAAGTTAAGCGAAATGAACCCCAAGATAGAGACACAAGTGGTTTTTTCTTTCTTGCTTTTGTTTCTAAAGTATTTATAAGGTACCATGTGATTTTTTTGTTGCTTTGTATGTGCCTCCCCCACAGTATAACCTCTGTTTTCACTGTATTTGATGTTAGTATAATTTGGGGAGGGGAAGGGAAAAAACAAAGTGTTTAAATAGGGATACAGATTGACCCATTGCAATAATGTGATGTACAAGACATTATGTCGAAACACGAACAATTACAATTTAGAATTTAGGCGGGGGTGGGGGTGGGGGTGAAGCTGAGGAGGTGGGAGGGAAAAGATGGTAGGGGAAAACAAAGGAGGAGGCAACAGTGCTGGATAAGAAATGTACTCATTACCTTGCTCATGTAACTGTACAGTATTTTCACAATTAAAAAAACATTAAAAAAAGAGGTGATTTCTTTTTTTCTTTTGTGTTTTCCCCCCTATGGTTTATCTCCTGTTGCCACTGTATTTGGTTTTGGTACCCTGGGTATTTTATATATGTTTGTCTGAATTAGGGAAGAGAAGGAGAACAAAAAATGGTTAGACAAAGGAGGGAACAATGCAACAGTGATACAAGACAATATGTGGAAATGATCTGTACAACTTGGGAGGGGGTTGGGGAAGAAAAAGTGGGAGAAAAATGAGGGTGGGTGTAACAAGTTTGACAAGAAATATACTCACTACCTTACTTATGTAACTGTAACCCCTATGTACATCACTTTAACAATAAAATTTAAATTTAAATTTAAAAAAGAATCCAGAGTTCTATAACATCTGAAAAAAATGGATATTTTATGCTGGATGCTGGCAGCTCACACCTGTAATCTTAGGTATTTAGGAGGCTGAGATTTGAGGATTGCTATTCAATGCCATCTGGGCAGGAAAGTAATCTCCAATTAACAACCAAAAGAACAGAAATATGGCTGTGGCTCAAGTAATGAAGCACTAGCCTTGTGCAAATGAACTCAGGGACAGTGTGCAGGCCCTGAGTTCAAGCCTCAGGACTGGCATGCTAGTACACACAGACACAGACACACAGACACACACACACACACACACACACACACACACACAGTATCTACAAACATCACAACAAGATATTGGAATTGTCTGATAAAGATTCTAAAACTGTCATCATCAAATGATTCAATGATCAATTATGCAGGCTCTTGAAAGTAGAAGTTATAAAAAGAACCAAGTGTAGATCATAGAACTGAAAAGCACAGCTAAAATAAAAAATGATTTCATTGCTAGATTAAATCAATAGTAGAATGGAGATAAAGAATACAATCAATGAACTTGAGTGAAAACCAAATGGAATCAATAGAAACTTAAATACAAATTAACAGATTTTTTGCTGGTCGTGGGGCCTGAACTCTGAGCCTGGGCGCTGTCCCTCAGCTCTTCAGCTCAAGGCTAGCACTCTACCACTTGAGCCACAGTGCCAGTTCTGGCTTTTTCTGCTTATGTGGTGCTGAGAAATAAAGCCCTGGGCCTCATGCATGCAAGTTAAGCACTCTACCACTGAGTCACCTTCCCAGCCCCAAATTAACAGCTTTTATCCAATAGATTAGAGCTTAAACCAGAGAATATTGACCAAAAGAAGATAAACATAGGAGATAGAAAGGAGGCAGGTGAAGACATTTTGCAAAATGTCTTAGAAAATCTCAGATGAAATGATATATCCCAACTTGTTTTATGAGGCTAGTATTACAGATTGAATATTTGTCCAAAATGCTTGGGATCAAAGGTGTTTCAAATGAGCACTTTTCTGGTTTTTGAATTTGCATGGACTTTGCCAGTTGAACATTCCCTAGTATTAAATACAGTTTCCACAATCTGAAACATATTGACACTCAAAAAGTTTTGGACTTTTGAGCTCAGGTGTAGCTTGGTGGCAGATTGATTGCCCAGAATGGACAAAGCCATAAATTCTGTTTTCAGCTCCACAAAAAAATGGAGGTTTGGATTCTGGATTTTTAGATTAAAAAACCGCACAACAGTATCTCTCATAAAATTAAATGCTAAAATTCTTAACAAAGTATCAGCAAAGCCTATCAATTAACAAAAAAATTCACACCATGAGCAAATGGAATTGATTTCTGTTATACATTTGGTTCAACATTTAAAAAGCAGTTAATGGCACAGATATGGAGGGACAAAGAGTGAACAAATGTAGTAGTGACACTCACTAGATACTATGTTGAAAATGAACTATGCAACTTGTGGATGGGGACAGGAAAGAAAAACTGGGAGAGAGCTGGGAAAGGGATGATATTGTCCAAAAAGAAATGTACACTCTACCTGACTTGTATAACTATAACCCCTCTGTACATCATTGTTATAATAAAAATTAAAAATTAAAATAACATCCATGTACTGTATCATGTCAACAAATTAAAAATGGAAAATATATTTTATATTCATTGACAAAGAAAAATTATTTGACAAAATTCAATACTCATTCATAATTTTGAAGAATGAACTTTCAATTATGTGGTATATATGATGTCTTTCCTGCATTCAACCTCTTTCCTGCTTCATCATTCTACCCTTCTCCCTTGGCCCCACTACCCTATTTTGAGTACCTTTTTCCTGGAACTTATTTTGTTGTTGAGAAATATAAGGGGAGGGGTGGGTCAAAAGAGGGTATGTAAAAATTTGGAAGTGATGACACAGATCAAGATGCATTGTACACATAAAATGCTTTGTTAAAAGGCCAAAAATTAAATATGCAACCTAAAATGAGAATTTTGAAAGGGGTGACATTGGATATATGCACTATTCACAAAATGCTTTGATGAATGGAAACTCCTTTGTACAATGACTTAAAGATAATTAAATATTTTGAAAAAATAAACTCACTACCAAGAACCACACAATTGTAAAAAAAAAAAAAAAAGAATTCTTCTCTAACCAAGCCTTCAGTTCAGTCCTCAACCCAGGCTACCACCTTGATGGCAGCTTTGTGGGACTGTCTGAATCAAAGGATTTATCATAACTATAGAAAACAAATCCATCTCTTAAAAATAAATAAATACAAACTTTTGGTCAAGAGATGATAAATTCTGACATTTAATAAAGATTATTGACAAAAATATAGCAAATTTAATACTTAATGCTAAGAATTTGAATACTTTCTCAGACTTGGAATAAGGAAAACTTATTGTTCTCACTGTTCTTATTCAACATAGTTGTGGAAGTTCCTAACACTGTAAGGCAAGAAAAAGTTGAAATAATGATTGAATAGAAAGGAAAAATCTTTTGTTATTGCCAGATTTTTTTATTGCCTACATAGGAAATTCCAAGAAAAATAATTCTTTTAAAAGCCTGAAACTAGTATGTTAATTTTTAGGGTCACAGGTGCAAGATGAAAACACAGAAATCAATCTCTTTTCATTATACTAACAATTAACAACTGGCAAATAAAGTAAAAATACAATACCATTTAATTGTCTGGAATAGGTATAAACCTTAGAAAATGTGTAATGGTCTGTTTTCTCAAGCTTACAAAATACCAATAAAAGAAATAAAACAATAAATAAATGAGGAGATATATTGTGTTAATGGACTGGAAAGACAATATGTAGTAGAGTCAATTCTCTTTAAATTGATCTTGGGTTTAATGCAATGTTATCTAAATTCCAGTAAAGTTATTTTTCCCAGAGATGGATAAGCTTATTTTAAGTACTATTTTCTGTATACCAATAATTAACAGACTGAGAAAGAAATCAAGAACACAGTTCCATTCACAACAGCTTCAAGAGGAATGAACTTAACCAAGGAGGAGAAAGACTTTGACAATAAAAACTATAAAACTTCGAAGAAGGAAATTGAAGAAGACACCAGAAGATGGAAAAACCTCCTATGCTAATGGATTGTCAAAATCAACATCATGAAAATGGCTATGCTAATCAAAGCAATCTACAGATTAAATGCAATCCCTATCAGAATCCCAACATCATTCTTTGCAGAAAGGGAAAAATCCTAAAATTCATATGGAAACACAAAAGACCTCGGTAGTCAAAGCAATCTTTAAAAATGAAGTAATGCTGGATAAATTACAATATTTGACTTCAAATTATACCAGAAAGCTATAGTAACATAAAGAGCACAATGTTGTCACAACAACAGACACAAAGACCAATTAAACGGAGTAAAAGACTCAGAAATATGTGCAATCATCTACAGCCATCTGATTTTAAACAAAGGAACCAAAAATATGGGTTGGAGAAATGTTAGTCTCTTTGACAAACGGTACTGAAAAAAACTAGATATTTACATGCAGACTAAAACCGTATACTAAAATAGCAAAATGAATCAAAGATCTTGATATAAGACCTGAAAGATAGCAAAATGAATCAAAGATCTTGATATAAGACCTGAAAGTTTAAAACTACTACAGGAAAGAGTAGGAAAAACACTGAAATGTATAGAGATAGGCAATACTTCCTGAATAGAACTTTGAAAGCTCAGCAAACAACTGCAAAGATTGACAGATGGGATTGTTCTGAACTAACAGCTTCTGCACAGCAAAGGAAATAGTCAGTAGAGACAGAAGAAACAATTTCCAAAAGGGGAGAAACTCTTGGCCAGCTATTTATCTGATAAGGAATTAATAACCTGAATATATAAGAAAGGTGACAAATTGAATTGCCAAACAATAACTAATCCAATTAATGAATGGGCAAACAAACTGCACAGACACTTCTCTGAAGAAGCATAAATGTCCAATAAACACAAGAAAGAAATGATCAACATCCGTGGAAAATACATCAGAATAGCCATCATCAAGAACACCACCAACAGCAAATGCTGATGACGATGTGGAGGAAAAGAAGTACCTATATACTGTTGATGGGAATGTAAATTAGTGCAACCACTATAGAAATCAGTAGGGGGTAGGTTCCCAAAAAATTAAAAATAGAACTACCATATGATCTTGAAGTATCACTGTTGGTCATATATCCAAAGGAATGTAAGTCAGGATACAACAGAAGCACATGCACACCGATGCTTATTGCAACACTATTCACAACATCCGTTCTGTGGACACAACCAGATGCCTGACAAGTTATGAATGGATTAAGAAAAGTGGTATGTATATAACATGAAGTATTATTTTACCATAAAAGAATGACTGAAATTATGTCATTTGCGGAGAAATGGATAGAATTGGAGGTCATCATGTTAAGTAAAATAAGCCAGGTCTAGAAGGACAAAGCTCATATATTTTTTCTCATATGTGGATGCTAGACTTAAAAAGATAATCATATATCTAAATACATATAGAAATACACACATAAACACATATATGTTTACAATTGTGGGAATATTTGAGGAGCTTATAAGGGGGAGAAAAGGGTAAACATTGTCAAAATACATCGTATCTCTGAATGAAGGTGGCAAAATAAACTCAGAGAACGTTGTGGAAGAAGAGTAGAGGTTGGGTGAAAGGAGAGTAAATGAAGGGGTCCATATGATTAAAATATTCTATATGCATGTGTGAAGTGCCATGGTGAATCCCCTTTGAACCATTAATATGCACTTTTATATATGGTGTTAGGTGAAACATGTCTGAGGTGTGGGTATATTGAAAGGAGGGAGAGTGAACAGATAGAGAAGGAGGTTTCATATGGCCAAAATACTTTATGTACATGTGTAAAATTGGAACAATAAATTTTATTGAAACTGGTTTGGTAAGGGCAGAGGGGAGTAAGGGTGAGAGATGGAGGATGTGAGTCTGTCAAGGTGCATTATGGGTATATATGACCATGTCAAAATGAAACCTCCTTGTTATTAATAAAAATGATGAATAAAGTTTGGTCAGAAAATACCACAATTTAATTGAACTTTGTAAAACAGATTCTGAATAAATAGAGAATTCGTGGCGTTCTTGGATGGAAACAAAATTTAATGCAAAGGCCCAGGCTCTCGTAGAGCTCAATTAATTTTTAAAATACAAGAATAAAGTGGGAAGGAACGAACACTGTACTCAACATTAATTCCTATTGTATAGTTACAATAATCAAGAAAGTATGGTGATGCTGGAGTGACAAATAGATAGTTCATTGGAGACTATGGAATACAGGAATAGACCCATACCAATTTGCCAAGCTTGTTTTTGATAAAGGTACTAAAGCAGTTGAAAAAATTGAATAATTGGACATTCACTGGCAAAAAGACATTAACTTCAATTTGTCTCCAATCATATATAAAAATTTATTCAAACTAGTCTCAGATTTAAATGTAAAATTACAAAAAGTTTTGAAAAAGGGAGGTGGATGCTGGTGGCTCACGCCTGTACTCCTAGCTTCTAAGAAGGTTGAGATCTGAGGATCACAGTTCAAAATCAGCCAGGGAAAAATGTCTGTGAAGACTCTCAACTCCAATTAATCAGAAATCCAGAAGTGGAAGCATGCTTCAAGTGGTAGTGTCCCAGAACTGAATTCTAAGGTACTTCCTGCCAGTCCACTCAGGTATAGTCAGGGAAACCAGCCAGCCTCTCTGCCAGGATGGGAGTTGGGAGGTGGGCAGTAAGGGAAGAAGGAAAATCACAATTAAATGCAGCCTTGTGGTAACAGAACTGATCTGCATCTTGACTATCAGTGTCAGTGATTTGGTTGGGATATTTATTATACTGTAGCTTTAGAAGATACTAACAATGGAGAAAACTGCGTAAGAAGTGCACAGCATCTCTTCCTATTCTTACAGCGGTGTGTAAGTCTATAATGATCTCAAACTATAAAATTTAATTTGAAGTTCATCATATTGTGCCATCTGAGCCTTATAATTTTTGGTCATATAATTTTACAAAATTATAGATAGACAATCTATCCTTTCCTCCAGGCAAACAGTTCTCAAGGAATGCTCTATAAACTTTTTCAGTATTCACAAACCAATTCTATTTGCAAATTAATATAGACTGATTATTCTAATTATATACTAATCTATGATTATATTGATTAATATATATTGAATGTTTTTTCACATTAACATTACAATAGTAAACTATTGGCATTCTAACATTAATCAAGCCAGTGGCACCAACTACTCTCATAATCATTGTCTGCATCATTGCTGTACCTTCATGGCAAAAAGACAAAGTCAAACCCAAAGAAACAACAAACAAAACCAAAGGCCAATTTGGTTTAAGAATGTCCTTAATGTTTAGGTTAATGATATTAAATCTCTACCTTCAAACATGATGAAATGAGTCAGGTAAGAAGTGTCTTTGGGTTTTGTTTTCTTGAGATGCCAAGGATGGAACCCAGGGCTTTGTCTGTGTGAGACAAGGGATCTTTACTACTGCACTGAATTTCCAGCCCTAACTTTTGTGGGATGAAATGAAAAGCACACACTAAAAAACAACTACTCTGGAACACAATGGTTATCTCTTGGAAAGGCACATATGCAATTCAGTCGTGAGCTGAACTGACTACTTTTTTTCCTTCAAATATCATTTTAACTTAAAAGAACAGTCAGTAGTCAAACTACAGTTATTCATATTTGGGTATTTAACAGACATTTTCCTCCAAATGAATAAAAGGAGACTCTCAATTCAAGGCAAATGACTTATAGTATTTGTTGTCAATGATAAAATTTGAGCTCTTAGCTGAGACTTGGAAATTTGGTAAACTTATATGTGCTACAGGGAGCTCAACAGTATCCTAATACTTAAAGGCTTTGTAGTGAGATTGATGGTGATATTAACAAATGTAATTTTTAATATACTGTAATAGTTAGAATATCATCTTAACTCAGTATACTTTTTCCAAATGATCAATGTGTGATATTACAAAATGCATGGGTAAAAAAAAAAGATCCACTGACTAAAGGTTTACTTAGGAGAGGAGTCCAAAAGTGTAACTTCTCTAAACAACTAACGTACTATTTATCAAAATGAATACCAAGAAGTGAAAACATGTTTTGAGGGGGAGAATAAAATGGCACCACAGGAATAGAGCAAGGAAGAGTGAGCAAATGTAGTTATTATATTCAATGTACATTATGTAAAAAATGAACTTTGAGAGTAAGGATTGGAGGGGGAGGGCGGAAAAGGGGGAGAATGATGGAAAGAGTGAAAATGATCAAGAAGCATTGTGCTCATAATCTGATTTATGGAATTGTAACCTTTTGTGCAACTACTTAATTTTAAAAAGTGCAAGCTAGAGCAATGAATACTTAGGTAATAGTGATGAGGAGTTCAAAGATGTCCTTTTATTTATGTTTTATTTTTATTTTATTGTAAGGGTGATGTCAGAGGGGATATAATTACATAAGTAAGATAATGAGTACATTTCTTGTCAAACATTGTTACCCCTTCCCTTGTTTTCTCCCACTTTCCCTCCCCCAAGTTTTAAAGTTCATTTCTAACATATTTTATTGAAAGTATCGCTGTTGCATTGGTTCACTTTGTCCTTTGTCTCACCATTTTGTTATTCCCCTTCCCTTCCCCAAATCAGATAAACATATATACAAGACATAGGGTACCAAAATAAAAAACCATGACAATAAGGGATGAACCAAAGGGGGAAAAATGAAAGAAAAAAATTCACACAGTACATTAAAAACACAAAAAAAAAAAAACCCAAAGGAAAAAAACTCTTATTTCCATATCTTGGAGTTCATTTTGATTAGCATCAATTTATATGGTCATATGCACATAGCTATTGAGTTATTGTGATCCTCTGCTAGGAATCCTAAAAATATACTGATTATTATAAATGAGGGAAACCATGGAGCCTGTATTTCTTTGGGTCTGGCTTACTTCACCTGATGAGACTTTTCTCAAGCCTCTGTTTCCTTGTTTCCTTATGAAGCCATGTCATTCTTTCTGATGGAAACAGAATTCCATTGTGTGTGTGTGTGTGTGTGTGTGTGTGTGTGTGTGTGTGTGTGTGTGTGTGTGGTGTGGTGTGTGTGTGTGTGTGTGTGTGTGTGTGTGTGTGTGTGTGTATCACATTTTCTTGATCCATTCATTACTGAGAGGCATCTGGACTGGTTCCATATCTTAGCTATGGTAATGCTGCAATGAACATAGCTGTGCTGATAGCTTTATTGTGGCCTTGTTTGTGATCGTTTGGGTAAATGCCCAGGTTCATAGCATAATTCTATGTGTAGTCCTTTGAGGAACCTCCATACTGCTTTCCAGAGTCGTTGAACCAGTTTACATTTCCACCAACAGTGTAGTAGTGTTTCCTTTTGGCCACATTCCCACCACCATTGATTGTTATTTTTTTTCGATAATGGCCATTCTAACAGGGGTGAGGTGGAATCTCAATGAGGATTTGTTTCAGGGGAGTTAATGTTTTGAGCTCTAGGTATATTTTTGATATAAGGCCCTTGTCTGTTATATAGCTAGTGAAGCTCTTCTGTCAATCAGTGGGCTATTTATTTTGCTAGCTATGTCCTTTGCCGTGCAGAAGCTCTGCAGTTTAATCCAATCCCATATATACAGCCTTTCTTTGATTTGTTGTGCTTCTGGATCTTTATTTAGGAAGTTTCAACCTGTGCCAAAGAGCCCCAGTGTGTCCCCTAAACCTTCCTGTAATATTTTTAGGCTATCTGCTCTTATTCCATATTGTAACTAATCTTTAAGAAACAGCCACTTATCTTATTTTGCTGTAATACCAAAGGGGAGTAGCCATAATTGTCAGAAAAGGCCCTTAAAATATTCTTCACTTTTCCAGTAACATATATGTGTGATATCAGATTTTCTGCACATATTTCAACCAAAATGTGTGTCTTAGCCAATATGCTATCAAGCCAGATAATAAAGAGATTTGCTAAAATGTGAAATAATGCCACTCTTCTCACTAATTCTTTTTGTCTTGGAAAACGTTAATGTGCAATGGATTTCTTATTTTTAAAGTTTTTGAATCTATTTCTTACATTTGTCATTTAATTTCTAATAGAGTGAACATTGAAAGACATTTCTCATATAAACTAAAGTTCTTTAGAAGTTCTCAACAATTTTTAAGAGTATAAAGCAGTTCTGGCACTGAAAAGTTTGGGAAATGCATCAAGTCAGACCAACAAAAACCCTTTCACTTGAATCAATTTGCAATGGCTCTTCATGAAATTACTATTGCTGAACTGAGTTCTTCTAAGGTCTTGTATTATTGAATCTTCCCCTTCCTGCCCCTCCTTTTCCCTTTCACTGTCTTCCCAGCTAGTCTCTAGCCTTAGAAAACACTATGAGAGTATGATGATGACTCCATCTTTTCTATTTCACAATGTCCTCTTTTAATGGCCTATGATACATGTTTCTCTTTCACATTAGTACAAAAAGCTGTATTTCTGAGCAATTTATTTGTCACAGTCTCATGGACACACGTGGGTGTTGTACTAGTCATGCTTTTCCCTTCACTTTGGCTACTGAGGATTCAGAGCCAAGTGTATAGGCTACCTTTAGACATTGTGTAGGAGTTTCTCACTTTTCAATTAAATCTTCAGAATCATCCCATCTTCATCCTTTTACTTTCTCTTTATTTTTCTTCTTATATTTTGGGCTAAATTTAATAGTATCATTTAATTATTGGAAAAGGAAGAAAAGAAAGACAAATTCTGCGGTGTAACCTATAAATAAATACATAGAAACTTCTCTGCTTCTCTAAACTGTCTGAAGAATCAATTCTTAAGTGTCCTGTATATAGACCAGGATCATTAAGACAAGAAATCAGAAGGAACCATAGCAACAAGTTTATTTTCTTTCCTGGAGAGTAAGAGAAATGGTTTTTCCTATACATCCTAACAGGAAGCCAGTTCTTTCTCCCCATAATTAATCTCTGTCATAAGAAAATGACATAAAGCTTCTATTATTCACTCCAAAGATGGAAATGATAAAGAAAAGAAAACGGGATTCAGTGAATTACAAAGCCAAGAGGCCAGAATAAAGCCCCTTTGGAAAGATACATAAGTCTGGGTGCTGTCCATGAACTTTTATTCTCTAGGCTAGTGCTCTATCACTTTGAGCCACAGCTCCATTTATGATTTGGGGGTGGTTAATTGGAGGTAAGAGTCTCATGGACTTTTCTGCTTTGGCTGGCTTTCAACCTCAATCCTCAGAACTCAGCCTCCTGAGTAGCTAGGATTATAAGCATGAGCCATCAATGACCTGCCCCTGTCCATGTGTTTTCTGAGCCAGAGATAAAGTCAAGAAAGCAGGCATAGACTATCACTGAGGGCCCAATTTTTAGGATGAGCTCTCAAGTGTCAGACAAAAGAACCCCCAGGTTCTAGCCTTAAATGTATCACTGACAACCTATGTAATTTGGGGTGAACTTTTCCAAATCTTGGGCTTCATTTTTTTAATCTATACAGTACATGGTGCCTAGTATATCTAGAGATTGGGGATCAAGGGAGACACAGATATGAATATAAATCTTGAAAAGGCTGATGACATTTAATTTTGCAGTTTTATGCCTGAGAATGACTCCAAAGAGCCGAAATCCAATATACACCATGTCATTCCTACAGCCTTTTGGACATTTTAGTCCATTGAACTAGTTCAGCTGGAAAATATGGTTAGCTCCCAAAGAACACAAGAGGAAGATTATTCATAAATCTTGTTAATAAAGTTATATCTATGAGATCCTTATGTTTGGGCAGTGTTTCCTATGGCCTAAGTCCCAGTGCAGTGACCAATATTATTTATGTCCTTATCTAAGACCTATACTCAATCCCATCTCCTCTTGTCATTTTGCACGTATCACTCCAACAATTCATTGCTCTCTTGAATGATGGTTTTCACTCTCACTTATGACTTCCAGCAACAAATACCCATGTTATGACATCAATTAGCCACAATTATGATTACCTACCTACCCTGTACCCTAACCTGACCATTCAATAGTCTCCCCAAATCTCCTTCATTTCAATTCCAATTTTCTGTTTGCTCAGAATTCTAGGGACATTTTAAACTCCTTTTTCTCTCACACATTCCAATGGCTGACAAATTCTTGTTAGTGTTTTCTTCAAACTCAACCTCATATCTGACCATTCTATGGTCCTCTTGTTCTTGGCATCTATGCTTGCTCCTCATCACGTTCAGTTTGCCTAAGGAAACCTTCTGAACTATAAATAATACCATGTCTGTGACTCACTCTTTTCCACCAATGGCTTGCATGCCACTTAAACTAAAAGCCACATACTGTCCATGATTTCTTTTTATGCCAGTCTTGGGGCTTGAACACAGGGCTTGGTTGCTGTCCCTGAGCTTTTGTGGTCAAGTGGAGCCACAGCTCCATTTCTGGCTTTTTAGTGGTTAATTAGAAATCAGAGTTTTGTGGACTTTCCTTCTTAGGCAGGCTTCAAACTACAATCCTCCCATCTCATACTCTTGTATCATTCTCCCGAGTATCTGGGAACACAGATGTGAGCCTTGAGCTACTGGTGCCTGACATGTTCAGGATTTTTAGAGTGCACTACCATCTGATTGCCTTACTGCCTCTACTTCACTTTCAATGAAGCTATCCCTCACTTAGAGCCCAGAATTCATATTTGGCTCTTCATTGTTCCTTGAACATGGAAAATTGGTCTTCTCCCTAGGCTTTAGTACTTAATGTATGTATTCTTTGTCTAGAACTATTATAATGATTAACAAATGGTTTGATTTTTTACTTCCTTCAGGCACCATTATCACCTCATCAAATAGGCTGTGAACACATTGACTTTGAGTTACATTCACATTCACTTCCACATATAATTGAGTTATTGCTACCTGTAGGGAAGGTGTCTACAAATACACTTATTGCCTCCAAGACTGACTCACCAGATATACTGAGGAGAGGATGAAAGATCAGAGTTCTTGTCAGGATAGGAATTTATCTCATGATCTCCAGCTCAGCAAGTGGTGCTCAGCTTCATTACTTAGCAGCTAGTTAGTGGAAATTTGCACGTGGGGGGGATATGTGTGTGTGTGACACTACTGTGGCTTGAACTCTGGGCCTAGACACTATTCCTAGCTTTATTACCCAAAGCTGACACTTTCATCACTTGAGCCAGAGCTCCACTTCCAGGTTTTTTTTTTGTAAGTTCTTTGGAGATAAGAGTCTTACAGACTTTGCCCAGGCTAGCTTTTAACTGCAGTCCTCAAATCTCAGCTTCCTAAGTAGCTGGGTTTATACATGTGAGCAGTGAGTGCTCAGCTGGAATATTCTTTGTTTTTTTTCTTTTTACTTTTAATATTTTTTAACATTTTTATTGTGATTATACTGGTGATGTTCAGATGGGTTACAGTTATATGAATATTTGTTTTCTTTTTCTCACATCCCACATTTAACACATCAATTATCTGTG
The DNA here is from genome assembly GCF_024711535.1 of Dipodomys merriami. Lineage (NCBI taxonomy): Eukaryota > Metazoa > Chordata > Mammalia > Rodentia > Heteromyidae > Dipodomys > Dipodomys merriami. Next base: position 88,010,490 of record NW_027204492.1, read on the forward strand.
CTGGCTTTACATTAAAAATATGTTCAGACCCTGATCACTGAGTATTTATTTAGTATTTATCTTTTGTTTGGATGATGGCAACAAGTTACCAACTTATTTCTCTGGGTCTATACTTGCACCTCTAAAGTTATTGAAAGGATGGAGTCCTTAAAAATATAGTTTAAATAGTGTTATTCCTCACTGTACAAAAAGAAATGTACTCATTATCTGATTCATGTAATTGTAATACCTCTGTATAGCACCTTTATAATAACAATAATGTAAATTTTAAAGTGTCATTCCTAAATTGGTTTTTGATCTTACTCAATCAAATCAATGAGTCTTGATGGCTTAACAAGACCCTCCATGATCTTATCAACTTAGTATCTCTGAGCTTATCTCTGAATAGCTCTACCTTGTGTGGCCTTTTTGCTATTGTTCCAGCATTCAACGTGTATTCCATCCTCAAGGCTTTTCTGTAGTTTCAGTCTCCTCTTCAGGATACTCTATTCTGTAAGACCAAATGATATATTATTTTGCTTCAATTCAGATACCTGCTTCTAAGTTGCCTGATTGAAGATATCTTCTTTGACCATAAATAAGATCTCCTCTCCATTGATTGCTGTATGTTTTTCATGTCTTTGTTTCCTATATTTCACTTAGAAATGCAAACTTTTCCAATGTACCTCTGTACTTTTATTTGAACACAGTTGGTTGACCATTGTAACAATGAGATGTACAAGACGCTGTTAAACAACAAACTTTACAATTTAGGCGGCGGGGGGAGAAGGGGTGGTGGTGTGAGGGGAGTGTAGTTGTGGAGATGGGAGGGAAGGGATGGTCGGGGAAAAACAAAGGAGGAGGCAACAATGCTTGATAAGAAATGTACTCATTACCTTGCTCATGTAACTGTAATCCCTCTGTACAGTATTTTCACAATAAAAAAAACTTGAAAAAAGAAATAAAAAAAAGAAATTGAGGTTGAGCAAGTTAAACTAAATTACCATCCGACTTGGCTTTTTAATGGATGATAGAACATTAAGAAGAGGCTTAAATTTATTCATTTTTTTCTCCCATTGTAATATCATGTCCGTGGGAGTTTTGATAATTGTTGTATTCTCAACTCTTGGTAGATTTTTAACATAAAATCTGTTGAGGGAATGAGCCAAGAAACATGGGTAGTAACATATTTTTAGTTTTGTTTGTGATAAAGATTGTTTACTGGTGTCTGTAGGAAATTTATTGATAAACAAGAGGCAGCTAGAGTCAGAAGAAAAAAGGTTCTCACTCAATAGTAATTCCAAATGATCTCACAGAAGGCTTTGCCTCCAATGCCAAACATTTACAAACATTCCATTGACCATAGAAATATACATACAGTATTAATTTCCATTTACTTTAATTTTAAAATTTATTTCATAGTCATATCTTCACAAAAATCCAAGATGAACAAATAACCTACAAACTAAGATAGATGTTTAAAAGTTACAGAGGCACATGAACATAAAGTAGAAACTTGACTGAGGAAAACATTCATACATATAGACAGATATAGATATAACTTTATGCTGTATAGCAATGCTTAGGCCAATATACAACATATAATATGACAGTGGTCCCATGAAATAATAGCACATGATAAGATAATGAAGTAAAGAGGCTGAGTCTAAATAATTTCTTGCAGACATTCTGGTGCCTAGGCAGGAGATGGGGGGGGGGGGGGCCTGTCCACCCAGCTCCAGGGCCTAGAGGTGAGATATGCTATCCTTTGAACTGCGGATGCCTGGCTCAATGAGGGCTCTGCTCCAAGGAAATGCAGATATCATCTTTTCTTTATGGTGGAGAAGGATGATTTCCTATCCCCTCAGGTGATGGGCATACCTGGATTCCTGGAGACAGAGTCGGGCACTTGGCTGATAGATTAGTGAACCTGTCAATCCAGTGCCTGGGACTGGAAGTGTTCTGTGACCCAGCCCCTTGGCCTGACCCTATTTAGGCATGGAACAACCTAGGCGCCAAGATGCCTTGCCACTTGTGTCTCAGTGATTGTGCCCTGTGTCCTCTCTCCAGGCTGGTCTCCGGTCATCGTGGCATTCCAATTCAGCTCTCCATTAGAGCTGAATTGGTTTGTCAGTATTGTTTTTGTTCTTTCTTTCCTCTCTGGCCTGTTTCCTAGCTGTGTTATGTGTATTGGGGGCTGCTTGCAGACTGCTAACTGTGTAATAAAGACTCCAATATTTCATCTTCCAAAATGTGGCTTCTCTGATAATTCACCTTACAGCAGTAGTTGTCTTAAACACTCTAAAATGTTTACTTCTGATGGAATTGTTTCTGAAAGTGATAAATGAACCTTACTATACATTTCTTAGAATGTGCCAGTCATTAATACATGACTACTATATGAATGTATATCTAAATCCCTAGAAACAAAGCAAAGAGAAAAATGAGTGAGTAGATGGCTATATTTACTTTAAAGGAGTAGTGACATTGACCAGAGAAATCTTAGTTTTCTCTAATTCCAAAGGCAAAAAGATGATTAACTTTCCTATGTCATTTATTTTTGTTGTGTTTACAAGTAGGGATGAGTAGTATACATTTAAAATTATATTCTCCAACAAGTGGCAAAAGTCATGACATTTTATTCTTTAGGTGTAAATTGATAAGCCCTGTAACAAGACAAAGAAGTTTGACTTAGATGCTGAATATGAACCAGTATTTGTGCCAGTAGAGGGTTAGTCCATCTTCCCCATGGCACTGGGATGTCAGAATTTGTGCTCAACAAAATATTGGAAAATTAACTACTGGAGAAATCAAAATTAGAAATGCTGCATTTACTGAGTATCCATTATCTAATAGGTGTGATAGGAGTCACTACCTCTTATTTGATAGATGTATATAACGAAGATCCCAAGGAGCACTTACACAAAAACTATAGCTTCTAAGTGGAGAATCTTAAAATTTGAATTTGTGCTTGTGTGATATCACAGTATACTGTCTGATTAACATGTTCATTTTCTGGGAATCAGCTCAGCTATTTAGATTTATATGGTTCAAAATCCTGTAATATCAAGCTTAAGACATAACTCCTTTTATTTCAGTCCCTTGCCCTTTGATCTGTCTTCCATGGTAACATAAAGCAGACTGGAAATGTGGTTTAGTCTTCTTCCATCTTAGGGTCCTAATATGAAGATCCTAATAGAAATATATCAGAAAACAGCAATGTTTGGGGAAGTAGTTATGCTGAATCTGATTAAAACATTTAACCTTAACTTGTATCAAAACATTACATAATAAATTCCAAGTCAGCCTAGGCTGCATGACAAGACCCTGCCTCAAGAGCAAAACTGGGGCAGTAACACACTAAACTCTCTAATTCACTGGTTGAGGACTGTTAAGATAGGTGAGATGTTAATCACTGAGCATTTTCAGACTGCCACATATGGGTATGCAGAACAGTTTTTTACAATTCTGGAAAAAAGTCATTGGACACATAGATGGAAATACCAGCCTTTATACATTGACCAGCGGATGCAAAAATAGTAAGGCTCAAGGGATTTTCCTGCACTAATAGGGCTCGTCCAGCATGTAGAATTTAGGGGTTGGTATTATAGTTAAGACAAGTAATCAGGCAGAATAAATTGATATTCATTGAGTTATTTCAATTTTCTGTGCAGACAGTTTTAAATAGATTCATTATTTGAACAATATTCCATTGAAATTGGACAAAACTGACAGTCAACCAATATTTCCCTTAAAGGGCCAGAGAACACAGCTCTGTCACAACAAATCAGCTCTGCCACAGAAGCACAAGCACCATAGACAAGAGTTAGAAATGAAAATGGCTGTGTCACAATAACATTTTATTTATGGTTAATTGAAATTTGAATTGCATATCATTATCAAATCTATTCCGATTTTTTTCAAAAATATTTTCTAAAAACATTTTGAAATATTTAACTCACAGGCTATTCTGAAACATGTATTAGGCTGAACTTAGAATGTAGATCATAGTTTGTCACTTCCTGGTTATATGATTTCACTTACTTTTTAAATCTCTCTCTGTGTGTGTGTGTGTGTGTGTGTGTGTGTGTGTGTGTGTGTGTGTTTATCACTTAAGGGACTTTTCTTAGGGAAAAAGAGATATGACAGGAACACATAGATGATAATGTCAAAAATATTTAAACAAAGATGAAATTCCAAATATTTTCTTCCTTATAGCTGAATATATTATAGGGCAAATATATTTTAAATGATTTCAGTGTCTTTATAGAAAATATTGAAAAGACAATGCTTGGTTATTTCTACTTATGATGCATGGATTAATTTCCTATGATTTGAGGTGGTAGATTGAATATGCAAATAAACAAACAAATGTGAGTTAAATATAATTGTGGGTTGTCAGGTATTGTAACACTAATTATTATTAGTGGTATAATTATTTAACTTTATTCTTCTTCTTCTTATTACTACTACTACTAGTAGGGGTAGTGTTAAACTTTATTTGCTAAGGGGGAAAGGACAGATGCTCTTCAATTTATGATAGGTTAAATGTTTCAATAAACCTACCATAATTTGAAAATACTATGTTGGAAGCATATGTAATATACCTAACCTTCTCTGAATACCCTAGCTTAGCAACCTAGCATGCTATAGAGTGCAGACTGACTTGCCTCATGCACAAAATCACCAGAGGATCATACATACACTACATATTGTTACTTGGGAGAAAAATAAAGTTCAAAATTTGAAGTGCAGGGCTGGGAAGGTGGCTCAGTGGTAGAGCGCTTACCTTGCATGCTCAAGGCCCTGGGTTCGATTCCTCAGCACCACATAAGCAAAAAGAAAAAAGCCGGAAGTGGCGCTGTGGCTCAAGTGGTAGAGCGCTAGCCTTGAGCTGAAGAGCTGAGGGACAGCGCCCAGGCCCAGAGTTCAGGCCCCACAACCGGACCCAAAAAAAAAAAATTTGAAGTGCAGTTTTTGCTAAATTTATATTACTTGTGCATCATTACAAAGATGAAAAATTATAAGTCAAACTGTTGTAAGGTAAATTATCAGAGAAGCCACATTTTGAGAGGTCAAATCTTGGAGTCTTTATTACATAGTTAGCAGTTTGCAGATAACCCATTATAGCAAAGGCCAGCAGCCTGCAAATACATTTAACACTGTTAGGAAACAAGAGAAGAAAGAAAGAACAAAAACAATATCAACAAACCAATTCAGCTTGAGCTGAATACCAAGACAAGCCAAGAGACAGGAGGCAAGACATGATCACAAAAACATGTGGTATGGTGTAAGGGTGCTGATGCTGTTCCATCCCTAAATAGGGACAGGCAGGGTTACAAGAAATTCCTAGTCCCAAACACTGGACTGACAGGTTTAGTAACCCATCAGCCAAATGCCCACCCCAAGGATCCTAGTATGCCCATCACCTGAGCAGGAGGTCACCTTCCCCCATCATGAAGACAAGATGCCAGACCTTAAATGGACATACTCAGGTACCTTTCATATAGGGTATGTTTAGAGGCTACTCAGAGGCTGGTGATTCAAGCTATTTAGGCAGTTAATCAATGCAGAATCAGAGCAATTTCTATATGCAAAACTTTCCTAAAGTTATGACTTCTGCATTTCTCTGAAGCCGAGCCCTCCTAGCTCACCTTGAGCTAGGTATCTGTATTCAAAGAATGGCCTCTCACCTCTAGGCCTTTCAGCACTGGTGAGAGAATTCCTTCCCTTCCTGGCCGCCCCTCCCACCCCTCCCCCAGCAAGAGGCACCAGGATGACTACAAGAAATTACTTAGACTCAGCCTCCTTACTTCAAAACCATCATAACGTGGGGACTGTCTATGTTAACTGGAAGTAATACATATCCAGTTACAATAATTGTTCATGAAAATCTTTTGTGGGTGCTAAGTATTTGCAGTTGAAATTTCGGCTATGGAAGCTTCAGCTCAGCATTCTCTGTAGGTATAGTGAAACCCACATGACTTTTTAGGAGAGAGCTAGCAATTGTATCTAGGCCATATCTACTAATAACTAATATCAGGCAGCATTTGTACCAAAAACTTAACACACTACCCTTTTACCTAATCTCTCTTATCCCCAGAAACCAGAAAGCTAACTTCAAAATTATTCATTAGGAATTAATGAAAGGGAAGAGAAGAATAAGGAAGAGAAATGCAGCAGAACAGGATCCTCCCAAACAGAAGATATCCAATATTCAAATGGACCTATTCCAGGGTAGTTCATAACTCTGTACCACACCTGACCTTCCATTCACATACTGATTAACTGTTTTGAAGTCCTAAATCAATGCATTCTCCTAACTAAATGTGACAGGAGGGCTCTAGTTTATATAATATTAATAACTGACAGCCAGGGGCCAATCAGGAATGTTATTCAGAGGTTAAAAATTATTCAAACCAAAAAGGGACAAGTAAAGTAAATTAAGTCATTTTCTACTTGTATCCTAATATGTTTTAAGGCAAAGTCATGATTCTAAACAACAGCTAGATTAAAATGATTTTCACTGAACAGTAATTACCTTCTATACTCAGGCAAAATAGAAATAACAACAAAACTTTAAACTTCATCAGTAAAATGCACAGTAGAAATGTGTAACCAGCATATTTTCTTGGATGTGTTAATAGTAAGCCAACTTATTGTTCTTCTGAATAATTGTTCAGAATTATGGATAATATTTCCAGAAGATCCAATAATTTATCATCATCTTCTGAGATCAAGAAAGTCATATATTTGAGTATTAAAAAGACAGCATAGGGGCTGGAGCTATAGTTCAGTGACAGAGAACTTAGCATAAGGCCCTGGGTTCAGCCCCAGGAAACACAAAGAAAATCAACATAAATCAAAGCATCACTCTAATGAATTCAAAGTAACTTCTATCTACACAGCTAAGGACTACCTTAGACTAAAAACATATGATGAAGGGGCTGGGAAGTTGGCTTAGTGGTACAGTGCTTGCCTTGCATGCATGTGACCCTGGGTTTGATTCCTCAGCACCATATAAACAGAAAAAAGCCAGAAGTGGTGCTGTGGCTCAAGTGGTAGGGCATGAGCTTTGAGCTGAAGAGCTGAGGGACAGCGCCCAGGCCCAGAGTTCAGCCCCCACGACTGACAAAAAAATATGATGAGGAAAGGGGTATGATACCTTTATTGTTGTTGTTTTGTTCTACTGGTGCAAGGGTTTAAATTCAGTGTCTGGTGATGACTTGGCTTGCTTGTTCACACAGCTGGTACTCTACCACTTGAGCTATGCCTCTAGCCCAGCTTTTTGCTGGTTATTTTGGAGATAAAATCTTATGGACTTTTCTGTCTGTATTGGCTTTGAATCATGTTCATCTAAATTTCAGATTCCTGAGTAGCTGAGATGACAGGAACAAACCAATGTTATACTCTTTTGTCCTTGCTATTCTTTATCCTTTTTTATTCATTAGCTGCTGAATTTTTTTCTATTAAGTGGGACATTAAATATTATAATCATTAACATAATTCCCAAATGATTTCCATTCTTTCTCCTTTCAGGCACACAGCAAAATTTCATTTCCCTGACTCCTGAAAGACACATGTAACAATATCATTTGCCTTGACAAATAAAATATGAGCAGAAGGGAGGAAAGTACATTTTTTTCAAATAGAAGCCTCAAAAGTATTGAAAAGTCACCGTATTCTCTTCCCACTGCTGTGGTCGTGGAAGTAGGTGAAGTATTAAGGTAAGACCTTAATGAAATCAATTCACGTTAAATGATTCATGATATTCCTGCTTCGGTCTCCCTAGTGTTGGAATTACAGGCGTGCATCACCACACTTGGCTATTTTTACTGTTTTAAGACATTGAAGACTGTTTTATCTCTTCAGAATTACATAACCAATCATGACTAACATTATACACCATGCCAATACAGGTTAAAAACAAAACTAGGAAGTGAGGGCGATCTGGCTGCCACATCTGTCACCCTATTCATCACGAGTTGATTCGGCTGATCTGGCTGGCTAGGCGGGCATCCCCTTCCTCCCGCTCCATGTGCGTCCCTCCCAAAGCTGCGTGCTTGGTCAAAGAGGATGACCATCCCCATAGAGGAGGAGCAGTCCAGGGTATACGAGTAGCTGCGCTCCCCTGCTAGAACCTCCAAACAAGCTCTCAAAAACAAAGATATAACTGTGAATTTTGATCTACCTGATAACATACTCTTAAATATACACATACATTTTGGGAAGAGGGTCGGTTGTTCTTGGGGCTTAAACCCTGGTCCTGGGTGGTGTCCCTGAGCTCTTCAGCTCAAGGTGAGTGCTCTACCACTTGAGCACAGTGCCACTTCCGGTTTTTCTGGTGGTTTATTGGAGATAAGAGTCTCATGGTCTCTCCTGACTGGGCTGGCTTTGAACCACGATCCTCAGATCTCAGCCTCCTGAGTAGCTACTGTTATAGGTGTGAGTCACTGGCACCCAGCTATACATACATTTTTACAATATTTTAAAACTAGAATTATAAAAAGAAGTTGAGAAATTTAAACTCATGAGAGACTTCAATATACCTGTGTCAGGTAAGGACACAAAAATGTTCTTAAGAAAGCTGGGTGCTGATGGCTCATGCCTATAATCCTAGCTACATAAGAGGCAGAGTTCTAAGGATCATGATTCAAAGCCGGCCTGGGTAGAAAAGTCCATGAGACTCTCCAATAAAACTACACCTAAAAGTCTGGAAGTAAAACTTTAGCTCAAGTAGTAGAAACTTGAGCAAAAACAAAAAAGATAATATTTGCTTAAACACAATTTAAATAACAAAAGAGCAACAAGAGGAAATGCAGATTCACAAATAAATAATATACACATCTGAATAAGTTATGAATCATTAAAAATTATGTAACATTCAGAAATAAACAATAACAATGCTGTCTATAAAATTATCCACAATTTAAAAAGTAATTAATGTTAATAGCTTATAAAACTAAATGGTAATTGGTTTATTATGGTTTATTTATGAAATGTTTCCCTAAAAAGCTCATGTGTTGGGGGTTTGGTTCTAGATGATAGTGCTGTTTTGAGAGGTTTGGAAAACTTCAGAAGTTGGAACCTAGCTGGAGGAAGTAGATCAGTGGAGCCATGTCCTTGAATGTATCTTGTTCTTGGTCCCTTCCAGTCTCTGTTACTGCTTCCTGTGCACCATGATGTAAAGAAGCTCTTCTTCCACATGCTCCCATAGTTATTATGCCTGCCTCACCAGCCACATCAGGCCATGTGGTACAGTGCCAGCCCTGAGCAAGAATTGAATTGAATTGAGAGTGTTTGAGATCCTCCTGAGTTCAAACCCCAGTACAGGCACACACGTGTGCACACACACACACACACACACACACACACACACACACACACACACACAAACACACACACAAAACCTTTGCTAAAGTATTCAAGAAGGTCCTTTTCACAGCCCTGGAACTTTTGAAGGATTTGAGAAGAATAGAAGAGAATAATTTAAAAGACCAAGCTATTAACTTTACATTAATAACGGCTAACTTGGAGTGACTAGACTAGGCAAATTAAATTGTTTTGGGGGAGAATTTCTGCTCCATGAAAGCAGAGCTGTTTTCAGGAGAAAAGTACACAGCTGATCTGATGATGATGGCAAGCTTGCTTGCTCCAAATTTATCAACCACATTAAGTTACATTCCTTCCAGAAGGAGTAAACTTAGGAAAAAGAGAGTCAAAGGGGAAGGGAATGGAATAATTCCTTCTAATAATTTATTAGCAAATCTTTTAGCAATACCAGAGAATTCGAGCTTAATCCTAAATAAGAAAAATACTGGATAGCTTCTTTGAAATGGCATTTTCTCTTTGGCTGAGTTTAAATGCTGGTAGGCAGGGAAGCGCGCCGAGCAAAAATACATCTGAAACAAAAGCTCACAGACTTCTTCAAAACCTGGTTCCTATCTGAGCTGGTTTATTGTCAAATCCTAAATTATTATTCTTATCAGTGAATATTTAGGTAAAGTGGGCAAATCTCCAGAAACAATTCTTTACTCAGAATAATGCCATAATAATTTGGAAGCAATAACCAGAAAGAGTGTGACACAATTAATTAATAAGACAATGAAGTTCACACTAACAATGTTGTATAATTCTCCTAAATTGACTCTTAAACCTAAAGTAACAATTCACAATTAAGAGCTAATTTTCAGAAACCACTAGAGGAAGGATAAAATATAGTACATTTAACTTTATCTGATTCAGTATAGAGAATGATGTCCATATACTTCTGAGTATCACTAAATTCTTTTCAAAATGATGATTGTTGCATCTGATTATCTAGAAAATCACAAGTTTAGACTTTGTAACTGAAGAAACTAGATCCACAGTACTAACAAATAAGTGTTTTGCCTATTTGTTCATATACTACAGAGTGTTGTGAGGTACTAACATTAAAGTGAGCAGAAAAAGAGACTCACTAGGCAATCAGAGCACAAACCCGTCTCCCATAGAAGTTGTGGATTTCTCACTGTGGCCTTAAGCATTCCTATATGCAGGCCCCTAGACATTACATCAACATGGCTTTGATCAGTCATTCATGTGGGCTCCTGGGCATCACCACAGCCCCTGGAAGACGTGAACATCAACAGCAGACGAATTGGACCCCAGCATTGTACACCTGAATAGGCATCCAGTCAGAGGGGCTAAACAAGACTGCATGGAGAAAGCTGTGCAGGCTGTGTGGAGCCTCTGATTGGGTCTGAGGACTCAGATGGCCTGCAAGCTATCTGATGATCATGAAAGTCACATGACCCTCTCCCAGAGACATCTTATTAACCCATGTGTGATGCCCCAGAGAAGATGCTCTTCCCTGGCATCCCTCCTGTCTAGCAGGAGCTCTGCAGTTTTTTTTGTGGGTTTGTTTGTTTGTTTGTTTTGTCAGCGTGGGGCCTGAACTCTGGGCATGGGGTGCTGTCCCTCAGCTCTTTAGCTCCATGCTAGCAATCTGCCACTTGAGCAACAGGACCACTTATGTGGTGCTGAGGAATTGAACCCAGGGACTCATGCATGCAAGGCAAGCGCTCTACCACTGAGCCACCTTCCCAGCCCTCTGCTTTTCTTTTCTAATAAATCTTCACTCTTTTACTTCTCCCTGTGTCTTCCGACTCATTCTTCAAGACCATAGAGATTAAAGACTTGATCCAAGGGTAGTTTTTCAGGGTCAAAAGCACTCATTTAGAGTTTGCCAAATATGTGGAAGTAGAAAGAAGGATGACAGTCAGAAACTCATGTTACATTTCTAATTAGAGATAAGATTGTATTGACCTAAGAGGGCAGGACTTCCAGAATAGTGGGTTGAAGAGCTCCGTAATCCTCTCCATCAAAAGTGATGATAAAAACAGGAAGAAATGAGCAAACAACAACCATAGTCAAACTCTGGAAAGGAGTAAAGTCTGGTGGCAAAGGGAAAAACATTGATTCAAGAAAAAAACTATTGAACCATGCTAAGAATAATGTGAGCCTGGCATTTTAGCCTGAGGCTGCTACCGTTTCTTCAGAGTTCCTATGGGAATTTGTACTTGATTTGCATCAGAGCACAGCAGAAAGTCATGCTGAGGGCCATTTTGAAAAACAATAGTGATCTCTGTAGCAAATAATCAAAGAAGACTAACATCACAGTTAGCCTGAGGTCATAATATTGGTTGGGACAAGAAACCCAAGCAAGCAAGAAATGTAATGGTGAGATCCAGGAAACCAGACAGCCCTAGTGGGCCTTGATAAGCTAACACTTATCCCTGATGTCTGGGAGGTTGTGAGTACTGTACTTTCCTTCCAGAGACTGGAGAAAGCCTTCCTTAGATTTTCATTCCTGCATGAATGAGACAAATTAAAAGCTCAGAAATACAAATCTGTGACAGACCTGTAAAGTATCTGAATTTGAAATCCTTTCTCTAAACAACACACAGATCACCACTGAAGGAGAAAAATCTTACAGCCTCTGTTTTTAAGCAATTTTCTGGCTAATAGTTGACTGACCACAGAGCTCTGCTAGTTGTCTTAAAAAGTAAAAACAGAACAGAAACCATCTTGGGAAAAAAATTCCACAGAGTTAGTCTTTGCAAGAAACTAAACAAATAAACAACAACAGAATAATAACATCTACTCCTAGGACAGGAGAAGGAAATGAATCAGAATTCAAATTTGTTGTAATATGCTAGTTTTCAATATGCTTTTCCAATAAAAAATATGAAACATGGAGAAAGCAGGAAAGTGTGAGCTTTTCCTTAATTGATTACTTTAAAACAAAATTCTAAAATAGTGATGAAACTACATTTTTAGCTTTAGAATTGTTAAAACCCAATTGACATATTATAATTTGAAAGAGTTTATATGAGCAGAAAGTGATTCATGATTCTGTCACATCCAAGCCAGATGTTCAGGGCTCTAGCAAAGAGATATGGCTGGAAGGATTTTACAGGGGCAATATGGAAACAGAACAAAGAAATTTGTTCATTGGTTATAGTTTCATCATTTTCCTTAGTTGAATAATCCCTATAGGAATGATCAGACAATATAACTAATACTCATTTGACTATTATGTTTAGTTGAGTTTAATTTTTATTTTAAATTATGAGTTGTTTCAAAAGTTTATGTAGGAGCTCAGACTATTAAAGCCATATCAGCCTAATGGTCTCCAATTTAATTACTTCAACGAATTCTGTAAAAACAGCAAAAGTCCAGGATAGAAGGCATGAGGATATTAGGAGAGACTACCAAAACATTTTTTTGTCATAGTCAACTTTGGTTATTGGCTGGTTTGCAGTGCTATTTATAGGAATTCAAGTGGACATTCTTTCCATTTCTTTCTCTCTTACATGTTGGGGAGCTGGAGATTAACAATCTTGCCACCAAACTGGACAATCCTCCTTGCCCCTTATCTCTGACCACAGGAAGGAATAAACCTCTGTAAAACAAGACTACAACTTCAGAGATGTGGTGACAGTAACCTGGAAGATAAGAAGAATCAGGACCACCATCTGATTTTGAGTCATGCACTCCATCATGTATTCATTCTGAAGCAAAGCTCTCTGAGCTTGCCCTTAGAAATTCTCAGGAGCAGGATAGACATTTTTTTTAATGAATTTTTTATTGTGAAAATACTATACAGAGGGGTTACAATTACATGAGCAAGGTAATGAGTACATTTCTTATCAAGCATTGCTGCCTCCTTCTTTGTTTTTCCCGTACTATCCCTGCCCTCCCATCTCCATGATTACACTCCGCTCTCCCATCAAGTTGTAAAGTTCGTTTTGACATAGCGTATTGTACATCTCATTGTTGCAATGGGTCCACCTGTATCCATATATTTAAACAATTTTTTCCCTTCTCCTCCCCAAATCATACCAACATCAAATACAGTAAAAGCAGGGGTTATACTGTAGGGGAGGGACATACAAAGCAACAACAAAAAAAAATCACCTTATAAATGTGTTAGAAACAATAGCAAGAAAGAAAAACCACTTATGTCCTTACCTTGGGGTTCATTTCACTTAACATAATCTTATCTGACCTTTTCTCTGTGTCTCAGACATATACTAGTTATCGCAAATAATGGAAACCATGGGACCCATGTTTCTTTGGGTCTGGCTTACTTAAGATAATTTTTTCCAAGTCTTTCCATTTCCTAACAAATGAGGCAATGTCATTCTTTCTGATGGAGGCATAGAATTCCATTGTGTATATATACCACATTTTCTTGATTCATGCGTCTTCTGAGTGGCATCTGGGTTGGTTCTATATCTTAGCTATGGTAAATAATGCTGCAATAAACATAGATGTGCTGGTAGCTTTAGTATGGTCTTGTTTGTGATCATTTGGGTAAATGCACCCAAAGTGGGATTGCTGGTCATAGGGGAGATCTATGTGGAGTCTTTTTTTTTTTTTTTTTTTTTTTAAATTGTATTTTATTTTATTTGAGAACATACTGTACAAAGGGGCTACAATTACATGGGCAGGATAATGGATACATTTCTTACCAAGCATTGCAGCCTCCTCCTTTGTTTACCCTTCACTTCCCTTCCCCGCCTCCCCCCTCCCCCCACCCAATTTTACCCCCCTCCCCCCACCCAATTATACCCCCCTCCCCCCCCCACACCGGCATTGTAAAGCTGGTTTTGACATGACATTTTGTACTTCTCATTGTTGCAACAGGTCCACCTGAATCCTTAAACGACTTGTTTGTCCCCATCTACTCCACATGTTATACTGACATCAAATATAGTGAAAACGGGGGTTACACTGTGGGGGAGGGACATACAAAGCAACAAAGAAATAATCTTATAAATGCATTAGAAATACATGCATGAAAGAAACGAAAACATTAAAATACATATTTAAGGGTTCATTTTCCTAGCATCACATTATCTGACCTTTTCCGCTTGACTCATACCTATACTAGATATTGCAAATAAGGGAAACCATGGGACCTATGCTTCTTTGGGCCTGGCTTACTTCACTTAATATAATTTTTTCCAAACCTTTCCATTTCCTAACAAATGGGGAAATATCATTCTTTCTGATGGAGGCATAGAATTCCATTGTGTATATATACCACATTTTCTTGATCCATTCATCTACTGAGGGGCATCTGGGTTGGTTCCATATCTTAGCTATGGTAAATAATGCTGCAATAAACATAGTTGTGCTGGTAGCTTTAGTGTGGTCTTGTTTGTAAACATTTGGGTAAATGCCCAAAAGTGGGATTGCTGGATCATAGGGGAGATCTATGTGAAGTCTTTTGAGGAACCTCCATACTGCTTTCCAAAGTGGTTGAACAAGTTTACATTCCCACCAACAATGAAGTAGGGTTCCTTTCTGTCCACATCCCCTCCAGCATCTGTTGTTATTGGAGTTCTTGATTTTTGCTGTTCTAACTGGAGTGAGGTGATATCTCAGTGTTGTTTTGATTTGCATTTCTTTTATGGCTAGGGATGTTGAACATTTCTTCATGTGTCTATTGGCCATCCTTCTTTCTTCTTCAGAGAAGCTTCTCTTTAAGTCTTTCACCCACTTATTTATTGGGCAGTTGTTTCTTTGAGGATTTGTTGTTGGGTGGTTTAATTTTTTGAGTTCCAAGTATATTTTAGATATGAGACCCTTGTCCGTTGTATGGCTAGTAAAGATCTTCTCCCAATCGGTGGGTTTTCTATTGATCTTGCCAGCTATGTCATTTGCCCTGCAGAAGCTCTGCAATCTTATGCAATCCCATTTGTCCAACCTTTCTTTGATTTGTTGTGCTTCCGGGTCTCTATTCAGAAAATTTCGACCTGAGCCAAGGAGACCTAGGGTTTCTCCTATTCCATCCTGTAATGTTTTCAGAGTGTCTGCTTTGAGTTCAAGGTCTTTGATCCATTTGGAGTTGATTCTGGTGCAGGGTGATATATAAGGATCTAGCTTTAGTTTTCTACATGTAGTTAACCAATTTTGCCAGCACCATTTACTGAAGAGGCTGTCTTTCTTCCATTCTATTGTTTTAGCTTCCTTATCGAAGATTAGGTGGCTATAGGTCTGTAGGTTCATTTCTGGGTTTTCAATTCTATTCCATTGGTCCTGAGGTCTGTTCTTATGCCAATACCAAGCTGTTTTGATTACTATGGCTTTATAGTAGAGTTTGAAATTTGGTATTGATATTCCTCCAGCAGTGTTCTTTCCGTTGAGGAGCGTTTTTGCTATTCGGGGTCTTTTATTGTTCCATATGAATTTTTGGATTGCCTCCTCTATTTCCTTGAAGAATGAGGGTGGAATTTTGATAGGAATCGCGTTGAATTTGTAGATAGCCTTGGGAAGTATTGCCATTTTCACGATGTTAATCTTGCCAATCCAGGAGCATGGGAGGTTTTGCCATTTTTTAAGTTCTGTGTTGATTTCCTTTTTCAAGATTTTAAAGTTTTCATCATAGAGGTCCTTCACTTCTTTGGTTAAGTTAATTCCTAGGTATTTTATTTTTTGTGGGGCTATTACAAATGGAGTTGCTTTCCTAATTTCAGCCACACTTTTCTCATTGTTGGCATATAGAAAAGCCATTGATTTTGGGGGGTTAATTTTATAACCTGCTACTTTGCCAAAGTTTTGAATCAGCTTGAGTAATTTGGGAGTGGAATCTATGGGATTCTTTAAATACAAGATCATGTCATCTGCAAAGAGGGAGAGTTTTATTTCTTCTTTCCCTATTTGGATCCCCTTTATGTCTGCATCTTGTCTTATTGCTGTAGCTAGGCATTCTAATACTAGATTGAAGAGAAGTGGAGAGAGTGGGCATCCTTGTCTTGTTCCTGAGTTAAGAGGAAATGGTTTTAGTTTTTCACCATTGAGTATAATGCTGGCTGTAGGTTTGTCATATACAGCCTTTATTATATTGAGGAATGTTCCATGGATTCCTAATTTTTCCAGAACCTTCATCATAAAGGGGTGTTGGATCTTGTCAAATGCTTTTTCTGCATCTATTGAGATAACCATGTGGTTCTTATTCTTGCTCCTGTTGATGTGATGAATAATATTAATTGATTTGCGTATATTGAACCAGCTTTGCATCCCTGAAATGAATCCTGTTTGATCATGGTGTATGATTTTTTGGATGAATTGTTGAAGTCGATTGGCCAAAATTTTGTTGAGAAGTTTTGCATCAATGTTCATCAAAGAAATGGGTCTATAGTTCTCTTTCTTTGATGAGTCCCTGCCTGGTTTTGGGATGAGGGTTATGATGGCTTCATAGAATGTGTTCGGTAGTGAGCTTTCTCTTTCAATTTCATTGAAGAGTTGGAGGAGTATTGGTGTGAGCTCTGCTTTGAAGGCCTTGTAAAATTCTGCTGTAAAACCATCTGGTCCTGGACTTTTCTTAGCTGGGAGGTCTCTTATTGCTGTTTCTATTTCGATGCTTGATATGGGCCTGTTAAGCTGGTTTAACTCATCTTGGTTTAGTTTTGGCATGTCAATATTTGCTAGGAAAAGGTCCATTTCTGTCAAGTTCTCAAACTTATTAGCATAAAGTTTTGAGAAGTATTCCCTTATAATGTTCTGAATCTTGGTTGTTTCCGTGGTGATGTTTCCATTCTCATCTCTGAGTTTATTAATTTGGGTGTGTTCTCTCCTTTTTCTGATAAGGTTTGCTAAGGGTCTGTCAATTTTGTTAAGTTTTTCGAAGAACCAACTCTTTGTTTTGTTGATTCTTTCTATAGTTTTTTTGGATTCTAATTCATTTAATTCTGATTTAATTTTGATTATTTCTTTCCGTCTACTGGATTGGGGTTTATCTTGCTGCTCTTTTTCAAGGAGGTTTAGATGTGTCATTAAATTATTAGTTTCCGATCTCTCCAATTTGTTGATGTAGGAGCTCAGAGCTATAAACTTGCCTCTGAGTACTGCCTTTGCTGTGTCCCAGAGGAGCTGGTAATTTGTGTGTTCATTTTTGTTGAATAGCATGAACATTTGAATTTCCTTTCTAATCTCTTCCATGACCCACTCATGATTCAGCAGTGTGTTGTTCAGCCTCCATGTGATACTGGACTTTCTTTGGTGGCTTTTGGTGTTGAGTTCTAATTTTATTCCCTTGTGGTCAGAGAGAATGCAAGGTATAACTTCAATGTTTCTGAATTTAGACAAGTTTGCTTTGTGGCCTAAAATGTGGTCTATTTTAGAAAACGTCCCATGTGCTGCTGAGAAGAACGTGTATTCTGATGCTGCTGGGTGAAATGTTCGGTAAATGTCTGTTAAGTCTAGTTGATCTATGCAGCTGTTTAGATCTGCGGTTTCTCTGTTGAGTTTTTGCCGAGTTGATCTATCTAGTGGGGAGAGTGGTGTGTTAAAATCCCCAACGATTAATGTCTTTGGATCTATCTGGGATTTGAGGGAAAGTAGTGTTTCTTTGATAAATTTGGGTGCTCCATTGTTTGGCGAATAGATATTTAGAATTGTAATATCCTCCTGAAGGAGAGATCCTTTAATTAGTATGTAGCGACCTTCTTTATCTCTTCTCACGAATTTTAATTTGAAGTCTATTTTATCTGATATTAGGATTGCAACTCCCGCCTGTTTATGAGGGCCGTTTGCTTGGTAGATTTTGTTCCAGCCTTTAACCTTGAAAATATGTTTGTTTTTACGGGCAAGATGTGACTCCTGCAGGCAGCAGATAGAAGGGTCTTGTTTTTTAATCCAACTAGACAGTCTATGTCGCTTAATTGGAGAGTTCAGTCCGTTAACATTAAGAGATAGGACTGAGAGGTATTTGGGAGTTCCTGCCATGTTATCCACCTTCTTGGGGGCTGTGAAAACTGGGTTCTTCCTAAGGTTCTTGGATTCTCAGTTTGGGTGCAGTTTCTTGGCCTTTGTTGCGTTCTTGTTGGTTTTCTATGTGTAGGACATCTTTAAGAATCTTTTGCAGGGCTGGTTTGGTGGAGATGTATTGTTTCAATTTTTCTTTGCTATGGAAGGTTTTTATTTGGCCTTCAGTTATGAAGGAGAGTTTAGCTGGGTACAGTATTCTTGGTTGATAGTTGTTTGTTTTTAGGGCATGGCATACATCATTCCAGGCTCTTCTTGCTTTGATTGTCTCTGCTGAGAAATCTGAGGTAATTCTAATTGGTTTCCCTTTATAGGTGATTAACCTTTTCTCCTTGACAGCTTTAAGGATCTTTTCCTTGGTCTGGGTTGATCCTGTGTGGATTATAATGTGACGGTGGGATGTCCTATTCTGGTCTGGTCTATTTGGGGTTCTAAAAGCTTCTTGTATCTGAATAGGCCTATCTTTTTGTATGTTTGGGAAGTTCTCTGCTAGGATCCTGTTAAACAAATTTCCTAGACCATTAACTTCTGTTTCTAGGTGCTCCTCTACACCCATTATCCTTAGATTGGGCCTTCTGATGGTGTCTTCCAGGTGTTGGATAGACCTATCATATTTCTTGGACTTGTCTTGGATGGTTGTATGTTCTTTCTCTATAATATCTAGGCTGTCTTCAATCCCTGAGATTCGATCTTCTGCATGGTCTAACCTGCTGTCAAGACTCTCTACTTTGTTTTTTATCTCTTTTCCTTCTAATTGGTCAGCTTTGATGGCTTCAAGTTCTTTGTTGAAGCTCTGTTTTAGGTCTTGTATGAATTTCTTTACTTCCTTAATTTGGTGTTCAGTGTTTGTTCTCAAATCACTTAGTTGATTGGTTATGGTTTCTTTGGACTCCCATTCCTTCTGTTGGGTTCCATTCAGCCTTCCCTTTGTGGTCTCCCTGACTTCCTTCAGCTCTTTGTTAATGGATTCCATGAATGTCTTTAGTGATCTTTGTGTATTCTCTACCTGGTCTCTTAATTCGTGAATTACTCTTTGATTAGTTTCCTCCCTTCTGTGGGATTCCTGCAGTTCTCTTTGAGTGTTCTCTGCCTGCTCACGCCATTCCTCCCTTTCTCTTTGAGTATTCTCAAGTTGTTCACGCAAATCCTGTATCAGTTTTTGAGAAGCTTCCTCACGCTTATGATGTTCCTGTATAAACTTCTGGGATGCCTCCTCTCTCTCCCTATCACGCTCATACAGAGTCCTTTGTACATTGTCAAACTTCTCATTTATCATGTTTGCTATTAGTGTTTGTAGAGCTATTTGGGAACTCTCCTCTGGATTATTCTTTATCTGTTCTAATCCCTGACTATGTGGAGTCTTTTGAGGAACCTCCATACTGCATTGTTGGTAGGAGTGTAAACTTGCAGGATAGACTTTGAGACTAAATCTCACTGTTGTCCTCACTCACCTGGCAAATTAATGATAATTAAAACGTTAATTTTCCTTTTTCTGAAAACTACTCTAACCATTTGTAACTGCAACCAAGTTCAAGGGACCAAACTGGAAAATAAAGCTTAAGGAAACAGTTTATAAAAATTATTTTCTTTGAATTTGTATCAACTGAGGAGATGAAAAGTTAAGATCTGTATTGTTAGAGTAAATTAGACTCAGCCAGAAAACCACATGGACATCCAAATAGGAAGAACAAAGGAAAGTCTTATTGCCAATAAGGGGACTGGCAAGACCCCATCTCACCAGGTGAGAGGAAGTGAGAAGTGCCAGCTATTGTCTCAGGTGACCTTTATAACCTCTGGGATTTGGGGGATCTTGCTGTCTTATATGGTCATAGCTATCCCAACAGGGTGCTCTCCCAGGAAAAAAGGGAAGGGGCTAATCATTTGCTGTTTTACTACGAGTCTAGTGTTGTCTAGGGAAAGAGCATGTTAAGCCACTAGGGAGGAGGCTTCTGAGCTAAAATATTTTGTAACCTCTAGAGTAATTATTAAGAAAAGATATTTAAAAATACAGTAAAGACCAGACACCAAAGGTACATGCCTATAATTTTTGATACCTGAGAGATCTGATTTTTGAGCTCTGAGAACTGAGTTTCAAAGCCAGCCCAGGCAGAACAGTCTGTGAGACTTTTTTTCTCCAATTAACCAGCAAAAAGCCAGAAGTAGCTGTGGTTCAAATGGTAGGGTACTAGCTAGGGTTAAAAAAACTGAGTGAGGGCCCTCAGTTCAAGCCCTAGTACTGGCACAAAAATGAATGAATGGATGAATGAATAAAGAAATAAATAAATAAAGCAAAATAACCAAAAGAAATTATAATGGTACTATTTAGTATTACACACAATACCTAACAAAAAGAAATTAAACAAGGGTAAAAGAAACCTTGAAATATATGAGCTATGTACAGAACAAATAGTAAAACGGCAAAGAGAAATCAAACCATACCAATGTTAACATTAAATTGTAATTTCTAAAGTCCTTTAATCAAAAGGCAAAGATTGGTAGCCCAAAAATTTCACAAGCTCTAACTATAAGCTGTCCACAAGAGACAAATTTTATATTCAAAGATACAAATAGATATTATTTACCATAGCTAAGATATGGAACCAACCCAGATGCCCCTCAGTAGATGCATGGATCAAGAAAATGTGGTATATTTATAGAATGGAATTCTATGCCTCCATCAGAAAGAATGACATTACCCCATTTGTTAGGAAATGGAAATACTTGGAAAAAATTGTATTAAATGAAGTAAGCCAGGCCCAAAAGAACATAGGTCCCATGGCTTCCTTTATATGCAATAACTAGTATATGTCTAGGACAAGCAGAAAAGCTCAAAAGCTATGTACATATGACCATATAAGATGATGTTAAGTGAAATAAACACCAAGATAGGGAAACAAGTGTTTTTTTTTCTTTCTTGCTATTGTTTTTAACGTATTCAAAATGTACTATGTGATTTTTTTTGCTTCTCTTGTATGTTCTTCCCCCACGGTATAACCCTGTTTTCACTGTATATGATTCCCGTGCCCTGCATTTTGTATATACATTTTTCTAATTGGGGGAGTGAAGGGAAATAACAAAATGCTGAAATAAGGATACATGTTGACCCATTGTAACACTGAGATGTACAAGACACTATGTTGAAAACCAACTTTACAACTTGGGGGTGGGGAGGAAGGAGTTGGGGAAGTGGGGAGGGAAGGGATGGTAGGGGAAAAACAAAGGAGGAGGTAACAATGCTTGATAGAAATGTACTCATTACCTTACTCATGTAACTGTAACCCCTCTGAACAGTATTTTTACGATAAAAAAACATAATAAAAAGATACAAGTAGATTGGAAGTAAAGAGTATTCAGAAAAAAACTGGCAAGATTATCAAAATATAAGGCAAAATAAGGTAAAATTGTGATCAGAAATGCAGTAATATTTTAGATTAATAATAATAGAATCATAAAAATGTAACAATTATAAACATATATCTAACCACAGTGCACCAAAAATACACAAAGCAAATACTGGTAGAAGTGAAAGGAAATTCACAATTCAACAATAATGTTGGCAGATTTCAAAATCCCAATGTCCACAATGAGTAGGACAAGTAGCCAGCAAATCAGGAAGGACAAGGAGGACTCAAACAACACTAAGAACCAACTTGACCTAACTTCCATTTATAGAGCATTTAACTAAATAAGAGTGCAGTATACATTCTCTTAAAGTACCTATGGAACCTTTTCCAAATAGACTACATGTTAGGCCATAAAACTAATTAATTTTAAAAAAAATCACACTAAGAATGTTTTTGACCACACAAAATTAAATTACAAACCTACAATAGAACCTGAAAATCCAAAGCACTTAAATGGTTTAACAGAAGTTATGTGAAGAATGCCTTTGTTAAAGAAGAAATCACAAGGGAAATTAGAAAATACTTTCAACTGAGTGAAAAACTATATCAAAATTTGTATTGGTAAATAGGGTGCTATCATACTTTGCTCTCATCAGCCGTTTGTCTTTCCTAGACAAACTCAGTAGAATAAATAAAATGTGAAATGGACAACATAAAATTCTAAATGATGGCAAAAGAGAGTAGATGATTTATGAACCTTGAGATTCAACACAATTCATTTTTTTATTTTTTTTATTGTGAAAAAACTGTACAGAGGGGTTACAATTACATGGGCAAGATAATGAGTACATTTCTTATCAAGCATTGTAGCCTCCTCTTTTGTTTCCCCTTCCCATCCCTTCCAAGCCTCTCCCCCACCCAATCTTCCCCCCACCCCCCACCAAAGTTGTAAAGTTTGTTTTGGACATGACAACTTGTACTTCTCATTGTTGCAAGGGTCCACCTGTAACCTTATTTAAACGACTTGTTTTTCCCCTTCCCCTCCACAAATTATACAGACATCAAATACATTGAAAGCAGGGGTTATACTGTGAGGGAGGGACATACAAAGCAACAAAACAATAATCATATAAATGCGTTAGAAACAAATGCGTGAAAGAAAAAAACATTTAAATACATATCTTAAGGTTCATTTTCCTAACATCACCTTATCTGACCTTTTCTGCTTGACTCATACATATACTAACTATTGCAAATGAGGGAATCCATGGGACCTATGTTTTTTTGGGCTTGGCTTACTTCACTTAATATAATTTTTTCCAAGTCTTTCTATTTCCAAACAAATGGGGCAATGTCATTCTTTCTGATGGAGGCATAGAATTCCATTGTGTATATATACCACATTTTCTTGATCCATTCATTTACTGAGGGGCATCTGGGTTGGTTCCATATCTTAGCGATAGTAAATAGTGCTGCAATAAACATAGTCGTGCTGGTAGCTTTAGTGTGATCTTGTTTGTGATCATTTGGGTAAAAGCCCAAAAGTGGGATTGCTGGGTCATAGGGGAGCTCTATGTGGAGTCTTTTGAGGAACCTCTATACTACTTTCCAAAGTGGTTGAACAAGTTTACACTCCCACCAACAATGAAGTAAGGTTCCCTTGTGTCCACATCCCCTCCAGCATCTGTTGTTATTAGAGTTCTTGATTATAGCCATTCTAACTGGAGTGAGGTGGTATCTTAATGTTGTTTTGATTTGCATTTCTTTTATGTCTAGGGAGGTTGAGCATTTCTATTGGCCATCCTTGTGTGTCTATTGGCCATCCTTCTTTCTTTTTCAGAGAAGTTACTCTTTAAGTCTTTAGCCCACTTATTTCTTGGGCAGTTGTTTCTTTGAGGATTTGTTGTTGGGGGATTTAATTTTTTGAGTTCCAAGTATATTTTAGATATGAGACTCTTGTCTGTTGTATGGCTAGTGAAGATCTTCTCCCAATCCGTGGGCTGTCTATTGATCTTGCTAGCTATGTCCTTTGCTATGCAGAAGCTCTGAAACTTCATGCAATCCCATTTGTCCAACCTTTCTTTGATTTGTTGTGTTTCCGGGTCTCTATTAAGAAAATTTCAGCCTGCGCCAAGGAGACCTAGGGTTTCTCCTATTCCATCCTGTAATGTTTTCAGAGTGTCTGCTTTGACTCCGAGGTCTTTGATCCATTTGGAGTTGATTCTGGTGCAGGGTGATATATAAGGGTCTAGCTTTAGTTTTCTACAAGTAGTTAACCAATTTTTGCCAGCACCATTTACTGAAGAGGCTGTCTTTCTTCCTATTTTTTTTTAGCTCCCTTATCGAAGATTAGATGGCTATAGGTCTGTAGGTTCATTTCTGGGTTTTCAATTCTATCCCATTGGTCCTGAGGTCTGTTCTTGTGCCAGTACCAACACAATTCATTTTTTAAATGCAAAAAAGAGTCAGGTACCATGGCTTATATCTATAATCCTAGCTACTATAAAAAGATGGACATCAAGAGGATTGGAGTTCCAAGCTTGCCTGGACACAAAGGATCAAGAGACTCCATCTCAACAGAAGAAAAAAAAAGCTGGGCATGCACCTGTTATCCCAGCTACAGTAGGAATTGTCAGCAGGAGGATGATAGCCCAGGCAAAAAAGTGAGGACTTATCTCAAAAATAGCCAGAGCAAAAAGGGATGGAGGCATGACTGAAGCAGTACAGAACTGCCTAGCAAGCAAGCAACACTGAGTTCAAACTGTATTACCACCACAAAGTACGCAATAAAGTCAAAAAGGAGATAGGACCATGGTGGGATAAAAGAAAGAGTAAAAGATGTTATGAATTCCATCTAAGTATATTTATATGAAGAGAAACATCACAATGAAACCCTCCCTATCATACAAATAATATGTGCTAATGAAAATGTAGGAAAGCTTAGAAATAAATCATAACAAAACCACAAGGAAAAAAATGAAGGGCTTAAAATGGTTAGAGGCTTGGGAGAGGAGGGAGTATAGTGATGGAAAAAACTCAGCCTTTGGACATAAATTTATAGTTAGGAAAAGTAGGTTCTGATGTTCTATTATATATCGCGGTGATTATAGTTACCATTAATATATTCTATATTTCAAAACACCAAGAAGAAAGATATTTGAGTGTTTCACTACAAATAAATGATAAACATTTAAGTTGATAGATATTCCAATTACCCTGATTTCATTATTAAACACTATACACATGTATCAAAATAGCATATTATTGTCCATACATTTGAATAATTACTGTATCAGTTAAAAATGAAATAAATCTTAAGGAAAAAGAAAAAAAGATGAATCATTGGTCAATTCTCAGAAAACAGTAACTATTATTGTTGTTATTCAATCTTTTGTATATCCCACATTGATCATAGGAGAAGACTGAAACTCAAAAACATCAATGAAAACAGCTAAAGGAAATACGAAAAAAGATAAGATGGACATTTTCTCTTTGGCTAGGAGACTGGTAGTGGTCAAGTCTGTACAACAGTAACAGTTTTTTTAATGGAAATTTTACAATTGGAAATTATATTTTCCCAGAAAAGAAACTCATTAAATGGGCTCAATGAAAAATAGATACGACATAGGAAACAACTAATGAACTAAATAAAAGTGAGTGAATGTGTGTTCTCAAAGATTACAGTTCTGCATGAATCTAAAACAAAACATCAGATACAGGAATGCAGGGAGAGATGGTGTGTGGAGAAAGGTATTGGAGAACAACAGTCAACAGGAGACACAAATCAAGTCAAATCCAGAAATATTTAATTTTACATTTGTAAAAGAAATCTAAAGACCCTAACATAATGTACTAGACAAAATAATAAGAACAGAACATTCCCCCCAATCCTACCCACGCCCACATCAAGCAGGGCTTTAAGCAAAATAGTCAAGGAAAGAAAGCCCGTAAGTTGCACAAGTGCACAAAACTTGGAAATCTGCAAAAAAGATGAGAGATCTGTATTCAACCCAGCAAGCAGATGCCAGACAAGGGACCCATACAACTCCCCACATGTTCCCCGATGCAGTGGTAGGGAATTTTTGAAGATGGGTCTTACAGTGAACTCTTACTTTTACAGGGAGAGAAAAAATTAAAACAAAAAAAACCCCTGTATTTGTCTGTCTTCAAGCCCTAAATGCCTTTCTTCTGGCTAAGCCTGCAACCACCTTAAGAATCAATGTGGATCCAAAAATTGGTTGTGGCTCAGATAGGGATTCACAGACCCAGACCTACTTAGTGGGATGTATAAGCTGTGCTACAGAGGGAAGTTGAGGATGGTTACATTTGGGAACTTCAGCACCATCTCTGGGAATAAGAGTTGGTCCTAGAATTGAGATGAGTACGGCCAAA
This sequence comes from Dipodomys merriami, assembly GCF_024711535.1. Classification (NCBI taxonomy): domain Eukaryota; kingdom Metazoa; phylum Chordata; class Mammalia; order Rodentia; family Heteromyidae; genus Dipodomys; species Dipodomys merriami. The sequence continues at coordinate 88,036,523 of NW_027204492.1, forward strand.
ACCTGCAGTATAACTCAGTGTTCCAGGTCTCACCCTACCAGTACAGATTGCTTTGAGCTGAGTGCTTCCAAGACAAATTGGTAACAAAGTGGGTTGCACTAATTTACATCCCCATCAACAGTCTATAAGGATTCATTCCTCCCCTCATAGCCTTACCAGCATTTGGTGTTGTTTATATTCTTGATCTTGGCCAGTCTTTCTGAGGTGAGAGGGAATCTCAGTATTTTTTCCTTTCTTTTTTTTTTATTTTTTATTTATTTATTTATTTATTTATTTATTTTTTTGTCGGTCGTGGGGCTTGAACTCTGGGCCTGAGCGTTGTCCCTTAGCTCTTCAGCTCAAGGCGAGCGCTCTACCACTTGAGCTACAGCGCCACTTCCGGTTTTCTGGTGGTTTTATTGGAGATAGGAGTCTCATGGTCTCTCCTGCCCGGGCTGGCTTTGAACCGCGATCCTCAGATCTCAGCCTCCTGAGTAGCTAGGATTACAGGCGTGAGCCACCAGCGCCCGGCTTCTTTTTTTTTTTTAAAGAAGATCAAAAAAATCCTTAAGTAGTTGTACAAAGGATTTGCCATTCAATGGAGCAGTTTATGAGCATAATACATCTTGATTAATGTCACCCTTTTCATCATTCTCCCCCATCCCTGGGCACTGTCCCTGAGTTTTTGAGTACAAAGCTAGCACTCTACCACTTGAGCCACAACCCTACTTCCAGCTTTTTTTTGGTAGTTAATTGGAGATCAGAGTATCATGAACTTTTCTGCCAGGGCTGGGCTCAAACCACTGCCCTCAGATACCATCTTTCTGAGTAGCTGGATTATAAGCATGTACCCCCAGTGGCTGGCTTGTCAATGTTGTTTTGATTTATAATTCCTTTATAGTCAAAGATGTTGAGAATTTTGTTGTATACTCATTGGCCATTTGTACTTTTTTTCCAGAAGTGTCTATTTAGCTCATTTGCCCATATGTTAATTGGGTTATTGATTCTTTGAGAGCTTAGTTTTTAATTTTGTTTTTTGAGATAACACACATTTGTAATATGAGGGGTTTCATTGTGGTATTTCCATACACGTACATGGCATACTTTGAACAAATGTCCATTGCAGGCTTTTGTGTACACACACATTTATAACACATTTAGTTAAACACTATTAAATCAAGTTTGCCAAATAGTATTGTGATAGTGCATCTACTTTTGTAAATTTTTACTTAAAAATGTAATAGGGATGTTATGGCCTTCCAGTGCATGAGTTTCTGGTGTTCCATGTTCTTGCCAGTATTTGATGTTACCCATGTTTGAGGTTTTTGTAAATCTAATAGGTATGTGACAGCTTCCCACTGTTGTTCAACATTTCAATTCCCTAATGATATATGATATCAAGGAACCTATCATGTGGTTCATTTGCTTGATGAGTTATTTTCTAGGTGTCTTCTATAGATTGTATGATTTCAACTATGTGACATTCAGGAAAACAGAGACAGGACAAAGCTCATTGAGTGCCAGGGGTTTAGGGGAGGTAGAGATGAACAAGCAGAGCATAAAGGATCTCTATGATACTATAGGTATCATTTTTCAAAGTCTATGGACTGGACTGGAATGGACTAGAGAGAACTATAATGAAAACCCTGGACTTTGAGTTATAATAATATGTCAATGCAGATACATTTAATTCTGATAGATGATATTGGTAGAAAAGATGGGCATGTCTGTGTGGAGGTAGAGATGCCACATGAAAACCCTCTTTAATTTCTCCTTAAATTTGCTGTGAATGGAAAATGCTTCAAAAAAGTCCAATTCAGTTTTTTAATTATCCCTTTTTCTCCAAATACATTATAGTTACCTACTATAGTTACGCACTGAGGGAAACCAATAAGTAACAAGTAGTAGTAACAGACTAAGGAAGGGAAAGTTACATCATTTTATGAATTGATGAATAAATGATATTTGATAGCTTAAAGCCACACTAAGATCCCATTATATGTTTGTTTGAATGGCTAAAATGAAAATATTGTTTATATCCAATCATGATGACTATGTGGACAAATGGATCCATCATACATGGTGATGTATGAAATCCATAGGAAATGTAAATTGATACAAACACTGATAAGCACAAACAGGTGCTTATCATGCAGTCAATAGCTGCACTCTTGTTCTTTTATCATAGAAAAATACAACCATATGTTCTCACAAAACCTGTGCACAGATAACAGCTTCATTTGTAATAGAAAACACTGGAAACTTCCCAGATATAATTCAAAGAAGTTCATGGCTGAACATACTGGAATACTCTCAATCAATAAAGAGAAACATGAACAAAATTGATACATGAAAAAAGTGGAATGACTCCCAGGGAACTATTGCAGACCCTAAGAATATGCTATTCTGAAATGATAAGACTAGAAAAGGCATTGGTAGTTACTTAAAAGTTGGGATGGAGGGAGAAGATAACTATAAAGAGACTGCAGTAAGTAGTTGTCAAATTATAATACTATATTTCCAGCACCATAACTCCTCATGAACTCTTCTCCATTATTCCTAGGTGTTCCTTATAAAACAACTATTATTCCTAGATCCATGTCTCTATCTTCAATTCTTGTTTTGTTCAGATAAAGAATCAGGGTTTTTTTGCCAAGTCCATCTCTGGTAGGTGGCAGGTAGCAGCAGTGAGAATGTGTGTGTGAGACAATCTGTTTCATCTATTTTCATTCTATGCTGGGTTGAAAATTTCTTGGCAGGTCTCCCTTGGCCTACCCATTATTTTTGTAGTATTGATTTTTGAGTTGAGGTCTAGCCTATTTACTTGTGTTTCATATTTAGTTTTGCTACAGTATGACTAGAACTTTCTTCTGGAAAAGTAGAGTCATCTCATGAAGTAAATCTCTCCTTTTCCTCCCAAACAAAATAGTTAAATGAATTGTGAAAACACTTGGGAAAATGATTAGCAGGGTGTTTATTTAGTTTATTGGCTTACATATAAGTCTAGCAATAGCTGCAGTTTGAAGCCAAGGGATATGAGTGTAACAACAGTAGTGTTCCTTTTGACTTTATTGATGTTGGGGAACAATATTAATTGCTAATTAAATATAAAACATTTAAATAAAAAGCACTCACTACATCTTATATTAATATTTTTGTGGAACTAGGGTTTGAATTCAGGGCCTTGCACTTACTAGATAAGCACCCATCATCTGAACCATGCCTACAGTCCTTTTTTCTTATTTTAGCTTATTTTCCAGATACAGTCTTTCTTCTGGGGTCAGGTAGTTGAAATTACAGTAGTGTACCAACGTGATTGGCATGAAAATCATGATGGTTAGATGATAATGTAGAGTGTTTCTAACATCTTTTGCCTGTGCTAACTTCCCATCTTCATCTCTTGGGTAGCTAAGATTACAGACATGTGCTACACGTTGTCTTTCATAGTATTTCAAAAGAAATATATGCATAATGATATAAAGGTTTAACTAAATTATTTATATAAATAGAAGACTAGAAAATTTATAAATCATTTCTCCAGCTATCTACCTTTTGTCTGTGTGAGTGACAATCTTGGGCTTGAACTCAGGGTTTAGGTGCTTTCCTTGAGTTTTTTCACTCAATACTAGCAGTCTACCTATTGAGCCACAGTTCCACTTTTGGCTTTGGGCAATTAATTGGAGATAAGAATTTTATGGGCTTTCCTTCTCTGGGCTGGCTTTGTACTGCGATCTTCTGATCTCAGCCTCCTGAGTAGCTAGTATTACAGGTGTGAGTCACCAGTAACCAGTTCCAACCATCTATTTTAGTACATTTAGAAAAAAATCAAGACTAATCATAATAAGTAGTCTACTATGGGTACATTGAGTTTTATTTGTTATAATTCCATTTAACCATAAAATTAATGGTATTAAATATAAAGATTAACTGAGTATGAACCTTTCTGAACATACACAACCATGCTAGAAACTTCTCTGAGGAGTCCATACTAGCAAATACTTGCTTACATGTCTTTTCTGGTTGGAAAAAACACACTTGTTATTTCACTTTCAAGCTTGGCTCCCAGGTCTGTTTACCTTTCACTCTGCCTTTTTCTCTTCCATAGGATAAGGAGAACTAACCCTTGGACAATATCCAGTTTAAGGTAGTGCAAATATATCTAGGCAGAGATATCAGATGATAGGAAACAGGAAGCAAATATTCCAGTCAATGAAGAAAATCTTTCATCTGCTGAAGGCAGATGAAATAATATTCTAGGCAATCCTAAAATGGTGTTAAGAAGATACAGATACATATTCTTTAAGAATATGCTAAGGTAATAATCAAACATATTGCAGAAACAAAAGACAATATTTTAAGATAAAATGTTTGCAAATGGTCACTGTGTCCCTATATGGAGTCAGAGGTTGCCTTAGTTACTAATGAGAATCAACAGAGAAAGGAAATCAATTATCATGACAGAATTTGAATGCTGCTTCAGAATCTTGGCAGAAAACTTGCTTTGATCACTGCAGAAATAGGTACAGGCCTCAGGGAAGAACAGAGGCCCATATATTCACATTTGGCACAAGAAGTAAAAGCACAGAGTCACTAGCAAAGGTTTAAGAGAATAATCTTAAGAGACTTTTCTATTACATACAGAATTTATAAAGGGAGATTCTTTTAAGATCCAGAGTTGTAATCTTTTCCACTGGGCAACAAAGCAAAGGGAATGTCAGATAGGAGGGAGAAAGGAATGTGACGACTCATTCTTTTCTTTTCTCTGTTCTCTAAGATTCCAAAAATCTTTCCGTTTGGAAAAGAGAAAGAGAGACTCAAGCTCAATATAATTAAATCATTAAATGTCCCTAGCATCTGTGATTGCATGGTAACTGCTGAAAAGTTGATGGCATCCCAAACCTTTTTATAGATTATTTTTCTCATTATTTTCAGCTCAAACCCTACGAATATCTCAAAAACCTGCAATTACAGTAGTACCATAAAAATATAAAGTTGACAAAGTCTTCTGTTAGAACAGATGGGCCTCCAGAGTTCCAACCAATGTAGATGAAAAAGCTATTATAAAGTGTAAAATCAGGCCATTGTGAATCTCAGTCAGGCTCTTAGCAAAAAAAGCTCTGCTTCTTGTGGTCATGCTAATCTGCAGAGCCTGAAATTCTATATTGCATGGAGATTAAACTTTAGCTTTCCCCAGACATAAATATAAAAAGAACTATTCAAAATACAGGTTGAGCATCCCTAATCCGAAATTTAAAATGCTCCAAAATTCAAAAGGGTTTGCTCACAGCTGTCACTCTACCACTTGAGTCATGCCTCCAGTTCTTCCAATAGTTTTAAATGCCAATATGATGGCACAAGTGGAAAATTCTACATAAAAATATAGGTGCACTCAAACTGTTGTATAAAATTAACTTTGGGCTATGTGCATGGTGTATATATGAAACATAAATGAGTTTCATGTTTAAGATAAAATCAAGTCCATCCTTAAGATAGCTTAGTATGAATATACAAATATTCCAAAATCTGGAAAAAATCTAAAATATTGCTGACTCCCAAGCATTTCAGATAAGGGATACTCAACCTGTACACATATGGAAAACTCTGAAACAGTCTTAAGACAAAATAAGTAGATTTGAATAAATGGAAATGCATAATATATCCATGTATTGAAGGGTCAACACAATAACAGTTTATATATCCTTAAGTTTATTTATTTGATATATTTTTATTGTAAAATACTGTACAGAGGGGTTACTGTTATATGAGTAAGGTAATGAGTACATTTCCTATCAAACATTGTTACCTCCTCCTTTGTTTTTCTCCTACTATGCCTTCCTTCCCCTCCTTCCCAACTCCTTCTTCCTCTGCCAAGTTGTAAAGTTGGTTTTCAACATAGTGTCTTGTACATCTCATTGTTACAATGGGTCAACCTGTATTCTTATTTCAGCATTTTGTTATTTCCTTCCCCCTCCCGACCCCCCCCCCCCAAACTATAAAAAATGTATTTACAAGTTGCAGGGCACGGGAATCAAATATAGTGAAAACAGGGGTTATACTATGGGAGAAGAACATAGCAAAGAAACAAAAAAATCACATAGTACATTATAAATAGGTCAAAAACAATAGCAAGCAAGAAAAAACTAACTTGTGTCCCTATCTTGGGGTTCATTTTGCTTAACATCATCCTTAGGTTTATTTATAATACATGTCTCAACTGGTAGAAAAAAAAAGAACAAAAGATTTTATTCTGGAGCTTGATTAGTTGATTGTAGTCACACAATTTTTATCTTTTTTCCTCTATTTTTTTTAAGTAGGTTTCTCTTCTAGCTTCTTTTAGGATTTCTTCCCTTCACTTTCAATTTTCTGCAGTTTGAATCCAATATGCCTACATGCTTTTCAGCAGGGTTTATTTTGTGGCCCAGGCTGGCCTTGAACTCATGATTCTCCTACCTCTGCCTCTCTAATGTTAGTATTATAGACATATACCACTATGCTCAGCCTTCTCACTTGCTTTCTTTATGTATTAATACTGGGTATTGAACTTAGAGCTTCATTCATGCTAGGCAAATGCTCTACCCCTTGAGCCATGAGCCCTGCCTCCAGCCTTTCATACTTACATTTATGATTTTTTAATTTAATTTCATTTAATTAATTTATTTATTTCCGGTCATGAAGCTGTCCCTCAGCTCTTCAGCTCAAGGCTAATGTCCTACCAAATGAGCTGTAGGCACCACTTCTGGCTTTTTCTGCTTATGTGGTGCTGAGGAATCAAACCCAGAGCCTCATGCATGTGAGGGAAGCACTCTACCACTGAGCCACCTTCCCAGCCCACATTTATGAATTTAAAAAAAAAATTACCATGTTTGTTTTTCTCTGAGCTTTCTGGGTCCGTGGTTGTCTATGCTATCCATTAGTGCCCTTACAACACTAATCCCAAATGTTTTAAACTCTGGATATTACCAGTGTTCTTTACCCTTCTGAACATAATTTTCTTATTTAAAATTGCAATAAGGTCCTTGAAAGTACAACATCTTATAGTTGTTCAGAAGATTTCCTCTGCTTTTTCTCTTTTCATCTGACATTCACATTATTCACACATTACATTTTTAAAAATTGTTTTTCAGTTTTTAGGTATTTGGTGCTGCATTCTTTTTTTTTTCATTTTTTTTTCTGTTTGCCTTTCATTTTGGATATTTCTTGAGATAGTCTGAAGCTCAGAGATTCTATTCTTAGTTGTGTCCAGCTAGCTAATAACCCCATTAAAGACTTTTTTATATTCCTATTGTAGGTTTTTAATGTCTAGCATTTGTTTGGGGCACTAAGAATTCTCATCTCAGCCAGGCGCAGGTAGCTCACACCTGTAATCCTAGCTACTCAGGAGGCTGAGATCTGAGGATCGTTGTAGGGAGCCGAGGCGAGACTCCGCCCACTCCCTTGCAGCTTTGAGGTAACCACCCCACCAGACGGTGCTTGGCGGGACGCCTGGGCTGTGCGCGTGCACGAGCCAGGTAGAGTCCCCAGCCAATCCCATGACACCTGGTGACGGTGAAAGGCAGGCGACCAACAATAGAAAGACCCACGTTCCGATTCTCCTATATAAGCGGCTGTGTTTCGGGTGCACGCTCTCTCGCACCCAAGCTCTCCTACAACTAAAAGGCTCTCCAATAAAGCGTGATCTGAGAAGACTCCTGGTGTGGTGGTCGTTTTTTCTCGCTGGTCGAGTAGACGGTCGCTACAGATCGTGGTTCAAAGCCAGCCCAGACAGAAAAGTCTGTGAAACTCTTATCTCCAATAAATCACAGAAAACAGGAAGTGGCGCTTTGGCTCAAATGGTAGAGCATTAGCCAGTCTTGAGCTGAAGAGCTCAGGGACAGTGATCAGACCCGGAGTTCAAGCCCCACAACCGACAAAAAAGAAAAAATAATAATTTTCATCTCTGTTTTAGTTTTATTTTGTTTGGTTTGATTTGTTGTTACTGCTTGGGGTTTGGACTCAGGGTCTTGTACTTGCTAGAGTGGTTCTCTACCACTTGTGTGCTCTTCTACTCTAGCCATTTTTTGTTGGTTATTTTAAAGATAGGGTATGGTGAACATTTCTGGGCTGACCTTGGATCACTATCCTCAAAATCTTAGCCTCCTAAGTAGCTAGGATCATATTCATGAGCTTCTAGTGCCTAGGTACATATATCTCTGTTTACATTGCTTATCTGTTCTCTCATGTTGTCTATGCTATTCATTAGTGCCCTTACTGCACTAATCCAAGATGTTTTAAACTCTGGACATTACCAGTGTTCTTTATCCTTCTGAACATAATTTTCTTATTTAAAAGTGTAATGAGGTCCTTGAAAGTACAAGTATACAATAAAAGAAGCAAAAGACTTGTGAGGGAAGTATCAATCTGTCTTTATTTACAAATGGTAGTTTGGAAGTACTTTTTTGTTAGTTTTGCAAAAATTCCTTGTTTTGGAAAAATATTTCCATCAATCTGATAAATACAAAGTCAATATTACAAAAATCAAATTGCCTTTTTTGTGCTGGTCTTGGGACTTGAACTCAGGGCCTGGGCCTTGTCCTCAAGCTTTTTTACTCAAGACTAGCACTTTAACTCATGAGTGACAGCTCTACTTCTAGCTCTTTTTGGTGCTTAATCAGAGATGTCTCAAGGACTTTCCCTCCCGAGCTGGCTTTGAACTTTGATCCTCAGATCTCAGCCTCCTGAGTAGCAAACATTACAGGAGTGAGCCACTGACTCTTGAATCCAATAGCATTTCTAATAAACAACCAGAGAATGAAAAGGGTGGGATAAAAAGCAATTCCACTGAGCAGTAGAATCACAGAGTATTTAGCACAGCTCCTTTCCAATGCAAGAGCATTGAGATAAAAAGTATACACATCTATTAAAATATAATAAATAAGATATAAATACATAGACACACAGACTAGAAGACTCACTATAATAAAAGCACTCAAATTTCCAAAACTAATCACTTCATCATAATTTCAATAAAAATACCACTATTGCTATTTTGAGAGCTTTATGAGCTTATTTTAAAGTTTATTTGGAAGATCCAATGGCCTCAATGTAGCCCTCTTAATTGAAGAATATTGTGAAGGAATTTGCCTTACTAGATATCTATTTATTATAAAGCTCATTACTGCTAATATAGCATAATACTGGTAGAGAAATAGAGAATGGAGTCTAATGAATGGCTGAGTAACAGACTTATATATGTAAAATGTGAAATCCATAAGAAGTAAGTCAATGGAAAATAATTCAGTAAATTATACTCTTAATGCCATTTTCAGTCCATTTGCTGCTACTTGGTAAATAACACATTCCTTAAAACATCATTGAGCCCTTCAAATTCAACTGATGATTCCCAAATCTGTCCATATCAGTTCTCATCCTCCAGCAAAGGCTTATCTATTCTGTTGTTTATTAGATATCTCTCCTGGAATCTGAAATATAAAAGCTAAACTTATCCTGTCTCATAGATATGCTCTTACTCATGTATTTCTTAGCTCATTTTGTGGAACCATCTCTACTCAAAAGTTCCTGGAAGTCATCCTATACCAATATTTCCCAAAGTGAATTTCATGCAAACCCAACAGAACAGGATACTGATGTATGTTATTCAAAAATAAAAGTTCTTTGATAAACAAAGTTTTAAATTGCTGGCTTAAATAAAAAACTGAACAAATTTCCCTTAGCAAAGTAGGTATCAGAAATCTCACTATTCTCATGTGCACCTAAAGAGGAGCACTATGTTGCCCAAATTTGTGTGATTTGATGATAGTACCACCATTTAAAAATCTTCAATCACCACCCTATGTCATTATGTATGGACTGTTTAATATTTCTGTAGGAGCTAATTATTTTAATGTTACCTGCTTTAATTGTTCTTTTACTAATTGCTTGTATAGTGGCATTGAATCCATACTTATTGTTAAACAACCACCTTTTGTTATGCTTAGATATTTTTCAACCCCGCAGGCAAATAACTGGATTAGAGCAAGCCCCACCTCTGGACTCTGAAGTGGCAAAGACTGCTATCCCATCCTTGACTAATGTTAAAGGACTGGTAATGACATTTCCTGGCCTGGTAATGCTTTTGCTGATGGTTTTTTCTATGCCTTCCTTGCATTATACGTGCACTGCAAAACTCTTATGAGTTTAGCCAGTAAGATCAAGCTCCAAATGAATGAATTCCGCCCCCCTGTCAGAGGAATCGCAGCCAGAGACGGGTAAGAGGGGGTGTCAGTCTGACCAACCTAAGACAGGGCCTTCAGCTTCGCTCTGAAGAAGTTCCCGATGAAGGGTAAGGCAGACAAGGCGATCCACCCAACCTAAGACAGGCGGGTTGGCTTCTTTAAACAAAGACGGGGAGATGTGAGATGTTGGGAGCCCTTGGGAGCTGACAGTAAAGCTCAAAGGTCATCTTGGCCCCTGTGCTAGCTTAAAGGCACGTACAAGGAACTGGCTTACTTAAAAGACACCAGGTGCCCAGGATTGCTTTGCTATGTCTGCAGTTTGTTTTAAATTTTCCTTGTTTTTCTGGACTATAATAGAATGGCCTGAGTGTGGGGGCCCATGAGGATGCACCGTGCTGCATGTGTGGAACTCCCAATACTCAGGCTGCTCCCATGTTCTGAAGAGGACGACCTTACGAGATGCTGACTTTTATATATGCCCAGGAATTAACTGAACTGCTTCGGACATTTCTAACTGTGGTGGGACTGATGTTTATTACTGTGCTAGGTGGGGATGTGAGGTAACTGGGACGGGCTCTTGGATCATGCACAAGGGCCCTCCCTATCCTTATCTGGCGAATCTCGACCCCCAGACTTGCCTTGAACTCCCTGCATGGCCAATGTTATTCTTACCAATGTAATCCTGTTAAAACAAAAAAAAGAGGGGGGAATCTGCAGAGCACATGGGCAGCAAAGATGGCGCTTAGAGGGAGTTGAGTGGGCAGAGCACAATTTACTGTAGAGCACATGGGCAGCAAAGATGGCGCTGAGAGAGAGCAGAGTGGGCAGAGCCCAGTTTACCTTATGTTCAGTGCTCAGTGCGTAACCAGCCCGTGAAAGCTTAGGTGCATGATAGGGTGTGACCTTGACAGTGATTGATTCCTCTTCCTCCCCTACCATGCCACCCGCCCTTTTTGGCTTTAAAAAGGGCTGCTCTCTGTTAATAAACGAGTTTTCTTCCATGCTTTAAAATAAAATAAAATAAAAATCTTTGATTAACCACCCAGCAGCCAATGACTCACATCCTTGATCCTAGCTACTTAGGAGGCTGATATTTGGGGTAAGAAGTTAGAAGGCAACCAAAAAGTCCATGAGACTCTTATCTCCAATTAATCAGCAAAAAACAGAAGTGGAGGTGTGGCTCAAGTGCACTATCCTTGAGCAAAAAAAGCTCAGGGACAGCACCCAGGTCCTGAATTCAAGCCCTAAGACTGGCACACACATGCACACTGGCACACACACACACACACACACACACACACACACACACACAATTATAAACAAATTTTATATACCAATTTATAAACCAATTTCCTAAAGACTTTAGGATCTATTTTCCTTTCATTTTGAATTCACTGCCAAAATATCACAGGATTTCACCCTTTCATGCCACTGGCTTTTGAACATTCTCTTTATCTCAACCTTATCTCTACACAGCTGCCAGTGACCCAAATTACAAAAATGACCTGCTTATTAAATCATTTAAATAGATTACCATTATAGTATGAACACCAAAACCCTTAGTTTGGCAAGACTCCTTGTTCATCAACCCCAATATTCTTCTTCTTTCTTAATGCTTCCTATACCAGTGACAGGGAAGTACCTGTTGAGGTTGAACACATAAAACCCAAAAATATGGCACCTTAGTATTTCAGAAAACAGCACAAGATGGTCACTCTCGTGCCTTCCCTCTGTCCATCTCCTTAAAGCAGGCCACAAAGCACTCATTCTGGAGGAATTTTCTTGTATTAGAGTTCTCCAGAAACTCAAAATAGATAATATTGAAAATATATATTATAAGAATTGGCTCATGTAATTATGAAGACAAGTAAGTACCACCATTTACTGTCTACAATCTAGAGAAGCAAGGAAACCAGTGTTACAATTCAGTCTGAATCTCAGACTGAATCTCAAGTACTAAGACCCAGAGGAACCAGTGGTGTAATTCTTGGTCCAAAACTGAAGACTTAATGAACTGAAGACAGAAGGAAATATATATATGCTAGCTCTAGAAGGGTAATTTTTACCTTCCTTCATCTTTTTGCTCTATCTTGAATTTCAATGGCTTAGATTATGTCCATTCACATTGGTGAAGGTAGATTTTATCAGTCCACTGATTGAAATGCTAATCTCTGAAGAAATATTTTCACAGACATACCAAGAAATAATGTTTTACCAGCTCTCTGTGCATCTCTTAACCTAGTCAAACTGACCATACTATCTCCTTACACCTGGAGGAAAGAAGCATTCTTATCTCTGAATGCAGAGACATAAAAAAAAAAAAAGAATCTGAACAAGCAGGAAATTCTAAGTTTCCTCTAGTTTGTTATCATTGGACTATACCTCTTTGCTCTCCAACTATTTCTCCATGGCTATTCATTTCTTCAAAATTGATTATAAAAATATACAAGTTTAACCATTTTTCAGGACTTTAGTTCCGTGTGAAACCTCTTGTGTCACATAAAACTTATATTAAATAAAATTATATGCTTTTCCTTCATTAATATATTTTTTGTTATAGGTGATTTAGCCATGAACCTAGGATGCATAGAGAATTAAGATTGTTTTTCTTCCTCACAGACATGCAGCTCACCAGCATTCATTTTCTTTGTCTGCCTGAAATTCCACATAATTGTGTATTATGTCCAAGGATAATGAGATCTACTTGCTGGACTAGACTTTATAATCTAAATGAGAACCTAATACCAGTAAGTTTTAAATAATTAGAAAATAATAATATAAGATTATTATTTAGTAGTCATTGGTGCCTTGTTTTGTGAACCCTATGTATCTGTGTTCTGATAAAGGCTTCTCATCAGAAATTTCTGCTATTTTCTGCTTGGTTAAAAGCGTGTCAGTGTCATGTGGGGTTCTTTGTTTCTAATAAGTATTTACCAATCTGACTCACACAGTCATTGGCAAAAATATATTTTTATTCTTACAGTTTTTTCCTTATTATAGTGAAGTCACATTGACATAAAAACCCCTGTTAACTTTGACTACCTTAACACTAAGAATTTTGTTCATTAAAAGATACCATTAAGTAAGTATAAAGGTAAGCCACAGTGTGGTAAGAGACATTTACAAAATATATAACAAAGGGCTTACATCCAAAGTACATAAAAACTACTTCAAATCAATAAGAAAATCTCATAGAAATAACCTCATAGAAATAACCTCATAGAAATATGAGGCAGGATTCAAAAATTTTTGTTAAGATTCCGCTCACAAAAGAGGAAACTCAGATGAATGAAGAGGAAGAGAGGGGGAGAATGCAGTCAAGAATTCAGTGTATAGCCTACAAAATTAAGAAGAGTGAAGGATGGGGTAGGAGGGGAGGAGCCAATGAGAATGTTGAAAGGAGAGACACTAATCAAGATGTAGTGTTTTCATACACTGCTTTGTTAAATGGCAATCCCTTTGTACAACTACTTAAAGCTAATTAAAAAAGAGGAAATTCAAATAACCAATAAACATGAAAGATACTTAACAGTAAATAGGGAAACCCAATATCATTTCATTAAAAATTAGTTTACTAGAATAGTCAACAACATTGAGAAGAAAACAAACTCTTAGACATTACTTATTTAAGTGTAGTTTTTGCATGCCACTTAGAAAACCATTCATTAATATTTGCTAAAGCAGAACATATATTAAATTAATATTCCAACCATATTATCTCTGGGGACTAACCCACCCAGAAATTTAAACTAATAAAATTTCAATTATTTTAGTAATAATTTAAATAGATTTTAGAGAGAAGGCAAACTGAATTTAATACTTTAATATATGTCCATGTGTGGTAAAACTGTAAGAAAAAGCAAGGGAATACTGATTTAAAAATCAAGAGTTGTTACTTGTGGGGAAGGAAGAGATTGTAACTGGGAGGGCATGTGGACTCAGAGTAAGATGTCTCTATGAAAAAAAAAAAGATGTCTCTATGAGTCTGAGAAATGTTTTGTCCTTTGGCTTGAGTATTGATTTAACCAACATTCATTCATTAAATAATAATTACTTAAATTGCATAGTCTCATGTTATATATTCTTAAAATTTGTATTTTCTCTCACAGTAAAAATGTTACCAAATACTAATATCTAGGCTGTGTCATTCCAACCCTAAAAGGGTTTGGGGGTTAAGGTGGAGTTTGGACATCCAAATAAGCAGCCAAGATTGAGAACCAATAATCCAAAAGCGAATTGATCTTTCTTAAATATTGTCTTTCCTTTTTTGCAAAGATCTTTGATTTTTTTTTTTTTTTTTTTTTTGTCCGTCGTGAGGCCTAGACTCTGGGCCTGGGCACTGTCCCTTAGCTCTTCAGCTCAAGGCTAGTGCTCTACCATTTGAGCCACAGCCCCACTTCTGGCTTTTTCTGCTTATGTGGTGCTGAGGAATCAAACCCAGGACCTCATGCATGCAAGGCAAACACCCCTGAACCACCTTCCCAGCCCAGCTCTTTGATTTTTAACTAATTTTTCTTTTACTATCGTAGTTGTACTAAGGGGTTTTGATTCAACATGTTTCCAGAAAGACTTAATTCAAGATTCAGTTCTTTGGTAAGTTCTGGAATGCAAATATCAATTGCCACCCATGTGATACTTATTAGTAATATTTGCACATATTTGTAATTGTTTCCGCTGCACACACTTTGAGGACAGGGACCAGCCTCATACCCATTTGTGCACACTGCAGTATATATCACAGCACTTCCTGGTGAGCTAATTTAATATTTAGAAATATTTAAAAGCAGCAGACCAAGGTACTGGGATTGTCATTCAGTGGTAGAGCATATACTTAGCATGTATGAAGTCCTAGCTTTCAATCCCCAGCATGCGGTGGAAAAGCTGTATAGTAAATGTACCTGAACTTAGAGAGCTGAGCACTATGGGCAATACAGAGGAAGTGAGCCGAAAGAGGAATGAAGTGGGAGAACAAGCAATTTAGGATGTTGTACCCTCCTCTGTCAATTGCTTTTTCTCCCTTTGGAAGAGCCACTGGTGGGGGGATTCCACCTCTAGGACAACAGCCTCTGTCAGCTACTTGTGCTCCACATAGTTTGACACTTTTTTTTTGTCGGTTGTGGGGCTTGAACTCTAGCCCTGGGCACTGTCCCTCAGCTCTTGAGCTCAAGGCTAGTTTTCTGCCACTTGAGCCACAGCGCCACTTCTGTTTTTTCCTGATGGTTTATTGGAGATAAGAATCTCACCGACTTTCCTGCCCAGGCTGGCTTTGAACCACAGTCCTCAGATCTCAGCCTCCTGAGTAGCTAGGATTACAGGCATAAGCCACCTGCGCCCAGCCAGCGTTTGGCACTTCTATCATTCTCCTTGCTCTTCTGAGTGCCACTCAAAAACATGCCAGAGAAATGAAGAGATTCATAAAGGTACTATTAGCATGCTCAGGACAAAGTTTGAGACAAATCCTACCCAAAAGTTTTAGTAGCAAAGCAGCCCCTATTTGCAGGCCTCAGCATGGGGATTCTTTAAAGAGATCACCTGTACTTACCCAAAGTATCTTATGGCACAGAACAAAAACCAACCAAAATCCAAAGTGGCATCTTGACTGAGAATTCTTTCTAGGTGGAATGTATCCTGTACAGAGGAAATTGATGAACTACAGTAGCTATGATTATTAATGACCAATAAGGGTATTGTTATTATTTGGATATGTTTTATCCCTCGAAAGTTTCTATGTGGGAAGCTTACGCCCCAGTGTAACAATATTGAAAAGTAATGGGGTCTTTATGAAACAAGGCTTAGTGGATGGTGGTTTAGGTCATGATTGTTCTCTTGAGTGATTAATGATGATCTCTGAAATGGGTTAGATTTCACAGGAGGTTGGTTCCCATGAGAGTGGGCTTTCATAAAACACCAATCCTGGGTCCTGCCTGGTCTTGCTTCCTCTCTATGGATCTCTTCTGCACATACAACATATGCTCTCTGTCATTGTTGTGATGTAGCCAGAAGGCCCTCACCAGAAGTCAAACAGGATGGTCCAATCTTGGACATCTACTGTGAGCCAAATATATCTCTTTTATAAAGTACTCAGAGCCTGAGATATAACAACACAAAGTTGACTAGGGCAGATTAATGATTTATTTTTCTGAAACAACTGCAATTTTCATTTGAACAGCTGCCTCCAATCTTATTCAACAAGGTATAACTATAATTGTGAGAGTCAGACACTTGGGAAAGTGCATGAATATCTTGTAGGGAAAGGTTAGGATCCTCCTCTTCTCTCTACCAAATCACACTGGGTAATTTGGGTTCCCACAGCCTGAGTCCATACTTGGAAAGCAACATGGGACATAGTCAGATCTTATGTATGAATGATCTATGCATCATTTCCAGCACTCCTAGTCTTTAATACTCTAGGTCTTCACATCTCTTCTCATGACTTTGTCCCTGCCCAGAAATGCCCATCTTTCTCTGTCCTTGTGTCCAGGCTTCATTCAAATGTCTCCATAAGGCCAAATGCCAGTCTTAGCTTCTTTTCATACTATCTTAAAAACCTTTATCAATTTCTTTTTCTGAACTCAACAGCTTTTATCATCTGAGTAGTTATTTTTCTATTAATTTAAAAAATATTTTCAGAAGCCAAGTGTCAGTAGCTCACACCTGTCATACTAGCTACCCAGGAGGCTAAACTCTGAGGATCACAGTTCAAATCCAACTCAGGAAGCCAAGTCTGTGAGACTCATCTCCAATTAATCACCAAAAAAAGCTGGAAGTGGAGCTGTGGCTCAAGTGGTAGAGGGCTATCCTTGAGCAAAATACCTCAGGGACAGTACCCAGGCCCTGACTGAGTTCAAGCCCCAGAAATAGGCCCTCTCCTCCAAATATTTCAGAATATCCTGGAGACTGTCATGAAAAATTATGCCTCAATACAAATGCATTGTTGGACAATAGGATCAGCAATTTTTTCCCACAGGACATGATACTACATAATTTTAGGCTTTAAGGGTCATAGTATCTTGGTTAGAACTAGTTGAATCTATCAGCCATGTGACTGTGAAAGCAGCCATATATAATAAGGAAATAAGTTGGCATCACTATGTTCAAATAAACCTTTATTTACAAAAATATACCTGGGATTAAATGTTTGCTAACTCTCAGGTCTAGCTGACATGCCACAAGTTTAAAAAAGATTCTGATTCTATATGGGCTATTTTGCAACTCTCTAAATTGTACATAACTAACTGATATGAATGAAAAATAATTCTTACTTATAGACAGGCACATTCTGTCTTGTCTTATCTATGCTTAGCTACTTCTTCTGTGAAAGAAGCCACCTTTGTCTGTTCTTTATTTTCTCATTTGAATTGGTTATCATATCTGTATGATCCTCTCAGTATGAGTAAAATAATATCTTTAATGTGTATTAATTTTTTATAACTACATTATAGTCAAAATGTTACCATTTTTGGAAAACTATCTTCAAGAGGCCAGATACCATTCTGGAAATAAAGGTAGAACATCAAAATGAAATAAAGCATAATTTGTTGCTAATTTTCCTTGAGCCCGATCAGACTAGAAAATTCCATAAGGAGAGAAACAAACACCTCAGATTCCTTTCAATTTGAGAACATGTTGGTTAATTGCTTAATGGGTTAATTTCATTCTATAGGACTTTTTGGTTTTCTGCTCTAAACCAAATAGTTGTTGGATTTCATTTTAAAATGCAATTATTAGCAAAGCTCACTTGTATTTAAGAGCTCAGAAAAATGATTCCCCTAATCAAGGGCTGGAACTATGAACATTTCTTGGCTGTGGAGGAAATAAATACCACATTCTTGTCAGCTCAAATAGACATATTTAAACCTTGTGGTTTTATCTATTTTATAGGTCTTCTAGAAAGAACAAAAGGCCAACTAAACCTTTCTTTCATGTTTGCCAACTAAAACTCTGAATGCTTATATAGTGTATTGCCATTTCAAATTATGTCTTGAAAATCTTTAATTTTACAACCACCGTGGGATCTATGTGGACATCAGTTGCTCTCATTTTGAAGACCAGAAAGCTGTACTGGCTCACAAGATTTTCAGCAGAAAGGGCTATAGAAAAGAGAGAGTTTACTTAATATGATTTTTTCAAACTCTTTCCATTTCCTTATGAATGGGGCGATGTCATTCCCTGTGACAGAGCATAGAAAGAATTGCATTGTAAGCCAGACCCAAAGAAACATAGGCTCCATGGTTCCCCTCATTTGTAATAATTAGTGTATGCCTAGGATAGTCTTAGCCAAGGATCACAACAGCTCAACAGCTATGTACATGTGACCATAGAAAATTATGCTATTCAAAATGAACTCCAAGATATGGAAACAAGAGGGTTTTGTTTTTTAATGTACAGTGTGAAGTTATTTCTTTTTTCTTTTATTTTTTTCCTTTGGTTTATCCCCTGCTGTCACTGTTTTTTATTTTTGTACCCCTTGTCTTCTATATATGTCTATCTGATTTGGGGAAGGGATGGGGAATCACAGAATGGTGAGATCAAGGACAAAGAGTGAACCAATGCAACAGCAATACTCACTAGACACTATATTGGAAACTAACTTTATTTATTTTTTTGCCGGTCGTGGGGCCTGAACTCTGGGTCTGGGCACAGCCCCTCAGCTCTTCAGCTCAAGGCTAGTGCTCTACTGTTTGAGCCATAGCACCACTACTGGCTTTTTCTGCTTATGTGGTGCTGAGGAATTGAACCCAGGGCCTCATGCATGCAAGGCAAGCACTCTACCACTGAGCCACCTTCCCAGCCCCATGGAAATGAACTTTATAACATTGGAAAGGAGAGTTGGGGGAGGGAAAGTGGGAGAAAATGAGAGAGGGGGTAACACTGACAAGAAATGTACTTATTACCTTACTTATGTAATTGTAACCCCTCTGTACATCACATTTACAATAAAATGACATTTTTTAAAAGGCAAGAAAAGAGAGTGTTCTTGAGTCCCAGTCCAGGTATCTAAACCTAGGCCAGCGCAGATCATCACCCTTTACATGCTTTACAACCATTCGAAAAAGCTAAGATCATTGCCAGTGGACATGGAAAAGCCATGATCTAAAAACTCTCATAAAACCTCTAATTATAATAAAAACCCTTGGAAATTTATATGGAATTTTATATTAAGTAATATTCTGATTATCAACAGATTTTTTATAACTGCCACTCTGAAAATATCACAGCTCTCACATCTTCATGAATAATATAGTATTCTGTTTGAAGATGACGGTCTAAGATGAATTCAATCTGATCTCGATAAGTAAAATGTAGGGCTGAAAGCATGGCTCAAGTGGTAGAATGCCTGCTCTGGAAAGGTTAAGGTCTTCAGTTCAAATCCCAGTACCATAAAAAAACAATCAACCAACCAAACCAAAAACCATCAACAATAACAAAAATGAAAGAAAAACATTAAATATAAATTGTCATGCCACAAGAAGACATGTATGTGAATATTCCTATAGGTATTATTCATAACAGCCAAAATGTAGAAACAACTCAAATATCCATAAACAGATGAATGGCTAACAAAAAGTAGCTCATTTGTATGTATAGTGTTCTATCATTTGGTAACAGAAAGGAATTAAGTACTGACACACACTGTAACATAGGTGAGCCTTGAGAATATGCTCAGTGGAAAAAAGCTAGACACAAAGGACCATGTACTTCATGGTTCCATATATATATATATATATATATATATATATATATATATATAATATTCAGAAGAGGCAGTTCTAGAAGACTTGAACATTTAGAAGGCAGAAAGTAGATAGTTGGTTGTCTGCGGTTGGATGTGGGAAACAAGTTCGAGTATTGGTTTCTCTTGGCCATGATGAAAATTTTCTAAATAGGATTGTGAGGATCGTCACACAATTTCTGTAAATATTCTAACAGTTATTGAATTGTACACTTAATAAGAATGAATTTTATGGTATGTGAATTATACCTCAATAAAGTTTTTAATAACTACATTAATAGCTTCATAATGACTATCCCACATATCTCTCTACCTTTGACTACTCAATACCAAAGAAACAAATTGTCATTACAAAGATACTAGGAATCATGTTTTTTAAAATCATTTTCAGTTTGCCTTTCTGGACAATAATATAAATGTCATGGGATTCAAAGCTTCAGTATTGTGAGCTGAGGTTAATTTCACCGCAGGTGTGCAGCTTAATAGGGTGTTAATTGGGAAGCCCGTGAACACCTCCTCCACAGGCAGTCCAGAAAGCTCTGCCAACATTTGCTGGTGAATAGAATAATTCAAGAGCCAAAGCCATGATCAAAAAATAAAGAGAAATTTAACTTGTTTTTATACTGCAGCTATTACCACACAAAATGACTTAAAGCCCATTTTAATTGGAGCGGAAGGCTTCTTGACTTCACCACTAATCAGAACCACTTCAGGGGTGGGAAATATTTCTGTACTCTGGAAGGTAAACAAAAGTGGCAAATTAAAGGCTGAGATTTTTCTAATGGAACCCCACATTCAGCAGGTTGGTTTCTTTCAGTATAAATAAGAAAAGGTCTTGCTGATTCCTTAGGGGATGAGACATCCATATTGTTTCTTTTTTGGGGGGGGAAGGGGTCCAGTCGTGGGGCCTGAACTCTGGGCCTGGGCGCTGTCCCTCCGCTCTTCAACTCAAGTCTAGTGCTCTACCACTTGAACCACAGCGCCACTTCTGGCTTTTTTCTTTTTGCTTATGTGGTGCTGAGAAATCGAACCCAGGGCCTCATGCATGCAAGGCAAGCGCTCTACCACTGAGCCACCTTCCCAGTCCCATATTGTTTCTTATAGAAACAGAAGCTTGACCAGGTGATAATGTAGTTTCCTTCTCTGATACATCCATTGTTTCTCCCAAATACCCAACCCTCAGCTTCCAGGGTTGGGGGTAAGGGATGGTGACCTATGCTTTGAGAACACTCTCTTTGAAAACAGAGAACTCTTGAAATGAGTGAAATGAGCGTTCCAGTCAAGGATCATAGGGTTCTAACTCCCGCATCTTTGTTCCCTCTTCTTCTTACTGGAATATTGCAAACAACAAGCAATCCATTGCTTATCCAGGACAAAAACCCATTGCCTGGACAATATGATTATTTTTTTTGAAAAGTCTGCATGCCTTCCCTTAGGTACAAGGACCTTTTACTTTTATTGAAAGTGGTTTGAAATAAAAGGTTTCTGAGTGATTTTGTTAAGTAAAAATAGCTTTTGAAGAGCTCTGGTGCAATCCAGAAAGAAATGGATAGCAATCTTTTTCCTTTTAAGTTCTCTTAGTCCATAGGTAGATCATATGCCTAAGAAAAATAGACATTTTTTATTTTATATATCCAACAGAATGTGTAGGAAAAATGAAATCTAAAACAAAATAAAAACTAAGAAGGCATGGCTAGAGTTCAAAAAGCACCAAATTTGCCCTTTGGGGAAGGCAGTATTTTCCCACAAACATTTCCAATTACTGCAACTCAATATTATACTGCATAAAAGCACTGTGTCTCAAATTCTTATAACCAACAAACCAAACAACCTCTTTGGAAACAAAAAAATAGTCCTGTTCTTGGCTTAATGCCAAGTACAATTCGACATAGTAAAATGTGCTAAAACAATCTCCTAGTGTTTGCCATGACTGATTTGAACCAAATTGTTTAATGAGATGCACACTAAACAAACAGACACACAAACACACAGATACACATATATACATCTCATTCAGGCATAAAAATGAAATTCTAGCCAGGTGTCAGTGGCTCATACCTGTAGTGTTTGCTACTTAAGAGGCTGAGATCTGAGGGTAGATGTTCAAACCCAGCTCAGGCTAACAAATTCTAGAAGCTCTTACCTCCAATTAACCAGCAAAAGCTGGAGGTAGAGGTATGGTTCAGGTGGTATAGTACAAACTTTGAGAAGAAAAAGCTAAGCAAGAGCTCCAGGTCATGAGTTCAAGCCTCAGTAGGAGTGTGCACGCAAATACAGACACACACACACACACACACACACACACACACACACACACACACACACACACACACACAAACAGATTTCTTGTCCAAATTGGAGTAAATTCTTTATTGTTCATTTTGTTCTTCCTTATTTTAGTACTAATTTGAGTGGAACATTTGGAATGCAGACCTAGACCATTGTACAAGCAGCACAATTCTGCCATAAGTTTTCTAGAGTGTTTCAAAGGACAAAAATAAACATGTTTCCTCAGTATAGGCCTTCCAAGAACTTTAATATGATCATGTTCATAGTGAGGTGATTGATTACAGAATACAACCTATCTCTTTTATCTTAGGCTTTTTTTCTACAGAAAATCATAAGTATTAATACATTTTAAGAAATAGTGAAATAAGTTCAAGAATTTGTATTCCAAGCTAGCCAATAACCAACGTTATGCAAAGTAAGCCACTTACTTGACTGTATTAATTAATTAGCTAATTAATTAATTAATTTTGGTGCAGGTCCTTGAGAGCGTGAACTCAGAGCCTAGGTGCTGTCCCACAGATTCTTTTTTTTGAACATTTTTATTGCAAAAATGCTGTACAGAGGGGTTACAGTTACATGAGCAAGGTAATGAATACATTTCCTATTGAGCATTGTTGCCCCCTCCTTTGTTTTCCCCCTACCAACCCTTCCCTTCCACCTCCACAACTACCCTTCCCCCCACAGCCAAAGCTGTAAAGTTCATTTTCAACATAGTGTTTTGTACATCTCATTGTTACAATGGGTCAACCTGTATCCTTATTTCAGCACTATGTTTTTTCCCTTCCCCTTCCCAAATTAGAGAAGTGTATATAAAAGATGGAGGACAACGACATCAAACAGAGTGAAAATAGGGGTTATACATACAAAACAACAAAAAAGTCACATGGTTCATTATAAATACGTTAGAAACAATAGCAAGCAAGAAAAAAGATATTTGTGTCTCTATCATGGGGTTAATTTCGTTTAACATCATCTTATATGGTCATATGTACATAGCTTTTGTCCTTTTCTGCTTCTCCTACACATGTACTAGTTATTGCAAATAAGGGAAACCATGGGACCTATGTTTCCTTGGGCATGGCTTACTTCACTTAATAGAATTTTTTCCAAGTCTTTCCATTTCCTAACAAGTGGGGCAGTGCCATTCTTTCTGATGGAGGCATAGAATTCCATAGTGTATATCTATATCTATATCTATATCTATATCTATATCTATATCTATATCTATCTATCTATCTATCTATCTATCTATCTATCTATCTATCTATCTATCTATCTATCTATCTATCTATCTATATATCACATTAGCTTGATCCATTCATCAACTGAGGGGCATCTGGCTTGGTTCCATATCTTAGCTATGGTAAATAATGCTGCAATAAACATAGTTGTGCTGGTAGGCTTAGTATGACCTTGCTTGTGATCGTTTAGGTAAATGTCCAAAAGTGGGATTGCTGGGTCATAGGTGAGCTCTATGCGGAGTCTTTTGAAGAACCTCCATACTGCTTTCCAAAGTGATTGAACAAGTTTACATTCCCACCAACAATGCAGTAAGGTTCTCTTCTGTCCACATCCCCTCCAGCATCTGTTGTTATTATATTTTTTGATTATAGCCATTCTAACTGGGGTGAGGTGGAATCTCAATGCTGTTTTGATTTGCATTTCTTTTATGGCTTAGGGAGGTTGAGCATTTCTTCATGTGTCTATTGGCCATTCTTTTTTTTTTTAATTTTTATTTTTTTACTGTGAAAATACTGTACAGAGGGGTTACAATTACATGGGCAAAATAATGAGTACCTTTCTTATCAAGCATTGTAGCTTCCTCCTTTGTTTCCCCTTCCCATCCCTTCCCCTCCCCCCTCACCCCCCGCACCAAAGTTGTAAAGTTCATTTTTGGACATAACGACTTGTACATCTCATTGTTGCAATGGGTCCACCTGTATCCCTATTTAAACGATTTGTTTTTCCCCTTCCCCTCCAGAAATTATACCAACATCAAATACAGTGAAAGCAGGGGTTATACTGTGGGGGAGGGACATACAAAGCAACAAAGAAATAATCTTATAAATGTGTTAGAAACAATCGCATGAAAGAAAAAAAACATGAGGGTTATGATGGCTTCATAGAATGTGTTAGGTAGTGAACTTTCTCTTTCAATTTCATTGAAGAGTTGGAGGAGTATTGGTGTGAGCTCTGCTTTGAAGGTATTGTAGAATTCCGCTGTAAAACCATCTGGTCCTGGACTTTTCTTAGGCTGGGAAGGGATGTGAAGGGTAAACAAAGGAGGAGGCTACAAAATTACCTTGCCCATGTAATTGTAACCCCTCTGTACAGTATGTTCACAATAAAAAAAAATTTTAAAAAGAAAGAAAAAAAACCATTTGAATACATATCTTAGGGTTCATTTCCCTACCATCACCTTATCTGACTTTTTCTGCTTGACTCAGACATATACTAGATATTGCAAATAAGGGAAACCATGGGACCTAAGTTTCTTTGGGCCTGGCTTACTTCACTTAATATAATTTTTTCCAAGCCTTTCCATATCCTAACAAATAGAACAATGTCATTCTTTCTGATGGAGGTATAGAATTCTATTGTGTATATATACCACATTTTCTTGATCCATTCATGTATTGAAGGGTGTCTTGCGATTCTTATTTCTTTTTTCAGAGACATTTCTTTTTAAGTCTTTAGCCCACTTATATATTGGGCAATTGTTTCTTTGAGGATTTGTTGTTGGGGGATTTAATTTTTTGAGTTCCAGGTATATTTTAGATATGAGACCCTTGTCCATTGTATGGCTAGTGAAGATCTTTTCCCAGTTCGTGGGCTTTCTATTGATCTTGCTAGCTATGTCCTTTGCCATGCAGAAGCTCTGAAATTTCATGCAATCCCATTTGTCTAACCTTCCTTTGTTGTGTTTCTGGGTCTCTATTAAGAAAATTTTGGCCAGTGCCAAGGAGACCTAGGGTTTCTCCTATTCTGTCCTGTAATGTTTTCAGGGTGTCTGCTTTGACTCTAAGGTCTTTGATCCATTTGGAGTTGATTCTGGTGCAGGTTGATATATAAGGATCTAGCTTTCGTCTTCTAAAGGTGATTAACCAATTTTGCCAGAACCTTTTACTGAAAAGAGTGTCTTTCTTCCACTCTATTTTTTTAGATCACATATTGAAGATTAGGTGGCTATAGGTTTGTGGGTTCATTTCTGGGTTTTCAGTTCTATTCTATTGGTCCTCAGGTCTGCTCTTGTGCCAGTACCTAGCTGTTTTGATTACTATAGCTTTGTAGTAGAGTTTAAAATTTGGTATTGATATTGCTCCAGCACTATTCTTTTTGTTAAGGATTGCTTTTGCTATTCAGGGTATTTTATTGTTCCATATGAATTTTTGGATTGCCTCTTCTATTTCATTGAAAAAGAGGTTGGAATATTGATAGGTATCACATTAATTTGTAAATAGCCTTGGAAGTATTGTCATTTTCACGATGTTGATCCTTCCAATTCAGAAGCATGGGAGGCTTTTCCACTTTCTAAATTCTGTTTTGATTTCTTTTTTCCAGTTTTTTAAGTTTTCATCATAGAGGTCTTTCACTTCTTTGGTTAAGTTAATTCCTAGGTATTTTATTTTTTGTGGAGATATTACAAATGGAGTTGCTTTCCTAGGTTAAGTTAATTCCTAGGTATTTTATTTTTTGTGGAGATATTACAAATGGAGTTGCTTTCCTAATTTCAGCCACACTTTTCTCATTGTTGGCATACAGAAAAGCTATTGATTTTTTGCAGATTAATTTTATACCCTGCTACTTTGCCAAAGTTTTGAATCAGCTTGAGTATTTTGGGAGTGGAGTCCATGGGATTCTTTAAATACAAGATCATGTCATCCTCAACGAGGGAGAGTTTTACTTCATCTTTCCCCATTTGGATCCCCTTTATGTTTGCATCTTGTCTTATTGCTCTAGCAAGGCATTCTAATACTAAATTGAAGAAAAGTGGAGAGAGTGGACATCCTTGTCTCATTCCTGAGTTTAAAAGGAAATGGCTTGAACTTTTCACCATTAAGTATAATGCTGGTTGTAGTTTTGTCATATACAGCCTTTATTATATTAAGGAATGTTCCATGGAGTTGTAATTTTTCCAGAGCCTTCATCATAAAAGGGTGTTTTATCTTTTCAAATGTTTTTTTCTGCATCTAATCATGTGGTTCTTATCCTTGCTCTTGTTGATGGGATGATTTGCATATATTGAACCACATTTGCATACCTGAAATGAATTCTGTTTGATTGTGGTATATCATTTTTTTGATGAGTTGTTGAAGTCAATTGGCAAATATTCTGTTGAGAAATTTTGCATCGATGTTCATCAAAGAAATGGGTCTATACTTCTCTTTCTTTGATGAGTCCCTGCCTGGTTTTGGGATGAGGGTTACAATGGCTTCATAGAAAGAGTTTGGTAGTGAACTTTCTCTTTCAATTTCATTGAAGAGTTGGAGGAGTATTGGTTTGAGTTCTGCTTTGAAGGCCTTGTAAAATTCCTCTGTAAATCCATCCAGTCCTGAACTTTTCTTAGATGGGAGGTCTCTTATTGCTGTTTCTATTTTGATGCTTGATATATGTCTGCTAATTAGTTTAACTCATCTTGGTTTACTTTCGGCATGTCAATATTTGCTACGATTTCGTCCATTCCCTCCAGATTCTCAAACTTATTCCAGAGATTCTTTTGCTCAAGGCTAGTGCTCCAACTTTTTTGGTGATTAATTAGAAGATTTTCCCGCTTCAGCTAGCTTTGAACTGTAATCCTCAAATTTCAGTCTCTTGTGTAACTAGGATTATAGTCATGAGCCACTGGTGCCCAGTGCTATTTGACTTTTGAATGTCTCTAATCCATTGTTTTCAAAGTCTGATCTTTCCAGTGAACTTCCTGGGATTTTATTTTTAGAGACAATCTCAGTATATAGCTAAGGCTGACCTCAAACCTTCAATCCTCCTCCCTTGACCTCCCAAATCCTAGGATTACAGGCTTGTACCATGACATTCAGATTCCTGGCTTTTAAAAAAGAATTAAGTGGAATAGATATTAAAGGATTTTGAAAAGTTAAAAATGCAACCTTAATTTTTTTCTGCTGTTGGTGAAGATAGCATTATTTATTTTCTGGTAGAAATTTTTTGTTGTTTCTTGCTTTTTTGTCTGTTCATTTAACTGTCTTTGGGGGTTAAGTGGGGCAAAGGATGAACAAATACAGCAGTGGCACTCACTAGATACTCTGCTGAAAATGAACTATACAACTTGTGGGTGGGGAAGGGAGGGAAACAATGGGAGAGGATGAAGGAAGGAGTAGCATTGCCCAAAGAGAAATGTACTCATTACCTGACTTATGAAATAGTAACCTTTCTGAACTTCACCTTCATAATAACAATAAAAAAAAAGAAAGACAGCAGGCCACTGGTGGCTCATGCTTGTAATCCTACTACTCAGGAGGCTGAGATTTGAGGATTGCAGTTCAAAGCTAGCCTGGGAATGTTCATGACACTCTAATCTCTGATTAACCACTAGAAAAATGGAAATCGGGTTGTGGCTCAAAGTAGTAGAGTGCTATCCTTGAGCAGAGGAGGTCAAGGACAGCTCTCAGGCCCTGAGTTCCAAGTACATGACCAAACCGAACACCAAAATAAGCAAGAAAAAATTACAACATAAATATGAGGCATCATTTTAAAACCTTTTACCCCAGCCCTATGATTCTTCTTCAGAGTTTTAAGAATTAAAAATGAGAAGAGAGGTGTAATTTAAATTCAAACCCTAATGTGATTTTAATAGAAGATAAGTGTGTTTATAGCAGTTAAAATTATAGTTTTAAAAGAAAGTCAAGAGACCAAATTTCATTTCTTGGTTTAGTGTAAACACATATTTTGGCATTGCTTTTATTGTCCCTTTAGGTTAATATATATTTAGAAATCACTGATCATGGTTTGCTGGTCTAGAATGAGACTTATTTGCCAACTGGAATTGGTAATTTCAAAGTCTCTAAAAGAAAAGTTTATATTAAAGTTTTCTATATTGATGAGTGATTATACCTCCCCACTTTATGAGAAATTAAAAATTCATACTTTCTGAAAAATATTACAAATGTTGCTTGAGATTTCCCTCCTTAACCAAAGAAGTTAAGCCTTTATTCACTTTATAGTTCAGCTAAGATGTTGGAACTTACTATTGTTTCATGTACAGATATGAGAGCCAAGAGGCTTGAATCTGTAAACTATTATTCTGACTCTCCATTTCAAATACGTTGCTATCCCATTTCCCCATTTCCTTCTCCTTTTATTTTCCTTGCTCTTTTCTTACTTCTTCTCCTCTCTCTATGAACCCATTCCAAGTTCTTTGGGGGTTGGGTGAAAATTCCATAAAAAGACCAAAACCTATATTCCTAAGAAGTCATGACTCTTCCACCTCCAATTGGAACTATTGTTTCCAGAGCTACCATGAAGACGTTTATTTTGGTCTGTCATTGGACTTGAATTTGGGGCCTAGGCTCTGTCCCTGAGCTTTTGCTCAAAGCTAGCGCTCTACCATTTTGAGCCACAGTGCCACTTCTGGTTTTCTTGTGGTTAATTGGAGATAAGAGTCTCATATATTTTCTTGCTCAGGCTGGCTTTGAACTGTGATCCTCAGATTTTAATCTCCTGAGTAGCTAGAATTACAGACATGAGCCACCAGAACCTGGCTCTTGCCTGATTTTAAATACAACTTCCGGGTTAATCTGAGCAAGGAGATAGATATTGTTTCTACAACAAAACCTGTTGGACCTGTAGTCCTTTCCTGATCAAGGTGAAAAATCATGTGACCAAATGCAGTGTTTTCTAACTTATATAACCATACAAACTACAATAATAAGAAATTTAAGGAAATTTGCCAATTATTTTTATTATGTATATGTATCTTTGTTTTGGTGGCATGAAAGAAGCTTTGCTATTAACTTACGATAGAATAAAAATGATGTGTTTTTTGTTCCATTTAAGAAATAAATACTGGATTTCTGGGGATCAGTTAGTTCAGTTTGTCAGACTATTTTCTTTCAAACCACAAGACACTGACTAAGATATTCCAATTAATTTAGAACTTAACCTAAACAAGCTCATACCTCATATCCCATATATTTTTTTTTTTTTTGTCGGTCGTGGGGCTTGACCTCTGGGCCTGGGCGCTGTCCCTCAGCTCTTCAGCTCAAGGCGAGCGCTCTACCACTTGAGCTACAGCGCCACTTCCGGTTTTCTGGTGGTTTATTGGAGATAGGAGTCTCACGGTTTCTCCTGCCCGGGCTGGCTTTGAACCGCGATCCTCAGATCTCAGCCTCCTGAGTAGCTAGGATTACAGGCGTGAGACACTAGCGCCTGGCTCATATCCCATATTTTATATTAACTTATACATCAAGTACTACATATTGTAGCAGATGTTCAATAAAACTGATCTTTTAATACAAGATAGGAGAAACCTCTATAAGTTTTCATCTATTTTTTAAAAACCTTAAAAATGGGTGATAATTTCCAGGTATTTTGTGGAGGATTTTTTGGACACTATCTCAATTCCTGTAGGTCATCAACAAATGTTTTTGAAATGGTTTGTTATATGCTATACAAAGGGTCACCTTAGATATAACAATTTCAAGTAATTTTAAAAAATCTAAGCATAAATCCTGACAATGTACTGTGATGAGATAATCAACTTTTGTTAGCACCACTAATTTTGAAACTGTGGTTCTTTAGAGATTTTTCTAAATCATTTATAAAGAGAAACATAGAAATAACAACTCAATTCCATAATAGAAAGAAAAAAAGGGACATCCAAGGAAAATGTGGCCAAAATGAAATGATCATTTCCTGTTGTCAATATGTGAAAAGTTAAGGGCCATGTACTACCCATACTGTGCCCTTCATGACACCTAGAACACATATCAATTACACCTTATACATAGCCATACCCAGGTCATCTTTGGTGGGTTTTTAATCATCAAGTTGCATGTGTGTGTGTGTGTGTGTGTGTGTGTGTGTGTGTGTGTGTGTGTATGTGTGTACTAATACTGGGTATTAAACACAAGGACTTGTGCTCTTGCTTGGCTGTTTTGTTCAAGGCTAGTGCTGTACTACTCAGGCCACACTTTCACTTCTGGCTTTTGTTGGTTAATTGGAAATAAAAGTCTCTTGGATTTATCTGCCTGGGCTGCCTTTGAACTGAGACCCTCAGATCTCAGCCTCCTGAGTAGCTAAAATTATAGGAGTGAGCCACTGGTACCTGGCTTCATCACCAAGTCACAGACTTTTGGTACTAGAAGGAGGGTTCTAATATATTAGAAAAAGTACAAGCTTTAAAATAAAAATGTATTCCTCAAATCTTTTTTAATGAAACAATTTTCTTTTTTATTATTAAATATGCAGATATATAGGTTAAAGGGTTGGATAACAGTGCTGATAATTATACATGATTTTAAGAAATAGTTCCTTTAAAGTGAATTTTTTTCAGAGTGAAAAAATACTTTACAGAACTGGGAAAAAAACAATTTTTGCCTGATGTTCACCTGATAAGGGATTCACATATTTCTTCTTGTCTATCTAACTGACTGCTCTCAAATCTTAACTCTACTATATAGTAATTATGACTTAAAGCAAACTACTTATACATTGTGTACTTTGGTCTCTTTGCCTGTAAAAATGAAGACACTCTTATTGTGAGTTTAGATGAGATAACATATATAAATAGCTTTATACATTTCCTAGTTCAGTATGTTAGCTGTTTTATTATTTCAGTTTCATTATTTTTAAACATAGATGGTACAGCCATTTGACAGACGGAGGCTGTGAAAATGATAATGGTTGATGTTTACTAAGGATTTGTTATGTGACAAGCATTTTGCCAAGTAGTCCTTGAGCCTTATTTCATCTAGTTGCTTTAAAATATATAACAGCACATTTGGTAAATCAGAGCATCAGGTAAATCAACTCAACAGGTATTTGCTCAGACTTCACAGGTCAGAGAATTGAGGCTAATGGAAAATAAATCATTTACCCAAATTCATATATCTGGAGAGTGCCATTATCGAAACTGTTGGAACAGATTGCACTGTGAGTCTTAATATATACATATAATGGAACATTATTCATCCTCAAAAAGAAGGACATATTGCTTTGTGAAACCACTTGATTGAATCTAGAGAACATTATGATAAAATTCCAGTCATAGAAAGATAGGTACTGCATATATTCACTTATATGAGAGCAATACAATATTTAAACTCATAGAGGCAGGTATATAATAGTGGTTTCCAGGGGGCAGGAAGACATAGTGTAGTTGTTCAATATATAGTTTCAGTTCTTCAAGAAGAATATGCTCTAGAGATCCTCTGTACAACATAATACCTACAGTTAATGATAT
The DNA here is from genome assembly GCF_024711535.1 of Dipodomys merriami. Classification (NCBI taxonomy): domain Eukaryota; kingdom Metazoa; phylum Chordata; class Mammalia; order Rodentia; family Heteromyidae; genus Dipodomys; species Dipodomys merriami. The sequence continues at coordinate 88,068,153 of NW_027204492.1, forward strand.
AGTATTGTGTCCTTCGAATTGGTTAAGGGATTGTATGTCATGTTATATGTCATCTTATACACAAAACAAACAAACAAACCAAACCCCAAATGGCCCAAGGAGTATACCCAAATAAGTATAAGGAAACTTTGGGACGTGCTGGTTATACCCATTTTGTGGTGATGGTAGCACAGCTTTTTATGTGTATCCAAATTCATAAAAAGAGGCATGTTAAGTAGTGCAGTACTTCATATAACAATTATACTTCAATAAGTCTGTTAAAAATGAGTCCCAGCTGGGCACTGGTGGCTCAAACCTGTGTTCCTAGCTACTCACAAGGCTGAGAACTGAGGATCACAGTTCTAAGCCAGCCCAGGCAGAAAAGGCCATGAGACTCTTATCTCCAGTTAACCATCAGAAAACTGGAAGTGGCACTGTGGCTCAAAGTGGTAGAGTGATAGTCTTGAGCTCAAAAGTTAAGAGATAACAGCACCCAGGCCCTGAGTTTAAGCTCCATGAACGATAAAAAAATGCTTCCCAATATTGAAGATCACTCTACTGGATTAGTATTTAGAACTTCTACATGTTTGTCCCTGAGCTTCTGTTTTTCCATTTGTATAATAGGGATGATAACCCTATCACAAATGATTGAGAGATAATGTGGGAAAATAACTCAAGCTACGAGTTTTGAGAGCATAATGGTGGGGTGTTTTTTTTTTGTTTTTTTTTTTGTTTTTTTTGTTTTTTTTTATAAAAGAGATGAGAAGAAAGCAGACTTTTTGGTCTGGAGATTGCCCTTTAAGCAGGCTGGAGGATTGCATTTCCTTGAGAAGGCCAAGTTTATTTTTATTCATTTATAAAATGCATGCATTTTTTTCACTGATGCATTCATTCAACTGTTATTTATTAGCCATTTATATGCAATACAGGTGAGGTGCTCATTCCTTTCTTGGGCCAAATGCTGACAAGACTTGGGAAGACATAGCAACTAAGACACCTGTGAACTGCTGGACTTTTGAGCCAGAACAAATTTGTGCCACTGTGTCTGTACCTTTTGCTTAAATACTTTGCAACCACTGGTTAATACATTATTGGTCCCTAACATTTGAACTTTCTGAGTACCACAAGAAATAGATCTGGAAAAGAAAACTTGATAATATAATAATGAATTGAAAACTATATTGAGCCATTATCAGACCAGAGACATGTTCAACAGAGCTGATCACTCTGCTGTGCTTACGCTGAGTAGTCCATACTATACATTTATGAAAGCTAGCTTAGTGAAATAGTCAAGTTACTTTGTTGATGGAAAGCTTTGGTTTTACAGTTCTCTGAACATGTTGATCAGTTAAAAATCATTGCATTTGGGTGTGGTGGTGAGTCTGTATTCCCAGTTGCTCAGGAAGCCAAGCCAGGAGGCTCTCTTAGCTGTAGTCTGTTGTGTTATTGTTTGCACTAAGTCCAAAGTCAACATGAAAACTTCTCAGAATCAAGGGACCACCAGGTTGCCTAAGGTGGGATGAACTGGCCCAGGTAGGAAATAGCAGCTCAAAATTTCAATGCTGATCAGTACTGTTTGTATGTCCACTGAACTCTGGCCTGGACAAGACAGAGAGAAAGAAAGCCATGTGTGGTGGCAAATAGCCAGTACAAGGCCAGCATTGGCTGCAGAGCAAGATCATGTCTCAAAAAAAGGAAGAGAAAGAAAAAAATCTCAGTAATGAAAAGGTAGTAATTGTGAGACTATGCAGTAATTTGAATGTTGACTGTCCCTAAAATGTTTATGTGTTAAAAGCAAAGTCCCCAATGCACAGTGCTATGCAAGGCAGTAGAAGCCTTTAGGATGTGGGGTCTAGTGGAAAGACTTAGGTAGTTAGACATGGGTCCTTGAAAAGAAGTGTGAGCCCTTGATCTCTTCCACTCTTTCTTGTGCTTCTCTGCCAATAGGCGAGCAGATTTTCCCTGCCACACATTCCCACCTGTCATGTACTATTTTGCTACAAGCCCAAACCAATACAGCCCATCTGTCATGAAATGAAACCTCCTAAACTGTGAGCCAAAATAAAGCATTTCCCTCTGTAAGTTGGTTATCTCAGGTGTTTGTTATAATAAGGCAAGTCTGACAGATTACTTTTTACATAATAAATGCAAACTGATTTTAGGGCTTGTCATGAAATTTTCACAAGGTGAATCAATGAGGCTGCAAAGTGGTAACTGGAATAGTACACTTTCTGTGCTAATGTAAGGACTGAAACAACTGTTTGTTTTGTTGTGTTTTGGTTTTTGAAACAGGGTCTCTCCATGAAGCCCTGACTGATACAAGCTCATGATCCTCTTGCCTCCACTTCTCTGTCTTAGGCTCATTTTCTGATAGCAGTCAATGTGATTCCCTATTAAAGGAAAGTAACAGAATGCTTTCTTCTAAAAATAGTGTATATGCATTCCATCATAAATATACTGAAAAATGAATATATATTCCATCATGTTTATATATACACATATGTGTATTTCATTATCAATATCATAAAAATAAATTTATTTATTTAAAATTCACCAATAACTACAGCTTTGGTTTAGACCTTGAACAGACTCTTTCTAATATGGGGGCCATTAGTTCCATATGATTATTGAACAGTAATAATTCAAACTGGGATATGCAGTAAGTATAAAATGTATGCCATATTTCAAAGGTTTAGTATAAAGAAAAAACGTTTTTTAAAATATGTCACTAATATATTTATATTAACTATATATTAATATAATTGGATTACATAAGTATTATTCAAGTAGAATTCACTTCCTTCTTTTGACTTTTTAAAATGTACCTATGTAAGACAAATTGTAACTAACATTCCAAAAAGTAAATGTCCAGGCTCAGATGATTTTTGCCAGTGAATCATGTGAAAAACTTACGGAAAAATGATACTGACTCTCGAGATTTGCTTCTAAAAATAGAAGCAACACTTCCTAACACATTGTATGAGGCCATTACACAAAAGGGAAATTATAGGCCAGTATTTCTCATGGTCTTACACACAAATACTCTCAATAAATGTTACTATATAGAAAGACTTTTTCTCATAATTTTGTTTTGTTAACAAATGAAATCCAATAATGTATATAAAGAATTTTCTACCACATTCAAGTGGAATTTATGAGGTAAGCAAGACCAGTTGAACATTCAAAAATTAATCAATGCAATCTATCACATTAACATTCTACAGAAGAAAATCAAATGATCAGACCAACTGATAATAAAAATTTCTCCCAAATACCTAAAGAATATCTACAAACTCATCAGACTCATGTGGCTCATGCCTGCAATCCTAGCAACTCAGGAGGCTGAGATCTGAGGATTGTGTTTTGAAGCCAGCCAGGGCAGGAAAGTCCATGAAACTCTTATCTCCATAAACACCACTAAAAAAGCTGAAAGTGGAGCTGTGGATTAAGTTGTAAAGTGCCAGCCTTGAACAAAAGAATCTCAGGGACATTTCCCTGATTTCAAGCCCTGAGTTCAAGCACTAGGACTGACATGCCAAAAAAATATCTACAAGGGATGGTGGGAGAACAACAAAGGAGGGAGTAACAATGCTCGACAAGAAATGTACTCATTACCTTACTCGTGTAACTGTAACCCCCCTGTACAGCATCTTTACAATAAAATAAAATTTTAAAAAAGGAAAAAAGAGTAACAATAAAAAATTATCTATGGGTGATGTATTTAGTGGTGAGAAACTAGGTGCTTTCCCCTAACATAAGAAACAAGGCAAGGGGGCTGGGATGTAGCTCAGTGGCAAAGCGCTTGCCTAGCAAGTGCAACGTCCTGGGTTCGATCCCCGGTACCAAAAAAGAAAAGACAAAAAAAAAAAAGAAACAAGGCAAGGATGTTTTCTCCCACTATTCCTACTCCACATAGTTCTCACTAATGCTATAAAATGAGAAAAAGAAATAATACGGAGGAAAAAATACAACCCTTTATTCACAGACATGACTGTCAGTATAGAAAATCCCACAGCATCAACAAAACTCTCATGAAATGAATACATGAGAATAGCAAAGTTATAATATGTAAAAGTCCTTTATTTTTTCTGTATTATGGTGCTGGGGATTAAACTCCCAACATGCTGTAAGTATTCTACCACTGAGCAGCATTCCCTGCCTACAATATACCAAAATCAATTGCTGTTCTATATACCACCAGTGAACAAATGGAATTTGAAACATAAAATATCATCATAATATCATAACAGTATTTTTAAAGTGAATAGAAATGAATGTATCAAAATCAGCACAGTACCTCCATGTAGAAAGCTGTAAAACACTAATGAAAAAAAACAAGGAAGATATGTTACTGGAGAAAGAGAATGCATTCACAGATTAGAGGATTCAGTTATTAATGTGCAAAATCTTTTCTACTTCTGAAAATTCAACACAATCCCAGATCAAGACCCCAGCATGCTCTTTAGTTGATATCAAAAGGCTAATTCTAACATTTGTCTGGAAAGGCAAACAGCAAGAATAGATAACATAATACTGTAAAAGAAGAACAAAATTGGAGAAGTCACAATACTCTGCTTAAGACAGCCTATAACTCTGCAGTAATTGAGGCAGCATCATATTAAAAAAAGGAATGAACAGCACATAGATAAGTAGAACAGAGTAGAATAGAAATACATCAACTCATTTTTGACAAATGATCATAGGTAATTCAAGAAATAAAGGATAGAAATTTTTGAACAGATTGTCCTGGAGCTAACAGATAGTTATATTCAGAAAGATGAAACAAGGTAAAAACCTTACACCAAGAAATGACTCAAATGGATCATACACCTAAATATAATATACAATGTTTAAGAATTATTTTTTAAATAGCAGGAGAGAATTCACATAACATCAAGTTTGATGATGGATTTTTGGGGAGGGGGATCGGTCGTGGGCCTTGAACTCTGGGCCTGAGCGCTGTCCCTCAGCTCTTCAGCTCAAGGCGAACACTCTACCACTTGAGCTACAGCACCACTTCCTGAAGATGGATTTTTAAATATGACAATAAAGAGTTAATCAGTTAAATTTCATTAAAATCAACACTTTATACTCTGAAAACAACATATGAAAGAAACAAAAGACCAGTCATACATTTGTATGTTGCTGTCATTGTAGCACTATTCACCATAGTCAAGTCATGGAACCAGCCAAGATGCCCTACAACCAAAAAATGGATCAAGAAAATGTGATGTGTGTGTATGTGTGTATGTGTGTGCATGTGTGTGTGCAGGTGTGTGTGTGTGTGTATGTATACAGAGAGAAGAATTTTATTTATCCATTACGAAGAATAATAGTATATCATTTTGCAGGGAATTGAATGAACTTGGAACATACCATACTGAGTGAGTTAAGCCAGGCTCAGAAAGACAAATGACATATTTTTCTCATATGTAAATGTTAGATCTAAAATTAAAGCATATATGTAAACACATATGGGGTCTTATGTATAAATACATGATCAAATTGATTAAAGTTGGGTATATATACGAATGAGATTCCATGGTACAATGCCTTTCAGCAGTTAGCAGACAAATTAACACAGTGAATATCAGAAAGATGAAAATTTCTTGACTTTCAGGAAGTGAAGGTTAACAGGAGAGGGGTGGATGAATGGAGAATGAATGATGGGTAAATGCAGTCATTATGATCAATGTACATATTGGGAATAGAACTAGGAAATTTGAGGAGACAGGTGGTAATTAGATAGATGAGCAGAAAGAATCATGGAAGTAGGAACTCTGATCAAGTTGCATTGCATGTAGACATGTTAAATTGAAATACATTTGTACAACCACTTGAAGATAGTAATTATTTAAAAGACTAGCTATGGTCATGGGGAAAGTATTGGCAAAGCACATATCTTAAAACTCTATGAAGTTATCTTAGAACTCATAAAGCTTAATAAGAAGAAACATAATTCAATTGAAAAATAGGCAAGCTCTCTGAAGATATTTCATCAAAGAGAATATTCAGATGGCAAATAAGCACCTGAAAAGATGCTCAATGTCATTTGCCATTAGAAAACTGTAAAACAAAACAACAATGTTCAACTATACAACTATTTGAAATGGTAAAATTTATAAACTTGACAATATCAACTGATGGCTGGGATGCAGAGCAATAGAAACTCATTTATGTTACCAAGAATGTAAAATGCACAGCCTCTTTGAATGATAGGTTAGATTCTTCTAAAACTAATCCAAACGCAGTATGCCCATATGATCAGTAATTACATTACTAGGTATTTATCCAACTGATTTGAGAGGTTATATTACATAAAAACTTGTGCATAGCAGGGTGCCTGTGGCTAATGCCTGTAATCCTAGCTAGTCAGGAGGCTGAGATCTAAGGATCGCTGTTCAAAGCCAGCCTGGGCAAGAAAGTCTGTGAGACTCTTATCTCCAATTAATCACATTAAAAACCCTAAAGTGGTGCTAAGGGTCAAGTGGTAGAGTGCTAAACTTGAGTAAAAAGAGCTCAGGGATTGTGGCCAGACTCAGAGTTCAAGCCCCAGGGCTGACAAAAAAAGCAAAACAAAACAAAACTTGCCCATAAAAACTTACAGCCTCTTTATTCAAAGTCATTAAAACTAGAAGCAACCAAGATGTTGTTCAACAGGTGAATAAACTGTGGTATATATAATGGCAAATATATGTGTGTGTGTATTTAATGGTACATGTATATAGACATATTTAATGAAATGATCTATGATAAAATGAATTATCAATCTACAAAAAGGAATCTTAAATGGAAATTGGTAAGTGAAAGAAGCCAGTCTGAAAAGGCTACATATTGTATGATTGTAATTATATGACAGTCTGGAAAAGGCAAAAATGTAAAAATAATAAAGTAGAGGTTGTTCAACATTTGGGGTATCAGGGAGAAGATGTATAGGTGAGGCACAAGGGAATTAAGTCAGTGAAATTATTCGGTGAGATAGTTTAATGATAAATACAAAACAATATTTGTCAAGCCCCATGGGACCTGTAGAATAAAGACTGAACCTCAATGTCTGCAAACATTTAAAAAACTTTTAGGAAATTAAAAAAATGTTAGTGTGGAATGCAGAATGTGGCAAAAACAATTTATTATAAATGAAGCAACTTGACTGAAGGAAGTAAAGGAATAAGGTGGTGACCTATGTAATTTTGGAAGTAAGTAGCCTCTAAGATTAAAAGAAAAAGATCTGTACTCTAGTTGATAAAAATTTCCCCCAAGGAAGAATGGCATAATAATTTTGAAGCCACTATACATGCATACCAGAATTAAATAATTAAGTAAATGTATGATGGATAGTAAGAACCAGGGTTTTTTTTTTTGGATTGAAGGGTCACAGATAAGCAAGGAAAGAGGCTAGAATGCTCCATGTGGTTATGAATAAGAGTATGATCTCATATTTAGTTTAGTATGAATGTAGTGAGTTATATATGGAAATGATTAGAGATTTATACAGACACATGTGGTTCCATATACACATATATCTCCTGGCTCTGTCAACTGAGAGGGCCCAAGAACAGTGACATTCCAGTAATAATGAAAACAGTACTCAGATCTTGACTTCTAATATTATTAGAAGAAATGGTAAATTTTAATATTGGGACAGGAAATACAGAAGATGAGCATGGAGAATATAGTAATGACAGAAGGTAAGTGCTAACAAACTAACCAACCATGGAGTTGAGGGTGATGGCTAATCTTGATTTTCAATTTGATTGGATTGAGAAGTAACTAGGAAATTAGTGAAGCATACCTCTGAATTTATCTGTAAGGTCCTTTCCAGAGAGGATTAATTAAGGAGGAAGATAGATTCAAACTAAATGTGATGTAGCTCCTGAATGTAGGCTGAAGGCCCAGATAGAATAAGAAGAGAAAGGAAAAAGTTCTTATTAATGTAGGCATTATCTTTTCTTCCTAGCTGCCATTATGCGAGCTGCTCCATCACACTAATGAAACTGTGAACTCCTCCTTGAAGTAGTTTGTGGCCGACATTTTTTCATAACAACACAAAACTGACTAATAGAATGAGCATATATCAAGTCAGGTACTGGTGGCTCATGCCTGTAATCCTAGCTACTCAGGAGGCTGAGATCTGAGGATCACAGTTTGAAGCTAGCCCAGGCAGAAAAGTCCCCATGAGACTCTGATCTCCAATTAATCACTCAAAAACTTGAAGTGTAACTGTGGCTCAAGTGGTAAAGTGCTAGCCTTGAGCAAAAGGTTCAGCAACAGCACCCAGGCCCTTCTCCTTCCCCTCCCGCCACCAAAAATGAGCATACATCAGAGGAGCAAGCTAACTAAAACAGCACTTAATGGCCAAACTTGAGGCACTTGACTAACAAAATAAATAAAGTAATATTAGAAACCAAAGTCCAAAATAAATACTTAAAAGTCTATACTGCTGTAAATGATTGAATAAATAAATGAGAGTAAAAATAAATGTCCTGTACTGAAGAGTGTGGGTTGAATCTAGAAGCTTGCTTCCAAAATATACCATATATAGAGAGAGGAATAGATGATTAGCTTTGGAGTGGAGAGTTGTAACCCACACTATCTCAGTCAGATGATCAAGGTCAACATCAACAATACTAAATAATGTTGATGGTTGACATGATGTGATTCTAAAACATTTTATCTCTGTAGTTTCCTCCCCAAACATCTAGTTTAGCCATGAGGAAAAAAAATCCCAATGAATGGCTATTCTACCAAACATGTGACAAATATATCTCACAACAGTAAAGGTCATCAGAGACAAAAAGTCTAAAAATCATCACAAACAAGAAGAGTCTAAAATGACTTGAGGACTAAGTGTAATTAAGTGTCCTGGATGGATACTGGGACAGGAAAAGGACATTAGGGAGAGGGAGAAGCTAAACGAATCTGAATAAATTATAACTTTAGTTAACATTAATGCATTGATACTGTTTCATTAATTGTGACAGCTGTACCATATGATGGAGGATATTCAGGGAAGACTGAGTTATGGGTATATGAGAACTTTCCGTACTATCTTTGTGATGAATCTGTAAATTTAAAACTAGTCTAATATAAACAGGTTGTTTTTTAAAAAGAGTGTATTGATCTTATCTATAACTACAGAAGCTATTTCTTGGAAGGGAAGAGGGAGGGAGGAAGGAAGAGAAGGATGAACTGGAGTAGGTACTTGAGTAGGTACTAATTGCTATAATGCTAAGTATCTTAGACATACTTAGCTGCAGATTATGGATTAAAATTAATTCTGCTTTATTTTTCTATAAAGCCCAGTGTTATTAATAAGATTCTTAGAGTTTGTGTTGCTTCTTAGGAAGGAAAAAGGAACATGGAGCTCATTAACTAGTTGGCTCTTTTGGATGTACTGTGTAGAGAAGGTAAATAACAAGAGAGCAACAGGGAGTTGGAGAGGCATTTACAATTTATAGCTCAGTGAGATGCAAAAATATTCTTTGTTAATAGCTTGTGCTGGTAGTTCAGCAGCAAGAAGAGGAAAGGGAGTATGACTGGTTGGTGTAAGGAGGCCACCTGCCTGCTTTATAATTGTTCTGAATGGACCAGTAAGTGTTGCCTGAAGCCATCTATGCACCTGCACAGTGATATCTTGGGAGCAAAAAGTTAAATAGGGTATGAAAGTGGTCAACTGCATGTGTAGTTTTGAAAAACTAGAAATGATAGGACATGGAAGGAAAGGGAAAGGAGAGTGAAAGGAGAAAAGTGTGAAGATTTTCTTTGAACAAAGTCAAATGAAGGGTATATGAGACAAGGTCTTCAAAATTCATTTTAGTTTTGTTTCTCTCCTTCCCTTCTCTCTCCACCTCTTCTATCCTCACACCTGCCTTCAGCATCACAGATTTTCTAAAGCTAGAAACTGCCTTAATTTGGAGCAAAGTAATGAAGTAATGGTGTATAATGTCCTAAAACCAGGCTCTTTCACAGCTCTTTTGCTGCATAACCTTCTATCTCCCCATAAACCCCTTTGGCCTTGCCATTATTACATGCCATTTTTGGATATATTTTTATATTATATTTTATGCATATTATATGGAAGATAAGGTTCCTAAGTATAATAGTGAAGAAGAATAATGAAGTCGTTTGGCATTTATTAAAGCAAAGCATTCTTTGGAATATCATTCATAGATTACCTCACTTGCATAGGTGAGAAAACTGAGGCACATGGGCCATCTTTAAGATTTGTATAAGTTGGCTCTTCATCTGTGCCACAGACAGTTATGCCCTCCAGCCAGTATTTGGTTTGTCCTTGTGATTTTATTTTTGCTCTGGATATTTGTCTCATTGTCTACTGCTTTTCTTCCTACAATTGCCATTTATTTTATCCCTCCTTCTTTTTCTCTCTCCTTCCCTCCCTCCTTCCCTTTTTGCCCTCCTTTCTCTGCTCTCTCTGCCCCCCCCCCTCTAGCTGGCTTCTTAAACTTACAATAATCTTGCCTCTGCCTCCCAGGTGTTGGAATTACAGGCATGGATCACCACAACTGATTTAAAACTGACATTTCTGATCTGCGAGTGAAGTCATGTTTGGCTTCAGCTGCCCTTGAGTATTCTTTCTGTCTCTCATTTTCTTCGAGGTTTGATAACTTCATTAGATAATTATTGGTTTTCATCCACAACAATTGTCTGTATATTTTTAAAAATGGTAACAGGAGCCTGGCACCAGTGGCTCATGGCTATAATTCTAACTACTTTGGAGGCTGAGATCTGAGGATCACAGTTAAAAGCCACCCTGGTCAGACAAACCTGGAGATGCTCATCTTCAATTAACCAGCAAAGAGCCAGAATTCCAGGTATAGCTCACATGGTAGAGTGCCAACCTTAAGCAAAAAAGCTAAGGTACAGTGCCTAGGTCCTGAGTTCAAGCCCCAGTACACACACACACACACACACACACACACACACACACACACACACACACACACACACACACACACACACACACACACACACACACACACACACACACACACACTGATAGCAAGTACAAAGTTAACCAAAGTGCACAGCTTATTTGGTATTTGCTGGACAATGCACACAGATATTGAGTGAGATATTCCTCATGTGTTTGGCCCAGGCAGCTTTGTTGAGCCTGGGACCAATGGCACTGAGCGCAGTTCCCATATCCTTCATGGTAATTCTCTGGACATGTCTGAGTGCCTGAAGGGCAGGCACACATCCTGAAGCCCATAACACTGAATTTTTGTTTAGAATTTGTTTTGATTGCTTCTTTTATAACATATAGGCACAGTGCAAATATATTGAAAAGGAAAACAAAATCTACCATCTTAACACAAAAACTGCTTAAGCATTTTGCTATATTTCTATTTAAACTTTGGATTAATCCAGAATTTCATACTGTCTCAACCATTGTAGAGAAGACATAAAAAACGGATTTTTACAGTTCTAATTACACTTTTTATTCTTCCAAGTAATTTTTCCTTTCAGCAGCAAAGACTAGAAACGTTATATAATTACAAAGACTGATTCTCCAAAGTTTGCACACAACATCTAATTTAAACTTACTTTTTCTATAGAGAATAAATTACTTTAGTTCTACTGCCTAAAATAAAATATTTCCTTTTTATGGTGATTGGGATCAAACCCAGGACCTTTGAGCATATTAGGCAAGCTCTCCACTAGGCCACACACTCCCCAGCATTAATAGCTTGAAAATAAGGAGTTCTGAGGTACTACTGTCTAGATGGATATACAGACAAGGACATAAAATGCCCATGTCTGCTTTCTAGAAATGCTTACAGGAATGCCACATGAAGTATGCACAACTGCTTAGAACTAAAATTCTCAGTGTCTAGGAAAATTTAGGAGATATGAATGAATGGGGTTGGGAGGGACACAGAAGAATAATAAAGGGGGTGATATTGATCAAGATGCATTGTACTAAAAAACTGACATGTTAACATAAAGATAATAAAATATAATTTTAAAAATCTTCTGTTAGAAAGGTCTTATTCTTAATACTTTTAGGGGAGGGGAGAATTGGGTATTTTATGACCATTATCTAAAACATCAACCAGTTGACAGCACATGTCAAAAACTCATCCCAAATCATCTTTACTCTAAAATATTTTTTATTTGAAATATCTTGATTTTATATGCAGAAAATGTGTGAAATTTAGTATAAGTTCCAAGGGAAGCTTGAAAGTAAAGTTATAATGGTTTCATTTATTTGTCTTTTTTGCTGACCATTTCAATTCTTTTTCTGGTTGTGATCTTCAAGACCATGCAGTTAATATGCACTGGCCTTTTATGAAGCATTTTTATATGATCTTGAATGTTCAAGATAAGCTTTAATGTTGGGATATGCATATAAAACAATGCATTTGACAGAGTGGGAGATTAGTTTAAACATAAGATCACACAGATGAAAATAACCAAGAAAGAGAAGCATTCCCATCTACACAGATAGACATTCTACTGGTACATCAAGATACCTACAGCGCAGTCTCTTTTTCCTCCAGCCACCACATGCCTCTACCATCTCAGCAGGCCTTCCCCACCTTCATCCTCTTATCAGTCTATTTCTAGGATAACAGACATCACCATGCTATATGTTATTACACAATATTCTACTAGAGCTTTAGAATTGACATAATCTCTCTCCCACTCTGGTCTTATTGAAAGAAACAGTCATTTTTACATTCTGAACTTTGCTTCTTTCTGGCCTTGAAATCTTGATACTTGGTCTCTGAAGCCAGTCCAGAACTGTGCTGAAATGCCACTTATATTGCCTTTATTTATGTGTGTGCAGTTTTTCCTGTTTAAAATGAATACTTCATGGTAGTTTTGCTTAGGTTTAATTCCATATTTGGATACCACCGACACAAATGAGGCAAAATTATAGACATAAAGAGAAGAATGTATGAGGGAAAAGGATCACTTGTGTTCAAGAGCTAGAGTTCAAGAACTAGAAGTCAGTCTGGGAAACAGCTAGTTTCTGTGTGTGTGTGTGTGTGTGTCTCTCTCTGTGTATACAGTCTCTCTGTGTGTTTCTGTGCCCCTGTGTCTGTGTCTGTGTCTCTGTGTCTCTGTGTCTCTGTCTGTCTCTGTCTCTGCCTCCCTCTGTCTCTGTCTCTGTCTCTTTCTCTGTCTCTGTCTGTCTGTCTGTCTGTCTGTCTGTCTGTCTGTCTGTCTGTCTGTCTGTCTGTCTGTCTGTCTGTCTCTCTCTCTCTCTCTCTCTCTCTCTCTCTCTCTCTCTCTCTCTCTCTCCCTTCTTCCCTCCCTCCTGCCTTCTTTATTCCTTCCCTCCAAACCTCACTTTCTCCCTCTCCCTCTTTCTTTTTGGCTGTACGGGGATTTGAACTCAGGGTCTTTTCTTTGTTAATAGCTGGTGCTTTGGCCCTATTTCCATCCCAGCTTTTTGGTGGTTATTTTGGAGATGGAGTTTCAAGGACTTTTGTATCCCACCAGCTTTGAATGAAGACCCTCCTGATCTCAGGCTCCTGAGTAGATAGGATTCCAGTCATGAGATATCAAAACAAAAACAAAAAAAAGAAAAACAAAGACAAAAAAGGTATACTAAAGCAAACTTTTTGTTTCATTTTAGATTTAAACATAAGTAAATTCAAACATTTACAAATATGTTTGAAACAGCACAAAATGTATTCAGAATTGTTCTTGACAAAAGCAATACTGGATGCATGAATATGTATTTTAATAGTATTGGTATGGCTTATAATTCATATTAAAGTAAACTAAATCATAAATAATGCAGAGGTGATTCATTACCAACTATTACTATGCAAAGTGTTCTAGAAAACATAAAATATTGGTCTGAGGTGTAGAGAGGAAAGTATCACCCTAGCCTGAAATTCCTTTAATGGTAAACAACATTTTCATTCTATATGAGTTAAACTGTTTGAGAATGCTGTTTGCGATCAGCTTATTTATTAAGGGTTGTAAATAATTTCATGTTGATAGCAGGAAGGAATTCTTTAATAATGAAAGGAAGAAATGAAGAATAAAAAATATAGCTACTGATACTTAGAAGGCTGAGATCTGAGGACTAAGGTTTGAAGCCAGACCAGGCAGACAGAAGGTTTTATCTCCAATTAACCAACAAAAAGCTAGAAGTGGAAGTGTGGCTAAAGTGGTAGAGCTCCAACCTTGAGTGAAAAAGCTAAACAAGAGCACAATACCCTTAGTTCAAGCCCCACTATCAGCACAATAAAAGGAGTAATTATCTACCTAAATATCTAAAATAGGTTTCCTGAATACATTTAAGGAAATACATACACTAAATGCATGGAATGAGAGAGGGTAGAAAGAAGGAGAGAGAATGAAAGGAAATGCAGTTAGCCATCGCACTGTAGGACCAACAGGAGGAAATAAATGGAAGCAGGAAGGAGTGGTAGAGTGCCAGTTATGAGTAAAAGTGTTGAGTGAGATTGGGAGTTCAAACCCTAGTAAAAGCACACAGACACACACACAGACACACAGACACACAGACACACATAGACACAGACACACAGACACAGACACAGACACACACACACACATATGAATATTGCATATTGGGATTTACAGAGAAGGTAAGAATGTCATCAAGAGTGAAGTAAGAGAAGACTTGTTCAGATCTTATGATGTTACCTAGGCTGTCCTGATTATGTGGAATCATCATAGTGACTACCCCTACACTAAAATTCACACTACATGCTAAATATTGTTATCTCTTTTTTCTTTATATGTTTACAACAATCCCTAGATTTTAGATGAAAATATGTGAATTCAAAGAGGTTAAGTATCATTTCCAGGGACAGGAGACTAGCAGATTGCAGGGGTGAGATTAGAACTCAAAGCCATGCTCTTGCAGTAGAACTGCTTGTGTCCACTTTTAGCAGTATACCCAAACAGTGGAGTGGGCACAGATTTTGGTGTTATGTGATTGTGCATGAACACTTTTGAATGACTTATGAAGATGAATTATATTGAAAAATAACAATTATGCTAGAAAGTCATACAAATTTGAGAGTTTAAAGCCAGAAACAGCTAGGCTGTAATTTCAGCACTGGGAAGGCAGAAATGGGAGGATCACAAATTCAAGGCCAACTTGGGTTACACAGGGAGACCCTATCTCAAAACAATTGAAGAAAATAAGTCAGAAACATGCAAGAAAATAGAAAACATATAAGAAAAGAGCCATAGAGGGCATGAACTTGATGAAAGTATGTTATGTGCAAGTATAAGCATATCACAATGAAAACTTTTGTATAATTAATATATGCTACTTAAAAGAGAGAGAGAAACAGGGAAATGTACACTCCCTCCAAACCCTCCTACTTAGAGACAGCCAAAGTTGGCATCTTCTTATCCATTCTTCCAACTTGAATGTAAGTAGATGAAAGGGCATGGACCTTTTGCTAAGGCTCTCATGGATTTCCAAATTGCCAAGAAAATTGTTTTAGATGAGTATACTCTTCTAAAATGAATTGTCATTATCCAGGGTATTTATTCCTTAATTGGGTTGACACTGAATCAGTCAAGTCTGTAATATCTCCAAAACTTCCATGTGCAGAAGCTATAGCATTTGAGTATATAAAAGGGTTTAGGCTTAATTAATAACTAGTTAAGATTACTAATGAGTGAGAGAATTGTCTTTCCAGTAGCTATAATAGCATTGAAAAAGCATAGAACCATATTTACCCAGAAATATCAGGCATTTACGTAGGGAATCATTTAAGTAACTTTCAAAGTACACTGACGAAACAGATGAAGCAGTAATCTATTCTTAGGTAGGAAGCCACAACTTATTTTTTAAAAGACTATAATGTTAAAAATGGATATATCTGACTACCTAAGAAGTTTGCATTTTAAAAAATAAAGATCAACTCCAAAGACAGGGAAAACAACAAAAAATACAGTCTACATCACAAATATAAGTGATTGTTCATTGTAATTATCCAAATAAATCATGGAAACAACCCAACTCTACTAAAGATCAGATACATAAAGCAAATCTAGAAACTACTAAAAACCAGTTTCTGGCTTGAAAAATTCAGTGGGTCAAGCCTGTAATCCTAGCTACTTGGGAGGCAGAAATTTGGCATTTGAGGTTTGAGGCCAATCTGTCTAGGTATGAAATTTTGCAAGACTCTATCTTAACCAATAGTTGGGTGCAGTAGCACATATCTGTTTTACCAGCTGTTGGAAAAGTACAGAGGCATGTATGTAGGAGGATAGAGGCCATGATCAACCCAGGCATAAAGGAAGAAAAAAAATAACCAATGGAAAAAGGGGCACAAGGGGGAGAGTGTCTGCCTAAGTGGAGACACTGAGGTTCAATCCACAGTACTACAAAAAATGCTGGCCATTTAAGAAAACAAAATAAGATATGATTAGGCAATTGTTTGGCAGACAACCTCAATTTCATCCAACTACAGAAAGCATATTAACCAAACCAACAACTTTGACACTACTTTAATAGGGACACAAAATAACCTCATTCATTCTATAAACATTAAATATTTCAAATCTAAATAACCCTGTTCCCACTGTGGTTGTGGCTTTCTTTTAGCCTGGCTCTCTCACCTAGAATTATGGAGAACATGAAAGGCCCTTTGGACATGCTCAGAACTTGGCTCAAATTCTGTAATGAAATTTATACTTGTGGATATATCCTGAAACTGACTATCCATCTCCATTCCACTGCCTTCAGCCCCACTTTTGTATTTGTAGTCTTGGAAATGTGGGAATGACCTGTGTAGGCCTAGAGCTAGGTTTCAGCAGTAACAGCTACAGCCTTCTCAGGGGGCCCTTGGTCTTCACACTGCTGAAGCCTGCTTAAATTTTTCCCAAATCATTTGGAAAATGGTCACGAAGCAGGAATGTTTAACAGGTCCCAAGTGGTAAAGGACCACAGGTTTCTGGCACTGCTCTGAAAATCTCTATCACAGCTAGGTTTATAAGTCAACCTAGCTGCCGATTGAGGAAAATTCCATTAAATGATGTTTACCAGAGTATATACATATTATTCGACTTATCATCAAGTAAGTCAAAAGCTTTGCTTTTTCAGTCCATTTAAATTAATTTAATGAGATCATATAGGTCTGATCTAAATACACTTTGGTTATATTTATCATTAACTCGACTAATTCAACAAATATCCATAGTTCTATTTTTGGATGTATTCTGTGTATAA
The DNA here is from genome assembly GCF_024711535.1 of Dipodomys merriami. Lineage (NCBI taxonomy): Eukaryota > Metazoa > Chordata > Mammalia > Rodentia > Heteromyidae > Dipodomys > Dipodomys merriami. The sequence goes on from NW_027204492.1 coordinate 88,085,329, forward strand.
AAATAGCCTTTATATGACAAGGACAGATAGAGATAAAGAGAGAAGAGGAGGAAGAGGTAGAGGAAGAAAAAGGAGGGAGAGGGAAGAGTAGGGAAAGATGAGAGTGAAGGAGAAGGGAGTAGGGGAAAGAGGAGGTGGGAGAGGGGCAGGGGAAGAGGGAAGGGGAGGGGAAAAAACTAAATGACATAGATAAAACCAAGTGATACATTCTGCACAGAGATTTTTTTCCCCAATAGACTGCCACAGTAAACTTGCTCCTGCCTCTGGCAAAATCTATCAGGCAAATCTTTGCTTCAATGTTAGTTTGGAAATCAGATGCATGTGTGCTGCTGCTTGTAGCTTAAGCTGAAATGGATGCTGAAATTGTTGCCTCTCAGTCCTGTGAGCTATAGCCAGGAGGCACTGCTGGGACACAGGGGGTAAGAATGCTATCCTTCTGGGCCTTGGAGAGCACATTTACTTTTTTATCCAAATACATGTCTAAGAATTCATACATGTGTACGCATTATCCTGCCCATGTAATTGTAACTCCTCTGTACAGTATGTTCACAAATAAAATAAAATTAAATTAAAAAAAAAGAATTCATACATGTTTACCCAAAGTTGAGTTGCTGTTGTTAAAGACAAATTTTTTCTGTAAGTCAGGATGGCCTGGAATTCTCCATGTAGCCCAGGCATGTCACAAATTCATGATTATCCTGCCACAGCCTCTCAAATGATAGATTTAAAGGTATGCACCATCATACATAGTTATAATTATAAATATACAATATTATATATATATATATAGTACACCTGGTAATAGAATGTATATATATATGTATATATATATATATATATTTTAATTTTATTTTATTTTATTTGTGAACATACTGTACAGAGGAGTTACAATTATGTGGGCAGGATAATGCGTACATTTCTTACCAAGCATTGCAGCCTCCTCCTTTGTTTACCCTTCACATCCCTTCCCAGCCTCCCCCCTCCCCCCAATCCCAATCCTTCTCCTTCCCCCCCCTTCCCCCCCACCCCCGCACCGATGTTGTAAAGCTCGTTTTGGACATGACAACTTGTACTTCTCATTGTTGCAACAGGTCCACCTGTATCCTTAAACAACTGGTTTTTCCCCATCTCCTCCACAAGTTATACTGACATCAAATATAGTGAAAGCAGGGGTTATACTGTGGGGGAGGGACATACAAAGCAACAAAGAGATAATCTTATAAATGCATTAGAAACACATGCATGAAAGAAAAAACATTAAATTTTTTTTTTTGCTGGCTTGAACTCAGGGCTTGGGCACTGTTCTTGAGCTCCAGGAGCCACATTCCACTTCTGACTTTTTGCTGGTTAATTTTGGCAGTAAGAGTCTCATGGACTTTTCTGCATGCTTTGAACCACAATCATCATCAGATCTCAGCCTCCTACATAAATAGGATTACAGGTGAGAGCTTCTGGTGCCAGGACTACCAATAATGATTTTTTAAGGATACAAATGATGGTCTATAAACAGAGCAGATGGCAATATATCTCCCAGGACTGCTCACTTGCCACCCTCACTTGGTTTCCAAAGTTTCAAAAGTCCTTATAACATCCTTTGTTACTTCACTCTTCTCAATAAATGTAGTTACACGCTTCAAGAGTGGGAATATGCAAATAACCGTGGACAAACTATCACATCTCTTTTGACGATTTATTTGCTCAATAATTTATTCTTAGATTTATCCATGCATTTATTCATTTGATAAATACATAGACAGCATTAACTAAATTTCCTAAGTTAGGAACTATGTTTTGAGATTAAAAGATAAATAAGTAAGAGAAATTTTCTTAGGCATGATATGTTGGGAAACAATGCCCCCAAACTCACCAAATTTGGAAAAAATAATAAGAAGATGATCAGAAATAGGATAATTCTCAAGAAATCTATTCCACAAAACACTGTGATTATAATTAAACTTTTTTTGGCAACACTGAAGACTGAATTCAGAGCTTTGCACTTATTAGGCAAGAAGTCTTCCACTTGAACCCCATCCTTAGCCCTTTTGACTTAGTTTCTTTGACAGATAGGGTCTCCTGCTTTGGCCTGAACCAGCCTCAGCTTGTGAGTCTCCTACCTTTGCATCACAAGTATCTGAGATTATGGGTGTGTACTACCACATCTAGCTGGTTTGTTTGTTTTTATCAGCTTTTTGGTGAACTTTAATTTCATTTGTAGTATTGTTACACAGAAGTTTTAATATTAATATAATCAAATCCTTTCACAATTTCCCAGGGTTTTTTTTGACAGAGGATGGTACTAATATTTTTGCTAGGTTAGACTCAAACCACAATCCTCTTATCTGTACCTCCCATAGTGCTAGCATTAAAAGGATGTACCATCATTCCTAGTCCTTATAACTAAACTGAAAACTAAAGTAAAAAAAAATAAGAGCAGTCATAATAGCTGTTTGGGAACAAAAACTATTTCACATCTAAAACCATGGAAGCTGGACAAAAACTGTTGAAAGAAAAGAACTGTCAGTTGTGAATTTAATATCCGTCAAACTAATCCTTCAGGAATGAAGAGCAAACATAAACAACTTCAGATAAAGAAAAACTAAAATAATTTCTTGCTGGAAGGCTTATCCTTAAGAAACTGGGTAAGTGAGATTTCTTCAGATGGAAAAGATATAATAACAGAAGGAATTGTAGCACACCAGGGAAAAGAGAGAAGGAATGTGAGTAATAAAGTAGACCATCCTTTCCCTCATGAGATTATTAAATCATATTTGATGGTTGAACAAAAATTATAGTATTATATGATGTTCAAGGCAATAATATTTAAAAGTGGTAAAAACAAAAGAATCTGAGTTAATGTTGGAGGATTTAATTTTTTGAGTTCGAGGTATATTTTAGATATGAGACCCTTGTCTGTTGTATGGCTAATGAAGATCTTCTCCCAGTCCGTGGGCTTTCTATTGATCTTGCTAGCTATGTCCTTTGCCATGCAGAAGCTCTGCAATTTCATGCAATCCTATTTGTCCAACCTTTCTTTGATTTGTTGTGTTTCTGTGTCTCTATTAAGAAAATTTCAGCCTGTCCAAGGAGACCTAGGGTTTCTCCTATTCTGTTCTGTAATGTTTTCAGGCTGTGTGCTTTGATCCCAAGGTCTTTGATTCATTTGGAGTTGATTCTGGTGCAAGGTGATATATAAGGAACTAGCTTTAGTTTTCTACAGGTGATTAACCAATTTTGCCAACACCATTTACTGAAGAGGCTGTCTTTCTTCCATTCTATTTTTTTAGCTCCCTTATCAAAGATTAGATGGCTATAGGTCTGTGGGTACATTTTTGGGTTTTCAATTCTATTCCACTGGTCCTGAGGTCTGTTCTTGTGCCAGTACCAAGCTGTTTTGATTACTATGGCTTTGAGGTAGAGTTTGAAATTTGGTATTGATACTCCTCCAGCACTGTTCTTTCTGTTAAGGATCGTTTTTGCTATTCCGGGTCTTTTATTGTTCCATATGAATTTTTGGATTGCCTCTTCTATTTCCTTGAAGAATGAGGCTGGACTCTTGATAGGTATCGCATTGAATTTGTGGAAGCCTTGGGAAGTATTGCCATTTTCACAATGTTGATCCTTCCAATCCAGGAGCATGGGAGGTTTTTCCACTTTCTAAGTTCTGCTTTGATTTCCTTTTTCAGGTTTTTAAAGTTTTCATCATAGAGGTCCTTCACTTCTTTGGTTAAGTTAATTCCTAAGTATTTTACTTTTTGTGGGGCTATTACGAATGCAGTTGCTTTCCTGATTTCAGCCACGCTTTTCTCATTGTTGGCATACAGAAAAGCCATTGATTTTTGAGGGTTAATTTTATACCCTGCTACTTTGCTAAACTTTTGAATCAGCTTGAGTAATTTCAGGTTGGAGTCTATGGGATTCTTTAGATACAAGATCATGTCATCTGCAAAGAGGGAGAGTTTTACTTCATCTTTCCCTATTTGTATCCCTTTTATGTTTGCATCTTTTCTTATAAATCCCCCAACAACAAATCCTCAAAGAAACAACTGCCCAATAGACAGTGGGCTTGGAGAAATGCTCAACCTCCCTAGCCATAAAAGAAATGCAAATCAAAACAACATTGAGATACCACCTCACCCCAGTTAGAATGGCTATAATCAAGAACTCTAATAACAACAGATGCTAGAGTGGATGTGGACAGAAGGGAACCCTACTGCATTGTTGGTGGGAGTGTAAACTTGTTCAACCACTTTGAAAGTAATATGGAGGTTCCTCAAAAGACTCCACATAGAGCTCCCCTATGACCTAGCAATTCCACTTTTGGGCATTTACCCAAATGATCACAAACAAGACCACACTAAAGCTACCAGCACAACTATGTTTATTGCAGCATTATTTACCATAGCTAAGATATGGAACTAACCCAGATGCCCCTCAGTACATGAATGGATCAAGAAAATGTGGTCTATATACACAATGGAATTCTATGCCTTCATCAGAAAGAATGGCATTGCCCCATTTTTTTAGGAAATGGAAAAACTTGGGAAAAACTCTATTAAATGAAGTAAGCCAGGCCCAAAGAAACATTGGTCCCATGGCTTCCCTTATTTGCAATAACTAGTATATGTCTGAGTCAAGAAGAAACGGTCAGATAAGTTGATGTTAGGCAAAATGAACCCCAAGTTAAGTACTCAAATATTTTTTTCTTTCTTGCTATTGTTTCTAATGCATTTGTAAGATTATTTCTTTGTTGCTTTGTATGTCCCTTCCCCATGGTATAACCCCTGTTTTCACTGTATTTGATGTTGGTATAATTTGGGGAGGGGAAGGGAAAAAACAAATTGTTTATATAAGGATACAGGCGGACCCATTGCAACAATGAGATGTACAAGACTTTATGTTGAAAAACAGCTTTACAACTTTGGCTTGGAGGGGTGGGGGGAGGATGGGATGAGATGGTAAGGTGAAACAAAGGAGGAGATAAGAAATGTACTCATTACCTTGCTCATGTAATTGTAACCCCTCTGTACGGTATTTTCACAATAAAAAAGAACCTGAGTTGAACTGAGATTTCCACATTCTACACAAGTTGACTGCAACCACTAAAAAATTGTAATGAGATGAGCACCTAAATCGACTATAAATAAATCAAGAAGAGTTTTAAAAACTGTCCCACTAGCACACATGGTGCATCCACAAACAAACATGTAAGTAAGCCCCAGTGGAAATAAGTAGTAGGTGGCAAATTTAAGCATTAACATAATTATTATCTCAGATATAATTTATAGAAGTATACTAAAGAATACAGATATGAAGACAAGATAACAAAGAAACACAGGCCAAATATATTCTGCTTTCAAGAAATCATGTCAAATTCATAGGTAGATTGAAGTTAAAAATGATAAACTTTATACAGGTATTAATGTAAAAAGAAAGCTAATGTGTCTATGTGAATAGCTGATAAAATGACTTCAAGTCAAATAAAAATGACTAAAGACAGAGTGACATTACATAATGATCTAAGAGCAATCCAGCAGGAAGACATAAGCTTAAATATGCACTCCAAACAACAGAACTTCACAATATGTGAAGTAAAAAGTGATAGAGTTAAAAGAAATAGGCAAATATAGGATTCCAGGTGGAAATTTCAACACCCCATTCTTGATGACTGCTAGAACAATCACACAGAAAACCAGAAAAGGTATTAAAAAAAACCCAATAAGATTCTCAGCCAACAGAACCTAGAGAAAATTTACAGGACATTTCTTCCAACAACAGAAGCATATACAAACAGAAGCATATACTTCCTTTTCCCCCTCTCCCCCAGTATTGGAGCTTGAACTCAAGACCTCATACTCACTTGGTTTTCTTGCTCATAGCTTGTCCTCTAACACTGAATCATGCCTCCAGTCTGGCCTTTTGCTGGCTATTTTAAAGGCAGAGTCTCATGGACTTTTCTACCTAAGTGGGTCTTGAGCTTCAATCCTCTATGTCGCAGTCTCCTGAGCAACTAGGATTACAGGCTTGAACCACCAGTACTTGACTAGCATACACATTCTGAAATGTGCATAGAATATAGCCAAGTTCCTTGACTCATGAAGAGCTTACATCGCAATAAATCCATCAGAAGCTGCAAATATGACAAGCTGGAAATGTTGACTGTAAAGCAGCACAGCACACTATAAAGCATTAGTTGTTTCCCTCATGATCACATAGCTGACTAGGAGCTTTAGTTCACTGTTACTGTATTATAGAGCATATTACTGGCCCAGATCTATCATTTTTGCAACATCATAAAGTTAGAAAACTATAAGTGAAACCATCACAAGTCAAGGACCCTCTATATACCAAGTTAGAAAATAATCTGAGCTAAAAACAGTTATCAACACAGTTAAAAAGAACTGAAATTTCACCAAGCAAAAGTGGCTGACATCTGTAATCTTAGCTCCTCAGAAGGCAGGATTTTGGTTTGAAGCTATGCCAGGCAGTCTTCAAGACTCCATCTCCAATTAACCAGCAAAAAGCAGGGACAAAAGTATGGCTCAAGTGGTAGAGCACTAGGTCAGCTATGAGCAAGGAAACCAAGCAAGAGTGTTTCAAGTCCCTGAGTTCAAACTTTGGTAATGGCACAAAAACAAAAAAAAGAAGGACTAAAATCACACACAGCATTTTCTCTAACCATGATAGAATTATTAACCTAGGCAGATGTTCTAACATTTGAATCATGCCTATAGCCTTTGAGAGGGAAATTCCCAAATACTTGAAAATTAAACAACCACTTCTAAAGAATCCATAGTACAAAAAGTAAGTCTTAGGAGAAATTGTGACTGATTTTTAAATATATATGCTAATATTTGTGATAGAGCTGTATACAGAGGAAATTTTAAGCACTTAAATACTAACAGTAGAAAAGAGGTAAAGTGTGAAATACGTAATCTAAGGTCCCATTTCAAGGACCTGGACAAAGGATAGGAAAATAATCCCAAAGCAAGCAGAATGAAGGAAAGAACAAAGTACAAAACTCAATTAAATTGAAAACAGAATAATCAACAAAACAAAGAGTAGGTTTTTTGAAAAATCACTAAAATTGACAAACATCTAGCAAAAAGTCACAAAGGAAAAAGAGAGTGATGCTACCAATTACTAACATCAGAAACAAACCAAGAATTGTTACTGAAGATCCTACAAACAGCGAAGGATAACATAAAAATAGCATGGATAACATTGCTGGCTTAAAGTCTCCAAATTACATGGAACATATCAAGTACTCAAAAACAAACACTAACACATGTAACCAAATATGTGATAGGTAATTCAAATAGCTCTATAGCTATTTGGGAAATTGGATCTATAATTTAAAAATTCCCCCAGAAGAAATCTCCAGGCCTGCTGCTTTCATGGTGAATTCCTCCAAGCTTTTAAAGAATTCATGTTAATCCTATACAACCTCTTTGAGACAATAAGAGGAATAGAAGATGAGGACTAAAAGAACAACCAGCAAGGCACAGGTGGTTCAGACAGGTAATCCTAGCTACTCAGGAGGCTGAGATCTGAGGATCATGGTTCCAAGCCAGCCCAGGCACAAAGGTCTGAGAGACTCCCATCTCCAATTAACCACAAAAAAATTAGAAGTGGAGCTGTAGCTCAAGTGGAGAATACCAGCTTTGAGCAAAAGAGCTCAGGGACAGTGCCCAGGCCGCAAGTTCAAGCCCCAGTACAAGCATGTGTGCAAGCGCTCCCACGCACACGCGTTCACCTACACACATACGCACACACACATGAACAATCAATCCATTTCAGGAAGCTACTTTTACAAGGATACCAAAAAACAGATTAAGACTTCAAAAACATCAGCTACAGATCAACAACTATCCTGAATATAAGTACAAAAACTACAACGCGATCTTAGCTAATAGAATTCAGCAATATATACTAAAGAATTACAACACAATCAAATGTGGATACAAGTCAAGTACAACATTTATGCACCAAGTTATTCAATGCCATCCACTATATTAGAAAGATAAGAAAAACTGCATGAGCACCTCCATGCATACAGAAAAAGTATTTGAAAAAATTAATTACAAAGCTAGACACAGGTGGCTCACACCTGTAATTCTAGTTATTTTGGAAGGTGAGATCTGAAGACAGATATTTGAATCTAGCAAGGGCAAACCCCTGAATTTTTGTCAGTACAAAAAAGTAAAATTGATGGTAAGATCCCAATTTTATTTTTAAATTCACAGACAAACCTTGAAGAATTATTTAATGATCTGATACCAATGATTGTTTTGGAGTTGTGGAATTTGTGTATGATATTTATTCTTATTTTTGTAATTCTGATTTTTCAAAAACATTCATGATAAACATCCAAATGTGGTTTGGTCTGAGCATGTAGTAATAGTTCTGAGGAAGGAGGTACAGAGGCCAAGGAGACAAATCGATTCTAGTAATACATCCTTTCAGTAATGATGGAAGGAAAAAGTTTTGGATTTTCAGTGACATGTGCCATCTGGTAGGCCTTTGTCATTTCTTGGCATCTCAGTCTCTACAGGTTCCTTTTACACAGAGAGTGACTTTACTAGATCATGATGTTAAACTGTTTAGTGTTTAAATCAAGATTGTTGATGGAGCAATGTTCCTGAAAGTTCTTCTTTTTTGAAGTATTGAAGAAACCTAAAAGAAACTGGGTACAAATCTAATTAAGGACAAGGAAGGTAAATAAAGTAGAATTTGAAGTGTGCTGGAAGGCCAAATGAAAGGCAGCGGTTAAAAGAGATGGACAGGAGGGAACAGTCATACGATGTATTAAAGAATAGGAATTTGATTCTAGCACTTACTAGATTTAATGTAGAACTGATGGCACAGAAGCAGGAGCCAAGCAGAGCTCAGTGAATGGTCCCAGATATTGGCAATAATAAGACGCTCCTGCCAGCCCTCAGATGGAGAGATGAGGGCATCAGCCGTATTACTGATGCCAATATTGCCCCCAAGGAAGCTGGAGCTAATATAGTAGGTTGTCTGGCAAGAACTGAAGTCACAGATGTAGCCACAGCTTGGAAGAGCTTCCCACATCATAGGGAAAGCGTGAAAGCACCCTAAACTGCTTCTCCTTCCAACCTTCTAATCTCAAACCAATGTCAAGTCTATTTGCAGATCAGATGACTTCAGAGCCTGAGGAATGCAGTCCATAGGCATTAGCCTATACACAGAGCTGGAGAAGGGTATGAAACTGATCTTAGGGCAAACAGGCCCAGGATAAACATAGGTACTCATTTTACCTACTTAGCATCCATATTTAATAAGCTCATGTTGGTGTCAGAAATGACAAGTACCCATGACTTACCAGTTGTCTCCAGAAGGGAGAGAAAGAAAATCTGATTCATCATTATTTTCCCCCTCTCTCTCTAGTCCAAGATCTCCCAGCATTATGAATATCCTCCTAGAAATACCAGATGTGGTTCCTTGTAGCCTGGCGATCTATAACCTAAATTATAAAGTCATTATTACCAGTACTCCTTCTATGAAACAGAAGGAAGGGAATTGTTGGGTTGATGCAATGCATGATCAATTAGACTGGTTGCTGGGATTCTTGGTCTGTGACTCATCACATGACCAGAGTTAATATTTATCATTTTGTCCTCCTACAGCACATTTTGCTTTTTCGTTCAGTTAGAACATTGACTTATTGCAGTTCTTTTGCTAGTGGGGTGATTCAACTTTTCATTTCTGCAAGCGCTGAAACTTTGGTGGTCCTTTGTTTAAATTGGTTGCCTGTAGACTTTGATGGACTTTTCCTATCAAAAAAAGAAGTAATAACAAATACTCCCATGGATCACTTGAGTTTTAGATATGATTCTCCTGTTTTTGTAATGTGGCAATCCAGTTTCTCATTATTAATCATGACCAATCAACACAACCATTTATAGTCACCCTCCTCTGCTCCTTGATTCAGTATAATGAGCAACTCCAAATGACAGATGTCAGGTTCAATTTTAGTTAATAATGAAGCCAATAATGATAGAAGCATTTATTTCTTGAGAACAAAAACCTGTAAACCACCAGAGCCAGCAAACAAAAATTCTGGAAGGATGTTGATGGCTCATGCCTGTTAATCCTAGCTATTCATGAGGCTTAGAGTAGAAGTATCAAAGTTCAAAGCCATCCCTGGCAGAAAAGTTTGCTAAGCTCTATCTAAAATATAACTAGCACAAAACAGGAGTGGAGGCATGAATAAAGAGGTAGAGTGCCACCCCACCAAGTGTAAGGCTCTGAGTCTAAGCAAGCCCCAATACCATTGGGAAAAATGTCTGAAAATTGATTGTTAGATAATAATGAGAAAAATATATCCCTAATATTTTTTGGTTATACTATAGGGAAAAACATACCATGTCATATTCTGAGACAACATCGCAGAACCAAAGAATTGTTTCTTCCATTTGTAACCATAAATAAATCTTAGCTGAGCCATTCTATACCATTTTATCAGGCCAGCACTGACAAGCTTATACACTAAGCACTATAAAAGGTTTTGACAGTATTGAGGTTTGAAATTGGGGGCTCATACTGGCTAAGCAGGTTCTTTTATTCATTTATTTATTTATTTTTGTACATTTTTTAATTGTAAAAATGCTGTACAGAGGGGTTACAGTTACATGAGCAAGGTAATGTGTACATTACCTTGTGCATTGTTGCTTCCTCCTTTGTTTTCCCCCTACCGTCCCTCCCCCTCACTCGCCGAAGTTGTAAACTTCGTTTTCAACAGTGTCTTGTACATCTCATTGTTACAATGGGTCAACCTGTATCCTTATTTAGGCATTTTGTTTTTTCCCTTCCCCTCCCCGAATTAGAGAAATGTATATAAAAAATGCAGGACAACGACATCAACTACAGTGAAAATAGGGGTTATACCGTGGGGAGAACATACAAAGGAACAAAAAAAATCATATGGTACATTATAAATAGTTTAGAAACAATAACAAGAAAGAAAAAAGATATTTGTGTCCCTATCATGGGGTTCATTTTGTTTAACATCATCTTATATGGTCATATGTACATAGCTTTTGGCCTTTTCTGCTTGTCCTACCATGTACTTGTTCAACTACTTTGGAAAACAATATGGAAGTTCCTCAAAAGACTCCACATACAGCTCCCCTATGAACCAGCAATCCCACTTTTGGGCACTTACCCAAATGATCACAAAGAAGGCCATACTAAGGCTACCAGCACAACTGTGTTTATCACAACATTATTTACAATAGCTAAGATATGGAACCAACCCAGATGCCCCTCAGTAGATGAATGGATCTAGAAAATGTCACACACACACACACACACACACACACACACACACACACACACACACAGAGGAATTCTATGCCTCCATCAGAAAGAATGGCATTGCCCCATTTGTTAGGAAATGGAAAGACTTGGAAAAAATTATATTAAGTGAAGCAAGCCAGGCCCAAAGAAACATTGGTCCCATGGTTTCCCTTATTTGCAATAGCTAAGCAGGTTCTTTATTAGTTGAACCATGCCTTTATCCCTCTTCTGCTTTTTTTCTGTTATTAGTCAGAGAGCATCTTCTGTTTTTATTATTTGTAAGTGATCTTAGATATCATTACTTTTACCTACACCCTCTGGTCTAACTGAGATGACAGGTACATTTCACCATAGCTAGCTTATCTGTTGAGATGTGGTCTTGCTAGCTTTTGGCTTAGGCTGACATTGAATTGTCATCCAGTCAATCTCTGCCTCTCAAATACCTGGGGTTGCAAACATAAGCCACCACACCCAACCTAAGCAATAAATTTTCATAGCATACTTTATCCTCACTGTACATTCCTTGTAATGATATATGTCCCTTGGATACAAAAATGTTATTGTATATGATAGCATAATAATATGTGAAATTCCAGTAATCACTTAGATGATGGCAATGATATGTATATCTATATATCTATATCTATATATACACATATAGATATAAATACATAATAAGAATAAAATGTGGGCATTTCATTATAGGAAAATGTTGAATATGACAGCTTGCTAACAAATGGTTTCCTGGTCCCCCTCCCCCCACAGAGCGGTACCTGATTAATAGTCCAGTGTTGGGTCAGGTATGGTAATCCATACCTGTAATTCTAGTTACTTGGAAGGTGGAAGGAGGAGAATCATGGTTCAAGGGTGAACCATGTGAAAACTTGGGATCATCCTTTAAAAATAGCTAAAGCAAAAAGGGTTAGGAGATGTGGCTCAAGTTGTAGTGTTTGCCTAGCAAGTGTAAGTCCCTGAGTTCAAACCCTGACACTGCCAAAAAATTAAAATCAGTTCAGTGTTGGCCACTAAAGTAGTGGACTAGACTCCTAGCAGCAGCAGTAGTGGCATATCATCCTCAATAAGGAAAACTGCATTCTTGAGTTTTGCTAGTTTCATAAAGTAAGCCCTCTTATTGGATAAAGCAAGCCAGAAGCTGGTGGATAAAGGCTTCAGGGAGTTAATTTCCTTGAATAGGGAAATAGGAATGGAAGGAGAAATTCTGGGGGAAATTAAGCTTGGATTACTGAATAGAGAATAGGAGAGAGAAAATGGTTTCCCAAATGTTGAGCTTGGTGTGACTAAGTAGATAGTAATCCACTGAGTGGAAAAATGGAGAGTGAGGACACATTGAGTTTAAGGAACCTGTGGAATTTGACAGTAAAGCTACCCAGGATGCAAGAGAGGAGTGTGAAATACAAAATCATTGAAATCAGGGAGTGAGTGAGTTTCCTCTGACTAGTGTAGGATGAGCACAGAAGACCAGAGACAAAGCTCAACCATCACCAATGTTCAAGTGACTGGCCATGGAAGAAAAGGCTGGGAGGAAGATGTCAATGTGGTTATCAAATACCAAAGGAGAAAAGACTGTCAAGGAAAAATGGAGTGGCAACAAAGGTCATACTCATTTGAAAAGTTAAGAAAGATAACCAGAAGGCCAAATGTGGCACACACCTGTTTCTCTTCCCAGCATTTAGGAGGCTAAAGGAGGAGGATGAAGAGTACAAGGCCAACCTGGACTACACAGCAACTTCAAAGCCAGCCTGGACTACATATAAAGTGCTCACCTTAAAAAAAGGAAGAGGAGGAAAAGAAGGTGGAGGAGGAGGAGAAGAAGAAGAAGCAATAACAAGAGGAAAAGGAAAATAACCTGAAAGATGAAAGATAACTAAACCACAAGAGCCCATTGACTACTGCCTGACTACAAGTAGAAATGGATGTCTATTAACTAACTCCTTCCCAACTGCAAATACACATGTGGCCTCTCCTAGAGCATCAAGCCTCTAACAGAGTCTTTCCAGACCATAATTGAACTAGTAATTGCTTGTCTTAAGGCACTATGTTTTGAGGTGTTTGGGCATTACCTAAGCTAGCAGATGCCCATTTCTTCATTGTGCTGATAACTACTGCTGAAAACCTACTCCAGTAGAGTAAACCTCAGGAGGCAAGAAAATGTATTTCCCCTGTCTGAATTTTTATTTGATTACTTTCATTTGAGTATCTAAGCTGCAAAAGACAATGTATAGAATCTTTTTTACCCATATAAGTTATGTAGAGATCCTTGCAAGAAATCTGCTCTGAAAAGTATCATTGGGAGAGTCCTTTATTCTAACCCAAATCCTCCCCTTCTCCTTCCCTCATCTCAAGATATTCGTGGAAGATTTCTACATATATATGTGGTACAAAAGTAAGTGCAGGTAGAGGCAACTCCATTGTAAGTTATATCAAAGTATATACCAAAAGTAGGGACATTGTTTTTCTTAGTTTGAATCCAGCATTGGGCTTTCTTAAGTAAACACTGCAGAAGAAGAAACAATTTACTAAGTGATAAGCAAAGGAGACTGAACCAGGATGAATATGTTCCTGATCTGGAGCATATCAGATGACAATTACTGAAAATTGGGGTGAAAACTATTCTTGTGAAAGGCACTATGGATTTGTTCATCAGATATGTTCAATCCTAGGAAATCTTCCACATAAAAGAACTCCTGAAAAGATGGAAGAGAACTAAACCACAAGAGCCCATTAATAAATACTGTCTGACTACAAGTAGAAATGGATGTCTACTAACTAATTCAGGAGCTTGAATTCAGGACCTGAACACTATCATTAGTTTTTCTTTCTTTCTTTCTTTTTGTTTACTCAAGGCTAGCACTCTTTTTATAATTATTATTTTTCTTTTTAAATATATATATATATTATTGTAAGGATAATGTACAAAGGGATTTCAGTTTCATGGGTAAGATAATGAGTACGTTTCCTACAGAGCATTGTTACACCCTCCTTTGTTTTTCCCCTACCATCCCTTCCCTCCCCACCTCCCCAACTTCTCCCCACCCTCCCCTACCCAAACCTGTAAAGTTTGTTTTCAACATAGTGTCTTGTACATCTCATTGTTACAATGAGTCAATCTGTATCCTTTTTTCAGCATTTTGTTATTTCTCTTCCCCTGCCCAAATTAGAAAAATGTATATGCAAGATGCAGGGCACTGGAATCAAATACAGTGACAACAGGGATTATACTATGGGGGAAGAACATACAAAAGAAACAAAAAAATCACACAGTACATTGTAAGTACATGAAAAAAATCAACAAAAATAAAACCTCTTGTGTCCCTACCTTGGGGTTCATTCACTTAGTGTCATCTTATATGGTCGTGTGTACATAGCTTTTGTCCTTTTCTGCTTATCCTAGGCATATACTAGTTATTGCAAATAAGGGAAACCATGGAACCTATTTTCCTCTGGGCCTGGTTTACTTCACTCAATATAATTTTTTCCAAGTCTCTCCATTCCCTAACAAATGGGGCGATGTCATTCTTTCTTTGATTTGTTGCGTTTCTGGGTCTTTATTAAGAAAATTTTGGCCTGTGCCAAGGTGCCCTGGAGTTTCTCCTATTCAGTCCTGTAATGTTTTCAGGGTGTCTGCTTTGACTCCAAGGTCTTTGATCCATTTGGAGTTGATGCTGATGCAGAGTGATATATAAGGATCTAGCTTTAGTTTTCCACAGGTGTTTAACCAATTCTGCTAGCACCATTTACTGAAGAGGCTGTCTTTCTTCTATTCTATTTGTTTAGCTTCCTTATTGAAGATTAGGTGGCTATAGGTATGCAGATTCATTTCTGGGTCTTCACTTCTATTCTATTGGTCCTCAAATCAGTTCTTGTGCCAGTACCAAGCTGTTTTGATTAATGTGGCTTTGTAGTAGAGTTTGAAATTTGACATTGATATTCCTCCAACATTGTTCTTTCTGCTAAGGATTGTTCTTGCTATTCAGGGTCTTTTATTGTTCCATATGAATTTTATTTCATTGAAAAATGAGGTTGGGATACTGATAGGTATCACATTGAATTTATAGATAGCCTTTGGCAGTATTGTCATTTTCATATTGTTAATCCTCCCAATCCAGGAGAATGAGAGGTTTTTCCACTTCCTTAGTTCTGCTTTAATTACCTTTTTCAGGTTTTTAAAGTTTTCATCATAGAGGTCCTTCACTTCTTTAATTAAGTTAACTCCTAGGTATTCTATTTTTTGTGGGGCTATTACAAAAGGAGTTGCTTTCTTGATTTCAGTCGTACTCTTCTTGTTATTGGCATAGAGAAAAACCATTGACTTTAGAGGGTTAATTTTATACCCTGATACTTTGCCAAAGTTTCTGATCAGGTCAAGTTACTTGGGAGTAGAATCCATGGATTTCTTTAAATACAAGATCATGTCATTTGCAAAGAGGGAAAGTTTT
The DNA here is from genome assembly GCF_024711535.1 of Dipodomys merriami. Classification (NCBI taxonomy): domain Eukaryota; kingdom Metazoa; phylum Chordata; class Mammalia; order Rodentia; family Heteromyidae; genus Dipodomys; species Dipodomys merriami. Next base: position 88,101,105 of record NW_027204492.1, read on the forward strand.
ACTTCATCTTTCCCTATTTGGATACCCTTTATGTTTGCATTTTGTCTTATTGCTCTAGCTAGGCATTCTAATACTAAACTGAAGAGAAGTGGAGAGAGTGGGAATCCTTCTCTAGTTTCTGAACTTAGAGGAAATGTCTTCAGCTTTTCGCCATTAAGTATAATGCTAGCTATAGGTTTGTCATAACAGCCTTTATTATATTAAGGAATATTGCATGGATTCCTAGCTTCTTCAGAGCTTTCATCACAAAAGGGTGTTAGACCTTGTCAAATGCTTTTTCTGAATCTATTGAGATAATCATGTGGTTCTTATCCTTGCTCTTGTTGATGAGGTGATTTATATTGATTGATTTGCATATATTGAACCACATTTGCATCCCTGAAATAAATCCTGTTTGATCATGATGTATAATTTTTTGATGAGTTCTTGTAGTCTATTGGCAAAATTTTTTTGAGAACTTTTGCATCGATGTTCATCAAAGAAATGGGTCTATAGTTCTCTTTCTTTGATGAGTCCCTGTCTGCTTTGCATATGAGGGTTATGATAGCTTCATAGAATTTGGTAGTGAACTTTCACTTTCAATTTCATTGAAGAGTTGGAGTAGTATTGGGGTGAGTTCTGCTTTGGAGGTCTTGTAGAATTCAGCTATAAATCCATCAGGTCCTGGGCTTTTCTTGGGTGGGAGGTCTCTTATTGCTATTGCTATTTCGATGCTTTATATGGGTCTGTTGAGTTGGTTTAACTCATCTTGGTTTAGTTTGGGCATATCAATATTTGCTAGAAATTCATGCATTTCTTACAGATTCTCAAACTTACTAGCATACAAGTTTGAAAAGCATTCTCTTATAATGTTACGAATCTTGGTTGTTTCTGTGGTGATGTTTCCATTCTCATCTCGGAGTTTGTTTATTTGGGTGTGTCCTGTTTTTCTGATAAGATTTGCTAAGGGTCTGTCAATTTTGTTAATTTTTTCAAAGAACCAACTCTTTGTTTTGTTGATTCTTTCTATGATGTTTTTGGACTCTAATTCATTTTAATTCTGATTTAATTTTAATTATTTGTTTCCTTCTACTGAATTGGGGTTTAATATGTTGCTCTTTTTCAAGAAGTTTAAGGTACCTCATTAAATTGTTGGTTTGAGATCTCTCCAATTTGTTGATGTAGGAACTCAGAGCTATAAACTTGCCTCTGAGGACTGCCTTTGCTGTGTCTCAAGGAGCTGGTGATTTGTGTGTTCAATTTTGTTGAATATCATGAACATTTGAATTTCCTTTCTAATCTCTTTCATGACCCACTAGTGGTTCAAGTGTGTTGTTCAGCCTCCATGTGTTACCAGACATTCTTTGGTGGCTTTTGGTGTTGAATTCTACTTTTATTCTCTTTTGGTCTGAGAGAATTCAGAACATAATTCCAACGTTTCTGAATTTGGACAAATTTGATTTGTGGCATTAAATGTGGTCTATTTTGGAGAATGTTCCATGTGCTGATGACAAGAACTTGCATTCTGATGCTGCTGGGTGAAATATTCAGTAGATGTCTGTTAACTCTACTTGATCTATGCAGTTGTTTAGACCCAAAGTTTCTCTGCTGAGTTTTTGCCAGGTTGATCTATCCAGCTGGGATTGTGGTATGTTAAAGTCCCCCAAAATTAATGTCTTCGGATCTATGTAAGATTTTAGGGAAAGTAGTTTTTCTTGGATAAATTTGGGTGCTCTGTTATTTGGTGAATAGATGTTTAGAGTTATAATATCCTCCTGAAGGAGAGATCCCTTAATTGGTATGTACGGACCTTCTTTATCTCTTCTTGCTAATTTTAATTATCTCTTCTTGCTATTTTTATCTGATACTAGGATTGCAACTCCCACCTGTTAATGGGATCCATTTGCTTGTTAGATTTTATTGCAGCCTTTCACTTTCAGAATGTTTGTTTTTGTGGGCAAAGTGTGTCTCTTGAAGGCAGAAAGTAGAAGGAGCTTGCTTTTTGACCCAACTAGACAATCTATGTCATAAAATTGGAGAGTTAATTTCATTAATATTAAGAGTTAGGACTGAGAGGCCTTTGGTATTTCCTGCCATGTTATTCACCTTCATGGGGGCTGTGCTAACTGGGTTCTTCCTATGATTATTGGATTCTCTGTTTGGGGGCTATTTCTTGGCCATTATCATGCTCTTGTTGGTTTTCTATGTGTAGGTCTTCTTTAAGTATCTTTAGTAGGGCTGGTTTGGTGGAGATATATTACTTTAATTTTTCTTTGCTGTGGGAGGTTTTCATTTGACTTTCCATTATGAAGGAGAGTTTAGCTGGGTACTGTATTCTTGGGTGATAGTTGTTTGTCTTTCAGGTGTGGCATACATCATTCCATGCTCTTCTTGCTTTGTTTCTGCTGAGAAATCAGAAGTTATTCTGATGGGTTTCCCTTTATAAGTGATTGATCTTTTCTCCCTAACAACTTTAAGGATTCTTTCCTTGGTCTCAATTGATCCTGTTTAGATTTCAGTGTGACAGTGGAATGTCCTGTTCTGGTCCGATCAATTTGGGCTTTTAAAGGATTCTTGTATCTGAATAGAACAATCTTTTACATGTTTGGGAAGTTCTCTGATAGGATCTTGTTAAATAAATGTCCTAGACCTTTCACTTCTGTCTCTAGGCTCTCCTCTACACCCAGTAGACTTAAATTAGACCTTCTGATTGTGTTTTCTAAATGTTGAGTAGATGTTTCATATTTCTTGGCTTTGTCTTGAATACTTGTCTGTTCTTTCTCTGTAATGTATAGGCTGTCTTCAATCCCAGAGACTCGATCTTCCACGTGGTCTAACCTACTGTCAGGCTTTCTAGTTTGTTTTTTATTTCCTTTCCTTCTAATTGGTCAGATTTGATGGCTTCAAATTCTTTGCTGAAGCTTTGTTTTAGATCTTGTATGGACTTCTTTATCTCCTTAATTTGGTTTCCAGTGTTCATTCTCAAATCCCTTAGTTGATTGATTATGTTATTGGCCTCTCTTTCCTTCTGTTGGGCTTCATTCAGCATTCCTTTTGTGGCCTCCATGGTATCCCTCCAGCTTTCTGTTTGTGGATTCCATAAATGCTTATTAAATGTTTATTCTCGTCCTGCTCAGGCAATTCCTTTATTCATCTTTGATTAGCCTCCTGATGCTCATGAAATTCCTATTTTAGTCTTTGGTTAGCCTCATCATGCTCATGCATCGTATCATGCTCACACAGAGACCTTTGCAGGCTTTCAATATTTTCATTCAGCATGTTTGCCAGTAGTGTTTGTAGAACATTTTGGGAACTCTCCTCTGCATTATTCATTAAGTGCTCAGTTGCCTGATTATCATGAGTGGGAGTTGAGATACCTGGACTTGCCATTTTTCTTGTGTTTCTCTGGCATGCTCTGCCCATTTGGTTATGAAAGCAAAACCAATTCCATGCTATAACACTTTTAAGGCAAGCATCAACCAGAGCTCTGTAGTGGCACAGATTGTTTGACACAGTTAAAGTGAGTACATGTACAATCTAGTTAAACAGATACAATCTAGTTAAACAACAAATAACTCAGGATTAATGGACTAAGAAAATTAAAGGAGTCAGCAGTTCAGAAATTAATAGGTTTGGGGAGAATTGTGAGGAGAAAATAAGATTAGAGGAATGTGAGGAAAGACGTAATATCACCAAGACCTAAATTCAGAGAGAGGAAAAGGGTAGAGGGAAAGGAGAAAAGACATAAAAGGAAAAATGAAAAATAAAGTAAAAATGAAACACTATAAAATTTTTATAAGAATAAAGAAATACTACTACACTTAAGGGAGTTAAGGCTGAAAGTTTGTGAATTGAATAATTGATATCTGAATTAAGTATGCACGCAGTAAAGGATAAGGTGTAGTAACCTAAGACGGGTATATATCTGGGAATGAACAGAACAGCAACTAAGTAAAGCAAAAAACCAAAAAGAACCAAAAGGAAAAAGAGTAAGAGAATTAAGAAAATAAAAATAAAAATGATGAAAGAGGTCTGTCTTTATTGTTATTGTTTTAAATGTACTATGTGATTTTATTGTTGTTGTTGTTTCCTCTGTATGTTCTTTCCCCTATGGCATATCCCTTTTTGTCACTTTACTTTATTTTGGTACCCTGCATCTTGTATATGTCTAATCTGGGGAGGGGAAGTTCCTGGAAGGGGAATAACAAAAACAAGGATATAGGATGACCCATTGCAACAAGGTTACCCACAGGACAGTATATTGCAAAAGAAACTCACAACTTTGGGCAGCTGGTGGGGGGTGATAGGCTAGGGTGGGGGGAGGGGGGAGGGAATCCATAGTGGGACAACAACAAGGAAGGGAAGGGGTAACAATGATGAACAAGTAACCTACTCATTGCCTTACTCATATAACTGTAACCCCTCTGTACAACATCTTTACAATAAAATAAGAGAATTTCAAAACCCCAAAAATAATAGTAAACAATTTAATTTTTTTAATTATGTAGAAAAACGAGTTCTTCCATTTTGGGGGGGGAATCTTGTGTCTCCCCTGTTTATGTAACCAGGCTCTTGGTGGAGTCTCTCGTTTGCTTGTGGTGTTTGGTTTTCCTGCGGCTTGATTGGCTTCCTAAATCAGTTTGTTTCAGCAGGCATATGAAGCTCTGCCTTACCAAGGACTTTATGACCCTCCTCCCAGGTTAGTTCAGTGGGAGGGTGATCTGCTTTGAGTATCACAAAAGAGGGAGATGGCTGTTTTCTCTAGCGTGGAGTTGCTGTGATGGGCTAGGTTGTGTATAGGGTTGAGGCCTGTCAGCAATCAGTAGCTTTCAACTGAGGGCTAGCTCCTGAGACACTCATAGAGCCCAGCCTGCAGCCATTTTCAGTATATATGTTTACTGACTTTCCTATTGTTTTTCTTTTACCCTCTAGCAGCTGGGTCTGCTGGTGGTGCTACAATGGGGTGGGGCAACCTCTGGCTCTGTTTACCAAGTGAGTAAAGTCACTCTCCATGGGCAGAGATTTCTCTGCCTGGGAAGGGCAACTTTCTCCTGTGGTGGAGCTAAGCCCTGGCAGGTGAGGTTCCTTTAATGTGTTGAATGGCTCTTACTGTCTTCTTCTAAGGCCTGAGTTACATGCTAGCTGTTCTGGCCTGGTCTTTGCCAGTACCAAAGATGGAATTTTCTCCTTGGCTACCTCCCCACCGCTGCTCTGTGAAAAGGAATGAGGATATCTTGTGTGGTACTCACACCTTTCCCTTGGTTTCTGGGCCATCCAGGGTCTGTGACTGTCTATGGTCAGCAGGATTTAGATTTCTGCTCCTTGTCAGTTCCTGCAGTGAGTAGAATCTGCTTGCACAGCACCTCTGGTTCCTTTGTCTGGGGCTCTCTCTGTTGATACTGCTGCCACCTCAGCCACAGACACCAGCAAGTGCTCAAATTTGGGTCCTTAACCAAGTTGCTTGAGTTTTTCTTCTCTGGCCAAACTCTCTGTACTGCGATGGCACACTTGGTGTGACTCTCTAACCTTGGACTTTCCACTGGAACACTAAAACTGGTTTCTACATGAAAGTTTGTTTAGCCCCCAGCTTCTCCTCTGCCATCTTCATGTGGATCTTTTTATAATTATTTTTAAAATTTTAATTTTATTGTAAAGGTGTTATACAGAGGCATTACAGTTATATATATTGTAAAGGTGTTAGACAGAGGGGTTACAGTTATATAAGACAATGAGTACATTTCTTATTGAACATTGTTACCCCCTCCCTTGTTTTCTCCCACTTTCTCTCCCCACCCTGACTCCCCCTCAAGTTGTAAAGTGCATTTCCAACATAGTATCTTGTGAGTATCACTGTTGCACTGGTTAACCCTTTGTCCTTTGTCTCACCATTCTGTTTTTCCCCTTCCCTCCCCAAATCAGATAAACATATATACAAGACACAGGGTACCAAAACAAAAAACAGGTGACAACAAGGAATAAATCATAGGAAAAGAAAAAAAATGAAGGGAAAAAGAAATAACTTCACACAGTACATTAAAAACAACAATGCGGGGAAAAATGGCTTACACCTGTAATCTTGGCTACTCAGGAGCCTGAGATCTGAAGATCGCGGTTCAAAGCCAGTCTGGGCAGGAAAGTCCATGAGACTCTTATCTCCAATTAACCACCAGAAAACTGGAAGTGGTGCTGTGACTCAACTGGTACAGCACTCGCTCAGGGACAGTGCCCAGGCCCAGAGTTCAATCCCCATGACCAACAAAACAGCAACAGCAACCACAAAAACTCCTGTTTCCATATCTTGGAGTTCATTTCTATTTGCATCATTTTATATGTTAATATGTACATAGCTATTGAGCTACTGTGATTCTCTGACAGAACTATTCTAGACATAGACTAATTAGTTCAAATGAGGGAAATCATGGAGCCTATGTTTCTTTGAGTCTAGCTTACTGCACTTAATATGATTTTTTTTCCAAGTCTTTCCATTCTTTCTGATGGAAGCATAGAATTCCATTGTGTATATATACCACATTTTCTTGATCCATTCATCTACTGAGGTGCATCTGGGTTGGTTTCATATCTTAGCTATGGTAAATAATGGTACAATGAACATAACTGTGCTGGTAGCTTTAGTATGACTTTGTTTGTGTTCATTTGGGTAACTGCCCAGGAGTGGGATTGCTGGATCATAGGGTAATTCTATGTTTAGTCTTTTGAAGAAAACACAGCTTTCCAGAGTGATTGAACCAGTCTACATTCCCACCAACAGTGTAGTAGCATTCTCTTTTGGCCATATCCTTGCCATCAAGCCTAGCACTCTTATAATTAAGCTACAGGTCCACTTTCAGCCTTTGTTTACTTTTGGTAGTTTATTGGAGATAAGAAACTCATATACTTTCCTACCCAGTAGGCTTCAAACAGTGATCTTCAGATCTCAGCCTCCTGAGTAGCTAGGATTACAGGTGTGAGCCACCCACACCCTGCTAAACTAACTCTTAACCATAATGAATTTATAGAAAAAAAACATCACATTTGGTTGATTAGATTATAAAGTTGCACAGAATTTAAATATCCAGTGATTTTTGGATATTTTGTCCAATTAGATTGTAGAAAGCACTAGTTAGGGTGTGCCACACAACATATTGAGCTGCGAGCATATGATTGTACTCTCTCAGAAAGAAGATGGTATCAGGAAACTAATGCCTTTTACAGATGTAGTATCTCTAATATCATCCTGGTCAGTAAAGATCTTTCTTATTTTGTCATTTAAATGTACTTTGTGGAGCATGTACTTTGAGCATGGCTCAAGTGGTAGAGCACAAAATCCTGAGTTCAATTTCCAGTACTGAAACATTAAAGAAAAAGAGAAACTATAAATGCACTTTGGGGACAGGGTTGTAGATAAGTGTACAGGTATTACTTAACATCAGAGATGTCCTGGGTTCAATCCCACTCCCCTGTTGTCACTGTATTTGATTTTGATACCCTGCATCTTATATATGCATTTATATAATTTGGGGAGGAGAAGGAGAATAACAAAATGCTGAAACAAGGACATAGGATGATGACCCATTGTAACACTATGTTGGAAATGATCTTAACAACTTCGGGGGATGGGGGAAGAGGTGAAGGAAATGGGGAAAGGAAGGGATAGTAGGGAAAAAAACAAAGGAGCCGGGTAACAATCTTTGACAAGAAATGTACTCATTACTTTATTCACATTAACTGTAACCCCTCTGTAAAGCATCTTTACAAAAAATAAAATTCAAAGAAAAACAAATACCCTACAAAGGAAAGAAAAAGTCTTTAGACTATAAGGTTTACAGTGGAGTGTTTTAACATCTTTCTTGGTTTCTGGTTCCACATAATCTTCTCTTTTATTCTGTTAAATCCCTCTTAATGAGGAGTAAGTGAAAATGGTAAGTATAGAACTTCACAAATACATCCTTGAAATTGGTTTAATCATTTCGCAATATATGCCTATATCAAAATATCCATTTTAATGATTGCCAAATGAGTTAGTTGAATCTTTGTATTTTGCTTCTTGCATATACATTGATGTACCTGAACCAGGTATGTAGGCACTCAGAAGAATGCTCTATCTGAATTTATTCTAATCTTTTGGAAAAAGCTGATATCTTCCAATTGATGCTTGATACCAAGAATATACTAAATTATAGACAATAACTGTCTACTTGCTTTATTACATGAACCAGAAGACCAAGGCACCTTGCTTACTTCCAAAGAGACAAGTGTAAATTTTCCAAATCTTAATGATAATCTTTAAAAACAGCAATAGTACCAAGGCACTGGTGGCTTAAGCCTGTAATCATTCCTAGCTACCCAGGATGCTGAGATCTGTGTATCATAGTACAAAGCCAGCCTGGGCAAGAAAGCCTGTGAGATGCTTATCTCCTATTAAGCACCAAAATAAAAGGTGCAAGTGGAACTCTGGCTCAAGTGGTAGAGCACTATCTTGAGCAAAAAAGCTAAAGGACAGTGCCCAGGCCATGAGTTCAAGTGCCAGAACTGGCATGCATATATGTGCATACATGTGCATGTATCTGCACACATGAATGCACACACACACACAAAGTAGCAATAATAATGTAGGTGATGACAAAAATATTTGACTTCTTATCACAGGCTAGGTGCCATACTCAATGATTTATAGCCTTCATATTCTCTTTTAATTTAAATATCATTATTACTCTTATTCCCAACCACTGTGGCAAGGTTTTCACATTTTTTGAAATCTGTAAAATTTACTCATGAAGAGTCTAAAATCTCCAAAGTCCAACTCTGACACAACTGATTTAAGTCAGTCTTCAGAGTAATCCAAACACTTCTTATTAAAAAAAATAGCCAGGCATGACTCACACCTATAACCCTAGCTACTCAGGAGGCTGAGATCTGAGTATCACAGTTTAAAACCAGCCCAGGAGGAAAACGTTATGAGACTCTTATCTCCAATTACTACTGAAAAAAGTGGAGTTGTAGCTCAAGTTGTAGAGTGCTAGCCTTGAGCAAAAGAAGCTCAGAGACAGCACCCAAGCCCTGAGTTCAAGCCTCAGGCTGGCACAGATTGAGAGAGAGAGAGAGAGAGAGAGAGAGAGAGAGAGAGAGAGAGAGAGAGAGAGAGAGAGAGAGAGAGAGAGAGAGAGAGAGAGAGAGAGAGAGAGAGAGAGACAGGGACAGAGAGAGAGAGAGAGAGAGAGAGACAGGGACAGAGACAGAGACAGGGACAGAGACAGAGAGACAGAGAGACAGAGAGACAGAGAGAGACACAGACAGAGAAAGAGAACAAAATCAGTATATAACAAATCAATTCAGTCTAGTTAGAGAAAATTTACTGTTCATCTATTTGGTCCTCACCCAAAAATTAACAAGACAGTCCCCATGGCAAGGGATTGTTGTTAAGTCTTATAAAAAGAAAAACAATATGGAGAAGGTTTTCCAAAAAGTAGAAAATACATGTTGGTTGTATGGTAGATTTGAGGAAAAACAAGTGAAATCAACAAGGAGGACAAGGAGGGAGAGAGGCAATTTGAAAGAAGGGGGATGTTGTAGTTCCACCTTGCATCATACCAAACTATTAAGAGACAAAATGTTTTAAAAGTCAACAATCATTTACTTTGTTTATGAATCTGAACTTTGGTCAGGGCACAGTGGGGACTTTGTTTTCGCTCCCTGTGGTACCAACTGGGATGGCTTGGCCCTAGCTGGTGAATCTACTTCCAAGATGGCTCACTCACATGGCTGGCAAGTTAGTATTGGCCAGCCTCTCCTTGTTGGCCTGTCCATGTCATGGATCAGTTCTGACAGTGGTCATTGCAAAGGATAAGAAATAGAGCTTCCAATTTCTTGTAGGCTCAGAAAGTAGTAAAGATTTCTATCATATTCATCTAATGAAGTAGTCATAGATTCATGGAGAAGGGACATTCATTTGCCTTTCAAGACTGTCAGGAAACACTGAGACCATGCTTCAAAACTGCAACAGGGAAACAGAAGGAGAAGACTGTGAAGGTGAAAGAGAAAACCGACCTGTTTTTGCTCAGTCCAGTTAAACTAGGAAATAGCAAACCCTCTCCCCTTAGCTATTCTAGAAATCCATGCCAACTAAAAGCCACACCCTTTCTAGGCACTTGCTATAAAACTGAGAGAGATAGGGGATTTTCCTCTACATGCATCTATGAAAAGAAGACCCTTTCAAATGTCACTCTCATTTCCCAAAATATTTTCCTCTCATCATTTAACAAATGTCAAATGCACTAGGTGCAGAGAATTTCAGGATGCATAAGACAGAGTCATAAAATGCACAGGTAGAAGGAGAAAGGGAGAAGGAATAGCTCACAAGAGTTATGCTACATACACATATGACTAGCTTGGATGTCCACAGGTGAAACAGATTGGTGTGTGTAAGCATCTCACATTTGACTTTTCTTTTTTGGACTACAGATTCTTCATATCAGTTCTGGTGTCTGGATCTATGTCATCATAGTTCCTTGGATCTCAAGACTTTTTAGTTATGGAACTATATGATCAGTATCTCTCTCTTATACAAGATTACATAAAGAACAAACAGAATCCTCTTAAATGTTATTAGGACAATGTGAGTGGGGGCACTTCGTTTTCTCGTTCTTTTTTGGCAGGATTGAAACCATACCTTATTCATTCTAGGTAAGGTACATTCCTTGCTGGAGTGATTCACTTCTAATGACTGGCATGAAGAAGAAGGTGATATCAGAGGTAAAGCTACCGAAGTTTCTGCCTGGTTCTCATTCTCTCTGTGTGTGTCTCTATTTTTCTCTCTCATTCTCTCTCTTCACCTTTCTCTGTGTCTCTGTATCTTTCTCTGTCTCTCTGTCACTGTCTCTCCCTGTTTCTGTCTCTCTGACCCACATGGTACAACCAGAGCTACCAAAATGTATATCCAGAAATATCTGGAAACAGAGACAAATAACAGTTTGAGCAGACAGATGTTTTAGCTCCAGCTGTTGGAGTCTCTCTGGCATGAAGCACTAGAAATATGAGTGAGCAAGCCTAGATGATCTCAACCCCTAACCTTCCAGCTGCGTTAGCTGATGTTGAGTGGAGATGAGAAAACCCTTTTGTGTTTAAATTCCTAACCCACAGAATTCTTAAGTGGGTAAAATGATTGTGTATTTGATGCACTAAGTTTTTTTTATAGTTTGTTAGGCAACCATGGTCATTAGAACGGTGAAGGAAGCAAGACCTAGACTTAGTGGCACTTCTTCGCATGAAGGAGGTAGAGTTTGTGTTTTCTCCTAGGACTAGGTACATCTACCAAAAGGTTTTAGGCAGAAAGGACAAGTAAGAAGTGAAATGTAGAACACACCTGAACATATGCAGAGAGGATCACGTGGAAAAAAGTGCAGGACACGGATAACGATCACCATTGGAAGGCAGTCCATGAGACTCATATCTCCTATTAACCAGCAAAAAAGCCAGAAGTGGAGATGTGGATCAAGTGGTAGAGAGCTAATGTGAACAAAAAGGCTCAGGGACAGCGTCCAAGCCCTGAGTTCAAGTCCCAGGACACACACACACACACACACACACGCACACACACATGCACAAACACACGCACACACACACACAAACACACACACATGTTATTGATATAATTTGGAGGATTTTTAAAAAATTATCTCCAAGTATTGCATCAAAATATGAGGAAACATTCTCAGAAAGTAATTTAAGCAAGATTAGATCAATCATCCCTGTACTTTTCTCTGCAAGGTACTATTCAGCTAGCATCTAAAAACATTAATTTTTCGTTAGAATTATCTTCATAATTTCTAGGTCTATGCTTAAATAACATAAAAAATTTTACCTCCTAAATGCAGCAAATATTTGAATCAATTCTAAGAGCTCAAAACCATAAGTTAGGACCTTCTAAATTCATCTAACTAAAGATGATACCTGTGGAACTTGACCTAAAACTCAAGCTACTCAACACTGAGCCTGATACACACTGATAAAAGATTACCAATGATTTCTATCATTTTCTGTTATGGAAAATGTCAACACTACTTCATTAGGAACAATTATGAATTGTTTTTCTATTTGTAAAGTGAATGTCAATAAATGATTCATTTTATGGTTTATTTGTTAGCATAAATTGTACAAAGGTGTTCCATTATGACATTTTTCACAAATGTGCATAATGTATTAAATTCACCCACTCTGTTGCTCTTTCTTGTTCCTCCTCTCTTTCTTTCTCTTGTAAAGTATAAAAAGTACTTTGATCATAATTTCATCTCATCATGCTCTCCTATTACCCACCCTCTCTTCCTGCTGGATCCTCTCTCCAAATAGTCCCTGTTTTACACTTATGTCATTTTGTTTTGGGGGTCCAGATTCTGAAATGAATATTTTAATTAAAAATGATTGGTTCTACTGTGTCATTATCCCATTAGATTCTAAATGCTTGAGAAGAAGTACACAGATGGTGATGACATGTGCAGTTGGTTAGATTGCTCCAAGAGAGTGTAAATGATAAGCAAAAAGGAACAAGAACAAATCCCAGGGAACACCCACATGAACAAGACAGAGTCAGAGAGGGACACTGAAGAGGGAGGAGTCAGAGATGTAGGAGGAAATACAGGAAAAAGTATTCTTACAGAACAAGGAGAAGCAAGAGTTTGAAGAAACTTTGCTGATTACAATATAAATGCATTACAAGTTAAGTTATACAAGAGACTACTTGGGAAGAATTCTAAAAAGAGAATCACTGAACTCAATGAGAGCCATTTCTACAGAGTCTTGAGACTCTGAACCCTATTGCTTAGATTAAGTATAGGAGAGACTAAGCCAAGAAGAAAAGTAAATGTAGAATCTTCTTTCTAGGTTTTTCACTAAAATGGAAGGAAAAAGATAAAGATAAAGATAGGATGTTAAGTAAAGGAATTTTGTGTGTGTGTGTGTGTGTTTCTAATACGGAAATAAATTCATCATTTCTAAGTACTGAAAAGTCAATTGAGATAAGGAAGTGTTCTAATTGCAGCAAAAGTTTAAGGAGGCTGAAAGGGATGTAAATAGATTCAGGTAAAAACAAAAGAAACCAAGTGCTGGTGGCTCACATAAGCAATCCTAGCTACTTAGGACATAGTCTGAAGCTAGCCCAGGCCAAAAAAAAAAAAGTAACAGACTCCACCTCCAAAATAACCAGCAAAAAGCCAGACTGCAAGTGTAGCTCAAGTGGTAGAGTACCATCTGGGCAAGAAAAAACCTAGGCCAGTGTGAAACCCTGAATTCAAACTCTAGTATTGCCACACTAAGAGAAAGAGAGACAGAGAGACAGAGAGACAGAGACAGACAGAGAGAGAAAAGACAGAGAGATTAAACTCAATAGAAAACATTACTTCCTCCTTCATGGCAAAGCTATTTTGAGTTTCTGAAGTAGAAATAGTATTTAAAGTTTTGAGTTAGAGTACAAGGAGAAAAGGAGAGAAATTTGTGGGATATACAATAGTAGTCATCTTGCCAGACATTGGTGGCTCACTCCTATAATCCCAGCTATTCAAGAGATGGGAACTTGGAAGATCAAGATTTGAAGCCAGCCAAAGCAGACAAATTTAAGGGATTCCTAGTCGTGCGCTGGTGGCTCATGCCTGTAATCCTAGCTACGCAGGAGGCTGAGATCTGAGGCTCAAGATACAAAGCCAGCATGGGCTGGAAAGTCCGTGAGACTCTAATCTCCAATAAACCACTAGAAAACCGGAAGTGGCGCTATAGCTCAAGCAGTAGAGTGCATGCCTTGAGCTGAAGAGCTGAAGGACAGCTCCCAAGACCAGAGTTCAAGTCCCACGACAGACAAAATAAAAACAAGAAGAAGAAAGAAAAAAAAAGAAAAAGAAAAGAGATTCCATCTCAGGTTAACTACACAAAAACTGGGATAGAGATTTATCTCAAAAAGTATCACACCAATTGTGAACAAACAGAATTAAGTGCAATGTCCCTAAATTCAAACCCCATTACTAGCAGGGTGGGAGGGGGGTGAACAGTCATCACATGCATTGTCAAATAATACTGGCCACAGACAATTGAATTTAAAAATCCAAATGTAACTACATATGAGTGACTCACACCTATAATCCTAACTACTCAGGAGGCTGAGATCTAAGGATTGTAGTTCAAAGCTAGCTGGACAGGAAAATCTGTGAGATGATTATCTCCAATTAACCACCAAAAAGCTGGAAGTAAAGCCATGGCTCAAATAGGAGAGCAATGGCCCTAGTGCCTAGGCCCTAAGTTCAAGCCTCAGGACTGGCACAAAAAAATCCAAATGCATTTTTAGAATTGACTTTAAACCAAATGTGCTTTTATGTTCTTGAAAACCACTTATACTAAGCAACTTGTATATATCTAGAGGCAGAGTCATTTTTAATATTGATCTCTTAATGTAGTAATCTCTCTGCATCCCCACTGATGGTCTTATTTCTCATTAGGCATTTCCAACTGTTACTCTGACTCTGGCTTAAAAGTATTTTTGCGGAATATCAATTGTCATACCTCTTCCACATTAAACCAATATCCTTACAACTAGAAATTCACTGAAGCAGAACAACCTACTGTGAACAACCTGCAGAAAATTATGTGAAGCAACTGACAAAATCATGACTTACTCTATACCTATTCCACAATTGTGTTTATCTTTTCTAAACACAACCCTAGAATTTAAATATTGTGGGCAGTTGGTTACCAATAACTAACACTGAAAATGCTATTTCACTATACAAAGCTGTAAGTTAAGATTAGGAAAAAGACTGCCTGTCAATAGACACATGAAGAAATGCTCAACCTCTCTAGCCATAAAAGAAATGCAAATCAAAACAACATTGAGATTCCACCTCACCCCAGTTAGAATGGCTATAATCAAGAAATCTAATAACAACAGATGCTGGAGGGGATGTGGCCAAAAGAGAACCCTACTGCGTTGTTGGTGGGAGTGTAAACTTGTTCAACCACTTTGGAAAACAGTATGGAGGTTCCTCAAAAGACTCCACACAGAGCTCCCTTATGACCCAGCAATCCCTCTTTTGGGCATTTACCCAATGTTTATTGCAGCATTATTTACCATAGCTAAGATATGGAACCAACCCAGATGCCCCTAAGTAGATGAATGGATCTAGAAAATGTGGTATATATACAAAATGGAATTCTATGCTTCCATCAGAAAGAATGACATTGCCCCATTTGTTAGGAAATGGAAAGACTTGGAAAAAATTCTATTAAGTGAAGTAAGCCAGGCCCAAAGAAACATAGGTCCCATGATTTCCCTTATTTGCAATAACTAGTGTATGTCTGAGTCAAGCAGAAAAGGTCAGATAAGTTGATGTTAGGGGAATGAACCCCAAGATAAGTATTCAAATGGTTTTTTTGTTTTTTTTTCCTTTCATGCAATTGTTTCTAACATATTTATAAGATGATTTCTATGTTGCTTTGTATGTCCCTCCCCCATAGTATAACACATGCTTTCACTGTATTTGATGTTGGTATAATTTGTGGAGGAGAAGGAAAAAAAAAAAACAAAAACAAATCGTTTAACTAGGGATACAAGTGGACCCATTGCAACAATGAGATGTACAAGTTGTTATGTCGAAAAACGAACTTAACAACTTTGGTGGGGGGTGGGGGAGGATCGGGTGGGGGGAGGGGAGGAGTATGGGAGGGATGGGAAGGGGAAACAAAGAGGAGGCAACAATGCTTGATAAGAAATGTACTCGTTATCTTGCCCATGTAATTGTAACTCCTCTGTATGGTATTCTCACAATAAAAAAATAAAAAATAAAAAAAATAAAGCTACCAGCACAACTATGCTTATCACAGCATTATTCACCATAGCTAAGATATGGAACCAATTCAGGTGTCCCTCGGTAGATGAATGGATCAAGAAAATGTGATATATACTGGAATTCTATGCCTCCATCAGAAAGAATGACATCGCCCCATTTGTTAGGAAATGGAAAGATTGGAAAAAAATTATATTAGGTGAAGTAAGCTAGGCCCAAATAAACATAGGTCCCATCGTTTCCCTTATTTTCAATAACTAGTGTATTTTAGGACAAGCATAAAAGTTCAAAAGCTATGTACATATGACCATATAAGATGATGTTAAGGGAAATGAACCCCAAGATAGGGACACGAATGGTTTTTTTTTCTTTCTTTCTATTGTTTTTAACGTACTTATAATGTACTATATGATTTTTTTGTTTCTTTGGTATGTTCTCCCCCATGGTATAACCCTTGTTGTCACTGTATTGGATTCCAGTGCCCTGCATATTGTATATACATGTTTCTAATTTTTTGGGGGGAAGGGAAATAACAAAATGCTGAAATAAGGATACAGGTTGACCTATTGCAACAATGAGATGTACAAGACACTGTTGAAAATGAATTTTACAACTTCAGTGGGAAGGAGTGGGAGAGGGGGGCAGGAAGAGTTGGGAAGGTGGAGAGGGAAGGGATGGTAGGGAGAAAACAAAGGAGGAGGTAACAATGCTCAATAGGAAGTGTCTTCATTATCTTACTCATGGGATTGTAACCCCCTGTACAGTATTATTACAATAAAAAAAATTAAAAAAAGAAAAAGATTGCCTGTGCTCTGAGCCAGATGGAAATTGGTGGAAATAGTATTAGGCACTATGTTTATATGTAACTGATACATATATATTGTTTCAATATGACTTTATCAGTAAACTTTAAATTTTCTCCTTTGCACTATGAATTTTTAGAGAGTGGCAGACATCTTTGAAATTCTGTGAATGCAAGGCTGAAGCTCATGAAATGATACGATTCCATTATGCAATCAGGAACAAACACTAACTAGGAAAGTCAAACCCTTGATGATAACTGTCAGAGCTGCTTATTTTCATAAACATTATGTTCATAAAGGCATCAGGAAACTAAATTTGTAGTGAAAAGCTACAAAGCCAGTATGAGGTGAGTGCAGGGGTAAGACGAGCATTTGAATCTTGTTTTTTCTGGGAATGTTTTCATTTCAATGGAAGAAACTAGTTGAGACATAGTATGGTATTTTTAACAGCTTCACATGTCTAGTAGGCAGATGTTGGAGTCTTGGGGTTGCTGAAGATGGGACAGGGGAAAAACAAGAACTATACATTTCCAGGAATGGGACTCAAAGTATGCACTCCAGTGAAAGAAGGGACTATCATTGAGACCCTAGCTCAGAATGGAATCTTCTCAATCACTGGATTTGGACTGACATATGCTCCCTGATGGCTAGGGCCAGCAAGTATTTAATGGAATTCACTCTGGAGGAGGATAACATTTATTTAGACCTAAAAATACTTCTTAAACATGTAAGGCATTTGTATTTCAGTTTACCTAGCTACTCAGGAGGCTGAGATCTGAGGATCATGTTTCAAAGCCAGCTATGGTAGGAAAGGCTATGAGACTCTTAATCAATTAAACACCAAAACGCTGGAAGTGGAGCTGTGGCTCAAGTGGTAGAGCATTAACCTTCAGTAGAAAAGGTCAGAGACAGCACCCAGGCTCTGAGTTAAGCTCCAAGACTGGCACAAAAAATAAGGAAAAAATACTTCTTCAATTTTACAGTTCTACAATTACAACATTGAACACACATTTAGGAACAGCCAAGATCCAAAGAAGATAACAGACATAATTAAAACCCAGAATAAATCATACTGTAGAAATATATCCACAGAGACTCCAGATACAGAGGTTAGCACACAACTTTAAAACAATGTCATTTGCTGCAAACAAGATAAAACCATTAAAAATGAAAGTTCCTGCATTGGAAAAAAAAAATTATGCAGTCAGAGGGCTGAGAATGTGGCTTACGTGGTAGCGAAAGGGTGAGGTCCCGAGTTTGAACCCCAGTATTGGCCCCAAAAAAAGAGAATGGAGGGGAAGAAGGAAAGGAGGTAGAGAGGGGGAGAGAGAAAGAAAGAGGAGGAGGAGGAGGAGGGAGGGAGAGGAGGAAAAATTAGTAAGTTTAACAGTAGATTGGACACAGGTGTAGAGTCAGAAAACTTTAAAATATTGGCCTTCACCACAGTCAGAAAATGTCGAAACATGGGGAGAAGGAAAGAAAGACTGAAGAATATACAACATTGGAGCTTCAAGGTCTTGTTTAAAGTTGTGACATGGGACACAGTAACCTATGCACTGGGGGCTCACTACAGCTGTAGCTGTAGCATTAGCTGTTGGCTACTGTACTTCCGTTTTGGAATCAAGTTGCCTCCCCACACCATAAAAAAGTGAGGCATTTCCTGTGACATACCCCGTGACCACGTGTTACACATGACGTATTATTGCTGCGTCGGGTGTGTTCTTGCTGCACCTTGTGCGCTATTGCTGTGCTGCGCATGCGCGCCTGGCTGTCGCCACTTACTTTCACTTTTCCACAGGTTGCCGGACCTTTCCCGCCACTTTTCCCGGTCGACATTCGAAGCCAGATCTGGTGCAAATTCTGTGGCAGCATGCCGTCATTGCCGCTGCGTGTGGCTGTGGTATGCTTGAGTAACCAGAATCGAAGCATGGAGGCCCACAATTTCCTGAAAAGACGAGGAATTAGTGTTCGGTCCTTTGGAACGGGAGCACATGTGAAGCTTCCAGGACGAACACCTCACAGGCCGAAGATATATGATTTCAAAACCACCTACGATCAGATGTATAAAGATCTTCTTAAGAAAGATCAGGCTTTCTATACCCATAATGGCATTTTGCATATGCTAAATCGAAATAAAAGAATCAAACCGGGACCTGAAAGGTTTCAGAACTGTAAAGATAGATTTGACCTGATACTTACATGCGAAGAGCGAGTCTATGACCTGGTGGTGGAAGACCTGAATTCCAGAGAGCAGGAGACCTGCCAGCTTGTCCATGTGGTCAACGTAGATATCCAGGACAACTATGAAGATGCCACCATTGGGTCGTTCCTCCTCTGTGATCTCTGCCAGTGTATGCAGGAGACGGAAGACTTGGACAATGAGATTGAGGAGCTCCTTTTGGTGTTCGAGGAAAAGACTGGCAAAGCTTTCCTGCACACCGTCTGCTTCTATTGAGGAGGAATGCTGGACTTTTCAAGTCTTCTTGAACTTCCTTCTTAAAATGTTTGCCTTACTAGCATCAATTTCTTTTTATGCTTAAGCCTTCTGCCAAAGGAAAGTTGTACTACCAAATTAACTTTGTATTCAAAACAGTATACTGGATGGAAATCTTTTCTACTTAGTGTGTATAAGCATAGGATAATAGTTATAAAAGTTCATTTTTCAAACCAATGGAGTTTGAAGTTCATTTATCTTCGACATAAGTATTCTTGACTTGCTTATCTTTTTGTTCTGTTCTGACTATATTAAACAAATATCTGAGTAAGTGAATAGTAAAGTAATAATAACAAGAAACTTAGACTGTCAGATACATATTAATTTTTTAGTCTTGCTTGGACTAGGCACTGGTGGCTCATGCCTGTAATCATAGCTACTTAGGTGGTTAAGATCTGAGAATTGCATTTCAAAGTCAGCTTGAGCAGCCAAGTCCATGAGACACTTACCTCCAATTAAGAACCAAAAATGCCAGTAGCGGAGCTGTGGCCCAAGCGGTAGATCACTGTTCTTGAGCACAAAAGCTTAAGGACATTGCCCAAGCCCTGAGTTCAAGTCCTAGAACAGGCACAAAAAATCTTGTTTGTGTTTGAGCCTTAGAAGGACAGAAGAAACAGCATAGGAACAATATTTAATGACATAGTAGTTAATTGTAAAAATCATTTGAAAGGGCTGAAAAGCCTATGCCTTTAGTTTTGAAGGCTAATGTATACTCTGGTATTAGAACATCAAGGACTCTTTTTGATTTAAGGAACTGATCTAGGGCATATAAACATATTACCACATTGGTAGAACAAGTCAGGGTAGGGTCCAAAGAGGGCTGATGGGCCATTTGTTTACAGAAACCAACACCAGAAAAAGGCAACACATGATTACCAAGTTGAACTCGAGGATCCAGTCTGGGAAAGATGAACTTAAGCATTGTTAGGGTTTGAGTTTTAAATAGCCATCTCAAAACATAAGTATGGTCACCAGTTTTAGGAGGTAGTCAAAACTCTAGGAGGTGTGGCCTAGTGGGAGGAGTGGGCAGTAGAAAGTGATATTGGGACCTGAACTGGCCATCTTCCTGGTTGCAATGAGATATGCAGTTTCTTCCACCACATGCTTCCTTGTTGTGATATATTGCTTTTCTACAGTTACCAAAACAGCTAGGCACCCATGAACTGGAGGCTCTGATACCATGAGGCAAAAGTAATCTTTCCTGCTTTTAAGTTGATTAGTTCAACTGTTCTGTCACCAACATGTCTCACAGATGTGGAAGACCCACTAATATAATCCAAGCAGGAGCTGGAAAGCAGAAGAAAAATATCCCAAAGTTGCAATGTAGGTATAACTAAATTGGAAAAAAGCAACTACAATCAAGCAATGTCATGAAATCCCACCCAGATCACATCTGAGTGTAACTTTATAGTAAATGGTTTAATTTAAAGGTATAGCACTAGGGTGAATGAATGAAGGCTTTAAGAGAGTGAGCTAATACAGTGCTAAATGTATTTTACAAAGACAGTTTGGTTTTTAATATGAGAGATGTGATGGTTGTGATCTTGGAATTGGGAATCAGGTAATCAGGTAATCAGTGCCAACACTGATTTTACCTATCCCTACCTATCCCTTAGGATATTTAAATAAGCTCTATGGGCATCAGTTTTCTTGTCTATAGACTGAGCATCTTCACAGGGTTGTTTTGAACTTAATGAAATAATGTACATAAAGTGTTTGGCCCAATGCCTGACACTGAGCCTATGTAAATAATGAGTTCTAAGGCTTTTCTAGGAAGAAGCCAGAGGCAGCAAGATTGACCAACCACAGGCCTGTTTCAACAAATCTGCACATGCTCCTATGGATGAATAACAGATCCATTTGATTTTCAAAACTATAAGGGCCTACATTAGTGAACAACCGGAGGCCAACATTCTTGTTATTGATGACCACTGTCCATCATATCTTAACCCTCTGCAATTTGTATAAGTTTAGCAGACCATTAATTTCTCATAGAAATGAAGATATGATTCTCAAATATTAATGGAAAACATACTTGTTTAATCAATCTACTCCCCCTTTCCACATGACCACATCTCCAACCAAACCTAATACGAGTAACAGTTCAGAACATATGCTGCTTATTTTCTGAGCCCAAGCAAGCTGTCTTTCAGTAGAGGTTAAGAATAGATTGCCTGAAGTCTCTGTTTTCTCCTCTCATTGCTTTCATTTTGAAAGAAAGTTAGTTTATAAAGGATTTCCCAAGGCTCCAGTTTCCTCTTTGAGAAAGGTGAAGTACATAGGCCAAATGGTCCACTAAGAAAAATTTCAGTCACTGGACATGAGTAGATCACTTACCTTGGTTATTTTTGATTATTCCAATGCCACCACAGGGAGAGCCAGGCAGAGGTCAGAAAGAAGTGGCCAAAGAAGGGACAGGAAGAAGGAATAGAGAAGGAAAATCTTGTTGCTCTAGTACCCTTGAGGGTCACCTAACAAAAATCCTATTTTCCTTATTAACCTCTCCATTGCCAGCCCTCCTAGCAGCTAGCACTAAAAATAGTTCATAGGCAAAAGGACTTGTAGTTCTGCACATCAGTTCCAACTGCTCTCACATTGGGCCTCTTCTTTACTACCAGATTGTTTTGTGGCTATATCTGTGATTGACACATTCTTGCCCTTATTCAACTTTGCCCCAGTGGCAGCTGAGCCAATGCCATATCCATTCTAGCAATGTGAAGGAAAAGACTATACACAGTGGCATGTTCAGAAAAGGAGGAAGCTCGTAAGAGTCCCTTCCAAGCAATGGTATCTGGATTGTACCAGAAAAAAAGATTCTTTGAAGGAATTACAATACAAGCAGACTTCACACTTTAGCCCTGTTGTTCAACTATGGCTTAATTTAATGCTAATTTAGCTCTGTTGTTTTTTGTTTTTCCAACAATGCTTCCATTTTTGTTTCACTATATGGACAACACATGGGGGGTATCATTGGGAATGGAGCCATGCCCATCTGGCTGGTGGTATTTTCTGCCCATACACATTCCTCCTGCCCCAAATACCTATGCCTGAAACATAGCACTGAATGAGCAAGCACTCTCACAATTCTCCTCTATACTTAATAAGAAAGAGCACCCAACCAGCACAACTATGTTTATTGCAGCATTATTTACCATAGCTAAGATATGGAACCAACCCAGATGCCCCTCAGTAGATGAATGGATCAAGAAAATGTGGTATATATACACAATGGAATTCTATGCCTCCATCAGAAAGAATGACATTGCCCCATTTGTTAGGAAATGGAAAAACTTGGAAAAAATTATATTAAGTGAAGTAAGCCAGGCCCAAAGAAACATAGGTCCCATGGTTTCCCTTATTTGTAATATCTAGTATATGTATGAGTCAAGCAGAAAAGGTCAGATAATGTGATGTCAGGAAAATGAACCCTTAGATGTGTATTTTAATGTTTTCGTTTCTTTCATGCATGTGTTTCTAACGCATTTATAAGATTATCTCTTTGTTGCTTTGTATGTCCCTCCCCCACAGTATAACCCCTGCTTTCACTATATTTGATGTCAGTATAACTTGTGGAGGAGATGGGGAAAAACCAGTTGTTTAAGGATACAGGTGGACCTGTTGCAACAATGAGAAGTACAAGTTGTCATGTCCAAAACGAGCTTTACAACGTCGGTGCGGGGGGAGGGGGGGAAGGGGGGGAAGGAGAAGGATTGGGATTGGGGGGGAGGGGGGAGGCTGGGAAGGGATGTGAAGGGTAAACAAAGAAGGAGGCTGCAATGCTTGGTAAGAAATGTACGCATTATCCTGCCCATGTAATTGTAACTCCTCTGTACAGTATGTTCACAAATAAAATAAAATTAAATTTATAAAAAAAGAAAGAGCACCCAATTGTTGATTTTCTCACACCAAATCCAGATATAGCAAGAAACACTTTTGCGTTTTAAGAACAGTCCTTGAAACAGCAGCTTTAATGTTGGCTAAGGATTGCATAATCATTAAATAATCACTTCAAATCACTATAACTATGCTGCTTATAAATACAAATCAGTTTTCAAAGCTCTGCCTCTCACTGCATTTCAAATGAAACTGAAACTTTCTTCTAAGACCTAAAAAGGCCTTACATTCTCTAGTTGTTCTTCAACCTTTGCTTCTACACTTTTGTTTGTGGTTCATACTCCTCTCTTTTTATTCCAATCATCTAACCATTCTTTATTTCTTTTTTCTTTTTTCCTTCTGTCAATTGTGGGGCTTGACCTTGGGCCTGGATGCTGTCCCTGAACTGTTTCACTCAAGGCTAGAGCTCTACCAGTTTGAGTCACAGCTCCATTTCCAGTTTTTGAGTGGTTAATTGGAGATAAAAGTCTCACAGGGACTTTTCAGCCTGGGCTGGCTTTGAGCCATGATCCTCAGATCTCAGCCTCCTTAGTAGCTAGAATTACAGGCATGAACCATCAGTGCCTGGCTTTTTTTCTTTCTAGTTATTTTCCTAGTAGGTTTTTGTATTTTTTCTGGGGTTAGCCCCAGACCAAGGAAGACCCACCTATTTATGCTTCCTAAGGAGCTAGGTTAACAGACGCACACTACTATGCCCAATTTACTGGGTATAGTAGGGCATTGCAAACTTTTTGTTCAAGTTTACCTCAAGCTGTGTATTCCTGTTTATCCTTGCCTCCTAAGTAGCTGGGATTACAGCATGAATAGCTACATCTGGTTATTACTATTCTTCACTTTATTAATCTTCAAGCTTGGTGAACTTATTCTACCTCTGATTTTGTATTGTTTACTGAGCATTGTTCTAGGGTTGCTATCAACATTACTAATGCAATAGGTCTTCCTGGAACCAGCTAAACTCTAAACAGACAGCAAATTTGTTTTTTTCTTACTGAAAGGGTGAATTCCAGGACCCCTGGAAGTATTTTGGCTTAGTAATCCAAAATCAGAGGCAAAAGAGACATCGTTTCAAAACATCTTGCCTCTGTCCCCTGTCTATCTCCTTCTAGTTTTATATCCTTACCATAACTCTAGGGAGAGGATTTAAAGAAAGGGAATTAATAACTAATCAAAAGGAACAGACTGATATACTGAAGGGAGGCATTGATCAAGATATATTGTATTCATAAACTGTTTTTTGTTAAATGACAACTCCTATGTGCAACTACTTAAAGATAATCTTAAAAAGCTAAAAAAAAAAAGAAAGTCACCTTCTAAAATACCTATTTATAATAACTATCCAATCAGAGCAAGACCAAGATATAAAGGCTCCTCAACTCAGTCCTAGGATGGACACAAAGAAACCAAACCGCAGTGGCCTTCAACTGAGATATTCCTCTTATAAAGTTTTCACACTTATCCACCATTGTCTAGTATTTGTCATATTCCTGAGAGATTAACCTGAGAAGCCTACACTGGGTGTCATTGTCTGCCAGTGAGCTGCAACACTAAGCAGGTATTGCCTGCTGCTATAAGGTCTGTGCCAGCTGCTGATCAGAAGGATGGAGTGGGCTCTGCCCACCATGAACAAAAGAAAACCTCATATCTTCATTACTACTCTTCATCAGATCTGAAGGAAAATCCTAACCAGATCCCGTAGCTCATTCAGTGGCCCATAGGAAGATTCAGTAAACTCTAAAGTGAGACATACCTCATGAGGGTGAGGAGAGGAGAGCATTTGGAAATTCTTAGGTTACTTTTGGTTATTACAATGGTGAGAGAGAATTGAGTAAGATTTGCTGCATAAATCTGAAAAGACAGTGTTTCTGTATCAGGTACTACATGACTTCCAAATGTCCTTATGTGTATTTATTAAACATGAAAAAACATAAAAATGAAGTGTTTTTTTTTGCCTTGGCTTACCACATACTAAATTTTCCAACATTGCAAACACTGCATAAGCCAAAGGATAATTGTTTACCATTTTTTCTCAGGATATTATCAAAAGTTGTTCATAATTTCAGAAAATTATTTCATCAACAGACACACTCTTTGTAGTATACAAATAACACAAAATACTTCAACCAGAGTTTTCATTAGTAGCTATTGTAGTCATGGCAGTTCTGTGTATATACAGGAATATGGTCCTTAATTCAAACGGTGAAATAGACAGGAAAGACATAGAATATACTTAAGTGAATACTGTTACTTGAGTTCAGTCTTTTTCATTATACTGTAAATATTTGAAGCACTTGGTTTATAATGTCATCTAGTGTTGTCATGCCATATCACTTATATATTGAAATGCTTATTTTATTATTATCAAATGCTTTTATTTTTCTCTTTCACATTACAGTTATAACATTGCATTTTTAATTTATTTAGAAAATTTTATATGGAGGTGCATTGTACTGTTAGTACATTCCACTTCAGGATATTAGAAGGAAATGTTGTAAAACGTATCTTTTCTTGTTTTGCCCTCTGGGAAGTCTGAGTAAGTCCAATTTCAATTCAAATCCTACAGGCCCAAATTCCAGAGGTCATTGCTGTTCTGGTGACTTCCTTAAACTACTCTAACTTTACTGAAAGAAGAAAAAGATGAAAAATATTCCAATATCTCACTGACTCCCTCTGTAAAAAATCTGTTCTCCAGTAATTGTATGCCTCATGCATATAATGACTAACTGGAGCAAACCAGTTTTACTACCTTTTCTGCAAATATTTCATAGATTCTGAGTGGCTGGGATGGTAAGCACATATCACTATGCCTTACTTATTGGGTGAGATAGGGTTTTGCAAACTCTTGCCCAGGTTGGGCTCAAGTTCTGTTTTAGAATTTGACAGTTTGGGAACCTCTATGATAACCCTGAAGCAAGAAGGACACCATTTTTACACGCAGGGAGATGAAGATTCTATAAAAGTGAGTATGAGTATTGGGTTGAGAAGGTCATTCTTTAACTACTAGACATGTTTTTGCTCAAATACAGTGACATATCCAGAATATTTGGCAAAGTAGCTAATTTTTTCACATCTCAATTCTGTATGAAAAACATCAATTTTAGTAGCAATGATGTAATAATGAATGCTTAGTGTATTAGTTCACAGCTTCATTTAAAATTAATAAAAGGCTAAGATTGAGTTAAAGAGCATTAAAATTCAGTAGACTCATCCATGAACTTAAATTTGTACTTCTCAAAATTTTTGCTGTTTGGCAGTCTTCATCGTTTCATTATTTTATTTATTTGTGGTGCCAACCATGGAAACTAGGCATTACACATACCAAGCAAAGGCTCCACTACTGAGGCTCCACCCCTAGCCCTGTCTCAATGTTTTAAAGTTTACATAAAAATTAAAAAAAACTCTAAGTGGGCACATAAAATGGAATAATGGAAGTAACTTAGGTTCTGTTTTTTTGTCTTTACAATCACTGTCTTTAGAGTTATGCTTATTTTGAATGTGACACATATGAGCAGCAATATGGAGAGACATGTAAGGATTAGATGCACTAATTGTACTTCATGGGAGTTTAAACAATGCTGTACAAGATATCGTACACATATATTCCTCAAACATGGGTTGTTGAATAGTTGCATTAAGAATCATTCATTCAGACATCTCCAAATTCACTTGCTTGGACAATAAAAACAATTATTAAAGAATAGGCAATTAACATAAATTTCTGGATGTTTTTTATAAGGCGATTGATAATCAAATTGTGGTATGTCCATACAATGAACTACTCAGCAACACAAAGGAACAATACAATGTGGATGGACCTCAAGGGCTTTATGCTGAGTGAAAAAAATCAATATCAAAATATTGTACAGCATATAGTTCCATTTACAGAGCATTAACAAGTAAGTAGCAGTAGGGTTAGAAATGGAGACTGGGTACAATAGAGGAGTACACAAGAATATTTGTATTAGCAAATAAAACCATGCAAAAAACAAAATGAGCAAAGGCTTCTAATGATCACTGTGCAAAGGTATACAAGATCATATAAGATCATTTCTATACATGAGCACTGCGTACATGTGCATGACTTATTTCATTTACTTCATCTCCCTCCTTTTTTCCTCAGCTTTTCCTACATTACAGGATTTACTGATTCTGGAAACTCACAGCAGAACTTTACCTCCAAGCTTTTGTGCCTCTTTCTTTTACCTACAACATGCTTTTCTCTGAAATCTGAGCCAATCACTTCAAGTTTTTGTCACAAATGATTTTTCATCTTCTCAAGGAGGTCACTCATCCCTCTGAAGTTGCACCTCTCCCTTCACTTCTCATACACATTTGTCTCCATTGCTTGTATCATTTAATAAACTTGTAATTGCTCACTACAATATGAGCTGAATAAGGACAATAATTTTAGTCTATTTTGTTTATTGCTATAGCCCTACCATAGAGAATCGTATCTATAAAGTACTCATTAAAAGTTTGTTTGACAGAAAAAACTTAAAAGAAGAAATGGAAAAAAGGGAACTTCAGAAAATAATCTGATTTCAAATATTTTGATACAGTCAAATAGTGGTCAGCATAACAGGTTTCTTCTTATTCTCATTATCCTTGCTTCCTTTGATGGGGTAGATAAAGAAGATTAAAGAATGCCTCTGTTCAAATATACAGGTGGGAGGGAAAGGATGGTAGCAGAAAAACAAAGGAGGCAACAATGCTTGATAAGAAATGTACTCCTTACCTTGCTCATGTAACTGTAACCCCTCTGCATAGTATTTTCACAATAAAAAACTTATTTAAAAATTTCAAAAAATTTTATATAACTTGATTAAATTGTAGAACTATTTTTCCGGCAAAGATGTTTGCTGACAGAATATGATAATCTGATGTTTACATTTTATTTTATTTAACTTTATTTTTGTGCCAGTACTGGGCCTTTAACTCTGGGCCTATCCCTGAGCTTTTTTGCTCAAGGCTGACAGACTACCACCTGAGCCACAGCTCCACATCTGGCTTTTTGGCGGTTAATTAGACATAAGAGTCTCACAAACTTTCCTTCCCAGAATGGGTTAGAGCTACGATCTTTGAAGTAAGGGGGTCAGGTCTGGCCAGCATCATATGGGCCACAGGGTGGATGGTAGGGTCTGGCTTCCTGTCTTCATGCTGGGGGAAAGAAATGCCCCCCCACCCATTACCTGCCTCCCAGGTGACCAGTGTGCCCAGAACCCTGGAGGCAGAGGTGGGCACTTGGCTGATAGGTTACTGAATCTGTCAGTCCAATGCCAAGGACTGGGAATTTCCTGTGAATCTGCCCTCTGCTTGGATCCTATTTAGGCAGGGACCGGCCCAGCTGGCATTATGACATGCCACTTGTGTCTCTATGATCATCTCCTGTCCTGTCTCTGTCCTGACTCATCTCTGGTCATCATGGCATCCCAATTCAGCTCTCCATCAGAGCTGAACTGACTTTGTTGGTACTGTTTTTGTTCTTTCTTGCTTGCTAGTCTGTTTCCTAGCTGTGTTGTATGTATTTGGGGGCTGCAGGCTTTTGAAACAACTGGCTGCTTGCAGCCCGTTAACTGTATAATAAAAATTCCAATATTTCATATTCCAAAATGTGGCTTCTGGGATAATTCACCTTATAACAGGATCTTAGCCTCCTGAGTAGCTAGGATTATAGACAGAAGCACCAACACCTGGCTCTTTGTTTTACTTATTTTTTATTTTTATTTTATTGTTGATAATGGAGTTTGAACACAGGGGCTGAGCACTATCCCTGATTTTTTTTTCCCTAAAGGTTAGCATTCTACTACTTTGAGCCTCCACTCCACATCTGATTTTCTGGTGGTTAATTGAACATAAGGTCTCACAGACTTTCCTGCCTGGGCTGGCTTCAAAGCACAATGCTCAGATCTCAGCCTTCTGAGTAGCTAGGATTATAGGCATGAGGCATACAGTGCCTGGCTGTTTCCTTAATTTCTATTTATTTATTTATTTATTTATTTATTTATTTATTTATTTTGCAGAGCTATGGATTGAAGCCAGGACCTTGCATGTGTTATGCAAATGCATCTGAGCTACATCCTGTCATTTTTGTTTTGTTTTTGAGTGTGTGTGTGTGTGTGTGTCTGTGCATGCACACGTGCACACCAATACTGTAGTTTGATATCAGGGCCTTTTGCTCAAGGTTAGTGCTCTACCACTTGAGCCACAGCTACACTTTTAGTTGTTTTTTTTTTTTAGTAATTAGTTGGAGATACAAGTCTTATGGACTTTCTTTCCCAGGCTGTCTTCCAACTGCAATCCTTAGATCTCAGCCTCCTGAGTAGCTAAGATTATAGGCATGAGCTACTAGTGTAAGGCTTGCATTTTATTTTTAATATTTTTATTGTTATTACTAAGGTGTTGCACAGAGGGTTACCATTTAAAAAGATAGGTAATGAGTACTTCTGGGAGGGGGACAATGTCACCCCTTCCTTTCTCTTTCCCTAGTTTTCACCTCCCACAAGTTACATAGTTAATTTCCCACATAGTATATACTGAATACCATGACTGTATTTGTTTACCCTTCTTCCCTCCATTTCTGCACCCCCATTTTGCACTTTATTTTCAATTGAAGTGAAATGTCTATGAATTTACTTATCAGATGGCTGAGATCTTTGAATGACTTTCTTAGGAAGTGTGGGTTCTTCACTACTTTCTATTTAGTCCTGCCTCTGTGCCATTACTAATGCTATTCCCCTCCTTCGAAGGTGTTTCCCTAGCTATTTATTCATATGCTATGAATTCTTCAAAGTCCAGTGCTGGTGATACATGAGGGTACCAACATATTAGTATGTATGAACTAATGAATTCTACTGCTCTTCTATTACAAATCTCATCTGTATCATCCTAATTTAGAGTCTCTGTGGATAGTATGGAGCTCAATTACACTTTAAATCATAAAAGATCAAGCTAAGATCATGGTTTATCTACTGAGTTAGAGTCAGCACCATTCATTACAGAGTGTGTGTCCTATTCCCATACTCTCAACAGATAGCCTCCTAATTGTCTTCAGCACCACCCATAGTAAGCCCATAGTACTCTGTTGTTTAAGTACCGCGCGCTAACCGATTGCGCCACTGCAGCATGCTGCCCATAGTACTCTGTGTGGTAGACTTGCCTCCTTGTGCTATTATTTTTTGTGTAACCATGGCAATGCTACTTTATACTTAAGAGTGTCTGCACAACTATGGCTGTGAATATTAATTCATTGTATGGTTACTTCTTCTTTTTGTGCACAGGAGACCTTGTACATTGGGAGTCTGGATGTTGGTGTTGCAGATTTTGTTTTGGTATACTTTTTTACTTGAGACAGAATCTGGCCACAAACTCCTGATTCTCTATCTCAGCCTCCCAAGGGCTGGGATTACAGGCATGCACCATCATGCACAGTTCAATTATATTCAGAACACTTTGTTTCTTCTAAGAAGTAAAGTACCTATTTGCAAGATAAACTAGGATAAAAATTCTAGACTCCTCAAACTGGTTCTGGAATCAGAGGAGAAAGAAGTCAGATTGTCCTCAGAGCTGTTTTTATCTGAAAAGTAGAAATAAACTAGGATAAAAATTCTAGACTTTTCAAACTGGCTCTGAAATCAGAGGAGAAAGGAGTGAGATTTCCTCAGAGCTGTTTTTATCTGAAATGTAGACATTGCGAACAGAATTCATGTCACCATTTCATGCAGAGACAAATCATGTTGTGGAGGGGAATCCTGTACATTTTATCTATGATGTTTATTCAAGTTCTCCATGTATGAAGGCAGCATTTTCTAAATAGGTAGACCTGCAGAAAGCTATTGTAGGTGAATAAATCAGGCTCAGAGAGACAAAGGCACATGTTTTCTTTCATATGTGGAAGTTATATCTAAATTATTAACATATATGAAAACACATACAGGGTCCTCTGCATATATACATGAACATATTGTCTAAAGTATATTATACATAAGGGAGGATTACATTGGTGTAATTCAAACAACTACTTAGAATTTAACAAAATGAAGCTAAAACATGTTGGGAAGGGGTGAAGTTAAAAGGAGAGTGGGAAATATGAAAAAGAAAAGGAAGGGTGGGTGAATATAGTCATAATGTTCAGTGTACATATGTGAAATGGAACCAGTTAACTTGAGGGGATGGGTGGAGTTGATAGAAATGAGGGAGAAAGATGGAGGGGTGACATTGAATAAGATGTATTGTACTCATAAACTGTCATGTTGAATTAAAACCTCTTTGTACTACTACTTGAAGATAATAAAAACCTGGTAGAAAATAAATTTAAAAGTACATGTTGATAAAACAGGAAAAAGCCATAATTTTATGGAAATTCAAGGTCTATACTTTTAATGTGAATATTTGGATACTTGTAGAATAGCTCCCATATGCCACAAATATGATCAATTTTAGACTAATTCTCCTTTCACTGTTAATTGGAAATAAAGTATGCTCAAATATCAAATAAGTCAAGTTGTTTCTTTTTTAATTTATTTTTTATGGTCAAGGTGATGTATAGAGGGGTCACAGTTACATAAGGTAATAAGTGCATTTCTTGTAAAACTTGTTATCCCCTCCTTCATTTTTCTACCACTTTCTCTGCTCCCAACCCCCAAGTTGTACAGATCATTTCCAACATATTGTCTTGTGAGTATTGCTGTTACACATTCTGACAGAAAAATATATTTGAAATGAAACTCATATCCCACTTCATATCTGTTCGTGAGTGATTAAGTAAATACTCTATGAGAAATTTATAACTATTTTGTGTTAAAATGACTACATTTTCAGATTCATTTCTATCAATATTTTTAATCAAGTCATTTCAGGTAAACTTTTCATTAAATTTTTCATTGTGTCCTTTAGGAAGTAGCCAGAGACTCATAATACCAATAAGACTAGCATGCTGTAGGGTAACTTTTAAAATAGTAATAAAGATGTCCAACATAAGGCAAGCTAACACTTTATTCTAAGCTTACAATAACACCAAAGAAAGATGAAATAGGATTTGGTTCATTGCCATGTCTGTCTCAAGTTTTATTTAGAATAGTTTATATAGACTATATTCTTCTAGAAAGAAAATTCATTTTTCTTACTTCTATGTAATTTATCACCTTGAAAACATTGCATACATTTGTAATTCTTTGTATCTACGATTCTGGAATTGTTGACTCATAATTTTTAAATTTTATTTCTTTCTTTGTGAGAATATCTAAAAGAACAATATATCAGATTGATTTATTTTATTATGTTTAAATAGCTGTACAAAGAGATTTCAATTCAATATGTTAGCTTATGAGTATAATGAGTTACCAAATTTGGCTTTATAAATAAAGATTTTTATTGACAAAGATGTTGGTATGCCACAACTAGGGTATTAAAACAAACAAAAAGTATAAATGAGTAGCTTTTTTTACTGCTACAAGGGGATGGCTTTTTCCATTTAAGATAAATAATGATAATAAAGGAAGATATCAAGGAAGATCATGAGGTAAGGAGTTCTGAAAATTTTCTCTTCCATGAAAACTTTAAAAAATATTAATAATCAGTTCTTTTCCAATTCTTTCAAAACTAAGCGAAGGCTCAGAGCAACTTGGGAAAGGTTCACAGGAAAAACCAGCTACATTCCAGCAGGAACAGCAAGCTTTGTGGCATTTAAAACTTACACAACTCCCATCCTCTGCTTCCCACCTCCATGCAGCTATGAAAAAATAACACCTTGCCTTCCCAGCACTGGAGAAGGCAGAGCATGGCAATCTTTCATAGTCTTCCTCATGAAGACTTAAGTC
The DNA here is from genome assembly GCF_024711535.1 of Dipodomys merriami. Lineage (NCBI taxonomy): Eukaryota > Metazoa > Chordata > Mammalia > Rodentia > Heteromyidae > Dipodomys > Dipodomys merriami. The sequence continues at coordinate 88,133,905 of NW_027204492.1, forward strand.
ATACCTCACATATATGCATACATGAATGCATAAATTTTCACAGTGATAGAGCTAGAAAAGAAACTATTGCTTACCAGAGGTTAGAATTGGAGGGAGATTTTAGGTATAAATTGTTACATGAGAAAGTTTCTTTGTGGAGATGTGATGGTTCTGTACTCTGATTGTGATTGTGGCTAGAGGAGTCTATGTACTGGATAAATATATATTTTATAAGATATTGCAATCCAAATACGTTATGTTGTTTATTAGTAATACTATAGAAATGTCTGATAATTGCCTGATTTTGTTTATTTGTTTAGATGGGTTTTTTTGAGAGAGGGTTAATGTTGTCCACATAGGCTTTAAACTAGAGATCCTCTCCTTAGTCTCCCAAGTACTGAAGTTATGGTATGTACCTAGCTAATTGTCTGGTTTTGATAATGCACTATAGAGCTGAGGATGTTGCTTTGTGGTAGAGTACTTGTTTAACATGCACAAGGCTCTGGATTCTATCCCCAGTAACCCAACTAAAGTGATTTAAAAAAGATAATGTAGTACATTATCATTTTTATCATGGAGGAAATCTGAGCATATATGCATTTTGTGACTTCTTTTGAGACAAGGTCTTGCTAGCTACCTAACCTAGGATGGCCTCAATCTTGTGATCTTCCCTGTGTACATATTCTGATGAATAGGGTTACAGGAATATTCCACCACTCCCAGCCTGATTTTTAAATTATTTCCAAATAAAATGTTTTAAATGCAACCTATAAGCTTCACGCTGAAAAAGGAATTATACAGGGAATATTAAAGTAGAGATATGGAAAAATATTTATCTTTCCAAGATGAACCAAAGAATAGATGGAATTGCAACATTAAAGCCAGACAAAATAGAATTTAAGCAAAAGGCATTAATAAAAATAATAAATATTGTGCAATAAAATATTTCACCAAGGAGATAAGATAATCATGAACTTCCATGCCTCTAACAATATGGCCTTTTAATATATATAAAGTAATATCAGTCAGCCAGAATTACAAGAGTAACCATCAAATATACAGCTATACTGACAGATTTTCACACAGCCAGGAACTGAGTAAATATTAAGAAAAATTGAACAACAAATTTACATTTAATCTGTTTTAATCCAACTACATATTTTTATAGTTTATATTTTATATATGCATATATGTTTTATGTACATATAAAACATTTACAAAAATCAAAAGCATATGAAATGGTTTTTAACCATAGTAAAATTAAATTAGAAATGAATGATTAAAAAGCAGTATCAAAAGGAACACTCAGATGTCTAAAAATCTAAAGATTTGCTTCAAAATATCTTAATGATTAAAAATAATCTTATATTAGAAATTATTAATACTTTATGAAAATTATCCAACAATGAAAGCACTGTATATAAAATTTATAGTAGCTAAGGCAGTATGGAAAGAAATACAGAACTTGTCAGTTTTTAAGAGATTGAAAATAAATGAACTATAGATTTATCTCAAGAAGCTACAAAATTAACAAAGCAAAATAAAATAAAATGACTACAATAACAATAGAAATAAAAGTGTAAGTCAATAAAATGGAAATAAACAAACACTGAAATCAAATTAGTACTAGAAAAACAAATGAAGTGGCCGAGTTACTAGTAAGACTGGTTAACACATGCAAAAGAAAAGGCAAATTTACTTATAAAGTATTTTGTTATAAATACTTTGCATGTATTTATTTTGAAAAGTAATAAGATTTATAAATTTAAAGATTGTTTAGATTATTCAAATTGGCTCAACATGAAATAGAAGCCAAAATAAATCCTTAACTGTGAAAAATGCATCATCTTTAATCAAACAAATGATCCTCAAATGCAAAAAGCACAAGCTTAGATGTTGTCTCAAGTGTTTTATCACCCCGAAAGATCTCAAAAGTGTGAAAAGAAAGTCATCTAGCTTACTTTTGGAGCATCATATAACCTTATTGCCAAAATATCAAAGGCAATTGACTAGAACATTTCTGATCAACTTGCCTTATGAATAAACATGGTTTCACAAATGTTCAATAAAAGTAACAAATCAGCTGAGCGTAATAGTGTACACTTGTAATCCAAGGACTTGGGAAGCTGAGGCAAAAGAATCATGTGTTGAAGGCCAGTTTAAGCTAGATAGTCAGATGTTTTCTCAAAATAAACAAAAGACTAACAGATATAATCAGCAATGTGTATGTGGAGAGAAAATTATAACCCATGCAAATGAGTAAATTTTAGAATTCCCAAACAAGTCAACCATAAGAACAATGCCTCTATTATCACTCCCTAATTAGTGCCATGCTATAAAAATAAGAATTGATAACTTATAGTCACCTAATCTTCAATAAGGAAGCTAAAAAATAGAATGGAAGAAAGACAGCCTCTTCAGTAAATGGTGCTGGCAAAATTGGTAAATAACCTGTAGAAAACTAAAGCTAGATCTTTATATATCAACCTGCACCAGAATCAAATCCAGATGGATCAAAGACCTCAAAGTCAAAGCAGACACCCTGAAAACATTACAGGATGGAATAGGAGAAACCTTAGGTCTCCTTGTCACAGGCCAAAATTTTCTTAATAAAAACCCAGAAACACAACAAATCAAAGAAAATGGGACAAATGGGACTGCATGAAGCTGCAGAGCTTCTGCATGGCAAAGGACATAGCTAGCAAGATCAATTGAAAGCCCACGTATTGGAAGAAGATCTTCACTAGCCATACAACAGATAAAGGTCTCATATCTAAAATACATTTGGAACTCAAAAAAATTAAATCCCCCAACAACAAATCCTCAAAGAAACAACTGTCCAATAAATAAGTGGGCTAAAGAGTTAAATAGAGACTTCTCCGAAGAGGAAATAAGAATGGCCAATAGACATGAAGAAATGCTCAACCTCTCTAGCCATAAAAGAAATGCAAATCAAAACAACATTGAGATTCCACCTCACCTCAGTTAGAATGGCTATAATCAAGAATTCTAATAACAACATATGCTGGAGGGGATGTGGACAGAAGGGAACCTTACTGCATTGTTGGTGGGAGTGTAAACTTGTTCAACCACTTTGGAAAGCAGTATGGAGGTTCCTCAAAAGACTCCACATAGAGCTCCCCTATCACCCAGCAATCCCACTTTGGGGCATTTACCCAAATGATCACGAACAAACCATACTAAAGCTACCAGCACAACTATGTTTATTGCAGCATTATTTACCATAGCTAAGATATGGAACCAACCCAGCTGCCCCTCAGTAGATGAATGGATCAAGAAAATGTGGTATATATACACAATGGAATTCTATGCCTCCATCAGAAAGAATGACATTGCCCCATTTGTTAGGAAATGGAAAGACTTGGAGAAAATTATATTAAGTGAAGTAAGCCAGGCCCAAAGAAACATAGGACCCATGATTTTCCTTATTTGCAATAACTAGTATATGTCTAGGACAGGCAGAAAAGCTCAGATAAGATGATGTTAAGCGAATTGAACCCCAAGATAGGGACACAAGTGGTTTTTTCTTCCTTGCTATTGTTTCTAACATATTTATAAGGTACCATGTGATTTTTTTGTTGCTTTGTATGACCCTCTCCCATGGTATAACCCCTGTTTTGACTGTATTTGATGTTGGTATAATTTGGGGAGGGGAAGGGAAAAAACAAAATATTTAAATAGGGATACAGATTGACCCATTGCAACAATGATATGTATAAGAAGCTATGTCGAAAAATGAAGGGGGGCAGGGGGTGGTGGTGTAGTTGAGGAGGTGGGAGGGACGGGATGGTAGGAGAAAAACAAAGGAGAAGGCAACAATACTTAATAGGAAATGTACTCATTACCTTGCTCATGTAACTGTAACACCTTTGAACAGTATTTTCACAATAAAAAATCTTATTTAAAAAAAGAATTGATAAGTTAAAGATCAGTATCTCCCTACCTTCAGATGTGATTATCTTGCATAGAAAAATCAAAGTACTCTCCAAATTACTAAGATTTATAAGGAAGTTCAACAAGATGATTATTGCCAAATCTTGTGAAAGATCCAAATGATGAGAATGATGAAGAGATAATTCAATTGTGAAGGTCAGTTAGGTATTTTCAAAATATTCTGTATATTCAGTATAATCTCACTCATGATCTCAACACAATTGTTATGGAACTTGAAGGGCTGATTTGAAAATTTACATGGAAGAGCCAAAGGCCAAAAAAGACAATTTTGAGGAAAAATCAGTTCAACTGATTTGTTCTACCTAATGTGAAGAGTTTTTTAATAAAACCATACTAATCAAGACTGCTTCTTATTGGTTTAGCCAGGGACAAATAGTCTAATGTAGCAGAACACAATACCCAGGAACAAAATCTAAGAGTAAGAATACATCCTTTGGCAAACAATATTTTACAGTTCAGCATGGAAAGAGAGAAATGAATGATGGGGACATTTGGTTATCCATACTGAAATAGAAAAAAAGTCATATAAAAATAATTAGAAGTAGATTCAATGTGTAAAAGTGAAAAAGTTTTAAAACTTAGGAAAACAGGAATTGAAATATGATTTCATGATCTTGGGACATGGAAGAATTATTTGGGCATTAACCAAGGACTTAAGTTCTAAAAGGGAAATTTATCTACATTAATATCTAAAACATTGCATGTCAAAAGACGTAAGTATAGGTAAAATGCAAGGCACATATGGAGAAGACATACATAACAGTAGTTAATTATTACTATCAACACCATAGAAATATACCTGTGAATACTAAATGGGTTATAAAAGGATTGGCCCATCCAACTGAAAAAATGGATAAATCATATTAACAGTAGATTTACACATGAAGAAAACCAAATGGCCAATATATTAAAATATGAGCACCCTCACTATTAATAAAAAAGTGACTATTGTAAACCATGAGAGACACTGGGCACCAGTGACTCACACCTGTAATTCTAGCTGCTCAGGAAGTTGAAATCTGAGGATTGCAGTTTGAAGCTGGTACTGGCTGAAAAGTTGTGAGACACTTATCTTCAATTAATGACCAAACAGAATTGGAGTTGTGACTCGAGTAGTACAACACTAGCCTTGAACATAAAAGCTCAGGAACAGAACAGTGCCCAGGCCCTGAGTTCAAGCCCTAGGACCAGGACAAAAACAGCCATGAAAGATAATATTTTTAAGATTATAGAAGCTTGAACACTTTAGATGTTATGATACTAACTTTTTGAAGATATAGTTCAAGAAGGCATTTCATACTCTCATATAATTACACAAAAGTTTAATTTGGAGATGTCTGTCTAACCATACTTAACAGGTAAAAAAAACCCATCGATACAGAAATTTTATTTACAGGCATGTACACTACAGAAAAGCTTAAAACATATGCACAAAGAACCATGTGTGAAGAGTTTTTCAGTGATGTTCATACCATTGACAAATTGGGTAAACAGATAAATTACTGTGTAATCAAAAAATAACATGGAAGCTGGGTGTGGTGTCTCATGTCTGTAACCCCAGTTACTCGAGAGGCTGAGATGGTAGGATCACAGTTCACAGCCAGATTGGGGAAAAAGTCCACAAGATCCTCCATCTCAACCAATAGGCTGGCACAAGCATGCAAGCCTGTTAACTCAGCTACATGGCAGGTGTAAATAGGAAGACTGCAGTATGGACCGGCCCAGGGACAAATTCTTATTTGAAGAATAAGAGCAAAAAGGATTGGGAAGGCTCAAGTGATAGAGTGAATAAGGTGCCTGCCTTGCAAGTATAAGGCACTGAATTTAAACTGCAGTACTACCCCCCCAAAAAAGTAATACCATACAACAATAAAATGAATAAAATATAATTGCATTGATTTTCATAAATAAATATCAAAATATAATGTTGAGCAGTAAAAAACATGCTCTAGATGGATCCACAGATAATGTCAATCGGGGTATCATTTGAAAACATGTCTATGAGTTCATGTAGAGTTGGTCTCTGACTTAGGATGGTTTGACTTAAAATGTTTTCAATTTTAGATGTTATGAAAGTGATACACAATAAAAACCATGTTATGAGTTTCGAACTTTACCTAACTGAGCCAAAGCTGCAGTGAACCACGTGACCCCGAGAAGAAGGCAACTGCTACTATATAATGTACTGTATTGAGAAGCTGTGATGGTTAGATGTATTAAATGCACTTTTAATTACAATATTTTCTTTTTATTTTTTGAGACAGGCTTTTATTATGTAGCCCAGGCTGGTCTCAAACTTTCAGTCCTCCTGTCTCATGTTCCCCAGTGCTGGGATTTCAGGCATGTTTTTACCATGACTGGCTGATATTTTCAATCTATAATGATATTATCTGAATATAACTCCATTGAGAATTATCTATTTTATAAACTATTCATTAAAAGTATAAATTCACTCTTGTTGCCACCTTTGGGAAAAAAGGAGAATAACATCAGGTATGTGAAATATTTCAACTGGATCTAAAATATTTTATTTCTGAAAAAAATAGGTATAGCAAAATGATAAGCTCTATAATTTATTGAGCTTCTGAAATACCTCACGTAAAGGGAAGAAAATACGGGATACCAAGTTGGAGGACACGGAGCTAGAGACACTGTGTTAGAGACAGTAAAGGAGAGAGTAATAAAAGAAAAATTCTGAGGCATGTGCAAATTTCAGAGAAAGATATTCAGTGAAGTATTACTGTTAAAGCTATAGAAATATAACGGAAATATAACAACAATGTCATCTATTCAGGAATTGTTTATGAACACTATGACATCCAGGTACATCCTGGTGAAACAGGGATCAATGAAACCAATCATATCTCTATCTTTAAGGAGCTGACAGTTTGTTGGGCATTATAGAGTAAAACTTAACAAGAATTAGCAGAGAACCAAATGCAAGAAATAAGGAAGGGAATGTTAGAAATGTATTTTTAGTTTAAATTTGATAAACAAATAAGATGAGATATCATTTATGTAAGAAGAACAGGGGAAAGGAGAGAAACTTACTCCTAGTATTGAGCCTCTAACTGAAGCCAGGGGAAGGGCAAGAATGAAGGACAGAATTAAGTATTGAGCCCCACTGAAATAATGCCCAAGACTGAACCTTAGTTTAAATAAGAGACCATACATTCTACTACTGAACTAATAAATTTCTTTTAACAATTATGAATTAAATATTGCAAAGAAAAGATAGCGAAAGAAACAAAAATGTTCAGAATCCATTTCTGGGCAACAACACAAAGAGAAAACTTGAGTTCAGAATCTAAAAGTTGTTTCCCCATCCACTCTACAAGCATGATATTTCTACAAGAATTTTAAGTCTGTAGCCCACTGTTCCTATGGTTACCATTGCACCAATGAAGCACAAACCAAGACTAGTTCTTAACTGGATTAACAGAAGGCCAAGAGCTTGACAAAAAGCTGGTAAAAAGGAAAACACTCATTTCCTTACTGAAAAGCTATTTTTCTTAAGTTTGTTCTGTTCTAGACAACATATACAACTGTAAAGAAATATTTTCAAGGTATGCAAAATAGGCAGCAAAAAGTGCCACATTCCCAAGAGTTTGAATTATTATCAGAACCACACTCAAAAAAACTAAGCTGTTGTAACTGAGTGGGTTTTTGAGATAACTATGATTTATATGTTAAAGATTCTAGTAGACAAAGCGGATAACCTGTATAGTTCAGTGGGTAATATAACAAAAAAACTATGGAAAAATGATATGATGGCAATACCAAAAATGAAAAACAAAGATAAAGAATGATTTTGCTGGGTTCATTAGTAGAATTAACATAGCCAAAGAAAGAATCAGTGAATTTGAATATAGATCAATAGGATTACACTGAAATAAGGGAAACTATGGAGCCTGGGTTTTTTGGGTCTAGTTTATTTCAATTAATATGATTTTTTCCAAGACTTTCCATTTCCTTACCAATGGAGAGATGCCATTCTTTTGGATGGAAGCATGGAATTCCGTTGTGCATATATACCACATTTTCTCCATCCATTTGTCTACTGAGGGGCATCTGGGCTGATTCCATATCTTAGTTGTGGTAAATAATGCTGCAACAGGTAAATGCCCAGGGGTGGAATTGCTGGGTCATAGGGGAGCTCTATGTTTAGTATATGTCTAGATTAGTGCTAGCAGAGGATCACAATAGCTATATGACCACATAAAATGATGCTAATCGAAATAAGCTCCAAGATATGGAAACAAGAGTAAAACCTCATTTGTAATAACTAGTATATGTGTAAGATAGTTCTAGCAGAGGATCACAATTGCTCAATACCTATGTACATATGACCATATAAAATGATGATAATCAAAGTGAACTACAAGATATGGAAACAAGACTTTTTTAAGTATATGTTAGGCAATTATTTCTTTGTTCTTTCATTTTTTTTCTTTGGTTTACTTCTTGTTGTCAATATTTTTTATTTCTGTACCCCTTGTCTTGTATATAAGTTTATCTGATCTGGGGAAGGGAAGGGGAACCACAGAAATGGTGAGACAAAAAGGACAAAGGGTGAACCCATGCAACAGCAATACTCACAAGACACTATGTGAAAATGAACTTTACAACTCAGGAGAAGGTGAGTGGAGGGGGGAATGGGAAAGTGGGAGAAAATGAGGGAGGGGGTAACACTATTCCACAGAACATATATTCATTATTTTATTTATGTAACTGTAACTTCTCTGTACATCACCTTTACAATAAAATAACTTACAAAAAGAAAAAAGAAATTATACTAAAATACAAGGAGGAAAATGAGAAAAAAGCAGAATAGAAGACTCAGTTATGTAGTATATTTTATCAAATGCATAATTATATTCTCAAAAGAGAAGTGAGAAGAAATTATGACTAAGAATTTTATAAAATTAATAACATACAAAACATAGATTCATGGAACTCGGAGAACCCCAACAAACAAGAAAATATGTTGAGTGATGCTGTTCAGGGCCAATTCTCCACTCAGCAGAAATGTCCTTCAGAAATGAAATAAAATCTTTCTAAGCATGTGATGAATGCCTGTGATGCTAGTTACTTGGGAGGCAGAGGCAGGATTATGAATTCAAAGCTTGCTCTAATGAAGTCAGAAAAAGGCAAAAAAAAAAAAAAAAAAAAGCAGGGAAGAGGACTAGGAGCATAACTGAAATGGTAAAACACTTGCCTAGCATGCATGAGGCCCTGAATTCAATCCAGTACTGGGAATAAGAAGCAAAATCTAAATGAACTTATTATGAAAAGACCTACTCTACCAAAAAATAATGAAAATAGAATATATCTGACATAAAATTGAATTTAAGAAAAGAAATTAATCTACACAGTGATTTTGTTCTCCATAGAAAACACAGGAACTAAAATAATTAGAATATAATTTCTTTCCATTCTTACTGTTAATTGCTCCAAAAAATAACTGAGTAAAGAAAAATCAAAGACAATGCGTGAATGTTTATACCATCTAAATAGCATGAGAATGATAGTACAAAAGATAATGGGAGCTTGGAGCCAGTGGCTCACATCTATAATCCTAGCTACTCAGGAGGCTCAGATCTGAGGATCTCAGATCAAAGCCAGCCTGGGCAGGAAAGTTTATGAAAGTTTAGTCTCCAATTAACCACCAAAAAAGCCAGAAGTGTCTGTGACTCAAGTGATAGAGTTCTAGCCTTGAGCAAAATAGTTCAGAGATAACACCCAGGCCCTGAATTTAAGCCCCAGAACTGGAACAAAAAAAGTAATAGGAGAGAATTTGGTCCTTCAATAAGCATATCTTCTTCGGGAAGAGAAATGAAGAGGAGAGGAGTAGAGGGGAAAAGGGAAGAGAAAGAGAGGAGAGAGGAGCAAATAATATTGTCACTATTTATACCAATACACTTGTGTGCACATGGGCTCTCAACATATCATAGCTTCCTGGGCAATTCAAGGGTTTGTCTAATAATGAAGCTTCCACACAATTTCTGCCTACTTCAGTTCAGCATGTAGATTTTAGAATTATATGATCAGCAGCATTTTTACCACATTTTTCTGCCAGTCTTGGGCTTATACTCTGGGCCTGGGAGGTGTCTCTGAGCTTATTGTATGTATGGTAGTGAGTCAAAAGATGTTTTTCATTGGAAGAGAAAACAAGGGAGGACTATAAACAAAACAACAAAACAAAGGACTATAAATCTAATAAAATCAATAATCTTCTAGATTAAGGCTAAAATAGGCAACCTCAGGAAGTATAATGAGAACGTAAGGAAGTGAGGCAGGGAAGAAAGCCAGATTTGTTAATGCATGGAAATACATAGGAATTTTCCAAGAAACTATTTAGAAAAGTGCTGTCCACAATAGAGTATTATTTAGCCATAAAGAAGAATGGAATTATATAATTTACTGGACAGTAGATGGAACTGGAGATAACTATGTGAAGCAAAATAAATAGGCTGAGAAATTGAAATATTGCATGGCTTTTCCTTATAAGTGAGAAAATGACATAATGTAACAGAGGGGCTATTTGGGGTGGTAGGGAACCAGCGATTGAGGAGAGGATTAAGGAAAGGGTAACAAGTTTAACAAGAAAGGTACTTATTACTTTACTTATGTAATGTAACCCCTCTGTACATAAACTTGACAAAAAGTATATATGCATATGTGGAGATATCTCAATGAAACCTTTTTGTGCAATGAATATACACTAATCATTTTTATTGTGAAAATACCGTGCAGAGGGGTTACAATTACATGGGCAAGGAAATGAGTATATTTCTTATCAAGCATTGTTGCCTCCTCCTTTGTTTCCCCTTACCAACCTCCAAAGTTTACACTACTCATTTTTTAAAGAAAAATATTCCCCAACAAATGTAAAATGCAAGTTATTAGACAATTTTAATTTCTCTAGTTAAAATTGTTCTGGCCACATTTTAAAATACAAAGGAATGGATGAAATTGATAGTATTGCATTTATCACAGTAGTTCCTATATACTATCATTTCAACCTGCAATCAATTTAAAAATAACATGATATTTTATGTTCTTTTTTCATGCTAGGGCTTCGAAATCTGGTATGTATTTTATCCTTATAGCATATCTTAAATCTAACTAACTATAGTTTACATATTCAGTAGCAAAGTTGTTAATGATTGTTATATTGGACAGTGTAGGTTTGAAACACCCTGCAAAAATGCCACTGGGAAAGTCAAGGGAACTGAAATATGCATCAACCACTTCTATCCCATATTGACTAGGGGACATTTCTAAGGCACAAATTCTGCATTACTTCTGTACTTCTTTTGTGCTGGTCAAAGTAGTCAGAATAGCCAGTCATGGCAGCTCACACCTGTAATCTTAGCTACTAAGGAGTAGAGATAACAGAATCATGGTACAAGGCCAACAAAAGAAACAGTTAGCATAAGTTCCAATACAAAAAATAAGCTAAAACCCGGAGGTGTGGCTCAACCAAAGAGAACCTCTCTAGAAAGCACAAAGCTCTGAGTTCAAACTCTAGCATAATCCCTACCCTTCCTGACTAAAACAAAACAAAACAAAACAAAACAAAACAAAAACAAAAAAACGGAGCGTGAGAGAACACCCTCAGGCTGAAGAGACAGGGGAAACCATAAGAAAGAAACTTCCCAGAGATAGAAACAATATGGGCAGAGCATGGAAAGCATCTGCTGTCCTTGAACTTTTCTAAAATTCTGATCTCCTTCCTCCATAAACACACATGACAATTTCAGAGATGTCTTATATTCATTTGAGACTGTTTCAACTAGAATTTGTGCTTATCACTTTCCCTTTGTTTCTCTGTCCTAGCTCCTGCAACTTCCATCATTTTCTCTTTTTTGTTATCAGTTAAAGATAGACTGGCAAATTGAAACCATCGTTGCTCAAGTATTTCGTTTTGTAGGGACATATAATTTTACATGAGGTCTTCCAAATAAGATACTTACATATACCATGTTTTATGACCTTCATCTCACAGAGGAAGAGCCAATTGGCTCCGGCTCTGCCAGACACTCAGGAAAACCCAGAGGAAATTAAAAAGGGAAGTGCAGTAGAGAATCTGGTGCAACATCCAGCTCCTCTCTTTGTGCCCAAAGCACTAATTTCCCCAGCCACTATGAGTGTTGGCAACTGCTGACTCACAGCTGAGTCCCACCCCAGGCACTTACTCTAGCTGCTGGCTGTTGCTTCCCCCAAAATCATCGGGTCCCTGGGCATAACCCACATCCAGTGATTGGTTGGGTATGAAGAGACTGGAAAGGGCTCATATAAAGGTCCAGTGGATCTACCCCAATTCCTGACAACTCTAAAGGGCCATCCTAGCTCCAGAGTTGCCTGTGGGAATGGCTTCAACCTCCTGTTATGACTGACTGACAGTTCTACTTCTTGCCCTGTCCAATCTCACCTCTCTTACTTTCTCACAAGGATTGTTCCAACAGCATTTCCCAACATACTTGCATGGAGACCTCAGAATCTCAAAATCGGTTGCCTAGGAAACCCAATTTGTAACAGTAGATAACATCATCAATTTCTCCATGTTTTCGTATTCTAGTTTAGCTTAAGTTGAGCAAAACCAGGGAACAGTTCCTCAGACCTTTCACATTTTTGATAGCAATTGCAAGTTTGAGGTCCCTAAAGCCACCCTTGGATTCAATAGTTAGTAAGACTCAGACCTAACTAAAAGCTGTTATATTTATGACTAATTTTAGTGAAAGGATCTAGATTAAAAATCAGTCAAGGGAAGAAATTCATGAGGCAGAACCTGGAAAATGCCATATGTAAGGCTTCTACTCATCCTCTCCCAGCGGCATCTTAGATGGCCCTAACATTCCTGACAAAATTGTGAGGCAGTACATACAGAGAATCACCAACCAAGGATTTTAGTGTTCAGAGTTTTTATTGGTGTTCAATCACACAAGTCTCATTATATACTCACAAGGCTAATCTCAGGCTCTAATCTTTCTAGAGGTCAAATGGCTCAAAACCACCAGCATAAATTACATTATTAAACTACTTTATGTGGCCCCACAACCCCTAGATAAATAGACATGTTTATTGGGCAGGATATTATAAGGGCATGGAGAGTCTCTGGAGTCAGAGACAAAGGCCAGACCTCTTTGGAAAAGGTTAACTTAACAGAGGATACTTGAAGGTAATAAAATAGATTGAAATTCCGTAAAGGGGATGATATCTGGAATTTCCTGTTATAATGTAAGTGAAGTCATCACAGATATCATATAACATGTAGTCTCTCATTCTCTTTATGTTTTATAAATATTTCCATCACAATGGTAAAGAAAAGTAATCTGAATTGTTTGTTTGTGTGTGTGTGTGTGTGTGTGTGTGTGTGTGTGTGTGTGTGTGTGTGTGTGTGTGTGTGTGTGTGTGAAGATCTTGGGATTTGAACTCAGGATCTGGGCATTGTACTAAGAATTTTTGCTCTACCACTTGAGCCACAAGTCCACTTCTGACTTTTATTATTTTGCCCATGTAATTGTAACCCCTCTGTACAGCATTTTCACAATAAAAATAAATAAATAAAAATAAAAAGAGTCTCAAAGATTTTCCTACCTGAGCTAACTTTGAACTTTGATCTTCCATTCTCAGCTTCTTGAGTAGAGTGCCACTGGTACCCAACTAGTTTTGATTTTGAAGGATACAATGGCTCTTTTGTTCTTCTTACACTAATCATTGAAATAGTATTCTGGACAATCTGCTAAAATTGTTTTAGACCGGTGCTGGCAAAATCGGTTAAACACCTGTAGAAAACTAAAGTTAGATCCTTATATATTACCTTGCACCAGAATCAACTCCAAATGGATCAAAGACCTCGAAATAAAAGCAGACACCCCGAAAATATTACAGGAAGAAATAGGAGAAACTCTAGGGCTCCTTGGCAGAGGCCAAAATTTTCATAATAAAGACCCAGAAACACAACAAATCAAAGAAAGGTTGGACAAATGGGTTTGCATGAAACTGCAGAGCTTCTGCATGGCAAAGGACATAGCTAGCAAGATCAATAGAAAGCCCACAGATTTTCACTAGCTATACAATGGACAAGGGCCTCATATCTAAAATATACTTAGAACTCAAAAAATTAAGTCCCCCAACAACAAATCCTCAAAGAAATAACTGCCCAATTAATAAGTGAGCTAAAGCCCTAGAGACTTCTCAAAGAGGAAATAAGAATGGTCAATATACACATGAAGAAATGCACAACTTCTCTAGCCATAAAAGAAATGCAAATCAAAACAACATTGAGATTCCACCTCACTCCAGTTAGAATGGCTATAATCAAGAACTCTAATAACAACAGATGCTAGAGGGGATGTAGCCAGAAGGGAACCCTACTGCATTGTTGGTGGGAGTGTAGACGTGTTCAACCACTTTGGAAAGCAGTATGGAGGTTCCTCAAAAGACTCCATATAGAGCTCCCCTGGTTTCTCCCTTATTTGCAATAACTAGTAAATGTCTAGGATAAGCAGAAAAGTTCAAAAGGTATGTATATATGACCATATTAGATGATGCTAAGCGAAATGAACCCCAAGATATGGACACAAGAGGTTTTATCTTTCTTGCTGTTGTTTTTAATGTACGTATAATGTGCTATGTGATTTCTTTGTTTCTTTTGTATGTTCTACCTCCATGGTATAATCCCTGTTTGCACTGTATTTGATTCTGGTGCCCTGTATCTTGTCTATACATTTTTTCTAATTTGGGGAGGGGAAGGGAAATAACAAAATGCTGAAATAAGGATGCAGGTTGACCCATTGTAGCAATGAGATGTCAAGACACTATGTTGAAAATGAACTTTACAATTTAGGGGGACGGGGATGGATAGAGGAGTTGGTGAAGTGAGGAGGGAAGAGACTGTAGGGGAAAAACAAAGGAGGGTTTAACAATGCTTGATAGGAAATGGATTCATTACCTTACTCATGTAACTGTAACCCTTCTGTACAGTATCTTCACAATAAAATATATTAATAAAAAATTACGTTAGAAGGGGTTGTGGGGAGGAAAACGAATTCCAGAAAGGATGACAACAGGATATACCATTTACATGTGTGGAAATGTCATCATGAAATCTCAGCCCCTGTATAATAATGTACACTAATAAAAATATTAGTTTTCTGAACTGCATGGCAAATTCAGGACCAGCTTGGGCTACATAGTGAGACTCTGTCTGAAAAACCCAAACAAACCCATAAGTTTTATTTAGAGAGGGAGTGTATTTATCTGGAAAACAAGTAATACATTTTCTTTTTTTTATTGAGACTCTCCATTAACATCCAATCATTTATGATAAAAAGCCCCTCCCCCTATTCTACCTCCCTTTCTCTCTGGTATCCTTGTCTGGGTATCTGCGTTGCCTAGCACTCAAGAATAGATTCAGCATCAACTGTATGGTTAAATACAAGAATTTGAAAGACACAAGGTACTAAATGAACACCTAGACCATTAAGCTGGTCACACCCTCCTCACCTTCTGCCCTCTGACATTTTGTACCACCACTAAAATGTGCACAGCCACAAGGAAAAGCAATTCCCATATTTATAATATCTAAAAACAACAATACAAACTCTGAAGTCACCATGGAAACTGCCTCCCACTAACATTTTCTTTTCAAAGGTTTTGAGAAGCATTTATCCACAACAAATCAGCAGAAAAAATTGAGACCAATGACCCTAATTATGGCTGTTTATGCCTACCAGGAAGAGATTTACTGAGAAATGAAGATGATGAAGTTGAAGATGAAGAAGGGTCTTCAATCCAAAAGTCATTACATATTTAGTTTTAAGAGGCCTTAACTTACCTACTTCCCAGAAAAATTTCCCCAAAGGAACATTTAAAATGCAGCTTTTATAAATGTGTGCTTTCCATATTTCATACATATTCATATTTTAAAGCAACATGTATTTGGGCTTTCTTTTAGAAATGGGTTTTGTTAACAAATAAGTTATTTTTATGAGGCTGTCAGGAATAGAAAGCTGAAACATACCACAATATCCATAGAAGATATCAGTACCACATTACAGAATATACCTTTCATCAAGATTGAAGTAGGCACCTGGTGCTGGTGGCTCACTCCTGTAACCCTCGCTACTCAGGAGGCTGAAGTCTGAGGATTGAAGTTTCAAGCCAGCCTATGCAAGAAAGTCCATGAGACTTTTACCTTAAATAAACTACTCATAAAAAGCCAGAAGTAGTTCTGTGAGTCAAAGTGGTAGAGCACTATCTTTAGCCCAAAGACGTTCAGGGACAGTGTCCAGGCCCTGAGTCAAGCCTCAGGACCAGCAAAAGAAAAAGAAAAAAAAAAGAACCAAGTAGGCTGGTATATTTACAGCTGGCCTATTAAAGAGTTCCAGTGTTCTGTAGGAAAAAGGGAGGCTTAAGAGAAAGTGGGATTTGCTGAAGTTATGTTAGAGCTAGGAATCAACTTTGGTTGCATAGTCAGTGAAGTGGAAATAATTCCATGGAAAGTAGATATAAAAGATTTAGATGTGACCTGCTACCTTCAATAGCCAACAGAACTTTAGAAGATCTCAGCCTCCATCAGGAAGATTTCCTAACTTCTCCAACAGTCACTCATGTTTCTAATATTCCTATTCCCAATGCATATTGTACCTTTCTTAAGCTACCTGATACTTTGCCTAATGTTAGAGCTCTTTTTGTGCCTCTCTCCTGGTACAATAAAACACTCAAAATATAGACTGGATCTTGTGTGTCTTCTTTTGCCCTATGACTTCAACCATAGTTCCTTGTTTGTAGTTGGGCATTATGTTTTGTGAGATTGTGTTGAAAAAAACCCTCTTACATCTTCTCATTGCACCATTAAGCCTAGGTCATTTTTTATTTCACAATGAGGCTTTTCTTGACTTGTCAAATGTTTTCATGACAGAGTAAGTAGAAAGTGATCTGTGTAAAGGAAAACTCACTGATTAACTTTGTAATTGATGGTTTTCTCCAGAATATCTAAGATAGAAAGCAAAAAACAAAAACCTTTCCTGTGTGAATTAGTTGGAAAAAGATAACCTACTAAAGATCAAGGAGGAAATTTCCACCTTTTCCTGTTAGAATTGTCTGCTAGAATATTCATCAGCAAGAAAAAACAATGACCTTTCAGTTAATTTGAATTCATGAATCTCTTCCAGATCATAGATGGATTTTGAAAATATGATAGTCTACAAATTGTTCACCAATTTATTTCACCTGGATGATCACTACAAGACTCCACAGGAGAACAGTCAACAACACAGCCTGAAGAAGAAAATATAGAACAAATGCTAATTTTGCAGCTCAGTAAACATTTGCTGATTACATATTTCTGTACAGATTGCTGAGCTAGATGTTGTGCTGTCAGGAAAACATAGATATATGAAATTATCACTGTTCACCAGCTAGAGACAGTAGACTTTTCTACTTCCTAGGACAACATAAGTATAGTGGTCCCATTTTATCTAGACAGTGGAGGCTTGGGGAAGCTAGAACATTTTTCCTAAATTACATAGCTAGCAAATGATAGAATATGTATTTGAACCCTGATTGGACTGTAGAATCCATTTTATTCTGATGACTCAAAGTGTCTTTTCTCAAAGAATGCTAGGTCACTTTAACCTGCTTTCCATCATTAGATACTAAATTAGTAATAGTTATAAAAACATATTCTATGACTAGTTCTTTGAATTTGCCTTCATTGTCAATTGTGGTACAAGCTCCCAGAGGACAGAGACCTGTAACTTTCCTGTGGTGCCTGGTATGGAGTTGAGTACATTAAAAGCCCCTCAGCATGATTTCCTGGGAATACACCAGATATTGCCTGTCATCAAGGGCCAAAAGATGAAAATTAATATATTGTTACATATTACTTGTGCATTCAGCTGGGCAATGGGGCTCATGCCTGTTATTCTAGTTTATTCAGGAAGCTGAGATCTGAGCATCATGGCTTAAAGCCAGCCCTGACAAGAAAGTCTAAGATTCATCTTCAATTAACCACCAAAAAGCTAGAAGTTGAAGTGTGGCTCAAGTGATAGTCTTCAAGTGACAAAAGCTAAAGGATATTGCCCAGGTCCTGAGTTCAATCCCCAGTACACACACACACACACACACACACACACACACACACACACACACACACACACACACACACACAAAGTGTGCATTCACTCTTATCCAGTGTACTTTATCACATTTAATCCCCACAACCTACAAAGCTGGTATTATCTCCATTTGGCACAAAAGGAATCCAAGCCTTAAAAAAAAAAAAAAAAAAAAAAAAGCAGTATGAGCATGGCACTGGTGGCTCACACCTGTAATCCTAGCTACCCAGAAGGCTGAAATCTGAGGATCATGGTTCAAAGCCAGCCCAGGCAGGAAAGTCTGTGAAACTCTTATCTCCAATAAACTATGAGAAAACCAGAAGTGACGCTGTGGCTCAAGTGGTAGAGCATTTGCCCTGAGCTGAAAAGCTGAGGGACAGCACCCAGGCCCAGAGTTCAAGCCCCATGACTGACAAAAACAAAACCAAAAAAAAAAAAAAAACAGTATGGGGCCATGATAGTAGAACCAGCAGTTGCTAAAGTGAGAAATTAAATTTAGTTCTATCTGACTGAAATTTCATGCTTTTAACTCTTTTGCTATCTCTTGTGTTCTAAGACCTCATTGATTATAAGATACAGCCTTGATTTAGTAAGAGATTTCCAAAGCAATAAGGAGCACCACATTAAAAAATGTGTAGTAAACTCAGAATGAAAAAAAATGGGTGTCTCAAGAGGTAGGAAAGGAAGTACATTATATTCATAATACATTTTAGAATTCCTTTAAATGCTGATGTCAAAAAGACAAAGAGAACTTCTTGAGTGTGGTATTAATGGAATTTAGTAAAATGCTGAAAAGATTCAAAGGTTCTAAGTGTTCAGTGCATACTTGTTTGAATTAAAGATTTCCTGTGCTCCTATGAATGAGTACTGCCAGCCACATGACCCATCTCAAAGGGTTCAAACTGATCTGAAAAATTGTCAAGATTAGTTTAATGGGGGTTTACATAAAGGTTTGTAAGTTTCATCATAGTCTTTTTTTTCTTACATCCCTCCTGTCTCAATCTGTCCTTTCTTCCTTCCTTTCTTCCTTCCTTCCCTTTTCCTTTTCTTTTCTTTCTCTCTTTTTCTCTTTCTCTCTCTCTTTCTCTCTTTCTTTCCCTCCCTCCCTCCCTCCTTTCTTTCTTTTTCTTTCTCTCTCTCAATCTCTTCCTTCCTTTCTTCCTTCCTTTCTTCCTTCCTTCCTTTCTTCCTTCCTTCCTTTCTTCCTTCCTTCCTTCCTTCCTTCCATCCTTCGTTCCTTCCTTTCTTTCTTTCTTTCTTTCTTTCTTTCTTTCTTTCTTTCTTTCTTTCTTTCTTTCTTTCTTTCTTTCTTTCTTTCTTTCTTTCTTTCTTCCACAAGTTCTCCTACTTTCCACTCCCATTGCAACCATTGTATGGCAGGCTTTAGTTACCTTTGACTTATCCAGTCACCTCAAGCATGCCCAGACAAATCTTCCTCCTGATCTCAATAGAACCTTGGTAGATTCTGGTAATTTCCCGTGGGAATTAAGTAGATTCTCCACTGTCTGGTGTTCACTCCAGGGACTATCTCCACCCTCCCTAAACAGAAATCTCTATATTCTTCTGACCCTTGGAATTTCTAGTGGTCAAACTTAATGTTTCCCTTACCTGTGAATTGTAGGTGAAACTAGATCTCTGTGAAAGTGATTATCAGATTCTTTGCACAAAGCATATCAAGTCTGTAAGAGTAGTATGGGCAGAAGATTCTGGATTCCTGGTGTAAAAAATGTTTGAAGCCAAAGGACATACTGTAAATCTCCATGAAATACTGCCTTCTTTAAATTCAAAGAACAGGTCTCTAGTAAAACCTTCCTAACAAGTTATAAGTAGCTCCTGTGACTATGGCTATCACCTTTAGGAGAAATTCTCAAATCTCAGTTCCTTTCAACTTTAATAGCAGCAGAAAATATTCTCCTCCTGGAATGCCTGCAGATCAAGGCACACCCTTGCAGACTCTGTGGACACTTTCTTGCTTTGTGTGGATTGAGGGTTATACCTGTGGACTTTATACCCTACATTAATTTGTGCTATTTTTATAAAGCTGCTTGTAAATTACTCCACCCCAGGCTTTAGGCCTTCTATGTAATCCAAGCAAACTACTTGTCCGTCATGCATTCCTACTGAGTATCACCTGATTTCCAGTCTTACCTAAAATTATGGCAAATGTAAATTTCTTCCTGTAAAATAATGTGTGTAGGGTTGGGGATTTTTTTTTAGTACCTAGATGTGCAGTTGTGCATTGCCTAACAAGGAGAAGATGTTCTGAGAATATGTTGTTCGGTGATTTTGTGGTTGAGTGACCATCACAGAGTGAACTTACATAAACCTACATGAGCTAGCTCACAACTCTATGTCCTCTATTCATGCAATCAAGACTTGAATAAGCAGGGCATAGTGGTGCACACCTGTAGTCAGCGACTCAGGAGGCTGAAATGGATGCATAGCTGAAGGCCATGTGTTTGATACCAGCCAGGACAACATAGAAGGGACACTATCACAAATAAAAATGTTTTAAAGACACTTAGTAAACACAACATGTGTTACTTACTCTTGTTAATAAGTAGGCTGAGAACAACCTAAAATAGTGATTAAACACAGTACAATGTTTAGTACATAAATTGGTAATATGGTCGCTATTTTCATTAGCACGTATTATGTACTATACACAATTTTGTGTACTATTTTTTACAGGGCTGGCAGCACAATAGGTTTGTTTACACCAGCATCACCACAAACAGGTCAGTAATGTGTTTTTTTTTCTTTTTTTAAATTTTATTTGTGAACATACTGTACAGAGGGGTTACAATTACATGGGCAGGATAATGAGTACATTTCTTACCAAGCATTGCAGCCTCCTCCTTTGTTTACCCTTCACATCCCTTCCCAGCCTCCCCCCTCCCCCCCCAATCCCAATCCTTCTCCTTCCCCCCCTTCCTTCCCCCCGCCCCCACCCCCGCACCAACATTGTAAAGCTCGTTTTGGACATGACAACTTGTACTTCTCATTGTTGCAACAGGTCCTTAAACAACTGGTTTTTCCCCATCTCCTCCACAAGTTATACTGACATCAAATATAGTGAAAGCAGGGGTTATACTGTGGGGGAGGGACATACAAAGCAACAAAGAGATAATCTTATAAATGCGTTAGAAACACATGCATGAAAGAAAAAAACCTTAAAATACATATCTAAGGGTTCATTTTCCTGACATCATATTATCTGACCTTTTCCGCTTGACTCATACATATACTAGATATTACAAATAAGGGAAACCATGGGACCTATGTTTCTTTGGGCCTGGCTTACTTCACTTAATATAATTTTTTCCAAGTTTTTCCATTTCCTAACAAATGGGGCAATGTCATTCTTCCTGATGGAGGCATAGAATTCCATTGTGTATATATACCACATTTTCTTGATCCATTCATCTACTGAGGGGCATCTGGGTTGGTTCCATATCTTAGCTATAGTAAATAGTGCTGCAATAAACATAGTGGTGCTGGTAGCTTTAGTGTGGTCTTGTTTGTAAACATTTGGGTAAATGCCCAAAAGTGGGATTGCTGGGTCATAGGGTAGTTCTATGTGAAGTCTTTTGAGGAACCTCCATACTGCTTTCCAAAGTGGTTGAACAAGTTTACATTCCCACCAACAATGCAGTAAGGTTCCTTTCTGTCCACATCCCCTCCAGCATCTGTTGTTGTTAGAGTTCTTGATTTTTGCCGTTCTAACTGGAGTGAGGTGGTATCTCAATGTTGTTTTGATTTGCATTTCTTTTATGGCTAGGGATGTTGAACATTTCTTCATGTGTCTATTGGCCATCCTTCTTCTTCAGAGAAGTTTCTCTTTAAGTCTTTCGCCCACTTATTTATTGGGCAGTTGTTTCTTTGAGGATTTGTTGTTGGGGGGTTAGTAATGTGTTTTGATATAGCAGTATGATGATGATCATGGCATCATTAGGAAATAGGAATTCTTAGATCCATTTTTGTTTAATGGGCCATCTTCATACTACGCAGTTTCATCACTGACTGACACTTCTGCATGACTATAAATAATCCCATTAGCTAGTTTTATGCTTATAATCCTAGCTACTCAAGATGCTGAGATCTGAGAATCAAGTTTTAAAACCAGCTCAGGCAGACAAATTCTAGAACTTCTTACCTCCAAGAAGCTAGAAGTAGAGCTGTGACTCAAGTAGTACAGAACCAGTCTTGAGCAAAACAGCTGTGAGACAGCACTCAGGCCCTGATTTGATATGCCTCTCTCTCTCTCTCTCTCTCTCTCTCTCTCTCTCTCTCTCTCTCTCTCTCTCTCTCTCTCTCTCTCTCTCTCTCTCTCTCTCTCTCTCTCTCTCTCTCACACACACACACACACACACACACACACTCACTAATTCCCATATAAAATGGCTCTAAATAGGGAAATTTTCACTCACTCTGTTAGAAGGAAACTTTCAGGCTCCACAATGCAGCTAAGAAAAGTCAAATAGGGTAGCTGTTCTATCCATAAGAATGAATTGCTTGGCCAAGAGAAACCTGGAGGCCAGGGAATGAAATCCAGGTCTGTCTGGTATTTCTGGTGCCAGAAAGCATAGGTGAAATTTGAAAGGGAAACTTTTAGGGGATCTCTAGAAGGTAAACAGTGGAAAGATTGCAGGTCACATAAAGACCTTGGTGAATCCTCCCAGCAAAGAACACGCATAAAACCAAACAAAAGTGTCAAAAAAAAAACAACTACTTTAGGATTTTGTAATTGGCCGAAGGTAGAAAACAAATTGAGAAGCATTTAATTTTGAGAAATGACTTGAGCTTTGAGTAAGAACGGTGGGGTCCTGGGGCTCTTGCTCCTGGGTTGGTCACATACTTTCTCCCTTGCTTCATTGATAAGAACTGAGTTTTATACCCAGAGGTAGCCATCAACACTAGCAAGTTTGCTGCAAAAACACAGGTATAACAAATAAACATCCACAGCTTTCCAAGCTAATACTGGAGTACTAGTTGGAGTGAATGAAAATCAAACAAAAAATGTAATGGAGAACCTAGAAACAATAGAGCCATACAAGGGCTGAGATGGGCAACTCCACTTTGGAGATATCTCAAAAGCTACACATAGGCACAGAGGAAGCCATACTACATAAAACTTGATTCAAAATAGATCAGATATTTAAATGTTGGCCCTAATGCTACACATTTGGGTGTGGGGAATCTTTGTGATCTTAGGAAAAGGTTTGTTAGCCTAAGAAACATATGAATGTCTTGTTCTATTTTTTTTAATAAATTGGCTGGGCATGGTACATATTTGAAATCCCAGTTCTTCATTTTCTTACAGTTTAGACAGGAGAATCATTAGTTTTAGGCTAACCTGGGCTACCATAGCAAGACTGCTTCAGAAACACACACACACACACACACAGTTGGACTTAGACAAACTTAAAACCTTTTGTACTTCAAATAAAAATAAAGCTACACTCTTGAAGAAACAACTGTTAGAATGCATGTCTAATGAATAACTTATATGGAGAACATACAAAGAACACTTTGCTCTGAATAACAAGAAATAAACTGCTCAATAAAAACAGAGAAAAAAGCCAGGCACAGGTGGCTCATGCCTGTAATCTTAGCTACTCAGGAGACTATCTGAAGATTGTGGCTTGAAGCCAGCCCAGGAAGGAAATTCCATGCGACTTTTATCTCCAATTAAACACCCAAAAAGCTGGAAGTAGAACTGTGGCTCAAATGGAGCTGTGGCTCAAGTGGTAAAGTGCTAGATTTGAGCAAAAGAAGCTCAGGGACAGCACCCAGGCCCTGAGGTTAAGCCCCAGGACTGGCACAAAAATAATGAAAGGTTTTAACAACCACTTACATACAGATGTCTAATAAGCACATGAAAAGATGCTCAATATTATTTGTCATTGGGGAAATACAAATTAAAATATAGATTAAAATCACAAGGAGTTACTGCTTCATACCCACCACAATGGCTATGATCAAAATATGATAATAAAATTATGAATCAAAAGAGTGTATCATCAATCCCTTCGATTATATAGTACAGAATTTTTATCATGCAATACAAAATATACTTTGTATTACCAAAGTATATGCAAAGAAATAAAGTTATTCATACTCCCATGCATCATTGATGGAAACATAAAATAGCCCAACTACTTTGGAAAAGAGCTTGACAGCTTCTTTAAAAATATATATGCACAATCACCATATAATCTAGCATTTCCATTCCTAGGTATCTACTCTAGAGTAAAACACATGTTCACATGTGGAACTAGTATAGGAATGCTCCTAGCAGCATTATCTATAATATAATAGCCTAACACTGGAAACAAATGTCTATCAACACCTGATTGGCTAAAGAACAATTATGCTACTCAGCAATAAAAAGAAATTGACTAAATGAATTATTGATACATAGAACCATATTGGATGAACTGCAATGACATTATGCTAAGCGATACAAGCCAGCTCTCAGTGACTGCATATTTTATATGAATTTTTTTGTCAGTCATGGGGCCTGAACTCTGGGCCTGAGTGCTGCCCCTCAGGTCTTCATCTCAAGGTTAGCGCTCTACCACTTGATCCATAGTGCCACTTCTGGCTTTTACTGCATATGTGTCACTGAGGAATCAAACCCAGGATCTCATGCATGCAAAGCAAACACTCTACCACTGAGCCACCTTCCCAGCCCTACATGAATTTGTTTATTTATTTATTTATTGTCAAAGTGATGTACAGAGGGGTTTTATTTACATAAGTAAGGTAATGAGGGGTACTTCCCTCAATTTTCTCCTTTATATGAAATTTGTAGAAAAATACAACTAGAGAGCCAAGAAATGAGGAGTGGATATGTGGGGCTAGATATATGTGTATGGAGGTTTGAAATGATGTACGTGTGTGGAGGTTTGAAATGATTATTGAGGAGCTTTCTATGAGAAAGAAATTATTCTAAGATCAGATTATGTTTGCTGTATTAAATTTATTATAAATCAGCAAATTGTACATTTACATTGGTAAAATTTTATGTGTAACTTAAGCCTCAATAAACTTGTTAAATCTTCAGAATAATATGAAAATAAAAAGGTAGCATTCAGTGCCAAATATGCAGTCAAAAGAATGGGGTGGGGGAAAGCAGAATAGTAAGAAATGGGTATGGACTTAGACCTTACCAGAGCTCCCTTTTCCATACAACCCATTATGTTGTCAGAAGTGGTGACTGCATGTTTGTCTCCAGCTGCCTACTTGGGTTAATTCCATATCACATGGGTAGTATATGTAACTCCTTCAGTACTAGCAGGATCTTTAGAGATCAAAAGAAGCATAATTAAGGGGAACATAATTAAGGGGAAAGGACAAAACTTGCAGTAAAGATGAGTAAAGGGTCTATGGAAATCATATTCCCAGTCACAATAAACACACACACACACACACACACACAAAAAAAAAACACACAACACACAACACACACAAAACACACAACACACAACACACACACAGACAACACTGGAACACTTGATAAATTTTAAAATACATATATATATACATATATATGTATATATAAGTATATATGTGTGTGTATGTATGTATGTATGTGTATATATATATACATATATATATATATATATATATATATATATATATATATATATATATATATGAGCTGGGTGTCAGTGGTTCACGCTTCAAAGCCAGCTCAGGCTGCAAAGAGACTTCATCTCCAATTAAACAGCAAAAATACTAAAGTGAAGGCATGCATTAAGTTAGTGATAGAATATCAACTGGGAGGGGGCAAGCTAGGTAAGAGCTCAAGGCCTTCAGTTTAAAATCAGTACTGGCAACAAACAAACAAACAAACAACCCCCCCCACCATAATTCATGTCAGAAAACAGGGAATTTAAAACCATAGTGGTATTTGTCACCTGGAAACAATGTAGAGCTTCAATGTGTGCCATTTAAAGGCAATTGTCACTAAAATGAGCTCGTTTTAAAAAATCAGAGCATATTTGCAGAGATAATAATCTCTCTATTACTGTGAGAGAAATGTCAATAGATACAAGAAACGGAGAATTCACTTGTGATGTTCTCATGAGAAAAAATGGATTAATGGAATAAAGTCGACAGCCTACAAACAGATCAGATACACGAGACTTCATATAGAAATAATCTCATAAATCATTGAGGAAATTCTAAACTAATCAATGAATGTTAGTGTATTTCATTATGCCTATGTGGAAAGCAACAAATTCTTAGAAATTCAGAAAATTCTCATATCAATGACAAAAAATAAACTTCAAATGGATGTACCTGCTAATTATGAAAATAGAACTGCAAAACTATTAGAAAAAATAGAAGAATATCTACATCCTCTCAGCATACATCTCCCTCACAAAAGGAAGTACTGATAAAATTTACTACATTAAATTAAAATTTTTTAGTATACAGCTACATCACAATCTGTGCACCAGTGGCTCACAACTGTAATCCTATCTACTCAGATGAGATCTGGAAGATTATGTCCCATAGCCAGCCTGGGTAGAAACATCTGAGACTATTTTCAAAATAACCACCAATAAGGTATGGCTGGGGCCAGGTGCTAGTGGCTTACACCTATAATCCTATCTACTCAGGAGGCTGACATCTGAGGATTGCCATTCAAAACCGGCCTGGGCAGGAATATCCTTGACACTCCAATTAATCACCAGAAAACTAGAAGTGGCACTGTGGCTCAAAGTGGTAGAGTGCTGACCTTGAGCAAAAGTGGTAGAGTGCTGGCTCAGGAACAGCAGCCAGACCTTGAGTTCAAGCCTTATGACCGACGAAAGAAAGGCATGGCTAGAAGCTTGGTTCAAGTGGTAGAGCACCCAGAGAGCAAGTGTGAGGACCTGGTTTCAAACCCTACTTTATTATTTTTTTAAATAAGAATATATCACAAATGACATTAGATGTTGAACAGTCGCTTGGGAGAATATATTTGCACTGCATATATAATTATCACATGATTGGTATTCAGTATATATAAAGGTTTTCTATTGAATAAAAATAATCAAATAAGAAACATTATGGCAAATGACCTGCACAGATAGCTCATAGCCAATATTTTTAAAGCCTCAATCTCTCAAGAAATCAGCAAGATGCAAATAGAGACTAAAGTTAGATTCTATTTCACAACTATTCAACCAATAAAAAAAGTCAGAAAGTATCAATTGTTGATGGATCTCTGGAGAACTAGGAATAATCAATACCAAAAATACAAGTATAAATAAGAAGCACAATTTGGCATTACTAATAAGGCTGAAAAAATATATATACCCAGAGATTGCACTTTATGGAACCCAGGGAAACTTCTATTCTTGTGCTGTATGTTGCAGAACTATGTTGAAACCAAAGACGATAGATATTAAATAACAATTTAATGTCTATCAAACTGTAATACATGATAAAGTCCTGTGCAGCTGTACTGAATAAACCAACTCTGTTCCCAAAAATATTTTCTGAAATTTTCTGAAATGAAAAAAAAAAAGCAATTTGGCCAGGCACCAGTGGCTCACTCCTTTAATCCTGGCTACTCAAGATGCTGAGATCTGAGGATCACTGTCCAGGCAGAAATGTCTGTGATACTCTTGTCTTTATTTAGCCAGCAACAAACCAGAAGAGGAGCTGTGGCTGTGTAGCATACTAGCCTTGAGCAAAACAGCCAAGTGAGAGCAACAGGCCCTGAAGTCAAGCCCCAGTATTGACTCACACACAAAACAATGTATAATGGTATGTTTGGTATGAAATCACTTATTGTATACGATTTACATGAAGTACTCAATGACTACATGTATAATGAAATTATAAGACAAGCTAAAAAGAGACTCATAAAACCTCTGGATGGTGAGAGGACAGAGGTAAGTGGCCCTGGAGAAGGAGCACAAAATCTTCAGTTCCATCTATAATGATTTTTTTTCTTGGATTAAAAAAATCAAAAGCAGCTGGGTGCCAGTAGCTCACACCTGTAATCCTAGCTGCTCAGGAGGTTGAGATCTAAGGTTGTGGTTCAAAGCCAGCCTGGGCAGAAAAGTCCCCCTGAGACTCTTATCTCCAATAAACTACTCAAAAAGCTGGAAGTGGCGCTGCATTTCAAGAGGCTCAGGGACAGCACCCAGGCCCTGAATTCAAGCCCCAGGACTGGCCAAAAAAAAAAAAAAAGGAAGCAAATAAAAATATTCACTTATATGGTCTTCATACTTGAGTGTTTGTTACATTATTTTCTGCATTTTCCCTATATTAAAAATGTTCCAGTAATAAAAAGAAAGCAAATATATTGCATGAGGGAGAGTATGTTTGGAGAACATTTATTATTTTTAATTTTTAATTTTTTGCCGGACATGGGGCTTGAACTCTGGGCCTGGGCACTGTCCCTCAGCTCTTCAGCTCAATGTTAGCACTCTACCACAAGAGCCACAGTGCCACTTCCGGTTTTCTGAGTGGTTTATTGGAGATAAGAGTCTCTCAGACTTTTCTGCCCGGACTGGCTTTGAACTGTGATCCTCTGATCTCAGCCTCCTGAGTAGCTAGGATTACAGGCATGAGCCACTGGTGCCCTGTTTGGAAAACATTTATTTATACTCACTTACTGGAGGCCCTTCTTTCTCATAGGATTTCAAAAAAGACCTCCACATGTCTTTTTGTACTCCTATGGGGGTTTGAGGAAGTGTTGTTATACATAAGGATTCTAGGATATTATTTCAAGAAAGATACTATGCAATAAAGGATATTATACATATATGATAAGCATAACTCTTTAATATTTTTGTGTCAGCCCTGGGGCTTGAACTTAGGACCAAAGTGTTGTTCCTGAGCCTTTTTGCTCAAGGCTGGTGCACTACTACTTGAACCACAGCTCTACTTCTGGCTTCTTGGAGCATAATCGGAAATAAGAATCTCATGGCCTTTCCTGTCTGGGCTGGCTTTGAACTGAAATCCTCAGATCTCAGGGTCCAGAGTAGATAGGATTACCAGTGTGAGCCACTAGCATCTGGATCAATTTTTAATTGACACGTAATAATTATACTTTTCTATGGGGTACCAAGGTGACATGCTACAATGTGTATTGATCAGGCTTGGGTAATCAGCATTTCCATCTCCTCAAATATTTGCCATTATTTATTTATTTATTATTTATTTATGTTTTTATTTATTTGTTTATTTTGCCAGTCATGGGGCCTGAACTCTCAGCCTGGGCGCTGTCCCTCAGCTCTTCAGCTCAAGGCTAGCACTCTACCACTTGAGCCACAGCGCCACTTCCGGCTCTTTTCTTTTTGCTTATGTGGTACTGAGGAATTGAACCCAGGGCCTCATGCATGCAAGGCAAGCACTCTACCACTGAGCCACCTTCCTAGCCCCATTTTTTTTTTAATGATCAGAGCTCTAAATTGTCTCTTCCAGTTGTTTAAGGACATACAATAGATCACCATTAACAATAGTTACTCTGCTGTTATGGAACCCTATAGCTCACACCTATCTAGCTATTATCTGATCACTCTCTAACTTTCTCCTCCTACAAATGTTTCTTTCTATTATCAAATACTGGGGAGAAAACAAGCTTTTAGCTAAAACTGTTCAGCACCAGATAAGGCGGAAGAGATCACCCAAAGGCAAAGTCTCTGTGTTACTATGTAGGATTGTATGTTGAATGGAGAGCCAAGACCACTGAGGATGATGGGGAAGATAGGACAGCCCACCCTGGGCAAAAGATCCAACAACTGAGCTCTATAATCCAGGATTCTATTAGTGTGTGATAGATCAAAGGAAAAGTGGGAGCAAGCCACTGAGAAGGAACAGCTTCACAATTTCTTTCCACCTCAGAGATCTGTGAAGGATGCCCCATGGGCCTAGCTGTCTGGGAGAGTTCCTGTCATGCATGGATAACATTCTTGTTTTTAACACAAAGAAACCATTCGAGAGGTCCTGAGTCTGTTGCCCTCATTTTTCCCTTGGATGAGACTGTAGTTTATCTAAAATAAAATTACACATTCTAGGCCAGGTACTGGCGGCTCACACCTGTAATCCTAACTATTCAGGAGGCTGAGAACTAAGGATCCTGGATAGAAGCAGAATGCTCTTAAGACTCTTACCTCTAATTCACCAGCAAAAAAGCTAGGAAAAAATTTGCACAGTATTTTTCCTCTCCTACGCAAAGCAATACTGTTGACTTGTGAACCTTAACAGTAGATGCCAAACAGATCAAGATGCATTGTACACATAAACTGCTTTGTTAAAAGGCAAAAAATATCAATACAAAACCTAAAATTAAGATAAGTAGGGGAAAAGGTGGGTTGAAAGGGATGGGTGAGAATGTGAAAGGGGTGACACTGGTTAAGATGCACTGTATTCATAAACTGCTTCCGTGAATAGCAACTCCTTAATACAACCACTTAAAGATAATAAATGTTCAAAAAAAGAGTGGTAATGATGAACTCCATTGATGCTGAGCTATCGGTCCCACCTTCTTCCTTTCATTAATCTGACATCTAAATACCCATTATTAGGCATTGTCTTAGCATCCCCAGCCATACTTCCAATAAGCAAAGCACAACATCAAATGTCAATGTAGCAGAAACATATGGAATTATAGATTATTTATTAATGTAGCCCCCATTGATGATGAGTCTACAATCCTATAAATGAATCCTAAGATGAATAAAAATCCAAGAAGCTTATAGAAAATGCCAATGGGAGTTTAGATACCATGTGCTGAAAGAGGGTAGATGTGGTTGAGATCCTGAAAGGTTTCATCAGTTACATCACATTTGGCATGGTTCTAAAAGTCAACACAAGCATGCATGAATGATTACTATTCGAGATAAGAATAGTTTTTATTTTTTGATCCAGAATGGCAAATTGGTTTCATCTTAAATGAGAACTCTAATCACTAGGTGCTTAGCATGAAGAAAGAAAGGCTATCCCTGCTTCTGAGCTAGTAGGAAATTGTTGTTGGCATTTTCCCGGGATATCTATCGTAGGTGTACCTGAGTAGGTGTCAGCATTTGTGTGCCATTTCTGTCTACCTACTTTATCTCCTAAGTCAAACCGTGGACAGGTTAACTCCCTGTGATCTTGCTACACTAACTTTACATTTCTCCTCCCATCCACTAGAAGATGTTTACAGCACCAGGCACAGTGGCTCAAGCCTATAATCCCAGCTACTTGGACTTATATTTCAAGATCAGACACTTATAGTTCAAGGTCAGTCTAGGCATAAAAGTTCAGGAGACACCGTCTCAGTGGCTGGACACTGTGGCACACACCTGTCATTACCAGCAGCATAGGGAAGTACAAGTAGAAGGATCAATGTCCAAGCTGTCTAGGATGTAAATCAAGACCCTTTCTTAAAATAACTAGTGCAAAAAGGAGGGGAGGAGTTGGTCTCTAGTGGTAGAGTACCTGCCTAGCAAATGTGAGGCCCTGAGTTCAATCTCCAGTACTACAAAAAAAGAAAGAAAGAAAGCCTAGGAGACTTTTACAGCTTTACACCTAATTACAGAGCCGGTCAAGTAAGTGCTGTACCCGGAAGGTAGTTTTAATAGCTGCCTGGGATGTTATTGAGTTAGATGTCTTTGTTCAAAGTATTGCACTTGGATTTGCTACGTGGGTAGAATCCTGTGGGATGCTGACAGCTTGTGGGAATTTTGTGTGGAAGGAACTGGGTTAATAAGGTCACCTTTTCTTCTTTTTTTTTAAGCTTAAGCATTATCCTACAGTGCATAAGTAGAAAGACTTTATTTCCAGAGGCTGCATTCAATATTTTCATAAAAGAAATCATTGTGACAGCATATATCAGGAAATGAGTCATGCATGATTTGACATTCTAAAGACACTTTTATCCAGAATCAGAACAATAATAATAACAATAAAACATTCACACAGACAGAAAACTTCTATGAAAGATGATATGCAAGTTGATGCAAGAGCATAGTCTCTGGCTTGCCAGGCAGACATAAATACCTATAGCATGTTCCTATCTGTCTCAGATTTGGACATTCGTAAGGTAGGATGGAAAATGTGCAAGCTGGGCAGTCACAGACCTTGATGTAAATCCTGACTCCTGGCAAGGCACAGTGGCTTACACCTGTAATCCCAGCTACTCAGGAGGTAGCGATAAGAAGAATTTCAGTTTAAGGCCAGCCTGGACAAAATGTTAGTGAAACTCCATGTTAACAAGCCAGTAATCTCAGCTACATAAGAGGCATAGGTAGATAGATCATGATCTGAGGTTGGTCCTTGGCAAAAGTGAGTGAAACGGCCAGGTGCCAGGGTCCATGCCTATAATTCTAGCTATTGAAGAGGCTGAGCTGAGGATCATGGTTTAAAGCCAGCCCAAGCAGAAAAGTGAGACTCTTATTGAGTCTCTTATTGCCAATTGAATACACACACACACACATACATACACACACACACACACACACACACACACACACACACACACACACACACACACACACACACCACGCTGGAAGTAGTTGTGAGTTGTGACCCAAGTAGTACCGAGCCAGCCTTAAATAAAAAAGTGAATGGACAGCACTAAGGCCCTGAGTTTAAGCCCCAGTACCAGCACCAAAAATAGAAAATAAAAACATGTAAAAGCCTACCTGAAAAACAAATACAGCAAAAAGAGCTGTAGGTGTGGTTCAAGTCGTAACGCACATGCCTGGCAAGCATGATGCCCTAAATAGGAGCCCCAGAGTGCTCTTTCCTTCCACGAACTCCAGAATCTTCTATTATGTAGACCTTAGAAAATTTCCTCAAGTATAACATAGTAAAAAAAAAAGGAAGAAGAAAAGAATAAAGAAAAATTTTAAAAAGCTAGCTTGCAGGATTATTAAATGAGATCAAGTACAAAGCACTTTGTTGAGTTTTGGCATATTAAAATTTCAATGTGTAAGTTCTTTTGTCTTGAAGCCAGAACAGCTGCCTATCTGCCTCGATTCTGTAAATTCTCACTAACTTTCTATAATGTTTTCAGCTCCTTCCTTTCCAAATGACCCTCAGTGCCTATGCTCAGGATTCTAGAACTTCCTCTGGGAATCATAACCTCTGGCCTCCCTGTACTGCCATCAGCTCTTGCAATTTTCTGCCTTGCAGGTTTGCCCCAAGCAAGCTACTGGCTTGTGCTTTTGCTAATAATTATAATCTTTAGAAAGTCATGCTTCATGGACATTGAAAAAGGAGAGTCTGTACCCAGTACTAGGAGATTCAAATTCATTCTCAGAGACTGGATATTACATTTCTTCTTTTCTCTAGAGACTCATGTAAATTAGTGTTAGTAAACATTTGGCTAATTTCATTAAATATCTACCCAGTTGTTTATTGATTGACAACAGGAGAAGAAAGAAATGGCATGAATTTGCACAAGGCGTTACAATAGTATAGGTCGATGCAGTGCACTGGTGGTGCCTATCTGTAATCCTAATCCTAACTAGAAGTGGCTAAGATCTAAGGATTGCAGTTCAAAGCCAGTCCAGGCAGGAAGGTCCATGAGACTCTTGTCCCCAATTAAGCACCAAAAACCGAAAGTGGAGCTGTAGCTGAAATGGTAGAATGCTGGCACTGAGCAAAAAAAATTGAGGGACAGGACCGAAGCTCTGAGTTCAAGAAGCTCCAGGACTTCCCCTCACCCCAAAAAATTAATTTTTAAAAGATATGTAGGTTGAGGTGGAAGAAATGGGAGAAAAGTTGGAAAAATAACAGGCTAAATTGGGCTGGATGTGGCATAGGTTTGCAGCCACACAAAAATAACTAAAATGAGCAAAACTAAACTCTGTGGCCTAACTCTCCAAATTAGTAATGGACAGTTTGTGGGCCGTGAAATGTTTTATTGTGTGTCGCTCTATTTTGTTGGGTGCGCATGGCTTCCCTTATAGCTAGCTAAGCACACACTTAAAGCTTTTTAAGTCCCTCATGCAAACTCTACCCCTGCCAGAAGTGATTTCCAGACTTTATTATGGTTCTTTTGGGGGGAATTCTATATACTTTTCAGCCCAGAAAAGATTTCAAGTAGCACAAAAACCTCAGCGCCAATGAGCTAAATAAAGTTTGGGAGGAAGTGTGATTTTTCAAAAACATCAACAACAAAAACACTCTTCAAATGTTGAGGAGTTGATCGAAAATTCCACTTTGTAAATAACCACCTGCTTAGGGGTGGTAACAGTGTGTACTGAAGTGGTTTTTAAAATGATGTTTCTTTATCCTCCTAGTCAATCACGTTTTCCTAAGAAAAGTGGTTTTCTCTGCCAGTTGTGACAGAGAAAAATGAAAGATCCCTCCCTTACTATTCATGCGTACAGAATGATTTGACTCTTTTTTTCTTTTAATTTTCTCAGACTGAAACTTGAACTCAGGACCTCACTTTCTCACTTAGCTTTTCCCCTCTACTCTAGGAAGAGGAGCCATGTCTCCACTTCCTAGATTTGTGTCTTAGATCAGCCAAGTAACCTACATAGCTATTTCTAAGAGTGGCATCAATATTTTCGTAAAAGTCTTTGCATAAATATGCACATACACATGTCTTATGGATTTATGAAACGTTTGGTGAGTTGATAAGAGACAAAAGAATGATTTCATAAAGACAAAAATCCAGTAACTTTTGAAATAATTCTGATGGCACTTACAAACAATTGCAAGATAATGCTTGCTATTCATCAACTCAACAGGTGTGCTGGTATAATTAAAATAAATAAATTAGTATGATTAATATGGATGCCATTAAAATGCATTTTTCAAAGTTAACTATGAAGCATTTTAATAGTTTTTTTTAATCTCTTGCACTCATAAAGATTTATTTTGGGATTTCCAAGGATCCTTAATGCTTGATTTCAGAGCTAATGACTTCATAAACTCGAGTCTTATTTTATGTAACTTTCTTTAAATTGGGAATTATCATCAGGAAAGAATTTACAAGTATTATAAAATTGAAAGATTGGCTTCACAGTAAAGACAAAAGAGAACATTCTTTTTGTATAATTATGTTTAAAAATGTCTTTTGTATTTTATGATGCTTTGATATCTTGGGGTCCTGTTAATCTAGTAGAGACTGCCTCTACTCCCAAGCCAGGCATAGTTCATTATAGAGAGAGCAAACAGCATTCATGTCAATGTGCTTTTCATGGGCAAACAACCAATCCAGAGCCCTTTCTTCCAACCACTATCTTTATCTATCTCTTCTGGGCCAAGCCAATACTTCCTGTGCCTGAAACCACCTTAAAGCTAGCTACTACACAAGCCCCCTGGAATGCTCCAAACCTGCCAGTCCAAAGCTGCTCCCCTTGCCTTAACCCTCCTTCCTGCAAACCCCAATAAAGGCATGTACCTCTATATTCCCCTCACTATTTCTGCTTCCTTACTCATCTGGAATTTCCCCATGTATGCCATGACAGATTCCCTTCCCCTTGGGAACTGTGAATTATAAACGCTTCTGGGAAAACAAACCCCAGGTCCCTTTACAAATCCATGAGATTCTCACTCACCACACCTGTATTATTATTACTACTATTATTATTAACAGCAGTACTGAAGATGAGACTCAGCGCCTCAGGCATAGTTTACCACTGAACCATACTCCAGAATTGGGCATGTGACAATGTTCTTTTCTTACTTGAGTTCCTAGGCTCTCTTTCCACTCTCTTGTATCTTGTCAGCATCTCCACAAGTTCAGGCTCCGTACCCGAGAGTAATACCTCTTAAATTTTGTGTCCTAGGCATCGTCTCAACCTACTGCAGACCCTGGGCCCCACACGAGCCACAAACCTTGTCAGAGCTGAGGAGGAAAAGCCAATTTCAAAACTGAAGTATAACCAGCTATTGTGGTGGTACCTGCCTCTAATCCCAGAACTCAGGAGGCAGAGGTAGGAAGATCTTGAGTTTCAGCCTAACCTATACTATGTATAATGAGATCCAGTCTCAAAAAAAAAAAAAAAAAACTCTAGTTCAGGACCTAAATTTTCAGAACCTTTTATGCCTTTGTCTGTTCATTCCCATCCCACAAATAGAAACAAGTAGGCTATTTGTCAAATTGAGTTCTTTCTAAAATGAGAACTCTAAGATATATTCACAACACCACTTAATATTACCTGTCAGAAACACCAAAACCATACATATGTATATATATATATATAAAATATAATTTTGACATTTCCATAATCATTTTTATCATTGCAAGAAAAAGTTACCTCTCTTCCTCAAATGCTAGGGAAGAATATTATCCAAGATGACATGCTACAGATCAGTAGGGAGCCTTATTTAAATTAATGTATCACTACCTATTTCTCACAGATGAGAAGAGTTTTTGCTTCTTGTTTGCATAAATGAATGTTTAAACTTCTCATTCATGAGTAGTGACATCACAGGCTCCAGTTTATTTGCCAGGTAAACAAATGAGCATGTGAAAGCCTCATGCATAAAAGACATGTGTTACCTAATCATTTTCACTGTCCTGTCTTATTTATCTGAATCCTAGTTCAAACATCATCTTTTTAAAAGCCTCCAAGTTTTTGTTTTTGCTCAGGAAGTTCAAATTCCAGTAGAAATCTGCCAATACACAAAGAAAGAGATGGGATGATGGCAAGATCCCATCTAGACCTCATCTCAACTTTACCAGAAGCCCCACTATCTGCCATATGGAAGTCACTGGTTTCTTAGGCCCACATTTTCTTTCCTCTTCCCAGTTGATATAGAGTCTAAAATACACTGAAACCCCACGGCACAGAGCTTCTATGATATTGAGAGAGTTGAGTCCTTTCCTTTTCCATTCCAAAATCTTAGTCAAGCTTCAGAAGACTCTAACTTTGGCCATCAGGCTGGGAGGTCATAACAGGCTTTTGAAATTATTCCAGAAGCACAGTAGTCTGGAATTGACTCCTGCCCTGGAAAGATTTGACCATTCTTCACCTTATAAGTTCCCACCTGTGATTCTAGAACTTTCACTGCCCTTCAACAGGTCTTTCCTACTGATACTCCTTCAGCAGGAGAAGCTGCCTTGGTTTCCCAATGGGATGAAGTTAAATTCTACTCTTAAAACCATGAGTCTCAATCCTGGCTGCATATTCACTTCACCCAGGGAACTTCAAAAATCAATGTTAGGTACTACTCCTAGAGATTCTGATAATGATCTAGAATATAACCAAGTCATTTTGTTTTTGCCAGTACTGAGGCTTAAACTCAGGACCTCACATTCTTCTCTCAACGTGCTTACTCATAACTGGCTCTCTATCACTTGAGCCACCCCCCGCCTAGCTCTACTTTTTGGCTGATTTATTAGAGATGGAGTCTCACGATTTTTCTTCCAGAGCTGGTTTTGTATCTCAATCTTCCAGATTTCAGTCTCCTGAGTAATTAGGATGATAGTTGTGAGCCATCTGCTTCAAGATGGTATTGGGATTTGTTGTTATTGTTGTTGTTGCTGCTGTGTATGTGTGCTGGTATTGAAACTTGAACTCAGGGGCAAGGCACTCTCCTTAGCCTTTTCACTCAAGACTGGTAATCTACCCCCTTGATTCATACCTCCACTTCTGGCTTTTTTGGTTTTCTGGTTAATCAGACATAAGAGTATCATGGCCTTTCCTGCTCAGGCTGGCCTTGAACTGTGATCCTCAGATATCAACTTCCTAAGTAGCTAGGCATAAGCCCAGGTTTGCTAGGCTGCCATGTCGATTTTTAAATTTTTTTTATTATCATTAAGTAGTTGTACAGAAGGGTTTCAATTCACCATGTCAGTTTATGAGTATAATGCATTGGCACTTAGAGACAGAGAGAAAGACACACAGAGAGACAGAGACAGAGACAGAGAGAGACAGAGACAGATAGACAGAGACAGACAGAGACAGAGACAGAGAGAGAAGGGGAGAGGGAGAGAGAGGGAGTTGACGGTGTGTGCTTGTCCTGGGGCTTGAACTCAGGGCCTGAACACTATCTCTCAGCTTTTTGACTCAAGTGTAGCACTCAACCATTTGAGCCACAGCTCCACTTCTGGCTTTTTGAAGATTAACTGAAAACGAGTCTCATGGTCTTTCTTGCCTGGGCTGACTAAGCTGTGATCCTTGTATTTCAGCCACCTCAGCAGCTAGAATAACAAGTATGAGCTACAGGCACCTGACGTGGCACCTGCATTTTTAAAAGCTCCCCAGACAGCTCCAAAGCTAGTCAGATCTCCAAAGTACTGCATTTAAGGATGTACTACAATGATGCAAAAGCCTGGGCTTTGATTTCTCTTAAGCTTAAATCAGATGTGAAAGGAAGAAAGGAAATGCCTGAAATAGGTCTGAAGAAATGAGCAGGAAGAAATGAGTACAAGAAAGAAAGGCTGAGCAGGTACTAAAGACAATCTCTGCTGTCCTCATGAAGCAGGTGCTGAGCAAATGCATTCTGCTGGTGGGGCAGCGATTCTGGACAGGCAGCTGATTCCCCAATTTGGCTTTATGGCTTCAGCAGAACCCTGGGGACATTGATGTTAATCCTGTGCAGAGAAGTGCCTGGTTTCCATCTGGCTCCCTGCTTTCCCTCCCTAAACACTGCCTGGCATGGGGACAACTAAGAGGACATACTTTCCTCTCTGTGCCACCCAGGGCTTGGCACATGTCCTCAAGGATGCAGCTGGGCTATGCAAGCCAGGATCCAGGACCCCCTGCGGGACCCTTGATTTGGTAGCCAGCAGACCTTGGTCATCACAAACAAATAATGGCAGTTCTCAAGCCTGCACTTTAATTGCTTTTCCTTGCAAAAGAGGCTTGCAGGCAGTTGAAGAGAATCAATCGATCGGGTAAAGGCATTTCTTTGGTTGAGATATTGCACTAAAAGCAGTTGCTTGAGAACAAAAGTGATAGCATCTGAAATTGACAAGCCCATAAACTCCAAGACACTCAGATGTCTTATTTTATACAGCACTTTAGAGTTTAGCAAGCACTCCTATATACTCTAGCTCATTTAGGTTTGGATCAGAGCATTCCCCAAGGGGTAAGTAAAATGTTAACCATCTCCTTTTGAACATAAAGACACAAAGGCTCCAAGTGGTTTGGTAACTGGTCCAAGGTATCACAGCTATTGCACTGGTTCTGGATCTCTTTACTGTCCATCTATTATCTTGTCCTTTGCCTGTTGTAGTTTGGATGGTAGGAAAATTGAACCCTGTGGACCATTTTTCTGAGGAGGCTTCTGTGGCAGCTGCCTAGGTGCAGCCAGTGGAAAGGAAGGAGGAGAAGCTTGATCAGCCCTTTCTACCTCAGGTGGCTTCTCCCTCAGGGCTGTGCTTTTTCCCCTTGCTGGATAGACCTGGTCCGGATACCGGTTTTCCTTGGTTGACTTCAAGGGCCTGTATCATGGCCTCCTCCCTTTCTCCCTCTATTTGTGTGGTCTCCTGCTGGTGCTAATCTCAGAGTTGCCAAGTGGCCCATTTATTCAGCTTCTGAGCAATCACTTTACCTGCGTAACCAGCTCTCTGCATTAAAGTGCTCTGAGTTACACGGTCAAGAGGGCCCTGTTTACCAGCTAAACTGTGTATTAGGCAGGATCCTGGCAGGAAACAGATGGTGCACACAACAGGGTAACCAGAAAGCTGAACCAAGAGGCTGTTTACGTGGATGTGGGCGGCCAAAGACAACTGACAGGGCATGGAGAGCATGGCTGGGGCCTCATATCCCCTGGGCAAAGCAAGGACACAGGGAGGAGGTAGGGAGGCAGTATGAGTATTACCAGCAGGGAGACTTGTAGTGTTGGAAAAGGACTATCCTGGCAGTGCCTGTGGCTATAGCTAGAGGAAGGCAGCAACCGCCAAAATCACATCCTTTCAGGAAGGGAGGAGAATAAATGCACCTGTCTCTCGTTTTATCCTCCCACCTCCCTGCTGGTCCCTTCTGCTGACCAAAGCAGACAAAAAGCCAGAGGGCAAGGGTGATTCAGTGCCTAAAGGTCGGTGTCCAGGAGCATATCAGGGCAAGGGGGAGAAATTCGTGTGTACATGTGCCTTATGTTCTATCAAGGCCCTATGTTCTATCCCTATGTTCAAGGCCCTATGTTCTATCCCTAGTCCCACATAATAATAATAATTAATAATAATTATTATACACAATAATAATAAACAACTATTCTTATTGCCTTTAGTAAGGAATTAACTCCTTGGGTTTTTTGTAAGGTGGGGGGGGAGAAGGAGAGAGAGATAGAGAGAAAGAGATAGAAGTAAAAACTTGTTCAACCACTTTGGAAAACAGTATGGAAGTTCCTCAAAAGACTCCACATAGAGCTCCCCTATCACCCAGCAATCCCACTTTGGGGCATTTATCCAAATGTTCACAAACAAGACCACACTAAAGCTACCAGCACCACTATGTTTATTGCAGCACTATTTACCATAGCTAAGATATGGAACCAACCCAGATGCCCCTCAGTAGATGAATGGATCAAGAAAATGTTGTATATAAACACAATGGAATTCTGCGCCTCCATCAGAAAGAATGACATTGCCCCATTTGTTAGGAAATGGAAAGGCTTGGAAAAAATTATATTAACTGAAGTAAGCCAGGCCCAAAGAAACATAGGTCCCATGGTTTCCCTTATTTGCAATAACTAGTAAATGTCTGAGTCAAGCAGAAAAGGTCAGATAAGTTGATGTTAGGGAAATGAACCCTAAGATATGTATTCAAATTTTTTTTCTTTCATGCGATTGTTTCTAACTCATTTATAAGATTATTTGCTTTGTATTAGTTGCTTTGTATGTCCCTCCCCCACGGTATAACCCCTGCTTTCACGTATTTGATGTCGGTATAATTTGTGGAGGGGAAGGGAAAAAAACAATTGTTTAAATAGGGATACAGGTGGACCCATTGCAACAATGAGATGTACAAGTCGTTAGGTTGAAAACGAACTTTACAACTTTGGTACAGGGTGGGGGGAAGGATTGGATGGAGGGCAGGGGGAGGATGGGAAGAGATAAGAAGGGGAAACAAAGGAGGAGGCTACAATGCTTGATAAGAAATGTACGCATTATCTTGCCCATGTAATTGTAACCCCTCTGTTCAGTATTTTCACAAGAGAGAGAGAGAGAGAGAGAGAGAGAGAGAGAGAGAGAGAGAGAGAGAGAGAGAGAGAGAGAGAGAGGAGTGTGTGTGCAGGTCCTAGGGTTTGAATTCAGGGCCTGGCACTATCATTGAGCTGTTTTTTTCTCAAGGCTAGCTCTCTATCACTTGAGCCCCAGCTCTATTCTGGCTTTTTTGCTAGCTAATTGGAGATAAGAGTATCACAGACTTTCCTGTTCAGGCTGGCTTCAAACTGTGATGCCTCCTGAGCAGCTAGGATTATAGGCATGAGCCACCAACACCCTCATTGTCTTTATTTATGACAATTATTTTTCTTAAAGTGCTAAGGGTAGAATCCAGGGCTTTGCACATGTTAAGTAAGTGCTTTACCACTGGGCCATACTTCCAGTCCTTGATAATTTTTATGACACAGAATATATTCAATATTTAGGTTATTCAAACCTTCTAAAAATTTAACTTGACAAATTGTAATTGTATGTGTCTATGGAAAACAATGTGTTGTTTTGTTTTCTATATATACACAGATGTTGATTGTTTAAATCAAAGCAATTAACATATTCATCATACATATTTATCACTTTTATGACAAAACATTTGAAATTTACTCTTAGCTTTGGAGATATTTAGTATATCTCCAAATATCTCCAATTAACTATAGCCATTCTACTGTGTAAGAGTTTGAAAATTAGAGTCCTTTGAACCAACATCCTCTAATTTCCTATTTATTTCCTATTCTCTTTCAGCTCTGGTTAAGTCTATCACTCCTTGCCTGAATACAACTTATAATATTTTACACAGAAGTAAGATCATGAAGTATATGTGTTTCTGTGTCTTGTCTTAAATGTTAGTTTCTTTCCTTTGTAGATCTGAATCATATTCCACTGTGTGTATAGGCCACATTTTTTTCAGCCATTCATCTATTGAAAGACTCTTAGGGCTCCTTTTGCTTATCTTAGCTACTGTGGACAATGCTGCAATGAACCTATGCAATTTACACTTTCCTTGTTACTTTGAGATGCTAAAGTCCTCCCCAGGGAAGGTGACCTTAAAAAAGATTCAGTAACATAATGCTGACAGATATAAGAATACTTTTATTCTGATTGAGGAAACTTTAGATTCTCATTCTCTCTCTCTCTCTCTCTCTCTCTCTCTCTCTCTCTCTCTCTCTCTCTCTCTCTCTGTTGACTTTCACTCCTTTCACTCTTTCCTGAGAAGAAAGTTTTAAAGTTTTTTTTAAAAAAATCACAGTATTTAAATATCAGCTTTTAGAAAAGGATGGTTCTCAGTACAGCTATGTTTCCATTGTTCCAATCTCAGTTCATGATTATAAAGTATATTTTGTCCAAATGGCAAGAAACAGAGCATCCAAAGGGAAGTCACATCCCAGGCCTCTCTTCCATTTGCAGACAGAGCTGGGATTCAACCTGGTTTCGGGCCTCCTTTTCATACCAGCGTTCAGCTCACTGTGAGGCTGGTTTGGCTTCTGTTAAAATACTCACTGCCTTGCCCCCTGAGAGCCTCTACTACACGAATAGCCTTTCAGGTAAAAGAGGCAGAGAGAAGGAGGAAGGGGGGAGTTGGAGGATGGACTGAAGCTTTCTGGAATCAAGACACTGAGTCAAGGGATGACTACATGAGGCTGGGAGGAGGGTGGAAGAGCTGTAAGGACAGCTAGCTGGAGGAGCAGGAACACTCAGAGACCAATACACAGAAAAACAAACACAAAACAATGTGACTTTACATTGCTATTTGCTCGGCAAATGCATCGGAGGGCGCGCGCGCGCGCGCGCGCGCGTGTGTGTGTGTGTGTGTGTGTGTGTGTGTGTGTGTCTGTTTAACCAAAACTAACATCTGTGGAGCCATGATGGACTGAGGTTTTGCCAGACTCAAAGTGCTTTATTGGTTTTTGTATACTGTGAGGTCATCTTCCCCTACAAGGTAGCAGGGGCCTTTTATAGACACACATTTCATCTCAGAAGGACTGCACAATCAAAAAAGATTGCTTAGTGTTCTAGACTAGAATGAATCTGGCAATGTATGAGAAAATGCCACAGAATCCTCCTTATAATTTGACTCTTCAGTATGTGTGTGAGTCAGAAAATTCAGTCCAGCTTTGAATGTCTTGTCTCTATGGCCCAGCTGGGTTTGTCTTCTTAAGTGTCAGATAGCTCAGGTACAGAAGATATGTAGAAAGTTAAAACATCAGAACAAAAGGATCAATAAGCTCTATTGCCTGGTAAAGCACTGCCTATAGCCTACTACTTATCACTCAGTAGCTGGAACCCTGATATGTTCCAGAATATGATAGCAACTATGAACTGAAACAGAGAGAAATTGCCAAATGGCCAAACATAGTTAATACATTCTCTTTTTCCTTTCAATTTGTCTTTTTCCCTCTGTCATCCTTCTTTCCTGACTCTTTGGTGTCTTCTGTTGCAGAAAGCATTCCATTTTGACCCTTCTCTCTAGCTTTGAATGACCCCCTCTCAGCTCTCAACACTCCTGTTCTCTGAGGGTCCTATATGGAAAGAAATGGCCTTTGAAATCCTCCCTAGATAATTTTTCCCTCTTTAAAATTCTCATTAATGAAAAAATCAATTCACCTTCCTGTTTATACTAAGGTGTAAGTGACTTTTAAAAGTTAGATGTGGCTCAACTGGTGGAGCATGTACAAAGCACTGAATGCAAACTCCATTACCACAATCAATCAATTAATCAAAAAGACAAAGAAAAAGTGTCCTAGTATATTCTAATCCATTACATTGTCTAAAGGTGTAGGCCGGTAGTAAAACATTTGCCCAACATGCATGAGACTATGATTCTTTCCTCAGTACTGTAGGGAGTCAGACAAACAGACAGAGACTGAGACAGAGACAGAGAGATAGAGAGAGCTGGAAAATATGGTCTCTCTGTATGTAAGGACCAAAAAGTTACTGACAAAACAAAATGGGGTAAAGTCACAAATTCTTGAATTGACTTGTGATTCCTATTTAAATTGTTAATATTCTATTAAAAACAATCACAATAAAGGCAAGTAGAGAAGTGCCATTGAATGTTACTGTTTTTGCCTCCTGTCTGCAAAAGTGTTCGTTGTTCACTGGTACAGTGACATTCACCTAAATACATAGCATGGGAACTTTCTAAGGTCATCTGTGGTCTTCTTCCAGGCAGTAATCTTTCAGCATTAGTTCTGTACCGCTCTATTGGCTCTGGCAGTTTCAGTTTCCTTCTCAATTTTGAATTTTAGGGCCCTGTCAGACTATTTCCAGAACCCCAAACAACAAAATTGTATGCCTCTTCATAGTGAAAGTCTGATAAATCTGTCTTGGTTCAAGTAAGAGCTGAATTACATGAAATGAGTCCACCTTCAAAAAATCTGAATT
The DNA here is from genome assembly GCF_024711535.1 of Dipodomys merriami. Lineage (NCBI taxonomy): Eukaryota > Metazoa > Chordata > Mammalia > Rodentia > Heteromyidae > Dipodomys > Dipodomys merriami. The sequence goes on from NW_027204492.1 coordinate 88,178,440, forward strand.
AGCACTGTCCAATAAATATCTCTAGAATGACTTAACTATTCCAAATCTATGATGTTGAGGGTAACAACCATTACCATGTTATTACGCACTTGAAATATAGCCTGTTTGATTAAGGAACTGTATTTCTTTATGTCTTTTAATTTTAATTCACTTAAGTTTAGATAGTCACTTACAACTAGTGACTGAGAGGATAGTCACTGTAGATTCTGTAACATACCATGGACTAACTTATTTATCTCTGTTTTGGCTTTTTGTTTTGGTTATATATGTGTGCCACCATCTCTGTGGGATACCTTCCAAAACCCCATCATAAAATGATGACACCTACTGATAAAGGACTTGAAACAAGCATTCAAATGTATGCATTCTGTATAAAGAGCTTCATTCTTACAAACTGAAAGATTTATTATTAAATTCTAAGATTGTGTTTACGCTGTGTCATGGACTCTATGCTTTTTGATACAAATCCAGTTAGTATTCAAAATGAAGTACTCTTATCAATGTCCTTTTACAGGTTAGGAAACTGAGGCTTGGATAGGGGGTAACTTGCTTCATGTATCATAGTTACAAAGTCGTAAATGTGCGATTCAAACTAAGAGAGTCTGGTTTCTAATTTTTTTAGATCCACCTAGTTCTCCTCAGCAAACATCCTCCTCTGAATTTTCCCAGCACTTACCTTATGCACACATTACTTAGCATTAGCTAGCAGAGGCTCTCTCCTCTACCCTTTTGTACCAAGAGAAAGAAGCAAAGTGAGGAAGTTGTACCCACTTATATCAGACCTCAGGGGGAGGCAGTACTACTACAGAGATGCAAAATTCCCAGCAATGACAAACACAGCAAGGAGAAAACTCTGAAATGGTTAATCAGTTAATCACTTTCCCCAGGTCTATATATATATCATCCTGCCAGGAAGATTACCTTAATTTGAACCTGACTGTCTTAGCCCTGGAGGTCTACTTTAGCATTCTACTGGATCTGAAGACTACATGATGATATTATCCCCATATTCTGCTCTGTAATTTACCATTTTCTTCTTCTTTTTTACATTGGGAGCCTGTTCTAATAACCTATACCTATTAAATTGAAGTCATGAAGAACCTGAGCCACCCTAGACATAAGCTGCTCTCAAATGAGACCAGAACAATAATCATATCTAACCCTCTGAAATCTGAGGGCATGTAAGGAGCCAACTTGTCCATGCATGAAAGGGACTACATTGGTTTTGGTGTGGAAGCTTTATCCTGAACTGGTAGGCTTTGCATGGAATGATCCCCAGAAATATTGCTGGCTTCAATGGAAACAACAGTTCAGGTATCTACCAATGCTCATCTTCATAAAAGTGTTGAAGTTTAATAAAGTAACAAAAGTTTAAGGATGCAATGATTGGTTGGTTTCAAATTTAAAAGTCAATGATCCCCCACTAACCACTAACATGCAAAGTACTGATCATTTTCCTCCCTCTTTAATCATTACTATAGTCTAAGGACTATGCATTACTTTACTAAGATGTTCACATTTGGTTGTATGCTCTCACAAAACAAAAATGGATAGGAAAGAATTTAAAGCAATGCAGCTCATAAGTAAACAGTTGAAATATATTTCCCAGGAGCGGGGGGGGGGGGGGGGAGGAAACTTGCCATGTCTGATGTCAACCTGGAAACAGCATTCCAAAATATTCCCATGGTGGTAGCTTTACCAAAGCTTGTAATGGAAATAATGCACACATATCCCACTACTGTTGAAATTTAGAAGAAAGAAAAATCGTGTAAATGAAAAATATGCATCAGAGACAGTGATGTCTGATTGAACTAATGCTTACATTGAACCAAACTGGAATTCTTTGTCTTGCTATGTCAGCAAGATAATGCAGTGTTCCTTTTCCCAGCATCCATTAGGCGCTATCTCTAAGGTAGGATGAACAGCTGTGAGGATGCACAGTGTTAACAATCATTCCACCATGAGTGTGTGGGAAATATGTACCATTGGATAGCTCAGAAAAAACAAACATGATTTTAACAGATTGGATGCATTAGTGATGTGTAAAGGGACAATTATGCCTGGTCTGACTCGTTTCTATTTTCCTTGATTATGACAAATATGTACTGTAGGATTTGGTGGAAAGCACTTTATTTGTTTAGATAAGTAAATAAATGTGCACTATTTAATGGGAGAGATTTCTTTTGTTATTCTTAAAAGCAAAGTCCACATAGAAATTCAAATCCATTCAGTTTATTGCTAATTTGGAATTTTATTTTGTTCTCCTAATAATATAATGAGAATGTCACAGGCAAAATTAGCCATTTCATCATGGGTTTTTAGATGGTAAATGGAAGCTTTTTTAGATCTACAGCTGCACAAAGCAAGCTCTAGTGATCAACCATGATGGAGAGAACTTTTGGGCTGTATTTTTTATCATAAATTGTCTTGGTGCATTAGCAATATATCCATTGCAATTACAGTGGAAATGACACTTGGACAAAATGAAGTGCTATTTCCTTTCCTTAAAAGACTTTCTTGAGTATGAATAGAATATACAGATAAGTAGTCTGGGTTTATAGTCAAGTCTCTGACCTGCCTTCTTAATGGATGTCCACACAGCACTTTCTCTACTCTTTTCAAATCATTACATGCTTCCTATATATTTATTTGATAGCTATTGATTTGCATACAATATAATATGTTAAAATAATTAAATTTTAAATTATAAAGAACATTAATGCAAAGAAAAGCCATTAACAATGATATCTTCAGTTTATAGGGCATAAGATTCTCGTATATCTATCTAACTACTGGAACTTGCCATTCAGATGATAGGTCCCTTGTATTCAAGCTGGCCAAATCTGAAACTGTAAAAATATTTACCCCATTGTTATTCTTCCTCCTACCTTCCATAACTTGTTAAAGCTATCATCAATCATTCACTTGCCCTAGATATCACTTTGGATTCCTGCCTCTCCTCTCATATCTTGGACAATTCTTTCTCAAACATGACCAGTTTTATCTTGTCAATATCACTCAGTTGCTCCCTTCCTCTGTATTGTTGCTTTCTTATTTCAAGCCAGCATCATCTCATGCTTAGACGTTTTCAAAAATGCTCTCTGGAGGAGCTTGTGAATTCTAGGAAAGCACTATGTCTCTGACCTATGTCCCCAGACTCTTGAAAGAGCCTTTTAAAGGGTCTCTTTGCCTCTAGGGTTGTTCTACATTTCTCATTATGGGCCAACAATTTATAACCTAACCTCTTCTCCTCTCTGGTCCTTTTTGTCACTCTCCTCTTGGCTTGATATCATAGACTCATCCTCTCCATTTATCATCCCTTCTTACTCCTAGTCAAAGTTCTGGGAGCCATCTTTCTATTTCTACATGTCCCTTTCCTTGCTCACAGATTACTCACAATACATAGCATTGTATACATTTATTTGACCTACAGTTCTGTATACTTCATGATGCTATTAAAAGTTACCTTGAATGCATTCAAGGAAACCTTATACTTTGGAATGTTGGCTCTCCTCCTGGGCTAGTGAACTATTGATATACTGGTCTGATCCTGTCTTGGGATGCCAGGCAGCATCAACAATAGCAGTGCCCCATCACCCACAAGATCCTGAGAAAGGATATCAGACACTTCAGTATGCTGTGATGTTAAGCTAGGATGGTTAGTGGGTGAGGTGTTGCAAATGCATTTTCTACTAAGGGTGCTTGCAACTTTATGGTGAGTGTATATATGGTTGTTACTCCAGTGAAAATCAAAGAGCAATTGTGGTTTGTTAGAGTACTAAGTGGGGAAAGTGGGTTTATAGTTCTAAGATATGACATAATTCAACATTGGAAGTGTGCAATATCTATTTGCTTCCTGAATGAATGAATACCCAGTATAAACTTCATGGATACTGTTCTCTGTTTCTTTCAAATACTAGTATTGAATTGTTCTCCAAAATAAGGTTGAAAGATGAGATACTGTGATATTATAAGACCTTCTTATCATAGGCTTTGGTTCCTGGCTAAGAGCTCCTAAAGCCCTTTTAATTTCCTGAGTGATGGGGTACTAAGTGTGTCTTTTGTCTCAATACTTGATCTCTGACCCTGGTTTCTGTCACAAAGCTCCTAAATCCATTGGAATTTCCCTAGTGATAGGAATGTCTTTTGTTCTAATGTGGTTATTCTTGGTAGTTTCTTGGGTCGAGGCTGGTCACTAGAAAGGCCAAGCCACAATTAGAACCCCCACCCCATCCCATTCTACAAGAAGAGAAAAAGAGAATTGAGATTTGAGTTACTAATTGATTATGCTAATTTGTTGAAGTCTCAAAAAAATGTAAATTACAGGATTTAGAAATGTCCTGGGGTAGTTAAAATTATGCATGCCAAGAGGGTATGGACATAAGCCTCTAAACTCAGGATAAGATCTTTCTCTCTGATTGTTCATCTATATCCTTTATCACATTCTTAATAATCAACCAGAAAACATGTTTCCCTGATTTCTGTGAGCTGAACAAGCTCCTTTAATGTGTTTTTTCAACACCACTTCTCCAGGGACGTGTTTGCTTTTCATCGGGACCACTTTCCTCACTTAGGAGTTCCCTCTTCACCAGGTCAGCATTCTCAGTCAGCTGTTATTTTTGCTCCATTTATGTTCAATGTGAACTTTTCTTCCACTCTTACCACTTTTCATTTTGTTATTGCACTTTCCACATTCTTGACCAGTTTCCATTTAGATTTTCTATTTTTGCATAATGTACATGATTTGTCACTGTTAGATAAAGAGACAATACAAGACCTTTGTTGCTCAGGCATAAGATGTAGAGACAATGGGTGACAACCAATCACTGACAAGTTTTGAATAAAGTGCTGTGACTGGTCACTGCTTATGATGCACTTCTATTATTTAAATACTAATTTGTAGACTGAAGAGCTATAGCCAAGTTTCACATCGTGCAATTACTCAGAGTTAATATATCATTGTGACTGAAATTTGAATCATGTTGTTGGAAGGTTTTGTTATTATCTAAACTGTGGGATCTGAAATTTTTGAATATGAAGACATGCATGGTAAATTTTGCCTTCCACACAGCCTTGGGATTCCATCACAAGTGTCTCTATCACAAGTGTGAGTACAGGAATATTTCTTCCTCAGAGTGTCAGAGTTGAATGTACACAAATTGACAATTGTAGAATGATCAAGATGTCTCTGCCTTCCCACAGGAGATGGAAGATGGCTTGGAGTGGCAGGGCACTCATGACCAAAGTCTTTTAGATGTCTGGGATTGGACTTTTGTAATGAATAATAAAATGTCAGGCTCAAAGCTTGCTCCTGAAAGGATCATGGTGGAATTATGAGGGTTCACAGGAAGCAAGTATCTGGAGAGGAGTGGTGACCTACAGAAGACCTCTGAGAAGACAACAAGGCATGAACCAGTACCTGGAATCTGGATGGTTTAGCATTACATCAACCAACCAAGAGGACTTCCTGAGCAGCTGCCTGCTAAGGATGTTGCTGAGAAAGATACTTTGCACTGCCTAGCAACACAGAGGCCTACACCTGTTCCACCTACAGAGAGAGCTGCAGTGACACATTGTTGAAAGGGTAAATGGGAAAAATCATCCTGAAGAAGCTGTTTTTGCCTGTCTGCTGCTAGTATTTACTAGACGATGTGATGTTTTACAAATCTTATACTCCAATGCTTACTCCATTATTCAACCATTTTGCCAAGCAAGCTGAAGGTGGTGAAGATGACAGAGCTCTCATGAAGGTGGCCATCCAGTGGCTAATGATGCAGTTAATCATATCATTATTGTTATATAAAAATAAGTGCTACAGAGTGACATGATGTTGTGAAAGAGAAAAGGTACTTGGGGGAAGAAAGCTTCTTTGAGGTAAATGACATTTGAGCTGAATTTTGAATGAAATGAAGGTTGGGTTTCCCAAAGAAACCTATGTCTTCTTGCATTTTAAAGATTTATGACATTGATACAGAAATTATTGTTGTCCCTAATCTTTTTTCCAGACCAAGAGAAGACTCATCCTCTAAATTTTACAGTTATAACCTTTCCCCCTATGAACAAGTATTTTGTGCAATTTGTGCAATTTGTGGGGGGTTTTTTGAGGCAAGATCTCACTATGTGGCTGGGCTGGGCTAGAACTCACTAGAGGGCTAACCTTGAACTTGTGATCTTCCTACCTTTGGTTTTCTTTTATTTTTTTTTTTGTCAGTCTGGGACTTGAACTCTGGGCCTGGGCTCTGTCCCTCAGCTCTTCAGCTCAAGGCTAGCGCTCTACCACCGCTTTTGTGAATTTTTTAGCAATTAACTAGCCAATTAACTTAAACTGATCTCATCAAGTATCATCAGCTAAGGTCACTTGCATTCATAAATTCTCTCAGAAAGATTTGTATACACTCTGCTCATTTCTAAGGATAGTCCTCCTTCAGGACCATATAGGTTTAATAATACTTTAAGAAGTTGGAAAAAATGAGAGAAGGGGTGAACAAGTTTAACAAGAAATGTATGTATTGCCTTAATTATGTAACTGTAACCCTTCTGTACATCACCTTGACAATAAAAACATAATACTTTAAGATAGAGATTACATTTTTGGTGTATAAGATATTTTAGAGCAGTTGTTACTCTAACAGGAAGGGGGTATACCTAATTATGTTGTAGTTCTACCTTTATTTGAAGTTTCTGAAATCCAAATAAAGTCCAAATGAGTGAAGTTTGAGTGTATTTTGAAATTTATGAAAGTTGACACATATAAAAGCTTCAATACGAGTGTAAGTCTTACTCCATTTTTGAAAATGGGTTCAATGAAAGGTGGACAAAAGAAAAAGGAACATTTTTTCCTCTGAAAGAAAATAAAGAACAAGCAGTGGGAGCTAGAATCCAAAAGACAGTTGAAGAAGTTCTAAATTGTAACTCCCAGGGATTTAAGTATTGAGATGAGTTTTCTTCATGTGAAACAAAAGGAAAATCAGTAAATGAGACTGAAGATGAAGTGTTAGGAATCTGCAGAGAAAGCAAGCTGACAGCTTGATTGGCATATTGAAGGAGAGGTGGAGAATAAAGGGAAAATTTATCAGACAAAGTTTACAGTTGCCTTTTTAACCTCAGATATGAACAGAAGAAAGGAAAAGTAAATGCTTTCAATCTTAAGAATTATGGACCACAAATTATAGACCTTGATCTATGGAATTGAAAGGAGGATTTGTTGAACCAATACAAAATTTTATTAATGTGCTGAAAATAAATAAAATAAATAAATAAATCATTGGGATGCAAAATTCATAAAATAGAACTGAGAATTAGTATCTAATGCCCTTAAGGTATCCAGCAAGACCCCCTAGGTACCATAAAAACCTGACTGGGCCTGACAGAAACAATTAAGTCTAAGAGATGACAGACCAAGAGTTCAGGATTAAAGGATGTTGTCTTCTCTTCATCCTCTTGCTTATCAGTTTTAGCCCTGATTTATTTAATAGATTAATACTTAACCACATTCTTTCTTTGTTTCATGGCTTGTTGTCTTTTCTCTGAAGTATTTAGTGGAAGTGCTTTGGCCCTTAATCATTCCTGTGGCCTGCTCCAAGCAGGTAGCCTTAAAGTTCAAAAAAATCTGTACTTGATCTCAGATTTGTTTCTGAGGGTTTGACTCTAAACATTAAGAGTGCCAGGTAGGTGCTGGGACTTTTGGAAGCACACAAGTACCAGAGGCTTTTTAACACCCAAAGGAAAACAATGACTGAAGATGTCTACACTGTTTAGTAGACAGATATATCGGGAATTATTACACATGCTTATAGGAGCTGGGAAGTTTTGCAATATGAAGTAAGCACACTGGAGACCTAGGATAGATGAGGATATAGTTCTAGTCTAATTCTGAAGGTTTGAGAACCAGAAAAGACTACAGTAATTGACCTTAAGTTCAGGTCTTCAATTGATTGGATGAGGCCCACTGTCAAGTCAAAGACAGCCATTTTTTAAAATTCAGTCTACTGACTTAAATGTTAATCTCATCTAAAACACTGTCATAGACCCCCCAGAATAATATTTGACTAAATATCTGAACATCTCATAGCCCAATTAAGTTGACAACACAAAGTTAGCTATCAGAATAAGATTGATGGAAGTAAGGTAAATGAGTGGTGCTCAGTTTCTGGAAGACATTCTTGAAAGGTTCTCCACTCTCACCTATCAACTGAAATGCATATCCAATCCTTCTTTCAGTTCAGGAATAAGTGAGAAGTGGTCGTGTATGCCCTTTATGAGGATCATTGGAAAATGATCCAGAAGACTGGTAAAAAGCCCTCATTTCTGCTCCTGTCTCTTCTGGCCTCCAGAAAGTCTTGTGAATTCAGAACAGGACATGTGGCTTTTCAGACTCTTCAGAAGAATGGAAAAAGGACAGATTTAGAAAAAGACAAGAACAATTATACAATAAAATAGTACTAACTCCCATGTACTATGAAATATAATAAATGTTTAAAATTTTTCTCTAAAATTGAGACTGATTTCCTGATATCAATTGTCATTTTTACACCTCCCCCTACAGCTGCAGCTGCTGGAAAGTAGCCACTGACAGTCAAGGGGGTTCATTTCTATCAATGCTTAAATTACATGTTACCAGACTTCCATTTATGCTGAGAGAGAGAGCAGTGTCCAGATGCCGTATGCCCTATTTTATATCTCATCTATATAACACAAGGTTAAACAGTAGCCATGGAAATGATGAGTTTTGATCACTGAAATTCTTGAATTTTTCTGGATTCCATTTGAAACCAGACTTCATGACAGTTTTAATATTATCTCTGGCTGTTATTTTGCTTGTATTTGTTTGTCTGTCTTGTTTATCTATACAGTGATCATGCATCTCAATTCATCAGAGATAGTGTCAGTTTATAATCATTGCCCTGGCTTGTTAATGATACTTTTTTTCAACTTTTCAACAATGAGTAAGGTAATGAGTACATTTCTTGTCAACCTTGTTACCACGTCCCTCAATTTTCTCCTATTATCCTGTCCCCCAGGTTGTACAGAACGTTTCCAACACATTGTCTTGTGTATATCACTGTTACATTGGTTCCCCCATCCTTTGTCTCACCATTCTGTTTTTCCCCTTCCCTTCCCTAATTCAAATAAACATATATACAATACCAGAGTACCAAAATCAAATACAATAATGACAGAGGATATACCATAAGGTGAAAAACATACAAAAGAAACAAAAGATCACATGGTACATTTAAAACAACAACAAAGAAAGACCTCTTGTATCCATGTTTTGGAGTTTATTGTGTTCAAAGCTAGCACTCTACCACTTGAGTCACAGCATCACTTCCAGTTTTTTTTTTCTGAGTAATATATTGTAGAAGAGAGTCTCACAGACTTTCCTGCCAGGGCTGGCTTTGAACTGTGATCTTCCGATCTCAGCCTCCTGAGTAGTTAGGATTACAGGTGTAAGCCACCAGTGTCTGGTGCCATTTAGTCTTGGTAGCAAATGTTAAACAGCTCCTGTCTGCTCCTCTGGTTTTCTGAGACCAGATCAGAGTTTCAGCATATGTATTTGTGAGTGGCAAAGTAAGCATCTGAAAGGGTGTGTTTTATGGATTAGTGTTCACTATACCAACATCAATCACTACTGGAAATTTCTTTTTTTGGCGGGGGGGTCCGGTCATGGGGCCTGAACTCTGGGCCTGGGCGCTGTCCTTCAGCTCTTCAGCTCAAGGCTAGCGCTCTACCACTTGAGCCACAGCACCAATTCTGGCTTTTTTTCTTTTTGCTTATGTGGTGCTGAGGAATCTAACCCAGGGCCTCATGCATGCAAGGCATGCGCTCTACCACTGAGCCACCTTCCCAGCCCACTACTGGAAATTTCTATGTACTTGACTTTAAACAATCTAATCTCTTTATCTTTTCTAATTCTGTTCAAAAAGTCGATTTCTGGAAACTAATAGGGCTTTTTAAGCAATATTTTACTGTAAACTTGGGACATCTATTATTTTGTTCTAATTTTAATTTTTCATTTAATTTTAAGTGACAAACACTTTTTAATCTTCACAATGATAGTCATCATTATATTCATCTACATTGCTTATGAACTCTATGACCTTTAACAATAAAACTATTTTTTTACAAATGAGGAGATATGTACATTTCTTTCCTTTTGTTTAGTATCAGCTGTTCCCTCTTTCTCTCTCATTCCCTCCCTCCCATCACTGCCCTTGAGTTGCTTAGTATACTTTCATTAATGTTCAGTGCAGCTGATGGACCCCTCTGCTGTATTTTTTCACCCACTTTCCACTAATTCTGGGATCTTCTCCCACCTTTTCTCAGATATGCATGGGTATTCACCATATATGTGGTAAGCCTTTTTAAGAAGCTGCATTTGCCTATGACTTTTTACTCTAGATAAAAAGCTTCATTTCTCATTTCTTCATTTCTCATTTCTCATTGTCTGTGCTGGTAGGATTGTTAGAGCTTGTGTTTCTGTGCAAGACTGTGTATTTATTTATTTTTCTGTATTTTATTGTAAAGGTGATGTACAGGGCTGTTACAGTTACATAATTCAGGTAGTGAGTACATTTCTTTTTGAACAGTATCACCCCCTCCCTCATTCTTTCCCATTTTTTCACCTCCCAACTTCCTCCCTCCCAAAGTTACATAGTTCATTTCAACATAGTGTCTACTGGATTTCACTGCTGGATTGGTTCACCCTTTGTCTTACCATTTCTGTGCTTCCCCTTCCCCTCCCCAAATCAGATAAACTTATACAACAGACAAAGGATACAGAAATAAAAAGCAGTGATAGAAGGGAATAAACCAAAGAAAAAAGGAAAGAAAAAAACAGAAACAGAATAATAAAAAACCTTTTACTTCCATTTCTTGGAGTTCATTTTGATAAGCATCATTTTATATGATCTTACAACACACATAGCTGTTGAGCCCTTGTGATCCTCTCCTAAGAATATCCTCCTTTGTTCTCGATGTGTGAATGTTTAGATTGATGTTTAATTAATCATATGCAGGTGTAATTATTTGTCTTTTACTGTCCATTGGGTTTACTTGTAGATTTATAGGAACATTCTAGTTATCACAAATGAGGGAAAACATGCAGCCTATGTTTCATTGGTCATGGCTTAGATTGCTTAGTGTAATTTTTCCAAGCCTTTAGCATAGAATTTTATTGTGTTTATATATATATATATATATATATATGTCATATTTTCTTGATCCATTAATCAGCTGAGGGGCATCTCAGTTGATCTCATATCTTGGCTATGGTACACATGCTGTAATGGACTGTTCATTTAGCTCAGCCTATTTGGTTGTACTGAAATGTGAGACAAGACAATCCCATCATTCTAATGCTCCCTAGGAACCATTATTTAATTCATTGTTTTGGGACCTTTGCCCAAGTAACAAACCACGCTTGAGTCAATAGTCAATATAGGAAATAGGGGCAAAGAGAGAGGGCTGTGAGGGAGAGAGACAAAAAGAGAGAGAGCCATGTGGCTATTGCTAGACAAAAGTTGGATCTGCTGAGAGTCATACAGTTGAGGGGAAAGGATGTTTTTTTGGCTCCTGAGCCTTGGAAAAGGCTGTGATCATCCTTCTTGTCCTTTTCTTTCTCCTCTTATCTTTCCTTTCTGATGACCTCTATTTTCCATTGTTTTCAACTTCCTATTCTCTTTCTTCACCTTATTCCTTGCTTCTGCTTTCTTACCTTTCTTTTCTACTGTCTTTCTCTTCTTCTTTCTCCTTTTGCACTCTCAAAATTTTCTTTCTTCACTTTGCCTCTGATACTACCATTGGCACCTCAAAATTTTCTCTTTCTTCACTTTGCCTCTGATACTACCATTGGCACCAGCTTGCCATAGATCTGTAAATTTCTCATTTTTCATCTCTTCCCCAAAATCTAGTATAGATATTCAACTTTTCTTAGAGTTGATGATGCCTAAAGTTTTCTAGGTTAAGAACTTCTGGGATAAATATGCTTGTGACCTACTTCTTTTCATAAGTCAAGTGATAAAATGGTTTTAAAGGACAGAATTCACAAGATGAAAACTTCAATAAAGTTTGACAATAAAAACTGACCTGAAGGCTTAAAGAGCACACTGGATTATAGAGCAGGCAAGGAGCTTTGGAATGCATATGTGATCCAGCACATCAGATATGCATACACTAAGGCTATTTGTTACCTCAAGACAGGAAGAGAAACCAACCATCACAGGCAAGATGATATTTACAACTATGTGCACAACTGTCTTCGGTAGTAGTTGAAGATGACATTTTCTATGCACTACTTAATCTTAAAGCATTATATATGTGCAAGGAATGGCATTAAAGTGAGGTTAGCTGGTCAATAAAAGTAACAATCCTGAGTGATTTATTTTATGAGTGAATATTTTGAACATTAAAGAATACGTTGTTTCTATTTCTTAGGAGTTATTTTCATTTTAACCCTCCCCCCCACATTATAAACTTCCTTTAGCTACTCTTCTTTCTAAAGTATATTTTAAGACCTTTTCCTCTAGGTATTGTCCAAAGAAGAAGCTCTGCTTTGCATATTTATTGTATTTCTTCTAATCTCACATTTGGATTTTTTCTCATTTCTTACATAACACTCATCAGAACTAGATGATAATCTTATATTCAAAGGAATTTGTATGATATAACATGCTATTAAATAAGCATAACAAATATATTGCTCTGTAATAAATCACTTATATCTCATTTTCAACTGTGAATTTTTTAAGTATGGCTGAAATTTTAGACATGATAAGCTAACAGCATAGTAAAAATAAAACAGGAACCATTTATGTGAAGTATCAATATTATTATTATATATTTTAAAGGTCATCATTTATTTAAAACATAATCATAGAATGATTCTAAACCTCAGAGACTTACTTTTTAAAGTATACAATACATTTTCCCACTGATACTTAACTGTATTTGGCCAGTGGTGGTCGGATTTTTGAAGGCAGGAAGCACTGTATCATTATTGTGTGTTTGTCCTTTGAACAAATTTGGCCCATAGGACATTGACCTTCTAAAATCAAAAGCAACAGAGCCCACACATCAATGAATCGATAGTGTTAGATCTAATCTCTTCTCTTTTGCCCTAGATTCAGGTTCTAGGGTTATGTGAACTTAAGATAAAAGGGAATATGATGAAAATAACTGGGCTAGCTAAAAAAAACCCTAGAAATAGGGAAGAGGCAAGTGTACCCGTTAACCAGCATTTTTTCTGGTAGATTTCTTCAAATGACCACAGTAAGCTTAACATAGTATATGTTGGTAGCTAGCTCTCCATTATCTAAGAAAATAATGTGAGTAAATTATTCAAAACAAATTTTATAAATTTTCTTGTTGTTTCTCTTCAACTACTATCCAAATCATCCAATGCTATCCTGGAGTCAATTTGGAATAAATGGTATAGACTTCTTGAAAAGTGATTTAAGGAGGAAAATTTACAAACTAAATAGTTACCATAGAAATATTCACCAATAGAAGTAATAATAAAAATTGCTATTTACATAACATTGTACCACTTAAAAATTCACTTATGCATTCCTCAACTCTGAGATATAGGAAAGGTATGTGTAACCATCCATTGTTTACAAGTGCATAAATGGAGAGAAGTAGAGAGAAAGAAAGACAGGGAGAGAGAAAGGGAGAGAGAGAGAGAGAAAAAGGGAGAGAGAGAGAGAGAGAGAGAGAGAGAGAGAGAGAGAGAGAGAGAGAGAGAGAGAGATTGCTTATCCTTAATCCAAAATCCAAAAGTGTGAAATCTAAAATGCTACAAAATTCAAATTTGTTGACTTCCAATATCATGACACAAATGGAAAGCTCCACATCATGAAACTTGATTCATATTTTAAAAAGCATTAAAAGCATTGTGTAAAATTATCTTCAGTCTGTGTTGTGCAAGATACCTATGAAGCAAATGAATTTCATGTTCAGACTTGGATCTCATTTCCAAAATCTTATTATGTATATGCAAATGTTCCTGAGCCCCCAAATATTCAAAACGCTTTTTGCCCTAAACATTTCAGTTAAGTGGTATTAAGCCTATGATTGAATTTTTTCTGCCAGTCCTGGGGCTTGAATTCAGGGTCCAGTCCCTGCCCCTAAGATTTTTTTGCTCAAGGCCAGTGCTCTACTGCTTGAGCCAGAGCTCCATTTCCAGCTTTTTTTGGAGGGGGGGTTAGTTTCTTGGAGATAAGAATCTCATGGACTTATCTTTCCTGCCTGGCTTTGAGCCATGATCTCAGCTTCTTGAGTAGCTAGGATTACAGGCGTGAGCTACCAGTACCTGGCTGGGATTTTATTTCTGCTTATATAAACACTTAAATTTTAGTTCATTGCAAAAGTCTCATCCTGTCTAATTATCCCAGACAAATTCTCTCAATATTACTGATACAAGTGTTGCAAGTTATTTCTTTGTGTTTTGTGAAATAACCAAGTTCCCTTCTACCAGTGTGACTTTCAAAGCAGAGAATTATCTTGACATATGCATTCATTCCTTAGGGGTTTCAGAATAACAGAATTCACATAATGTCCAGGTTATCTGTTTTGGATAGATGGTTTGATTATAGGAACACTGAAAAGATCCTGTTGAGCATTGGAATATGAATTTCCCTATACTAACTCATGCATTACCCTATTTATCCAATGTGTGTTAACAAGCTGGATATGGTGGCACATGCCTGTGATCCTTGCATGCAAGAAGCTGAGGCAGGAGGGTCACAAGTTCTAGAACAGCCTGGGATACCTAATGAGACACCGTCTCAAAAAAAAGTGATCATCTGCACATAGCTATTGGAGTGGGGACAGAAGGGAAATTGGAAAAGAGCAACAGAAAGTAAGACATGCTTCAGAAAGAACTGTACTCATTACTCATTACCTGAGTCATGTAGCCATAACCCCTCTGTACCTCAACTCTACAATAACAATAAAAATAAAATAAATTTTAAAAAATAAACAAAAAAATTAAAAAGTGAGTATGGGTGTGTTCTGAGTGCATCACTAACATGCCATGATTTATCAAGAAGTTAAGAGTGGACTAGAAATGGTCTTGGTCTATAAGAATCTTAACAAAATTCTCAAATTGTAAAAAATTATGAAGTATTTGCTGGGAGTTTAAACATGAATAATTTAGCTGCTCTCAAGATAAGGAGTTTCATTGATCATGGTGGTCGTTTTTGTTTATGAGTTTTCATCTTTCTCAATGTATAGCAAACTAATTTTCCATTTGGAAGACTAATTTCAGTGATGTCAAACTTTGGCACACTAAAATTTCACCAGGGGAACTTGGTTTGAGTAAGATGCACAGATTATTCATGGAGGTACCCTGACGTAATTTCTCAGGTTGGGCCAGTGAATTTGACTTTGTGACAATTTCCCTATTCCCTTAGTCACAGACATTTGAACAAATTAATTTTGAGAGGTTCAAATCATTTTCAAAATGCTTTGCAATGAAGTGTTCTCCACTTGTGATTCTTGGGCATCTGGTCATGTTCTTGGTTTTGGAACCTAATTCACAGAAGAAATTAAGATAATTCTTAATTTCCAAATTCTTTGAGTTTTCATAATTTGAGTAATCTGCGAATCTTTCTCAGTCCACAATAAGCTCCACCTTTTTTCTGGTGTTGAGGATAGAATATTGCTTGTCTAGGCAAATGTTCTGCCACTAAGCTATCTTTCCAGCCTTCCATCTGGTTTCTTGAAGACATTTGCCTTCATTATAGACAGAAATACATTCTGTTCTGAAACCTAGGACTCTCTATTCATTTCTTGCACTTAGACTATGGGGTATGGAAGACAAGGGCTGGACAGTCTATTATCTCTTCCCCTTACAGCCTTGCACATAAAACATTCACAACAAATTTCCATTTCATTGAATTCGATGAAGAGAGGATTTTTAAAAATTAGAAATGTATGTGATTAGCCAGATGCTGGTGACTCAGGCCTGTCATACAAACTATTCAGGAGGTTGAGCTCTGAGGATCACAATTTAATGCCAGCATGAGCAGAAAAGACTGAGAGACTATCTCCAAAATAACCAGAAAAAAGCTGGAGCTAGCTGGAGGCATGATGCAAATGGTAGATCATGAGAGCTTGAGACTCTCAGTTCAAGCTCTGGTACCAGCACAAAAGAAAAGAAGTGCATATGTTTAACTGTTTGTAGTTGCCTTAGGATGCTTTGCCTCTATTGGCTAGCAAAAAGCAGAAAGCCCTGAGAAGGGTTCTTTCTACTCTCAAAAGAAGCATATGGAAAATGTTGTTTTAAAGGGTTCCTCCTCATTTTTCAAGCCTCCCTTGGGCTTATTCTAACCACAAATTGTTGCTTTTATGAATGCTTTTGTGCTAAATTCATAAAAAGCAGACAATTTGCTTAACCCATATTTTCCTAAACTGTTTCCTGTTGTATCTAAATACTTTCACTTGGGCTCAAGAAGACAATATTCACTGAAATCACAAAGCTATTGTACTGGGTTTTTTTTCAAGGAGGCTTCTGAGCAGGTATCCTTTGGTGAATTATAAACACACACACGAACACACACACACACACACACACACACACACACACACACACACACACACACATACATCTGTAAAAATGTGTTTGTGCACCATTCCATTGTACTACTCAAAAGTACAGAAGAAAATGAGTTAAATGAAAACACACAACAGTGAATGTGTGTGCTGGGAATACTTCCTTGTGTTTTACATTATCACAGCTAAACATTAAGTCAGCCCCTTAACTTGATTTTAATGTATTTAAGCAATAACCATCAAGGCGCGGGGCATTTTCTGGGAATTAATGAGCAACAAGAAGAGTTGATGGCCTAAAGTCAAACTAAGGACCATTAACCCCAGCTGGCTATTAATTCCCCAGGAAATGACCAACACTAGGGTTGGTATTTTCTATTTATAAGCCCTTTATATATGAAGAAAATAATTACATATCCCCCCCTCACCACCAGGCCTTCATTTTGCAGAATGGTGGAAAAGCAGAGAGCTAAATCACACTGTTATTGCCACATCAAGCCTTTGCTGCTAAATTCAAAGTAATTACCAAAATGAAAGCTTTGGTGTACAACCAGATGTATGTAAAGTGCCTTCATACTACTCCTATCTTCCTCATCATCACCATTGGTAGAAAGAAGCAATGGCAGCACACACACATGCATGTACACACAGATCTACAGCACATTCTAATTTTTAGATACATTCACACCTATGACCTACATCAAGTTTTAGAACATTTCCAGTACCACAAAATCCTTGCCCAGTTCCTCTTCCAGGAAGTATCCTAACAAAGAAAATCGTAAGTCTACCTTTATTCCCATAGCTTTGCCTTTCCCTGAATGGTCTATGAATGGAATCACATAGTGTGCACTATTTTCTGTTGATTCTCTCCTCCCACAAACTCTACATAATGCCTGTGAATTTCATATTATTGGTGTTTCTGGACAACTTATAAATGTGCTAAATCCTTTGAAGGGGTTATTTTTGTTTAAACAAAAATTATGAAAGTTGTCTCATTTTTTTCTGACCTATAAAAAAGCTTTTATGCCTGAAATCCCAAATGTCTAGGTTCTGTTTGCCTTGGGAATGTAAACACATATTTACAATTCTTGGCACATTGAAGTCCAAGCCCAACAACATTATGTGTTTAGATCATGATAAAATCCACCTGTGGGGCTGGATTGGGGATACCTAGTTCAATGGTAGAGAATGTATTTCACATGCACAAGGCTCTGGATTCCATCCCCAGTACCAAAAAATACACACACACACACACACACACACACACACACACACACACACACACACACACACATTATATATACATATATATATATATATATATACTTTTTAAGGATAATATGTTTAAGATAATAAATTTTTTACAAGTTAAAAGTAAAGCTATTCTGATTACAGGCTAATCAGAATGCTATATAAAATATAGTTGGAGCATCTTCCCTAATCCTCTCTTACTTTACCCCATCATGAAAATGAGTCAACTGCCTATTATACTGGATTCTCTCCTGCAATGCTCCATAAATGTAGGTTTCCTCTGTACCCATGGGGAAACTAAAAAGCAAGCCAATTTGCCCAAGGTCATGATCCTAAGTAGCAAGATAAATAAGATTCATCATCAGTCTGATTCCAGAACTCAAGCACTTTCATCACACCTGTAGCCAGGTGAGAAGGGGGAACCATAGGAAGTGAGTGACAAAGAAGAGAGAAGCCAAGCATGAATCCCTGTGCTCAGGGACACACCTGAGCCATTGGTCTCTAGATTATTTAAATGACTTTTTAGTGAAACTTTCTTTAAGTCTGCATTTCACCAAGTAGCTGTGGGGGACTATTTCTAACCTCAAATCACTCTCTCAAATATTATTGTAATGGTGACAACTAACATTTAAGACCTTTATATGTCAGGTTCCATGCTTTATATGTTACCATACTTACTCTTCATAAATGCTCAGCAAGAAGTTACCATGACACTTTCATTTTACAGTTGAGGAAAATGAGGCACAAAGGAATTAGGTAGCATAACTGAAGGCATTCAACTAAAAGGGAAGGTGTCTTAATGTGAATTTGAATGTAGAGATCCACAACCTGTTCTTGTACATGCAAGGCCATACTACCTAGACAGATGCTAGCTGCCTTTCTATAAGCAAATTTGTTTTTGTCCTGTATTTTTCTCTATCAACTCAGGTACAAATTCCTGTAAGACAAAATTGGTCTTCTATTCCATATTGCTGCTTTTAAACTTACTTAAGTCACATTTTTAGTACATTCTGTAAATACCAGCTGTCTCGCATATCAGCACAGTTATTAAATTCTATGAAATGTTTTCATTGGGCAGGGGGTGGGGTGGGAAACAGAGCCCATGATAGGTTAAACAGTGATTATGCCTCCCAAATATAAGATTGGGAGATAGTCACTGAGCAAAGATTTAGCTTTAAAGTTTTGAATATGGAAAGTATTACAAAGGTGTAATGATTAAATCACATTTGTTGGTTATTATTCTGGTTAGCTCTTGCTGTTGAATGAATTAGGCAAACTTAAAGAAGGCAGCAATTTTATTGTGATTCGGTGGATCAGTAGTTCAGACTGGTGACTATTACAGTGTCTTATCTCTCCCAGAGTAGCAGAGCTCTCTGCTGTGAAAATTGATGGCTAGGAGTGACTTAAGATGAGAAACTTCTAGAAACTTCATCACTCACATTTTGGGATGACCTGGAAAGTGAGATCTTCAGGGACTAATGACTGCTGCAGCTGTATGGGGTACTTCCATGTGACTGGAGCTTCTTCAGTGTATAGTATCTCATTAATAGTCTGACATCTCATGTTGTGGCTCAGAGCTCCAAGAGAGAATGTTCCAGTAGATGGGATATGAGTTCCATTTCCTGTTTTGATCTAGCCTCAGAAGTCACACAGAACCACTATGATTAGACTCTGTCGGCTAAATCAGTCACAAGCTGGCCAAGATTCAAAGGAAAGGGACGTAACTCCTGTCAATTGAAGCATCAAAGAATTTTCAGCCCTACTTTAAATCTAT
Organism: Dipodomys merriami; assembly: GCF_024711535.1. Lineage (NCBI taxonomy): Eukaryota > Metazoa > Chordata > Mammalia > Rodentia > Heteromyidae > Dipodomys > Dipodomys merriami. The sequence goes on from NW_027204492.1 coordinate 88,198,016, forward strand.
CACAGTTACGCTTTCATTAATGACCTTCATTGAATTACATAAAATTTGCACTGTCCCAGAAAGCTAGGACCAAGTTGGTTTCAGTAGAACAAGAACAGAACTTTAAACTGTTGATTTGGGCCTGTTAACTATAATACTCTAGTGTCCTGCTGAATTTATTTTGTACTGATTGAATGGTTTGGTTCTCCAGGGAATTCTCAGGAGTGAACATTTCCTATTAATGCAGGTGAATTGCTTCTCTGTTATTCCTCATGAAAGTTAGAGGACTGGTTAGCTGCCAAGTTTCTTTATTCTACTTCCTCACCCCTTCATGGACACCCATTGTTTCCCACTTCTTCCCTGTCAAAGCTGAAGGGGAACATTTCTTGTTCCCTGTGTAAGAAATTTGTAAGCCTTACCTTAATATGTTCTTGCTGGGTAGGAAGCTGTGATCTAGATGAGGAGATATTTCTTGGGGTAATCAATATGTAATGTCACAACCTAGGTTGATAACCTTGCGGTGAATGTTACTTGAGTCATCCAGTAAACAGTTGCACAGACTATTTGCATTTACTATTTAGCAGATTCGTAATTTTTTAACATCAACCTCAAGGTCTCATGCTTGCTAGATTTGATTGCTAGGCTGGAGCTCTATCTCTTAAATCATACCTGCAGTACTGGTTTTTGCTGATTATTTTATTTTTATTATCCTTAAGTTGCCATTTAACAGAGCAGTTTATTAATAAAATTCATTTTGATCAATGTCACTCCTTTCAACATTTTCACCCATCCTTCCCAATTCACACCTTCCCTCACTTTTCTTAATTTTGTAGAGTATACATTGAATTCTTGACTACATTATCCTCCTTTCTTCTCCTTTCCATTCATCTACCCCTCTTCCTTTGATCCTACACTATCCCTTTTGAGTAGTTGCTTCTTGGTGTTTATTTTGTTGAAATTTGACTTTGCCTTTCTAAGGAATTACATTATTTGAGTTGTCCCTTGAATGTACCATATTTCAGTTAACTGCATACAGCCCAACATATTTACTCTTTTATGTTTACAAGCTAGTTCTAGCTTCCACATATGAGGGAACACATACAACCTTTGTCTCTCTGGGCCTGACTTACTTCACTTAACATAATGTTTCCAGGTCTTTCCATTTCTTTACACATAATACAATATCATTCTTTCTGATGGATGAGTAAAATGCCATCGTGAATATATATCACATTTTCTCGATCCATTTTTCTGCTAGTTATTTTGGAGACAGAATCTCATGGACTTTTCTGCCCTGTGCTGGCTCTGAACTGAAATCCTCTGGTTTTCAGTCTGCTGAGTAGCTAGAGTTACAGATGTGTCCTGTGTCCAGGTCCATCAGTCTTGCTATATGTTTAGATATTTCAATTTGAAACTATAGTGTTCCAGAATTTAAGAGGAGCCTTGATGGAGTCTGTGCATTTTGAAAATGAAAACAAGTCCAGGAAAGTCACCAGGGAGTCTTCTCCAAGGTCAAGTGGCTAGATAGGGATAGAATAAAAAGAACCCAGATTCCTTTACCAGCATTCCAGGTTCCTTTCACTAAACCAACAGCATCCACATCACTCCTTTGTAGGCCCACAGAACATCTAGAAGCAGAAGAACTAAGAAATTATTTGCTTTCTGTCTTCTCTATTTCCTTTCTTTTACTAGATTGAGGTTAGGATTTCTGGTAGAATTGGTAAATGGCTTGTAAGGCCCATTTACTTATATGGCTTAAATCTGGAAGGGTTTTGGGCCTTGGGTGGTAGTTTTTGGAGTTTTAGCATAATATGTAGTATATTTTTGGTTGTAAGAATGCTTCAAACTGGGATTTACCTTCTACTTGGAAAATACTTCTAGTTCACAAGGGCTGAGGAGTAAGAGGGTAAGGTTCAGAGGGAAGAAAGAACTCAGATAGCTTTGGATTTCTTTGAGTCAAAGGTAAAGATATAGCAACCTCACATACTTCATTTTTCCACAGTCATCTTGATTTTTGTTATTTGGGATTATTCTTCAGCCATGTGTTAAATGATGAATCTTCTAAGAAACAAGTTTTCTCAGAATATAAGGAATCTTCTGCAATCTGATAACGAGTATTAAAATGTCTATGATTAACCTCACACTTAATGGAACAATACTGAGTACTTATTCCCTAAGATGAAAAATAAGGAGCTCTCACAACTTTCATTCAACATTAATTCTAAACCAGGGTGATGGTGTCCATCTGTAATCCCAGCACTTAGGAAGTGGAGACAGGAAAATCCCAAGTTCAGGACCAGCCTGTGTTTCATAGCTGCCACAACACAGTGTTTCTTAGAGACTCCATGCTTCTGTCTGTCAAATAACTGCAATCAGCCATCCAATTTGTATTTTTCTTGTACAGAGTAGAATGAAATTCATTCTGTAATAAGATATTTTTCTTCATTAAATATTTTAAAACTACATATTGTTATTTCAAAGGGGAAAAAGTGTGTATATAAACATCTTGGGAAATAAAATTAGGTTTTCAAGTAGCAAAAACATAGAATTGTAAACAATGTCTTCTACTGATTTTGATGAGTAAGTGACTCATGTAAGCTGAAGAACAGATAAGTCATCTTTCCAAATAAATAGGAAAGAAATCAAAACACTCAATTGGAGCATTGATCTCAAAGTAGGAAAGTAGGAAATTACAAATGATACATCCTGGGAGATGGTAGGAAAGATCAGCTTCTTACATATGCTTGGGTTTGGGTAATTGTAATAGAGCAAAAAATATACTTTATCTAAGTCCAGGAAAAAATAATAAACCTTCTTGATATCTTCATGAAGTGAACATTGCAACACTTAATGAGAAAGTGACAATCTCCTAATTTTTACATAGATGTACCAAATATCTTAGTCTAGTTTAGGAGAATGTTTGATCAGACTTTTAGAAAGTTTAGGCTTAATAATATGGGGACATATGCACAAATTGGATTTTTGGAGGATTTTTTTGTTTCCTTTTACTTGAATTCAGAAACTTCCTCCCTCCTTTCCTCTCTCTATTACAGAGACACAGGGGATTTAGAAAAGTCTGACCATCTGTAATAGCAGACGGAGGACTTTCTACTCTCAGAAACTCCCAGGATCAAAAGTACACATGCATGGATTTGACCTGATTCTAGCAATGTGTTCAAACCAGTATTTTCTCTGAAATATACTAGGAATTTTATGAGAAACCAGACATTAGAAGTCTGTCTAAAATCATTGACAATTATATGGCAGTTAGTTATGCCAATATTTTGTTCTGGGAAACACTCAGACATTGTAGATTTAAAGAGATATGACATCATCAACTGACTCTAAAACTGGCTCTGAAAACAACATGTGTATGTGTGTGTATATGTGTGTTTTGCATAAACAGAAGAGAGGATGGTACAGGAAATGGGACAAAATGTAAACTATAAGTGAATCTGGATGAAGAATCTAGGAGAGACAGAAACGTAAGTTTGAATTTCTAGCAAAATTTAAAAATAAAAAAATCTTCCTAAATCATGAATAATTTGTAGCTACTGTGTAAGGAATCACATTTTAGAGGTTTCTAAGCTTGAATTGAGACTGCTTAGTAGGTTTTAGGTGATGTGTCCTATATAGGCCTACCACCTAGAGTGTCTTCTTAAAGAACTGGTCATTGTTACTGAATTGCCAAGCAAAGTTTATCTCTTCAGAGAAGAAAAGCTAAACAAACATTTATCAGAAATAGTTTTGGAGTTGCTTAATGATATAGCCAAATGGCCCAAAGAAAAATTACTTCACTAAATTGGAAAGAAATGAGGATAATAGATGGAGACGAGAGTTCTTGTTAATTAAATAACTGAAACCCCTCTGTACATCACCTTGACAACAAAAAATGTCAGAGGAAATACTCCTTAATTTTATAAACATTGAGAGCTGGTAAAGAAGAAGAGGTTTAAGAAGAAATCTATGGGGCTTGGTGACTCAGACCTGTAATCTTAACTACTTAGAAGGTGGAGAACAGAAGATTTCAATGTGAAACTAGCTTAGACAAAAAAAAATCATTCAACAAATAAACTGGGTGTGGTGGTATACACCAGTCATCCCAGCTACATGGCAGCTTTAGCAGTAAGTAGGTGGACATAAATTCATATCAGCTGAGATAACAAATAAATAGCCGTACCTATCTAAAAATTGACTAAAACAAGAAGACCTGGGCTTGTGGTTCAAGTGGCAAGTATGAGGCTTCTAAGTTTAAAATCAGTACCACCAAAGAAGAAGGAGGAAAGGGAGATCATAATAAGCCTGGATAGTGAAGACATACAGAAATAGTCATTTATAAACTTAATTATTGCTGAAGCCAGTTGTGAATCCTAGATCCCAAGTTGAAGACTGGAAACCATTGCCCTCCTTTGACATAGCAAATGAAGGAATGGCACTCAAAATTATTCCTGTAATAGAAAATGGCAAAATACTAGGCAAAAGAAAAATATGTCCAACCTAGAGAATCAAATAAGCCCAAAGACTGGAACAATAATTTTTGTTTAAAAAAAAACAGGTGGGGGGGAGGGAGATGGGAAGGGATGGTAAGGGGAAACAAAGGAGGAGGCAACAATGCTTGATAAGAAATGTACTCATTACCTTGCCCATGTAATTGTAACCCCTCTGTACGGCATTTTCACAATTAAAAAAAAAACTGGTTGGAAGTGTGGCTCAGTTGATAGAGTGCTACCCAATGAGTAAAAGTGGCAGGTTCCTAGTTTGAGTCCTAGTCTGGGATATTTTTTAGAAAGCAGATGTAAATTGCCCATAATGTGTTTGAATTGAAATCTTAAACTCAATACAGCTTAACTTATTTCTCTTTGATGAAGTATGTTTATTCTTGCTAGGACTTTCTTTTAAAAATATGAAAAAAAAACAACAAGACCTATTTCTCACTAAAACTGCATGGATTTCTGTGATCCACTCTCATATACTGTATGTCAACATTTCCACAATGTACGGAAATGTTGGTGACTCAGATTTAAGGATGGGGGACACAGATCTTACCTCTCAAAGGGAAGTCTATTATGGAATTTGAGGCTATTTTTAAGTTGTCATATTGCAGATTGATTTTTTTGTGTGATTTGGTGCTTCCTTTGGGCCTGATACAGCTGTTGTCACCTACCCATTTAGGATTATTCAGAGGACTTGCATTTGTCATAATTTTCCATAAACATTCCTTAGCCATTGTGGTAGTTTCAAAGTTAGTGGCTTAAAACAACACACATTTATTTTCTGATCATTGAGGAAGTCAGTCTTCTCTTTTCTCCTCCTCCTCCTGTTCCTTCTTCTCTTCTTCCTCCTTCTCTTCTTCCTCTTCCTCTCTTTCTCCTCTATCTCTTTTTTGTTTCTGACATAATAACCCCTTATATGGGCCTTCTAACCTCCTTCCATGAGAACTCTTGTGATTGTGATAGCCCCATCCAGATGATCCAGGCTAAATCTCCCAATTTTAATTTATTTGCATCTATAATGTGTACTTTTTTGACATGTCATGCCATGAAAGCAATATATACCAAGGTTTCAGAGATTAGATGTGAAGTTATTTTCTACCTACTGTGAACATGTTTCAGGAATCTATGGATCACTTGGCTTTAGAACTATATGGTTTTCAAGCACTGTTTATAGTATGGGTGTTGTAATTTGTTGCCCAAGAAGAAACTTTTTTTTGGCAGTAGTAGAGTTTGAACTACTTATTAGGAAGATGTACTGTTACTTGTGTTACATCCCCAACCTATTTTGTTTTTCAGTATGTTTTCAAGTAGGCCCTCACAATTATAAGCTGGCCTGGACTGCAATCTCCTCCTCATAGCTGGTATGGCAGGTGCACACCACCACATCTAGCTTTTATTGACTAACATAGATCTCATGAACATTTTGCCCAGGCTGGTCTCAATTCTCCATCTTCCTGATCTGCGCCTCTGGAGTAGCTAGGACTACAGAAGTGAACCACAGCAACTGGCTTTCAAAGAAAAACACTTAAGGAAATTAGATGAATTATCTGTTTCTTCTAGCTTCTGAAATTGTTTTTTTTTTTTGTTTGAGAAGCTGGGCCACCTTGTCTGGATAGCTTATCATGTTCTTATTAAAGTTGCATATTATTATTCATTCCATGACTATCAGCTTAATCTTGATTTTTGATAGGGTGGCATAAATTCTAATTGCTAGGCTAGTGAAAGATTCTTGATCTGAATTTCTAATTCTTTACAAAAAATCCATAACAAAAAGGAAAATTATCCTTTCTGGTCCTCAACACAGTGCCTGTTGTAGAGTATATTTTCAAATAATGTATGTGGAATGAATTGAATTATCTGTATTACTGCAGAAAACACTGGGTATGAGTTCTCTCTTGATTAAGCGATGTCTTTTTGCTGCAAATAATAATCCGTAATATGTTTTCTTGAAGGAGTGTTTGCTTTCTGAGCACAATCATTTGGTTAGTGAAGTTATTGGGTAGTGTTTGTCAATGCTGGCCAAGAAATAAAAGAGATTTATAGACAACTGGCAGCAACCTGTCACTGACCTCCCACTGAAGTAAGATTGTTTACATTTCTTTATCACAAATGATAAAACTTGCTGCATATAAATGGGTTTTCCTAATAGTGTGTCCATAAACGAAAACAGAAGAGTTAACCTTTAACCTAATCACAATATGGTTTTGATGTTTACCTCCAATCTGACCCCATTGAAGCCCTTGAGTATGTCTAGCTAAAGTCAATGTCTTTATATTGTTTTAGTCTGTGTTCTCACCTTCTTTCCCCTGACTGACCATGGTGGCCAATTTCTGTCTCAAGCCATGCTGAGCCATGTTACATTTTCATTTTTTCATAGCAGCTCTGATCAGTGAATTTTAGAGAATGTCTGTTTTCTATCTGCCAGAATTCTGAGTTAAGAATTTGCATCACAACCTGCACACAGTGGAGGGTTATATATCTATTTCCACTTGGAGGGATATATGTAAAAAAGGAACTTGAGTGTGGTTGCACATTAATTTGCCCCTTGTAATTATAAAATTATTCCCATTTCCTGCCTGTACCGAAAAGTTTTACACACCAACTCTGTGCATAGCAGAAACACTCAGAGGAGTTTTGGGCTGAATTATTTATGATAAATGACCCCTCTAAAAGCTAACAATCTCATCATTTGCATATGCCCCATGTCAAAATCATGTTCTTATGTTGGTCTGTTAGTGGCTATAAAACTGCCTTTCCTTGAACACTGGATTTCCAACTGGTCAGGCAACTGGCCATGCCTATGGGAACTCTACAGGGTTGAAGCAAGGGTGGGAAGTTTCTACCTGGAAACTTCAGAAGATGATAAAAATGAGAGTTGTTCATAGAAAGTCAAAAACCTACAAGAAAGCTAAAATCCAAGAATCAATTTTAAAAATCTGGCAGGTATCATGAATGTTAGACCTAGAAGGAGAAATAAATACAGAGCTAAGAAGCTAAGAAACAGAGAGATAGAAAAGAAAGAATGGAGAATAAAAGTAAATGGAGGTAGTATGGGTAAGGACAGAAACCTACTAGACTCTTGGAAGCTCCATTGAAGTAGATCCAGTAGCTTAAGGGTAGTTCTTTGAAGAAAGATGCAGGTGTGCAAAGCATACAAAGCTGGGGGATGGGAGTATGGGATCTGGTTAACACATATTTTTTTAAAAAAATCCCTAGGGAAAAGCAAGCAAAACCTTCCTTACATGCTTATCTTTAGATTCTAGAAGCTTAGGGAAATGACTTTGAGTGACATCTTGGATCTAAGGTGAACTATTTTATCTCAGAGGGCTGGGTTTTCTGTGCTAAATCCTGGAAGATTTGGTGTAAACCAGGAAGCCTCGTCACCATTCTTCCCGTATCTGAAGGGCCACTCTACTAAAAAAAAAATCACTATTTGGGTCCCTGGGTATGGTGGTACATGCCTGTAATCCTAGTACTTGGGAGGCTGAGGCAAGAGGATGGAGAGTTTGAGGTTGGCCTGTGGTATGTATGTATGTATGTATGTATGTATGTATGTGTGTATGTGTGTGTGTGTATCAAGTGTAAGGCTAACCTGAGCTACATAGCAAGACCTTCTCTCAAAAACAAAATCCAAAACCCAAACCAAAAATCTATGCAGTCAAGTTGTCTCATGGAAGAGAAGTACAGACAGTTGAAGTACAGACAGTACATGCGAAGTGCACACAGTTGTGAGTATAGAAAGGTGGCCAACATTGCCAGTGGGGCCCATTGGTTTCCAGAGCTACATTGAAAGCCATGCATCTTTATCTGGAAAGAGAGTGAGTATCCACAAGGACTATGGGGAGGGCCCCAGTGTTTGGTTCTTGTTCAGATACAGCCATGGCCTTCACAATTCTGGGCAGTAGGAAGCATACTTTTCAGTATGGTGCTTCTGAGGACAATCTTGGATCCAAAGGTTGGGAGAGCTTATCAAGATTCTCTTAAGGGGTGTCAGTAATGAAACTGTCCATGGATCTTTCTCCCTGATGGAATTCTCAGAATTTGTACATCTTAGTTTCTTATTTTCTAGCTAGGAGAGGAGGAGAAAGCTGTTTGACAATAGTTTGAATATTTTTCAGCTTCATTGTGAATTCTATTGATGTGATAATAAATTTCCATTTAGCAATATTCTTGTTTAGCTTTATTTCAAGTTTTATGTGAATGATGAGTAATAACACTTAAAATTATATCAATTTTCTATAAGAGAAAATATGTCATTTCTCATGACATTTTTGTTTTTTTAAAAAAAAGGAAATCAAAAGGTGATTCATGACTACAGCTTATAACTTATGTATGGGTTGAAACATTTTCTAAAGCATGTTGTCATGATGATTTCACCCTGGGTAAGCTGAAAATGTTCTAGTGCGAGGGTTTTGAGTTATTGAATTAGAGATGAGTTTGTATGCACGTGTCAATTGTAATTGTAAAAATCTTTTGTATTTTATTTTTCCCTGAACTAGAATCAGTGTTTTTTTTCTTTCTTTCAGTCCTAACAGCATGTGAAAAATATTGCGTGAGCTTTAAAGTAACTACAATTCCTGGACCTCACTCAAGCCCAATAAAATCTGAATTTCTGGGGGTGGACAAGGCCAGCTTCATGGGCCTGCAGCCCATAGAGCTTCACAGAGACTGCACTGAGAAGGGGCCTGCATGGTTTCATGATCTGTCATCTTGAAAGTCTTAGTGACTTTTGAATGAGCATCTCTGGATTTTTATTTTTTTACTGGATTCTGCAAATTACATAGCAAGCCTTATTTCTGGGCATTGTTTTATTGCTTGCTGTTGTTTTTTTTTAACAGGGGATTTAGGTATAGGAAGCTTTGGATCCAGGGCACAAATGAGGAAATCTTAGATAAGGATGCCAGTAAAGAGCAGACAGTGTATGTTGATGAGAGACCCTGGAGCTCCATCTCAGAACTTCTAGGATCCCTTCTAGAAGACCTTCTGGCCCCACTCAACAACCCTTCCTCAATGGAGACTTACCAGCCCTATTCCACATCTCAGCAGTGGCACTCTTACTGAGGGAGGCTCCTATCACCATACCCAAGACCACCAGCCTTAGGGTTCAGGACCTAGGGTTAGAGAAACTGAAATAGGCACTGTCCTTTTCCTAATCCAGCAATCCACAAATAAACAGATTGGAAGGGTAGTTTATGTTATACCCCCTATGTAGGTGAGGGGAAATGGAGCAGCTGCTAGGTTTTCCTTGGAATTGGATGCCTAGTGTCATGGCTTAAGTGTTTATGTGCTTCGTTCCTCCAATTGTCAGCTGAATTTTGTATTCTTTGAGTCAGACTCCCTTCTCATCTTTGCCATTTTAATACTTGATGTGCAGCACAGAAACAAAACAGAGCCCAAAATTGTGTACAAGGAAAGTCTTGTATTTATAAATCTTAGGATTTGGAAATTATCATGTGGATTCATGTTAATATATGTACAAGTAAAAATTGAGTTCATGAGCTGGGTGCCAGTGACTCGAGCCTGTCACCCTCGCTTACTCAGGAGGTTAAAATCTGGAGCATCAAAGTTCAAAGACAGGTCAGGCAGGAAAATCCTCAAGATTCCATCTCTACAATAACCAGCAAAAGGATGGACTAGAGGCATGGTTCAAGTAGTAGAGTGCCAGCTATGAGCAAGAAAGCAGAGACAGAGAAATAGAAAGACCGAGACAGAGAGAGAGGATAAAGAAAAAGAAAGAATACAAAATTCTCCTCCTTGGTGTTTTTATGTTGTATGCTGTGCATTATTACCAATTCTAAGAACTGGGGCTACAGGAGGAACACACACACACACACACACACACACACACACACACACACACACACATACACACACACACACACACACACACACACACACACACACACACACACACACACAACCATCCCTGCCCTCAGAGATTGTATTTTCTAGTGTGGAGAGAGGTAGATGATAAAAATAAGATATAAAAGGTATTTTATGGGTAACCATACTACAGAGAAATATAAAGCAGTAAAAGGGAGTTCTGTAAAAATGGGACAGTTGTAGCTCAGTGAGTCTAAATAATATGTCTTGAGTACTGGAGAAGTTAGGTCCTCTTTCTTAGCTGGAATTGGCTATTCCAGAGGACCAGAGAAGATTTTTGTACCCTGGGACCAAATTGCCAGGCAGCATCTCCAGAGATGGAGCCAGCTACCCCATTTTTGTTGTTGTTGTTGTCAATCACAGGGCTTGAACTCAGGGTCTGGGGCACTGTCCCTGAGCTCTTTTGCTCAAGGCTAACATTCTACCACTTTGAGCCACAGCACAACTTCCTGTTTTCTGGTGGTTAATTGCAGATGAGAGTATCATGGATTTTCCTGCCTTGGCTGGCTTTGAGCTGTGATCTTCAGATCTCCTCCTCCTGAGTAGCTAGGATTACAGGCACAAGCCACCTGTTTCCATCTAACTATCCTATTTATACCATTAGAAGGGTTAATAGTTGTAAAGAAAAGGAGCTCTTAAATGAGTACATTTGAACATAATGATCATGAGCAGTTAACTAAATTTGACATTTTTTTCATGAGTCTGATTTGTGTGTGTGTGTCAGTAATAGGGATTGAACTCAGGGCCAGGGCACTGTCCCTTAGCTTTTTCACTCAAGATTGGCACTCTACTTCTTGAGCTACCCCTCCACTTCCAGCCTTTTGGTAGTTAACTGGAGATAAGAGTCTCACACACTTTTCTGCCTGGACTCACTTTGAACTGTGATCCTCAGATACCAGCCCCTTCTCTAGCTAGGATTACATGTTTGAGCCACTAGCACTCATCTATGGGTCTGATTAAATATATGTGTATATATATATATATATATATATATATATATATACATACATATATATACATACAGAGAGAGAGAGAGAGAGAGAGAGAGAGAGAGAGAGAGAGAGATTGTTTTTCTTCTACTTTTACATTTTGATTTCATTTCCAGCCTATAACTGGAATATGTCTGCACATTTTCATGAGGGAATAAAGCCAGTGAAGCTCCAAACAGCTCCTGACTGTTTCAAACATTTTCAAAAAGTTTTTAGAGTCTAGGTACCAAGATCCAACAATAGACATACAGAAAATTATTTCCAGTTTCCCTTTCAAGAATTGACACTTTTCTATTTTTCCTGGCACTTCTGACTGAAGAGTCACTCTATTCATCGTCCATGGTATAGATTTCTCTTAAAAGCATTTGATTCCCTTTTATGGGTAATATATGATATGGGGGTGGACTTCTGATATGGCTTGTAGGTTTATATTGGGGTCGGTCCAAGGCACACATTTTAAAATAAGTTCCTCACTAGTAGTGGCAGCCTTGGCATTTCTATTAAGGAAGGCCATAAGGTAGGAGCTGATTTGATTGGAATTCTGGAATTTAGAGGTGAGAGGGGTTGCACTTGGAAGGAAGTAGTCCTACTCAAAGTTACATTTGCATATCAAATTCATATTTATTCATATTGAATATCTTAAGAGTATGGCTGAGAAGGAGATGAGAGTTACTAGAGCTTGCTAGACAGGATGAAAGTTGTCATCCCTGACTACCACATGACCCTATAGGACTACAAATACTACCTGGACTAGAAGCAGTAGAGAATAAGGTTTCCAGAAGACATTTTGTTCCCCTATTACAGTCCTGTATTGCCTTCAAACCAGGTAGGATTTACCTTATATAAACTTACTTTACATAAAGCTCCAAAACTGGCGCTGGGAAGGTGGCTCAGTGGTAGAGCACTTGCCTTGCATGCTAGAGGCCCTGGGTTTGATTCCTCAGCCCCACATAAGCAAAAAAAAGAAAAAAGCCGGAAGTGGCGCTGTGGCTCAAGTGGTAGAACTCTAGCCTTGAGCTGAAGAGCTGAAGGATAGTGCCCACGCCCAGAGCTCAGGCCCCATGACCGGACCCAAAAATAAATAAATAAATAAATAAAGCTCCAAAACTAAGCTTGTGTGTGTGTGTGTGTGTGTGTGTGTGTGTGTGTGTGTGTGTGTGTGTGTGTTCGTCCTAAGGCTGGAACTCAGATACTAGGTACTCTCCTTGAGATTTTTGTGCTCAAGACTAGCACCACTTGAGCCACAGTAATACTTTCAGCTTTTTGGAGATTGAAGTCTCATGGATTTTGCTGCCCAGGGTGGCTTTGAATCTCAGTCCTCAGATTTCAGCCTCTTGAGAAGCTAAGACTACAGACATGAGCCAGCAGCTCCCAGTTTCTTCCCATTTTTACATCTGCTTTGGTGTGACTAAAGGTATCCCCTCTAGAATTCATGTTGAAATACAATCCCTAATGCAATAGTATTGAGAGATGAGATTTTTGGGAGGTGATTAAGACAGGAGGAGATTTTTCTTCAGAAGGTTCTAACTTTTTGGATGGAAATTATGTTTTACAAAAGAGCTGCAGGGAACTGGCTAGATCCTTCTGTAATGACACAGCCAGAAGACTCTAGATGGAAACAGGTCCTCCAGAAGGGCACCCTACTGCATTGTTGGTGGGAGTGTAAACTTGTTCAACCACTTTGGAAAACAGTATGGAGGTTCCTCAAAAGACTCCACATAGAGCTCCCCTATCACCCAGCAATCCCACTTTTGGGGATTTACCCAAATGATCACAAACGAGACCATACTAAAGCTGCCAGCACAACTATGTTTATTGCAGCATTATTTACCATAGCTAAGATATGGAACCAACCCAGATGCCCTTCAGTAGATGAATGGATCAAGAAAATGTGGTATATATACACAATGGAATTCTATGCCTCCATCAGAAAGAATGACATTGCCCCATTTGTTAGGAAATGGAAAGACTTGGAAAAAATTATATTAAGTGAAGTAAGCCAGGTCCAAAGAAACATAGGACCCATGGTTTCCCTTATTTGCAATAACTAGTATATGTCTGAGACAAGCAGAAATGGTCAGATAAGTTGATGCTAAGCGAAATGAACCCCAAGATAAGGACTCAAATTTTTTTTCTTTCTTTCTATTTTTTCTAACATATTTATAAGATATTTCTTTGTTGCTTTGTATGTCCCTCCCCCACGGTATAACCCATTTTCACTATATTTGATGTTGGTATAATTTGTGGAGGGGAAGGGAAAACACAAATTGTTTAAATAGGGATACAGGTGGAACCATTACAACAATGAGATGAACAAGATGTTAGGTCAAAAAACGAACTTTACAACTTTGGCGGGGGGGGGGGGGGACAAAGGAGGCAGCAACAATGCTTGGTAAGAAATGCATCATTACCTTGCCCATGTAATTGTAACCCCTCTGTATGCATTTTTTATTGTGAAAATATCTTACAGAGGAGTTACAATTACATGGGTACATTTCTTATCAAGCATTGTTGCCTCCTCCTTTGTTTCCCCTTCCTATCCCTTCCCATCCCCCCCACCCCCTACCCCTCTGTATGGTATTTTCACAGAAAGAAAGAAAGAAAGAAAGAAAGAAAGAAAGAAGGAAGGAAGGAAGGAAGGAAGGAAGGAAGGAAGGAAGGAAGGAAGGAAGGAAGGAAGGAAGGAAGGAAGGAAAGAAGGAAGGAAAGAAGGAAGGAAAGAAGGAAGGAAAGAAGGAAGGAAAGAAAGAAGGAAAGAAAGAAGGAAAGAAAGAAAGAAAGAAAGAAAGAAAGAAAGAAAGAAAGAAAGAAAGAAAGAAAGAAAGAAAGAAAGAGGTCCTCACCAGACATGGAATCAGCCAGCACCTTGATCTTGGACTTCCCAGTTTACAGATCTATGAAAAATAAATTTCTAGCCTGTGCTGGTGTTTCGTGCCTATAATCCTAGCTACTCAGGAGGCTGAGATCTGAGGATCGTTGTTTGAAGCCAGTCTGGGAAGAAAAGTTCCCATGAGATTCTTACCTCTGAGAAACTACTCCATAAAGCCAGAAGTGGTGCTGTGGCTCAAGTGGTAGATAAAGTGTTAGCCTTGAGGCTCAGGGACAGCATCCTGAGTTTAAGCCCTAGGACTGGGGGGGGGGGGGGAGAGAAAGAAAGGAAGGAAGGAAGGAAGGAAGGAAGGAAGGAAGGAAGGAAGGAAGGAAGGAAAGAAGAAAGAAAGAAAGAAAGAAAGAAAGAAAGAAAGAAAGAAAGAAAGAAAGAAAGAAAGAAAGAAAGAAAGAAAGAAAGAAAGCAAAAGGCAGGCAGGCAGGCAGGCAGGCAGACAGGCAGGCAGGCAGGCAGGCAGGCAGGCAGGAAGGAAGGCAGGAAGGCAGGAAGGCAGGAAAGAAGGAAGGAAGGAAGATTAGTTTTTATTCACTCAGACTCAGCTATTTTCTTTTAGCAGCATGAACAGACTAAGGCAATGTCCTACTCAATCCCTCATCTAGTTCTTGCAAATCTCAGTTTCTCAATTAACTTGGCACAAGTATGTATGGATGAGACTAAGAGTTTCATGTCCTATTAGGCAATGGGAAGACATAATGATGAACTATGAAGTGCTAACCTTGGGAACTAAGATGAGTTCAGGCTTGGTAGTCTTCAAGACTTGTTTATATTATAATTGGAAATACTAAAGACCAAAAGTCTCAATACTTAAGGGGGAATAGCTGTTCCAACCCAGTGACTGGAGGTAGTATTGAACCAGTGGGGGCATATTTGAGCGTTAGTGGCATAGAATGTGCAGAAAAGTCCATCAAACCACTTAGGCATCATATATCGCAAAAGAAAAGAAAAAATTTTCAAGATTCTTTGAATATTTTAAGATGGTATGACTCTATGATTCTATATTGTAATAGATTCCCATTTGAGAGAAACCATTAAGTTAGGTAAATTCTCAAGGCTCTTTCTGATTTCTGGAGGATACTACTCTGCCATAGTTCTTCGTATGCAAAAATGACTGCCTATCAATCTTAAGCATTCTGTATTTGAACATCTCCTGTGTACTAAGTAGAAGCCAAGAGCTAGGCAGGACTCCTGGGGTATATTATTTCCTAGGGCAACAGAGTTACTCAAACTAGATGGCTGAAAACAATAGAAATGTCTTGCTTCACAGTTCTAGAAGCCAGAAGTCCAAAATGAAGGTACTGACAGAATCATTCATCCTCTGAAGGCTTCAGAGGAGAAATCTTTTCTTGTCTCTTTGATTTTTGGAGGTACCAGGTGTCTCTTGACTCATACCAGCCTAATTTCAGTGTCCCTTTGTCTTGATATGACTCTCCTCTTCTTATAAGCCTGCTAGTCATGTTGGATGAAGGGAACATTCTACTCAAGTGCCAACTCATCTTATGTTGTGATGGCATCTGCAAAGACCCTGTTCCCAAATAAGGTCACATTCAAAGTTACCATGAGGTAGGATTTCAGCCTAGATTGTCAACATATATTTTTATTAGCTTTAAATAGTTGAACAAAGGTGTTACCAGCCAACAAGTCAGTTTATAAGTACAACCCATCTTGATTGATGTCATCGTCCTTTTCACCGTTCTCCCCTATCCCTAACTACCCAGTCCCTTCCCTCAATTTTCCTAGTTACATATGATATGCATTGAATACTATGATTATATTCTTGCCCCACTTCTGTCTTAATTCATTTACCCTTCTCCTTTTACCTCCTCCTACACATCTCTCAAGTACCAGCTTCCTAGTATTAATTTTGTTGGCCTGTGAGTTCATTTTTCTAAGGAATTATGATGTGTGAATTCTTCCCTGTGTATAACAGGGAATATGTTGGTTAATACATTTGTGTATACTTACATATGACCTCCATATGTACTTACTTGTGTATTAGTTCTAGCTTCCACATAGTCTACATATGAGAGAAAACGTGTCCTTTGTCTCACTGGCCTGACTTACTTCACTTAATGTATTTTTTTCTAGTCTATCATTTCTTTGCAAATGATGTAACATCATTCTTCCTAATGGATGAGTAAAATTCCATTGTATCTATATACCAAATTTTCTTGATCCATGTGCCCATTGAAAGGCATCTGGGCTGCTTCCATACATTGGCTATAGTGAATAGTACAGAAATGAATGTGACTGTGCAAGTGTCTGTCTATTTTTGAGGGATTTTTGAGGGATGCAATTCCAACTTCAATTCCTGGTGTCCAATAATAAATTTTTCTGAGTCTGAAAATAAGGCTTTGATTCTCAACCATGACACAGAACAAAGCACAGTTGTTCACAGTGGGAGGCTATTATGATTTTACTAACCTGATTGGTCTCTCAATTGTACTAACCAGTCATACATGTAATCACCATATCCTACTGTCTTTCCTCATTCTTGCTTGCATCTCTTAAAAAATAGAATAATATGATTAGACATTTAGTGCTAGAAATTAATAGGAAGATCTGGATCAGAAAAAGGTACTTGTGGTGAGTGAGGTAACAGAGTCTTCTTCAACTTACCTTATTCCCCCAATTCATGAGAGAGCTTCCCAAAGGTTTTGTAGCTGAAGAATCTATTCATGTATTCAGGCTTATATTTAGTTTTGAATTATACATACACACCTACATATACACACATATTTCTAAGTAACTGAGCTCAGAGCCTTACCATTTCAATCTGAACATTATATGGGTGGTACTATCTCTATCTTCATTGTCTTGTGAGGTAACTATTAATATATTTCCCTAACACAAGGGAAAGACCTATTAAAGTAAATGACATTGCAAATTTGAATCAATGATGGTGCTCACAAATCCTCATCAAAGAAACTTACTTCATATTTTTCATAGAGCCAAAAAAGGAAAATAGCACAGTGTTGTCTCATCATTTCCCTGTAATTCTCAGTTGTAACCATAATATTATAATAGACAAGGAGAAAAACCGCGTTATGTTCAGATTTACAGCCCAAAGGGTAAACAGACCAAAAGCTACTAATGTCTTTATCAGAAGACAATTCTCAAGAGAAGAGAGCTAACACGTTGACTGTGGTTCATGCAAAGTCAGAATCAGAGACACCAATAGAATGAAATTGTTAGAACAGAAATTCATGTTTTGTTTTAATGCCTCTATTTGGAACATGGGCTCATCAGAGTCCCCTTTCCAAGGTTTTACAAGGGATGTTCAGATTTGTACTCATCAATGTTATTGACATGGCAAAAGAATATTTGAAACCCAGTGGAGTCTGACACAGAATTTCTTGGGGACAGTGGGAGTGTACTGAGCAATATCATATTGAAACATCAATGAAAAATCCTCAATAGTCCAGGAACTAAATATGAAGTTCAGTGGTGTTGGTCAGTGGTGCAAAACCTTTGTTATGGTGAAAGAAAATGCAAATCAAATTATGTGAATTTTACTTTTTAGCTTATTTTGTAGCACAATTCAGATTTAGGAAGAATTTCAAATGAGATTTTGATGTGCTTCTTTCGACCTGGACAAAATAGATTTGCTGTTTTTGTTTCTTCCTTTTTTATTCAAATGAGTCAAACCTTTCTGACTTGAAAAATCTGGTTGTTATCTCTTAGAATCATGCCTGCTGAAGAACTTTTTTTCCTCCCAAAGTGGATGTCTAATCATGCAGAATTCTTACCAAAGGCTCCAAGAAAGAATCCAATTGAAGGACCAAGATGATTGTCAAATGAGCTATGGATAAGGTCTGATTCTTGGAAATTCAATGAAAATAGTTGAGCTAAAGATAGATTTAATAAAGCAGAGAGAAAAGAAATACCCTTTTGGGGAATATACAGGGCAAAGCAAATAAACAGGAACTCATTAAAAAAGTAGCCAATGAGCAATTTATAACTAATATCTAATATATAATTTAAGATCCAAAGGTCACTTAATATTAAGTCTCTTGCTACACACATAGGCTCAAAGAAGCTGGCTTACACTTGTTGATCTTGCCTTATTTTAATTTCTTGCAAGTATTTTTTGAGGCACCAAAAATTATATATACGTATATATGAGTAAAACTGTATTTATCAGAGGCATTTATTTGGATTAATTAAGTAATAAAAGAATTTTCAAATTGCTAATTTACTAAGCAATGTTACCAGAATGCTGAATTACTTTATTTTTATTATGATGATCAAAAGAGATAAATGCAGCCTAGCTACAAAACCAAAGAGAAAAGAGGCAGTCATCATTCTTTGCATAATTACTGGTATTTGTCAACCTTCCCTTTAAAAAGGAGTCATCCGTTGTTTTTTTTCCTAAAGACTGTTTTGCCTCAGTCTCTTCTTCAAAACAGTTTGCCATCCACATTGAGCTCATTTACCCAGCAATACATACAGTACTAATATATTTTTTCATTAGTCAATTTAATGAATTTCACTTTGGTTCAAAATGTTAATTAAAAAGTATACATTTTGCTGGGTGCTGGTGGCTCATGCCTATGATACATAGCTACTCAGGAGGCTGGGATTTAAGGATCACAGTTTGAAGCAAGTCTGGCCAGGGAAAGTCTGTAACTCTTATCTCCAATTATCTCCAATTAACCAGCAAAAAACTGCCAGTAAAGCCGTGATGATTGAATGCCAGCCTTGAGTGGAAAAACTTAAGGAGAGCACCCATCCCCGAAGTTCAAGCCCTAGTACCAGCACACACTCACACACACACACACACACACACACACACACACACACACACACACACACACAGTATTTTATTCTGATAAGCATTCTTACAAGCATTTAATTCTTATAAGGAATTTTTTTAAAGAACTTTTTGAGAAAGGTGGAGGCAAGAGCACTCAGAATTTGACACAAGGAAGATTATATAGACAGACATTGTTTCAAAAAAGAAAAACAGGAACATAAACGTCCCTCTTGGTTCTCAAGTATTAGCTTAGATAATTAAATGTAAATAGAGTTGAAAAATAGGATTCATCCATGAGAAATTTAGTATCATCAGCCTTGGTTTGATTTTGATGACTTAAAATTAACTTTTCTACCCCTTTTAAGAAAATGAAGGCTAAAAAATCATGTCATCCAGAACCTTATGTTTAGAGAGAAATTTTGGGAGAAAAATCTAAGAGGAAATGGAAAAGAAATATCGCACTAAAGAAAAAGCTACCAGACCAGACATTCCATCACCAGAAAATGAATGAGAACTTTATTATTTCTTTGCTTAAAAAAAACACAACAAAACCTGTCCGTTGCCAGATCTAAAAATGCTGCCAACCTGGAAGGAAAAGAAGCCATTTCCCACCTAAATAAGTACATTTAGTAATTTCCATGAAATTGACGTTTTAGAACTATGGCAAAAAGCCAAATTAAAACTCAAGGGTTCCTAATCCTTAAATTCTGAGCCTGTTTTAGGAAATACCTAAAATATATTTTAAAACGAACCAATTAATTTAATTACATTGGGTTTAAATAACACATACACACTCGATCTGTTTTTGTAAAGCACAGCTGTTCGGTTATTTATATATTTTGATGCTTTTTAAATTAGAAAGATGGCTTTATATATGTAATACGTATATGCAAAGCAAACTTAGTTTTTAAGAGTCAGTCTGTTGGGTTTTTTGCCATCATTAAAGGGAAAAAAAAAGAAGCCAACAATCCTACAGCAATTAGCCTGGGAATCTTTGTATTCAAGCCTCTGAGTATTACTGCCCTTCCAACAGGGACAACAGCACCTCGAGGTAGTTCTGGTAACCGAAACTAGGTGCAACCATAGACTTGCATATTCTGGCAGTTGACATGGTAATTTCTTCACCTCCTCTCTGGCTCACACCACCCCACTTCCCCAGGCCCCTTCCCCCAAGGCACGAAGCACCCTAGGCTGTGGTAGGTGCCCTGCGGAGGGAACATCGGTCGGAACAAGGAGGACAGAGCGCGCGGTGCCCAAACCCTTGGCCTCAGGGTGAGTGCAAACAGCCGCCGCGAGGGCCAAGGAGTGGGACGCAGGTTAAGAACACAGGGTTCGGGGCGGATCCCAGGGTCCAGCTCCAGCCTTCCCCTCTCTCCTCTTTTTCCCCCGGGACGTGAGAACTGCGGCACGAGGCGCGGGACGCCGCAGCCCTGGGCTGGGCCCCCGCAGGGATGGGCGGGCGGGGGGCGGAGCGCAGTGCTGCGCGGGGCGGCGGGAAAGGGGCGGAGAGCGCAGATCAGGCTCGGGCGGGCCGAGGGACGGTGGCAGAACCTGCAGGATAAGGTGGGCGATCCGGACGTGGGAGAACGAAGGTCGTCGCTTCGGAGGTGCTAGGAGTCCGGGAGAGTCAGGCTGTTGCCGCCTCTTAGCAGCGGGAAATCGCGCACCGGTGGCTGCACACGCAGCAGCGGCGACCGTGCGCGCAGGTGGGTATCCCAAAGCGAGGCGCCCCGACTGCCTGAATTCCCTTCTTTTCCTCCTTTTCCATCCCACACCGCCTTGCACGGGGACGAGAGCCAGAAAGGGCCGTCCTGCGGCAGGAGGAAGGTACACGATCCCCTGGTGTTCGTGCTTTACTAGGTGAGGAAAGAGGTGCAGGAAAGGTGCACCCCTCCCCCCTTAGAGACTCCCCTCGAGTCTCCTTGTTGTTCCCACCCCCACCCTGTCCCCTTTGGAGGAGCCAAGCGCCCGTGTCCTTTGCCCGCCACAATCTTCGATGGTGTGCGCTGGTCGCCCTCCCACCCTTCTTTTGCAATCCCCAACCCAACAACCATTAGGACCCCCCCCCCGGCCCCACCCGCGAGACTATAAGGACCTGGGGAGCGGGGCGGACTGGCGGGGGAACCTGCCGGGGCGAGGGGGGGGGGAGGCTGGAGTTGCTGGAGTATTGTGTGTTGGCGCGGGTGATTGTGCCCCAGGGGGCTCCCCACGTTTTCGGGGCCTGGGAGAGTTCGGAGGTGGGGGGGGGAAGGGGTAGCTGAACTTCTCACCGAGGGTGGGCTGTGCACGTGCCCGTGGAGCCCGTGCACGTTTGGACGCGCGTTTAATGGAGGCACGTGGGAGCGGATTGGGTCATGGTGAGACCTCCCCCCCCCCCCCCCCCGCTGCCCCATCCCAACCCCCTTGGGATAGCCCAGCGCGAGTTCGGGCTTTGGAAGGGGAGAATGTTTTGTGTGAATGCCGGTCCTAGGGGAAAGGAAGAGGAGGAGAGTGGCTCAAGGAGACCTGATTTTCTTGAATTTTTCGCAATTCTGTAAACCCCAACAGGCTTCCCAGGCGTTAAAGTAATTTGCGGGTAAGTGGGACGGATCTCTGGTGTGGGTAAAGAAGCCCAGGGGAATTCGGGCTTTCTGGCCCGGCTGGCATTTGAGCTGGGTGGCTTCTAGCACTTTCCTAGGAGGGGGGGTGGGGTGTGTGTGTGGGGGTCCTCGTGTATTTGGCTCAAGGTGCTGGTGTTAAAGCATTTGTCCTGGGTAGACTGTGGGAGTCTGGGGAGGTAAAAAGCTTCGTCGAGTGGTGTGGTCTCTCGGTCTCTCTCGGTCTCCCCCCCCACCCCCCTCTCTCGTCGAGTGGTGTGGTCTCTCTCACACACACTCTCTCTTACACACACACACACACACACACACACACACTCAGATACACACAAACACCTCTCATCTTGTGGCTGCTTAGACTCTTGATAGTTGTAGAATTTTATTCCTCTCTTTTGCTGACTTTAAGAAAGAATAAATTTTTAACGAAAAATCTATCTGCACTTAAATCCAAGGGGTGTTAGGAAAGATCTGTTAGCGTTCATTCATATTCAGATTAGGGATGGGGCATTATAATGAAAATAGCCTACCAAACTGCTGTTTAGGTTGGACAAAGCTAGTTTTGGTTAGAATTTATATCTTGTTAAATAGTCGTAAGACTTTGTGGTAATGTATCTTAGCCTGGGTCCTTTCTCTCTTCTTCACCGAGGTAATTTACAAAATTCTTCACGTCTGCATTAACAAAGTAAGCAAGGTAGCTCCTAATTTTAAACGATGGGTCTTGAGATGGCTGTTAAGTTGAGCTTGGGGATTCTCATCTCTTTAATGAACTGATGAGAGTATTGTGTATTTGACTTGGGACCTTGGTATGTTTTAAAATTTAATCAAATAATTTTAGCTAACCATTGGTGGGGTGTGAGACATGCCTTAGAAATTCTCACCGAGGAGAAAGAATACTTTGTCTTTTGGAGCACATTGCCCCCCCTCTCCAGTTTCTTCCTGTTAGATGCTTGGAAAAGATGCATTGTTGAATAAGGTATGGCTTATTTTGCTTTTATGTCCACAGGTGGCAGTGTAGAAGCCAAACCTGGAGCTTCCAGAAGTGATTTCTGAAAAATAAATAGTTGAATGTACAAGCACAGGAGTCTGAAAAACAAAAACAACAAAAACAAAACCCAAAACCACAGGTATGTGGGGAAATTAATCCACCTATCCAGCTTTATAATTAATTGCATTCCAGTAAAGCTAACCCATTTACATTTATTCTCAGTATTTTGACATTTATATAGGCTTTTATAAAGTGAAACATTAGAAGGTAATTGTAGAGAAAACAACACTAATCTAGTTCAGATAATATATTCAAATAAAAAGACTGCATGTCATTTTATAACCAGACTTTACTGTTCTAAAAGAGAAGCCATTTCGTCCTTGTAATTGTGAATCTTTGCTTTTAAAAACCAATTGTTCTGAACAGTTTTCACTTGGGGTCACTTTAATGAACCAATATAAAGCCTATATCTGCCTTTAATAAATAAAACTGCATCTTTGTTAACTTGATGACACACAGATAAGAGTTCAGATGTATCTGGACATTTCTTTTAAACCAGCCTTTCTGTTTTTAACCTTCTTGTCACTTTTCTCCTACTCCAGGGCTGTTTTTCTAGCCCACTAATTTGCCCACTTAATTGAAATAAGGATAGGTTATATGCAGATCAGAGACAATCAAGTTTGTGGAGTTATTCAATCTGACATCAAAAGGATTTGACTGATTATCATTACAATGTGAGTTTTGCATATTAAAGTACTTAATATGCACATTGTTATGAATGGTTGAAGAGAAGCCAGGGAAAGGGAATGAGTTCACCTTTTTGTGAATTTTTTGTTTTCTTTCCTGAGAGTGGCACTTTCCCAGGAAAGCTGACATTCCTGTTGGCTGTGTAAGGGTCAGGCATCAAAATGGCTGCTCTCATAGAAATCAAAATGAAGGTTTCTGTTCTAGGAAGAAAGGGGGATGGTACACATATTCATCACAATGCAGAAATGTAATGGTAGTTTCTGAATTTATTTCATCTTTTGGTTTAAAAAAACCCCAGAGGTTTGCAAATGCCAGGCTAGTTCTCTGTCTACCACTGAGCCACAACTTAGCTCTACCTTGTGGTTTTTGACATTTTGCTTTTATAGCTGGGGAGGGATTTGTTTAGCCCCTGCTAATGAGGGTATAAAACCAAGCTGTTCTTGAAGGTTAAAACGATTAAATTGGACATTTAACTAGCAGAAATCAAATTGAGATAGTCTTTTGAAAAATAAACTAAATGAAGGCAGAAAGATTATCATTCTAAGGACCTTGATGGATAAGAAACTGTCTCAGTAAAGCTTGGACATTTAGGAACAGTGGAATTTCCTTTGAGGTGTTAATTGATCATCTGATTTCAGGAAACTAGGAAGTAACTTATGTTCCCCAACTTGTCAGAGAGGAATGGGGGGAACTAATCATCTGAGGTGAAAAAGAAAAAAGCAAGGTTAAGATTTTTTTCTTATTTTGAATTATAGCATACTCATTGAAAGGACCGGTGCCTTACAGATATTGTACTTTTGAGGTATAAAAAACATATAATAAAGTGTACAGTATTCATCTAAACTACACTGCTTAAAGTTGTGTGCATATATACCAGGTGGTGACAAGTCAAGATATCACCAACGTTAAAGAAGATTCCTTTGTTCAATATTCATCTCACCTCCAATATGAAGGTAACCATGTTATGGTTTTTAAAAAGAAAACTATTACTTTTGCCTGCTTTTAGGTTTCATATAAATAGAATCCTATAGTAGGAACTTTGTGTATGTTTCATATGTCTACAAGATTCATCTATGAATTTGTGTGGATTGGTCATTCCTTCTAATCCATTGTTGAGTAAGAATTCCAATTGTGTGGATATGCTATAGTTTATTTCCCTGTTATACTTTGGATTATGTCCAGTCTTTTGCCAACACAAATAAAGCAGTTCTGAACATGCTTGCTTGTGATTTTTGATGGAAATTCCCACTCATTTCTCTGGGCATAAGCCTAGGAAGATTGTATAACCATATACTATTTAGCCTTAGTAGATAATGCCATTTCCCAAATAGTTGTAAAATTTTAGTCCCACTAGTGACATAGGATTTTTAGTTCTTCTAAATTTTACCAAGTCAGCTTTGCTTTGTCAACCTTTTTTCCTTTTTCTTTTCTTTTTCTTTTTTTTTTGTGTGCCAGTCTTGGAGCTTCAACTCAGCGTTTGGGAACTGTCCATAAGCTTGTTTGCTCAAGGTTAGCACTCTATACCATTTGAGCCCCAGCTCTACTTCTGGCTTTTTGGTGGTTAATTTGAGTTGAGTCTCCTACACTTTCCTGCCCAGGCATGAACCATGATCCTCAGATCTTAGCCTTCTGAGAAGCTAGGATTATAGGCATGAGCTATTGGTACCCATTTATTCTTTTTTGGGGGTGGAGGTCTGGTTGTGGGGCCTGAACTCTGGGCCTGAGTGCTGTCCCTCAGCCCTTCAGCTCAAGGCTAGTGCTCTACCACTTAAGCCACAGCGCCACTTCTGGCTTTTTTCTTTTTGCTTATGTGGTGCTGAGGAATCAAACCCAGGACCTCATACATGCAAGGCAAGCACTCTACCACTGAGCCACCTTCCCAGCTCCCATTTATTCTTGAATTTTCATTTTAGGCAAGATGTTGCTCTTTTACTGAGATTGCTCTTGAACTCCTAGGCTTAAGCGAGCCTCTTGCCTCGTCTTCCCAAGGAGGTGAGATTATAGGTGTACCATGTACTACTGTGCCTGGCTTATCTATAATTTTAGCTATTTTGGTGAAACAGGTATTTTCTTAGGTTTTTAAAAAAACGCTTATTTTAAGGTGTGCTTAAATATACGTACTTGGAGTTTACCTCTTTTTTGAGGTACTGGGGATTGAACTCAGGGCCTAACACTTGCTATTCAGGTTCTCTATGACTGCCTCATGCCTCCAGCTTCAGTTGCCATCAAAACTTTAAAAAAAAATTTTTGTGCCAGTACTGGGGCTTTTCTTGCCTGGCTTGGTTGCTCACAGCAAGTGCTCTACCACTTGAGCCATGTGTTCAGCCTGGCTTTATGGCAGTTAATTGAAATAAAGTCTCACTGACCTTTTTCCCCTGGCTACCTCTGAACTATAAACCTCAGATCTCAACCTCCTAAGTAG
Organism: Dipodomys merriami; assembly: GCF_024711535.1. Lineage (NCBI taxonomy): Eukaryota > Metazoa > Chordata > Mammalia > Rodentia > Heteromyidae > Dipodomys > Dipodomys merriami. Next base: position 88,223,751 of record NW_027204492.1, read on the forward strand.
CTAGGGAATAACAGACATGAGTCATCAGCACCTGGCTCATCTTAATCATTTCAAAATGTAAATCAAATACATTCACATTGTATGGTTATCTCCACTGTTAATTTCTAGAACTCTGTCTTTTAAAACTGAAACACAAGAGGCTAAGACCTGAAGAATGGAGGTTTGAAACCAGCCTGTACAGAAAAATCTGAGAGACTTTATTTCTAACCAGCAAAAAGCCAGACTGGAAGTATGGCTCAGGTGGTAGAACATCAACCATGAGCAAGAAAATCAAGCCTGAGTGAGAGCTCAAGGCCCTGAGTTCAAGCCCTGATATTAGCACAAAACAAAATAAGAAACCCCAAAAATATGTCCCATTTTATGCATCCCTCATTCCCTGGCAACCACCACCATGTACATTCTGTTTATGGCATTTGACTACCTTGTAAGTGGAATTTTACCGCATTCTTCTTTTTGCAAGGGCTTATTTCACTTAGCATGCCCTGATTCAACCATGTTGCACATCCTGTTACAATGTAAGGCTACGTAGAAGTCTATTGTGGGGGTATATGATGTCTTCCACTGTCATAGACACGTACCTTTCACCATTTGACTGTTAATAATGCTGTTATGCATGTAGGTGGACAGGTAGCTCTTTGATAATCTGCTTTCACTTCATTTGGGATATATAACCAAAAGTAGAATTGCTGGGATAAATCTACTTTTAATGTTTTAAGAAACTGCCATGTAGATTACATAGTGTCTCTACCATTTAATTCTTTTTGTAGTAGCCTTGGTAGGAGTGTTCAGTACTCCTTGTGGTCTCTTCATATGTACATTTCCTGGTGAGTAATGATATTGAGTGCTGTATTATATGCTCATTTACATTTAAATCTTGACCCACACTTTTTTGAGACAGGATCTTCTATGTAATCCAGGCTGGCTTCGAACTAGAGCTCCTCCTGCCTTAGCCTTCTGAGTCTAGGACTGTAGGTGTGTACTACTGTGGACAACTTTTTTTTTGCCTAATTTTACATTTTTTCCTTTGTGAGAATTCTCTTATGTTCCACATATGAATCATTTGTTATTTATGAATTGCAGATACTGCTTGGTATGGTGATGTACATCTTAATTCTAGTGCTTGGGAGGTTGAGATAGTCACGTTGAAGCCAGCCTGGGCTATATAGTGACATTTTGTCTCAAAAATGTTTTGGACTTGGAAGGTGGCTTAGTGGTAGAGTACTTGCCTAGCATTCATGAAGCCTTGGGTTCGATTCCTCAGTACCACATAAACAGAAAACGCTGGAAGTGGTACTGTGGCTCAAGTGGTAGAATGCTAGCCCTGAGCAAAAGAAGCTCAGGGATAGTGCCCAGGTCCAGAGTTCAAGCCCCAGGGCTGGCAAAATAAATGTTTTTTTTTTTCCCCCAGTCTCTGTTTTCCTTTTTACTATCATATTGGCTTTCTTTCATATATGCCCTTTTGATTTTTTTGTGTGTGTATGTGGGGGGCAGTAATAGAGATTGAACTCAGAGTTTTGAACTCTTGCTTGGCTTTTATGCTTCGGGTGATACTCTACCACTTGAGCCATGCTGTCACTTTTTTTGCTTAGTTAATTGGAGCTAAGGGGCTGGCTTTGAACTGTGATCCTCAGCTTCCTGAGTATCTGGGACTACAGGTGTGATCTACCTGTGTCCAGCTTGATATTATTAATGAAATCCAATTTTCATTTTACCCCTTTTATAGCTGTTTAGGAAATCTGTACCTATTTGGTTTTTTTTCTTCCCCTTCCAAACCCTTCACTTCCTACCCCACCTGTTAGCAGTGGCCCACTGTAGCAGGTAAAGCGTAATGTCAGTTTCCTGGATGAGGCCACAGCTCACTACAAAGAGGCCTGTCTCTGTTCAGTGTCAGAGCTGCTGTACATGGCAGGGGAAAGTGGAGCTTGTCTTTGAGCATGAGGCAGACCTCCAAAGTGCTAAGCATTTGGCTTTATAACTACCTCCAGCCACCCTAGCCCTGGAGTCTGGGGTGGATAATGTTGTTACAAGAAGGGGAAGGCCTCTAGTCCTGGAGCCTCTAGGGTTCTGTTTTAGTTATGGAAAATATGAAGATAATTTTCTTTTGGAGATACAGTGAATTAGCTACTACATTAGTTAAAATGCATGGGACTCTAGAAGCATTTGCGTTTATTAAGATTTTGAAATAGTTGCCTATACATCTATACACCTTAACCACATACCCTGGAAATGATGTTAAACCATATTTTCAAGGTGTCTATTTTGACTGACCCATCACCTGAAGTCAATGGGAATTTTTAGTTTCAGAGTTTGGAAGATTCTTGAATTAACAGCTACTCAGTCTGTATGCACATATTTCCAAGAGGAGCCTCTAAGAAGAGAAATTTAATATTCCTTGGTTGTACTGGTCACATAAAAGGAACTTATGAAACACTTTTTCTCAGATCCATGGCCATGGATGTCCGTGCTCGAGTGGCCCCTGTTGTTGAATACACCTATCGCTAATTATGTGTGTACTTGACTCCTAGAATGGCAAAAAACGATGAGAGTTTGTTGACTTAGCTACAGGAAAGAAGGACAATAAGGATGGATATCCAGTTTTAAGTATTTAGTAGTGTGTAATCCATGCTTATGAAGGATTATTTCCCTCCCCTGTCCTATCCCCATGAGCCACTATTGCTCTTTAGAACTCCTTCAGCCCCTGAAATGTGAATGCCCCACCCTCAGACTTCTGCATTAGGTAGCTTTTCTTCTGTTCCATCTGTGTCTTTTCTGAGTGCCCTGAATTCACATTTACTTTTGAACATTCACATTATTTTTTCATGAGCTGTCCTTTTTCTTCTGGGAAGCTGAGGGAGGATGATCTCAAGTTCCATAGGTCAGCTTGGGTCCCATAGTGAGAGCTCATCCCCAACAAAATAAAACAAAAAAGATCCCAAATTCCTAATCTGGGGCTCCTACTACCTGTCTCTCAATATAGGATCCTGGTCTGCATCCTAAACCACATCCAGATCTACATTCTTTTTATTGTTTTTGTTCAGATTGTGGGGCTTAAATTCAGAGCCTGGGTGCTGTCCCTCAGCTTTTGTGCTCAGGGCTAGTACTCTACTACTTGAACTTCAGTGACACTTCTGGCTCTTTTTTTTTTTTTGGTGCCTAATAGGTTCCTACCTGAGCTGGATTCATACTGTGGATATTCAGACCTCAGCTTTTCCTGAGTAGCTAGGGGTACAGGTATGAATTACCGTCCCAGCCAGCTCTACATTCTTAACTGCCTCCTGGACATCATCTCCTGGTGGTTGTCCTACAAGTGCTTTTCATAGGAAACATGAGTTGTTCCTCCCCTCCAGTCCACTCTTCTGCTCTCCTGCCTTAATTAATCTATTTACCATGCATGTAGGGGTTTCCAAAGTAGAATCTTGGCAATGTCTCCATTCCTCCCACACAACTTTTCTCACCCTCACAGTCCATATTTAATTGGTTGTTAAGGTTCTGAAACATCTTTCCAAGTTATTTTATCTTTTCTTTATTCATTATCATGTAGTTTAGACTTCTTAATCCTCCTTTAGGATGCAGTAATAGCCTCCCAACTAGTTGCCCTGATTTGTACTCTTGCCTCTTAATCTATATCCCACTTGTCATCAGTTTTCTTTTCTTCAAACAGATTTAAGCATGGCATTTCCTCCTTAAAGATGATATGTAGCTATCCACTGCCTACAAGAGGCTTTCAAATCCCCATTGCATGATCTTCAATATGAGACCCTTCCATCTGTTTTTCCTGCTCCATCATCTGCCATCTCCTCCCCACACTCCATCTGTCCGAAACTATTTTCCGGTCCTAGAACATTCTTTGAGTTCTTGCACTCATGCTTTTGAACGTGCTGTTTCTTCTGCTTTTTTTTCCTGTAGTGCTGGTGATGGATTCTAGGACTTTGAACATTTTAGGCAAGTGTTCTACTACCCAGGTAAAGCCCTACCCTGTTTCTTCTACTTAGGATGTCTATGCCTTTCTACTTGGTCTTTTGTTATTATTTCAATTTGGAGACAGGAGATAACAGATCTCATTATATGCCCCAGGCTGGCCTAGATCTTGCAAGAATTTGCCTTGAATCTCTTTGGAGCACTGGGATTGCAGGTGTGCAGTGTGGCCAAATGGGCCACTTTGAGCTTTTCTATCATCTTAAGCATATATTGTTACCATTATGACTTTTCTAGATCATATTGTGTATTTTTTTTTAATTTTATTTTATTTGAGAACATACTGTACAGAGGGGCTACAATTACATGGGCAGGATATTGTGTATTAATATGTGTGTCCTCAGGGGGAAGTGTGGTATTTAGTAAATGTGTATAGAATAGTTAATTAATGAATAATTGGTACCTTGCTGTATCTGTTTTACTGTTCAACAAACCAGCACCATATCAGTTTAGTTCATATTTTTTTCCATTGCCCCATTCGTAAGGAAATGGAAAGACGTGGAAAAAAATTATACTAAGCAAAATAAGCCAGACCCAAAGAAAAACAGGTTTCATGGTTTCTCTCATTTGTAATAATTAGAATGTGCCTATAAATCTACAAGTAAACCCAATGGGTATTTCATAAATTTAAACTACCACCATTTCTTTTGCTTTTGACTTTTGTGACATGACAGTTTGAAGATGACTCAGCTGGGGAGGGGGTTAGGGGGTCTTTGGATCTAAGTAGGTCTTCTGACTTTTTTGGGTAGATCTGATCTGAACGAAGTTTGCTTGTCTATAATCTACTGAGTTGGTTGGTGACTGGTACTTCCAGCATGACCACAGCTTCTTGCTACTCCATGTGGTCTCTAGTAGGTGCCAGGTAGTCCATCCTTGGTCACATTTGGGCTGACAGGGTTCTCTGCACTTAGTGCAAGTGCATGCCAGGCTGTTTGTACACAGGTCTACATTGCACTGACAAAAAAATTACTAAGTCTGGATAGAGTCTCCTAGCCAAAGCCAACCCTGATTCAAGAGGTTAAGCAAAATAAGTTAAATGCCATTTTTTGTGCTGGTACTGGAGCTTGAACTCAGGACCTCGTCATTGTCCCTTAAATTTTTCATAATGCCACTTGAACCATGTCTCTACTAATTTACGTTAAAAATGTCTTCAAAAATATCGATGATATCTCCCCCTTGTGCAACCAATGTATGCTGTTTTAAAGATAGAAATTGGCTATAATATTTCAGAAAATGCCTTTTCATTCTTCTAGTATGCTTTTCATTTTACTTTTTTAGGAGATGATTTACCTCCTACTTTACCACACCCACTTAAAGATCTTTTTTTTTTTTTTTTTCAAATGGATCGCTGTATAACGTTTGGTTTTTTTACTTAAAATGTTAACATGAACTTGGATGGCCCTTACTCAATATTTGTAGAAGACTACATCAATTTGAGTTGGTAAATCAGTAGTTTTTAATCTATTAACTAATTGATCAAATAGGTATTTAAAGATGGAAATAAGATAACTATTTGAGATTGCTCTCACAGGTAGGTACCAATGCTTTTGTTTTTCTTAAAAGTGCTTCTCAACATGTTGTGTCATGGGAACTCTCATGTTCTATTTGCTAATGTACAAACACATAGTATATATGTATATACTCATTTGAATATTGTAGATATGTTCAATCTACATGTTTGAATTCACAAACAAGTGTATTACGTACTGTGCCATATCTCTACTAGCAATTTTTTCTTTAAGAATAAATTACAAGCAAGAGCTACATGTGAATCATGAATTAATGTAGGGCTGATCTTTATTAAAACACTCAAGGAGAATAGTGACTGAGTTCTGTAGGGGATTACTAGCGAAATATGTTGAGGGAAGGCTGTGATACAGAAATGATAGAGAATTCAAGGTGGAAGGAAGCTCGGGTGTCAGAAAGAAAGGGATTAATGGGCACACTGTTAGTTTTTTTTTTATCTTGTTTTGTTTTGTGTTGGTCCTGGGGGCTTGAACACATGGCCTGGGTGCTATCTCAGCTTTTTCCACAGCTCCACTTCTGGCTTTTTGGTGTTTAATTGAAGGTAAGAGCCTCACCAGTTTTCCTGCCCGAACTGTCTTTGAACTGATATCCTTAGATCTCAGCAACCTCCTGAGTAGCTAGGTTTATAGGCATGAGCTACTGATGTCCAGACTGTTGGCTTTTTTTTGTTTGTTTTTTTTTGTTTTTGGTCCGGTCGTGGGGCCTGAACTCTGGGCCTAGACGCTGTCCCTCAGCTCTTCAGCTCAAGGCTAGCACTCTACCACTTGAGCTGCAGCGCCACTTCCAGCTTTTTTTTCTTCCGCTTATGTGTTGCTGAGGAATCGAACCCAGGGCCTCATGCATGCAAGGCAAGTGCTCTACCACTGAGCCACCTTCCCAGTCTCCTGGCTTTTTTTTAATGTAAGATTTTTTTGTTGTTGATTTTTTTTTGTTTTAGTTTTTTAAGCAGCCCTAGGGGTTAAACTTAGGGCCTTGCAGTTGCTTGGCTTGGTTATTTGGCTGCTGGTGGTCTATCACTCAGGCTGTACCTCTCTAGCCTTGCTGTTTTGCTGCTTATCTTGGATGGAGTTTTGTGAATTTTTCTGCTGGGGCTGGCTTCAAACTACGATGTTCAAATCTCAGCCATTTGAGTAGCTAGGGTTTCAGATGTGAGCCACTGGTACCTGACTTTACATAAAGATTTTTAAACATACACATTAAAGATGGACTTAGATGGCAGTCAATCACTCTCCTGTCATTTGTAAATTCAGTCAGTATATTGGAAAGTGTTTTAAATGATTTGCATGTTTTGTAAGTACTGTGTTCCAAAAGGCTGTTAAGTAAATTTAACTGTTGTGACATTGTTGATGGATTTGCTCCTGGACATAGGCTCAGACCTCAGTTTCTTCACTAAGCCAAGTTGGTAGATCACAGTTGTTTCCATCCCACTCTCTTCTAACCACCCCTGCCCCAGATGGCTTTGGATTGTGATCCTCCAAGTCTCGGCCTCCTAAGTAGTTAAGATTGTAGGCACAGGCCACTGAGCCACTTGCCCTGACTGCTGGTTCTCTTTTCCTTAATAATAGAAACCCCTTATTTGAGCAAATCTCACCTGTGAGATTCATAGGTTTTTTCCAGTTTCCTGAGGGTTAGTTTACCTCTGAAGGGCTCCCTTCCTCTTGTATATTCCTTAAAGCTTTCAAAGACTAATGGAAAACTCATACCGTTTTTTTCTCCATAAACCATGTCAGATGCGATTTGCATTTCCTAATGCACATCATTTGCATGTGTTCTATTCTTCTTGAGTCTTCTGTTTAAACATGAAACATTTTTTAGCTTTGTGATAAATCATTTTTGTGGTAAGCACCTGCTGACTCATTACTGCATTTCAAAAGAAGTAAAATGGGAATACTTAGACAATATGGTTCTCTTCAAAATATTTTTCTTACAATTTTTTCAGTTTATCTGTTTCAATTTGTCTAGAAAACACTTTGTAGGTAGAAGATGGTAATGAAGGCAGTTTGGGATAGTTTAAAGCTCTCTGATGGATTTCTTCTTGGGCACATTTACTTCTCTTTTGTAGTAAAATGAGGCATGATTGTCATTACAAGCCTCCCATTAGGGAGGAGGATTTGCTCTAGAGAATTCTAGTAGCACTAATAGCGAATCCTCATGTGGTTTGCACATGTACAAATGAGAATAAGCCCCTCAAAAGACTCAGATTTGAACCATTTCATTGGTAAAGGGCATTTTTTGTAAAGTTTTTATTGTTATTGTAAAGTGATGTGCAGAAGGGTTATAGTTTCATAAGTTAGGTAAAGAGTACATTTCTTTGGGGCTGGGAAGGTGGCTCAGTGGTAGAGCGCTTGCCTTGCATGCATGAGGCCCTGGGTTTGATTCCTCAGCACCACATAAGCAAAAAGAAAAAAGCCGGAAGTGGTACTGTGGCTCAAGTGGTAGAGTGCTAGCCTTGAGCTGAAGAGTTGAGGGACAGCACCCAGACCCAGAGTTCAGGCCCACGACCGGCCCCCCCCTCAAAAAAAGAGTACATTTCTTTTTGGACAATGGTCACCCCGCCACTCACTCTCCTGCCTCATTGTCTCCTGCCTCATTCTCCCAAGTGTGCAGTGCCATGCCTGGCTCTTAAGTAATTCTGTATTTTCACTTTTGTTTGAAGTTAGACAAGACTTGACAGGGCTTAAGAGTCTCAGGGCTGATACAAGCCCTGAGTTCTAGAATTGGCTCTGCTTCCCACAAGCCAGGGGCTTGTTTGTTTCTTAAAAAAAAAAATAATCAAGCACCGATAGATAGTCGTGGGTAAGTTCTGGAAAATTGATTCTCGGCAATTTGGTCATTGTGCCAACATCATAGAATGTACTTACACAAATCAAGTTTGTATAGCCAAGTATTATGTACTCTACATAATTGTATGTGCTCTACTTTTCTATGGCTGGCAGCACAGTGGTTTGTTTCCATCAGCATCACCACAAACATGGGAGAAATGCCTTGTGCAACAGTTAAGACTGGTAGGAATTTCTAGAACCATCCTTATGTCATACATGCCTGTAGTGCAGCCTTAAGCCTTTCTGCCTCTGCCTTCTGAATTCCAAATTAATCATTCATCTCTTGGAAATGAAGGTTGTACTTAGATTCTAATAAACTCTTTGCCAGGTAAAAGAATAAAAGCATGCAAATTTCTATTATTTTAAAATTTTCTGTGTCACACCTAATAGTGTTACATATCTTAAGAATCAGCATGCAAATAGATGAAAAAGAAACAATCACTTTTAATCCTGAAAATCTGGATTCAGGTACCAGGTTATATTATTCATCTACTTTGAGGCCTTAGGCTTTTCTAAGTCTCAGTTTCCTCAACTGTACATAGAATGTGATCATAACCTTACCAGTTTCATAGGGCTTTTTTGGAGAACAAGTAAAACCACCTCATGTGTTGTACAGGCTCTTTCCTAGAAAGTGAAGAGCTGTAAAACCATTTATTATCATTAGGACTAATGACACAGTCCTTGTCAGCAGTAGCCATCTGTTGTGGCTGTTGCTGCCCAAAAGCAACATTTCAAGGATATTTAAGCTAAACACACCATGACTTTTATTCAGACCTTAGGTTTTTGTTCAAAGTAGGAGCTGTATCCTCAAAGCCATGGAAATGCAAAAGCGGAAGGGACAATGGGATCATTTTGTCAGATTTACTCTTTTAAAGGTACAATGTAAGAAAATTGACTTAATGACAGTAACTGAGGTACTTCAGGGGAAAACCATGACTAAGACCAGTTTCTGTTCTTGCTTTAAACCCTGATTGGGGCAATGACATCTTCAGTCCTTTGGATCAAAGACCCACAGGTATTAGGGAGATTTCTTTGCTTTTCGATTGTTAGGGTTCTTCACTTCACCCTTACTTTGCAGCCTCTCCCCATTATAGAGAAGAGTCTCTTCTACTCCCCATCCTCACCTATGTGTTTGGTGCTACCTTATTTTACTTCCTCTTGGACGTATCTGCATTTTCACCCTAGCTGTGTCCTATAATGTCTTCTTTTCCCTTTCTTTTAGCTCTCTTAGTCTTCAAATATGTACCAAGATTATTGTAGAATTTTTTTGTTTCATCCCATATTTCTTCATCCCTCATTTTATATGTTGTCTTGACATTTCACTACCTGAATGAGAAACTCAACCATTTTATTTCCTTCCATTCATTCTTTACATGATCATTGTACCCACCTGCACATTCATTGATGCTTTCTGCTGGCTCACAGAAGCTCCTTCTCCCACCTTCTCCTACCTTTCTCTCCTTTTTATTCTCTTTCCATTGATACCCTTACCCCCTTTTTCCCTGCTGCTCTTCTGTACTCTGCTCTGTTCCCTGCATTTGTCATGGGGCTAGAATATGTTCTAGCCCCTTAGAAACCAAGTGAAAAGTTTCTTTATTCATTGGTGACCTAATGATGAACTATAGTAGCCAGTTCTCAATGGCCTCTGTCTGACTTTACTTTGCTGCTTAGTTCCTGAGTGTGCTCTCTTCCTATTTTAGCCTCTGCAATACCTTCTAGGATGTAGACTGACTACGTCTCTCCACCTACTTCTCTCTTCCTTTCTCCCGTCACTCCTTTCCCCTCTGCCCTCTCTCCTCTCTGCTTCCCTTTTCTCCACTTCACTTCCCATAGCAACAGTGAATAAAAAGCAGGAGAAATAGAGGATTCCATTTTCTTCCCTCTCCTCTCCCCTCTCCTCCTGTCTTTATCTGGGCTTATAGATGTATGCCACCATACCCATTCTCTTTAAAAGACAGATGTTGGTGATCAGCCTTAGAAGATTCAAGTATAAGATTAGAAAAGAGGGGTATATAATATACCTTATTGTGGGAATGTGTCTGGGCTATCAGTTTATTAAGTATTGAATTATGTTATATGAAATACCACATCTGTAAAATCCAAACTCTGGAACCTGGGAACATGTTACATGGCAAAAAAGAGTTGAGATTTACAGATGGAATTAAGGTTGCTACTCAGTTTATTTTAAAAGAGAATCTGCATTACCTAGGTGGGCCCAATGTAATCATGAAAGTCTTTCAAAGTAATCAGTGCTGTAGGAGCCCCTTCTAGTTGAGTTTTTACATTGTTGAGGGTCTTAAATTGTATTGAATATTATCTCTAGTTAATGCTTCATTGATGTAGTCCTTCCTGTGAGAGATGTAATTACATCTGTTTTCTATGATATTTGCTGTAATGAAAGAAAGGTACTTATTGAGTGTTTATCTGAGTCAGGTGCTTTGCATATATTGCCTTATTTAATGTGCTAAATAAGCCAAGAAGTATATATTACATCCTTGTATGGATGAGGAAATGCAGAGCAGTTAACTTACACAAGGCCTGGCTGCTAGTAACTGATGACCCTGAGGTTTTAGTATATAATAAAGACCAAAACTTGGCAGTCTGTAAAGGCATGCTCATGTCTTCTATTGCCTATTTTGCAAAGTCTTGCTTTAAATGTGGAATGTTAAAGATAGTTGTGTATATACTGAAGCAGTATGGTGCCAGCATGCTTAAGGAAGAGGCCCATAATTATTGATGGTAATTGTAACAAAAGCTTGATTCTATTTCTGCATGTATTTCCTTCCGTCTTTATTTTTCCTCTGTGCATATGCATATTGCAAGTTCTCATGGCTGTATTCACATTCTGCTTTTTTGTTGTGCATTGTGTACTTTCTCTTATTATGTGTCTTTGTAATTCCTATCTTTGAAGACTATAGGTTTGTTTCAAAGCCCTTTTCTTTTAAAGGTCATAAGATTTGAATTCAGGGCATTGTACTTCCTAGGCTGGTGCTCTACCACCTGGGCCACACCTCCAGCCCTGCCTTTTACTGGTTAATTGGAGATAAGAGCGTTTTTTACTTTTATGCCTGGACTAGCCTCAAATTTCAATCCTCCTTGTGAGTAGCTATGATTCCAGGTGTGAGGCACTGGCAGCCAGCTCAGGTACTCTTGTTCTTGGATAGATTGTGTGTAAGGCAGGTTTAAGTCACTTGCAGGCCAACATGGATATTAAATAAAGTAGCATTTAAAACCCTTTACTAACCTCCAGATACCCAATTAAGTTAAGGCATATTTGCCAGGTTTCTCTCCTTCCCTCTCTTCTCTCCCTCTTTTCCTTTGGTCATATGAGGGTTTGAACTCAAGATCTTATGCCTGCTAGGCAGGTGCTGTACCACTTGAACCACACCCCTAGTCCTTTTTGTTTAACTTTAGGTAGAGTTTTGAACTTTTTGTTCCAGGTCTGTATAGATTGAGACCCTCCTGAGTGTAGACTTTACAAGTAGCAGGGATAACAGATAGGCACTGTCACACTTAGGTGGTTTTTTGTTGTTGTTAAGAAGGAGTCCTACTAGCATTTTTTGCCTGGGCTGGCCTCAAACTGAGATAGCCTCAAATCTTGATCCTGCCAACTTACACTGGGCTTACAGGTGTGAGCTGCTGTGCTATTAGTCTTGTGGACTTAGTTTTCATTCTTCTGACCATTTCTTTTCAAAGTGCTGAAGATAATACTCTTCTCAGATCCCAACTTTACTACAAAAGTACAGTAACAATATTTCATCAATGAATTGTATTTTTTGTATTTTCTGCTAGGGACTGAACTCAGATCTTGTACATACCAGTGAGCCATACGCTCTGCCTCTGTGTTTTTCATACATCTTGTGAATGTGTGCTACTTTCTTGAAGACACCCAGTGAATCTTCCCTGGACCTCACCAACCTTAGGCTGTTCCTTCCCAGAGTGCCGCCTTGTGGTGAACTATAAACCTTTTACAGACAAACTACATATACCTAAGAGATGACTCATTTGATCAGCATGCCTGCTGATGTCTACTGATTTCTTCACTTTCTTCAAGACCCTTCACTATCAATGGGCTTAAGTAAACAATAAAATGGGGAAACTAACCCGGTAGGACTTTTTTGTTTTGTTTTGTTTTGTTTTTGTTGGTCCTAGGGCTTGGGTGCTGTCTCTGAGAATTTTTGCTCAAGGCTAGTGCTCTATCACTTAAAGCCACAGAACACCTTTAATTGTAGATAAGAGTCTCACAGACGTTCCTGCCTGGGCTGCCTTCCAACCATGATCCTCAGATTTCAGCCTCCTGAATAGCTAAGATTACAGGCATGAGCCACCAGTGCCCAGCTAAGAGTTTGATAAACTTTTCTGCTGGGGCTGGCTTTGAACCTCCATCTGCAGATTTCAAACTTCTCACAAGCTGGGATTATAGCGGTACACATGCATATGCAACTCTATATCCATGTACTTTGTGTCCACACACACATGCATCAATAATTATGGTTTGTTTAACCATCCTTACTGTAGGAGGTTAAGAGAGGAGACAGGGGACTATGCTGGATCTTTTACAAGCACTTCCTATATCTGTATTCCCTTTTCTCTGGGCAGGTATTAACCATTATATGAATTAGTCAATAAGCAAGAGAGTCCATATGAAAAGAGTAACCAGTATCTTAATTTCCCTTTATTTCTACATTAATTATATAAAGTACAGCAGTCTGCCAATAGTCCATTGCTTCAAATAGCTCATACTAACAGCTAAGTTCTCCAAAGATAGGAACATTCTTAATTCCTACTTAGGATTATGCCATTTTATGTATAGCTACAGTGAGTCTACCTTATTTGTGGATTTAATTCCATACATTTTTGACCCTATGTGCATTTTTTAAAAAGAAAAATCAAAGGATGTTTGAAAAACAAACATGTTCACTCCCATGTGTGCATTGAACAGCTCAGAGGATGCAGAGAAGCTCCTGGTCAGCAGTCAGTTGTGTTGAAATCATTGTGTGGTCTGCTGAGAGGTCCTCTACCACAGTTACTTTGTGGAAACTTTGCCTCTCTAAAGCAAATGGTGCCCCTCTAAGTAAGATAAAAGCATATGTGTTTAATTGAAGCAATAAAGTGAAAATCTGAGGAATGTTGAAAGGTGGCTTGTTTTCAGTGGCAATTGGTCAGCATGTGAGTTACAGTGAAAATGAATAAGGTGTCTGAGGTACAGCATTGAGTGCAATATATGATGCCATTTCTCAAAGGTATCCCCTTGCAACTATAGACCCTGTGGATACCCAGGGTCTACTGTACTGTTAGGTAATAAAAATACAGAAGTACTAACCGATCAGTTGTTTAGCTCTATATGCAGGGAATTAAAGACCTTAGCTTCAAAATTCAGTAGTAATGAGCAAACTTAGGAGCCATTTTACTCTGCTATAGCCTTCCCCAGTCTGCCTGAATGAGGATAAAGAGAGATATATTACTCATAAGAATTGACAGATCTGGGATACATGGAGCACAAATAGCACTTCAGAGATGTTTGGAACTATGGTATTCAGCTAAGTGTTACCATAGTTTAAGATATATTCATCCCTAGATGTTGCCAAGGATCCTAGTCCTGTGAGCAGCTTTGTAACAGATTTGTGTTGCTATGTGCAAAAAACAACAACAACAACAACAACAAAAACCAAAAAACAACCCAGAATAAGAAAGAGGGAATTATCAGGGTGGAAATATATTGCTATAGAAACGACTTCTTTTCTATAGGAAATTTTTGGAAAATAAAGCAAGGAGCTCTGGAACTTGGGTAGAAATAATTTTGCATAAAATGGAGAATATCAAAAAAACCCCCACAAATATCACAACTTTTTTAAAGGATATGACATGCAATAATTTAAAATGTTAAATTTTGATGACTTAATTTTGACAGGGTCTCACTATAACCTAGGTTGGCCTGGAACTGAACCTCCTCTCAGCCTCCTGAGTGCTGAGATTTTAATAGCATGTATGCCATCACCTGAGGCTTTGGAGAATTCCCCCCCCCCCCCCCCCCCCGCTGTTGGGGGTTTGAATTCAGGGCCTTGTGCTTGTTAGGCAAGCATTTTACCTACCACTTCAGCCACATCCTTAACCCTTCGGCTTTGTTTTTCAAATAGGTCCTTTATGCCTGGACTAGCCTGGACCAGGGATTCTTCTATTTACATTCCTATTTACACTTCCTGCATAGTTGAAAAAACAGCTTTTATTGGTTGATTTTTTTTTTTGTCCAAGTTTACCTCAATCTTTGAGCTTGCCCAGCTCCACTTCCCAAGTTGTTAGGATTATAGGCATGAGCTTGACATTCAGCTTGAATAACTTTTTAATGCACTGTTGAGTTTGGATAAAAATCACAAGGGAAATTGCAAAGCTCTGAGAGAAAGCAATGTCATTCCATTTCTTTTTCTAGCATGACAATTCCCTAATATGCTCTTCAGATGAAATACCGTGTTCTAGAGAAGTTAATTGGATGTCTTTAATTCTTTTATATCAAATAACTCTTGATCATGAAATTCTTTAAATAACAGCCTGGATCTCTTGGGTTGCCTTTCACCTGAGTTTTTCTTTTCTCTAATTTTTAATAGGATAGAATAAAAACTACATAGTTATAAAAGCAATCTTTTGATTACTGAAAATGAGATTTTTTTTTGTCATGCTGGGGATTAAGCATGCCATTCTAGCACTGAGCTACAATCCAAAGTTCTCCATGTTTCTTTTTTTTTTTTTTTTGGTCGTGGGGCTTGAACACTGGGCCTGAGTGCTGCCCTTCAGCTCTTCAGCTCAAGGTTAGCGCTCTACCACTTGAGCTATAGTACCACTTCAGCTACAGTGCCACTTCTGTTTTTCTGGTGGTTTATTAGAGATAAGAATTTCACAGACTTTCCTGCCCGGGCTGGCTTTGAACCATGATTCTCAGATCTCAGCCTCTTGAGTAACTAGGATTACAGGCATGAGTCACCGGTGCCCAGCTCCATGTTTCTTTTTTGTGTGCTATTTCTGGGGCTCGAACTCAGGGCCTTGGGTTCTGTTTTGAGCTTTTTTTAATGCAAGGCTAGAACCTTACCACTTGAGTCATAGCTCTACTTTCTGTTTTTTTGGCAGTTTGTTGGTGATAGTCTTACAGACTTTCTTGACCACTTTGGCTTCAAACCATTTCAGATCTTATTCTCCTGAGTTGTTAGGATTACAGACATGAGCCTTTGGTGCCTGGCTTTCAGTATGTTTCTTTACCCTCTTCTTAAATATGGAAGTCATGAGACTAGCAGCATGGAGAGTTTTTTTTAATAAAATATAAATGTGGTGTTTCTCCTGATTAATCCAAAATGAGACATAGGTCTTCGTGTACATGCATGTGTGCATATGTGCAAGCATGTTGTATTCATGTATATGTATGTTTAAATTGTCCTTATATTGTAATGTGCAGCTGGGATTGAAAACAGCTCTTCTAATCTCTTACTACTTCAAGTATAATCCTTGTACTATTTTAGGGTAGGAACAGGCCAAATCTGGCTCTGGTGCCTGGTTTTATAAATCAGGTTTTAGGCTTAATATGGTTTATGGCACTGGGGATGGAACCCAGGGCCTCATGCTCACTAGGCAAGCACATTAGCACTTGAGCTATGTCCCCAGCCTGGTAATAGGGTTTATTACAAAAAACTATGCATTTAAAAAAATTTGTTATAATTTATATTCATTCCTTTTTTTCATTTTATAATCTTCTATTAAATGACCATTTTGCATCTATATCAACATTTCTTTTTTTATTGTGAAAATACTATACAGAGGGGTTAAAATTACATGGGCAACGTAATGAGTACATTTCTTATCAAGCATTGTTGCCTCCTCCTCTGTTTCTCCTTACCATCCTTTCCCATCCTCCCCCCCCCCCGCCCCTGCACCAATATTCATTCTTTAAGATTGGTTTTATTTATTACAGTTGGCCAGATTTAAACACTGAGGAATTAATGGACATGAAATGATATATAGTTCTTCTTGTGGAGCTCCATTTGTGTGTGTGTGTGTGTGTGTGTGTGTGTGTGTGTGTGTGTGTGTGTGTGTGTGTGTGTGTGTGTGTGTATTTTAATTTGGCTAATTTTAAACTTAAACTGAGGAATGGAGTTCTTTGGTCCTGTTCTCTGGAAGTATTAGTATAATTTATCCTTCAATTTCTGTGTGAAATGTGACTTTCTTTAATTTTTTGCTAGGTTTTGTTAGTGAAGTCATCTGGGCACAGTTTATTTTTGCTGTGGGAAGGATTTAAATTACTTATAGGACTATTCAAGCTTTATATTTCTTATGACAGTTTTGTAAGTTGTACTTTTTTGAAAATGTTTTCAATTTGTCTAAAAGTTTAGTTTTTTGGCATGAGATTGATTGAAATATGCTCTTATTGTCTTTACAATGAGCAATTATATCTTTTTGCTTACTATTTTAGATTTCACCTGTTCTCACTTTCTAATACGGATTTGTTATCCTATGCAGCTTTGGCTCCATTTCACAAGGTTGATATGTACTATGTTTATCTTTAGTTTAAAATATTCTTTAATTGATTTCTCCTTTGATCCATGGGTTACTTGTATATTTTAATTGAAATCCGAACGCATTTTTTTTATTGTAAAAATACTGTACAGAGGGGTTACAATTACATGGGCAAGGTAATGAGTACATTTCTTATCAAGCATTGTTGCCTCCTCCTTTGTTTCCCTTTCCCATCCCTTCCCATCTCCCTCCCATCCCCCTCACCCCCCCCCCCCCGCTCCCCGAGCCAAAGTTGTAAAGTTGATTTTCGACATAACATCTTGTACATTTCATTGGTGCAATGGGTCTACCTGTATCCCACATTGGATTTTACTTGTTTCTGCTTGACAAGTATCTCTTACTGTTTTCTTTAATGTCTTGCTAATGGTAATTTCTGTTTACCTCAATTGATATATTATAAAAAGTTACCCATTGGTAAACTTTTTTCAAATGTAAGTAATCAGGAGTGGAGCTATAGCTTAGCAGAGAGCACTTGATAAGCATGCTTGTGGCCTTGTTTAATTCCATGGAACTCTCCTCCGTTCCTCCCCCCACCCCCATACAGAAAGAATATAAGCTACCAAAGGGAATGTTAGGCTCTGAAAAGATACTTAGCAAAAACATAGTAATTAATGGTGAAACATAAAAACACACTCCTTTTTAGAAAAAGGACATGACACAAGATGCTCACCTTCTGATCTCAGTACTGCACTAAATATCCTGGCCATCGCAGCAAGGCAAAAAAAAAAAAAAGGATTAAGAATGGGGAAAAGCATTATTTACAGATGACAGATTATGTTCATAGAAAAAGCAAAGGAGTCACAATTACTATAATTTTTAAGGAGTTAGCAAGACTATTTGATAGAACATCCAAACTGCACATCTGGAGGCTCACATCTATAATCTCAGCTACATGAGTGATAGAGACAGTAAGATCATATAGTACCAAGGGTAGCCCAAGTAAAACCATGAGACCATCTCTGAAAAATAACCCAAAAAGCAAAAAGGATGGGGAAATAGCTCAAGCAATAAAGCACTTGACTAACTAGAATGCTCTAAATTCAATCCTTAACACTGCCCCCCAAAAAGAGGGAAAAGCACACCTGTAATCTCATAATCTCAGCACTCAAGAGGATGAGATTTGAGGCTCACAAATAATGAGGGCAACCAGAGCTAAAAGAATTTATTTTTATGTATCAACAATGATTAGGTATTTCATTTTGGAAAAAAATATGTACCATTTTTATAAAATCAAAATACAAAGACCTGGCTGGGGTAAATCTTACAAAATAATACTAAACATGTTGAGCAAGTAAAGCTAGATACAATAGTGTATGAATTCATTTATAGAGAGCTGAGTAAGTATGCCACTTCTTGCTGGTTATCTCCATCTTAGTTTATTACAGCTGTACTATGGTCACTTAAGATGGATGTTTCGTTTTTGGGAGTTAATATGGGTTCTTAAATGTTAGGATATATCTAAATTTTGGAAAGTTTAAAGCCTTTTTTCCCAATATTGTTTCTAATGTGTTCTCTGGTATTCTAGTTAAATATATGCTAAACATTCTTAGTGTATCTTAGTGTTTCTTTTAGTTATCTGTTTCCTGCCTACAAACTACTTCAAAATGCAGTGGCTTAAAATGGCAGTTTTCATTGGTTCTCATGCTCTGTGGATAGACTGGGACTCAGCTACATGCTTTTTCTGTTGGTTTTGGTGGAATCTGTCATAAGTCTGCAATTCGAAAGTATCTGGGATTAGGCATGGAAAATACTTGGCATGGAAAATACTTCTACGTATGGTGTCCTTGATGGAGACTGTTGAAGTCTGGTCTCAATGGCTTAACAATCTTATGACTTTTTTCCTCTGATTGATCTTTCCTAGTGACCTCTTCAAGTAAGTTTGTTATGAGGGTTTCCAAAAGGTCTCACAGAAAAGTGGAAGCTACTAGTTTTCTGTTAAAGACATAGACCCAGAATTGGCACAGTGTCACTTCTGCTTCCTTCCACTAGTTAAAGCTAACCAAAGCTTATATTGCTATCCCACTTATAATGTGTGAGGGGTTTAAACAAGGACATGAATATAGATTATTATTGCATTATTGAGGCTTGCTTTGGAGACTAAATCTCTTACCTCTTTTACTTGTATGTTTGTCCATCTTATGCCTATTTCTTTTTAAATACCTTTTTTTTTTGTCCTAACTTACCTTTCATGTTATTAGTTCTTTTCTTCTTCTACCAGGTTACTAATTTCTTGAACCTTGAATTTTCAGGTAAAAAGTTGTTATGATTAGGACTGGCAAGGAAAGGAAGCCAGCAAGTTGAGAGAAGAGTTGAATATACACACAGTAGAGTGATTATTTAGCTTATGTTTTGAGGATTTTTTTGTGCTGGTCCTGAGGCATGAACTCAGGGCCTGGGAACTGTCCCTACGTGGTTTTTGTTTTGTTTTGTTTTGTTTTTGCTCAAGGCTAGCACTCTACCACTTGAACCACAGCTCCACTTTACCTTTTTTAGATGACTAATTGGAGATAAGGGTTTTCTGGACTTCACTGCCAGGGCTGGCTTCTAACCTCAATCCACAGATCACAGCCTCCTGAGTAAACTTGGATTACAAGTGTGAGCCACTGGATCCTGGCCTGTTTTTAGGATTTTTTTTAAATCAGCTTAATATTCCTAGATGGATTGACTTGATATTGAGAATTGAGAAGTAGTTTAATAAATATCCTGCCATATCCAGGCGTGTGGTGGCTTATGCTTTTAATCCTAGATTCTTGAGAACTTGAGAATGAGAGAATCACAGTTTAAGACCAGCCTGGTCCAGAAAAGTTAATGGGACACCTTCTCAAGTCATAGCTGAGTACAGTGGCTGTCATGTCAAGCTATATGGAAGGCTGAGACTGGGGAAGACTGGTGCCAAGTGATCTTAGGCAGTAAAGTTCTTGAGACTCCATCTCTATTGAGGGAAACTGGGTGCAGTGGTGGGTGCTTATGATCCCAGCTGAAAGAGGAAGCCTAAAAGTAAAATGGCTCATGGCTCAAGCATGCTCCTGGGAGGGAAGTGAGACCATATCCTAAAATTAGACAGTGGAAAACAGGGATGTCTTGTAGTATCTTGCCAGCCTAAGCAAGCACAGGGTCCTGAGTCCAGCCTTCTAGTACTGCTCTTCCCTATAAAAGTCCTACCATATCACACAGTGGGTAAAATTTTACAAGAATTTTTTCATGTGAAAGAATGGGCAAGTTATAAGTAGGCTTGCCCACAAAACAGTCCAGATCTTTTTTTTTTTTTTTTTTTTTTTTTTTTTGGTGTTAGTCCTGGGGCTTGAATTCAGGGACTGTAGGGCAAGAGCGCTGTCCCTAACCACCTTTTGCTCAAAGCTAGTGCTCTACCATTTGAGCCACAGTTCCACTTCTAGCTTTTTTTTCTAGTTTAGTGGGGTTTTGAACTGCGATCCTCATCTCCGCTTCCTGAGTAGCCACTGGTGCCTGGTTAAGATGAGGTTTTGTATGCCCATGCTTATCCTCCCTCTATCTCTTTTTTGTTGTTGTTGTTGGTCATGGGGCTTGAACTCTGGGCCTGGGTGCTGTTCCTCAGCTCTTCAGCTTAAGGCAAGCACTCTACCGCTTGAGCCACAGCGCCACTTCTGGCTTTTTTTTTCTGCTTATGTGGTGCTGAGGAATTGAACCCAGGGTCTCATGCATGCAAGGCAAGCACTCTACCACTGAGCCAACTTCTCAGCCCAATCCTCTGTCTCTTATAAAGTCCCTCAGGTGATTTGTTTTTCTTTGATTCTTCTTCCTTCCATGTCTACCCCTTCTCTCTTTCATTCTATGTACTTCTCTGGAAAGTATCTGTCTTTGTCATCTGGTTTACTTGGTCATGATATTCTTTGTTCTTTTGTCATTGCTCCTTTTCCCCTTACTCAAGGGGAGGTCTATCCCTCTTGGACTGTATGAGGAAGGAGAAGATGGGTGGAAGTGGGATACCACAGTTTAGCACTAGGGTGTGGAGGTCAGATCTATAAACCTCAAATCATCTACCAAGAAAAATTTGTCTCATTTGAAGTCAAGGAGAATGCTGGTTTCTTGAGACTGGGGTAGATGAGAAAAGGAGAGTTGAGGCCATGTTAATCAAAGGATACATGATTACAGTTAGAAAAGAGGAATAAGGTAAAGAAATTATTGTAGTGCATGATGACTGTAATTTATGACATTGTTAAAGAAGCCAGCATGGGTTTTAAGTATTCTCACCACACAAGTGATAGCTCTGTAAAAAATGCATTTAAATATATAGATTTAACTACTCCACAGAATGTATATTTCACAGCATGTTGCACAGGATAAATACCAATGATATTTTTTATCATCTGTCAATTAAAAGAAAACCAGAAAAGTACAAGTTATCTCTCAGATAACCTGTGAGTGTGAGGAATCCTGACATTATTTGTGTTCTTGACATATATAATAAGGAATATATAATAAGGAATTGTTATTACCTTCACCCCCCACTCATTTTCTCAGAACTTTTCCTCTGAGCTAGTGCTGTCTATGAATTGTAGGAATTGTCCCTAATTCTTCCAAGCAGTTTCATATGTACAGTGTTCCTCTTCCCAACCACTTAGATCTAAATAATGTCCTGAAGGACATACAATCAAAATGTCCCTTTCTCTCTGCCCTGATTCTAATTCTGGAACTGTTTATAACGAGGCTCTGTACTGGTGTGAGGTCAACAGAAAACCAGAGGGGCCAGATAAACCTAAGAGTTGTTAAAATGTACTTCTTGGGTTTCTTTATTTAGACTAAGACAGGGAGGGAAGAGAGCTGGTTTCAGGAGATTGTACTATCCACTTTCATGCTGAGTTTAGACCACCAGAGTTGAGGATCCCAGATAACCTGCTTGGGTCATCCTGTGCCCTGCCCTGTTTGATTTGGGGATGAGCCCCATCTGGGGTTGGGGGACTCTGTGCATTACCCACATACACAAAGCTCCTGGATGCTGGTGCATCGGAATTCCTGGAAAGGGTCTGGTTATTATTTCAGTTGTCTCTGGTATCTAAGAGTACCCAGGGTCAGGAAGAGGATATCAGATTCCATGAACAAGTACTCAGGAAAGGGGTCATTTATGTATTAGCTTCTTTAGCTACTTAAGTGGGCAGATGGGCCATGAAGGATGAGCAGAAGGCCTTTGGATGAGGAGAGATGAGGATGAGAAGGACGAAACTAGGCCTTGCGTATTTTGTAGATGCTCTTTGGTCCTTGCCTGTTTCTTAGTTGAAGTACTTGCTTAGCTTACCTACATAGAATTTAGGGTCTCTTTATTTTCTCAGACCTTCTCCTGCATGTCCCTAGCTGTTTATCTCCTGTAGCCTTTCATAGGCCAATGTCTTCACTTAAGAGCTTGTCCAGGGTAAAGCCTCTCAGACTTACTTCTCTCTGGTTTGTAATCTACCTCTGGGGCAATGTCCTGTGTATTTGAGACTGGTATCTGATATAAATTCATAGAGATAAAGCAGAAGCAAGAAAAATCATGGCATATCTTCATGAATTATGCATTTCAGAAACTTTCACTTTAATTCTTTATGCTGGCACTAGGATTTGAGTTTAGGGCCTGGGCACTGCCCCATACCATTTTCACTCAAGGCTGGTGCTCTACGACTTAAGTCATACCTCCTACTTCTAGCTTTTTTGGGTAGAGATAAGAGTCTCACGGACTTTCTCATCTGGGCTGGCTTTGAACAATGATCCTCAGATCTCAGCCCTGAGAAACTTGGATTAGAGGTGTGAGCCTCTGGTACATGGCTCACTTTAGTTTCTTTGACCATAAGCTATAAAAGTTTATAGAGGAGTGTGCAAATCACATAGAATTTAAGCAAATATATTTCCCTTCTTGGTCATGATTTCATATACCTACTTTTGAAATGCAAATTGAGATTTTTCTTCTGAATCATAAATTTCCCAAAGTCAAACAGTCTTGAGATTTAGGAAATTGAGTTATATAGTACTTGTTTTTAAAGGCCAAGGTAGAGAAATATTCGTTATATTTCTGTTACAGGAAAAATAATCCTAGGCATTCTAGTTCATTCCATTTTATAATAATTTTTACAGTGGAAAATTGAAATTCTAAAATTTAAGTGTAACTTTTCTTTGAGTGTAATGTTTTCTGAAAGAAAGTTTAGGTGAATAAGTTTGCTCTATCTTTTGCTCTTTCATATTTAAGTTTATTTTTCTTACTAATGTTCTCTCTTTATAGTAACTTGAACATTTCAGAGGAATGGATGATGACTCAGTGTTTAGAGTAATGAGAAAGGGACTTTTTTAGAAGGGGAGACAGTGCAGCAGCCATTGAGAAAGTCAGACTGCAGCTAGTAATGCTTGAACACTCCCTCCCTCAACACATGAATGATTCATTTTGCTCTCTTTGTTATAATGGTCACAGTGTTCAGGCTTCAGGACTATTTTGTGATATATCCTTGTGCTAAAAGGCTTCGTATCAGCAGCCTCATTTAATTTAGAAGCCAGTTTAACATACCATACATACCATTTGCAAAGAATGTCTGGATCCTTCCTGCTATGAAAATGTCATACGTGCTTAAAATGACAGTTGGTCCCAAGCTTTGATTTTGAGTGCTTTGTAATTTCTTCTTTTTTTTTGAGTCTTTAGAGCACGTTCAGAAAGAAAATCACCCAAATGTTTGCTTTATTTTTAAATCTAAAAACAATGGAGTTGGAAAACTGTATAATAAAGGAAGAAAGGTGGTACATGTTTTTATTGTGGCAGAAAAGCACACATCATAAAATTTGTCATGTTAACCGTTTTGAGTGAACAGTACAGAAATGTTAAGTGTTGAGCTTTGTTATTCTACTGATCTAGAACTTTTTCTCCTTGCAAAACGGAAAATAAATACTTAAAAGACACTTTTCCTGTCTCCTTCCCTGCAGTACCTGTGGCAACCTCCATTCTCCTTTCTGATTTGAAATTTGTCTACTCTAGATGTATCGTAGAATCATACAATATTCTGACTTATTTTATTTAGCATACTGTCTTTAAAGTTCATCTATATTGTTTCAAGTGAGAAAATTTCCTTTTTTGAAGGCTATTATTCCATTGTGTATGTGTATACACACCCACATACACACACACCATTGTATCCACTCATTTGTGAAAGTATGGGGCCATTTTGTAGCGTGTTTTCATGAAAGCTTTTCTTCAGAATTAAAACCACATAGAATGCAGAAAAATCAAATGTGCATCACATATACCAAGAAATGGCATTTGTGTGCTTGTGTGTGATATTTAATACCAAACGTTCACACTTAACAAAACATGGAACTCCCTTAGCTGAAATTTTAGTATCAGTGTTTTTAGGTTCACATTCCAACACATCCCCCCCATGTCTCATATCTACAGTGCCTCAGACTGTCCCTTGGGGACAGATAGAGGCATGTGCTCAAGTGCTTGTTGAAGAGCATGATAGTAACATTTTCTTTTTTATTATTTTTAATATAATTATTTTATTATTATGGTGTGGTACAGAGAGATTACCATTTCATAAATCAGGTTATATATATATATATATATATATATATATATATATATGTACACACACATATGGACAATGTCATCCCATATCTTTCTTTCTTTATTTTTATTGTGAAAATACTGTACAGAGGGGTTACAATTACATGGGCAAGATAATGAGTACATTTCTTATCAAGCATTGTAGCCTCCTCCTCCTTTGTTTCCCCTTCCCATCCTCCCCCTGCCCCCCAACCCTCCCCCCCCACCAAAGTTGTAAAGTTCGTTTTCGACATAATGACTTGTACGTCCCATTCTTTCAGTTTCCTCTTTCCATCTCTGCCCACCAGTTGCATAGAATGGTGGCATTTTTCAGGTTTTCTAAACATCACTAAAGTGTCTAGAGGAGCAAGATAAGGGAAAGGATTCAGGGGTAGAATGGGTTCCTACAGCCAGGTAAGGATGGATGGCCTATGAAATCACAAGGGTTTGTAATGGGTTTCCCCATGGGATAAAGTGATTGTTCTCACACTTCATCTTCTGTGTGGATTCCAGCCCTTCCACTCAGAGTTGAAGCAACCCAAGTCAAGTAAAACCATAACAGCAATGTGCTTTGTGGTATGAGAAGTATTACCAGACAACCCAAAGGTTAAGAGCTTGATTTGAAAGAACACCTGGTAAAGAAGAATCACAGTCACATTGTGTTACTTGTACATTTTCTTGACTTTGTTGCTTCTGTAGAGCAAAACAGTGATACTGACAGGCAGGCTGGAGGCTAGAATTGGAAATGTTTTGTGGTCTCAGGTGCTTCAGTATCAGTGATTGCCTGTTTGGTGAGCACAAGCTATCAGAGAGTCCCTTTTCCCTCTCTATGCTTTTTGTGATTGAGGATAAGTATGAGGAGGGAGCTAGGATCCCTTTTTCTGTGCCATCCCAGTTGCTGGGACTGCTTTGAGCTGAAATTGCATATCCTGTGGCATATAGCATTGTTTCTGTACCTCTTTCTTGGGCTTAAGGAAGCTGATGCCTCTTTGATGTCTTAAGAAATCTAGGCAGGTACCTCTGAGCGCCTGAGAGGAGGACAAAGGGGAGTCCTAAGTTTGAACACTGCAGAATGTGGCTCTCAGACAACTGCAGGCTGTTGGGTGTTTGAGTAATGGATATGAGGATGGGGTGGAGTCAGTCAAACCAGGTACACCATTCTGTGGCAGCTGGTAGTTAGTTTACTCCTGCCTCATGGGACAAAATGCTGAGGAGGAAGTGTGCACTTAAACCCTACCAATTGACACGCTGATCAGTGGAGTCTCAGGTGTAAATCAGGTACAAGATGAAACTGATAATCCTTCAAATTGAGGAATCTCTTTAGGGAGCCAAGGTGCCTTTGTTTCATAATGCCAATTTGGATAGCAGAAGAAATGTTATCAAGAGATTTCAGATTCTGCCTACCATACTTCAGAATGGCCTGAAACTGTTGATTCTCTTCTACCAGCCTTCTGAGTACTGGGCTTATAGGTATGCCTCCTAAAAACATGCCTCTACTGAGTTTAAAGAGATTTTTATCAAGCCCTTTGTGTGTTTGTGTGTGTGTGTGTGTGTGTGTGTGTGTGTGTGTGTGTGTGTGTGGAAAATAAGTTTATACTGTTGTTCTCCCCTGGTGTTTTTTTTAATGAACATGTTCCAAGTTTCCAGCAAAGCTGAAAGAATTTTACAATGAACACAAATATGTCTGCCACCTGGATAACTAGCATTTTATATAGTTGGCGTTACCAAATGTATAACCATCTAGTTGTCCATCTAGCCATCCTATCAACTGATTTTCCAATGCATTTAAAAAATACCTTTTGAACCTATGGTACAGCTCAGTGGTAAATCGGGTGCTTACTGTGCTTATGATCCTGGCTGGGTTCAATCCTCAGTGCGCGCGTGCGTGCGCACGCACGCACGCACGCGCACGCACACACACACACACACACACACACACAAAGAAAAGAATAAAAAAGACTTCTGAAAGCTTCTTAGGATTTCAGTATTTTTTTTCTGTTCAAGTAAAATTGAATGCACAAGTCTTCAGGGTGCATTCTTTATACAATATTGTATTTTCACTATCCCCTGACCCCCCTCCCTTGTTTACAAGATTAGTCATGATTTCTAGAAATTCAGAAATGAACTTGGTAGGGTGTTGAAAACGATAGGCCTTTAATACCATACTGTAAACGTATTTTCACTCTAATAACAAGCTTCTTGTTCTAACCACCACTGGCCCTTGTCTTGATCTCTTTCCCCTCCCAAATTTATCCCCAAGAGAAAGACTAGATATCAATTAAGTGATGATGGTATTTCCAGGATCTGAGTGAAGGGCTAGATAGAAAGGGACTTCTAACTACTGACTTTCTATATTGGTGATCACTTTCTTCACTTTCACTTTTCTTGAGAAACTGTCTTAGCATAACATGAAAACTCCTTCCCTTGATTCCAATATAGCATTTCTCTGAAGACCAAAAGACAGTTCCATTGCAGTTCATGGTTCATGGCATTTCATGAAGGGCACATTTTTTTTTATGATCAAGAAAATGGGGAGATAATAGCTGGTGATTATTACCAGTTAGTTGAAGAAGTCATATTTGCATTATTTCTTACAGTTCTGCCATACTAGACTGCTTTAAATGATTGTAAAGGAACCTTAAACCAGAATTCTGGTCCTTATACACATTTAGGGGCTTGCTCTTGATAGGCCAGTGTTCTACCACTTGAGCTAATGCCCCAACTCCAAAGAAGTCTTGGCAAGCAAGAAAAGTTATAGCTGATTTCAAAAGCCAGAAAGGTCCCTACCTGCCTTGGATATTGTTGTATTCCTTGTCTGTGATTGAAAAACTCATATTAGACTAGGTCTTTCTTATCAAGAACAGAAAATCCCATACACATTTGTCCATTGTTTGAATAAAGATAATGAATTTAACTATGCAGCTATACCTAAATAAGTTTAAATGAAACAATGGTCAAACAGAACTTGTAGAATCTACTTTTGAGAAGCAATATGATCATGGGAAATTATATTCCATTAACTAATTAATTATTTTTCTAAGCTTCAAACATTTGTACAAGGGTGCTACAATTTAACATGTCCATCTTTGTGTCTAGAGTTTCTCGATCAGAGTCACTCCTTCCATTATTATTCTTTTTACTTATCTCTTCCCCTCCTAGACTCACTTCACCTTTCCTATTTCCCTTGTCACATGTACATTTAGTATTCTGTCTATATTTGCTGCCCTTTCCCCTTTTCATTTCACACTTTTCCACTAGACCTTACACACACACACACACACACACACACACACACACACACACACACACACACACACACACACACACACACACACACACACACACCATTCCTTTTATTAATGGGAGTTGGTGGCTATTTAGACAACAAAATACACAAAAAGCCCTGTAGCATTACTTGGTTAAAGTTACTCATCTCAAATGTTGCAAAATACCGAAGGGAAAGGAAAACCAGAAAGCGGGGGAGGTGGTTAGTGGTCCAAAAAATATGGAGGCTGACTAACTTGTGCTGACTAATATCGGTGAACTCATTGTGAGTAACAATAGTGAATTTATCAGGGCTATAAGTAGAAGGAGAGCTATTTAAAAGTTGCTTTAGCACAAAAGGCAGCTGAATTGTTGGTCACAAGTAAGGATTCCTTTTGGGAGATTCGGAAGTAATTCATGTCACCCTTACAGAGTACAAATGTGGCTCCTTGTGCACTTGTTCCCTGGCAGAAATTCTTGGCAGATGATCTTGCCTGTGGTTGATCAAAACAAGGTAGGCAGTGATGTTTCAACTGGATTCACAAAAGGTCTGGTCGAATTTATCTTCTTTTTTAATATTTTATTTTATTGTAAAAGTGCTGTACAAAGGGGTTACAGTTACATGAGTAAGGTAATGAGTACATTTCTTGTCGAACATGGTTACCCACTCCTTGGTTTTTCTCCTACTGTCTCTTCCCTCCCCAACTCTCCCCCCACTCTGAAGTTGTAAAGTTCATTTCCAACAATGTCTTACGAGTATCATTGTTGCATTGGGTCATCCTTTGAGACAGCATGAGAGAGAGAGACAGAGAGAGAGAGAGAGAGAGAGAGAGAGAGAGAGAGAGAGAGAGAGAGAGAGAGAGAGAGAGAGAACACAAGAGAGAAAGATAGTGTATGTGTGTGAGAGACAGGGAGAGAGAGAGAGGGTGAGGGAGAGGGAAAGGGAAAGGGAAAGGGAGGAGTGGAGACAGAGAAACTGGAATCATGTTGACCTTGTTGTCATCAATGTACTGTATCAAGTTCTTTCTTTTTACTTTATTTCACTTTTCTTTTTCCATTGGTTTATCCCTGGCAATCTGTGTCTTTAATTCTGGTACCCTGTGTCTTGTATATACGTTTACTTGAGTTGGGGAAGGGATAACAAAAAGGTTTTTTCTTACCATGGTATAAAAGTAGTACTGACCATCATCATAAAGGATTAGAGTAAATAATAAATAAGTGACTAAAGTGTGCAAATTAGGTAGTGTGTTGTTGACTTTTTAGTTCTTCTGATTTTAATCAGGAAGTGTTTTATTTTCATCCTTGTTAAAAATAATTAGATTTTTTTCCACTGAAAATTCTTTACTCTTTTCTTTCTTTTGGTGGGGAGTAGTTGCTGGCTTTGGGAATTGAACTCAGGGCCTGGGTGCTGTCCCTGAGCTTTTGTGCTCAAGGCTATCATTCAGCCACTTGAGCCACAGCTCCATTTGGGGCATTTGTGTGTGTGTGTGTGGGGGGGGGTAGGGGTGGGTAGTTCATTGGAGATTAAGAATCTCATGGTTTTCCTGCCTGGGGTGGCCTCAAACTGTGATCCTCAGATCTCAGTCTGCTGAGTAGTTAGGATTATAGGTGTGAGACACTGGTGCTTAATTGAAACTTCATTTTTCCAACTCTACCTGACCCTAGAGGCTTTTCTAGTATTTCCTATCACAGCATTTATCCTCTTTTTTTTTAATCCTGATTATTGACAACATCTTTTCCTCATTAGACTTGAACTCCTCAGGATACCACATGGGTCATTATTGTAATATTGACATCTGTTTAGCTGAGGGTGTGGTACGGAGCAGGCACTTAAAATTCATGCAAAGAAATAAGGCCATGAATTATACATAAAAGATGGATTTACCAAACCATGTGTTAGGTGTTATGATGATGTCATTTGTTACTTTTTTATTTTGCCAAAATGACAAACTCAGTTAAACCTTGGATGTGATTGATTGCTCAATTTTTAGCTAAACTCTTTAATTGAGCTTATTTTTCCTTTTAAAAAAATGGTTCATTTTGCTTTTCAGGATTTCCAGAGACTTGTTACTCTTGATATTATGTGTGCATATGTTTGTATGAAAAATTGGGAAACATTCTCATTTATATGAGTAAGGATTTGAAGAAGCCATTTTTTCTCTTTTTTGTATGATAAATAAATGAGAAAATTATCTTCCTGTGTGAATTTGAATGGCATGGATAAAGAAGAACCTCAAATTTTACTAGTGAAGATGCTATCTGAAAATCTTTGAATATTTATATATAATATGTATATGTCTTTGAATGTTGAATATTTATGCCTATGGCTATAGGTAGGTTGATGAATAGTTTGGTTTGTTTTAGAGAAATCTAATCAGTTAGAAATGAAACTATATCATAAAACCTTCCCTCAGTTTAATTTCTTTTTTTTGGGGGGGGGGGATAGGGGAGTCCGGTCCACAGCGCCACTTCCGGCTTTTTTCTTTTTGCTTATGTGGTGCTGAAGAATCGAACCCAGGGCCTCAGGCATGCAAGGCAAGCACTCTACCACTGAGCCACCTTCCCAGCCCCCCTCAGTTTAATTTCAATTCTAACATTAGAAACCTAAAAGAGAGAGAGAGAGAAGAGAGGGGGAGAGAGAGAGAGAGAATTTACGTGTAAATAAGTATTTTCAACAATTTTGCATTAGGATTAACAGACAAAAAAAGGTACTGAGAACAGATCCGGTTAATATCATTTCTTCAATTTCGATGGTAAATTTTGATGGGATTTGGAGCTCCATAGAAACCATACTAGACTTCAGTGTTATATAAAGGGAAAGTGTCATCTAAGAAATTTGCTTTCACAATTATAGCAAGCTGGTTTGAAAAGGAAAGATAAAAAAAAAAACATTTTGTTTTTGTATTCAAGCCATTGGTATGTGAGAATTTTTTTTTAAATCAATATAGCGAGAGACCTGGATTTATATGGGCTTAAGATTTATATGGGTTTAAGAATTGCCTTAGGCCTTTGCCTCACACTCTATTCCAAATTATGGGTGTCTCTTGTCTTTCAGGGCCTGAATCACTAATTTTATTACTTTTTTTGAGGGAATAGAGACAGGGTATATTGTACCTCAGGCTGGCCTCACATTCAGGATTAGGGTACATTGTACCTCAGGCTGGCCTCACATTCGGGGTTGAGGTCGACTGAATCTCGAGTGCTAGATTTGCAGATATCCATCTTGCCCAGCTTTGTGTTTCATTCTTTCTTATAGTATGTACTTACTGTGTAAAATGAAGAGGTTGGACATAGTCCAGGCTTATCTAAGCTTCAATGTTTGGAAATAGATTTATAAATCTTTAGAAATAGGTTTGTAAATACAATGGTTCTATTTTTACTTTGGCACATAAATCCCCAAATGGGTTCAATATTTTGTTACTTTTTTTTTTTTTTTTGGTCGGCCGTGGGGCTCGAACTCTGGGCCTGGGCACTGTCCCTCAGCTCTTCAGCTCAAGGCCAGCGCTCTACCACTTGAGCTACAGCGCCACTTCCGGTTTTCTGGTGGTTTATTGGAGATAGGAGTCTCACGGTCTCTCCTGCCCGGGTTGGCTTTGAACCGCGATCCTTGGATCTCAACCTCCTGAGTAGCTAGGATTACAGGCGTGAGCCACCAGCGCCCGGCTATTTTGTTACTTTTTAAAATTTATACTAGCAGGATTTGAAATGGCTTTGCTAAAATGGAACTTAGAGTCTTGGGTGTATTTGTATTTTTTTTTTTCTACCATGGAACAATACTGAGGCAGGAGCTTAAATGATTGGGAATTATTAGTATTATTGTTTTCTTTTACTACTGGAGGTTTAACTCAAGGCCTCATTCTTGGTAAACAGATACTACCACTTGACATTTTTCTAGCCCTTTTTGCATTTGTTATTTTCTGTGATAGGGTAGATTTATTCTGAGATAAGGCTGATACACTCCTATTTGTGCTTCCCTGAGTCACTGGGATGACATGTGTACACCATTGCATTCAGCCATTAGTAAGATGGAGTCTCTTGAATTTTTATTGCCTGGGTTGTAGCCTTCTCAAACCACACTGCTCTGATTTCCATCTCCCAAGTTATTATGATTATAGGCTTAAGCCACTGGGTCTTGCACTTTGAAATATTCATAAGGAAGGTAGTGAATGGTAAGTATGATTGATGTCCAGAAGCCAAAGAATTAGTGGACACTTCACTGTTTTGTGTTGACTTGACACAAACCAGACAACTAATCCTCTATTTTGAGGTGTAGAGATCAATGGGGTACCTGTATCATCAGAATTGCTTCTTAATGCAGTTTATTCTTTGGATCGTGTAGAGTTTGTAAGTGTGTGGGAGGATGGCAAGTTTGTATGTTGATCAGTGGTAGAGAGAGGGTGGGGAAGGAAGGGAGGGCTTACTAAGTGTGATGAATGACTGGATTCATAAACCTCATCTTAACATTCTGGAATGAAAATGAAGCTTGAATTCTGAAGGAATACATTTCTAGAGAATAAAATAAATGCTGTTATACAGTGACTGAAAGCATACAATTTACAAAGAAATGTGCCCTTTGGAGCTCAAAAAGAAATTTCTGTCAGCTAATGGGTGATAGAACAGAGGTGAAATAATCTGTAATCACTGCAGAAAAGAGTGCCATCTAGTGGAATCATTTTCCCAGTATGAGCTGCATTTAATGCTTTCAGAAGGTGAAGGTTCTTAATATGTACCAATTGGTTTTCTTTCCCAAAGCATATTTGTGTTATAACACTTTTTATCTTGAATTGATTTTTGTGCTCGATCTTGTCTCATTTTTACATTTGCAGAAGAGTTGTAAAAAGAGTAGTGTATTCCCATCTACCCCTGGCCCAGTTAACTCTGGGTTGATAGACACACTTACCATGACCACGAAACTAACACTGCTACCAAATTACTAACCTCTAGACGATTCAGATTTCACCAGTTTATCCCTTTTATCTTTATCCTGTTTCAGGATCTTAGAGTATTCTTAGTCATGTCTCCTTAGGCTCCCAAATCAGAGGTAGTTCTTTATCAGTTCAGAGAAAGTTTACTACACCTCTTCTCTAGAGATTGTGATTGTCATGTGGTACAGCTGAAAATATAGGTAATGTAGAAAATGGAAAGATAATTATGAATTAGATGCTGGTGATTCACACCTGCATTGTTAGTTACTCAGTAGACTTGAGATCTGAGGATCAAAGTTCAAAGCCATTCTGGGCAGGAAAGTCTGGAGGCCTTTTTGTGTGTAGAGCTTGAATTCAGAGCTGGGCCTTATCCCTAAGCTTTTTGCTTAATGCTCTTACTGCAACACTTGAGCCAACTCTACTTATGACAATTTGGTGGCTTATTGGAGATAAGAGTCTCAGGGACTTTCCTGATTGGACTTAGCATTGAACTGCTATCCTCAGATTTCAACCCCCTGAGTAGCTAGGATTACAGTTGTGAGCCACTGGCACTAGGCATGACTCTTATCTGCAATTAACTAGCAAAAAAAATATTTGAAAGTGAAGCTGTGGTTCAAGTGGTAGAGTATCAACGTAGAACAAAAAAGCTATGGGACAGTACCCAGGCCCTGAGTTCAAGTCCCAGTACTGGTATATACACAAAAAAATGAAACAGTAATTATGAAGTAGGAATTTTGATCTAGAAATATCATCCTGCTAATATTATTACCTCCCATCCTATATCTTTTAAAATATCTTTTGAAGATACATTGTAAATTGCTTTGTAAGTTTTACTTCTGAAAAATAAAGAGGCAGGGACTAACTTAGTTTTCACATGTTACTTAAAAGGAAATTGAACTACAGTGACATTTTGTGTTTTGCCTTTTGGACAATAATCTCAGGTAGAGAACAGAGTGGCAAATCACAAAACAATTGAAAAGTAAACTTCATTTTCTCAATTTTTTTTGCTGGTCCTGGGGTTTGAACTCAGGGCTTGGGCTCTGTCCCTGAGCCTCTCTCTTCTTTTTTTAAAAATTATTTTTATTTATTTTAAAGATACTGTACATAGGGGTTACAGTTACGTGAGCAAGGTAATGAGTCCATTTCCTATCAAGCATTATTACCCCTCCTTTGTTTTTCCCTTACCATCCCTTTCCTCCCCACCTCCCTAACTCCTCTTTCCACCCCCTCCTCTGCAATGTTGTAAAGTTCGTTTTCAACATAGTGTCTTATACATATAATTGTTACAATGGGTCATGCTATTCTTATTTCAGCATTTTGTTATTTCCCTTCCCCTGTTTTCAATGCTAGTGCTCTACCACTTGAGCCACAGAGTCACTTCTGGCGTTTTCTGTTTGTGTGATACTGAGGATTCAAACCCAGGGCTTCCTGCATGCTAGGTAAACATTTCTTATAGTACCCTGAATTTGAAAATAAAAGACATCCTTTGACATCATACAGCCTAATAAATACTTCCTTTCTTAGAAACTGATCTCCCGTGTGCGCGTGCATTGGACTTGAATTTATGGCTCAAGTAGCATCCCTGAGCTTTCTTGCTCAAGGCTAGTTCTCTACCACTTGAGCGCCAGCTCCACTTCCAGCTTTTCTGATACTTAGTTGACAGACTTTCTTACCTGGGCTGGCTTCGAACCCAGATCTTCAAATCTCAGCCTCCTCAGTAGCTAGGATTACAGACCTGAGCCATTGCTGCTCAGCTTAAAAGTTGATCTCAAATGGTTTTATAATAGTTGGCCCATTTAAACACTGTCCATATCTAGCTAGGACTTATTAGTAATAGTTAGGGCCAGATTCTCTAAGTCACTTTCTGCTTTATGGTTAAAAACATTTCTATGACAAGTTTTATTTTAAAAATAGAATTGATTTTTTTAATACTGTGTAAGTTTCCTGAATGTAATGACTAGAGTGAACTGTGCTGTTCCTGAAAGTAGTGGAAAGGCCTAGAATTTTCAGAGGATATAAGGTTTTCTTTTATTACTACCCAAATCAACTCTTCAAAGTGGTGAGACTATATGGAATGTAACCACCTCCAGGATAAAAAGGGATGACTCAGAAAAGGCCTCAACTAATAGATAGCTTCTTTAGAAAACTTCTTATCAGTTTTGAAATTAGGATGAGAGAATGATGGATGTGCCCTGGCTTCAAGATAGCAACAAGTTTTTGAGCACTAGTCAGCCTATGAAGTAGCCAAGCTATAGGATTAGAGTGCCTCTGGCAGATGTGGTGCTTGCTTTTCCAGTGTGCTTTTCTTCACATTGGGAGATAAGTTGTTTTTCTGTGTATTCCCCCTGCCTGCCTTGCCCTGCACTGCCCTGCCCTGCCCTGCCCTGCCCTCCCCTCCCCTCCCCTCCCCTCCCCGCCTTTCCCCTTCCTTCCTTGTCCATGCTGGTTCTGGAACTCACCTCTTGGGTTCTATTCCTCAGCCTTTTGCCCAAGGCTGGTGCTTCACCTTCTAAGCCATAGCTTTACTTCCAGCTTTGGGTTAATTTATGAACTTTTTTTTCCTGGGCTGGCTTTAGAACATGATTCTCAGATCTTGGCCTCTTGAGTAGCTAGGGTTACAGGCATAAGCCACTGATGCCTGGCTGGACTTGCTTTCTTAGTCCATTTTAATTTATGCCTTTACCTCCATGTGTAGGTAAAGTTCTTTCAATGTGAAAACAAACACCGAATAGAATTTTTACCTTTAAAGATAGCTTAAGGAAATAGACAAATGTATCTTTCCAGCATTTGACCCAATATTAGAACCATTCTCTTTTAATTTCTTTGCCACCTAGACAATGCACATGGGCTGTGAGGTGGGCAGAGGTGGCATGTTCTTAAGTTTCCTGCCACCTGATGGCCTCTTTGCTGACAAGAATAAAATCCTCTACATATATTTGTGCCTAATACCTTGAAACTATAGCCATGGGAAATTGTAACTCAAGGTCATGTTCTGATCACTGTAGACACTTGAACAAGTAAACGTTTTGCTCTTCTCCGCACCAGAGCTGTCTCTGCCAGTGTCTAGTCACATGAGAAGCACACCAAGTAGACTGAACACAGGAAGCAAGCATTTTTCCAAACAAGCTCATTTCCACAGTATACTAGATCACATTACATCTTGTGAACTGAGCTGGAAGAACAGTGTGAATGCATTCCCAAGGAAATGGGAGAAATAAGGAATTTGCCTGTTCAGCTCTCTGCTTCTAGAACTTTGTATGTTTATTGTAGACCAGATTATTAAGAGACCATTTCTACGTTAATGTTTAGCAGGTCTGTGATTATTTTTCATGTACCTTCATTTTATTTTGACAACTTGAGTAGATCATGAAGTAGTTCAATAGCATGAGTTTAATATATATTTGTCCTCTTAATAGGAAGTGAAAAAAATTTTTACATGTTTTTGATATATAATTAAAATTTGACTCATGCTCTTTCAGGATAGCCCTTTAAAATAGTATTAGGTATACATAGAAATGTCAAAAGATGAGATTTTATTGAGAAAAGAATTGATATCTGTATAAATCCTCTTATTTATTTTTTAGCAATTGTCCAGTAGGTGCTTTGTTAACTTTTATTATAGCAATAGTTTGCCAGCCTTTAAAAATGGACTTTTAGTTAGACAGTAGTGGATCTTGTCTGTAATTCTTGGTACTAGCTGGCTTAAGTCTGAGGATCATGGTCCGAAGGCAGCCTGGACAAGCACTTATGTGAGACTCTAAACCAATTAACAAGAAAAATGCTGAAAATGGAGCTGTGGCTCAAATGATAGTATCAGTCTTTCAGTCTTTTTTTTTCTAGTCCTGGGGCTTTTACTCAGGACCAGGGCTTTGTCTCTGAGCCTCTCTGTGCTCAAGGCTAGTGTTGTACCACTTGAGCCACAGCCCCACTTCTGGCTTTTTCTAAGTAGTTTATTGAGGGTTAAGAGTGTCACGGACTTTTCTGCCTGGGCTGGATTAGAACTGTAATCCTCAGATGTTTGCCTCCTGAGTAGCTAGGATTACAGGCATGAACAAACGGTGCCCTGCTTAGTATTGGTTTTCAGTGAAAACAAGCAAGAACACAAGGCCCTGAATCCAAGCTCTGGTACTGGCACACAAATAAACGGAATTTTGTCATTGTAATTGAAGAAGACTCAAGTGGTTATAAAGTCATTCCTTAGATTGCTTTTTTTTGTGCTTTTGAGTCATTTTATTCTGTAAGAACAGGCTTCTTTCTCCACATTAGGTTGGAATTCTTAGTAATTAATGTTAAATATTTTATAGGCTGTAATATAGTGTGTGATAGTAAACTTGAGGCCTATGCAAAGAACTTGGTAATTTTTAACTACTGAGGTTTTATCTCTTTTTCTTTTACTTTTTTTCTTACATACTCTGAGTATGTTATATTTTTGAAATAAGCCAGTCTTGGCTTCACTTGGCTTTTATGACTTTGACTTTTCCTCCATCATTATTTGAGGCTCTTACTTAATTATGATTTGCATACATCATTAAAATATATGGATTGTCCATGATTAATACCAAACCAATGCATTCTGTCAAGCTTAGGATTCTCTTTGTCTACATTTCATGCTCCTTGCTATAGTTAGCACACAACATAGGCACAAGGTGCCTTTCCTGCCACATGTATTGTGAAGCTAGCCACTCAATTCTGTGCTCATCTTATGTGATTATAACAACCACACTTAGCAAGAGCGTCTCCTGCCTGAAAGGTGATTTATTTTGTTTTAAGATAGCATCGGCCCATGTGAGCAAGGTTAGTAGTATCTGGGAGATGAAGATATGGAAATTTGATTAAAAGGAAAGGAAGGGTTGATTTTGTGGTGGGATTTCCTACTTTGGGGCAATAAGGTGTCCAGAAAATTTCCTTTTAAATTTCAGATTAGTTTTTAAGTCTGTTCCCTGTTTTCTCAGGAATCATGTAGTAAGTCATAGTCATACTTGGTAACAAAATACTTTGTGTAGAAGGAGCTAGCAATAATTTCCTTTTTTTAGAAGAGATGTGTTGTATTTTAGAGGTAGTTACATCCGTTCTCTGCTTATTTTCTTTAAACAGATAGAGAAGCTTGAGGCCTACGAGGCTACAGTATCCTTTTCAGTTGCACAGGGAAACTAAAGTGGCACCTGACTTGAGGTAGCCATGATGAGGCTTCTACTTGATGTTCTCTCAGAGATCTACAGTTTTGTGAGTATAAACTTTTGTCTCTCAAGTTTTTTTTTAAATGTTCAACTTACATTGTAAATGAATACATGTGTTTACTTTTTAAAATGGAGGCTTTCTTTTTGCAGCATTAACCAGTCAGTTTCAGATCTGTTTCATTTTGAAAGCTTGTAATAGATTCATTTAACCCTGCCAAATCACAGTTAGAGGACACACCTAGATAGCCTTTCATTTGCTAGTCAAATGAAGGATGTTTCAGTGAGATGGAACTTATGGTCTTCTCTTCAAACCTGACCTTTGCTGTTTTAAGATCTGTACCCTAGGTTCTGGGAAGGCATAAAACTATATTCCAGGTGTCCAGGATCAGGTAGGTGACCTCAACAGGCAGCCCCTCTTTTTCTTATTTCTCCCTTCAGAGTCACAGTTAGCAGGTCACTTTGACAAGTAAGCTTCTCTTGGGGATATGGTCACAGGCAGATGGGAAATCCTTTCTGTGTGACCAGGGGACTTATCTCTTTGGAAAGAAACTCAAAGTGACATGGACAATAGAAATCACTATGTGGAATCCAGGCTTGAGGTCAAAGGAGAATATGAAAGATTTGAGCATTCTGTCTTCATGGATGGTGGTAGACATCGGGTGTGTGTGCAAGAGATGGAAATAGTGTTAGCATTTCATTCTTATTCTGCCATTGGGAGGAAGATGATCGATCATATAGAAGTGAGGCCATAGAGGGCTGGGAAGGTGGCTCAGTGGTAGAGCGCTTGCCTTGCATGCATGAAGCCCTGGATTCGATTCCTCAGCACCACATAAGCAAAAAGAAAAAAGCCAGAAGTGGCGCTGTGGCTCAAATGGTAGAGCGCTAGCCTTGAGCTGAAGACTTGAGGCACAGCACCCAGGCCCAGAGTTCAGACCCCATGACCGGACCCCCCCGCCAAAAAAAAAGAAATGAGGCCATAGATACATAGAAGATGCATTCAAAACATTTGTCTTAGGTCATACAGCTAGCAACAGAATCTTACTCTCACTTGTCTGATTTTTGTCTCTAGATACTGAGTTTGATGTTTCTCTTTCATTTGTATAATTAATATACAGTTTTCGGTGCTTTGTTTTAACTTAAAATCAATGTACTTTTTTTTGCCCTAGGTGGCCTAGAACCATGATACTCCTCATAAGTATCTAGGATTTCAGGTGATTCTACTATGACCTGCACAGATTTTAAAAATAAGGTATCCTTTATTTTTTTTAAGAGCCAGACTCGCTATGTAGTTTAAGCTGACCTTAATCTCCTGGGCTCAATGGATCTTCTCACTTTAGCCTCCTGAACAGCTTTCTCTGGAGAGATGCACCACCATACCAAGCAAAGCAAATATTTTCAGTTTTAAACATTTTTTGTCCAATCATGACATCAAATACATACCCCGGTCTTGTCCCTACACTTTTAAAATGTTTTTATTGTTATTGTAATGGTGAGGTACAGAAGGGTTACAGTTACATAAATCAGTTAGTGAGTACATTTCTTTCTGAACCATGTCTCCCCTCACTGTCTCCCAGTTTTTCCCTCCCATCCCTACCAACAAGTTGTAGAGTTCATTTTCCACGTAGTAGCTAGTGAGTACCACTGTTGTATTGTTCACCCTTGTCCTTTCCTTTCTTAAGGCACTCCCAAAGACAGATAAACTAACAAATAAGACAAATTTAAAGAAAACAAAACAGCAACAAAGAGAAAGAAACGTCTTGTTTCCATTTCTTGGAGTTCATTTTGATAAATATTATGTTCTATGATCATATGCACATAGCTATTGAGCCTTTCTCAGCCCCACACTTTACAAAGCAGATCTTATTCTAGACACTGGGGATACAGCATAGAGCACAGTACAAAAATTCATGTTCTTATAAGTTTCTAAGATAAAAGTGGAAACTATGGGTGCATATTCCACCATGTCTTCCTTCACTAGTAAGACATTGAAACACTGAAATCAAGATAAGTGGTTGTAATTTTTCCATTCCCCCCCTCCCCACCAAATTACTGAACTAGCAGAGTATTCCTGATGTTACTGAGCCAGCTTCTGAGGATGTGGGTGTGAGGTGCCAACGCAAGCCATTTCCTTGTGCAGCTGCTGTTTTAGGCCCTCACGGCTTATTGTAGTGATGATAAATTATCTCTGCCCCTCACAATTAACTTTAAAGCTGAATGCATGTAAAACATTTGTAAAATCTTGAGCTCCATACTTTTAACCAAAATAAGCATCTTTCGGAGGTTCAGAAATGATTCAAATGTGACAAGATGGTTACATACCTGTCACTCTTTACATACTGGAGTGGCCTGAATACTCCTACTCTGTGACAGTGTCTGACAGTTTCTCTGTTTCAAACTGATAGGTCATTTTAGTTCAGTTAGCAATGTGTTTATCAGCTTCTGGGAATATCTTTTAAGTAGTTAGCTTTAGTCATGTTGTAAGTGACTTGATTGTGCTTGTTCTTCATGAAAGTTCAGTGCTTTATATGGAATTGTGTACCAAGTTTTTGTCTGTTGATCCTTGTGGTTAACAGAGCCAAATCTCCAGTTGTTACTACCATTGTCAGTTTCTGGACTGTGGACTGGAATCTTGTTTATTAAGCCCTTCCCCTAGTCATTTCCCATGTATAGAGCTTAAGTGGTAGCCTCAAGATTCAGACTCTGTAACGTCCTTACTTCGGGAAATAATAGGATAATGTGAGATTACCACTTGTGGAGTAACCTTTCCTAGAAACTGTCAATCCTAGAGAGAATTCCTATTAGAGATTATTGGTATCAGGTTCAGATATAAAAATGAGAAGCTTTATCTGTAAATATTTCATTGTATTCTTCCTTGGGTCTTATGGGACTGAGTCTTTGATTCATGCATTGCCTGCTTTGCAAGGTATGAATAAAAAATGAATAAAAAATCATCTACCTAGCTTTCTAAGCAGAAAGTCTACCAGCTTGTCTATCTATGGAGGCCTGTTGCAGGGTCTTCTATGCTTGTGGTATATCTCTCCAGCAGTATATGGGTCGTGCTTGGCTTGAATCTCAAGTCACTTAGCATGAGTGGCTCTTTTATCTTGTTCACATAGTGTGGTATGCCTAGAATCATGACTTCTTTTTATGCTTGTTACTTGGTCTATTCCTTTTGTATACTAATGTGACATACTACTCCATCTGCCTATTCTAGATTATCTAATTGTCAGACCAAATGTCTCTGTAGCTTTTTGTGGAGATCTGGAAGACCCAAGGTGAAGAAAGTTTCTTTTTAAATCCAGGAGTATTGAGGAACAATCAATCTTAAGAATGCAACAGAACTTTCTTATAGCTTCCAGTCTCAAAGTCATAACCTACCAAAGTAACCTTAACTAACACGAAATTTCATTTACCACCAAAAGATCACATATGTCCCTGATTTTTTTTCAAGATGGATGGGTCCTTTGGGATCAGTGACTATGGTTGATGGTTGTGGTCAGCTGAATCATGGGAGGATTTTTTTTTTATAAGAAGAGATATTTATTTGTACTCTGCATGTCTTCTTAATAACTCACACTCATTTCCATCTTAGTGATTTGTATGATTATTTAATGTCTGTGTTTCCCAGAGTTCAAATTCCATGAAAACAGGAACCTTTGGCACAGTGCTTGTGGGCAGTAGCTGTGGCTAATCAATGCTTGTTTGTATTTGTAGTGTAAAGAGCACTGTGCTGGGGATCCTGGGACATGTGCTCAATCCCTTTTTTTTGCCTCAACCAGGTATGTGACCTTGGGCCAGTCATTTCCTGTATGCAGACCACAGCCTCCTCATCTGAGGGCAAGGGCAGGGAGATTTATGAGGTCACTTTCACCTTTATAAGTCTCAGTTTGTGTCTGACTAAATCAGGGAAGAATTGTAGCCAGTCAGTAAGATGCCACAACTTTGTTTCCAAACCCTGGCTGACTCTTTACAAGTGCCCTGCCTTAGCTAGGTTGGAAATGGCTGGCCCACTGCTTTCCTGAGCAGTCTGTGCCAGAATCCCGAGTCACCTCCTTTGGGACATTCGAGGGCAGTACTTTTCAAACTTGTGTAGCAGCTGAATTCCTTTCAAAGGAGTAAAGTAATTAAGACAAACTCCTTATTTATTAAACATGGTTAGAAGCCATATGAAAACCTAACTGGGATAGTTGGTGCACAGAAGATGGAGTAATTTCAGAAAGAAAACTTGCAGGTTAGTATGGTAGGAAAAGAAAGTGAACATAAATCCCTGGGCATTCCCACCTACTCTACCCCACCTCTAGTCCTGTTTCCAGCTTACTTCATAGGGCATTCCAGTCTTCTGCCATGGTAAGATAACAGGAATTTGGATGGCCTAGTAAACATAGTGGTTCATGACAGCCATTTGACCCAAGGTCAAGGAAGTTTGTTCAATCTTGAGGTGCATATGCAACAGGAATTTCTTATAGCTTCCACTCTCAAAACCATAACCTACCAAAAGTAGGTTATGGCTTATGATAAAACAGGTAACCCAAGTAGTCCTATAATCATTAAAAGAAACTAAATTGATTGTTGAAAATTTCTTGATAAAGGGATTTCAAAACTTGGATGCTTTCACAGTTGAATCGACATTTTAGGAATCAAAAGTATGAGTTCTAAAGAGTTTCTTCCAAAGAACCAGGTAAACATTTCATACACCATATGAGGCCAGCATTACTCTGGTACCAATGATGGTTTTTTTTAAACAAACAATAATGACAACACTGCAGACCAATTATTTCCATGTACATGAAAAAAAAATCCCAGTCAAACTATATTGCTGATTCTACGGGTGTAAAGTCATTGTCTGGAATCTGGTGATATTCCCTCTTTCATTACCAATAATTAGTGAGTTCTTTATGATTTTACTGGTAGCTTAACAATCATTATTGGTATTGTTACAGAATTGGATTTTGGGTTCATTGATTTTTGTTTTTGCTTTCAACTTTGCTTTCTGTTCTTACCTGATTAGTTTTTATTTCCTTCTTGCTTTGATTTTATTTTTTCCTTTGATTTTGATGTCTTTAGTTTTAGATAGAGACTTGGCTTATTGATTTAGGTTCTTTCCTTTTCTTTAAATGCAAACATTTGTTATAGATTTCCCTACAAGTATTGTTTTAGCTGAATCACACATTTTGATATGTATTTTCATTTGGTTCAACTCAAAATATTTGTTGTTGCCTGAGACTTTCTCTTTGATCATAGATTGGACATTCCCCTTTCTTTCTGTTAGATTCTAGCTTAATTTCATCATGACCAGAAGACTTTTAATACTTCTAAATTTATTTAATAATGCTTGTGCTTCAGGGCATGATCCATCTTGCTGAATGTTTTATGTATTCACTAAGAGAATACAAATTCTGCTTTTGTTGGTTAGGATGTTTTATAAATATGAGATTCAATTAAGTTAATGGTGTATTTAATTTTTGTATTTTACTGAGACAGAAGTGTTGAAGGCTCCAAATATAAATAGGATTTCCTTTGTTCTTTTGAGTTGTCAGTTTTTACTGCTTCACTATGTAGCCCAGCTGAATGCGAGGACTACAGGTATGTGCCATGTTTCCACCAATTTGCTTCCCATGGGGAGCAGATTGATCTTCATTTCAGAGCTGCTCTTGGGTACATATGCATTTAGGATTGTCATTTCTTTCCTGGTAGGTTGACTTTCTTTTATTCTCTAATGTCTCTATTTTGAAGACTGCTGTATGTAATGCAAATATCAGCACACTAGCTTTCTTTTGGACAATGTTTTCATTCTACTTCTTTTCTATACTTTCACTTTTAACCATTTCCCAATATTATATTCAAGTGAGTTTTTATAACATTTTGAATATTATGTTAAGAGACTCTGTGCCTTGTTTAAAAAGCATACAGTTTTTGTTTCACTGGCTATAGTTTGAGAATCTCATAGTCTGCCTTTATTTAATTCATTTTTGTATTTTTGCTGTTTGAGGTGATAATTGGTATGCTGAGATTTATATCTTCTATTTTTGTTCCTGTTTTGGGTCCTGTTTCTCATGTTCTACCTTCTTTTGAGCTACTTGAATACTTTGTAGTGCTTTCATTGATCTCTTCTATATCCTGCTGTAGTGATTATAGTACATATTCTTAACTTTATTGATATTTTATCACTTTTAAGTGAGCTATAAGAAAACCTTATCATATAGGTCCCTTTGTCTTTTTTCTCTTTTATGACAAC
Organism: Dipodomys merriami; assembly: GCF_024711535.1. Taxonomy (NCBI): domain Eukaryota; kingdom Metazoa; phylum Chordata; class Mammalia; order Rodentia; family Heteromyidae; genus Dipodomys; species Dipodomys merriami. The sequence continues at coordinate 88,267,769 of NW_027204492.1, forward strand.
TATTATTTTACGTTTTCTTACACTGATGCAGACAATGTAATACTTTTTACTTTTAGCAGAGCTCTCAAGAGAATTAGTCACACTCTTTAATGACCTGTAAGTAATGAGGTACCTATTGATATGATGATGACTTCATATGGCTGGCTTAGTCTGTATAAGTACACTGTAATGCTTAAGCAATGAAGAAATCATCACAAATCACATTTCTCACCATTTATCCAACCATGAGCAACGTATAACTGTGTGGTGTTTTGTTTTAGTAGTTTATATTAGCTTACATTGTTTTCCAATTAAATTTATTCTCTCTATCACACTCCCTTACTCCCTTCCTGTCAAACAAATAGCATCTAACAAGCTTCGTTTTTAATAGTTGCAAATAATCTATTTCAACAATATTCAACCTCTTTTTATACTCCTTGCCAGCTCAGCTCCTTCCTGCTAGTCTCCATCATACATGGTGTTTTCTATTCATCCAAGTATCTATTTGTTCTTTTATTCCTAATGTTCTTAAGTTTTTTTTTTTTTTCCTTGGGTCTGGTCGTGGGGCCTGAACTCTGGGCCTGGGCACTGTCCCTCAGCTCTTCAGCTCAAGGCTCGCACTCTACCACTTGAGCCATAACACCACTTCCGGCTTTTTTCTTTTTGCTTATGTGGTGCTGAGGAATCGAACCCAGGGCCTCATGCCTGCAAGGCAAGCGCTCTACCACTGAGCCATCTTCCCAGCCCTGTTCTAAGTTTCTTGTGATACCTTTCTCTCTCATCTACAGATCTTTAGCTATTACCTAACTTTAGAGGAAAATCATTGGCTGTTTTGCTATTGCATATTTGTTGTTCAGATTGGACCTGTCTTTAGGAAAATCACCGGATTGTCTTAGTTTTTCCTTGATCTGCTTATATCTGTATTTGACCTTAATCTTGTGTTTGACCTTCATTTCTGTGCTGAAAGACATCCTCTTTCATTTCAATCACCTTGCCACATTTTTCTCCTCTCTATGGCTTCTAGTGTGACACTTGGAGCTATTTAAATACTTTTTGTACCTTTGTAGGTAGTGTGTCATTTCCCCTTTGTTGCTTTCAATATTGCTTGCTTCATCTAATTTTCAGTATGGCCATTTGTTATTGGGGTGATGTTTCTTTTAGATGAAGTATATTGTGCCTTTTGAATTTGGAGATTTACATGACCTGTGAAATACCTAAGTATTTCAGCTATTTTTTGAAATACTTTTTAACCACTCAGAACTATTTTTTCCTCTCCTTTCTTTTTTTTTTTTTTTTTTTTTGGTCCGGTCGTGGGGCCTGAATTTTGGGCCTGGGCGCTGTCCCTCAGCTCTTCAGCTCAAGGCTAGCGCTCTACCACTTGAGCCACAGCGCCACTTTCAGCTTTTTTTTTTCTTATGTGGTGCTGAGGAATCGAACCCAGGGCCTCAGGCATGCAAGGCAAGCACTCTACCACTGAGCCACCTTTCCAGCCCTCCTTTCTTCCATGTCACAAATGACAGACCTTCTGATCCCCTGGGTATCTGAGGCTCTGTTTTGCTCGCATACTTTGGTTGTGCAGACTGGACCTGTCTTTGGGTATTTTGCTTTGGTAATTTTGTATAGTTCTAAAATTTCCAAGAATACTTCTTTTTATTTCCCCGCTCAAATTTCAAATTGCTTCTTCAACAGGATTTAGGATTACTTGTAATTAGTGACTGTATTCTTTTGTAATTGTTACTTTATTTTTAATTACAATTTAAAAAAATTTGATGGGTACCTGTGTTTGAATTGGAGGTCTCATGCACATGCTCCATTTCCTTGCTTATGACGACAGCTCTAGCATTTGAGCCTTGCCTCCAGCCCTGTAATCATTGATACAAAGTCCTTGTCAGAAAGTTGGGACCATGTCATTTCAGCATTAGCATCTGTCACTTGTCATTCTCCATGCTTAATAATTTTGGATTCTATCCAGGATATCTGAACTATTATGAGACTCTGGGTCTTGGATAAATCTTATGAAAAATGTTAATACTGTCTTTTTCACAGACAGTTGATCTGGTTAGATCCAGTGAGCAAATAGCAACCCACCTTTTATGAGTTGTTTCCCAGTTTCTCCCTTGCCAATATGTGTGCCATGTGTTCATTAATTTGCAATCTTAGTACTTCAGTTCTCAAACTCTTTGTGAGCCATTTAGGTTGAGATCCATATGTGTAAACTGGTGTTTGGGGGTGGGGGACACTGGAACTACATAAAACACTTTTTTTAAAACTGGGAACAAAATGATGGGGGATGAGATTCATATTGATGCTCCTCTCCTGTCACCATTTTTCTAGTAACTTTCCCGTTCCATGGGGCTTCTCTCTCTTTTTTTTTTTTTATCGTTTAGCCTGGAAACTAGTTACTTTTAACTCTGACCTGTACTTCTACAACTGTGATCAATGTTCCTGGAGCCAGGTGACTGGGAGACAGAAAGACATAGTACAGTTCACCCCCTCCTCTTTGGAACCAGGTCTAGGAGACCCAGAAGAGACAGATGTCCCTTCAGAGCTGTGGTCACGCAGACTGCTCCTGCTGCTGCCATCTCCACTGAAGGGTTACTTGCAGACTGTGTGCCTGAGAGAATGGAGAGAAGCAAGTGGAGGCTTTCTCCCACTTTTTGTGAACATTAAGAGTTAATTCTTCCTGCTGCTGGAGCCAGAGCTCCAGGCATCTCCTGTCTGCCAGCACTCAGTGTCTGGCGACAGGGTGTTTTTAAGCCCAGATTCAGGTACACTAGAGGAAAACGAATAAGAATATAATTGTGCCAGTTTGCTGTTATTTCAAGTCTTGGTCTTCTTTCCTAATCTGCCTGTTCTCCTATTCCCTTTTACAGAACTTTCTCATATAGCTCCATGTTTTATAGCTGTGGGCACTGGGAAAGATGGGGCGGAGAAGGAAGGCTAATGATTCCAGGTTTGATTGTGAATTCTGAGAATAGGGTAAGGAGACTGAACAGTGGGCAGGTACATTAGCTGGCCCCATGGTGTTCCTTTCTCCAGGTTTACCTCTGTGCTTGAAAAAAAATCTTTAGGACCCACATACAGATCCTAAGAAGGTGGATTAATACTGAATCAGCCCATGCAACCGAAAATTGCTTCTATTTTGATGCTGCAAGTAAAATTAAGTTGGCTTTAAACTGTTTTCCATCTCCTGAACCTGTTTATTAAAATAAGGACACCTAGAGTGTAGTTGAGTGGTATAGTGATTGCCTAGTATGTGGGAGGCCTTGGGTTCGTCCCCAGTACAGGAAAAGAACGGAAAATTACATAAAACCAAGTGATTTCTGAAATCCATTTTTTTTGTCCAGTTTGAAAAAGTACCATGGGGATCATGCTTTACTTGTAAGTCCAAAGCAGTGGATCCTCTCCTCTACATGAAGATCTGCTTGTCTCATGAAGAGAGCTTTGTTGCATAAATTTTGTACTGGCATACTTGAGACTTGATGTACTTGTAATTTCTGTGGAAGTGAATGTTGTGTTCTTAGTTAACACAGTTTAGACAAAAACAGAGAGAACAAGCTTCTTTGAAGAGATTTCCAAAGTGAAATTGGAAATGGCTGCCTTTTAATAAAGAGAATGAAGGCATGGTTAGAGGTGTTCCCAGGGTGGCAACCCATATTCAAAGACTTGTTGTTCTGGAGGGGTGGGGAGCAGGAAGCTCTGTAAGGGGAAGCAAGAATGGAATGTTTTTGGGAGTGGGGGTTTGTCATTTCCAGGAGCAGGGCATGCTTCACAGTGGGAAGGTCTGGCTCCAGCTTGAGCCCACTCACAGGATGTCAGGAGGGAAGTGTGACTAAGGTCAGGGCCTCGCCACGTGGTCGGCCAGCTGGATCCAAAGCAGGGCTGCTACGGCCACACATCCTGAGTTTCCATGGTCTAATGGAATGGGGTTGAAAAGGGTGGATGCAGGATGCTGGCTTGCACTGTGCAGTGTGTGGGTAGTGAGTCTTAAGTGACAGTGGGTGGAGATTATAGCATTTCATCTGCTTTGACACCTTTTAAAGATACAACCCACGTTTTCAAGGGTTTATGCCAATGTCTGCATAGATCTCCAACCCCCTTAAAATTCTTAGGAGCCCAAGGAAAATTGTTACTTGAGTACCTCTTAAAACATAAGAAGATGTAAAATTAAATACAGAATTTGTAATTCTGATTTTTTCAGTTTATTAGGGAGGAGGGCATTCTCTTGAAATCCTAATGGGAATTTTTAAGGCCTCTCCACATCTGAGAACAGGATAACATTCTGTGTCTTTTCAACTTCTCTTTAGAGAAGGCTGTTCAGGATGTTTAGCAGGTTGGGTTTCAGAATGTCAGCAGCTTTATGGTGTTGTCATGCAATTTGACAGATTGAATTTGCACTTAGAGGAAATGGAATGTCGTTTGAATCACTGGAATGTATTGTACCTCAGGAACATGGGAGAACGAGTATATGTCAGGTTGGGAGTATGATTAATATTTTGCTGATGATCTTTCAACTTCATGGCATGCTTAAACTCTGTTTCAACTTGAATAATTTCTAGGGTTTCCTAGTTGCAAAGAAGTGGAAGAATCCTAGAAAAAAGTGTCCAATTTGGCTCCTTAGTCTGTTGGGCATTTGAGAAGGTCTCAGGCCAAAATTTTTAATTTGTTCAGTTTGAAAGAAAAAAAATCTATTAGGGAATTTATAATAGTTTCTTAATCAACTCAAAGCTTTAAGTCTTTTTCTTCCCCCAACCAATGTTAAAATATACTTGAAGGACTGAGAAACTTGGGTGGGAAGCTATAAGTACTGTGGGGTGTGGAAGCAGTTATTATTAGACATCATTGTCAGAAGTGCTGTGTTTTTAAGACTATGCCAGGCAAGGGTTCACTGAAGTGTAAAAAAGCATTTCAAGTATTTATTTAGTACAGATTTCTTCCTAAAACTTAGGAATTACTTTCTTCCTATGGAGAGAGATGCTGGACAGTATTATAATCATTCTTTTTCATGTTTAAAAAATTGTATTTGATGAGTATTTGTGTAACTTCTTTTTGAAAAATGCCTATTAAATGAACTTCTATTTTCATTGGATTGAGAATCTTTGTTTTGGGGTGTTTTGCTTTTCTGTTACTTTAAAAATTCTTAAGTAGTTGTACAAAGGGGTTACCATTTAACAAAGCAGTTTACGAATATAATATATCTTGATCAATGTTATTATCTTTAGTTACATTCTTTTGAATGTTATGACATATTTGAACTCCAAATAAGACACATGAAAAGGAAAATGGTCTTTTTTTTCTTGGTATTAAGGTTTTAACTCATAGCCTTCTGCTTGCTTGTCTTCGTTTAGCTTGTTTGCTTGGCTAGTGCTCTACTACTAGGCCACGCTGCCAGCCCAGCAAGTTAATTAAAGATGAAATCATGATGTTTTTTCCCATTGCAGTCTGGCTTTTAACCTTGATCCTCAGATCTCAGCCTCTTGAATAGCTAGGATTTCAGGTGTGACTCACCAGTGTTTGGCTGCAAGGTCAAAGTCAATTTATAGTTTGATGCATTTTGCTTTTACTGAAGGGATTATAAGGAGGAAAGGGCACACATGCAAGATGGATATGTTTCGTGACTTTGCTATCCTGGGGACATTTTTGCTAGTGGTTTTGGTTGTCATAATTGGGGAGTGTTGATGCTACTGGAATCTAATGAGTAGAAACTAGGAGACTGCCAAACATCAAATAATACATAGGATAGCTCCCTTTAACCTCCAATGAAAAATGTGCTGATGCCAAATGACACCTGTGGTGAGGTTGCAAGCAACTCTGAGACAAAATTAATGCAGAAAGGAAATGAAAACCAGTATCCTGCCTCACTGATATGTATGGAAGAAACCCATCCCCACAAATAGCTATGCTTCTTTTTTTTTTTTTTTTTTTTGGGTCCAGTCGTGGGGCCTGAACTCTGGGCCTGGGTACTGTTCCTCAGCTCTTCAGCTCAAGGCTAGCACTCTACCACTTGAGCCACGGCACCACTTCTGGCTTTTTTCTTTTTGCTTATGTGGTGCTGAGGAATCAAACCCAGGGCCTCATGCATGGGAGTCAAGAGCTCTACCACTGAGCCACCTTCCCAGCCCCTAGCTATGCTTTTTGTGTGAAGGTATGTACCAGTACTAGGGTTTGAATGTGGGGCCTCTATGTTCTGGCTTAGCTTTTTTGCTCGAGGCTGGTGTCCTCAAGCAGAAGCCACACTTCTACTTCCAGCTTTTGACTGTTAATTGGAGTCTTTTCGACCTCTCCTGCCTAGACTGGCTTTGACCCTTGGTCTT